>NC_090921.1:466876477-469376477 GCF_040938575.1 Ambystoma mexicanum
AGTTCTGGTGGTGGAAAATTCATGTAGGAAAAGGGAAGAACGCCAGGGGGACAGGCGATCCTTTGTGGAAAAGGAAGAGTAACAATTGGGAATGGGAAAGGGAGAAAAGAAAAGTGGTAAAGTAAAGTGGGGATTGTAAAGTGGAAAAAGTAAAGTCGGGAAAGTAAAGTGGGGAAAGTAAAGTGCAAAAAGTAAAATGCAAAAAGTGAAGTGATAAATGGCCTTGGGTAGAGAGGGATGGCTTGCGAGGGATAGGCCCTCGAAGGGTCCACAAGTACCTGAAGGGGGGGTTAGGATGCCACGCTCAGCGCAGAATACTGAGGCGTGGTTGAGAAGCGTAACACCTGTAAGATAACTCCTAACTTTACGTATGTTAATAAAGTTTACTGTGGCAATTACACTTCCACTCAGCCAACTGGTCCTGCCTCTCATTTGGGTATGGGGGAGGGGCCACTAAGGGAAGAAGGGAGTGAGAATGGAATGTGGATACGATGGGGCGTATGCCTGTGCAGTAGGTCGGGATGGGCCCCCAATGCGGGTGTCAGGGCTATGGGCTGCCGCCAGATATGTGTGTGCAGCCTGGGTACTCCCAGGCCACTGTCCAGCCGTGTGCTCACGGCTCCATTGAACTCCCGGGGGCCCCAGGCGACTGCTGCCCGCCATGTGAACACGCAACTGTCTAACCTGCTGGGTACACCAGCACTGATCAGGACGGCCCATGTGCTCACGGGACCGACCTTCAACAGTGAATGAAGCAAATGCGCTTAACGGGGAGGCCACATTATTAAAGGGATATTTTAGGAACAGAAAATCAACTACATTCTTTAGCAAAATGTTTTTAAAAAAACAAAACAAAGAAAGCAACCTCGGCACAAAGTTATGGAAAATGTGGGCAATGCTTAAGTCCTCTGAGCGAACAGCCCACACTATTGCGAAGTCCAGTTTGTAATTTATAAATACAACAAGCATTCCTCTCTGCTTCTCTCTTGATGTTGTAAAATGGAAGTGTACATCAGGTGGGAGTAAACAGTGGGTGGGAGATGATACAGTGGTCAGCTACAAAAGGTCGAGCTGGTTGCCGATGCGCCTATGCTTGCGCAAATAGGGCCATCGAGATGAAAAAAACAAACGAATATTTGTGGAAGCTCTTTCCCGGTGCAAATACTGAAAGCAGCATTCCTATTTTGTCAGCGTCGATCTCCTTTCCCCACCCACTCGTGTTTGCCTGTGCCAGGCACTCGGAATGTATGTATCATCAGCGAGAGTGGGGGTGGACTGTCAAGCACTAAGCTCCCCACCCCCTCGTGCTTTTAGAGCCATTGGTACGCTCCTGCACACCGAGCAGGAAAGTCTGGTTAGAGCTGACTTTATATTCTGCGCCATCATGCACGCGACCGCCTTGTGCATAACAATTAGTGAAATGTAAGGTGACATCTGAAAAAAGTACTGTTTCAGCACAGATGAAAAAGTTATTTAGTGTACTCGTCACACAGCTGCATAGAATAACACAATGGAGTGGTTTCACAAAAAAGTAACTCACTTATTTCGAACTTAAAAGAAGTAAGTCTACATATACTAGGACGAATGTCACTTATTGTAATGTCTTTGTGAGCCAAATAGCCCTCTACAGACTTCAGTGAAGGGTACGTCAGAGCAGCTCGTTTGGGAATTGACCGCAATACGACCAATTTTCCAGGCGTTATGTGGGCTTACACCTCAAGCGCGTAAAAAAATATGCATAATGTGTTAGTAGACTAACGTTGCGTGAATTACGCATGTTACTTACACGAGCCTCTTTTAAGTACAAATGCTATCAGCATGCATGCATTACTAAACGGTGTAAAAAAAAAAGTGTTCTTACCAGGTAGCCTATCCAGGGAGTGACAACATGCAAGAGATGCAAATGGTGGCAAACACAGCCCCAAAAGAGCGAATGCCAAAGCCCGGTATCGCTCCAGACAGCATTACTCGGCAGCCCACCATCCGTTTCTCCACCAGAACCTCTCAGAGGACAGTTGTATGTTCCCCTCCAACTGTAAATGTTAACTATGCCATGCTATTCTAAATGTCATGCTGGCAACAAATGCTATTTTGTAAGGAATGATTGCCCCGCCCCCCCTCCACCCCCCCACATTCACCTCCCCTAACCACCTCACATATGGCTGGAACCCTACCAAAGATGAGTGCTCTGTTGATGAGTGCTGAATAAATACACAATGAAATAATATAAATGGAATGACTGACAAAAGACAACCACAAATGTTTCATGGGAGTATCTGGTCGAAAAACCTGCCTGTTTGTATCTCACCTATGTGGGGAATCGGGGAAAAGAAATGGTTCACTTTTGCAATGGATGATGTCTATATACTCCCCTCATGTATGTATGACTATATACGTTTTATGAAGGAATCCCAATAGGCACAATATGACTTGTGTAACTTATGCACATCATGTACGGACTTGTTTTTAAATCCGAAAACCTGCTATTCATGCATTTCACAATTTATTTTGGAATCTGAGTGATTTGGTGCTAATTGGCCGTAGGAGAGGAATCTAGGGGTGATGATGAGAACGCCCAATGTCACACAAAAATAAGTAGTCCAATGATCCAAAGAACCCGCTCTCTGGTTACATGGGGACGATTTGGGAAGTTAACCTGGACTGAGTCTGCACACAAAGAGGACAACGATGTTAGCGGTTCAGAGTGGGGCAGCAGCACAGCATGGGCTCCTAGTTTGTTGTTGCTTACTTTGCAACAATGTTCATGTTTATGTGGTTGAACGTTCAGAAAAATAATGTGATATGTGCTTGCCCACAGAGCTTGTGTAATATACCATAGGCAAACTATTGTACAGAGAAGTTGGAGGGTCATTGGTACATGAGCATTGAGAACTATCTCCATTTCTATGTATCAGGCTTTGCAGGATAATCTAAGATAGCATAAATGGGCCAGAAATTAGTAATACCTAATACATGCCAGCCAGTGAAGGGTAGTAAATAATGTGCGTTTGGGCACAGCCCCTCCATTATGGACCAGCTGTCACTCATTCTGTCATGCACAGTGCTCTGTTTCAGACAGCATTGAGGGGGCTGCTGGTCAGGCCTTTCTACTCAACTGAGTGGCAGGACCACCACCAGTTTTCATGCCTTTCAGGCAGATACTTAAGGACTCCAAGCCAGATCCAGGCAGACAGCATTGAGGTGGCTGCTGGTCCCCCTGTCATGGTCCCCCTGTCATTCGGTTGCTCTGCGCACAACCAGTTTTTCAGCCTCCCAGCCAGCTACTTAAGGACTCTAGTCCAGCTCCAGGCAGAGAGCATCGATGATGCTCTTTTCCTTGCAGATGGTGAGCAGCTACAAGTGTATCTTGGTCATGTGATGTAAGCCCCAGCCACCTACTTAGCCATGCCCGTTCCTTTCCTTTCTTAACTCTATGATTAAGGGCTTCTCTCGCCTGGTTGTCCAAGTTGAAGGCCAGATGAAGAAAAGGGGAAATTTCTGTTTGGACCTGTTCGGTCCGGCAGCCCTGCTCCTCTATTAATGGGTAAGCTCCCTCTATTATGTGTTTCACCCTTCTCTCTTAACAGCACATCCCTACCGTCACCACCCATCATAAACCACACCAATCATCAGCAACAATGTGGCCCCCTCAATGCAGCAATCTTATCTGTGTCACTATAGACTCGATTAGAACTCCATCATTCACCACTACATGAAAACCGATGCTCACCAATGTCTGCTGAGCAATAAACCATGCAACAGGCATCAGCGCCCTCATCACCACACATGACTTCGATGCCATCTTCATTGCTGGGACCTGGATGACATCCACCGCCGCTCACATTCTAGATGTTCTCATCCCCAATGGCTACAGAATTCTACAAAGAGACCCTCCAAACAAGATAGACAGATGCCTCATCATCATTCACAAGGCCTCATGGCCATGCATGCCACTGGACATTCGAAAATCTTTCCTGCCATTTGCTGCTCTGCCCAACGAACACAGTCACTTTTCACCTCATCTACAGACCAACCAACGCCTCCTTCATCGAAGACTTCACAGACTTGGTCACCACCATGTCTCTCATGCATGCAAACACCATCTACCTGGGCAACCTCAGCATCCGATGCAACCCAGTAACCAAGTGAAGGAAGATCTCCACTCCCTCCTTAACCCTCTGAACCACACACAACACATGAAAGACCCAATTCACTAGAAAGGTAATAACCTCGACCACCTGATCAGTGCCTTGCCCAACCACTATCACAACTCTCCTGTCCTGCTTGACTGATCAGACAATTTGCAATCCCCATTGACATTAGTCACACCAGTCAAGCAAACTCATCAGAAACCCAGCAAGCAAGCCTTTAGGTAATTCAAAAACGCCCTGGTGGAGTCTGTCACAGAAGACCTCGCCAAACTCCACTTCATGTGTGTTGATCTACATTTAATGAACTAGAACTGGGACTTGCTTCTCCAAGTCAACACTACCCTCCCAACCAACATCAAATGACATGCTCCAGTAAAATAATGCACCCTCAAGCCTAAGCTGTCTGCACTCTGGTACACTCAAAAACTCAACCTCAACAAATGAACCTTCCAATAACAATAAAAGACTTATGGAAAATCCTGCAGCACATCCAACCTCACCCTGCTCAAGGAACTCTGTGCGTCACACATATGAATATTCGCCACTGTCTAGGCCAACTGCTACCATAACAGCATAACCAAGACCAGCAATGAAAGCAGAGCTTTGTGTAAAGCCATCAAGCACTGGATCAATCCGCTGCCTGGCTCACCCATTCCACACTCCATCGGAGAATCCACTACCATTAACTCTTTCTTCATTAACAAGATCAGCGTGATCTGCCAACACTAGACACCAACGCTGCAACTGACAGCACACTACACATACCACGGCACCAACCCACAACTACCTGGACAACTTTCAAGACCCTAACTATGGAAGACCTCACTGCCACCCGAGCATCCCTCAAGACCACATCGTACACACAACATTCCCCCTGCTTACTTACTCAAGACCCTTCTTACTAAAGCACTACTCCCTTACTGTCCGTGACGAATCTTGTGCGCAGTAGCTGCTGAACCCCACAGACCCATCAAGATGTCTGATCAACAACTGGAAATACACACAGCTGAAATTCAAACACCCTTAGGGGAAAGGGGAAGTGGAGAAAATAACAAATAACAGATTTGCTTCTTCGTGCGGAATGGACATCTGCAGAAAATGAGAAAACAAACAATATTAAATCTGATCATGTACTTGCTTTCCATTGAATATTCACTCCCCTTTCTAAGAATGTGAACAGTACCTGTTTTTTTTCTCTTCGAAGAACATAGATGAATTATATCCCAGTAGGGTACAGTTATTTCAAATCTCATAAAAGGTTGCACTGTATTCCTTCACTGCTGTTGGAATTCACAGAGGATTAACCTTCTTAGTCAGTTAGACTGAACGTTGAATTCACAGGAAAACGTTCCTTGACTTCCTTGTATCTTTCTTAACTTGTATTTCTGACTGTTCCTCTACTTAAGAATTTATCACAGTTTGTAATTGGTTTAAGTTCATAAAAATCTCTTGCCCTTCATGTTACTGAATTCTGGAAAGGGAACACTATTTATTATGAAGCATGCGCGATTCCAGAAAGTCTACTTATAATCAGGCGTTGTCTAAACCTGGAAAACTAGCCTCGACCAGGGGCGGCACTGTGCAACTGTCGAGTATTAAACTCTAGGTAACACGAGCCGTGCGCATGCTCAGTTACTTTAATTTATCAGCGTTTGCTCCTGGGCATTAACGTCCTTACACAACTAAAGCTTGCTGAGGAAAATATTCCAAAGTCTTTTCAGTGTGGATGAATGAAGCGGAAGCGCTCTCTTGACATGGCTGAAGAGTTACATAAAAGTTGTGCTGCTTTGCTTTTGCATGCGCGCACACAGTAGATTGTTTTTCAAAACATTAGAACTAACACTTGCTTGTACTGAAGAACGGATCGGAAGCTCTCCTATGCAGTCACCAAGATTTCTTAAGTAAACCTAAATACCTAACTAAAAACCTAACAATTGAAATTAATTATTAAAGAATGGAAGTCTCTTTCACATTAGTCTCAACATAAAATCTTTGTATTTTCCAAAGATACAGAGCGCTGCCACCAGAAAGTCCAGTTTCTTGTCCCAAGTTGTGCTGAGCTTCTCAAAAGATTCTTGCTGTTGAATTAAGCTGGAACTTTTTCAGATTGGGGAATAACCTGTAACCTAACCAAAACAGGACCTTCCTGATAGACTTGGGACAATGAAAGGCAGTTTAGAATGCCTGTGAAGCCTTGAAGATCACCTTTCCACCAATCAGTGTTCAGTTATATCTCCACCATGATGCATTGGGAAGTTCTCCTTCTGATATATTGTAGTTAAGGTTAAACAAACTATGGAATGTTTTTCTTTTTACTGTTTGCTACTCCAAGATTAAATCACCCCTAATAATTGACAGAACATGACTAAAACTTACTCTGACCCAAACTAAACTGATCCAGTCCTGAAACTTACCTGACCATCATCAACAGCGCCTTAACTCAAAGCGCCTTCTTCTCAAATCTCAAAACCAGACAAATCCTCCTGATTCTCTAGAAAGCAACACTGAACCCTGATGAACTTAGCAACTACCACCCCATCACCCATCTTCCCTTCCTAGTTAGCAGTAGCCACGCAACTCCTCCAACACATTTAAACCAACAATCTCCTTCAGTCCTACCAATGTGGCTGCAGACCCAGATGTAGCACAGAAACGGCTACCATCAAGTTGATGGATGATGCACTTAAAATCTGCTTTGATGGCCATCCTTGCCTTCTAGTTTTCCTTATCCTCGCAGCCGCATTCGACACAGTAGACCACCAAACACTCACCGACAATCTACATCACTGCATGGGGATTAGCAAAATCGTCCTCAGCTGGTTAAAATCCAAGCTTTCTAATCCCCACCAGTTTGTGCAAATGGATTCCTCCAGATCCATCACATAAGGAGTCCCGCAAGGATCCATCCTCTTCCCTGTGATCTCCAATGTTTAGTTGGAACGGCTTGGCACTCTCTTTGCTCCACACAACATACATCAATACGCAGATGACACACAGCTCTGCCTCAAGATATCCTCCATCAAAGACATCCAAAGACTCAAGGCCTGCTTCGCTTTGATCCAGTCGTGGATGGCTAGTGCTAACCTGAAGTTCAACCCCTCCAAGACTGAATTCTTAGTTCTAACTGCTGACCAACAACACTAAACACCCTGAAACCTAGACCTGGCTATCTGCTATGCACCCCAAGGGCTTCACAAAACAGCTGGCTACCTTCTCCAAGTCTCTTGAGTTCAATACTGACAGACATCTCTCCTTCAAACAGCACATAGCTAGGAAGACACAAACGGCTTAGTAACACATTTTCTCTCCTGTGGAAAATCAAGCCCTTCATACCAGAAAATTATATCAGATCTGCTGTCCAAGCTTTGGTCTTCTCCCACCAAGATGGTGCAATGCCCTTTTGAAATGCCTTTCAGGGACTATTCTGGCCTCCAGAGATGTGTCCTGCATGCTGCAGAACGGCTCATCAAAGGGCTCCGCAAATTCGACCACATCACCCCAACCCTCATTGAACTGCACTGGCTCCCGCTGCAAGCCCATGTAATCTTCAAAACCTGCTGCATCATCTATCACCCTGATGTCTCCAAGCTACTTCACTAAGAAACTCACCATCTCTGAAGGTCTTTGATCCACCAGTAGTAACAACATATGCAAATTTAAATTATGCTGGCCCAGAAAAGAAAGAACCAAAAGACAGGCCTTCTCGCCTATGGCCAAGACTCTGGAATCTCCCTCCTGTAAACCTTATACATGCTCTCTCACATCTACATTTATATAAAAAAAATGTTTAATCTAATGTGTATCAGCCGACTTTACGACTTTTCACAAATATCATCCTCAAAACATACACATTTCTAAAACATTAATAGAAACAATACTGAAATTAATAAACGTATTAAAAATAGGACTTGCAAAATGAAACCTCATGCAATGAGTCCTAACACACTTAACATTTTTACAATTACAATTTTCGGGGCTCTTTCATGTCCCTCTATCAAACGTTCCAAGAATGAGTTAGTTGTGAGCCTATCAATGTGCACCACAAAACTGCCCAATCACATCGCGCAGAGCTACCTGGTGCCTCTTCAAGATGTCAAAATATGATATAAAGACTGTACGCTACAATCACCACAGAGGTTACTATCTGCAAGTCCAGAAAGCCCCTCTTGAGCAAACTGGACCTCGGCCGATTTCACCAAGTTTAACCGTATCCTTAAGAATTCCATCCTAATTTTGCAATCCGGAAACCATGTTGGATAATTAGGAAATGTTTAGGTTCATCAAAAATTGAGAGAGATTTAAATACCTTACAGCATCTCATTTGTGTAATTGTCATAATCCAGTCTGCTCGAGACAGAGCTAACTTAATGCCCACTGGGTTCTCCATTAGCTCAGCTACAGTACAGTCACATCCTTCCAGGACGCCTATCACATAACTGTTTAGTTGTGTTAAAAACATGTTATGAGCACTATTCAGTTCCCCTAAAATGTCACCATATAAAGAAACTTCTTTGGAAATTTGTACACATCTGAAAGTGGTCGGAATATTCCAGTCTAAACTCATTTTTTGTTTTTTTTATTTTAATCATTTTTATAATTTTAAGTAATAATAATAATACATGTGTACGCAAGTTACAGACATCAGGAGGAACTTATTGCTAAAACTAAACCTAGATTAAACATAATAACATGTGAAGAAGTTGAATAATGCTTAAAACAATCATTGGACAATATATATTGTTTTGCATAGCTCTTGGAGCATAGATAATGAATGCAATAGAAAATCAAATATGAATTGTTATACAGAATCTGTAAAGAGAATAAATTAGTGGGAGTTACAAAAAGGAAGATGGGGAAACAAACTGGTAGACAAACAGAAAACATACAAGAAACAAATGGGAGGAGAGTAAGGGGAAGGTGGGTATATTGTTATATTTGTTCAAACTGTTATTGCAATTATAATACTAGTATATGACAGGTACATGGATGAGATTATAAGCAGATAGCCATTAGATTCAAAATGGTTATGTAGGTTCAGGTACCATGTGCAGTTACATTGAAATAGTTAAGATAGCGGATGGAAAATAACCATTTAGTATTGTATTTAGGGATTGTAATCGAATCACTAGCCATACACAATTCCATTTTATGAATATTACAAATTGAGTTACACCATCCTCTGGTGGAGAGAGATCGTAAGTCCTTCCAATTAGCTGTAATACATTTCAAGGCAGTGCAAATCAATAAATCATAGAGTTTGGCTGAGTCCAGTGAGATGCTAGTTGTTAAGGCTATACTGCCAAGAAAGATATTAAAAAAGGACAGCGTAATATTAACAGAGAATATGAGTTTAATGAACTTCCAAATTTCTTGCCAAAATCTGAAAGTAAATGGACATTCAAAGAACATATGCATATATGAAGCAGGCGTCAGACCACATGAGCAGCATTTAGCATCATGATTTGTATTAGCCTTTGCTAGTTTGGCAGGAGTAATGAATGCGCTATGCATAAACAAAAAAATAATATTGTGTTATATTTGCTGAAACAGATATATATTTCATTTTGGAAAACAAACAGAGCCATATATGATCATCAAATATGCATCCTAAGTCATCTTTCCATTTCAGATGGAATGTTATAAACATCAAACATCAAATGTAGACGTGAGCATGTTATAATGTTGATGCTCTTACATCATTACTCATGCTAAGCTGTAATAGTCTAAAGGCGTCTGGAGAAAGGACCTCATTGGAAAAATGATTAAGTGCATCTAGACAAGAATTAATTAACTTATTATAATATAGGAAGTCTGCTTTGGGAATGGCAAACCTGGAGATCATTTGCTGAAAGGTGAGGATATAGGGACCATCAATAATGTGTTGAATAAATCTGATACTTTTTTTAATCCATGATCTTCGATTTAAGGTTTTATTGTTGATTACAATATTCTTGTTATGCCATATTAAAGGGGAAAGGTACTTTTTTGGAGTTTTGATATGAGGGAAGAGAAAAGCTTGTAGGGTTGAGATTGAAGTCTTTATAGGGTCTAAGATATTCATGGATGTATGTTTACATATTTAGATGAGGTCACTGACGTTATAAGGGTAGGCTGAATGTTTTTCTTAAGTACACTATGTGGGAGAATCATTGATTTCAGGATCAGAGAACCAATGGTGAGATTGTTTTAGTAGAAACGCAAAGTGGTATAGCTTAAAGTCTGGGAATTTAACTCCACCCATTTCATACGGAGCTTTTAGTTTGGTTAAAGCTATTCTTTTACTTTTTCCTTCTCCCATAAAAAGTTTAGTAAAATAGAGTATATAGATTTGAAAAAGGAAGGAGATAATGGAACCGAGAGAAGCAGTAGATAGTATAGTACAATAGGGGACAACATCATTTTAATTGTATCTAAACGTCCCCACCAAGAGAGGTATGGGGGGACCATTTGGATGTTAGGTCTTTAAGAGTGTCCAATAAGATTGTTGTGTTAAGTTTGACAGTATCTTGGATAGGAGGGGCAAATCGAATTCCTAAGTATTAAATAGAGCTACTACACCATTTAAGACCAAAGATATCGATGTCTTGTTTGAAGCAATAATAGTTTTGGGGCTTCATTTCCGATTTCTCTCTATTTAATTTGTATCCTGATACTTGACCAAACTGAGATAGAGCATCAAGTAGATTGGGCAAGTGGCGCTTGGGATTCTTGATAAGAGTAAGGATATCATCAGCATATGCTGCTATTTTGGTACATGAGGCGCCAGTCTGAATACCAGGGATATTTTTATTGGATCGTATTAGTTCCAATAATGGTTCTAGAGAGAGAATATACAGTAGAGGTGAAAAGGGGCAGCCCTGCCGCGTTCCTCTAAATAAAGGGAAAAATGAGGATGTTTGGCCATTTAGATATAGAGGATTTGGGGGATGAATAAAGAAGTTTAACCAGGGAAATAAATGTATCACCACATCCATGCCAGTAAAGGGCTTGAAACATAAAGTTCCAATTAACACAGTCAAATGCTTTTTCCGCATCCAGTGCAATGGCAGCATAGCCTTGTTTTTCCTTTTTGTCTTTAACTGCTAAGTTAATGGCGTTAAGTAACAATCTAGCATTTGAGGATATGTTACGTCCTTTCACATAACTAGTTTGGTCTGCTTTAACAAGAGCTGGGAGTGAGGATTCAATTCTGTTGGCTAATATTTTTGCAAAGATTTTGCTTTCAATATTAATGAGGGATATAGGTCGATAATTACTGGGGATTGTAGCGTCTTTGTCTGGTTTAGGGAATATAATAAGTAAGGCTTCTAAGAATGAACCAGATGATGATTCTTGAGATATGAAATATGAGAATAGTGTTTTAAGTTTAGGGAGTTAAGACTTTGGATAGATTGATATAGAATTCAGTAGAAAGTCCATCAGGACCAGGTGCTTTTCCTTTACCCAAGCCATTAATAGCTTTAATAATCTCTAAGGATGTAATTTCTTTATCTAGGTGGGAGAGGTCTGTTTGAGGGTATGTTGTGCGGCTGATATTGTTAAAAAAGGATTCTATATTATCATAAGGAATTGGACATTCAGGGGTATAAAGATCAGCATAGAACTTTCTGAAGCAATCAAGTATATCCTCTGATCGATAGTGAGATATTCCATGGGTATCCTTTATATGGGAAATATGAATCTTCTCTTTTTCAGCTTTTAAGTAAGAGGCAATCATTTTATCAGCTTTATTTGATGTCTGATATATTTTTATTTTATATTTGAGTATCGTCCCAGTGGCTAGTTCTGTGATTTCTTTGTTGATTTTGAAATGCAGCGCCATGACCTCACGAAGATTGATCGAGCTAGAGTCCATATAGTAGCTTTGTTCAGCTTGGGTAAGTTGAGAATAGAGGTCATCCAGGTCTTCTTGTTTTAACTGAGAGGGCCATAATGTAACCTCTCAACACTGCTTTAAGAGCATCCCAGTTATTAACAACTGAAGTGTCACAGTCTAGATTATTTATGAAATATTGTGAGATAAATGATTGAATGGATTGAGTAAACTGTGGATCCTGTAGGAGAAAATTATTAAGTTTCCATCGGATAGCAATTTTGCTCACATCAGCGAAACAGAAGGATGTAATTACAGGAGCATGGTCTGATATAATAATATTGGAGATTTTAGAATCTACAATGGAGCCAGATAGGGTTTTGATTGCAAAAATATAATCCAGGCGTGATAGTGTATTCAGCGAGGGTGAATGGAAGGTGTAATCTAATTGTGTGGGATGGGATAGTCTCCAGGTGTCAATAAGACCTGTTTCTGCTAGACATTTCAAAAAGGACTTGTGGGTTTTGTTTGTTTTAAACATACAACTGGATCTCCGATCCAAAAAAGGGTCAAGGACCTGATTAACATCTCCACACATAATTAAATTGGTGAAGTTGTATTTGAGTATCATTTGTTTGATAGAGATCCAAAAGGCGGGATCAGGTATAGTGGGACCATAAATATTTAAGATAGAGGGCCTCATTACGTGGTAGGAGGTAGCCATGGTGTTATTAGCACCCTGGCTACCCCCTTACCGCATTCCGGATCCGGGTTCCTGAAATGGGGACTTACCGGGTCATTCCAACCTTGGAGGACCCGGTAAGTCCCCATTCCGGGAACCATTCCCCATTCCCATTCGAGCCCCCATAGGGCTCAATGGGAATGGGGATGGAGCTAATAACGGTACCGCAATTTGCGGTACCGTTATTAGCTATGAAGTCCCTTAACCGGTCCTGTCTTTAACGCCTGGTAAAACCAGGCGTTAAGGAAGGGACCCACTAAGGGACCTCGGAATAGGGTGGTAAGGGATTACGGCACCGGTGACCTTACCGGTGCCGGTATTCCCTTACCACCTACCGCGTAATGAGGCCCAGAGACTTGTATTGAATCAATTAGTAGTTTTACCCAAACCCATCTTCCATTGGTATCAGCATATTGATCTAGAATCTTAAAGGGTTGTTTTTTACTTATTAATATTGCCACTCCATTCTTTTTGGATATAGCAGGGCTAGAGATTACTTCTTTTACCCAAAGTAATGCAGCGCCATTGTTTCTTTGTTTGATAAATGAGTTTCTTGTAAAAATGCTACCGATGGCTTAAATTTGTTAAGGTGAGATAGAATTTTACATCTCTTTATAGGGTTTCTTGCATTTAATGTTCCATGAAATACACTTAACGATCATTTAATCACATACGTATTGATAGGCATGCATCATATAACTGTATTACCATATCAGAGACAGATTCACAATAATGTGACTTGAGAAATATATACCCACACAGTGATACAGAAGGATAACACATTGGGGGTCAGGGAAAGGGGAAGGGGGAAGGGGGTTTGATAATAAATTGAGACAATATAGGCAATGAGTTAGGAATGTCTTTAGAGATCAAACAGGACATAGGAGAAGGAACAGGAAGGAAGAATGTAACAAGGATGGGTAACACCAACTGGGTCACCAAAAAGGAGAAAGTACGACCACAGTGGAAGAAGGACGCTACTAGAGCGCCCGCCTAAATTTGTTAGGGTTATTGGGTAAAGATTGCATTAAGTAAATAGTAATGAATGAAGAAGAGAGAGATAAAAGAAAAACCTAAACACATTATGAGGCCAAATTCTCAAGCAATAGATTGAGGCATTTGCTGGAGAGGACGTGTCCATGCCATCGCCTTTGATGGATTGAATGAAGGCCCTGAGATCAGTTGGATCATCAAACACAGCTGTACGGCCTTCATGTGTTACTTTAAAGGAGCATGGATGGTATAACCCATAACAGAGGTTGAGCTCTTTTAGGGCAGGATGAAAGAAAAAGAAAATTTTTCTGCATTGGGCTGTGCTCCTGGCAACGTCTTTAGATATGAATAGCTTGTTTCCATGCCATGTGAGGGATTTTCGTTCTTTGACAGATGTTATAATGAGCTGAAGCTGAGAGTATTCCAAGAGATAAAATATGAGCGTTCTGGGTAATGGATGAGGAGAAGTGGGAACTGTGGGTTGATCAATTCTGTGAGCGCGCTGTATATTAAGTACAGTTTCCAAGGGTAGATGCAGAATTTAATGGACTTCTCCAACTTCACAACTCTAGGGGATAGATCTTTTATTACCCCAACCTCCTTTCCACTTCCTCCATTCTATTATCGAATCCCAACCATCTGTCATCTAATTGTTGCAGTTTTATATTTGTAGTCTCGATAAATGGCTTCAAAGCTCTTATTTCTGCACCAGTAGTCTCAATGGCGGGGTCTGAAATACCAAGTGGAGGTGGTGAGTCACTTTTCGGTCTTTTGAGATCCGTTGTAGAGGTGGTGGGTTCCTTTGCCGTGGATGTACTTTTTTGATTCGCTTTATTAGTAGCCATTTTTATGATTGTTGTTAGAATCTTGAATGTGAAACAGTTCACAAAGCTTTATATTCTTTGATCAATATTGTGTCAGACTTGCAGACAGTGGCTGTATACCTCTTTGAGTTATAGTGGCTTCTGTTTTACGTTCTATAGCTTCTCGTAATCTGCAATTATTACTTCCATATTATATACACTGTATGCCTTAAACAATAACGGGTCAAAATGACCTGACAGAGAATAATAAGGAGCATATTATGGACAGTAAAGAGTATGATGATGTCACTGATATAGAATGGAGAGGTGTAGATCTGGTCTTGCCCACTGCTGCCAAGGACTAGTAAAATATTGATAATAGGATATTGGGCCAAAACCGCCAATGAAGTAGATTATTAGACATGGAGCCAGCAGATATAGCGCAGAGGCTGTAGTGCTGAGAGGAAAGCACCTATGTTATTCGTAATGAGGCAGAGAAGCCAGGAGCCAATGACCTAGGCTGTATAAATTGTGGATGCAGTTAAAGAGAGAGCAGGAGACGAAAGCAGTGGAATATATATTATTAGCGTTGCATAAATTGGTAGTTCTTAGAGGAAAGGAAAAGGGTGATGTTTCTACTGCTAATTTGTTAGGTTTTTAAGAATATTTGCAACAAATGTACTTTTTAAATGTATTCTTTTTCCTTCTTCCCTATTTCCTTTACCTCAAGTCACTTTGTTAGTATTAACTCTATCTCCCCCTCTCCACTGCCCACCCCCCTCTCCACCTCTCACCTTCTATTTTTTCCTGTTTTTTCACTTCTTCTCCTTCACCCTCTGTTGCCTCAGTCTTTATGTCTTTCCCCTCTCTCTCTCTTTCCTTTTCTTTCTCTCCTCTTCTCTCCTTCTTCCTTCTTTCCTTTATCTTTTGGTGTATAAAAGTAGACATATCTGTCTTTTTATTTCCTTTCCTCTGCAGTATACCGGCTGGCCATAGGTGGCGTTAGAGGCAGATTCTGATTTTAGCGCCGGCCCGAAGCCGGCACGTCGACTGAAATGCGACGCTGCACCTCTCCTCATGAGGGGCGGCGCGCACTCAGTGCTCTACACGGGGCAGCCCACAGAGCTCCACGCCAGAACACAACACGTCCCACAAAGGCAGAACCAGCTCCAGAAGTCCACAACACAGCGCGGACCATAAACGGGACACAAAGGTAAGTAAATAATGTAAAACAAAAAGAAAAAAAAAACGCAACTTAATGCATATTTTTATGTAATGAGGCGGAGCGGCTCATTCAAGCGGCCATCTTCTCCGGCGCTTAGCTAAACTAAACTAAACTAATTTTTAAGGAAGCTAGCCCCAGTTCATATCTGAGGCTACCCATAGGATAGCTTGCTGGTAAATGGAGGTACTGTTTCCATATTTTAACCTCAACGCACGACTAACTTATCAACTGGGAGTTAGTGTCAAATAATAAAGATGGGAAAACCTTTGCTATATAATAATAATTCAGCAAAGGACGTATTGAAAATTTGCAGACTGTTGTATATAGTTTTTTCATCTGTGCCATCAGAGGGATAACTTCAAGCTCTAAGGGCCTCATTACGACCCAGGCGGTAAGTTACCGCCTGGGCCGTGACTTTACCACCATGGCGTAAACTACGTTTACGCCATGGTGGTAGGCGGATTTACCGCCCCATTCCGAGGTCGGCGGGGCGGTAAGTCCCCAATCCCCATTTACCCTTCCCCATTCCCATTTTTGCCCCATAGGGCATAATGGGAGTGGGGAAGGCGTTAATTATATATAGTTTATAGTTAAACTATATATAGTGGGGAAGGCGTTAATTATATATAGTATATAGTTTTTTCATCTGTGCCATCAGAGGGATAACTTCAAGCTCTAAGGGCCTCATTACGACCCAGGCGGTAAGTTACCGCCTGGGCCGTGACTTTACCACCATGGCGTAAACTACGTTTACGCCATGGTGGTAGGCGGATTTACCGCCCCATTCCGAGGTCGGCGGGGCGGTAAGTCCCCAATCCCCATTTACCCTTCCCCATTCCCATTTTTGCCCCATAGGGCATAATGGGAGTGGGGAAGGCGTTAATTACGCCACCGTAAATTACGGTGGCGTAATTAACTCCATGGTCCCTTAGCGCCATGGATTTTAACACCTGCTAAAAGCAGGTGTTAAATCCGCCATGGCGCTAAGGGACCTCGTACTCAGGCGGTAAGGGTCGGCGCTGTTTACGCCGCCGTAAACCCCTTACCGCCTGAGTCGTAATGAGGCCCTAAGTCTGCTTCTCAATTTCATTTCGACTGAACTGATTTAACTTTGATACCCAAGTATGTTAGTTCTTTCACCAATGGCACTCACTGATTCTGCATCAACCACTTATAATTACTTTTACTTGTGCTATGGTTTTTAAATAATTGAATTTGCGATTTAGCCCAATTGACCACTAGATTGTTTGCCACTGCATACGTCCCAAAAGCATTCAGTAATCGCGGCAGTCGTCTGGGAGTATAGTCCAGAGGACGATGTCATCTGCGTATGCAATCTACTGAAAAGGCTGTGAGCCTATCTTCGGGCTTGCCAATAAATGCCATGCCAAAGCAGCAGCAAGATCAGCTAGCTAAAGAGGCAGGGTGCCAACATACACCCCTGACTCACACCTTTCTGCATTGGTCTCTCTTCAGAGAGAGTACCCTGGGCATTAAGTCTGACATGCATAGTGGAGTCCTCACATAGGCTCAACAAGATTGCTAAGAGACTTTTTGGTATTCCCCAGGAATCTAGTTCACCCCAGAGACATCCTCTGTTGATAGCGTCGAACGCTCTGGACAAATCCAGCCAAGCTCGCGTAAGTAGGGCTAGAGATTACTGACATTACCAGCCCATTAAGGGAGGTTGAGAGCCCCTTACAAAAAACGGTTTGCAATTTTCCTAGCTTTTTTTTTACTCTTTATCCAGTCCTCCAAGTTTCTTAATACAACCAAAGCAAATATCTTTCCATTCACATCTTAAGGAGCGATCAGGTGGAAATATGATGGTTCCTCCTGTACTACTTCTTGTGTATAATAATGATAAAGGCGCTCTTCCAGGGGGCAGGTAGCCTCTTACATCTTAAAGACTCCTTAAAGACAGCCGTCAGAATTGTTGCCAATAGATCAATATTCGCTTTTAAGATTAATTTAATTTAATTCATAAGGCCATTCGGGCCCTGTGCTCTCGAAGCAGATGATTTATTAATTAGCTCCACAACGAAGTCTTTGTCCCAAGTCAGTTGCCATCTTACTGTTGGTTTCCTAAAACTTGGATTTTCCTCCTTACACTTAAAGATAGCCCTAAAGTAATTACACCAAATGATGTCAGAAATAACTGTTATTCACTAATTTTCCCAAATTACCAGAGTTCTTAGACACTAAGAGGTTTAACATCAACTCAGCATCTTTTCGTACACATAGATATCTATACACCCTTGACCAATTTCTATATTCATTTTTGAGAGCTTTCAGTTCTCTTTGCAAACATATTTGGGACTTTCCAGAATATTTGAGGTCTCTAATGGTTTTCTTAGTTCTTTTTTCTTAAGCCACGATTCCTCATCAAACACGTGTACATGTTTTTAAAGTGCCCTAGGATAATAGAACTGATATGTAAGAAATTTGTAAAACGGTCTGGGTAACACAATCTGTTTATCATCTGCTCCGGACTATCAGTCAGAACTTCTATCATCTTATTAATAAGAGTTCTGCCATTTTGTTTACATTTTTTAACAATAGTTTTGCCATTATTTACAGACAAGTCTGAATTATAACTCAAACTGTTATGTTGCCTTTCCAGTTTCAAAACAGTTGATAATCTATTGTGATCACTCAAACCGCCACTTAAAATCTTAAAATACACACATAGCTCAAACAAATCGTCCGATAGAATGAGATAATCAAGGGTGGAGTGGCTATTTCTTCGATGCCAAGTCATGACAGATGGCATATCACCCTTGATGTTACCACTTACCGTTCTCAAATTCCAACATTCCAGGAACTGAATCCAATTTTGCCTGTCTTCTGATGATACTTTGAGTACCTTCCCCATACAAAGAAGTACATTGAGTATTTAAATCACCCAAAATGATAATCCCCACTCCACAATACTGATTGTTTACCCCAGACAGCAAAGCGGAAAGCGATTCCAAGAAATCAACGAGCTTCGAATTTGCGGGTTCCTGTACACATTGATAATAACTATCTTGAGTGGTGGATTAAATGCTTGTGTTATGAGCCTAGCTGGCAGACATCCTTGTCTCCTCGTGGGGATAGGCTCTAATAACAGTCCCAAGGAGACCCTAGCTGATATAATCAGGCCCCCTGCGGGTCGACCCCACTCTCCTCTTATGGCCAATTGCTCTATGGTACTGAAACCCTCTAGTTTCAAACGGTCCTGCAGCTAGGTTTCTTGAAATATGATTAAATCATAATTACTGAAAATGTCCTCCTTCATAGCTTTTAATTTGATTCTCAACTCAGAAACTACTAAAGTGAGTCCATATTCTTCTTTATTTTCTCAAATACAATTCTCATTATGTCTGGAACAATTTCCCACATAACTGATTTTGAATTCATTGAATTTTCCTCTTTCCCTGGCACAGTATATCTTGGCTTCTTTTCTGCTCCTGTTGGCAGTGGACCTGTAAGTGATGAGGAAGATCTACCCAACCTTTTCTCCTTTTTACCAGCTTGTAAACGTTCCTGATCTGCAATTGGACTGCTGGAAATATCTAAGCCCAAATCACTAAATTCCTTAACAAATGTCATTAAGGCATCTGCACCAACTCTGGTTTTGAGACCCAGCTCAGCGATGTATGTACAAATCTGATATGGGAAGTGGACATACTCAATGTCATATGAAGCAAAAAGATATAAGTCGTGAACCTTCCTTGTGACTGTTAAAATACCACTCCTATTGAGGGCTTTAAAATCCTTTCCCTACTAAATTGGTACATCCATAAGCTCGGAATTGCAAAGGGTGGCAAAGAGGAGAAGGAGGCAAATCCTCTCTCTGTTCTTTGAGTGTTTTGCACCACCAATGACACATGCCCAGCTTCCGCAGCGATTGCTGACTTGCTGAACCAAATAATCCTGGCGTTTCCGAGGATAAATTCTCTGCACCCAACCGTTCTACGTTATTGCTCGAGGTTGGAAGCACTGACTTCATAGATTGCTGCTGAGATTGAGCATTAACAATTTTTCTACTCCGATTGAAAATGGGTTCCCATCTCAGTGGGGAATCTTGGTTCCCCAAATGTTTTCTTACATCAGATCTATTTATAAGGTCAATTTTCTGGATCTCTGAACTGTTAGTCCTCGATGCCTGCTTCCAGGTCTTGTTCGTAAATGTCAAACCTAAGTTCTGATACTTTTTAAATCTATAAAATATGGGTTCCAGTGATTTTCCTGTTAACTGAGGAATTGTTTGAGAGCTGTAACGCTCACCTGATTCCCACGGAGGCGCCGGTCTTGGCAGGATGGTGTCTGTGACTCGAAAAGTGAAAGGCAGGACTCGATTGGCTTCCGGGGCTGAGCCTCTTCGCACTGTGTGTCTAACTCGAAGAGTGAGATATCTGCAGGTGAAAGAATATGGGGTTAATGATCTGGGGTTGTCGGGTATCTCTCTCCCTTTCCCTTCCTCGCTTTTCTGTGGAGCCCCAAGGTCAACGTGCTCACCCTAGATAGGTGAATGCTGGACTCTCCATCTGCGTCTGGTGCAGGGTGCCGTTGCCAGTTCCTTCACTGGGTGAAACGTAGGCCTCTTGACATCAGAGGATTGCTACCGTCGTTAACTGCACGAACAGTGAGTTTCCGGACACCTTTTAAGTCCTTACAGTCTTTAGGTGCGTGGGCACGTTAATGTGGAACAGGGCTCTGTATAATGCTTTTTCTATTTGTCTTGCAGGGCTCTTGAGGTAGAAGATGGTGTGAAGAAAGCCGAAGTTCGAGCCAGAGTCTTGGAATGACGCGCTTGGAAATGCGTAAGTAAATGCCGGTTGCCTGCTTTTCAAAAGCTCTCTAACTGTCTCTTTTCCCTTGCAGTTGTGAGTTCGGGTGTTGAAGAGACGCTGGAAACGCCAGAGTATTTGCAGGCGCCCTATTGTGGCGGGCGCGATGGTGCGTAAGTAAAATACCTGTCTAATGTCTCTTCTTTTGTCTTTCAGGTGCAGGATTGCAGCGTTGAAGAAAACCGGAATTCCCGGAGTGCCGGTAAGTAATTCCACACAGGAATAACTATGCTTTTGTCTTCACAGGCGGAGGAGCAGCGTGAAGAGATGGTAGCTGCCGATGGATCAGGTGAGGAAAGCGCTGCGCGTGAAGGTTGCCGTGCTAACCTGTTGTTTCTTGTCTTTGCAGGTGCTACTGAAGGCTGGATACAGGAATGGTAAGCGTTTGTTCTTGCAGGTTCAGGATCGGAAAGAAGAAAACTGGAACAGACATGGTGTGCGTTCTGCTGCAGATGCAGAATAACGCGAAGCACGTTTCATCAATCGGGTGTGGTTTAAATAGCCTTGGAGTGATGAGGCGTCTTCCTCCACGGCCTCGCCTAGGTAAGAAAAGAGTTCCTGTTCCAGAAGAGTTCCAGTGTTGTATCCAGGGAGTGGAGCTTGCCCCACCCAGGTAAGAAAGTAGTCCCGGCTCACAGAGGATTCCTATGTGGCTGGTAAGTAAGCAGCATGGTATGCTGCAGGTAAGTCCACCCAAGCATCTTCATACAAATTATGAGCCCGGCGCTTCCAGTGCCGGGACCAGTGACTTTGATGAGCCTGGTGCCACCGGCGCCAGGACAAGGTCCAAAAGGTCCCAGTGGGGACCGGCTGGTGCCTAGGATGAAGGTTATGGGCCTGCTTCCAAGGACGTTGGGCTCGCCCTAGCTCCCTGGAAGCAGTGATCATGACAGCACCCCCCCTCAAGGCCCCTCCTAAGCGTGTCTTCTCCGGGGGTTTTGGCTTGTCGGGGTGATTCAGATGGAATTTCTTGACCAGACGAGGTGCGTGGACATGTTCTGAAGGTTCCCAAGACCTTTTCTGGGGGCCGTATCCTTTCCAATCAACCAGGTAATATAATTTAGATTTGGAGATTTTGGAGTCTAGGATGTTCTTTACTTAGAACTCAAGTTCTCCATCCACTAGAACAGGTTCTGGGAGTTCGGTCAATCGAGTTTCTGGTTGTACTGGTTTTAGTAAGGAGACATGGAATACTGGATGTATTTTCATATGCGAAGGCAATTCCAATTTGACAGCCACCGGATTAATTATGGCAGAGATGAGAAAGGGTCCTAAGTATCTCGGGATGAAGGTGCGGGGTCCTTTTAGAGGCAGGTGCTTAGTGGATAACCAGACCTGATCTCCCACTGCGTAGTGAGGGGCCTCTTTACGGTGTTGATCCGCTCCTTTCTTGTATAGAGCTTTAGCTCTTTGCAGATGGGCAGTGGCTTCTTTAAAAGTACGAGTGATCACTGAGTGCAAGTGATCCACAGCAGGTGTTTCGAATTCTTGGGGAGGATCCAGGTTAGAGGTCCTAGGATGGTTTCCGTATAATAGGAAGAAGGGAGTCTTCCCGGTTCCAGAATGGGTCGAATTGTTATAAGCGTATTCAGCGATCCAAAGGATATCCTTCCAAGGGTTTTCAGTTTGTTGGAGCATGCAACGTAAATATTGCTCCAGAGTTTGATTTGTCCTCTCGGTTTGTCCGTCAGTTTGGGGATGGTGACTGGTTGAAAGTCTCACATCAATTTGGGCTAAGCGACAGCAACTTCGCCAAAAGTGGGAGATGAATTGACTTCCCCTATCGGAGACCAAAACCGAGGGAAAACCGTGTAACCGAACGATGTTTTCTAAGAATTCTCGGGCTAATACTGAAGCTGAAGGTAGGCCCTTCAGGGGAATGAAGTGAGCCATCTTGGAGAATAGATCCACGACTACTAAAATGGTACTATACCCTGAGCATGGAGGTAAGTCCGTGATGAAATCTATGGACAGGGTATGCCATGGACAGGGAGGGATGTCCAGTGGGTGTAAGAGGCCGGCTGGTTTCTCCTTCTGACTTTTATTCTGAGCACACACACCGCAGGAGATTACAAAGTCTCTAATATCCTTCTTCCATGATGGCCACCAGAAATGTCTTTTGACCTTTTCCATGGTTTTGGTGATGCCAGGGTGACCCTCCATTAAAGAGTCGTGATAACAGGAGATTACCTGTTTTTGTATTTTCTCACAGGGCAAGTACAATCGTCCTCGGAAATATGGTAGGTCTTGGTCCACTGAGAAATCCTTCCCCTTGAATTGCCAGTCCTGTAATTCTGCCGGAGTTAGGAGTGATTTGACTGTAGTCTCGATGTCTTCAAAGGATTGAGCGCTGACCAAGCCCAAAATCCTTTGTTCTGGGATTATGGGTATTGGTTCAGGATTGGTCAAGTGTTCATCTATTCCCATCCGGGAGAGGGCATCTGCTTTTCCGTTTTTACTGCCTGGTCGATAAGTAATTATAAAGTCAAACTCAGCCAAAAACAGAGCCCAGCGGAGCTGCCTGGAAGACTGAGCTTTGGCCGTCTTCTGATATTGTAAGTTGCGGTGATCTGTCATTACGGTGACTGTGTGTCTGGCTCCCAAAAGATAATGCCGCCAGGCTTTAAAGGTTGATCTGATAGCTAAAAGTTCCTTGTCTGTAATTGAATAGTTGATCTCGGGAGCCGAGAATTTGCGGGACCAAAAGGCTACAGGATGTAATTGGTGTGTGACCGGATCTCTTTGTGATAAAACTGCCCCCATAGCAAGACTAGAAGCATCTGTTTCTACGATGTAGGGGAGTTCTGGGCGAGGGTGTTTTAGAACAGGTGCAGAGATGAATTTAGCTTTTAAGTCCTGAAAAGCTTGTTCCGCCTCGGTAGACCACTCAAAACGTTTGTTTTTCTTTAATAGAGCGGTGATGGGCTGGACTATTCGAGAGAATTCAGGAATGAACCTGCGGTAAAAGTTAGCAAAGCCTAACATGCTTTGAACTCCTTTTACAGAGGTTGGTGAAGGCCACTTGATGATTGCATCGACTTTCTTTGAACCCATATGGACTCCGTTTGGTGACAATATGAATCCCAGGAACTCAACTTCAGTTACGTTGAAAACGCATTTTTCAAGCTTAGCAAAAAGGTTATGTTGACGTAATCTCTCGAGGACCTCTTTAACGTGTTTCTGATGTTCCTCTTCAGATGATGAATAGACGAGGATGTCATCAATGTAGACAACAACACACACATCTATGAGTTCTCTAAGGACATCATTCATAAAATACTGGAAGGCGGCAGGAGCGTTGCATAGTCCAAAGGGCATAACTTGATATTCAAACAGCCCATACTTGGTGCGGAAGGCCGTCTTCCATTCATCGCCCTCTTTTATTCGTACCAAGTGGTAGGCTCCTCTGAGATCCAACTTTGTATATATACATG
This sequence comes from Ambystoma mexicanum, assembly GCF_040938575.1. Taxonomy (NCBI): domain Eukaryota; kingdom Metazoa; phylum Chordata; class Amphibia; order Caudata; family Ambystomatidae; genus Ambystoma; species Ambystoma mexicanum. The sequence goes on from NC_090921.1 coordinate 466,900,474, forward strand.
CGTCTTTGACTTGGTCCAGGAGTTCAGGGATCAAAGGTAACGGGTATCTGTTTTTAACAGTGATTTGATTCAGGGCGCGGTAATCTATACAAGTCCTAAGGTCTCCTTCCTTTTTCGGAACGACGAACAAAGCCGAGGAAGCTGGAGATTTTGAAGGACGGATAAATCCGTTAGCTAGGTATTGGTCCAGATATTGTCTGAGGTGAAGATTCTCTGGCTCGGTGAGGGCATAAATCCTACTGCAAGGAGGAGTTGTTCCGGGTATCAGATCTATTTGACAGTCGTAAGACCTATGAGGAGGCAGGGTGTTAGCTTGGTCCTTCCGAAAGACGTCTTGCAATTTCTGGTATTCGGGAGGTAGTTTGGGAACCTCAGAAGAGATTGCCGCCAGTGAAACATCAGGCCGAGGATAACAAGTGGAGATACATTCTGGAAACTGAACCGTCTTTGCTCGCCAATCGATCTGAGGATTGTGCTTCTCTAACCAAGGAATTCCCAGAATGATCTGGAACTGAGGGGCCTTGATCACATCGAACACGATTTTCTCCCGGTGTCCCTCTTGGCTCACTAACGTCACTTCTTGGGTGGCGTGAGTTACTGGTCCGGAGGCTATCTCCGTGCCATCCACTGTAGTAATGACGTCTTTTACTGCCTTAGGGACAAGAGGTAGATTCATCCTTGATACCATTTCATAGTCCATATAATTACCGATTGCTCCACTGTCGATGTAAGCTTCAATTGCATGCAAACGATCCGGACGTTCAGGGCTAATGAGGACCATAGGCACCATGAAATGCGAGGTAATGGAACAGATTTTAACGCTCGGCAAGAGGACCTCTACACTTGTCGGGCTAGGTCGTTTCCCTGCTCAGAATTTGTGGTACAGGTATCTGCGGCTCCTACAGCCTTCTTAGCTGGTTTCACTGGACAGTCTCGAAGAAAGTGCCCCGAGTATCCGCAATAGAGGCATAATCGCAGCTGTCTTCTCCTTTCTCGCTCTTTTTGGGTTAAAGGTCCTTTCATGCCCCCTATTTGCATGGGTTCCACGGTGTCAGCACCCCTAGTAGAGGTCTGTGGTTTAGAAAACACTCGGGTATCAAATTTGGAACGATCAGCCTTTCTGTTCTGTAATCTGTGGTCCAATTGAACAACTAAGTCAATATAGTCTGAGCATTCTTGTGGAGGATTCACAACTTGAGCTAACACATCCTTGAGCTCTCCACGCAGGCCTCTGTAGAAAAGCATTATTCTTTTATCCTCAGGCCATTGAGTTTCCACTATAAGTCTGTTGAATGAGGCAATGTAAGTCAAGAGGTCTTGATTACCCTGTCGTAACGAAAGGAGTTCATTGTCCAAGGCCAGCCCTTGTGCATGTCTTGCGAACAGTTTTTCCATGCTGGACTGGAAGGCCTGGAAATCATGAAGAACCGGATCATCCTGAGTGACTAAAGGGATCGACCAATCTGCGGCACTGCCACTGAGATAAGAAAGCACTGTTGGGAAGGCAGCTGGTCTACATAAGAAGTGTAGGCGGCACTGGTTAATGAACACTGCAAATCTCTTTGGGTCACCAGAAAAGCGTTCGGGCGGAGCCAAGGGCACATTACCGGGTAGATTGATTTGCACTGGATTTAAGGAACATGCTGAAGGATAATTTCCTCCTGGAGCGGGCAAAGGTGTTTGTCCTGCCTGCGTTTGTAGCAATTGCCTAGCGAGGTCCTCTGTTCGCTCCTTGGATATTATCAGCTCTCTTCTTAGAGCGTTTGTTTCCTGACGAGCTGCATGTACTTCTGCTCTTAGTTCCCCAAGCAACTGGGCCAATTGATCAGTATCCGAGGTTTCCATTGCGCCTGGGTAGGAGTTTTGCGGTAGGCTTCGCGTTCTGTAACGCTCACCTGATTCCCACGGAGGCGCCGGTCTTGGCAGGATGGTGTCTGTGACTCGAAAAGTGAAAGGCAGGACTCGATTGGCTTCCGGGGCTGAGCCTCTTCGCACTGTGTGTCTAACTCGAAGAGTGAGATATCTGCAGGTGAAAGAATATGGGGTTAATGATCTGGGGTTGTCGGGTATCTCTCTCCCTTTCCCTTCCTCGCTTTTCCGTGGAGCCCCAAGGTCAACGTGCTCACCTTAGATAGGTGAATGCTGGACTCTCCATCTGTGTCTGGTGCAGGGTGCCGTTGCCAGTTCCTTCACTGGGTGAAACGTAGGCCTCTTGACATCAGAGGATTGCTACCGTCGTTAACTGCACGAACGGTGAGTTTCCGGACACCTTTTAAGTCCTTAGAGTCTTTAGGTGCGTGGGCACGTTAATGTGGAACAGGGCTCTGTATAATGCTTTTTCTATTTGTCTTGCAGGGCTCTTGAGGTAGAAGATGGTGTGAAGAAAGCCGAAGTTCGATCCAGAGTCTTGGAATGACGCGCTTGGAAATGCGTAAGTAAATGCCGGTTGCCTGCTTTTCAAAAGCTCTCTAACTGTCTCTTTTCCCTTGCAGTTGTGAGTTCGGGTGTTGAAGAGACGCTGGAAACGCCGGAGTATTTGCAGGCGCCCTATTGTGGCGGGCGCGATGGCGCGTAAGTAAAATACCTGTCTAATGTCTCTTCTTTTGTCTTTCAGGTGCAGGATTGCAGCGTTGAAGAAAACCGGAATTCCCGGAGTGCCGGTAAGTAATTCCACACAGGAATAACTATGCTTTTGTCTTCACAGGCGGAGGAGCAGCGTGAAGAGATGGTAGCTACCGATGGATCAGGTGAGGAAAGCGCTGTGCGTGAAGGTTGCCGTGCTAACCTGTTGTTTCTTGTCTTTGCAGGTGCTACTGAAGGCTGGATACAGGAATGGTAAGCGTTTGTTCTTGCAGGTTCAGGATGGGAAAGAAGAAAACTGGAACAGACACAGTGAGCGTTCTGCTGCAGATGCAGAATAACGCGAAGCACGTTTCATCAATCGGGTGTGGTTTAAATAGCCTTGGAGTGATGAGGCATCTTCCTCCACGGCCTCGCCTAGGTAAGAAAAGAGTTCCTGTTCCAGAAGAGTTCCAGTGTTGTATCCAGGGAGTGGAGCTTGCCCCACCCAGGTAAGAAAGTAGTCCCGGCTCACAGAGGATTCCTCTGTGGCTGGTAAGTAAGCAGTATGGTCTGCTGCAGGTAAGTCCACCCAAGCATCTTCATACAAATTATGAGCCCGGCGCTTCCAGTGCCGGGACCAGTGACTTTGATGAGCCTGGTGCCACCGGCGCCAGGACAAGGTCCAAAAGGTCCCAGTGGGGACCGGCTGGTGTCTAGGATGAAGGTTAGGGGCCTGCTTCCAAGGACGTTGGGCTGGTCCTAGCTCCTTGGAAGCAGTGATCATGACAAGAGCACATTGAAGTTTTCGTCGGGGGCCCTACAATTAAGCTTGATTCACTTAGGCTTTTACTTTCCCCAGACTCTTTCAACGTGGACGAAGAAGTTCCCTGGGTTGCTCTTTTTGCACACCCTTCTTTTTGTTCTGATTGTGTTTTTTGGAAGGAATATGCTCAGCAATTGGAGTATGTAGAGGGCATACAAAAGATGCTTTTACAGAGTTCTTTATCTTTGGCCCATTTTATTTTTTTATTTTAGTTCTGACTTTTGGGGGATGGAAATGTTATCCACCAAATCTGTATTTTGATTTATCCTACGCTTCTTCTTCCCCTTACATTGAGATTGAGTTAAAAGGGGCTCCCTCAACTCATATACTTCAATTAATTTTGTGAATGAATTCCTCAATCAAGGATACAGAAAGTGGTGTATCATCAAAGAGTTAATCGGTAACCTCCTCCAACCGAGAACTGCTCGCCACTGTTACTTGGGCACTCGAGAGATGATTATAATTCTCTTGGATACTTTCCCCCTTTAGGAGATGTTCGACACAGGTGAAGGATTCAGCCATTGTAGGTTACAATTTCTCAATTTCTAATTCCTGATTCAGGATTTCCCCCCTTTAATTCTCTTGTCTCATTCGTTAGAGCAATATTAATGGCAGGCCTTAAGCCCACACCTTCTGATTCGCAATTTCCCATTTCTTTTGTCAATTTTAGTAGAATTCCAGAGTGAGATTACACTTCCAAGGGTAAGGGTTCCAAGGGAAGGAAGTCACCCTCTGGAACAAGGATTTTTTTTATCCCTGAAGTACTTTTTGAGTTGGAACGACTTATACTTTCTTTACACACACTTTTTCAAAAGGCATCAAAAGTTAAAAACATATCCCTTTTCACCTTTTTGTTTAGTTATAGTGGGAGGGTCAGAGTAGAACATTTGTACACAAGGACAGCTTTGATTGTGACATCCAGACATAGACTGAGCCATAGTTTTTGTTTAGGTAGGGAAATTCCTCTTAGAGCATGGTCATATAGGCTTTTTGCCAACCCTTTTTGCTTTAATAAAAGTCTATAACCAAAACCATGGCTACCTTGTGTCCGAGTATATATGCGTGTGCGTATGTAATTAAGACTGAGTTTGTTTGGGCTGTGGGAGGTTTACAGAATAGCCAGTGCACAAAGGAACCTGTGCATACCACACAGAGGGGGCAGGGAGTGGGAGAGGTTAGGCACAGGATGCATGTACTTGTCTTATTACAGTGGCATTACTGGGATTGCGTAACAACACTAGCATATATTGGCCAGCATGGACATGTCTTCTCTTCAGTGGCATTGCTGACATTATGGGCAAATCCAACCTAGGCATGTACTTATGTGCAAATACTGGCATATATTACCACAGCCAGCATAGACGTGTTTCATTATGTTATGTTATATGGCATTTGTATAATGCCTTGTGCCATATGTATGGCCTCAAAGCACTGTGGCTGAATGCTGTTGGAGGACTGAAGTCACATGTATGAAAATTGAGAAGAGGATTTTAAATGTCTGTGTGCATTTTAGCCAGTCCAAAGGTGGGCAGAGGCGACTAAGTCCCTGCTAGCAACCCATGGAGATCTGGCTAGTGAATAGGTGCTGTGATGAGCTGTCTGGAGAGTATGCAAGTCAAGGAGACTATGTGCCCATCTTGACTGCATTTCTTCGTGGGACTTAGCTGCGTTCTAGTGGCAGAGTAGCGTTTGAGTAGTGGCTTATTGCAGATGTGTGCGGGTGGGTGGCTGTGCTTCGTGAGGGATACAGCTATCTTCCATTAAGATGGAACTGCGATACTGCAAACTTTCGCACTCTGAAACACTTGTGTATGGGCGCAATACAAACAAAATATCATATCATATCATACGTAACAGGCAGTCATGGCTGGTATGTAGTTGGGTTGAGTGAATGCATGTCTTATCATGCATATTCCCTGTAGTTCTTTCTGTGCGTGCTTGTTGCTGTTTTGTTGTCTCCTCAAGTGGTTCATTGAAACCCGCACTTGCCTGTCAGGGGGTAAAGTTTCATCCCTGAAGGTGGACTAGGTCCATCAGGGTGTTTAGTGGAAGAGCCTGGTCTTGAGTGTCTTCCAGGAAGTGAGGTGATCCTCAATGTAGCATATGCTAAGAGGGATAGAGTTCCATATGGTGGGTGCTTGGATGGAGGAGCCCCTGGTTGATTTGGCTGATGGGATGACAAAGAGGAGAGCTGTGCCTGATCTCAGGTTTCAGTTGGACCTGTAGGGGTTGTTGTAGATGTTCTGGGCCAGTGTTGTTAAGGGCTCGGTGGGTTATGCACATGGCTATCAAGGTGGACCGACGCCAAATCGACAGACCATGAAGGACACAGAGGACAGGTGTGATGTGTTTTCTGGAGCAGTGTTTGGGACCCTTTGGAGTTTTCTAAGTTGCGAAGCAGAGGCGCCCAGGCGAAGGGAGTTCGCATAGTCTAGGTGAGAGAGGACAATAGCTGTGATTGCAGCGACTTTGTGTGGGAAGATGAGATAGGAAAAGATGAGCCTGAGGATGCGTAGGTGTAGATAGTAGGATTCTGACACTGAGTTGATGTGGTGTGATAGTGTCAGATGTGTGTCCATGATGCATACAATGTTCTTTACTGTGGTGGAGGTATCAGGCGGAGGACCAAGAGAGGGCGGCCAAGTGGAGGGTTGGGGAAAGAGGGCAGTCTTCCCGCAGATCGTGATTTCAGATTTTCCTGGGTTGAGAAGGAGGTGGTTAGTCGTCATCCAATGGTCAATTTCTGAGAGCTAATCAGGCTGGTCATGGAGGGAATTTGGAAGGGTCCTTTGGGATCCTGAAGATGATTTGGGTGTCATCTGAGTAGATGTAGCAAGTCAGACCGCGTGAGTGGATGATAGCACAGAGTGGCTCAGGTAGAGGTAAAAGAGCAGGGGTGCGAGAGAGGTGCCCTGTGGAACTCTGAAGAAGGGAGGCATGTGCATTATTTGGGATCTGCTGGAGAGGAAGGAGGAGATCCACTTCAATGCAGCACCCCTGATATCATGGGAACGGAGTCTTCCTGTGAGGGTGTAGTGGTCAATAGTGTCAAAGCCCGCAGAGAGGTCAAGGGGGATTAGTGCAGCACAACCTTCCGAGTCTGAGGTACTTTTGAGATAATCCCAGATGGAGACTAAACAGGATTCAGTTTCTTGTAGGGGTCTGAAGCCAAATTGGGCGGGGTCCAAGAGGTGGTTAGATTAGGTGAAAAGGGAAAGCTGGGTGTGGGCTGTTCGGTCAATTAGTTTGGTTGTGAAGTGGTTGTTTGAGAATGTCTGTGGTTGGCCGTAGAAGGAGATCAAGAGTGGATTTTATGAGCAGGGGTTTGACGTGGGATGTCTTGAAATCTTCTGGGAAAATGTCTGAAATGAAGGATGAGTTAATGATCGATCTTGATGATACTGCTGGCGCCGGTTGAACAGTAGATTTCTTTTAGAAGAAGAGGAGGGCAGGGATCTTCAGGGGATCCTGGGGGATGGCTGCTAGCTAGGATCTTAAGATGTTTAGGGTGGGATGCAGGGGAGAAGGAAAAGAAGACCAGGCAGGTGGGTGGTGGGTCTGCGTGCCCAGAAGTGGATGCAAAGGAGTCGTGCAGGAGCAACACTATTTTAGGGCCAATGGTCAGGTTTCTTTCCGGGGCTGTGTTGTGGAAGTGGTCAGAGAGAGTGTCACAGAGAGCTTGGGTGTGGGATTGGATGGCGGGAGCTTCAAAGAGGGGCCTTCAATTCTGAGATGGTCTTGTGGAGTTCCCTGTGGTCATTGATCATTCTATTCCCGTAGAAGAATTATTTGGCCTTATACATTTCTGTCCTATATGCTTTGATCTGCTGGGCGTAAGAGCTTCTATTCTGTGGTGAAGGGTCCACCTGCCAGCTGAGTTCCAGGGCGTGGTTTTTGGTTTTCAGGGATTTGAGAGGAGTGAACCATGTGGGCGAGGGACTTAGTCTGCTGATAAAGGGTCTGATAGGGGTGAGAGGGCTAAGAGCTTCAGAGGGCCATTGGTCAAATTGAGTGATGGAGAGCTGGCCCAATTGGAGTGGAGAGAGGGTAGGGAAGCCAGCAGGGGAGTTAACCAAGTCTGGTGTTACTTGAGCTTGTTCCATAGGGGGGAGCCAGTAGGGGTCCTGTGGTTGATGGGGGAGGTTGGAGGGTCGACAGCCGAGAGGGTGAAGAAAATGGTTGCATGGTCCACCCAGATTAGTGGCTGGGTGGGAGTGCAGAGATCAGTTCAGGAGAGCTGAAGGTTGCATCAAGGGTGTGACCTACCAAGTGTGTGGGGCCTGATACCAGTTGTCTCAGGTGAAGGGATTCCAGGTTATCGAGGATGGGTCGTGTCATAGGGTTCTAAGGGACGTCAAACCATATATTGAAGTCCCCCAGCATGGTGAGGCAGGGGAGAGTGACCAAGATGGTAGCTACTGAGTTACTGAAGGGTTCTGTTATAGCGGGGGATCTGAATATGAATAAGAAGCTGTGAGTATGTGTAGGGGTGATGAGAAACTTCAGTAGGAGGGATTCACAATCTGATTTGCAGGCTTGTTCCTCAGAGTGTGAAATGAAGAGGTGGATATGTAAAGGATAGCAATTTCGCCAGCGTTGCAGGTCCTGGTATGCATGATAAGGGTGTAACCTGGTGGGAAGGCTTTGTGCACGATGGGCTAGTAGTCCTGGGAGAACCAGATTTCTGTGATGAAGAGGATGTCAGGGCTTTCAGAGGATAATAATTCATAAAATGTTGTTGCGGTTTTTTGCAACAGATCTGGTGTTGATTACGTTGCATGTTAGTCCATTGCTAGGTTGGCTGCTTGTTACAGGGAGAGGGAAATTATGGGAGGAAATGGGGGTAAATGGTGGCTGCCCCCAGGTTGGGGGTGCAAAGGTGGAGTATGTGGGAGGGTAGAGGATGGCTGGAACTGAGCTCTACTTTAGAGGGTTCTGCCGGTGTTAAGGGTGTGTTGTGAGGTGGAGGATTTAAGGGGACAGGGGGAGAAGGGGCTGGTAGTTAAAGGAAGGAGAGTGGTGAGCCTGGTGTCTCTGTTCTGGGGAGTGGCATGGGAGGCTGAGTGTACTGATGGTGTGTGTGTGAAGAGAGCTTGCAAGACCAGGGTCCTATTGGTGTAAGCGGGTATGGTGGTTAAAGGATGAGGAGGTAAGGTGGGAGGGGGTGGGAGAGGGTTTGATCTAGACAGGGGGTCTGGATGGAGGCTGGGTGGAAGATGTGGGTAGATAGGTCTCTGAATTTTGGGGTCTCAGGATGTGTTCCTCTGGGTTGGGTAAGGCTGAGGAGGGAGCGGTTTTAACTAGGGGTGAGGTCTGGAGGAAAGTGCTGGGAGGTTTCTGGTCCACCAGAGTGCCCCTCTGACATTTGAGCTGCTTGGCATGGCGTAGGACCTGCAGTCTCCTCTTGTGTGAGAGAGGCAAGAGAGCTGAGAGCAGGGGCTGACGAGGGAAACATCTGCAAAGGCTATAACCGAGTGCAGGCAGCTCTCTTATAGGGGTATGATATAGGCAGTGGGGGAGAAAAAGCCAGTAATGTGGTTTGGGGAAAACAGTGCCTGGCTCCTGCGCAAGTAAAAGCAACCCTGCGACAGAGTCCCTGAGAAAAAGATGCAGGGTTGTGGCACAATACAATAGCTACATTCAAAATACAGCTACATTAAGATTACAGCCCTCTGACACTATAGCTGTGGGAAAGGTTGCAGACAAGTGGCACAATACAATGGCTAAATTCAAAATACAGCTAAATTCTGACTACAGGCCTAAAGCAGTAATAGATGTACACAAATGGTGGAAATACTAGCATTATTTGGCACAGCCATCCAGAAAATGTCTTCTTACACTGGCAGAATGCTTGTATATTATATTGGAAAAGGCAACATTAAAGTGTGTACTGTTGGTGACCTGCCATCTATTAGATTCTTTGTGTGGGAGCCTACAACACTGATTGGAAATTATATGGCTTTTTATCCAATTATTAAAAAATATTTCTTCAATCCTCTATTGGTTAGTTTGAGATGCCTCGCTATACACAAACATTTGTGGTAAATACTTATGGCCCACCAATGAAAATATTCACCAGTAACCATTGACTTGACCTAAGACAGTAATGGTGACCCCCCATACTGATATTATTTTATTCATGGGTACTATGTTAGGTGCCAACTGCATCAAGTCACTTCATGGCTCCTCCTGAGGAAAATTGGAATGTGCACAGAGACAATTCTGGTGAAGGTTATTAGCACTGGAAGAATTAGCACCAATAAACCGACATAATTCCTACAGTCCAATTCCACTGCGGAAAAAGCCAGAAAAAAGACAGCAATACTTTTGTCATTATACCCGCAATAGGACAGCCCACAGACAGACCTGATGTGTTCCATCCTATCGATTACGCCCAACGCGGCAGGGGAACCATGCATAGGGGTGATGATAGGTGACAAAATGTTCTCCTTTCTTCTAGACACAGGGGCGACTAGATTCTGCATCCGGGAAAGGAAGTATAGAATGTCAGTCGATGCTATGAATGCTCAGGGATTCTCTGGGGCGAAGGAAGTGGTTTCATTTACAGACCATATTGCACTTTCTATAGGAGAGCATGACCTAGCTCTACCCTTACTGTATTCCTGAAATACACCAGTAAACATAATAGAGAGGAGAGAAATCATGAGCAAAATCAAAATGACCATCACATTCACTGACAAGGAGATAGTGTGTTCCGCACCTGGGATACACCTTCTAAACGTGAGGGAAATCATTCAAGCTTATTATGGACGCACAGTGCAGAGAGGGTGCCAGCAGATGAGGAACTATTTTGATATGGGACTGAAATAATAATAATAGCATGGCTCGCAGGGATTGAGGGGAAAATGGGGCACCTTCCAAATGAGTACATGTTCAGGCCAGAATTACCATTAGGTGAGAAGAAAGGGACAATGGTGCCACTAGAATTAGAGGCAGTAATAGTGAGGAAGAATGGATAGCAGTACATGGGACAGATGACACAGGGCGAGCATGGCGATCAGTGATCGCTGTGGCAGATGAGTATAGATTGACTGCAGTTACAGGTGAAGAACTGTTCCAAGACAATTGATCAGTTCCCTGTAGTGTTTGAAATCAGCATCACATACTGGGTCAAAATACATTACAGAGAGGTACCACAGAGAATGGTGATGATGCTACAAGCACTGCCGATAGTTCTCGATGAAGACTTGGCAAAGGTCCGCAACATCTTATGGACCACCGGTCCCTATGATGTGGGGCATCTGAAAGGGATAGGATCAGTGAAAATAAAACTGATGCCAGGAGCCATTTTACCATGAGCTAGGAAATATCCACTGTTGAGGGAGGCAGACGAGGGTATCTATGAAACAATTGCAGCACTAGTGAAGCAAGGCATCCTAGTACCATCAGAATCACTGTGCAACATGGCGGTGTACCCTGTCAAAAAGGCGACAGGGAGTCACATAGAGTTTTACACAGGACTTGCGCCCTCTGAACCATATTGTAGAAGCATAATTTCCTTTGGTTCCGAATCCAGCGACAATTTTGCATAGCATTACCATGGAAGCTACTTACTTCACGTTTATATATTTGAAAAATGCTTTCTTCTCTATACCACTACACCCTGACTCACAAGACTTAACTTTGTTTCTATATAGAAATAAGAAGTGAAAACATACAAGACTTCTTCAAGGGTACTGCAATTCACCATCTATATTCAACAGGGTCCTTTCAATGGACTTAGGCAAAGTGCAATAGGAGAGCATGGTAATACAGTACATAGATGACATATTGGCCCTCATTATGGGTCCGGTGGTAACCATGCCGGTAAAACTGGCAGGTAGCCGCCGGACCCGTAAACAGTTACTGGCGCCTGGTTTGCCGGTAACACTGGGGCATTACAACCCCAGCTGCCGGAAAAAGCCAGGTGCTGGTAACTATGTTGTTCCCCATTCCCAAAGAGTCCCATAGTACTCTATGGGAGTGGGGACCACGGAAGTACCAGCACCGTTAATAATGGTGCTGGTAATTCCATGATGGTCTGCTTACCGTGGCCGCTGTGTCAGGCAGGGTCCTACCTGTCGGGAACAGCGGCTCCGGCATGCAGACCTGCACTTTGCCGGTCTGGAAACAACATTGTCGGAAAACTTACCGGCACCGTTGTTTCCGGACCGGCAAAGTTGTAATGAGGGCCATTGATTTGCAGCATGACAGAGACACAGTGTAGAGATGACTCAGTGCATATGTTGAATGTACTAGCAGAAAAAGGGTACAAGGTAGACAAGACTAAATTACAATATTGCCAGAAAGAAGTGTGTATATTGGACAACTAATATCAAAAGATGGGCGAAAAGTGACACCAGAAAGAGCAGAGATGATTGGCAAGACAGAAAAGCCCAAAACCATAAGACAAATGCAGCAGTTTCTAGGACTATGGGCCTCATTACACGGTAACAGGTAACCATGCCGCTATTAGCGGCATGGCTACTCCCTTACCGCATACCGGGTCCGGGTAGGCGGTATGGGGACTTACTGTCACGCTCACCTGAATCCCACGGGGGCGCTGGCCTGGTTTCGAGTGCTGATGCCTCTTCAATGGTGAAGCGCAGGGCTCTGAAGATGGATAGGACGGGCCCCTCTACTCTGGCTAATCTGGCTCGCAGGAATATCCTCCTGTACGTGAAAAGGGAGTATTACAATCTGGCGGAATAATGCTCGAGCCTCCCACTTCCTTCCAACCCTCCTCGATACCCTTCCACGATCCCCCGTGAAGTCTCACCTTAGGGTCTGAAAGGACGAGCTCTCCATCCTGCTTCTGACGCAGGGGCGCGTTGAACCCAGTTACTTCACTGGATTGAGGTTGGATGGGAGTTCAGGTAAGCTTGATTATACTGGTAAGGCGCTGTAAAAGTTATGTTGCAAGTTCAAAAGTTCAAGCTTTTAATAATAATGTTCATTGTCTTTTTCAGGTGATGAAAGAAGATTCCTTTGGAGACTTCTTGCAACAAAGCGCTAATGTTGATGTCTTTTCCCCATAGGGGCCGGGGTTCCGAATGCCGGAGATATGGCGCCGACCCGAAGTGAAAAGTGCAGTTCCAGTAAAGATCTGGTAAGTCCTAGATGAGCGCTCAGGTAATGTTTTTGCATTCGCTCATCTAATGTCTTTGTCTTTTTTCCCCATAGGGGCCGGGGTCCGGAAAATGCCTGGAAGCAGCAAGACCCGAAATGAAATGGGAATGACCCAACAGGCAAGTCTTAGAAGGAAACTGAGCTTTTCCTATTCCCTTCTTTCTCTCACCTTGTGTTCTTGTCTTTTTCTCTCTAGGCTCTGGGAAGTGGCTGCGGATCCAGATGATCGCTGCTGAAGATGGAGGCGCCCAAGAAAGGTGAGTGAAATGCAGCGCTGCAGCGATCGGAGCAAAATGCTTTTAAAAATGATGTCTTCCTTTTCAGGATCGTCGGTGAGATGTCTCCGTGGTGCAGGTTTAGCAGGTAAGGCCTTCTTCCTCCCCAATTCTCTTCTTATCCCCCTTTGCAGGTGTCCCCGGATGCTGACAGGCGTGGCTGAAGTCCAGAAGCAGGAGCAGACACGGTGAGCGTCCAGCTGCTAGGTGCAGAACAACGCGAAGCACGTGTGGCTGTTCGGGTGGGGTTTAAATAGCTTTGGAAGAAGTTCCAGGTATGTATCCTTCCACCGATCAGGTATGTATACTTCCCCGACCACACCCGGGTGGAAAGTAGTCCCACAGGTAAAGTAGTCCCATTCAGGCCTCAAGAGGGCCTGGATGTAGCAGCATGGTCTGCATCAGGTAAGTGCACATAAAAACACTTGAACACATGTTCAGCTTTATGAGCCTGGCGCCTAAGGCGCCAGGACTGGGGTCCAACATGAGCCTGGCGCCTAAGGCGCCAGGACTGCGTCCAAAGGGCCCCAGCTTGGGCCCGCTGGAACTTCCCTGGGGGGATTGATGCCTGCGTTGCTGGGTCGGACCTGGCTCCTTGGAGGTAGGCATCATGTGTGGGATGTTTTTACCCATACATCCGAGCCCTACCTCAAAAACTGTGCAGTACTGACATGGAAAACATCATGATGGCCAGAGCTTCCCAGAAAATGCCCAGGGAAGTGCATGAAGAATAGGCTGCCACCCATTTTGCCGATGTTATGGGCACAGAAGGGCACTGCCTAAAACCACCATTGGACTACCCACACAGTAGTCTGAAACCATTGGGAATGGCAATGCTGATTGCCAAAAGCAACCTAGAATTGTGGGGAGCTCATTTTCTTAAATCCCAAAAATGGGTGCAGTACCAGTACTCACCACTATCAGAAAGCCGGCGTTTTAAAACCACCAGATTTTGTTTTAAACTGAATAAATGAACCCAAGGCAAGCCAAAGAAAGACTTACTGAGAGGTGGATACAATCTAAAGTTATATTCTGAAGTGACTTGAAGGTTTATAACAAGACTGGCTGAGCTGTGGATTTCAGCAGTTTAAGTAAATTTGGACTGAAAGACACTAAACAATCTAAATGTTTAAAAGAAATAAGTGACCTACTTTTGAGTGTCACATAGGTTGCAATTGTTTAAATGTCATAGTTTTAAACTTAGAATCAGCATCCTAGCTGCATATGTAAAAAATTGTCTTGACTTAAACTGGGGAACAAAAGTGACATTAGCTGGGGCCTGGCTTAAGGAACTGAATTCTGCCCACCAGCTACCCCCGACAGGAGTTGAGACTTGCACAACAGCTGTGTTCCCAGGCCGACCTGCATTTTGCTGCTCCCACCAAAAGGGATATGACACTTCCCTGATTGAATTACCTGGGCTCTGCAGGAAATTGAACAAAGCCCTGTCCTGACTCAGGCAAATGTTTTATTATGGGGGCCGTAAAAAGTGGCCTCCTCCTGGAAGTAAAGGGGAGGAGCACTGCCTGTGAGAGCAAGCTGGCTTGGCAGAACTGGAAAAACCAGAAATTCAACCTTGTGCTGGGGGGAAACCACACCCCTGTAGCCAGAATATGGTTTTAGAAAAAGATGAATAACTCATAGAGCGGACTTGTGAAAATTATTTAAATGATACCAGAATTCTTGTGATTTTTCTGCCCACATTTTAAGAGGTTTTTAGAACCGGTGGCATGATCTGGGGGCAAGCTAGCAGTTAAGAGGGTATTACTTAAAATGTATGCATGTTAAAAATCTGACACTTCATCAAGTAATGTCCATACTCCTTGCGCACATGTGTGTAAATTTGGGGTAATGTCCGATATTACGAAATCAGTTAAAAAGTGCAAATGTTGCCATTTCTGAATGCAAGCTCCCAGGAAGAGCAGATTTGGACAGGGTATACCTCCTGTGATATGTGAAGGGTGCATGTAATTTTAAACAAATGTGTACCTGTGCAAATATGTCTTTTGGGTCAAAATATAGATTGTGTGTAATTTGACAGGGGTGGGCTCTCTGTACCATAAACAGACCTCATCATGATGACACTTCATTTCATTCCCCCAATCAAGGGGAAGCGGATGAAGTGGCCAATGACAAGTGGAGAGGGGTAGAGCTTAGTGATGCTGCACACACACCCATTTTCAAAACACATAAAAGCAGACAGACAGGACAGATAGGGACCTTCAATTCCATTTGCTGCAACGCGCTCTGCCGGACCATACCACATCCAGCGATCCAGACTTCAAATCCATCAATCTCCAGAATCCAGAGAGGCTAGAGAGAGAGCAGAGCTGACCCAGATCACTGTGAAGTGCAGAGACCAGACCAGAGTCCAGTCTAAAACCTGACCAGATCCGTGGCGAGGCCCATTTAATTCAAGAATATAGTGTGAGTACCTAGCAGAACTGTGCAGAACCAATCTCTTAGTTAAAATAATCTAATCCAAGCTATTTTAATCTAAGTAGAACTGCCTCCTAACTGTCACCTGTCATTTGCAAAGCTGTCACCTGTCATTTCTAGTTGCTAGCTGTCATTTGTCACTTTGAATTTTAACATTCCAAATCCGAAAAACTACCTTTATTTAATCGTTCATAACTCCGTAACCGTTTGTGCTAGAGACTCCCTATAGTTTTGCCGCAATCGCGAAAAACGCACTCGCGAATTTGCCGCGATTTGCAAATTGCTCAACGTGTGAAAACAGCAGTTTTCTTGCTTTCAGTTGCCAAAAATTCGTTTAACCTGCTAGTTACTCCTAGATCCTTGCTAAAGTGAGCCTGGACTAATATTAACTTGATACCACTCACCCTGAACCTCTAGAGGGAATTAAAAGCATTTTAGCATATTTTTCACTTCATTGCCAGCACATATAAAAGCATTTTGGGCCTGTGTTTCCAACTTCTGTAGTGTAAGCTTGCTGGGGTGAACTGAATTACATTTGATTGCATTTCTGAGAACTGTGTGCTTTCCTTCCATTTCCTTGCATTGCATAAAGGGGGGAGGGGATTGCCAGAGAAAAGTGATTACATTGTTTTGTTGAACGCCTATTGAGTATTTTCTGTACTGCATTTTCATTCCACCTTGCATCCATTTGAAACCATAAAGTATTGTTGCTATCTTATCCATCCTATAACCACTCATCATTGATTATAAAGAAGTGTGCTAGTGCCAGACTATCCATTATTGATTACTGCTCAGATTCAGTGTGATATTCAATTATTAAATTATTATAAAGTGTGATATATATATCTATTGTTTAAATTATCAAATAAACCTTTTAACTTGCAAAACAGAACTACTTCTTGGCTCAGTGGGGTCAAGAGGATTCCAAGAGAGGGGTGTTATATGAACTGGACATAAAGATATATTAATAAGGGTTTCCATTCAGTATCCCAGACTAGGCATTGACTTAGCTGTAGTGTTGAATTGAATCCTCTTACAAATTGGGGGCTCGTGCCGGACGTTTGGATTAGATCTATCACTTGTGCAGATTAATACAGCGTGCCAGCTGACCAGATACACATATCCGGTCGGAGCACACGCTGTGTTACGCTGTAAAGCACTCCTCAAAGGAACTCAAATTCCAGAATGACAACCTTGGTAGATATGAAAATAGCCAGAGAGCACTTCTTACATAAGCTATTTGTGAGAGGTGAGTGGACTCATCAGGACCAGACGGTCTGGTTGCAAGCAATCGCACCCCAGATCATGGAAACAGGGTCAGATATATGGAGAGATCAGGGTCCCTTACATGTGGCCCTGAGTGAACTATACATGGCTCCTAAAGCTAAGGATGAACAAGACAAGATGGTTAGGATAGTGGCATACCTGTACCTATATATGGGAGACATGCAGGATAAATGTACTGAAAGCCAAGATCTGGCGAATAAGCGACAGATGGCGTTAGAGAAGGTCCAATCTGACCTGGTCTCTTCTGAGCAGAGGCTGCAGGGGAGCCAGGAGTCAGAAAATGAGAATAGACAGCACATCATTAAAATAAAGAGGGATATGGACATCCTGCAACAGGAAAAGGCTGACCAGGATACCAGATTTCTGGCCTTGCAGAAGGAGTACCAAGAAGGTTTGGACTCCCTACTGCAGAGCCAGAAAAAGCTGGAGCAACAGTTAGACTTCAACAGGGCATGTGCTGAGCAGGTAGTCACCCTGCAAAGCCACCTAGATAGGGAGAAGGCAGAGAGCAATAAACTGATTTTGAAAGACCTGGATACCCAGGCAGAGTTTGACCAGGAGCGCCAGAAAGCGGGTGCCTTCCAAAGGCAAAGGGACGACCTGGCGGCACAGATGCAGGCTCTTAGTCAGGAAAGGGATACCTTAGGCCAGGAAGTCTGCCACTTAAAAAGGAAATTGGAAGAAAATCACCTGGCCCACCAGGGACTGGGTGACCTCCAAAAAGAACACCAGGACTTGCTAGAGCACACCAGGAGGGTGGAGGATGCTCTGGCAAGAAAGGAGCAGGCCAATAGGGACACAGCTCAGGAGGTAACCCTCCTGCAGCAAAGACTGGCCCAGTGCTCCAGGACCAATCAGGAGGCACAGAGAGAGAAGGAGGCTCTCTGCCAGCACAATGATAGGCTCCAACAACAGGTAGTGATGCAGGAGAGACTGATAGAGTCTAGTAAGGCCTTAACTGAGGAACTGAAGGCGCAGGCTCTTGCATTGCAACAGGGAGCAGGGGCGGATAGAGATGAGGTTCGCTGGGAAAGAGAAACTCCTGAGCATAACCCCAGGAGCCCTAGTACCAGAGGCCTTTATTTCTCTCAGTCCCTGGACTCTGCCACCCCCATGTCCCCTGGCGCACATGAGCACAGGGCCACAGGGATGGCAGATTACTATCCAGCCAGAAGCATGGGGCTCATAGGCCAGTACCACCCAGGAATGGAGGGGCGGGCATCCGGGTATGGGCACCCAAGCACAGTGCAATTTAGTGGGGAACCCCAGGAGAGTAGGCCCATTAAGGGCATCCTGAAAACCTCTGCCCAGTTAGGTCAGTGGGGGGGGTACCCATCAAATCCTGGCAGCAAAGAGGAATCTGAAGACTCCTCTGAACAGTACAGGACACAGGAGACCAGGTCCCCACATTCTGCCAGCCATTCCCAGGCTCGCAGAATCCGGGAAAACCTGGAAGATCAGACAGGAACCTCTGGGAGCAGTGCCTCTGAGTCAGAAGATGAATTGACCAGGGTTACCCGGACCAAAAGGGCCAATAAGACAAAAAGGGCCTTGCTTAAGGACCCCTTAAAGCAGATTACGGCAATCAGGAGTGTCATCACGCCTTATCATAAGAACGCCAAGTACTCTGTTTGGGAACACTTGGAGCTCTATGAGCAAATGATGGAGACTTTTCATTTGAAGGACAGCCAAAGCTGTATCCATTATGTAAAGTGGACATTCTCCCCAGAATACCCCAGTTTCTTTGCGGGGCTGGAGGACCAAAATCATTTAAGATGGTCCACCTATAAGGCGGCCATCTTGAAACATTTTTCCGTTCACAGAAATCCTCAAGAGGCTCGCAAGGCAACCTACAATTTGCAATGTGGGGAGGATCAGGCCCCACAAGAATTCGTGCAAGAACTGAAACGTGCCTTTGCGCAGACCACCAGAAGGGTGCGCACAGACAGCAGAGAATTTGTTAATACTTTTTTCCATGCCTTGCCCAAATATATAATGACCCAGCTTGTGAGAGATTTTCATGAGAAAAGATCTTTAGAATGGGTCATTGAACAAGCCACCCGCATCTACGAGGTGCAGAAACCGGTGGAAAACAAAAACCAGCCCAAAAACCCCAAAACTAACAGCACCCCGGCTGCTGCCAAGGTGGCAGAAGTAAAGGTCACCCCGTTTTGGATTTGGAGATGGGGGGGCCTAAAAACCTACCTGCACCTAATAATGCTAGGCCCAGAAGGTCCTCGGGCCAGTCACAGACAGGGAGCCAGGGAGGCAGCCCCACAAATGGGGTCCCTCGCTCTCCTGATTATGTAAGTCCCCGGTACAAGGGAAACAGACCATCCTGGGTTATGTGTGGACTCCTCCAGCCCAAGGGGGGGGATCCAGCCAAGCACCTAACCCAGGGAACTTCCCTCCTAACTTCCCACAGGAGGGCAGAAATTCTCCAAATCCTGGGCAGAACTTTTTCCCCAGGTATCCACCCAATTTCCAGCCCCAAAATCCTCCACCCTTCTTTCCCCAATTCCCTGAGCCCAGACAACCTAATCCGGGAGAGGGGAGGCCAAGGGTGGAGGGGTACCCAAATCTTCCCAACCCGGGGTACTACCAGAGAAGGGATAGCTACCCTTCCCGGGATAAGCCCAGGGGAGAAAACAGGGCCCCGTATCAGCCTGAGCGGGATTCCCAGTTAGAGCGCCAGGTTCAAAACATGGCGCGGGATCTGGGTCACATACTGAGGGCTCAGCAGAACCCTCAGATCGGCATGCCGGCGCAGAACGCACCCAACTCTGGACCTGGTGCTCCAGAACAATGACGGGGGCAGCACCCCGATAACTCACCGGTTCCCAGGGAGGAGGCACAAAGGGAAGGGGGGTGTAAAGCCTTGGAGGAAGCTTCCTTCCTCACTTGTAAACAGCCCCTGGAAACCCAGGAACCGGAAACAAAATCTCTTGCCCCTGAAAGTCTGCCTCCTAAGGAGCAGAGGGGGGGTAGGAGAAACAAAAGACCCAAACAGACTCAGTTTGAGGAGGAGGTACAGATCTTCCAATTTGAGGGAGAGGGATCCTCAGAGGATCCTGGGAAAAGGATCTTCTCCTTCAGAGAGGGGGGAACTCCTCCCAAAGAAAAATGGGTCCCTAGGGATGCAAATCCAGACTGGGGAGATGTGGAGACTGAGCTAACGCCGCCCACCATCTCATCCCAGAACCAACAGCAAGAAAATCCCCTGGTTCAAACCCATCCTGGTGACTGCCTCCAAAAAGGGGGCGGCGGCCCGGAACCGGAGCCAGGGGAACCCACAATGGCTCTGATCTCCAGTTGCCAATTTTTTCGTTCAGATTCCCAAGGTTCTCCACAGAATTCTGCCCAAATCTCTTCGCTAGCGATGTCCAAAACTAGAAAGTTAGCCCACCGGTTGTCCAAAAATGTGCATTATCTGTGCCCCCTTGAGGAGAAGGAGGGAAGATACTATGCCCCGGTACAAGTACAGGGGCAGGGTACAATTTTGGCACTGGTGGACACTGGATCTCAAGCTACCCTTCTGTCCAGAAGGGCCTTTGACGAACTGAATGCAGGAAGGGGAGGGAATTACCAAATTCCTCTCACCTCACTTCCTGGACAACTCCAGAACTTTGACGGGAAGGAAATTCCCGTTGAGCGGACTGCAGACTTGGACATTAAAATTGGGCGACACAAGTTGAAACACCCGGTCATAGTTGTGACTCCAGAGGGCACCCCTTGTTTACTAGGGAATGACCTCCTGAGAAGGTTGTCACCCATAATAGATTGTGTAAACAAGGTCCTCTGGACCCAGACTAGCCGACCAATAAAATTAAAACAGAGTGTCAACCATGTTAGTTTAAACGGCACCTGCCACATGGTTGAACAAAAATCTGACCAAGTAGAATTTCACTTCCAGAATAGCCAAATTCCAGACGTGACAGTAATAGCAGTAGGACAACAGACTGGTGATGGGGGGGTCCTCTCTATTTCTGAAAATCAACCTTCCTTCCAGTCTAAAGTGGTACTCCACGCTGGAAGGAAACACCCTGAAATTCTATACTAATCCACAATCAGAAACTCCCACCCCTACAGTCCAGAAAGATGTGAAATCAGCTCAGAGCCTGGCTGATATTCAGCAAATTGGAGAGCAGTTGTTCATCCCTGTTCAGTTAAATGATGGGAAGGACTCTGTTCTCGCTCGAGTGTGTGTGAACAACGGTAAGAGCTTCATCAGCGAAGCCATGTTCCGCCAACTCCCAAAAGATCCAGCCATTCCCACCTTCAAACGGATAGACAGATGGGAAATGGACCTGGAAGCACCTTATTCCAAACATCTCCTGCCAAGCAGGTGTATGCTCAAAATCTCCATTGGCAACAAGAGCATAGTCCACAATTGTTGGGTCGTGCGAGACGTCACTGCCGCTTTTTACTTAGGCAGTGACATTCTCAATCGCTTTGCCATTAGTTTGGACCTAATAAACTTCAAAGCTTGGTCCCGATTAGCGGATAATCCCATGGGCTTTGATGATCCAGAAAAAGCATTTAGGTCAGCTCAATTGCTACCTTATGCAGTTGAAATTCAGATCAAAGAGGAAGTCACCATCCCAGAAAGGACCCGACAATTCTCCCTGGAAGTGAAAGTTAAAAGAGGACAACATTTGAAAAACCCTGATGCTTACATACATCTAAACGCTTCTCTCCAACAGCAAGGGTTGGGGGTAAACCCAACCCCATTAGTCAACATAGAACATGACACCATTCTAATAGAGGTGGATAACAGCGACTTAAAGAGTATTACTCTAGCCGCAGGCACCATTATTGGAATGGCGGTTGATGACTGACATTTTTCCATAGATTTAGGTAATGAACTGTTAGGGCCAATCCCCAAGGACTGCTTTGACAGTGACAGTGATGACAATACAACACCAGACAGGATTTTTACCCGGCATGGGGGGAACTTCCTGGTGTACACTTCTTGCCCTTATGGTAAGGAAGATGTGACTTGTGACTTCAGGAGGGGTGAGGTGATTTTCCAGGTCCATGAGGGCTGCCTTTCCCACCTGAAGCCTCCAGTCCAAATCAGCACTCTGACCAGGGACTTCTCCACCCAGCTGGAGGAGGCCGCTGAAATAGCCAAACCAGAAGTCTTTCCAGGCTTCAGGCAGATGGTGGAAGAGAGAGTCAACCTAGCTGATGCTTGTGTGACTCTGGAACAAAAGCAAAAGTTGAAACAAGTTTTCTTGGATTTCCAAGATCTCTTTGCGGTAGACTCATATGACTGTGGCCGCACCGACATCCACACAACAACAATCCCCACGGACCCTGGCATGACTCCTGTGTTTGTGAAGCAATATCGCTTGCCTCTCGCATCAATGGAGTCCCTTACTGAAATAATTAAGAACCTTGAGTCCCGGGGAATAATCCGTCCAGTCCACAGCACCTTCAATAATCCGGTGCTGGGAATATTGAAGCCAAACGGCCAGTGGAGACTCTGTGCCGACCTCAGGGAGCTCAACAAACGGGTCCATACTTCCCGATGGCCTCTGCCCTACATTGACCAAGGGCTGGCCCAGATCCAGGGGTCACAGGTATTCACTGCAATAGACCTGACCAATGGATACTGGACTGTGCCTGTCAGTAGGGAGGACCAATACAAGCTGGCTTTTACCTTTGGGGGCCAGCAGTACACATGGACCCGGACTCCCTTCGGATACCTCAACTCCGGTAATGAGTTCAATATTTTCCTACATAAGGCCATGCCCGACCTGGGTGCGAGGGGTAACCTGGCTTATGTAGATGATGTCCTCATCAAAAGTTCATCTGTGGAGGAACACATAGCGGAGATCCGTTATGTTCTGACACAGTTGAGGGCCGCCGGAGCAAAACTTTCCTTTCAGGAAGCACAGTGGTGTAGAACCCTTGTTAATTTCTTGGGGCATGAGATTACTCCTCAGGGTCTCTGTCCCCAGGAAAAGAAAGTGGAAGCACTTCAGAAACTAAAAGACCCCACAACTCTGCGAGAACTAAGGAGCCTCCTTGGACTGACTAATTACAGCAGAAAGTTCATTGAGGGCTACGCAGAAATCACCAGACCCCTGATTCATCTCCTGAAGGGGGGGGTCAAGTGGGAATGGGGTCCAGAACAAGCCGAGGCAGTAAAACAACTCAAAAGAAGCCTCTCACAAGCGCCTTGCCTAGCTTACCCTGTCAGAAACAAGGAGTTCTTCCTGGAGACGGGGTTCTCTAATACGTGCTTGACAGCAGTATTATACCAAAAGCATGACAAGGTCAATAAAGTAATCTCCTATGCGAGCAAAACTTTATCCTCTGTGGAGGAAAAATTCAACGATTGTGAGAAGGCACTCCTGGCAACGGTGTGGGCATTGAAGAATTACCGCCCGTTTATCCAGGGGGAACACATCATAGTGGAGACTCCACACCAGCCTCTGCAATATCTCCAAAGTGATAGAATCCGGGCCGGAAATGTGAGTAATTCCCGAATTACTTCCTGGATTCTGTCAATGCAAGGCTTTCCTATGGAGGTCAGATATGGCCAAAACAAGAAGAGTCCACTCGCGCAAGGTCTGGCTGACTTGCATGATTGTGCCAGAGAAAACTGTCTCGAGGACGAAAGTCTAAAGATAAAGGACAACACGGAGGCATACCTTAATTCCCCACACAAAGTTTTTGAAGAGGACAAGTGTGAGGGAATGCCCACTGTCTATGTGGATGGATGCTCTTACCATGTTGACAACGACGGGGAGAAAGAACTGGTGGCCGGCGTAGGGAATGCATGGGTGAATGAGTCCCCAGAACCCTCCGCTGGATACAAAATTGGTCCCCGAAGTAGTCAGGTGGCAGAATTGATGGCTGTGCATCAGGCCATCCTCACTGCTGTCCAGCATCAACTCCACGAACTGGTCATAATCACAGATTCGGATTATGTACGGAACGGGTTCGTGGAGCACCTGGTTAATTGGAAAGCCAGAGGCATGTTATGTGCTAACAACAAACCTTTGAAACATGGGAAGTTGATCCAAAACATTGATGATCTGGTCACCTCGAATGAGATGACCATCTATTGGAAAAAGATCAAGGGTCATTCCAAAGTAGAGGGACCAGACAAAACTGGAAATGACTTAGCCGATCAGCTGGCCAAAACCGGGCCATCCAAGGGGATCTAATTGAGATTGAGTCCCTGTTGGGGGAAATCCAGGTCACTGCTATCACTAGGTCCCAGACAAATGCTCACAACGACCTTTCAATTGCACAATGGAGCAAGGAGACCCCTGATGCTGATTTGATTACAGCTCAGAAGGGGGATCCAATTATTGGTAAGTTTTACCAACACCTTGAGGACCCGGAGAACTTTCCCCTGACGGATACCGATTACATTGGGAAAGAGGACCTAAGAGTGTTGATGAAATGTCCAAAAATGTTCCGAATCCAAGACGGTTTGCTGGTAAGGAAATCCAAAGCTGGCCACGATCAGTGGGTGGTTCCTACCTCATTCCGAAGCCTGATGTTAAGTCACGCCCATGATGCGGCCACCGCCGGTCATAGGGGGTTTCACACAACATTGGAAATCTTAAGAGAGGTTGCATACTGGCCACACATGGGGCAGGACCTTGACCAATACTTGAAGGGGTGTCTTGTGTGTGCGCAATTTCAGCCATCATCCCTCACGCACCGTGCGCCTCTCCAAAAGAGGGGGATGACACTGCCATGGTCAGATTTACAAATCGACTTTGTAGGCCCCGTGATTCGCTCTGCTATGGGGAATAAGTACATGTTGACTGTGACATGCTTGTTTACCAAGTGGGTGGAATGTCTCCCAGCCCCAAATTGCAAGGCAGAAACTGCAGCTGCCCTGATGATTAACCACATCTTTTCCCGTTTTGGTCTACCTCAAAGGATTGAGTCAGACAGGGGTAGCCACTTCACTAGTGAAGTAATGACAAAGATGTGGGAGATACAGGGGTCAAAAGGAAGTTGCATATTGCTTACCGGCCAGCTTCTTCTGGGGCAGTAGAGAGATATAACCGAACCATTGTGAGCATATTAAAGAAGTTTGTGGCAGATTCTGGGCCAAGTTGGGATATCCGATTACCTCTGGTCCTAATGGCCATCAGATCTACCCCTTCATCTGCAACCAAAATGTCACCATTTGAGTTGATGACTGGGTGCAAGATGGTGCTTCCTCAGCATTTGCTCTACAGGACCCAAGAGCAGACACTAATAAATGCCTCCACAACTCATGAGTATGTGGAGAATTTAAGGAAACACCTTCAACATGCTTTTGCCTATGCTCAGCGGAATCTAGAAAGATCAGCTGATAGCATGAAGACCCACTATGACCTGAAAACTTCCAGGAAGGAATATCAGGTGGGGGACCGGGTCTATCTATACAATTTCCAAAGGAACCAGGCCAAACAGCGAAAATATTTGCCTAAATGGAAGGGACCCTTTGAGGTTATAGACAAAATCTCCCCTGTGGCCTACAAGATCCGCATCCCCAAAGGCGGTTTGGCAGAGGGGGAAGACAAGTGGGTGCACATTAACCAGTTTAAGTGTTGCCATCCCAGGCACACTCTGCAACAACTGGAGGAATCCTCTGGAATCCTAGAGGGTACTGTCTCAGATTAATTCAGTTCTAACTTAAAAGATCCTACATATAGCCTATCAAATTCTGTGTTTCTCAAGTTTATGTGTTCCTGTCTCTTAATTAAAAAAAAATGTGCATGTGCATATCTGTTGAGTTCTAAAATTTATATGCCACCCCACTATATCAATGGTGGGGGAAAAATGTCCATGAATAGGTATTGCCGCTCTTCCTTTGTCGTCCTAGGAGAAAGAAAACCTGGAGACGGGCCAAGGAGGACGATCCGGAGACCGGGAGCCGAGACGCAAGGGGTCCGGGGTACCGCCCAATCTTCCCATCAGGACCGGCGAGGAGAACCGATCGATCCGACCGGATGGAGAAAAAGATGCTGAACTGTGCCATCTATTGGAAGAAGATTAGGAAACATCCCAGGTCTTGCGAGTCCCATCAGTGAAACAGAATGGCCATCGCAAGAGGGGGGCTTGTGGGATGTTTTTACCCATACATCCGAGCACTACCTCAAAAACTGTGCAGTACTGACATGGAAAACATCATGATGGCCAGAGCTTCCCAGAAAATGCCCAGGGAAGTGCATGAAGAATAGGCTGCCACCCATTTTGCCGATGTTATGGGCACAGAAGGGCACTGCCTAAAACCACCATTGGACTACCCACACAGTAGTCTGAAACCATTGGGAATGGCAATGCTGATTGCCAAAAGCAACCTAGAATTGTGGGGAACTCATTTTCTTAAATCCCAAAAATGGGTGCAGTACCAGTACTCACCACTATCAGAAAGCCGGCGTTTTAAAACCACCAGATTTTGTTTAAAACTGAATAAATGAACCCAAGGCAAGCCAAAGAAAGACTTACTGAGAGGTGGATACAATCTAAAGTTATATTCTGAAGTGACTTGAAGGTTTATAACAAGACTGGCTGAGCTGTGGATTTCAGCAGTTTAAGTAAATTTGGACTGAAAGACACTAAACAATCTAAATGTTTAAAAGAAATGAGTGACCTACTTTTGAGTGTCACATAGGTTGCAATTGTTTAAATGTCATAGTTTTAAACTTAGAATCAGCATCCTAGCTGCATATGTAAAAAATTGTCTTGACTTAAACTGGGGAACAAAAGTGACATTAGCTGGGGCCTGGCTTAAGGAACTGAATTCTGCCCACCAGCTACCCCCGACAGGAGTTGAGACTTGCACAACAACTGTGTTCCCAGGCCGACCTGCATTTTGCTGCTCCCACCAAAAGGGATATGACACTTCCCTGATTGAATTACCTGGGCTCTGCAGGAAATTGAACAAAGCCCTGTCCTGACTCAGGCAAATGTTTTATTATGGGGGCCGTAAAAAGTGGCCTCCTCCTGGAAGTAAAGGGGAGGAGCACTGCCTGTGAGAGCAAGCTGGCTTGGCAGAACTGGAAAAACCAGAAATTCAACCTTGTGCTGGGGGGAAACCACACCCCTGTAGCCAGAATATGGTTTTAGAAAAAGATGAATAACTCATAGAGCGGACTTGTGAAAATTATTTAAATGATACCAGAATTCTTGTGATTTTTCTGCCCACATTTTAAGAGGTTTTTAGAACCGGTGGCATGATCTGGGGGCAAGCTAGCAGTTAAGAGGGTATTACTTAAAATGTATGCATGTTAAAAATCTGACACTTCATCAAGTAATGTCCATACTCCTTGCGCACATGTGTATAAGTTTGGGGTAATGTCCAATATTACGAAATCAGTTAAAAAGTGCAAATGTTGCCATTTCTGAATGCAAGCTCCCAGGAAGAGCAGATTTGGACAGGGTATACCTCCTGTGATATGTGAAGGGTGCATGTAATTTTAAACAAATGTGTACCTGTGCAAATATGTCTTTTGGGTCAAAATATAGATTGTGTGTAATTTGACAGGGGTGGGCTCTCTGTACCATAAACAGACCTCATCATGATGACACTTCATTTCATTCCCCCAATCAAGGGGAAGCGGATGAAGTGGCCAATGACAAGTGGAGAGGGGTAGAGCTTAGTGATGCTGCACACACACCCATTTTCAAAACACATAAAAGCAGACAGACAGGACAGATAGGGACCTTCAATTCCATTTGCTGCAACGCGCTCTGCCGGACCATACCACATCCAGAGATCCAGACTTCAAATCCATCAATCTCCAGAATCCAGAGAGGCTAGAGAGAGAGCAGAGCTGACCCAGATCACTGTGAAGTGCAGAGACCAGACCAGAGTCCAGTCTAAAACCTCACCAGATCCGTGGCGAGGCCCATTTAATTCAAGAATATAGTGTGAGTACCTAGCAGAACTGTGCAGAACCAATCTCTTAGTTAAAATAATCTAATCCAAGCTATTTTAATCTAAGTAGAACTGCCTCCTAACTGTCACCTGTCATTTGCAAAGCTGTCACCTGTCATTTCTAGTTGCTAGCTGTCATTTGTCACTTTGAATTTTAACATTCCAAATCCGAAAAACTACCTTTATTTAATCGTTCATAACTCTGTAACTGTTTGTGCTAGAGACTTGCAGTAACTTTCCTCTGAAAGCTGGGAATCGTGGCTTTTCAACGAACCGCATTCCGATTCCCTATAGTTTTGCCGCAATCGCGAAAAACGCACTCGCGAATTTGCCGCGATTTGCAAATTTCTCAACGTGTGAAAACAGCAGTTTTCTTGCTTTCAGTTGCCAAAAATTCGTTTAACCTGCTAGTTACTCCTAGATCCTTGCTAAAGTGAGCCTGGACTAATATTAACTTGATACCACTCACCCTGAACCTCTAGAGGGAATTAAAAGCATTTTAGCATATTTTTCACTTCATTGCCAGCTCATATAAAAGCATTTTGGGCCTGTGTTTCCAACTTCTGTAGTGTAAGCTTGCTGGGGTGAACTGAATTACATTTGATTGCATTTCTGAGAACTGTGTGCTTTCCTTCCATTTCCTTGCATTGCATAAAGGGGGGAGGGGATTGCCAGAGAAAAGTGATTACATTGTTTTGTTGAACGCCTATTGAGCATTTTCTGGTACTGCATTTTCATTCCACCTTGCATCCATTTGAAACCATAAAGTATTGTTGCTATCTTATCCATCCTATAACCACTCATCATTGATTATAAAGAAGTGTGCTAGTGCCAGACTATCCATTATTGATTACTGCTCAGATTCAGTGTGATATTCAATTATTAAATTATTATAAAGTGTGATATATATATCTATTGTTTAAATTATCAAATAAACCTTTTAACTTGCAAAACAGAACTACTTCTTGGCTCAGTGGGGTCAAGAGGATTCCAAGAGAGGGGTGTTATATAGGGGTAGTCATCCAGAACGCATGAACTGGACATAAAGATATATTAATAAGGGTTTCCATTCAGTATCCCAGACTAGGCATTGACTTAGCTGTAGTGTTGAATTGAATCCTCTTACACATGACACTTACCGGGTCATTCCAACCCTGGAGGACCCGGGAAGTCCCCATTCCAAATACTATTCCCCATTCCCATTTGAGCCCCCATAGGGCTCAATGGGAATGGGGAAGGAGCTAATAACGGTACCGCAATTTGCGGTACCGTTATTAGCTCTGAAGTCCCTCAGCGGGTCCCATCCTTAACGCCTGGTCAGACCAGATGTTAAGGACGGTACCCGCTGAGGGACCTCGTAGTAGGGCGCTAAGGGATTACTAGCACCGGTGACCTTACCGGTGCCGGTAATCCCTTAGCACCTACCATGTAATGAGGCCCTATGTAATTACTGCAGAGCAGGGGAATTTGACTACAGCACCTACACTAGGCCCTTTCTAAGTGTCCTAAAAGAAGCACAAAGAGGGGAGTGTACTTTATAATAGACACAAGAAATAACTGAGGCATTTGACGAGCTGAAAGAAGTAATATGCACAGCTCCAGTGTTAGGGATCTCAGACTATCAAAGTGAATTCTTCTTATTCTTGCACTCCAATGGAGTGTTAATTACTGCAGTACTGACACAAAAGACAAGCATGGGGCACAAACCTCTAGCATACTACAGTGGAAAATTAGACCCAGACATAGGAGGACATAGGAGGACACTATGCATGCCAACAAGTATTGGTGGCCACCGCATTCGCAGTGGACAAATCAGCGAGTATTACCATGGGATGCAACACCACTCTTTATGTGGAGCATGCTCTCTTCGCAATACTGGAAAGGCCCAAAAGTACATTGACAACACAGAGCGCTTCAGGGTACGAGGTGTTACTGTCAAGCCCAGATCTCAAGATAGTGAGATGCCGACTTGTCAACCAGGCTACGTTAATTGCTGAACCCGTGGTGGAGGGTGACTATGTGCACGACTGCACAGCCAACATAGAACAATTCAGCAATGCCCCAAAAGTACAGGAGAGTGCACTTGAGGGGGGAGATGTGCTTTATATTGATGGGTCATCAACAGTTGACCAAATGACTGGGGAAAGACATACTGGGGCAGCAGTGGTGAAATTATGAGCGGACGGGACGAGCAAGGTGGTGACACGTGCACATCTACCATCAGATTTATCAAAACACACAGCAGAATTAGTAGCTTTAATATTAGCACTAGAGTACAGCAAAGGCAAGGAAATACGCTTCAGCCCACAAAAGACTTGTTTTGCTCTTCCTGCCTATGTGGCCAAACACTTGGCTTCTGATCTGATGCCATTTGTTACCAAGTTACCCCCTCGTTGAAGAAGCCCACACTGGATGCAAGAAGCCAATAGCATGACTTCCCTGGCCAGCAAAAATATTAGAAAAGATAGTCAACGGTCAACTTCAGGCATTTGTAGAAAGGGAACTTATTTTGGACAAATTCCAATCCGGTTTTAGACCCAAGTTTGGAACTGAAACGGCCCTTCTGGACGTCCAGGATGACCTGTTGAAGGCTGCGGATCGGAGCGAGCTATCTCTCTATCTCTTTTGTTGATGCTCGATCTGTCCACGGCTTTTGACACGGTCGATCATACCATTCTCTTGGATTGACTACAAAAAGTGGGAATGGTATCTGAACAGGCCCTGCTCTGGTTCAGAGCCTTTCTGACTGATCAATACCAATAGGTAGGACTAGAAGGTGTCCTGTCACTTGCTATTAGATTGATCTGTGGGGTTCCACATGGATCTTCTTTGTCACCTCTGTTATTTAATTTATATATATGCCCTCGTCTAGAGATTCTGAGACGCCATGGATTGAATTTCCATGCATATGCAGATGATACTCAGATCTTTCTAAGAGTTCCCAAGTTTGAGAATGCATTTGGCAAATTGGCACATTGTTTGAATGCTGCCAAAACTGAGCTGATTTTATTCTGACCTAAACACCTTCTAGCTGCTGCTAGGAAGCTACCTATCCCAACACTGTTGGTGTTCAAATCTGAAATTTGTCTCTAAGGTGAAAAATCTTCGCTGCATTTGGCAGGATGACCTGGGGAGTGAAGCCCAAGTTGGAGCAAAGGTTAAGGTGGTACATTTCATTCTAAGGCTCCTCAGGCAGGCATTACCTTTCATCACCAGGGAAGAGTATGCCATGGTAGAAGGCGCTCTTGTCAATGGGCATCTGCACTACTGGAATAGCCAACTGCTTGGCATCCCTCACAAACAAATTCTAAGACTGCAGAAAGCTCAAAATGCAGCAGTAAGATACATTTTTAGCCTAGACTGATGCACACATATCTCATCATTACGGCGAGCACTACATTGGCTGACCGTGGAAGATCAGATCAGATTTAAAGTGGCATGTCTAGTACATAAATATATCAATGGTCCAGTCCCAGAGTACCTAAGAGACCTGGTTTAAGCATATCAACCATCAAGATCCATGTGCTCTACTGATCAACATCTTCTGGTTATCCCTTGTTCTGTTTACAACTCAAGGGGAGACAGAAGATTTGCTGTTTTTGGCCCAAAATTATGGAATTCACTACCACAGGAAATAAGAACTGTACAGTCATTCTACCAATTCCAGAGAGCACTGAAGACCTTTTTATTTAGATAGTTTATTTTTTATCCCATTATGAGTTAATTGTCTGTTGTTGACTCTTGCCCAATTTATGTATAACTCCTGGTTTCCATCTGTGCCTCTATACGGCCTCGGCTGTCATGAGTGTTACAAATACAGAAAAAAAGAAAAAAAGAAGAAATGGATGCTTCATCCCCAGCGCACAGTTATGTGCGAACAATGATACTAAAGGAAGGATATAACACATTACCAGCGACACAGATAATGGAATTGCAGGGAGCTGCACTCAGGGAAGAAAAGGAGTTATGGATAAAGAGGGGATGTGCAGTGTCTCCAAGAGACGCCTCGTGTTGGCAAAATAACACAGGAAAACTGGTAATGCCATTCTCATTATTGCACACTGCACTGACACAATTACACCATCTTACCCATATAGGGAAGGAGGTGCTTGCTGCCCATATTCGAGAAGATTGGTTCTGTCCTAATTTGGCAGAACATGTGGCAGATGTCATGACTAATTGTCTAGTTTGTAAACAATTTACAGCTGGTCATACACTAAGGGTAGTGAGAGAAGCCATACCTCGCCCAATGGGTCCATTCTAGCACCTGCACATTGACTATGTTGACATGCTTCAAGTATGCCAGCGCTACCACTACATGATAGTGGTTGTGTGCCTGTTTTCCTGATGGATCAAAAGCCGGTCCTTGTTCCTATCCTGATACCCTTAGAGCAGCAAAATTCCTGGTTCGAGAAATCTTCCCACAATGGGGCGTGTGTGAGGTCCTGCAGGCTGACAATGGTCCTCACTTCGCCAATGGGATGTTTCAGCACATCACAACCTTGTTGGAAATACAACACAAATTCTCTTGTGCCTATCACCCGCAAGCAAATAGTATATGTGAACACCTCAACGGGCTGCTCAAAGAAGGCACCACCAAAATTAAAAAGAGGCTTAATAAAAGTTGACTGCACTGTCTTCCATTAGCATTATTCGCATTGATCTATAAACCGGGATCCGACCACCATTTAACCCAGCATGAGGTGGTGACAGGACAGCGCATGAGACTTCCCCTGGCTCCTCTAGGGCTCTGAAAGATGCAGATAGGTTGTCTGATGTATTGGGTCAGGAAATATATGAGTACACCACTTCCTCGATGGCTAGTGACTCTTTTATTTCTCATGAACTGCAGGGACAACGGGAGAGGCCTGAAGTAAGAGGGGAAAACAACGATCCAGAAGCAAATAAGGACCTTTTGAAGCAACTACAACTGTGTCCGGGTGACAGGTTTTGCCGATGGACTTCACGAGAAGGTCACTTAAGCCTCATTTTAAAGGACCATATACAGTGGAGCAGTCAAACTAGAAGAGAAGAAGACTTGGAACTACCTAGGGGACATCAAGCCCTGGAAAGGGGTGGCTTCTCCTAGCAACAACAACTAAAAGGCCAATGATTCACAAGCAGAAGAAGAAAACAATTGCCTGGAATCATCACAACCCAGCAGGGGCCAACCTAGGATTGCTCACTCCAGAGCAAGAGACATAGGGAAAGAACTTCCTACACACCCCGAGTGAGGGTACACTGTCTGTTTATTATTTTTCTATCCGCACAATGACAGCATTCATCGTGAAAGTTTGACTGTTAGTATTGCATTGTCCCATGCTTCTCCTTGATCCCCATCCTGAGGCCTTCCAAGGCCAATTTGTCCAATTTTTTAGAAGATCCAACCGTGATAGAAGACGCTATCCTAATGTGTTTTTCAGAGTTTTTATAGTTTATTTGGCCCAAGGATATCCACACTTAGAGATAGGAAACCCATCTACACTTGCAGTACTTTGTGATCCTAGAATACGCACAGTTTGGGAACAACTATTCCTTCTTTCAATGACCCAACAACAAGTTCGCTCTTCTTGAATTAATAAAATACTTATTCAATAACAACTTTTTTAGCACTTTACAGGCGGGTAACAAACATCTTTAAGACTACACAGGAGTTGAAGGATGTGTAAGTGATGGGGGCATTATTAAAAGAATGCTTATTGTGTCCTGTGTTTTATTTTCATGTAGAACTTTCACCCTCATCTTTTGGCGAATGTCATCTGTCGCTAGAAATACCGCTGTGACCTCTACTAACACAACCTCAACTCCAGCAGGTGGAACAACCATGTCAGGTGAAAAGGTAAGCACTGTAAGTACAGTAAGGAGAGGTAGACACAGTGCTGATGCAGAAATGGGGTGGATCTCTATATCGCTGATACTGCTCGAGTATCTAATAACATGTGGTACAAGCACATGATATGATATATGATATGATATTTTATTTGTACTGCGCCCATACACAAGTGTTTCAGGGCCCGACGAGGCCAGGGTGGGGTACATGGGAGGAAAAAATCAACGATCTTATTAGGCCCAGTGACATTGGGAACGTACAAGGGAGAGGGAAGGGGGAGAGTGCAAGGGTCAGGGGAGGAGTGGAAAGTGCTGAACACGATAAAAACAACAGGTAGTGTGGACAGCAGGCAGCAAGTGCAAGAATTAAGCGCAGGCAACGGGTGTCTAATAAGCGCAGGTAAGGGGACTGTAGGGTTGCAGATACAGACGCAAGTGCAAGTGTTGCCAGGGGGCAGTGCCGGTATGCAGCTGGGTAGGCAGGGATCTGGTCATGAATTCAGAGGGTAGCCAGGTGCCCAGTGCAGATATGGACAGAGATCACCAGGGGAGAGGAAGTGAGAAGGCAGAAGCAAAGAGGAAGGTCTTGAGGTGCTTCTGGAACTGAAGATGGTTCTCCTCAAGTTTCAAAGAGGCAGGGAGGCTGTTCCAGATGAATGCACCAGCCGAGGAAAGAGATCTACCACCAACTCGTTGCTTGGTGAAGCGACTGACCATGAGGGAGTTGGATGTGGAGGAGCAAAGAGCTCCAGTAGGAAGGTATTTCCGAAGAGAGAGTTGAAGGTATTTCAGACCTCGGCCACAGAAGGCCTTGTGGACAATGCAGAAGGTCTTCAACTTAATCCTTGCAGCCAATGGGAGCCAATGAAGAGATTTCAGGGCTGGAGAGATACAATCTGAACTCATAGACCTACGCCCTTGAAGATGAGGTAGCAATACTTAGAGATAAATGGGGATGCAGAATTTACTCAAACATCAATAATCAAACCTACACAGGCAGTTGCCAAAACCTGGTCTGTGTTATTTGCAATTATCTAAAATAGGGCGTTACAACGGACATCAATGGTCGTTTGCTCGATTTCTCTCAGCGTATGGTATAAAAACACAACTTTTATAGTAAAAACTCATCATTAGTGACACTACATGGCAAGATACTAAAAACCTACTTGGGGATGTGATAGGCTTACAGGGAACATCTAAGTATATGTTCCATACTGATGGGGGGAGTGCTTGGGTCTCTACTGTCAGGTGGGCAACTAAGCCCATCCCAAGTGCAAGTCATCTTCTGTGTCATACTAATTCCACTTTATGGGTTACACAAACGATAGGGCTCTTTGATACATGTCCCTCTACCATTGGTTTGGCAACCTTGTGCCCTTATGGAATATACAACATGCTAGCAGTACGCAGGCTACCATACCAGGTGCAGGGAGGGTCGGCGTGGTCTTTCCTCCCCTCCCTATTAGCCCAACATCTATCATCACTCTTGCAGTCTGTCAGTCAATTAAGGCATTGAACTTGGCCTTGCAGAAGCTCTCTGTGCCTGAGAATAAACAGGAGTATCTTCTTGGTTTCGGTGTAGCTTGACTCAATGTCTATTTTGATCTGATTATGTGACCGGAGACTGCGTTTTCGAGCTCCTTGCTGCATTTAATTCTATTAAATGATGAACTTTTGACGCCTTCAGTGTTTTTCCATTCCACCTCAAACAGAAGTTGTTTCTTTCTCACGTCCATGTAAATACTGGATGGACAACCAGGCTCTCAGTGGCCTCGACTTCTTGGTGCTGGGCCAGCCAAGCCTTTCTTGAATTTCTCCTTTGCAATTAGTTATTCTCCACCTGCACCACACTGAAAAACCCTTTCCATTCACTGGATTTCAAGCCTTGTTAAAGTGCACCGTGGAATATCCATGTTCTATACATTCTATGTATATACATTGGCACATTACGTAGCCAGCCTTAAGATCACTTTGTCTACTTGCGTTACTGTGTCTGTACAAGTATAAACTGATTTAGCGTTTTCTTCAGCATTTCTGTAGCATGAGCATCTTCATCTCGAGCCCTAAATGTTGCTCATCTTTACCACCTCCTCTTCAGATTCTATAAAACGTCTATGTTCTTTTGCCTCGTGCATCTTTTCTGGGTGCATCAGCTCTGCTTCGCATTACGTCAACAGTCTTCTCTTTCACCATTTTCACACTTCTTCTGGGACTTTGTCCAAAAGGCCATGGTTTCTTCGTGCATGGATGTAGGGTTTTCTCAATGGATACCTTGTTTCCAGGATTTTCTGTGGTACAGGCATCCTCACTGGTACTGCACATGTCTCATTTTCTGGTTCCCAACATATAGGTAGCATGGGGGAAGAGGTTTTGGTGGGGGTACTTGACTCCACCTCTACAGATCCTTGGGCTTGAGGCCAAGGACAAGTCTCGCAGCTCTGTTCTGGATGAGTTGCAGAGAGTAGTAGCAGGCACATTTAGAAAGAAGCTGTTGCAGTAGTCCAGCCTAGTGAGAACCAGAGCTCGGGAGACAGTGAGTTTCTGGGGGAAGGAGAGGAAAGGAAGAATACCTCTGAGGAGGTGCAGTTGGAAGTTTGACTTCTTAGAGACGTCGGAGATGTGTGGCGAAAAGGAGAGCGTGGAGTCGAAGATGACCCTGAGGTTCTTAGCCTCACAGGTGGGAGCAGGAAGAGGGCCAAGTGATGCCAGCCAGAGAGTGACAGGAAAGGAAGGTGCAGGAGTGCTGATGAGGAGATGACAGGTGAAAGAGGGAGGGGAGGTGGCAGAGGGGAGCCTAAAAACGAGCTGAGTGTCGGGAGCATAGCACTGAAAGTTTGGAGCAGAGAGCAGAAATGCGGTGGGCAAGGGGTACCAGGTATTGTTTAAAGAGCTAGGGAGAGAGGTTGGACCCCTGAGGAACACCACAAGTGGAGAGTGAGATAGAGGAAAGGAAGGACCCAAGTTGGACCTGGGAGGGTCGATTGGAGAGGAAAGGGGTCAGCCAGGCCATGGCCTGGTCAGTGTTACCCAGGTCATCACAGAGGCGGTTGAGGAGAGTGGCATGGTTGACCGTGTCAATGGCTGAAGAGAGATCAAGTAGGATGAGGACAGAGGGGAGATTAGAATCAGGGTTGGAGAGCAGGTCTTCACTGATGTTCAGGAGAGCAGTTTCCATGCATCTGGATGCTCTGAAACCAGACTGATGGTCATGGAGACAACCAACAGAATCAGTGTGGGGGTTCAGCTGGGAGATGGCCAGCTTTTCCAGGAGTTTGCCCATGAAAGGAGTGACAGAGATCGGGCGATAGCTAGCTGGGCAAGAGTGGTAGGCAGTGTGTTTCTTCAGAAGGGGCTGCACAAAAGAGTGCTTCAGGGGGGAAGTGAATGCTCCAGCTGCAAAGGAGTGGTTGCAGAAGTCGGCCAGGGCAGGAGCGAGGTTGGCAATGTGGTCCTTGATGGTTTTAGACAAACAGGGAAGAACCTCTTTTGATGAGGTTTTCATATATCGGACTTGTCTATAACTCTCATCAGGGTTGAACAGAGGAAAGGAAGAGAAAGAGGGAGGAGAGGCAGCTGCAAAGCAGCCAGGGGTAGCAGAGACAGAAGAGAGAAGAGGAGAAGAGGGTGAGGGGGTGGACAGGCTGTCCTGCATTATAGAAATGAAATGGGAAGCCAGGCCGTGTAGAGGGCCTGGGAGGGGACAGGAGAAGTAGAGATTGCAGCAGGATTGGCCAGCTCCATGCAGAGTTTAAAGAGTTTGGCCGAGTTTTTAGATGGTGCAGAGACACGTGCTTGGATGTGGGCTCTCTTCTAGTGCAGACAGAGAGCCGGTATTGCCTTTGGAGCAGGCGCAAGGCCAGTTTGTTTGAGGTTGAACAAGATGCCTACCATTTCCTCTCAGCTACCCTACACTTATGCTTAAGGGTGACAAGGTCAGAATCGTACCAAGAGTTGCACTTGGCTTTGGGCTTCAAGCGGATCCTCATCACAGTGGCACAAACATCAAGAGTATTAGAGATAGCTGAGTTGATCTTGGAAAGGGCTGTGTCAGGATGAGCGACAGCCAGAGGTGGAAGTAGGGGAGAGAAAGTGGCAGCAATTGCCTCATCTGACAAACGCTTCATGGGCTGGATGACCGAGAAGCTAGGTGGAGTGCTGGAGCCGGCTTGTTCTGCGGGGTAGAGAGGGAGAGATGGGAGGAAAGGAGAAAGTGATCACTCCAGGAGAGAGGAGTGGTGAGAGGGTTAGAGAGGGGAAGGTTAGAGGAGATGAGAACATCCAGAGAGTGCCCTGCAGAGTGAGTTGGGCCAGAGGGAAGAATAGAGAGAGAGAGTTGTAGAGCTCGAGAAAGAGTCCAGAGGAGGGACAGGAAGAATCCAGGTGGATATTGAGGTCTCCAAGGAGGAGGAGTTCAGTTGTCAAGGCCAGGAGGGAGGATGAGAGGTCAGCCCACTCAGAGAGGGAAGAGGTAGTCTGACCAGGTGGCTGATAGATAGTGACAATGGTGAGAGAGTGGCCATGAGACTAAAGTAGGTAAACAAAACACAGGGGAAAGCTGCTATGTCTGCACACTAATCCCCTATGCCATGAGTGCATCCAGAACGTTTGTAGCAACTGAAATACCAGCAGCAAGAGCATAATGCTTTATCTACCTATCCATGTTTACAACCCGAGGAAGATTCCAAGGTAGAAAGGCAACATTATGATTGATGTCCAAGACAACATTCCCCTATGAAGATAGCTATATAAAAACACTTGATATGATGGATTATTACTGGAAAATAGACCACGCTATACAATACATAACTGACCGCCTGCAAAAGGGACTGACATAACCAATAACAATGAAAGAATTGCCATGTCCTAAGAAGGGACCCAAGGAAATAGGAGGAGAACCAGGATTTTGGGAAAGACCACAGATGCTTGTGTATGGCCAAGTATACACAGCTGAAAGATGGAAAGAAGGAGTAGTAGGTAGCAAAGCACACAGGCCCCTACAAGCTCCAGTAAACACTGTACAAGCAGAAAATGATAAATGCCTCAATGAATGGGATGCAAATACAAAGCTACTGACCTGGGTGGACAATGAAGCTGGACAAATGCCCATAATACCATAGTACAGTAAAGGCTGGAGAAAACAAAGACTGAAAGTACACAGAAAAGCATCCAAGCATGAAGCTGCCACCCAACTGGGGAGTAGTATGTTCATTGGTGCACATCAATACAGCAGCACTAGTAGTGCCTCAAAAAGACATCAAAACAGAAGACTTCATTTTGATGGATAATGCAAGAAGAAAGAAGAGGTCAGTAGAACTGAGTAGAGTGAAAAGAGAGAACTACTTCTCATCCGCATCGGAAGCTTCACTAGACGACGTGCCACCTGAACGTCGACTGTTCAGTAGGACAGAGAAGTTCTTCACGTCAGTAGTTCCAGCTGTACAGATATACACAAATGCAAAATGGCTACAGATTACAAGATGGGATCTGATGCAGCCAATAAACTCAACTATAAATGGCTTCAACGCAATAAAAGAGGAGCTCCGAGCAGTAAGGATGATGGCCTTTCAGAACAGATATGTTATAGACCTTCCCTCACAGCAATGGAAGAAGTAGTTTGCTCTAAGATCAGGTCTTCTTGCTTTACATTCACACCTGCAAATGATGAAGCAAATGGCATACTCACAGAAGCAGTTACAAGATTGTCGAGAATGCACGCCACAATGGACGCAAAAGGTACAGGAAAAGATCAAAGATGGCTGTTGTATATATTCTCATGGATTCCAACATGGATTGAAGACAGACTAAAAGTATTACTAAGAGCACTAATATTGGTACTAGTAGCACTATGAGTGATTAAGATCTGCATCACGCAAGGCCGGAAAATGACTGTGTAAACTATAGGGATGAAAGTAATAATAGATATAAATACAAATGGTGAAGTAGATAAGTTAGTCGAAGAAAGAAATAACATATGGACACAGATAAAGAAATGCCCATTGTCACTGACCAAGATGATAACATTCAGTGATCCCGTTGACAACAAGAGGTACTGGTCGAAATGGGTATGTGTTACCCAGAAGGAGACTGCAGTTACATGACATGGAGTTTCGATGACCATGCAAATTATTATGGCCATCTTGGAGGAATAACAAAGCCATGGCTACCTGGAATGCCCCTCTTGACCCCCATAAGCATGACATTGCAAAGAGCCAGAAATGCAAGATGCCAGTCACTGTTTGGACAGATATTCTCTCAGACAACCATTCAAACCTTATCCAGCTGACATCTTCCTGGATACGGGTGCCTCAACACTGATCATGGAAGCAAGTGCTTCACTGGACCAGATCGACGAATGACAAATATCCAGCTCTGCTGACGTCATTAGAAACACCACAACATAGTAACATTAGCCACAAAGCAAACTCGCATCCCTGCACGAAGTTACACGGACACACAAAGCACATGCTTACACAGGTCTGTAGATGGAGGACAGATAAATATACATACTGTCGAACACCTTTATTATTTTCTCCCATTAGCCAAACGCAGAAACGCAAGAAAATCAAGAGATGCAGAGCAAGCTTGCAGCCGCTTATTGCAACTATCCATATGGATGTATAAGGAACCTGGAAGGACCAAGTACCACTAACCCATAAGGAAAATACTACAATACAGACATAGAAATCATATCATAACTATAGTAGAATTGCATGAAGTCATAGGACTCAGAATATGGGATGAAGGAAAATAGATTTCGCAGCACACTGTCTAGGGCTGGGGCTCGCAGCCAAGGTCAGAGATGAGCAGAACATTCCTGGCTACAGGGACAGTGAGCCACCTGCAAAATAGCAGAATAAATTCTCACTAATTCCAGACCAGAAAGCTCAATTTTGCGGTCTTCACCCATGTGGTGTGGCCGAGCCGAACAATGGCCATTCACCCACGGTGGCAAGAGGAGCAGTTCCCAGCGAAGCAGACACAAAGTGATACCCGTGTTGTTTTACAACATTGCAACCCTGCAGGCACTCTCTAAGGCAAAGTGGTTATACTGATGGCAACATTGGGGACACATAGGGCCTCATTATAAGGTTGCTGGTTTGTGAACTAGGGTACCGTTAAGCATGCCAGTACCATAGTCCCCGGACTGGCAAACTACGAGTTTTGTTCAC
Organism: Ambystoma mexicanum; assembly: GCF_040938575.1. NCBI lineage: Eukaryota > Metazoa > Chordata > Amphibia > Caudata > Ambystomatidae > Ambystoma > Ambystoma mexicanum. The sequence goes on from NC_090921.1 coordinate 466,940,890, forward strand.
GGGTGCCATTGCGGCCGCCAGGTCTGACCTGGCAGGCGTAACGACACCTGCTAGCAGAGCATGTCGGATGCACAGGCACCGTTTATACGGTGCCTGTACATCCGGCTTCCCCATTCCCATTGAGCCCTATGGGGCACAAATGGGAATGGGGAAGAATAGTTTCCGGCTCCCAGGAATGGGCAATTACCGGGTCCGGCAAGGCCATAATGACCCAGTAATTGTGCATTCCTGGGCGCCGAAAAAGAAAAAATACCGGCGGCAGCCTCGTAATGAGGCCCATAGTCTTTCTCATCACCTTGAGAAGGCAGACGGTGGACTGAGGACAGAGTTGGGTCCCAGGCCTCAGGAGTCCAGCCCCAGCTAATCAGGGAACACAAATCCAGGGGTGGATGGCAAAGGGCCAATGGTAATCCTGTGACCCTGCAACAATGTAATGGATAATCTTTGGGGAAGGCTCAGGCAAAGCCAGCTGACATGAGAGGTCCAGTCAACTAACTTCTTTAGGTGCCGGCTATAGGCACTACCGCACCAGCCACCCAATCGTGTGAGTTTGTAGGTTTTTGGGGAAGAGCCCCGACTTGTGACCCCACACTACAACAAAAGCCCCTGACAAAGGCTCAGGAGCTGTGATTGCTGTAGATTTTCCTATTTCCTGTATGATCTCTGTCTGTTATGGAAAATAAAGGACAGTTCTAACTTGCCCTTGGCTCAGTCCTCCATCTGTATACCGGGGGAAGGGTTTGTTTGGCCCTGGGTGCTCTGAACAGTGAAAGTGTAGTGCGTACCATGGTCCTCCGGTATACCCAAACAAATGTATGTTTTACTGTCCCTGCTCTCCTTGTACTGAGATTCAAAGAATGTAAGTTTGAATATTATTCTGCCTTGTATTCAATTGCAGGAGAGTAGGTGAATGTGAAAGAATGTGGCTGACTCATCCTTGAGAGTAGATCAGTGCTTAACCTATACCTTATATACACTTGGGTAAATCAAGGCTGTATTTTTGTTTGGGGTAAATATTTGGGCCGGGAATATTCCTGATTGATCTATTTAGGATTGTACCTGAGATTTAGGTGGCAATCCACCTGAGAATCTATAGCAACTTTGTTCACAAGGGATTGGTCTGAGACTCGTTGAGACAAAAGTGGTCCCTCCTTAAATAAATAAGGTGAAAAATGGAAACCAGCATGTTAAGGATCCATATCCTTAATCCATGATGGGGAAATAATGTATGGGAAAATGGTCCAAAGGTATTTTAGGGATTGGGGTTTGTATTTCTTTTCATGTCCAATTGAGTTTTAGATATGATGTCAGAACGCTTGATCATCGTTAATAAGCCAGAATGTCCATAGTTTAGTTTAGTTTAGTTTAGCTTATTTATAATGCGCACCAGACCCAGGGGCATCAGGGACCAAGATACAAGGATATGTTCAGCTTGGTTACATGGGTGCATGAAATGCATGGGCAACAATAGGTACATGAAATACATTAACATATATACAATATGGTTACATGGGACATGAAATGCATAGGCAACAAAAAGGTACCTGAGGTACATCGGCATATATACAATGTAACTTACCTGAGCAAATAGAATGAAATTGATCACAGTACATCAGAGAGGGCGTCCCGGGGGAATGACATATGATGAGCGAGTTGATGTTCAGAAGGGAGTACATGATAGGGGGTATAGGGCGTCAAAACAGTGATTATCAAGCGATTATTTATCATTTTCTTTTAGCCAGTTAGTTATATTTTGTCTGAATTTGTCCATCACATGAAACAATTCCTATACGGTGCATATATACACCTAAAAGGCTCGAGAGGGAAACTCTGTCTGTAGGGTAGTTTGGAGAAGATGGAAATAGGAACTGGCCTGGCCACCACAGGTTTTTAATTGGAGAATATGGCTAAACAATGTATGGTTAGAGCGGGGTGACAAATGATCAAATCACGCTTGGGGAGTCGGGATGTGGCAGCTCTCTGTGCTGGCGCCTCTCCTCTACAACCTGCACACAAATGACCCTAAAAGCAAACCTGCATCATGTCCACTAGACCTTACACGCATTGGCCGTGAAAAGAACCTGATTCTGCCATTATTGGATGATTGGGCACTGATATCCAAAGCCCAGAATAGCCTCTGATTGTTGATAAAGACATTATGAACAATCCTGCAGCAAGTGGCAATCAAAGTAAATTTAGGCAAGTTGAAGTAAATGATTTTTGGCACAAAGATAGTTTAAAATATACTCCAAGTAATCAAGGCCAAACCTTTGAACCATTTGTTTTTGTCACCTTTTTCCAATATAGAGAGCACGTTATAAAAATAGGTACAGAGTAGTGGTGTCCTTTTGTCCTTTGGTCAGCTCCTGTTTAGCCCATGGCCCATCAAGGTAATATATAATTTTTTTTTTTTTTATTTGATTGGCTGATTAAATCAACCTTTCAAAAGAAAAACTTTTATATTACAATACATTTCTTACAATACATTTCTTAACATGTGACAAATACAAATACAAAATGGAATCATCATAGTCATAAAGAAATTTAGGAACAAGAAATCGACCGAAATAAAAATAAATAAATAAATAAATAAATAAATAAAGAAAAAAAAAAGAATCCACATTTAACAACAGGCCACTTATGCTACATGGTTGTGTGGCAAGATTGTTTTTATAAACTGTGTAAGTGCAATGTGGATTGCAGTTCGATTACTCGTGATTAAAATGGTCCAGATTTCAGATTCAGAACGATCACAAGTTAGTTGCAATAAATTACTAAAAAAGCGTTCACGCAATCCATTTAAAACAGGACAGTTTACTACTAAATGTGTCAGGGTTTCTGTTTGTTTTTTGTTTTGGCAAAAGCGACAAAATCGGTGTTCTTTAGAGATTATACCTCGTCTAGCAAGGATTTGATTTGTTGAATGCAAATTTAGACGTGTTCTCAACATTGCAGCGCGGACAAAATTTGATGGGCACTTCAGCAAGTAACTAGCCATTTGCTTATACTTTTTTGGTGGAAACAGATTCGAGTCATAGTCCGCATAGGTGGAGCATAATTGATAAGTTGTAATCCAATCATGCCAATACATTTTTTTCTTTGCTTTATCAGGGTTACTTAACAGCAACTCAATTGAAACGTCAGCTTCCACCAACCATCCCAAAATGCTCTTTACCCACTCCTTGGGGAAGGCATCATGCGATGAGCGCATATAAATTGCTAACGTTCTCAAAATATTTGGCTTTCCAAAACCAAGAAGACATTTCCGGTAAAAATTACACATTTTCCACGCCACTACCGCAGACAATGAGATTAGTCCCAACTCGTACCTTAAAAGGCACATCGGAGTGCACTTAGGTAAGGAGAAGATTGCCTTCCAGAATTTACCCTCCAGTAAATCCCAAACGTCCCTTCGCCGTGGCTGGAAGGTTTCTGCTCCATAGGAAACAATCGGGACAACTTTCTGATTATAAAATGTAACTATGTGAGTAGTAGTGAATTTACCAAATCTGTACAAAATTATTCTTGCCTGTGATGTTAACATCAAAATTTTTGCTCTTAATGTGTCAAGATAAATTTGATTTTTCACAGTACCGGAAAAAGGTAGACCCAGATATTTATAACTGGGGACAAGTTTTAAGGGCGAGTTCTTCAAAACCCATTGATAATTGCCCATTTTTTTGTCTTTTCTCTTGTGGCATATCACTATTTGTGTTTTGCTGACATTAATTGTGAGATTATTCTTGTCAACATACGTCTCCAGTTTTGTCAACAAATTCTGAAGCCCTCGCGGTGTTTGCGATATTAAAACCAGGTCGTCGGCATAAAGCAGCCATATGATTTTTTGCATGCCTAGTTTAGGAGCGTCTGAGACTGCCTCTTCAAAGGAACTACCGATGTCTAGCAAGAAGAGATTAAATAGAGTAGATGCTAAGATGAATATATAAGACCAAGGGCCTCACTGAAGCTGGGTAGGATTTTCTTTACTTGGACCCCCACTGGGGTTGGTTTGCATTACCCTATCAGAATTCTTAATCCACCAATTACTGACTTAACACTCTATCGGTAGTAACTGTAAGGGTGTTTCTTTCTGGAATGCTTTTGTTTGTATTCCAGGAAGACCACTTTGTATTTTTTGTATGTTTTCCCCTTGTTTTGTGTGTTGCAATGGATTGTGTACAGCAGTGTGTATACTACTACTGTGCACCAGAGAACCCCACTTTCTCCACTCTGTCTTCATTTAAAAATCTTTTTTATTCTATTGAAGGGAAGTACTTGTGTGTACCTCTTTTTGAAGGAATAAAGCATAGAAAAATTCTGTGGGCCTTGTGCAATCTTTGCCACTGCTTCTGGGGTGGAGGTCAAATTTGGCGTTTTTTCCATCTGCAATATGCCCTTTGGACTGGCGGGCCACGGAGATGCTGTACTTCCCAAAGCAACTATTGATTTCACCTGTCAAATATTTTGCGAAAATCTGCAAATGACAGAACTAGGCCACACAAGTTAGTAACCTTAGTTTGACTAACTTACAACACGATGTAGATATTGGAAACCATGTGTTGGCGCCACGTCTGATGTGTCAACTGGCCAAGGCTCATTAAATTTTAAGAGAAAGCTGTGCAACATTTGGACCTGAAACAAGGCACATAAAAAACTGCGATATGCCTTATAATAATGTATCAAATAGCAGCGATACAACATGAAACAGAGTACTACTCTGATACTGCAAAACTAACTGAATACGCAAATATGTATACATTATTTAGATATGCTAAACATCCCCAGGCAGCGTATACAAACAAATGGCAGGAACCAGACATGAGTGAAATATGTTTATCAAATAAAGCAGTCATTTTATGAATAGTAAGGTGGCTTGAGAAGAAAAGGTTTGCTTCTCAAAAAACAATTTTCATAGCTGTTTGTGTGCTGAATATCGAGATTTTCGTTAAGGGCGCAGAGACTAGTTGAACCGACCTGAACCTCAAACTCCATAGCAATCAGGCTCTGCACATCCAGGGAGGGCAGGCCAAGCGATTCTAGTTGAATGTTAACCTTTTCTTGTGATGATCTCACACACGGAACATGAATGTTAAGCCATTTCAAGTGATGTTACCCGCAATAAGCACATCTCTTAAGACTAGTGTCATTGCATATATGTTGTTTCCTTCCAGAGAAAAAAGTACTGTGACAACCTTATATCACCGTTACACAGAATCATCAGGAAGGAAAAACAGCATCCATCAATGGGCAATGGCCTCAAGCGATTCGAGGCGTAAAATTCGGTCAGAAACAATATCAAGCGAGGCTGAGAAAATCATCAATTTCGAGACACGACCACCAGGCAAACTGCATGGTACCATCTTACATAGCACCAAAAATACTCATCACCCCACAACAAAACCACATTCATCCCTTTACCTGTACAGCCTAGTAAAATTGTGTTTGTTTTTCTCCTTTTTAATATCTTTCCCTAACATTACTTATATCACATCGCAGAGGCACAGCACCAACAAATACCAAATAAGACAAGAATAATGTGCTCCTCTGTGTCTTTTCTAAAGGTGTACCTTTATGGTGGGCATGGAAGCTAGAATTATTGCCCGGTCACAGCCACTGCAGCATACTAAACTGACCTGAAATTAAACATTGGTAATTGGGAGGCGGTTGACCAATCCCCTTGTGGCATGAGCCCCAAAACTCTTCAAGTCCAGGTCAACAAAGCAAATAACTGCCCACATTCATCCATTCGGGGTTGGGCTGAGATTTCCTAAAAGTTGATCGGAACAGTTTTCCCTGAGAGAAGCTGACTGCGTCTCATGCTCTGACGACAATAAACCATGCGCGACTGTGGCTGCTCCCGATAAGAGAAGTAACTGATCACAAAATAAGCAGTCTTGTGTGCCGCTTCATCAGAAATGCAACCCCAACGTAACTGCATCTACTAGACAGGTCCGAAGCACCTACATTGGACACCCTCATTTTGGGACATCATGATAGGTACATCAAGGGAAAAAAACATTTTCATACCAGGATGAGGGGAACTGAAGCGCCTTATTCAAGTCCTGTGTACCAAAACAATCTGGTCTTTGCCAACTGCGCGATGGGCTTGAAAGGTGCAGGTATCCATCATGGGAGATCAATGAATGTTAACAGTGTTGTCTTGCAAGTTCAGCACTAATAGCCCAATCAAAACATAAAAGGTACAAGATTCATTACATGGACCTTCATTGGAACCACACCATTTTCTAGGCACCAACCATACCAGATGAGCCTTCATGAGGGAGCTTCCCTGCACTAAAAGGCCCTGGAGCACACCTGATTGCCTGATTCCTATAGAGAAGATGCTGTAGAGAGCCACGGAGGGCCTATAGGGGAACAGCACCAGCCTCACCCATCAATACCCTCCTAGAACCCTGAGGTCATAGCCACACATCCGCCACTAACTCCAACAGAGCGTGGAACCAGAACTGCGCCTCCTAAAATGGCATCATCCAGAACCACAGCACACGTATCCTTCATCTTGGCAAAGGGAAGTAAAACATAGCCATAGACATCGACCAATGACTGCAGGAAAGAATCTGTTGCCAGGTTCAAAATCTGACTGAAAATGAACAGGAGCTGTGCAACCAGGTGAGAGACAAAGACGTCCACCCTGAAGGATGGAAAACACATAGTGATCTAGAAGATGTCTGGAGACAGCCACAAGTGTCAAAGTCTTACTTGGAGCATGGTTGATGCTACACCTGATATTACGGCCAAAGAGCATGCAGCAGGACTGTCCTCTCATTGCTAAAACAGGCAGACTTTACTCCCTGTTGAAGCTGCTCTCACAGGACCCTAGGGTTCTCAATATCTTCCTACTTATAGCCAGTGTTCCCTGCATCTTGAACGTTTTAGAGATAGTGGTTGTCAGTCAACGCTGAGATATTTCGGAACAAGTTACTATAGTTGACACCTTGTTTTGCCATGCTTACACCCTAATCACAGGGCTCATTTTAGCATTCACCTTTCGGGGCGGGATGGTATTCCTAATCAGGTTGATAATGGGACTCCATCTGTGGCGATCTTATTGGTCTTGTCGGCCAGGTTTGACATTATGAACAATGGATTATTAATACAGCGACTGGTCGCAGTGTCCTAAATGAAAGATGTACTAAGAAAACAAATGACTCCATAGACCTCAAAAGGGTAAACTGAGAGGCATGCGCACTGGTGTTTCTCCCCACCCTTCACTGCGCCTCTTTCCATCGGCTCCATACTTTTTGGAATTGCTGGGGGAATCCAATTGCATTATATATGCATTTCTCGAAGGACATGCACCTTTCCACTCCCCCTGCCCACCGGCTAAACTAAGGGCCTTCTGTTGAGCCCCATAACATTATAATAACCTTTTTTGCCATCACCAATGTGACGGATATGTACGCCTTCTCCTATTTATTGAACTCTGAATCACCCCACATGCCCAACAACACCAGTTTAGGGTCACTGGAGATCTGGGATCCCAGAGTCTGAGACATCCTGTCTAAACATTTCCTCCAAAATGCCTGGACTTACACATTCACACTCTAAAAGTGCCTGCCACCACCCTGCGCCGCAAGCAGTTGTCCCGAATTATAACCCCCCCATCCCTCTATGGCCGTCCTGGTATGGTATGTGCGGTGTAGTATTTTGTATTGGATAAGGCAGAGCTTTGCTTCTATTCCCACTTCACGTGGAGACGTAGGGGCTTTCACCCATTCTTCCGGCTCTAATGAGCCAACATCTAATGCCCACTTGTCTTTAAGGCGGGTTAGATCCTGAGTCCCGAATGAGATTTGAACCTGATATGATATGATATTTATAACGCGCTTAATACCCAGAGGTCTCTAAGTGTGGACTGGGGATCGAACCTGTGTTGCTCCAAGTCGTCTTGCGTTGCCGCTGAGCTATCCTCCCGAGACTGATATAGTGTGCACGTAACTTTCGACTTGATGTGTTCTGGGAATATGTTGGCCTCGATGGGTGACCATCTTGGCCAACATATATTATATAACAGGAAATATTTTTCCTTATATGCCTATAAACACTGCCAGGCAACATGGTCAAATGCCTTTGTGGTGTCTTTGATGATTATTCCCATGCAAGCCTGATTAGTTTGAGCAACATCTGATTTATGGACCAGAGTATTTATGTTGCATAATAAATCTGCCTTGAATAAAACCATATTGGACAGAAGTGGCTCAATACATTATTTGTAAAAAGGTTAGCCAAAGCTTTTCCATTAATTTTACTATCATTATTGGTCAGAACATTTTAGGCGAGTTCAATTGATACTTTACTTTTTTTTTTAAGATACAATGGTTTTCCCCTCATACCATGAGCATGGAATAAAAACAATTCTCTTTTGATCACAAAAGAACACACAATAGATAAGAAATCAGATTTGACAGGAAGTGGTGAGCTTCTTACAATGGGTTGTTTTTAAGGGATATTCTGACCAGGTTGTGGAGGGGAGAAAATAAAATAGTCACCAGCGAAAATACATAAGTGGGCATACATAGATTAAGGACAGCGAACATTGGACATTGATAAGTGCGGGTAGACAGTACGATGAGTTGTGCTTGGGACATGATGAGTGAAGTGCTTGAGCGAAGGCAGAGGAAGTGAGGGGAAAAGGCAGGTTAGATGTGCTGGAAACATATTAGCTAGCAGGCAGATGAGAGGTAGGCTATGAGGGTAACTCGGAGAAGAGGAGGTAGGCTTTTAGTTTGGTTTTGAACAAATCCGCTCAGACAGTTTCTCGGATGTCCGGGGGAAGAGACTTCCATGCAAGTGGAGCAAGAAGTAAGAAAGAGCGGAAGCGAAAGGACACACAAGGAGGGCGAGGAGCCACAGGGGTAGTTGAGGAGGCAGAGAAGAGATTACGAGAAGGCTTATAGAGTTGGAAATCGGAGGATAGATACAGTGGTGTATTACCATGAATAGATTTGTGAACCAGGAGAAGCCTTTTTAATCCGGCTCTGTTTTGCATCATCAGCCACCCAGCCTGGTGATGGTACAAGTTGATAGGTATGAAGTGAGGAAGTTCAAAGAAAGTCAGTAGCGAAGTTAATGATCTTGCCAAACAGACAGGAAGCATAGAGACCAAAGAGGATGCTAGCACAGTAGTCCAGTTTAGAGAATAAAAGAGTGATTAAGGGATGCTTGGTAGTGTTCAAAGGAAGGAGTTACCTGATTTTCCTTATATTTAGGCAGTTGTGGCAAGTCGCCATTGCAGATTTGGAGGTGAAAGTAGAGCAGGTATGAGAAGGGTCATACCTGATGCTGAGGTTGCTGGCTGAAGAAGAGTAGGGGAGAGTGTCAGGTGGGAACCTGATAAGTATAGGAAGAGATGAGAGAGAGCTTTTGGCAGGGAAGAAGAACACCTCTGTTTTGGTAGAATTTAACAACAGAGCACTAAGCTATCCAATATTTAATGGCAGAGAGACAGTTGGAAATTTTGATAGAGAGTTTAAAGCAGAATTCAGGAAAAAAGAAGAAGATTTGGGTGTCGCCTGCAAAGAGTTGGCACAAGAACCCAAAGGAGGAAATGAGTGCCCCAAGAGCAGAGGTGTAGGGTGTAAAGAGGAGCAGAAACAGGATAGAGCCATGTGGAACACCAACAGTTAGAGGAGAGAGTTGAGAGGTGCTTTTGCTCCAGGAGACAGAGAATTGGCAAGGCACAAGGTAGTATTCAATCGAGCCAAGGGCTTGATCGCGAATCCCAAGAAGAAAGAAGAGTATTTAGGAGATCAGAGTGATCAACAGTGTCAAAGGCAGTAGACCGTTCAAGGAGAATTAGGATAAAGGATAGGTTGGAGTGTTTAGCAGAGACAATGAAGTTGGACATATTCATGAGAGCGGTTTCCGAGAAATGACAGGATTGGACACCTCCTTGTACGGGGTATCAAAGGTTGTGGATGTCTAAGAAATTGGTATGATGGTTAAACACAACCCTTTTGAGCGCTTTAGAGTAGTGCGGAAGGAGAGACAAAGGGTGAAAGTTAGCTGGCAGGTTCAGGTTTTTTTTTCTTGCTTTTTTAGGAGAGGGATGACCGTGGCTATTTTGAAAACAGAGGGAAAGCAAGCAGAGTCGAAGAACATGTTGAAGAGTTCAGTGAGGTAAGAGGCCACTCAAAGGGCAATAGGCTTAACTAGTTGATGAGCAAGAGGGTCTGATGGGGCACAAGAGGAGTTAGCCTTCATGAGCAGATATAGCACTTCAAGTATTAGTTTATAGCTACTTACTGTACTATCTATAACTCCTTGCTTTACTGTTTCCAATAGGTTTCCACTCAAGACATGAGACTGAGACTGCATAACTTACTGCCTGGGACAACATTCTCCAGCAAGCCGATAAGGGGGCATGCTTGACCTTTTGGCCACCTTTGACACCAAAGTTAATCACAACATTCTTATCAATATTTGGAGCAGTGTGCTCACATTTAAACCCATGCATCAACATGGTTTCGATCTTTCGTATCTTTCTTGGAAGAAAGAACACAACAAATGAAACTCAGACCTTTCCTGTTCCCGACCACCGACCAATATTATGCTAGTTTACTCAAGGATCTCCATTGTCCCTCTTACTTTTGTATTTATATGTTAAACCATTGTATGATATTTTTACTTACTACATTTTAGAATATCACAATTATGCATATGATACCCAAGTTTATTTAAACGTTAATGTGCCTAATGCCAAAACGGATAACTTGACGAAATCCCTCGACAAAGTTGAACTTTGGATGTTGAAGAATGTTCTTCCATTAAATGCAAATAAGGCTGAACTCATTCTTCTTGGACCTAAAGACACATTTGCAGATTCAGCTTCCTTATGCACCCCACCTATGCTATTTGCTCTACATAAGAGCTTTGCTAATAAAGTCCAAAATGTTGGCTTTTACTGGAATCTGATCTTAACTTGGATGCTCAAATAGATAAACTATTGAAATCCTCCTCTACATAATATGCTTACATAGAAAGGCGTCTGGTTTTTTAGACCAAGACTGACTAGCTATGGTGGTTGGAGCTTTAATTGATTCTAAGATTGATTACTGCAATTCGCTTTACCTGGGCATCCCGCAGTATCAAATGGAACGCATTAAAACATTCCAAACCCAACCATCTGGTTAGTATTCCATCTTTCACAAAGTGACTATGGGGGTCATTACGAGTTTGGAGGCAGCCATGGTGCTATTAGCACCATGGCTGCCTCCAAACCCGGGTCCGGTGTCTCTGAATGGGGATTTACCGGGTCATTCCAACCCTGGAGGACCCGGTAAGTCCCCATTCAGAAAACCATTCCCCATTCCCATTTGAGCCCCCATAGGGTTCAATGGGAATGGGGAAGGAGCTAATAACGGGCCCGCAAATAGAGGGCCCGCTATTAGCTCCATGGTCCCTTAACAGATCCTGCTAAGTACGGCTGGTCAGACCAGCCGTTCCTGGTGGGACCCGCTAAGGGACCTCGGAATATGGCGGTAGGGGGTTAACGGCACCGGCATCCTGACCGGTGCCGTTAACCCCCTACTGCCATACTCGGAATGAGGCCCTATGTCTCTATGCTTTGTAGATCCCTCCATTCTCTACCTATAAGACACTAGATATCCTATAAGGTGTTGGGCCTTGATTTTGGAGTTAGGGAGATTTTTCCTTTGCAAATCCCTCCCTCTCTGTCCTGAGCCTCTCAGCACTACTGCTGTACTCTCTGGGATATTTTTCGGACTCCAGAGGGGTGTGAGACCTTTCAGTCTCACGCACCTCCTGCATGCACTATGGTTTTGGGTTCACTGGACACCTCTTAAAGAGACCCAGTGAAGGGGAGATCTTTCCCCTAGTCTTTTTGAGCATCGTTCCTTCCTGTGGCAGAACCCCCACCATAGGTGGCATGTTGCCATTTTGAGTTTACTGGGTTGCCCCCGGGGGCTACCCAGTGCAGGAGTATTCACCTCCTTTTTGTGACTGGTATTTTCTACCCTTTGCAACACAAGCCATCTTTAATGGAGTGCTGTGGGGACACTTTGTATCCCATTAACATTATTGGAACGGACAGAATTGATACTTTCCAGGCATCCTCTGAATAGGCTGGTGGCAGTTGTTACTTTTTACTCTTTTTTGTGAATGCATTGATCAAGGCTGCTGCTGCAGCCGAAAAATGCACTTTAGGGGACCATATACTCAAAATAGCTTCCCTTGCAATTTTAAGACCTGTTCAATGTGCCTGGCCCTTTGTTGGCTTTCCTTCTTCCTCCCTAGGTGGAGGAGGGCCCTTTCCTATCACGCACCTTCGCAGGGTTCTTGCAGAAAGCCTGCAAAGATTCCAATTTCTTTGTGCGCTCGCATGATATGAGGGAGAGGGGGTAACCCAGACCCTAATACACATTCCTCCACCAAGCCCCCAGATACCTCGCAGACAATTTCACTCACAATACTTCATCTCGGCCAACCAGATCTGCACAAACCCATTGCTTAAATGTCCCCAGATACAAGCTCCAAAGAGAAGGCGGTACAAGCTTCCCTGTGCGTGCCACAAAACTTTGGAATTCCCTACCACTTGCTGTCAGAACAGAACCGTCCTTCCACCGATTCAGACAAAATGCTAAAACCTGGCTACTCGCCAAAGAAGCCTAAGTCCGCACCTATCACTCATCCGCGACACATATATATATAGCCACTACAACCTGTAAACACTTTCCTCCTCAAAGTTACTTATATTTTGTATATACCTAACATTCTATGACAATTTCTGTCCACAACTGCTTGTATATATTTTGTATAACCTGTATAACAATAACTATGTAAATGTCATAAAATGTCTGTAACCATGTAACCTTGCCAAGCGCCCAGATGCCCTAGTGCCAGGCAGCGCTATATAAATAATAAACTAAACGCCAGGAGACTTTCTGTTGCTGGGGAGGATTCTGGAAGGCTGGCTGTCCCCAATTGGACAGCCACCTTCAAGTTTGAAAGTTACTTGTGTCCCTATTGGAGCACTATGGTCACCCCCAGCCCATGTTTTGGATAGAAGGAGACAAGCTAGACCCAGGAACACAAATCGACCACTGGACCAGAAGAGATCCGAAGAAGAAGACAAGCGAGGGACACCGAAGGACTGCACCATTGAACAGTACTGGACCAGTAGAAACCATCACATTGTGGTGCCTTCCTCTCTAAGACTGGTGGAATTAACCAGTCACCTGTCTTGCTCGAGACTGGACGCTAGTGTTCCGCCACTGGAGAGTGCGCCACTACACTAGCCCTGCAAAGCCTGAAACTAGCCAGCTTCTGTTGCATGGACTTCCGGCTGCCCAAATGCTGGAACTCAACATGGACATCTTCAAGACTCTGCTGGGATTCTAGAAATCCACTGTGTTAGCCCTCCACCATGAAAGGTGCCTGCAGGACGACCAGAGTTTTTGACCGCTGAGTTGCTGAGTTTCTCCTGACCCTGTCCGGGGTCAATGCAAGGAGTGCATCCATGAAGATCTCTTCAAGGGTTCATCTACGGCATGCTACCGAATCCAGGTGTCCTGCCTACCGCCTGAGTTGACCAGAGACTTCTACAGACATCTGGGGATTACCGACCTCAAACCCATGACCAGATGACCCTTGCTGACAACTTCAATGGCAAGTCTTGCTTCTACCAGTGATTTGCTATCCTCTGGGCCTGTTCCTAACTTTTGGAGAGTTTGGGGGGCTGTGATTGCTTATGTCTATTGACCTGCCCCTCTCCCCTTTGGGTTTGCATTGGCAAAAAGACCTGCTTACCTTAGCGCTATACAGGTCTGATTTAGGGCATTAGTGTCTGAGTCAGCACTTATGTGGATCCTCCTCAAGAGCCCCAGGGGTGGTAGTTGCTCCTCTTCAAACCAGATTTGGACTTAGGTCTTCTTCTTAAGTCCCTATCTCCCATTGATTTCTATGGCCTGCATTGACTTAACTTTGTACTGTACCTTCCTGAACTGAGTGTGTCCTCCTGACTACTCACCTCCATCCTCCAGAAACTTTTGGGACAGCTGAATGATCTTCAGAGACTTGGAGTAGACTAGGGCTGGACTTCTAAAGTTTATTATATGCTAGTTAGTATACCTGTGAGATGACATCACTTGCTCCCTACTTTGAAAGTTTGTATTAACTGTCTATGTTCTATGCTAAAGTACTTACTTTAAAAGTAGTGTGTAATCCATATGGTTGACCAACTGTAAATTGTATATATGTATATGGATTTTATAGCTAAAGGTTTATAATAAACCATATATCTTAATTAAAAAATCATATATGTACTAAAGTATTTTTATCTACCTTATGACATTTAAAACGAACCTTAGTGTAGTATTGTAATAAAAGAGAGTTATTTGAAAACTTACCTGTGTGGGTCTATTACTTACCTGTTATGATAAGGATTAATTGTACTACACAACAGTGCCCCCTTCCTCCTTATTTCAGCCTACAGTGCAAGGATTTGCTCAACTGGGGTTGTAAGAAACCTTGCTTATCCTAGGGTGGCTTTTCCAAGTCCCATCCCAGATTGAGACTTTAAAACTCCCTTCTAAGACATGATTTGATCCATCTGATCCACCTTATCTCGAAAAGACAATCCAACAATATAGGCCAACAAGACCTTTACGTTCGCAAGTCCAGTCTCTTCTGGAAATGTCGAAATCCGACTTCCTTCAGAGAGGTGATCTAACGTTTTTGGTGGCAGCCCCCATCGCTAGAACACTCTTTCTTCTCAAATCCGTTCAACAGACAATCTTTTGGCATTCCGTAAAGCTGTTAAACCCTGGCTTTTTTGTTATTTCTCTAATCTCATTCTCTGTCATTGTAGACTTACAATGTCCTCACCTTGATAGTTCATTCTGTCCGTGGCACGTTATAAAACAACCAAATAGAAATACACCTCACTGGCACAGGCTACTATGTGCTCACAACAAGCCCCAGGATGATTTTCGTCTTCAGAAGGACTAAGATTCAAAAGAAACACATATGGTAGACTCAGCTTGTAATTAAAAATAATTAACATCTCTATAGCTTATCAGTGACCAACGTGTCCTTCAACAAATTCAGTCAACTTAAGTATCAGTCCTTCTCCTTGCCTACTATTGCGACACCATTACAGCACCTTGTTGCAGCCTTCGACCTGGCCACCTCACAGTATAATTGATAGGCAAGGATGAAGCCATGCCCCTCGCCAGCGGTCATCCGACAGGTCACCATAATTCGGAGCAGGTGTCTCCCCAGGAGCTACTGCATGCAGAGGCCCACAAGCGCAGACCGTAAGCACCATCAGATAACCTCTTCTGTGATGACAGATGCCACAGCTCCCTCAGGAGGAACCTTGGTGTACTCACACCCAAGCAATACCTGCAGCTGCATGCCAGCTCTGTGCCCCTCCATCCCTGCAGGGGGCCTGCATCTTCCTTGGCCTTGATGAGTGGCATGTTTTGGGTTCTTCAGCTTACTAGGCTGCACAGCTCCTCCTCCACCATAGTACACATTTCACCTCCACTAGGTTGCCCATATCCTTGTCCAGACACAGTCACCCACTAAGCGGCAGCTCTGTCTTCCACAGTGCCCACCTGCTACTTCTTGTACCCTCAAACTGTGACCCTCCTGGCATAGGTACCCGCTAATCAAGGTCACCTCTCCCCTCTGCAGAGAATCAGCCAAGCCAGCAGGAGGGCCTGGCATTGTAGTCCCTGGGATCTGAAATAGGTCCAGCAGATTCTTTCACCCTGGGGGTTGCCCGAGGCAGCAGTTGACCAGGAGAACATGCGACTCTCCAGATAGTCCCCTTGCTTTTTCCAACGGTCTCCTCGCAGTAGTTGCTGGCTTAATCCATTTCTGGTCCCTGGGAAGGGGATGGAGGTCTAATAATCAATTGTTCAGATATGGGCATTCTAAAAGCTCTCCTAGCTAACAATGCAGCTTACAGACAGGAAAAGGTAAATACAGCAAGAGTGTAAGCATATGCAGATTCATATTTGAAAAAACTCCTAAACAAGGCAACAAGGGACAGTAATGCCATAAAAAACAGATCCTAGTCGGGCCAGGGCTTCCATATATCCTGAAACCTCCACTTTAACAAGATTGATTTAGCATGGGATTCATCGTTTTTAATAGTTATGACAATAAACCTGATTCACCCTCATGTCACCTCTTTGAGGGCCTCAATGTCCCAAGATATCATTTTTTTTCAAGGAAATCCTGCAACTGAAGATATGCCACCTTATCCAAAATCTTAAGTAAAAAGGGGACATTTGTTATGGGGCGATAATTATTTGCTAGCAATGGATCAAGCAAACTTTCCTTAAGGAGGGGAGTTACCCAAACCTCCTTAAGGGAAGATGGTACAATGCCATTTAGGAAGGATAGATTAAGCATCCTAGTAATCCATTGACTCAAAAGGGTCATGGATTCCTTAATAATACTAGCCAGACATATGTCACATTTGAGTGAGTTGGTTTGAGTCCAGTGACTATGCCCAGGATCTCAGTCTCAGAACAATGTTTGGATTTGAAGTTCTCAGTCATTGTATTGCTGGAGAGATAGTCAGGCGCAGGATCCATCTGCAGCAAAGCACTTTGTTTCATCTGAATGTTTGTAGTATGGCTAATCATTTTATTAGAAAACTCTTCTTGGATAGATTGGCACGGAGAGGAGTTATGTTCAATGTCAACAGTAGCAGCGCTTTTTCCCTCTACTTCTTATTATGCCCAAAGCCAAACCCTGTGGTGTAATATTTCTTATGGGAGACACTCTTTTTCTAGCCACTTAACTCCTGCTTGGCTTAGAATCAGTTTGGTATCTAGCCTCCACTTTACTAGCATCAACATGCAATTTGCATTGATCAGTTTGACATCCCCTATGCCCCCCTTAACTTCACTAATATCCACTAACCATGGAACGGGATCTGATTGGCAGCCCCTACTTATTCTCCCACCTTATCTTCTCTACAGACATGTGCTGAAGTCTCACATGGCAATAACAGCATTCTTTCCATCGAACTCTGCAAATGCTGCCAGTTTCAGAATTGCCTCTAAACCACGAGCACTGCCTCACAAGGATTATTTGTTAAGTGCCATCTGGGAATACATTGGAATCGAGATTTCGGGAGACATCTGCTCCTCCCTTCGATATCATCTCTTTATGGACGTCTGATTCCTCTGAGGTCCCTAGGTTGGCAATGCCAGTACAAGCAGCACATGCCCCAACACTGCTCTGAGAAGGAAATCTCCTGCAGAAACATCCAAACTCCATTTTGCAAACAGATGATGATTTGCCCAGCTTCACTGGCATAAGCACGCCAGAAATAAGTGAGTTATCTATCAATTAAGCAGTAACTTCAACAGAGGTGGGATTCTGTTTGGAGCAGAGAAAAACCAGCAAAAATGTCTTAAAGTATTGATTGGAGAGATTGAATCCGCCACACGTCATAGCACGAGTACTGGCAGGCTATATGGGGGATGGTCAACAGCCCCTGACTTTCCTCAGGCAATACTGAAAGCTTTCAAGCTAAGATCAATTAATCCCTGTTTGGTAGTTTCAGATCCGATCAGTACACCGTTCTTCCATTTAATTAACAGAGAGCTATCTCTAACAAAGGGAGGGAGAGAAGGACAGAATAAATAGGCCATCATTGCCCAAACGATCTCAGGTGCTTATGGAAGGAACACTCCGATGGTGCTACTCAGATTGGGCCAGAGGTTGTGGCCGAGGGAGGGTCACCAGGTCCATATTGCCTGGAAAATGCACTAACTTCAATGCTTATTGCAGTTTTAGCTGTCAAGTTGAAAGGCTGTGATGGTGCACAAGAACCCTGTGTAGTGGGGGATAGTACCACACACCTTATTTGGAGACAGGTGCAGGTGGGTGCACAACATACATATTATATACCTTTACTAAACACTTGACCTGCCTCTTACGTGTCTTCAACCCCGCTTACCTGGATCCAAGATCAACCAAGTGAGCCCCGCTGTGACGTGTAGAAGGGATGAAAAGGCAAAGATTAGGGCAAACACCCTCAAGTGAAAAAAGACACTAGGTTAATGTAACTGGCACACAAAAGGAAAGGCAGACAAAGGAATGCTGGTGTACAGTTCTTTTAGATGTTGTTTGCCTATATCTTTCTTTTCTCTTCTGGTACACCAGCAGGGTTTTTTGAGAGTTTTGTAAAAATAAAAAGGGACACTCACAAGATACCATATACAAATAACTTGAACCTGAGCAGCTGCATATCTAAACCTTAAAAAATATTAAAGGAGTCATTTTAAATCTTAAGAAATATAAAAAGGCAGAAATAACTACATTCTAATTCCATACAGTGCGCTGAACAAAAACTATATATAAAAACGCATTACTTCGAGACAACCTGGCCAAGGCCATCTCAAGGGCGTTGCTGCTGCTCTTTCTTGATGTTCTTAAGTGTCTTGAGCTCTCTTGTGATGGTTCTGGCAAGCAGAAGCAGTGCGCGGTGGCCCCAAAGTCTTTACTTTGGCTTTGCTGCTTATGCCAGATGTAGCCCATCAATCAGATGTAACGTGAGGGCACCACATAACTATCCTCCACCTGCGCCACGTCTGCCAGGTGTGTCCTAGGGAGTTCTAATGGGCATCTGACAGGGGCGCGATCCCTTTAATTATATGCAGCCCAGGAGGGTTGAACATGTTGGGCACTCCCCGGTGTGGGGAGCGCTGATGATTAGTTGAGCTTGGGGCCGCTGGTGACAAGAGGGTTTCCGGGGTGGCAGCAGTGATTTGGGCACGCTCCTGCCTGTCACGGCAGCACCATCATAAAGGCAGGGGCTGCGGCGGTGAAACGGAGCAGAGATGAGTGCCTGTCAACAAACCCTTTTAACTGTTTTTTTCTTTTAGGGCAAAGGATCCCTTATGGGGTCACATGCAAGAGCCTTTTACTCTAATTGTTTTTCCTTTTCGAAGCCCCTCGCAGCTCTCGTGCTGGAGATCCTTTTCTGTTTTTATTTTAATTTTATTTACTCCAACAAGGGGGTACGCATGCCTGTCTCCAATCAATGCACTCATCTCCCAGGGTAATTTGGCGGTTCAAAGCAGCTTCTTAAACACCTGTGTATAACTGTCTAGATGAGGTTAAAACATCTCTAACAGGTGCAGACGTTAAATTGAATGGTCTTATGAACTGTAAGGGCGAAGTACAGTCATGGGTTTCAATGATTGAAGATCAAGAAACATAACTTTAAAAAGTTGTAGAAAATCTTAAAATGGCAAAAACAACATTCAAAAGTAAGCATTCTTGAAGCTTCAGGATGAAAGGAAAGGTAGAATGTCTAGATCCCAGCTACATGCTGGAATATTTCACTAACCTCCTGAAGAAGGCCTTACCTCCAACTCACACAACATGAATTGTCTGCTGCAATTAAAATGGCACATTGTATCCTGTTAGGAAGACATCGACGCAAGTTAAAACGCTGGAAATGGCGATCGACTAGGAACATAGCATGAAGTCCCATGTAAGATAGCTGGTCTCCTCCACTTCCTATTATCTAAAACTGCATCCACAGAGGCCTTTCATGTCTTGAGAAAACTGTGTTACTATTGCCAGGCTGATTATTGGAGCCAAACTAGATTATGGGCCTCATTCTGAGTTTGGCGCAAAGGGATTACCGGCACTGGTAAGGACACCGGTGCTGGTAATCCCTTTGCGCCCTATTCCGAGTTCCCTTAGCGGGTCCCTTCCTTAACGCCTGGTCTGACCAGGTCTTAAGGACGGGACCCATTAAGGGACTTCAGTTCTATTTGCGGTACCGTTATTAGCTACTTCCCCATTCCCTATGGGGGCTCAAATGGGAATGGGAAATGGTTTGGTGAATGGGGACTTACCGGTCCCGCCAAGGTCAGACTGGACCGGTAAGTCTCCCTTTCACCAAACAGGAGTCGGTACCGGTATGGGAGGCAGTTATGGCGCAAATAGCGCCATGACTACCTCAATACTCGGAATGAGGGCCAATGGCTCTAGCCTGACATAATGTATGAGCAAGGGAGAAATAATGCGCCTCCAGACCATCCAAAATATCGCTGTGAGAGTCGTAGAAGGCCTGAGTAGGAACGATGAAATCTCAGAGGCCAGGAGAGTGTTGCACTGGCTCCCTATAGCCAGAAGAGTCTCTTTTCATCTCCTCTACATCACACACAATTGCCTATATGGAACTAGCCCAGCCTATCTCTACAATCGTCTTTCTTGGCTACCCACCTGAAGGACGCTGAGGTCGAACAATTTGGGCCTCCTACAAGTTCCCGAGCCAAGCTTGATGTTGTGACTCTTGGTTCCGTTGTCTATGTTGCCCCCAAGAGTTGGAATGCACTTCCCCCTGACCTGAGACTGTGACAGTCTCTATCTAAGTTTAAAATCGGACTGAAAATGATGTTGCTCTGCTAAACACTGGCCTAGTTCTGGTTCAGGCACTGTACCTTTAATTATGTGCTTTTTGTCTGCGTTACTATGCCTACTGGCCTGTGATTATGCACTATATAAATAAAAATAAATAAATAAAAATGTATGTGAGGATTGTCAACATTTATGTGGGGTTGCTTGTGTTTCTATGCAGAAGAGTCGCGGGCTAGCAATTCATGCAGGACTGCTACCATTGGTGGCAGGACCAAGATTAATTTACATTTGGCTGTCTCCTTCCACAATGGTGCAGATGGGCTAAAAACAATGGCCTGAAAGTTTGCTCACAGCAATGTCAGTGGTTCAAATTAATAACCTTTTGTCCGTAATTATTTTGATTAAATAATTTGTGGCTAAGCTTGATATATCTAGTTCACTTTTCATCAAACAAGGCTCTACTAGAAGCATTGGGGCAAAAAAAATCAATCAGATATGTGTGCTTACAAATACTCACTAGATCTGATCACATACAGGATGCATCAGAAAGATGCAGATTTTTCAAACCTTTACAGGAGAAATGTCGATAATGTCTATAAGAGCAAAGTAATGTAAAGATCCTCCATAATGAATAGCTACTTTTCTGGAACTCCATGGCACATACCATGTACAGCCGAAACCAAATGTATCTATAGGAACACCTAAATATACCCTAGACTTACTTGGAATTAAGTATAAACAAGCATGATACAGAACTGCACAAAGCAAGGATGGGTGCTGGATGGAGTGTAAGTGATTTCAATCTGGCACTTCACCTAAGTCAACGCTTAGCGTGTAATGTACAACTGAAATCCTTATTTATTATTTGTGTCTAAAAGTTGTTTTATTCTGAACGATGTACCACTTATATGACACCCCTCTTTTGGAACCCCCCCCCCCCGGTCACACTGAGCCAGGAATCAGGCTGGTTTGCAAAGTTAAAATATTTATGTAGTTGACAATATAATCACCCTATGTTTAATGGTTATACAATAATCACCAATGGGGTGAGGTAACACTAAGCAATCTCTTTAATCACAAGGAGTAATAATGAGCAAAAACAATGCAGCACTGAATTAATACTTTTGCGTGTGTGTTTTCAATCAAATGGTAATGTGGTTTCTATTTCCCTGTGCGCACTCCCCAAAGCCCCAATATGCAATATAAAGAGATAGAAGGAGAGAGAGCAGGTATTCAGGAATGCCGAATTCCAACAAAATATAAATCCCAATTTCCCCCCAGTAACACGAGAGAGAAACAGAATTGATTGGCAAACTGTCAAAATGGTTTTAAAGTTACCTGAGAATGGATTGGGTAAAACACTAAATATGGCTTAAATTGCTGAAAAGGTTTAAATTCTAATGGGAGCCGCTTTAGGTAGTTGCAGACAAACACTAGCAATGAGTTGATACTAATAAGCAATGTGAAAACCTAAAATTGAGGTCGGTGCAATGAAAAGCTGTTTTACACGTTTTACACGTTATAGAAATTTCCTAAGACAAAATAATTTAGTTCTTTGGAAAGCTGTGGATGTGAGCTACAAGCAGAAGTTAAAATTCCGTTTCTAGCATGAACATTGAGAAAGTTATGGATGTTTTAGTGGAGGTCGTTTTTCTGAAATAGGCGCAAGAAAGGGAAAACAGAGAAACGCTTTTAAAAGACAAATGGGATTTCTTATACTAGGAGATGACTATGAAAAAGCAAATACCACACGGGAGCACAGCCACTGGATCAGAGTGACTGCCTGCCGAGGAGCTTGCCTTCTTCAATATATCAGCGCAAAGATATTTTTAACAATACTAGTACAGCAGGACGATAGTAGGGATAAGATAGAGAGTTCAGGCAATTCAAAAAGATTTCTAACAATGCAGGTTCTGAAGACAAGATAGGATGGATTTGGATAGGGGATTACTATGGACAGTAAATATGCTAGTGACACAGTCCTATCTAAAGATACTCACTATCTGGGTTTGAAACGGAACTTCAGGGATTGTGGTCAGAAATTCTGGTTCTGGGACAGACTGCTGGGCACACCGGATTGGACTGGATCTGCAATGGTTCTGGTCACAGCTCGGCACGGGACTGGATCAGGTCTGCAATGGTTCTCTGGTCACAGCACAGCACAACTGGATTGGATCTTTTGGTTCTGGTAAGGATTCTTTTTAGCCGGAAAGCAGTTACAGCACAGCCCGGCTGTTTCTTTTTGTTCCCCTTAGATTTCCGGGATTGTTTCTGGTTCTTGAAATTCAAGGCCTAGTTGAAAAATGGTTCAACTAATGGAAAGGGCCTTTCTGCTTTCTAAGTTTCTGAAGTCAGGAGCAAGGAATATGGATGGTTCTGTTTCAGGGTGCTTTGCCAGGATCAGGATAGTGGGTGAATCTGTGTGTTTCTAAGTCCTCAGCTGTCTCTTTTTATGCATGTGATAAAGGGTGTGTGTGCTGGATTATCCTAAGCGCGCCCCTTAGGCAGGCGAGTCGCTAGAGTCTCTTCTCTCCCTTGATTGAAGGAGAAACCAGGGTGTCACCATGATGATGTGGGTTTATGACTAATTACGGAAGAAAACCAGAGGATACAATTTTGGAGACAGAAGGAATCAAGAAATTTAATTGAGCCTGATCCATTATTTAAATATCAAATTTTAATTGAGAATTAATCATAGCACTCAATAATTTTACATCGCAGGAAAGGAATTAAGAACACATAATTTCACATAGTTTCACATATAATCCATCTCATTCATACACAGGCATCCAATAACCATTCATACATCCATTACAATAATACATGCAAGGTAAAACTTTATCCTAAAAAAGTCATAACAATTGATTTACCTATTGTCTTCATAAAAAAGAGAAAGAGATATATAAGAAATATATATGAAAAGCCACAACAACAGATAGTTCAAGTGGTCATCAGTTTAGGATGGGTCACATCGATGTCCAAAGTTGACCTCATCACTAGTTTCTCAACCGGTTTCGGCGTATTTAACTTTAATTGAGTTACGCCTTCATCAGGAGAATAACAATTCAACTCTGAAAAGACAGGGAGATATACATATATGAGAGACCTCATCATAGAACCACTAGAGAAAACAAAGGGAAACCCCCAATTATCAACCAATTCATATTCATTAAAAGTGATTTAAAATCAAACACAACCTGCCCCCTACCTTGTGCCATAACTCCAAGGGGGGTACTTTGCATGCTATAAACAGTGCTACCATGATCATTGATGCCCCAAAGTGCAGAGAGAATCAACCCCTCGTGGCCATCAAGCGGACCCATTAAGTTAGTGAGAAGATGCAAATTCCCATGTATTAAACTTGCGTGATCTATTTATACAGGCAGTGTGCTATGCGAGCGCTTATAGGTCTAATTTTTAATAACTAACCTTCATGAATGAAGAGAGAGAAGGAGAGACAGCTGAAAATTCCTGATATGAAGAACAGGAGTACCAGCTATACCAATATGCGATGTCCCAACACGTCTGTACTGCGTAACCGTCAGCTGAAGATATGGGAATGGTTCAATCCTGCAGTGGCTGTTTTTCATGCAGGCACCATTTCGGAGGAAAGGATCAATCCTCCAATATAAATTTTCATAGACTCAAGGGGTACACCCAGAGATTCACAACTCTCCCGTTCCCTATATAAATGAGAAAAAAGGTCAGAACTGTTGATAAGGTCGAGTTGGGGCGAAGCAAAAGTCACGCGAATCACAATAACAATTGGGTAGAACTCCCGAAGCGAAGATAATCAATTGCCAGGGCTCACGTTACTAACGGGAGAGTGCTCGGCATTGGAAGGGTGTCAGCAGCCGGAGGCATATATAATTCAACAAAGTCAAAGACTCACTGTATGCTAGCCTAATAAATACCGGGTAGCTCATGGCTGAAAAAATAAATAATGCTTTCTAGCAAGAAACAGGAAGAGCCTACTTACTATTCCGGGACGAGCTGTTAAAAATATGCTTGCTCGCAGGGTCTGTGTGGTCCGTAACTCGACGGCGCCCCTCTGGCGACGTAAGAACTATTCCTACGCCTTCTTAAATACTATACTAGCGCTCACGTGACTGCAAGGGCCGCTCACGTGACTGTAGCTTGTCAATCAAGGTGAAAAACGGACTATGAATGGTATACCGGCCTGTTTTTCTCGTTCTCAGTGGCATCAGAGGGCTCGCGATGGACGGGACCTAAGGTGTTTCCCACGTCAACGTCTCAATGGTGGATCCCCTTTAGGAATATGAAAGACCTGGTTCTAGTGTGTTCAAACCATTAGTTAAAGTTTTTAGGTTAAAGATCCATAATTGTTCTTTGTAAGCCAGTTTTTTTGTCATTTGGGTTACGTTGGAGGCAATTACTTTTTCAATACAGAACCACTCCATTTGTTCCGCAGTATGGCCCATTTGAACAAAATGAATTACCATAGGAGCATTTAATTTTTGAGCGATGCTCATTAATTCTGGTGCTTACTTCTCTCGTGGTTTTTCCAATATACATCATTTTGCAAGGACATGAAAATTGCATAAATGACGTTTTTACTTTTACACGTTGTAAAGGTGCGTAAGTCCCAGGTTTTATTTTCCATTATGAAAGAAGTCGTTTTTTTTGAGAACTTGCAGGCAGTACATGACGTTCATGGATAATGCCCTATCACTGGGTTAAAGTTGGGGTCCCTGATCGCGGTTGGTTTAGCTGAGGTTCTACTTGCACGTGTCATTTTTTGTTTTAGATTTTTGCCTTTCTTGAAAAGGGTTTTGGCAAAATCATGCCTGATGCATTCAGGACCCGCCAATTTTTTAAAATGATGCCTTTAATGGTATTACTGTATTGGCAATAGGTCGAGACACAAACCAATTGTTCTTTTTTAATGTTCTCATTTTTAGGTAATAGTAGCAGATCTCGATTTGCATAGCGGGCTCTCTTTCTAGAGTGTTTGATGAGCTTTTTAGGGTAGCCTTGTTCTAATAGTCTATTTTCTAGGATGGTAGCATGTTTGATAAAATTATCAATATCAGAACAATTCCGGCGTAACCGTAGGAACATACCGAAAGGTAAGCTCCGTAGCAAGCTGGAGGGATGTTGACTCTCAAAACAGAGTGTGGTGTTCCTTTCTGTTGTCTTTCTGAATAATTCAGTTCGTAAGACACCTCTTTGTTCAAAGATAGATAAATCTAAGAAAGCAATCCTCGTAGTGGAGTACTCAAACGTGAAATGAATATCTGAATCAACTTTGTTGAGCCATTCCACAAATTGAATTAAAGACTGAGTATTGCCTTCCCATATTAAGAGTATGTCGTCAATGTATCGGCGGTATAACTTAATCTGTTGCCGGAACGGATTTGAGTTTGCCAGGATTTTATCTTCCTCAAGAAGACCCATAAAGATGATGGCTAGATTTGGGGCAAAAGTACAGCCCATAGCAGTCCCTTTAATTTGTAGAAAGAATTCTTCCTTGATGTGGGTTTATGAGCCAGATAATCCTCCCCTTGCCCCTTTGAGCATAAAATCTACTTTTGGTATAAAACCTATTTATATGTGTGCAATCTTTATAACAATAACATATATAAATCACATATTTTGTGTGGCAGATACTCTTCCAAACCCCATCGCTGTCGGATCTTGTGTCTGCTTTTGACAGAATTCTTTCCTTTTTGGCTGGAACACAATATCTAGTTTATCCAAAAATGTGTACAATTGCATATGGGCATAAGAGTATGAAGTTTTGTGCGTTTGGCATAAATACATTTGGTGTAAAACAATATTTTCCGCTACTACTTCCCAGAACATCTCACAGAGTTCTGGCATCTCTTAAACCGTGCATCCAGAAATCTCATTAACAAATCTGTTGTTGACATATTTTTCACATATTTTTCACAATTTTACACAGTAATTTATCAATCTTTTTAAAAATGTACTTTTGCCTTTGTTAAACAGCAAATGGTGGTTTGTCAGCACCTCCTCCTCCTTCTGGCAGCTCAGAAGCAATCTCCGCCCCCTTTCTTTTGGGAGAGGCCTTTTATGACTCTTCACACTCTGCATATCCTTTCAGCCAGAGGAAGTCCATTCTCCTCTTCCCCTGCAGCCCAAGATCTCCTCCCCTGATCTAATCCTCATAGAGGTGTGATTTCCCGGCCTTCATGGGGGGAAGCTGTCATACTGGTTGGGTTGCTTGGAGGCAGCTTAAATTCAATGTCATTTTGTTACATTTTTTTTTCTTGCTTTAAAACAAACCTGCAATTTTCAAACAAGCAGCTAGAACACTTATTCCAGCTTCTAAACCATGGGATTTAAATAGTTACAACCTAGGTTACTCTCAATAACAGGTCACTTAGTTTTCAGACATTAGATTTCAATGGTACAAGTTTAAATCCTTATGATGCGATCTACTGACAGCTGTCATACAGGCGGCGCTGGTACTGCGCCCAGATTTTGACAGATTTCACAGGCAGGCACATTTGCTGTGAATGTTTTGATGACAAATTCCGCTTTTCATGACGTATGTTCATAATGATTTCTTGAATGAAGTGACTAGTAACAACCAGCAAGAATATTAGATTTTTGATGGTGTTTTGGACCGGCATTCTGTATTTTCAGCAACCAAGGAAAATATTTGAAAACAAGATTCTGGATTCCTTTCAGCAAAACACTGCTTTTCATGCAGTCTCCATTTTTACTTTTTGTGAAGCCCAGTGACATGTTTCAGCAGTGAGGTCTCCGTTCCACCACTGACAACATGCATGGTAGATTTGGCAGCCATCTTTTCATGTTGTAAGGCACGATTTCCATAGGTTTTGGCGTGCATAGGGGTTTTGCGGCCAATTTGATCATTCTGGCACCATCAGCACACAGTGATGCCACAGGGCAGAGCATAAGTGGGTTAATACATCCCACAGGAGGTCAACCCAGAATCAGCCATATCTGGCAATAGAAAAACACTGCCAAACAGAGGTTGGTCCCCAGAGAGAGGGAGAATGGATGGTTGCGTGGGAGGGTGATTGGGGGATTTGTCTACCTCATTTATTATGCAATGTTTTTCAAGATCTGGCAAATACAGGAGAGAACATTTTCTTTAATAATCAGGTGGTGCAGATGCATGTACTCCAAGATCATATTCTGAACAGTGGATGAAAGCTCTTTCGAGGGCTCAATTTTCTCTTTTGACTTTTACATTATTTAAGAGAACCAAATAGAAGAGATATAAAACTATGGCTTCCATAGATGTTTGCAATTAGTTTGCAGTTGAACTGTATTTTAATATTTCTTCTTTGGGGAATATTCCTTCATCTAGAAAACTCTCCCCGGACCACTTTTGCAGTTCTATATAAAGAGGTGTTGCATCATGTTTTTAAACCAACAAAAGGCTATAACACAGGCCTGTGATGTTTGCCTGCATCTGTGGTGAAGGGACACTTCTCTTTAATTGTTTCATCAGGGAACGCTGATAAATTATGCTTTGTCACAAGCCGTTTTACCTTTCACACTGAAATATGCATGTGTTACCCCACTTTTGTTTTTTTTAAACACCACTGGTTCATCTTTCCAGGAAAGATAGAGTCCTTTTTCTCTGTTACTCTTTTAGGAAAATACCTTAGTATGTGTAATACAGTTCATCCCATTTTCTGCTTGACCCTTCTCACTCTTACCCATCTGACCTTCATATTAGTGGCAAATACTGAATGGGATTTGCCATCTGATGGATACTGGTGGACCTTGATGTCTGGTTGGATTTGATATCTCAATGGCATGTGATATCATTGCCAATGGAGTACGGTTGAACATCTTTCAGATGAGAATGTCAGTCTTGCTTTGGTTGTCCTCCTCCCTGACTGACAGATCTCAGTTAGTTTCAATTGGTGGGTTGAGTCTGTACAACTCCCCCCTCCTTTTAGTGTGCCTGATCGGTTCCTATGCCCATTAAAATATAACATCTATATGAAGCCATTGATCGACCTAAACAAGGGTAATGGCATTCCTGTACAATAGTTAAAGATCTTCATGTGCAGAAGTACTCCTTTCAAGGGATTACAGGTTAGAGGGTGGATCATTTTTTAAAAGTTTAATACCTCCTACACTGAGGCCCTGGCTCCTTTCTAATCCATCTTCCAGGATTCCTGTGAAGCTTTGATTAAAAAGGATTATTTTTACACCAGCCATCTGGACATCTGAGGGTCTCTTGGCTTCCACATGAATACCCTTCTATCAATGATTATGCATAATTAAAAAGTGTGTATTCTACTAATTTTCATTCTAAAAAAAAAACACGTCCTCCCTGTGATTTGCATACTTAATTAAATCTTCAGTTATTTCAGAATTCATTATGGAAACATGGTCAGGTTGGCCACCAGAAATCCATGCTCACTCACCCTGAGGGAAGTGCTTCATGCTGCCTCCATACTTTCTGGGGATTGTGTAGGGTCCATCATATTACCACTGTGTGGAAGCAACAGCCTTGGTTGCCTTTACCTTCCAGTGCTCAATTTTAACTGACTTGTTTCGGCCAAATGGCAAGTCATATTGGGTGTCTCAGTTATCTGTCTGAGAAGCTAAACGTGCCTGTTGGGCCAGGAGGACCCCTCAGTCAAGACTAACCGGAAATTCCAAAATCTAATAAACTACCTTCTGTTGTGTTCTTCAGAGTTAGATTTACTGTCTGGAATTCCTTTCTTGCTAGTCAATACTGATTTCTTGTCCTTCAGGAAGCAACTATAAAGTGGTTTTCCGCTCTTTCTTTTGATTCTTGATTACTTATTGTTGTATTTTAGCTAATTGGCTATTTTCTTTTCTAAGTTGAATTATATTTGAACTTTGGCTGGATTGTATCCAATCTTAGTTTACCATTGGTACATTTTCTTAAATGTAGAATTTTAATGATTTTCTGATGTTCTTTACAAGGTCTGGAGGATCCCTGCACTCAATAGTAAACAATTTCGTATAATAACTTTATTTCCCTCTCGACCCCCTCCTGCACCCCTCCCTTCACCCCCAGGAGTACATTCAGGTATCAAAAATGTTTCTAACAAGTTATCTAGAAAGCACATACAATATAGGGGCATTGAGGCTCAAGATGCAGAGCACAGTATCCCCTGGGATCTCTACCCCAATTATTTCCTTCAATTTGGATTTGACCTCAAGTCAGGAGTATTTCTGGACATCCCCAGAGTGTGCCTAGAAAAGTGCCCCATCCCCTCTAGCACATCTTAGAATTGTTAGGGTGAGAATGATGGAGACAGGAGAAGGTTCTATACCACATTGTCAATATCTTTGCCTGTGTATCCCCCAGTCAGAGTGTACAAAAAGCCCCCCTTTCCCAGTCTTCCAGGGATATTGTCTCTTCCAACTCCCTCTCCCAGCCAGCACAGTAGGACCTACGATCAGACACTGAGAGTGCATTAATGGATTTGTATATTCTAGAGATCAGCCCTTTGGACTCAGCCGATTCCTGGAAGACCAACTCCAGGGGAGTAAGTTCCCTAACTGCCACCCCATGATGGTGGGGTTAAGGACCCAGCCTATACACAAGTGTTTCCAGGCACCACAAGACAAGATGGGGGGACAAGGGAATCATGAACGTTGAACAACAAAAAATGTTATATTGGCCTTCTGACAATCCTAGCATGCAAGTGATTGAGGAGGTGGTAAGTGCAGGGGGAGGAGGCAGGGGGAAAAGTGCAGGAGTGGGGTGACCCCCAGGGAAGGGGATAGGGAAGTGCTGGGTGGGCCAAGGTGGCAAGTGCAAGAATTTATTTGCTGTATTTGCGCCTAACAGGCAAACAATAAACCAAACCTAAACCAAGGGAAAACTGGGGAAAGAGAGATGAGTGTGGTGGGCAGAGAGGACTAGGTTGGGCTATTCTGGGAAGGGAGCCCGAGGGCAGTGCTAGCAAAGGATGCAGGGGAGACTGGTGGGAGTTGGTCTGGCCCCTGTATGACTATGAAGGAACCAGTCCACAATTTTGGAGGGAAGTTAGCACGGGAGGGGGTGAGGGCAGCAAGAGGAGAAAAGGAAAGACTTGAGAAGCTTCCGGAACTTTAGAAGATCCTGCTCAAGTCGGAGGGAGCGAGGGAGGCTGTTCCAGAGGGAGGAGCAAGCTGAGGGAAGGGATCTACCACCCACTCTCTACTTGGAGAAAAGTTTGACTAGCAGAGAATTGGATCCAAGTTATTAACAGTCAAGAGGTCAGTGTGATAATCTCCATCCATTTCGAGGACCTGCTGCGTATCGTCTGCATAATTAGTGTAGACGATACCAGTGTAATCAAGAATGTGGAATAGCGTGGGTATATATGTTAAATAAAGTGTGCGAGAGACATGCTCCTTGTGGTACACCACAAGTAAGTTAATTTCTGCGGAGCATTGGAGTTCCCAATAGCCACACGTGCTGCTCTTGGGCTGAGAACAGAGGAGAACCAAGTGAGTGCAAACTCAGAGCAATTGACTAGATCTCTCAACCTATCTAAGAGAAGAAGATGATCCACCAGGTCAAACACAGCCGACAGGTCCAACAGCATCAGGAGAGCAAGCTTACCCTTCTCAATGATATCACTGGGGTTGCAATTCAGGTCAGTCAGAGCAGTTTCTGTGCCATACTCCTGATTGATGAGGACGAAGCATTTTGTGATGTTCAATATGATTCTGAAGCTGCAAATATGCAGCTTTGTCCGGAATTTTAAGCAGAAATTAGACGTTTGTTATAGGACGATAACTGTTAATGTTTCAAGGGTCCAGAGTAGGTTTCTTCAAAATAGGGGTCATCCAGACTTCCTTTAGAGAGAACGGGACACAAGAGGTACTAAAAGAGGAGTTAACAACTTTAGATATGAAGTGAGCAAAAAGGTCCAGTGAATCTTGTATTAAGTTAGAGGGGCAGATTTCCGAGGGACTAGAGGTAGGATTATGTTCAGAGTCAATTTTCTTTATGAAATCGTCCACAAGAGAGAAATTAAATTGTACAACAATGTTACTAGTGATAAGACTATCATGAGAATTATTAAAATCATTCTGGCATCGAGCAGATAGAATTTCCTGCTAGATTGGTGATTCTGTATTTTATTGAAGAACCCCGTTTGCAGTTCCTGACACCAGGAGTCACGCATTTGTACAAGTTACCTTGTTCTTTCCTACCTTCAAGTTCCCTCAGAACTTTGAACAGTTCCTTTTTATCTGATTTAGCATTGCCAATTCTGTTTAAAAAGTAGGATTTTTTGTTAGCACGCAACATATACTGAAGTGCTCCCGCTTTGTACTTGGTATGTGACTCAGAGCAAGGATATTTTCTCCAGATCCTCTCGAGTGATCTTTTCTGTTTCCTAGCATTTAACAAGTCATCATTAAATACGACGTGTGGTGGGAAGGACTTTCTTCCTTGGGGCAAGCATGCTGATGGTGGAGGATGTACTGTTAAGAAATTGTTTGACAAGTTGGCTGGTATCATTCACCTGAACCACCTGAACGCATCAACTTGGATGTAAGATCAAGGAGTGCAGAATGGGACATGTTTTAAAAATTCCTAAAGGTGTATTCCACGTTATTGGGTGGAGTGCTTTTCCTATGATAGGAAGGCATATCCAAATAAAAAAGTACGTGTAGATGATCAGACCAGGGGCATAACTCTATCATTTTACTCTAAAATGAACCCGGACAACACCCAGATTCTGGTTCATTTGGACTTAGCGCAGTCGAACACAGCTTTCCGTCTGAGGAATTGTCTAGAGGTGCTTGGGGGATGGATGACCTCTAACAGGCTTAAGTTAAATGCTACCAAAACTGAGGTCCTGGTTGTAGGTAACTCCTCCCCTCTTCAGTTCTGGACTAAGGACTTCTGTCCTTCCTCGCTTGGTCCTCTGCCTATGCCTGTCTCATCTGTCAGAAATCTGTGGATAAAAATCGCTGCCTCACTAACCATGGATGAGCAGGTGGCTGATGCCTGTAAGACTGGGCATTTCAAGCTCTGGGTCTTGAGAAAAGTCCTTCCTTTCATTCCTATGGCCTCTCGGGCACCCGCGGTAGCTACTCTGGTCTTATGTGGTAATGATTATTGCAACTCATTCTATCTAGGTCAACCCCTATACCTGCTCAAGCGGCTTCAACTTCTCCAAAATTTAGTGGCAAGATCGATTCTTCGCCCTCTGTTTGGTACTCTTATGTCCCCTCTCTTGAGACAACTCCACTGGCTTCCGGTGGCAGCTTGGATTATGTTTAAGTCCATGTGCTTGGTACATCGTGCCTTCTATGGAGTGGGAGCGGAGTATCTACAAGCAAAATGTATGCGCTACTTTAACACCCGCACCCTCCGCTCCCACTCTGCCCTCTTGCTAGTCATCCCTCTATTTAGGCGTACCCGCATTGGTGGTCGTGCCTTCTCCGTTGCGACGGCTAAGGCCGTAATAGACTTCGGTTTGATCTACAGATGACTGCTGATCATCTTGCCTTCCGGAGAAAACTGAAAACATTGTTGTTCTAGATTGCACTCCGCCTCTTGGCATACGTGCACTCTATAAATTCTATTAACATAATATAAAATAACATTGTAGTAGTTACATTTAGTTTGAGATATAGGATCCAATCCAGGATGTGTCCTTTTTGATGAGTAGCAACATTTACAGTTTGAATAAAGCCAAAAGATCGCAAAGAGGACATTAATGAGGAGGCTCTGGGGTCAAGGATATTTTTATCACAAAGGTTCAGGTCACCAAGGAGTATAGTATAGGAGGAGTGTTTAAAGAGCTGTTAACCAAGGCAGGAACTTGTTCTTCAGAAGCACTTGAGCAAGAAGGGGGTCTATAGATGATAAGAATGTTAATAGCGGTGTTGTTGTCAATATACATTTTTACTAGTAGAGATGCACAATCTTCCAAGACCGCGGTAGTGTGTGGACTTTATAGATTTCTTTCAAAATTATTGCAAAACCCCCATCCGCCCGACCAGAGTCTCTCTCGGCTATCAAAATGCTACACTCTGCTCGAGTAGCAAGTGTTGTGGCATGATTTGTAGTGGCTGTAGAGCCATGTTTCCATTACGCACGTTATGTCCAAATCATGTTTGGATATAAAATCAGCCACCCAAGTGGCGTGTCTCACTGTGGATCCTGTATAAAGAAGAGCACATCTCACACCATTGCCGGATTCAGGCAGAATCTCATGCAACACCTGTTATTGAATCATGTTTTTCATATAAGAATTACTGGGTTTTTCTCGAGAAGGTAGGTTCTTCCCATGGGCAACCTCTAGAGTAGCGGGTAAATAAGCGTTGGCCATTAGAGTGTCAATACTAGTAGGTGTACATTCTGCCCGAGTTTCAGACTGTAACAAGTTGATGTTAATAAGGGTATAGTATCAGCTTCAGGAATGACGCTCGAAATAGCCTCTGAATCATTGGCATCAGTACAAGTCAAGCCGAGGATTGATGTAGGCAGATATTTGTTTAACCGGGAAAAGGTGGAAAAAGAGTCAATGGATAGAGTGCCAAAAGTATCTCTTGCCATTGCAAAGAGGCATGTATCTACAACAAACAGTGCTGTAATACACTTTGGGTAGAGATTGCAGCGACCTTACCTAAATATGAAAGAGCATACCAGCAGAACCCAGCACGGACCGGCACAGACCGGCTTATTCCTCACGTGCCGGCGCTCACGTGCCTGGTTTGCAAACAAGTATGCCCTAAGAGCTACAGAAACAATGGGAGTTGAAGTTCTTTTAAAGTTGCTCCGATCTGAGTGAAAAGGGTTTTTCTTCCTAACGGGTAATAAATACAGTGGTGCAATTTAAATTGTCAAGAGCTACAAAACTAAGCCCTGAAGTAAAATAAACAGTGATAAAAAATGTTTTTTAAACAATAAGCCTAAACGAACTAGCAGCAAATCAAATCTGACTAATCACAAAACTAGCAGCAATTATCAAATCCTTACTAAACTAGCAGCAATTCGGTATTTTAAGAGTATACCTATACTCATTAGAATTAAATGTGCTCTTTTCCATTTCGTGTAGGACACAGATAATCAATGCCACATCATGTTCTTTCTCTTTTACTACTGATCAATGCACTTTAACCAGGATAACACAAATCACCTTTTCCTCTGATCAGAGGAGTTGCTGGGCTAGCAGTGGGTTGGGGGCCTATAGCCCTGGATCTTTTGGTTGTAGCCCCGGATAGAAGCTCAGGGGCTACAACCAAAAGGCTAGCTCGCCCTGAGTCCCTACAGTAGCGACATTAGCATAGCCCTGGATCTTTTCCAGACCTAGCAACACCCCTGCCTCTGATCAAGCTTGTCATTTTTGTTACACCTTTGTTTGTATAATTACTCCGTACATCCATATCAAAACATCCCTACGAGCGCTCCTGTTCCAGCTTCAGCAGAAAAAAATAGATGTGAATTGGCAATAGTAGGATCGTGTTAGTTTCACAGACTCACAGTGAATGGTGCCATTTGGGCCTCGAAACTTACATAGCTCCCTGAAGTCCAATTTCATCATTAAGCTGCACGCTGTACCCTTCAACCCATCAGCCCACTTTCCCAATAGCTTGATGTCCCGCCTTAGCCATTTCATCAAAAGGTATACTGTTAAATAGTACTGCATGCTGCATTTCTTCCCCGTCTAGGTGCTGCTATTAAAGGTGATAATACGTACAAATGTAATGATAATCAATTAACCAACCTGAGAAGAAGGAAGGTCTGAGGTGGCCTAGCTGGGATTCAGACGCTCTTAACTTTGTTTCATCAGACATGTTATTGAAATATTGTATTGTTCCTCAAAATGGCGGACAGTACTCATGGGCATTTATGTAGAATATGTTATAGCACATCTTTTGCATGATATCTGTAGGGAGTTCATCTGAGAAAATGTAAAGCCTGAATATCAGTGCAAGAAGCTATTTGAAGCACTAATAGCAATAATTTGTATTTGGAAACTTGAGAGCAAAGTTTATTTCAAGAAACAATTGTAACTTTGAATTCAGAGAAAGTGTGAAATTCAACACTGGAAATTGTATAATTTTGAATGCAAGTAAATATAAATATCCATGGTGTGATACTTAACACCAACTGAGAAGCCTGAAAGTAAAGCCTTTTTTCCAAAATACTGACAGTTACATCATTTTGAACAAAGGAGGATGTTATCATTTTTTTCTGGTGTGACAATTAACACTGAGTCAAATTAAATATATGTTTCAACGCTTTTTTGAAACAAGTCTATGTTATTACTTTTCTGCAACAATAAGATAATTTGAAACTAGCACATTTGACTCACCAACCAAGCTTTGTACCATTATTTTTTCAAAGTTGGTGCATTAGAGTAATTTGTTTTCCCAATTCAAAAGAAACTCTTACAATTTGATATCTGATATCTGTGGAGCGGTCACACAGTGATTTGGGACATACTCATGCAGACAACCAAGTACATATATATATATATATATATATATATATATATATATATATATATATATATATATATATATATATATATATATTTATATTAGGAGCCTTTATTACAACGATCAACCCATTCACACTGAAAAATTACTGCAGGACACAAAACCTTGCCCAATAAATGTCTGGCGGAATTTTCTCATGCGCCACCTTGAAGGCCAACTCTGCAGACCACACCAGTCACTGCTGTGTTGTCAATGATCCTTAAATATAAACCTGGGTTACTATGTCACTGTCACCTTAATGTGATGGACATGTGGGGCTCTAGTGCCTTTCGGGTATTTTTCACCTCCTGTGATCGCAACACGTCTCTTGGCTTGTTATTTTCGTAGGCCCAGCCATTCATGTCCACCTACGCGTATGCCATTTGTGGCAAGCTTTGTCTTGCAATGGTTTCCAGTGGTCCATGATTCAACCCAATTTAGCCCGCCAATGGCTTATAAAAACTCTGCCACTTTTGGATGTTAGTATCTACATTCCCGGATTACTCCCAATTTGGGTGGTAGATACTCTATAAAATCGCCAAAACCTGGCCTGACACACCTTAAGCATTTCATTGAACACTGGTATGGTCGCCCTCATCAAGATCAATTTCCAGAACGGAAAAAATCCCATCCACGAGTGCCCAACAAATGTGCCCAACATTTCTGAACTGTGTTTGCAGCCAAATATTCTGCTATATATCGGGTGTTAGCTACTGTTACATATATTGTAATGACATTCCATTGTAATTTGGCAATAAATAATACCACATTGTCATATAGTACTTCATACTGGATTTCACCGGGGTCTAAGTCAGGTTCCTGCAACATTTGGCTCACCAGATGTTTTAGACTACAACTTCCATCAGCCCTAGCCAACAGAGTCCATGGTGAGGTGTCATTGAATCAAAGTTCAAAACATCAGGAGAGCCAAAGGTTGCAGACTCATGATCTAAGTGCACAGTTTACTAATGATCCCTATCAACTATATATACACAATCCGACTGATTATTTATAGGGAGCACATGTGCAAGTCATGTGGCCTACTCATTATGTAGTCAGCTACTGGCCTTGCAAAGTCTATACCTGAGCCCACAGCTGCTGATAGTTGTGTTTCATGACTTGACAAGTTTGAAAGTTTAGAATAGGTTGATTGCCTCCGCGCCCCTCCAGTCCTTTGCAGTCACAATGATTGGGCCCCAGATTGCTGCACACATTAATGCTCCGTCTTTCTATTGCCTTCATGTTTGTGTGAATCTTACTGTGACTTTGCAGATGTGTTCATGCACCTGCCAAAACCTTGCGTAGGCATGCCGGCCAGTACATGAGAACAAGACTACGTAGCACCTTTAGATATGAATGCCTCTATTTATGAGTTCATTTCAAGCATGCCAAGGGAGCGGTCATTGCGAGTGCCGAGAGCCTTTGAGCATGTTTGTGGATGCATTTCCGAGAAGCATGTGCATGTTCACGCATGTGCGTCCGTGGGAGTTACTGAACGCCCAATCAATCAGAGAGAGCAACATATGGTAAGTGCACTCCTTGGCTTAGCATAACTAAGACTAGACCAAAGCTTAACTATGTTGTCAGTCAGGTACAGCAAAGGGGTACAATGCTGTTTATAACATAGACCAGTAAATGCTAAAGGCATTTTAAAAGAAAAGTGAATTGAAAACATTGTATGTTGAATGTAATATAAATGTGAGATGATAGCTTCAAGATAACCTCTGCTGGAAAGTCATACAATTCTACAATTACTAGAGTTCTAGCAGAAGGACTTCTTTCTAGAAATTAAATGAACAATGTGTTCAACAATTTAAAATAACTTTAAAATATAATGTGTAAGATGTAAGACTGTTTCAATGAATTGGGAAAGACTTGCAAGAAAGACCTATCAAATGTTGCATGTGGCGAACAAACACAGGGCTGCCTTCAGTGACCTTATCCAAGGCATTAAGAGCATCATAATCATTCCCACCTGGAGTCAAATATAAATGATCAACACAATCATATTCCTTTTTATTCAGACATGCAAATGGTATAATTGGCCTGATTTATGCTGAATTGAAGTCCAGTTTCCATGCTGTTTACATGCCACACAGTGAGTGTTTATTGTCCACGCGCATGCTAGCTTCCTCGTCATTCGTGAGCATGGACACCATCCATTGGGAGCCTCATTTCAGCATTCTTACTGAAGTTCTAATCTCACTGGGAAGCAGTCATTGTTGTTGGTTGAAATCCTTAGAGGAGGTTTGTATGATATGCAGCTCAGTAGGTTCTGGAGATATAACCCAGATGCGAGAAGGCTTGAGCTTTTGTCATAAAGCTAAATGAAAGCGCTAACAATCTGTCCTACTGAAGGAAAAAGTAAGTGGTGTCCTACACAATCCCAGATTAAGCAGGTGTACTGTGCTCAATTTCGTGTAGAGATGTGTGCTCATGCTCTGAGCTGGCTTTGCTGGATTACGTAACTGTCGTAGTCATCGGGAATTGTATCTGGAGAAATGAAAGAAAGGGAAATGTCTTATTTGACGCAATTGAATAACTCTGCCAAGGTTGCTGTGCATCTTTCAACATGCTATTATTGTGCTGGGTATAGAAAATAGTCTTAAATGACTCTTTGAAGGGCAAGAACCTCAACAGGATTTTCATTTTTCTTGATAATTGCAGATCTCAACATGTGCAACCTTTGACCTCTTTTGAGTATGCTTTGTATACCCAGTGTATGCACCCGCGACATAAGCAGACATTCAAGAGAGAACGTTATGACCATTTGCAACTGTTGTATTAAGCTAGATCAGTGGCACGGATCTGCGTGAAATTACCGAGTTGAAAAGACCGACCACCAAAAGTCTGTTTTTTCTTCTTCATTTTTTCACATATATATATGTGGGGGGAGACCCCCACTGTCCCGTCACCTTACACCGATACATTTTTATTAACTTTACCCCCCCACATATACATATGCAAATAAATGGGGGGTCGGACTTTTGGTGGTAGGACTTTTCTACTGAGGTAATTTCGCCCTAACCCCAGTGGGGATCTGCGTGAAATTACTGAGTTGAAAAGTCCGACCACCAATAGTCCGTTTTTTTTTCTTCATACTCATACTAAACAGCAAGCTTGAGCAAACAAGGCCCATGCCAAGGGGTTGATATGGTTAAACACTCAACCCTGCAACGCAGGACATAGGAGCAGGGCATACAAAATGGGGTATGAGAAAGGCCTGGTGAGGTATTTGAGATATTATTGATTTTCAGATCATCGCACTAGAAAAAAACATAGGAGAGGAATACTAGCTAAAGCTCACTTTCACATAAGGTTGAGCTGCCCATTTATATGCAACCCTTTCATATAAGTTCTGCATAACAGCAATATGTACTATCTTCCATTTTGTTCCATCTCCAATTGTGCTCTCCACTAAGACAAGGGTGGCGTGGAAAGATAATTTATTGTCAGCATCTAATATTTCTTTCATGGTTTGACTCTCGAGGTCCCGTCAGCCAGAAATATGTTGCTAAATTGCAACGTGTGTCTCTTCAATACTCATCGATTTAGCTTGTAGGCAGCAGTGCCCCAACTCATCTGCCAGATGTCTTTGAATGGGAATCACCCAACCCCCTCTCTATCCAGTTTGCACTTCTCCTGCATGTCCGATTCAGCCAGTGTGATATCTATTATTATCATTATTATTATTGTTTATTTATTTATTTGTTTAGTTTCAAAGAAACTTTACAAAACACATACAAATCTAAAAACACTGTATATCCAAAACATTATCCCATTAAAACATACACAATTTAACGTACACAATATAAACATCATACACATTTTACCAAGGGTTTAAATATCCATCAAAAGCAGATTATTTTAAAGTGACAACAGTGTGATATGTATGCTTTTCGCAGTTACGATTTATTTTTGTTTGAAAAGTCTGTTTTCCTAGTATACTAGAGCTCATTTTGCTCCGCAAAGTAAATGGCACGGACGGGGCCGCTTAGGCCTGCACCTAATGTGTACAGACATGGCGGAAATCTCTTTGCACCTCTCTTTTGCACTCCCTATAGCTAAAGGATTCAGCTGCCTGCCATGTACACACGGCAAAATGCAGGCATATTCCATAAGAAATTCTTAGTTTTGAAACCAAGTTGTTTTTGAAGGCAGAGGGCAATAGGGAGGTAGTTACGTAACTCTTGTTCCGCCCCCACCTTCAAAAACAAAGACAGACAAGCCCCCACACCGTGAATGGAGGCGGTAAAACAGGCGTAACAGATTACGCCTGTCTTCAGTGCTTCCATTCATGACCCGGGGGACTCGCAAAAGAGCCACACTGTGGGCATGCAACTTTGCTGCAACATCTACAATGAGTGGAGAATGTCACAAGGCAAGGCAGTGTGCCAGAGGTAACAGACACGCCAGACGTCGCAGGCTCATATCAAGAGCCAAAGACATGTGCCAGAATTCAGACCCATATGTCACATGGGTCAAACGCTTATGTCAGTACCCCCAGAAGTCAGATACATATGCAAGAACCGAAAAGGGTATCCCAAAAGTCAAGGACATACGGAGTAAGTCAGACGATTCTACCTGTTTTGAAATACTTTTTTTTTAAGTCTTCCTTCTGGTCGTCCACCTTCTGTAGACCGTGTTTGGATTTATTGATGCTAACACTTAGGCATTTATAGTAATCCATGACTTATGTAGCGCTTTCACCAAAACACTTCAAATAAAACATTCTGGTACACATTTTTACCCGGCAACCAGAAGTAACACTGACTTTTTGACCTCAGAAGGATGAATGTGAATGAAATGTGCCCCCATGTACTTGCGCGTTCTCAATGTCACTGGGCCTAGTAAGATCGTTGTTTTTGTTTTCTCCCCTGTTTCCCTCCCTTGCCTTGTCGCGCTCTGAAACACCTGTGTACGAGCGCGATATAAATAAATTATCATATCATATCATATCACCACAGCATTTGGTAATGCATTGGCTCTGTGGGTTACATTTCTTAATAACCTATCATGTATTATTACAGCGCTTAGAAGCAGGAGGACTGTGCCATTGCCCAGTTGTCAATGTGGTAATAGTAGTGTTAGATTTTGTTTTTAAAAGGACTGGAAGAGACAGGAGAGGGTGGTGGATAGATATCTTAATGTTTATTTTTTTAACCCCACAATGGATTAAACAGCATTCTGTATCGCAATTGGATAACTGCGCGATTTAAAGGCTCAACTCTGCCATGTGCCAGCCTGCACTTCCCAAGTTTATATTTCAGCAGAGATGAAACAGCCATTCAGACTTCTAGGGTTTAGATACCAATACATTTCATAATGACATCCATTTTTACAGCCCTTAGAAGCAGGAGTCAGACATGAAGCGCTATACATGCAAATATGATATAACACCAACTATTTTGTCTGGATATGGGAAAATCACGGCCACTGTTCTAGCAAAACGTGGATTATTTTTGCACAAAATAATTGGCCCCAGAAACAAAAGAACAATCAAGTTGCCTCTAAAAAGGAAGTAGTGGGTCGGGGTTATCCAGTCGGCATGGTCTATGTTTACAAACTCCAATCTCCGGCTGCACCTTTGGGAATGTAGCACATTATAGAAATCCAAATGTTACAGGATACTTTCAGAAATTGAAGAGGAGTCTAAGAACCTGCTTTATTTGTGTTTTTAAACTACTTCTGCAATCCTTGGCCACGGTTTGAAGAAGCGGTACCAGAGGTTTTAGGGAAGTCACCAGGAGTTGCAGCTACTACCACTGGCATCCCCAAATGACGTCCACGCCACCATGTAAAGAATAGGGCAACGTTGCGGGGTATTTAGAGTCCACCTGAGGAGAACAGATATTAAAGAACAGATATTAAATGATCCATGAGTTGGGGGCATGTACCAGGAAGAAGACAAGTGAGCTTGTTCCCTGAAACAGGAACCTAACACTTTGCAAATAAAAAGCCAAGCAATACATCCTGGTGCAAACACCATCAACAGTAGCAGCTGCTGTACAGAGGTATAAAGTCCGTCCCCTGCGTGCACTGGCCACACCAGCCATAATACAGAGCACAATGGGAGTCTGTGTCCTCAGTGTTGTGCTACAACCACAAAGGCCACACGATAAAGGACAGTGTATAGTACTTGGGCTGTCTGGGGCTGTAAACATGAAGTATGAAGGGTGAACTGAGGATCTAAGGCTGGAAGGAATGCTCGTCCAGCTCGATGAACTCTGACAGGTACAGCATGCAAAGAGTCGCTGTGGGGCGCTCACGCACCCGCTTTCCACTGTCCTATCAGATAATATCATAGTTTTCAATTATTGTCTTTGCTTCCTTGAGATATGTGTGAATCATATTTGATACTGGCATGTCTGAAGCTGAATCAGACTCAACTTTATTAATGCTATCATCAACTGTAACCCTCCCCCCAAATATAACTCCTGGACACATCACTGTGCACATTTGCTCCCTAGCCTATCT
The DNA here is from genome assembly GCF_040938575.1 of Ambystoma mexicanum. Lineage (NCBI taxonomy): Eukaryota > Metazoa > Chordata > Amphibia > Caudata > Ambystomatidae > Ambystoma > Ambystoma mexicanum. The sequence goes on from NC_090921.1 coordinate 466,983,196, forward strand.
GGGGACCATGAACCTCATGAGAAATAGCTGAAAAGTAATTCCTCTGGGCAAACGCAGTGTCCATGCGGTAGGGAGGTGATCACAGCCAAGAAAGGGGCCCAATGGGAGCTGGAGTCACGCTCTTTTTGTTGCCAGCCTGCACCCTGCCATGTCGCTAATGGAGTGTGAGAAGAGGCGTTAATGGCCAATGAGTGGGCACCAGCCTGATGGTGACAGCAAGACCCCCCTGTAATGTGCGCACCAAAATGTGCATACATTCAGAGGTACCTGTTAATGGATACACTCTGCTGGTGTTGTATGCAATCCTCAGTCCCCGTGATAAATTGATTGAACAGTTCTAGTATCACATGCAACACTGGCAAGGGGTGACAATAGGGCCCCCTGCAAAGCCTGTGGCAAGGTCTGGGGTGGTTTGTCCCTCCTGCCCCTCCACCCCCTTGTGACAACTCTGTGAGTGAGACTGAGTGAATGTGTGAACGAGTGCAGAGCATGTGTCAATCTGGATACCTCTGGTGTAGGCACAATATGCCTACACATGTACAAGCCTTGGCACTGTAAAACCATTACAGTGATAATTGTGTGCAGTATAAAAGCTTTCCTACATAATATAACATGTGGGTTTGGCAGGGCGTTGCACCCTGAATGTACACTCGCATCATGCTGGCATATATTATGGACACAGGCACCTTTACGTACATCTTTTACAGTGACAATAGTGGGCACAGGCAGCACAACAAATGGTTTTACAGAGCCATGCTGCCATGTATTGTGGACATCAGCACTACTGACACCTATTTGGGTGCAGGAAACATGAAAATATGGCCATGCTGGCATATATTGTGGATACATCCTAAGAACCATGAGCATGTGATTCACAGTGGTCATGCTGGAGTGTATTATGGGCACAATCATGACACTGGTTTACAACAGGAATGGTGGCAGATGTTGTGGCACGGCATCATCAAAGGTTTTCCAATGCTTCTGTGTACAGTAGGTATGATATCATACGGCATTTATAATGCGCCTATAGACAAGTGTTTCAAGGCGTGACGAGGCAAGGGAGTGGGAACAGAGGGCAGACAGAGACAACGATATTACTAGGCCAGGTGACATTGAGATTGTGCAAGTGCAGGGAATGGGGAAGGGGAAAAGTGCGGGTGGAAGGGGAGGGGGCAGTGCAATACATAGGATAACAGTAAGACAATAAAAACAAAAAGTCCCTGAGTGCAAGGTTTGCCAGAGGGCAGTGCAGGTGTGCAACTAGCAGGGAGGAGACCTGGGCCCGAGATCAGAGGGTAGCCAGGTAACCAGTTCAGTCTCAGTTTCAGCCAGGAGATCAGCAGGGGAGAGGAGGAGAGAAAGCAGAAGCAAAGAGGAAGGTCTTGAGGTGCTTCTGGAACTGGAGATGGTTCTCCTCAAGTTTCAGAGAGGCAGGGAGGCTGTTCCAGATGGAAGCCCCAGCAGAAGAAAGAGATCTACCAACAACTCATTGCTTGGAGAAGCAACTGACCCTGAGGAAGTTGGAGGTGGATGAGCGAAGAGCTTGAGAAGGAAGATATTTAGGAAGAGAGAGTTCAAGGTATTGAGGCTCCAGGCCCCAGAAGGCCTTGTGGACAATTCAGAGGGTTTTGAACCTAATCCTTGCTGCCACTGGGAGCCAGGGCAGAGATTTTAGTCCTGGAGAGATACGATGCCTAGGCTTGAAGTCAAGGACAATTCTTGCAGTCCTGTTTTGGATGAGTTGCAGAGGGCAGAGAGTAGAGGCAGGCAGATTTAGAAAGAGGCTTTTGCAGTAGTCCAGCCTATAGAGAACCAGAGCTCTGTATACAGTGAGCTTCTGGGGAAAGGAGAGGAAAGGAAGAATACCTCTGAGGAGATGCAGCTGGTAGTGTGACTTCTTAGAGACATCAGAGATGTGAAGAGAGAAGAAGAGTGTGGAGTCAACGATGGCCCCAAGGTTTTTAGCCCCACAGGTGGGAGCAGGAAGAGGGCCAAGAGAGGCTGGCCAGAGAGTGACAGGAAAGGAGGGAGCAGGTGTGCCAATGAGGAGAATCTCAGTCTTACTGGCATTAAGGCAGATATCATTGGTGGCACACCACTCCTGGATTGCAGACAGACAGTCAGAGATGAGAGAAGGAGAAGAGGCGGCAGAGGGGAGCCTGAAAATAAGTTGAGTGTCATCTGCATAGCACTGAAAGTTGGAGCAGAGAGCAGCAATGCAGTGGGCAAGAAGTGGCAGGTATTAGTGGAACAGCCAGGGAGAGAGGTTAGATCCCTGGGGAACACCACAGGTAGAGATACAGATAGAGGAGAGGAAGGACCCAAGTTGGACCTGGGAGGGTCGATCGAAGAGGAAAGAAGTCAGCCAAGCCAGGGCCTGATCGGTGATACCGAGGTTTTCACAAAGACGGTTGAGCAGGATAGCATGGTTGACCATGTCAAAGGCAGAAGAGAGATCAAGTAGGACGAGGACACATGGGGTGTTGGAATGAAGGTTGGAGAGCAGGTCTTCACAGATGTTCAAGGGAACAGTTTCCATTCTTCTGGTAGCTCTGAATCCAGACTGATGGTCATGGAGACAACCAACAGATTATGTGTGAAGATTAAGCTGAGAGATGGCCAGCTTTTCCAGGAGAGAGTGCACAAGGGTGTGCTTCAGGGGGGGAGGGACAACTCCAGTGGCTAAGGAGTGGTTGCAGAAGTCAGCTAGTGCAGGAGCCAGGGTGTCAGTGTGTCCTTGATGGTTGGAGGAACAGGGTTGAACCTGTTTTGATGACACTTTCACACATCAGACTTGTCTAGAAACCTCGTCTTGGGAGAATAGGGGAAAGGCAGAGAAGGTGGAAGGGGAGGTGGCCGAGGATGGGCCAGAGGAAGAGCAGGGTGTATAGGGAGGAATGGGAGAGGAAGAGAAAGAGGACAGGATGTCCTGAGATTTAGAGATTTAGAGATGAAATGAGATGCCAGGGCTGTGCAGAAGGCCTGAGAAGGGACAGGATAAGTAGAGACTGCAGCAGGATTGGCCAGTTCCTTGAAGATTTTAAAGAGTTCGGCCGAGTTGTTAGAGGCCACAGAGATGTGAGCTTGAATGTGGGGTCTCTTCTTGGTGCAGACAGAGAGCTGGTATATCCTTTGGAACAGGAGGCAGGCCAGTTTGTCAGAGGGTGTACCAGAAGCACACCATTTCCTCTCAGCCACCCTGCACTTGTGTTTGAGGGTGATGAGGTCTTAGTCGTATCACGCGTTGCACTTGGCTTTGGGCTTCTACTGACAGGGACAAGATCGAGAGTATCAGATAAATCAGAGTGGAGCATTGAAAGGGCTGTGTCAGGGTATGAGTCAGCCAAGTTGGGAGGAGGTGGGGCGAGAAAGTGGCAGCGGAAGCTTCAACTGACACATGCTTCATGGGTCTGATAACCGAGAAGGTAGGTGGCAGTGCTGGAGTTGGCTTGGCCTGAGGAGTAGAGAGGGTGAGCTGGGAGGAAAGGAGAAAGTGATCACTCCAGGAGAGAGGAGTGGTGAGAGGGATCAATAGGGGAAGGTCTAAAGAGATCAGAACATCCAGAGTGTGCCCTGCAGAGTGAGTCGGGCCAGAGGGACGAATAGAAAGTGAGAGAGAGTCACAGAGGTTGCGAAAGAGTCCAGAGGAAGGACAAAAAGCATCCAGGTGGATGTTAAAGTCTCCAAGAAGGAGGAGTTGAGTAGTTGAGGCAGGAATCCACTCAGGAAAGATCAAGGCTACACCCCCTCTGGAACGGTTGGTCCTGGATGCAGGGAGGATCTTGTAGCTATCAGGGAAGAGAGTGTCAAAGCTTGTGACAGAGCTGACCGAGGACATCAAGGTCAAAATCCTCAAGGAGGCGGCAGATGTCAGATGTCAAAGGAGTGTTTGACAGCTGAGCGAGAGTTTAGAGTGGCTGTATGGAAAAGGTTGCCATCCTTGAAAGAATTCCGGGGAGGCGTACAAATCAGAGGTATGCCCTGCGGAGGTGTAGAAAAAGCCAGAGGGAGGGAAGAAGATGAAAGAGGAGAGGGCAAGGTAGCCAAGGAGGAGAACTCAGGGGGAGGCAAGGAGGCCTGGAGGGGAGACAGGGGAAAGCAGGAGAAGAAAGGAAGTTAATGAGGCACAGGAAGCATCTATTAAAGAGGAAAAGGTTGGCTTGGGGGCCTTAGACTAAGACGGTGCCATTCAGGTAAACATTAATGATGACCTTAGAGGAGTGGAAGGAAGCCAGGAGGGCCTCCCATTGGGTGCCACCATTAATGGGAGAAGAAGAGAAAGGAGAGAGCACAGAGACCATATGTAGAGTCCATAGTTCTGGCGAGGGAACGACAAAGAGGATGTCGGTGAGGGTTTGCCTGGAGGAAGCATTGGTATAGGTATAAGTGATAGGGAAGCATGGGTTGGAGACCAGGATGTCGTTTTTAAACTTCTTCCTACCAGATTTAGTGAGGAGAGAAGGATATTCAATAGAGAATCAGTTAGAAAAGATAGGGATACATACTGAGAGTACCATAGAGTAGGTAGGGAGAGGAGAGAAGAGGAAAGGGTGTGGGAGGGGGTAGGGGCAGGGAGAGCAGTAGGGAAGGACACTGGGAGGGGCACAAGCAAACAAGACATAGAGAGAAGAGACAATAGTAGACAATTGGACAAGACAACAGGAGCTTTTATAATGGTAGAAAGTTTCAATACCCCACCCCCACAGGACATGGAAGGCTCCGGCCCCTATGCTCTGCATATGACAGGAACCAGAGCTGGTTCCTTGCATGCATGGAGCATGAGAGCCAGAGAGGCCTGCCAGCAGAGACGTTCCTCAGATTTGGGTTTGCTCTTGCAAGTGTGTGTGTTTGTATATGTGTTTATTATGTAATGGGTGTGAGTTAGCGCATGATGTATGAGTGGCTGGGTGTGCATGTGTGAGAGAATGGTGAATGGGTACACGTGTAAATGAGCACAGGAATGGCATAATTTCTTTTTGAAGTCATTCTGACTTAAAAAAGAAATGATTCTTGTAATAGAAAACGTAACGGTTGACATGTTTTCTTATTGCAGCATTGCATTTCAATAGTAAAGCAGTAAGATAGCTCAGCGGTTTGAGCGCTCGCTGCTGCAATCTTTGTGTGATCTGCAGGTCACAGGCTCAAATGCTGGCATGAACAACTCAGCCTTTCATTCTTCCGAGGTTGATAAATGAGTACCAACTTCAGTCGGGATGATAATTGTATGTAAATATGTGCTGTGTACAGCGCTTTGCCGAAAGCGCTGTATAAATCACAGATCATCATAATTAAAGCATTTATGCTCCTGTGCACTGTAGTGACTTGCATCTATTGGATTTTTGGATGCTGTATTATCACAGCAACTGGCAATTTACGGAATCTACTTTTCATATAGTGACAATACCTGACATGCAGCTATAATTGGCATTATATGGAAGTAACTGGCCATACAATGTTGTCTACCCAATACACAAATCTCATTTGAATGAGCGCATGTCCTTTTATCAGACCCCTTTGCAAATTCATGCATCCCAAATTCTAAAACAGTATGCTGTGAGTGTTTGTTGAAAGGGCACACAGTTAAATGTATGGGTGGCTGGGTGTGAGGCGAGTGTATGGTGAAAGGGTGCACACTTAAATGCATGGGTGGCTGCCTGGGTGTGCCTGAAAGATGAAACGGTGCACACTTAAATGTATGGGTGGCTGCCTGGGTGTGCCTGAAAGATGAAACATGCACACTTAAATGCATAGGTGACTGCCTGTGTGAGTGTATGGTGAAAGGGTGCAGACTTAAATGTATAGGCTGCTGCCTTTGTGAGTGTATGGTGAAAGGGTGCACATTTAAATGTATGGGTGGCTGCCTGTGTGTGTGTGTGTGTGCCGGTATGGTGAAAGGGTGCACACTTAAATGTATGGGTGGCTGCCTGGGTGTGCCTGTATGGTGAAAGGGTGCTCACTTAAATGCATGGGTGGCTGCCTGGGTGTGCCTAAAAGATGAAACGGTGCACACTTAAATGTATGGGTGGCTGCCTGGGTGTGCCTGAAAGATGAAACATGCACACTTAAATGCATAGGTGACTGCCTTTGTGAGTGTATGGTGAAAGGGTGCAGACTTAAATGTATAGGCTGCTGCCTTTGTGAGTGTATGGTGAAAGGGTGCACATTTAAATGTATGGGTGGCTGCCTGTGTGTGTGTGCCGGTATGGTGAAAGGGTGCACACTTAAATGTATGGGTGGCTGCCTGGGTGTGCCTGTATGGTGAAAGGGTGCTTACTTAAATGTATGGGTGGCTGCCTGTGTGTGTGTGCCGGTATGGTGAAAGGGCGCACACTTAAATGTATGGGTGGCTGCCTGGGTGTGCCTGTATGGTGAAAGGGTGCTAACTTAAATGCATGGGTGGCTGGGTGTGCGTGTGTATGGTGAATGGTGTGTGTGCTTGTGTTCAGGGGCACAACAAAACCTACAATTCAGAGGTGAGGGGGTGCAAACCTTCAAATGTTGAGAGAGGTGCTAACTTCACGGGTGGTGTGGTGGGGCAAACTTATTTGGGTGGAGCATCTAACTTCTTTTTGTATTCTAATGAGAATATTCTAGTGCAGCATCAATGTAACAAGCAGTTAACTCTCTCCTTTAAGTCTGAAAGCACCCACATATGGACTGCTCTGAGAATAAGCGGTCTCCTTTCCCCTCTCTACCCTTCCAATCACTTCCTTGGCATGCAAGTACTAAACCCACATTAAGATTTCAATTGCCTAAAGAATTATGCATTTGAATGCAGGTACTAACAGTGAAATGCATTACGTTAGTAATTTCTGGGCCTTTGTTAACAGCGAAACCCAGGTGCCGTTTAACATCTGTGTCCTGCTCTGTCTGGCAATGGCTCTGTCAAGTCAGCCAGGTCGAGCCAATATAGCCCTACATTTCAAGGGAGGGCTGGGGATAGGGTTGTAGCCCAGTTAGATCAATGGTGTTCCACCACTACTTGTGTTTAATTCCTTGGGTACTTATTGGTAATCTTCAGTACTCATAGCCCTATTCTTCCTCGTCCCAGCACTTGTGTATGAAGCACTTTGACTCATACACAAGTACTGGGATGAGGTAGAGGGACATGGAGGTAATGTCTGGCTTAGTTACCTATAATTCTTTTTTATAACACTGTTTATTATGATTTTAACAGCAAAAACAACATAGATATAAACGTAGGCATTCATCAGAAAATCACTGCAGCATTGTCAGTGAAAAAGGCGACACAGGCATAGAGATAACAATGTTTCATCCGCAGAACAGGTAATAGATGTCAGTTCTGGTTACGTCTCATGTCTTTGGGTTATGAGAGGGGGGTGATGGGGAGAGCAGGGGGGGAAGGGGAAGGAGGGAAGTAGGGAGGGGATGTGCCTCATTGAACGTCCAGCCATTTCCCCCATATCTTTTCAAATTTTCGGGTGCAGCCCTGCGCATTGTAGATACAGGGTTCCAGAGATGCGCACCTACTTAGTTCGTTGATCCAATGGTTCAAGCTTATTGGGTCCGCTGAGCCCCAGTTTGCGGCTATAAGTCTTTCCCTGCACCCAGTGCCACCGCCAGGAATGTTTTTTCATACTTAGTAAGGTCAACCTCCCCCCAGATTCCCAGAAGTGCCATTTTGGGGTCTTTAGGAATTGGCTTTCCTAGTATGGTGGAGATTGTATCAGTGCACTTACCCGAGAAAACTTGTAACACCTGACAGTCCCAAATCATGTGAAAGAAGGTGGCCATCTCCTGTTTGCATTGGATACATGTCTCACCTCCGGTCCCTCCCCACCTGGCCAGGGCTGTGCGAGAGTAGTATGAGCGGTGAAGTATTCTGAGTTGTATCAATCTGAGTTTGGCCTCGATACTTATCTCTCAGGGGGACATTAGTGCATCCGTGCAGTCCTCTGGTTCCAGATCACCCAGATCCCTTTCTCACCTTTCTTTCAGCTTAACGAGTTCTTTAGCACCGAAGGAGTTAAGGGCCTGGCAGAGCGTGGAGGTGACTTTGGAGGGGATATGTTGCAGGAAAACGCTGGTCTCTATGGGGGAGCAGGGAGGTATAGTGGTTATGTCTGGGAACTGGGTGTGTATGGAATGAGCAAGCTGTGCGTATCGAAACTGCTCCATAGGTTCCAAACCAAATTTGTCTTACAGAGTGTCAAAGCTTAGGAGGCGTCTCTCTTGAATCACGTGAGCGGTTGTGGTTATCCCTTGTGTTCCTCAGTTCCCAAAACAGCCCATTTTCCTTATTTCTGGGAGATGTACGTTGTGCCATATGGGTTGGGCTAGTGTTGGTTTTGCCTTCCAGCCAACAATTTTGTGTGCGTCCCTCCAGGCATGATGGATGTGGCGTGTCATTCTTGGTGTTTTCGGGAATTGGTTGTTGGTGGCATGTAGGACCTGTAGGGGCGACGCTGGGAGCATAGTCTCTATTTCAATGCGGATGTGCGGTAGTGTGGGGTCTGCGTGTAGCCAATCATACACCACCCCTATCTGTGTTGCTAGATAGTATGTGCGTATGCATGGTAGTCCAATGCCTCCCTCCCATACTGATCGTTGGAGTGTAGTGAGGGCAATTCTGGGTTGTTTCCCTCCCCAAAGCAGCGTACAGAGATTCCTATCTATGAGCGCAAAGGTTTTGTGGGGGATGGGGAGCGGAGCATTTTGGAGAATGTATAGGAGTCTTGGGAGTGTCATCTTTTTAAACAGGGCTGCCCTACCCATTAATGATAGGGGGAGCGATTGCCAGTGGGAGACATCCCTGTTAAACCTATCTAGTACGGGTTGTAGGTTGAGTTGGAGAAATCCGTCTAGGGTCGGGCCAATGCGTATGCCCAGGTATTTAAACTCCCTAATACAGACGTAGTAGGGGCAAGTCTCGGGAATCGCAGTTTCGCCACCTTGGATCGGGAAGTAAATAGTTTTGGACTCGTTTATCTTCAGGCCGGCCAAGGTTTGGTATTCCTTAAGGATGAGGGATACAATCGGGCATGAGGTGACCAGAATACTAAGATATATAAGGAGGTTGTCTGCACATAACGAGAGCCGATCTTCTCCTCCCCCTGGCCGGGCGAATCCGGACCAGCTTTTATTCGATCTAAGTTCGATCGCTAGTGGCTCGATAGCGAGCAGGAAGAGGAGTGGGGAAAGGGGGCAACCCTGTCTGGTACCTCGGCCCAGGGGAAATGATCTGGAGGACTTGCCATTCACCCTCAAGTTAGCCTCTGGGGATGCATAGAGGAGTCTAACCCAGGAGATGAAGCTTCACCCAAAGTTCATTCAGGCCATATTTTCCCATAGGGCCTCCCACACCACAGAGTCAAACGCCTTCTCAAACGCCAGGAGGGCCAGTGGACACAGTATCTCTGATGCTCTGCCTAGGGCGAGTTGGATCCTGCGTAAGTTCATGCAGGTAGATTTGTTGGGCATAAATCCACATTAATCTGGATGGACAATTGTCTCTATCACCTTGAGCAGTCTGTTAGCTAGTGTCCTGGCGAGGACTTTGGCTTCTCCATTGATCAGCGGTAGGAAGCACATTCTTCCAGGGGCTTTCCGGTTTTATGTATGACCACGATGCTCGCTCTTCTAAGGACCGGAGGGAGTGCGCTTTGTTCTTTACTGCGGAGGAACATTCAATGCATAGGTCCCCTTAGTGTGCTACCCAGGCATTTCCAGGTCTCTGTTGGGAACCCATTGGGGCCCGGGGTTTTCCCAGGTTGGAGTTGTGCTAGCGCCTCTTGAATTTCGTTTTCGGTGATTTCAGTGTCTAAGAAATCTGTTAGTTGTGTTGACAGTTTCGGGATCTCAATCGGTCAAGGAAGCTAGAGGGCGCAGGTGTGGGGTTCCGGGTTGGTGGGGTGTAGAGTTTCTCATAGTAGGCAGCAAATGTTTCTACTATGTCAGAGTCTTCGGTCAGCAGCACCCCCTCCGGGGATCTGATGGCTCGCACGTGCCCATTAGTTTGTTCACATCTCTCCCACCAGGCAAGGGTTTTATTTGCCTTGTCTCTTTTATCGTAAATTTGATTCAGGACTAGCCAGTGGGCCGCCTGGGAATTATCCAGGGCTATGTTACTGAGGGCTTTTTACGCTGTTACCAGGGCTTCCTTTGTGCTCTGAGTGCCGTGTGAAGAAGTTGTTCTTCACACTCCAGTACTTGCTTTTCGGCCTCCACGATCTTTTGAGTGTGTCGTTTCCGGTAGGCCGATACCGCGGAGATGGCCTCTCCGCGGAGGACAGTTTTATATGCTTCCCATAACGAGATCGGACATTCAACTGCGCCTTTGTTTATTTCAAAGTATTCCATAGTCTTTTCCTCGAGTTCTTCAGCAATTTCGGATAGCCACAGGTGGTATGTATTCAGTCGCCAGGTGGTGTCTGGGCGCTGGCGAGCGTTTTTCATAGTTATGAGGAGCGGGAAATGGTCCAAAATACCTCTTGCCAGGAACTCATCAGATACGAGCCTGCGGGATGTGTTGCGGGGGATGAAGGCATAGTCGATCCTCAAAAATGTTTTGTGCACACTGGAGAAAAATGAGAATCCAGCCTCGCTGTCGTGCAGTGATCGCCAAGTGTCCGACAGTCCCAGTGTCTCAGCAAATGTGTACAGAGCTGTCGGGGCAAGTCGAGTTCCAGCCCTTCTGCGGGACCTGTCAGCCGTGACATCCATAACTTTGTTGAAGTCCCCCCTATGGCCCATAAGTTGGCGTCCTCCTCCAGGAGTATGTTCTGCAGTTCACCAAGTAGTTCCTTTGTAAGTGTGGGGGGAGCATAGACCGCAACAAGACCCCATTTTTCACTCCAGATGTTTGAGAGCAATATCGCGAATCGGCCCCGAGGGTCGGTCCGTACTTTCCTGACCTGTAGGGGGACTCGTTTGTGGATGAGTATCATTGTGCCCCTGGCGCCTTTTGTGAACCCAGCTTGGTAGGTTTGCGGATAGTTGGATCTTCTAAAGAAGCCATTACTGGTTCCGATCAGATGTGTTTCCGTAAGGAGAGCTATATCTGGTGAGTATCGGTTGAGATATTGGAGCACCAGTCTTCGTTTCACGCTGGAGCCAAGGCCGTTGACATTCCAGGTCAACAAGGACAGCTTGTCTGTGTTTGTTCTAACTGTGTGGGCCTCGTTGTGAGGCCTCAAGAAGGATCTGATGTCTTGGTAGCCTCTTAGGTCGTATGTAGTGCTCTCTCAAGCTCTGTCCAGTGTGTCCCACATCTGGATCCATTGCTGCTAATGGAGGTGTAGTGTAGACCTGGGGTACCCAGGTGTATCTCTTGGAAGGAATCGTCCCAGGATTGCCATGTGACTGTGTAACTTGTGCCTGGATAATACGGGTATCTCGGGCCCAGCAGATGGGCTGTTTCTGTTTTCTGTGCCAGTAGAAATTAGTGACTTGCCTTTTTTTTCTGTGATTTCAATTGCCTACACCCGTAGAACTCCTCCCACCCTGTACTTCCCCCCCTACTGGGAGCACCTGTCGCCCAAACATTGAACTTTTAACTGTAAAACTTCTTTGGGATAACCCGGACTCTGGTAGTAATTGCACCACCTAGAGGGCGGCGGCCGCTAAGGTAGAGTTCCCATAGTGATGCGTTGCAGGTCGGTCCCTATGGTGCAGAGGCCTCATCCATTCTCCGTGGTGCTTTTGGCTGAATGCTGTGGCGTGTCGGTTTCCAGGTCTACCGAGTTAAGGGGGAGCTGTCCGGGCTTGGGTTTCTGTGCGGACGTTCTAGAAGGTGAGCGTCGGGCTCCGGGGCCATTGGCTTTTCGAGCCACTCCCATGCCTCTTTGGGGTTGTAGAACAAGTGGGTAGTGCCCTCGTGATGGATGGACTTTGAGCAATGCCGGGAAGAAAAGAGCATAATTGATTGACAGAGATTGGAGTTTCTTCTTGACAGAGTTGAACGACTGGCGGGCCTTTTGGACCTCCTTAGTGTAGTCAGGGTAGAACCCCACTCTGTATCCATTGTATGTAATTGGGCCCGAGGCCCGTGCCATCTGGAGGATAGCGTCTCGGTCTAGAAAATTTAAGAGGCGTGCAATTATCGTTCTTGGCGGGGCTCCAGGGGTGGGTCACCCGGTGGGCACTCTATATGCTCTTTCTATGGAGAAGAACTTGGTAGTTGGTAGGTTTTTGGGGGCGAAGACATGAGCCAGCCAATCTTCCAGAAAAAGTTTGGCACTGGGGCCTTCTTCTTTTTCCAGGATCCCGAGAATCCTGAGATTGTTGCGACGCGTCCTTCCTTCGCTGTCCTCAGCGCGGTATTCAAGTTGGTTAACTTTCTGGGTGATTACGGCTAGCTGCTGTTCGAGTCGGCAGACAGTGTCCTCTGTGTCTGATACTCTTTGTTCCGCTTCACCGACTCTAGGCGATAGGTTGCGTAGATCTTGGCAAAGGAGGGACACTTCTGTGGATACCCCACCAATTTTGATTTCCAGAGACATTCTCGAATCCCCAATCACTTTCATTAGGTCGATCAGTGAGACAGGAAGGTCATGAACCTCTTCTCTGGTTTCTTCCTCCTCCAGGGTCTGTGTCTCAAGGTGGGGAGGGGCCCCTACTATGAAGAGGTCCATTTTACTTTGTAAGGTTTGTCTTTTGGCCTTATCCTTGCACATAGTGCAGTCGGTGATCCCAGTGAGGTGTTGGGTCAAGGTGGGTCGTGTTAGCGGCCTGGAGAGGGTTGGTGTTGGAGTTGGATTTGGGGGATTTGGCGTGTGTCTAGCCTCTGCGCATCCGACCTCTGTTCCGGAGTGCCAGTGAGGTTACCACCAGTCCCTTAAGGGTGTATCCCTTAATTTGGCTTGCCTATTGCATCTAGTTAGACTTGTGCACTCAGTGGAGGGTGTCCACTGCTGTGTCCATGCGAGGGTGGTAGTATTCCGCCGCTGCACCTCTGTCCCTTGGTTCTTTTCAGGGGGATGGGAAGTGTTTGCTATGCAGATCTCGTGGGCCCTGTTGGTAGTATGATTGCGCGTGTTTTTTCTGGGGGGGACCCCACCTCCCCTGCACATACCTTGTTGATGCTGGGTCTGCTTTGCCGTGCTCTTCGCTGTCAGGGGAGCGCGGCACTGGGAGCTCTTTACCGCGCCGCGTCTCTACTCTGGGCGCTGCAGTCTCGCTGGCGGGGTGGGAGGGGAACACACTCCGATTCAGCCCCCCGGTGCGGGTCGTATCTGTCTATGGGTGCTTGTGCGGGAGTGGACCGCCGTGGGGGCGCTTGTCTCGCCCTCCCATGCAGATGCTGGTTCGGGCGGCAAGGGGACTTGTTGTGTTCTCTGTGTCCTTGCGGGCCGTGCTGCAGTTCACCTACAGTCCGGGTCCCTGGCGCTTGCATGCTCACCACCAGAGTCTGGTCCCCAGGATGTGCCGGTGTGAGTGTCTGCCCATTGTTAGATGTTCCAGGTTGTTCACGGGCTGGTCCGCTGATCGCGGTCTGGTCCGGCGCACTCCCTCCCCTGCTCAGAGCAACAGCCTCAGTCTAGGGCTGAGTTTGGTGCGCAGCATCCTAGCCGTTGGAAAAGGATCACGGCAGCGCAGCCTTTCATTCTTTGGGCTCCAGGCACCGATTTCGCCCCAGATTTGGACAATGTGGTCCCGTGTCTTCAGCAGGAAGAACATGATTTCTGGGTCCTCGCCAGTAGCAGCCCAGCGCAGGATTCCCAAATGCAGGATGTTGTCAGCCATGGAGCTCACAGTCAGAGCTCGCGGCTGGTGTCTGGGTGGACGCTGGAGTTGGGCGGGTGCGAGTTGTTCCTAGGCGGCACCCTCAGCAGTCCCTGTGGTGTTGTTGGGATATGGTCGCTTCTTGCTGCCGAACACGCCACTACGGCCCGTCCTCCATCTCTGCTCTGCCTTCTCCCCAGGAGCCTCTGTGGTTGTGGCAGCTCGGGGGATGGGGGTGCGGCTGACCGTTCTTGTCTGCCAAAAATGGCGGCAGGCCACGCTCTGGTGGTCACCGGCTCGAATCCGGTGTACCCGAGTTCGATTTTCCTCCGGAATGCAGCGCTTGCTGCCCTGGTGGGCCTGCCTCTGTTTCAGTGCGTTTTGGGGCTTGTTTGATGTCTTGGGAGCAAAATATTTTAGGATAATTGCCGCGGCCGCCTGGAGCCGATGCAGTTCAGTTACCTATAATCTTCATTACTCCCAGTCCCACTCTTCCTTATTCCAGTACTTACCAATGAGGCAAGGAACCTCATACGTAAGCACTGGGACAAGGAAAAGGGATGTGAAGGTAATTCTGGGCCGAGAAGCTGATTTTGGGCGCTGGGGTGGGAGGGAGAGGGGATGTGTGGAGGGGTGGGATGGGGATTGTGCAATACATCATAATGGCCATCCATGTCCAGGCTAAGCAGGAATGATATGTGGTATTAGTGGCTAGAGAGGCATTTTGGTGCAGCCAGAATAGTCATTCTTAGTTTGGCTTGACTTTTCTTTAACTGGACATCTCTGATAAAGCAGTCATGCTAAGTGTAATTGCCTGGCTAGACCTGTATTTAGGTGCTGCCAGTCTAGCCATTTCTTACTGCAGCATTGTATATTTTTCTGGGCATCTGTGATAAAATAACCATGATAAGTGTTACTGCTTTCGACTGGCATTTTGTAGCAACCAGTCTAAGTATGTCTAAAAAGTGGCCTGGCATGCTTTTCTGTAATATGTTATTACATTTCTAGACTGGTCTACATTGTGCAGCCAGTTGGACATGTTTTCATTGTGCTCTGGCATTTTAATAGCAAAGCATTACATTAATTAAAGCATTAATGTTCATGTGCTCTGTTGGTGACTTGCATGTATTGGATTTTTGGATTGGTGTTACCCTACAAAACATTTACAAACACTCTGGCCTTTTAGCCAATTGTTCTCAGAAAGTGTGCTGTGTAATGCATTAAAACACATATTTATATCTTTCTCCTAGTGCAGTGTGCGGCGTACCCCTGCAGCAGCACGTTCGTGCGTTTTGCGCAAGTGTGGTAATCTAGGCCCGCCCAGAGTGTGGTGCGACCTGTTATTTGTTGCTGAGTTGGGGGGGCGTCAGCATGGCTCACAGGGGGGGCCCAATTTTGTGTTACACTACTGCGGAATACCTGCTGCAGTGCAGAGCTTAACGACTGATTAAGGGCAGGCATCAACAGTGTAACACAAGTCTTTACAAGTCTTCTCTAGCAAGGTGAATTGGGACTCAGTAAGGGTTCACAAAGCTGAAAGGAAAGTGACTCTGGAATTAATCTTGTTCGCTGGAGGGCAATCCATTGGGTTTGATCATTCCTGGAAGCTTTAGCCCTGATTTCCAAGAGCATCATATTAATTTGATGTGACGCAATATCATATTTGGAAACATAGCTTTGGAAATGAAGTATCATTTACAGAAAAATTGCAAAGACGTTTACGCATCACATAACAAATTTACATTTTCAGCTGAACACAAACCATGTTGATGGCACTTTCCAAATTGTATAGATTGAGTTGCAGAGGGGGAAAAATAATATGACATGCACTAGTTTAACCAGCATTGAGGTTCAAACTGTTTTTGTGGGTCATTAATCAATTAAAGGTTGAAGTGGCTTTAATAAACATGGCACTAATCTTGTGTGAAACTGGCTCAACCCACAATTGTGGTAATTGCTGAAAGTGTTTTTTACTAGGTATTGCAAAACACAGCTGCAAGGCATCTACTCTACTCTTATGAGTGTTTAGATTAAACGTAAAAAAAAAATGCAACTCACCATTACAACGATATCTCAAATTGGACCAGATGATATTCTCTTGGGAGAAGCAGAATACACCCAGGCGTCCGCCACGCATTGTGGTGTCAAGGATGACCCCTGTATCTGCCACCACCTCAGCCCCCTCGAAGAATCTAGCTCTGAAAAAAAAATAGGAAGCACACTTTGAACTCGGACACAGCATTGGTGTTGCATGGGATGAATCATCGCAGCACCTGAACCAATGTCTGAAGTGGGTGTCCTTAGAGCAGTCTGCCCAGTTCCATTCACAGCAGCTCTTTCAATTTAGTACATCTTTTCAGTGCTGTTACTCTCCTCTTTCAGTCACTGACTATCATACTCTCTCACTACCCAAGTGATCAGAATCACTATCATTGGGCCTCATTACGAGGTTGGAGGTAGCCTTGACGGTAAAACCGGCAAGAAAATCTGGCACCCGCGAATGGGCAATTACCTGGGTATTTCGCTGGTGCCAGTGCCGGTAGCTCCCCATTCCCATTTGAGCCCCATAGGTTCATTACCGCGTCGGTGCTACAGGCTTGCTGTGCTCGTTGGTGCCTTGAAAGGCACCCGCGAGTACAACTCGGAGTTTGCCGGTCCGGATACAACGGTACCGGCAAGCTTACCGGTACCGTTGTATCCGACCGACAACCTCGTAATGAGGCCCATTGACTTTGGCCAATTGTGTCCTGAATTCCAGGTATCTTGCAGCATGGGCCCTTGAAACATACCACAGCTGCAAACTAAATCTTCATTCTTATACCAGTTGTGTCTCACTTTAATCTCAGAATATTCTTAGAACATGGGCCTGCAAACTTTGGCTCCCCAGATGGTTAGGAATACAACTCCCATCAGCCCTTGTCAGCAAAGTTTATAGTGAGGAATCACAGGAGTCGTAGTCCAAAACATCCGGAAAGCAGCAGGTTGCTGAATTCGGGGTTAAAAATAATGAAGTTGCCTTTTTATGTTTGTAACAATGCTCCTTCTTGGCTATCGGATATTCTGCATGTCAAGGAATGCTTTCTGAAATTCCAGATGTCTTGGGAAAAGGACGTGCTCTGTTATGTAGTTAGGATTCCATATAGAAAGTCGTGGATGTCTCTGACTTTAGCAGTAAGGACCCTGTCAACAGCCCAGGTGAGATGGAGAAATAGCGAGCCCCTTCCCTTTCTGACGTCATGGAACTGAAAGTTTGTTTCCAAACACCTCCAGAGCCATGAAGTTTTGTTTGCACCTGGGGAAAGTCGGTCAGCCAGTGAGGCCATTGGAAACGCAGGTGGAGACTGCCAGTGTCCACCCGCATTCCACCAGTCACCCACGCCCCTTTCTCGGTGGCTGCCATATTTGTCTCACCATTTTGGCTCCATGGTCTCCATTCTCTCCTCCAGCCTACCTCCCCACCTCTCTTTCTTCCACCCCCCGCACCCCCTTTTATCTGCAAGCCCATCTCCGGTTGCGTTCTCCTTGCAGTCTGAGCCACGCACAACGCAATAGATATAGTAAAGGGAGTTGGTCTCTTTTCGATTTTCCATGACGGTAGGCATTTTGTTTTTCTTTTTTATGATGGGGGAGTGGGCTCGCACAAGATGCACGCAGCTCATCTGCCGAAAAACCATTTAAACTATTTGTACCTCGGATGAATCCCTGGGGTGCGAACAGCTATCTTCCTCTTGCTGTGGGGCACACAGGGCCCTTAATGGCCCTGAGCCCTCGCCGATACTCGAGCTGATGGGCCTTTACCGGCTCTGTAGGCCCCCAGACATGGGTGTTTGCTATATTAGATTTTGTCTTCAATCACAGTTGCCGAAGCACCATTGGCTGAGAACTTTGTTAAACTTCTAAACAATCAAGATAACAAGATCAAATAATAAACGAAAATGCAAAAAATGAATAAAAAGAAACAATGATCATGAATATGCCTAGGGGGACAATATTCTCTGATGTTTACAGAGTCGATTTGGATATTGCTATCAGAACTGGACATGTTTCAATAGAATTAAAGCATTCAATTGCATCTTATATTTGAACTCAATGGGCCTCATTACGGGTTTGGTGGTGGCCGTGCCTGTAACAAAGGCACGGCTGCCGCTGGACCCGTGATTTTACCGGCACCTGCGAGGTCGGCGGACCCGGTAATTGCACATTCGCGGGTGCCGGCAAGAAGGGACTCCCCATCCCCATTCGGCCCCATAGGGCTGAATGGGAATGGGGAGCTTGGATGCACCGGCACCGTTCATAACGGTGCCGGTGCATCCATGAGTTGTGCTCGCGGGTGCCACACTGCCCGCTAGGTCGGACCTGGCGGGCAGAGCGAGACCCGCGAGCACAACTCGTAGTATGGCGGTACGGTAGCAACGGTGCCAGTAGCGATACCGGAGCCCATACTTATAATGAGGCCCAATGTCTAAAAATTCAAAAAGGTTAATGACGGAATTGGCATTAGGAGAGCCACACCCTGTTCAAGATCAAAAGCCTACATCTATCTTTTAATGAGTGCAGTGGTGGCCATGTAAAATGCCTTTTAGGGCTTGTTGTCCCACAACTCCCACGATGCCGACACAGGCATCGCATCCGCCTTCTGCTGAATAATGGGTCTAATTGTATGCACCACTTTCTTCCAATTTTTCCTGGTAATCGTCTCAAACCCAAGGAAAGACTATGGCTGACACTTAGTCTTGGGAAAGATTATCTCTCATTATTGTGCAACAGAAAGTTCTCTGCATCACTGAATCTCTGTCCCTGTTGTATATACCAGTATGCTGCATTTCAGAATTCCAACCCACTGATTGGCCTATCGCCCCCAAAAGGCGCCTATATAAGATTGTGTCTAAATCCGGATTGGCTTGGAAATATGTCATTAGGTCCTACCTGATATATCCGACTTGAGGGCGGTGCTGCAGGAACCAGCGATAGGACGTCTTATCTTTCCAGCCTACATTCCTGGGGTCTTTCCATAATAGTTTCACCTGGTTTGAGGTGTCTCCAGTGTGCCACAGTGAATTCCTGAGGTATTCTCCAGGGCCAGTTGTAGATTTGACAGCCTGTTACAATAGACGTTGGAAAATTATTTAAAGGACATAATACTGGAAGTTCAATCCAAACATTACCACAGATGGGGCTTTTCAAGCGTCTATTTGCATAAAAATGTTCACAGTGTCATCCTGCTAGGATATGAACAATAATTACAGCCACAGACACAGGGAACCATACTGCGAAGATAGGACATTATAAACACCCATCATGGTTTCCAGAACTTTATTTTATTTATGATAAAACAGGCATTTTACATTTTTTTTAAAGTGTATTTAGATCTTTTATGGCTGTTGGGACTCTCTTTAGTTTCCTCTGTCCGTATCCGTCTGTCACAGGAAGTAGAAAGGTTGAATGACTTTGGAGTTAAATGGGTGCTTGATTCCTTATTAACTGACCTTTTGCTGGGAAAGAGATGTTCTGAAAAGCTTGGTTGCACCATGAAAATGCCTCTGAACTAGAGGGCCCAGTGACATTGCTAAACGGTGAACTAGAGGGAGCTGAGGACTAATGATGATGTAGGAAGGAGAACACAACATGTATATGGACGGATCACTTCCTAATGATTTAACACATGATTGCAGTGCAGCTGCAAACTCTCAACCCTTGGAGTGGGTCCATCCAACTGGGGAATCTTTGCTGAAGCTGTATCTCACTGAGAAGGCCATTTGAGCTGAATGTTTGGTGTAGCTTGTTGTCTCACACAGAGGGCAAGAGGACCAGCCATTTGGGCTTGATGGCTCCTTTTGGGTGTGGGGGGTGGCAGTGCTTTGTATAAAGGTGTTCACTTATTGCAATTGTGCTAACTAAAGAGTTCTGGAAAGGCTTCAGTGAGGAGGTGCAAGTTCTTCCCAATCATTTCATCATCTTTTTCTTCACTTTGAGTGTACCCGAGTGACGTGGGGTGTGTTGAGATGAGGATCCTATGATCACAGTGCCTAGATATTCAAGGGGCGCCACACTGCGGTCAAAAAAGAACTGTGCTTGCTTTTGGCGGTGTGCAGGGGAGATGTGGCCTGCTTGTTACAGTCTGAACTGGTTCCGCTAAGGGTGGTCTGCTTCTGTTATGGAAGAACGAGCGTAAAAATAATAGAGAAATGCAACCACGAGGTATTTGGATCTATGTGAACACTTTGAAAAACAAATAGTCCCGGGAGGATAGCTCATTGGCAATGTGCTCGCTTTGGAAGCAAGACGACAGGGAGCAACACAGGTTCGATCCGCGCTTAGAAACCTCTGGGTATTTAAGCGCGTTATACATACGCAACTAAGACAAAAAACTATTACACAACTAAAAAACAAACAATTCCTGTAACAGCACCTCGATGCCCGTGGGCTGTGTGGGTGCTTAAAATTTTTTTAAATTAAATACCAAAGCCCAAAATGCCAACTTATTTAAAACCATTTTGCCACATATATATGCGATGGTGAACCCCCACGACCGCACATACCTCCTCTATTTTCAGTTGCGCAGTTATGGGGTGATGCCAGGTATTCCTACTGCGCTATAAGCAAATGCTGAATAATTTCTCCCATGATATGCTCTCCGTTAAGTCTCCTTGAAAATGTGGACTCCTTGCTTGCTGTGTTAAGAAACTCAAGCTGCACCTTATGAATGAAAAAGGGAGCACACTTCGTCTGCCAGACAGAACGCCCATTGGCTACCAGTCCAAGACTGCATTTTGTTCAAGAACCTACCATTCACTAATGCCTTTCCAAAACCGCACCGCTATGCCTATCGAGCAAAATGACTAAATCTCAATCCAACAGACCCAGCCGGGCCGCCTATTCACACCTACTCACTGTCCCTAGATTTAAGCAATCAAAGGCATGGGGCCGCAGCTTTACGGTGGTAGATGCTAAACACTGGAACGCTCTCCCACTTGCGCTCAGATCAGAATCATCCCTTTGGACCTTCCGCAAAAACCTCATAACTTGGCTATTCGCGCGAGACCCCAACATATAATAGACCACCCTACCCCATCAGGAAGGCCCAGTGTTTACCATCACAACTGTCAACACTACACTACAGCAGCCAGACTTACTTCCTATGCACCCATACCTTCCGTTTTGCTTGTGATTTTGTCCCTGGTCTGGGAGCGCTCTATATCTGCTAAATAAATAAATAAATAAATAAATGAAGGAGGGCCACAGAGGCTGAAACATCTTCTCTTTTTCTTTTGCTCCAGGGACGTGGCCCAGCAGTTAGGGCCAAACTTCTGCTTATAGGGATATGTCTGACTGTTTTGCAGAAGGTTAGATAATGGCTCAGAAGAGCCACAAAATGATGGAAATTCTGTTGCGAGGTTCTCTCAGTGGTTTAGAAGTGATTTGGCTATCATTTCTTTAACATTTGCATTGCTTTCTGAATCTGTTAAGGTGCAAACCACATGAGTACTTTGTCTAGCTCTTGAATTTACACTTGAGGAGGGACATCAACAACGCAGGAGTGGAGACGTGAGAGGAGGATGTGAGAGGAGGATGGCCATAATGGGGAATTGGCCGCCTTGTCCAACTTGCAGGGGAGTGTGTAGGCCCTACATGTGCACATCCGGGAGGAGCAGAACCTGTAGCTACTTTTCAGTATCTCAAGAGCATAGGCAATATGGAAGAGGTAACATTAGTTTCCAGTGTACAAGGACATTCTAGGGCAAGGAGTCATGAAAGTAGGCCAAAGGCTGTTGGATGTAATGAAGAGAAGCTTGAGGGATTGTGTGGAATGCAATTCATACTGATGGTAAAATGGAGGGACATGCCCAAAATCCTTTAAGGCATGTATGATGAAAGAAGGCATGGCATTGGACAAGTTGCATATGCCTAGGGGGCCTTGTCTGTTGTTGACCGCTGTGTTCTTTTGGCTTCAGATTAGGCTTCTGCTCTTGCAGCATTGATGAGGACAGGCCTTACGTTCTGAGAGGTTTGTTCTTTACCTTGAGCTGGATGCCTGGTTCAGCAACTGCTCGGAAGGGGTTTGCTTGCCAGTACGTTTGTTCAGTCTGTTTCCACATGACCACATAGAAACTGGAGCTGTCCTGGTAGCCGAATATAAACCCTGCATAATCGTCATCTGTTGCTGTGTTGACATGGAAGGTGCCTTCGAAATCCACCCCGTTGAATGCAGTGTAACCTTAATACAAAAATAGCAAAAATAGCATTAACATTTTTTGCTGTTACCCTATACAGAAAATGTCTCAACCTAAAATCTGTATTTGCTAGTATCTTCTGCAGGTTCCATGTCATTTCATCACCATATGTTTTTTCACGTTTTTTTTTTTTTACCATAGATTTCTTTAGGAAAAAACTCATCAAATTTATTTATTTTTATTTTATCCCCATCCCCTTTAATTTTTTATATAGTCCCGAACACCCACACCCAATTTACATATTTTTCTAACCCCCTCAAAAAGATTCGATGAGTTTTTTTGGCAAACAATTTGCGGTCAAAAAACCCTGCGAAAAAACATCCCGTGATGAAAGGACGCCGTACCCTTCTGCAATACCTCTTTTTTATATAGAAACTTTATATATATAATTTGTTTTTCTGACAGCACAATATTTTAGTTAAAACTGTTGACAATTACAGGGGAGTGAGAAGAGCACAATGTGTCCTCAGTTCATCAAATGCGCCCTAACCATCTTCTTGTTCATATTCATTCAGAAATGATCTGGACATTTATTGTATTGCCAGGCAGTATGAATAGGCCTCCTGGAACAATGGCGCCTGATACTTAAAGACATTGCCCCGAATAGCCCACCCACATGCTGAGCCCTCAAGTGCAAGCAGGTTAAACAGGGTGGCAGATCCTAAGTGGTACAGGTTTCTTCTCTGTGGTGACCTCTGTCCACTCAAAAAACAAAGGAAAGGAGAACAAAAGAAAGAGAAAGAGAGGGCAAAGGAGTTAAGAAGGTAAAATGGGAAGTTAAGAAATATGAACAAAGTGTTTCTTACCAACAGCCAGACCAGGGTCACTGTTCATAGTCTGAACAATTTCCATTCCCTGAAATTGTTAAACATTCACACAATTAATAATTGTTTATTTTCTTCTTTCTAGCACACTTACAGACTCTTTAAGTAATTATTGTACATAAATCAAAATCCTAAAAACGAATGCAAACTACCGGAAAGTATAAAGTAATGTATGAGGTTTTACAAAAAAGCATCTAAAAAACAGAGTCCAATCAAATATTTCTACATATTTTGTTCATCTGAATAATATATTATGTATGGAAATATGATATCGTTTCATAAACACTGATGTCCCTGATGAAGAGCAGTGACCGAAATGTATGTGGGTGTGACAGTCTTTCCATATCACTGCAGCGCTCCTATGTTATCCTCAAATGTATGTTTTGACCCCACCCACTTGACTGGCCAAACCTTGTGTGCACGCAACCAAATCCAGTAACATATACAATAAAGTGCAACATTTTCTATACCCTGTGACGAAATGACTTCTGCCCAGCAGGAGTACAAGGATGAGTAGTGGCTAACACACCTTCTGAGCCCTCACACTTCTACAGAACAAGACCAATCCCAATCATAAAGGTGAAACAGGAGCAGGTAGGAGATATACCTTTTGTGGTAACATGGGCCATGGGCAGGCTATACTCTCAAGAGGGGTGTGAATGTGAAACAGTAGCCACCCAAAAAACAATAGTACAGCAGTTCAAAATAAAGGAATGTCCAAGCAAGGTTGCATACATTATTCTTTAATTAAACACAGCAATATACAATGAACTATTATAAACCACCAAAAACCCACCCCATAACGAAAGACAGAGAAATGCAGAATGGAAAGATACACACACTCTGGAAACTTAGCAGGGGGGAACAAGGTAATAAAGTACCACCATGTTCTAAAAGGATATGGTTCTTGGCAAAACAAAGGTGCAAAAGGGGCTTACTTAGTCTCTAGGGCAGAGGTCTTCAAACTGTGGGGCGCGCCCACCAGGGGGGCACGGCCGCATCCCAGGGGGGGCGCCAGAGCCCAGCATGAAATGAGTTAAAAAGAAATGTTTTTTTGTTAGATTGGAGGAAATGGGAAGGGGCAGCTCACATGGTCAGACTGGACCATAAAACGGTCTTAGGCACCAATGAAAAAATGGCCAGCAGTTGCAAATGGATATGCAGTCCTTTAGTCACGGACTGTTTGAATAGTACCCAATGGGTTGTTTTTGGTCAAATGTAAACAAATGGTGATATTTAAAGAATATTTATTCAGTAACAATGGCCAAAACTACTAGCTGCATAGTGAAGTAACTCCTCAAACTGGCCCACATTGGCCAAAAAAGTGGCCCATTTTGACAGGCCTACACTAGCATTTTGCGTTTTTGGTACGGTCATCACCCTATTGCCCTACAGGCCAGTCCATGCCTGCCGGCTCATCCATAATGGGTGAGGGGGCTTATGGAGATGTATTTTTTATTTAAATGTGTATGCTTGTTTGATGGGACTGTGGTGGGAGCAGGATAGGCTGCACCACTGGGATAGTGGTGGGAGTAGGGTGGGGAGAGCCCAGGGTCTGTACTGGGAGTACATTTTTTTAGATTGGAGGAAATGGGAAGGGCAGCTCACATGGTCAGACTGGACCATAAAACGGTCTTAGGCACCAATGAAAAAATGGCCAGCAGTTGCAAATGGATATGCAGTCCTTTAGTCACAGACTGTTTCAATAGTACCCAAGGGGTTGTTTTCTGGTCAAATGTAAACAAATGGTGATATTTAAAGAATATTTATTCAGTAACAATGGCCAAAACTACTAGCTGCATAGTGAAGTAACTCCTCAAACTGGCCCACATTGGCCAAAAAAGTGGCCCATTTTGACTGGCCTACACTAGCATTTTGCGTTTTTGGTACGGTCATCACCCTATTGCCCTACAGGCCAGTCCATGCCTGCCGGCTCATCCATAATGGGTGAGGGGGCTTATGGAGATTTATTTTTTATTTAAATGTGTATGCTTGTTTTATGGGACTGTGGTGGGAGCAGGATGGACTGCACCACTGGGATAGTGGTGGGAGTAGGGTGGGGAGAGCCCAGGGTCTGTACTGGGAGTAGGGTGCGGTGACGGCACACAAAAGTTCATAGCGATTTTGACATACTGTACATCTGGCACTTTTGGGGGGGCCTGGCCTGCCCAAAATTCTGCTCAGGGGGGGCCAGACCAAAAAAGTTTGAAGACCACTACTCTAGGGTCACAACAAATTGACCAGAGGGTCTGGTTCTTCCAGGAAGATGCTGGTGACTCGAGGTTCTTGGTCACGGTGCAGCAGTTAGAAATCTTTTCGCAGTGGGAGCATCTAGTTCAAGCCGAGGCAATGATGTGCTCAGCTGGCACAGTACGATTGCAAACTGGTTTGTGGATGAAGCAGCAGCGGTAAGAAGAGTTTGAAGAAGTGCCAAAGGGTGATACATGAGTTCCGTTGGTTCAAAAGCATTTGAACGTGGTTGACGATGGTTCAATGTAGATCACGACAGTAGAGAGGCAGGAGATGACCTGCTTAACGTCTCCAGTTGCTCTGAGTACTGATCCAGGGGCGCAGGGACAAGATGAGTCCTTGTTCCAACCAGTGGGAGGTTGATAAACACTTGCAAGGGTCCTTCACCTCCAGTGAGGTCCCAGGTACTGGTACAGCTGGCAGAGAAGCAGGTCTAGCTGCAAAGTAGCTCACCCCCAGTATACCCTGTGAGTGATTAGAAAGCAGAGCTTGTATCTGCCTTGGGACACTCAATCTTCACCTCACTGCTGGGGAGCTCTGCAAAGGTCAACCCTCCCAAAAGTGGTCCAAAATGAATTGTCCCTGTCAAATCCCTGTCCTTGTCACAAGTAGTCTTTCCCTTCTTGCATCATACCCAAAGTGTTTCAAGCTAAACGAAATGTAGGGGACTAGAAGGCAGGAGAGACATAGAGGAAACAAAATAGTGGAACTGTGCCAAGCTTCCTCTGATCACACTTACCCTGTCCCCATTTCAGGCCCATAACATCAAAGGCCCGTTGGTATGAAACACTGTGGTATGAGGCTAGTCTTTTTTTAAGGCGTGACCTTTCAGTCCTATTTCCCAGGACAGCTTCTGCTGAGGGGCTTTCCTGCTGGAGAGAAGTGTACCTGATCTCACAAAGGACCTGTTGTTCTGAACACTCACAAGGCATAGTAGGTTTGTGTCCTCTCCCTGTTATTCTCATTATTTGTTTGTACTATTAATTCAATTAATTATCTTTACTGTAATTAATTGTCTACCTTCCCCTGTCCCCACCCTGTTGCCCTGTGGGTGCTTTTAAACAGTTTTGCTAATTGTATAAACGCCTAACAAATGACCAATAAAAATTAAAATAACTGTTTAAGAAATCAGAAAATATGCATGTTTTGTTATCTCTTGCCCTGCTGATTGAACAGAGACAGGCTGTCTGACTGGAATACACGCAACCTTTTCACAGCTAACCTGGGCTCACAGTGTTGCCATGTGTATGATTCAAATCAGAAATGACTTTAATGATTATGTGAATTATTTGAATGTAACAGTCTTCAGGTGATGCAGAATAGCGCAGTTAGGGTGGTCAAATCCCTTAATTGGAGAGATGACATCTCAGAGGCTAGACAGAGCCTACACTGGATCCCGGTGGCAGCAAGAGTACAGTACCGGCTGCTATTAGTTACTCACAAATGAGTGAGAGAGAATTCCACGCTTTTGGGGCTGTTTTGATGAAGGCAGCTTGTAACGCTTTACTGGTGTTGCATAGAGGTGTCTCCAATTGATGCATGTTATTAGATCTAAGAGATCTGACATTAAATTTCTTCTCTCTGAGACAAAGCGTGGAATTCTCTCTCGCCTGACCTAAGGGAAATCAAGTCCCCTGAAATCTTTAAAAAAAGAATTCAAAACGTTTTTATTCTGCTACCTCTGCTACTTTTGCCTATTTATACTCAGCAGCAAAGTTGGGCTAAGCTCTAAGCCCTGTCTCTGTCGTAGGTGTTGGTATGTTTTTTGCTGTGCGCCCTTAAGCCTTTGGGTCCTAGGCTGTGCATTACAAATGCAAAGTAAAGTAAATTAAAAGCCAGCGGTTCTACACACTTGCAAGATGGCATGTCCTCACATTCCCATTATGTCAGGTGGGCGCTTCAATTATTACAGATTCTGTGTACAATGTATACTCTGGGGGTTAAAATATTGTTCTGATAGTTCCAACACACAGTACTTCACAAGGTGGCCAGTAGTTGTATTTCCTATTTCAAAATGTTCTCTTTCTTTTATTGCCAACAAAAAACCTACATGCGCTTTCATATTTTGGAACATTGTGTAGTATATTTCATCATGGTGCCACACAGAGAGCCACGGAACGTAAGACACGCTTTCATAAACACTATATTTGTCAGCCTTTAGCATGTGAATATAAACCGACCAGACAATTGGTTGTAATCAAACATATTTGCCAGTGAGAGCCATTTTGCAGTAGCCCCCAGCATTATCTACATTCGTTTTGGCTCATATCTCATCAGCACTCCCTACCATCTTCATTCATCTTCAATCACACTTCAGCACAGCATCTCAACAGCTCTGAACATTATCTCACACCATCTTTTTTGCAACGTCACTAAACAATTGTAGCTCCATCTCTCATCATCCCTCAACAGTTCACTTGAACATCCCAACATCATCTCTTAAAATGCCAGTACCATTCCTCCTGAGCTTTAGGCACTTTCATTTACCAACTGTGAGTACACTCTCTTCCATCTGTTCGCAGTGCCCTCTCCAGCACTCCATGACATCTCTTATTAAGCCCCCTACACCATATTTCCCTTGCCCTCAAAGACATCCATCATTGGCTCCTGGCAGATTCTCGTGACAGCTCCAAGCAACATCACTCACTGGTCTGCGATGCAATTCCTCACCATCTCTATGTGACGTTCTCATCACTCAGCCCCATCTATCACCAACTCTCAGCAGCATCTCATATCACCCCTTGTGATGGTTCTTATCTGTACTGAGAACCACCCCTCTGTCAGTAACACCTCTCCACCCATCTTTAACAATCTCTTAAGATGTCCTCTCACCAGTCCTAGCATTTCCCCTTATTGTGTGTCAACACTAATATTAATCTCCTCCTAGTACCATCCCACATCAGCAGTCAGGGCCATATCTGCACAGCCCTCAGCACAATCCTTTGCAACCGCACCACATCACCATTCTGCAAATCGTTGAGCAGGCTCTCCTTAGCACCTTATTTTCACATTTTATAAAAGAACAATTATAATCTCATACCAGCATTTATGCTATCATTTTCCAGCTGTGTGTATCAACTCTCACTCCAGCCCTCAGTAAAATCTATTCACAGTCTTAAGCACCACCATGATATGATATGATAGGTTATGTATAACGCGCTTAATACCCAGAGGTTTCTAAGCACGGACCCGGGGATCGAACCTGTGGTGCTCCTTGTTGTCAAGGCGAGCAGATTGCCCCTGAGCTATCCTGAGACAACAGCAAATCTTCACCACTATCTTTCTCCAGCCCACAGCATCCACCTGGCCATCTACCTTCAGCCATCTGCGCTATTTATCCTTGGTCAGCCACACTCTGACTTTCAATCCCCCGGCATCAATTATCATGAGCCCTCCACAGCATCTCCCTCCATCTTTCAGAACTGCTTCTCTATAGAATGTGGAACCATGTCTTCCCAGCTTTCAACACCCCTTAAACACAGCTCCCTCCAGCTCTCAGCAACAACTTTCATTAGCCCCCAACATCGCTTTCCAGCTGTGAAGGAGGACTCACTCCAAAGGAGACTTATCCAACACTTCTGATCAGGTAAATCGGTTGGATTTGAACAATGGTGAATAGGACAAGCTGGGGAAGTGGATAACTGAGTGGGTCAGGCATATAATAAATATGAACGCCCCCCACGACTATAAAGACAAAAATACAACTGATTAATGCGAAAAAACGACGTGAATGTTAAAGCACCATATTTTGTGTCACTTAATGGAAAGACTGGCGACAGAAGATGCACCGGCATCCAGTGATAGGACATTAATCTCACAAAACTCGACTGTCTTTGGAAAAAGGACTCAAATAACAATCTGATGAGCCAAATGTGTAAACCCACTACAGCTGCAGAAGGATCCAGTCTGAAATGGAACGCCACGTGGGCATACAAGAATCCTGTTGCAAAAACCACTGCCAGGATCTTCGCAGCAGACCGTGGAAAACCACTGCCATGTCTAAACAGAAGGAGTGCACAGGACACTCTTTGCAGCAGACCGTGGAAAACCACTGCCATGTCTAAACAGAAGGAGTGCACAGGACCATCTTTGCAGCAGATCGTAGAAAACCACAGCCATGTCGAACCACTGCGATGTTGACCTAGAAGGAGTGCATAGGGACACTTCTTGCAGCAATCCGTGGAAAACCACTGCCATGTCGACGCAGAAGGAGTGCACAGGAGACTCTTTGTAGCAGACTGTGGAAAACCACTGCCATGTCGACGCAGAAGGAGCGCACAGGACCATCTTTGCAGCAGATCATAGAAAACCACGGCCATGTCGAACCACTGCGATGTCGACGCAGAAGGCGTGCAAAGAGGGTTGGTAAACCACTGCCATGTCGACGCAGGAGTGCACAGGACACTCTTTGCAGCAGACCGTGGAAAACCACTGCCATGTCAACGCAGAAGGAGTGCACATTACCATCTTAGCAGCAGAATGTGGGTACATAAAAACAGAGCACATAGTGCAAAGGATCGCTCTGAGGGTGAAAGTGGAAGTATGTCTGTGTTGCAAAATACTAAGGGAATCCAAGGAGTATATCAGGAAATAGCAGAAAGTCACTGATTGGCGGATTACACAAAAGAGGAATGTAGTACTCTTGGTTGGCTGCCTGTTAATCTATCTACAAGTGCAAGTTAGAGTCGTAGGCCTGTTCTAGAAAATATTCAAGGGCTCCTTACCTTCCTGTCTGAGTCACTCCCTTGTTTTTCCTTCAACCACTACATAGAGGAGATCGACCTCAATCCCTGAAATCAAAGTCAGTCAGTAAAACAAGTCATGCCATGGTGGAACCATTGTAGAGGTGGCTGGTGTGTTCCTCGGGTGCTCCTTGGCTAAATATATGAGGCATACCTGTTCTCTACATTTGGAAAAGGAAACTGCCAAAGATCCCATGTGTGTTATGGTTATTTCACCTTCTACAAATCAGTTAATTAGCAATGAGTTTTTATTTTACTTTTTTTGACCTGGAAAAATTTGTAGCATTTTCTATTTGTTGCTGTGTTATTCTAGATAATTTATGGGTTTTTAAAAAAAAATATTACTTGTGTAGCATCTAGGAGCTATAGCAGTGTGGAGTTGTTTGGACTTTTAACATCATAAAAACAAGAATGACATTTCCTCTGGAAGATTTCTCGCTCTCTGATAATGTTTACATTTCAACCAAATTGACCCCAGAAATAGGTAGATTGCACAATTATACTCTCTATGAGGAAGGAGAAGGTGACACTTAGTTTTCATGAAAATGTTCAGAAACTCATAAAAATGAGTTGGGACATTTGAAAATGTTGGTGATACCAGCTGTCCCAGTGACATTTCAGGCGATGTTCACACTTCCGCTTATAATTCGCGACTCCAGTCCCTATACTCAGCAAAGCAGTTAAATTCACGAAACGAAGAATCCACAATCATAGAGTGCCTCAAACATCCAATCCATGGCATGTACCACATGACCAGGATCTTAGGGTGACAAGGACCCTTAACTGATTAGCCCATCCAAGCGTGATCCATTTACACCAGAATAATTGGGCAGGAGCTTCAACAACCCAACCATACCAGACTTACAATAATTTCAGAAACAATAATGGAATAATACTAGCAGAGCTTGCCAAGTATGTCTAATTGGCCAAACGAAGGAGATAAAGCAACCTACCCAACCTCTCCTTAATAACACACGGTGATTAATCTAATTTTCTGAAATCTAAACAGGCTAAGCATAATAATCCTTAATAAATACTAATAACTTGTTATTACACAATCGAAATTGGTACTCATTTTATCGACCATAGAAATATGAAAGAAAGGGATAGTTTTCCTTGCCAGGATTTGAATCTGCGACGTGTAGATCAAACACAGGTCGCAGAAGCGAGCGCTTAATTCACTGAGCTATCTTACCGGTTACCTGCTGGGCTATGTTACCGGCTGTGAAGGAATTCCTTAACATTGCTTAGTTTCCCATGAAACACAGCATTATCAAGGGCCTGAACTCCAATAAGTGTAAATGACAATGGGTGACTTCAAAAAGGCCTTTCCAATCTGGACCTCAGCAGCCAGCAAATGACAACTCCTGAAACGTGCCCATATGTATAATCATGTTGCAATGACACAGTAACCTGGAAGAGATGGAGCGGGCCAGTACTCCAATCAGAGACCAGCATACAAGTAACCGAGTGATGAGGAGTGGGTTACTAGCTAAGGACACAAAAGAAAGGTCTGACGCCCTTCCATCCAGTAGCCATCTTTGATTAAGATAAAGCTGTCAGTGACTACTACATAAGAAAAAAACAAGATCTATAAGGTTAATGACTAAACGTCTATCTGACAAACATCTTTGAATTGACTCACTGCCCAATTATCTTCTATGCCCATTCCTTTCCTGCGAACCTAGATGCCAATGAACACCGCAAGCAGAAGAACACTTAATTCCGACACCATGAAGCTGGACCTGCCACCCCAGCATGCAATGTGGAGCAACACCGCCATACAGGCCATGACACCCCTGACTGCCATGATGATCCTAATAGCCTCAAGCACTTCCTTGGATCTGAAGTACTACACATGGTACCTATGCTACCATGCAGGGCCCGACACGCTGATGATCTGATGGTCCATCGGAGTTACAGGCCTGCCATGAACTCTCCCCATTGTAATATTATAAACCTCAAGCCTTTCAGAGGTATAGCAAGTCTGCCATCATAACTGCGCCTCTGTTATATCACACATCTTGATAGTATCCAATTGACCAACATTAGAAAGGGGACCCATGCATGCACACCTGATGTGCTACCCACTCTGCCCTAGCCCTACAGAGGTCCTGGCATTCTGTGAATACACACTTGGAGTATCTTGAGAGTAGTAGAGAGATGGCTGGCCTAAAACCCGGTGCCGTGATGAGAGGATGGGGAATTATATATCCCTGAAACAAGTTGAAAGGACTGTCTCTCGGCAGTTAGTGTTTGGATGGCCAACAACTGGCTTAAATTAAACTGAGAAAAAAATGAGATTTTATTGGTAGGCTCCAGTTTTGCAGGGCAGCCCTGCACTTCTGAGTACTGGCCTACCTCCCTTTGGCCCCTGCCCCAAACCCTCCTCTGCTGTTAAGCGCAAAGGAATTAAAATTATGTCCTCAGTCTCCAGAAAAGCTCAAGTTTCGGCGGTCTGCCAATCATGGTTTTTAAAGCTTAAAGTACTAAAAAAGGTTCTTACTGTTCCCTCCGTCGGACTCTAGATCACAAATTATGACAGCCTCCATTATGGGATCAATTGACTACTGTAATGGTATTTACCTCGGTCATCCTGAAGCTCTGCTTTAATGTCTTCAGATTCTTCAGAAGTCAGCGGCTCGCCTTGCTCTGAATGCCCCTAGACTGGCCCACTCCGAGGACCTTCTTCGCCATCTTCATTGCCTTCCTGTGAGGAGCTGAGTTAAATTTAAATTCCTCTGCCTTGTTCACTGGGTCACCCACAATGCTGGGGCTGAGGTTCTTCAATCCAGACTCATACCCTACAAACCGAGCATAGTGCTCCGCTCGGCCAATCAATCACTGCTTAGTATCCCCCGTTTCCAACGTACCCGAGCGGGAGGACAGTCCTTTTCTTTGCTTGCCCCTACACTCTGGAATTCCGTCCCATCTGAGATTCGCAACATTTCTGGCTTTGCCCCGTTTCGTAAACACCTCAAAACATTCTTGTTCTAACTCCCTGGGTTACAGTTCTCTCTCCTCTCTTCCCTTAGCGCCTTGATGCCTTCTGGTCTTGGTCACACTCTACAAATCTCAGTACAATACAATAAGGAGCAAGGGTGCACCATAAATCAGTCCATCTCATCTAGTGTCTGGATGCAAGGAGGGGTGGAGGACCACCTTGAAAGAACTATGATCTCATAGAACTAAAGCTGGGGTTAAGATTTGTTCAGGACTTTCTTTGGCAAGAATTGCGTTGTTGAGCTGCAGTGCAGAACTTTTACAAGGAAACCCTCTGAAGCTTACAAGTTACAACTGGTGCAATTACAAGCCTTGAGAACGACCAATGGTCGAAACATTTGTTGGCTTATTGAGCGCAACCAATACAATTATAATATAAGATTTATGTTCTTCCCACAAGATAAACACACTAGCCTAGTAAACAACCAATTTTTCTGTTTCCAAGTTTGGAGACAAGGGGTGAGTCTCTGTTCTACTAGGCTCTGCAGCTATGAAATTAACAAGAAATAAAAAACATTTTTCAAATGTAAGCGCAACCGGTACCCAGGCAACCCCCAATTTCTGAAATGATCTACATACTGGAACATGGATTAAGCTTTTGAGAGCCTTTGTGAAGTTAAACTGAGCAATGCTGCATACAGGTACTGACAGAGGAAGTTCATGAAGCATATAAGAGAAGCCATGAAGTTTAACCTAGCGTGTTTTAAAGCATGTACGGTATTTTGTGATCTTAAGCTGAGAAAAGCTGCCACAGAGCTTTTGTATTGCCAAGCAGAGAGACATACAGGCATTCTGCACATACCTCATTTATTTCTCTATGTGCAGTAGCCGACATTCTGACCAACTTGATAACTGTGCGTGAGAGAGAGAGAGGCAGTTCCTTAAACAGATGAAAAGCCTTTGAGAAGCTAAATTGAGAAACGCTGCTTAACGAAGTTGGGAGAGAAAGTCCCAAACACGTACTACAGTGTTTGTGAAGCCAAGTGGAGAAATGATTCAAACAAGAACGGGGAGCAACAGTTCACCAAAATGTAGCAAGTCAAACCATCCTGACCATGCCTGAGATTATAAATATGTGCTTGAAACGTTATCTCTTGTTTTGGTATTATTCGAGATTGCCACGGAGGTTAGGCTAGAGGGTACGAGGGAAGAATTGATTTTAAGGCATTTAAAAAAGCACAGTTATCCGGTTCGTCAAAAGTACCTTAAATTGCATACGGGGGTGACAGAAATCATTAGCCTAGGTTGAGGGGATGGTAACTTGCCTACTGCACAAAGAGAAATAAATGATATATTTGCATAATGTTACAAAGTCTGCTATAGTCAGCCTTCCTAGAAAATCTCTGAGAAAGTTGATGCTTTATCAGGAAAAGTAGGCCTGGCAAACTGGTAGAAGAGCTAGTTGGGGGAGACCATGAAGGAACATCACAGTACATCTCAGTGGGTTATTCCATGTAGTGAAGGATGTTGTACGTCTTAAGGTGGAAGTTGTTGTGGCCTTCCCAGTTGCAGAGGAGGTATTCGACGGGCTCGGATTTCATGTTAAGAGTCCTGAGATAGATGAACTCTAGACCAAATAATCTGAGCTCATAAACTGGGACCTGAAATGCCTCAACTACTGGGCTTCCCTGGCATCCCTCGGTTTCAGTTCCTTGGCTTGAGTTTCACAGAGTTGGGTGGTTCCCAATTGGGCCTTGGCAATGGTCATGGTTTGACAACACTTCAAGGGAATACCATTCCTCCCTCGCCCTCTCTCTGGACTATCATGGTGGCTGTGATCTACCGGGCTGGATGTATGTAAGTGAGAACCCATGTGAAGGCAAATACTTATAGCATTAATAATCACTTGGGAACATGGGTTTGTTTGGTTTAGGAGTGCCAGTAGTTATTTGTGAATGAGGGGAGTCCAGGTTACCTTTGAACTCTGTGGAAGACCAAGTGAAGAACTGACGCTGAAGGGCAGATGGCGTATGATGAGGTGTGGAGGAAGGAAATTAAGTAAGGCATGATCATTTATGTACTCCCATGGTACTCCACCATTATGTAACAGCATATTCTGCTTGTCAGATGCCATGTTAGACCACTGTTCGTAGCCACACAGCACAATGTACTAAACCACACTGAACATGCCACAGCTTCAGAAGTGCTTCACCCATTAATATTAAAGAATGCTCACCTTCACTGTTCACCCTTCTAACGTATATATGTTGTGGCATAGCTAAGCGTGGATTCTGTTGTCGCTTTTAGTCTAAGGCAGCTTTAGCAGGCAGATGCCATCATATTACAAGGTCTCTCACGTGTGTCGAAACGAGATGTGAAGCATTCGGGAGTATAGTTACTTTGAAGAAATGCGTTACACTCTGCTGCCTACTGACAACACTAACAATAGCTGCTGAAAGCAGCTGGCAGCAAAACACTGTACACAAAGGGCTTCGAGTCAGTCAGCAATAAAGCACAAGGTGGGACCTTGCCAAGACTGAGACCACCCCCATCCATTGGAACCCACATAGTCCTGGGAGTATAAGATACCTGGACCTAGAAGGGTGGGGGATTCACTTTGGCCGAAGTCTTGTGTTGCTATTGGTCATTTGTTTGCTTACTGTATTGACTAATAAAGTGTTACTCAATCCACCGGAATCAAGTGGGCTTTACTTTCCACATCAATCTGGTGCCTGATACCTCAGATAAATGCTGCTCTGTGGCATCATGGAAGGGCCTCTGGGGGTCCCTCCTGCCGACTCCCATGTCCCAAAAAGGACGATTTCATCAAAGGGTAGAACTGCCAGAGTGCCCAGGAGGGGCAGACACAGCAGATGCAGAAGCAAGAGCAAATCAGAAAATTTTGGGCTGATGAACACAGGTAATTGCATCAATGTATTGTGATGTCATATGTCGTACTGTCTGAAACTGGACAAAATGTCTGTAGTTGGATTTAAAGTGCAAAATATGTCTGGAGTAATAGGAGGGAAGGTACCCTTCCTAACAAAAACTGGTTATCTGAAGTAAAGACAATAAAGCGGTTAGCTACCGCAGTTTTAAAAAGCAGCACATCCATGCTGCCTACTGACTTAAAGAAGACAGGAGACTGCAATGTCAGTCACAGTAGTATAGGGCCGGTTAGGGACAAGGAAGAATGTGTTCTGTAATTATGCGTGGATGAGAAACTTGTGATTGTCTTCTCTCAACCCAGACCTTGTTACTAGAAACCCTCAATGTCCAACGCAAGTTGCAACCCGGCTTTATTTTTCATACTCTCCTCTATCCTAGTATGGGAGCTCTAACAGGCTGTATTTCTACTGATTATGTGTCTTGTCTGTCGACCCTTACATACCCACGTCACTGAACAACTGACTACTGCTCTGTATTGTGGGTAGAATAATGGGGAAAATTAACTGTGTAACAGCAGTTATCTGAATCTTACCAATACCTGCGGGTGCCTCTGTAATTTCTATAATGCGGGAGGAAGGGGACACAGGTGATACCTGAGCTGCCGACTAGACATGGCAGAGTGGTTGAGTTCATGAGCCGTGCCCACACT
Source organism: Ambystoma mexicanum (assembly GCF_040938575.1). Lineage (NCBI taxonomy): Eukaryota > Metazoa > Chordata > Amphibia > Caudata > Ambystomatidae > Ambystoma > Ambystoma mexicanum. The sequence continues at coordinate 467,019,467 of NC_090921.1, forward strand.
GCCAACCACGTGACTCAATAGTGTCCCGATGCAGACAGGGTTAGGAACGGACCTGGATCAGAAAGAAAAGCTCATTACGAGTTTGGCGCTAACCCTTAAATGCTGCGGTAGCGCTGTTACCGCTGCATTTAAGGGTCCACCAGATGATGGACTTGGCAGATTTCTGCCCAGCTCTGAGCTGGGGGAAATCCGCTGCAAATTTGGTGATTTTCGGCACTATTACCGCCGGCGGATTTCCCCTTTGGGCCCAATGGGGAATAAGAATTTCCAAATGGGCCGCTCCGCCAAACCTGTGATCCGATGCTAATAGCGCCGGGGTATTTGGCGGTAGGGCGAATAACGCTGGTGGTAATACCACCGATGTGACCGCCCAACTCGTGTTGAGGCCTCTTGTCTTAACCTCCCCGCCGTTTAGAGAATGGGGTCAAGACAATCTAGACAAGTGCCACTCCCTCTTAAAGGGAGTCCAGCCTACTTCATGTTTACTCACTGCTCGCCAAAAACATGCAAGTACATGGAACAATGGCATGAATATCCACAGACCTGAGTCACCTAGATACTTTCCTCAGGAAGGAACATTATATTTAGAAAGACCAACAAACTTGCGAGCAGCATTTGAGAAAAAGTGCTCACATGTACACCAACACCAATAGGACAGCTAGCTCAATTGGTATACCAAAGCCACTAAGCGAATAACTGAATCTAAGACAGGACATTAAAAGACTTACAGATGAAGCTCCAGGAGCAAGTTAAATCAATGAATAATGAATGCACAAACCTGCAAGTCCCGACACACAAACCAGATACAAACGGTTATAGCCAGTCTTCCAAGGAGAGCCCTGACCAAAACCCAAAGAATTCTGGACACTCACAACCCGGCTATTTTGAACAACCCGCCATATGAGCGAGCCGGTAGCCCTGCTTCTTAACAGCCACCTACCTACCACTAATCCACACCCAGATAACCAATGGAGGGCCCCTCCATCCCTGAAATGAGAGTTCAGATTTCTAGGTAATTTGCACCATCCTCAGACACGTTCAAAGGCTTTCCAGACTCTACCCTAAATTCCAGCACAGGTGTAGTCCCACTCAGGCAGCTCCTGGGAGGAGGCTACACCATAGTCAAGGTGCATGCCCCTTGGAGAGCCACTGGCTTATTTAACATGGTCCAGAGATTCCCCAAGATACAAGAAGATCCTGTCAAATTCCAGGAAGAGTTGTCGATCGCCTAATTCCCTTAGGGGGCGGGACATTCGTCAATACGGCACTTGTGATGCTCATAGCAGCCAAATTTAAAGTTGACCCCTCAATTCTATATATAGGGTTACAATCTATGGACTCTTAGTTGATGACTTGTATTGAGTTACTAGTATGCAGAGTAAAGGTATGTACATATTCCCTCCATGAGTTCCATGTCTCACTGACATGCTATCTCTTTTCAGCGGTTGTAAATTAGTTTCGTACACTTGGAATAAGAAGGTGATCTTCATGGTCGTGACCATTATTACCTCTGGGGATTTTTGTATCCCTCTGGACATAGGTATGTCTTACTAGACCTTACCAGAGGGAGGATATATAACTTAGATACTCGTAGTTTCTGCACACATTTTTTCACTTTTCACACTAGGTTGGTTTCAGTCTATAAACACGTGAGGTGTCAAAGCTGTTTAATTGATTGGGTGTTTTTACTGGTCCTGAGCACGATCAAGTGTGTTGTGAGGCTCACATGAATCTTAGGTGATTCCTAGTTGATCTAGAGGGTTGGGACAACCAATTGGGAATGATACTAGACTGTGAACCCAAGCCATGTTGGGAATGCTTTACTGTAACTAGTGTGGTGATATGGTATCGAAACTGATGTATTATGCATTACTGATTAGGTATATTTTGTGCTTTCAGTGTTCTCTCAGTTCAGCTCCTGAAGAAGGGGATTGGTTCCCCGAAATGCATTGAGCTCATTTTACAACTCTAAACTGTACATTTATGAATTGATGAAAAATATTGACGTTTCAATACATTCCTTTTTGTCACATGAATTATGCACCTGTTCCTAAACAATATAGAGATATCTATTGAGCCTTCTTTAGGATTGAATGGTGTGCAAGGGATGGGAGGGCCCATAGATTGGGCTCCTTTTGTTGTTCACTCATTGACAGCTCGTTGGCAGGTCAGTCATTCCTCTCCTGCACCCACATCTATCTTAATTGTTGTACTAAATCGTTTCTTTTGAAATATCTTTTTATTTATTGGAGTGCACTATGACATACTGCTTTGTGACGAACATTTCAGGAAGAGCTCAAAGTAGTAATACACTATTACCACCCCACATGTGTAGATTTAAACCAGCTACTGCAGGCAGTGTCACCCCTGGACACGTTTGCTCTGCTTAAAGCACGGGCAAATTGGCTGACCGAAGAACCCGCTGCGCCCAGAGATATACAGACCTTTACTAATAGACTGGTGCAAACGATTCTTACAATTTGTCCTTGAAAAATTGATTGGGTCATGATTCATTTGTACAAGCAGGCCAAGGGAGAACACCCTGTGGAGTATCTTGAACGACTGAAACTATGTTTTGAACAACATTCAGGGATTATGTATGCTGTGATTTCTGCACCACAGGCGGTAGGGGCACGGTTTGTTATGGGGTTGTAGCCCAAGGGAGCAGAAGGAATCAAGGCTGTAATGATTGGATGGGAAGAAAAGAGGTTGGTCGAGGTCTTGATGGTGGGTTAAGATTTTCATGAGTAAGATGAAAGAGAAAAACAACAGAAGCCAAGCTTATGGCACTAAGGTTACAGAGTTCACAACCCTTTCAGGGAAGGGGAGCATTCCAGGATCAGGGAATGGGAACAGGGAAGAGGAGCTCTCCAGTGATTCCAGGCACTGACAAGCTGCCGAGGGATATTACCCAAACACGAATATTGACCAGTGCAATTAATGCAAACAGACTTGGCACTTGAAACCTGAGTGCCCGAATCTGCCCCAGTACGACGGTCGGGATGGACAAACGACCACCTCAGGAGGGGTGGCGTGAGGTCCGCACCAACAGTCGATACTCATGACCATCATATAAGATTGCCAAGGGATCCAAAGAGCTTGTTTCACTGCTTATATCGATTGACCCTGCTGCCCCCTTGTTGAATGTAATGTGGCTTGCCAAAAGGTTTCATGTCTAGTGGCTACACTGGCCTCAAGCTCCACTCTCAGAGCCTGCGAATTTTCCCAGACTCCCCATTCGGAAGAGAGAGTCAATGCCGTGGGCATAGGAGGTACTCCGATACTGCACCCTGTATCCACCCCTATGATGGTCACGTTAGGCCCTATTTATGAGCAGCATGCTTTTTTCTGAGCACTTGCTCTCCAATTAATTTATTTGGATTAAATTTATTGTGTAAACTGAGTTGCACCATTCATTGTTCCCCTGATGGGGTTATTTTGATATTCCCGCTTATAGAGAGCACAAGATGCTATCTGTGTTGCAAGAAGTAGCCCACTCAAAACCTAAAGACCAGACTGATACCCCCTGTCCATGGTAGGGCCATTGGACAAGGTCCCGACCTGCTTATGGTCGACCCATGCAAATGATACTGGGTATATGTTGACTGCTGAACCAGTCAAGATCACACTGAATCCTGCCCAAACCATTTCCGTGTGTGCTCCAGTACCATATTTCCCGCCAAGATGAAGAAGGTCTTTGCCCTGTGACAGAATCCATGCTACAACAATGTATCATTGTGCCAACCCGCAGTCCCTGTGATACTGCCTTCAAAAAAGCCATGGAAAGAGATTTCATTCAGGCCCGGAATGCGGTGAATGCCACTGTATTGCCATCCTTTCCCCTGGTACCAAATCCCGCTACAATTTTGTCATGTATTCCTTAAACTGACAAGTCTTTCACTGTTGTAGATTTGTGGTCAGCATTTTTCTCTACACCCACACATCTGAAGAGTCAATATCTCTTCACATTCACACATACAATGACGCAGTATAAGTTTAATAGCCTCACAATGGGGTATGTAGAGAGCCCCACACTGTTCTCCCAAATTGTGATGAAAGACCTAGATTCAGTGCAGTTCCCATGACAGTCGACGCTAGTGCAGTACGTAGATGAACCTCCCATAGCCTCCTTGGAAGCGTGCGAGAAAGACACCCTGGTTCTGTTGAAAGTGCTTGCTGAAAAGGGACACAGGGCATCGAAAGACAAATTACAATTATGTCTGCCCCGTGTGCAATAACTTGGCCATGAGATCCCGGCAAGGGAGTGACATATGTCTCATGATCAGATTTCCAGATCCAGAAAGTGCCTCAATAACAAACCATGACACATATGAGGGGGTTCGTCTGGATGGTTAGTTACTATAGGCAATGGTCCCCCGGTTTATAGAAATCATAAAGCCCCTTCAGAAACTCACCCATGATTCGACCCCAGAACCGCTGCCATGGTCCCAGGAAGCTGACTATGCCTTTGTCAACATTAAGCAAGCACTCAAAACGGTTCTGGCTTTAAGTCTGCCGGATTATAGCAAGTCCTTTGTCTTCTTTTGCAATGAGCGCCATGTCTGTTGACTCGGGTACACAGTGGTAAGCACCAACCTGTATCCTACCAGAGTGCAGCACTGGTCCCAGTGACAGTGGGGCTCCCAGCTTGTGTGCAGACTTTTGCTGGCGCTGCCCTGTTAATCGAGAAAACAGACTCACTGGTCCAAGGGCATCCTGTCACAATTTCTGTCCCACATGCCGTATTGTCATAACTGCTGAAGGGCAATACCCAACATGCATCCAATTCCAACCTTACTTGGTATGAGAAGCTGCCAATTTTTGCCACAAATGTAACCCTAATTCACTGTCCCGTTTTGAACCCTGACTCATTGATACTGACCCTTGAAGATGGGGAGCCACATGACTGTCAGGTGGTTGTAGAAACACTGTTGTCACCTCAACCTGATTTGGTTGATGTACCCCTGTTGAACCCAGAACTCATCCTCTTCACAGATGGTTCATGCACTTGTGTCCTGGAGACCGGGGAATTGGTCTCGGGGTACTCCGTGTGTGTGCCCCATTCAGTACTAGAAGCATACACACTACCCATCGCCAAGTCAACACAAGTAGCCAAGCTCTTGGCGCTCACGTGCGCATACACTTTGACCCGGGGTAGATCATCAACGATCTACACTGACTCCAGGTACACACATTGGGTGATCCATGACTTTGCGTTTTGTGGAAACAGCATGGATACTGCACATCCCCGGGTACCCCAATCCAGAATGGGAAATATGTGGCAGGCCTATTAAATGCATTGCTCCTCCCTGTGGCAGTAGTAATTGTAAAATGCTGAGGGCACGACCCCTCGCAGTCTTTCACTGCTCTAGGAAATGGTTTTGTGGATGGTGCCGCTTGCTCAGGGGCCCTCAGAGGGCCCCTGGCACCTAATGAATGTCTTGTTTGTGTTGCAGTTCCAGGGTCACCCATCCTGTCTCTTGCCAGCCTAGTGACTCTCCAAGATCAAGCTCCGGACACTGACAAGGTGACCAGACTCAGCGTAGGTGTAGAATGGGAGTAGACTCTCTGTGATGCTCCCCAGATGGCCGCCTGGTGGCACCTATGGCATTGCTTCCTTACAAGGCCCGCGGAGTTCACCACATCAGAGAGACTGGGTGGAGCGTGGGTAAGGTTCTGTGGCCCAGCATTATTGTGAACACTGTATTACATGATTATCATATAATGCTGGGAAAGCGGTGCGCATGAAACTATCTGCACGCCCCATACCAGAAGGTCCATTCTTCTCCCAGCTCCCCACCTGTATGTCATATCTGTATTACCTAGTGGTGGCAGACGTATTTTCAGGGTGGGTGGGTGACTACCTATGTAGGAAGGCAGATGTGATCCCTGTAGCCAAGAAGCTGCTGGCAGAATTCATACCTTGGTTCGAACTGCCCTGAAGCATAGACAGCGACCGAGGTACCCACTTCACTGGCCAGATTATCAGGGAAATCTGCAAGGTGTTAAGGATAGCACAGGAGTTCCATTGCCCTTACCACCCATGCTCTAGCGTACACATAGAATGCTGCAACAGCGACCTTTAGCTGAGGTTATCTAAGGCGTGTAGAGAAAATGGGCTGAAACGGCTCCTTGCCCTCCCGCTAGTCTTGTTAGCCATGAGGAATAACCCACAGCTTAAACACAGACTGTCTCCTTAGGAAATCCTCACTGGCCATCCAATAAGAATGAAGTCGGCTCAATCCCCATGTGGCCTGAGTTTAATTTTAGAGGATGACACATTAATTCAGTACTGCATACATTGATTAAAACTGATCGATCTCTCCACACACAGACCCACGAGCCCCTGGCCGAACCAGCTGTGGGACCGTGCCACCCTCTGCGACCAGGACTTTGGTGCCTGGTGAAAATCCATCAGTGGAAGACATTGCTTCAATCAAAGTGGCGCGGCCCCTATCAAGTCCTTGCCACCACAAATCCTACAGTGAAGTGTGATGGGATTCTGATCTGGATCCACACGTCCCACTGCCAGAAGGTACCTGCTCCATCCGATGACATCACTGCCGAGACCACCGATCGATCATCTGCGGACAGACCACCAAACCATCACGTCGTCTGTTCTTCCTCTGACATGCACCAGCACTGCCACAAGCCCCGACACCACCTTCTGTGACCCCTCCGGCCCACTGCCAGAATCATTTGGTGGTTTTGGACCAGACCAAGCTTTACCGAAGAGCCAGGGCCCGACCTGCACTCAGACAATATGTGCTGCATCAGAACCCGCAATTGCTGAGCCTCTTCACCACTCTGAGGGCGCTGCGGGAGCTACTGCTAAAGATCAATCAGAAGGCGATCGTAGCCCCAGAGGGAACCACTGCCATTCAAGTTCCCCTGTTGGTTCACCACCTGAAGGGTTTGACCCCCTTAGTTCTCACAAAGCAACCAGCCCGAGATTTGCCCTAAGATCCGGAGGAACAGTACCAGAGATACCAAAGCTCAGAGATACGCAGTGACTGGCCCAGTTACCCACCTCTAGATCTGTGTCACCAGCAGCCATGAACCCGCCGACCGAGGCAGTCCCTGAGCAAAGAATGGATGTCGTTGATGCTATGGCCCGGGCCCCTATGATTTGTTTCCCTTGCTGCTATCACGAGTTGGTTTTTATCTTTTTGAACATGACCCTTCTGTTCATCTTGTTCTGGTACTTGCAAATGTTGTAGTGCATGCATCAATAGAAGGATTCTGGACCTTAGCAATCTCTATCTGCCTTCGATTTGGCAATAATTGCACACATGCATTTTAACACTACTTTCATTACTTTACAACACAGACCATGGTCTTCCAAAGGGTTTTCATCCTCACAGCGCTTTGAGGCCATACCAATGGCAGCAGGCGCTATACAAATACCACCTAACATAACAAAGGCTGTCTCACTGCTCCCAACGGTCTTAAAAAATTAGAGAAAAGAAGTGAAGCCTAGGGGTCAGTATTGATAAATTGCGTGTGGTTGGAAGCAAACATGGCACCTTCTTGAGGTGCTGGGGTGACTACAGGTCCGGCCGCTGCAAGCAGACCTGGATCGGGGTCTCATGAGGAGCTGCAGAAAGCTGCACTAGGTGTGTTGTTCCAGTGAGTTGCCATCTGCTGTCCTCCTTCCCCAGAGACCTGGAGACAGGGCCTAATTCAGAGAAGCGTTTTATAATGGCAAAACCCCATTGGAAAACACTCTGTGAATCATCTGTTAAGCCCTGCTGAGGCTCTTAAAAGCCATCTTTTACGCCAATTCCGAGGATATTTAGTTTCACAAAAGTGTGCTAACCGAAAGGTGTGAGACATCTGAAGCAGAGCAGTGTATCATTATGGGCTTGGAAAACTTCTGCCCTCTGCCACTATGTTTGTTGCTGCTGCCGTTAATGTTTTTTAAACATAAACAGTCCGTTCTGAGAGGTGCGAATTTTGAGAGTCTCTGTAGCCATCTGCGCCATGGGATGAGGGTCATTGCAGACAGCTGTCTTCTGCCTGCAACTTCCTCTATGGGGGGGGGGGCTTAATCCACCCTCCCCCCACCAGACCAGTAGCTCCGCCAATGACCCCAGGTCTACCAGCCTGGCGCGGGAAATGATCGCATTTCCCACCAACCCAGCCGGCGTCTAATAAGATAACATTCCTCGTTTCACAGGAATTCTTCCACACGATGGAAGTATCTAGGGCGCCAGTTTGTGCAGCGCGGATGCAAATATGTGTATACATGAAACCGCGCCACTGAATCACCATCTGACTGCTCATTTGTGATGCCAGGAGGAGAGATTTGTTGGGCACAGCCAGATCCGAATCCCCAGCAGCTGCCAAATTATGCAGTTGCTCATAAATTAAAAATGCGCTATGCAAACAGTAATTAATCAATTTGGAAAATGAAGCCGGCAAGCCCACAGTACACTGAGTGAGTGTTCTGCCATATTTCCCCGAAGGGGCCTGCGTATCAGCGCTCTCCTATTGTACACACACCTCGCTGCTTTTGATGAATTCCTTTCCGCCTTTCAGCAACATACAAGAACACACAAGGGGGGTTGTCCTGACTCAAGCAGTCAGAGCTAATTGCAATTAGTTCGGATGCAAATAAATTTAGATGTGTATCTGTTCTCCTGTTATATCTATTATTTATACATATCCAGGGGAAAGATGAAAAAGCACCAAGGAGAAAAGATATATATACCACATAAACTTGGTTAATATGAAACTGGGAGTGTTTTTTATTTTACTCTCCTCAGTTAAATGTACACTTCTACATATATAGAAATTGCATGGACACATAAATCGTACAGAGATAATGTTATACACTTCAACAAAGCATAAACAGATTGATGCATAAATGTATCAACAGGTGCCATTCATATGCACTCAGATTTTTTAAAAACATATTTAGTACATTCCAAGCTCTTCTTATTAAACACCTTAGAAGAATGAAAGGTAAAATGGCACTTGTCCCTCAATACAATGGGACTAGCAGAACACTTAATTGCTCTATCACAGAACCTTGGATAGGTCTAACAGAAGCCAGGCTAGAGGGTGACCAAAATGGATCGACGTCACTGACATAAATCAAAGACAATTGGAAAGTGGGGACCTGTCGACCCCAGCAACATACAGGCAGGCATTTTCCGCTCTTATGGATGGTATTTGTAATTTCAACGGACCCAGAAAAGACAAAGATGCTCGTTTGTTTTTGCTAATACGTTTTTGAATCTTGCTGTGCTATATGTAAATGATGCAGGAGGTGTCTGAAGAGAGCACTTGATGCAGGATCCGACGGTACTCACTATGTACATTGGGCCTCATTACGACCATGGCGGAAATCGAAAAACGATGGCGGAAATGCAATACCGCCATCGAATAGCGCTCGGTGCGATTATGACCCGTCACCGTAAAGTACGATGCCATTAGCGACACCGTAGTGAACGCCAACGCTAACTGCACCAAGTACGCGCGCGCGCGCCATGCCAAACCGTAATTAGCACCATGGCGCAAGGGTACGCGAATTCCGACCCTAGCGGACATGTACTTAACGCCATCAAGCACGGCGGAAAGTACCATTCCGCCATGGTGAGAAGTACGGCATCGCGAATCAACCGTAAACGGCCCCACTGAGTGCCTGTACACCGCTCCCTGGCCACATAGTACAACTCCCCGTAGGTGCAACGAAGTCACAATGCAACCAGTGAAATGTACAAGTCACCCATGCATGCCAACGAACAAAAGAATCACAAGAGGGGCCAATGGGAGCTGCAGGGCACAGATGGCACGAACACAGAAGCTATTCCAATGGACATGACCTCAGTCTCCCACCAAGAAACGCACGCAAACACAGGCACCTGTGACCAGCAATATTCCGATAATCACATCATTCCACCAATCCACCTGGCTGACCGGCATCTGTTACACAAAACCTAATCCCCCGCCCCTGAGCATGACATCATTCAAACAGTCATATTGGCAGCCCTCACTCCTGACCTCACTGGGCTTCGTAGGCAAACGCGCCCAGCACAGTACCACGCAACTATACTCCGAAGCTGGAACCCAATGCAGATCTCCTCACAATACATCGCTCCCCAAATAGGAATATGCCACATCACTTGCAAAGAAGAACGCTACACGGCCCATATCAGAATAGAAATTTAATGCACCACAAATTCACCAAGCCCATACAGCCATTAGGCCATGAACTCCAAAACACATTTCACCATTGTGGGCTGCATCGGCAATAAATGCCCAGCTACTTCTTGTGTGACGCCCTGTTCCTTCATGGTACACAGGGGCTACATTCTCGTACGAAAAGGCAACATGGAAGCGCCTAGAACCGCAGGGCCGTCCCAATAGGGAGGCACTAGTCCAGCTGAAAGGCCGAAATGTTGCTCCGAGCCACTAGTACTGCGTAAGGGCATGTGGCCCATTGGCGATCGTCCCATAAGATCGTAATGCTGCTCCACTGATTAACACGAAGCAGCAGGTGTCGGGAGTAAAACCCATCTGCAGGAGTGGCATACAGATGGCAGTGGCAAAAGGGGAGGAGATACCTGTCAACCAAAAGAAAAGTAAAAGAATAGAATGGCCATCAGAACTGCATTCGAACAACTCACTTCAATGATCACACTAAATCCACAGCCATATGCATGCTAGCCCACTCCAAAGGATCATCACCACCCAAAAACCACTTGCGAATCATAACTATCTATATCGAGGTGAAAACACTATCACAAACGAGTGTACCTGTGCATGCGTCTGTTAAAACAGAATCCATCTGATGGGATTGGTAACGTGCATAGACACAAGTGTCTGAAGGCGCGTCGAGACAGGGAGGGCTCAACAAGGCCAGATAGACAATGGTCCCACTATGGCAGCCCTGCATCACATAGCGCAGGGGAGGCGGATATATTCCAAGAATCCCTGTACATGGCAAACTCTGTATCAAATCATCTGTCCATGCATCCATACATCATTCCCTCATCCCGGAATGAAAACGCCTGTTTCCATACTCACATGACATGTGAAATTTCCATTGAGTCTGTGCGTTATGCAGCCTGCAAAATCCACTGTGCCCCAGCCCGTAATTCCAGTGTTGTGAAGTAACATGTATCTGGGAACGTCCGGCCTCATCGCCCACGTCGCTATTGCGCATCCCAAACTATTCATATCAATCATTGCATCCTTGCCATGGCCCCTGTCCCAAGGACATTGAACAATAGAACGTTATATTTGCAGTCAGACCTGTGGGCATCTCCTCGCCGCTAGCTGAAAACCGAAAGCGCCGCCCTTCGAATTCCTCATTTGCAACATCACGTCGAAAAGGCATCTGTGGCCGCTTGAAATCAAAAATTAATCCATCTAGTGCGGCTGTGTGTGAAAATGGCAACTGCCTTCACTCACAAATGGGACGCCCCGCCCGTCGGTGAACCCCGGTGCAGTGATGCATGAGGGTCCACCGTTACTCGAGTACTACGTTCCACTGACTCTTCACAAGTCTGTTCGCGACTGCAAAGAATGTATGTGAAACAATGGGACCATAGCCGAATGTACATATCAACCAATGTTACACGGCCATCGGGTACTAATACATGATTGTAATAGCAAGATGCCATTCCTCGAGTTGCAGCGTTGTGTGCGGGACGTGCTCGCCCAAAGGGGAGAGCAGCTTGCACAGGTGGAATGAATCACCACAGGTGGAGGCCATACAGCCTGAAAACACATAAATTGCACACCCAGTCTCCTCCCACAACCACACCCACTCCGAAATGCTACCGGCAGGACTCGCGATGTTGGCCCTGGGGCACCTGATAGCACTGCAAGTACTCCAACTCCAAGAAGAAGACGAACACCAACTACAACCGGCCGCACGGAGGAGACGCAGGAGGAGGAGGAGGGCAAGGCAGGGCCAGCAAGGGCCGCCAGCACAGCCACTACCACCACGCAGGCAGCCCGCAATCCCACGCCTCCGAGCACATCCGTTCAACCTCACTGATGAGCAGATCCACACCCTCTACCGTTTGGACCGGGACACCATAGCCGCCATTGTGGACATGACACAGGCTGACCTTGTCAGCATGATAGATAGCCCAACCGCCATCCCACCCCTACTGAAGGTGGTGTCTGTACTCCACTTCCTGGCCACAGGCACCTACCAGCACACAGTCGGACAGTTGCATGGCATTTCTCAGCCACTGTTCTCACGGACACTATTGCAAGTGCTCGATGCCCTCCTGCAGCACGCAGACGACTACATCTCTCTACCACGCTCGGAGCAGGAAATTACCAACACAAAAGTGGGATTCCATGCACTTGGCGGCATACCGGGTTGCCTTGGTGCCATCGACTGCACCCATGTGGAATTGGTCGTCCCACATGCCATGGAGGCCCAGTACCGCAACCGAAAACAATTTCATTCTCTGAATGTACAAATGGTGTGTGACTCCAACAGGATCATTACACATTGTTGTGCCCGATTCCCTGGATCAACCCATGATTCTATGATCTTGAGGAACTCTACAATACCATGCTACATGGAGCGACACGCAGGGAACAGATCCTGGCTACTCGGTGAGTCTCATTTCATGCATGATGATGTGGGGTATGTGATGCGGCAATGACCTGGCAGGAAGGGGGGGGGTGCGTACGTAGCAATGGCATTCCACATAATTCGTTTATCGTCCACATACAGGTGATGCCGGATATCCACTGAAGAGATGGCTCCTCACACCAGTCCGGAACCCACGGGACCAGCATGAGGAGGACTACAACCATGCCCACTCACGTACCCGTGTAGTCATTGAACAGGCATTCGGCCTACTGAAGACCCGTTTCCGGTGCCTTAGCAGGTCTGGCGGGGCACTCCTGTACCGCCATGAGAAGGTTGCAAAGATGGTGATGGCATGTGTCATGCTACACAACATGTGCGTACGTAGAAATGTGCCCATGCCCCCTGACGCAGAACTGCAAGCACCTGAAGATGGTCATGATGAGGGTGGGGATGTGGCAGCACCTCAAGGAGTCTGCGAGGCACAGGAGGGCCGTGAAATTCGTCAGCATCTCATAGATGCATGCTTCTAGCACTCACGCCTGGTGGCTGATACATGGACACGGGACTCGTGGCACTGTGTGTGTCTGGTACATGCACAATATGGACTGTACGCCTATGATGGCCTAGTACACAAAGATCCTTGTCCACACATCTCATTGGTTGATCGTGCATTGTTTATGGCATATGTGATATCATGTTGAACACCCTATCGACCCGCCACCCAAGTGAGCCCAACACACCCCCTCCACCCTCCTACCTTCCCCCCGAACACCAGTGTCCAAAGATGCTCATTGTCAGTGGGCAGTCGCTATTGCAAGCCCCCTCTGCGGGTATCAGGGGCACCCCTGCCTGTGGAGCGCAGGTTCCTCCCAGATCTACGTTGGGGGCTGCCCTGGGCGGAACTTGCAACGGATGATGTCTCTGCCTGCTCACGTCCATGCATGTCCCTAAGGGTTTGTGAGAGCTCAGTGAGCACACAGCGCACTGCGGCGAGTTCGGCACATACGTCTTTGGACGTCGCATGCAGTTCCCCCCTGAGGCTCTCGGTGCTTCTCTCCATTTGGACTCTCAGGCTCTCGGTGCTACTCTCCATTTGGACTCTCAGGCTCTCGGTGCTACTCTCCATTTGGACTCTCAGGCTCTCTGTGCTACTCTCCATTTGTGCCCTAAGTGTCTCAGTTGATGTTTCTATGTCTGCCTTAGTGCCCCCACATCCATCGGCATGGTCCTTGAGGAGCGTGGCCAGTTGCTGCTGTTGCACGATTAACTGGTCGAGGGACTGTTGCCTGTGCTGTGCCATGGCCATTTGCGGTGGTGTCACAGAGGGGCTGTTCGCCTCATGTTGCCCTGCCACAGGGCTTGTGGGGGATGGCCAGTCGTCGTCTTGTGGGTGCCCCTGCGTGGTATCCTCATGGTGTACGGGATGGAACAGACAGGGGGATTGGGACAGGTCATGGATGGATCTGACTTCGACATCCCCGTCTTCTGTGTCGGAGCATGCTGCCATTAATGGGGTGTCACCTATGGTGCTGCTGCCACCAGAGGCAGTACCTTCTGTGGCATCCATTGGGGGGACCTGTGGTGGTGCTGTTGTGGGCATGCTGGCTGCTGGGGTGCCTGTTGATGTTCCCTCCTGTGTGCTGCCACTTGATATGTGCTGCTGCCGTGTCTTGATGCGTGCAGCTGAGGTGGAGGGTCTTTGGCCGTCGGTCTTGGCCCTCTTTGCAGGTGTGCTGGTAGGGGTGTCCTGGAGCTCGTCGTTTGGATCGGACCCTGTGGTGGAGTAAAGGAAGGCGAGCGTTATTAATGGGTCTGTGGGAATTGGAATGGCAATGTATCACATGCATTGGGGTGGTACCTGAGGGTGATTTGGGTCGGGGCCTTGGAGGTGCTTTCATTTGTGTGTGGAGTGAGGGTGCAGTTGTTTGGCAGCCTGCAGTTAGGGTGTGCCTGCTGCACGTGTAGTGGGTGTTTTTGGGGTTTTAATGATTTATGTATTTATTGTGAGTTTTAACGTGCGCTATCAGGCCAATGTGTGTGGACGTTCTCCTGGCCATGTGTTGCTGTTGCGCTATGTGGACACATGTGAATCACATGATTGGACATTGTGGATTTGGCATGGTTTTATTTGGGCCACCTACCTGATTCTCCGGATGTCTGCACTCCTTTCTCCATCCCTCCGACTCCCTCTATGCTCTCCATTCCAATGGTGGAGGCACAGATTTCTTCCCAGGGGGTCAACTTGATGGGTGATTCCGATCCTCCCCCAGTGGCTGTGGCAATGTTGCGGTTGGCAGAAAGTATGCTACGGACGCGTATCCACAGGTCGTCCCACCGCTTCCTGCATTGCTGTGGGTTGCGGGGTGCGGTCCCCACCGCACTTACCTGCTGTGCCACCAGGGCCCATATGGCCTTCTTGTTCGCAAGTGCCGTCCTGGTCATTTGCGTGGAGAAGACGGCGGCGGCATTCTCCTGGAGGGTCTCTGTAAGCACGGTGAGTTCCTCACGGGAGAAGTGGACCTGCCGCTTGCGGTCGCACGCTTTCTTCGCTACTTTTCCCATTTTTCTTGGTTTCACTAGGGTGGATGACGGGTTGGGATGTGTCTCAGGGTGGTGTTTTTAGTGGTTGTGTGTATTTTGTGGTTTTATAGGTGTACGGCGTGTTGTTTCCCGTTCCGGGCCCATGTTTTTACTTCCGTTTCCGTATATTTACGGTCACCGTACTTTCCGGTTGGCGCTCACTGCGGTGTCCGCTATGATGGGTGGCGGTATTGCACCTAGGGCACCGTACGGCGGCGGTGTGGGCCGTTTTGGGGTCATTTCCGCCATCGCGGACTTTGCACTTCCGCCATGCCGTGGTGCTCGTGCCCGATGGGTCGGAATGGGCCGCACTTTGCTCCATCGTGCAATGGCGGAAACGCTATTTACGCTGTGGCGGTCCGGTCAGTCACTTTCCGCCAGGGTCGTAATGAGGGCCATTGTAATTAACTGGATACTCGTGCCACTTACACCTACTAAGCGGTCACCATTTGCAGACCCTTTATTCAGGTTACATCTGCTTCTCCGATGGAGGCGCCAACATTCTATTCCTTTGTCCCATGCACTTGCGCGATCTGAATGACACTTGGCTTAGTAGGATCGTTGTCTGTCTTACCTCTGTTCTCCCCTCCTTGCCGTGTCGCGCCTTGAAACACTTGTGTAGAGTCGTCGAGTGTAGAATCCTGTCCCAGCGCTGCAGCGGCCTGGGACAGGGCGGGCGAGGCCGTGTGAGTAGGCCTCTGTGACGGAGCTCCAAGACGGAGCGAAATGAAACACAGACGCGCTTCGTGAGGTGTCTGCCCCGGTACTGCCTACCTTCTGCGGGGCCGGGGCTTTTATTAGATGCCTTGCATCACCGCCTAGCGGGACGCAAGGCGGAACACAACAGCGAGTTATAAATGCCATATCATATCATATCTTTACAGGTGTGGCCTTTGACCCCCAAACTGTGCAAAGCCTTCCGGAAGAGCTAGGCAACTAGACCCGACTGTGCAGAATATTGTGCGGTTCCGCAATAGGTTTCCCGTTCATTTTCCCATAAGACGGGGTTTTCAGTGGACTGTAGCACTTTTAAAGGAATCGATTTTCACGAGGTCACGTGCATTTGAAGAGGCAGCCACACTGGCAGTGACATTTGAAGGTTTGATGTAAATATGCCCTTAGTTTATTTTAAAATCTACATACCCTGCAAAATCATTCTTGACACGTTTTTTTACGTTTCATGAACGTTTACATGTTGAAAATGAAGGCTAAAAAAGATGTGCATTTTGTATTGGGTTTTCCAGAGACCCTGAAAATGCACGCTTTTTACAATAGTTCCGATTCTTGAGATTTCTTCAGCTAAACTTGAAATATTCAAAAAAAACAATGTACTTATATACTTGGACATGCAACTGATTGTATGATACAAAGACACACTCAGCATATGACACACCAAAGGGAAGGAGGAAAACCAAGCAGCACTGCGCAGGATCCCTAGAAACAATAACGAACTTTGCCATGGGAAAGAAACATGAAACAATCAACATTAACTGAACGGTAGCCTTAGAACAGATACCATTGATGCACACGTAGCATTGAAACATGCGCAGCATAGACACACACAAAGCACCGAAAAAACACACGCAGCACTGAAACACACACAGCATTCATAACCCTGGCATCCGTCCATTCTTATCCAACACATATCCATAGCACATTCCCTTTTCCCCCAGAAAAGTGTAGAATGAGAACTGTTTGTTTTTTGGTATAAAAGGCCGCAGATTTATTCCACAATAACACCAAACCAAAACCACACTGCACACAACACATTTGTGGAAAATTACTCATAAGATGTGGCGACTGCTCCGTGTCCACAATAACCTGCTTCCCCCTTTCCTTCCCCAAGTGTCCAGAATAGGCCCAACTCTCCCAACCTTTGCATCCGAGCCTCTCCTGCCCCTGCAGGCGCTCCCGGGCAAGGGAGAGTGCCGTTTCCTTGGGGTAAACTGAGCCCTAGTTGTTCCTCCCATACGCCCCTGCCGCTTAGGCTCTCAAGGGGTGCTGGGTCTGAGAAGAGCGAAGACCCTTCTTGGTTTCTCCTGGCTCATCCGGAGTCTGTCTCATGTGTTTGTTCGGCCAAACACTGCCACACCGCCTTGTCATCCTGCGACGTCGATGACCAGGTACTTCTGCTTGTTCTGTTCGTAGGGTAGGTGGGTGGGAAAACGAAAAGCTCCTTCCGCGACTCCTGGACGGGTGTCCTTCGTGGTGGCTGGATGCTGTCCGTCTTACAGATCCTGCCTGTTATTAAGAGGGAAACCCCTCCTCTATCTTTTGTCTGCCCTTCGCAGGCTTTTCCTGAGATTCCCCGCGCTTTCCTGTTTCGCAGGCTTTGCTGGTGTTTTGCCGCGCTGAGCACGGCGCCTCCCCTTTCTCCAGACGCAGCATTGAAACACAGGTAGCATAGAAGCACACAAAGCATTGAACCACATGCAACATTGTAATATACCGTGCAATGAAACACACAAAGGGGATCATTTTTCAATGTGGGGATTATTTCCAAGGTGTTACGCCTGTTTTACCACCATGCTCCATGAGCACGTAGCGTACAGCTTTTATGCCATTCATGTACGTTACGGCTCACATTTAAACATTTGTATGGTAGAGAGGAGGTGAAGAACGGAATTTGCGTTTCCGCCACCTCCTTCCTCTCTGCCATAGAAATGCTCCAGCATCTGTGCAGGCATTGATGTTCATGCCGGTGCAGATGCTGGTGAACACAATGGGGTCCGCCTGCCTTATTCTCCTGCATAAAGCAGGTAGACCCCCATAGGGATCCATTGTACAATCTCCCTGCCATGCTAGCATTGCTGGGAGCGCGCACAATTACAATTTGCGCACATGGTAAGCAGGGAACCCAGATGAAATGAAATCCTCCCAGACATGCTCGCATCTCGGGTGGGTTTCATTTCAATTGTGAGCGCTGCTTGCCATACGAGCATGGCAAGCAGATCTCACAAACAAAAGTAAACACTGCCTGTAGTGCCAGCATGCCAGTCAGTGTTTACTCACTTTGAACTGCGAAGTGCAAATGTGAAGGGCAAAAGGTGGCGTACAAGGGTGTGCGCTGCCCTTTGCCCTTTACATTTACATCCCGCAGTGCAAATGACGAGGATTTGGTGGCGGGGAGCCGTATACGTTTTAGTGTAAACGTAACGTCTCTACACCCCCAAATTACTCATTTCGCCAACATGAGCTCCTTAGTATTGAAATAAATGTTGCAGTGGGACACACATAGCATTGAACCCAGTAGCAGTGTATCATTAAAGCACATGTCATTTTGAAAGAAGGATGGAAGAAGGGAAGTATGTATGGTTGAGTGAGGGAGTGATGGATGGAATGAAGTATGGATGGAGCATTGGAAGGGTTGTGGAAAGGATGGATGGACGCTTGGGTGGAAGACTGATGCAATGGAGCGAGGAATGGAAGGAGAGTTTGAGGGGGTATGGATGGAGGGAGAGATGGATGCAGACGGAATAGTGGAAGGGAGTGGGAGGGATGGACAAGGAAGAGATGGAGTGAGGGATGGAGGAAGGGGGGAGATATGAGGGGAGTGACAGAGGTATGTATGAAGGGATTGGAGTTTGGGGTAGATACAACACCAACCACATGCACACTTGCTGATGATGGACATACCATAGGGCTGCAACAAACATACTAAACATGTATAACTAACAGCATTCGCCCATTCATTTGTGGATCCTCGATGTGCAGCCACAAAAACACCATCACTTCTTTATAGGGCTCAAAGAACATACTCTGCCTGTAAAATAGGGAACAAACGTTTCATGACTGTTACACGAGTGTCTAGGAGATGCATGCGCTGAAATGCACACACTATCAAGACACTATAGGCCTGAAGGTAGCATAAAATGGACATTAGTCAAGCACGCCAATATGCATGCATTTGTGGCTGAAACAGTTAAGCATACTGCGCATGTAAGCTAGGGACACCAATGACATATACATTTGAAGGTGATGCATGATATGATAGGATAGGTTATTTACAATGCACTTAATACCAAGAGGTTTCTAAGCGCGGACCCAGGGATCGAAGCTGTGGTGCTGCGTGTCGTCTTGCTTCCAAAGCGAGCACACTGCCCCTGAGCTATGTAAGTGATTTCAATCCGGCACACACCCAAGTCAACGCCTAGCGTGTAATGCACAACTGAAATCCTTATTTCTTTTTGTCTTAAAGTTCTTTATTCTGCACGATGTACCACTCATATCACGCCCCTCTCCTGGAACCCACCCCCGGTCACACTGAACCAGGAATCAGGCTGGTTCGCAAAGTTAAAATATTTATTTATGTATTTACAATTTAATCACGGTATGTTTTAATGGGTACACAATAATCACCAATGGGGTGATGTAACACTGAATAATCTCTTTAATACACAAGGAGTAATAGTGAGCAAAACAATTCAGCACATAAATAAAACTTTTGTGTGTGTGTTTAGGTCAGGTAGCACTGTGGTTAAAGGTTCCCCTTGCACACCCCTCAACCCCCCAATAGGCAATGTAAAGAGATAGGAGGAGAGAGAGCAGGTATTCAGGAATGGCAGAATTCAAACAGAATATCAATCCCAATTTCCCCCAGCAACACAAGAGAAAAAAGGAATTGATTGGCAAGCTGTCAGAATGGTTTTAAAGTTATTTTAGGATGGATTGGAAAAAACACTTAATATGGTCTAAATTGCTGAAAGTGTTATAATTCTTATGGCAGCTGCTTTGGATAGTTGCACACAAACACTAGCAATGATTTAATACCAAAAAACAATTTGAAATCTGAAAATTGAAGTTGGAAGCACTCAAAAACTGTTTACACGTGTCAGAATGTCCCTAAACGAAAATTCAAGGCAAACCTTTCACTGCATAACGAGAGAACTATGTGGATTTTGTTTCTAGCACAATAACTGAGGGAGGTATGGACGTTTTAGTGTAGGTCATTTTTTTTTGAGATAGGCGCAAGAATGGTAAACAGGAAGGCACTTTTAAAATGACAAATGGGATTTCTTACACTAGAGGATGACTATGAATAAACGAATACCACACAGGAACACAGCCACTTGATCAGGGTGACTGCCTACTGAGGAGCTCGCCTTCTTCAGATGAAAAATTATCAGCGCCAAGATAGTTTTAACAATACTAGTACAGGAGGAAGATAGGATGGTTTGGATGGAGGGTTCAGACAATTCAAAAATACTCCTAACAACACAGGTTCGGAATATAAGATAGCATGGGTTTAAGATAGGGATTGACTATGGACAGTACATATGCTAGTGACACAGTTCTTTCTATAGATTCTCACTAGATATGTTTTTAAATGGAACCATCAGGATTCTGGTCAGGGAACTGGATCTGGTTTTAGGACAGATTGCTGGGCACATCGGATTGGGCAGCGTCAAGGCACTCTGGTCACCGCACGGCACCGGACTGGATTGGATCTGCAATGGCACTCTGGTCACAGCACGGCAAAGGACTGGATTGGATCTGCCCTTCTTGGTTATGATGGACATTATTTTCAGCAGGCAAGCAGTACAGCACAGCCCGGCTGTCTTTTGGTCCCCCTTAGAATTGTGGGATTTTGGTTCTGGAGTTTGAGGCCTAGCTGAAAGTGGTTCAGCTATGCAATGGGTCTTTCTGCTTTGCCAAGTTTCTGGAGTCTGGAGCAAGGAAGATGTAAAGTCCTGCAGCAGGGTGCTCCGCCAGCATCGGGATAGTGAGTGAATCTATCTGTGTTTATCTGCCCTCTGCTGTCTCTATTTATGCTATGATAAAGGGTGTGTATGTGTGCTGGTTTAGCATAAACTCGCCCCTTTGACAGGCGATTGGTCAGCGTCTCCTCTCTGCCTTGATAGGAGGAGATAAACAGTGTGTCACCTTTATGGTGTGGGTTTATGAGGCTTAGAGTCCACCCCTAGCCTCTTGAACACAAAATCTACTTTTGACACAAGACATATTTACACGTGAGTAACCTCTATAACAATCACAATACAGATTATATATTTTGTGTAGCAGCTACTCCTCAAAACCTCGTCGCTGTGGGATCTTGTGTCTGCTTTTCACTGAACTTCGCCCTGTTCATCCGGAATACAATGTCCAATTTATCAGCAAATTTCTATAAGTGTGCGCGTATAACATGGGCATACGTGTATAAAGTTTCATACTTCTAGCAGAAATACATTTGGTGTAAAATCACATTTTCTGCCGTTTCTTTCCAGAACATGTCACACAATCTTTCCGCCTCTTGAAATGTGCAACCAAAATTTAGATGTACAATTCTGTTACTTTTGTATTTTTTACAATTTTAAGTGGTAAGTTAGAAGTCTTTAAGCAAAATGTTCCTTGTGAATGTTCAGCCACAGATGGGTGTTCGGGTCCGCCTCTTTTTGTCTCCCTTCAGTTCAGAAGCAGTCTCCTCCCTGTTCTCTTGGCAGAAGCCATTTTAGAACTGTCCTCACACCTAGCATTTCCTGCTTTGCAGTTTACCATTGTTTCCTTCCCCACTGCAGACCAGGTTCTTCCCAAACCCTATAATTATCACTTTGGGTTGTTTTTCTGGTGGAAGCAGATGCCTTGCCTCTGTGAGGAAAGCTGTTATTCCAGTTTGATAGCTTTAGCCAGCTTACTTTACTTGTTACTTCTGTTGAATTTTCCCTTAGTATAAAATAAACTTGTGGGAGCAAATCACAGCTAAATACTTATTCAAGATTTTAAACCATGGAATCAACACAATTACAAGATGGGGTACTCTCAACAACAGGCCTCTTAGATTGCAAACATTTGATTTCAGTTTATACATGTTTAAAGTTTAATCAGGCAGTCTACTGACAGCTGTCATTCAGGAGGCCCAGGGTACTGCACCCAGATTTTGACAGATTCACAGACGCGCCACTTTTGCTGTGGAAATCCCTTGATGCTTTCAGCTTTTCAGGACATTGTAAGTTCACAATGATTTTTTACACTAAGTGAATTGTAGCACCCAGCAAGAATTGTGGATGTTTGAGGGTGTTTTGTACCGGCATTCTGCAGTTTCAGCAACAAAGAAACAGTGATTTAAAGCAAGATTTGGGTTTCCTTTAGCAAAACACTGCTTTTCCTTCTGTGCTCCATTTTCACATGTTGTGGAGCCGAGTGACATGTTTCAGGAGTGAGATCTCTGTTCCACCACTGACAACATGCATGGCAGATTGGGCAGCCATCTTTTTGTGCTTTGCAAAGCGCCATTTTCAGAGGTTTTGGCACGCACAAGGGTTTTGCAGCCATTTTACTATTTTTGGCACCATCAGAACACAGTGATGCCGCATGGCAGAGAAAAAGTGGGTCAAAACATGCTACAGCTATCCTCCCGAGACTGTACAGATGCATGTGCAGACGCTCACACATACACAGACTAACAACACATGATATGGCTGCAATAAACATACTATGCACATACACCAACATAATTGACACACATATTTGCAGATATCACACACACTCATACATTATAGGGCTGAAATGAACATACTAAGCACAAAATAAAGAAAGTATTAAAAAAAAATAAACATAAGACATAGAAGTCATTGACAGGTGTATTTGCTGATATTAGAGAGATACTGTGAAGGATTGCCATCTGGCAGGGGTGAAGAAGTACAGCATTTTTCAAATTATTATTCATTGATAACATTATGTGGGTAATTCCATCTCAGAAAGGCTGACCTGCTAACCAAATCTCCATTTCATAAACTCCATGCCAAAAGCAGAGTGTACTCTTGGCCCTGGTTGAATCAGTATCCCGATCTGCAGTGCCTGCTCTCCAGTGGCACAGAGCAGACTAAAGGTCACAGGTGCCACCTGACAGCTGCAGTGACAGCAATTCACTTCAGGACAGGGGCTGTATTTAGGATATGCATGTGTCAGCACTGTGAACCCAGCTCAGCTGTGGAATGGTTATGTGTAGTCTGGTCAGACAGCCTGGCCCTGCTAACCTTTGTTGTGTAGGCAGGCTGTGCTGAACCACCTCACCCTGTGCTGCACTCCCATTGGTTTCTGAGTGTTTTCTTCCATCCATTCAGGGACTGGCAGGCTCCAGCTGGCCCTCTCAGCAAAGGCCCACTTCCAAGGCCCCTGTCTCCCTATCCGCTTCCGGAACGCTAATTGGGGTCCTCCCTGCACCTTAACCACAATGATGCTGCCACCTCACTCCTCTAAGAAATCCAGACTGCCTTGACTTTGCCACCTCCAGAACTATGGGTTAGTTCCCTCCTTATGGACTCACTCCTACTGCCTTTGACTATCACTGTTCTTTCTGCGTGTTACTCCCATGTTGTCATCCTGCTGCGCAGTGCTTCCTAAAACCCTTTGCCAACATCCGATTCCAAGATTGAAAAAGTCAAATCTTGCTGTTTTTGCTTTGTGCTTAAAAGTCAAATCTTGCTGTTTTTGCTTTGTGCTTAAAAGTCAAATCTTGCTGTCTTTGTTTTGTGCTAAAAAGACAAATCTTGCTGTTTTTGCTTTGTGCTTAAAAGTCAAATCTTGCTGTTTTTGCTTTGTGCTTAAAAGTCAAATCTTGCTGTTTTGCTTTGAGCTTAAAAGTCAAATCTTGCTGTTTTTGCTTTGTGCTTAAAAGTCAAATCTTGATGTTTTGCTTTGTGCTTAAAAGTCAAATCTTGCTGTTTTTGCTTTGTGCTTAAAAGTCAAATTTTGCTGTTTTTGCTTTGTGCTTAAAAGTCAAATCTTGCTGTTTTTGCTTTGCGCTTAAAAGCCAAATCTTGCTGTTTTTGCTTTGTGCTTAAAAGTCAAATCTTGCTGTCTTTGCTTTGTGCTAAAAAGACAAATCTTGCTGTTTTTGCTTTGTGCTTAAAAGTCAAATCTTGCTGTTTTTGCTTTGTGCTTAAAAGTCAAATCTTGCTGTTTTGCTTTGTGCTTAAAAGTCAAATCTTGCTGTTTTTGCTTTGTGCTTAAAAGTCAAATCTTGCTGCCCATTGGGAAACTCTCTGTATTTTGCTTGTATACTGTTTCTTCTCTGTAACTTGCCAGCACAGTGACCTCACCACTCTCTTTTGTCCCACACCTACCTACCTTAGCCCCCCCCAGTATCTCCATCCTCTCCTCTCTTCCACCCCAATGGCGCTTTCTGTTTCTCCTATCTTTTCAAATAGCTTCTCCATTGACTATCCTTCC
The DNA here is from genome assembly GCF_040938575.1 of Ambystoma mexicanum. Taxonomy (NCBI): domain Eukaryota; kingdom Metazoa; phylum Chordata; class Amphibia; order Caudata; family Ambystomatidae; genus Ambystoma; species Ambystoma mexicanum. The sequence goes on from NC_090921.1 coordinate 467,043,783, forward strand.
CTTCTCACTAGGTCTGGTAGGAAGAAGTTCAAAAAGGATATCTTGGCCTCTAACCCTGGTCTTCCTATCGCCGAAACCTACTCCAATGCTTCCGCCAGACAGACCCTTACCGACATCCTCTTTGTCGTTCCTTCGCCAGATCTATGGACTCCTCATATGGTCTCTGTGCTCTGCCCTATCTGCCCCTCTCCCATTAATGGTGGCACTCGCTGGGAAGTTCTCATGGCTTCCTTCGACTCCTCTAAAGTCATCATTAATGTCTACCTAAATAGCACTGTCATGGTCCAAGGCCCTTAGGCCAATCTCCTCCTCTTTGATAGGCGCTTCCATCGCCTCATCAATTTCCTCTCATCTCCTGCTGTCCCCTCCTCTTCCCCCTTGGCTACCTTGCCCTCTCTCTCCTCCTCCTCCTCTGCCCCTCGTAGGGCTCTTTATCCTCCGCAGGGCGTACCTCTTATCTGTACCCCTCCCCGGAAGGTCTTTAAGGCTGGCAACCTTCTTCATATTGCCACTCTCAACACTCGCTCTGCCGTCAAACACTCCTCTGACATCTGCCACCTCCTTGAAGAACTAGACCTTGATGTCCTTGGTCTTACTGAGACATGGTTCATGGCCAGCTCTGTCACGAGCTTTGACACTCTCCTCCCTGATGGCTACAAGATCCTCTCAGCACCCAGATCCTCCCGGTCTGGTGGGGGGGGGGGTAGCCCTGATCTTTCCTGAGTGGATTCCTGCCTCTATCATTCCCACTCAGACCTACTCCTCCTTTGAATGTCTTGTCTGTAGGCTTTCTCTCTCACCTACCCATTCTCTTACTGTTGTTACCATCTACCGGCCTCCTGGTCAAATCACCTCATTTCTCTCTGAGTTGGCAGACCTCTCCTCCTCTCTCCTGGCCTCTACCACTGAACTCCTCCTCTTCGGTGACCTAAATATACATTTAGACTCTCCTTGCTCCTCCTCTGTACTCTTCCGTGACCTCTGCAACTCCCTCTCCCTGTCCATCCTCCCCTCTGGACCGACTCACTCTGTAGGGCACACACTCGATGTCTTGATCTCCTCTGACCTCCCCCTCTCCATCCCTCTGACCACTCCTCTCTCCTGGAGCGATCACTCCCTCCTCTCATCTCATCTCTCCTTCTCTTCCCCCCAAGCCAAGCCTACCCCAACACTGCCACCTACCTTCTTGGACATCCGGCCCATGAAGAATGTGTCAGTTGAGGCTTTTGACGCCACTTTCTATCCTCTCCTCCACCTTTGGCTGTCTCACATCCTGACACAGCCCTGTCTCTGCTCTACTCTTCAATTTCTGATACACTTGATGCTCTTGCCCCTGTCATGAGGATCCATTTGAAGTCCAAAGCCAAGTGCAATTCCTGGTATGACTCTGACCTAGCTACACTTAAACGTAAGTGTAGGGCGGCTGAGAGGAAATGGAGGACTTCCTGTTCATCTTCTGACAAACTGGCCTGTCGCCTGCTACAAAGGCAATACCGACTCTCTGTCCTCACCAAGAAGAGAGTCCACATTCAAGCTTGTGTTTCTGCGACATCCAACAACTCGGCCGAACTCTTTAAAATCTGCAAGAAGCTGGCCAACCCTGCTGCAGTCTCTACCCCTCCTGTTGCCTCCCAGGCTCTTTGCAATGCCCTTGCCTCTCACTTCTTTTAAAAAACCCAGGACATCCTGTCCACCCTCTCCACACACAACCCTCCTCTCGCCATTCCATCTGTGCTTGCTGACCTTCCTTTAGCCACCCTCCCACCATACTTCTCGTCCTGTCCTCTTTTCACCCCTGACGAGGTCGCTAGACAAGTCCGATCTATGAAAGCCTCATAAAAACAGGTTCATCCCTGTTCCTCTAAAGCCATCAAGGACCATATTGACACCCTCGCTCCGGCCCTTGCTGGTTTTTGCAACCACTCATTTGCCTCGGTATCCTTCCCCTCCCCTATGAAGCACTCCTTTGTGCATCCTCTTCTCAAGAAACCCACAGGTGATCCTTCTTGTCCAGCTAACTATCGCCCAATTTCCATTACTCCCTCTCTTGGCAAACTCCTGGAAAAGTTGACCATCTCTTAGTTTAACCTTCATTCCAATTCTGTTGGCTGTCTCCATGACCACCAGTCTGGGTTCAGAGCTGCCAGAAGCACGGAAACTGCTCTCCTGAACATCCGTGAAGATCTGCTCTCCAACCTTGACTCTAACATTCCCTCTGTCCTCATCCTCCTCGATCTCTCTTCTGCCTTCGACATGGTCAACCATACCATCCTGCTCAACCGTCTCTGTGAAAACCTGGGTATCACTGATCAGGCTCTGGCCTGGCTGACCTCTTTCCTCTCAGATCGACCCCCCCAGGTCCAACTTCGGTCCTTCCTTTCATCTATCTTCCTCTCTACCTGTGGTGTTCCCCAGGGGTCTAAGGGTCTAACCTCTCGCCCTGGCTTTTCAACCAATACCTGGAAACTCTCGCCCACTGCATTTTCTGCTCAAATTTTCAGTGTTACGCTGACAACACTCAACTCATTTTCAGGCTGCCCTCTGCCACCTCCTCTCCCTCTCTCATCTCTGATTGCCTAACTGCCATTCAAGATTGGTGTTCCGCCAATGATCTTTGTCTGAATGCCAGCAAGACAGAGATCCTCCTCATCGGCACACCTTCACCATCCTTTCCCCTCACTCTCTGGCCGGCCTCCCTTGGCCCTCCTCCTACCCCCACCTGCGAAGCAAAGAACCTTGGGTCATCTTTGACTCCACCCTTTCCTTCTCCGCCCACATCTCTGAGGTCTCAAAAAAGTCAAATTTCCGACTGCACCGCCTCAGAGGTACTCTGCCTTTCCACTCCTTCCCCCAGAAGCTCATGGTATCCCAAGCTCTGGTTCTCTCTAGCTTGGACTATTGTAACAGCCTCTTTCTAAATCTACCAGCCTCCACTCTCCACCCTCTGCAACTAATCCAGAACAGGTCTGCGAGACTTGTCCTTGGCCTCAAGCCCTGGGATCGTATCTCTCCAGCTCTGAAATATCTCCACTGGCTCCCAGTGGATGCAAGGATTAAATTCAAAACCCTGTGCATTGTCCACAAGGCTTTCTGGGGCCTGGATCGAAATACCTTCAGCTATCCCTCCGCAAATACCTAACCTCTCGAGCTCTTCGCTCCTCTACCTCCAACTCCCTCAAGGTCAGTCGTTTTTCAAAGAAACGAGCTGGGGGTAGATCTGTCTTCTGCTGGGGCCTCCCTCTGGATCAGCCTCCCTGCCACTCTAAAACTTGAGGTGAACCATCTCCGGTTCCGGAAGCACCTCAAGATCTTCCCCTTTTCTTCTGCCTTCGCTCCCCCTCTCCCCTGCTGATCTGTTCTCTCTTGGCACTGTGCACCTTGCCACACTCTGTCCTTTGGGTCCAGGTACCTGCTCACCCTGCCACCCTCCTGCACTGCCTCCGGGCCACCCCTTGCACTGGGATCTGTATCTGTACCCATACAGCCCCCCCCATTTCTTCCTGTACTTATCAGACCTACCATGTCTGCTGCCTTAAACCTAGCACTTGCAAATTGCTGGCTGCATTACCACTGTTTGTTGCCCTTATTATTTATTTATTTTTATTTATCTGTTTCTCCTCTGCTTCGCACTTTCCACTTCTCCCTCCTTCCATGCACTTTTCCCCTCCCTCTCTCCCATGCACTTGCACGTTCTCAATGTCACTGGGCCTAGTAAGATCACTGTTTTGTTCTCCCCTGTTCCCCTCCATTGCCTTGTCCTGAAACACTTGTGTACGAGCGCAATAGAAATAAAATATCAATCAATCAATAACCTGCAGGGCAGGAGACTGAATGAGTGGGTCTCTCCTTTGATCCTTTGCGAGGTCTGCCAACACATCTCTCTACTAGGACAGTCTCCCAGCAGGAGCAGTCCTGGGAAATAGGAATTAAAGGACACACCCACCCTAAAGGACTGGCCTCACACCAGGCTGCTGCACACCTAAAGGGCCTTTAATGCTTTTGACAAGGGAAGGGGCAAGGTTAGTGGAGACAGGAGGTGCTCAACATAATCAAAGGAAGATTCCACCATCTTGTTTGTCGCTATATCTCTCTCTCCTTCCTGACCCCTTCACTTCCTTTACCACAAAGTACTTTGATTATGATGTCAGAAATCAAAGACCACTTTTCACAAGGGATTGGAAAATGTAAAAAGGCTTGCCTTAGTCCAATTACCTGTAGATGTGTCCATTTAAATGAATGGGGCTCCCACTCCTTCTTTTCATGAACAGTCAAAGAGAGAGGAACCAGGGTAGAACAGAAGCAGTGCCTCCTGGTGGGCGCACAAGGATGTGTTAGTTCAGCGCTTCTTCAAAGTGCAGGTTACCTTATGAGCTTGTAAACCGAGAAGGGTGCTCTCTACTCCAGAGGAGTTCCTCAGTTCACACTCTTTTCCCGCTCAATGGGAAGACATTAATCATCATTCATTCATGGAGTTGTGAAGGGTCTCATCGGACTGCTGCATGGATCCTGGCCTTTTCAGGAGGCTAGTGCCTTCTTGCCATTCGATCCGCACTTGTATGCGCAGAAACAGGGCCACCCTCACTCTGAAATCTTAAATGAGCCCAGAGAGAAGAACCAATCGTATTAGTGTGTACAGACAGTACGCCTCAGAGTCTTGCCAAGTCCAAGACAAAGCTCGGCCAGAGACTACACTGAATTCTGTAAGTATTTAGAGAAATCCTTTTTGGAGAAACTACTCAACATTAAGGTTAATAAAATACTTTAGCCCATAAACAACCCCAGAAGAGGAAAGTAAGCCACTGGGATCAATGTTTGCAAGCTCTTCTCAAGGACAGAGCAAGAATCTTACTGTTTTACTCCGTTATTTAGCAGCAGAGAAAGAAAGGAACATTTAGAAGGTTCCATTTAATTTTCTGTAAAGAACCTATACATAATTATGGATGTTCATATATATCTTCAAGTCTTGGGGTAAGGTCTGGAGTTATTCTAAACAAGACCATTTGAAGGAAGTTAGGAAGCTCTAAGTTCCAAGACCTCTATTTATTTCAACAATAACTTCAAAAGATAAAAGGCCAAAAGTCAACCAATACTCCCTCCCGCACCCCAGGCACCTCGCAGGGGAGCAAAGGTAATTAGGAAATGGGTCAGAGGGAGAAAGTCATGGCAGGGCAGGTGGGGAGAAGTAATCAGACTTGACGTTTTTCTGCTTTCTCTTACTTTTCTGCAGATTTGTGGAACAATCTGAAAATGGAGAACCTGGGTGTTATGTTCCGCCCTGCGTCCCGCTACGCGGTGACGCAGGGCGTCTCTAATAAAAGCCCCGCCCCCGCGTTCGGGAGGCAGTTCTGGGGCACACCAGCAACGAGCGTGGGTGTACATCAATACAGCTCGAGCTGGCGCTGCGCCACAGGCCGCGCGGCCTAGTCCTGACACGCCAGCCCCCAGGTGCGCACATCGCGGGCTGGAATCTAACAATGGCGACGAGGCGGAACGAAATCCAACACGCGCTTGGCGTGTGAAAGCATACCGATGGCCCACATCCATCGCGTCGAAATTTTTGGACACCCGGTGGGGGGCGGATCGCACACGTGACCCCCCCACCCAAAAAAAAAGAAAAAAAAAAAAATTTCATTTGTTTCCACATCTGCATTTCTCCTTTGCCCCACGACATCCAGCTGGGCATGGTGGAGCCAGTCGACATCTGGACACCCACACTTGAATGCAGTGACACGGACTGCCAACCAGGGCAACGCTGAAGCACCAGGTCCTGCGCTTTCCACACTCAGCGGTAGGGAGCCACGGCACATCCGGTGAAGGCCCGATTCCTCAGCTCTGGCAGTCACTTGAGCGTATCACGACAGCACCGACAAGGTACACGTCGACATGGCGGCTGGCACATCAACCCCTGGGCCCATCACGCCATCCAGAATTGCGGCAAACCTGTCGCTGTCATCCCCCCAGCCTCGCACGCAAGGAGGGTCGTCAACTCTAATCCAGCCATTTGACCCCTTCACGGACCCATCGTCAAGCGGACCCAGATGGCAGCTGTGGATCCAGAAGTTCGAGATGGCGATGGAGTGCAAGGAGGTTACGGCGGCCAGGAAGATGAAAGCACACCTACTCCTCAGTGCGGGTGACGAGGTACTGCGCATTTTCAACTCCCTCAATGTTGATGATGGACAAGATGCATACCAAAGTGCAAAAGATGCCCTCACAGCTCATTTTCTCCCTCAACTAAACTCGGACTACGAGACTTTTATATTCTGCACCACTATACAGGCAGCGGATGAAACCTTAGACGCGTACCACACCCGATTGAGAAAATTGGCCATGTCCTGCGAGTTCACAAACGTGGAGAGGGAAATTAGGAGGCAAGTCATCAATGGCGTACACTCAGAAAAACTAAGACGCCTGATCCTCAGCGAGAGAGGCATTCCTTTACAGCGCATCCTTGAACTCGGACGCCAAAGGGAACTGGCTCACACCAGAGCGGCCAACATGGAGGCCACGCTACACAGACTGCAACCTGCCCTCAGCACTGCCATGGTCGCCCAGATCTCCAATAAACTATCCTCGAGAGAGGACCACAGCAGGGGATATGGCCAGAACAGGTGGCAACCGCGCATTCCCGGGCCCACAGAGTGCGGCTGGTGTGGTGGCCCACGACATGGCCGTCGCAACTGTCCCGCACAAGGAACCACGTGTGGAGCATGCGGCAGGAAGGATCATTATGCTACCGTATGCAGATCAGTGGGCAGCTCCACTCAGCCCCCACCGAATCCCCCTGAGAAGAATGCGACCAAGAAAAAGAAGCAGGCCAACGCAAGGAGGGTCGCAGTGGCCAACTCCTCCACGGAGGAAGAAGGGGATGACGTCTCGACAGTGCAGCAAGACATCAGTAAAGACAACGACAGAAAAGGGAGGAAGGTGTATCTGGTGCATGCTTTGAGCCAAGGTCAGGGACCGCCAAGAAGATCTGCCCGAAGGCGCAAGTGCATGGTCACCGTCCAGAACCAGCGCATCCTCATGACCATTGACACAGGCGCTTCAGTGAATGTGATGCCCACAAGCATATTCCAGACTCTTAAACCCCTACCAGATCTGAAAAGCACAGACACGCTGTTATACGCATATGGCAGCCGGAAGCCCCTACCAGTGATTGGCAGGTTCCGCACGATGCTGGAACACGGTGAAAACAGACTATGGTCCAAAGTCTATGTCGTGAAGGCAGGAATCGAATGCCTCCTGAGTGGGGACGCAGCAGAAGATCTGGGAGTGGTCAAATTCGTCTGCCACGTCGATGAGGTCGAGGAGGTGGAGAACATATTAAGACAATACCCCAAGCTACAAGAGGGAATAGGCTGTCTTAAGGGCAAAACCATCAAACTGCACATCGATGAAACCGTACAGCCCAAGGCCGTAAGACATCGCAGAACACCGTTCCACATGAGAGACCAAGTGGAGCAGGAACTCAAGGCCTTGGAAGAAGCCGGCATCATAGAAGAGGTCACAGGACCCACACCATTGGTCTCGCCAATGGTGGTAACGCGAAAATCCAAACAGCCTGGAAAAGTGCGGATCTGCATAGATATGCGCCTCCCGAACACTGCCATCAAAAGAGAGCGCCACATCACACCAACAATAGATGAAATCGTGGCTGACCTCACGGGGTCCTGTGTGTTCTCGAAAGTTGACCTTTACCGTTTCCTACGAAACTATCGAGTCACCCCCCACAGCACAACTGGCATACCACCGGCAGACCTCATGTTTGGCACCGTCATCAGATCCTCGATCCCGCATCATCCAAGCAGGACCCCGGACGCGATCAACGAGGAATGCACAGAAATGAGGAGACGGGATGCCAATGCCCACATGAGCGGCAAGAGGAGAGCGAGGCCGTCTAACCATCAAGTGGGGGATCAAGTCATCATGCTACGCAACCCCACCAAGGCAAAGCTCGACACCAGATATGAGGAACTGCCATGGACCGTCAGTGATCGGCACGGAACCATGGTGACTGTGACACGAGGACGCCGTCAAGTGACGAGGAATTCGTCGTGGTTCAAGGCGGTACCCCGCACCTTGTGAACAGACAAAGAGTGTCACTGGGAAGAAGAAGACGCTCGGGCCAGCGAAGAGGAGCCTGGATCCATCCCAGATGAAACAGGAGCGGAGGACAGAACTTGGGAACCACCGGAGGCCCCTAGCCTCGAGGACACCACCAATGAAGGTGAACCCGATCGGGAGCCAAGGGGCTGTAGTCCCCGAGAAGGGCGATACGGCCTGAGAACTGCCACGAGACCGCCAGCCAAGCTAAGTGACTATGTGTGGTAGCCAAGGCACACCAGTTGAGTGCATGTTGTATTGTGTTTTCGTTGTTTTACAATAAAGGAGGAATGTTATGTTCCGCCCTGCGTCCCGCTACGCGGTGACGCAGGGCGTCTCTAATAAAAGCCCCGCCCCCGCGTTCGGGAGGCAGTTCCGGGGCACACCAGCAACGAGCGTGGGTGTACATCAATACAGCTCGCGCTGGCGCTGCGCCACAGGCCGCGCGGCCTAGCCCTGACACGCCAGCCCCCAGGTGCGCACACCGCGGGCTGGAATCTAACACTGGGATTTTTCTACATGTTATCCACTTCCCCAATTCCCCAGGGGTGTTTGGACATAGCTGAAGGCAAAGCAGACTGTAGGGGAAACTCTCACATGTGTCTGGGGTTCAGCAGCTCTTGCAAATGTCATCCAGTTGGAACCTGAAATAAAAGAACCTCATGCTCCTAGGGCGCCCGTGCTTCCAATGATACTTCTACTACTTAACCTACTGTAGCTACATTTCTTTTTCTTCGGCAAAATATGGCTGGACCTCTTGGGTACCATAGACACAATTTGTTTTCTGCTATTATGTTGCTTAGAAGCACTTACACTCACCTGCCCAGAGCTATGTGAGCACTGTTTATTTTTGTGTTACTAGAGAGCCATTCACTTTCATTTTCTGATATGCAGTAGGTTGTTCCTTTGGATCTATTTTCAGTTATTCTTCTCGGGCTTGACAGCACATTGAAAACAGAAACTGGCTGAAAAAACAAAAGGACTCGTAGTTCCAGCAGTTCCAGCTAATGCGCTTTCTACCACTTCACCCGACGCTCCACCCTGAGGCATAAGCCTTTCTGCCATTGCCCCCTCCCTTTGCCGCCTATGTTATGTGGTGTACTCTGTACACTCTGCACCCACTAACATACACATTGAAAAAACAAGATAAAACTGAATAAACATGTTTGTAACCCCTGCTTCCTTTACCCCACCATCTAACCCTGCCAAAAATGATTACAAAGTAAAAAAAAAGTTCCTTAAACATCAACTAATGAGTTCTCACTCTAAGCAGTAATTACGTGTGTTTTAATATGAAAAGAATGTGAGGATGACACGGTCGAAAAAAGGATGCATTCATATTGTTCCAGTCCCGAGGATGTGGTCAATCATCACACCAAGTGCAGTCATGAACGAAAAACAGAAAATGGTAGTCATACACTGTATATCTTACTTGCTGCTCTCATTGCATGACATGCTCCTCCCTATCCTCCTTTTGACCTTGGAAGTAATTGGTTTGCGAGGAAACATTTCAGCAAACAGTCTTTTGTGGGAATATTTTTCCGCAACCACTTCCTTGGTCAGTTGGGGTGCATTAGCAGACTTTGACCTCCCCCCTTTTTCTTTGTTCTCCAACTAAAATCACTACATTGCAATTATTGGCTTTTCGCTCCTCTATCCTTTTTAGTTTGCAACAAACTATTGCAACAGAGTACATATAGGAAGGAATGGGGCATATGAGGAGGCACACAGAGTAATGACATATGAGGAGGGACACAGGTGCTGTTTGGCTATGAGCCCACCCACTGACTGCCCATGGTCATGCTAATACCTATGGCCATTCCCATCCATTCCTGTCCCTCCATGCCCAAAACTCCTCAGGGGAACAATTTGAGCTTGCTTTAATCAAGTCTTACCATCAGACTTTGCACTCGAAGCGTCTGCCAGGTTTTTTTCTAAGCAGTCTTACGAGAGTTAATGATTTAATAGGAGTTGCTTTGTAGAACTGTATGAGGATCGTTGTATCTACATTGATGGATATTTTATACATCAACTACTTAGTAATGTTTTGGTGGTCACATATATGCAGATTTAACCCTAGATTGAATATAAATGTGTTTTTGCCCTGTACATTGAATACTCAAGGTTAGGGTCACATTGGTTTGTTTGTTAGTTACACACTGAATTAAGACCTTTTTGGTACAACAGCAATGGCTGCCACATACTAAGTAGTATTTGTAGTGACTGAGTGTATGTAGATCCTATTGGATGTTTGTTTCGGTTACGGAATGACTATGTATTGATGCACGTTAGTTTCTGATGTAATCTCTGTGCATAAGAGCGTGTCTTTTAAGTGCGTTCTCGCTCACTAGAGATCGAGCTGCTTCTCTTCCTGTTGATCATTGAACACAGACCTACGGTACGTGTATTCTGCTGAGGTAATCTTTGTTTTTTTGGGCCAATCACGAATTCTGGTGATTTGATGCACCGTGTATGCTCGATATTTTTAACCTTGTCACTGAGGTGCGGTTTTAATCGTTGGTCATTAGATGTGTGAAATTTTGTTTTTACTGTAGGGTTCATCTTGCGTAATTAAGTGTTCAACCGTTATTTCATCCTGGCAAGGTAGAATCGTGTCTATATTTTGGATCCGAGGTAGACTCTTTAGTCAAAATTACTTTTTCAAGTATGCTGGATATTTCTTAAACAGTGGCACCCATTAGGCTCAGAGGAGGCCATTTTTCAAGACATTTGTGTGCACATACTGTTGTAACTGGTATATGATTCCCAACGATTGGGAAAAAATGACTTTGTGCTCTTTGACATATCTATGAGTGCTGAGCTTATGACCCTTAAATAGGTAGCAGATCATGCAGTAGATGGATGCAGATGAACTCTTACACCAAATAGTCAAACTAACTCGGGAAGAAGGCAGCGTTTTTTTACTCTGTTTTGTTATCAATTGTCTAAAACAGAGAGTTACAACGGACATCACTGGACGTCGTACAGAGTTCTCTCAGTCGTTCAACTTGACACATTTCATAAAAAAATACACTTATATAGTAAAAACTGGTCATACGTGACGTTATACTACGTGGCAAACAAGAAAAACCTACAAGGGATTGTGATAGGCTCACGGAGGATAACCAAGTATACTTTTTAAAGTGGATTGGGTTGTGATCGGGTCTCTACAGTTAGGTGGACAACTTATGCCCACCCCTAGTAGAAGTCACCGTCATCAGTTCTTAGATACACAGTATATTATTGGCTCTCAAACTATAAGGCTCTTCGTTATATGGCCTTCTACAATTGGTTGGCACACTCGTGCCATTCTGGAACATTCTGCTCACTAGCAGCACATATGCTGGTACCCCAGGTGTCAGCGGGTGTACTTGACCGTGTCTCCCTACCCAATTAACACAACATCTCTCCTCGCTCTCCTCACTCATGCCTTCTGCCATGCAGCTTGCCTTTGAACTTGGCCTTGCAATGTATCCTTGCCTCTGACAATATAAGAGAGTGTGAGCATGCTTCTGGAAATCCTATTTCAATCCTTGACAGGAGACTGTAAATCGGCCCATTTTTACAGCATTTAATTGTCTTAAATGAAGAGCTTGGCACACATGGTTTTATTTCTTTGCACCATGACAAGTTATGATTCAACTTCTCAAGTTCACTGTCTACAGGAATAGATAACCAGTTCTTGGCTGCTCCAGGCTTTGATATCAAGCCAGACATCCTTCTCAGTCTTTCCTTGATTCCCGCTGCTTTCTTGCTACGACACAGTTTTCAGCCATTTTCTCCATGGGCATCGAGCTGGCTAAAATTGTGACATCGAATGTCCAGATTCTATATAATGGCCGCATCACCTGCAGTCTATTCACTATGTATAGCTAGCTTCTATGATCACTTAGTCTACTTGTGTTGCAGCATCTGTACATCTATAAAACGGCTTGCATTTTCTGCAGTGCTCTTCACACGTGCAATCTTTATTCTGTATATAAAAGTTTACTCGATTCTTTATTTCGTCATCAGATTCTATGAGGTCTATACATTCTCCTCTTTGGACCGTCTTCTCTGTGCATCACGCTCGTCTCTGGTGATGTCATCAACTTCTCTTTCTTTCATTCTTCATATTCCTTGAGGGATTTCTTCCAAGAGCTTGTCATCTCTTTGGGTGTACATCAGATAGGGTTTCCTCAGTGGATACCTTTTCTCGAAGGGACTTTGGGGAATAGTCATAACCACTGGTGTCAAGTATGGCACGATCTCTGTCTTCCATCATATAGGTGTGAAGGGAGATGGACTTCCTGTAGGGGCAGCTGGCTGCTCCTCTATACTCCCCCCTCTGGTTGATTCATCAACAACACCATCATTATTCTCCAGATCTTGATTTCTTCTCTTGAAGAAATGCTTCTTTGGGGTCCATATCTTCATTACCCCGTCAGAGATCCTGCTGATTTTACATGTTCATCCACACTCCAGGTCATGTTATTACATTTTCCATTCCGTGTACAATAGACCCATCATCCTATGTACTTCTTCTGATTCTTTGGATAGAGGAACTTTCTTCCCAAAGGTGCTAAAATACTGGCCTCTATGTATTTTCTGATCCCTTCATCTGTCAACTCCTTGGGTCCAAACCCTGATTCAACATCGATCATGATCTTCATTCCTATTGCCTTCTTTGCTGTCTTCTTGCACTGTGTAATTATTATCCTGATCACACAGAATTCAAACATTATCATCACTAACACTGCTCCAAGAAACTTGAAGATGTTTGCCATCCAGTGTGGAACCCATGAAAAGATAGATGCAAACCAACTGTCATCAGCAATGTCCTCAACCTCATCTTCCATCTTGTTGTGCAAGTTTGTCATCAACGTTATGGCCTCTGTCAAGTTTCCATTCTCGTCATCGTAAGAAGGTAGGAACGTGCAACATGATGGACCAAGATTGGCGCAAACTCCCTTCCATCACTGTAATCACATCAAGGACATATCTGTTCTGGAGGGTCATCAGTTGTATGGCCCTCAATTCCTCCCTGATAACATTGAATCCCTTCATGGTGGTGTTGATCATTTGTAGGAACTCCCAGAGAGTGATTTGCAACCACTTCGCATTGGCCATCATCTGGATTCCAAACACAAAGATAGATGTAAATATTTCTGAAGTCTGGCTGAACAACCTGTACTCGTATGGAATAGCATCAAGGGATTCTATTGACTTAGCTGAGAAATAATTCTCCCTCCTTGTTCAATTTAGAAATTCGAGTGATCTTCTTCTCAAATGTGCATCTGCTTTTGGAAATTCACCAATTTTCAGGTCACTCTGAGGAATCACTAATGCTGTAACATGGATAAGCACTAAGAAACATATCCCTCCCCAATCCTAAGGCAGCTTCATGTAGGCTCTGGAGTCAGAAGCCCAATAATGATCGATCAGGACTGCTGTCCCTTCCTTCATTCCTGGTACATAAAAAATTCAGCCACACTGGCGATTCGCTTTAACTTTCCTTGTGCCATTATTTCAGAAACATAAGGACGCATCCTTCAGAGGTAATATCTGCAATGGCCCTCCCTTATCGTTGACCCATGCCAACAATCTTACAATCTTCGGCCATTGATCCTTGCATTCTTTTTCTGCATTTGCCACAACTTCTTCCCATACCCAGTTAATGCTGTTGCTTTGTACACAACCAGTCTGTCAGCCCATCCTTCGAGAGTGAACATTGTTCCTTTGCTCTGTAGTTGTCCCCTTTCCCAGCATTGTCATATTTATTTCCCATTCTTATCTTTGCATTGCAGAATCTTGTCTTCATCAATCTTGATTCCTGCATCATTTATTCCAGGATGTTCATACTTTATTATTCGATGCTTTGTTTCTGGTTTCTCTCTTGTCTTTAAATATTGCACATAATTATCTTCTCTTTGAGATGTCACTTTATTCATCCACACTATGGATGCCGTTCTGCCTTGGAACTGTCCTCTTTTTAGGGAAAGTGTGAGGTATGTCAGGCAATGTGCTTCCTTCATTGATACTTCTGTGGCTATGAATGTCTTAGAGATTCCCAAAGCATAAGGTATTATGGAACACACATAGCAACTCTCCTTAGATGTTCTCTCTCCCACCTTTTTCATGTGCTGGTACCATATGTTATTACCCAGTTGTGCTGCACTATTGATTTAAGTGATTATCCCGGCATTGTCTTCATCTGCACTTCTCTTATGTCTCCCATATGTATGCATTGTTGTGTAATACTCATAAAGTAAGTAAGTCAAACATTGTTCTCTTAGTGGGGACAACCATAGAGGTCTCTGTCTCAGTGAAAGTAAACAAATCAAGATCAGTTCTTCTAGTCAGAGAAACTATAGTAGTCTCTATCTGAACAGGATCATCAATATAATAGAGACTGTGAATGATGAGGAACACAAAGACAAAAAAGGTAATTGTACAGGCATACATCATGCACCAACCCATTGACTTCCACCGTTTGTGTCATTCTGGAATCGGCTGGGTTTGCTCATTCCCCAAAATCGTGGCAGCTTCAACATTCCTCATTTCTGGTGTAATCATTTAAGGAAGGAAAAACACTTTTACCCCAGCAACTGCAACAGATCTGTCAAATGCAATATTTCTTCTACAATCACTACACGCAATCTTCTGATTACAGGGCCAGTCTTAGGATTCTGTAAAAAAGTGTGAATATCCATGTGTCTTCTGTCAAGAGCAGGATAAACTTGAAAAATAAATAAAAAAACAGCAAGAATAAGTCTGTGGGCATCTCCATCTGTTAGGACCATAGATTCAACCAAATAGATACTCAGTGAGAAACAAGTCTGGAAATTGTTCGCATTTCCAGTCATCAAATTCAAACTCTAGATTAGGCATGTTTGTGATACGTCAACACTTTCTAAAGTTCAATTCAAAAGATTCCTGTGACTCGCAGCAAAGATTTACATGCCTGCTATAATATCTATACGGACTGTCCAAGGTGAGTCACAATCCAAATTCAATTTTCATTTAATCAGCTGGTAGTTTTGTCGTCCTTCTTCTTCGTCATTGATAGAGTCTGCACACGCTGAAATTCTTCTTCTTGTCTTGCTTCTGGATCGATAGCTGGGGTGCTGCTGTCTTGCCGGTGTATAGCTTTAGGTGTATCCAAGCTCGTCTGCCTTGGACCTTTACTGCCGAGGGAGTGACATTTTCAGCGAAAAAGGGACCATTAAATCTTGGCTTGTGCCACTTTGTAGTGAAGTTTTTAATTAGCATGGTGTCACCAACAAATAGTGTAGGTGCTGATAGTAATTTATGAGATCTGGTTGCTGAATGGGCTTCATCTGTGTTCTGAGACCGACCCCCCTGATGCTTGAGTTGATCTGAAATTAGAGCGATGCTAGAGGTCATACATGTCAAATCATTTTGCATCTCATCACCTAGCAATTTCGCAGTGCTCTGGGCATCACTTCTACTCCTCGATGGAGGTATAAGAGGCATTCTCATTTGCCTCCCTGTTACTAGTTCATGGGGTGTGAGGTGGTGGTCCGACCCAGGCTGATTCCTTAGGGCATATAAAGCTAAGGGCAAGCAATATAGCCATCTCTTCTTCAAAATTACCTTGAGTTTGGCAGTCCTTTCTTTAAGGAGGCCATTGAGTCTCTGACATATCCTGTGCGCTTGCGGGTGATAAGCAGAAGAAAACATGTGCTCAATGCTCAAACACAGTCCTATCTGTTTGAATACTTAATTGACAAAATGTGGCCTATTATCGGATCTCAGCACTTCACACATACCCCATCTTGGAAATACTTCACATACTAAGAACATTGCTGCGCAATTGTCATCAGGGTGTGTAAACAGACCTGCTTCAATTCAAGGTTAAAGTTTGGCTCCATGAACAAAATTCCATTTTGGTCGATTAATCATTACCTAGCTGTACATATGTATGAAAAATGACTCCTTGTATATTTGTAATTCTTTTTATGTATCTTCTATTGCACCTGCTTTATTATATTATGATGTAACTGTCTGTCCTAATTGGTTGCAACATGTAATTTGAGTGCCCTGATGCCGCCGGGCTTGGTGTGCATTACAAATAAATAAATCAAATCAAATAAAATAAAATCCACCTAGAGAAGGGACACACCACCACTATCAGATACCTGTATCCATTACACACCTGCAGCATATCAACATAATCGCTATGTAAATGCTGAGAAGGACCATTCAGTAGAGGAATTACTCTTCTAATCATTCTCAGTGTATGCCCAGCAGTAAACATCTGACACACGATGCAATTCACTACATAGAATGCAACATGTTCTAACAGATTCGGAACAAACCAGTCTTCCGCAATCGTTGCAGCAAGACTCTCCCTAGTCACATGTGTGGGGTAATGCAGCTTTTTTAGTGCAATCTTTAATAACGCTAGTGGCATTACTGGCTTAACAGTGTTATCCTGTCACCAGAATTCTTATGTGGGGGATAAAGAACACCTCCTTTGCCTCCATAATTCCTGCTCTTCCTGCGGTGCCCTGCCTCCATTAATTGGGTCCTTGGCAAATGATTAAACCCTTCTCGCATTCGTTCCCGCAAGAGACAAATTTTGTTTGCTTAGCATGTGCTGCGCATTTAACTATTGCTATGGCTGCTGGGAGCTGTAGTGCCTTAATAAGCCTGTCCGATAGAGATGCGTGCTGCACTGGAGTGCCATCCGCACGGAGGCAGCCCCTCCTTTTCCAAGGTGCTAGCCCTGCATGTACATTTGACGTCACATAGGTGGAGTCACTGTACACAGTCACTTCCCGCCCTTTGTGTTTCTCGAGCATGACAATAAGCGCCACTAATTCTGCTGCTTGTGCTGAAAAGTGAGACATAGCCTTCAGACCATCGTTCTTCGCCTGCCAAGCCATTACAGAAGGGGAAAAACCATATGCAAATCAGGCTTGGTCCCACCCCAAAAGGGGCAGTACAGCCCGAACTGCTAGGTCACATCCCTTCTGCACGAGACCACAAGCATCCCCAAACATGTTTCGGCCTTGTTGGGCCTCATCAGTGAGGAGTAGCTTGGGTCTCTAGGCCCAGCAGGCACGGGATCCACGTCTGGGCATACCCGTCCCACTCGGGATGACAAAGCAAAAACAAAGAGGTGATGGCTGGAAGGTTTAGAATGAATCTTAACCACTGGCGTTGCTCTGGGCAACCCTCCAGACCATCGTTCTTCGCCTGCCAAGCCATTACAGAAGGGGAAAAACCATATGCAAATCAGGCTTGGTCCCACCCCAAAAGGGGCAGTACAGCCCGAACTGCTAGGTCACATCCCTTCTGCACGAGACCACAAGCATCCTTGTAGCTTGGGTCTCTAGGCCCAGCAGGACCCCTTTTGCAATGGCGCAGACGGGCTAAAAACGGTGGTGTGGAAGGTTTCCCAGAGCGTTGCCAGTGGTACAGATTCATTCAAAACCTTCCACCCATCACTTTTGTGGTCACAGTTTGTCTCACTATGTGAGAGAGGGTATGCCCAGACGTGGGTCCCTTGCTCGCTGCACCATAGCAAACCAAGCTGCACCTCACTGAGGAGGCCCAACAAGGCCGAAAGATGTCTGGGGTTGCTTGTGTTTCCGTGCAGAGGGGACCTGGCCTAGCAGTTCGGGCTGGGCTGCTACCACTGGTGGTAGTACCATACTGATTTGCATATGGCTGGACCCCTTTTGCAATGGCGCAGACGGGCTAAAAACGGTGGTGTGGAAGGTTACCTAGAGCGTTGCCAGTGGTACAGATTCATTCAAAACCTTCCACCCATCACTTTTGTGGTCACAGTTTGTCTCACTATGTGAGAGAGGGTATGCCCAGACGTGGGTCCCTTGCTCGCTGCACCATAGCAAACCAAGCTGCACCTCACTGAGGAGGCACAACAAGGCCGAAACATGTCTGGGGTTGCTTGTGTTTCCATGCAGAGGGGACCTGGTCTAGCAGTTCGGGCTGGGCTACTACCATTGGTGGCAGTACCATACTGATTTGCATATGGCTTGACCCCATTTGCAATGGCGCAGACAGGCTAAAAACAGTGGTGTGGAAGGTTGCCCAGAGCGTTGCCAGTGGTACAGATTCATTCAAAACCTTCCACCCATCACTTTTGTGGTCACAGTTTGTCTCACTATGTGAGAGAGGGTATGCCCATACGTGGGTCCCTTGCTCGCTGCACCATAGCAAACCAAGCTGCACCTCACTAAGGAGGCCCAACAAGGCCGAAACATGTCTGGGGTTGCTTGTGTTTCCGTGCAGAGGGGACCTGGACTAGCAGTTCGGGCTGGGCTGCTACCATTGGTGGCAGTACCATACTGATTTGCATATGGCTGGACCCCTTTTGCAATGGCGCAGACGGGCTAAAAACGGTGGTGTGGAAGGTTGCCTAGAGCGTTGCCAGTGGTACAGATTCATTCAAAACCTTCCACCCATCACTTTTGTGGTCTCAGCTATAAATGTGTCAGGATTCACTATGTTACATCTGACAATTTTGATAATTGGATTCAAAATCATTACTTCATAAGCAGAAGCTCGCTGCAATGTCAATGTACCTTTGGGTTTCTCTAAAATGGTAAATAAAGCATGTCCTACAAAAAGCGTCATAGAGCAGCCCATTACAATACTTGTAGATTTCTCAATTGCGAACGCGGCAGCTGCCAATGACCTACGTCCATCTGTAGGACCCTGTTAAAGATCGATGGGGACTCACAGTACCCATGGGGCAGCCTAGTATGCTTCAGACAAGTCTTGCGGAATGGAAATGAAGTCAAGTCTTGTGAGTCATTGTGCAACAGGATTGGGAAAAATTAATTTTTCAAATCAATCACCATGAAATATCGTGCTTGAACTGGGATACTGCATATTATCATCGCCGGATTAGGAACTAAAGGAAGCTCTGCCTCTAGAATCTGGTTAATCAGTCTCATGTCCTGTATGTATCTCCACGACCCTCCCTTTGATTTTTTCACAGGATACACGGTGGTGTTAAATGATAATTCTGATGGAACCAGAATACCTTTTTTCATCAGTGCTGAAATAGGGAGTCATTACGAGTTTGGAGGTAGCCATGGTGCTATTAGCGCCATGGCTGCCTCCAAAGCCGGGTTCCCTGAATGGGGACTTACCGGGTCATTCCAACCATGGAGGACCCGGTAAGTCCCCATTCTAAATACCCAGCCCCATTCCCACTCAAGCCCCCATAGGGCTCAATGGGAATGGGGAGGGAGCTGATAACGGCCCGTTAATAACTGGCCCATTATTAGCTACATGGTCCCTTAGCGGCTCCCACTAAGGACGGCTGGTGCCGCCTTACTGGCGCCATTAACCCCTTACTGCCGCACTCGTAATGACCCCCATAGTCTTGAATATTCCCTCATCAGCCACTCGAGACATGGGGTACTGTCTTGCTCGAGGTAAAATTGCCCCTGGCTTCAGCTTTATTTTGACTTCCCCTATTCCCTTCAACAGGCCTACGTCATAAGGGCCTGTAGTCCATAAGACACTTGGCACCTTCTCCAAGTCTTTGTCAAAAAATGCTGGATGCTGCTGCATTATTGCCATTTGCTGTGGGATCTCCCTTATCTCTATTCTTATCCAATATGTAATGCTCATAAAGAACACTACTTCATCGTCTGTTGGATCGTCTCTAAACATGTCATCATCAGAAATGTCAGTCAGCCTGCACCCTTCTTCAAGAGCTATTACTGTCCTCCATGATCTACCCTCGTCATCCGTTCCTTCGAGCATTTCCATTTCCCTTCGTACTATGGCTGTTTCTAATTCTAGAGGGATAGTCTGTCCCCCCTCTTCATCCATAACAATCCGTGGTCTGAACAAGAATTCTTCAGGTATCCTCACAAGCCAGGTAGGCATGTCAAAAAATGCTCACCCCATAAATAAAAACGTCTGGCTCTACTGGTATACCTCGAAGAGCCACTTACCTTGTGAATGCCAGTATAAATTTGCCCACATTTAAACAGTGGATTCCAGGAGTGGTACACACTATCCCTTCATCAGTAAATGAAATCGTCATGTTAAGTTTTGTCATCAAATTTCTTCCCAAAATGTTAACTGGTGTCTGCCATCAATAAACCATTGGAACAGACATGTCACACTCTCCTATAGAGACTGGTAATACGTCAGTAAAAGGAACTCGACTTGTAGCTCCAGAGAACCCTTGAGCAGTCATGGCAATTCCAACATTGTATCCTCTTTGGGGTTTGGTATCACTGATAGTACTGAACACATTGAGTTCCACTGTGACCTGTCCTATTGTGGATACATGCATTCCCCTGTACCCGTGAAAGCATTCCCTCCCACCACAGTGACACCCCCTATTCTAGGTGTCAATAATTGTCCTTTGTTTACATAATATTGTGTCTGCACAGGGGCGTGCTGCGACTGCCCTTGCGGTGGATTCATTTGCACTTGCTGTGGTTGCTCTGTCTGTTGCATTTGCGGCGCTTGTGTCTGATACACTGTCTGATCTTGAGTAAACACTTCCCTAGGTTTTGTGCTGTATGGTGGAGGATACGCTGTCCCCCTCTTGAGAATTGGCCATTCTGTACATTCCCCTGGCTCCCACATGCGTGTGCAATGTGTCCTGTCATCCCACAAGTCTAACATATAGGAGGAGCCTGTCCCTCCCACCACAGTGACACCCCGTATTCTAGATGTCAATAATTGTTCTGTGTTTGCATACTGTTGTGTCTTCACGGGGGCTTGCTGCGACTGCCCATGTGGTGGATTCATTTGCACTTGCAGTGGTTGCTCTGTCTGTTGCATTTGTGGCACTTGTGTCTGATACACTGTCTGATCTTGGGTAAACCCTTCCCTAGGTTTTGTGCTGTATGGTGGAAGATAGATAAGATTCCCCCCTCTTGAGAAGTGTCCATTTGTAAATTCCCTTGGCTCCCAGATACGTGTGCAATGTGTCCTGTCATCCCACAAGTCCAGCATGTAGGAGGAGCCCGTCTGACTAATCCCCCTTCGTTAAATCCTTCTTGTGCATTCTGATTCTCATTCTGTGCATTCTGAAACCCACCATGTTTGCTTTGGAATCCGCCTCTTCCTCTACAGACCATACCTCTGCCTCAAATATAAGGTCAGATTGTAGCCGGGCTCAGGAGACCCTAGACCTAAGTCTCCTATTCACTAAATCAGTGACTACTCTGTATTCATTTAATTTGTTCTCACAACATTCTGATTATCGCATGAGTTGTCCCTTTTTGCATGTGCGTCCAATTAATGATGTTCTTGGTATGCTGTAGGATCTGGCGTCCTATCCTTAGGTTGCTCTTAGGTTCTCATGTTGCTCTAACCACCTTATTACTTGGTTTTCACATGTTGAAGTGAATTTATTTTGTTTTGAAATAAGCATATTGCTGTTCCATTCCACAACTTTGTACTGCATTGATTATTTCTATATAAAAAAGTCAAAACAGTTAGTGTATCAGCTAAATAATAAAAAGCTGGATACCTACAAATTGAATATCCATGTGTGTTTTTCACAAGTAACCTACTGATGGGTTTTTATGCTCAATGTCCCATCTAGTTGTGTTCTTACAAGGGTTCGAATAAAGCTTGCATGTAAATAATTTTGCAAACATTTAAACTCTATAGGGTAGGACTACCCCCCTGTCACAGTGTCTTCATAGCCCTTTCAGTCCTTTCCAATCCTGGGCCGCCCATCTTTGTCCACATACCTCTGCCTCATGGCATGAACCTATTCCCTCTTTGGTCCATCGAGCACTGGTTATTCGCCTGCGATGTACCCACTTCTTACTGCATCCCGAGCCCTTCTCCGTTTTTCAATACCACCCCTTCTATGGCATATTTTGACAATTTCTTCTGAACTAACTTTGCTTCATCAAGTTTTCTAGCCACATCTTTCTTCTTGTTTTTCTCCTGCAATAGCCGAGATGCACTATAGGCTTTGCTTCCATTCCCACTTGCTTCTTGAGTTGCCTCTGTACTTGCTCGGGCAACCCCTGACATACAATGTGGTATAATACTGCCACTGTTTTTCCCCATGGCTCACATGGCTCAAGAGTCCAATGCTCTTGAATGTCCTGAATGTAAGCAATAGGGTGCTTGTCTTCTTTCATCTTATGTGTCATGATTGCACCCATGTCTGACGTGTCAGGATACTGCACCCTGAGAGCCCTCCAAACATCTGCTCTGCAATTATTAGACTGGCGCTCCATCGTGCGGTGTGTTATGTGCTGTCACACTTGAATAGCCTGCTCTCTTCCATATGCCATCAGCTCTTTCCCCAAGAATGGCTGACAGGAGACCATTAATGTCCACTATTGCCAATGTATTTCCTCCTGTCATTTTCTCCAATTCATAAATCCGTTTTCCTGCAGCCGACTTCAAACTCAGGAGTTTGCATCTTAAATTATCCTTATCCTTATCCATTTGTGGCCATGGAATATACTGTGGTCTTGCTCCTCCTTTTTCTAATAAGGGGAACTGCGTAAACCCTAATCCGCAATCGGTTCCCATTATCTGCCTATCCATGGCAGGGACAATCGTCCCCGACTGTATCCTCACTGATAGCGATCTTAACCTACTCATATATGGCAGTGATTCTCCCTTCTCACTATATGATCGTCCTTTGTGATGCTCTGGGTATGCTATAGGATCTGGCGTCCTATCCTTAGGTTGCTCTAGATCGGACCATCTTACTTCCTTGTCTGTTTGCAGACTTTCCTCTGGGGCACATGCGCTTCCTGCCTCCTCCCCACGGAAGGATTCTTTCTCTTTGTCTGACATGTCTAATCCCCAACTAGTGTGACTCTTGTCCCCTTCACCTTGAACTTAGTCTACTTGCGTTGTTGCATCTGTACAGTTATAAAACGGCTTGCATTTTCTGCAGTGCTCTTCACACGTGCAATCTTTATTCCGTATATAAAAGTTAACTCGATTCTTTATTTCGTCATCAGATTCTATAAGGTCTATACATTCTCTTCTTCAGCCCGTCTTCTCTGTGCATCACACTCGTCTCTGGTGATGTCACCAACTTCTCTTTCTTTCATTCTTCATATTCCTTCAGGGATTTCTACCAAGAGATTGTCATCTCTTCGGTGGTACATCAGATAGGGTTTCCTCATTCGATACCTTTTCTTGAAGGCTCTTCACGGAATAGTCATAACCGCTGGTGTTAAGCATGGCAAGATCTCTGGCTTCCAGCATATATGTGCAAAGAGGGCGGGACTTCCTGTAGGTGCAGTTGGCTGCTCCTCTACACTGCACACTTCAGTGTGAAGAATTTTGGGCTATATGATGAATAATTGAACAGACCTTTTTATTCTATTGTCTTATTTGTTGACACCCTGGTATTGTATTTTATTGTTCTTATGCAATATGTATTTATGCATGACTACATATGTCAGAATTGCGCAGTTCCATATGTATAGAATTATTTGGACATTTCTTTTTCTAAAAAACATCTACCTATGTACATATGTGATTTTTAAAGTATTTGTAAATATTTCTTCTTGACTTAATGACTGATTAAAGGCTATTCACACTTAATTTTAGTTGTAAATATGCTGCCGGTGTAATAAAAACATCTTACCAGGTCTGTCTTCAGCCACTTGATTTATAAGCACTATGTGTGTCTTTCAATGAAGTCCTGTTAAAAAGCACAAATTAACCAGGGCTTGACAAGCATTGGCTGTACAAAATGGAAAATACAAAGGGAATCTCAGCCTCCATCTTTGCCCACCACTATTCTTTAGGCCATTCTTACACGTTGTGCAGGGGGGAGGAAAAGGGCATCCAAAAATGATGGGTGGGGACATTCTTGTAGCTGTTAAAATGTAGCTGTTAAAACCTGTCTGTATATGTCATAATAAAAAGGCATTGATCTGGTGTGGTTTTAGGATATAAAATATAAAAGGGCAGTTGAAAAATGATAAACAAGTTTTTTTGGGACACAAGCAGTTTCAATTTGTGAGTTTTTTAAAATTTTTCCCAGGAGCACATATCTGATTAGAAAATCCATATATCATAAGTAATGGGAAGAGTGAATTCAGTGCAACCTAGGTAAACGACTTCTGTAAGGGGACGCAGCTTTTGGGATGCATAGATTATGATAGGAGGATATGTTTACTAATACAAATTGAATGAGTGATTTCCCTGGTTTTAGCTTTGAAGTGGGATAGCTTGATTAGTTGCACTGTTGAACTTTATTAATTTCCCAGCATATTAGATACCCTACTCCAAAGAAATAAAAGAAGGATGAAACATGTCTGTGATTATTGAACAGCTTTTGGAAAGGTCTGTCTTTGGTCAACAGTGCACAAATAAAGTGCACCAGCGTTCAATTTGTGAGGACTAATGTTTCTTTAGGGCATATGTGTATACCTTCCGCTCCACCCTGTGAACTCATCTTGTGGCAAACCCTAAATGTAGCAATAGAGAGGATTGTAAAACTACAAATTATCACAGGACAGGTTTAATTGCCTATGCATAGCAAAACAGAGTAAGACAGCAAGCAGAGAAGCTTTAACCCCCAAAAGACTACTTAAGTAAAGCTAATAAGCTGTTGTGTCAAGTTCGAAGGGGGGCCCACAAAGAGTATAGTCTCATTCTAAATGGATAGCTTGAAAGGCCCTGACGCCAGGCCTGATTCTGAATCAACTTATTATCCAATTTATAATCTTCAGACTCTGATTTCGAGAGTATGGTATTTCATTATACACAATCCCAGAATCCCTCGGCTTCCTCTGGGTCAGAGTCATGCCTCACCAGGCTGGTTGCTTGGTGACTGAGCATTACAGGTTTCTGGAAGTATTTCTACTTTTTGGAGTACAGTAGTGGCTGTTGCTGGTGCAGTGGAGTCTCTAGGAAGGGCCGGGCGGATCTCTAACATTAAGCCTGAACATTTTCCTTTACCCTTCCCTGCAAAGCGCAACAAGAAGCGTGGTGCAAGAGACGTGCACCACACAGAGTGTGTTACAGATTCTAGTCAGGTGAAACGTGTGCACATTGTATTTAATGCAGGCTGCAGTTTGACATTCAAACCACAATTCCCCCTGCCAGGAACCTTCTTCGTTTCACATAAGTTTTGTCTTTCTTTCAGAGGCTAAAGTGCTAGTTTCGCAATGCTACAGGTAGCGAGTAGGGCTTGTCTATTTAAGGCAGCAGAATGAATGCTCCACTTCAAGAACTTCTTATATAGAATCAGCTTGACTATTTTATCTTTATCTGGCCTATCATTTTGGGCATGGAAAAATACTCCATTTTGATGCTACTGTGGTGTTGAGTTTCCCTAATGCTGTGAGAATGTTATTATATCACATGTTTCTGCATAGCTTGAACCCTCCCACGTCTAAGTGCTGTAACAACAATGGAAATTACTACCAAATGTTATGGTACTTAATTTATCAATCTCAGAAGGATGAAGGGCTGATTAGGTGCTGCCAAGATTTGAACTTGGAAAGTGCAGGCAGGCACATGTCACAGTTGATCATTTAACTCACTGAGCTATAAACTCACCCCACTTCCTCTCTTCACCCCTATTCTCTCCAGTCCTTTTTCAATACCACATATAAGATTGATATTATCACATTTATAGTGTGCCATGACATATTTGTCCTGCTTCTAAGCAATGTACTAAAAAGTGAAATAATGGATGTTGTATTAATAAGAAATGTAATGCCCACAGGCAAAGCGTTACCAAAGGTTGTTGGTATGTATATATAAAAAGAAATGTCTAAATGTTAGCATCAATAATTCCATACAAAGACTCAGAATGATGTCATAGTCTTAAATCAATGTTGATTTGAGTGTGTCTGCTGTGATTCTTATTAAACTTCAAACACGCCCCTACAAACACCATGTCCAAAGCAGTTTCTTTTGCTTCCATGAGATATGTACTAATCTAATTAGTTTAGGCTATTAGGTGGCACAGGAGAGCTGTCTTGCAGAACTGAGCAGTGAACAGGGGGTCTTATGTAATTAAAAGTTCAAAAGACATGCCTTTCCTGAGAACTCTTAACACCCCAGAGACCCACACCAGGAGGCAGGGTATCACAAGGCCCTGTTGATTGAGAGGGAGGGGACTTCCCTGCAGCCTGCTGGACCCAACACAATAGACCCTTTCAATTGGATGGAGTATGCTGATTTGGGTGTGGACTGTAAACAGAGCTCTGCCTGAAAGGAGAGACATGTGATCCCTGACTCCCCCAGTTCCTAGGGGCGGGCCAGACAAGACTGTGGATTCATATTGCAGCAAATATATGTTTAAGTTAAATGCTTCTAAAATCTTGTATTAAGCTCACAGAAATGTACAATTTGGGGATCCTGAAAATGAACAATGCCCTCACGATTTGAGCCCAAATTCCAGTTTGTACGGTGTTCTGGGACTGAACCCCGCTATTTATTAATATTGCAGACACTGTGTTTAGGATAGAGACATAGTAATTTCCAGTAATATGCTCAGGGAAGGGGTGCCGGTCTGTGTAAATTTTGAGGAAAAACCAATATGGCAAAAGTCACTAAAAAGCACAAAATGTTGCCATTTGTGAACCCAGGTTCTGAGGGGGATCAGAGTTGGGCGAAAGTGTATCTTAAATTAATCTGTGAAATGTGTATGTAATTTCAACGACGTGTGTATCTGGGAAAAGAAAGACCCTAAAATAATGGTCATAATGAAACTGGCCGAGCTGTGGATGTCAGCAGCTGAAGTGAAATTGGACTTAAAGCCACTAAAATCGAAATGTTTAAAATAAATGAATGACCTACTTTGAGTGTCACATAGGTTGCAATTGTTTAAATGTCATAGTTTTGAACTTAGAATCAGCATTCTAGCTGCATGTGTAAAATTGTAAGTTTGATTTGGATGAAGAAAAACTGGGAACAAAAGTGACATTTGGCTGAAGCCTGGCTTGAAGAGAGTGAATTCTGCCCGGCAACTACCCCCGACAGGAGTGAAACTTGCTCAGCCACTCTTCCCAGGCCTGGCTGCATTCTGCTGCCCCCACCAAAAGGAGATGACACCTCCATGATTGAATCAGGGGAGGAGCACCTAGGACTGGAGAGAAACAGAACAATGAGCCTTCCTTGGCTCAGGCAAATGTTAAATTAGGGGGGGTCGTAAATGGCTTCCTCTTGAGAGAAACGGGGAGGGGCAGTGCCTCTGTGAGCAACTTGAGTTGGAGGAAGTGGACAAACCAGAAATTCCACCATGTGCTTTGGGAAACCACACCCCTCTGGGCCAGAGCATAATTTTAAAAAGATGGATAATTCATAGTACGGACTTGTCAAAATTATATAATTAATATCATTATTCTTGTGATTTGTCTGTGCACATTTTAAGAGGTGTTAGGACTCTGTGGTATGTTCTTGGGGATAGTAGCGGAAAATAGGTTGTTACTCCAAATATATGCATGTTAAAAATCTGATACTTTATCATCTGATGCCCATATTCCTTGTGCATGTTTGTGTAAATTCTGGAAAAGTTTAGAGGTTGTGTTCTTGATGAAAAGGGCAGAATTCTGTCATAAGTGGACACGACATCTTACAAAGACAGGGATCGGATGGTTTGGTGCTACAGAAAATATGTTAACTGGACATATAATATTAGAAAAATGGTACATAGATAAATATGTATTTGGATCAAGAATAGATTTGTGTGCAAATTGACCAGGGGTGGATCCTCTGACCCATAAACTACCTCATCACGATGACACTCCATTTCCTTCCCCCAATCAAGGGAGAGAGGAGGACTTGGCCAATGATAAGTTGTGAGGGGCAGGCTTAGTTATGCCACGCACACACCCATTTTCTAAAGACATAAAAGGAACATCAAAACCCAGGTAGAGACATTCACTTTCCACTTTCTTGCGACGCATTTTGCCGGACCAGACAATATCCAGAAGGACCATCTCCAGAACCAAAGACCAGACCGCTCTGCAGTGCCAAGAACTTTTGCCAGAATCAGAGACCAGACAGCTGTGAAGTGCAGAGCAGAGCTTACCCAGAGAGCTGTGACTTCAGACCCACCCGCCAGGAGTCCAGTCCAAACCTGATAAGACCTTGACGGCCTATTTCTAATTTATAGTGTGAGTACTCAGCTAGAACTGTGCCAGAACTAATCTCTTAGTTTAAAATAATCTGATTCAAAACATTTGAACCTGTCCAGAACTGCATCATAGGAATCGTGTGTTCATTCTATCATTTCAAAGCTGTAAAAGTGTCATTTTGTCATTCTGAAGTTTACTTTAATTTCGAAAAACTACCTTCACAAATGTGTCCGTATCTTTTGAATCGTAGGTGCTAGGAATGAGATTTAACTTGCATTTGAAAGCTAAGATTTAATCTTTCCAACAAGCCTAAAACCGACTTTCTACTCCTTATAGTTTTTCCGTAATCGCGCTTCACGCATTCGGAAAAAAAGCAGCAAATTGAAAAATTAGCTCCTGTCAAAATAGGTGCTTTTGCTTGAACTGCTAAAATTCGTTTTCAACCTACTAATCCCTCATTGAGTATTGCCAGTGTGACTTGAACTAACCTTAAGTAGCTATCACCTACCCTGAATCTCCTATAGGGAATTAAAATCATTTTTAGCATATTTTCACTTCTTTGCAAACCACATTTAAAGTATTTTGCCTGTGTTTTAAAATCATCCCTGTGATCTAAGCTTGCTAGTGATGGAACTGAACTACATTTGATTGTATTCCGGAGAACTGTGTGCTCTCCTTTCCATCTTCTATTGCATAGGGGGGGAGTGAATTGCCACCAGGGGCAAAGTGAACATATTATCTGTTGTGAAAACCTATCAGTTATTTCCATCATTGTTTTATGTTTAATATTATCCATTGTTGATCACCGTCATATTCTTAAGTGTGATATCAAATAATAATTTATTATAAAAGTGTGATATATATATATATATTGTTTAATTTTTCCAATAAATCTTTTAAATTGCAAAACAAACCTACTTCTTGGCTCAGTGAGATCATGGGGATTCATAGAGAGGGGCGTTATATAAGGGTTTATCACCCAGAGTATAACTTGTCATAAAAATATATAAATAAGGGCTTCGCTTGGGCGTCCCAGACGAGGCACTGACTTAGTG
The DNA here is from genome assembly GCF_040938575.1 of Ambystoma mexicanum. Classification (NCBI taxonomy): domain Eukaryota; kingdom Metazoa; phylum Chordata; class Amphibia; order Caudata; family Ambystomatidae; genus Ambystoma; species Ambystoma mexicanum. Next base: position 467,072,983 of record NC_090921.1, read on the forward strand.
GGATTGCTGAATTGAAGTCACTTGACAGAGTGGGGGCTGGAGCCAGGGTATCTGGAGTAGATCTACCACTTGTGCAGCTTAGGACAGTGTGCTTACTGACAGGATACATAAATCCAGTTAGATCACAATGCTGTTTTACACTGTAAAAGCACTCCTCAAAGGAACACCTAAGGAAACGGTCTGTTTTGCAAAATAAAATACAAACTTCTGTAAGTCAGGAAGGAAATCAATTTCCAGAATGACGACCTTGGTAGATGTCAAAATAGCCAGAGAACACCTCTTACATAAGATATTTGTGAGAGGAGAGTGGGCTCATCAGGACCAGGCGGTCTGGTTGCATGCAATCGCACCCCAGATCACTGAAACAGGGTCAGACATATGGAGAGATCAGGGTCCATTACATGTGGCCCTGAGTGAACTATGTATGGCCCCTAAGGCCAAAGATGAGCACGACAAGATTGTCAGGATAGCGGCATATTTATAATTATATATGGGAGCCATACAAGACAAATGTGCTGAAGACCAAGATCTGGCAAATAGGCAACTGATGGCATTGGAGAAGGCCCAATCTGACCTGGTCTCTTCTGAGCAGAGGCTGCAGAGGAGCCAGGAGTCAGAAAATGATAGTAGGCAGTATATTATTAAAAAAAGGAGGATATGGATATCCTGCAACAGAAAAAGGCTGACCAGGATACCAGATTTCTGGCCTTGCAGAAGGAGTACCAAGAAGGTTTGGACTCCCTACTGCAGAGCCAAACAAAGCTGGAGCAACAACTAGACTTTAACAGGGCATGTACAGAGCAGGTAGCCACCCTGCAAATCCGACTAGACAGAGAGAAAGAGGAAAGCAATAAATTGATTTTGAAAGACCTGGATACCCAGGCAGAGTTTGATCAAGAACGCCAGAAAGCTGGTGCCTTTCAAAGGCAGAGGGATGACCTGGCGGCACAGATGCAGGCTCTTAGCCAGGAAAGGGACACCTTAGGACAGGAAGTCTGCCAATTAAAAGAAAAAAATTGAAGAAAATCACTTGGCCCTCCACGGACTGGGTGACCACCAAAAAGAGCATCAGAACTTGTTAAAGCACACCAGGAGGGTGGAAGATGCTCTGGTAAGAAAGGAACAGGCCAGTAGGGATGGGACTCAGGAAGTAACCCTCCTGCAGCAAAGACTGGCCCAGTATTCCAGGACTAACCATGAAGCGCAGAGAGAAAATGAGGCTCTCTGTCAGCACAATGAAGGGCTCCAGCAACAGGTAGCCATGCAGGAAAGACTGATAGAGTCTAGTAAGGCCTTAACTGAGGAACTGAAAGCACAGGCTCTTGCATTGCAACAGGGAGCAGGGGCTGACAGAGATGAAGTTTGCTGGGAAAGGGAAACACCTGAGCATAACCTTAGGAGCCCTAGTACCAGAGGCCTTCATCTCTCCCAGTCCTTTGACTGTGCCACCCCCATGTCCCCGGGCGCACATGAGCACAGGGCCACAGGGATGGCAGATTACTATCCAGCCAAAAGTATGGGGTTCATAGGCCAGTACCTCCCAGGAATGGATGGGTGGGCATCCGGGCATGGGCACCTAAGCACAGTGCAATTTAGTGGGGAACCCCAGGAGAGTAGGCCCACTAAGGGCATCCTTAAAACCTCTGCCCAGTTAGGTCAGTGGGGGGGGTACCCATCAAATCCTGGCAGCAAGGAGGGATCTGAAGACTCCTCTGAGCGTCCCAGGACACAGGAGACTAGGTCCCCACATTCTGCTAGCCATTCCCAGGCTCGCAGAATCTGGGAAAACCTGGAAGATCAGACGTGCACCTCTGGGAGCAGTGCCTCTGAGTCAGAGGATGAGTGGACCAGAGTTACCCGAACCAAAAAGGCCCATAAGGCAAAAAGGGCCTTGCTTAAGGATCCCTTAAAGCAGATCAAGGCAATAAGGAGTGTCATCAGCCCTTATCACAAGAACGCCAAGTATTCTGTTTGGGAACACTTGGAGCTTTATGAGCAACTGATGGAGACTTTCCATTTGAAGGACAGCAGTAGCTGCATTCAGTATGTCAAATGGACATTCTCCCCAGAATACTCCAGTTTCTTTGCGGGGCTGGAGGACCAAAATCATTCAAGATGGTCCACCTACAGGGCGGCCACCTTGAAACATTTTTCTGTTCACAGAAATCCCCAAGAGGCTCGCAAGGCAGCCTACAATTTGCAATGTGGGGAGGATCAGGCCCCCCAACAAAAAGGGTGTGCACGGACAGTAAAGAATTTGTTAATACGTTTTCCAAATACATAATGACCCAGCTCGTGAGAGATTTTCACGAGAAAAGATCTTTAGACTGGGTCATTGAGCAAGCCACCCATATCTTTGAGGTGCAGAAACCGGTGGAAAATAAGAATCAGCCCAAAAATCCCAAAACCAACAGCACCCCTGCTGCCGCCAAGGTGGCAGAGGTAAAGGTTGCCCCTGTTTTAGATTTGGAGATGGGGGGGCCTAAAAACCTGCCTGCACTGAACAATTCACAGACCAGAAGGCCCTCGGGCCAGTCACAGACAGGGAGTCAAGGAGGTAATCCCACAAATGGGGTCCCTCGCTCCCCTGACTATGTAAGTCCCTGTTACAAGGGAAACAGACCCATCCTGGGTTACGTGTGGACTCCTCCAGCCCAAGGGGGGGGGATCCAGCCAAGCACCTGACCCAGGGAACTTCCCTCCTAACTTCCCACAGGGGGGCAGAAATTCACCAAATCCTGGGCAGAACTTGTTCCCCAGGTATCCACCCAACTTCCAGCCCCAAAATCATCCATCCTTCTTTCCCCAATTCCCTGAGCCCAGACAACCGAATCCGGGAGAGGGGAGGCCAAGGGTGGAGGGGTACCCAAATCTTCCCAACCCAGGGTACTACCAGAGAAGGGATAGCTACCCTTCCCGGGATCAGCCCCGGGGAGAAAATAGAACCCGGTATCAGCCTGAGCGGGTTTCACAGTTAGAGCGCCAGGTCCAAAATATGGCACGAGATCTGGGTCACATACTGAGGGCTCAACAGAACCCTCAGATGAGCTTCCCACCGCAGAATGCCCCAAACTCTGGGCCTGGTGCTCCAGAACAATGACGGGGGCAGCACCCCGATAACCCACCAGTTCCCAGGGAGGAGGCACAAGTGGAAGGGGGTTGTAAAGCCTTGGAGGAAGCTTCCTTCCCCACTTGTAAATAGCCCCTGGAAACCCAGGAACCGGAAACAAAATCTCCTACCCCTGAAAGTCTGCCACCCAAGGAGCAAAGAGGAGGTAGGAGAAACAAAGGACCCAAACAGACCCATTTTGTGGAGGAGGTACAGGTCTTCCAATTTGAGGGAGAGGGATCCTCAGAGGATCCTGGGAAAAGGATCTTCTCCTTAAGAGATGGGGGAACTCCTCCCAAGGAAAAATGGGTCCCAAGGGATTCCAACCCAGACTGGAAAGATGTGGGGATTGAGCTGTCGCCGCCCATCATTCTATCCCAGAACCAACAAGACCGAAAACCCCTGGTCCAAACCCATCCTGGTGACTGCCTCTAAAAACGGGGGGGGCGGCCCAGAACCGGAACCAGGGGAACCTAAAACCAAATCAATAGACTGGGTAGATGTGGGGATTGAGCTGTCGCCGCCCATCATTCTATCCCAGAACCAACAATACCAAAAACCCCTGGTTCAAACCCATCCTGGGACTGCCTCCAAAAAGGGGGGGGCGGCCCAGAACCGGACCCAGGGGAACCTAAAACCGAATCAATAGACTGGGTAGATGTGGGGATTGATCTGTCGCCGCCCATCATCCTATCCCAGAACCAACAGCATCAAAATCCCCGGGTTCAAACCCATTCTGGTGACTGCCTCCAAAAAGGGGGGGGCAGCCCAGGACCGGAACCAAGGGAACTCGAATATCCTCTTTCAAGTTGCCAACTTTTTCTTGCAGATTCCCATGACTCTCCACAGAATTCTGCCCAAATCTCTTCTCTCGCAAGGTCCAAAACCAGAAAATGAGCCCACCAGTTGTCCAAAAATGTGCATTATCTGTGCCCCCTTGAGGAGAAGGAGGGAAGATACTATGCCCCGGTACAAGTACAGGGGCAGGTTACAATTTTGGCACTGGTGGACACTGGATCCCAAGCTACTCTTCTGTCCAAAAGGGCCTTTGATGAACTAAATGCAGGAAGGGGGGAGAATTACCAAATTCCTCTCACCTCTCTTCCTGGACAACTACAGAACTATGACGGGAAGGAAATTCCCGTCGAGGGGACTGCAGATTTGGACATCAAAATTGGGCGACACAAGGTGAAACACCCGGTCATAGTAGTGACTCCAGAGGGCACCCCTTTTTTACTGGGGAATGACCTCCTGAGAAGGTTGTCACACCTAATAGATTGAGTAAACAAGGTCCTCTGGACCCAGACTAGCCGACCAATAAAATTAAAACAGAGCGTCAACCATGTTAGTTTAAACGGCACCTACCATATGGTTGAACAAAAAACTGACCAAGTAGAATTTCACTTCCAGAACAACCAAATTCCAGATGTGACAGTAATAGCAGTAGGACAACAGACTGGTGATGGGGGGTCCTCTCTATTTCTGAAAATCAACCTTCCCTCCAGTTTAAGGTGGTATTCCACACTGGAAGGAAACACTCTGAAATTCTTTACTAATCCACAATCAGACACTCCCACTCCTATAGTCCAGAAAGAGGTGAAATCAGCTAAGAGCCTGGCTGATGTTCAGCAAATTGGAGAGCAGTTGTTCATCCCGGTTCAGTTAAATGATGGGAAGGACTCTGTTCTCGCCCTAGTGTGTGTGAACAACGGTAAGAGCTTCATCAACAAAGCCATGTTCCGCCAAAAGATCCAGCCATTCCCACATTCAAACTGATAGACAAATGGGAAATGGATCTGGAACACCCAATTCGAAACATCTCCTGCCAAGCAGGTGTATACTCAAAATCTCCATTGGCAACAAGAGCATAGTCCATAATTGTTGGGTCGTGCGAGACGTCACTGCCGCCTTTTGCTTAGGCAGTGACATTCTCAATCGCTTTGCCATTAGTTAATAAACTTCAAAGCTTGGTCCCGATTAGCGGGTAATCCCATGGGCTTTGATGATCCAGAAAAAGCATTTAGGTCAGCTCAACTGCTACCTTATGCAGTTGAAATTCAGATTAAAGAGGAAGTCACCATCCCAGAAAGGACCCGACAATTCTCCCTGGGAGTGAAAGTTAAAAGAGGACAAAAATTGAAAAACCGTGATGCTTATATTCATCTAAATGCTTCTCTCCAACAGCAAGGGTTGGGGGTAAACCCAACACCATTAGTCAACATAGAACATGACACCATTCCAATAGAGGTGGATAACAGTGACTTAAAGAGTATTACTCTAGCTGCGGGCACCATTATTATAATGGCGGTTGATGACCGACATTTCTCCATTGATTTAGGAAATGAACTGTTAGGACCAATCCCCAAGGACTGTTTTGACAGTGACAGTGATGACAATACAACACCAGACAGGATCTTTACCCGGCATGGGAGGAACTTCCTGGTGTACACTTCTTGCCCTTATGGTAAGGAAGATGTGACTTGTGACTTCAGAGGGGATGAGGTGATCTTCCAGGTCCATGAGTGCTGCCTTTCCCACCTGAAGCCTCCGGTCCAAATCAGCACTCTGACCAGGGACTTCTCCACCCAGCTGGAGGAGGCCACTGGGATAGCAAAACCAGAAGTCTTTCCAGGCTTCAGGCAGATGGTGGAAGAGAGAGTCAACCTAGCTGATGCCTGCATGACTCTGGAACAGAAGCAAAAGTTGAAACAAGTTTTCTTGGATTTCTCTTTGCGGTAGACTCATATGACTGTGGTCGCACCGACATCCACACAACAACAATTCCCACAGACCCTAGCATGACTCCAGTGTTTGTGAAGCAATATCGTTTGCCCCTCGCATCCAGGGAGTCCCTTACTGAAATAATTAAGAACCGCGAGTCCCGGGGAATAATCTGTCCAGTCCACAGCACCTTCAATAATCCGGTTCTGGAAATATTGAAGCCAAACGGCCAGTGGAGACTCTGCGCCGACCTTAGGGAGGTCAACAAATGGGTCCATACTTCCCGATGGCCTCTGCCCTACACTGACCAAGGGCTGGCCCAGATTCAGGGGTCACAGGTATTCACTGCAATAGACCTGACCAATGGATACTGGACCGTGCCTGTCAGTAGGGAGGACCAATACAAACTGGCTTTTACCTTTGAGGGCCAGCAGTACACATGGACCCGGACTCCCTTCGGATACCTCAACTCCGGCAATGAGTTCAACATTTTCCTACACAAGGCCATGCCCGACCTGGGTGCAAGGGGTAATTTGGCTTATGTAGATGATGTCCTCATCAAAAGTTCATCTGTGGAGGAACATATAGCGGAGATCCGTTTTGTTCTGACACTGTTGATTGCCGCCGGAGCCAAACTTTCCTTTCAGAAAGCACAGTGGTGTAGAACCCGTGTTCATTTCTTGGGGCATGAGATTACTCCTCAGGGTCTCTGTCCCCAAGAAAAGAAAGCGGAAGCACTTCAGAAACTGAAAGACCCCACAACTCTGCGGGAACTAAGGAGCCTCCTTGGACTGACTAATTACAGCAGAAAGTTAATTGAGGGCTACGCAGATATCACCAGACCCCTGATTCATCTCTTGAAGGGGGGGGTCAAGTGGGAATGGGGTCCATAACAAGCCGAGGCAGTAAGACAGCTCAAAAGAAGCCTCTCACAAGCGCCCTGCCTAGCTTACCCTGTCAGAAACAAGGAGTTTTTCCTGGAGACAGGGTTCTCTAATACGTGCTTGACGGCAGTATTATACCAAAAGCATGACAAGGTCAATAAAGTAATCTCTTATGCGAGCAAAACGTTATCCACTGTGGAGGAAAAATTCAACGATTGTGAGAAGGCACTCCTGGCAATGGTGTGGGCATTGAAGAATTACCGCCCGTTTATCAAGGGGGAACACATCATAGTGGAGACTCCACAACAGCCTCTGCAATACCTCAATAGTGACAGAATCCGGCATGGAAATGTGAGTAATTCCCGAATTACTTCCTGGATTCTGTCAAGGCAAGGCTTTCCTGTGGAGGTCAGATATGGCCAAAACAAGAACAGTCCTCTCGCGCAAGGTCTGGTTGACTTGCATGATTGTGCCAGAGAAAACTGTCTCGAGGATGAAAGTCTAAAAATCAAGGACAACATGGAGGCATATCTTAATTCCCCACACAAAGTATTTGACGAAGACAAGTGTGAGGGAATGCCCACTGTCTATGTGGATGGATTCTCTTACCATGTTGACAACAATGGAGAGAAAGAACTGGTGGCCGGCGTAGGGAATGCATGGGTGAATGAGTCCCCAGAACCCTCCGCTGGGTACAAAATTGGTCCCCAAAGTAGTCAGGTGGCAGTACTGATGGCTGTGCATCAAGCCATCCTCGCTGTTGTCCAACATCAACTCCACAAACTGGTCATAATCACAGATTCAGATTATGTACAGAACGGGTTCGTGGAGCACCTGGTTAATTGGAAAACCAGAGGCATGTTATGTGCTAATAACAAACCCTTGAAACATGGGAAGTTAATCCAAAACATTGATGATCTGGTCACCTCGAATGGGATGACCATCTACTGGAAAAAGATCAAGGGTCATTCCAAAGTAGAAGGACCAGACAAAACTGTAAATGACTTAGCTGATCAGCTGGCCAAAACCGGGGCAATCCAAGGGAATCTAATAGAGAGTGAGTCCCTGTTGGGGGAAATCCAGGTCACTGCTATCACTAGGTCCCAGACAAATGCTCACAATGATCTTTCAACTGCACAATGGAGTAAGGAGACCCCAGATGCTGATTTGATTACGGCTCAAAAAGGGGATCCAATAATTGGTAAGTTTTACCAACACATTGAGGACCCTGAGAACTTTGCCCTGATGGATACCGATTACATTGGGAAAGAGGACCTTAGAGTGTTGATGAAATGTCCAAAGATGTTCCGAATTAAACACATTATGTTGGTAAGGAAATCCCAAGATGGCCATGATCAGTGGGTGGTTCCTACCTCATTCCGAAGCCTGATGTTCAGTCACGCCCATGATGTGGCGACCGCCGGTCATAGGGGGTTTCATACAATACTTGAGATCTTAAGAGAGGTTGCATACTGGCCACACATGGGGCAGGACCTCGACCAATACTTGAAGGGGTGTCTTGTGTGTGCACAATTTCAGCCAACATCCCTCACACACCGGGCGCCTCTCCAAAAGAGGGGGATGACACTGCCATGGTCAGATTTGCAAATCGACTTCATAGGCCCCGTGATTCGCTCATCTAGGGGAAATAAGTACATGTTGACGGTCACATGCTTATTTACCAAATGGGTGGAATGTCTCCCGGCCCCAAACTGCAAGGCAGAAACAGCAGCTGCCCTGATGATCAACCACATCTTTTCACGTTTTGGTCTACCCCAAAGGATTGAGTCAGACAGAGGTAGCCATTTTACCAGCGAAGTAATGACTAAGATGTGGGAGATACTGGGGGTCAAAAGGAAGCTACATATTTCTTACCGGCCAGCTTCTTCTGGGGCAGTAGAACGCTACAACCGGACCATTGTGAGCATATTAAAAAAGTTTGTGGCAGATTCTGGGCCAAGTTGGAATATCCGATTACCTCTGGTCCTAATGGCCATCAGATCTACCCCTTCATCTGCAACTAAAATGTCACCATTTGAGCTGATGACTGGACGCAAGATGGTGCTTCCCCAGCATTTGCTCTACAGGACCCAAGAGCAGACATTGATAAATGCCTCCACAACTCATGAGTATGTGGTGAATTTAAGGAAACACCACCAACATGCTTTTGCCTATGCTCAGCGAAATCTAGAACGATCAGCTGATAGCATGAAGACCCATTACGATTTGAAAACTTCCAGGAAAGTATATAATGTGGGAGACCGGGTCTATCTATACAATTTCCAAAGAAACCAGGCCAAACAGCGAAAATGTTTGCCTACATGGAAGGGACCTTTTGAAATTATAGACAAGATCTCCCCAGTTGCATACAAGATCAGCATCCCCAAAGGTAGTGTGGCAGAAGGGGAAGACAAGTGGGTCCATATAAATCAGTAACTGGAGGAGTCCTCTGCAATACCAGAGGGGGCTGATCCAGAGTAATTCAGTTTCAACCCTAAAATATCCCACATATAGTCTCTAAAATATTATGATTCTTGAACGAAAATGTCTTATAATTATATCTTGTTTTTTTAAAAATAAGAATGTAAATGTCTATTGATTTATAAAATGTATATGCCGCCCCACTATATCAATAGAGGGGGAGAAATGTCTACAAATAGGTATTACCGCTTTGCTTTGTCATCCTAGGAGAAAGAAAACCTGGAGACTGACCACAGAAGACGACCTGGGGACCGGGAGCAAAGATCCGAGGGGCCCGGGGTACCGCCCAAAACTCCCATCAGGACCGGCGAGGAGAACTGATCGATCCACCCTGATGGAGGAAAAGATGCTGAACTTTGTCATCTGCGGAATCGGAAGAAGATGATGCGCACATCGTAGCGCATGGATCAAAGCATCCTTTGCACCCGACTCCCACTCAACTCGAAATCAAAGCGCAGTCGGGCAGGGGGGCTTGTTGGGTGTCCTGACCCACGTTTGGACTATTATGCTGCAACATTTGGTGCTGTGGGCTTAGGAAATCCAAGAGGGCAGAAAAGCCCACATTTCCACCAGAATCCCGGAGAACCGTGCAGTTTTGTGCACACCAAAATGGTCCCCTGACCTGCCACCCACCAGTGCAAAGAAAGATGGTTCTGTTCAAAACCCGTTTTTATTAATGTCAAAAATTGCTAAGATCATGGGCCCGGAACCACATCAATGCCATGTCAAGCAAGGATCATATACTATCAAGTAAAATCCTTTCCTTTTGAAATGTATTAATTCAAGACAGCTGTCAAAAATAGGTGCAGTACCGGCATTGGACACTGACCGGCGCTGGCGCTCTATAAATCCTGACAGGAGAGCTGTCCTGCAGAACTGTGCAGTGAACAGAAGGGGGTCTTATGTAATTAAAAGTTCAAAAGACATGCCTTTCCTGAGAACTCTTAACACCCCAGAGACCCACACCAGGAGGCAGGATATCACATGGCCCTGTTGATTGAGAGGGAGGGGACTTCCCTGCAGCCTGCTGGACCCAACACAATAGACCCTTTCAATTGAATGGAGTATGCTGATTTGGGTGTGGACTGTAAACAAAGCTCTGCATGAAAGGAGAGACATGTGATCCCTGACTCCCCCAGTTCCTAGGGGCGGCCCAGACAGGACTGTGGATTCATATTTCAGCAAATATATGTTTAAGTTAAATGCTTCTAAAATCTTGTATTAAGCTCACAGAAATGTACAATTTGGGGATCCTGAAAATGAAAAATGCCCTCACGATTGGAGCCCAAATTCCACTTTGTATGGTGTTCTGGGACCGAACCCCGCTATTTATTAATATTGCAGACAATGTGTTTAGGATAGAGACATAGTCATTTCCAGTAATATGCTCAGGGAAGGGATGCAGGTCTGTGTAAATATTGAGGAAAAACCAATATGGCGAAAGTCACTAAAAAGCACAAAATGTTGCCATTTGTGAACCCAGGCTCTGAGGGGGATCAGAGTTGGGCGAAAGTGTATCTTAAATTAATCTGTGAAATGTGTATGTAATTTCAACGACGTGTGTATCTGGGAAAAGAAAGAGCCTAAAATAATGTTCATAATGAAACTGGCCGAGCTGTGGATGTCAGCAGCAGAAGTGAAATTGGACTTAAAGCCACTAAAATCGAAATGTTTAAAATAAATGAGTGACCTACTTTGAGTGTCACATAGGTTGCAACTGTTTATATGTCATAGTTTTGAACTTAGAATCAGCATTCTAGCTGTATGTGTAAAAATTGTAGGTTTGATTTGGATGAAGAAAAACTGGGAACAAAAGTGACATTTGGCTGAAGCCTGGCTTGAAGAGAGTGAATTTTGCCCGGCAATTACCCCCGACAGGAGTGAAACTTGCTCAGCCACTCTTCCCAGGCCTGGCTGCATTCTGCTGCCCCCACCAAAAGGAGATAACACCTCCCTGATTGAATCAGGGGAGGAGCACCCAGGACTGGAGGGAAACAGAACAATGAGCCTTCCTTGGCTCAGGCAAATGTTAAATTAGGGGGGGTTGTAAATGGCTTCCTCTTGAGTTAAACAGGGAGGGGCAGTGCCTCTGTGAGCAACTTGAGTTGGAGGAAGTGGACAAACCAGAAATTCAACCATGTGCTTTGGGAAACCACACCCCTCTGGGCCAGAGCATAATTTTAAAAAGATGGATAATTCATAGTACGGACTTGTCAAAATTATATAATTAATATGTTATTTTTCTGTGCACATTTTAAGAGGTGTTAGGACTCTGTGGTATGTTCTTGGGGATAGTAGCAGAAAATAGGTTGTTACTCCAAATGTATGTATGTTAAAAATCTGATACTTTATCATCTGATGCCCATATTCCTTGTGCATGTTTGTGTAAATTCTGGAAAAGTTTAGAGGTTGTGTTCTTGATGAAAAGGGCAGAATTCTGTCATAAGTGGACACAACATCTTACAAAGACAGGGATCGGATGGTTTGGTGCTACAGAAAATATGTTAACTGGACATATAATATTAGAAAAATGGTACATAGATAAATATGTATTTGGATCAAGAATAGATTTGTGTGCAAATTGACCAGGGGTGGATCCAATGACCCATAAACTACCTCATCACGATGACACTCCATTTCCTTCCCCCAATCAAGGGAGAGAGGAGGACTTGGCCAATGATAAGTTGTGAGGGGCAGGCTTAGTTATGCCATGCACACACCCATTTTCTAAAGACATAAAAGGAACACCAAAACCGAGGTAGAGACACATTCACTTTCCACTTTCTTGCGACGCATTTTGCCGGACCAGACAATATCCAGAAGGACCATCTCCAGAACCAGAGACCAGACCGCTCTGCAGTGCCAAGAACTTTTGCCAGAACCAGAGACCAGACCGCTGTGAAGTGCAGAGCAGAGCTGACCCAGAGAGCTATGACTTCAGAACCACCCGCCATGTCATTCTGAAGTTTACTTTAATTTCGAAAAACTACCTTCACAAATTTGTCCGTATCTTTTGAATCGTAGGTGCTAGGAACGAGATTTAACTTTCATTTGAAAGCTAAGATTCTAATCTTTCCAACAAGCCTACTCCTTATAGTCGCGCTCGACGCATTTGGAAAAATTGCTGCGAATTGAAAAATTAGCTCCTGTCAAAATAGCTGCTTTTGCTTGAACTGCTAAAATTTGTTTTCAACCTACTAATCCCTCATTGAATATTGCCAGTGTGATTTGAACTAACCTTAAGTAGCTATTACCTACCCTGAATCTCCTATAGGGAATTAAAATCATTTTTAGCATATTTTCACTTCTTTGCAAAATGCCACATTTTAAGTATTTTGCCTGTGTTCTAAAATCATCCCTGTGATCTAAGCTTGCTAGGGGGGACTGAACTACATTTGATTGTATTCCTGAGAACTGTGTGCTCTCCTTTCCATCTTCCATTGCAGAGGGGGGAGTGAATTGCCACCAGGGGAAAAGTGAACATATTATCTCTTGTGAAACCCTATCAGTTATTTCTGTACTGCATTCTTTCCATCATTGTTTTTCCTTGAAACCAATAAAGCATTCTCAGTTACCTTTTCCTTCCTATATCAACTCCTAAGTCATTAAATAAGCATACAATTGTAATATTATCCATTGTTGATCACCGTCATATTCTTAAGTGTGATATCAAATATTAATTTATTATAAAAGCGATATATATATATATATATGTATATATATATATATATATATATATATATATATATTGTTTAATTTTTCCAATAAATCTTTTAAATTGCAAAACAAACCTAATTCTTGGCTCAGTGAGATCAGGGGGATTCATGGAGAGGGGTGTTATATAAGGGTTTATCATCCAGAGTATAACTTGTCATAAAAATATATAAATAAGGGCTTCCCTTGGGCGTCACAGACGAGGCACTGACTTAGTGGGATTGCTGAATTGAAGTCACTTGACAGGCCCAATGACTTAATTGGGGCTGTAAATCCCCCACTGGTGTAATATAAATGTCTTAATCAGGTCTGCCTTCAGCCATTCAATGTAAGCATTCTGCATGTCCTTCATTGAAGTCCTGTTAAGTCCTGTTAAAAACAAGCCAATAGTTTTAGTTTGTGTACAATTATTAGCTATTAAATGATTAGGTACCATTTTGCACTTTCTAACATCAATGGTCAGTTAATACACTATGGCAGTGCCTAGCATGTGCCTTTCCTATGCCTACACAAAAGCAGAAACTGTTCATATTGCCAATGCTCGTTTGGATATGTGTTTGGAGTCTAAGGACACCTTTTTTTGCACATTGTTTTGTCCTTCCACAAAATGTGTTTGTATATGGCCACACATGTTTGCTGTAAAATGTGCAATGCTTACACAGACCAGGGCAAAGTTCACAGATGAATGTGTTTTCTAATTTTCCAATGAAAAATCTCATGTAGCCGTATCTATGGCAACTAGCGCAACACTACAAAAATGCAAGTTGACTTTAAACATTTGCAGACTTTACATTTTCTAAGCAGTAACTTTTACTTGGGTAAACACTTTTTAACTAATGCCCGTTTTTTAAAAAGTATGTGATGTCCAGTGATTATGTGTCAGGATGCCGGTTTATTTCCTGATTGCAGTGTGAAAAGTCTGTTTCCACATGTGTGTTCCGTTTCTGTACATATTTGTATGTATTCAACATGTTGTGCACAAGACCCAATTGATATGGACCTCAAATCCAGGAAGCTATGCAGTAAGCAAATCGGAGAAGATAGCGTATTCCAAAGGCCAGGTCGTAGAGCGAAAGAAGATTGGCTACCCACCTCTGTATGTGTCGAAAATGGGGAAAAGCCAGTAAAAACAGTTGCGATGACCAGAGTATACAGCATGGGTGATTCAGAGAGAATTTATTGTTCAGAAAAATAAGGCAGGATCAATGAAGGACCTATGAATGATCAATAGGGTTTGAACAATCATATACACGGGGAACATCTACAAACAATCAGAAATCAGGACTGTCGGAATTGAAACAATATTATGCCTCCTATCGCAGCAATTGTATAAATATTGGCCTACGCCAAGTTGTCTAAAACATCATATGTGAACAAACTCCGCGGCAAGGTCTTGACCTCGCCATCTTGGATTAAGCTGCCATTTTAGGTTCTCTTGTAATGTGGAAGTCACCCTGAACATCAAAATGGAGGCCGAATGATATTCTGAGTAAGATTCCGGCCGTTGTGACCTCCGTACACACGAATAATTAATATGCCTGCAGGCCACTTGTCGGGGTCGCGAACTGAGACCTTGTCCTATTGCTGACCTATGTGTAAATGTACAACTATATCGGTGAAACTAATCAAAATGCATAAATTATAGGATTGACCTGGCTAGGAACCCATAGGCCCGATCCCTAGAATGGTTAACCCGCGAGGGGGTTGGCCAAGGGCTGGATAAAGGATATAAAAACCCAAGTATTCCAATGTACGGTCTCTCTTACTAATGCATCGAACCTTCGTTGAAGTTCGTTACGTTACTCTGAGAGCCGAATAGCTATCCGTTTGTGAATTGACTTTGGTAACTGTTGTAGCTTTTAAATAAAGCACTTGTATGTTCTTTGTAACCTGTGTTGGTGTGTTTCTTTTGGGCTTCCCGGCCTCATATTATTTCTATGTTTTCACAGTTGGCGCCCGAATAGGGACCCTCAAGATTGATGCCGGATCATTGAAGGTTGACGCAGACTATCGAACCGGGATCGGACGGTGTGATACTGCGGGCCCGACCGAACGAGACGCGATACCTCAGCAGCGCTGCACGATCCGATCCTTGGACGATAGTCGTGTGGTCTGACACGGCATCTTGACGAGGGTCCATTTTTGAGGCGCGCAGATTTGTCGAAACCACCAAACACAAGGTAAAATTCGTTAGGTAAGTTCTTTGGTAAACTGTACGGTCCTCCTTAGGTTTGGTCAGGTGCAGTCGTGACCCAGCTCTTAATTTAACCCTGACAATTTAAATTTGGCGTATTGTATCTGCAGACACAATTATTGACCAGGTAACACCAATTATTTGTGAAATGCCTGGGAAATTGTCTAGCTGCTTTAGGGCTCTGTTCCGCAGCGATCGACAATCTTTGGAATTTAGCCGCCCAGCACCACAGGAGGGGTCGCCGGCATGTACTATGTACTGTAAGTATGGCATTGGAAGTGTAGTATTTAATGATATTTGGCACAGACAAACCAGACATGCCTCCGAATTTCAGTGGCCAATCAATGGTAGTTTTGAGATCCCCCGTATTGAATACCAAGAATCGGTCTTGCTAAAAAAGAAGGCCAGACCTGCAGCATTTGATGTTTTGCAGAATTGGAAAAAAGAAGCATTGCAGCAGCTTAAAAGTAGGGATAAGCATGCACGCCGTCATAAAACAAATGCCGAGAAGGCGCTGTTATATGATAAGGAAAAACATTCAGAGGCAGTTAAAAATATGGATAGGGCTTTTTCACTCGGAATCCAGAAAATGTATCCCTCTAAATATTTCCATGTTTCTGAAGAATTTATTGAAAAATTGTTAAACGAACGCAGGCCTGGTGCCTCTGCGCCACCTCCGTATGATCCTCTCCCGGGTCTTCTGCCCATTCCTGCTGTTGTTCCTGCTGTTATTCCTGTTCCCCCTGTACAACCTATTGTTCCTATTCCTCTAGTTGTTGTTCCTCCACCTATCGCACCACCCCTTTCTCCTGGGCCGATAGTTGCACCCTTATTGAATTTGCCTACACCTCCGCTCCCGAGTGGTTCTGTATTGACTGAAGTTGATCAGGGTGCGGGGTCAAAGATTGTCACTCGTAATACTGTTTCTGCAGACAAGAAACGAAAATTATTTGCACGGGCTAAGCACTGTATGGAGAAAGGTGATCAAGTTAACGTTTTTTCCACATTATCAAATTTGAACAGTTTTCCCGAGAAAAATGTTTTTATCGAAGGTTTGGGGACCCATTTATGTGTGATGTGGGGTAGATTACAAAATTCGGATCTCCCACAAGGGGTGAGGGATCTAAATGCTTTAGCACTTTCGAGGGACACAGAGGAGAAAGTATATGGTCATGTTGAAAGATTGTTTGAGCATAGGAGGGACTTTGAGAAATCACGAGAAGAGGATGATGAAGACGACAGTATGTATGTGCAGAAACGGTTCCTTCCGTGTCGTAGATCGGCACCTGAGGAAGTACGAATTTGTACCAAAGATGCGATTCGATGGATCTTGGATTCATTGATACCGCCAGATGAAGTATATGACACGTATAGTCAGTATACAGTAGAAATGCAAAGGAAGGTGATTCAGGTAATGGTACAGTACTTGCAGGAAGAATGTGTAAGGAAGAAGGCTAGTTGTCCTATAGAGTTATTGGGAATTTGTAAAAGGGCTTTTTCGCCCGACACTTCTTCGACTGCCTTAGCGCTCGACCTGGCTCTGTTGCTTAGTAAGCGGTTGGAGTTACCTATATCTCAGTTGCCTATGAGAGAGGTTCCTCCGACATTTGTCCCAAAGGTTGAGAATCCCGCTAACGCTGGGACTGGTGCACCCGCTGTGGATATCCCTGCGCATTATGTATCGCAATTTGTTCACGTCCCGTTTTCACGACAGGAAGTGAACACTATTAGACAATCAATTCCCGATATCAGGAAAAACCCAACAGGGTTTTACAAAGAGATAGAGTCCGTTTTGCAGTCCTCTGTGTTCACCTTAAGTGATATTGACTTGCTATTCCCTGTAGTCCTACCCGTAGATTTATGGAAGCAGGTTCGGACAATAGACGATGTGCCAGGGTTGGGAGATACGTGGGCTAACATGACCAGGTTTGATGGGGAAAGACCAGCTGGTGAGAAACCACCTCAGGTAATACTTACTTTGCCTGATAGAATTGTCGCAAAATTAAAAACTATAATTCCAGAGAAAAGGATTATTTGTGACAAGCTTACGGCCTGTGTTCAAGGAAAAACTGAAGGTGCCACCGAATTCTTTAATAGATTCAAACAGGTATTCTCTGACTTCAGTGGACAGGACTTGGGCACAGAGTCTGGGAAAAGGTTGTTTGTGGACAAATTTGTACGTGGATTGATGCCCGACATCCAGTCACAGATTATGTCCTCTGAGAGCGCTTGGCAGGCGAAATCTCAACCTGAAGTTTTGCACATGGCTCAGTATTATGAGAACAGTGTTAATAATGAAAAGGAGAAAATAGAGAAGAGGAAAGGAGATCTGAAGACTAAAGTATTGTTACAACAAATTGTTAGAAATACCAGAGGAGGTACGACACAGACCAGAGGTCAGTATGTCCCAAAAGGAAACGCTCCTTTGGGTTCTGTGAATATTAATCAATGTGCCTATTGCCGCCAGGAAGGTCATTGGCGAGCACAGTGCCTCGTCCTTCGACAAAGGTCAAACAATGCGTTTGGGAGTATGGGTAGATGACCTAGAGGCCGCCCTGCAGCAGGGGGCCCTGATAGAGGTCAGTTTTCACAAGATCCTCAGCAACCTTTTTCACGGAAAAATCCGACTTCGAGTGTGACCGCAAGAAACATATTTGATCACCCTTCTGCTGCCTACCTTTCTGAAGAGCTTCCTTCCGATGACATTTTATTTTGTTAGGACTGCCTGAAGCAGGGTTTGGAACCTTCACCTATTCCCGTTAATCAGAAAGGTCCCTATGTTGAATTGTTAGTAGGGAATAGGAAACATCAGTTTTTGATAGACACTGGAGCACAGAAGTGCTCCATTGATCATTCCCGTGTTCCAAACATTCCACTGTCAGGGCAAACAAATGTTTCTGTAGGGTTTTCTGGTATACCAATTGTTTGTCCGGTTTCTTCGCCAGTGTCTGTTTCTTTGGGTCCCTTTACAGACCATTGTCCCTTCCTTCTGACTTCAAACTGTGGAGAGAATTTGCTGGGGTTAAATCTGTTGAAGAAATTGAATGCAGTAATTCATTGTTCCTCTGATGGAGTACGACTGACGGTTTCACCACAGCAACTTCCCAATTCTCAGTTTCTGATTCGACCATTGCCTCCTGAGTTTAGCGTTGTTCCGGAATGTTTATGGGCAGTTGACGACAATGATGTCGGGGTACTACAGATTGAGCCCGTTAAAAAAGTTTTGAAACGTGGAGTTAAAATACCACGCATTCTGCAGTATAAAATATCAGTTGAGGGCGAGCGTGCTTTGAAGTGCATTGTCTCCGATTTTGTGCATCGAGGGGTGATTGAGGAGATTGCAGGTAGTTTATGTAACAGCCCGATTATCCCTGTATACAAGAAAGGTGACAATGCAATCCCATACCGGTTCATAATTGATCTTCGTGCTATTAACAAAGTTGTCGCCCCACAATTTCCAATTGTGCCTGATGTAACAACGATACTAACAATGATCCCTGCTACGGCTACGCACTTTAGTGTTGTGGATTTAAAGAATGCTTTCTTTAGCATTCCTATACACAAGGAGAGTAGATATTTGTTTGCGTTCACCTTGGGAGGACGTTCATTTACATTTACTCGGGCACCTCAAGGGTATACTGAAAGTCCAAGCATTTATAGTAGAGCTTTGAAAGAGCAGCTCAACACCCTTGAATTGCCACCTACTTGTACACTGCTTCAGTATGTCGATGATTTGCTTTTGGCTGCAGATTCTGAAAGTGCTTGTAAAGAAGGCACTGTACTGTTGCTTGTTCATCTAGCTAAAAACGGTCATAAAGCTTCGCTCAAAAAATTTCAATATTGTTGTCAGGCGGTCGCCTATTTAGGCTACCTCCTGTCAAAGGTGGGGAGAAGATTGACACCTGAAAGAATAAAACACATTTCTGGCATGTCTGTTCCAAATACACAGAAGGAAGTCAGAGCCTTAATAGGTATGGCTTCTTACTGTAGGTTGTGGATCCCGAACTTTTCACTAGTGATAAAACCAATGTTGGCTTTGACGAAGAAGGGCATTTCTTTGCCGCTGCCATGGAAATCGGAACATCAACGATCATTTGAGCTTCTCAAAACCGCGTTATGCTCTGCACCGGTTCTGGGTACTCCAAATTATGACAAGGCCTTCGTGTTGTTTGTGCATGAATGTGATGGATGTGCTTTGGCTGTGTTAACACAGGAACACGGATGGAAGAATAGGCCGTGTGGCTACTACTCCTCCGCCCTTGATCCTGTCGCATGCGCTTTGCCAAGATGTTTGCGAGCTGTCGCTGCTGCTGCCGCGTCTGTAAAACAGAGTGAGGGAATGGTCCTAGGCCATGATTTAATTTTGATGGTACCTCACTCTGTAGGTGTCCTATTGAATAAAACCCAAATGCAACACCTCACCTCTGCACGACTGACAAGGTATGAATTAATTCTGTTTGCCCCTCACATTCAAATTAAGAGGTGTTGTGTTCTTAATCTGGCTGAACTTCTACCTTTCGCGCAAAAAACTGTTTGCGGTTACGAAGAATTACATGACTGCCTGTATACCACTGAACAGGAAACGAAGGGCAGGATAGATCTTATAGATACTCCTTTGGACAATGCAGAAGGGGAGCTGTTTTGTGATGGCTCCTGCTTCAAACTTCTAGATGGTACATCTACAGCTGCTTACGCAGTTACTACGTTGAGTACGGTTGTTGAAACTAAGAGAATTTCGCATAACTCCGCGCAGGCCGCAGAGATTATAGCGTTGACCCGAGCTTGTGAACTCTCCGAAGGGTGTATAGTAAACATATATACTGATAGCCAGTACGCCTTTGGGGTGACTCACAACTTTGGGAGGCTCTGGCCGGAAAGAGGGTTCCTAACCTCACATGGGACCAAGATCCAGCATGGTCCCCTGATAGTGCAATTGCTCTCGGCACTCTCACTCCCTAGGCAGTTAGCGATCATGAAATGTGCAGCACATCGTAAGGTCATAGATGATGTGAGAAAAGGGAACGCTTTTGCTGACCAGATAGCCAGGCAAACGGCCACAGACCTTAGCGCAGACATGTATGCTCTAAGGGAAACAAAAGATGCCTATGTAATGGATGAGGGTATTGGGTCTGTGCGAGATATTAAAACTGATGCCACAATAGAAGAGTCTAAAAGGTGGGCCGAAGGAATGGGGAAACTGGATGATGATGGGTGTTGGGTGGATACATCTGAAGGAAAATGGTTGCTCCCTGATTCATATGTGCTGGCAATGGTTACGATGGCACACGGTCCTACGCATGTGTGCGCTCAGCAAATCACGAAAATGTTAGAACAAGTCTGGGTGAATGATAAAATTTTGAAGACTGCACAGCGACATGTTCAGAATTGTATGATTTGCTTACAGCACAATGTGGGGAAGGGGACAGTAACTCCAAGGGGAAGCTTTGGGCCCCCTTCTGTTCCCTTCGAGGTCATCCACTTTGATTTTATTGAGATGGAACAGTGTAACAATCTAAAATATGTTCTTGTGATTATTTGTGCTTTTAGTAAATGGGTCGAGGCTTTCCCCCGTTAAAGATGCTACTGTCATGACCACTGCAAAGACTATGGTAAAAGAATTCTTTCCACGATTTGGGCTTCCAAGGGTAATTTGGTCGGACGATGGTCCCCATTTTGTTGCAGCAGTAATTTTGCAGATATGCACAGCGTTACATATTGAAAAACGATTTCACTCAGCTAGACATCCTCAAAGTGCTGGGTTGGTAGAGAGACATAACGGTATCTTAAAGAATAAGCTTACAAAAACATGTGCCGACACCAAATTGAAATGGCCAGATGCCTTACCTATTGTATTATTAGCCATGCGTACCACACTTCAAACTACGACTGGGCTTTCTCCATTTGAGGTAGAGATGGGAAGACCTGCTAACATTTGGGGTCTTCCGAAGCCTAAAGCCCTGAGGGAGGTAGAAAATGTATTGCTTGTAGACTACTGCAACCAGTTGACTAAAAACCTGTATTTCATTTATCATCAGGTCCAATCAGCTTTACCTGTACGGTTTACGGGCCCAGGACACGATATTCAGCCTGGAAGTTGGGTCCTAGTGAAGGCCTACAAAATGTCTTCCTGTCTCGCTCCTCGCTGGAGGGGACCCTACCAGGTGCTGTTGGTCACTCAGACAGGAGTGCGGGTGGCTGGAAAAAAATATTGGATCCACGCAACGCATGTCAAGAAACTTCCTCACCCGACGCCACACGTTACAGAAGAAGCAGAACCCCTTGCTGATGCTACAATCTCTGATCCTGGAGTAGCAAACAGCGCTGTCAGTGCGTCGGAGAATTTCTCTGAGCCTGTGGAGCTGGGGGAACAGTCCATTTCGTCTCCGCACTCTTTGAAAAAGTCATTTCCGGAAAACACTGTTTCAAGTTCTGCGACTTCCGTCGCCTCCGATACGTCGCTTCCCTCAAAGTGACGACGCCTTGTTTCCGGATCAAACAGTTTTGGGTACCACCAGGTACGACCTTCGACGAAGAAAATAGAACTACGGCACGGGTCTCTCCGTGCATTTGGAAAGAAGAAGTGATTGAAAGTTTTCTCTTGTAAAAGAAAGTTCCTTTCGAACAAAAGGAAAAAAGGGATTCTGCTGGCTAGGGTTGGGAAGGACTAAGAAGTCGCGCGGCCGTAGTCTCGCCAGCAACGAACATTGGGGTCGTCGATTGAGAAACTACGATGCCTGCCACCTCCACCGCTGCTCCCCGCACTGGACTTGTAAATAAGGGGGTGACCAACTCGGACAACGAACAATGTGCCTGGGCCCCGAAAACGTATTGCTGTGTTGTGTTAATAATAATTGGAATTTGTGTAATTACTGCTGTGGGACTTTGGTACTTCGAAGAAATGTACCCTCTAAAACCTCTACTGCCAATTGAGATTGTACCTACTGCTTTGACTCCCTCTGTACACCTTCACACTCTGTCACCTAGAGACTCCCAGCATAGACGAAAGTATCATAATAACACTTTAATGATAGTAATGAATTTAACGCATGCCATTTTTAATAAGAGTAATTGTTGGATTTGCACTCATTTACCGCAAAATGGGAACAAGGGGCTAGGATGGTATATTCACCCTTTACCTTTAACGACTGCTTGCTATGCCTCTCTTAGAGCACTATTCTTTGGCCGTTGGAATGATAGCATCTCAGGGAACTTTGATGGAACTAATTTAAATGATTTTGAGAAACGTGAATTGACTCCCCTGGGATGCTCGCTTTTTGCAAATCGAAGTAGACCTAATGTTGCTTCTATTAGGCCATCTGATAAACTATCTCTTCCTTTTCAAACTCTAATTTCCTTTAAAATGGCTCCGATAGGCAATAAGGACGCTGTGCACCCTTCCTACTCTATTAATCATAACCCTGATTCAGTCCCCTTTTGTGTACAAAGAAATGGCACTCGGCCAATGGGAGATTTTGAAGGTTGTATAAACATTGTAAATGTGACTGGGGAGAACAGGCCTCTGTATGTAGGGGGGCCTGTTTATTTCGTTTGTGGTAGTTCAGCATTTCTCTGGTTGCCCAAGGATTGGCAGGGAACCTGTTATTTAGGAATCCTGTTACCTGGGGTATTTGTAGCTAGTACATTGGAGGTTTCTAAGGCTCGCCCACGGCGGGATGAGAATGGAGATACCCCTGGGCAAGTATTGGGAGATATAGCAAAATCAGTTGTGCCATTTTGGGAACAGATAGCAAATTCTGAAAATATTAGGGGACTAGCAAGGGTACTGGAGAGAACCATCAACCGGACCACGGATATACTCTACAATATGACATTCGAACAAAAGGCAATAAGATTGGTAGCACTCCAAAATCGGATGGCATTAGATGTCATTCTGGCAGAACGTGGTGGAGTATGCAAATTAGTGGGGTCCGCTTGTTGTGTTTTCGTACCAGATTCCTCGCCGACAATTTTCAAAGCAATACAGAACTTGCACATCCTTAGTTCTGAAGTGCATGTTCCTGTGAGAGATTGGAATATTAGCACCTGGTTCTGGGATTCTCTACGATCCTGGGGTTGGAAGGTGCTTTCTGTTATCTTGGTTATTTTGGGAATCCTGCTATTCCTTTGTTGCTGTTTTCAATGTCTACCTAGTGTATGTGCAGTGCTAGGGGGATGCTGTGCTCAGGCAGTGAGCACAGTGGGGCACAAAATGTACGCCCCAGATACAGCATCTAAAGAGTTTGTGTTACGAGAGGTCCTGATGAACGACCTAATGGCTATAGACATTACAGATAATGATTCAGGATGTATGGACAACAATGCATGGAGTTATTTGCAAAAGTATTAGAAGTGATATTAGCACTTGGCATAGGCCAAAAGGAGGGTTTGTCGGAATTGAAACAATATTATGCCTCCTATCACAGCAATTGTATATGTATTGGCCTACGCCAAGTTGTCTAAAACATCATATGCGAACAAGCTCCGCGGCAAGGTCTTGACCTTAGAGAAAGTAATGTAAGTTGCCATCTTGGATTAAGCCACCATTTTAGGTTCTCTTGTAATGTAGAAGTCACCCTGAACATCAAAATGGAGGCCGAATGACATTCTGAGTAAGATTCCGGTCGTTGTGACCTCCGTACACACGAATAATTAATATGCCTGCAGGCCACTTGTCGGGGTCGCGAACTGAGACCTTGTCCTATTGCTGACCTATGTGTAAATGTACAACTATATCAGTGAAACTAATCAAAATGCATAAATTATAGGATTGACCTGGCTAGGAACCCATAGGCCCGATCCCTAGAATGGTTAACCCGCGAGGGGGTTGGCCAAGGGCTGGATAAAGGATATAAAAACCCAAGTATTCCAATGTACGGTCTCTCTTACTAATGCATCGAACCTTCGTTGAAGTTCGTTACGTTACTCTGAGAGCCGAATAGCTATCCGTTTGTCAATTGACTTTGGTAACTGTTGTAGCTTTTAAATAAAGCACTTGTATGTTCTTTGTAACCTGTGTTGGTGTGTTTCTTTTGGGCTTCCCAGCCTCATATTATTTCTATGTTTTCACAGGCCATTAGACCCTCATTGGCAAACAACTCCCCATCAGGAGCTCTAGATACAATTGGATTTGTAGATGTGGGACACACTGTTCCATTGCTAAGAGGAAGCAACAAAGACTTACATTTAAGAAGACAGCAATCACACTACATATGCACTCCAATGGCCACAGGATCAGACTTCAATCAAGAGAAGATAGCCTTCGTCGAGGATTAATTATATTGTTTCTGTACACAGGTGAATGTGGGGACACACACACATGTGAAAAGTAATTATTTGACACTAAGCAGACGGGGGTATCCATGTTAGAGAACCTTGTTCTTCTGGTTTGATCAAGAATTGGTCATGGATTGTTGAACTATGACGGCTGGCTGTTCACCCAAGAACGTTGCGCACATAGATCATGGATAAGCCAGACCTCAATTGCATGAAACACAATAGACCTAATGACTTAAGAACAGGAATCACTTTGTTACATTTAGCTGCATGCAATTGAACAGTATAATGGCATATCAGTGTATTTTCACAAAGATACGTGAATATCAATCAATGGAATACAGTACAACTTGATCGGATGATATACTAATTTACAAAGATATGATATCACAGGGCGTTTTAATCCTGCCATGGATGCAACATGAAAGGAAGTCAGGAAGCAATAATAGGCAATACTTACATTTACGTATATTAATAATAATGGCACCTGTATTTATGCATGTGTTATTAATGTTATTACTCACAATGTTAATGTTATTACTCACAAAAACTGTGGGGAATAACCATGGGGAGTAACCAAATCATGAGTCCTTCCTCTCGGTTCATGAACGATGGTCTTAAAAAATGCCAAGAACCATGTACTACTAATGGGGGCCACTGACCAGAACACCAAAACACAAACTGATAGATTAACATGTACTAGTTGTAATTCTGGTGATAATTATTTTAGTATAGCTTTCAGAAAATTCACAAATGGTTGTGTTAACAAGGACATCATTATTGTTGCAGGTCGAAACACACTGTCTAAATGCGCATTATAAATACCCAATAACTAAATACAAACAGTATTAGTAGGGGCATTGGTAACCACAATGATTTAATAAGGAGGAATTAACTCATACTGTAGCGTGGCAGTGACTGTGTATATGATCCCAGAACTGTTTTAGGACATTCTGAAAAGCATAGAACAAACAAAATAATGTCAACCTATTTGTCAGAAATTGTTTTTTTTTTTAGAATCCATCTGTTTTTGAAGATAAGCTTTTTAAAGAAAATTATTTATTGTTTTTTTAAACAGATAGATTCATTGTTGTAGAAAATGAAATCATTTTTGCCATTTTCTCAGGGCAAACATGTTTGGTGAAATGATGCACAAATGCTCTTTTCTGCAAGCTGCACTCACCAAGGCCTCTTTGATACCAATGCCTTAGTGATACTGACATTTCAGAAAGGGCTCAGAAGTTGTTCCTTTTAATCGTGCATGGATGAACCACTTAACTGCGGAAGTGGGCGGATTCCTTATGGGAATTCAGGACACCCATACTCATCCTTAGCACTCAAAGTGTTCATTACAAGCACTGGCTGATTTCCTGCAATCCTCTCCATTTGCTGGAAGCAAGGTGCACAGTCATACGTCACCCTACTGCAACACTGGCTTTCTTCGAGGATCCTACCTGGTTAAGCACAATCCAGTGGGGGTCAATCTGCGCATCTCCTTCGGGGTCCAAAACCACTGTCTGGAATGCCCTGAAGTCGGTCAGTGTCACTTGGGCATTCTCCGGGCACACATCGATTCTATCAATGACCAAATCCTTGTCAAAGTCTCCTTCACAAGCATTTCCAATTCCGTTCCCTGTTAAAGAAAATGAGCAGAAAATACTAATGAGAAAGGTCTACAAAACAAGCGTCCATGTGATAAATGCCACAGGAGTATAATTCCATCTTTCTAAGTACACCCCGTTGGGCAGGTATTGTTAGCCACATGGAGAAATGACGAGATGTGGCATATCTGGGGCGATGGTATGACTTCTTCAGCAGTGAAATGGGAAGATTCCATAATCCTATGTCTATGAGCTATAGGAACATGGAAATGTGGAACTAAAAAGTAAATTGAATGATTATAGATCATGCTGCATCCAAGAATTTTGGACTGAGATTATGGACTGCATTCCAAGAATTTTGATTGGCTGAGTGGAATTCATGTGCTAATTAAGCTGTGCAGCCCGAGTACAAGGGCTGTACCAGATGTTATGGACCTCGAAAATCAGTAACAAATCTGAGGGTCTTCTCCTTCAGCTCTGTCACAGGTAAAAAACTGGGGGTGGGTCATTATACTAGGCAATCATGACACCTCCCGAGTGCTTTAAGGCTTAATAATGGCAGTGATTAGAAGTAGAAGGAATTGCTAATTAATGCACAATGCTGTTTAAGCGTCCCAGATCAGCATCCCCAATACTGTTACGGAGCGAACCAATGCCATGACAACGATTTCCGGAGTTATGAAGCGCTGAACGGAATCATCCTACTGCATATATCAGCGTAATCCCTCACAAGACAAGACACCCTCAGAAGGACCTTTATATTTTCTCACTCCATTTTGCATGCTTGAAGGTGCTGAATCGTTATAGAATTTCACATTTTATAGCTGGATAATTGATCAAGATCCAGGAAAGAGCCGCTCTGCATAAGAGACATTTCCTGAATATATATTGAGCACTGAGCGTGTGTCATCCGGCTCTACATGCAAATTATTCCTGAATAAGGAAGTATCCTGCTTAGAATACAAATGGTGCTCTGAATATGTCTATTACTCGGACGGCAAATTACTCTTTGCGATGATGCTTGGAATACATATCATGCACTGACTGCGTGCCACGTAGATCATGAAAACAATTGCCCTCCAACAATAAACATGATCGGAATATGCAATACATAGGAATCATGCTCTGAATTTGCAATCATGCTTTGTCTACTCTGCAAATGTGTCCTGTTCTAAAATTCTACGAATCTATGGCTTTCAGTGATATTAATCTTCTGATCGCACATCATGCTCTAAAATGGGACAGAGCAAAATGTATATTTTGCCAGTAATATTGGCAAAATGTAATATCTGGTGGAATTCAGTGACATTTTAAACCAGCGAAAGGCTAAAGTAAGCAGTGGGCGACATTTCCAAAAAGTGACTCGCAAATATTTGCAGGCTTTGAGGTAATTGTCAGGGCATTCTGTATATTTTTGTTGTTCAACTGAGGATAGTGAATTCCTCCATGAACTTGCCATTGGAATCAGGAGCCCGATTTAAGAGCCCACCATAGCCTGAGATAGAACAAAAATATGATTTCTATTGCAGGCCATTAGTAAATAGCATTTGACCTATTTAAAAAAAAAAATGCTATATTTTTCTTATCATTCAAAATATTAGTACCCGGCGAGGGCGCAATCAAAATGAAAGAGCCATTCTGATTGGCCCTCGCCGAGTCATTACCAGGCCGGGAATCCTTCTGTCGGGATTCCACGGCCTTTGTCCCCGGCAGGGGCATCCCCGCTCCGAGCCTCCCCACGGCTGAGAGGCTGCCTTCGCCCCACGCCGGGGACTCAGGTAAAGCTTTGACTTTTTTTTTCCCTCTCCCTCCCTCCTCCCACCTTCCACTTCCCTGCCCTCCCCACCCCACTTACCTTCTATCCTTTGTCCCCGGTGGGGGACGATGGCAGCCTCCTGCCATGTGGAGACTCAGAGTGGGGCCATCCCCGCTCCGAGCCTCCACACGGCTGGAGGCTTCTATCATCCCCCAGGGACCCAGGTATGTTTTTTTTCCCTCCCTTCAACTCACTCCCGCCCTCCCAACCGCACTTACCTTCTTTTTATTTCGGGAGCGGACGCACTGGAAACGCTTCTTTTTCCAGCACGTCCGCTCCCGATGGGCGCCATGGAAAGGGAAAACGGACTCCACTGCTACGTTTCGGTAGAAAAAGAAAAAGCTTTTAGTGCCCCGTCATGCAGTTAGTGTGGGCTGGGGTACTAATAGCTATATTCCCCTCGCGGCGGGGGCATTACCGACTCTGGTAATGCCCTGGGGCCTTCATTAAGGCCCTTGCTTCGTTAGGGCCTATAACTATGGGCCCCGGGGCATTACCGACTCAGGTAATACCCCCGCCGCTCAGGGCATATTGCTTAAGTATTAATAAGCACCAACAGCAAAACCTTATGCAATGCATGTTACTAATATTATACAGTGCTGGGCCCTACTCTTGATCACATTGTTTCCCATTATATTCTGTAAGCTTAGGGATATGGGTTGCGCGTTAAGATTGGCCAGTCATCTGGAGCAAGCAACACAACAGAAGCACTAAATAAATGTTTTGTAACCTGTTTGATCTGGAGAAAATAGCATAGTTGGGGTGGCAGGAGAGAAGGAATGTAGCATAAACGGAACAGGCCTGCCTACTTTGCCCGAATGAGCATCTGCATCAAGAAAAAGGGGGTCTTTGTTAACTGCTAAGTGGGAACTAATTGTACTTAATTCTGCTCTGGAATAGTTAGTAATCCCTGGCTTGAGTTTCTCCAGACCTCCCAATCTTCCCTATCAAAATCAAGGGTCAGTGTACAAA
This sequence comes from Ambystoma mexicanum, assembly GCF_040938575.1. Taxonomy (NCBI): domain Eukaryota; kingdom Metazoa; phylum Chordata; class Amphibia; order Caudata; family Ambystomatidae; genus Ambystoma; species Ambystoma mexicanum. The sequence goes on from NC_090921.1 coordinate 467,101,748, forward strand.
GAAACAACCTCCTACAGGACATAGGGTAGGACTAAATAACTAAACCTATGAACATTTCTTAAGGAAAAGTGCCATCCAGTGAAGTGACTTGAAGAAGGGAGGCCACACTGAATAAACAAGTAATTGTTTATTTTCACACGGAGCTCGCCAGTCGCCCCTCTTCCTTCAGGCCGCCTTTCATCTCTCCCCAACTGCCGTTCCTCGCTGCGGTCACGCGACTCTCATTACAACCAAGCTCGAGAGCGCGTGTGACCGCCGCGAGGCACATTCCATTCTTTACATATCTTCCCCCTCAAACAGAGCAAATATACATCATGTAATACTTATAACTGTAATGTAAAACTTAACAACTATAGTTAAAATTAATCAGAGAATTTGTTTGAACCAGAATATAACAGAAAATCGACAGACTTGTACAACTTGCACTTGACCTAGTATCCTCCGTGTACATTTACATTAAAAGATACTTTAAACACGACCTGAACACTATAATGTCAAGTCTCATAATCCCTCATCCACACCGGCTTAGACCTGGCTCTGTGTAAAGAATCCTCTTCGACTTTTGACCTTTGACTATCATCTTCTCTGACCTTCCCACCTGTCCTTTCCCTGTTTTCATCCGGCACCTCTCCTCTCACCTTTCTCAACTGCTCCTCATCTTCACTCCTTTTCTCATCACCCGCCTTCGCCAATCTTCCTTTCGACCAAACTTCCCCACCTTCCAGAACTACCACATTACTTTTTACTGCACATATTTTCTTAGGACCCAGAAATCTACTTTCCACACACTTGTTTACTAGTCTAGGATTTTTGACATACACTTTTTCTCCCACCTTCCAATCACGTTCCTTCACTCTCATCCTGTCATCAAACAGTTCCTTATTTCTTTCTTGACTTAATGCAATAAGTTTCATAATCTGATTTCGGTCCACATTGACCACTTTGGCCATTCCTAGCCATCCTGGACAAAGCCTTGTCCCAGGCTCCCTTCCCTTCATAGAAACAAATGGGGATACTCCCGTCACTGAATGAGGCGTAGTGACATAATTCCATGTCAGCATCCTTAATACTTCCCTCCATGGTTGCCTAGAATTCATGGCCATCTGCAGGCCCCCCTTTATGTACCTGTTAACTCTTTCAACAAGTCCATTTGCTTTAGGATTATACAGAGCCGTCCTTGTGTGTTTTATACTGTATCCTGCAAGAAACTTTTTCATTGCCCCAGACACAATTTGTACCCCATTATCTGACACAATTTCCACCGGGACCCCTTCCTTAAGAAATACTTTTTCTAAGAATCCAATCAACTCCCTTGCCGTGACCTCCCTTAAAGCCTCCCACTCAAACCATTTGGAATGAAAATCCACTACAACAAATACGAACTTTAAGCCATCTCCCAGACCTGCCACCGGACCCATTATGTCCACTGCTAACTTACTCCACGGCTGATCCGGTACCACATTTGGAACTATTGGAGCCTCTCTCACCACTCTGCATTTGTCACTCGTTTGGCAAACTATACAATCCTTGACACACCTTTCTGCACACCTGTCAATTCCCGGCCACCAATAGTTCTGCCTCAATTTCCTTTTCATAGCCGCTTCTCCAGGATGCCCCTGATGAGCCAGTTCAACTAGTACTGACCTCAGGGAATGAGGAGGAACAATGCACCTTCCCCTCCTTAACCTATCCTCACATAAATTTAACTCATTTTTTACTTCCCACCAAGTATTGAATTTACCATCCAAATTTTTCCTTTCTGGCCACCCCGTAACTGTCCAACCTTTGACTAACTTGAGGTCATTATCAGAGTCCTCTTCCTTCGCCCATTCCTCCTTGCTGACCGCACTTTTTACCTCTGCTACCACTAACTCCTCCTCTGTCACTCTGTCCTCTATAGGTTCACCCTTAAGAGGCAGTCTGGAAAGGCAGTCTGCCACCACATTCCGCTTCCCTGGTAAATAGCTCACTTCAAAGTTAAAGTTTTGGAGTCCCAGACCCCACCTGCTTATTCTTGGAGAACCCGTGGCCCACCTACCACTCTCAAACATCTGAACCAGTGGTTTGTGGTCCGACCTGACCACAAATCCTCTTCCCCACAAGAAGAACTTAAAATGATTTACTGCCCAAAACATGGCCAAAGTTTCTCTTTCAATGACAGAATATTTGCTCTCTGCCCCTCTTAGCGTCCTAGACGCAAATGCTATCACTCTCTCAGTATTGTCCTTATTGTACTGCACTAACGTTGCACCCAGTCCCAACATGCTCGCATCCACTACCAATACCGTTTTGTCCTTGGGTTCAAATCTACCTATGGATGGCGCCTCACCCACTGCTTGCTTAATACACTCAAAAGCTACATCACATTCCTTAGACCATTCAAACCTCACTCCCTTTTTTAGCAACATTCTGAGAGGCACTGATACCTTGGCAAAATCCTTCACAAATCTATGATAATATTCGGCCAAACCGAGAAATGATTTCACCTGCTCTTTATCTTTGGGTACAGGTGCGCACCTTACTGCTTCCACCAAGTTCTTTTTTGGCCTCACCCCTTGCTCATCTATCTCATGTCCCAGATACTCCACCCTATGTACTAAAATCTTACACTTGCTCCTCTTCACCGTCAACCCTGCCTCCCCCAATCTGCTTAACACTTGTCTCAACACTTCATCATGTTCTTCAGTAGAACTAGCATATATCAACACATCGTCCTGGAACACAATAATGTTTTTCACTCCACTCAACACCGTCTCCATGACTCTTTGGAACACGGCTGCTGCGGACGCCAGCCCAAATGGCATCCTACAGTATCTAAATGAACCAAACACCGTGATAAATGCTGTCAGGTGTTGACAATCCTCCTTCAACGGGATCTGATGATAAGCTTGTTAAATATCAATAACTGAAAACACTTTGGCATTGTTCAGTACTGATAGCTGATCACCTATTATTGGTAAGGGATGTCTATCCACTAGTATATTTCTGTTCAGATCTCTCAAATCCACGCATAACCTAATGTCTCCATTGGTCTTAGCTGCTACTACTACCGGGGATAGCCATTCCGAGCTTTCACTCTTCTCTATTATTCCTCTTTGGAGTAACGACTCCACTTCTTCTTTGAGTTTCTCATTCAATCCGTGAGGTACTGGTCTCACCTTGTGCACCTTCGGACTGGCCCCTGCCTTTAATTGAATTTCATGTTCAAAACCTTTCAACAATCCCAGTTCCTCCTGAAACACCATGGGATACTCTTTTTCCCATTTATCCTTCAATTCAGCTACATCAACTGGTCTCTCCGCATTTGCCTGTATCCTGATTCCCAATTTCCACTGTTCTTCCCATCCCAGAAGTGAAGAACCTTCTTGAGTAACGTATATCTCTGCTTCACAGCTCCTCCCTTTGTACTTGATGGAAGCTCGGAATATCCCTATAATTCCAATTTTAACATTTCCATATGCATACGGCTCAATGTTATGCTCCTTTAATTTTGTCACGTCTCCTTGCATGCAACTCAAGAATGTCGCCTTGGACATTAATGTCCACGGTGAGCAACTGTCCACCTTCATTGTCACCACTCTTCCATCAACCATGAATACATCGGTGGGTGCACCTCCCTTGCTTGATACTTCTGTTACTTCCAATACATGCTTTGTTTGGTTGATCCTTCCCACTTCTAAATCTTCACCTTGTTCCGCCATTCTTCCTCCTGCTTCAATGCTCTGCACCGTCCCTGATTCCCTACACACTCTCGCGAAATGCCCTTTCTTTTTGCACTTTAAACACGAGATGTTCCTGGCTGGACAAAACATGCTTGTGGAAATATGATGGTTACTACCGCACTTGTAGCATTTGATTTCTTTGTTGAAGCCAGTCTTGCGAAATCCCTTCACAGCAGCCACTTCTCCCTCTGACTTGTCTCCCTTCATAGTGGTCATATATTTATGGGTCTGTTCCATACTCCTTGCCATTTCTATGGCCAACTCCAGTGATGCATCCTTTGATAGTAACCTCTCTTGTATCTTTATGTTATTTGTGCAACGGACTAATTGGTCCCTTATAAGAGAGTCAGTGAGCGGCCCAAATTCGCACGTATGACTAAGAGACCTCAATGCTGCAATGAAGTTTTCCACCGGCTCTTGTGGATCTTGTATTCTTTGGAAGAACTTGTGTCTCTCAAATGTTATATTTTTCTTGGCCTCAAAATGGACCTCCAACTTCTTTTCTGCTATAGAATACTGGTCCATCTCTCCCTGGCCTTCTTGTGGAGGATCCGGTAATCCATCATAAACACTTCTGCCTTCGGTTCCCAAATTGTGCAGCAGGATTGCCTCCTTTCTTGCTGCTGCAAACTTATCCCCTCCAATAGCAATCAGGTACGTGTCAAAAAGCTTCTTCCACCTATCCCACCTTATAGGTGGAGCACCAGGTTCTGACAGGAACGGTGGCGGAGGTGACATACTTGCCGCAGCCATTTTCTTGTACTTAGTGGCTTACTTTCCAATTTTCGCCCTTGGTGTAACTTTACTTTTGTCTCCAATACTTTCTGCCAGTCTCCTGTGCTGTCCTTTTAGGTGATTCTTATATATGAATAGTGTTTATTCACAATATTACAGTCTTACTTTGACACACCATATAATTCAGACTATGCCATTGCTTTACTGTCCTCTGGGAGGCAGTCTTCCTGTGCACCCTACCAGCCACTGGGGTTTCACCTCTAATGTATCATTAATGTTCTGTCCTGAACACACCCCTCTTATGGTGTTTTCATCTACACAGAATTGTCCTTCCTTGCGCCTCCTCTCTGGCTATGCCCCCAACCCCCCCTCTCCCTGCTCCTCACCTTAGTTTCCAATGAGAGGGGGAGTGGGCAGCACCCACCAGGACAGACAGCCTTTCCTTGTGTGGCCGTTCACGTGAGAGTGGGGAGAATGTCCCCCTGCAGCGCCACGTTCCGAGGCACTGCGGAGACAGCTGCTCTTCAGGCCCCCACCTCTCCACCGGCTTCCTCCTGTTTACAGCTATAAATAGCACATTCCACTACAAAGGAACGTCGCTAGGCTCCTTGGCAAGCTCCGTGTGCCCCCTCGTCGCCACTTGAAGAAGGGAGGCCACACTGAATAAACAACTAATTGTTTATTTTCACACGGAGCTCGCCAGTCGCCCCTCTTCCTTCAGGCCGCCTTTCATCTCTCCCCAACTGCCGTTCCTCGCTGCGGTCACGCGACTCTCATTACAACCAAGCTCGAGAGCGCGCGTGACCGCCGCGAGGCACATTCCATTCTTTACATGACTATTTTAAAAGGACCTAATATCTTGAGTACAATTCCAGTCCCTTTGCTACTTAAAAATGGGTTCTGAGTTGTCCACACTGAGGAAAGCGTTCTTTATATCATTACAGTCTCAGGGAAGCTTTAGTCCCCATCAGCGCATTTCCTGGCCTGTGCTTTGTTAGGCAATCCTGGCGTCGAGCAGTCTACTGGGATGCTGTAGCCTTTGGTGAACTCATTGTTGGGCCAGCCCTATTGTGTGACCTCTCTTTCTTTTTTTAAATTTATTTTTTATTGATTTAACTGAACTAAATCAGCTTTACAATATTTTCAGAGAGGAGAAAAAACCTCTCTTTCATGATTTACAGACACAAGACCCGTAGCTTCCCTCTTCCCCTAGGGATTCTTCTAGGTAGGATTTTCTACCCCCCACCCGGGACCCCCAACCTGGGTATTTGTTAGGCTGCAGTAATTATGACCACCCCAGCAAAGAGTTTCTCCAAGAATGCTAAGTTCTTTGGAGCTACCACCAATATCGGGACTTGATCCCCCAGCAGGCTACTCTCTGGGGATCCAGCGATTCTCATTTTATGACACGACTCCTCTCAGCTGTTTATATGAGGCTTCAACAGGATTTCTTCTCTAGCCCCCCCCTAATCCTTGCCTGTGTGGCTCAATTGGCTCAGCCATTTCATTTTTGTGTCTTTCTCACTGGGTCGTCTGTTCAGCTTTGCCACCTCACTCCCATGTCATGTGTTGCGATAAAACCTTTGCGCATGTAAAAAGAGATAAACCCGTGTTTGTCTTTGCATGCATGCAATTCTCTATTTCTGGCAACGCATGACATGGGAGTGATCAACCCATGCATGTGTTTGTATCTTAACGTTGTGCCCCTTTAGCAGGTATGTTTGGTTCTGTGTGCTCTTTGTCTCATATGTCACTTTCCTTTTCTTTCTATGCTTTTGTGTATTCTCCAGGGAGATGTGGCTCTGGTGGAGGCACTGGTTCTATGTTTGGAGGTGTTATGTCCCATGAGTAGGACAGGATTCCAGCTGGTTATTCGTTTTGTTTTGTGAATGTGGTTATAGTACATGCTCAAATGTGGCAGATTTGAGATCGTGGCATGGCATGCCTCAGTGGGAGGTGAATACGAAATGTGGGTTTGCGTGTGTAGTGATGTTATTTATTTGTTGGATGAGAGTCTGCTCGGGCATGGCAGGCCCGTCACCTGAGTGTGACAGACTCAAGTGAGAGGTGTTTATGCCTTGACGGTTGTGGAAATGTAATCCTCTCTTTAGGAGATCGGTGGTGCTCGGAGGTGGCAGGTCCAAGAATATGGAGCAAAGTTTTCCTCATGGTTTGTGAATGTTAGTTACGCAGAGCTAGAGTAGATATGCTGTCTGGTTGGTTGCGAATGAAGAATTGTTTGGTGGTGAGTTTGTTTGTGGTGAACTTGTTATAGTTCAATGCAATGGGTCCTGCGAAGAGGTGCTAAGTGGATACTAAGCCCTTCTGGTACTTTTATAAGGAAGGGGGATGTGTAGTACCCTGCTGGCACCAGTAGTGCCAGTGGAATGCGGAACACAGATGGAACCCGTTGAGAGACCGTTGGACACATTCAGGATGGGACCCATACAAGAAGGATGTCTGTTACCTGCTCTTCCACCTACCTTCTATCTGATACCGAAACAGAATAAAGCACATTTTCTTTTATACTTAACAAAATTGAGGTGGGTGGGGACCACGCGCTCTAGTCGAGACAGTACGTTATATAATAGTCCAGAGAATATCTTGATTGGAAACATTTCCTGAAGAGCTCATATAAGTGTAGTAAGAGATGAGTTTATTCAAAATTAGGACAGATATTCTCTGGACTATTATATAACGTACTGTCTCAACTAGAGCGCGTGGTCCCCACCCACCTCAATTTTGTTTCTTCATTTTCACCAACTCCTAGTGGATGAGTTGAAGGGTGTGGTGATAACGCTGACAGTAATTTTAGAATCTCGTCATACTTTTCACATAATTCAAGGAGTGGTCAAGCGCGCACAGCTTCACTTTATCGAATCCACATCTTTCTAATACTTAATTTTCCTTTTTTACTTACCTCTTCCTGTGTGCTTCCTTCATTTTACCTGTGTCACCTGATGACTCAGACACTACAAAGTCAAGCCGTTATTTGCGCCCTTGTCCCTTAGCGGGACCCGTAAAGGACGTGTGGTCCAACCACACATCCCTTATGGTTCCCGCTAAGGGACCTCGGAATTGGGCGGTAGGGGATTACCGGCACTGGTCTCCTTACCGGTGCCCGGTATCCCTTATCGTCAACCTCGGAATGACCCCCTTTGTGTGTTTGTATTTTTTGTCTCTTGCTAGAGGTGTGCTAGGGAAACACATTCAACTGTCTCAAGCGTGACTCACAACCACTTCATAAATTATAATTAGCCCAACAGTACACTAATTACTACCCCTTTAGACACACCCAGACTGTGAATGACTGTGGGGGAATCATTCAGGGCTTCCCAGCCTGATCACAAACTGTTTTAGACTTAAGAACTTGAACTCAGGCCTATGGTCCTACCCTAGGCTACGGTTTGAATATCCCTCTCTGACTGAATTGTATTTTCGTTAAACCCTGTGGATACAACTTTGCATCCCTGTTTTGTTAGAGCATCTCCCTATAGCCCTGTTTGGCACCAACAGATTGAAAAGTCCCACAATCAGACATTCTGGTATTCCATCTTTCTAAAAATGATCAGTGATGCCAGTGTTAGCATCATGAACGTGTTTTGTATTTTTTCTTGTGCCAGATACATTTTCGGGCGGGATACTATGGAGGTATGTGAATACAGAGCCATATCATTATATACATGCATGCATCATGATATTATCTCATCATAATACTGATATCCTGTCCCTTGCTCTATCACATAGAGCTAAATCCTCACTGGTAGTATGAAGCGTCCCACCAGAAAACAAACTTCATTGTCTGCGGTGATCTGAATATCCACCTAATTGATCCATTAGGCAGTTTGATACCTCTAAATAATCTATATACCAAGGCCAACCTTTGGACCCATGAACTGACAATGCGTTCTATGTACCTGCTCAACGCGCAGCTGAAAGGAGATATACCACCGACCCCAACGTGGCAAACAGGTAATCTAAAGGCCCACTTGGACTACGTCTTTGTATCAGCCGTGCTGATTACTGAACTAGACTCATTGCAAATTAGTTACACTACCAAAAGTGATCACATGAGGCTAGGGGTGAGCTGGAAAACTCTGCACTCAAAACAACCTTTGTTTCTCTTACCTCCGTTAACCTTAAAAGCCAGTAACACTCATCTGAGAATAAGACCCGAAAATGTTACCACCTTCAATGGCAGGTTTTTGAATAGCACTCAAATATAAGGAAATTGTCTAGATTATGATTGGCTACTTGCTCCCCTCAGATCTACCTCGCGGAATGATGCAACTACTGCTCCCAGCTACAACCATATTTACCATCAAGAGCTTGTAGATAAAAGAAAAAGCAAACGTCGAGCTCTGAGGAACCTATCACATCTTACTCCAGAAGAGTGATTAAAGGAGCAAAAAAAGATCAAAGAAATATTCAGGAACTGGCTATTTACTACAAAAGCCCAGCGTACTCAAGAGGATGTGGAATCCATGCTCGCTGCCTTGGCAAATCGAAATACTCGATCTTTATGGTCACTTCTTAACAACCAGAAGAATCACGCTGCAAGATTAATTGCAGATGTCTCTGAATCCCAGCGGATCGCCCACTTTTCATCTCTCTTTGCCCAGTCTAGTAAGTTTGTGCCTGGTCTAACGACAACTTACATAAAGAGAAAAGAAAGGGAAGTGCCCTGCTTTCAACAAAGACGATTACATGGGACATCCATGGGAGTATGACAAGATACCATTGCAAATTTAACAGTTTAGCAATTCACGTGCACCGGGATCCAATGGCCTTTCAAATTCCAGCCTTAAAGTTAATCCAGAGGCGTGGCACCCTTTTGTCGATCACTCTCCGAAATAATCATCCAGAACTAACAAGTACAGGACATTTGGAGAAATGCAATCCTCATTCCGATCTATAAACAAAGAGATAGATCTACACCAACAAATTACAGGCCCATAGCTTTATTAGACCCCCTAGGGAAGCTATTTGCAACCATGCTCCTCCGACGACTATTCATATGGATAACCTCTACTAAGCAGAGCGACCCTTGTCTTACAGGATTCGTCAAAGGAGTCAGGACCAATGTCAATTCATTAATTATGAATCTACTGAAGCTAGAAGCCATTAAAAGCAAAACTAAGCTAGATATGGTATATATAGACTTTAAGCAAGCTTTTGACTTGGTCCACAGAGAAAGCCTATGGGAATAATTGAGAACATGGGGTTGCCCGCTAGACATCTTAGAACCCATTTGTGCTCTTTATCATAACACATCAATCCAAGTCCGATTATCATCTAGAGGAGAGGTAACAGAAAATGTTGAAACCTGGAGAGGTCTTAAGCAGGGCTGCCCCCTTGCAGCAACACTGTTCATCATCTGACCTATCGTCCGATCAAGAAGGAGTCAGAGCCAATCACCCTATGTTGAACGGTATGCCTGTTCCTTGGCCCATATACGTGAATGACCCGATTCTCCTTAATAAAACACAAATTGGATTACAGAGAAGATTAGATAAATTATCTAAGTATGTCAAAAACAACCATCTGGTTATTAACTCTTACAAATCACAATCAATGATATTCGGAGCACAACAAAATCCAAGGATAAAATCTCAGTCAGTCTTTCTTAATGGAACAAAACTTAAACAGGTGTGCTCATATACAAACCTAGGAGTTTTGTTGAGCACGAGTGTATGTGAACAAGCCTGGATGTCAGCTCTTAAAGCCAAAACAGATTCCCTCGCCAGACAGGGATTGATTCTTCACAGAAAATATGGAAGTTTCTCACTGTGCCCCTTATGACATTCTATCATCAAAAAGTAACACCTATATTAATCTACGGAGCGGAAGTGACCCTAAACGTACCCTAGCAGATCTGGGACAAACTAGAAGGCCGCTTCTGGAGAAAGTCCTATCCCTTTCACAAAAATGTCCAATCATAAGAATACTATTTGAGTTGACACTACAATTGTTTTAATCCATCGTACTCTGGAAATTTTTGGATTTATATTGGGAAACATTCAACGAAGACCACATTCCTCTGTTGAATATATTAAGATCAACACTGAATGCTGGGCACAATGAGCTACTAAACAAATGGAAATTTAAATGTGATGAATGGCTGAAGACCTAAAATACAATGGCAGAAACCTTGGCAAACAACCCGATGCTAATCAAACTGAAAATACAGTCCCAAGATTGGATGGAAACACAAGAACTTTAAGCACGATATAAACTCTCTATCAATTGTGTGTACAATATTCGAAAACGGAATCAACTTCCAACGTACCTCAGAAGATTTCCCTGCTTGAAATTGCGTAATCTCTATTTACGCCTCAGATTAAAACTCTTACCCACAAGAGAAGTCCTGTGATCCAGAAAACAACTAGGAGATACTCCGAATTCATGCAGTCTCTGCAAATAGAGTGCTCAGCTGGAGTACCTATATCATATAAAAATGGAATGTGAAACCGTGGCAGACATCCAAAATAAATATCGAGCCCAGATCCAGCGACCATCAACATCATTTACCCAAGAAGAAAGATGGACTAAAATCCTGCTGGGCCAAGATAAATCGACAATATCTGGAGTGCTACGATTTTGGAATGACTTATCAAGTTTCAAATTATGGAACGATCCGTAACAATGTAGAAATAGACTATCTTTTCTTTCCTTTTGTTTTTTTAGAGTTTTGGAGTAATGGCATCCAGTAATTTTGATATGAAATAGACCATTGAAAAAGTTTGTAACAAACTAAATCTTTTAATAAAAAATAAAAAAATAAAAATGATGTTTCCATTGGACTTTCTTTTGGATAGCCTTGCATGATTTCATGTTTTGCCCAAATGAGCACTTCTCTCAGCACACACTGCTATGCCAAGTCTCCCAATTACTTAGTCTGGTCTGTTCCCCCTGAAGGATTTATTTAATTGGTAAGAAAAGTTTCAATATTTTGGCTTCTATCTTTGCTCACCGTTGGAGTCTTCCTGTCCTGGATTGGGAACAAGCCTGCAGTTGTCTGGACCGGGAGGGCTGTAGTCTGGGATGCCATCATTATCATCATCATCGTCACACTCGTCTCCGAGTCCGTCACGGTCAGTGTCCAGCTGGGCGCTGTTTATCACGGTTGGGCAGTTGTCTCGTGAGTCCTGGTGGCCATCCCCATCTCTGGGAAAGAAAATAAACCATTGGTGTTCATAAGTATTTATATAAACGCGTTATCTGTTTGCTAAAACCTATGCGTGAAATAAAGTTAGTGACGTATCATTCACATTCTGTAGCCGTAACACAGCTTCAACTCAACGTTCTTAATTTTATTGATGATCTTACATGTGGTACCATGCATGACTTTGACAGGCCTAATAGGAACATTCACAGATGAATAAGGTTGAACAAAGATCCACACAAAAAGTAGTGTACTGCACTGCACAAGAGGTCAGTGCGTCCGCAATCAAAATCACACATATCTGAGCACGTATTAGTACCATGTGTAGTTACCATGTACACTGGTAGAGAACACATTCAAATGAGTGCAACAACACTCACCAACTGAAAAAAAACATGATCCCCAGAAGTGGGCTGGGCAGGGGAGAAGATTCTAGAAAACAAAATTGGAAAAATGAAAAAGGAAACAGTTGAAGGAAGATGGGATAAGTGAAGGGAGAGGAAGAAGAGAAGAAAGAAACTGGTTGTTCTCTATTTGGCTATGGCCTCGAGAGCCCTCCAGGGCCTGATCAGTATTACCGTGGGCCTGGGCTGTGTGCTTGGAGCCGCCAGGGTTCTCACATGGCTGTGGTGACCGTTGGCCCACCCATGGGTCAGAGCGGATGGGACCAGTCTTAAAAACAAATGGGACACATGCATGGCGGCCGGGGAGAGAGTTAGTCGCTACCTCGTCTGGACTGCTTGGACAATCCAGCCTGAATGGAGAGATGTGGCTGTGGCCTTGTGGGCTCACCCCGCGGCCAGTCAGGACATGCCCTGCAAGAAAAAGCCCTTGTTGGCAACATCCGTGAGGCGGTCTGGGAGGTGAAGAGGGAGACAGAGGAAGTCTTCCCCCTCCAGCCCAGGTAAAAAGAAGCCCTGGGCTGCAGGAGCAACCCAGGTGAACTGATGTCCTGGACCTCTCCATCCTCTCAGGCCAGGTTAAGGTAAGTCTGGGGCTGCTGCATCATCGTGGCATGGGTGAAGATGTGGGCACTGGCACAATGGCCAGTACCAAGGTGAGTATGCAGCCCTGCATCAGTCTGATGTAACGCAGAGGGGGGCAGCACCGCAATGTCGTAATCAGTACAGCAGCATCCCCATAGTAACAGGGATGCCGACTGAAGCAACAAATGGCACCATGGGTCGTGGCGGTGTTCGTGGGTGGCCCAAAATACTAAAAAGACTGCAGAATGCAGCAGTGACATTGGGTGGTTCCCAGAATAAGGGGACCGCCAAAGAGAGCATGGTATGCCACAGATGTGGCGGTGATTGGGACGCCCCCCGCCCCAACGGGCATGGAGCTGCCTAATGGATATTTTACATTGCGGGTCATGCGTGGTGGATCATTGTTGCTTCACTTGGTGGACAGGGCCAACCTAAAAGATCAGACTCTGATTTCATTCGTGGAGTCTCCATCCATGTATAAAATAATATGTATTATATGTTAGTATTGTGTATATTTAAATGTGTAGATAGGGCCGTGTTCATAGTTATATGAATACATAGTGCATATTACTATTTAAGTAGGGGGAATATTAATATTTAAATAGTGGGAAGGTATATAGAGGAGATAGCTTTAGTTGTTTAAAAAAGAGGGAAAAAGAAATGGGGATGTGTACCCTGGCATGAGGCAGGTGAGTGAAGTGGCGGCCTGGCTGAGGCCACCAAGTGGTGGGACGACCCACTGAGGCCATGCTCTGACCTCTGTCTCCAGTGGGTCGTGCCAGGTGTAGGTCAGGGGTCTGCTCCATCCATTCCACCCTGCTCTCCAACCTCGATTCTAACATTCCCTCTGTCCTTATCCTGCTTGACCTCTCCTCTGCGTTTGACACGGTCAACCATACCACCCTGCTCAATCGTCTTCGTGACAACCTCGGTATCACTGATCAGGCTCTGGCCTGGCTGACCTCTTTTCTCTCTGATCGACCCTCCCAGGTACAACTTGGGTCCTTCCTATCTTCTATCTCCCTCTCCACATGTGGTGTTCCCCAGGGGTCTATCCTCTCGCCTTGGCTTTTCAACCAATACCTGACAACTCTCGCTTACTGCATCTCAATGTTCTGCTCAACTTTACAGTGCTATGCTGACGACACCCAACTCATTTTCAGGCTTACCTCAGCCTCCTCCTCTCCTTCCCTCATCTCAGATTGTCTAATCGCCATTAAAAATTGGTGTGCCACCAATGATCTATGTCTAAATGCCAACAAGACTGAGATCCTCCTTATTGGTACACCATCTCCATCCTTTCCTCTCACTCTCTGGCCGGCCTCCCTTGGCCCCCCTCCCACTCCGACTTGCGCGGCTAAGAACCTTGGGGTTATCTTTGACTCTACACTTTCCTTCTCCGCACACATCTCTGATGTCTCCAAAAAATCTAACTTTTTACTTCACCTCTACCTTTCCTCTCCTTCCCTCAAAAGCTCATGGTCTCCCAAGCTCTGGTTCTTTCCAAACTGGATTACTGTAACAGCCTCTTCCTAAATCTACCTGCCTCCACTCTCCGCCCTCTACAGCTAATCCAGAACAGGACTGCAAGACTTGTCCTTGGCCTCAAGCCCTGGGATCGTATCTCTCCAGCCTTGAAATCCCTTCATTGGCTCCCAGTGGATGCAAGGATTACATTTAAAACCCTCTGCATTGTCCACAAGGCTTTCTGGGGCCTGGGTCCAATATACCTTAAACTATCCCTCCGTAAATACCTCCCCTCTCGAGCCCTTCGCTCCTCTACTTCTAACTCCCTTAGGGTTAGTCGTTTTGCAAAAAAACGAGCTGGGGGTAGACCCCTGTCTTCGGCTGGCGCCTCCCTTTGGAACAGCATCCCGGCCACCTTGAAATTTGAGGAAAAACATCTTTGGTTCCGGAAACTTCTCAAGACCTTCCTCTTTGCCTCTGCCTTTGCCCCCCTTCTCCCCTGTTGATCTGTTTCTTCTCATGGCATTGTGCACCTGGCCACCCTCTGTTCTTTCGGGCCCAGGTATCTGCTCACCCTGCCACCCTCCTGCACTGCCTCCAGGCCACCGTCTGCACTAGTGTTCTGCATCTGTACCCATACAGTCCCCCTCCCACGTTTCATCTGCACTTATCAGATATACCTTTCTGACTAACTTTCACCTGCCACTTGCTGGCTGCACTACAATGGTTTAAAGCCCTTATTTATTATTTATTCTATTTAATATTTATTTGTTTTTCTCTCCTCTGCTTCACACTTTTCCCACATTTTCCTTTCCCATGCACTTGCGCTTTCTTAAATGTCACTGGGCCTAGTAAGATCGCTGTTTTTTCTGTTTTTTCTCTCCCTTGTTCCCCTCCCTTTTTGCCTGGCCGCACTCTGAAACACTTGTGTACGAGCGCGATATAAATAAAATATCATTTCATGGTCACCATGTGACCCCACTAAGGAAGGTTGGGCTGACATGGCAGATCCCTTTTTCTAAGTTCCCCTTAATGCCAAGAAGTACTTGGAACAAGATCAGTTATTAGAAGCGTATGGATGTTTGATAAGAAAAGTGTGTGTGTTTATGAATAAAGAAGGATCCCCATTGGGATCCCTAAAAAATCCACTTTGGTAGCTGTGTCTCATGAAGGGGTAAGGTAAAGAATCAGGGCATAGTCCATCTGCTGTTTACAGCGATTTTAATTTGCGGGGACAGGACCCCTCCTTATTCAGCTGGCATGGGGGGGCGGGGTGGGGTGGTGTCTTCCCATGGCGACTGCCCCTATTCTGGAGCAAGGGAGACACATACCCTGGCCTTGGACCAGGGCCTCAAATCAGGTGCTACACTGAGACTGCACATTTCACTTATTTTTGATAAAGGCATGTTTTCTGCTGCTGGTACTTGAATGGTTACTGCTAATAGGGCCGGGCTTAGCAGCTGCAGCGCTCCGATTGGTACAAAATGATTTGGCTTTTTCTCAATAGGTGCTGATCAGCTCCCTATTGTTATTAAATGCGCTCCGCTCCAGAGAGCGGAGAACATTTAATTTAAAGGGGGCGCCTGCCACGCCTCTCCCACCACGCCAGCTCGGGGGAGACCTTGAAAGACTCCCCCGAGCTGGCATGGTTGGGGGCTAATGGCAGAGCGCCCCAGGCGGTCATCTGGAAGGCCCACCACTAAGGCGTGCTCTGACTGCCAAGTTGGGTGTTTCCTGCTACTGGTGCTTTTACCGGCACTGCAGTTGGGTATGAAGCAATGCCACGGTTAGGAAATGAAAAACGGATCTGATAGCCCACAAAATCTGCTCTAGGTGGGCCAAAGCAAGATATCGATAGGAGAAAGGGGGGACCCTCACCCCATGGAGGAAACAGGACTTGCTAAAGGGGGCTTACCTGGAAATGCAAGCGCAAAATGAGCAACAGGCAAAACCTCCTTAGTATACGTTGTGTGTTACTTCTTCTTCTTGTTAGGATGACTCCAGAAACCTGAAGCCGGCGATTTCCATCTATTAAGATGTTGTTCACCAAAATAAGCACCAATCAGCTATCCACCTCCACTAGATCGTATCCCACTTCCCTGTCTCCCGCACAAACTGAAGCAGGAACCTACACTGTTCATCCACCACTCCACTTTTCCAACTGAACAGATCAGATGACCCCTGTACAACCACCCCAATGTCAATCATCCTGACTGAGTAATTCCCGCTGCACATCAAACCTCACATAGTCCAAAATATAATGAGGCACTGTCTCTGGGCACCCGCAAACCTCACACGCCGCTGATGTAACTCTACCCATCAAACACTCCCATCCCGTCAACCCCGCATGACCCACCCTAAGGCGATTCAAAATAGTTTCCTCTCTTCGTGTCAACTCCACCCCTCCCTCAAACGCCCGAACCCGTACTTCCCTGCACACTGCATACAAGTGACGTCCCTTTGAACTCATATCCCACTGATCCTGCCACATATCCTTAATTTTTCCACGCACCTTTGAGCTCCATTCCAGAGTAGTGCTCGGGTCAAATTATCTCTAATGCTCCTACGGTAAAGTGGCTGCAAGAGCCAGCTTCGGAGAGGAGGTTTGTTTATATACAGAAATCAAGAGGCTCCAAGTTTGTCCTCAATGCCAAGTCTGGACCTGGAGAGCTCCATCCGACCAGGCTTTCAAAATTACCAATGACTATGTAAATAATTCCAATTTAGAGATACAAGTCTTTTGTGTGGATTTTATCCTGAAAAGCTGAATGGATTCAACTCTTAGGATGGCCTGGAGGCCCCTGACTGAAAGGAATGTTTTTCATGTGAAGCTTACCTGTCTTTGTTAGTATCGCAGGGATCGCCCACCAGGTCGTGATCAGAGTCTGCCTAATAAAAGAAAAGGAAAGGTCTTAAAACAACAGCCGCACATTAGTAGCACATTAAATGCAGCGCGAAATATAATGCACCCATTGTGTAATGTTCCCAGGCTGCCAAGCTTTTATTAATCATAACATGAAGGAGCGGATATCCAGTTTTTAGTGTAAGACATCTCAGTCAGCCTGCCAGACAAAGTTTGCATCCAGGATGTTGGTTTATCACACACCCTACGTCAATAGGATAGTAGGGAGGGACGTGTTTGCTTAGCGAGGTTATGTTTGGGTTAGCAGATATGAAGGGCCCGATTCATGGAATATTTGCACGGTTCAACGTGAATTTGAACAGCTGAAAAGTGACTTTGCACTGCCGACACAAACCCTGATTCATGGAACGATGCAAAGTGTATTTTTGCTGTGCATAGACTGGGCAAGGTCAGCGCATAGTCATTTTTGCAGTACAAAATTACTTTGCCCGGACTTTCCAGGGCAAAAATACACTTTGCACGGTTCCATGAATCAGGGTTTGTGTCGGTAGTGCAAAGTCACTTTTCAGCAGTGCAAATTCTGGCATAGTAATGTGGCATAACAGTCCAGGGGCAGAGGACTGTGACAGGTGTTATCGGCTCATACCTGAGATATGGATTCAAAGCGAAGGGACGATAATGTGCATTGCAGTCGCCCCTCCACACTAGGGCTGAAAACACATTATTAAATGTCAAAATCACAAAAAACTGGATACAAATAAAAGAAAACAATTAGGGAAGATAGTTGCCACTTTGGAGTGACGTTGTGCTGATGGAATGTTGGATAAGAAAGACACTGAGAATTGATGTGGAATGCTGGAAGAGAAACAGCAGGCCTAGTAACATTGGTTATGCCCCCCTTCTGACCATTGATTTACAATGACACACCTAGTTTTCAATTTTAGAATGAAGGCATTGCGAGGTAGGGGGAAAGGGCTATAATTGGCATTTCTTCCCCACACTCCTCTTGAGCGCATTCCGCGCGAAAAGGACATAGCATAGGTTAAAGTCCTCCTGCCCAGGGCCATAATGCAATTACAGTATTAGACAAGCACAAAACAGTGGAATACATGCGTGGAATACATGCCTGGAACCATGGAGAGAGATTCATTTAGTTAGAATGTTGGCTAAAGAAGGCACTGAGCATAGATGCTCTCTTGGGGAGAATTAGCGAGCCCTGTGACAGGCCCTCTGCTGTGCCATTGTTTACAGTGGCTCACCTACATGCAAGGCTATAATTAGACCGTATAGACCAAGAGAGGGGTCATTATCACAAGATAACGACCCGCCCCAAGTTACTGCCCGAGGCAGAGGGCTATAGGTTGTTGAAGCGTCTTTATCCCACGCAATAATTACCCCACTCAAGGTCTGTAAACCTTTTAGCACATGGAGCTGTGCAACTAAAAGGGAAAGTGTTTTTATTAAGCACGATTATGCCTACCCACACTTTAGGAGATACAATGAAGCCTGAAGGAAGAGAACAAACACACACATGGGGGAACATAGAAGAGAGTAGACTAGATAGACTAGGCTTGCATGTTAACGGGGAAGCAGTGTTAGAAAAAGTTACATTGAGTGCTGCAAAGAACGAAGTCGAAGACTGGCGCAGGTCATTGAAAGAGGCGGATCAAATGGAGAAATGCTTACCATAAAGGGATATTTTGGACATCATGGGTACAAAAGGGAAAACCTAGGTAGATCAGTTGTGGAGCCACATTTATTTATTTTATTTATTTATTAAATTTATATAGCGCGCAGACAGCCCAGGAGCATTGCGGCACTGTTACTTGCAAGGAAGACTTAGTTACAATGTGTGCAGGTTGTGCATTGGCATGTTAGATTGTGTGCACCAAAAGTACAAATACCAACATCAGAATAAAGAGGAGAAGAGGTGAACATTTCTCAGAACCTGCCTGGGTGGCTGGGTGCATAGTTTAAGAAAAAGCAAGAAGAATGGAATGACCTACCAAAGCTGTTTACTGCACTCTGCCAAGCAAGGTTTTGAATAGTATAGGTTACCAACTGAGGCAAGGAAGAGAAGGGAGTAACATGAAATAGGTGGGCATAAAATGGGTGACAGAATCAGGCAGCGACCTATTGGAAGAAAAAGGTGAAAGGATATTAAAGGTCAATTTTGGACCTATTTTGGATCAAACTTTGGACTTTAAATAACAGATGACAATTTTGTATAACTTCTGACACCTGAAGAGATGTATCAGCTGGCAGACAATAACAAGAGCTGGGCTTGTGCGGAAACTAGTGAATGTGAGAACACACGTTTTAGTCCTGAAGCAGATCCTGTCCGTTCTGTCAGGGGTGGCAGAAACATTAAATCTTGTGATAAGGGAGCAGGTAGACTTATCAGCTCCGGTAGTAGCATTGCTAAGAATGGAACAGTTATGGGACACTGAGTAGGGAACATGGGAATTTATGACAAGGAGCTTGCTGGACAGGAAGAACATTATTTTGAGGAGTTGCAAAGGACGACCGCACTGAAGACAGAGGACTAGAGAGCGTAAAAGCCAATGCTATGCTGAAAGGAAAGGGTCATGTTCAAAAGGAGGAAGACACCTTGAAAATTGTACAAAATATGTAGGCAACATCTGGACTGGACGGGTAAACAAGCTCCTTAGGGGCTGTATTAGTTTAGGAAGTAGAAGATGTCATACAAATCATTTAAGCCTACACCAATGATTGCCTCTCCCCACTACCTACCCTGCATTGTATTTGTTCAACTTCAGAACAGCAATTTCAGAGATGTTACCTTCCGAAGTCACCATGGCCTTTTCAGTGCATTCGGTGCAGGGCTATTTTACAGCATTTATTTGCAGTATGTTTAGGCCGGGACCATGGTTAAGGAATAGCGTTCTTGGGAATTTAGGGTTGTGTGGGGGTGGGGCATGTGGAAGTTTGCCCCCATAAAAATGTAACAAAAAATGGGGTCAGTTGTCCCTGATCCGTAGAGATTGGAGTTGATGAGTGTATCTCATATATATGTGTACTATGTATGACTTCTTCTGTTCTGTTCTATGAATTTTTTTAAATTAAATATAATTAAAAAAAGAAAAGTCGACGAACACAATGTTTGAAAGGGACACAGGCGCAAAAGCTCAGTGAAGCATCATGGATTTGCTGAACCACAGACCCATACACTGCTACTGTGTTAAACGCTGTTTATTCTTTAACTTACAGTCATGGAACTCTTCACAGCAGAAGCCCTAAGCAGGCTTATTTCTGACAAACGTGAGGGGTTATGTCCTGCTAGGGATCCCCGTGCCACAAGCACCAACGCAGAGGTAACCCCATTTAAAGGCACGTGTAACGCTACTGATGGGAGTGCCGATAGGGGTGTGGACGTCCCTAGTTTCTTCAACCCCCCACCACTGTGACGTTAACTACTTCCGAGGCGGAGGATATCCTGAAGATGGGCAAGGAGGACCTAGGAAGCAATTAAATGAAAGTTGGTTGATTTAAGAAGGGCTCAATTGGTTTCAGATGCCAGAAATTGGGTAACTAGATTAGTTGCCTAGTGAGAGGGAGAGCACATCAGGAAGCCCTTAAAAAGCAGGAAATTACCCTAGGAGAAAAATAGCTTCCTTCTTAAAGGGTAGAAATAGAGAAACTTGAGTTAAACAAATAGGAGCTGGACAGAGATCCTTGCCCCAGTGGATTAACATCCAATATGGGAATGCCTCTGGGTCCTGGTCTCATCCCAGATTTCCTAAGGGCGTGCTGAATGTGTGTGGCGTGAAAGATGACATTTTAGACTAATAGAATTCCTTTGGAATTCCTAGAGCTACCAGGCTAGTTTGGGTCCTCGGTGGTTCCAGGGACACTCATTCTGCACTGATACCTCCTGCATCCATTTCCCCAACAGTACAGAACTACTACCACGTCAGTTCCATTTCCTAAATCTGTGTGATGACTGTTAT
The DNA here is from genome assembly GCF_040938575.1 of Ambystoma mexicanum. Classification (NCBI taxonomy): domain Eukaryota; kingdom Metazoa; phylum Chordata; class Amphibia; order Caudata; family Ambystomatidae; genus Ambystoma; species Ambystoma mexicanum. Next base: position 467,122,657 of record NC_090921.1, read on the forward strand.
GAATGTCCACTCTTTAGTCGCCTAGGAACCCATGATTTCTTTAATCACACTATTCTATTACTTAGGACCTTGTAATGTTTTTAATTGCATTCTTTTGTCACCTACAACCCCATTATTTTTCAAATTGTATTGTTTGGGCAGCCAGGCCCCTGTGATTTTCTTAAAATGCACTGTATGGTCTGGTTATAGCCAAAGAGTTACTATTATGTAAGGATCCTTTTGACCTTGGCCTTTTGGCTGATGCCCTAAATGACTGGGTGGCAGACATGCGACCGCCTAAAGTAAATACTACTTCACAGACAGACGGACTGTCCAGTCCTTTCATCCTACCACAGATATTGAAGGTCAACAACGTCTGTCAAGTCTTTATACCAAAGGAGACAAGAGATCAAGCTCTACAAACTCACGCCTGGAGCGAGGTGCCATCTAACTCTACTATACAATATCGGACAGTAGGGAGAAAACAACAATCCCTATTGTGGTCTACAATAGCCTAATACAGGAAATATCGCTCCCTGCATTGATCCCTGACCAGGAAACTGACCATAAAGTGCTCAAACCTCCCACAACGATGAAGGCTAAATGTGAGATTCTATCCGCATGGAATGCTCCCCTAAAAAGACACAAATGCTAACAATAAAGGATACGAATATGCATAACTTCATCATGGACCAAAGAAACTTTGTTATAACCAAAGTTCGGAAAATAGATGGGAAAGAGACTAGAGAAGGTCTGCGCAAAAAGGTCCTTGACTGGTTGTGGCAGAGAACTGGACCTGGTGTGGTTACAAGCACTGATTTTAAAATTCTGCGTAGAATGGACCAGAGTGACTGGTGTTCACAACTTAACAGCGACTGTGTTTTAGTGGGTTGTGGGGACAGTATCTTACCTGCATTTCTCAAGTGCTGTAAATGTTTCCTTAAAGGGCCCTCAATTTGTAATTTGATCCTCTGATGTACGTTAGGGTGCACCTCAGTGTTCTCCTTACCTATTTTTCTAAAGATATGGACTTTTTGAAACTCGGCTACTTTAGTTTATTGAAATTTTCTAGATTAATTCGGAATGACCTATATTGAATGTACTATTCTTGGTTTTAGGTTATTGAACATATTGATGTTGTCTGTTTTGTCAGCGCCCTTATGCCTTTGGGTCCCCATGGTAAAATGAAATAAAGTAAAGTAAAGTAAAGTAAAGTAAAGTAAAGGTTGATAAGGACCTTGCGATTCAATTAAATTGATTTGTTGGGTCGTCTAGAACCCATTTAATCAATTAAAATGCAGTTTGGTCACCTATGACACTTTTTATCTTACAATTGCACTATTTGGTTGCATAGGACCATGTAAAGTTTTAAAATGCACTGTTTGGTCACGTAATACCCTGTGATTTTTTAAATTGCACTGTTTTACCCCCAACGATCAGTCCCCCACCCCACACACACCCTCCCCATTACTCCTTGACTATCATGATCCTGCTAACCCTCCTCATACTCATTACTGTTCTTTGCCTCTTTCTCTCGCAAGGCTTACACCCATTCCCTCTCTTTACACCACCCCCCTTGTTCCCTCCCCGTCCCCCCATCCCCATTCTTCACTTGTCTCCTAAATGCCAATCAGGCCACACCCAACCTAAGCTTATCTACCCTGTCCATTTCCCTTCATCTACTCCAGCAAAAGCCTTTGCCTCTGCCCCCTATTGATTACACTCTGGAATGGGTCTCTGGAATGACGGTTCTATGTCCCTTTACCAAAGTTTTTTTTAAAAAGTAATTTATGACGCCAAAATTACTTCAAAGAAACGCTTCGAATTTGTACATTTTATTTTGCCCCCCCCAACTCTGCCTTTCCCTATATTCTAACTCCTACCCCAACCCCCTCCCCACCCCTTTTAACCCCTTCCCCCTATATTTCTTATGAGTTTTTTCCGAGCAATTTTGGCGTTTAAAATGACTTTGAAACAAAATCCATCGGCAAAACCACAGGAAAAGGGAATGACCCATCCGTCTGCAACCATCTCATTTCAAATCCCATCACCTCAACATTCGGAGATGGGTACCTAGCAACCCATCACACCTACTTGACCTCTTTCTTTCACTCTCCTCATCACTTCAAAAAAGGCAGTAATATTGGTCTCATGATCAGCATAGACACACCATTGGCATCTATTACACTCTGTGATTTCACTCCCTTGTGCTTTGAGAATAACCCTGTCCAACTATTTGCTCCCACCCCTCTAACTATTCTCCTCACCTACCACCCACTCCAAAGATACAAAGCTGAAGTCCCTGCCATCTTAATGAGTGGCCTCAACCTATCCAATATGACTAAGAACCAACAGCTTCAATTTGCCTCCACTCTCTCTCCAACATAATCTTCCAACCTACACTCAGTGCAACTGTCTCAATCCCATGTTCCTATCTTCTACACTGGTCTCCTCCGCTCCCACAACTGACCCATCTGAACACTCTCTTATTCACTTTGGCATCTCTATTTATCTCCCGTCCACCAGTGTCCACAACCATGGATCTCAGCAGCCATAACATCGGGTGAGGACAACAATGCGTTGCTGCTAGCACCAAGACCAGTCACCCCACTTTTCACTCCCTACAAGGACTCTCTTATTACACTGGCCACAGCTCTAAAGACAGCTGGGCCCTTCTCTGCTCACACACGTGCAAACTGTTAATCACACTCTTAGCCACATTTTCCCCCTTGAGAACTGCTCCATGTCCTTCTCTCTCCCCCTAATGAGATGCCTTCTATTTCTCCTCTAAAATAACCACAATATATGACACCTTGTCCACCCATCTTTCCCTCCCACCCACTGGCTCATGCTCATCTCCTTCCATCGCACCCACACTCTACTCTGTATCTCCATTCTACCCTACTTCCCACACCGATGTTCTATACATCCTTTGTTCTGCAAACCCCTACTGCACTCCAACCAACCCCTTTTCTCCACAGAATGTTATGGGATTGGTAGCCTTCCCCATTGCTCAACCCTGCCTCATTCAACCTACTTCTCTCAACTCATCTCTTCTCAGCATCTCACAAAACAGCAAGGTACACTTGCTCATCCCTCCAATCTGGATATCAGTCCAAATATTCCACAGAGACTGCTCTTATCCATGTCACCAATTCTCTTACCACTGCCCGCCACTCTCAACTCTCCTCCACTATCATCATTCTATACCTTTCCACTGCCATTGACACACTTGAACATCCACCCTCCCCCCCTTCACTCGTTCCCTTCTTAGCTTCAAAGACAGCACACATTGACTGGGTGTCCTCTTATCTCTCTGACTGCTCCTGCTCCATCTCACCTCAGAAGATGCCAGCACCTCTCCTTCAACACCGCTGGACTTAGGTGTTCCTCAAAGATCAGCCCTAGTCCCACTCATCTGCACTCTAACAACCTCCATCAGAAAACAAATTTGCTCCTTTGACTTTATCACCTCTTCATTGATTATATTATTATCCTTTGCCTCCTTCACCCTTGCACTTTTCATACGGATGACCAACTGCCCAACCACCATCTGCCACTTGGTATCTCTGCGCTGCCTCATACTAAACTCTTCCAGGGCACAAGTTATCTTTCTCCCTGCCTCCAACACAAACATGAATATCCCCTCTCCCATCTCATTCCCCCTGATCCCCTAACACTCTCATCTACGGCTTGCATAATTGGGGTGCTCATTGACAGTCACATGGTCACATGAAACTGTACCAGGTTATCACAGCCACTGGTACCACAGGCAGAGTCAATCTATTAAAAATGAGAAAACTCCTTCAACACCTTACACACTGCTCAACCAAATCCCTTTTCTCTTTACTGCATGTGCCTACTTCTTGCTCTACCCCTCTACTCTTTTGCTTCCCCCAACAAAGGCTTCAACTTTGTGATATGCACAATTTTCAACTTTCCCAGACCCCTCCACCTCTGTCTACCATCATCACTCTGGATGGCTCCCGTGCAAAATGCCACATTCCTGCTACTCATCCATGAAGCTGCATCTCATTGTACTCTCCTTCTCGAACTCTCAGCTTGTCATTTTTTCCCAACCTATGAGACCTTTGCCCCCTATGCCTCCTTTTGCTTTCACTCTTTTTCTCTTGCCTACCTCCACTGGAATTCTCTCCGCTGGTCATCAAAGACCTCTCTGCAGCTGCAGTAAACTCTTCAAACGAGGCTGATCCACAACCTAACAATGGAAAGGGACCCTGAAATACACCACTACCCTATCTAAACGTACCATCCAGCCCACCTCTCCTGGATTCTGCCGTTAGGACTACTCTATTCAATTTAAATAACAGCCTGAAGGGGTGGCTAGATGGGCATAAGCATGAGACTTTTGGGGTATATTTGGTCAGGCATAAACACATTTCTTTATGCTGCTTCCTCAGAAATAAAACAAATTCCAAGGGAATTGATCCACATATATAAGGAGGGTGTGTCACATGGACATCCTAGTAAAAGTAGTGGGGCTCCTGGTGCCAAACAGGAGTCTGATCATATAAAGTAAAGTCTGCATTTACTAAATCTTTTGGAATTAGTTTTATTTGTTGCTCTAATTACCCTGGGAAGGCGGGAGGCAGATGTAAGAGTAAGACCTTGGGGATCCCATCTGTCAGGGAAGCCTTCTGCCAGGATGATTGTGGTATAATTAGAGGTGCACCAGGTCCCACATGCATTTCTCCATAAAACAATAAACGCAGGGTTAATGCACCCGCCTGTTGCTTGTAATAATCCCTATCTGGGCCTTTCATCTCACCTCCTATCACCTTCAACAAACCAAATGTATATTTGTAAACAGCGCTGTTAATTTGCTCGATATTTGTGGAAAGTTGAGACTGTGAGCTCTTTATCTGTGCACTTTCTGCTTGGCACTTGGTATCTTGACTGGTCACCAGGGCCCAAAACGATGTGCTATACCGGCACCAAGTCAGTGACACCGGAAGGTGTGCGACCACTTACAGCTGATGGTGCGAGTATGCGAGTAGAATGAAATCCCCTTTGTAGGATCGCAGTGGATCTCGACAACCTGCCACAAAGATGACTTCGACAGGAGTTTAATTGCCATGGATGGTCAAGGCTTTATTTATTCTCCAGAAACACTAATTTTTACACATTTTGGCTGAATTGTTTTGTAACGCGCTCTACCAGCTATTTCAATGTCCTAGATGGCTGAGAAGAAAGTTCTAGCATCCAAATAAAACTCAGAAGAGGTAGATCTTCAGCCTTGGAAATTCCGACAGTCAAGTTTGAGGCAAAGATGCAGGGGAAGCAAGTTACTTGCTGGTGTAATGACCTGAAAAACACTTACCTTTCGAAAGGAAGCTAGCAAATTTCAGGAAGATGGCCATTAGCCTCTTGTCAGTCAGTGGCAAGGAAACACATCGGAAATGTAAAGTAATGTCTGGACCTGGATAGCTTTGTGGGCCCAGAATTTTACACTTGCAAATTTTGTTTTGTTCCAGACCAAATTGTCTATAAGCAGCCAGCTCGTTGATTTCAGTATACCCCTTTCTTTCACAGCAATACCTCATAGACAACCGTGTACGTCCGTCCACCTCGTGCACGGATATGCTAACCCTGATGATGAAACACATGTTCTCAGAAAGGGAAACAAAAGAGAAAACACATAGCCAAGGTCCTTTTTAAGTGATTTTAGATTGAACATGATGGCATGTCCTTGCGCTGAACAAAAACAAGAAATGGAAAAAAAAGAGAAAAGCATCCCGCTAAATGCAGAGCACTACCATGGAAACATCAACAGCCAGCTAACACAATTCCCTCTGGGACCACAATCACCCTGACGGTATTCTTTGTCAATGTCCATACAAAGCGCGAGCTCTTATATAACGAGGACACGAGCAAGGCCACTGCTGGGGAAATTGTGCACACAAAGCTGCAGACTCTTAGAACAGCCCCTCCAAACCCCCCATATACCCTCGCTTTTCAAAATGCATCAACAGGCACAAGGATGGGGGTACCAAATCTCAGTCTGCCTTCCATTAAGTGAAGTGCAACCAGACTCAGTACTCACTGGGTTTGAGAACTAAGTTCTGATATAGCTGTATAGTTTTGCTCTGAACGGTCAGTAAAGCCAGGAACATACTGCACGTGCATTAGTGGGAAGAAAACATCATCCTGCTGTATTTATCCTCCTGCCCTGACTGATGCCAAACAATGTAATGGGAAATGTAAAGGTAAATGATGCAATGGGAGAATCATCATGTTTTGGCATTTGCACCTTTGCAATACCGGAGGTGTATGTATTTATGTGTGATCTATGAAGCCATGAACTCTGCTCAGGGTGCCAGGTGTTGCAGAGTGGGCGAAGGCTTGAAGGGGAAGGAAGGGAAGAAGCGTGAACTTGGGTGTCTTTGCATAAATATGACTACTTGAAATATGGACAAGTCTGTGAAGTAGCAGAGTTTTGGGCCCCAAGCGTATTTGAGGAGTGCAGTTTTCCTGATGTTGGTTAGACCCAAATTTCTTAAATAGACAAACAAGCTATTCCATAGTTGGGTGTCCTCAGTTGTGAGAAGTTCGGAAAACGTGTATTCTTGCGTATGGTGACCATATTATCCAAGCCACGAAAATAGAGGGACTATCATTTTGCAAAGTGAGTAGGATAAGCAAATTAAAACAGCTGTAGTCTGAAATGCATGGGTCAAACTAGAGTGGTTACAACTTCAGAAATGCAAAAGACTGCGATGATGGGTGCATCCGAGTTTTTGTCCTATTTCAGTGAGCTTTGGTGGATCCTTAGTTGCAGCGGGTGTCATCTGGGGAGTACTGCCCATTCAGGGACATTTAGAATAGGTTAACGTTCTCTGGGAGCATTTTGGAATTTCTGCTCTATACTTTCCTCTACCGCGCAATATATTTTCTTTCCCTTATATTCCTTTCTCCGTAGCCTTGTGTGTTTTCATTCACACGTTTCCCTTTTTCTCTCACTTCAAACATCTGCTATCACTTCTTTTTGTCCTCCATCGCATCATACATGTTCTGTTCCTTGTTTTCTTTGCTTCCTGCAACCGATCCTCCATTGTCCTCCCCTTGCTTTCCCGCCTCTCTCCATCACACACTGTCTCCTTTCTATTGCGTTCCATCACTATTCTCCCCGTCGTTCATCACTTCCTTTGCCTTTCTCTTTCCTGTTTTACTTGACCCTAATGGTCTATTTGCTGCAGTAAAATATGTGTATAGTAAGTACAGTGACTCCCCCTATCCCATACACAGGCAGCCCCTGTAGCTGAAACCTCACTTGCATACGCCATAAAAATGTCTTGATAAATGTATATCAGCTCTGACGTTCTGTGGACACTTTGAGATCTTAAGTACAGCTTTTAAGGATTATTTCAAGGTTGTAATTGGATATAACCTAAAACTCAGCGGGATCAGTTGGAAATGTCACACTGCCCCTGGCCACTGGCCACTGCCACAAGTAAGGACTGTTTCAAAAAGCAAATCCGCACTCTGACATCCTTTCTTTGAATGCCAGACTGTACTTCTCTGATCTCCAATAAGGGTGAAATGCGTGTATGGAGTTGTCTACAGTCTTGAAAGCTATCTCTTTTGGGAGGAAGAATGAATGTATGAAATAGCGCCACCCTATAAGACAAAGACAAACTGTTCTAAAGCTAAAGCTGGCATTTGTGCTAACTGGAATACCCACAATGCATTGCCCGGTTAAAAATGAATGTATTGCACTGTATGTTAACATGCTTTATGAAAAGAATGCTGGATCATATTTGCTACCTAGAAACACTCTATCCAATCTGTAAACACACAAACAATTGACATTTTTGTTATAAACACTGTGGAGCTCATTGTAATGAATTTCGTAACCTGTTGTCAGGGACCTGGTACGTTTGCACTCAGGCGTAGCCAAGTCGCTGCTGCTAACTTTTTGTCATTTGCAATGCAGAGTGCTAATGTGCAGGACAAAAGGCGGCGCGCACTGGTGTACACTGTATTTTGCTCAGCACATTTGCACTCCGCCGTGCAAATGAACAAACACTGCCAGGCATGCTTGCATATGCGCATGGTAAGCAGCATTTACAATTACAATTAAATGTTACCTGACATGCAAGCATGTGAGGCAGTGGCTAAGTGTAATTGTACAGACTGCCTACCATGAGAGCATGGCATGCATTGTGTACAATGGATCCCTATGGGGTCCAACTGCTTTGGTGCAGAAAGCCGGCTGACCCCATAGGGATCTCCAGCACTTGTGCTGGCATGAAAATCACTGCCGGACCAAATGCAGTAGCATTTGTATGGTGGAAAGGAAGTTCGCAGAAGCGTAAGTTGCGTTCTCCAACTCTTCCCCATAGAAGTGATTCAGAATGTGGCGTGAATTAAAGGTTTTTGCAATTCTCAATCACGTTATGCCACTTTGGAAAATGAGTTCCATCAGTCTCATTTTATAGACTGATGGGAGCTCATTTTCCATGAGAAATGAGACTGATGTGTTTTCAAGCCGGAGCAAATGTTGGAAATCCCTATTGTCAAACTAGAAATTATATTGTGCCTCCTATTGCTATGAATATATGTATATTGGCCTACGCCAAGCTGCTAACAAGCTTCTTATAAACTACATGTGAATAAACTCGCATTGCAAGGTCCTGACCTTAGAAACCATGTAAACTGTCATTTTGGGTCAAGCCGCCATTTTAGGTTTTCTTGCTCTATAAAGTCACCATGTGAACTAAAATGGTAGCCTATGTTATTCAGAACAGAACTCGATTGTCATGACCTCTGTACAGCTAATGTATAACTTGCCTGCAGGCCACTTGTTAGGGTCATGAGCTGAGACCTTGTCCTTCTGCTGACCTGTGTGCAATGGATTACCTGTATCACCGAAACTGATCTATAATTGAATGAGAACACCTGCTTAACTAAATTGTATAAACTAAGTCCCGCATTGTAATGTTAGGCCTAGAGCATACATTATTACAATTTCTTCTTGTTAATGTATAAACCTAAGATGAACTAGATTTGACCTGGCAAGGGACCCTAGAGCAGTAACTTATTTATGGAATGGTTAACCTGCAGAAATGCTGGACAACAGGCTGGAGAAATGTATAAAAGCCTGACTGTTTCAATGAATATTTGCACTCACTGAGCACACCGAACCAAGCCGGAGTTTGCTGTGTTGTACTGAGGGTGGATAGCTATCTGAATTTTGTTCTGTTCTTTTGTAACTGGATTCAGTATAAAATAAAGTACTTTGTATGTTCCTTTGTAACCTGTGTTTGGTGTGTTTCCTTTTTGGTTACCCTGCCTCATATTATTTCCTTGTTTTCACAGTTGGCGCCCGGAATAGGGACCCTCAAGATTGATGCCGGATTATTGAAGGTTGACGCACGCTATCGGACCGGGATCGGACGGTGTGACATAACGGGCCGACTGAACGAGACGCGACACCTCAACAGCGCTGCACGATCTGTTCCCTGGACAATAGCCGTGTGGTCTGAGACGGCATCTTGACGAGGGTCAATTTTTTGAGGCGGGCAGATTTGCCGAAATCACCATACACAAGGTAAAATTCGTTAGGTAAGTCCTTTGTAAACCGATCGGTCCTCCTTAGGTTTGGTCAGGTGAGTCGTTACCCGACTCTTAATTCAACCCTGACAATTTGAATTTGGCGCATTGTATCTGCAGACACAATTATTGACCAGGTAACACCGAGTATTTGAGAAATGCCTGGGAAATTGTCTAGCTGCTTTAGGGCATTATTCCGCAGCGATAGACAATCTTTGGAATTTAGCCGTCCGGCACCACAGGAGGGGTCACCGGCATGTACTATGTACTTTAAGCATGGCATTGGAAGTGTAGTGTTTAATAAAATTTGGCACAGACAAACCAGACATGCCTCCGAACTTCAGTGACCAGTCAATGGTAGTTTTGAGATCCCTCGTATTGAATATTTAGAGTCAGTCTTGTTAAAAAAGAAGGCCAGACCTGCAGCATTTGATGTTTTGCAAAATTGGAAAAGAGAAGCGTTGCAGCAGCTTAAAAGTAGGGAAAAACATGTGCGCCGTCATAAAACAAATGCTGAAACAGTCTGAGTCGGTTAGGAATATGGACAGGGCTTTCTCACTCGGTATTCAGAAAATTTATCCTTCTAAAGATCTTCATGTTTCTGATGAGTTTATCGACAAATTGTTAAATGAACGAAGGCCTGGTGCCTCTGCACCACCTCCGTATGTTCCTCTTCCTCCTGCTGTACCTATTCCTGCTGTTATTCCTGCTCTTCCTGCTCAACCTGTTGTTCCTATTCCTCCGGTTGTTGTTCCTCCACCTGCTCCTCTGCCTCTTCCCATTGCACCAGTAATAGTAACTCCATTGAATTTGCCTGCACCCTCACTCCCAAGTAGTTCTGTACCGCTTGTAGTTGATCAGGGTGCGGGGTCGAGGATTGTTACTCGTAATACTGTTCCTACAGAAAAGAAACAGGATTTGTTTGCATGGGCTAAGCATTGTATGGAGAGAGATGATCGAGCTAATGTTCTTGCCACACTTTCTAATATGGATAATTTTCCTGAGAAAAATGTTTTCATTGAAGGTTTAGGGATTCATTTATGTGTAATGTGGGGTAAATTGAATAATGCAGACCTCCCACAAGGGTTGAGGGACCTGAATACTTTAGCGTTTTCGTGGGACACTGTGGAGAAGGTACATGAGCATGTTGAGAGGATATTTGAGTATAGAAAGGAGTTGGAAAGGTTACGGAATGAGGATGACGAAGAAGAAAGTATGTATGTACAGAAATGATTTCTTCCGTGTCGTAAATCGACATCTGAGGAGGCGCGAATTTGTACAAAAGATGCGATTAGATGGATTTCAGACATATCGCGAACTCCAGTTGAGGTATATGACACATACAGTCAATATAGGCTAGAAATGCAGAGGAAAGTGATACAGGTAATGGTAGAGTACCTGCAGGATGAATGTTTAAAGAGAAAGGTTAGTTGTCCCACAGAGTTATTGAGCATTTATAAGAGAGCTTTTTCACTTGACACTTCTTCAACTGCTTTAGCGCTCGACTTAGCTCTGTTGCTTAGTAAGCGTTCGGAGTTGCCTACATCTCAGTTGCCTATGAGAGAGGTTCCTCCGACATTTGTCCCAAAGGTTGAGATTCCTGCTAATGCTGCAGCAGGTACACCTGCTGTGGAAATTCCTGCACATTATGTATCGCAGTTTGTTCACGTCCCGTTTTCACGACAGGAAGTGAATACTATTAGACAAACTATTCCTGACATTAGGAAAAATCCGACAGGGTTCTATAAAGAGATAGAGTCCGTTTTGCAGTCCTCAGTGTTACCCTAGGCGACATTGATTTGTTATTCCCTGTACTCCTGCCTATAGATTTGTGGAAACAAGTTAGAACTATAGACGATGTACCAGGGTTGGGAGATACATGGGCTAACATAGTTAGGCTTGATGGGGAAAGGCCAGCTGGTGAGAGACCACCTCAGGTGATACTAACTTTGCCTGACAGAATCATTGCAAAACTGAAAACTATAATCCCGAAAAGAGAATTATTTGGGACAAGCTTACGGCCTGTGTCCAAGGAAAATCTGAGGGTGCTACCTAGTTCTTTAATCGGTTCAAACAGGTATTCTCGGATTTCAGTGGACAAGACTTAGGTACAGAGTCTGGGAAAAGATTATTTGTGGACAAATTTGTACGTGGATTGCTGCCTGACATCGTCACAAATTATGTCTTTTGAGAGCGCTTGGCAGGCGAAATCCCAATCAGAAGTACTGCACATGGCTCAGTACTACGAGAACCGTGTCAATAATGAAAAAGATAGAGTTGAGAAGAGAAAAGGTGATTTGAAGACTAAAGTATTGTTACAGCAAATTGTTATAGGCCCCAGAGGGGGTAGTTCGCAGATTAGAGGTCAGTATGTTCCATAAGGGAATGTGCCCTTGGGTCCTGTGAATATTAACCAGTGTGCCTATTGTCGCCAGGAGGGTCATTGGCGTGCACAATGCCCCGTCCTTCGACAGAGGTCGAATAACACATTTGGAAATATGGGTAGACGATCCAGAGGTCGCCCGGGTGTAGGGGGCCCTGGTAGAGGCCAGTTTTTGCAGGATCCCCAACAACCTTTTTCACAAGATAATCAGACTTCAAGTGTGGATACTAGAAACATATTTGATCATCCTTCTGCTGCATATCTATCTGAAGAGCTTCCTTTTGATGATATTTTGTTTCGTTAGGATTTCCCAAAGTAGGGTTTGGAACCTACACCTATTCCCGTTAATCAGAAAGGTCCCTACGTTGAAATGGTAGTGGGAAATAGGAAACATCAATTTTTGATAGACACTCATTCTCGGGTTCCAAACATTCCACTGTCAGGGTAAACCAATGTTTCTGTAGGGTTTTCTGGCACACTAGTTGTTTGTCCGGTTTCTTCACCGGTACCTATTTCTTTGGGTCCCTTTACGGACCACTGTCCATTTCTCTTGACTTCGAATTGTGGAGAGAATTTGCTGGGGTTGAATCTGTTGAAGGAATTAAATGCGGTAATTCATTGTTCTTCTGATGGAGTGCGTTTGACGATTCCACCACAGCAATGTTCTGTTTTGCAATTCTTGACTAGACCTTTGCCGCCAGAATTCAGTAATGTACCAGAGTGTTTGTGGGCAGTTGATGACAATGATGTCAGTGTTTTGCAGATTGAGCCTGTTAAAATAGTTTTGAAACATGGAATTAAGTTGCCCCGTATTCCACAGTATAAGATCTCAGTTGAAGGCGAGCAAGCTTTGAAGAGCATTGTTTCCGATTTTGTGCATCGTGGGGTGATTGAGGAGATTGCAGGACGTTTGTGCAATAGTCCGATTTTACCCGTGTACAAAAAAGGTGATAATGCAATTCCATTTCGTTTTATAATTGATTTACGTGCCATTAATAAAGTCGTCGCTCCGCAATTTCCAATTGTGCCTGATGTGACGACAATATTAACCATGATTCCAGCTACGGCTACTCACTTCAGTGTTGTGGACCTAAAGAATGCTTTCTTCAGTATTCGTATACATGAGGACAGTAGATACTTGTTCGCGTTCACCTTAGGGGGACGCTCATTCACATTTACTCGTGCACCTCAAGGTTATACTGAAAGTCCTAGTATTTATAGTAGGGCTTTGAAAGAGCAGCTTGATACCCTTGGATTGCCCCCTATTTGTACGTTGCTTCAATATGTTGATGATTTGCTTTTAGCCGCTGACTCTGAGAGCTCTTGTAAAGAGGGCACTGTGTTGTTGCTCATCCATCTAGCTAAGCATGGTCACAAAGCTTTGCTCAAAAAGTTTCAATATTGTTGTCAGGAAGTCGCCTATTTAGGCTAACTCCTGTCAAAGGAGGGAAGAAGATTGACACCTGAAAGAATAAAACACATTTCTGGCATGTCTGTCCCAAATACACAAAAGGAAGTTAGAGCCTTCATAGGTATGGCTTCTTACTGTAGGTTATGGATCCCAAACTTCTCACTAGTGATAAAACCGATGTTGACCTTGACGAAGAAGGGTATTTCTTCGCCATTACCATGGAATACGGAGCATCAACATTCATTCGAGTTGCTCAAAACTGCATTATGTTTGGCGCCAGTTTTGGGCACACCGAACTATGAGAAGGCCTTTGTGTTGTTTGTGCATGAATGTGATGGATGTGCTTTGGCTGTATTAACGCAGGAATAAAACACATTTCTGGCATGTCTGTCCCAAATACACAAAAGGAAGTTAGAGCCTTCATAGGTATGGCTTCTTACTGTAGGTTATGGATCCCAAACTTCTCACTAGTGATAAAACCGATGTTGACCTTGACGAAGAAGGGTATTTCTTTGCCATTACCATGGAATACGGAGCATCAACATTCATTCGAGTTGCTCAAAACTGCATTATGTTTGGCGCCAGTTTTGGGCACACCGAACTATGAGAAGGCCTTTGTGTTGTTTGTGCATGAATGTGATGGATGTGCTTTGGCTGTATTAACGCAGGAACATGGAGGGAAGAATAGGCCATGCGGTTACTACTCTTCCACCCTTGATCCTGTTGCATGCGCTTTGCCAAGATGTTTGTGCGCTGTCGCTGCTGCGTCTGTAAAACAGAGTGAGGGAATGGTCCTAGGCCATGATTTAACCCTGATGGTGCCTCACTCTGTAGATATTCTATTGAACAAAACCCAAACGCAACACCTCACTTCCGCACGACTGACAAGATATGAATTAATCTTGTTTGCTCCCCACATTCAAATTAGGAGGTGCTGCGTTTTTAATCCGGCTGAACTCCTACCTTTCCCGCAAAATACTGTTTGCGGTGACGAAGAGTCACATGACTGCCTGTATGCTACTGAACAAGATACAAAAGGCAGAGTTGATTTGAGGGACACTCCTTTGGATAACCCACAAGGGGAGCTGTTTTGTGATGGCTCCTGCTTCAAACTACTGGATGGTACATCCACAGCTGCTTATGCAGTCACTACATTGAGTACGGTTGTGGAGACCAAGAGAATTACGCATAACTCTGCGCAGGCCGCAAAGATTATAGCATTGACTGAAGCTTGTGAGCTTTCCGAAGGGCTAACAGTAAACATATATACTGATAGCCAGTATGCCTTTGGGGTGGCTCACAACTTTGGGAGACTTTGGTCAGAGAGAGGGTTTTTAACTTCGCATGGCACCAAGATCCAACATGGCTCCCTGATAGTACAATTGCTTTCAGCGCTTGCGCTCCCTAGTCAGTTAGCAATCATTAAGTGCGCAGCACATCGCAAAATTATAGATGATGTAGGGAAAGGGAATGCTTTCGCTGATCAAATAGCTAGACAAACTGCCTCTGATCTCTTCACGGAGATGTATGTTTCAAGGGAGACTGTAGATGCCTATGCAATGGATGAGGGTGTTGGGTCTGTACGGGATATCCAAGCCGATGCCACATTAGAAGAATCCAAGAGGTGGGCTGAGGGCTCGGGGAAACTCGATGATGATGGGTGTTGGGTGGACATGGTTGAAGGGAAATGGTTTCTTCCTAATGCCTATATAGTAATGATGGTTACCATGGCATACGGTCCCACACATGTGTGCGCTCAACAGATCACGAGAATATTAGAGAAAGTCTAGGTAAATGATAAGATTTCAAAAATTGCCCAGCATTATGTCCAAAATTGTATGATTTTCCTACAACACAATGTGGGAAAGGGCACAGCAACTGCAAGAGGTAGCTTTGGGCCTCCTTCTGTCCCGTTTGAAGTGATCCACTTTGACTTTATTGAAATGGAGCGATGTAACAATCTAAAATATGTCCTTGTGGTCATTTGCGCCTTTAGTAAGTGGGTCGAGGCTTTCCCTGTTAAAGACGCTACAGCCATGACCACTGCAAAGACCATGTTAAAGGAATTCTTCCCACGGTTCGGTTTGCCGAGAGTTATCTGGTCGGATAATGGTCCGCATTTTATCGCTGCTGTAATTCTACAGATATGTGTGGCATTGCAAATTGACAAATGATTCCATTCGGCCAGACATGCTCAGAGCGCCGGTTAGTGGAAAGACACAATGGTATCATAAAAAACAAGCTCGCTAAGACGTGTGCCGGCACCAAACTAAAATGGCCGGACGCCTTACCGATCATGTTACTTTAAATGCGGACAACCCCTCAAACTAAGACTGGGCTCTCTCCCTTTGAGGTGGTAATGGGGAGACCTGCTAATATTTGGGGTTTGCCTAAAAGCTGCGCATTGCGCGATGTAGAAAATGTACTTCTTTCCGACTACTGTAACCAGTTAACTAAAAACCTGTATTTCATTTATCACCAGGTGTTTTCAGCTTTACCTGTACGGTTCACGGGCCCAGGACACAATATACAGCCTGGAAGTTGGGTCCTAGTGAAGGCCTACGAAAGGTCTTCCTGTCTCGCTCCTCGTTGGAAGGGACCCTACCAGGTGCTGTTGGTCACTCGGACAGCAGTGCGGGTGACTGGAAAGAAACACTGGATCCACGCGACGCATGTCAAGAAACTTCCTCACCCGACGCCACATGTTACAGAAGAAGCAGAACCCCTCGCTGATGCTACAGTCCCTGATCTTGGAGTAGCAAACAGAGCTGTGAGTGTGTCGGAGAATTTCTCTGAGCCCGTGGAGCTTGGGGAACAGTCCATTACGTCTCCACACTCTTTTGAAAAATCACTTCCGGAAAATACTGTTTCAAGCTCTGCGACTTCCGTCGCCTCCGATACGTCGCTTCCCTCAGGAAGGGTCGACACCTTATTTTCGGACCAAACAATCTTGGGTACCACCAGGTACAACCTTCGACAAAGAAAATAGAACTACGGCACGGGTTTTTCCGTGCATTTGAGAAAGAGAAGTGATCGAAAGTTTTCCTTTGTATAAGAAAGTTTCTGTTGAACAAAAGGGAAAAAAAGGGATTCTCCTGGCTAAGGTTGGGAAGGACTAAGAAATCGCGCAACCGTAGCGTCGCCAGCAACGAACATTGGGGTCGTCGATTGAGGAACTACAATGCCTGCCACCTCCACTGCTGCTCCCCACACTGGACTTGTGAATAAGGGGGTGACCAACTTGGACAATGAAAAATGTGCCTGGGCCCCGAAAACGTACTGCTGTGTTTTGATAACGATAATTGTTATTTTCGCAATTACTGCTGTAGGACTTTGGTACTTTGAAGAAATCTATCCTCTAAAACCTTTACTACCGACCGAGATTGTACCGACTGCTTCGACTCCCTCTGTACACCTTCACACTCTGTCCCCTAGAGACTCCCAACATAGACAAAAGTATCATAATAACACTCTAATGATAGTAATGAATGCAACGCATGCCATTTTTAATAAGAGTAATTTTTGGATTTGCACTCATTTATCGCAACATGGGAACAAGGGACTGGGATGGTATATTCACCCTTTACCTTTAACGACTGCTTGCTATGCCTCTCTTAGAGCACTATTCTTTGGCCGTTGGCCGTTGGAATGATAGCATCTCAGGGAACTTTGATGGAACTAATTTGAATAATTTCGAGAAACGTGAATTAACTCCCCTGGGATGCTCGCTTTTTGCAAATAGAAGTAAACCTAAAGTCGCTTCTATTAGGCCGTCTGATAAACTGTCTCTTCCTTTTCAAACTTTCAAACTTTAATTTCCTTTAAAATGGCTCCGATAGGCAATAAGGACGCTGTGCCTTCTTCTTACTCTATAAATCATAGCCCTGACACGGTCACCTCTTGTGTACAAAGAAATGGCACTCGGCCAATGGGAGATTTTGAAGGATGTATGAACATTGTAAATTTGACTGGAGAAAACAGGCCTCTGTATGAGGGGGCCTGTTTATTTTGTTTGTGGTAGTTTAGCATTTCCCTGGTTGCCCAAGGATTGGCAGGGAACCTGTTATTTAGGAATCCTGTTACCCAGGGTATTTGTAGCTAGTACATTGGAGGTTTCTAAGGCTCGCCCACGGCGGGACAAGAATGGAGATACCTCTGGGCAAGTATTGGGAGATATAGCAAAATCAGTTGTGCCCTTTTGGAGACAAATAACAAACTCTGAGAACATTAGGGGATTAGCAAGGGTACTGGAGAGAACGATCAACCGGACCACGGACATACTCTACAATATGACACTAGAACAAAAAGCAATAAGATTGGTAGCACTCCAAAATCGGATGGCATTAGATGTCATTCTGGCAGAACGAGGTGGAGTATGCAAATTAGTGGGGTCCGCTTGCTGTGTTTTCGTACCAGATTCCTCGCCGACAATTTTTAAGGCAATACATAATCTGCACATTCTTAGTTCAGAAGTGCATGTTCCCGAGGGAAATTGGGATCTTAGCGCTTGGTTCTGGGACTTCTTGCGGTCTTGTGGTTGGAAAGTGCTTTCAGTCTTGCTGATTATTTTGGGAATTCTGCTATTTCTTTGTTGTTGTATCCAATGTCTACCAAGTATATGTTCAATGCTAGGGGGATGTTGCGCTCAGGCGATAGGTACAATAGGACATAAAGTGTATGCCCCGGATAAAACCTCTAAGGAGTATGTACTGAAAGAGATCTTAGTAAAAGATCTAATGGCGATAGATATTTCTGACAGCTATTCAGGGTACATGGACGATGACACATGGAGTTATTTGCAGGGAGATCAGAAGTAGTTTAGCCCTTGGCATAGGCCAAAAGGAGGGTTTGTCAAACTAGAAATTATATTGTGCCTCCTACTGCTATGAATATATGTATATTGGCCTACGCCAAGCTGCTAACAAGCTGCTTATAAACTACATGTGAATAAACTCGCATTGCAAGGTCCTGACCTTAGAAACCATGTAAACTGTAATTTTGGGTCAAGCCGCCATTTTAGGTTTTCTTGCTCTATAAAGTCACCATGTGTGCTAAAATGGTAGCCTATGTTATTCAGAACAGAACTCGATTGTCATGACCTCTGTACAGCTAATGTATAACTTGCCTGCAGGCCACTTGTTAGGGTCATGAGCTGAGACCTTGTCCTTCTGCTGACCTGTGTGCAATGGATTACCTGTATCACCGAAACTGAACTATAATTGAATGAGAACACCTGCTTAACTACATTGTATAAACTAAGTCCCGCATTGTAATGTTAGGCCTAGAGCATACATTATTACCATTTCTTCATGTTAATGTATAAACCTAAAATGAACTAGATTTGACCTGGCAAGGGACCCTAGAGCAGTAACGTATTTATGGAATGGTTAACCTGCAGAAAGGCTGGACAAAAGGCTGGAGAAATGTATAAAAGCCTGACTGTTTCAATGAATATTTACACTCACTGAGCACACCGATCCACGATAGAGTTCGCTGTGTTGTACTGAGGGTCGATAGCTATCTGAATTGTGTTCTGTTCTTTTGTAACTGGATTCAGTATAAAATAAAGTACTTTGTATGTTCCTTTGTAACCTGTGTTTGGTGTGTTTCCTTTTTGGTTACCCTGCCTCATATTATTTCCTTGTTTTCACTTATGGGGTATACCGGCTTTATGAAACAGCATAAAGCCTGGAGACCCCTTAAGGATCTATTGTACGTGATGCCCAAAATGTTCACATGAAAGGCAGCATGTACAGTTACAATCAAACGCTGCCCAACATTCTCTCATGTCGAACAGCGTTTTATTGTAATTGTGAAAACTGCTTACCATACACGCATGGTGAACCCTGCTTTTAATTGTGCGCTCACAATTAAAAGCAGTGGAGTGCAAATGTGAAGGGCAAAACTAAGACAGAGTACACTTGTGTAAGCTTCCGTTTTCCCTGCAAATGACGAAAATGTGGCGGCATGGTCCTGGTTTTGCCTGAGTGGAAAAGTACCAAGTCCTGACCGTCAAATTACAAAATTCAATAAAATTAGCTTCACGAACCATAAAACGTAGGCATGAAACCAAGGGCTACACCTCAAAATACGGCCATGTTAACTGCTACACTTTACGCCTCATATGCGAAGGGTAACCACAAGGGAGTATAAACATCCTTGTGATTATGCTTCTCAATACACATCGATTTTAAGATTCAAATTAACACCTCCCGAAAAATGCCTCCTGCAATAACGCAACAAACCCTACCCCTTAATTTACCAACAACTTTTACACCTTTTCATTTCACCTACTAAAGAGCAGGTATTATTTGTTTGTATAAATGAGGCCTTTCACACAGGTCAGTAACCCAAGCCCCAAAACAGGGCACACTTGACGAAAACTAGCGTTTTGGGGGTTTGAATAGCACATGAAAAGCAGAGACACCCACGTATCACTTTCCCGCTGCCACAGGAAGAGCAGGTGCATTTTCTCTTCACTTTCACTAAGGTCCTGCTTCAGGCACAGATGGCACAGTAGCGCAACATCATACAGGCCATCAGCCTGCATCACAGAATGCACGCACTCAGGCCATAGACCTACACTGCAGCCCTCCACAAGTAACCCATCAGCCTGCACCACAAACTGCACGCACTCAGGCCATAGACCTACACTGCAGCCCTCCACAAGTAACCCATCAGCCTGCACCACAAACTGCACGCACTCAGGCCATAGACCTACACTGCAGCCCTCCACAAGTAACCCATCAGCCTGCACCACAGACTGCACGCACTCAGGCCATAGACCTACACTGCAGCCCTCCACAAGTAACCCATCAGCCTGCACCACAGTCTGCACGCACTCAGGCCATAGACCTACACTGCAGCCCTCCACAAGTAACCCATCAGCCTGCACCTCTGCTCCTTCCACATGCAGCTCTTCGGCCTGCACCTCAGTCCTCTCCCTGCAGGCAGCCCATCAGACTGCACCCCAAACACCCCACCCCAGCATCAGCAAGTGTCAGGACTGGAGGTGGAGTAGCAGAGCTCAAAAGTACTACACACTGAGGGCGTACTGGTCCATGTGATCCCACCAAGACCTCACAGAGTATCAGGTCCTTTCCATCTCTACGCCCTGGACCCACCCACAATCTGCACCCATCTGGCATACATTTAGCTTTACATTGAGCATAGCTGGCAGACTGAAATGTCTATTTCCCCTGTTGATGCTCCTTACAGTGCTCCATTGCTGTGCCAGGGGAACCTTTCAGCACATTGTGGCCCTGCCACATGGTATACCCCAGTCATGCTTCTACTGCCTCCTCCAACACTTGTTGTCCGCCATGGTGAGATGAATCCGTCACTGCATATCCTTCCCTACTAACCCTGTGGTTCTACACCACAACATGTGGATCAGTGGAATGCAGTGTAGGGAGTGACAGAGCAGTGATAGCCATTTCTGCATGGGACACATTGGCCGTGGTGGGAAATAAAGGATGGATGGGCAGAGAGACCCTACCAAATTCCAGTCCTGGTTTGTGTGACCGATCTGGGGGAGGCCGAGTCATCGCTGTGGGTTATTGGAGCCACCGTACAAAGGGAGTTTGGGATTGGGTCCACATCAGAGCAGAAGGAGAATGGAGGGACTAACCAAAATGTTTTCCTCGGGATGGAGAGAGGGCTGCGGTGAGATGTACGGTTCCATAGATCCCAAGGGCAAAACATTTCAGAAATCACTTAGAAGTGAAGGTGGAGATCTCATTTCTGATCACCACCAGCCAAGCCAACCCTTTTTCAGTGCCCAACAAGGTACCGAGGCCCTGAAGAAAGTGGCACAGTCTGATAAGTCACTGAAAATGGTAGGCCTCTTTGTGGTTCCTGTGGTTATTCGATACCACTTGGAGGAACACTGGTGTAGAACCAACACTAGAAAAAGAGACAGCTCATAATCGTTGGAGCTGTGCTTCTTAGTTTAGCCTTGTGTTTTTAACTGATTGCGGGATCGCTAAACAGGAAAATTAAAAAGGAATAACTATCCTGCATGGCCTCCATCACACATTTGAGTACAACATTCAGTACCCCTAGGAGTGTGTTTTGTAACTATGTTACTGAGAAACTCACCCATTGTCTACACTAGATAGGGCAAGCCTCTTTTGTCTGTCCCCTAACCCTAGATAAGCGGCACATCACCGTAACCTTGGGCTTATACACTTCAGGAGGGCTTAGTTAGGATGGTTGGAGGGCAATATAGGTTGTACACACTGACAACATTAAAATGAAAGTAAACGAGGTCATAGACCTGTGTGTTCTGTGTGTGAAAATGTGAGGGTACAGTTACAGGTCAGTTACCCACTCCTAGTCCCCTAGTGTGTTTTTCGGGGGAAATTTCAGTGCCTATTCTAGTAGAGGACCAATTCCTTTGCCCCTGAAGGGTGTGCTGCACGCTCCCTATATGCCTCAGGAAGAGAGTGCTCCACAGGAGGGGTGGTATCCTCTATCACCACTAATATGTCCCTAGCCCTCAACTGTAGCTTCTCAGGTTCAGCCACAGTGACAATGGGCCTCATTACAAGTGGGGCGCAAAGGGATACCGGGCACCGGTAATGACACTGGTGCCGGTAATCCCTTTGCGCCCTACTACGAGTTCCCTTTGCTGGTCCTTCCTTAACGCCTGCTTTTGGCAGGCGTTAAGAACGGGACCTGCAAAGGGAAATGGGGGTCAATGACGGTACTGCAATTTGCGGTACCGTAATTGCCGCCTTACCATTGAGCTCTATGGGGGCTCAAATGGGAATGGGGAATGGCCCTGGTGAATGGGTAATTACCGGTCCCTCCGACCTTGGAATGGACCGGTAATTACTCCATTCACCAGGCCGGAGTTGGGACGAGTTTGGAGGCAGCCATGCCGCAAATAGCAGCGTGGTTACTTCCAAACTCGGTATTAGGCCCAATGTCTGTTGATGTTGCAGAGGTGTCCTGGTAATTGTTGCTGTGGAAATGCTGGCTGAGGGCTCGATGTCAAGGTCACTGATGATTGGTGGGATTGCATATTGTCAAGCATATGCATCTTTATCAAGAGTGGGAGAGAACTGCCTGCCTCCTCCATGAGTACACCACTGTTGGTGTAGCCATCTCCATCTTCTTCATCCTCGGGAGTGTCCTTATGGTCTCCTATGGGTGAAAACAGGAAATCAGGGGTCATGTTCGTTGGGATACTTTCTATATTTCATAAATGGCCTGTCTCTGTTGGCCATTGCTTTTCGATGACTGTCTCCTAGTTCATGTAAGGTTGCTGTAGTGACAGTTATCCACAGTCTTGATAAGGTCATTATGTGTTAAGTGGGACTGATTGTTTGTACAGTTAATGTTCTGTGACCAAGCATGGACATATCCTGTTATGCAAGTAATGGATTGAGTGCATAAGTGGGCAGCATTTTGATGCCCATGTGACAGCTTCAGGATGTACATTTGGATTTGGAGAGTAATGCCTGTAGCTAGCATTGCTCCAGCAGTCACACATACACCTTTTGAATGGGAATGCTGGAAAGGTGTGGAAGTAAGTGCCCCATGAGGATGTGTCTCAATATCTTTCACAAGTCAGCATCTGGCCATGCGTTGCTTCTAGATTGTTTGTATGCATGTCACCAGGGTGTTCATACATGGGGTGAGGTGGAACATGTTACATACAAGCCGTTGACCCGTGCTTGACCGATAATGCTGGTTTCTGTGCATGTTGCATCGTGCAGTTGTAGGGCATGACCACTGTGGTTGTTTATGCCATTGATATGATCTTACTATCCTCCTATGTTTTTCCGCAGGCATAGATGCAGAAGGATGATGGGGCACTTTTACATTTCCTGCTCCTGTTTTCCCAACAGCAGTGGTATTGGCCTAATTGTTCATGGGGTTGAATAAATAGTGGTCAGAGGAATTGGATTGGTTTCCTGCTCATGTTGCTTAATGGCCAATAGAGAAGTGAAGGATGTTTAACGTTGATATTGACTCTAGTACACAACACGTTGTGGGTATGTATACAAGAGGCAAACAAATGCTTGTTTCAGCACACAATTTCCAGTCCAATCTAAGGCTGCCTTCGCATCACACATGTATGCAGGCACAAATGAGGATTGTTGCGGGGTGTGACAATATACATTTTGATGGATTTAGTGGCATCATGTGGCAATTTTCCATGGGCATGTTTTGTTATTTGTTATTTTGTAATGGGCACATCACCTCCATAGTGGTCTTGATGGGTCTTGACTTGTCCATGTAGTGGTGAATTGTAATCCCTACCAAGTTGGCCTACAGGTGTGAAAAGTAAAGGGGTCGAATGAGAGCGAGCAAGATAAAATAAGTGCAGACTCAACTCACAAAATGTAGGGAATTGGTACCATAAGGGTGAGTGAGGCTGATCTTTGGGATGAATCACAGTAGAATATAATCAAAAGAAGAGCCAGGAACTTCCCTTGTTGGCCGGCAGAATGTTCATGCAGGCTATTACTAGTGTGCTGGTGGCATTATGTTCAGTCATGTTGTGGTTGTGTGATGGCCCTTAGGTATGCTTAAGAGTTCCTAAAAGTTGTGAGGACTACTAAGACTAAATTATCATCACTGTCCTCCCTCTACAAGCAGGAAATCTGCCAGGCCAAACGTAAATCGTACGATGAGCGTATTGCCAATTCTAACTCCAATATGAAGGAACTGTTCTCTATACTCAAAGAACTTGAGTCCCCAATAGCAGAACCTGACATTTGTACCAAGGATAAATCTTGGTGTTCAGACATCCAAAAAGCACTAGCCACTAAAATTGTCACCTTGCAAAATAAAATCCAACAAAAAAAAAGAAGTGCTGAACCTACAGCACCCTTCGAATAGTCCTGTAAGAAATGTCCCACCACAGGCCCATAATAACATGTTCCATTTCTCCAAAATGTCCACCCTGGAAGTTGAAAAAATTATCCTGTCACTGGAACCAACTAATTGAAAAGGTGACACCTGCCCAGCCCAACTAATAAAAGATGCTGCCAGAGAACTATCCCCATTCATTATCAAACTGATTTACGCCTCTTTCGACTCAGGCACCATCCCTGCCAACCTCAAACAATCTTGGGTGCTACCGCTTCTCAAGAAACAAACCCTAGACCCACTTATCCCTACCAACTACCGACCCATCACCACGGTCCCATTCCTACTCAAAATTCTAGATAAAGATGCATACGTTCAAATCTAAAAACACCTTGAACAGTTTAAACTCCTTGGCAATAGACAATCTGGCTTCCACCCGCTACATGGCACAGAAACAGCCCTTATTGATTTAAAGACTCAAATTGACGAGCTGAGAGACAAAGGGAAATCAGTACTTCTGCTCCTTCTTGATCTTTCAGCCGCGTTTGATCTGGTCAACCACAATGTCCTCTGCCAACACCTTGACTCTGCTGCCCCCGGGAGCTATTAACTGGATCAGATACTTCCTTAGCGAGAGAACAATGAGAGTCTTCTCTCCCTCGGCAGCGGCTGACCCCACCCTCATTCTCTGCAGGGTCCCTCAAGGATCCTGCGTCTCACCAACTCTATACAACATCTTCACCAAACCCTTGTTTGATGATCTAGGCAATATGGGTGTCACCTACACTAACTACGCAGACGACAGCCAGATTCTCCTCCCCCTTTCTGGGGATCACAGTAAAGACATGGGGTTGGTGAACAAAGTATATCTTATCATCCAAGCATGGATGGCCACCCACGGCCTTTGCTTGAACGATGATAAGACTGAGTTGATAATTCTGGGTTCACAAGCTAATATCAAAAAACTAGGGCAGGAATTCTCCTCTTTCAACATTGATGGGAATACCATTAAAGTCTCCAAAGAGGTAAAAACCCTTGGCTTTTACTTAGACTCTACACTGTCTTTTGATAAACAGATCAAATCACTGACCTCCTCCACGGCCTACACGTGCAAGCTTCTTATAGCGGGAAAACCTTTCCTCTCTGACGAGAGCTGCTTGATCCTGGCCAGAGCCCTAATACTCTCCAGAATCGACTACTGTAATGCTCTTTACAGTGGCGCTAATAAAACAACTATCCACAAGCTCCAAACTCTACAAAATAATGCCCTAAGAGCAGCCTTAGGCATAAACAAAAGAACCCACATTTCCCCCCTCAGACGACACCATAACTGGTTATCCACAGATAACAAAATACAGCTGAAGTTGCTATCTCTGACACACAAAGCTCTCAACAATATGGCACCCACGTATCTGATTGCCAAACTCCAGAGAAGAATCACTCATAGACCTACTAGAACAGGCAATGCTAATTGTCTGACCATACCCAAACACAAACTTACAACCATTGGTGGTAATAGCTTCCCCGTATAGGGCGCCAAACGCTGGAACTCACTGCCTCATGACTTGAGAGCCACCCAACACTACTGCCAATTCAGAAAAAATGTAATAAACCATGTCATTGCGACTGACCCCAGCCGTGACTTGTAAGACTATGTCTGCTACTAGGGTCCAACCTAGAGCCTGAACGCTACACAAAGGTGTTTTGTGTATGGGTGCACCCTGGCACACCGCTTGGCTCCTCTCCTGCATATATTGATACCTCTGTACATATGTGTATACTTTGACCTTCTTTAAAATTCTGTATCTATGCTAATTTTGTAACCTGTATTTGTAACTATGTAAGCCTTGCATTTTCATTTTGCTGCGCCCTTTTACTTACGGGTTTGGTGCGCATAACAAATAAATAAACAAACAAACAAACAAACAAACTAACCAGATAATCATATTTGATCGTCTCCCGCTGATGGTTGGAAGTAATTCAGGTAAAGCCGAACTCACTGACATTGGTGTCAGAGGCAGGTTTTGGCTGAGTGCAGAATGAGTGATGGTAGACATAAAAGGAGATTTTGACAATATTGATCTCCCCCAGCCATATCAGATTCACATCGGGTGGAGAAGAGTGAATGAGTGTTGCCCTTTTACGTAGTGAATTGGTAGGTGATCCACAGGAATGCAGTAGGGGATTATGATATTAGAGGTAAGGTTATAAAATAATGCATGGCATGGCCACTGGTTCAAAGGACTCCATCACATTAGGACAACACTCTAGGAGTGCACATGTCTGTTCTAAGGCAAATATGCAGAGACTGTTTTGGGCCTAAGGCATAGGCTTTGAGGCCTTTTCACTCTGCCCAGGTGTATTGTAGTGATGCCCAATGAGGAAGCAGAGAAAACAATGTTCCAGCCTTGAATGTCCACCAATGGCCACCCATATTCTAGAGACAGGATAGCTGGTCAGAACCACAGGTACTCTTTCATGAGGCAAGGCCAAGGACCAGGCTGCCTAGAGGTTCTTGAGGCTTGCTCGGAGATTTATGGGAGATTTATTGGGATGGTAATGGTGTTATCGGAGGTTGGATTGCTCTTGTCCTGAGTCTGGGCCCCCAATAGTAAATGCCCCAAAGAATATTCAGGAAAACTGGTTGGACGGGTGATATGAAGCTCGGTTAGTGTTTACTGGAATTATTTTCAGCTGTGACACAGCTGACATTATTTTATCGGTCACAAAATGTGATACTTTTGCACTGTATGCATGTGTTATGCTCAACGTCAACAACAGTCTCGACACCACTGATTCCCTCTAGGCCACTGAGGTCAATTACACTCTTGGCTTGCTCCCCCCAAGACTGCAGCTCAGTTCAAGTGATACTTCACTGCCTCCTGTGGCCAAGCACTCCTTCTTGTGTGTGCTACTATCTTTCACACATACCCACGTAGGGCCTGCAAGAGCTTCTGGACCTGTGGAATGGTGCATCAGGTAGGCGCAGTAGCATTCACTATGTTGAGCAGGGGTTCGCATACCCTGCTGCACTGGCGGGCAGACATCTGCTGGGGCCAGGACCTGTGAGGCATTCACAAAAACCATCCACCACAACATTTACATTGTAAGAGGATTCAATTGAACACTACAGCTAAGTCAACGCCTAGTCTATAATACTGAATGAAAACCCTTATTGATATATCTTTATGTCCAGTTCATGCGTTCTGGATGACTACCCCTATATAACACCCCTCTCTCGGAATCCCCCTGACCCCACTGAGCCAAGAAGTAGTTCTGTTTTGCAAGTTTAAAGGTTTAATTGATAATTTAAACAATATATATATATCACGCTTTATAATAAATTAATAATTGAATAGCACACTTAATCTGATATGATAAAGATCAACAACGGAGAATCTGGCACTAGCACACTTCTTATAATCACTAATGAGTTGACATGAAATGGATAAGGTAGCACACTGGTAAATAGGAACAAAAGTATAATGTGGTAGAGGATGCTTTATGTAAGCTCAGGTGGATGCAATATTCAATGAATGCAGTACAGAAAATACTCAATATGATTTCAACCAAACAATGTAATCACTTTTCTCTGGCAATCCCCTCCCCCCCTTGATGCAAGGCAAGGAAATGGAGGGAAAACACACAGTTCTCAGAAATGCAATCAATGTAAATCAGTTCACCCCAGCAAGCTTACACTACAGAAAACAGATAGGAGTTTTGAAAACACAGGCAAAATGCTTTGATATGTGCTAGCAATGGATGAGAAATATGCTGGAAATGCTTTTAATTCCCTTTCAGAGGTTCAGGGTGAGTGGTATCTAGTTAATATTAGTCCAGGCTCACACTAGCAATGATGCAGGGATAATTAGCAGGTTAAACGAATTTCTGGCAAATGGAAGGCCAGCAGCAGCAGTTTTTACATGTGAAGAAATTTGCAAATCGCGGTAAAATTCGCGAATGCGTGTTCCGCGATTGCGGTAAAATTATAAGGGGTAGGAATGCGGTTCTAGGTTCGTACGAAAGCCACGATTCTAACCTTTCAGATGAAAGTTATTGCAAGTCTCTAGCACAAACGGTTGCGGAGATATGAGCGATTTTGTGAAGGTCGTTTTTCAGATTTGAAATTTTAAAGTTCAAAAAGACAAGTGCAGCTTGCAACTAGGAAATGACAAGTGACAGCTTTACAAATGACAGGTGACAGTTAGGAGGCAGTTCTACTTAGATTAAATAGATTGAATTATATTATTTTAACTAGGAGATTGGTTCTGCACAGTTTTCTAGGTACTCACACTATATTCTTGAGTGAAATGGGCCTCGCCATGGATCTGGTCAGGTTTTAAACTCGCCTCTGGTCTCTGCACTTCACAGTGATCTGGGTCAGCTCTCTCTGGTTCTCTGGTCTGGGTCTCTAGTTCTGGATAGATTGAAGTCTCTAGTTTGGCTCTCTGGAGGTTTGATGGAGGTAAAGTATGGATTTTTCCGGCAGAGCGTCCCGCTGCAGATGGAATTGAAGGTCCCTATCTGTCCTGTCTGTCTGCTTTTATGTGTTTAGAATGTGGGTGTGTTCTAGCATCACTGACCCTACCTCTCTCTCAGCTTCTAATTGGTCAAACTTCCATTTATCATTTGATTGGGGAATGAACTGTGAGTCAGAGGGATGTCATTTTATGGCTTGCAGATAGGACACTCCTCTGTCAGATTGCACACATTCTATATTTGATAATAAAAGACATATTTCACAGTTACACAGTTGCTTGAAATTACATATACATGGTGTGGCTGAATTTAGCCATGTCTCTGTCCAAATCTGCTGTTTCTAAGAGCTTGCATTCAGTGATGGCACATAATTGACTTTTTAACTGATTTTTCACTTTCTGACATTGACCCAACTTTACATACATGTGTGCAGGGAGTATGGACATTAACTGATGAAGTTTCAGATTTTTAACATGCATACATTTAGAGTAATATCCACTTTTCCGCTAAAACCCCCCTGAACACGCCACCGGGTCGAAAAACCTCTTAAAATGTGGGCAGAAAAATCACAAGAATTATGGTATCATTTATAAAATTTTCACATGTCCGCTCTATGAATGATCCATCTTTTTAAAGTTATGTTCTGGCTCCAAAGGGGTGTGGTTTCCTCTCAGCACAAGGTAGAAATACTGGTTTTTCCAGTTCTGCCAAGCCAGCTTGCTCTCACAGGCAGTGCTCCTCCCAGCTTCTGCCAAGAGGAAGCTACATTTTACGACTGCTGTAATAAAACCTTTGCCTGAGTCAGGAGAGGCTCATTGTTCAAGAGGAAGCCATTTATGATCCTCTCAATAAACCCTCTGCCTGGGTGAAGGGAGTTGCATTGTTCACTCTCCTGCAGAGCACAGGTAATTCAATTATCAGATAGATGGCATATCCTTAGTGTGAGCAGCAAAAGGGCAGCTAGGCCAGGGAACACAGCTGTGACTCAAGTTTCACTCCTGATGGGGGTAGTTGCCAGGCAAATTGGAATCTCTTTAAGCTGTCATTTCTGTTCCCCAGTTTCTGCATTCAAATAAAACTAAACATTTTCACATATGCAGCTAGAAGGCTTATTCTAAGTTTAAAACTATGACATTTAAACAATTGCAAAGGCATGTGACACCAAACATAGGTCACTCATTTAATCTAAACATTTTCGATTTTAGTGTCTTTAAATCCAGTGCAACTTAAACTGCTGACTCCATAGCGCAGCCAGTCTTGTTATAAGCATTGTTCTGGGCTATTCATTTCCCAGATTTTGTAGGCACACAAAACTCCATTCTACCAAATGTCTGCTGGTGTTCAGTGAGTTTTTAGATGTGTTGCAATGTTTAAAATAGACAGTTTGAGCCTGCCTTCAGAGAAACACAGGGTGGTTTTAAACTGCCGGCTTTTGGATAGTGGTGAGTACTGGTACTGCACCCATTTTTGGGATTTAAGAAAATGAATTCCCAACAATTCTAGGTTGCATTTGGCAATCAGCATTGCCATTCCCAATGGTTTCAGACTACTGTGCGGGTAGTCCAATGGTGATTTTAGGCAGTGTCCTTCTGTGCCCATAACATCGGCAAAAATGGGTGGCAGCCTATTCTTCCTGCATTTCCCTGTGCATTTTCTGGGAAGCTCTGGCCATCATGATGTTTTCATGTCAGTACTGCACAGTTTTGAGGTAGGGCTCGGATGCATGGGTAAATACATCCCACAAGCCCCCCTCTTGCGATGGCCATTCGGTTTCACTGATGGGACTCGCAAGATCTGGGATGTTTCCTCATCTTCTTCCAATAGATGGCACAGTTCAGCATCTTTTCCTCCATCCGGTCGGATCGATCGGTTCTCCTCGCCGGTCATGATGGGAATATTGGGCGGTCCACTGGGCCCATTGGATCTTCGTTCCCGGTCTCCGTATCATCCTCCTTGGCCCGTCTTCAGGTTTTCTTTCTCCTAGGACGACAAAGGAAGAGCGGCAATACCTACTCATAGACTTTTTTCCACCACTGTTGAGATAGTGGGGCAGCATATGCATTTCATCATAACGAAACATTACATTCTTATTTTGAAAAAAAAACAGTATAACTAAGAGACAGTTTCATGCAAATCACAATATTTTAGAGACTAGATGTGGTATGTTTTATGATTGGAACAGAATTAGTCCGAGACAGTACCCGCTAGGATTCCAGAGGATTCCTCCAGTTGTTGCAGAGTGTGCCTGGGATGGCAACATTTCAACTGGTTTATGTGGACCCACTTGTCTTCCCCCTCTGCCGAACCGCCTTTGGGGATGCGAATCTTGTAGGCCACAGGGGAGATCTTATCGACGATCTCAAAGGGTCCCTTCCATGTAGGCAAAAATTTGCGCTGCTTGGCCTGGTTCCTTTGGAAGTTGTATAGATAGACCCGGTCTCCCACCTGATATTCCTTCCTGGAAGTTTTCAGGTCATAATGGGTCTTCATGCTATCAGCTGATCTTTCTAGATTCCGCTGAGCATAAGCAAAAGCATGTTGGAGGTGTTTCCTTAAATTCTCTACATACTCATGAGTAGTGGAGGCATTTATCAGTGTCTGCTCTTGGGTCCTGTAGAGCAAATGCTGAGGAAGCACCATCTTGCGCCCAGTCATCAACTCGAACGGTGACATTTTGGTTGCAGATGAAGGGGTAGATCTGATAGCCATTAGGACCAGAGGTAATCGGATATCCCAACTTGGCCCAGAATCTGCCACAAACTTCTTTAATATGCTCACAATTGTACAGTTATATCTCTCTACTGCCCCAGAAGAAGCTGGCCGATAAGCAATATGCAACTTCCTTTTGACCCCCAGTATCTCCCACATCTTTGTCATTACTTCACTGGTGAAGTGGCTACCTCTGTCTGACTCAATCCTTTGAGGTAGACCAAAACGGGAAAAGATGTGGTTAATCATCAAGGCAGCTGCAGTTTCTGCCTTGCAATTTGGGGCTGGGAGACATTCCACCCACTTGGTAAACAAGCATGTCACAGTCAACATGTACTTATTCCCCCTAGCCGAGCGAATCACAGGGCCTACAAAGTCGATTTGTAAATCTGACCATGGCAGTGTCATCCCCCTCTTTTGGAGAGGCGCACGGTGCGTGAGGGATGATGGCTGAAATTGTGCACACATAAGACACCCCTTCAAGTATTGGTCGAGGTCCTGCCCCATGTGTGGCCAGTATGCAACCTCTCTTAAGATTTCCAATGTTGTGTGAAACCCCCTATGACCGGCGGAGGCCGCATCATGGGCGTGACTTAACATCAGGCTTCGGAATGAGGTAGGAACCACCCACTGATCGTGGCCAGCTTTGGATTTCCTTACCAGCAAACCGTCTTGAATCCGGAACATTTTTGGACATTTCATCAACACTCTTAGGTCCTCTTTCCCAATGTTATCGGTATCCGTCAGGGGAAAGTTCTCAGGGTCCTCAAGGTGCTGGTAAAATTTACCAATTATTGGATCCCCCTTCTGAGCGGTAATCAAATCAGCATCAGGGGTCTCCTTACTCCATTGTACAATTGAAAGGTCGTTGTGAGCATTTGTCTGGGACCTAGTGATAGCAGTGACCTGGATTTCCCCCAACAGGGACTCAATCTCAATTAGATCCCCTTGGATGGCCCCGGTTTTGGCCAGCTGATCAGCTAAGTCATTTCCAGTTTTGTCTGGTCCCTCTACTTTGGAATGACCCTTGATCTTTTTCCAGTAGATGGTCATCCCATTCGATGTGACCAGATCATCAATGTTTTGGATCAACTTCCCATGTTTCAAGGGTTTGTTGTTAGCACATAACATGCCTCTGGTTTTCCAAATAACCAGGTGCTCCACGAACCCGTTCCGTACATAATCCGAATCTGTGATTATGACCAGTTCGTGGAGTTGATGCTGGACAGCAGTGAGGATGGCATGATGCACAGCCATCAATTCTCCCACCTGACTACTTCGGGGACCAATTTTGTATCCAGCGGAGGGTTCTGGGGACTCATTCACCCATGCATTCCCTACGCCAGCCACCAGTTCTTTCTCCCCGTTGTTGTCAACATGGTAAGAGCATCCATCCACATACACAGTGGGCATTCCCTCACACTTATCTTCTTCAAAGACTTTGTGGGGGGAATTAAGGTATGCCTCCATGTTGTCCTTTATTTTTAGACTTTCGTCCTCGAGACAGTTTTCTCTGGCACAATCATGCAAGTCAGCCAGACCTTGCGCGAGGGGACTCTTCTTGTTTTGGCCATATCTGACCTCCACAGGAAAGCCTTGCATTGACAGAATCCAGGAAGTAATTCGGGAATTACTCACATTTCCGGCCCGGATTCTGTCACTTTGGAGATATTGCAGAGGCTGGTGTGGAGTCTCCACTATAATGTGTTCCCCCTTGATAAACGGACGGTAATTCTTCAATGCCCACACCGTTGCCAGGAGTGCCTTCTCACAATCGTTGAATTTTTCCTCCACAGAGGATAAAGTTTTGCTCGCATAGGAGATTACTTTATTGACCTTGTCATGCTTTTGGTATAATACTGCCGTCAAGCACGTATTAGAGAACCCCGTCTCCAGGAAGAACTCCTTGTTCCTGACAGGGTAAGCTAGGCAAGGCGCTTGTGAGAGGCTTCTTTTGAGTTGTTTTACTGCCTCGGCTTGTTCTGGACCCCATTCCCACTTGACCCCCCCCCTTCAGGAGATGAATCAGGGGTCTGGTGATCTCTGCGTAGCCCTCAATGAACTTTCTGCTGTAATTAGTCAGTCCAAGGAGGCTCCTTAGTTCCCGCGGAGTTGTGGGGTCTTTCAGTTTCTGAAGTGCTTCCACTTTCTTTTCCTGGGGACAGAGGCCCTGAGGAGTAATCTCATGCCCCAAGAACTTAACACGGGTTCTACACCACTGTGCTTTCTGAAAGGAAAGTTTTGCTCCGGCGGCCCTCAACTGTGTCAGAACATAACGGATCTCCGCTATGTGTTCCTCCACAGATGAACTTTTGATGAGGACATCATCTACATAAGCCAGGTTACCCCTCGCACCCAGGTCGGGCATGGCCTTATGTAGGAAAATGTTGAATTCATTGCCGGAGTTGAGGTATCCGAAGGGAGTCCGGGTCCATGTATACTGCTGGCCCCCAAAGGTAAAAGCCAGTTTGTATTGGTCCTCCCTGCTGACAGGCACGGTCCAGTATCCATTGGTCAGGTCTATTGCAGTGAATACCTGTGACCCCTGAATCTGGGCCAGCCCTTGGTCAATGTAGGGAAGAGGCCATCGGGAAGTATGGACCCGTTTGTTGAGCTCCCTGAGGTCGGCGCAGAGTCTCCACTGGCCGTTCGGCTTCAATATTCCCAGCACCGGATTATTGAAGGTGCTGTGGACTGGACGGATTATTCCCCTGGACTCAAGGTTCTTAATTATTTCAGTAAGGGACTCCATTGATGCGAGAGGCAAGCGATATTGCTTCACAAACACAGGAGTCATGCCAGGGTCCGTGGGGATTGTTGTTGTGTGGATGTCAGTGCGACCACAGTCATATGAGTCTACCGCAAAGAGATCTTGGAAATCCAAGAAAACTTGTTTCAACTTTTGCTTTTGTTCCAGAGTCACACAGGCATCAGCTAGGTTGACTCTCTCTTCCACCATCTGCCTGAAGCCTGGAAAGACTTCTGGTTTGGCTATTTCAGCAGCCTCCTCCAGCTGGGTGGAGAAGTCCCTGATTAGAGTGCTGATTTGGACCGGAGGCTTCAGGTGGGAAAGGCAGCCCTCATGGACCTGGAAAATCACCTCATCCCTCCTGAAGTCACAAGTCACATCTTCCTTACCATAGGGGCAGGAAGTGTACACCAGGAAGTTCCCCCCATGCCGGGTAAAAATCCTGTCTGGTGTTGTGTTGTCCTCACTGTCACTGTCAAAACAGTCCTTGGGGATTGGTCCTAACAGTTCATTACCTAAATCAATGGAAAAATGTTGGTCATCAACCGCCATTCCAATAATGGTGCCTGCGGCTAGAGTAATACTCTTTAAGTCGCTGTTATCCACCTCTATTGGAATGGTGTCATGTTCTATGTTGACTAATGGAGTTGGGTTTACCCCCAACCCTTGCTGTTGGAGAGAAGCATTTAGATGTATGTAAGCATCAGGGTTTTTCAACTCTTGTCCCCTTTTAACTTTCACTTCCAGGGAGAATTGTCGGGTCCTTTCTGGGATGGTGACTTCCACTTTAACCTGAATTTCAACTGCATAAGGTAGCAATTGAGCTGACCTAAATGCTTTTTCTGGATCATCAAAGCCCATGGGATTATCCGCTAATCGGGACCAGGCTTTGAAGTTTATTAGGTCCAAACTAATGGCAAAGCGATTGAGAATGTCACTGCCTAAGTAAAAGGCGGCAGTGACGTCTCGCACGACCCAACAATTATGGACTATGCTCTTGTTGCCAATGGAGATTTTGAGCATACACCTGCTTGGCAGGAGATGTTTGGAATTAGGTGCTTCCAGGTCCATTTCCCATTTGTCTATCAGTTTGAAGGCGGGAATGGCTGGATCTTTTGGGAGTTGGCGGAACATGGCTTCGCTGATGAAGCTCTTACCGTTGTTCACACACACTCGAGCGAGAACAGAGTCCTTCCCATCATTTAACTGAACAGGGATGAACAACTGCTCTCCAATTTGCTGAATATCAGCCAGGCTTTGAGCTGATTTCACATCTTTCTGGACTATAGGAGTGGGAGTTTCAGATTGTGGATTGGTATAGAATTTCAGAGTGTTTCCTTCCAGCGTGGAATACCACTTTAAACTGGAAGGAAGGTTGATTTTCAGAAATAGAGAGGACCCCCCATCACCAGTCTGTTGTCCTACTGCTATTACTGTCACGTCTGGAATTTGGTTGTTCTGGAAGTGAAATTCTACTTGGTCAGATTTTTGTTCAACCATGTGGCAGGTGCCGTTTAAACTAACATGGTTGACACTCTGTTTTAATTTTATCGGTCGGCTAGTCTGGGTCCAGAGGACCTTGTTTACGCAATCTATTAGGGGTGACAACCTTCTCAGGAGGTCATTCCCTAGTAAACAAGGGGTGCCCTCTGGGGTCACAACTATGACCGGGTGTTTCAACTTATGTCGCCCAATTTTAATGTCCAAATCTGCCGTCCCCTCGACGGGAATTTCCTTCCCGTCAAAGTTCTGTAGTTGTCCAGGAAGAGAGGTGAGAGGAATTTGGTAATTCTCTCCCCTTCCTGCATTCAGTTCGTCAAAGGCCCTTCTGGACAGAAGGGTAGCTTGAGATCCAGTGTCCACCAGTGCCGAGATTGTACCCTGCCCCTGTACTTGTACCGGGGCATAGTATCTTCCCTCCTTCTCCTCAAGGGGGCACAGATAATGTACATTTTTGGACAACTGGTGGGCTAATTTTCTGGTTTTGGACATCGCTAGCGAAAAGATTTGGGCAGAATTCTGTGGAGAGTCTTGGGAATCTGAAAGAAAAAGTTGGCAACTGGAGATCAGAGCCATTGTGGGTTCCCCTGGTTCCGGTTCTGGGCCGCCCCCCCCTTTTTGGAGGCAGTCACCAGGATGGGTTCGAACCAGGGGATTTTCTTGATGTCGGTTCTGGGATGAGATGGTGGGCGGCGGTAGCTCAGTCTCCACATCTCCCCAGTCTGGATTTGCATCCCTAGGGACCCATTTTTCTTTGGGAGGAGTTCCCCCCTCTCTGAAGGAGAAGATCCTTTTCCCAGGATCCTCTGAGGATCCCTCTCCCTCAAATTGGAAGATCTGTACCTCCTCCTCAAACTGAGTCTGTTTGGGTCTTTTGTTTCTCCTACCCCCCCTCTGCTCCTTAGGAGGCAGACTTTCAGGGGCAAGAGATTTTGTTTCCGGTTCCTGGGTTTCCAGGGGCTGTTTACAAGTGAGGAAGGAAGCTTCCTCCAAGGCTTTACACCCCCCTTCCCCTTGTGCCTCCTCCCTGGGAACCGGTGAGTTATCGGGGTGCTGCCCCCGTCATTGTTCTGGAGCACCAGGTCCAGAGTTGGGTGCGTTCTGCGCCGGCTCGCCCATCTGAGGGTTCTGCTGAGCCCTCAGTATGTGACCCAGGTCCCGCGCCATGTTTTGAACCTGGCGCTCTAACTGGGAAACCCGCTCAGGCTGATACGGGGCCCTGTTTTCTCCCCTGGGCTGATCCCGGGAAGGGTAGCTGTCCCTCCTCTGGTAATACCCCGGGTTGGGAAGATTTGGGTACCCCTCCACCCTTGGCCTCCCCTCTCCCGGATTCAGTGGTCTGGGCTCAGGGAATTGGGGAAAGAAGGATGGATGGTTTTGGGGCTGGAAGTCGGGTGGATATCTGGGGAAAAAGTTCTGCCCAGGGTTTGGTAAATTTCTGCCCTCCTGTGGGAAGTTTGGAGGGAAGTTCCCTGGGTTAGGTGCTTGTCTGGATCCCCCCCCTTGGGCTGGAGGAGTCCACACATAACCCAGGATGGGTCGATTTCCCTTGTAACGGAGACTTACATAATCAGGAGAGCGAGGGACCCAATTTGTGGGGCTGCCTCCTTGGCTCCCTGTCTGTGACTGACCCGAGGACCTCCTGGGCCTAGCATTATTAGGTGCAGGCAGGTTTTTAGGCCCCCCCATCTCCAAATCCAAAACGGGGGTGACCTTTACCTCTGCCACCTTGGCAGCAGCAGGGGTGCTGTTGGCTTTGGGGTTTTTCTGGGCATTACTTTTGCTATCTATCAGTTTCTGCACCTCATAGATCCGGGTAGCCTGTTCAATGACCCAGTCTAAAGATCTTTTCTCGTGAAAATCCCTCACGAGCTGGGTCATGATATATTCGGGCAAGGCATGGAAAAACGTATTTATAAATTCCCTGCTATCCGTGCGCACCCTTCTTGTGGTCTGTGCAAAAGCACGCTTTAACTCCTGCACAAATTCTTGTGGGGCCTGATCCTCCCCACATTGCAAATTGTAGGCTGCCTTGCGAGCCTCTTGAGGATTTCTGTGAACAGAAAAATGTTTCAGGATGGCCGCCTTATATGTGGACCATCTTAAATGATTTTGGTCCTCCAGCCCCGCAAAGAAACTGGAGTATTCCGGGGAGAATGTCCACTTTACATATTGAATACAGCTTTGGCTGTCCTTCAAATGGAAAGTCTCCATCATTTGTTCAAACAACTCTAAGTGCTCCCAAACAGAATACTTAGCGTTCTTATGGTAAGGCGTGATGACGCTCCTGATCGCCTTAATCTGCTTTAAGGGGTCCTTAAGCAAGGCCCTTTTTGCCTTATTGGCCTTTTTGGTTCGGGTAACCCTTGTCCATTCTTCCTCGGACTCAGAGGCACTGCTCCCAGAGGTTCCCGTCTGTTCTTCCAGGTTTTCCCGGATTCTGCGAGCCTGGGAATGGCTGGAAGAATGTGGGGACCTGGTCTCCTGTGTCCTGCGCAGTTCAGAGGAGTCTTCAGATTCCTCCTTGCTGCCAGGATTTGATGGGTACCCCCTCCACTGACCTAACTGGGCAGAGGTTTTCAGGATGCCCTTAATGGGCCTACTCTCCTGGGGTTCCCCATTGAACTGTACTGTACTTGGGTGCCCATACCCGGATGCCCACCCCTCCATTCCTGAGTGGTACTGGCCTATGAGCCCCATACTCTCAGCTGGATAGTAATCTGCCATCCCTGCGGCCCTGTGCTCATGTGCGCCAGGGGACATGGGGGTGGTAGAGTCCAGGGACTGGGGGAGATGAAGGCCCCTGGGATTAGGGCTCCTGCGGTTATGGTCAGGAGTCTCTCTTTCCCAGCGGACCTCATCTCTATCCGCCCCTGCTCCCTGTTGCGATGCAAGAGCCTGCATTTGTGCTTTCAGTTCCTCTGTTAAGGCCTTACTCGACTATCAGTCTCTCTTGCATCGCTACCTGTTGTTGGAGCCTATCATTGTGTTGGCAGAGAGCCTCATTCTCTCTCTGTGCTTCCTGATTGGTCCTGGAGTACTGGGCCAATCTTTGCTGCAGGAGGGTTACCTCCTGAGCTGTGTCCCTATTGGCCTGCTCCTTTCTTGCTAGAGCATCCTCCACCCTCCTGGTGTGCTCTAGCAAGTTCTGGTGTTCTTTTTGGAGGTCACCCAGTCCCTGGTGGGTCAGGTGATTTTCTTCCATTTTTCTTTTTAAATGGCAGACTTCCTGGCCTAAGGTATCCCTTTCCTGACTGAGAGCCTGCATCTGTGCTGCCAGGTCGTCCCTCTGCCTTTGGAAGGCACCAGCATTCTGGCGCTCCTGATCAAACTCTGCCTGGGTATCCAGGTCTTTCAGAATTAGTTTGTTGCTCTCTGCCTTCACTCTATCTAGGTGGCCTTGCAGGGTGACTACCTGCTCAGCACATACCCTGTTGAAGTCCAGTTGTTGCTCCAGCTTTTTCTGGTTTTGCAGTAGGGAGTCCAAACCTTCTTGGTATTCCTTCTGCATGGCCAGAAATCTGGTATCCTGTTCTACCTTTTCCTGTTGCAGCACATCCATTTTTAATGATGTGCTGCCTACTATCATCTTCTGACTCCTGGCTCTTCTGCAGCCTCTGCTCAGAAGAGACCAAGTCAGATTGGACCTTCTCTAACGCCATCTGTTGCCTATTTGCCAGATTTTGGCTTTCAGCACATCTATCCTGCATGTCTCCCATATATAGGTACAGGTATGCCGCTATCCTGGCAATCTTATTGTGTTCCTCTTTGGCTTTAGGAGCCATATATAGTTCACTCAGGGCCACATGTAAGGGACCCTGATCTCTATATATATCTGACCCTGTTTCAGTGACCTGTTGTGTAATGGCCTGCAACCACGCATCCTGGCCCTGTTCAGTCCATTCACCTCTCACAAATAG
This sequence comes from Ambystoma mexicanum, assembly GCF_040938575.1. Taxonomy (NCBI): domain Eukaryota; kingdom Metazoa; phylum Chordata; class Amphibia; order Caudata; family Ambystomatidae; genus Ambystoma; species Ambystoma mexicanum. The sequence goes on from NC_090921.1 coordinate 467,162,184, forward strand.
CTTATGCAAGAGGTGCTCTCTGGCTATTTTCATGTCTACTAAGGTCGTCATTCTAGAGATTGGTCTCTGTCCTGACTTACAGAAGTTTGTATTTTATTTTTGCAGAACAGAACTTTTCTTGGAGTGTCCCTTTTGAGGAATGCTTCACAGCGTAAAGCAGCCTGGTGATCCGACTGGATGTATGTATCCCGTCCGTTAGCACACTGTATTAAGCTGCACAAGTGGTAAATCTAACCCAACGTCTCGGCTCGAGCCCCCAATTTGTAAGAGGATTCAATTGAACACTACAGCTAAGTCAACGCCTAGTCTATAATACTGAATGAAAACCCTTATTGATATATCTTTATGTCCAGTTCATGCGTTCTGGATGACTACCCCTATATAACACCCCTCTCTCGGAATCCCCCTGACCCCACTGAGCCAAGAAGTAGTTCTGTTTTGCAAGTTTAAAGGTTTAATTGATAATTTAAACAATATATATATATCACGCTTTATAATAAATTAATAATTGAATAGCACACTTAATCTGATATGATAAAGATCAACAACGGAGAATCTGGCACTAGCACACTTCTTATAATCACTAATGAGTTGACATGAAATGGATAAGGTAGCACACTGGTAAATAGGAACAAAAGTATAATGTGGTAGAGGATGCTTTATGTAAGCTCAGGTGGATGCAATATTCAATGAATGCAGTACAGAAAATACTCAATATGATTTCAACCAAACAATGTAATCACTTTTCTCTGGCAATCCCCTCCCCCCCTTGATGCAAGGCAAGGAAATGGAGGGAAAACACACAGTTCTCAGAAATGCAATCAATGTAAATCAGTTCACCCCAGCAAGCTTACACTACAGAAAACAGATAGGAGTTTTGAAAACACAGGCAAAATGCTTTGATGTGTGCTAGCAATGGATGAGAAATATGCTGGAAATGCTTTTAATTCCCTTTCAGAGGTTCAGGGTGAGTGGTATCTAGTTAATATTAGTCCAGGCTCACACTAGCAATGATGCAGGGATAATTAGCAGGTTAAACGAATTTCTGGCAAATGGAAGGCCAGCAGCAGCAGTTTTTACATGTGAAGAAATTTGCAAATCGCGGTAAAATTCGCGAATGCGTGTTCCGCGATTGCGGTAAAACTATAAGGGGTAGGAATGCGGTTCTAGATTCGTACGGAAGCCACGATTCTAACCTTTCAGATGAAAGTTATTGCAAGTCTCTAGCACAAACGGTTGCGGAGATATGAGCGATTTTGTGAAGGTCGTTTTTCAGATTTGAAATTTTAAAGTTCAAAAAGACAAGTGCAGCTTGCAACTAGGAAATGACAAGTGACAGCTTTACAAATGACAGGTGAGAGTTAGGAGGCAGTTCTACTTAGATTAAATAGATTGAATTATATTATTTTAACTAGGAGATTGGTTCTGCACAGTTTTCTAGGTACTCACACTATATTCTTGAGTGAAATGGGCCTCGCCATGGATCTGGTCAGGTTTTAAACTCGCCTCTGGTCTCTGCACTTCACAGTGATCTGGGTCAGCTCTCTCTGGTTCTCTGGTCTGGGTCTCTAGTTCTGGATAGATTGAAGTCTCTAGTTTGGCTCTCTGGAGGTTTGATGGAGGTAAAGTATGGATTTTTCCGGCAGAGCGTCCCGCTGCAGATGGAATTGAAGGTCCCTATCTGTCCTGTCTGTCTGCTTTTATGTGTTTAGAATGTGGGTGTGTTCTAGCATCACTGACCCTACCTCTCTCTCAGCTTCTAATTGGTCAAACTTCCATTTATCATTTGATTGGGGAATGAACTGTGAGTCAGAGGGATGTCATTTTATGGCTTGCAGATAGGACACTCCTCTGTCAGATTGCACACATTCTATATTTGATAATAAAAGACATATTTCACAGTTACACAGTTGCTTGAAATTACATATACATGGTGTGGCTGAATTTAGCCATGTCTCTGTCCAAATCTGCTGTTTCTAAGAGCTTGCATTCAGAAATGGCACATAATTGACTTTTTAACTGATTTTTCACTCTCTGACATTGACCCAACTTTACATACATGTGTGCAGGGAGTATGGACATTAACTGATGAAGTTTCAGATTTTTAACATGCATACATTTAGAGTAATATCCACTTTTCCGCTAAAACCCCCCTGAACACGCCACCGGGTCGAAAAACCTCTTAAAATGTGGGCAGAAAAATCACAAGAATTATGGTATCATTTATAAAATTTTCACATGTCCGCTCTATGAATGATCCATCTTTTTAAAGTTATGTTCTGGCTCCAAAGGGGTGTGGTTTCCTCTCAGCACAAGGTAGAAATACTGGTTTTTCCAGTTCTGCCAAGCCAGCTTGCTCTCACAGGCAGTGCTCCTCCCAGCTTCTGCCAAGAGGAAGCTACATTTTACGACTGCTGTAATAAAACCTTTGCCTGAGTCAGGAGAGGCTCATTGTTCAAGAGGAAGCCATTTATGATCCTCTCAATAAACCCTCTGCCTGGGTGAAGGGAGTTGCATTGTTCACTCTCCTGCAGAGCACAGGTAATTCAATTATCAGATAGATGGCATATCCTTAGTGTGAGCAGCAAAAGGGCAGCTAGGCCTGGGAACACAGCTGTGACTCAAGTTTCACTCCTGATGGGGGTAGTTGCCAGGCAAATTGGAATCTCTTTAAGCTGTCATTTCTGTTCCCCAGTTTCTGCATTCAAATAAAACTAAACATTTTCACATATGCAGCTAGAAGGCTGATTCTAAGTTTAAAACTATGACATTTAAACAATTGCAAAGGCATGTGACACTAAACATAGGTCACTCATTTAATCTAAACATTTTCGATTTTAGTGTCTTTAAATCCAGTGCAACTTAAACTGCTGACTCCATAGCGCAGCAAGTCTTGTTATAAGCATTGTTCTGGGCTCTTCATTTCCCAGATTTTGTAGGCACACAAAACTCCATTCTACCAAATGTCTGCTGGTGTTCAGTGAGTTTTTAGATGTGTTGCAATGTTTAAAATAGACAATTTGAGCCTGCCTTCAGAGAAACACAGGGTGGTTTTAAACTGCCGGCTTTTGGATAGTGGTGAGTACTGGTACTGCACCCATTTTTGGGATTTAAGAAAATGAATTCCCAACAATTCTAGGTTGCATTTGGCAATCAGCATTGCCATTCCCAATGGTTTCAGACTACTGTGCGGGTAGTCCAATGGTGATTTTAGGCAGTGTCCTTCTGTGCCCATAACATCGGCAAAAATGGGTGGCAGCCTATTCTTCCTGCATTTCCCTGTGCATTTTCTGGGAAGCTCTGGCCATCATGATGTTTTCATGTCAGTACTGCACAGTTTTGAGGTAGGGCTCGGATGCATGGGTAAATACATCCCACAACATCTTCCTCAGTAAACATGATCCTTATGGGTGCCCGGTGTAGTGGGGCTCTGAAGAGGCAAGTTGATCAGGTGTGACGTGGTCCACAGGTAATGGTTGGAGGATCTGGGAATCAGCAATTGTACAGGATTTGTGGGGATGAGGATGGGGAGGAGGTGATTCTGGGGCATGCCAGAGAAGTTGAGGGCAGCAGGTGGTGGTGCTAGGTACTGGGGGCTCACAGAGGGCAAGGGGGCATAGCAGTAAAGGGAGTACACATGATGCAAGGGAGGAAAAAGAGCAGTCAGCCGGGGAGAAGCACAGTCAAGGGGGGCTTAGTGGAACAAGAACAGTCAGTGGGGTTGAAATGCTGCCAAGGGGGTGTAGATAGCAGGAACAGTCTGTGGGTGTATAACTCAGTCAAGGTGGGCAAGAGTGGGTGTGAGACCCTTTTAAGGGTGAACCTACAGGGGTAGGAACAGTTAGTGGGGGGTGACACACAGTCCAGGTGCAGCTGGGAGGGCAGGAACAGTCATTGTGGGCAAAAAGCAGTCAGGGGTCACAGTAGCTAAGGGGATGGGGGTGAGTGTAGGCAAATGGGGGTCACAGGGCCAAGGAGGGGCAGATGCAATTAGGGGAGTCAAAGGGGATGGGGACAGCCACTGAGGTAACAGGGGCACATAGGAGGCAGCTGCAGGCAATTGGGCCACAGGGACTAAGAGGGGGCAGCTGCTGGGTAGGCGAGAGTGGGAGTATGGCAGACAAGGTCATTTTTGTATTCTTGATGGGTCAAATAGGGCCTTGCAGGTGGGTGATGAGTGTTTATGTAGCCCTGGGGGCTTGCTGTGTGTCGTACCGACTTTTAGGGGTCCTCTGTACATATTCTTGTTCTGAGTTCTCCTTAGTTGTGAAGCAGGCCGAGAACTCGAGAACTGAATATGATGTACTACGTTCGTTTTTCACATTCTGAAAGTGAGACAGAAACGTCTCGCTTTTATGCCTTATGTGATATGACAATGTGGAACTACGATATTGTCAGGCTGTGCTGCATGAAGCATAAATATTTGAAAATCAGCTGTTAACACTGTGGACGGCATGTAGCCTTAACAGAGGCGGCTTACAGAGAACAGTTTACTCTCTCTGTTAAGTGACCCCTCAATAACATGATATGAGTATGTGTATATCTCTCCTCCTGAAACACATGGATGCTTGCATCGGTGCATGGGGATCAGCAACCTTGTCCTACGCTGGTTCAAGTCCTACCTCGCCAACCACCAGCAGTTTGTTCAGATGGACTCCTCCAGATCACCAATGCTACCTGTCACCTGTGGAGTCTTGCAGGGTTCCATCCTCTCCACAGTGATCTTCAATCTATACATGGAGCCGCTGGGAGCCCTATTAGCCACACACAACATCCACCAATAAGCTGATGACACACAGCAATACCTCAGATTGACTCCATCAAGGACATCCACGGGCTCAAAACCTGCCTCTCGCTGATCCAGTTTTGGATGTCCAGTGCATACTTGAAGCCCAACCCCTCCAAGACCAAAGCCCTGCTCCTCACCAACAACACTGAACACCCAGGCATAAAGACCTGGCTGTCAACCATGAGCCTCGAGGGCGTCACACCTGAGTTCACCTCCTGTGCCAAGTCCCTTGGGTTCCACACCGACAAACACCTCTACTTCAAGACACACCTAGCTAAGAAAACTCAGACTCCTTCGTCAGACAGCTCCCTCTTCAAGAAAGTTAAGCCCTTCCTCACACCGACAGCTTTAGATCATCATTCAAGCACTGGTCCTATCCCACCTGGATAGGGGCAATACCCTCCTCTAAGGCCTCCCATCGTCCCCCCGTGTGCCCCTGAGAAGTGTCCTACACACATCTGCACTCCTCATCAAGGGTCTACGCAGATACGATCAGATCACCCCGGCCCTCATCGACCTACACTGTCACTGCACGAACGAATCACATTCAAGCCTTGCTGTATCATCTATAAGGCAGTTTCCCTGAAGTCACCCAGCTATCTCGCTGAGAAACTCAGCATCTCCGGTGGACAGAGCACTACCATAGGCCAGGACACTTGCAGACTTGAAATCTGCCGCTGCAAAAAGGAAAGGACTAGAAAACAAGCCTTCTCTGCCTACACCCCAAGACCATAGAACCTCCTCCTCGTCAGCATCAGACTTGCCACCACGCTCTTACAATTCAGAAATGAACTCAAGACACACATCTTCAAGGAGCCTCTCCTCCTCAACACTTAGACGCCATCCGCCCCTCTCCTCCCTGCTACCCTGCATAGCTGTATCCCTCCTCTGTACTCCTTTGCATCCTTCCCCGCTGTATGTTTCAGTTGTTACCTCTTAAATGCGCTGCGTTATGCATCTGTACTGTTGTATACCTCTGTAAAGTGCTCCGTTGCTTCTCAAAGCTAGGTCTGCGCTCAATAAATACCAATACGAATAATAATAATAAGAATAAGAAGAAAAGATGAGCTCCCTGTAAACATTGGTGAATACCTTTATTTCAAAGTATACAAAATATCCATTATTTGGCTCTCGTAAAGCTATACGAGCAGAGCGAAAGGACACAATTACTTTTTTTAAACAATCCTACATTATATAAGAACCTGACTTCAAAAGGCATCATTTTATAATGGACCAGAGCGGTAAATGAAGGTGTAAAAGCAAGGTGTAATGCCTTGTTTTCAAGGTGGAGAAGGGGCACAAGTGGAGTCAAGATTACTGCAGTGCTTTCCTCCTCGTCTTAAATGTGCACTTCTTGTTATGCTTGCATGCCTCCGCTTAGCACCAATGGATTCACAGGAGTCCATAGGTAAATGCTATCTGCAAGGCATAATTTGAAGGCAGCATTTATCTTTTTTGAAAGGCGGAAAGCGATTTCTCCTGGTATTACTCTTCTCTTTTGCTCTGTGCCTTGAGAAAGTTGACAATTAAGTGCAGGGATCACACATAAGTGCTAATGCTGGTGGCCCCTGTATCCATTTTCTATGAAATGACCACTAGTTCATTTTCTGAAACTGGGATATTTAGATGATTTTCCAAAGTTTAGGTCTTACTCAAGCGGTTTTCTCAGTTGACTTAAATTCTCTGGAGTAGGGCTGGGGTGTAACCTCGCACTGCGCCGAACTGATACACGCGTTTTTGCCCACTCCTGCTCCCCCAATACTTCTCACGAGATGATGGCGGGAGCCTGTCTCCACATACCTCCTTTTCTTGAGCAGCATGGTCCTACTCCATTACAAAGTCTTGGTACTTCACAGGCCTCCTCTCACGCTGTGGCTGCCGCCACCTCCCTCCATATGCTAGGCAAAAGTTCTTTGACTCCTTCTTCTCTGCTTCTTGTTGATTTTGAGTCATCGTCTTCACCCTGCAGATCCTCTTCTCTCTCTTAATTCTGATCTTTCCTGAACTCGCTCGTCCTTCCTGTCCCGATCTCCTCTATGGTGATACCTTTTTCGTTCTCTGTACTCTTCTCTTGCAACGGTTGCTTTTGTGTTGCTGACCCTTGTTCGGCAGGATGTCCCTTTTCCTAGATCGCCAGTCTCTCTAAGTTGTATCTATTTTTGCGTACATACATGATTTGTGCCTCTTTTTGCTACTTTGATGGGTTGACTGTAACTGGATCCTGTGATTTGATTCTTGTGAGCAAGCGTATCTTCACCACATCTCCGTCTTCTACCTCTGTTCTTTGCGCTGGCCTGTGGTTATCATTGCATTTTTTCATGTGATCCTTGCACTTCTTGATTCTCCACACCAGACTCTCCATGTTTATTGAGTCAGCTCTCCTCTGCCACCTTCCCGTATGGTCTCATATTTTACAGAATAGCTCTTTCATGCAGCCATCCCCTTTGAACCCATTTGGTTACTTGCGTCACAATTTCATCTTGCGCTGATTCTCCTGGCCAATGAATTTCGCTCATTTTAAAATATTCTTTACTCCTCAAGTCCCCCACTGGCACCACCACACACTCATCTTTTAGGAACGTTGTAGCCAAGCCTCCTTTTTCTGGCAGGCGGGACTTGCAGTCAGCTCACGTATTTCTCCACTCGGGAATATGCACAATTTCATATGTATACTCCTGAAGTTTTCACGCTATGCATGCCAATCTCGGAGAAGATGTCTTTGTGCCCCCTGGGCTCAGCATGTGCACCAACGCCTTGTGATCTGTAAACTGGTGAAACTTGGTGCCCCACACGTACATCGTAAAGTACTCCACAGCCCATGTGCATGCCAACATCTCCTTCTCCACTGTGGAGTCATTTTCTCTGGCTCAGACAGTGCTCTGGATGCAAACGCCATTACATTTTCTGCGTCTCCTCTTCTCTGTGCAAGTGTTGCCCCATATGCATTTGCATCAGTGGTGATATAGGTTTTCCATATCGGATTGAAAGATCGCAGGCAGGGGGCTTCCACTAGCCTGGTATTTACTTCTTCAAATGCTTTGTTATGTTCTGGTCGCCATTCATACTCTGCCCCTTTCTCAGCCGTCCTCTCAGTGGCGCTGCCATTTCTGAAAAACGAGGCACAAACGTTGCATAATATTCTGCTAATCCTACGAGCGATCTTAGTTCCTCCTTATTGGTTTGCACCGTAGCTCTTACGATTGCTTGCAGTAGGTTTTTCTTAGGACTGATTTCTTCATGCGAGATCTTGTAACCCAAGTATTCTACTTCCGTTACCTTGATCATGCACTTCTCATATCTAATTTTCACCTCTGCCTCTTGCAATTTAGTCAGCGCATTTCCTGAAACACTGAGGACGCTGAGGACAATCTGAATGGCATTCTGTTGAATTTATATGTGCTAAAGCGGGTGATGAATGCCGTCAATGGTCTCGATTCTTTGTGTAGGCCTTTTTGGTGATACGCATTTATGTCCAGTTTTGAGAAGTACCTAGCTTCTTTCATCATTAAGATGAGTTTGTTTATGCTCGGCTATGGGGCTGTCTGTTATGATTTCTAAAGTGAGACTGCATAGGTCTATGCATATTCTGATATCATTGGACTGCTGATTTTTAATTAGTACCACAGTGCTTAGCCACTCTGATGACTCTACTTTCTCGATCATGCCTCCCTTGACCATCTTCCTGAGTTTATCTTGCAACACTCGCCTCGCCATCACAGGTACCAGTCAGACTTTATGTTTATGTTCAGTCTGATCCAGAGTCCGCCATTACTTTAGTCTCACTTCCATCTATTCTGATCACACAGTGTGGCTTCTCATGTCTGGCCATCAGGCTATTTTCCATGACAACTGTTGGCCTGTCTTCTTCTGAGGACTCATTGCCCTCTCCATCTTCAGTCACTTCTATGGATGTGACTTTCCTTCCTCGTCAGTGGCACGCAATAGTGATGTGACAAAACCTCTTACAGTTTTTGAATTCCTTGTTCCTGGTTGGGGCATGCTTTGCCATACACCAGGTGTTGAGTGCACCAGTGGTATTTTAGGGGTTCTCTTTGCTTCCCCTGATTATCGCAACGCAAGAGGGCCCATGATGGTTGACACCCCTTGGTTCGATAGCAAATGCAGACAGTTCAAATGGGCAGTACATTCAGTATCACAGCAGCAGGCAACAGCGGCATGATATCTATATATATATCTGCAAAGATCTTATACGAATCTGCTTAAAAATATGAAGTGTCAATTCATTGACGCTCAATGGGATCTCCTTGACAAAACAGTGAGAGAGAATCAGCTGAGAAACCTCTGGACGTTAGTAGCAAGTGGGTTTGAGGGAGCCAAGGTGGGAGATGTGGGTGCCATTGAGCCGGAACGATGAGTTACCCATTTCAAGGAAGTATTTTCGGATACAGAGGCGAGGGCGCTTTTAAGTTCCCCAAGCTGTGTAGTTGAGAGTGAGTTCGGTGAAGCGCCAATATTTTCTCTTGTTGAAATTGAGGCGCAACTAAAAACCCTAAAAAAAGATAAAGCTGCTGGCCCGGATGGGATTATGCCAGAAGTGTATGGAGTAGTAGTCTCCCTGTTTAGGAAAGGTGACATGCTAGACCCTCATTGTTAGCGCCCAATTGCGTTAATCAACGTTTCCAACAAGATTTTCACTGGATGCTTGCCAGCTAAATTGTATGAATGGGTTCTAGAGAATCATGTTATCCTAGATGTACAGGTGGGTTTCCTTAAAGGGTTCCCGATCAATGTTTCCTTCTAAATGCGATAGTGGAGAAAAATGTAAAAAGAAGGAAATCCCTCCTGTTCACTGCTTTTCTGGATTTATACTAAGCATTCAACTCTTTTAGTTGAAACTTATAATGGGAAAAGTTCAACAGTATTGGGGTTCCTGATGGGTTTTTGCAAGCTATTAGGGTTTATATAGGGATACCTGGGTGTCTGTCAGATGTGATGGACATTACAGGTATTCAAGGGACTTTCGCACTAATAAGGGGGTCAAGCAAGGATGACCCCTGGACTTTCATTTTCCTTATTTCTGTGCGATTTTAATCCCTATGTTGCCTCGCTAGCTTGCAGGACGTATTGGCGCGGCCAATTCGGTGCGGGACAATTCACTGCGACCTTTTTGGCGCAGGAAACATTTTGGCGCGCCCATTTCGGCACAGGAACGTTTGACCGCCGGGATCTTTTGTGCTGCAACGAAGTTAATAGTTGCGCTCCTCTCGCTCGCATTCTTTTTGTGAGTGACACAGCTGATGAAATCAGCAGCTGTCTGGTGGTTTCATCAGCTCCTGGAGCACGTCCTTTGCGGAACATAAAGTGTCAAAGTACCATGAAATTCCTTCTGCTGCCTTGGGAGAGGGCAAACAATGGCGGCTCAGCCTGATCTGGCCAGATCACCAGGGTTCTGTGTTGCACACATTGGCAACACAGAACCCTGGTGAACCCGCCTTGGCACAAAAGGCACAAGTGCGGCACCTTCACCTCTCAGAACTTCGCTGAGTACACAGCAGCACACATCACTAGTGAACACACATTGGCAACTCAGCACACATCACTAGTGAACACACATTGGCAACTCAGAACCTTGATGAACACGCCTTGGCATACAGGGCACCAGTGCGGCACCTTCACCACTCAGAACTACCGTGGGTACACAGCAGCACACTGCACTAGTGAGCACACATTGGCAACTCAGAACCCTGCAGAACACGCTTTGGCACGTAGGGCACCAGTGGGGCACCTTAACCTCTCAGAATTGCCGTGAGTACACCGACCAGATGTGTAATCAGAAGTACGGGGGCGGCGAAGACTGCTGGCAGCAAAGCCACCTCTCCACGCCTTAGCTGCCGGGCTCGGGAGATGGTCGGGCCCTCAATTTGAAGGGTGACGTGGGCATTAACAAAGCCCTCCTTTTTATCATAAATGGACTGTTCCTTTCCTTCACCCTTCAAAATATTGGTACAGTTCAATATATGTGAATAGGAAATGCAAGCTGGTCACCTGCGTCAATTCCTTGTGTGAACTACACCCTCCGACAGCCTTTTGAAAACACACTCATCTGTTTGATAGCGAGCTCTTTGGCATCGCTTCCATGGCATCACCTGGCACTTCTTGAGAGCTGCGCCTGTCAACTTCCTCAGCAATGACCCCGTGGCAGCATTTCAAGATCTTCCAAGGGCAGCACTTAACAGCACTTCAAGGCAGGTCCCCTGCCAGAACACCAAGCCGCACTTCCACTTCTGCCTTTCTCTGGCATTACTGCTGATGCCGCAGGGCTTTCACAACTACCCCTTGGCACCGCGTTGCGACCCGTGAATCTGACAGCACTTTGAGCACTACCCATTGGAAGCTCTTTAAGACTGGCTACTCTGGTCACACTTTAACACTTACCCGCTGGTGAAACTTTGAGGGAGCTGCCCCAGATAGCACGTTGAGATCGATGGGGCCAAATACTGTTAGTATTTTGAGAGGTGCTCACTTTGTGGCAACACTTTGATTTGATGCCTACACCATGGATGAGCTCTGACATCTGCACCCCCACCCACATGAGCGCTAGTTCATTGAGAGATGCTAGCTAGCTTCGCAGCACTTTGAGGGTTAGCACGGGGAGCACTTTGAAAGCTTCCAGCTCAACACTCAGCCCCATACCATTGAGTATGCCATCTGTACCCAGGATACCCATGGCATCGCGGACATGCATGCCCGAACTGTGCGCTGCAATGCACTGTGCCACTCTGACATAGGACGTTGCATTGCAGGTCAATTTCTTAATTAAACATTAAAATCAATCCAGCTACGTTTCATTCATGGGAGTGGCGGTCATCCTCTGCAAATGCAAAACGTTAACCAGGACAGTACCTGTGAACGTGCTGCATTTACAAAGAATTATGCTTTTGAATTTGGCGTGTGGGAGTTTGGACGTGGCTGCAATGTCAGTCACGTGCAAACGTCCCTCGCGCCAAATCAGCTGCGCCAGAAAGGCTCCTGTACCAAAATTGGCGCGCGAAATCGGACGCTGCGCCGAACTGGCTGCGCCGAATCGGCCCGCGGCGATATGGCGGTGCCAAAAGAGGGTGTACCGACGTCTGTCATTAGATGGTGTCAGATTTAGTGCATTGTATAAGCAGGTGACACCGTTAGGATGGATTTCACAGCCAACGGATTGAAGCAGAGTTTGGAATATGTCAGCAATTACTTTAAAGCACATGGTCTTAGGCTAAACTTGGCAAACATGAAAATTGTGCTTTTTGGTAAGAAAAATAATAATCATTGAAAATGGGCGCTTGAACATTTTGCATTGGATGTAGTGGCACCTGGAAAAGCCATATAAGCACAACGGCTAAGCAGGCAGTGGTGGCTCTTGGAGGCTTTTGCCACCAATTTGGTGGTAAACGCTTAGATAAATGTCTCCAGGTGATTCAGGACAAGATTAATACAGCAGTTCTTTATGGCACTGAAGTTTGGGGCTCGTCTTTGTGTCGGCGCTTAGAAAGTTTTCAAAATGTGGGTCCCATGAGGATTGTGGGTTTCCCCGTGAGTACCCCCGCAGATGCATTGCAATATGGATTAGGGATGGTTAATATATCTCTTTTAGCCGAGCAGCGGTTTCTGGACTTCTTCTTGAAGAGCCAGTATGTTAAACCTACACATTTTAATCTTGGTGCCGCTGTGAGGGAGCTTTACGGTCATTTTGGGAATGTTCATGACAGCTGGTGTAATTGTGGGACTAATCTGATGGTCCGCTGTTAACTGAGGGATGCGGATGCGCTGGGCACCTTTCAATCATAAAGCGTAAGAGTTTTAAAAAAAAGAAAAGGGCTGCTGAGATGGAATTGGGTGCCTTTTCAGGAAAGAAGAGTTAAGTTGTTTTCATTAAAATTCTATGCCCCCGCTCCAGAGTGCCCAAATCTTGCTTTCGCAATAGTTAAATTATATGCACCTGACAGCAGCAGATTACTGTTAATGGCTCAAACCAATGTGTTACCGCTTAGAGGCAGAGTCTCATGGTTGGGAAAGATATGCCCCCGTGGTTTAGAATGTGAGGGGGATCTAATTAATTTCTTAACGGTTTGCAGGTTTTTCATTTATTTAATGAAACATTGGCTTAGTCCTCATTTTAACAGGTATAACATAAGAACATGTGCAGGGGCGATGTGCTTTTTTATGAATAACAATGATGGAAAATAGTTATCTGATGTAGCTAATTTTATTAAGTATGCTTTTAGAGAAATTAAAGAATATAGGAGTATTATATTTTAGCCTTGTTTGATGGTTAACCAAGGTTGTTTGAATTTGCTAACAATGCTGCATATTTTGTTGGTGTTGGTGTCCATTTTATATGTATGCTTATGATTTTAAATGTGTTAATGGCTGCTGTGTTCGAATACAAATAATAAATAAACAAAATGGTCTAACTGCAGTTCTTATTCCAAAATAAATTTGTCTTGCGCCTACTGACTGTTTGTGTGCACTATCAGCATATCGCACATCATATTTCCAACATTGTCCCCAAATTTGCATTACCGCGGCCATCTCACGCATTTTTGTAACATAGTCATCCACTGGCTGTGCACGCTATTGCTTCCTGTTGTAAAACCTGATTCTGTGCAACACTTTCTTCTCTTTCTTGGAGAATCTTTTCATTATCCCTCTAAGGGCTTCCTTGAATGAATCATCACCATCGTCCTCGGTCAATTGTGGCTTCAAACTTGCGAAGATCCTCTGGCCTTTCACCCCCATGGCATTCAATAGCATGGACTTTTTCCGGCTTGGGGAATTATATGCTCCTCTCAGGGAATCCAAATACGCTATGAAAAGAGGATCTCATTGGAGCTATGGAATTGCTGACCTACCTGGTATCTGCAGGAAGGCTGGGAGTGGGGTTGCACCTTGCATCTCTGCGGCCGTGAGCCTGATCCCCTATCCTCGTCACCAACTATGTTGTGCCTTCACATAAAACTCGACATCTTCAATTTCAGGATGCTTCTTTATTTGCCCCACATCTCATAATCTACACAGGCTCAGGACTAGTTAAATTCAATGTCCATACATTTTATTAATTAATTAATTAATTCATTAATTTATTTATTTATTTATATCATGCCACAAGCCCGCAGGCATGTGTATATATAAGTCTCTGGACGCCTGCACAGCCTGGAGTACAGTAGTGCTGGGTCTCTCTCTGGAGAAGTGCCAGGTTGCGACCTCTCACTACACCTCGGCACACCGAACTGCCATGCGTACAATCGCCCACTCATGCTCCCAAGAGATCTCGCGAGATATCGGCGAGAGCTGTGCTCGTACACTGCCTCACTTTAGCCATTAGCCAACATTTGGGTGCACTTATATGAACTATTAACACACAGTTGAAACCCAATTTTCCCTGGGTAAGTGTAACTGCCAGGTAGGTTCACATTGATTACAACAGTAACGGATGTAAACTAACCCAGTGTGTATGAATCGTCCTTGTATGTGTGGTGAAGACCCCTGCTAGTCCTGGGCAGCTGTCTTGCAGCCTGGTCCCTGAGTGGGGTCCCCCCAGCAATGCCTGTCACTCTCCATGAGTGTTATTAACCCCTGTCCCTCAACAACCACCACCCAACCTCCTATTTATTTGCACCGTACCGCCACACCACCCTTCTCCAACAGTCTGCACTCATGATGCTTAGGACATGCGCTAAAATAGACACCCACTTTTGGGCAATGGTGCCATGCCAGGAACAGACTTCAGTGAAGCCTGACAGTTCCACTTCTATAGTTCTGGCCTTATTCGCCCCTATTTCTTTCCCTTATGAAAAGGTGGGCATCAGAAACTGACATAAACCACAGCAATGCAGAGTGAGCACGTTTAACATAACGGCTATGATGAGGTACACGGGCCCACATCTGTCTTATTATAATTGAAACAGGAACTCATTTACATGCACATTTGAGCCATTAAGTCTCAGCAGACTGCTTAAAAATACCACTCACAGGCCCTGAAGAACACAATCTGTGATGTCTACATGAATGAAACAGCTAGAAATCAAGGTATAGACACTTCCCAAGCACTACCCATTTGGGCCAAGCCGTAGCATGTGCGAGGCTATAGGAGTAAGAGACGGACACAAGGGTGACATGTTGATTGGCAAATAATTGTATTAATAACAAAAACATGTGGAACACTTTGGAAGCGGCTGTGGCATTGGACTGAGAGGCAGTGCTGCTTGACGTGTTGTGGAGTGAGGTCCTTCCTTTCTAGTTTGAGCGAGTGAGCTCTGAGTCTGAAGCCTCAGCCCCTGCAGTGGTAAACCTGACAGCTGCAGGTGGGCTACACGGACTGTGCAGGCACCTTAATCGGATTGGAGCAGGAGCTGGGTTCATGGGACTCACCGACTTGACTTGGGTGGTCCTTCTTGGTGTGATTCCCGGTGGCGTCCCAGTCTTTTCCAGCCTCCGGAGAGGGTCCTCAGCGGGAGTGAGTGACCTCTTGTGGCTGTTTCCTGTCAACAGCCGACAACTAAAACAGAGGGGGCAGCAATGACTATTGGTTATTGAGCAGTGGGGGAAAGAAGTAAGGTGTACTCTATGTTTGTGTTCACATACTCCGGGCTCCACGCTCTGTGCTCAGTGCTCCGTGTTCTGTGCTCTGTACCCATGTCTATTGGTTGGCAGAGCGTGGATAGTAGAATTGCTGTATTTTACTTGATCTCTCATTTGTTTTAACCAGCAACTGGTATTTGTAGTTTCCTTTGGTGCATAACAGTAGTTTGGGTCAGGCCCCTGGTAAGCCCCTGCTCCCTGACATATCCCAGGCACACTCTCTGTATTGAGGTACTGTGAATGGAGTCCTTTCAGTGAGTGGTTGAGATAAGCACCCACACATTGATTCCTTCCCTTCATTCCACCATTAAATAGATGCAGAAAAAGAAATATTGCCTATGCAGTATGCTGCCTAGACATGGCAAACATCTTTGCAGCCCCTCAAGGAGCAATGGAACTATCAGGGGGGCCCCTCGACCTAAGAAGGTAGCCAAATATATCCCTCACCCTCCAAGAAACCTGGGAATAATATCCAGTCCAAAATTACTGGACTTTGGGCGATGATATTTTCTGGCGTTACCATCCCGTCCTTGAATCACACGGCTGAGCAATTTGCTCTCCCGGCTGTGGCATTGGAAACGAGTGCTGCAAACTACTCTTTCACAATTGACAACAATTTATCAATTCTTAACTTCTGTAATAATCTACAGAGACACTCTGTGGGCCATGCGGGTTCACAAGGTGATAATCTTATGGCGACTTATCTATCTGCTTCTCCAAAAGCACTAGTTTCCGACAGAGGGGAATATATTGGACCTATTGCTTCGGAAGGAGAAGATCCGACAATTAACACATATGTAGATCCCTCTTCTTCGCTTCTTCTGACACTCATTTCTAAATTGGATGCATTGTTTGCCACCGAACATTTGTCGGATGCCATCTTGATAAATAATCGGGCCACACGCCTCCCCATTGTCATGACATTCTTTCTCTGAACCACCTCAGGGTATTGATTGCTTATATGTTACTTGCTATAGGCTCCTGTCAGACAATTTTGATTGAGAATTTGGGGTGACTATGCTCACCATTCAAATACATGTTGGCTGCTGCTCGGATTGAACAACGTTGTCCGTATTTCCGCAGCAACTGAGGTGGAAGCTATCGAGATTTTGTTACTGAGAACTCCACCTGAAATGGCAAAGACTAGGGCGAAGCAGAGTGAAAAAAAGACAGCCCTACCTTGCCTTAAGCAAGTTGAATTTAACTAGTCACAGGGCTCCTGAAGAAGGAATGCTCCATAGCACGGCCCTAAAAAAAATGGGCAACGGTTCAGTCTCCTTATTTATTAAGGAACATGGAGATGTGTCCTGTAGGCAAGTAGAACTCAGAGGTCCCTTGGATAGGTGGCTGTGCCCTACATGAGCTAGGGAACCTCAAGCTTCCACCAACAAGCAGTAGGTCATATCTGCCGCATGCAAGTAATATCGATACCCGTCACAGCAAATGTCATCGGCTCCTGACTGTTCAACTACCATCACCAAACCGAGCCACGCTCAGAATATTCCCATCCAAACGACTGACATCTTGAACATCCCGCAACCCTCTCTCAATATTCACTCATGGTCCAATTTGGGGTCAATTGTTAAACTTTAAGAAATTACGCCTGACAGTAATAGTCCCTTTTTGAACACAACAAGACTTCTGCAACTATGTAGGGCATAGCTTGGCTCAATGATATTAAGTGCGAGGACATCTATGGGGTTCAGTTGCCGAAGTGGGATAGTGTGTCAAATAGGGCCATCATTAGCCTAACCGCACCAGTAATTACTGCATTGATTTGTATGGGGGCCCAGGCACTTGAAAGAAGGGCCTTTAAATTAACGGTTTGCTGTATGTCTTCAACCGACAGAGAGGTTTGTTGGAATAGGAGATCTAGTGAGAGGAGGCCCCCATGGATCACGCAGAATAATCTGCGTAATCGTACTTGGGAACAAGAAAAATATACCCACCCCTGAAATTCTGTTCTTAAAAAAACATTGAAGATGCTTTGTTGGAACACACAGGGTTATAATTCCTTTATGAAAAACCAAATTGGATTGTCAGTCATTGGTGATAGCGATGTAATTATACTGCAAGAAACCTGGGCCACTAATGATCTACATATTGATGGCATGCAGCATCTGGTGTTTTAGGCCGCCCGTCTGAATATTCTCCCTACTTTGGAGCATATGGGCAGGTGGAAAGCTTTGCCCAGGGAGGAACGACTCCGCCGTATGTGCAACCAAACAGTGGAGACAGCGTGTCACATCCCAACACAATGCCCAGCCATGACGTCCTCCTATGAAAAAGGGTACGCCAGCTTCATCTCTCATAAACTGAGCAGAGAAAATGATCAATTCTGGAGTACATTGGTCGGAGCTGAATCAGTTCGAATTTCTGCTGCAGCATATAATGTATGGAACCATGCTTGTGCACTTATTAATGAGCATTAATTTTAACATGTCTTCTTCTTTTCTTTTTCTTTTAATGTTATTGTTTATTGTGATTGTAGTGATTTTTTTTTTGGAATTCTTTTTTAGAATATATAGATAAATAATACCATCTTATTTTATTAGGTTATTGATGTGTATTGTATTTTATATGGTAGAATAAATAGTGATTAAGGTTTGTTTTCTAACCAATAAACCATAACAAAACAAAAAAATAATAATAAAAAAATAATAAAAAAATCGGGGGGTATCTCTGAGAGGGGTTTCCCTGCCTCAACAAAACTAGCTAATGAAACTGCCGATGTCAGAATGTCCAAAGTAAAGTTGCCGTCCTGTGTCCAAATTCTAACCTATCCCTCACAAGCTAAACTCAACAAAAGGTGAAACGGGGAAATGTCTCTTGTCTGTCGACCTGCAGCCAAGCTTTGTAGTTCAAAACAAAATATCCAAAAAGGTGTACATAAGCAAACGAAAGTTCCACAACACTGAAGGGGATGATTCCCTTTCCCCAGAGCCTTTCTAGTTTTATCCAGCTTGTCTCAGTGTCCTTACTGTTCACGGCCAGTCTTTATCTTCACTTGGCAAACCTGGCTTCCAGGCCTGCTGCAAGGAGGAATGGCTTGGAAGCGTTAGCCAAGCATCTTGGGGGTCCCAGATCCTTTGTGGGCAGACCCAGCTTCCAGGTGCTGCGGTGGGGTAGTATAGATTGGTTCACAATGTTCTCTTTGTTCATTCTCTCATAGGCATAGGTCCCAGACCCCCTTCACTTGGTTGTGCACAGCATACTCTTTATCTAGTTTCCCTTCATTCCACAGCCTTGGTTTACTCTCCTGCTAAGGTCTGCGGGTGTCATTTGAATCCTTAAAGTTTGTATACTCCCTTGTTAAAGGTTGGGGTGTGCCATGCTGATATGGGGCCCAGACCCCTTTCACTAGGTCACGCTGCCCCAGTGAGTATTCCTTCTGTTCTTTGCTCCAGCCCCATTGTGCTCTCTGGGTCTCCCCAACCCTGGGATCAGCCACCCTTGTACTTGTAGGATCTTGACCGTCACCCTCCAGTTGTTTGCAGGTCTCCCAGGAGCGTTGGTGGCTTCTCCTGTTCACCAGGACCTTCTGTGCACTTCTGCGAGTCTTCCCTGCAGCTTGTTGAAGGTTTCATTGCACTTCGGTCACCGACGGATATCTTCCTTCTCCTCCGGTCTGCCCTCTCCGTTGTGGGCCCTCTGCGAGCGTGCTTCCCTACTGGACACCGTCTGCCTCTCTGCACTGTGGGTTTGCACGCCCATTGCTAAGCTCTCGGTCCAGCCGAGTGGTGAATGAAGATGCCATTGTTCCCTTCCCACTCTGTCTTTCAATGACAGCTGACCAATGGAATTACTAGAAAGAGTAGAGCATATGTCTTTGTTCTTGTCAGTGATCCTCATTATCTCTTGCCTCTTCCTCTTCTCAGTAATTTTCATCTGAGATATACTACAAAGACATATGGGAATGGTAGGCATTGCGGAATTGGGGGGGTTTTGAGTGAAGGTGGGAGGGTCAAAGGATACTGCGTTCTCCCAGGATAGTAACTACTCTCCATGAGGTCCTCCCTCCCCATGAAATCCTGCCCCTCAGTACCACTCGCAGGGGGACTATCGGGTAGCAGCCTCACCTCCCTTGTCTCATTGAAAGGGGCTCCCCTATCTAAAGTAGTCATGATAGCTCGGGATTCGTCATACATGGCAAACAGCTGGAAAGAGGTGCAAGTACACAATCATATGTCAGTGCCTCACAAATCCCTATGGGTGTGAATATGTGTGTGTGCATGAGTGTCTGTGTGTGGTGCGTGCGCACGTGCATGCCTATATACAAGTCAGAGTAGATTAAGGAGCTCTTTCAACAGCATTCTACGACCTTAAACCCAGTTTATACAGTGGCCTAGGAACTTACAAAATGTCTGATCCTATGCATACAAATGCCGTTTTGCTCACTTTTCAGAGAGAGGGAGCCTTCTTCTCTGTGTACCTTTCTTCGTGCGCCAGCTGTATGTAGAGATTATTTTCACAGCAGAGTGAACCAATTCATTCCATTCCTAGTTTTACCTTTCTTATGCTTTGATTATATCTTATCTTGGAAATGATCCATGTAGCACCACAGTACCACAAATTCCTTTATAAAGTTTCTTTCATTTCATAAAGTAACACTGTGTTCCTTTCTCTCAGTCAAAGTGTTCTTTTTCTGTCAATGAATAACATAAGGTATCACTGTATTCCTTTCTTTTAATCACTGTTTACTTTTCTCTCAGAACGTGCTTCCCCACTGTTCTATAGTGGATCATCAGGAGAGGGTTCGGTTGTTTTATGGTTGTGCCATCAATTTGTACATAATTTTGATTTGGTATTGTGGTGCTACATGGATCATTTCCAAGATAAGATATAATCAAAGCATAAGAAAGGTAAAACTAGGAATGGAATGAATTGGTCCACTCTTTTGTGAAAATAATCTCTACATAGAGCTGGCGCACGAAGAAAGGTACCAAAAGCAAATATGGAGTATTCATAATATTGGACAGTCACAATATTGGTACATTCCGTGCTGACAACTGAAACCAATAAAACTACACATCGTAGACTCGCCGGTTAGGTTGCTTATTGACTGACTTCTCTGCAAATTAACAATTCTTCTCTGTGTTGCCATCCCTAAAAATGTCTTTTTAGGGATGGCAATGTAATATTGATTTTGTGGTCACAACGGGAACTCACAGAAGCTGTCCAGTTTAGGAGTGTGGGGTACGTCTGCTGCATTTTCAGATATTTTCCCAAGATATCTTACAAACCTGTGTAAAGATTTTAAATATAAGAGGACAATTTAATCAACAAACAAAGCCCTTCAAAGAGACAGCCCAACCTTTCATCTAGTAGTGTAAATAGCATTCAATGAGTGAGACAGAACCTTCTCTTCATCCAGGAGCACCCTTCAGGGTAACATCTCACACCTTGTGACAGCCCCTCCCTACCCTTAGAAAGACAGCGCTTCGAATCTTGATAAATTAAGCATGGCTTTCTTTGCTCTGATGACATCATTTTAGCTGTGGCACAAGTAAGGGAACCGCCATGAGACCTTTTCCTAGACAGCATCCAGAGATACTGCAAACACGAGAGAGCAGACTTATTGGAAAGTCTATCATACCCCCCATTCCCATAACCCCTATCTGTCACTGCAACACACTTCTTTTCACCATACTGTTGCTGCCGCACTCCTCATCCCCTTTTTTTACACCAGGGTGCAGCACATTTTTGCAGAATCTGCACCTTTCCTCCAGCTTTTCTGATCTGTGTTTCAGCTTGAAGAATCCCCTGCAGCATTGCAGCATCATTGATACCGAAGACCTGGTGCCACATCAAAATCTGGTGAGATTGTGTCTGGTGGTGGTGGAGGGGGAATTTTACTGTGGACTGTGTGAGAGGTGTTTGGGGTTGTGGGAGACAGCAAGGTAAACCTCTGAGCAAAATGAGCAGGGATTTAAGTCCCTGCCCAGACCAATGCCCGACAAACACCTGACAAATGTTTTCTTTCTTCCGACCAAGACGGGATTGGCAGGTGCAGTGTGATCTAGTGGAATGAGACCTGTATGTAATAGGGCAGCAGTGGGAGTGAAGGGTTGCAGGTAGTTGTGCCTTGACTGCATGTTATTCAGTGTGCATGTCTTGTGCAGGTAAAGCATAGCAGAGCCCTCAACAGTAGACAGTTGTCCTAGGGGTAAACCGAACATATATATGGCCAATGTCTTGATGTAGTCCTGGCCAGAGGGAAGGGAGTTAGTATGATCAAGACAATTCCTATTCAGTAGACAGACCATTTTCTTAGACTCTTCCATATTAAAACAACCAAACATGAACCTATTACCCCAGTAGCCGGGGGCTACGTCCCTTCGAAAGAAAAAGGACTTGGATAGTATACCTGGACGGGAGTAAGGCATTGCACTGAGCAAATGTGCTTTGATTCCAGAGTGTGAGGCCTTATTTCAACAAGTCATTCAAATAATGAGTAATATGTGTACAAAATATGCTCCCCTGAGAACTATTGTTCCCAAAAGTTTATCCAAGGGCTGGTATACCACACAACTTCAAGACCTAAAAAAGGAACACAAATACCATGAGAATAGATGATATTTGTTGAAATCACCAGAACACGCTCTGCTAGCCAAAACAGCATTGATTAATTACAAAAGAGCCATTTTTAGTGCCAAATCTAATTTCTTGTCTAAGAAAATTACAGCAGCGGCAAACCACCTACAAGAATTATTTAAAACAATTGTCAAATTTGTTATGCCCAATATAAACATCGCTGCATAGATTTCTTCGGTAGACCATGCTAATGGTTTAAATATGTTTTTCAGAGATACAATCTTAAATATTCAAAATAATATTACACTCAGCAAAGACTCAGGTCCTATGATGGCTGCTGATGTTGTAGATATACAACTGCCCAGAACACTAGAGAATGGACTGACTAAGACCGCACAGTTTAAGTGTAAATAGGTGAAAGAGGACGACATCCATGGTCACCTGTCGCAACTAAAACCTACCAATGATTCATTTTTCCCCATTCCTGCATTAGTTGCCAAGCGACTTAAGTCAGAGCTTACCTCTTTCATGACTAGATTTGTAAACACCTCATTAACTCAGGGGTTAGTTCCTGACTTATTGAAACTCTCAGTAGTGTCACCATTACTAAAAAGGCCAATCCTGATCCGGAAGATTACAATAACTATCGTCCGATTGCAGGCCTACCATGGCCGGAAAAAGTTCTGGAAAAGGTAGTTACAAGCCTGAGATTATCCTACTAGGACCGAAACATCTGCTGGAAGGAACAAGCAGTCCTCTGTCACCCCAGTTTCTGGGATCCAGCCTTAAATACGCTACCAAGGTTAAACATCTTGGCTGTGTGTGGCAGAGTGACTTGGGCTGTAGTGGCCATGTGTCAGCTACTGTACAGTAAGTCTTTTATAACATTCGTCTTCTCTGCCAGGCTCTACCATATATACCTGACAAGGATCGTGCATCGGTGGTGGGAGCTCTGGTCAACTCCAAATTAGACTACTGTAATGGACTTTTGGCCAGAGCCCCAGCCAAGCAGAGCCACCGCTTACAAAATGCTTACAAAATGCACAAAATGCCAGAGTACAATTGGTGTTTTGGGTTTAAAAAAATACCCCAATCTCAGGCCTGCACCGCTCTCTACACTGGCTAGAGGTAGAAGACTGCATCAAATTCAAAATTCAGTTTTTAGTATTCAAATGCCTAAATGGACTGGCTCCAATTTAATTAATGAATAAACTGAAGCGGTATCACCCTACTCGAGTTTTAAGTTCTGAAGATCAATACCTGCTTATTGTTCCGAGGTCGAACTGTGAGAACTGTGTAGCAGGTGGAGATCGCAGTTTTTCAGTCGCTGGACCCAGATTATGGAACAGCTTGCCTTTGAATTCAAGAAGGGCAAATTATTTACTGACTTTTAGAGCTAGTTTAAAGACCTATTTATTCAAATAGGTTTTTCTTTCTTCTCTTCTTGGCAAATTTTACTGGCAGTTATAATTATCTGACTGATTCCTTTACTTGTATTAGCTAAACATCCCATCTGCGCCAGGATTCTTCTCAGTTTGTTGTGTTCGTGCAATATAAATTCCTCAAAATTAAAAGAATTCAAATAGGGGTGAATAGACGATTTATAATATCCATTCCTCCCCTTGCAATGCACCCCATAGAACACAGCTGAGAGACATGAAACAATTTGGTCTTGCTGTCACATAGTCACTGACAAAGCAGCCATCTATGTGCCTGAACACACTGCTCTGCATGATTTAATGTTTTTAACTAGTCATCTCTACTGGTAATTGAATAGTCACTTCATTCTATTAACTATTTGCATGCATTGTAATGCTCTTTTCATTTATATGTTTGCACAGACCGCGTCTTCTGAAAGGCCTTCCACCCTTCAGTGTTCAAAGCCATAACTATGGTAGTAGGCACTATACAAATATCAAATAACAGGATATTCATATACAAACCAGCGCATGTAGGTAATTTCATACGTCCAGTGTGGAGGGGGTAGACAGTGCGAGGTAGCTTGACCAAACGGACAGTTGCAGAATATATTTTTGGTGACGTAGGTGAATCCTGGAATTGGGTTTAGGGTGGCAGCATATTTGAGGGTGTGAGGCCAAAAGTCCCCAGACTTTTTCAGTCCGTCACTCGAGGCCTCATCAGCTGTGAATTGTGTATGTGCCCATACATGACAATAAACCCAGCAGTATGTAAACTATCCATGTGCAAGCCTTCTTGCTCCTGGTTGTGCAAGTTGCACTGGTTTTCTGAATCCACGAGGGTGCAGGCTGCCATGCTCCGGAGGTGTCCCTGCAAGGATTCAAGGTTTAACTTCCAGCACTGAATCCAGCTTCCAGACATTTGGCCTCATTGTAGGTTTGCTGGTATCCTGGTAGGAAATCTGCCAGGATACTGGCAAACGTTCCTACCGTTACAGATGGTGGAAAGGGCGGTAAACCCCCATTCCATGGAGTCCCAAAGGACTCCATGGGGGGAGTTGCTGTTATTTTTGGCACTGGCAATACC
This sequence comes from Ambystoma mexicanum, assembly GCF_040938575.1. Classification (NCBI taxonomy): domain Eukaryota; kingdom Metazoa; phylum Chordata; class Amphibia; order Caudata; family Ambystomatidae; genus Ambystoma; species Ambystoma mexicanum. Next base: position 467,186,599 of record NC_090921.1, read on the forward strand.
GGTTCTGAAAATACCCACTATTTTATGCCGATGGAGGCCTTAGTTAACTCCAGCCTTTGACTGGAGGTAAGTCTGGTCACCCCCCCCCCCCACCATACTTGTACTCTGCCAGTCCAGTAAAGTGCTGATATACATGGATAAGGCACTTTATTGACGGACGGGCAGGGTTATAATGAAGCCCATTATTCCTAGGTAAGAGTGAACTGGATGGCACTTTGCCGGACTAAGGTCATGGCTACTCTCCACCTCAGAAGGCATTACATAATTGTAACCACCCTCTAAAAGGTATTTTCAAATTAGGGCAACTCATGTCAACATTATTCAGAAGGTTACTGACATCTCCTTTGGGCCATTGTGAAGTCGAGGGTGTAGGGATCTCACCATCAAACAAGGAATATGTGCTAAAGGCACTTATAGGACGTGTGTGAAATGGGCCAATGCCTTTAAAAACGCATGGAGGCAGTGGTGACACGTAGTAATGGAAATTAAACATTAAGCTATCAAAACGGGATTGTCCACGATTTGGGGGTGTCACTTAAATATTCAGAGCTATTTAAAGTTGCAACATGAAATGTGTGCTATTTTCAGGGTTGCTCATTTGTAAACCCCTAATAGGCACCTGGTGTCTGGTTTCAAACTGGAATCCTCACTTGAAAAAAAACCCAGGAAGAAGTCTGTGAAAGAGAAAAGAGATGTCCCCTCTGATTGGCTAGCCAATTGAATGTTTGAAAGGATGTACGCCTGTGATTGGAGCCTGGGTTCCCTCTGCAGCTTCAATTCCCCATAACATGTGAGTGTCTTCTCCCTTGCCTTGAGACTCCCGGGGATGGGTCGAAATGCCAGATAGATGAGTCCCGATCAATGAGTGGATCGGCCCTTGTTGAGTCACATTCATGCGTTAGAAACTCTTTAGCTTGAAGTGCAAAGTTCTAATCTCATGTGTTTTCAAATAGCACTTTCCCATGCAATGTGATGTAAGCAGTGTAGGAGCGCGAAATCCAAGAGTGCTAAAAGCAAACTGCCTGCCCAATGTTGCTTAAAGTACCACCAGTTCTTCAGAAAAGAAGTGAAAAACACAGAAAGGTCACAGAGCCAACAATCAAGCTTTCAAAAGAGCATGGCTAGTGCTGCAGTTACAAGCCGTGACTGCCAGAGGCAGGCACTCCACAGGCAGCTCCAAAGATCCCCTGAGGAGAACCATCTCTTGGGCAAAGCCAGACGAGCATGGCTAGTGCTGCAGTTACAAGCTGTAACTGCCAGAGGCAGGCACTCCACAGGCAGCTCCAAAGATCCCCCAGGAGAACCATCCCATGGGAAAAGCCAGGCGAGCATGGCTAGTGCTGCAGTTACAAGCCGTGACTGCCAGAGGCAGGCACTCCGCAGGCAGCTCCAAAGATCCCCCAGGAGAACCATCCCATGGGAAAAGCCAGGCGAGCATGGCTAGTGCTGCAGTTACAAGCCGTGACTGCCAGAGGCAGGCACTCCGCAGGCAGCTCCAAAGATCCCCCAGGAGAACCATCCCATGGGAAAAGCCAGGCGAGCATGGCTAGTGCTGCAGTTACAAGCCGTGACTGCCAGAGGCAGGCACTCCACAGGCAGCTCCAAAGATCCCCTGAGGAGAACCATCCCATGGGAAAAGCCAGGCGAGCATGGCTAGTGCTGCAGTTACAAGCCGTGACTGCCAGAGGCAGGCACTCCACAGGCAGCTCCAAAGATCCCCTGAGGAGAACCATCCCATGGGAAAAGCCAGGCGAGCATGGCTAGTGCTGCAGTTACAAGCCGTGACTGCCAGAGGCAGGCACTCCACAGGCAGCTCCAAAGATCCCCCAGGAGAACCATCCCATGGGAAAAGCCAGGCGAGCATGGCTAGTGCTGCAGTTACAAGCCGTGACTGCCAGAGGCAGGCACTCCACAAGCAGCTCCAAAGATCCCCCAGGAGAACCATCCCATGGGAAAAGCCAGGCGAGCATGGCTAGTGCTGCAGTTACAAGCCGTGACTGCCAGAGGCAGGCACTCCACAGGCAGCTCCAAAGATCCCCCAGGAGAACCATCCCATGGGAAAAGCCAGGCGAGCATGGCTAGTGCTGCAGTTACAAGCCGTGACTGCCAGAGGCAGGCACTCCACAGGCAGCTCCAAAGATCCCCCAGGAGAACCATCCCATGGGAAAAGCCAGGCGAGCATGGCTAGTGCTGCAGTTACAAGCCGTGACTGCCAGAGGCAGGCACTCCACAGGCAGCTCCAAAGATCCCCTGAGGAGAACCATCTCTTGGGCAAAGCCAGACGAGCATGGCTAGTGCTGCAGTTACAAGCCGTGACTGCCAGAGGCAGGCACTCCACAGGCAGCTCCAAAGATCCCCCAGGAGAACCATCCCATGGGAAAAGCCAGGCGAGCATGGCTAGTGCTGCAGTTACAAGCCGTGACTGCCAGAGGCAGGCACTCCACAGGCAGCTCCAAAGATCCCCCAGGAGAACCATCCCATGGGAAAAGCCAGGCGAGCATGGCTAGTGCTGCAGTTACAAGCCGTGACTGCCAGAGGCAGGCACTCCACAGGCAGCTCCAAAGATCCCCCAGGAGAACCATCCCATGGGAAAAGCCAGGCGAGCATGGCTAGTGCTGCAGTTACAAGCCGTGACTGCCAGAGGCAGGCACTCCACAGGCAGCTCCAAAGATCCCCCAGGAGAACCATCCCATGGGAAAAGCCAGGCGAGCATGGCTAGTGCTGCAGTTACAAGCCGTGACTGCCAGAGGCAGGCACTCCACAGGCAGCTCCAAAGATCCCCCAGGAGAACCATCCCATGGGAAAAGCCAGGCGAGCATGGCTAGTGCTGCAGTTACAAGCCGTGACTGCCAGAGGCAGGCACTCCACAGGCAGCTCCAAGGATCCCCCAGGAGAACCATCCCATGGGAAAAGCCAGGCGAGCATAGCTAGTGCTGCAGTTACAAGCCGTGACTGCCAGAGGCAGGCACTCCACAGGCAGCTCCAAAGATCCCCCAGGAGAACCATCCCATGGGAAAAGCCAGGCGAGCATGGCTAGTGCTGCAGTTACAAGCCGTGACTGCCAGAGGCAGGCACTCCACAGGCAGCTCCAAAGATCCCCTGAGGAGAACCATCTCTTGGGCAAAGCCAGGCGAGCATGGCTAGTGCTGCAGTTACAAGCCGTGACTGCCAGAGGCAGGCACTCCACAGGCAGCTCCAAAGATCCCCTGAGGAGAACCATCTCTTGGGCAAAGCCAGACGAGCATGGCTAGTGCTGCAGTTACAAGCCGTGACTGCCAGAGGCAGGCACTCCACAGGCAGCTCCAAAGATCCCCCCAGGAGAACCATCTCTTGGGCAAAGCCAGGCGAGCATGGCTAGTGCTGCAGTTACAAGCCGTGACTGCCAGAGGCAGGCACTCCACAGGCAGCTCCAAAGATCCCCTGAGGAGAACCATCCCATGGGAAAAGCCAGGCGAGCATGGCTAGTGCTGCAGTTACAAGCCGTGACTGCCAGAGGCAGGCACTCCACAGGCAGCTCCAAAGATCCCCTGAGGAGAACCATCCCATGGGAAAAGCCAGGCGAGCATGGCTAGTGCTGCAGTTACAAGCCGTGACTGCCAGGGGCAGGCACTCCACAGGCAGCTCCAAAGATCCCCCCAGGAGAACCATCCCATGGGAAAAGCCAGGCGAGCATGGCTAGTGCTGCAGTTACAAGCCGTGACTGCCAGGGGCAGGCACTCCACAGGCAGCTCCAAAGATCCCCCCAGGAGAACCATCCCATGGGAAAAGCCAGGCGAGCATGGCTAGTGCTGCAGTTACAAGCCGTGACTGCCAGGGGCAGGCACTCCACAGGCAGCTCCAAAGATCCCCTGAGGAGAACCATCTCTTGGGCAAAGCCAGGCGAGCATGATCAAGAAACAATGCAGACATGTACATAGTAAACATCAAATAAGAATAATCATAATGCGCTCCATTTCGCAAGGAAAACAAATGGCACAGAATGTTAACATTAAAACCGCCCCCTAATCTTTCAATCCACCCAAGAGCGTCATGTCACCTATTGGACTGCACATAAAGTCCACTTTCTTTGCACAGAGTATTTACTATCTTGCATATAAAAGACCACGCCCTACAGCCACAAACATCCTCTGGTAAAGCCTACGGACACTTATTGCCCTAGTATTGAATGGCCCAACTCCCTAATCCCACTTCACCTACATACCAATAACGTACGGGGAAGCCACTGCCCACCCGTCCAGCTCTAACTGCACCTTTAACAATGAAGGCGGAGACACACGTGTACCAGACCTAGGCAGATTCCAAAGCACAGACTTCATTAACATTCCACCAGACCAGTTACAGACCACTCACAATGTTCACAGTCCAGAAAAACAACAGCAAACCTTTCCTGTTGCAATCGAAAAGTGATCCCTCTTTTAAGTATATGAATACCTCTTAATTTTGTTTCCACAAACAGTATTTTCATATATTACCAGAGATGTATAAGCCTCAGTTACCTTTGACATATTTTTGTATGTGTTAAGGCTTCAATTATTTAATTTTCAATCTATTTCATTTTCTAGCTGTTAATTTGAATTTGACCATTTCCAATCTAGATAACATCGACCAGTTGAGGAAACACTCAACACCCAATTACCATAACCAGTATTTCCAGTTTAACGCCACCCTTCAGCTGGGCACCAGGTGGGCACCAGAGACAGCCATGGAAGATAAGATGGTAATTGGCAAGCCAAGAAAACAGAACTGGCCATTATTGTTGCTTCAAAATGATGCTGGCAGCTATAGAAGGAATCGTTGTATCATGCCACAAGCCTAATAATTGGTCTCAGGGAGCAGCCACATCATCGAGTCCAAAAACTAAAAGGCACATTTTCCCTGGAAACGGCCATACTTGCTTTGCCTCATAGAAGCTATGTGGTGAGCAGGACTCTTGAGGACATGGACAAAATGCAGCTCTGGACCAAGAAGTGGAAATGGAAGTACTTGTGATGCATGTGAACTTCTTAACACGTAATGAGTTAAGTGTGTATACTTTACCTGGTCTGGGTTCCTGATGTCGGGGCAACTATCGCAAACATCTCCTACCCCATCGCCATCGCTGTCCCGCTGGTCCGGGTTAGAGATTAGTCTACAGTTATCCAATATGTTTTTAATCCCTGTAAAATAAGGATTAGTACATGTGAGCTGGTTAACATTTTCCAGAAGGAGTTATAAATCAAGAGTGTTTACAGTAACAGGAGGGACCCAAAACATGTAATAACATCTCATTCAGAAATGCTACTACAATAACTGGCCTTTGATATGTAACTTTAGAGCTATAATAACTTTTTTCCCAATGGTAGTTACAATGCTCTACTAAGCAGAAAAAAGAACCTGAATTAAAACAGTTTATACTTTCCAAGAAAACAATTTCAAACACAACAAGTGTTTGGGAAAAACAGGGATTAACGAGATCAGAAATGACACCATGGGTGACGTCTACGGGGGACGCTAAATTAAGATGTAAAAAAGACAAAATGACAGCATCATTTTAACTTAGTTGCATTTCAAAAGGTTTTGTAAAACATGATGTACATCACTTTTGGAATGTCATGCAATCACGACATTAGAAAATCAAAATAGCCAAGGAATTTACAAGACGCTCACCCATTGGTCTCCAGAGTTCTCTTATGGTAAAACACCCTGATTATTGTGCTGCTTAAAATCAAAATGCAATTTAAATAGGTTGTGTTAAAATTATATTCTTTTTTGGAACAAATGAAGGGGAAAAAACAAACCCACCCACAGGTTTTTACTGGGAGTCTATTCCCCTTTCTCCACCCTTTCTCTAGTACCTTTAACAACTAGCAAATAAGTTATTTCAGAACTTTTAATTAAGACTTTCGAAGCAAGTCTCTAAATCACTGTTTATCTGTAAGATGTGTTGGCCACTGCAACTTCCAGACCTACGTATAATTTTTCTTCTGTGGTAAATAAGAGCATTAACTTCCATTAAGCAGAGTCCAGTTCACCCTAACCTGTATCAAGCTCTTATGGAGATTTATTTGTAAGCATTCTCCCAGGGAACCAATTCACTTACTTTCAATGTCACTTTAGTGGGTGCAAAGCAGCAAGTTCCTGCCCAGGCTTGTCCCTCTAATGACCCTCTCTGGCAAATCTTTCTTCACTGTTTGGGTGACAACAGCACCTTCTGCTACTTCCGGGAACCAACTCCAGCTGTATGCAATCTGGTTCTGATCCTAAGCACTGGACTCCCTTCTGCTTCCGGCTCAGTCTGGAATGGGCCTCCCCAAAATGTCTCTTTCAAGATGGCTACTTCTTGTAAAATCAGTGTGCCCCCATGTAGGATCCCCTGTACTCTTCCATGACCCTCTGTCTTTCTGCACTGGATCTTTCCCACATCTTCACTTTCTGTGCTTAGAGTTTGGCGTCATAAAGAGGATTAACACATTCCTGATGATACATTTGTGATGAAATGAGTTTCTATTCATTCTCTATTTCAATCGAATGCTCAGAGTGTAGGATAGTTCAACAAATCTGATCCCTTACACCTGATTGGCTAAGAGCGTGAGAAACCTTTATGGTGGGAGGATACTTCTCACACTGATGTCTCCCCATAACTGGGGAAGAGATCGAAAGTTTAATTTCATTCCTCGTCTCAAAATGACAAAATGACATCAACAAGAGTACGATTGGGCGAAATAACGACGAGGTTATTCAAATTGCATTTACAATAACGTTACCCTTTTCAAAATAACAGAATAAGACTGTTCACAGTCAGCTGTTTGCGGACATGCACATTAAATTTGGCAGAAAAGGGGATATCAGATCATGTTTTATATACTAAAATATTGATACATCGCTACCTAGGTAACATCTTTGGGAAGACCACTTCCTGCAGATCACTGACATTTCTTCAATTCCTCTCTAACTAAAATAGAAGCATTTGTAACCCTGGAAATCATCTAGTTTAAAGGTGCTTTCTTTCGAAACATGTGCTACATTAGCTTTTGTGCCTTTCAGCATGTCTCAGCTCTATGCATTGCTCAGAGCACAAGTGGCTAGCCTGTTTCTTTGATAAGAAATCGCATTTGGAAGCCTGGAGAACATTCCCATTGTGGGTTTCCCAAAGTCTGGGAAGCAAGTGTTCATAAGTCGCATCTGGTCTTCCCTGTCTTTCAAAATGAGATAATACACAGCAAAAAGACTGAAACACTTGTATGGGGTTGCTGTTGGTTGTTCAGAAGGGAATTGCCATAGCATTTCGGTGCTGGACTGCCCATGTGGACGGGTCAAAGACTGATATGCAAATGGGTATTTCCCATCTGTGAATGGTACAGTGAGCTAAAGTGATGGCTGCGAACTATCAAAGTGCGAAAAAAAACACAACAGTTTATCATGCCATGTTCTTTCTGGAGGGGGGCGCCTGCTACCTTTTTTGAAACATGAGATAATACACAGTTTGCATGTTTGCCAAGGTCTGCCAGGTAACATGAATTGTCAAATTAGAAAACTGGCATCATAAGGGAAAGCAGACTCGGATGCTTGTTAATTATGGGACCACTGATTTGAGTTGAGTTTCTGCTAGAGTTCACTATAAGTGCCAGGTGTTCCTTTAGTCAGGTTCATGGGTACATGTATCCTCCAGCACTTTGCAGTCAGGGAAAGGTCGGATTTAAAAACAGCGTTGTCTTGTGATACATATGAGGTACTCATTTTGTTTTGATTTTTTACAGAACTCAAGTGAATGTTGCCTTTTCACATAAAAGGGCTCTGCCCCCTTGGTACTACCTAGCAGACAGCATATTGTTTACATGAAACCCTGCAGCTGTGAGCTCTGGAACTCTTGTTGTTTGGAACCTCTTTAGACAGCTGTTCCACTGGATGAGCTAGCGTGGGAAGAGTTGTGTGTTTCTGGACATCCTTGGGTGACAGAGTGAGCATGGGTGCTCTGTGGCTCTGCTCTGCAACCTGTGGCATGCAGCTATGCATGCCTTAGTGCCAATTCTCTCTGGGGCAGAGCCTGGAGACACATGTTGGTTCAGCAGAAGATAACCCTGCCACATGGCTGGTCCATATGGGAGCAATATTATACCAGAAATAGGAAGCTGCGTTCCATCATCACCATGCTGACAGCCACTCTATGAATAAGGCTAGCTTCACTGTATTACAGTGGAGTTGTGGGTGCCCCCGCCACAGCTATCGCACATATCTTGTTTTTTATTTCTTATTTGGTTTGTGGACATTTGTATATGAAGGCTGAAAACCATCATCCTCTAGGAAAATGAGAGGGGAGAGCTCCAGTTAGAAGGTGGGTGCAAAGCATCAGCGTAACACCTTTGAGGGCAACTTTGCTTCCCAAATCAGCTCGGTCATACCCCAAATTGCAATGACAGAAAGTGAGCAAGCTGATTCACTGGGTGCCAAACAGCCTCATCTGGTCATGTGTCAAACTCAAGCAGTTTAATATTGTAGTCCAGGTTATTTCTATCCCTGACCCATTGCCAGACATCACCACCAGGCCAGGGCGGGACCACTATGCTACCTCCCTTGCCACAGGACAGCTGAGAAAGAAAGTACATTTTAAGCAACCTGCATCAATAGATATAACAGATCATGGTCTACAATCCTGAGTTTGCTAGTAGGTGTGTAGTATTGATGGTAGACACCTGTATTTTATAACCGTAACAGTCTCTTAAAAATTGACACACCATATCAGGAACACACTATACCATTGCTTGGTGGCTCGGTAAGAGCACGAAGGGCACAACTGAGATGGATATGTGGTGTGCAGGCACGTCTATCTTGATCACGTTCACCCCAACCTACCTCCTATGCGTGGAGCTCCGACAGTGCTCCTAGGGCAGGGAGGGGGAACCACACAGCAAAGACTCAGTCAAGTACTCAGAAATGATGCCATTCAGATCTTGGTAGTGGCACTCTCTGAATGAATATCAACACAATATGCTATGAATGTATCAAATTAACCAACAGGACGCTACAGTCAGGCCATTTCAGGTTCAGCCCCAATGGATGAGGCCCCAATCATACTGGTTTGATGACATGTCCTTCACAAAGCGGGACACAGCAGTCTCTATGTTCCTGCCTCCTGCTTGATGCTAAGTGAGTCCCATTGTGCTCCAAAACGCAGTTCTCTTGCCATTGTCACCTTGAAATGACGCAAGAGCTCCCTTTGACGTCATGTGACTGGGAGTGGCCCAGGTGGGTAGTCCAACTCCAGTCCACTAGTGCTGAAGCCTAGACCGGTCACACATCAGGTATCAGCAATTCCTTTTGTGTCCTTCCCCAAAGCCCTCCTCCTTACCCAGTGATGCCGTACGCTGGAGCATGTTTCCTGATGGTGGAGGAGGACCGGGTTCCCATCAGTTCCTCGACCAAGTGCGGAAATGCGCAGCGGATAACTTAATTACACATGGGGTTTCAGAGATGGGTTGGACATTATGTTTAAACTTTTATTTGTTGATTATATTTAGCTGCCATCGGCTTTAGATATGGTGAACAGGAAAAAGCTATGAAGTGTGATAGTTAAGTTTAATATCCCCACCACATTGTCAGGATGTTAACATTACCACACACTAACACCAAAAGCCTGTATTTGTTTCAGTGGACTCGAATAGGCCATTTGGATTTTAGGAGAGGTGTTAGGCTGAGGTGCAGTTTAGCAATACATTTCATTTATTTACACACCAAAAAAATCCAATCAGAGTTGTAAGGGGTAGAGGCTGATGTCCCAAACGAGGAGATGAGCGACTCTTCCATCATTAAGCTACACCAATGACAAAGCCCTGTTTGCCCGACCCCTTTTACTTTGGGACAATAAATTAACTACTACTCAAAACCTATGATTAAAGGTTTCCCAAACGATTAATGGGTCCAAATCGAGGGTTCTTTTTTCATGAGCAAGACAAAAAACATGCAATCATTTCTTTCACCTATATGGTGAGATACTGGAGGTGCTAAAACCTTTTAGTTACCTGGGAGTCAGATTCTCAGAAAATCTGAGCGGCGTTGGACATATTGTGAAACAGAGGTTGGTCAAGCAATCAAATGGTGCTTCCTGGAAATGACCTTGGTTATGTGCATCAGGATAAATCACACTTTGTTATGTTTAATGGATCTGAATTTTGGTGAAGGAAAACCCTGATCATTTACAGGTAACTGAAGAGGACTCCCTGAAGAGAACACTGGCTCCCAAGATCACTTCCCAACTTCAATGCCCAGGGAGTTGGCCTTTATTACTAAAATTGCAAAGGTCTGACCCACTCATCTATGTCCACAGAAAGCAATCCCACTGCACGTCTGTCACATAGAATCCTCAGCGACAATAGATCAGGGGACTGCGTGTGGAACACTACATGGTTGTAATATAACTCTATTCAACTCACGGCAATTACTCACATTCGCCAGTCCTTAGCTGTGGGAATGGATGTTAGAAAGTATATAATGATGTTGCTGCATCACTATTAAGATACTTTGAAGAGAGCAGATGGTTCCAAGTCTGGAATAAAGATAATAATAACTGCATTTTGGCATCTGTGCATATGGGTCTAGTGAACAGTACCTGCTTCAGTGTCTGAATGCAAAGGACATGGTCTAGCCGCTTACGGTTGATCCCCCTCCCAATTAGGGAAGTATGTGGCATATTGTCTAGGCAGGTCTATCAGCCTTACTTGTTCCCCTTCTTGATCGGGATTGAGGAAAGAGTGTGCGCTTTCTTTTCAAAATAGAATTTGAGGTATTTTGGGTGCCTGGCGAAGGTCACCCTAAATAGATGCAGCATGCAAAAGACTGCACCTCATTTCCGTGCTGCACATGGCAAACCAACAGGGGGCAACACATGGGAGCATGCAGACCCATTACTGAAGGAGGAGGGCCGCCCATTGGCGTGTGGAGGCCCCTGACATTAACACAGTAAGGAGGTGGGTGTGAGGGTAGTGGGTCACGCCGGGTGTGAGGTGCAGCGGAGAGCGAAAGATGACACAGAAGGCACTATGTGATTAGGGACGTGGGATCTGGAAGTCCCTGTCCACTGCCGTCAGCATGAGGAAGAAGTGATACTGGCAAGTTGCTTTGGGGAAGTTAGGCACAGGAAGGTGTGCTTGGGTTGGGGCCCTCTGAATACCTCTCCAAATAAAGCAAAGAAGGATGTTGATGATTGGTTATTTATAACGCGCTTAATACCCAGAGGTTTCTAAGCGCGGACCCGCGGATCGAACCTGTGTTGGTCCGTGTCGTCTTGCTTCCAAGGCCAGCAGGTTGCCCCTGAGCCGCCCGAGATGACCTTCATTGAAGGGGCTTTTTCTGATGCGAGCAGATTCTTGTTGCTGTTTAATTACGGATAGAGGAATCTCGCTGAGGGACTTCACTGCCAAAGGCAATAATGAAGGAGAAAAAGAGGGGTGGCATCAGGGGTGCAGCAGTGAGAGAGCAGTCTTATGTCTGATGCTTCATAATAAGACCTAGAACCCAAAATGTTAGTCTTATTAACTAAAGACTATCGTTACGATCTTGAAGAGTAGAGATTTGAGGCATTATATCCCACTCTACTCTTTCAAAAATTGTGGGATTCGTACCTGGCATGAATACTTCTCTTAATGTGAGTAGTCTTTTGCTAATTCTTGGCTGTGGCAACTCTGATCCCAAGCTATTAGACCGAAGATATTCTACAAGCAGAAAAGGTATTGGTGACTGGGAGTTTATGTAGCAGATTCTCCAGCTCTTTGGCTTTAGTTCCCCTAAATTACCACCTCTGACACTACTGTAAATAGCACCTGTGGCCAGAGATGCGACGAATGATTGCATCTCTCTGCATGTATTGACTGGCAGAGACACCAGTCAGGGGTAGCCACTGTTGTCAGTCTTGTTTGTGCAGATCATGGAGCCTCCAGCTTGCAAAATCAGGGATGTGTTTTGGAAACAATTATACAGGTACCGGGCATGAAGCATGTTATCACCCGTATGTTGTTGATGTTTTCATGTATATTAGTCAAAAGGCTCTATCTTTGCCATCTATTCAGGGGGTTATCTTACTTATGAATGTATTTATTTATTTATAATTCGCTGCAGGCATCACGGCGCAACAATTAGACGGGGACGAACATGAAAGTAGACAGGACGACCGGGTTCAAGAGGAGGGCACAGCCTAACTCCAGATTACTTAAAGAGCAAGGTCTTCAAGGTTCTGCGAAAAGTCAGTATGTTTTTCTCTAATCTCAGAGCCATGGGAAGTGAGTTCCATAGCTGTGCCACTCTACTGTGAATGATCTACCCAGCACCTTAGAGCGTTTGAAATTTAAGCAGTTAATCCGTCCTGTATCTCCCGAACGCAGGAATCTGCAGGGTACTTCATTTGAAATTAATAGATTCAGGTAGGAGGGTGCTATTCCAAAAAGACAGCAGTGTTATATGGTGCTGGATTTGAAGGCGATGCGCTCCGTCACTGCCAACCTGTGTAGGTCTCTCCTGTCCGAGGACATGTGCTCGCCTCTTGGTTTATTCTTAATGATACGCACTGCATTGTTCTGTATTGTCCGGTATCTAGCAAGGAAGGAACGATTTGCCCCTATCAGCGAAGTGTTGCTGCAGTCAATTCTCGATAGGATGATTGCTTGCGCAATGGTGGCACAATTTCTTTCATTGACAAGAGGTCTCATGTGGCTAAGCAGTCGGAGGTAATACAGACAGTTCTGGCTGATCTGATTCACATGTGCCTCTGCATTTAAGGAGGATTCCAGAGTGATGCCTAATGTTTTCACCTTGCTATGTACCGTAATGACACTGTTCTTGATGCTAAAGCTTTTATAATCTTCGCTGAGCTTTGGGCGAGCGTGCCAGGAGTCGAAGATGAACAGTTCCATTTTGCTACTGTTTAAGCACATCCAGTTCCTGCCCATCCAGAACTCGCTGGTGTTGTCAGGTTATTCAAATCTTGAAGGTAATTCCCACTCATCACCAGTACCAGCTGTGTGTCATCGGACTAGTTTTCAAAAAACATGCCAGACTCCTCTAGCAGAGAGCACAGTGGGCTGAGATATAGGTTGCAAAACAAAGGGGACAAGCTGGCGCCCTGCGGCACTCTGCACTTAATTGGAGCTGGGGGAGAAAGGTTCGCCCAGTGGATTTTGGACATACGGCTGGAAAGAAATGATTGAATCCAGTCAACTGCTCCCGTGGAGCAGTTACCTGGGTATTCCAGAGTCTGTAGTAACTCGTCATGATCGAGCAAGTCGAAGGCTGCGGACAGGTCGAGTAAGACCAGCACATCAGTCTTGCCTTGGTCCATAATCTGGAGCATATGAGTCTGCAGATCAATGAGGGTTGTTTCAATGCTTTGTGCTGGTCTAAAACCTGATTGTTGTTTGTGTAAGATGTTATTGACTTCGACGTAGCGTTGGTATTGGATCGTGGTACACTTATCGAGAATTTTTAAAAAGAAGTTGCAATTGGTTATGATATGATATGATATTTTATTTATATCACGCGCATACACAAGTGTGTCAGAGCGCGACCAGGCAAAGGGAGGGGGACAGGGGAGAACAAAAACAACGATCTTACTAGGCCCAGTGACATTAAGAGAGCGCAAGTACACGGGAAAGGTAAAAGGGGGAAAGTACATGGAAGGAGGGAGAAAGTGGAAAGTTCAGAACAGAGGAGAGAACAGAATAAATATTAAAAAGTAAAATAAATAAATAAATAAAGGCAATAAACAGTGGTAGTGCAGCCAGCGAGTGGCAAAGTGCTAGGTTAGTCAGATAGGGTGTATCTCATAAGTGCTGAAGAAAAGTGGGTGGGGGACTGTATGGATACAGATACAGACCCCAGTGCAAGCGGTGGGCCGGAGGCAGTGCTGGAGGGAGGCAGGGTGAGCAGGTACCAGGGCTCGAAGAATAGAGGGTGGCCAGGTGCACGGTGCAGAGAGAGAAAGCAGATCAGCAGGGGAGAAGAGGGGCAAAGGCAGAAGCGAAGAGGAAGGTCTTGAGCTGCTTCCGGAACCAGAGATGGGTCTCCCCAAGTTTCAAGGTGGCAGGGAGGCTGTTCCAAAGGGAGGCCCCAGTCGAAGACAGAGATCTACCCCCAGCTCGTTTCTTTGAAAAATGACTGACCCTGAGGGAGTTAATAGAAGAGGAGTGAAGGGCTCGAGAGGGGAGGTATTTTCAGATGGATAATTGAAGGTATTTTGGACCCAGTCCCCAGAAAGCCTGGTTTTCGGTCTTAGGTTGCTTGGATCTTTTGGGTCAAGCCCTGTTTTTTTAACAGCGGTGTCCCAGTGACGATTTTGATGGATTCCGGCACAACATTATCTCGGAAGGAAGAGTTAACCATACGAGTTAGAAAAGGGATGAACAGTTCTTGGTGTTCCAGGATAATCCTAGGGGGAAGGATGCTTACTACACAGGATGTGGGTCACATAGTGGACAGCAAGGTTCTCATGTTTGTGGCAGGGCCTCAAGTCCAGGACCCACACCAAGGTATTGCATGCCCTGCAACCATGGAGGTGTACCGTGCGGGCAGGTGAACATTTTCAACCACATACCTGCGGGTCCTGGCGAGGTTCTACCCAAACCTTAATCCCCAGACCTGTGAGTGAAAAAGGCGCCTGGATGCTGCTGGGGAGTAGCCATGTGGCGCACTGCTCTACTGTGCATGTGTGTTGTGCTTGGTCCTGCATGTTTGTAGTTACACCCTTATGCATGCGGCATGTGTGTTTCCACAGTGGCATGCAGCCCCCAGACAATGCTCCCCATGTGTGAAGTGTGACATCTGTTCATTGGACATGAGCTGGTATTTGCAGTGTGTGTAGTTGTACAGTTGCACAAACCGTGAACATGCAAGGTCACTTTGTTTGTTTGTTTTATTTATTGATATAGCGCTCCAGACCCAGAGGTAAAAGGGTGCAACGGAAGTGGTTACAGGATACATTATATACATTTTACAAGTTATACATTTATACAGTTTGTATGTAATAGGCACATTTAAGGTAAAAGGCAATATCATTCAGCATGAGAGAGATAAAGGTGGTAAGTGTTAGTTTTTATTCAGTAGCCATCTAATGACATGTTTTCTGAATGATAGAAAGGTATCGATGGATTTGATGTTCAATGGTGAGGTGTTCCAAAGTTGGGAGGCGAGGACCGTGAAACTAAATCCTCCAGCTCCTTTTAAGGTGAATATGGGCACCGTTAGGCATAAGGTGTTAGTGGATCTAGTGATTCTGGCAGCAGATTTCAGTGTAAATTTGTTAGTGAGATACGGAGGGGCTAGGTGGTTCAGGGCTTTGTATGTGAGACAGATGGTTTTTAGATTGATATTTTGTTGTATGGAGAGCCATTTGCACGATTTTCTAGTGGTAGAGATGTGCTCTCGCCTGGGAATGTTTAATGCCGCTCGTAGAGCGTTATTTTGGAGTACCTGTAGTTTATTCATTATGGATTGATTTTCTCCTAGGTATATATAGACTGTTACAGTAATCCAATTTGGATTGTATAAGAGCCTGGGCCAGTGTGAGGCAGCTATTAGAGGACAGGAAAGGTCTGCAGGCCCTAATCAGCTTACCTGTGTAGGCAGTGGCTGAGGCAGTCATGTTAATTTGTTTTGAAAGGTTGGTGTTAGCATTAAGATAAAAGCCAAGGGTTTTCACGCTTTTAACAATGGGGATGGTATTTCCATTGATGATGATGCTGTTATAGTTGGGGCTAAGTTTTAACAGCTTATTGGGTGAGCCAACAAGGAGAAGTTCAGTTTTCTCATCATTCAGACAGAGGCCATGTGTGGCCATCCATGCCTGAATGATGGTGAAGATTTTGTTAATCCGGATGACGTCTGTTATAGTTACCTGAGAGAGTGAGGAGTATCTGGGTGTCATCTGCATAATTGGTGTAGGGGACACCCAGATGGTCCAGTTTGTCGAAGAGTGTCTTTGTAAATATATTATACAGAGAAGGCTAAACACATGAGCCTTGTGGGACACCACATGTGATAGGGATGGGGTCAGCTGCCTCTATGGGTGAGAAGACCCCCATGGTTCTATTAGCCAGGAAGGATTGTATCCACATGACAGAAGAGGAGGAGAAGTGAGCTGCTGATGATAGGTGGTTGCAGAGGATTTTGTGGTCGACCAAGTCAAAGGCTGCTGAGAGGACTAATAGGAGGAGGATGGCGGCGTTGCCTTGAGTTCATCAATCTGGCTTTTGAGGTCGACAAGGGCCGTTTCTGTTCCATGCAGAGGTCTAAAGCCAGATTGACGTATTCCTAATAGTTGGTTTGTCTCTAGATAATCTTCAATTTGCAGATAAGCAACTCTGTCTAGGATTTTAGCAGGAATGGGACCGTAGTGATGGGTCTGTAATTGGTGGGTATAGCCGAGTTTAGAGATTGTTTTTTTAGAAGTGGGAGAACCCATGATTGTTTCAAATTACTGGACTGAGTTGGTGGAAAATGATACAGTTTAGTGATGAAGTGTGATAGATCTCTGGCTGCGTCTTTTATAATCTGGGAAGGGCAGCTTTCGCCTTTACAGTTGGACGGTTTTAGAGAGGCTCTCATTTTTTTGTACTTCAGGTATAGTTACCTTATTGAATGTGAAGCCTAACTTAGTGTCAATGGGAGGTGGTGTGCTTAGGCTGGTGGACTTGCTACAGGTGAGTTGTTGTCGTTTGTCCTCAATCTTGGTTTGGAGCCCTGTGATTTTGTTGGCAAGGGCATTCTGGATGCTTGATGGTCAGACGTACTTGGACAGCAAGGGTGCCAGTTGAGGATGTTGTGCCCATACGAGGGGCATGCATGATGGACATGATGTTGTGTGGACCATTGCAATGCGTGCCTATCCACCCTCAACATCTGGAGGAGACACGTGTGTTTGGATGTTTGGTGGTGCCAAGTTAAGGGATTGACATATCAGAGACATTGATGTGATCTGACATGCCGCTGCATGTCTACTCTGAGTTGATGTGGGCGCATGCCATGTGTGTGCATGGGGCTATGGCATACTCACGTGTGCCTCTGCAATTAGTGCATGTATGTGTTGCATGCTCATAGGCTATCAGGGAGGCATGTTGTTTGATGTGATTTTGTGGACAGATGCCCAGGCAGGTGTTGGCATGGCCATGCTATGACTAGGGCAATCATGAGTGTCTACTTGGAGCCAGCATTCCACTATGTGTCTTGACACCAATGTGCACACAGTGGTACCCCGGCCCATATGTGCTTCCATGCAACCTACCAGTTGACTCCCTGCCCACCCCTGTGCTATGTCTACCATAGCAATGCAGCACGTTGAAGTTGGGTCTTGTTGCTATTGCCATTGTGCCATGTCATATTTCTTGGTATGTGTCTGTACACTGCCGTTTTTATGCTGTGTTTACATGTGAATGTGTCGTGACTGTGGTCATCACTGACCCTGAATTGTTGTGTCTGTTTTCATGGGAATTGCATGGCCATGTGTGTGAGCGTGGATGTTTCTGGTTGAACCATGGTGACTTCATGTTACTGTAAATGTTGTGTATTCTACACATGCTTTGACACTGCACTGATGTCGATGCTCTGTGTCTCCGTTACCACAGTTGCTGCAGCTGAAGAAGAGAGGGCGGAAGCGGTGCTGTGGAGTGAGGATGTGGGAACAAATCCACCAGACCAAGGCGCAGACCCCAGCCACACCCCTGTGACAGCTCATCTTCGGGGAGCGATGTGGCTGAGGGTAAGTCCCAGCAGGTGAAGGAGACAGGGGGCTACTCAGCACTGGAGTTATCCAGGTTGACGGAGCTGGAGGCGGAGGAGGTGGCCGGTGCGGCCCAGTCCATGGGGTCAGGTGGGGGTGTCGAGGAGGGTGTTCATGCTGCAACCCTGTCCCAGGGGTATGACTCCGTGCTGGCCGCCGTGGAGGTGCCTGTACAAAATCCTGTCCTTGGGCCATCGGATGCAACAGTGTGCACCTTCTGGGATGCTTCCACCCAGACCAGCACTCTGATGCCAGCTGATGTGTCCATCAAAGATCATGTGCTGCCCCTGCTGGCTGGTCTCACGAGGCAGACCAAGTCATCCGTGATGATGGATAGGCTACTTGTGTATGCTTGTGCATCATCACAATGAGCTGTGCCTTGCTAGCAACAGTCCTGTTCTCTGGTGGGCTCCGTGGGCTGTTCTCTGACACAACCCCTTCCTCAGCTTCCTCCTCTGTCCACCAGTCATCCTCCAGGGTGCCTTCCAGTTCCCCCTCCAGCACGCCTCCTTCTGCCCCAGTCCCACCACCAATGCCCCATCTGGTAGAGCTAACGTACCTGTCTGAGGTGGGAGTCCCATCAACATTGGCTGAGGTGTTCACTGTGCCTACCCAGGCACCAGTACGGCCACAGTTAATGGAGGGTCAGCAAGCACCTCAGAGCAGTGCAGGTGACGTACTCCCCAGACAAATGTCATCACATTGGAGGGTATACCAACACAGCGTACACTGGCCACGGCATCATCAGATGGCAACTGTGAGGAGGCAGACTGTAACATGGCAATCCAGCCCGAAGAGGCAGGTGGCATCAATGAGGCAGGAGGACGATAGGGGGGCCTTGTTATGTTCAACACAGGTTTTCAATGAGTACATTCCACGCTTCATGCAGTTCATTTGTCTGTCTAAACATCTGATTGTTGAAATTTCGCCCAGTGCATCTCTTCTTTGCAGGTCATGTGTTGATGCTGTGATGTTTGTGGGTGGAGGGATGCACATGTGGGGGTGAGGCCACCAGACGACTGAGGCAGCACCGGATGATTTTCATTTTCCATTACGTGTGCAGCGTCACTGCGTCTTTGGTGTCAGTGGGTCACTGTGGTTGGCTTTGAGGCTTCTGTTGTGTGTGATGATGTACATATGTGTTTGCAGTGATTTGTGGATGCCTTATGATTCTTTTTGTTGACTCTCATTGGGGATGGATTGCCACCTGTTCATGTGTATTTGCATGCTTCCACAATGTTTTGATTGCAGGCCCACATGCTTGGGATTGTGTATGTGCCCACACTGTAGTCACTGTAGTGTGTATGGATCATTGTGGGTGCTGTGGGGGGAAGTGTG
The DNA here is from genome assembly GCF_040938575.1 of Ambystoma mexicanum. Taxonomy (NCBI): domain Eukaryota; kingdom Metazoa; phylum Chordata; class Amphibia; order Caudata; family Ambystomatidae; genus Ambystoma; species Ambystoma mexicanum. Next base: position 467,205,671 of record NC_090921.1, read on the forward strand.
CTCACTGTGGCCTGGACACATAGCTTGTGCATGTGATATCTAATTGCTGTGTCCCGCCCATGTCATGCACACACACCCACCGACATCTGCAGACACACACTGCCACTGGAATGCAGTTGTGTCCCATGTTTGCTGTTTCTGTGGGGCAGCACACATTTCCTGTCTCACTGAATCATGCACTCTCGGACTGGCCATGTTTTCACCCCTGACAGGGACTTTGCCACCTTTAGCACCCAGGCTACTTATGCATAGGCTGTATAACGTCCAGTCATTATTTGTGGATATGCCCAATGTTTCATTCTGTGTGCTTCTGTCCTCAACACGCATTAACTTGCTGTGCTTTGAAGCCTTCCAATGACCCATGGCCAATATGCACATGCCACTTTGCATTGCATTCACATGTCACATGTGGATGGGGTGGCCACAGTGTTGTTTGTGCAATAGTGTGCTGTCCACTTGAGGTGCTGCAGATTCAGGTCTTGCAGGGAGTAACAGGAGATGCTGCAGTCCTGGATTACTCATCAGCGCTACCAGTTGATCGTGTTGGTGGTGGGCATGTTGGAGGTCTGCTTCATGGTGGAGGCATACCACAGAGGTTACGGTTGAGCAGAAGCTATACATTGGATTGATAGGGTGGCAGACTGTCACAGGGCTGCATGGGGGTGTTGGCAGAGGTGAGGAGGGCTGGTGTGAGGTGTCTGGACTTAAGGGGGCTTCCTGGGGGTATTGGCAGAGGTGAGGGTGCTGGTAAGGGGGGCTGGTGGTTGGTGTCTGGGCTTGAGGTGGCTGCTTGGAGTAGTGTTGAAGGTGAGGGGGGCTGGTGGCTAGAGTGCAGCCGTCATTTACAGGGGAGCTTGCATAGTTTTTCAGGGGTGCAGCGTTGACTTATGAGGGGGCTTGCATGGTTTTGCAAGGGTGCAGCCTTGACTTACGAGAGAGCTTGTGTTGTTTCACAGGGGTACAGCCTTGACTTACGAGGGAGCTCAAACGCTTTGCAGGGGTGCAGCCTTGACTTATGGGGGACCTGCGTGCAATGTCGCTGGGGTGCTGGATGGTGGGTCAGAGATTTATGCGGAAGTTTGCGCAAAGATTGGTCTATGGCTATAGTTTGGATTTGTGTGGGGTTGTGTTGTGGGCGTTCCTCACTAAGCTCGGTTTCCTTTGCGGGTCGGCTTGCTTTCGATTTGGATTCCATGAATACGCAGACCGCGCATTGAAAACTTTGTGCGTAGGGCTGCATAGAGTCGTTTTCGGCATGGGGAATTTGCGGCATCAATGGAGACTGTCTGTAAATCGGGCCCTAAATGCTTCACATGGTACATAAAGAACAATAAAATGCATGATTTGCTTTTTGATTTTGTACTTCTTATGAGGGGGCTTGCATGGTTTTGCAAGGGTGCAGCCTTGACTTACAAGGGAGCTTGCTAAGATTATATATCTATGCAGCGATTTTACCCACATTCAACCCAGTCGTAGTAAAACTGGTCAACGTGTCTGTGTACAGGTTTAGCAGTTTACGAGTGTAGATGAAAGATATGCTTAAAACTAAAGCAGAATCCCAGAGCATCAATACTCAGAAAAAATCTGCAGCCTGTGGTTGCCGGATGGTTCAGTCTACAACTCTCAGGACCCCTCACCATTGACTGTGCTGGTTAGCGCTGCTCAGAAGATGTAGTCCAAAACATTTGGAAAGCTTAAGTTTGGAAAAATACGAGAGGAAATCGGAACTAGAGCTGGCAGGAATGTTCCAGCCTTTTATAAGTCGAGGAGCACTGATCTTTTATTATTTTGTATTTAGCATCAGCATCCCAAACATGAGTGCTTCTTTTCATGATGAACAATGCATTGGGAAAATCTGAGGATTGCTCAACAGTGAGCCCAATATGAGTCAGGTGATTCGTTACCATAGCCGGAAGTTCAGATACAAATAGGTTAGTTTGTGATAGATAATATTGTTTGGCTATTCAGCCTAATAAACTTTCTGCCGTCAAATGGGGGGATTATAATGCCAATGCCAATTTACACCGTTGTAAAAGCCATAAGGATCTCAAAGAGGGAAGACCCACCTCTTAACTGAGAGATTTAACTTGTACTCACGGTGGTACTAAAAACATAGATCTTTCTCCAACCACATCATACTAGATTTAGAGAGTGCAGTGAGTGTATAAAGGACCCCAGGGACTACACTAGTCCTGTAGATGGAAATGAGGCCTTCTACATTAAAGCCACCCGTATTGCTGATTATTTTTTTTTAAACAAACTATTTTTGTAAAAACTTTGGGCATAATAAAAACAACATACAAGTTATGTTCCAGGCAGTATTTGACCAGGACCCCGAGGTATATATATTTCTCTACTACTTCAAGAGGTTTCCCATCAATTATCTGCCAGAAGATTTTTTTTCCCATGTGCCACCTCCAGCAATTACAATTTTAGTTTTACTATTGTTGATTTTAAAGCATCAATTGAGTGCTGGAGTCCAATGGGGGTGTAGTCCAATAAAACTGTATCATCGGCATAGCCCAGCCATGCTAGGGGGACAATAACGGGCTGCTCCAATTGCAAGTCCAAGTCTGGGATATACAAGATGAAACGCACCTCTGCGTAAGAGCTCTATTGGTGGATATTTGAGGTGTGACTTGTCCTTCTAAATATACACATACTTCTACAGAAGTATCTGTATACAGTGCCTTATTATAGTACAGTAACCTGGAGTCAATCCCCCAATAGCACTGTTTTCCCCATAGCCTAAGTCAAAAGCTTTAGTAAAATCTACGAAGCAAGAATAAAGTTTCCTAAACCTGGGTCCCGCTGTATCGGCCATGACAAAGTAGAATGCATATATTATGCACAGTTGCATGGTCTTAACGGAATCTGGTATGACATGTGTGTATCAGTCCTCTATTCTATTCAGCTATTAAGCTTTTTTGACAATATTGCAGAGATTGCAGAGATTATTTTTTGACTTCTATCCAACATGGCCAGGAGCCTATAATTATCCAGATCACTCTGGTCTCCTTTCTTGAATACTGTTGCTAAAATAGACTCCCGCCAGCCAGCCAGGATCCGACCCGTGACCATAATGTCATGAAAAAGGCACTCAAGTATCAGTGCCCAGAAATTAGGTTTAGCCTAGGTTACAACATTTGCAATACCATCTGGCCAAGGTGCCCTCGTGCTGTTAAGCCCTTTGATGATGTTCAATATGTCAATTATGTCAGATTCAATTTCCTCATTCGCTACTGGCGACCAAGTTTCAATGTCGGGGCTGTGAGTTCAGTATCATAATATAAGTCAGTAATTGTTTCAATTCATCCAGCCTCCGATATTGAGTTGTCTTCATGAGAAGAATGTTCAACAATACGGTTTCTTATCAATGACCAACATTTCTTGTTGTCATTATTTCTCAACATTCTACATAGCAACTTCCAATTATCATGGGAGGGAGAACATCTGTGGGGTCTAAGCCAATTCTTATAGCGCAGAGAAATGCTGGCCAATTGCCTCCCTCTTTCCTCAGAAGATAGCATTGGGTTCTTTTTAAGCAAACCTCTTGCCCACTGATAATCCCTTCTTTTGTTATGTATTATATCGAGCGGGCCCTTACAAACACAGTTCATTATATAAGTCTTCTGGTTCAAACATAAAAGTTTACCAAAAGTGCTCATCATTAACCTGAGGTCTCATTTATTATCCTCCAACCATTGCACCATGATGGAGACATTGTCAGTGATGTACCTAGTAAGTCGTTTTATGTTGATCTACGTCAATAATATATGATTTCCCTGGGAGCTTAATCGAGACCTTAGTGTCAATATATTTAATTTTACTGGGGATATGCAATGATTGTACCCACCTAAGTATAGTCGCTCACATTCGTATGGCATATCTCCATTTCACTACATATATATATATATATCATAAATCAAGATCATTAAAAACATAATCCACACAGGAGAATGTTCTACCATTAGACCAGGTAACTCGAGATAAATTACTTTCTTGCCCTTCATATTCAAGCACATTAAATCATGCGAGTCCATAAGCAATCCCCAACTGGGATCAGATGCAGTTCACCTTATATTCTTCTCTTGGAGTAATGTACTGTATTACAATCAGCTTCAACGTGGCTTGCAAAGTGTAAATGAAGGTTAGGAGCATTAAAGTCCCCAGCAATAACCACCTTCCCCCCCAGGGCATACATCCACCCAGTGTGATAACACATTATCAATTGTCCTCTGGGTACCACTAATAGGGCACCATCTGGGGGTGATAGATATTCACTATCAGTACACACAAGCTCATACATTTAGTATCCCGAACAATGGCAATTAATACACAGAGGGTAGCAGGACCCACAGGAAACAGCTTTAATTCAAGCTGCACTCAAGCACCTATGGCCAGGCCACCCATTGGCCGGCCTTTTGCTTTCTGGGTAGCAGGGCACCATAGGACATTATAGCCAGCGATGTATACTTTTTTGGATAACCAGGTTTCCTGTAGCAGATAAACCGCACTAGAGGTAATATATGATTGGCCTTGAGGGTGTGTAAGAAAGACCGATGGCCTCTGGTATTCCAACACATCCAATGAATGCAATTCATCTGGTGCAAACGTCAGTTACCATTGGCTCTCAGGGTATCAGAGATCCAATGCACCACTTCCTTTTACGCCCCTACTCTCTCCTTACTTCTGTCCAGTGAAGCTCCAAAGGCTAGATCTTTCTGTAGCCAAGTTGTTTGAAGAGCCTGTTTGATTAAATTAACTATTCACTGGGTCAAGGACCGCCTTTCCCATCGTCTTTGTTGTGTATTTCCTACATACGGTAAGTTCAATTCCGTTATGCAGGAAGTGTGCAACAACCACTGGGGAAATTCATCCTATCGGTGCCCAGTTTATAGGGCTGTCTGGTAGAGGTAACTCAACAGGAATCAAATCATCCGAGCTAATAGTTGAGAGGTGGGGGACTTTTCGCCAGAGATCAAGTAAAAAGGACCGATTTAAAAAGGGACTTTCTATTTTAGGATTTAATTTTTCAAGCTTGGCCCATTTCCCAAAAGGTAGCATCCCTCCTAATTCATATTGCGTGAACTCACGGGTCAAAATTGAGGCAACAAATGTAGAGGAGGGAGCCATATGCTGTAGTTACTTGTATAAATAACCCTGGGTCATAAGCATGGACTTGACCAACAGTGCAGGTTTGCTGCAAAGAGGTGAGTGCAACCTGTGGATTAATATTAGCGTTAGCGTTAGTCTCAGTTTAGGTATTCGATGCAACGGTGTTGCCAACACCGGATTTTCCAATGATAAAGGTAAAGGCGGTAGTTCAGGCCCTGGCTGAAGCCAATTGTCTAACTGTGTCGTCGTCCTGGTGTCTAATAACTTTAGTTTTCCCAACTATGGGAAGTGCAGTAATTTGTTGGGCACAAATCGGATTTGATTCTGTACTCCCTTCAGTAAATTCCACCTTCCGATTGTTAGACCTGCTCATGTCGTAAGACGCATAATGCGTTACCTTGTACGAACCCTACTAGAGTACAAAGCCAAATCAGCAAACTCCGGCATTTCTAAAATGGATATATTTTCTGTGATAGATGCAGGCAAATCACCAGGCAATGGGTTCTGTTATGTTATGTTATTGAGGTTTATCAAGAGCACACACACCCGTAGGTATCATGGCGCTAAGAGAGAGGGAGGAAGAAGAAAAATGCGGCAGAGAGCAGAAAACTTATTTTAAACGGTTACGTTTTCAGATGGCGCCGGAAGGTAAAATGGTCGATAGTCTCACGCAGGGGGAGAGGCAGATTATTCCATCCCTTATCGGCCGCTACCGAGAACGTGCAGCCACCTTTACGAGCAAATCTGAAGCGGGGCACCATCAGTTGACAGGTCCCTTGAGAGCAGAGGACCCGAGTGGGTTGGTAACGAGGGAATTTAGCATTCAGGTATTCGGCTCCAACACCATAGAAGGCCCTGTGCACCATGCACATCGACTTAAACATAATTTGCTGGACAACTGGAAGTCAATGCAGCTTGCGCAGCAGAGGGGTCATGTGGGAGCCAAAAGGTGATGGAGAATGGATCTGGCCGCAGCATTCTGCATAAACTGTAGCCGTCCTATCAGATGGGCGGGTTGCGCCAGATAGAGCGTGTTGCAGTAATTCAGCACGCTCAGCACCAAAGCCGCAACCACGGGAGCCTGTTTGACGGCCAGAATAAAAGGAAGAACCTTTCGGAGGCTCCTAAGTTTAGAATGGCCGGATTTACATACCGCACTGACTTGTTCGTCCATAGTCAGTGTGGCTGAGATCCGCACACCAAGGTTACGTACCGATGATACCGGTAAAGGGTTCTGTACAGCCAACTGGTGCCGATCCTGGGAAGGTAAAATAATGGACAGAGTCTGCTCAGGAATAGTTGCCGAGGTGCAATAACATTATTATCAGCTAGCATATCGTCTGGGAGTTCCGGATGCTGATCCGAATAGCAGACAACAATAACATCTACTATTTTTGCCAAAATTAATTTCAGTGCATGTTGTTCTTCAGACATTCCTAAACATAAAGTCAGAAGCAAGTCATGTTTAGCAGACAGGGTGTTTATTGCTGAAGTTGGTGCAGTTTCCTTCTTTACTTCCAAGAAGGAAAGTTCATCTGACAACAGCGTACTTTCATCTTCGCTGATTGAATCCGATGTAGAAACCAGTCTAGATCCTATGACGTTATCAAAACAGAAACCATTCTTTCAAGATCCGGGCTCGCAGATAAATTAGATCCTATGAAGTTATCAAAACAGAAACCATTATTTCAAGATCCTGGCTCGCAGATAAATTAGATCCTATGACGTTATCAAAAAAGAAACCATTCTTTCAAGATCCGGGCTCGCAGATAAATTAGATCCTATGAAGTTATCAAAACAGAAACCATTCTTTCAAGATCTGGGCTCGCAGATGAATTAGATCCTATGACGTTATCAAAACAGAAACCATTCTTTCAAAATCCGGGCTCACAGATAAATTAGATCTTATGACGCTAACAAAACAGAAACCATTCTTTCAAAATCCGGGCTCACAGATAAATTAGATCCTATGACGCTAACAAAAAAGAAACCATTCTTTCAAGATCCGGGCTCGCAGATAAATTAGATCCTATGAAGTTATCAAAACAGAAATCATTCTTTCAAGATCCGGGCTCGCAGATAAATTAGATCCTATGACGTTATCAAAACAGAAACCAGTCTTTCAAGATCCTGGCTTGCAGATAAATTAGATCCTATGACGTTATCAAAACCCCCAGATATATTTAACTGGGTGGCTCCCCCACCTATCGATTTTCTCTGGAGGCCCAGACGCATATTAAGTAATGCATTGTCATTGTCTATCATTGGAGACCCTAGGGATGATTTTCCCACAGTCATTTCAGGGCTATTGATAGCTATATAAAACCCAGTTATTTTTGGTTGTCTTTCCACTGCAGGCTCATATTTGTCTTTTTTTGAGCAAGAAGGGCCAATGATGCTGTCACTATCAATTATGCAGCTGCGGTTTCTCTCTTCTGCGCGTCGTGTGGAGCTACGTAATGTATATTTGCGCTGTCTGGCTGTCTTCATTTTCTTTTTTTTCAGCACAGAGTGAAACAGTTTATGCAAACAGGGACGTTACTCACCGGCATTAATGAATACAGGAGCCCACTCGGGCCAATTACAGTGAAAAAAGGCAGGAGGAGGCCACCAGCACCGGCCCTAGATAGCGAATTCTGTGCAGTGGCAAGAAGCCTCCGCACCCTGCCCACAGAGGAACACACCAAACACTTCCGGGCACTTCTCTTGGGGGTCGAGGGATAAAAACAGGTCCTCCACTGGCCACATTGGGCGTGAAGTGGCTCTGTCAGCACACATGTGTTACGTCCAGAGGACGGGCCGCTCTGCCACGTTACAGGCACTTTCTGCATTGCATCTGCCCCTTGGCAGGTGGGGCTTACTCGCCATTAGCAGCATTTTCGTTTGAATGCCAGACACTTTAAGTGGTCATACTTGCTACTTTAATAGGGTGTTCAATAGAGCCACCAGCTGTGTTATGTAGGGAGGACCTGTCCATCCCTGAAAGTGCGCACAAGTGACATTCCTGGATGCAGAAACGTGGGGTTGTCAGTAACATTTTCTATGTCTGCCCTCAGTTTATTCTAATGTACAAACGCTGTACAAACGCTGTGATACCTCCTGGTCTCCGGGTCTGGGGGTTAAACGAATGTGATAAATAAATAAAAAACCTAGTTTGGACTTGGTCAACACGCCAATCAGTGGAGCATGCTAGTTACGTTTAACACCTTAAAAAATCTGAGAAAAAATGGAAGGCATTTGTAATAACTGAATAATTATAATAACAAAAACAGTTTTTAAAGGTCACATCGGGATCAGACAGGCACAGGCAGCTTCACTGAATCTTAACCCCTTAAGGGCCAAGGACGAGTATGCTCATCCTTTTTGCATAGACTTACATAATAGCCTGGCAGTTAGAGATCCAACAAGCAACCATACACCCACTGACTTACTTCTGACTTACTCCTGGAAAGAGTGGAGTAAGATTGGAGGAGTAAGAGAAAGGTAATCCTGAACATGTATTTGTGAATCGACCCGTAGAAGTCTAACAGAGTCTGCTTCCTCCAGCTCCTCTGCACAGCTATTGGGTCCATGACCTCTTCTTGACACCAGCTTTTGAGATTTGTTTTTGCATGGGGGGCACATAGAGGATTGGGGTCACTTTGCCAAGATGTGCAGGTGGCATCGGCCGGTATTCAACGAAAATACCGTATTTCAAATCCTGCATCACCCAAAATCACTCTGCAGGAAGCATGGTGATAGTACTGGAAATGCTCGCTGTTCATTGCATTACTGAGAGTAATGACGTATTTGCTACATAGAATAAAATACCACTTAATATTACTGTCGTGCCAGTGGATTCGGATACATTTAGGAAGAAAGGATAGTCTAGTGGGCAATATTGTATTGAATGGCATTGGTTCTTGCTAGGGTAATCTTCTGAATTTCATAAAATGTGAATATTTCGACAAAAAAATTCAGATCTGTGAATGAATTTTTGCTCATTATCTTTTTCACCTGAGAAGCAGCTTCCTAATAAAATGTGTCTGGAATACAAATAGTAACTATCCTTTTTTTAAAAAACATGATTTTCATTAATGGAATAGAGCACATTAAATGATGCACAGAGACCCTTTTCTCTGCTCATACAGAGGCTCGCCATCATCAAGATCAAAAAAAGGTAAATCTCCACCTCCAGCTTGCATTACCGTCACCAAGATTGCTGCGGACTTCTGTCTGGTCCTGACACCTATTGGAGAAGCCTCTCGTCATCCCTAGGTCTGCTTCTGGTAAGCCGTGGTCCTTTCTGCTTATGGATACAGGATCATGTAGTATGGATACACAAAGTGCCAGATCCTACCACCAATAAGAGATCCTCTGAATGCCCTAGTCACTGGATTAGATCTCTCATATTCCTTGGATACTGGGAAACAGTGTGACAATGGCACAGATTTTAAATGATTCATGTCCAATGCATGGTTTCAAGCTGCGTGCCTTTGTTCGAGGCCCTGCCAATAACGCGTTTAGCGGATGTTAGAGTATAATCATTCTCTCCTAAATTTGGAACATCACCCGCCCCAGGATCAGTTTGGAAATGTGACCCTAAGAATGTCAAATGTTGAGCCCGAGTTGGTGAGATTTCTCCTTGCTGATGGCATGAGACTGCAACACTCTGAAAGTTCCTTTACACCAGGAAAAAAACAAGCAGGTATTAACCAGCTATCAACTTGAGGAAACACCTGTATTTCCCACAGCTCTGCTGGCTCTTTTAACGCATGGCACTCAACTGGTTCGGGGGCGAATTTCTAGTGACCTGGGACAAATGGTGCCCTGGGAAGGGTGGCCTATCCTCAAATTGGCAGTAGCTGTTTCACCTTCACCTGGTTCTCTCATTGTATCTCATCTTTAGAAAGACCAGAGATAGCATTAGAATAATTTGTGTCATTGTTGACAGAAGCATATTTCTCCAAAATGGCTGTACTGATGGTCTCAGCTGAGTACACCAGTCTTCAGGGGCTTTTTGTCTTTAACCTTGAGTGTTCCGTTTGATCACTTCTTGTTTCACGACTTCATTGTGGCAGATTTGAGGTGTCTATGCCCTGTGTCTGTCCTGAACATCAGGACGGCTGCATTATTATTATGATTATTATTATTATTATTATTGACATTATTGTATTTATTGAGCGTGGACCTAGCTTCGAGAAGCAACAGAGCGCTTTACTGAGGTATATACAGAGGTATACAACAGTACAGATGCATAACAGAGTGCTTTTCGGAGGTAACAACAGAACAAATATACAGCGGTGGGTTGGATACAGAGGGACACAGATGAGGGGTACAGCTGTACCGAGTGGCGGGGAGGAGAAGGGTGAACGTCTTTTAGCATGTCAGGTGGCACAGGGGGCGACGTGATGGCCTAGCGGTTGAGGAGGAAAAACTCCTGGAAGAGGTGGGTCTTGAGTTCTTTACCGAATTGTAGGACCCTGGGGGCAAGTCTGATGATGATGGGTAGTAGGTTCCATAGTCCTGGGGCATAGGCAGGGAACGTTTTCTGGTTATTTCCTTTTTGCAGCAGCAGATTTCAAGTCTGCACATGTCCGAACTTCTGGTGGTGTGCTGTACGCCAGAGATGCTGAGTTTCTCCGTGAGATAGCTGGGTGACTTGAGGGCCACTGCCGTATTGATGCAGCAAGACTTGAAGGTGATTTGTGTGTGCAGTGGGAGCAAGTGAAGGTCGATGAGGGCCGGGGTGATGTGGTTGCATCTGCGTAGAGCCTTGATAAGGAGTGCAGCCGCGTGTGTGACACTTCTCAGGGGAACAAGGGAGGATGACGTGAGGCCTTCGAGGAAGCCATTGCCCCCCATCCAGGTCGAATAGGAGCAGTGCAAGAACTGTGCATCTAAAGCTTTCCAGAGGGAGGAAGGGCTTGCCTTTCCACAGGAGGGAGAGCTGGTACCAAGCTGTCTGTGTTTTCTTAGCTATGTGTGTCTTGAAGGGGAGATGTTTGTCGATGTGGAACCCGAGCGATTTAGCGCAGGAGGTGAGCTTGGATGTGAAGCCCTCAAGGTTCATGGTTGATAGCCAGATCTGTATGTCTTGGTGTTTGGTGTTGTTGGCGAGTAGTAGGAATTCGTGCTTGGAGGCATTGATTTTCAAGTGTGCAATGGACATCCAAGACTGAATCAGCGAGAGACAGGTTTTGAGTCTGTGGATGTCCTTGATGGAGTCAATCGTGCGGTATATCTGTGTGTTGTCGTGTATTGGTGGATGTGAATCTTGTGTGTGGCTAGGTGGGCTCCCAACCGCTCCATGTATAAATTGAAGATCACTAGGGAGAGGATGGAACCCTGCAGGACTCCACAGGTGACAGGTAGCATTGGCGATTTAGTGGCATCTATCTGAACAAACTGCTGGCGGTTGGCGAGGTAGGACTTGAACCAGCGTAGGACAAGATCGCAAATCCCCACGTCTGGTGTAGGGTGTCCGAGAGCGCCTGGTAGTTTAGTGTGTCGAAAGCGGCCGAAGGGTCAAGTAGAACCAGCAGGCAGGCAGGAGGCAGGGGTGGCCATCATCAAGGATGTTGAGGGCGTCGTCGACCATCTGTATGGTTGCCGTCTCTGTGCTGCATCTAGGTCTGAACATGGGTTGGTAGGTTTGAAGGAGATTGTTGGTGTCGATGTGTTGCTGCAGTTGCGTGGTTACCGCTTTCTTGATAATCTTACCTAGAAAGGGAACATTTGTGATAGGGCGATACTTACCTAAGTTGTTGGGATCCAGGGTGGGTTTCTTTAGTACAGGGAGGATTTGTCCTGTCTTTAGGGTCGATGGGCAGGTGCCTTGAGTTAGGGAGCTGTTGATGATCTCCAGGTAGTGAAGGAAAGCTTCTGCAGGGAGGTTCTTGAGGGTGGATGCTGAGAGCATGTCATCTGTATACCATGTGGCTTTGAGTGCAGCCAGGGTTTCTACCAGGTCCTTTGTAGAGAGTGTCTTGAATGTTGTTCGGGCTGTGCAGATTTGACAAGGAGGGACATGTGGTGGGTCTGTGGATGCATAGCTGGTTTCTATGTGCTGGTGAATCTTGCTGATTTTGTCGATGAAGAAGGTACTGATGTCAGTGGATTTTTTGATGGAATGTGGTATGAGAGGGTCAGGCTGTGGGTTGATGCAGTGCTTGACCGCTTTCCAGAGGGCTCTGCTTTTGTTGTGGGCTTCTGCTATGGTGTACTGATAGTAGGAGGCCTTGGCTGTGTTGATTAGTTGTCAGTGGATTGCTCGAAGTTCCTTGAGTAGTGCCAGGTCAGATGTGGTCTTGGAGCGTTGCCAGGTTTCTCTTGTTTCCTGATGACTCCTTTGCTGAGGGTGAGTTCTTGCGTGTACCAGGGTGTTGACAGTTTTGGTTTGCTGGTGCGTTGTTTCAGAGGCACGTGTTGTGATAGAGGCTGAGAAAGTGCCATTGAGTGCTTCCAGTAGAGAGTCACAGTTCGGTTGGGTGTGTTCCGTCCATGTGAGGTGGGGGTTGGCGAGGTTTTCCATGAGGGCTTTCACCTGAAGGACCTGAATGTTTGTCTGATGTGTTTCTGCTGGGAGTGCTTGACTTGGGTGATGTGCAGGATGTTGAAAGGCATGCCCTGGTGGTCAGACCAGTGAAGCAGGCGAGGAGTGCTGTAGTGGAGGGAAGGCAGTGCAGTGATTATTAGGTTGAGGATGTTACCTTTCTCATGCTGCATTGGGTCTTACGTGTGTTGTGTGAGGCTGAGGGTGTCGAGAAGGCCGAGGAGAGCTTCCTTTTATTGGTTTGGTGGCCTTGTTGCCGGGGAGGTTGAAGTCGCCTAGGAAGATGTTGTTGGCGTGCATGAGGGACATGATGGTGACCAGGTCCGTGAAGTCTATGATGAAGGCGGTATTGGGTTTGGGTGGTCTATAGATGAGATGCAAGATGACTGTGTCTATCGGGAAGAGCGGGAAGTGGCAGGAGAGGAATTTGAAGGAGCTAATGTTGTTGACGTCAAGTCTGGTGCAGGGCCACATGGTCTTCTGAATGACTGTGAGGCCTCAAGCTGTCTTCTTCGGCCAGTCTCTGTGTTGTATGCTTTAGCCGTTGGGGACAAGGACGTCTAGGATGTGGGTGGATGTGGGTGTCAGCCAGGTCTCGGAGATGAAGATGGCATCAAGGTTGTGTGTAGTGATGAGTTCCGCGATGTCTGCTGCATGGGTGATAGCTGAGCAGACATTGGCAATCATACAATTCCATACTGTGGATGATGAGGGGGTGTTGATGGGCTTGAGGCTGATGTGCGTGAGGTTGCTGCATTGCAGAGTCCATGCTTTAGAGGAGGGGCGATGATTTTGGTGTTGCCTGGTGAAGGTGGGAATGGCCTGTGGGGACGGAGGGAGAAAACACATGCCAGCGCATGCTTACCTGTTGTCCAAACAGGAGTTGCCCTTTTCTTTGTCTGCACTTCATTTCAGACGCTGGGGCGAGAGAAGACCTTAACCTAAGAGTTAAGAGCAGAAAGGAAGAGGCACAGTGAAGAAAGTGGGCGGGGCTTACGGCATGTGACCTAGATCCACTTACACCTGCTCACCAACTACAGGCTGTATGCCTGTCATCCAATTTCATTGATGGGGAAAGTGTAACTGAAGATTCAGACAGAAACAGCAGGTGGGATAATGGTGGCACTGTACTGCCCACACCACCCTTGGTGCCATATGATGTAACAGCTAGCATCTCACACACTCTTACTTTCTAGCTCGTCATGACCTCTCTTGTGGCTATTCTGACTCCTTCAGACTGTGAGTGCCTTTGTCTGGTGGCTTCAGATATTGAAAGGTATTATTATAATTCTAAAAGTTTTTTTATAAAGTGCTTATTAACAAAGAGGTTTCTAAGCACGACCCGGGATTCAAACCTGTGTCGCTGTGCATTGTCTTGCTTCCAAGACGAGCGCATTGCCACTGAGCTATGCTACCCATGGCTAAAGGTATGACTGTACAGGCTGAGATGTTCTAAAACAGTACTATGTATTCACCAAGCTAGACTTCTGCCTACCTTGGCATTATATGTTTATCGCTGGACATATTCTTTTCACTGGTGTTCTGTCCAGGGTTTGCACTCAGTATAGTAGGATCCTACATCCTGGAACTCTTAAGAAATGGTTTTCTTTTAAATTAGTCTGTCTGTCCTTATAGGGCAGTGGACACTTAGATAGGTGCTGAGTGTGTTATTGTTTTCTTTCGAGAGGGTGGTGACGAATTTATTAAAGTAGTGATACCTTCACTTCCGTGCTTGGAATCTGCCTTTGGTTTTACTATGTCAAACCCTGTGATCATTGCTGTAAACCGCTGGATTAGGGGGGCTAGTTGCCAGTATATGTGGCTGGCAAAATGGCCCTGGGTAGCTCAGGCTTGTGGCGCACAGCATGGGAATAGGGTTTGTGATGAAGACTGGCATGTGCGGTGGCTGCTTGGATTTGGCATCTGACATTGCGAGCTTGCTTCCCTTCCAAGAAGTAATGCACAAAGAGTTAGACTTTGGAACTACAACCAATGTGCTCTTGTAAAGATACCAGTGTTTCATCCAGTACCTCATGAAAAGGTTATTCGTTATTTGGCTGTCTTTACGTGGGTTAGTCAAAGCATGTTAGTTCAGAGATCTTATGCCATCACTTATTAGGGACCAGTTAGTGAAGGGCAAATACACAATTACAACACAAGGAAGGCTCTAAGGGAAAAACACTAGGTTAGCGGAAGCTGGCAACTAAGTTTATAGCATACAAACACTACTGATTGTGTTAAATAAAGCAACTATTGTAGAAAACTGAAGTGTCTGTGTAAAAGTAAAAGTGGCACAAAAAGGCCTACGTAAATAGGCATCTGACAAACAGTACTTCCTGTTCCGGCTGCGACAGGATATGTCATAAATTCCATAAGTGAGGTCTCTTTAAAAGAAAATTCAGGGAAATGAAGTACACCACGGGGAGAGTGGAAAAGATTCAGAAAATAACCATGTCTTAAAGGTGAGCACTGTGGTGGAGAATGGACCGTACATTGATTTGGAGATTATCAATTTAAGGCATGGTGGATATTTCTAGAAAGGTTTCTGAAAGGTATTGGGAAGAGTCATGAGGGGCTTGGGTGAAGATATATAGCTCAAGGCTAATGGAGGAGTGATCATAAAACTGGTAGGCCAGTTTAGGTCGGCATTTAAGAAAAAGACACTTTGTTGGATCTACGTATGGAGAATCTTCTCTTTTGGGTTGAATTAATCAAAATAATTCTTTATAAAGATTGGCCCCAATGTGGTAGAACCTGTCATGTGCCATGAGATGCCAGAAAAGCTGTTTAAGCAGTAGAGTGATGTGCTTACTGACTCTTTAGAAAACGTACATGGTTTTGGGCATACATTTGTGTTGGAAAAGCGTGTAACACAAAGTCCAGCAGATAGACGAGTCTCCCCATGCCCCTTCTCTTGCCCTTCGAGAGGCACAAACCCGACACATGGATGACTGAAAATCTGGCTAAGGGATCAGCCTGACAAATGGCTTGCTCTTTTTCAGTCTGACCAGCTTTTTATAAGCAATGTAACCAAGAGCATGATTCATTCTCGAAATACACGTGTCTGACATGCTGTCCAGTCAAATGGTCGAATATATTTGATCGAATGACAAATTGGTCGAATCAATTTGGTCGAAAAAAAAAAAAGGTCGAATTTTTTTTTGAAAATATTTTTTTTTTTTGCTCTAGTATAGGTAAAAAAAGGTAAAAAAAAGGTGTTCACCAAAACGGGGGTTGGGGGGGGGAACCCCCCCAAAAAAAAAAATAATAATTCGACCATTTTTTAGACCAAATTGATTCGACCATATTGTAATTCGATCAAATGCATTCGACCAAATGTCTGGTAACCGTCTGACATGCACTGACTGCATTTCCTATCCAAAGCGTATAGATAGAGGGGCATGTTGGCCAACGGGCTGAGTCGAGATGGGCATGCAATCAGCTCTGCTTAAAGCATGCTGACCTTTGGTAGGTTTGCACATGCCATGACTGACGCTATCAACTCCATTCACACCTCTCTGAGAGAATACCAGCAGTGTTTCTTTCTCTTTCCTGCTTGCATTTAGTTTGCAGTGCCCCATTTAAATCCTTCCGACTGGAATGTGTGTAGGTAACGACTGAAGTGTATGGCTCTTTGGGAAGGAACCACACATCAGAATCAGAACCACAGATGCGAACAGATAGGAGATTCCAGAGTTGCCCTGTTTTTCCAAGAGCGTAATTCTTCTTCTTAGCCTAACTAAGATATCATCACCCTGTAGTGTATGAGGTTCCACTGTGGGAAGCCTACATGAAGAAAGATCTGGCCTCATAGATTTCTTTGAGAGATGGT
The DNA here is from genome assembly GCF_040938575.1 of Ambystoma mexicanum. NCBI lineage: Eukaryota > Metazoa > Chordata > Amphibia > Caudata > Ambystomatidae > Ambystoma > Ambystoma mexicanum. The sequence continues at coordinate 467,222,155 of NC_090921.1, forward strand.
TCTTTCAAAGGTTAATGCTTCGACAAATGAAAGCACCCGGTCAGTTAATTTCATTCGTTTCTGCTGACTAGTTTTGGGTATGGTGATATTTTGAAGTGACGATGTCAGACAAAAAATGTTCAAGGCTTTTGGTATGAGAAATGTTTATCATGTGGTCTGGAATTCTATACCTTGTCTCTTGGGGGGGGTTAGGAGGGGAGGCTGACCAGAAAGCCACACACAGCCAACCCTACCTCTTAGAAGGACAGTTGCATCAGAGAGGGCCTCAATCCATGTCCCCTCCTCTCCCCTGCCCTCAAGCCTTGCCCCTAAGTACACATGCTTGCCAGTGTTTTCTATTGATTGCAGATACTGCCAAGCCGAGGATGAGCGTGGGGAAAAGAAAACCAGAACACCAGCTTGCCTTACGGACCAACAGAATGAGATAGCAAAGACAATCACAGCTCTGAGGAGCCCCGATCCCAGCAGCAGCCTTGCGAGGGAGAGCAAGACACAGACTGCACCCACGCATTGGTACAGTGTGGAAACCCACCACACTGGAACAACAGAGTCTAACACCCAGTCCACATTAAAAAAGCAGCAATACTCTAGACCACTGACTATTCCTCAAACTTACTAGGGGAGTGGGCCGTGAACCCAAACTTGGACATTGCATTTCCAAGGCCACTATGGCCAATATGTGACAAGCCCATGTGGAGAAATTTAAATGTCTCCATGCACATATACATCCTGAGTGGGGAAGAAAGGTCTGGATTGGGCAGGGAAAGCAGGCTAATCAGTACAAAGGGAGAGACATTTTAGCAGAGGACTGGAAACAGCAAGTGTGGGTTAATCAGGTGAGTTCAGCAGTGGAGGTGGAGGAGGACGAAGAGACCAGCAGGAGGAAAGAAGGAGCAGTAACTTGTGGAGGATATTGTTGAATCAGGTGAGATATTGGCTTGGATGTGAAAGTAGTACTTTATATATTTGTTTAATGTGATACAGTTTATAAATAAACTTTACACATATTTCACAAATAATTCTTAATCACAATCATAATTCATTAAATATATATACTAACATAATTAAACTTACACAATGATTATTCTGGGGAACTATTCATCAAAATACATTATATTAACTTAAAAATGAAAAGACAAAATAAAAAGAACTAAAGAAAGAAAGTAATTTAAAACCCTAAAACTATTCTACTGCCAACTCAGTAATATTAGCCTAAATTGCTGTGCTCAGTTAATAGTATCAATATTGGCCGATAATAGTCCAATACGTCAAAAGGAGCATCGATATAGGTATTCCCATGCTATTACATTATCCGGAAAGCTAGGGGAAAAGCATAAAACCTAGAGATATTTCTACTGATCGTTCAATAACATTAACCTGATTTACTGTGTTCAGTTCATAGTCTCGCTATGGGTCCAATAATTTAGCAGTAGACCGAATATAGCGTCACAGTTAATATCCCCTTGTTTTTTGACTGTCTGGGCGGTTTCCGGCCAGTCCTGCCCGCCAATCAGAAGTCATTGGGTTGTTGTCTTCAAATAGCTATGCCCAGGACGCTTTCTATGACCAACCAAACATTGTGCATTGCTATAAGCAGCTTGCTATTTGTTGTGTTGATGCACCGAAGCCAGAAAGCGGTCTCATTTATAGTTTCCTTGTTGCGTACATATCTGCCATAGTCTGTGTCATAGGTCTTTGACATACTCGGGCAACCAGTTAATACATGTTTTCCTGTCTCAATGATTTGTCTATTCTTGCATAGCCGGCAATTCCATTCAGACTGGGGCAGCTGATTAACTGTTCCACTAATTGCCGGAACTGGGAGATAATTAATTCCAGTTAGCAATATAAAATGCCTCAATCTTATAGATGGACACAGGTTTAAGTATTGCTTCGGGCGCTTAAATGAGTAGAGAATATATGACACAAATGAATAGCTCTTCAAACCCTCAAGATGTGCATAGTTCTCCAACCAGTCCCAGAGGTCCACCTGTTTAGACAAAGCAAGCTTTCATGTAACCGGATTGCCCCCTGGTCGTACGGTCCGGCATATCTCTCTGAAACACTTTTTCATGTTTTCTTTTAGGCAAGAGATTGTAGAATTCTTACTAATTTCCATGTGAAAGTAGTACTGCAGTTTGAGTGCACGTGGTTGTTTGGCGAGTGAGTAGAGGAAGTTACTGTAAGGAGTGGATGTGACATGAATGGATGAAAGGAGGGTGTTTGGGTAGTAGGGCTGGGAGAAAAGTAGTGAGCAGAGTGGAGAGGTAGAGGGAGGAGTAGAGTAGCAGGAGTAGATTTGTAGTAGTGTGAGAAGGAGTGTGGTAGCGGCAGGGGTACAGTAGTTTGGGGAGGAGGCGAGTAATAGTGGGAGGAGGAGTGTAGTAGTGGAAGGAGTAGTAGTACCGGAGGGAGGAGAGTATTTTTTGGAGGAGGAGAGTAGTAGTGCAAAGAGGATTGTAGCAGTGGAAAGAGGAGTTTAGTAATGGGAGGTGCAGCAGATGGGGGAGTAGTGAAGTGGTATGGGAGGGGTGGTGATATCAAATGGAGGAGGAAAGAGTAGAAGGAATGAAATATTTGAGGCACAGAGAACTGGTAGGAGGAGTAAGCTGGGAGTGGTAGCTAGTGCAGAGGAGAAGGGGTGAGTGGGCATGACTCAAGTAGTCTCAATACCGCAGAGCAAGGGCAACACACTATCCAACTTCCCATAAGAACTTTAACCTCTTGTGGGAGTTTAGATCGCCTGCTCTTAGGCATCCATCACTAGTCACAGTCAGCCTTTAGACAGTAAGGAGTTACCATTCAGTAGCACTAAACGTGATTATGGACACCTGCTTTAGGGAGGAGATTCACCGGAAGACGAGAAAGAGAGAGGGACTTCACTAGGGCCCACACAAAAAATGCAAATAAAATCTCTTTAACTGCCTCAAATTCTCCTGCAATCTGGGCATGCTCCTGTCTCCTTTGTGATGCGGCTTGTGGGCTCCATGTCTGACATTTACCCATGACTCTCCACTGCAGTGCGGGCCTTCTAGGACTCTCCACAGCTTCCCTACACACACTAGCCCTGCTGCTCCTCCGGGAAGCTCATCTCACTGATTTCTCTGTGTGTCTTTGACGTGCATTACTGTGTTACGTGATCATGGCCAGTGAGGAAATATTCATAGTTTTCTATTTTGCTTGAGGTCATGGAGGGTACTGCACCACAGGAGGGCAGACTGTCCCTGTCTTACATTTTTGCAGCACTTGAGAATGCTATGTTTCTTTAAACAGGTTAAACCTTACTCACAGATTCATTTGATTAAAGGAGGCAAGTAGATACTAAATAACAACAGAGACTATGCAGGGCCTTGTAAAACCACACATAACCCCTTGTCGCCTTTTCCTCATCACATTGATTACTTACTGGAGGATTTTATAAACTCTAATCTTTCAGCCTATTTCGGCTTTTATTCCTATCCTAGAGCAAATCCTTTGTGCTGTTTTTAGTTTGAGTTCCAGGGTCTGCACTTAGAGTGCCTATATTGTGGCAGAGACAATTTGAAACCAAGTTTATGATTTTTATAGTTGGTACTCTTGTGGTGTGCGATCCCCAGAGAGAAGTACAGTCGATTTAGCCATATCAGATCGCGAAGGCGCCAAGGCAATCGTACCTTGCCGCGGGAGACAAATACAAGAATTATAAAAGACTTGCTGAGGAACATTGTAAACACAATCTCTAGAAAAGGTGAATGAAAAAATACAAAAAACACAGCTACTATTGTCAACCGAGATCAAGAAAACAGAATTAAGGAATCTCTCCTGAGGAACCACAGTTAAAACTGTGGGGAAACACGTGTTGGGAGATTATGTAACCAATGTGGAACTGTACATAGGTGTTATTCAATTATTGAGAGCAAGGAGTTATATACAAATGTATGAAGTACGAAGTAAGGACACTGCAATACTCAAATGTATGAATCAAATACATGAAGAAACTGGATACTTATAAAATAAACAAATTAAATCATATTGGAAAATCGACTGTACTTCTCTCTGGGGATCGCACACCACAAGAGTACCAACTATAAATATCACAAACTTACTGGAGGATGTCCAACACTTAGGACAAGCATTTTCCCTGTATCCCCGGTACCTTTCCTTTAAGTCAAACCATGGCCTCCTCAGACTCCATTCTCAAACCCCTGGGACTTTAAGAGGCCAGCCTACTCTCCACACATCCTATTTGTGTCTGTCCTTAGGACAGTAGTACTCTGGCCTGGACCCAGCTTGTTCTTTTTACCCTCACTTTCTTTTTAAAATGTTGTGTATCCGTAGAAACAGCTTCCAGAGAGACGTGCCTGCGTTGTCAGCACGGCAGGCATGTTGCATAGTGGTTCTTGTCTGACAGGGCCAGTACAGGGGTCATGCACCGAATAAGGGCCTCCTTTAGCCGTCCACTCTGCATGCATCAGGGCATGCTTAGAACCTCAGATTCTGCACACCACAGATGGTGCGAGGGTCAGTCCAAAGACAGAAGCAGTTTGTGTCGGGTAGGGCCACCACAGAGTGCATGCACCAAGGCATGGCCACCCTGAGCAACCCACCCTAGAATGCATCGCGGCATGTACTGATGCTCTGGTCTCACGGCCTGAAGTGGTCGCTCAGCCTCGTGGTTGCCACCCTAGAGCTGATACTGCTGTGCTGCTCTAAAGGTGGCATTGTGGACCCAGCTGGTGCGCACTCTTGAAGATGACGTGGGCGCCGCTGCATTTCCTTGCAGCAAGTCACGGGAATGGCAAGTAAGGCTGCATGTGCAGGCCTGACTTTGGGAGCCAGTCTTCATTCCTGGAATGAGCTGTTTGAGACAGGCATGTGGGGCCGGGCCTCATGCACATGGCACATGGGCTGAGTTGCAGTCTTAGGATGTCTTGTCCAGTTTTACTCCTCCAAGCCCCATTCTAAGGAATTATCTTGCTCCTGATGCCCTCTCTCACGTCCTCTCATGCACCCTCCTCTCTAAGATAGAAACCGTTCTTTTTGGATAATTGTGAATGGCCTGTCCTCAGCAGTCATCTCCCCTATGGTCTAGCAACAGACACTGTTTCAAGGAATGTCTAGGCTGTCGCCCTCAGGAGGCAATATTTCCATTATGTTACTATGCTGTAAGCTATGATTGACCCTACACAGGCACTACATGTATCAGAGGGAAGGGTCTCCTCCAACATATACCAATGAAGTGGATTCTTAGAATTGTTGTTGGCAAGGTTACGGCCAGAGCACTGACACTTTGGTCAATGGTCCATAGTCTTTGTTGTTGCATCAGTGGAGTCATCTACAGAAAGAGTGCCTCATCAGTGTCAGGGAGATGCATTTATTTATTTATTTTGCATTTTTAAAGCGCAGGGGCATTGAGGCGCTGTTACAGAATTTTTGTTGTTGTTGTCTTAGTTGCATATTTAAAACGCACTTAAATACCGTGGACCCGGGGGTCGAACCTGTGTTTCTTCGTGTCGTCTTGCTTCCAAGACGAGCAAGTTGCCACTGACCTATCCTCCCGGGATATTGTCATTGTAATTCGCCTTACTGCAACACCAGTACTTTTGGAATCTCTTTTCTGAAGACTCTCGCAAAATGACTCAAGCAGCAGTAATTCTGATGCATACATCAGGCTGCAGCTTGGAAGTTCCTTTCTGGGGGAATGAACTGCTGCGTAGGGTTGAGATGTTCCTCATCTTGTTTCCTGGTGGCCAGTTTGGAGTGTCTTGGGCAGAGTAGACTATGGTGAGTTGTGTACTTTTGAACTCTGGATCATGGTCGCCGTGCAGAAGGGCTTTGTGCTCATTAGATTAGCAAAAGAGTTTTTACCAGAGTCAAAATTTACAAAAGGGACCCACATTTTGAGTGGACATCCTGAGACTCTCGTTGTGTGCCTTGAGGGGAACCAGTTTTGTTTTCAGTAAGTACCAAGGAGGGACCATGGCACTAATGATGTCGTGGGCCCACGTTAGTGGCAAGTTGTCTTATTCATAGGTGGATGGCGGGCTGATATTCACTCTTTTCCTCCAGGGAACAAGTCCTATGCCAGACTTGTGGGCTACTCCCTATAGCAGTTCATCCCACAATTGAACGGATGGAAATATATCCTTTGTCCTTCAGAGGACCTGCTTCCTAATTAGCTGACAGTGATCCAGTAATCCTCTCATGGAGTTCCTGCTTTCGTGACCTCTGAAGGGACAGTTGTTACTCAGGCCTTTGCTCCTTCAGCTGTTCTCTTCCCTCCATGCATCTTCTCTGCATACTCCTGTATTTCCAGACCTCAGTCATGACAATAATCCGCCCCCCAACCCATCTTAACGGCTATGTGAAGGATGCTGGGCAATTTCTTGTTTGGAAATGACAGCATTCTGCCCTCTGGAGCTGCTGAGGTTGGGATGCTTAGGGACATCAGTAGGAGGACAGGAGACCATCACACAACCTACCTCCTTCAATCCATACAGTAAATACACGCTCACTCAGAAATCTATCCTTGATTTGTGACCACTGGGGTGGTGGATTCCGGGTCTATATCAATGGGCTATCTGGTGTAGTACCAGTGCATGTGAGTCAATGGACATTTCCTCTTGCTACAAGACATCCAGCGTGAGGACGAATTGACCTTCCCAGTGCAGGAGCATTCCATCGAGGCAAATTGGTCTTTCCCCCCACGTTTTTGTTTTAGTGATTTTTGTAGCTCTCTACAGCAGGCTGCAAATTGGCATTGGCTGCTAGCTACTGGTGGGTAGGAGATGCCTCTTGGCAGTTGTTGGATGGTGTGCTGTGTGCATGTGGAGTGTTCAGGGTGCAAATAACAGTTGTGTGCCTGGCTAGTGGCATGTAACTTGAAAGTTTGACCCTTGGCCGACAGGTTTGCTGCATCAAAATTCTTGATTGGCTTGTTGGTGTGAGTAGGTGCCATATCGCCTGTTGTCTGTTAGTAAATATCATTCTCCTGATCAGGTGTGCATGTCTTGAATGAGCCCACTTCCATCATGATGGTCTCAGTTGGAGCCGGGATGACACGGTTTTCGAAGGATTCATGTCAGGGTGCCTCTTCCTCTTCCTCCCTGTGCACGGAATCTCCTTCCACTTGAATCCAAGTTTGTTCCACATCTCGTCTTCAGATATAGTGGTTCAGGGGAGGAGTTTTTGGTGGCAGGATAATGAAATAGTGTTAACTCTCTATCTTGGTATGATGCTGTTCCCGTGCACAGCGTCACAAATTGATGAAGAGGTCTTTGGACTTCGAAAGCTAATGCATTGTATCATCTCAGCATACTTTCTCCAGTTAAATGTAGCAACACTTGCATTTTCGTGTGGAATGAAATCAAAGATGTGTGAGTCATCCAAGTGTTTTATCACACCGTCTCAGGATTGTGGAGTTCGTTATGAATAGCACAACACTTAGCTTCTGGACCCATATTATTTTAAAAACAACTGAACACTTACCTGTTTGCATCCTATACTTGATAATGTTGTGTTTTGTCCCACATCCATGGCTGTTTTACCTGGTCTAGCCCATAATGTATAATCCTGTACAGTTAAGGTGCTGCATGCTATTCCTTTTTAATTTTGGTTCATTTAGCTAGTGCTTTATCGCCATTGAGGCAGACAGAATACTGTATGTGTGTAGTTAAATGTTGGCATGTCAAATGCATTTATAGATCCTTAAGTTTGCTTGACTGCACTAAATTATGACTCAGTTACCGACCATTTTAGAGTGAGGAATTTTGTGTTTTTTTGTAATCAACTAGGATGCTGAGACAGAGATAACAGGTTTGGAATCTAAAATGCGCCATTCCCAAAGCTAGTCATCCCTTATCAACAAGAGTTTTTATTTGCCAACCATCCCCAATCCTATTACTGACACTTGCCAACCATTTCCAACCATAGGTGACCGTCACTGAACATTTCCAACCCCGGGTTGCCATCACAAGCAAAGCCGACAATCGCCATCAAAGGCCCACCATGGCCAACCATGGTTGACCATCACCAACAATGGTCGACCATTGCCAAACATGGCTGACCGTTGCCAAATATGGCCGATCATCAGAAAACACGGACAGTCACCACCAAACACAGCCAACCAACACCATCATTTGCAAACATAGCTGACCATGACCAACCACAGTCGACCATCCTCAAACTTTGTTAACCATGGTCGACCATGATGGTCCAAAGCAACCATGGTCAACCATTGCCAACCATGGCCCTCTATCCCAAACCATTGCCAACCAACTTGGCTATTCCTTACCATCGCCATATGGGCCATTTCCCCATTTTTGCTGCCTCAGACCTGGAGGAGACCTACACCACCGAAGCAGTTCCATTTTTCAAAAACAAAATGGTTGATTTTGCTAATACTTGTTATAAACTGAAACATTTGAACAGGACTGCCTCACATTCACAAATATGCTTCCCATGTAAAACGATTTCAATAATAAAGAAATGACTCACGATCCCCATCTATGTCATCATCGCAGAGATCGCCCTTGCCGTCAAGGTCAGTGTCTCGCTGATCATCATTTTTAATGTTCCGGCAATTGTCGCACACATCTCCGAAGTTATCTTTATCCGCATTCTTCTGCTCCACGTTACGCACAAAGACACAGTTATCCTGCCAGGAACGTTTCATGAAGTTAGGTCAGTTTGTATGGAGGGGTAGATAGCTCAGAGACAAATCACAGGTAGGTTTCCAGATATGCCATGCTGCTAGTTAGTGACTGTGACACGACACTAGTTCAAAGTAGAGATTCTTAAAGGACAATCTGTGTGCTATTTGTTATGGTGAGATGTTTTAGGTGAAAGCTGGCGCATGACCCGCTGCATTCCATATATGATGTGAAAACATATAGAGTTTAATCACTGATTCACCCAAGTGATGGATCTATAATTGAATCTCTTCTCGGAGCTGATATCTGTGCCACAGAGTACAGGTTTGCATTGTCCTAGGCCATTTACATTTCACATTAACAGCACTGCCTATGCAGCATGTTCATGACAGAGCTTAACGTCAAGCAACACTCTGAAGAATGAGGAACACCAAGCACAATACCACAATGTGTGTTGCTTCTTCTGATAACTGTGCACATTAAGAGGAGATTTCTAACCCCGACCCCTACATAAACCAGCCTGTTTCTGCTTAACTCCATCTACAATCTTCACCAAATCACAAACGACTTCCCTAAATGTACTTATGCTCCATCCCCAAACACATTCTGTTTTCCTTCCTAGAGCCCACTGTCCCTTAAACAAGCATTGGAAAAGCCAATAGGCATGGCTTTGTTACTGCTTGTTTTTAAGAATCGGCACTGCACTACTGGCCAACCATGACTTAGAAAGGAAACATTAACATAGGGAGGCAAGAGCTTCAAACTATAACAAATTACATGTTTACATTATTGCACTGCACTGGAGGGAGTGGTGGGGTCATGGTGGGTGAATGTGGGAGAGGGCAGGAGAGATCCGGGTTGGCTTTGATTGTGATGGGCAGCAGATGCCAATGAAGTGGGACAAGGAGGTAGAAAGAGCAGAAGCGAGAAGTGGCACAAGGATGGGACAGTTAGGTTGATAGCAAAGGAGGAGTGGAGGGAACAAGATGTCGAGTAGACAGAAATAGAGTTATTCAGGCACTGAGAAACCAGACCACTGATTGCTTTTTCTAAACTAGGTAAACGAACTTGAAAAGGTAGGGGTTGTGCATGGAGTGTAAGTCAGCGTGGTGTTGTTAGGATGTAGTGGGGAAGAATGTAGGTAGGATATCGGCAGTGTAGGTAGTGAAGGTGAGGGCTAGTGGGACAAAGGAGTAGAGAGGAAGGGCAAGGAGTAGGCTTGAGCAGCAGTCGACTTGGCTGAACCCGAGGGTAGAGATTACATTTTTCATAGAGTGGTAAGAACCTGATGGATTTTCCAAATGTTGCAAAGGTTAATACAAGCAGCAGAGGCAGTGGTACTGGTGAGATAGAAGATGAGATAGTAGGATAGCATTGGAAGATGGCTTCCATTTTTGAAGAGTTCTGCGTGAGGCAGTGGAGATCCATCCAGTGACAGATTGTAGTGAGACAGTTTGTGATCCATTCCAAGATGGCTGGGTTGAAGGAATCAAAGGAGTAAAGAATTTGAGTGGCATCATCAAAGAGATGATAGTGAAAGCCTAAGGATGAGATAAGTCTTTCTATGCCAGAGGTATAGATGGTAAAAAGCTGTGGTCCAAGGATTGACCCTTGGGGGATGCTGACACGGAGAGGGTGAGAGCACTAGATCTCTCCACCTCCTTTCACTCTGGTCTTACCACTTCCTCAAGCTCTTTCCCTACATCTGCTTCCACCTCCATCACTCCGGTTGCCCCCATAACCTTGCACTCCACTCGAGATTTTACCTCCTCCCTTCTGTCTTCTGGTATTACTCCTTCCTCCCTCTTGCCTCCATGTTTCACCAGCTTCCTCCTTTCTTCTGTTCTTATCACCTCCTTCCATGCTGATCCTGGTTTTACTTTCTCCCTTATGTCCTCTGTTCTCATCATCTCCATTCACTTCACTCCATATGTTACTTCCTCGCTCCTTTCCTCTGATTTCTCTCCTTCCTTCTACTCCACTCCAGGTTTTACCTCTTCCCTCCTGTTCTGTAATATTACTGTTTGAGCTATCGCTCCCTCCCTCATATTTCACAAACTCTCTCCTATTTAGACAGCTCCACTGGCTCTTAAAAAATATGGCTGCTGTTGGAATTGAGCTTTCAGCAAGATGCACAGGTCCTGCTTGACCGAGCAGCTAGCTTCCCTCTAAACATATACCTCCAATAGGCTGGTAGAGAGCAAGCTCTCTTTGGCCAGACCGAAAAATGCCAAAATAAAATGTTCTTGCAAGCATCTATGTGGCATTCATCCTCAACTTTTACAGTAGATTCACTGGTCTACTTCCTTCGGCAAAGACATGGACACACATGGGACAAACCCATTATTTACCAAGAAGAATGGCAGCTCCATCTGGTACTGAGACTGCTGTTTGTACCTTAGATATCACCAATAAAAAAGCCCTTTTCTTTCGCAATTTTGAAATAATTGGGGTTTCACCCACAGCTATGCAGGATAATGTGGACATCCGTACAGTATCTGGGGTTGTTGCTGGTATTTATTTTCAATGGCTACAGGGCTGGTATGTTGGTGCTGAATGTTCTTTGTGGGTACGACCAGACTCATTTGCAAATGGAATGTCTCCTCTGATATGGCAGAGTGAGCTAACACCTGATTGGAGACCTTTGTAATTGGGCTCCATCCCACAGAAAAAAGTCTTGTTTTGTTCCTTCTCAGTAGAGGGGCCGTCATATTTTTTGGCAAATTTTAAAATGCTGAGTTAACTGACTGTAGACATGAAAGGTTTGCTTTCTGTGCCTAGCAACACCATATGAATGATATGAAGCAGGACAGACGCATGCGTTTGGAGTTGCTGTTTGTATTCTTTTTTGGGAGAGTTGTCTAGTATTTCGGTGCTGCACTGTCTTTGAAATAATATGATAGGTTACTTATAACACACTAAATACCCAGAGGTTTCTAAGCGCAGACCCGGGGATCGAACCTGTGTGGCTCCGTGTCGTCTTGCTTACAAGGGTGGCACGTTGCCCCTGAGCTATACTCCCGAGACTGGCAGGACCAGACTGATATGAACACGGATATTTCTCCCTTGCTATGAAACAGACACCTAAACCATGATAGTAGTACACCCTCCAGAAAGGGCACCATAACATAGAACAGGCTATGTGGTCTTGTTTGTTCTCAGTAAATGAGCTCTCATACATTTTGGCAAAAGTGGCTTAATACAGCAACATATCTGCATGCATGACCATACTGTGTAAGAAATGTGTGTTCCACCTTAGGTACTTTTTTGCATGTAAATGTTACCTGGAAACAGCTGCATCCAAATGAAAATGGAGCTCTGGTTATGTACGCATTATTCAGAGACATCTGCAGCAGCGTTTATTGTGATGATATCCTCTTCAGATCTATTTATTCCAAATCTAGTACTGAAGTCAAACCTATGGTTCAGCTATACTTGGCCGTTTTTCTGGGTCCTTAACAAATAGCAGAAACGTTTGGACCAAGATCACACCATAACAAACTCTTCCACTTGAGAAAAACAGGTCTGAACCTCTGTAGGGGCCAAACGGGGCCAGACCTATCTTGCAGACCCCGGAGTAGGCATGTGGAGGATCCCCCTGAATCCCAAGAGACTTCCTAGCCTTGGGGGTATCCCCCATCAGAATGCCCCCGCCAGCCTTAGTAACAAACAGATTGGGCACAATATGGCCAACATGGCAGGGAGACAGAGAAAGAGCATTTCACTTTCTGAGCCACTACTATGGGCATAGTGAATTCTCCAACAGTGAGGCCTATTTTTCTAAGCCGCAACAACTCATGAGCGCAGCTCACCGAGAAGTCTGGGGTCCATGCACGCACTTTCTTGCAGTGGTGGAGCAAAGGGGAGTGGAGGGGAGTGGCCCAGTGCACCCTCCACCCCCAAGCCTCCCGCTAGAGCGCTATTATCCATCCCCTTTCGCCATCACCAAAAGCTGCTGCCGCGACAGCTCTCATGTGCGCACCTGGAAGTACCAGGTTCTGGAAACAATACATCATAGTTGTGAGTGGGAGGTGTCAGACCTTACTGGCAGCACACTGGCAGCACTGACTTTCTCTGTGTAAAAGTGTGATTAAAAAAGGCCCTCTGATGTTGTAATACATTTCCATAGTTGAAACAGACATCTGTCAATCACACTAAACACCCTCACCACAGTCGCACCTGAACACACTTGTCCAACCGAGGGCCGACCTCCTGTAACGATAAAAGGAGACCGGGACAGAAAGAGTGTGTGGGTATCCTGGGTAGGGCTAGAGAGGAGGTGATTGGAGCATGGATGGGAGTGCGATGAGGGGGGACGTGCAAGAGAAAGTGAAGAGAAGGTGAAAGAGGATAGCGGAGCAGTGAGGGGGGACAATGAGAGGAGAAAGAGGATTGAGGGTTGGAGAGAAAAGAGTGAGGTGGAGAAAAGAGGAATGGAGGTCAGGGAAAACACACAGAGTGGGATGAGGACAAGACGAGAGCAGAGGCATGATAGCGGAAAGCAGAGATGGGCGAAAGAGGTAAAAATAGAAAAGTGGAGAAGGCAAAAGCAGAAAAAGTGGTGAAGGGAGAAGAGATGAGAGCAGGTGGATGGAGACAGAGTGACAGGAGGTGGAGAGAGGGCATAGACCAAAGGAAGTGGCAAAGAGAGATAGTGTCCAAGGAGGAAAAGAGAGTGAAGGACACTAAGGAGTCCAGTTCCTAGAAAGGAGGACATATAAACGAAGAAGTAAGAGACTGAAAGGGTGAGTTAAAGGAGGGGAAGCAAATCAAGTGCCAAAAAGGGCACAAAAGAAGGGGAAGTAGTAAAGTGGAGGCTGGAGTTGATAGAAACTAGAGAAAGGCAGAGAGTTGAGGTCAAGGAATACGATGCATGGAAGACTGTCAAGGAGGCCAGAAAGGGGTTAGGAAGAAAGGAACCGACATTGCCTGATAGAGGAATGAAGGAGACCAACAGAAACGAGAAGAAGGGAGGAGAAGAGGAATAATGAGAAGAGAGGAAAAGAGGAAAGGAAAAGGAAAGAAGTAAAGAAGTAAAGGGGACTATATATATATAAATATATATACATATATATATGCACATATATATATATATATATACTATATACACTAGCCGTTCCCAGCGTAACATACATCGTTCTAGCATATCTTAAAGGTCAATATGGGTTGGTAATTCAAAGGGTCATTTCTGTACCCCTTCTTAAGTATCAAAATTAACACTGATCACTTCCAGGAAGGTCCCTGTGACTTATTAATGGTCACCACTGATCACTTTCAGGAAAGGGGCATAAGTGCCTGTGACTTATTAATGGTCATTGAAAAGGCTAAACATATAGGTAACTGTCTTCTTTTGAATTTAAAAGGCATATTTCTATCAGATGGAATGAGAGGTACGCAGTATAAGAACGAAATCTAATTTCCTTCGATTACACAGGCCTCTATGATGTGTCTTTGTAGACGCGTAATTGTCAACCATGTTCCATTGCAGAGTCCCCGTGATGGCATACGATTGCATAGTAGCATAATTACAACACCTATTTTCAGTTTTAGCTCATGAAGAAAGAGGCATTCGTCCTACAACGTTTCGCTCTTTAGAGACTGAAAAGTTGAGCCGGTAATTAACTGTTCATTGACACTTTACCCGCGTGTCCTGCGTGGAGAGAAGTGGGGTGGAAAGAAGTAACTTGAAATTATTCTGAATGTTTGCGATATTGGAAGGTGAAGGTGACTGCATAGAACTGTGTTCATTCTGCTTGTTAGAATGATAACTGTTGTTGAATGGGAAGGGCACACAGAAGTGCACTTTGTCATTTGGACAGCATAAGGCAACCTAACACTGATAAATATAAATTACATCAGCTGAGTAAGGAAACATACCTAAGCATTATATATATGCACTGAATAAATGTTGTTAAAGGGACGTTATGGTTAATATGCACTAATAAAAACTAATCAAATTCAGGGAAAAAACTTTGTTAAAAGGGACTTTATGGTTACAAGTAAAACTGAAAAACCCAAGAAATTCACCTGTTATGCTAAACTATTCAACCATAACTTGCGCCACCGCTATGCACTGCTAACACTCAGGACATTAAACATGATGTCACTTCTAAGGCCCCTGTCTGCTCCCTCTCCGCTTCCGGAAAGCTAATTGGGGTCCACCCTGCACCTTAACCACAATGATGCTGCCACCAAACTCCTCTAAGAAATCCGGACTGCCTTGATATTGTCACCTCCAGATCTATGGGTTAGTTCCCTCCTTCTGGACTCACTCCTACCACCTTTGACTATCACTATTTATACTGCTTGTTACTCCCATGTTGTCATCCCGATGCGCAGTGCTTCTTAAAACCCTTTGCTGACATCTGAATCTCTGAAAGTCACATCTAGCTGTCTTTGCCTTTTTGCTAGAAAGTCACATCTTGCTGTTTTTGCCTTTATGCTAGAAATTCAAATCTTGCTGTTTTTGCCTTTTTTCTAGAAAGTCAAATCTAGCTGTTTTTGCATTCTGCTAGAAAATCAAATCATGCTGTTTTTGCCTTTTGCTAGAAAGTCTAATCTTGCTGCCCATTGCTAAATTCGCTGTATTTTGCTTGTATACTGTTGCTTCTCTGTAACTTGCCAGCCAAGTGACCTCACCCCTCTCTGTTGTCCCACAACTACCTGCCTTAGCCCCCCCCAGCTTCTCCATCCTCTCCTCACTTCCACCCCCATGGCGCTTTCTGTTTATCCTATTTTTTCCAACTGCTTCTCCATTGACTATCATTCCCTTCTCACTAAGTCTGGTAGGAAGAAGTTCAAAAAGGATATCTTGGCCTCTAACCCTGGTTTTACTATCGCCAACACCTACTCCAATACTTCCTCCAGACAGACCCTCACCAACATCCTCTTTGTCGTTCCTTCGCCAGATCTATGGACTCTTCATATGATCTCTGTGTTCTGTCCTATCTCCTCCTCTCACATTAATGGTAGCACTCTCTGGGAAGTTCTCATGGCTTCCTTTGACTCTTCTAAAGTCAACATTAATGTCTACCTTAATGGCACTGTCATGGTCCAAGGCCCTCAGGCCAATCTCCTTCTCTTTGATAGGCGCTTCCCTCGCCTCATCAATTTCCTCTCATCTCCTGCTGTCCCCGCCTCTCCCCCCTTGGCTGCCTTGCCCTCTCTCTCCTCTTCCTCTGTCCCTCCTAGGGCTCTTTCTGCTCTGCAGGGCATACCTCTGATCTGTACCCCTCCCCGGAAGGTCTTTAAGGCTGGCAAGCTTCTTCATATTGCCACTCTAAACTCTCGCTCTGCTGTCAAAAACTCCTCTGACATCTGCCACTTCCTCCAAGAACTAGACTTTGATGTTCTTGGTCTTACCGAGACATGGTTCACGGCCAGCTCTGTCATGAGCTTTGACACTCTCCTCCCTGATGGCTAAAAGATCCTCTCTGCACCCAGATCCTCCCTGTCCGGTGGGGTTTGGGGGGTAGCCCTGATCTATCCTGAGTGTATTCCTGCCTCTATCATTCCCACTCAGACCTGCTCCTCTTTTGAATGCCTTGTCTGTAGGCTCTCTCTCTCTCCTACCCATTCTCTTACTGTGGCTACCATCTACCGGCCTCCTGGTCAAATCACCTCATTTCTCTCTGAGTGGGCGGACCTCTCCTCCTCCCTCCTGGCCTCTACCACTCAACTCCTCCTCCTCTGTGACCTCAATATCCATTTAGACTCTCCTTGTTCCTCCTCTGTACTCTTCCGTGACCTCTGCGACTCCCTCTCCCTGTCCATCCTCCCCTCTGGCCCGACTCACTCAGCAGGGCACACACTCGATATCTTGATCTCCTCTGACCTCCCCCTCTCCATCCCTCTGACCACTCCTCTCTCCTGGAGCAATCATTCCCTCCTCTCCTCTCATCTCTCTCTCTCTTCCCCCCCCAAGCCAAGCCTACCCCAACACTGCCACCTACCTTCTTGGACATCTGGCCCATGAAGCGTGTGTCAGTTGAGGCTTTCGCCGCCACCTTCTCTCCCCCCCTCCACCTCTGGCTGTCACACATCCTGACACAGCCCTGTCTCTGCTCTACTCTTCAATTTTTGATACTCTTGATGCGTTTGCCCCTGTCATGAGGATCCATTTGAACTCCAAAGCCAAGTGCAAATTGTGGTATTACTCTGACCTAGCTACACTTAAATGTAAGTGTAGGGCGGCTGAGAGGAAATGGAGGGCTTCTTGTTGATCCTCTGATAAACAGGCGTGTCGCCTGCTTCAAAGGCAATACCAACTCTCTGTCCTCACCAAGAAGAGCATCCACATTTAAGCTTGTGTCTCTACGGCATCTAACAACTCGGCCAAACTCTTTAAAATCTGCAAGGAGATTGCCAACCCTGCTGCAGTCTCTATCTCTCCTGTTGCCTTCCAGGCTCTTTGCAATGCCCTTGCCTCTCACTTTATCTCAAAAACCCATGACATCCTGTCCACTCTCTCCACCCCTCCCCCTCCTCTACCCTCTCCGTCTGTGCTTGCTGACCCTCCTTCAGCCACCCCGAACCTTCTTCTTGTCCTGTCCTCTTTTCTCCCCTGACGAGGTCGCTGGGCACGTCCGATCTATGAAAGCCTTGTCAAAAGAGTTTCATCCCTGTTCCTCTTAAACCATGAAGGACCACATTGACAGCCTCGCTCCAGCCCTTGCTGATTTTTGCAACCACTCCTTTGCCTCCGGATCCTTCCCCTCCCCTCTGAAGTACTCCCCTGTGCATCCTCTTCTCAAGAAACCCACAGCTGACCCTTCTTGTCCAGCTAACTATCAACCAATTTCCATTACTCCCTTTCTGGGCAAACTCCTGAAAAAGCTGGCCATCTCTCAGCTTAACCTTCATTCCAATTCTGCTGGCTGTCTCCATGACCACCAATCTGGCTTCAGAGCTGCCAGAAGCACGGACACTGCTCTCCTGAGCATCTGTGAAGATCTGCTCTCCACCCGTGACTCTAACATTCCCTCTGTTCTCACCCTACTCAATCTCTCTTCTGCCTTCGACATTGTCAACCATACCATCCTGCTCAACCATCTCTGTGATAACCTGGGTATCACTGATCAGGCTCTGGCCTGGCTGACCTCTTTCCTCTATGATCGACCCTCCCAGGTCCAACTTGGGTCCTTCCTATCATCTATCTTCCTCTCTACCTGTGGTGTTCCCCAGGGGTCTAACCTCTCGCCCTGGCTTTTCAACCAATACCTGGCAACTCTCGCACACTGCATTGCCATTTTCTGCTCAAATTTCCAGTGCTACGCTGACAACACTCAACTCATGTTCAGGCTGCCCTCGGCCTCCTCCTCTCCCTCTCTCATCTCTGATTGCCTAACTGTCATTCAATATTGGTGTGCCACCAATGATCTTTGTCTGAATGCCAGCAAAATAGAGATCCTCCTCATCGGCACACCATCACCATCCTTTCCCCTCACTCTCTAGCCGGCCTCCCTTGGCCCTCCTCGTACCCCCACCTGCGAGGCTGAGAACCTCGGGGTCATCTTTGACTCTACACTTTCATTCTCTGCCCACATCTCTGATGTCTCTAAAAAGTCAAACTTCCTACTGCACCTCCTCAGAGGTACTCTGCCTTTCCTCTCCTCCCAGAAGCTCATGGTCTCCCAAGCTCTGGTTCTCTCTAGGTTGGACTATTGTAACAGCCTCTTTCTAAATCTACCTGCCTCTACTCTCTGCCCTCTGCAACTAGTCTAGAACAGTACTGCGAGACTTGTCCTTGCCTTCAAGCCCTGAGATCGTATCTCTCCAGCTCTGAAATCTCTCCATTGGCTCCCAGTGGATGCAAGGATTAAATTAAAAACCCTCTGCATTCTGGGGCCTGGGTCCAAAATACCTTCAGCTGTCCCGGCGCAAATATCTCCCCTCTCGAGCTCTTCGCTCCTCTACCTCTAACTCCCTCAGGGTCAGTCGTTTTTCAAAGAAATTAGCTTGGGGTAGGTCTCTTTCTTCGGCTGGGGCCGCCCTCTCGAACAGCCTGCCTGCCACTCTAAAAATTGAGCAGAACCATCGCATTTCCGGAAGCAACTCAAGACCTTTCTCTTTGCTTCTGCTTTTGCTCCCCCTCTCCCCTGCTGATCTGTTCCCTCTTGGCACTGTGTACCTGGCCACCCTCTGTCCTCCGAGCCCAGGTACCTACTCACCCTGCCACCCTCCCGCACTGCATCCGTGCCACCCCTTGCACTGGGGTCTGTATCTGTAGCCATTCAGTCCCCCCCTTTTTCTTCCTTTATCAGACCCAGCCTGTCTGCTGCCTTAAACCCAGCACTGCCATTTGCTGGCTGCATCACCACTGTTTTTTGCCTTTATTATTTATTATTTATGTATTTATTTATTACGATTTATCTGTTTCTCCTTTGCGCTGCACTTTCATGCACATTTCCCCCCCGTGCCCCATGCACTTGCGCGTTCTCAATGTCACTGAGCCTAGTAAGATCGTTGTTTTGTTCTCCTCTGTTCTCCTGCCTTGCCGTGCTCTGAAACACTTGTGTACGAGCGCGATATAAATAAAATATCAATATCAATATCAATATCAATGTCACAAATGACATCATCAATGGCATCTGGCCACTGGCAATGGCCACAGGCTATACCTCAGTCACCAAAGGTATATCACTAATTTGTGTACCTACATTATGACACTTAATAAATAAAAATTAAAAGTGTCAAAATGTATATACAAAAACAGTCATATAACTTAGCCCCCACTTGACAAAATCCATTCAAGGTTGGGTCTATACTTGTTCTTCAAACTTTTGTGCAGATTCATCAAATGGCAACAAAGTTATAAGACATCTAAAAATGTTGAGACCCCTCTCTTGATAAAATCCCACCAAACCTTACAAAAACATTAATATCTGGGTCTAAATTCTTTTTGCAAACTTCTGTGCAGATTTGTCAAATGGTGCCAGATTTACGAGCCTTTCAAATATTTTGGGAGCCCCCTCTAATTTTGCCCCCTCTTGGTGTAACAGCACCAGACCTGGCAGAACCATTCAGGGTCGGGTCTACAATGATATTGCCAAATGTCATGCAGTTTCAATGAGTGGCGCCACAGTTATAAGCCATCCAAAAAATGCTTTTTACAGACCCTTTAATACAGAAATATGCATGGTTGCATGGATATCCCCAAACATCTGAGATTTTTGACTTTTTATGGTCATATCCTATCCCATCATCATCACCCCTCACCTCCCCAGAGATTATTTGGAATGTTGTGTTTTTTAATATGTTCGTGGGCTACCGGCACAGTTCGCGAATCCAACATGCCGTCCGTTTCAAAGGTTTTGACGCACCTCAAGATTTTAATTGACCAATCAGCAGACATGTACGATATTCGCGAACGTCACATGGCTCTCTGATTGGTCCAGAGGCGTCTACAGAATCTGAATCAGGAGGTGAGTCCACAGACTGGACCCAGATATCACTAATTTGTTTGGACCTACTTTTTGGCCATTTTAAAAAGAACTACTGGACAGATTTAGCACGCTTTCGGGACCAAGCCGCAACTCCTTGCGCAAGATTGGTGCAAAAACATCCAGCGGTTTGGGCTGTAGGCGCGAGCAAACATCTTTTTCCATTATGTCTTTGAGGATTTCTAAAGTTTTCGGATCGCCCCTATAACTTTGCCCGCCCTTGACGAAACTGCACCAAAATGTGCATAATCATTCAGAGGTGGCCATTTACCTGTTTTGCAAAGTTTGGTGAGGATGCGTAAAACTTTGCCAAAGTTATACAAAGCCCAAAAACTGTTCTTCCTATGGATTGAGCATATTAACCATAACTACTCGGCCGCTCCTGCAGTACGTAAAATAGTCAATTTGAGCCAAATCACACATTCCGCAATGCCACTTAGTAGTCTTTGCTGGAGGTTCACTACCAGTTCTGAGCCACATCAGCAAGGCATTGTGGGTATAAAAATATATATATTCAGCAGAAAACCTTTAGTTTCGACTGAGTTAAGATGATTTGAATCAGTGCAACACAACCCAGGAACTTTACAGGGCGTGGGAAGTGAAGATGATCTGAACTCGAACTTCGAACTGGATCATCTTAACTGTCTCAACTAATGTTTTTTCACTCACTGTCCATGCTGAACCAATTATTACAAAAAACAGCATTAGGCTATGGCCAGTGGCCCTACATATGGCCCTGCCTAGTAACTAATCAGAACCCACTGGCAATGGTCTTCAGCCATTGCTGTCCACATTGCAGCAATTACACAAAAAGGCGGTGGGCAATTGGCCACTTGCTATGGCCTTCAGTGTATCCACTGTCTATGTTGCACCAATTAGACTAATAGATCGTAGTCATAGCAGATGGGCCGGGCCAACAATCGAGACCCATATCTTCATCACTATTAAATTATCAGACCCCACCGGCCATGTGTGCTGCCCCTGTCAAACCAACACTATTAAAATTGTATGGGCTGCTGACCATTGGCCCATTGCCACTTTTGTTCCTCCTCCTTTCATTTCCGCTATTGTTTCAACTAGAAAATTCTTCCAGTAACATACCGCTATCAACTCGATGCAGCCTTTGTAACCAAGGCAATCATTACCGCAGTAAAGCATGGTTTGCTGATTGCTGTGATCATAGAGAAAAAAATGTCAACAATTTAAATGTCTTCCCCATCCGCATTGCCAGCATCAATGTGCATCCCTCCTCCTTTCTAGGTCCTCCGACCTGCCCCAATCTGTGTAAATCCTTGTGACCAGCTCCTATTAACCCCTTTCACTTTCAGGTTGCGTTGATAGTTATTTATTTATTTAGCTTTGTTAAGGCGCCTAGAAACACTTGTGTACAGGCGCGTTATAAATGCCATATCAAATCATATCATTACACAACAATGAATTGTGTTTCAAAGCGCCCCCAATATATTGTTTTTCCACCTGAGTGCATTTTGTGACGGTTCCATGGGAATCTCTCAGGAATATTGCAGGAATCCAGCAGGAATGCTGCATTCAGTCAAAAACATTCTGCCCCTCACCACCTCTACCATAACGTGAAACCAGTCAATTCCCCCCTCAATGTCTCATTTTGAACACTTCTCTTTTCTCGGTTTTCCATGGGATGCCTACAGTAATCACTTGCATGAGGGCAAAACAAAAATGGCAGCTTTTCATTTCTGGAAACCCTCGCTTCTGCAATGCACAATGGGAGATTTAAAAACTTGTTGTTGCACTTGGTGCCTTCATTGTCTGTCAATTTTTTTTAAAAACGACTGGATGGATTAACACCAAAACATAAACAGGAATAGCTGCAACCCTTTGTGCCCAACTTGTTTCTATTTGTTGCAAATCATACAGTGGTTTTTGTACTACAGATGTTCAATGGAAGCACATTTTTCTCTATTGGGAAATGAGCTTGAGGAGGGAAGAGGACGGTCAAATAAAATAAGCTGCAGAGATCATCAGGGGTTTGCTACAGTAAGTTTCAGGAAGCTCGAGGATGACAGAACAAATAACTGCACTGCTCTTCCAAAGAGTAAGACAGAAACAAAACTTTCTGATTGGATCCTGCTTGCGGATTGCTGGTGTAGACTGCTGGTTCGTGTTCAGTAGCCAATACAGACTGCCATGTTCACAAACAATGCCCCGAGAACCCACCGACCACGACGCATCCACCCCGCTGCATTCCCCAGCCATATCTGTTGGCTCCATCTTTATTCCTAGTTTGCCTGCTATAAATGCCACAGGAAAGGGCAAAGGTCTTAGTGAACAGACCGTAGCACCAAAAGTCATTTTGAGTGTGTAGATAAAAAGGCATGAAACAGCCCTACACCTGGAGCTGGTTTAAAAAACCAGACGCAAGTCCTTGAGCTGTTATGTTATCATGGTTTGTAAATCACCGTAAATACCAAAAGCTGTCTAGGCGCTAAAGGGACCAGAATGAAGCACTGGACGTCACAAGGATTAGAATGTGGGTGGGGGCAGGGGGTTATGCGATAGAGGACTAGTTTAAGATTTGTTCAAAAGACCAATTGTAAGACATTTCCAGAAAGTTAGGAGATGTGTCTCTCTTGGAAGCAGGGCTGGAAGAGTACTCCAGAGTCTATAAGCCTGGATCACGAAAGTACGTCCACCCTGGCTTTCTTTCCGTTACCTAGGAATAATCTGTTTCCTGTCCAAGTTGGATCTTAAGGACCGGGAAGTAGTATACAATCTGGATTTAGGTGCAAGTGGGTTAGAATCAGGGGGCATAGGAGAGCTTGAAAACACCAGACACATGCTCTTGAATATGATCCGGTTTTTAATAGGGAGCCAGTGTAGGGAGCCAGTGTAGGGAGCGCCAAGCTGGGGTAACGTGACCGTATTTCTTGACTTTCATTATAATGTAGCCACAGTATTTGCACTCTATGGAAGCATGTGATCAGATGATTAGTTGTTGCTAAACAGATGGTATTGTTAAAATCTAACCTAGATTGTAATTTTTCTTTTATAACACGCTTAATATGAGCAAATGAGTTCTAAGGGCGGTATCGGGATTCAAACCTTCCAAGACACACGTGTTGCCCCTGAGCTATCCTTCCTCCCCAAAGATGAGACCGGGGAGTTCATTATGAGAACCAGGTGAGGAAAGGAGAGAAAAGGAATAATGTACTTTAATTTCCTGATAATAAAGAAACAGGATTTTGTAACAGAAGCTATTTAGTTGGTCAATGTTAATTTGTTATCCACAATGATGCATAAGTGCTTGACTTCAGCTTGGGGTCATATTATCCATAGGAATCTGACCAATAAGACAGTAGCCAGGAATCAGGTTTCTCATTCACGATAAGAATTTCAATTTGATTAGGATTAATTTTTAAAAGGCTTTGGTCCATTCAATGTTTCATAGATGACAGTCTTTGATCTTTAAGGACAGAGTATCGTTACCTTTGTTAAAATCAACCAGGTCTGGGTGTCAACTGCAGAGTTAAAGAATTTTACTCCTGATTGATGCAAAATGTCCATTAGCGGTGGAACATATCAAAGTAAAGAGAATCAGCGACAGATTTGAACCATGTGGGAGCCCGCATTGCAACAGTCGTGAATAAAACTGATAAAGACATCCCCAACATCAGCCACTTCAAGGGCATCAGAGGCTGCATCAGGAGAAGCGGGTTGCACTGAAGCTTCCCACCACCACGAGGCATCAATTTTGTGACCAGTAACACGCCCATCTGCAGGTTAGCCCACCCGGGCTGACCCTTGTGTGGGTTTTGCATACGGCGGAATCTGGCAGCAATTGATGATATTGCATTAAATTATTTTCAATATGGGGTCATAACGAATCGAGTGCCATATGTACATTTTGGGCACTTCTTATATATAATCACTGTCCGTGCCGCGACCGTTCCAACATGGCTGCCTCCATTTGAGCACCAGAGTGCTTTGGTGGACTAACTGCCTGGGGCCTTGTTATAGGCTGAGCTCAAGACATCAGGGCCAATCAGGTTCATCGGCAGGTGAGCGCCAGTCCTCGTCCAAATGCCCACTCCAGGCCCCTGCTCTCCAGATCCTCCCTCACTCCCCTGACATCAGCCACTTCAAGGACATCGGAGGCTGCATCGGGAAAATCGGGTTGCACTGAAGCTTCCCCCCACCATGAGGCATCCATTTCATGATCACTACCACGGCCATCTGCAGGTAAGCCCACCTGGGCTGACCTTTGTGTGGGTTTTGCATACAGTGGAATCTGGCACCAGCAGGTGAACGCCGGCCCCCGTCCAAAGGCCCACTTCAGGCACATGCTCTCAAGATCCTCCTTCACTCCTCCCTCACTCCCCCGACATCAGCCACTTCAAGGACATCAGAGGCTGCATCAGGAGAAGCAGGTCACACTGAATTCCCCCCCCCACCACGAGGCATCCATTTCTTGATCACTACCATGTCCATTTGCAGGTAAGCCCACCTGGGCTGAGCTTTGTGTGGGTTTTACATACGGCGGAATCTGCCAGCAATTCATGACATTGCATTAAATTATTTTCAATATGGGGCCATAATGAATCGAGTGACAGATGTAAATTTTGGCACTTCGTATATGTAATCACTGCCTGTGCCGTTACCGCTCCAACATGGCCACCTCCAATTGAGCATCGGAGTGCTTGGGTGGACGGACCGCCTGGGGCCTTGTGATAGGCTGAGCCCAAGACATCAGGGCCAATCAGGGTCGCAAGCAGGTGAACGCTGGCCCCGTCCAAAGGCCAGCTCCAAAGGCCTCTGTCTGAGCCTGTCAAGGTCTAGGAGGGATTGGGGGGCTCCCACCTTTTCCTTCTCCCTCCTCTAACTATGGAGCTGCCTCCTGATAAACAGGCTGCCACCTTACAAACTCGGGCCCCTGCACCCCCACACTCTCTACAGATCCACCAGTGAGTAATGGCTGAACACTTCCACTGCCTCCTCCACTAACAACACTGAACCAAGTTGTGCCCATCTAACTCCGCCTCCTTGCCCCACCTAATCTACTCCTTCTCTCAATGCATTTTGCGTCCCTTTTTGGAAATTCGAATTTAGGTGTGTGTTTTTAACATCTTTGTAACACATTTTGCATTGTATTTTTGTGTCCCTATTTTGGGAATTCAAATCTAGGTGTGTGTTTGTAACATCTTTGCATCCCAATTTGCTTAGCATGTTGTGTCCCTTTTTGGAAATTAGTATGTAGGTGTGTGTTTTGAACAACTTCTCACCCCAATTTCCATTGCACTTTGTGTCCCTCCTTGTAACTACTAGGTCGCCTGGTGAGTTTGGGTTTGGACTGTGCTCCGCAACCACTACTCTTTCCTTCAACTTTCCTCTGCCGCCCCTATGGCACTCAACATCTCCTCTTTCTTCTCTAACTGCTACACTATCACCTACCCTCCCTCTCTCACAAAGTCTGGAAGAAAAAAAGCACAAAAAAGACATCCTGACCACTAACCCTGGCCTACCCATCGCAGCTATGTCAGTACAACTTCCAGACAGGTCTTCACAGATATCATCTTCTCTGTCCCCTCTCCAGATCTATGGACTCCTCATCTCATCTCTACTGTGTCCCCTTTCACATCCTCTTCTATTAATGGTAGCAGCAAATGGGAAGTCCTCTTGGCAGGCTCTGCATCATCTAAGCATATCATTAATGTCTATCACACTGGCACTATCTTGGTTCAGGGCCCACAATGAAACCTCCTTCTCTTTGACCGGCACCTGCCATCCCTCATCAACTTACTTCCAACACCTGCTGCTACTCCCTCTTCCACTCTCTCTGTCCCCTCCCCCCGAATGGTGTACCACGTTCCCAAAGGTTGAGACCTCCTGCATCTACCAACACTTAATGCTCGTTCAGCCATCAAACACTCTGCTGACGTCTGCCTCCTCCTTGAAGACATTGACCTTGACATCCTTGCTCTTACAGAGACATGGTTCAATGCCAGCTATGAGAAACCAAAGGGTGTCTCACCTGCTAGTCCCCAGGGATCTCTCCCTCAGGTCGCCAGAGCATGGCCATCACCTTTGGATCCAGACCCTGTGGTGGACAAGTGTGGAAGGATCACCTGGGTGAGGAATCTGCAGGGAGAGGGGGTGGGGCAGCCAGTGGTGAGACTAGGTATTCCTCCCTTTCCCGTACCCAAGATCCCTCCTATTTCATAGGATTCTCCAAGTCCAACTTCCCCTCCCCTAGCCACACAAACACTGGGCCGATGTAGAGGGGGGCTGAGAGTAATAATGCTAACTCTGACACATCACATTGGACATGCCCCGTTAATTTGGTCAGGCAACGTCAGGCTCTTGACTCTAAGTGCATACATCCAATACCAATTAGCTCTCCTCACACGATAAAAGGCAGAACATAGAGACACACTCTGTGCAAGGTGGAACGCAAGAAAGAGAAGAATTTGTGGGGCGAAGGCGAACCTAGTGGAGCAGAGTAACAGACCGAGGGATGAGAGCCTCGGGTGAAGAACCCCAGGAGTACCCTGCAGGAGGTCCTTGCCTCCAAAAGGCTGCGAAAGATATGTTCAGAAGGCTGAGTCCCAAACTAGAAGGCTGCATTGTGTTTCAAGGATGCCAGTGACCCTCCTGGATGAACGGCAGAGTTGAGGAGGCCAGACCAAACCTGTGGTACTAACCTTGATTCGTAAACTGAAATACAGTAAAGAGTAGAAAGAAACACACACAGCCAGTGAGTTGGCAAGCGACCTGAGAGACCGGTGTGTGCTAAAAAAAGATTGAAGTGGCAATAATCTATCGCACAATTAAAGGCTCCACGTGTGTGGATGAAAAGCAAAGAAATGCAGACCTGCAAATGAACCTTGAAGTAACGATAGCTGTAAAAACAGAGTAAAGGCTGTGGTCCGGCGAAAGGAAGTAGCCCACTCACTCAAAAGTCTCCTAGAAAGTGGAAAAGTTTGTAGCAATAAGGAGAATGAACTGTAAAAGCTAGGTGATTGAAATCGACACTGAGAAAAGGGGAGAGTAAAAAGGTGAACGTTGAATTTTGATGCATAATACAGTGAACTACCCAGACCAGGAAGCACTGGGGCAAATAATATAGGAGTGTGAGTTGAAAGCTGGAAAGTCAAAGTGGTCCTGTGGAGCTCTGTAGACAAAAAGCCACGCACATTTGAAAGTCTTCAACATCAGGAAACGGTCCGAGCCCAACTGAGGGAGACCGAAGGTTGTAATAAGTTAGGGGAAGGGAACCCCTAAAGGAGGTAAATTAAGCTTTGGTATGGGAGCCCCCTGCAAATGTTGTAGAACTTTTGCTGTCAAAGGTCTGAGCCCGGATAAACATGTACAATTGCTTTAAGAGGTCTGAGCCCGACATCGCTGGACCGACGAGAACCTTTTGGTGAACTGTGTTTTGGAAATTGGAAAGTAAGAAGTTTAGGTGGAAGGGCAGGCGGCCTCAATCCACATCTTGAACTGCTTTTGTGTTAAGAGCCTGAGCCAGAGTTTGTCATCTTGCCTACAGGGACCACCTCACTCCGTGCTGTCCAACGTGGGGAGGAGAGCTGACTCAGCCACATTTATTCTTTACATTTGAACACTGACTTTTCTTACTCTTCCTTCGAGAGCCTGGCTCGCAAGCTGGTCATCTCTCCTTCTTCCTCATTGACCATTGCCACTTTCTACAGTCCACCTGCTTCCACCACCTCGTTCCTCTCTGAATGGGGCGATTTCTGCTCCTCTCTCCTCACAACCTCCACAAAACTCCTTCTCATGAGGGATTTCAACATCCATCTGGACTCCTCTATCATGACATCCTCTTTCTTCTGTGACCTTTGCACCTTGCTCTCCCTCTCCATTCTCCCTTCTGGTCCAACACACTCAGCTGGACACATGCTTGATGCCCTCATCCACTCTGATCTTTCACTCTCCTCCCCACTGATCACCCCTCTCTCCTTGTCAGACCACTTTCTCCCCTCCTCTCAACTGGGCCCTCTCAGGCCTTTGAATGCACATCCCCCGGCCCTGCTAAACTCATTCACGAACATCTGTCCGATGAAATGAGTGTCAGCTGCTGCCTTCACATCTACCTTCATACCCCCCTCTGCCCTCACTGCAGACTCTACCTCTTACTCTGCCCTCAGCAACCTCCACCTGGCCATTACTAACACTCTAGACATTCTTTCCCCAGTCATGAGGATCTGCCTGAAACCTGCCTCTAAGCTCAACACCTAGTACGACTCTGAACTTGCAGCCCTAAAATGCAAGTGCAGAGCTGCGGAACAGAAGTGGAAGACCTCTGACTCACCTTCTGATACATTGGCCTGCTCCAAAGACAATACAGACTTTCCATCCACACCAAGAAAAGGGCCCACATTGCCACGTCTCTGGTGCATCTAACAACACGTCTGAGCTCTTTAAAATCGGCAGGGAACTAGCCAACCCTTTTGTAGTCTCCTCCTCCTCCATCCCCTCTCAAGCCCTCTGCAACACATTGGCCACACACTTTACTACAACACCTTAGGACATCCTGAGCTCCCTTGTCTCTCTTGAGCCTCTTCCCCCTCACCCACTGCTTCCTATGGCCTCCCACCCTCCTTCTGCCTTTTGTTCCTCTTTCTCTGCTTTCACACCTGATGAGGTCACCAGAGTTGTCTGCTCCATGAAGGTCTTCTCCAAACAGTCTCCCCCTGCTCCTCCAGAACCATTAAGGACAATATTGTATCTCTTGTCCCTGCAGTTGCTGATTTCTGCAACCACTCTTTTGCCACTGGATCATTCCCGTCCTCTCTCAAGCACTCCCTTGTGTGCCCCCTCCTGAAATAACCATCAGCAGACCAATCTGTCCAGCCAACTACCACTCCATAGCTGTCACCCCCTTCCTTGGAACCTCCTGGAGAAGCTGGCATTCCCCCAACTAACCTCACGCACTGAACTCTTTGGCTGCCTCCATGACCATCAATCTGGATTCTGAGCATCCAGAGGCACGGAAACCACTCTTCTGAACACTCGTGAGCAACAGCTCGCATCCCTGGATTCCAACTCTCCTGCTGTCCCCATTCTTCTTGATCTCTCCTCTGCTTTTGGGACACTGGACTGGCTGACCTCCTTCTTCAGTAACCGTCCACCTCAGGTCATTCTGGGCAATTTCTCCTCCCCTACCTATTTCTCCACCTGTGGTGTCTCCCAGGGCTCCAACCTCTCTCCTTGGCTCTTTAAAAACTACCTCGCTCCACTGGCCTACCTCATTTCCACCTTCTCCCCTAACTTTCAGTGTTACGCAGATGACACACAACCCTTCTTCAAACTTCACTCTGACCCTATCCTTACTTCTTCCATCAGTCCGGACTGCCTATCTGCCATCCAGTCCTGGTGCACTTCCAATGATCTCTGTCTTAATGCCAGCAAGACTGAGATCCTTCCTATTGGGACTCCTGCTCTCTCCTTCTTTCCCTCACTCTGGCCATGCTCTATGGGCTCTCCCCCATTTCAAAGAAATTCTCCCTTTCCTCACTTTCCCCCAGAAGCCCAATGTCTCCAGAGCTCTGGTTCTCTCTAAGCTTGACTAATGCAATAGCCTTTTGCTGAATCTACCCTCTTCCTCTCTACAACCCCTCCAACTAATCCAGAATAGGGCTGCAAGACTTATCCTTGGCCTCAAGCCCAGGGACCGCACCGCTCCAGCCCTAAAAACTCTCCACTGGCTCCCGGTTGCTCCAAGGATCAAATTCAAATCCCTCTGCATCATCTATAAGGCTGTCTGGGGCTGGGGTCCGGGGGCCACACTGCCTACAACTTGCTATAACTAAATACTCTTCCTCTGGATCTTTACGGCCCTCCGGCACCAACTCTCTGTGTGTCAAGCACTTCACTAAACTGGCTGGTGGACAATCTTTTTCTGGCACCCAACTATTGAATAGCCTCCTCCTTCCTCTGCTTCTTGAGCCAGATCTCCTCAAATTCCGGAAGCTCCTCAAGACTTTCCTGTTCACTTCCTACTTCCCTTCCTTCCTCCTCTGCTAATCCCACAGTTGCTGAGATTGGCGACCATGGCCCTTATGTGTCCTGCGGGGCCCTGGCCTCCCACATCCAATCACCTTCAGACTATATCCGCTCCTAGCACTTTCCTTGGCACCCACTGGCCTATGCCACCGTAGGTCTGCACTTACCTACTTATTGGCAGCTGACCTCTCCCTAGTACTTATCTATTTGCTGACAGCTGACGGCTCCCTAGCACTTCCTCCACTTGGCACTTACATCTGATGCTCACTCACAAGCACAGGCACAGCTAGCACTTATCCCTCACTTCCTCACCTCTCTCCTCTTTGTGCACTTGCACGTTCTGAATGCTCACAAGGCATAGTAGGTCTGTCTTCATCCTTCTGTGCTTTAATTGTTTTTCATTTTTATTTAATTTCATTTTTTATATTTTTTTCAATCCCATGGTCCCTCCCCGTTGCCCTGTGGGGGCTTTGAAACACAATGTGCCTGCTGCATTAGTGCCTTACAAATGCACAATAAAATAAAATGGAAAATAAATAAATAAACAAACAAACAAATAAATAAATACAGATGTATTTGCTATCTATCAAAAAAGATTGGACCCATTTAAGGGCATTACCCTGAAGGCCCGCATTATGGAGTCTATCAAGTAATATTGAATGGTTGATAATGCTATTTATTGTTGTAGAATGGGCATTTACTCTAGGGACTTTCCGAGGCATCTTAGGGCTAACTAGGACAGGTCTGAGCTAAACAAAAGAAGAAAGTACTCATTTCAGAAAAGGCCTTTGTTTCAAAGATTTTCAAAATGCACGATAGCCGGAAATGGCTTGAGCTTGAGTGGAAATGGATTTTAATGCAGGGCTGTCAATATTCAATAGTCTCTGCCCCCTCTTCCCAAATGCTTCCTTCACCACATGAAGGATGCATGCCTGTAAAGAATGCAAACGGACATACCAATATAGTTTGACCATAAGAGACTGTAGGGGGCTCTTGAGGGAACAGATGCTGAATTATTTTATTGGAAATCAGCCAATAAGTCTGACAGGGAAGCATAGAAATAGGATTACATAGAATGGCAGAGAAATGGGATCTAGCCTACAAACTCATGGGAGGTTTACATCTGCATAATACATCACTTGGA
Source organism: Ambystoma mexicanum (assembly GCF_040938575.1). Lineage (NCBI taxonomy): Eukaryota > Metazoa > Chordata > Amphibia > Caudata > Ambystomatidae > Ambystoma > Ambystoma mexicanum. The sequence goes on from NC_090921.1 coordinate 467,253,366, forward strand.
ATAGTGACTCATATGTTGATTTTTCATACCGAATATGTGTACTTGTTTGCATGTTTATAGACATCTGGAACGAACTACATGTATATGTCCAAACCGAGGTGGGTAATGGCACCACCGTAGCGAGTGGTGGAGTTACCCCCTGGGTCCCCGGTAACATAGCCGAAGCTGCTAATGGGCTGTGGAAGTCTGGTCCACGGGGTGATGGCAGGACTCTACAGTCAAGCTCCATCTTCAGGGACCTCTATTGGTGTTAGATTGGTACATTTTGTATGCACTGAAAGAGGGATCTATGACAGTGAAGCCATGTACATATTAGTCATAATCAAGATATCCAACCTCAGAGTTTAATATGCCATCTCCATCGGAGTCGTCATCACAGGCATCTCCAACGCCGTCTCTGTCGGCGTCCTCTTGGCCAGAGTTAGGCACAGTCACACAGTTATCCTAGCAAAGAGGAATAGTTTGCAGATCGTTAATGGATGATTTACTTCTGAACAGTTTTCAATTTTTCCAGGACTGACATTTTCTTTCTTTTTACCTTTCTGCAGTTTATGTCCGAGCATCGCAGTCTTTCGTCGGGGAACCCGTCAATATCAGTGTCTCTACCGCAGAGAAAGCCATTTCCTGCCCAGCCAACTGCACACTAGATGGAAAGAAGACAGAATGATCACATCAGTTCCCTGAATTTGCCAGCGCATGTTCAATCGTTACCAAATTTATCAACAGCCATGTTGTTTGATATTAAAAATTGACAGCGAACTCGAATTAATTGAACTTTGAAACACTGGTTTTGTGTCTGGGCGCTTTATAAATAAACAATTCAATACAATTAGATACAATTAGATACAAGGGCCCTCATTACAAGTCAGGCGGTGGACTATGGTGCTGCTAGCACCATGGTCCATGCCGGATTCCGCCATGGTGGATGGCGGAATTACCGCCCCATTCCAAGGTGAGTGGGGCAGTAATTCCCCATTCGCCCTTCCCCATTCCCATTTTTGCCCATAGGGCATAATGGGGATGGGGAAGGCGCTAATGACGGCACCGTAAATTACGGTGCCGTAATTAGCACCAAGGTCGCTTAGCGCCTTGGACTTTAACGCCTGCAAAAAGCAGGCGTTAAAGTGTGAATCAGGTGTTAAGGGTTTAACGGGGCCGACGCTCTTTACGGCGCCGTTAACCCCTTAACGCCTGACTTGTAATGAGGGCCAAGGTATGTTACTGGACCGCTTGCTTGTGAGAATTGGGTGACGATTGTTAACTCATATGCTTCAAAAGGTGAACCTGCTACTGAAAACCAAACATGGGCATTTTTCTAGATGCTCCTTTTAATAAATCTGCATGGATTTAGTTCGTTTTTGGAAAGAGAAGAAGCAGGAAATTAAGATGCTTATGTGGGAGTGTTATAGATATTAAACCTGAGCATAGTGGAAACATTTTTTTCTAGTATATCACCAGCCAGCAGGTTTTCAAAATTTAATAATTCTTCATTCACTTTCTTTATTAAGTTTTTGGTAACCGATTGAGAGGTTTCAGATGCTTTCCAAGTTTGCTAAATATTCAGACTGCAAATATAAGAAACACGTTTACAATGTTTTTGGATGTGCTATATCAGCTGGGAAAGAATTACCTGTGGAGATGAGGGGATGGTACCTACAATTTACAAAGCACTAAAAAAAACATGCAGGCTAGCTTGCTGTATTTAACATTCCTGAATGCATGATTTGCTATATTTATAGGAAATGTTTATTGTTATATTGTTAGGGAACATTGCTCTAAAGGCAATTTTCCCTCTATATTTGTGGACCCTCCAAACATTTTGCTTTTGTTTCAGCAGCCTGACCTGACTTTTACCAGTGAAGCACAGCCTTCAGTTGTGCTCCCCTGGGCTTTCGCTCATTGTTACGGGGAAATTGACATGTTTCAGGCTGTCAGTACTGAGAAACGTTGTTTCTCTTAGTCTTTTGACTATGTTGCCACTTTTGTTAACATTTTATCATTGCACAAAGTACATTACTGTACCACGCAATGGGGTCCTTGTGTTTTCTGGTCCTATTCATCCACTAAGGAATTTTTGGTGACTGGACAATGTGCCTAGAAATGGTCTGGGGGCAACAGAAGCTTTTTTGTGTATTTTTATAACTTTTTACTGAGCCATGCTGCGCTTACTGCATTTGGCTCATGACTGTGGCTAGTGTCCATCATGGCTATGCCACAAGGTCTTTTGTCTATTCCTTTGGCCATTTTGTCTGTTGACCTTCATCCTGGCATTCCCCCCTGGTCTTTGTGACCTGGGACTTCCTTATTTGGGCATGAGGTTGCCCGGGGAAGCCACTTCTTTTGCGGGCTACTGCAGGTCATGTGTGTGGATATCCAGGAAGTGGGTTGGGACTGTCTGGGCCCAAGCCACACTACTAGTGGCAGGATGTCTGGTGCGCCCGAGACCAAGAGAGCCACAGTGGTTCCTGATTGGACTACTGCTGGACCACTGCTGTGTAGAGGAGGAGCCAAGTGCCTCTACTGGAAGTCCCGCCCCCATTTTGCCTATATGTTGGTACCGGAAATTGTGACATTCACGATGCCAATAATGGTCCCTATACCGCGAAGAGTTGTCGAAACAAGATAGCCATTGAGAAAGCCCTATATGATGTACCCGCAGAGAAATGGCAGTCTTCTAAAGGAGGTTCGGAAAGAAGTGTGAAGATGAATGAAAGACAAGACTGGTGATGTCAAATGAAGCAGAAATTACGCACCCAGAGGAGATGCCAATGAAGAGAGTATATAGACCTTTTAGATCCTGATGACGAAGTAAAGAATTGAACAACATTTCATGTGCAGAATGAAGATTACACGTGCAGAAAGCACTGAAGAAAATGCAAGCCGTTTTATAACTGTACAGAGGCTGAAACGCAATTAGACTAAGTAATCATGAAGGCTGGCTGTACGTAGTGAATAGACTGCAAGTGGTGCTGCCAATATATATATATATATTTATTTATAGAATATGGATGTTCCACAATGTATTTTAGCAAAGTAGGACCCCATGAACAGAATGGCTGAAAGTGTGGCGCAGTAAAAGAATACAGCTGATGGTGAAGGAAGATCCGAGAAGACTTGTCTTTCCCAGTGCCAAGGGTTGGGGCAGCCAAGAAACTGGTTATCTATTCGAGAAGATACAATGAACGTGAGACGCGAGACGAGCTCCTGTTGATGTGCAATGGAAAAACACTAGAAGTGACAGGTTTTGTTCATATAATAGTGTTAAATGTGAAGAAGGAGCTCAAAACGTGGTGTTTCTGTCACATGGTCAAGATGAAAATAGACTTTGGGCAAGCTACACCGGGACGTGAAGATAAGACCATGCTCACACTCCCTTCTATTCTCAGGCACACCGATACTTGCAAGGCCAAGTTCAAAGACTAATTTGACTAATTTGAATGGCAGACAGTAGGGGTGATGATGGACGTTGGGCTTATTGGGTGAGAAGGTATGGTCAAGTCTAGTGGAGTAACTCTGCTGAAAATGTTCGGGGGGGACATGACATCTGAAGAAAAGGTGCCCCAGACAAATTAATGGGTACAAAATAGTGTGCCATAAAAGTTGGGGGGGACAAACACCCCTGCCCCCCTAAAATTACGCCCATGGTCAAGATCAACCCTCCAGCACCTGGGGTACCAGCTTGCATGCTGTTAGCGAGTGGAATATTCCAGAAGGGTACAAGCATGCCAACCAATCGTAGAGGGTCACATAGCAAAGAGCCCTATAGTTTGAAAGCCAAAGAAATGTTGTGTATTTTATGACAGCGAAGATGACTTGCACTAGGGGTGGGCATAGCTGTCCAACTGACCTTAGAGATCCAATCACAGTCCCGTCCCCCATAGAAAGTATACTTAGATGTTCCCCTTAAGACTATCACAACTCCAAGTATGTTTTCTTATTTTGCCACATAGTATAACATCATGTATGACGAATTTGTGTTATAGATATGTGTTTTTTCATGTGAAACATTGAGAGCTTAAGTGAACGTCTGTTGATGTCCGTTGTAACTCCCTGTTTTAGATACTTGTTAATAAAACAGCTAAAAGATTTGTCAACTTCCTGAGTCAGTCTGATTATTGGTGTCAGAGTAAAATCTGCATCCGCATCCATCCCAGATAGAGCTACCTCGCTCAAACGGCCTACGAGTTCACATAGTCACAGAGCGAGGATGGTTCGGACCCATCGATTAGTAGGTCTCAACATTTTCAGATAATTGGACATACTCTTCAATTTAGCCGGAAGATCACAAAGTTTCCCGAGGAGAGAGGCCGATATAGAATTCTTGCAAGAAAAACGATAAAGGTGGGACGGGTCCCTCTTTGACAAAATCCCTCCTGGTTTCTACAGGCACTGAGCGGACTGAAGGCGACGGTGGTCGATTGGAGGAGGGGTCGATACCGAGGGCCTTGAGCTGAAGAACGAATGGTGAGTATATTGAGGCGACTAGCAAAATAAGGGAATGGGATTGTAGTAATGTAGAAAAGTAACAGGGGATTGTCTAGTAAAAAGTGTTTTGAACAAGGAGCCTACTGTAGAGCCCGGTTTTCTACCGCAAGGCGGCACATTATTTAATATTATTATTTGTATAGTTATAAAGCGCTGAAAGCCCGCAGCCATCAGGGCGCATAACAAAACATTCTGTGTTTCTAACTAAAGAAAGTGTCATTTCTAGAACTCTGGTTGGCAAATGCTGCACACGCTGTTGTGTAGTAAAGAGGCTGCACATGTTTAATGGTGGCTGCTGGAAACTATGCACAAGAAGCAGTTAATTCACTGCTCATAATGATAATCATCATAACAATGTCTGACAGTCTTAGGTTGCCTTCCTGGTCTAGGTGTCTCTTATAGCGGAGGGACAACGGCAGGCTGCTCTGCTGCAGCGCCAACCTTTCGCTGTCTTTTCCTGTTGGCTCTGCATCACTGAGCTTATGCACTCATGAGTCCTGCGAGACTGCCTCCATCGCGGGCCCTCCTGAGACTCTGTCTCCATATACCTCCTTTTGTTGAGCAGCTTGGTCCCACTCTATCATGAAGTCTGCATACCTTGCTGGCCTGCGTTTCTCCCGATTTGGGTGACCTTCGCAGTTAGCACTGCTGGGTCCCGGGAGTAGATGTCACTCTGCTGACCTTATTTGCATCTACAATGTTCCTTTCACGTTGAACCTTGCTCTCACCACCCATGCTGACTTGGTTCTCCTTCCTTCCTGGGACATGCTCCATCACCTGATCCGCAGTGTCAATGTCTGGTGTGATGCCAATACCATTCTCTTGTTCCCTTTGATCGCTCATGCTAGACTCTCTTGACTCACTGGACCTTTTCTCATACAGGGCAACCCTTTCCAAGTTCCATCTCTTTCCATGTTGGGTGCACACATGATTTAAACCTTTCTGCATAACTCTGATTGGTTTGCTGAATCTTGAGCCTGTGACTTGATCCTTGTGGGTTAGTCAATTTTTGACTAAGTTTCCTTCCTGTACTTCTGTTCTGTGAGCTGCTCTTCTATCGTCACTCCTTTTCTTCATGGATGCCTTGCTTCTTTGTATTCTCCAAAGAACATCTTCCATGTTCACGACTTCATCCACACTCACTCTGTTTAGCCAAGGAGGTACCAACGCGAATGCCGCCCTTCTACCCCACAGCATGTGAAATAGAGACACATTAGTGGTCCCATTTGGAGTAAGGCGATGAGATGCAATAGACTTTTTACTGTTTTGTATGGGACCATACCTGAGGCTTTAGCCAATTGCAGTGCTCCTTTGATAAATCTGTTGGTCCTTTCACCCAGTCCATTGGTCTGGGGATCACATAAAGAGGCCTTGATCTGTTTAATGTTATTGCCCACTAGGAATTTCTTCATTTCTCTAGAAACCAACTGGACACCATTGTATGCCACTATCGCCTTAGGTAATCCTCTTTGAAACACTGCAGTGATAAGTTCTATCACTGTCACAGTGGTGATATCCGATACAAATTCTGCTTCCACCCATTTGGACAAATAGTCAATCATTACTGTTCCATATCTGTGGCCTGGCTACATGGCTTCTAATGGTCCAATGAAGTCCAGACCCAATTTGTGCCACACCCCTTCTGGTATCTCTGTGGGAATGAGTGGTGCTTTTCTCACTTTCAGATGTTTTCACTGTTTAAACATTCATGACATCGCTGTGATGCTGGAAATGCATCGGAGGGACAGGGCCTCAGTATCGTTGTCCTTTACTGCTTTTTACTGTGTGTTCTGTCGTGTTTTCCGCGCAGGAGTTCAGGTGAGACTCCTTGTGGTGCAGCTCTCTCTCTTTTGCTTTGGTGAACAGACCCATGGGATACCCTTATGGCACCCATGGGTAGGGGTACAACCCTGTGCCCCTAGTGTATGTTTTTGGGCCCCTGTGTGTGACCCACAGAGCAGGGTACGGGCTGGTGGCAGCTCCATGCTGAAATAACTGGTGCCCTGAGCATCCGCCATTTTGGGATGCCCAGGCCCTGTCATTGGAATCGGGAGATTCCTGATGGAGACAAAATGGCCCCCATGGCCTCTTGCCTTCCATCATCTGTTACCCTGATCTTCCTGAAGTCCCGGGAAGCCCTACCTCTGTCCCTACCCCCTGACTGGCTGTTGGGTGGAAGTTCCGTATATGGTAGCGTGGGGAAGTGCCGACCAGACTGGCTGGAGCCTTCTCAACGACCGTATGTTGTGGGTACGCCTGTGGGTGGGACCTGGGTAAATGGAGTGTGTAACGAATATACATTCTAGGTGTGACTGTCTAGTATCTGGTGTTTGACACAATGGTTGAGACAGCCCTGCGCGAAATGGGTATGAATGCAGTTTGGAGTGTTGAATGGCTCGGTACTTGTCCCAATACACATAACTTGTTGTGAGTGTCTGAAGAGAAGTGAATGGCCTGAATACCTCATGTACCTGATTGGTTGCCTACCTGCATGAATGCCCGTAGTCTTGATTGGAGGCTTGAGTGTGACCCAGCGGAATGAATGGGAGATCAACATTATATCTGGGGACCTCTCACTGCTAGGAATCGTGTTCAGAACCTGAAGTCCACTACGACGAGTAACTGGAGTGAAGCTTAACCTTGAGCCCTGCTGGACGAGAAGAATTGCTGTTGCTCTCCTTCGCAATCTGAAAGCTGCTGTGCTTCAAGAACTGATCCAGAGAGGACCTGGTAAGGTGCCCTCTTCCCGAGCTACGAGGGACCATCGTGCACAGCTGATCTTTGCCTAAGCTCCCTTGTAGACAGACCTTTGACAGGCTGCCGACACGATACGGGGACTGCCGCGGAACTCCAAGGAGAAGCGCCCAGACTGTTGTCCGTCACTGTCATCGACCACCGTCGCCGACTGGAGCCGCAGTGCTCCCGTTGCCTAAGAAACTTCTGTGATCCAAGGACGCTCTCGTCCGCATCGTTGCCGCTGTATCCTGCTGGAGAAGGCCTGACTGTCGACGCGCTGAGGAGCATCCACCGGTGGATTTCCCACCACCCAAAGACCACAGAGACGCCGACGACTCGACGCCCTTGCTGGGCCACAGTTCTTCAACTCTTTGCGGTCCAGAACTATCGACACCGAGGTACCCCGCACGCCTCTTCCTTGCAGGACGTTTACGCTTCCCCGTCAACGAGCACCGCTAGGAACGACACAGCCACTTCCCCGTCGTAGCTCGACCTGTTCTCCATCGGACGTTCGACAACCCGTGACTCCTGCCTGAAAGGGAGGACACTCAAGAAGGGTTGTCGATTTCCCCGATGCGGAACGCTACAACACCAAGGTACTTTGGGGTTGCAGAACTATTGGGAAGTCTAAGGGTGAACAATATATGGACTGGGCTTGTATCTTTCTTCTACAGGTTGCCCAGGTGGGGGGATCTCCACACAGAGCTGTGTTTAACGGTAGTTACCAGTCCTCTGCCTATTGCTCAACCATCCTGCTTTCCTTCCTCTCTCTACTGCTGGTTTCCTCTTTATTTTGATCTGGGTGTCATTCTGACCATATGCACTTTAATAAAATCTAATAACGTTAGTGGTACCACATTAGAATTGTACATATTTACCATTGTTGATTTTCGGAGTGCAAAGTGAGTTATCGTGATCGTGTATATGACTTTGAATATTAATTATATAAAGACTGTGTTTTAACTGATACAGTGTGTGGACATTCCTTCGTGGGGGCTTGAGGACTACACTGTACTTATGAACCAGCTCGCATCACCTCCCGAGAAGCTAGGCCTTGATTGCTCGTCCATTGCTACCGTAATAAAGAATCTTGGCAAGGGTCTCTGTGCCTCCCCTCTACCATATAGAGATCGGAAGTGCAGACCCCCCTCCGGTCTTTACAATCGCTCCATCATTATGCAAATGTCATGATCCATACACGCCCACCAGTATGCATCTCTCACCCTGCGCTGTGTCATGTTGCTCCCAAGGTGTCCTGAATAATCCCTGCAGAGAATAACTTTCCTCATGCCTACCGGAATAACCTGGTCACCTCGTAATAGTAAACCAGTTGATTCCTATATCTCCTTGGCGACCTATCAGTATGGTTTTAGCCCCTCTGGAACAGCTTTCTCATTTGGCTTTCCTTTCCTGACCCACTCAATTAACTTTTGCATCATGGGATCCTTATCCAACTCCTCTCTCCAAGGGTTTTGACCCATCTCCATATACCGCTGGCTGCTCTGGTCGCTGATTGACACCACCACACATTCATCCTTCAAGAAGGTGGTCGCTGACCCTCTTATCTCTAGCAACCTCGACATGCAGTCGGCTTTGGCATTTTTACAGCCTGCAATTTGTCCTATTTCATAGGTTTATTCCTGTTGTCTGGCCACAATGCGTGCTAGCCTGGGAGTCGATGTCTCCGTTCCGCTGGGGCTTAACATGTGTATAAGAGGTTTGTGGTCAGTAAGGAGATTCAATTTAGTGCCCAACACATATGTCCTAAAATATTCCACGATCCTAGCACACGCCAACATTTCTTTTTACACTGTTGAGTAATTATTTTCTGTGTCGGCAATGTCTTCAACGCAAATGCTACGACTTGTTCTGTGTCACCCTTCTACTCTATAGTTTCTTGGGACTGATTCCATTTGATGGTATGGTATGGTATAACGCAAGTACTCCACTTCCTTCAGTTGGATGGCACGCTTCTCTTAGCCATAGCCACACACCGTCATCTTGCAGTTTGTGTAGAACCTTCTTCAAAACACTATCCTGTGTTTCTAATCTTTCTGCATAAATGAGGATATCATTTTGAAAATATGACTTTTCCAATGTTTCTCAATAGTGAATCCATCATCCTCTGGACTGCCGATGTGGCTGAGGATAACCCAAAAGTCATCTTGTTGAACTGGAAGAGGCCAAACGGGGTGATGAACACCATCAAGGGTCTCGACTCTTTGTGTAGGGGAATCTGATGGTACTGATCCTGCATGCCCAGTTTAGAGAACACCTTTGCTTCCGACATCATTAATATGAACTCATTAATGCTAGCAGCAGGTAGCTGTCTGTTATTACTTCGAGGATCAGGCTGCGCCAGTCGATACATACTTTTAGATCATTCTAAAATTGTTCCTTAATTAGCACCACCGGTCTCAGCCATTCCGATGACTCAACTTTCTCTATGGTGCCCTTGTTGACCATTTTCTCTAACTCACCTGTAACCTTAGTTGTGCAGTAGTTGGCACTGGTCTTACTTTATGCTTCAGAGGAATCTTGTTCTGCCGTAGCATGATTTTGTGCACATCGTTTTTGATTTTCCCTGAGCCACTGGACACTAATCTTGGAAATTCCTTTATTAATCCTGGCGCTGCTCCTATTGCCACTGATAAGACTTGATATTCCATGCTGGGATCTAGTTTAATGTTCAGTTTTACCTGATCATCCCACCCTAACACAGCTGGACCATCTTCTGCGAAATATACTCTTTTGTGTATCTTCTGGCCTTTAAATTCTGTAGTGCTGTTGATGTACCCCAACAGGTGAACGGACACTCCTCAGTACACTGTTAGTCTGTGCTTCATTCTCTTTACTTCAACCTTGCTCTGGCCCACCATGCACTTATACGAGTGGAATGGAAGAATGGTCAAATCCATGACAGTGGTTTAATTTCTCTCCAGTGTGGCTTCTGTCTCCTTGCAATGGAACTGTTGACCATCATGACGGTTGGCACATCCTCCCCTGAGGATTCATCTCCTCCTGTGCCACTGTCCACTTCCGCTAATGTGATTTTCTTGCCTCTACACCTGCAGGCAACCGCTATGTGTCCAAACCTCCTGCAATCGGAACATTCTTTGCTCCTGGACGGACAATCTCTATCGTTTTCCAGATGGTGAGTGCTGGCACACCTGTGGCACTTCAAAGGTTCTCTTTCTTCACCTCTTCCATCCCTACCATCCCATTTCAGTCTCTCCGTGTACTGGATGGTATGCACTTCCAAAGCCGGCACACTTCCTGATATTTCTTTGCATCTGCTGGAGGTTTCCTCCACTGCTCTGGCAATCTGAATTGGCTTGTCAAGCATTAATTATTTTTCCAAAATGAACTTGTCGTGTACTTTTCTCGAGTTGATGTGAATCACCAGCATGTCGCAAATCATGTTCTCTGTGTTATTGTCAAAGTCACACAGAGCTGCCAATTCTCTCAACCTCGTGACATAGTCGTCCACTAATTCAGATGATTCTTGCTTCCTGCCATAGAACTTGATATGGTGCAGGACTGTGTTTTCTCTGTTGGAAAACCGCTTAACAATGCGCTGTTTGGCTTCCTTGAATATGTCATCGTCCTCATCCTGCACTGTTTCGGGATTGTGTCCAGCAACAATCCTCTGCCCTCTCACTCCCATGGCATTCAGCAACATGGCTCTCTTCCTGGCCAGGGAATAGTCTGTACCCCCGGAACAGCATCCAAGTATGTAGTGAAAGAGACTGTAGAGACGCAGAAGGTTGCATAGCTCCCTGCATCTTGAACATGTGGAACTCACTCCATAGTGCTCGTCGCCAATTAAGTTGTGTAATAAGGAGGTTGTACACTGTGGGAGCTCAACAGGTTTAATGGTGGCTGCTGGAAACTATGTACCAGATGCAGTTAATTCACTGCTCGTAATGCTCATCATCATAACAATGTCTGATAGTGTTAGGTTGCCTTCCTGATCTAGTTGTCTCTTATAGCAGAGGACCGTGGGGAGACCGCTATGCGGCAGCGCTGACGTTTTGCAGTCTTTTCTTTCTGCATCGCTTTGCCCCCCGCATGCATTCATGAGTCTTGCGAGACCTCCTCCATCACGGGCTCTTGCATGACTCTGTCTCGACACACTGTCTGGCGCCCCTAGCATCTCGACATGATTTGATGAACTAGTATACACACCTTTTATGAGCAGACGATTCTGGCCCAGCGAGCCAAATAGAATTATTTAAGAGAATATGGTGGTGGGGGGGTTTCGGTGTATCTCATCGAGATGGATATGAAACGTGAGTTTTTTATGTACTGATTCAACTTGTTGATTGCACAAGGCACTTTCTTTCGTGTTTGTATGATCCACCTGTGGACATCTTGTCTCTGCCATTTTTGCATTTAATTGATTGTTGAAGAATAGATAATCATATAGTACAATTTTATATCACTGTAAATCAAAAAAGTTAAACAATAGGTATTTGCAAAAAGGAATACTTGAGGGTGGATTAGAATCATCACAAACAACCCTTGAGGTATAAATTAAAAGAATGAGAGGAGAGTAAAAGGAACAGAGACTAAAAGAGACATGACAGAGAACGTTCACATAATAATGTCATGCAAAGAGGAAACAAGATAATCAATTCTTGGTGGTATAAAAGGCTATGTTTGCAGAAATTGCAAAATTGTACACTAAAAATGCTAAGTGAACCAAAAAGCTGCTAAAATGAAGAGGAAATGTTGTCATGGCCGGATCCCCCTTGCACTGACAACGGAGGATGCTGCTATCCGATGTCCGACTGACCTCCAGTGACAACTGGTGGCAGCCTCCAGGAGCATCTGATGGGGGCAGCTGGTGGCAGTTTCCAGTAGCAGCTGGAAAGTGTGTCTGCTGAAGACTAGAGGTGGCAAAGGCCTTTAAGGTTTGCATTTGGCAAATTCTTTCCCTTACATAAAAGCAATCTTTGAAAGTATACAAGGGAATAAAGAGTTCAGTAGGCTTTTAAAGTGTCAAACACATACTATGCACGCCGCCGTCCCATCACGTTCAATAATGCAGTTCGCCCTCTCATGGCATGGATTTGACTGCCCGTTTGAGCAGGTTCTCTCCCTCCTGCAGCCAGAGGTCTGGTCGCCAACGTAACCTGGTTTACAAGGTCCACATCTGTACGATCCCTGCCAACAGAGAATGTGTTACAATGAAGACCAATTCTTTGTATTGTAAAGCATTAAAAAAAAACATTGTGAGCTCTGCTTGGGCACTAACGATTAACAGGAACATTACGTTTCCAGATCTGTATCAGAGTATCCGAGGTTCCTGGGCAGATGCACCCAGCTGGTGCTCGACCGGAGACACTCGTTGCCATTTGTATGTGGAATTAAAACATTTTGATATACCCTCGACTGTGAACATCATTAAGCAGTACATTCAGCACTGACCATCATTATGCAGTTAAATGTTATAAATTCGTAAGGTGCGGGTAAATGTTGCAGCTGTACAGCACTACAAACGTGATTAAGCTTGGTCTGTTGTTCGGGGTTCTTATAGAGGAGCATACGGCATTTCATTGGCATTCTATAACATGTGTTTTGTGGGTCTGTTTCTTTCCAGTTATGGAATGTTAGATTGGTTTTGTTTAGTAGTCACACATGTTGAGCCTATTCAGAAAACAGACCCTACCGCCCCTTTCTGCAGCACAATATAAGACAGTAACAGTATATTTTGGATACACGCCGCCCTAGCAGGAGAGTCAGCACTGAAGAATGCCCAAAACACTATTTAAAGTCTGCATTTCAATATGAAATAAGACGTGCAAGAGACAGCGCAGGAATCAGGATACTCACAAGATACAGCACAATTGTGTTGCACTTATTGCCTACTATCTGTTTTAATTGTAATTTTGCAGTGCTTAAGCAACAATAAAAAGTGGAAGGGTATCAAGAGTATGTTAAAAAGCAAACGCAGGGTCACCAACTTCTCCAGACTATATGCACCCCAAAATGTAATGCAGTGAGACTGAGAGGGTATTATTATGTATTGTTATACAGTTTCCTTTGAGTAGTTAATGGGGCCCCCTTTCCACATCAAGTACATTTTGACAGGTGGACATACCCCATTTGTGTCTTTAGTCCTGCCCCCTTTGATATGGCTTTGATATCAATTTAATTTTGATATAAAAAAGATATCAAACCTTTTGGATAACGATTTTATACGAAATGTATATTTGATATAAAGTGGGTATAATTTACATCAGTTTTGATACAAACTGAATATACATTATGGTGTGCAGTCATAATGTCGATTGCAAAAAAGTCTAAAACAAAAATGTGGAAAAAAAAAATGTCGAAAAAAAAAAATGTTTTTTTTTTATTTGTATATTTTTTGGGGTTTTGGGTAATAAAAATAAATGGGGGGTGGGGAGGAACCCCCCATTACAAAAATAAAAATAAAAAAACATTCAAATTTTTTTTCTCGACATTTTTGTATTAGACTTTTTTGAATTCGACATTATCACTATGAACCATACATTATATATAAAAATGATGTAAACACAGGAGCACTGTGTTGTGGTTTTGCTTGGTCGACTATGGAAGGCGAAGTGGGCTCTGAAGACAGGGACTGTGAACTCATAGTTTTGCGACGTGACACAGCAATGACCTCGGACAGGGGTTTGGCCTTTAATTTGATAGGATGTGGAAAATGATATCAAAAACATTTTGATATCTTTTTTAAATTAAATGTATATACAAATTAATATAGAAATTAATACGTTTGCTATAAAAATGTATATACAAATTCATATAAAAATGTATCTTTGTATATAAAAATGTATAAACACATTAATATTTTTGTGATATTAAGTTGGCCTAAAATTCTTTTTGCTATCACACATTTTTTATATGAATTTTAATATAAAATGTATATCAATGTTATAGGAACTGGACATAAAGTCTTTATATAGTATAGATGATTTCATAGCATTCCAGAGGATCAATGTGGTCTAAAAATAACCCTCTAGAGTTGAGTTAGCTTCATCACCTAGTAACACTGGTGTAGATGTTATGTAGACTTTAAATAGAGGCTGTCAGCCCAAAATACAAATGACAGAGCGCAAAGTATGTGGCACAAGTCTTTATAAAAATCTAACTATTTAGTTTGGCAATGCATGTTTCTTTTAAATAATGAAAGCGGTTTGTTTATTACAAAGTGTCCTCACCAGAATTATACAAAAGTCCAAACTATTGCTATGGCAAAATATGCTGATCTGGACAGTATGTGCACACGGCCGGTTCTCTTAGAATGAATGCTGTCTAAAAGGGCTGCAGGGGCATGCAGAGAGAAATGACGACACTGATTAGCTGTGAAACAGGACCGCTCTGGGGAGGGGGGTTTATCTGCCAAACTCAAAACTTTAACATTTTCACCCAGTGCAGCAGAAAAGACAGATGACAGGCCTGATAAGGCCTGGTGAGCTGGACAGAGTATATGGGAGGGGTCTTGCAATACACAATATTGTTATCCATGACTGGTTAGAGGTAGCTAGGTCATTTTAGTTTTGTTATAAAGGTCTATTTTTGTAAAGTAAGCACAAATATATTTATGTGTTTGTGGATAAGGAATTTTGCAAAGGGATGGGCCACACCTTTTTAAAAATACAGCACGCTGGGGGTGCTGATAATAAAGCAGCATGCAAGTGAATGGTGGCCTCTAATGTTTGAAAAGCACATTTTGGAAGGGAGCCAGCAGAAATAGCACTTTGAAGTTTCAGGAGATCCCCAAGACTTGATCAATCCCTGCAGTGTGGCTAATTGGTTTCAACTGCCAGCAGCTTTGCGGGAAACCTGTTATCTGAGAGCCCGGAACAGAGGACCTCCTGGAAGACTTTTGACTGAAAACAGGCCAGGCCTTTTTTAGGCAGATTATTTCCAGAAAGTATAAAAGGAGAGTTGTATTTACTTTTAAATTAAACAACTGCAGGAATGTAATGACAAATGTGCAGTTTAAAAAAGTATTTAGGCTTTTAAATATGTTATTAGGGTTGGACCCTGTATTAACAGGGTTTAGGATTTCAGTGTTAAAAGGTTGTGCAGTGTAATAAGAATATGTTCTGTAACATTTAGTTACATGGCTATTTCTCATTTTAAATGGGTGGCACTATGTTTTAAGCAATTTTATGAGGGGTGTTTCACGTCCTAGAGGTTGAGAGCAGTTGCAGCCTGTTTTGATTGTGTCCAAAGTTTCGAAACAATTGTTTCGAATGACAAAAGTTCCGAAACAAAAGTTTCAAAAAAAAAGTTTCTAATGTCTTTTTTTTAATATTAAGGGTTTATTTTAATTTAGTATAGTAAAATAAGTGTTTAAAAAAAAAACAGGGGTTCGGGGGTGGGAGAGCGGAACCCCCCTCATGAAAAAAAAATCAAAACAAATAAAATACTTTTGACATTTTTTTTGGACACTTTTGTGTTGGAATTTATGTTATTCGAAACTTTGACTGTAGAAACAGTCACTGTGAATCTGTTTTGATGTATCAACCAGCACAAAAATATAAAAGCTATATTTGCAATTTAGACTCTGGCCTTGACAAAGCTGCACAATTGACACGGTTTTGGTGCTGGGTGCGAAGCAGTAAAAACAATATGTGCTTAATCTCTGTGTGCTAGGCAAGATCAGAGTGCTAGAACTCAATTTTTACATGTGCAAGCTGCAATGTGTGCTTTATTAATTCAGAGCTAGATGGGTGATATTGGGAGCAGTAATTTAAACGACCTTTTTTAACTTTAGCATTGTCTTTTCCACAATATTGACAATGCTGACAATGCAATGTTTTTGCTATCCTTGTTAAAGATCACACAGGCTGTTGACACACTGGCAGCGCGATTTATTTTGTACAAACTGCCAGCATGGAAGAATTTTGAATGGTAACTATATCGAAAATATTGGGCGCTAGCAATTTAAATGATAGTTTTTCTCTTTCGTTGTGTTTTATACAATATTGACAATGCTGACAATGTGAATTTATAGTTGGGCTCAAAGGGGTTTGAGTATGTGGCAGAGATCACACATTTGGTGAAGTGTGATAGCCACGATTCTTTTATCTTGAATTTTTAGTGACATCATGTACCCCAACAGATGAATGGCACACAGGGCAGAGTCTCTGGATGGGAATTGTGTCAGCCAACAACCGGCAGCCATTGGGTTTATGACAATTGATTAATCTAACGCAACATGCCCCATCTGGTTTAGGGGCCAGCTGGGGCTGATGGAATCTCTAGGGCCCCAATGCAAAGGAGCTGTTTTTCTGATTCATTAATGAGTATTTTTGGATTACCGCCTTTATCAACCACCAATGGAATGTCTGGGGTGCCAATACCACAAAGTTGTTTTTCATATTCAGTAATGATTACTTTGGGATTGCATCTGCCAGCACGCAATCGTTTTGGAATGTTAACACGCCCCATCTGCTTTCAGGGCCAGCAATACCCAAGGATGGTGGGGGTCTGCTGCTGTTTCAGAATGGCTTTTGCAACACTTTAAGGCTGCCTCACTGCCGACTTCATGGAGATACATTGGCAAGCGACAGTGGTTTTTGGACACTGCTGCTATTTTCAAGCCCAAGAGTTTGTAATGGTCCCTATTGTTTTGTAATTACCAGAGGACATACCGATGGGCCGGTGCCACACCTATCAAGGTGCCAATCATGGAGTGCTGCAGATAGTAGATTTGACCCCAACAACCGGCACTACAGAATGTGATGGTGGCCACTACAGTTTTTAAGTGTGAACATTGTTTCGCGGGACTGGGAGGGGCTGGCAATAGGTTGATTGGTTTATTACAGCATCTAAAGGTATGTTGTGTATTATATACAGTGGATGTGTGTTTTATATAGTCTTTAATGCCATATTGTTGAAGAAAATATATAAAGCTGTCACATGTTTGTATTCTCTGCTTCTAGCTTAGATAGAGAAGGGCATGCATTTTATTTGTAGGTTTTCACATAGTGCTTAAACGGCTGAATACAGATATAGCAATGTTTGTTTTAGTAACCCCCCAGAAGGAGGAACAGCTAACCCCTGCTGTGATTTAACTCCGCCTGGTGGAGTCCACGTATAGATATCTGTACAAGGTTGTTCAAGCCTCAATTATTTGTTGTTATGGATACCAGGCTACAACATCCATGCATGTGTGTTCTGGCAGCACCTTCCAGCTGCGGTAAGAGTTATTTTGTCTGAAAACTCATAGAAAACGCACACACCGCAATGATACATATTCCTGACAATATTGTTCAGCTGTACAGTTGCTGGCAACCTCTTTATACCACCTTCAACACCAGTTTAAGCACCTTCGTTATGTAGAGGTTATGCCTGAGAGTCTCAACGACCATGATTTACTACCGACTACCGCCGAGCATGGTGAATATGATCATCACAGATGATTTTATGACCGAGGGGCGGGCAGAGCACCGAGCTAGAAAAAGCCTTTAACCAATAATCCCATCATTGCAATCTAAGCTTTTGCTACACCGTGCAGAATGTATTCAACAACTGCAAGAGCAACCGATCTATAATGCTAAATGCTAGTTACTTAGTGTTATTTAAAATCCCTCGGGATAAACAACAACTAGCCATGATAGCTCAACAGATGTATCTGACTAAAACATGTTTTTTATGGAGGCTTTTGAAGACATGTCCAGAAGACCTACAATTACCTTGTGGTTGATTTAAAAACAACCACTCAAAAGTATTATGGATTGCTCACTGATATATTTCTGCCGGGGATACTTGCTGTTTATACTCCTAAAAAGACATCTAAAAAATGCCATTAATCGCAATATTGCCTGCATCATGTTGTCACGTATGCAGAGAAACATCGAGCTGCTCAAAATGCTTATATATGCCACCACTCAACAATGCAAGGCCATTCTAGCCGCAGTCTCTGACAATCTGGTGGCCGCTATTTCAGAGATTGCTCAGAACACTTCAAAGGGACACGTCCCCCCAACACACCATCAAATAACTGTGTTGAAAAAGAACAAGGGTATCATCAAAGGACTGCTCAATAAGTGGATAACACTAAGGGCTAAAAGAAAAGTGGTCTCTCAGGCTGGCAGATTTATAGGATCTTTGATAGGCATAGCCCTACCACTAATCATCAGCTTGCTCGGTGGCCAGTGATGGAGCACACCCATAAAATGTATCTGGTGGACAAAAGTCAGTTATAAAGTCTGACAACCCCCACAAGCCCCAAGGATTGGGATATACAGAAGATTGCCACCATGCGTCTTGACTTGGAAATGAAGGATGTTTTAAACAGGCCTGATTTAGCGGTGCATGATAAAGCGGTCTAATATAGGGATATTTTGCATAAATATTTAAACCACCCCCGGCGCAGCGATGCAGAGAAAACAAACAAATTTTATACATACTACCTGAAGAATCTAGCAATGTGAATGCTCCGCCTGGGGCAGATCTGTTACTTATCAACGTGGTGAATACACTCAGCTGTCGCTATAAACCTAACGCAGAACTATTACTACATAAAATGGAACTCGCAAAGGATGTGGCCTCTGGACCAATAGGAGCAAGTTTATTTACAGGGGCAGTATTGTAAGGGGTTGAAACCTGCACGATTTTTTAAGGGTGTTATGAATCAACACCCCACTTCTATAACAAATGCCCCATTGGCTGGAACGAGTTTATGCAAGCGGTCGCTGATTTAAATACCCTAACATCCGTTGTGGGTAGCATTGTATAATGACGCCTTCTGGAGAGGATAGAAATTGGTGCCCGCTTCTCCTCTGCAACAACACAGTCCTATAGATACACCTATGAACAGCCCCTGTGCCTCCAGCCACAAAGAGGGCTGAAATACCAGCTGGTTTAAGGAATCTTTACCCACCTCCTCACAAATCTACAACGCCCCTGTCATTAATACATCCAGAGCATTTAGGGCTCGCCGGAGACACGTTCCCTCTATCTGGTTATCTGATTAATGTGATCCCCATCTTTGTCTGAATGTATACGTTTCTTTTTTTCTGTCTTGACATGTTTGTGGAATAACTTTTATTCTTTCTGAATTAACTATGTCTTTTTTTATTTTTGCAAATATAAAATGTATTTGAATCATAAAACCAACTGGCTCTTTATTACTTTGTATTATTTATTATGTATAATAATACAGGACGCTTGTTGATTTTTAAAAAGTTATTTTACTGATAGATGTATGACTAGATAGACATCCCGTATTTACATTTTTGACAGTGTGAATATTTTGTGAGATAAATAGACATTAGGTAAACAAATCTGATCACCATTTGATCATATTGATTAGCGATTGCTCAAATACATTTTCAAAACAGCCAAAAGCAATCTCCATTCAGACATGTAGCTGATAAAGAATATACAGTACTGACCGCAGGTCATGGTTTTAGAGTCTTGAACCGGTGCAGTGGTATAACGTAAATACTTTGCAATTCTTTTCATAGTCTGTTAAAAATTTGGCATTTATGGGGTGTAGCGAGAAGTGTGGGAAGCTGTCAAACAGTGTTAGCACATTTTCCTCCAACCACAAAGCTATCCAGTATGTTCCGCTCTGGTACTGCAGATCAGGGTACACCACCAGGCTAACTGGGTGATCTCTGGGTGGCGCATGGGGCATCTATCGCTGGCATACACACTGTAAAATGTTTTTCGAATGTGTCTATGCTTACGCAGAAATCCTTTTTCTGTAGAGTATCCATTCAATATCGAAGAGTATGTTTCTGTGCACATTGATCTCAAGAACGTTATTGTAAACACTGCACACTAGCAGCGAGTGCGTGGTGGTTGGTTTCTTTCAAACTTTATCTCAGCACGTAGATTCCAGCTTCTCAGGAGGTTGAAATGCCCTGCTGATGCATTGTCATGTCTTAGATTTAAGGCCAGTAGGGTGTAACAGCATAGTAAATTTTACAGTGATTGGACTCAAAGGGTTTTTTATCGTATGTACCGGTAAGCGGTGTTGCTTCAACAACTCCCATGATGATTATTTTTGGGAGCTGCCCCAGAAACAGGTTGTCTTGAGTGGCACCAGGCTGCCGGTAGGAATGCTGAAAACTTTAAGGGTGACTCTCTCCACAGGGTCTTTACGTTAGATATTTGCAGCGCCTCTGCATGTGCCAGTCTAATAGTCGCAGAGACGCTCACACATTTAACGAATAAACTTGCTGATAGGATGACTAGCTTGTATTGTTCGGCATCCCTGCTCATGAGACAAAAAGTGTCCGTGTTTCTAGATAGTTTTATTTTAAGGTCAACGCTGTTGATCACTAGTTCATCCTGAATGAAAAGATCTGCGTGTAGAAGGCTGAGTAAATCGAATACTCTGCTGGCCCTGGATTGGTCGGCTCTCTTTGTAAACCCTGTGTTCTTCTCCATCCAAAGCTGTAGAGTCGAAGTGCCCTGCATTGTCACGATAAAAGAGGCCTGCCGAGAGCTGCTTACCCAGGGTATCAGAGCCATAATTTAATAGGCCTTGTATATAGGCCCTGTTGGTGTACATATTATTACTCAGCGTTATCATTCAACCGCCACATCCACCTGGTTAAACATGGTGGAAATGGTATAGGCAATCAGAGCCACATGTGTAGCAGCTGCAATGTCAGTCCCAATCCGTCTTTGTTATTTTACAAACCAGATACAGCAGTGTGTTGTTCAAATCCAGATACATGTTAGTCTGATATAAAGAATTCTATGGGGGATAGCAGCGATAGAGCCGCCAGAGGCGAGACCTCCATGAAGAAAGGGTTATCGATTTATCGGTGCTGTTCTGGGTTGGGCGGAACCGTGAAAGATCGAGCTCCGATTTCACACCTTCTCCTGAGGCTCTGTGTAAGAAGGCCATTGTTCTTTAAAAGATAACACCTCCTGTGTGTCTTCTAGGGATATCTCTCTTCTTATTATTATTGTTCTGTTGTCCATGTCAGGCTCTTGATCTGTTTTTCTTGGTGGGTTTTGGGGGGCAGCACAGCAGGGATGCTGACCTCTTCCTCTTAACGATCCTACATGGTTTATAAATGAGTCCTGTGCTGTCCTGGTCCTCCTTTTTCTCGTTTGCTAGCCGCTCGGCAACCGCAGTTGTCACAATTCCCATGATGTCTTTTGCAATGCTGTTGAAGGTCATTTTCACGTGTGGTTTAGATCATTTAAAGCCGCGGCGTAGAAAGGGCATTGCACATCTAAAAAGACTTCTAAAGATACTGCCAAGCCCTGCACCATACATTTCCAGGGTTCCGCTAAAATATGGCTGAATGCCATACCGGCTTGACTCGTACAATATTCCATATAGGCGCCGGGGTCTCCATAGTGCTTCACCACAGCCATTACAATGCTGTTTTATTAGTCTTTCAACCGGAGCTGTCTGAAGTGCAATCGCAGCCAGATTTTTTCATATTTAAATGATAAAACTGCCCCGGGTCATCTCTTATCTGTATGTTGATGGTGTCAAAATGTTTTTACACACAGGGACATAATATTGTTTGTTGTATTGAATGTTCACAATGTCGTCGTTGTTCCCATTAATCTCCACGGTTCTAAGTAGCGGGGCATAGCTATCCCCCACCCTTTGATACTCCACGATATTGCTGTATTGCTGTACAGCAGTAAGCTATAAAAAAAAACCCTGTTGATGTCGGCACAGTTATTGTTCCATGGTTCCTTAATTCTAATGTGTTGCACGGATCCCAATATGTTACGCCGTGTCACCGCTGTTGAAAACCTAAGAGATGCATCTGGACCCTGTAGAAAAATGTTCCGCTGGTGTGGGTCTAGGTGTAGCGTCATATCGCTGTACTTGGTTATGATTGATACGGCTTTGTTGATGATTCTGACAAGTTCCTGTATATTTAGATAATGCCCCTCAGGAAACCCACCCAGCAAGATCCTCAGAGGGTTTGTTCTTTTTATGATAAAAGTGCTAAAGTGTCCCACAATCAAACATACTGAACATCAGTAAGCACTACTGTCCACTGCCCCTCCAAATGTACAGATTTGGCCAGCTTCACAGTACAATTGGAAATGTTGTTTTCTGGAAATATCTCGACTGAAGCATTGCTGGGGAGCATAATGTAAAAAGGTATAGACTCCAAACCACCCAGGTACATACCCGTGGCCTCTACAGCTCCTGCGGGTACCCAACTGTTGCATTTGTCAGGCCACCACAGCCATTTGACTAGATGCGGATTCCAGCCTCCACAACCTTTATGACTTTTTCAATTCTATAAACTCGCTGTTGATCTTTACTCACTTTCTGGATCTCCTCCCTATGAAAAACATTTTCAACAGCCTCACCTGCATAATCAATTATACTAAATATATAAAGACCCTCCTGCCGAGTCACTCCATGTATGATAAATATCTTGTTGCTGTATTTTTGCTCATACCACTTTGTAAAGACAGTCTTGTGTTTTGAGATCTGCACATGACCCCACTTTTTAAGTGTTGTCTTTTTAAAAAGTCTTGCGTCATAGAATTTTTACCAGACCCCCAGGGAATTCTGTGGGTGTTTTTAGATGTGAAGAACTGCCAGAGCTGTGTTTTAAAGGTGTGTATAACATGTTCTACAGTAGAGACTTTCACTTCAGAATGTGTTACAAAATTATGCACCTTGTGCTGCTTTAGAAGACCCTGCAGTGGTTTATTTAAAAACTCTTTACCAGCGTCCATCTGTAGTTTAGCGGGGACTCATTTAAAAGCCGTTGCTACACTGGGGCCAGTCTTGTTCTTTAAAGCCTCAACATAGGCATATTTTGATAAAACATTGATGATGGCTAAAATATAGTGAAAACCATTGTTATCTTCATGAAACTGGCTGAAATCCATAATATCTGCCTGCCATTATTGGTAGATGTCAGATACCATAGTCATTTGTTGTTTAAAATGTATCAGGGCTGGCTTGTGCAGCGTGTAGGCTTCCTCCCCCGAAAGCCACGCCTTGACATCTCCCTGTGACACCTTCTCGCCATCGGTTTGCAGTTTACGACACAGGCTGTCAAGCTCTGCATAACGACCAACACCTCCTTCATCATAATATGTTTTTGACAGCTTCAAGCCCGGACATGTTTGTCCCATAACAGCGCAACATAAAGACACAACCAGATTTTATAAACAACAGATTTTTATTAAGATTTAAAACGTGTATTTATATTAAAAATGTATTAGTTTGGGGATTGGCAGTTGCTGCACGATTATCAGTCCTTGTACAGATTTTGTAATACATGGGATTAATGCACAGACACATTACACATCGCTGCCTCGATAAGCAAACATGTCAACATTCCGTTAGGCATTCAATTATATATACTTTATCCTCTCCCACTTGCAAACTGTTTTCTCAACGATGTTTCTAACACCCATAGGAGAAATGCGTCTAAACTGCTTCATTTTCAAAATAGGGTTATTCACTGATTCTATAGCCCATAATGTTTTAGACAAGCATTGTTCAGTCCCTACGCATGTCAGCGGATGCGATCAAGTGCAGCAGATCAACAAGACGTTTAGAGCTCAACATGTAACATATTTTACATAGCAAATTATCCACGTAAGATATTTTCAAACATTCTTGGGCATCCTGTTGGGGATCATCAGTTTTATGTCTGTAGCTCCATCTGTAAAAGTGTTGTTTTAAACATGCTCTAGCCACTATGGCCGTAAACCCCTGGGTAGCCTAAATATGAACACGAAAAAGAACCGACGTGTCCGGATTGGTCTCTATTAGCGTGACACATTCCTTACACAGACTTTTATCGCAATCCCTGGGTTTTCAATTCGTTTTCTACAGCAAGCACAGTGAATGATGACATTGGGCCTCATTACGAGGTTGGCGGCAACTCGCCAGTGGTACCGGCGGGTTGCTGCCGGCCTCAAAACACAGAACCCACCGCCTGACTTCCTGGTGCATTACAAGTCCTGGCAGAGCGGGAAGTCAGGTGGGGGATTAGGACTCCAATAGGACTACACGGGAATGGGGACACTGAAGCACTGGCATCGTATCCAACGGTGCCGGTGCTTCCATGACAACTCTGCCTAACAGGGCTGTTGCGCCTGGCAGGGTCAGACCTGCCGGGTGCGGCAACCCCGTCATCCAGACTTGTAGTGTGGCGGTCCGGAAACAAGGGTGCCGGTAAACTTACCAACAGCCTTGTTTGCATACCACTACACTTGTAAAGAGGCTCATTCACTTTAATGCTATTGGTCTCCATTAGTGCAACACAGTCCTCACATAGGCTATTAGCACTATGTGCCAAGTTTTTCAAGTTAATTTGAACAGCAAGTACAGTAAATATGAATAGTCTCTACTACAGCTTGACGCGCCACACAGGACCCTGTTTTTAATCAAGTCTCCTGGAGGCAGGGTCACTATCCAGGGTCATCGATGCATTCGCCTGCAGAGCCATAGATTCAAAATCTCTGTCTTTGGAGCCCACATCGCCCACAAATGGTTACTCCAAAACCACATTGTTGTTGTCCCAAAACTCTTCAGACTCATAGCCGGCCATCAAATCCTGAGCATCTTCCATCACATCATACACTCCAAAACAATTCGAAATATGACTATCCTCAAAACCCTGTGGGCTTCCTGGGGGTTCCCCCCCGTCGTAACGTTAGCAGTTCATAATTGCTGTTTCCAGAATAACACGCACAATATACCCTAGAAAGCTGAAATAGCACTTGCGTTTTGGTCCTAGGTTTCGGATGGAAAAAAGAATGATTTCTCGGCAGACTCGATGCAGGAGTGACAGGCAAGTTTATAAGTGTATGTGTGTGTCTGTGTGTGCGTGCATGTGTTTTTATGAGAATGTGTGGGGAGATTGCATGTTTGATGTGGGAAGGGGTGATGGGCGGGGAAAAGGGCGGTTCGGGTGTTAACCTCCGATTAACAAGAGAATGAGCGGTGGAGGGCGGGGGTTTTAAGGAGGGGGGTTCTATGTAATAATACTGCATTTTAAAGTCTGCACAAAAACGGCCCAAAAAATCAGTCTTTTTTATGTTCAGGCTTTAAAATGCTGGATTATGACATAGAACCCCTGTTTTCCATTCCTACCGCAAAAACGATATATCTGGGTTGTAAACCCCTCCTCCCGCCCTCGTCATAGCCTTAGAACGAGCGCTGACCTATTTATGGCTCGATCCTTTTATATCTACAAATAGACATTTTTATATACATTTTTATAGCAAAACATATGAATTATTTTATATAAATTTTCATATACATGTTTATATCAAATCCTATTAATTTGTATTTTAATTTGAATATAACTTTTTATATAAAAAATATTAATTTATATATAAATGTTTATAAACATGTGCATATTAAACATACTAATGTTTATAATAATTTGTATATACATTTTATATAAACAAGGTATCAACATTTTTTATAGTTTCCACTTACTATCACATTAAAGGCCAAACCCCTCTCATACGTCATCGACGTGTTACACGCAAAAACCTACATTCACAGTCCCTGCCTTCAGAGCTCACTTCACTCTCCATAGTTGACCAAGCAACACCACAACATGCTGCTCAGTTTATATAAAAACCGATATAAATTATACACACTTGATATCAAATATACATTTATGACATGATATGATATGATATAGCATTTATAACGCACCTATACACAGGTGTTTCAAGGCACGATGAGGCAAGGGAGGGGGAACAAAAGGGAGGACAGACAGCGATCCTACTAGGCCAGGTGTCTTTCAGATCACGCAAGTGCATGGGAATGGGGGAAGGGGAAAGTGCGGGGCAAAGGGGAAGGGATCGTGCAGTACATAGGCATGGAATAATAACAATAAGTGAAGTAACGGCCAGCTGGTGGCAAGTGCAAAGGTAAGTGCAGACAACAGGTGTTGAGTGCTGGTAGTGGTACTGTAGGGATACAGAAACAGTCACCAAGTGCAGGGGCTGCCAGGCAGGCAGTGCAGATATGTGCGACTGGTGGGGGAGGGGCCTGGGCCCGAGAAACAGAGGGTGTCCAGGTAACCAGTGCAGATTCAGATGGGAGGTCAGCAGGGGAGAGGAGGAGAAAAGGCAGAAGCGAAGAGAAAAGTTTTGAGGTGTTTCCGGAACCGGAGATGGTTCTCCTTAAGTTTCAGGGAGGCGAGGAGGCTGTTCCAGAGGGAAGCCCCAGCCAAGGAAAGCGATCTACCAACCACTTGTTGCTTTGAGAAGTGACTGACTCTAAGAGAGTTGGAGGTGGATGAGCGAAAAGATTGAGAAGGCAGATATTTAGGAAGAGAGAGTTGAAGGTATTGAGGCCCCAGGCCCAGTAGGCCTTGTGGACAATGCAGAGGGTTTTGAACTTGATCCTCGCAGCCACTGGGAGCCAGTGCAGAGATTTCAGTCCTGGAGAGATACGATCCCTGGGCTTGAGGCCGAGGACAAATCAATATAAAAACATTATGATATCTTTTGTATATAAAATTGATATTAAATTGATATCAAAACCGTATCAAAAGGGGGCAAGCTAAAGACGCAAAGGGGCGTTATTGGCTTAGGTATGCCAGAGGTCTGGGGGTTATCACAAGCTCGCCATCTCAGCTCCCAGGACCCAACATCCCTCCCCCGGTATACAAATGGAGGACTCAGCCAAGGGCAAGTTAGAACTGTTGTTTATTACACAAATAGATCGGGGTCCTACAAGACATTCAAAATATTCCCAGAATCACCACTCCCAAGCCTGTGTCAGGCATTTTGTATCATGTCGACATCACAACTTGGGCCCTTCCCCAAAAAACCTAAGAGTCTGCCTGGTTGGGTGATTGGGGTGGTATCACTTATGGACTGCACCTATAGATATTGTGTTATTGGTCCTCACATGTCAGGTGGCTGGCCTGCCCCTTTCCCAAGAAACCATCTATTACATTGTTGCAGGGTCACAGGATTAACATTGGCCCTTGCCCTCTGCCATCCACCCCTGGATTTCTGTTCCCTGATTGGCTGGAGCTGATCTCCCCAGGCTTGGGGCCCAGCTCTGTTCTCAGTGCTATGTGCACCTTCTCAAGGTGATGAGAATGTAACTGTTAGTAGTACCACTTTTGCCAGTGAGAATGCCCTCTGTGTTGCAACATTGTTAACGATTCAATTCTTCACATCATGTCTGTGTTGCTGAGAACCGTTCGTCTTCCCACCGCAGGTGATTGACCATTGTCTAACTCGGCTACATCATGTGGTTAAGGATCATAAAATCAAGCTTTCTCATTTGCAATTGAGGAGATTTATTCAGTTTTTCCTGCAGATGGCTCCTTGTCATTTTAGGATTGGAATCTACTGCTTGTCTCTGACCTTGGCTGCGAGCCCTGGTCTGCTGTTCTGTGCAGCCTAGTTTTGCTTTCCCTCATCTCTCGCCCTGCGGCTTGTGGCCTCATTTAATCCTCATTATAATTATACTATGATTTTTACATGTGTACCGTGCTATGTTTTCCATAGGTTAGTCATATCTGGTCCTTCCAGGCTCTTTACCTGGTCCTGTAGTTAGATAGGGTTAGTTGCGATAATAGCGGCTTCAAGCTTGCTCTGCATCTCTTCATTTGCCTTGCGTTCAGCATTTCTGCACTTGGCTAATGAGAACAATAATAAAAGCTTTTGACAGTAAGTATATGTATCTGTTCTCTATCTACAGAACTGTGTAAGCATGTTCTTCGTGTGTGCACTTGTATGTTTGTGTAACTTTATGCATGGCTGTGAGTTTGCTTCGTGACTAACGCTGCTATGTCATGGTGTCACTAATGACATCTGCACACTGGTTTCTCAGCATTAGTCAACATCATCCATCGAGGCATTGGGGTCTATAACCAGTGTTGAGGTACCTTTGTCCAAAAACACATTCACTGAATACGGTTTGAATGGGTAAGAGGGTCCGAATATGTGGATGTCACTGACCCTCCTGGGGGCTGTCTGAATAATGAATTGCTTTGTGCGTTCTTAACTCTTCAACCTGTCATATTCCTGGGGGTGTGGAGGGGTATTCCAGGGACCCTCTCTTCAGGTTGTCCACCTGTCAAAACTTACTTGATGTGGAAAGGGGGCCCCATGAACTATGCATTTGCTCTTTAAAGAGAATCCATCATCGTGCATAATCTACTTCTTTTAACTCATCGTGTGAGAAGAGTCACATTCAGTTTCCGGTATGTAGCCGTAAAGTAAGGTCAGGTCCAGGATCATGGATTCTAGTGGGCAAAGTCTATTTAAGTTTGGCTCATGACCACGAGTAGAATACTGGCTCCTTTTCCAGTATGTCCCTGCCACATGTCTGGGAGCCCCAGAGCAAGCAGTAATCTGCTCCTTGAATATGTGGATTGGCATTCACAGCCACCTGAGAGCCAAGCTAGCCAGGAACCCTGTTTTCCTTGCGTTGAACCGGTTGAACTGATTTCAAACCGGGTTAAATGTATTTCGAACCACAGGACCGTCTGCTGCTGCCTTGACACTCAACTGAACTCTGCCAACTAGCGTGCTTTCATCTCAAACCAGCTTGATGCTGCCTTGTACCTCGCATAGCTCGGACCTGCTTACCTCGAATCAACTGCTCATCACTGGACTCTGACTTTAACCACTGGAGTTTAATTCTCTGACTTGAGCCAGCAGTTACCAAACGGCTCGACCCAGTTCAACCTCCAACTGCTGCTTCGTTGAACTGCACACCAAAGCATCAGGATCATCGCTTTCAACTGTTGCTGACCTTCGTCTTGACCTACTGGAGCAACACTCGATGACCCTACCCAGAGGTGGCCACCGGACGTCTCGAACCGGCTCAACCTGAACCAGTCCTGGTGAGCACTCTATCCTGCATTGTTTGAATGCCATTTTAGAACCGCTGTCAGCCACCGCATTAAAACCGACTTAACATCAGCTTGCTGCTTGAATCAACATGTCTGAAACACCCATACTTGCCTTGAACCACTCGCACAACAGCGCAAAGCCTGGTGCCATGCTCTCAAACCCGAACAATCAATTGCTAACTGACCCCATGGTCCATTTTTGGGCCCTAGAGACTCTGTGGGTCACTTTAATCCCTTTTGCACCCAAGAACATGTCATTTTTGAACGTTTTGGCTTTTGCTTGCCTATCATCTCTAATTCATTACCCAGAGTCCTGCATCTTGTTATCCTTGCTTATTCTGTGTTCTTTCTCTAGGGGTGGGCTTTTGTAGTGTATTCTATTTAGTTAATAGTGCATATGTTGTGGTTAAATTGAGTATATAAATATGTGTACAGAACCCGGATTGGACATTCCTTTATTTTGGACTGTTATACTTCACTGTTTGGGTTGCTACTGAATCACATTCACAGCCCACTTGAGAACATAGTCTTCCCTCGGCCCACGCTACCACAAAAGGCAAAGGAGGTATATCTCTTGACTGTTTGACTGTGCCTGCCTTACCTTTATGGTCATGTTGGTGCTTGGTGAGGGGAGAAATAAAGGGCTGACTAGGCGCTTTAGCCTCTACTGATCCTTGTTCTCCTGCAAGACAGAAGTCAATTCATCACAGTAACCATCCAAAAGTGCCTTAAACCCGGAAATAACTAACCACACATCTCATCAATTGCCAGGTCATTAAAAATACTCACAAAGACTTCTCCAGTTTTATCTAGAAAACAGAAACATCAAACATGTTTTCATTAAGAAATACTATTAAATATTCCACATTATTATTATTATCATTATTTTTAATATGGTATTTATTGAGCGCAAACCTAGCTTCGAAAAGCAAAGGAGCGCTTTACAGAGGTATACAACAATACTGATACACAACATAGTGCTTTACAGAGGTATACAACACTAAAGATGCATAACG
This sequence comes from Ambystoma mexicanum, assembly GCF_040938575.1. NCBI lineage: Eukaryota > Metazoa > Chordata > Amphibia > Caudata > Ambystomatidae > Ambystoma > Ambystoma mexicanum. Next base: position 467,283,418 of record NC_090921.1, read on the forward strand.
GAGTGCTTTTCAGAGGTCACAACAGAACAGATATACAGCGGGGTTAGGATACAGAAGGGCACAGAGGAAGGGTACAGCTGTACTGGAGGCGGGGTAGGAGAGGGGTGTATGGCGCCTAGAGAGTCAGGTGGCACAGAGGGTGACGTGGTGGCCTAGCTGTTGAGGGGGGGAGACCCCTTGAAGAGGTGGGTCTTGAGTTCTTTTCTGAATTGTAGGAGCTTGAGGGCGAGTCTAATGCTGACGGGAGGAGGTTCCATAGTCTTGGGGCATAGGTTTATGAACTGAAGAAGCAGTAAAACAAATGTATAGGATACCTATCTATAATAAAGGAGATATATTGGAACAAATACTGAATTGGACATTTCTCTACAATTAAGAAGATAAGTTAATCATTTCTGTATAAGATTTAAGGAGAATTGTCTGAAATCAAAATAAAAGAAGTCATAATTTCAAATATCTATGTGTAATTTCTTGAAAAAACGTACATAAGTGCTTAGCACTCTATACCATTTGGAACAGTCTAACTGTTTAACGTCAGACCTCTGGCAGAAAGGTATCTATAGAGAGCCTGCAGCTTAGTGGGTCCATGCACTATATAGCGCAATAGGAATAACTCATTTCTGTGTACCTTCAGCGAGATTCTCAAATATGAGTGCAAAAGAAAGGAGCGCAGAGAATGCACCCGTTTCATTTGCAGTTATTGCTGAAATGTTCAGGTCACCCTATTCTCAAACGTGACCTGAGCATATCAGGATGGGCTGGACAGTGGTGCAGGATGCGCTGTCCAGCCCCCATATGTGCATGAGTGTCGAAAGAAGCTCCCAGCATCTCAGTGAAAAACCAAGCATTTCCATCCCTGCCTGGGGGGGGGGAGGAGGGAATGCTAGCGTGAGAGCTGCAGTGTCAAAACAAGGCTGTCACACTTCAAAAACAAGGTCCATAAACGACCCTGCCATGATTAACATACCCATACACCTGTTCACAACAGGCGCAGGGGGAAGACACTCATGTCTGTGTATGTAAAAGAGCATCCTGTTTCTGAATTCGGGATGCATTTTTAAATGCCCAGAAAGACCCCCTTATGTGCGTAAGTGCGTTAAAGGGGGGAAAAGGGCATTTGAATGAGTGCATCTAAGATGTCCTTTAAGGTTTGGGCTGCTCCGTTTCATGGCGCAAGTGATGAGATGAGCTATTTGCGCAAAACATTTTTTGATAATCAGCCCCATTGTAGATCTGCCATTCAAGATTGGTGTTCCGCCAATGATCTTTGTCTGAATGCCAGCAAGACTGATATCCTCCTCATCGGCACACCTTCTCTATCCTTTCCCCTCACTCTCTGGCCGACCTCCCTTGGCCTTCCACCTACCCCCACCTGCGAGGCTAAGAATCTAAGAGACACCTTTGACTCCACACTTTCCTCCTCCGCCCACATATATCATGTCTCTAAAAAGTCAAACTTCCTACTGCACCTCCACAGAGGTACTCTGCCCTTCCTCTCCTTCCCCCAGCTCACTGTCTCCCAAGCTCTGGTTCTCTCTAGGTTGGACTATTGTAACAGCCTCTTTCTAAACCTGCCTGCCTCTACCCTACTCCCTCTGCAACTCATACAGAACAGGACTGAAAGACTTGTCCTTGGCCTCAAGCCCTGGGATCGTATCTCTCCAGCTCTGAAATCTCTCCATTGGCTCCCAGTGGATGCAATGATTAAATTCAAAACCCTCTGCATTGTCCACAAGGCTTTCTGGGGTCTGGGTCCAAAAAACCTTCAACTATGCCTCTGCAAATACCTCCCCTCTCGAGCTCTTCGCTCCTCTACCTCTAACTCCCTCAGGGTCAGTCGTTTTTCAAAGAAATAAGCTGGGGGAAGATCTCTGTCTTTGGCTGGGGCCTCCCTCTGGAACAGCCTCCCTGCCACTCTAAAACTTGAGAATAACCAGCTCTGGTTCCGGAAGCACCTCAACACCTTCCTCTTTGCTTCTGCCTTGGCCCCCCTCTCCACTGCTGATCTGGTCTCTCCTGGCACTGTGCACCTGGCCACCCTCTGTCCTCAAGGGCCCAGGTTCCTGCTCACCCTGCCACCCTCGTCCACTGCCTCCGGGCCACCCCTTGCACTGGGGTCTGTATCTGTACGCATACAGTTTCCCCCTTTTTTTACTTCCTGCACTTATCTGATCTACCCTGTCCACTGCCTTAAACTCAGCACTTACCACTTGCTGGCTGCACTACCACTTGTGTTGCGTTTATTATTTATTTATTATTTATTCTGCTCTCCTATTGCTCCGCACTTTCCACTTCTCCCCCCCTTCCACTTTTCCCCTCCCCCTGCCCATGCACTTGCACGTTCTCAATGTCACTGGGCCTAGTAAGATCGCTGTTTTGTTCTCCCCTGTTCCCCTCCCTTGCCTTGTCGCGCTCTGAAACACTTGTGTATGAGCTCGATAGAAATAAGATATCAATTCAATTCAATTGTCTCTATGTTACCTTCAAAGAGACCTTCATTTTCTATCAGCCAGATATCACAAAACAGAGGCAACATGGACCTTGAAACATGATGTTTCATTTACTTATCCATTACTCGACGGAGAAACCATATACCTAGCACTTCTGGTCACCGTGCGCTTGTTTTTTTTAAACAGTAGTACTAGCGTCACTTTAAGCGGCAGGACATTCACCACAATCAATTATTTTCCAAAGAATTAAAAGTCTATGACTCTCATGCAGTGCCGCCCGTGATTTACAGCTGGAGACAAGCGCCCTACCTGTAAATTATGCTCAATCCCGTTTTGATTACTTTTTCTGCAAGGAGATAAGGGACCGGGCATAGAGCCATCTCTGTCCAGTAAACACTCCAGCATCCCAGGATGCATCTGATGTTGCTGCGGGAGCAGAGGCTTGATGCCCAATGGCTGCTGCGGGAGCAGAGGTGTGATGCCCAATGGCTGCTGCGGGAGCAGAGGCGTGATGCCCAATGGCTGCTGCAGGAGAAGAGGTTTGATGCCCAATGGCTGCTGCGGGAGCAGAGGCGTGATGCCCAATGGCTGCTGCGGGAGCAGAGGTGTGATGCCCAATGGCTGCTGCGGGAGCATAGGCGTGATGCCCAATGGCTGCTGCAGGAGAAGAGGTTTGATGGCCAATGGCTGCTGCGGGAGCAGAGGTGTGATGCCCAATGGCTGCTGCGGGAGCAGAGGCGTGATGCCCAATGGCTGCTGCACGAGAAGAGGTTTGATGCCCAATGGCTGCTGCGGGAGCAGAGGTGTGATGCCCAATGGCTGCTGCAGGAGCAGAGGCGTGATGCCCAATGGCTGCTGCAGGAGAAGAGGTTTGATGCCCAATGGCTGCTGCGGGAGCAGAGGTGTGATGCCCAATGGCTGCTGCGGGAGCAGAGGCGTGATGTCCAATGGCTGCTGCGGGAGCAGAGGCGTGATGCCCAATGGCTGCTGCAGGAGAAGAGGTGTGATGTCCAATGGCTGCTGCGGGAGCAGAGGCTTGATGCCCAATGGCTTCTGCCTGTAAAACATCTAGATGGATTCACTGCAACATCGGCTGCCACCTGCTGATGGAGGCTGCCATTACTGCTCGTTTTTTGTGAGGGGTGTAAAAGGCACGTGGACACAAAAACACCCGGATTCCTCAACGTTTTTTTACACCCCTAACACACAATAAAAATCATGCAAATAGAGCTGCAGGCAGTGGTCGAAATGTATGAAAAGAAGTAGTAGAACTGTGTTCCCTTCTGGTCCGTCCCGCTTCCCACACACCCCATCGACACGCCCATGCCACGCGCAATCCAACCCCCGCCCCCAAATAAACACGCCTGCTGTTAAGGGAACACTCAGTGCAGTGCACTGAAGTGCAAGTTTCAACTTCTTCCTAAACTTATTTTAAAACTAAACCATTCCGGAACGGTTTCTTTTCAACAAAAAAGTATGGGAACGCTAAAAACGTTTTTAAAATAAGTATAAGAGCACCCGCTCACTTCGACCACTGGCTGCAGGCATGCAAGTGTGAGTAGCTGCGGTCCTTTCCGTGGTAATTTACACCTCATTGAAGAAATTGAAAATGGCTGACATGAAATATAGGCAGTAGTATTTTGGTTGCAACAGTTACACATAAATGAGGTAGCTTGATTTTAACCCTGGCTTCCCAGGAACCATGCACTTCAATATATAAACAATGCCAGGGTCCAGATGAACCTACTATGTAAGACCAACCCAATAAATGCCTGAATTTGGCCTGTATTTACAAGATTAAACCAATCAAAAGCTTCGGCGCGGGCAAGCACATTATCATTCTTATCACAAATGTATTTGTATCACAAACTAAAAAACACTAAAAGACAGTCAACGCACGGGAGTGGAAAGAATGCAAATAAATAAATATGCTTATAATGTGATCAGGAACACCACATTTCATTTTGTAGTTCAAATGTCAGCAACAGTGTTTAAATTCATAATCTAACTCAAATGCGCAAACATATTTGGAAAAAAAAACTTTGATGCACTGGCGCTCGTTTTCATTGGGACGTAACGTTAATGGAAGGTGTAAGACGCCTTCCATTAATGGCACGCCCCATTTTCATGTGTTTGTATGGCGGAGAGGAGGGCCACTTGCATTTCCACCACCTCCCTTCTTCTCTGGTGATCCCTATGGAGACCGCCGGCTTTATGCGCCAGCATAAAGTAGGCAGATTCCATAGGGATACATTATAAAAGCTGCCTGCCATGAGATTAGCGCATGGCAGGCAGCGGTTAATTGTAACTGTAAACGCTGCCTGCCATACGAGCATGGCAGGCAATGTTTCATCGATTTGCACGGCAGAGTACAAAAGTGCAGGACAAAAGGCAGTGCACATGCTTGTACGCCACTTTTTGCTGTGCACTTTGGCACTCCCCTGTGCAAATGACCAGAATTTTGCGGCAGAGAGACGTTTACATTGCAGTGCTAATGTGACGTCTCCCCGCCACCAAACTAAGGCCAGAAGCAAAATGAGCTCCACTGTGTTTCGGCCTATCAGAGCTAGCTGAAATGTTTCTCCATCTCGTATATTGGCCTTCATCAGGACAGTACCGATTGTTCCACCATCTATGGTACATCCGTGTGAATACGTTAGCGATATTATGCTCATACATTCATTTCTTGAACCAAATTACAACATCTTGTTCCATAAATCATTTTACATTAAAATTAACAAATCATTGAATTTGATCAAAATATAAGCATATTGTTTTTTATACTCATTACTGTCCGGTGTATAGACCGTCTTTTAGTGTTTTTTAATATGTGATACAAATACATTTTGTGGTAAGAAAGAAAATACAGGCCAAATTCAGGCATGCTGTGGATTGGTATTGGAGAATAAGTTCTTCTGGACCCTGACAGTTTTCATACATTGAAGCATTTTGGTTGCAGTACATGAAAAAAAGAAAAATTAGCTAAGCAATGTACTTTGGCTGAATTTGTAAAGAAAAAAATGGTAGAAAAAAGTTTAAAACTAAAAGGTAATGTCCAACAAATGCTAATGAGATGTCTCTCATATGGAGCAAAATGCAAGCTTTTCATGTAATGCTGCATTCCTGTATTCTATTGCTCTGAGGCTCCAAAGCAGAGGTGAAGTTCCAGGGATGGCTACTAGGTGGTGCTGTCTGAACTGACATGGCCTAGTCAAGCTTAAAAGGGATACAGTGGAAAACTAGTGTGAACTTACAGAGCCTTTTTCTCAAGGAAGAAGGGAACAGTGCACTCTGCAGAAGGGTCTCGTCTTTGGGTGATCTGCCGTCCTTACAACCTTCCTTTGACACCTCTAAGCCCAAGCTCCACAGAGGACAATAAAAGACTTCCTTCCGCACGCACCTATGCCCCGCATGTATGAGGCTTATTACATTTGATAACATCAAAACGGGACTTTTTCAGAAAACTGGGGGAGAAATATCACGCACTGCTCTCATCCAAAATATTGCGCTGGGGAAAAAGTGTAGGAGTGAGAGAGAGTAAGAGACAGAGAGAGAGTGAGAGAGAGAGAGAGAGAGAGAGAGAGAGAGAGAGAGGGAGAGCGAGAGAGACTGAAAGAGAGAGAGAGAGTTAGAGAGAGACGGACAGAGAGAGAGAAAGAGAGAGAGAGAGAGAGAGAGAAAGAGAGAGCGAGAGAGGGCAGAGGGAGAGAGAGAGAGGGAGAGATGGAGAGAGAAGAGAGAGAGAGGGAGAGCGAGAGAGTGAAAGAGAGAGAGAGAGACGAACAGAGAGAGAGAAAGAGAGAAAGAGAGAGAGAGAGAGATGTAGTGGTAGAGGAGCAGGAGAGCTAGAGAGAGAGGTTAGTGTAAAATACAGAGTGAGAAAGAGAGCAAACGAGTGAGGGAGAGAGCGAAAGAGAGAGGAGAGGAGGCGGATGAGACATATAGAGAGAGGGAAAGAGAACGACAGGGAGAGATTGGAGAGACAGAGAGGGAGAGAGAGAGAGAAAGAAATAGAGAGAGGGAGAGACGGAAAGGGAAAGAGAGGAGGAGAGAGAGAGGGAGAGCGAGAGTTACTGCAAAATACATAGTGAGAAAGAGCAAACGAGAAAGAAATAGATTGTGTCAGAGAGAGCGAAAGAGAGAGGGGGAGGGGAGAGGAGACAGACTGAGAGAGAGGGAAAGAGAAAGAGAGAGAGTGGAGAGACAGAAAGGGAGAGGGAGAGAGGGGTAACGAGAGAGAGGGAGAGAGTGAGAGAGAGAGGGAGAGAGAGAGAGAAGGTTAGTGTAAAATACAGAGTGAGAAAGAGAGAAAACAAGAAAGAAATAGATTGTGGCAGAGAGCGAAAGAGAGAGGGAGAGGGAGAGAGAAGGGGAGAGAGGAGACAGAGAGAGAGAGAGAGAGAGAGAGGGGGGAGAGGTATAGAGAGGGAGATAGAGAGAGGGGACAGAGAGAGGGAGAAAGAGTGTGTGTGTGAGAGAGAGAGACAGAGAGAGAGAGAGAGAGATGGCGTGGCAGAGGAGCTGGAGAGATAGAAAGAGAGGGTTAGTGTAAAATACAGAGTGAGAAAGAGAGCAAACGAGAAATAAATAGATTGTAGCGGGAGAGAGGAGACAGAGAGAGAGAGGGAAAGAGAAAGACAGAGAGAGAGTGGAGAGAGAGAGGGAGAGAGAGAGAGAGAGGGATAGTGTAAAATACAGAGTGAGAAAGTGAGCAAACGAGAAAGACAGATTGTGGCAGAGAGAGCGAAACAGAGAGGGAGGCGGAGAGAGAGAGAGAGAGAGAGTAGACAGGGGTGGAGAGAGAGACAGACAGACAGAGAGAGGGAGAGAACGAGAGGGGGAGAGATGGAGTGGCAGAGGAGCTGGAGAGCTAGAGAGAGAGAGAAAGGGAGCAAACAAGAAAGCCATAGATTGTGGCAGAGAGCGAAAGAGAGAGGGAGAGAGAGAGAGGGAGCGATGGAACGGCAGAGGAGCAGGGGAGGGAGAGGGTTAGTGTAAAATACAGAGTGAGAAAGAGAGCAAACGAGAGAGGGAGAGAGCGAAAGAGAGAGGGAGAGAGTGAGAGGGGAGAAAAGAGAAAGACAGTGAGAGAGTGGAGAGACAGAGGGAGAGAAAGAGAGAGAGAGAGAGAGAGGGGGGATCGTGTAAAATACAGAGTGAGAAAGAGAGCAAACGAGAAAGAAATAGATTGTGGCAGAGAGAGCAAAAGAGAGGGAGAGAGCGAGGGGGAGAGGGAGAGAGGAGACAAAGAGGGAGAGAGATTGAGAGAGAGAAAGGGAGAGGGAGAGAGACAGAGGGAGAGAGGGAGACAGACAGAGGGAGAGTATGAGAGGACATTTGGTGTAACGTTTCTTTATTTGAGTGACCTAATATTGAACATGTGACATCCCACATGGAAGACCTCGGTACCAGCCCTTACCTGTGTATTAATGCAGACAGAGTTTGCCACACAGGCACTGCTCATGTTTTCACATTCGTTGACATCGGTGCAGATCTACAAAAAATGAAAGCAATTTTTGAATGTCATCTTTATGATAATATCAAATTCATCTGGTACACTATTTCTCCTCAACAAAACGGCTGTGCCCTCTATGGGCCACGCCGCAGGGTGGGAGGGGGCCTGGCCCGCAGGGTTGGAGGGGGCCGTGCCCTCTATGGGCCCCGCCGCAGGGTGGGAGGTGGCCATGCCCTCTATGGCGGAGAGGGGGGTCGACATGGCTCCATCGGCCCCATGGGATAGGAAAGCAGCATTCGCGGAACATGTCATGTATCTGACTCCTTGTTCACCACAACAAGATGTATGCCACATGTTGGCATCTGGACATTACAGCATTTCCCATAGCTTTTACCATGCACACTGCATGCACAGCTTTCCACAGACAAGAGAGCCATTTAATATTGAGCTGTAATATTTATGTAGGTAAGATGTGGCTAAACACATTTTCATTTAATTTTCAAATATCTCCTGCCCATTTATTTTACACACTAATAGTGTTCTGCACTCCACCAACACAACTCCAAAACCGATATTGCCATTACCACTGTGTAATAATTGATTTATAGACCTTGGGCAAGTTTATTATCGCTTGGGATGATGACCCTTCCCCAACCTATAGCCCAACTGAGATAATGAACCTCCCTTGATCTATCTAAATTAACAATGCATGGTACTATTTACTTTTTAACTATTCATTCAAAAAACAACACATGGGCAAACGAAGCCCATGAAACACATACATGTTAGTCACATTAGCAAGGCGATTAATATATCATGCAATAGCGTTTTGTCTTGATTGCCAGTAGTATTCATTTCCACGACTGCCCCTCCCACCCCTGTGTTGTGGCTGAGTAGAACGCAGCATGAGGGACTGAAGAACGATGAGGGAGGGGGCGGGGCAGAGAAGGCAGTTGGCAAGAGGAAGAGAAATAAAGGAGTACGGAGCCAGTTCCAGTGTCATCATTTATTTACATATATGTTAGTGATATAATATTGTACAGTACTACATAACAACTGGTGCCGAGGCGAGTGTACTGACAAAGGGATAAAAGCAGATCCAGATAAAATCAACGCCATTGTGAAGTGGAAGGCCCCATAGGATGTGATGGAGCTACGTTCCTTCTTAGGAATGGCGGGTTACTGCGCCAGTTACCTGCCAACCTACGCGGCTCTGATCAATCCGCTCAGACAACTTCTCAAGAAAGACTCTATGTTCACGTGGGATGCAACCTGTCAAACAGCCTTCGATGCGATCAAGAGTGACCTAACCAATGACCGCCAAATCACATACTTCTACCCTGACTGAGACACAGAGATTACAGTGGATGTCAGTCGGGTTGGTCTGGGAGCTATACTAGCCCAAACAGATCCGAGAGGGAAGTATGAAAGGCACATTGTAGCGTATGCCAGCAGAGCTTTGACTGTTATTGAACAAGCATATTCGCAGGCTGATAGGGAGAGCCTCGCTGCGGTCTGGGCGTATGAAAAATGTCATCACTTTGTCATTGGAAGAATGTTCATCCTTATTACTGACCACAAAACTCTTCTGTCCCTATTTGGAAATCCCAAGATTAAGAGCCTCCTCGCATAGAGCGGTAGGGTATCCATCTACAAGAGTATGATTTCACCATAGTTCACAAGCCGGGGAAAGAGGCTAACCCTGTAGACTATCTCTCACGGCACCCTGGTGAGACACCTGAGAATGAGATGCAACTGGAGGCAGAAGCATACATCGCATACTAATCTCTTAATGCTCTTCCTCCAGCTATCACAAAGGAAATGTTTGCGGAAAGCAGCAAGGCTGACCCCACCATCCAAGCGGCCATTCAACTCACTAATACTAACAGATGGCGATGCCTGGCCACAGAGCGCTTTGAAAATGGGGAGGTGGACAGGAGAGACTTGCAGATATTAGCAAGGGTGCAAAGCGAATTGGCCACAACGGGTCAAGGATACTACTCAGGGGAAAATCGACTGGTGGCCCCACAGAGCCTGAGGAAAGCTCTTGTTATCATAGCGCATGGAGGGCATAGAGGAATCGCAAAGTCAAAGAAAATTCTGAGGAATCAAGTGTGGTTTCCACACATGGATACGATAGTGGAAGACGCCCTGAAACACTGCGTGACTTGTCAAGTGACCGCATCAAGTAAGCCTCCATGCCCAATCCAAATAGTTCCAATGCCTGACGGGCCCTGGCAGAGAGTAGCAATGGACTTTTATGGGCCATTGGAGGAAATAGGTTATCTGCTGGCAACTATAGATGAATATTCCTGGTTCCCCATGGTGAAACATGTCATGTCTACGGCATTCCAACATGTAGTGACGGTAGTAGATGAATTATTCAGTGAATGGGGTGTCCCTAACATTGTCAAAACAGACTATAGCCCACCGTTCCAGAGACAGGAGTTCAAGAAGTTTGCGGCATATTTGGGCTTCCGCCATCAAAATATTGCACCATTATGGCCAGAGGCCAATGGTATGGTGGAACGCTTCATGGTCACAATAAAGCGGACACGTCAGAAAGCTGACACAGATCTCATGTCCATGCCACAAGCAATCTCGCAAATGTTGAGAAGTTATCAGAATATGCTGCATGAGGCAACTGGGCACACTCCCTTTGAACTGAGGATACATTATAAGATGCAAGCCGCGAACACGGATTCCCCAATTGGAGGACTACACCCCTGTGGAAGATGAAGAGATTAGAAAAAGGGAGAGTGAGAAAAGAAAGCAAGCCAAAGAATGGACAGATCACAAGAGACGAGCTGAAGAACATCAAATACCAGTGGGTGAGACTGTACTAGTTCAACAGAAGCAACGCAGAAAGATGGACACCAGATATAAGCCAGAACCTTTAGTGGTCACATCGGTCAAAGGACCCATGAATACGGCTATAGGGGATGATGGTGAAATAACTAGGAATGCCTCATTCTTTCGTAGGATGTTTCAAGATGATCCAGATGAAGAATCACACGCTGAAGAAGAAGATGAAGAACCTGGTGTCAGTGTCACGTCACCTGAAGATTCTTCACCTCGACTGCTCAATGTAGAAACTCTTGGAGCGACTAGTCGCCCCCAGAGAATTATTTGCAAGCCACCACGTTTTATTGAACAAATGTGCAGTTGAATTTATTGAATAAATGTATAGTGGGAACTTCTATGATAAGTAAGGGGGGTGTTGTGACTGTAGAATGCAGCACGTAAGAGAGAATGGAAGGGAGCACAAGGGACTGAAGAACAGTGAGGGAGGGGGCAGGGCAGGGAAGGCAGTTGGCAAGAGGGAGAGAAATAAAGGAGATCATTGCCAGAGCCAGATCCGGTGTCATCATGTATTTACATATATGTTAGTGATATGATCATTTACAGTACTAGAGAACAAGCAAATGTTGAGAAGTTATGGGAATACGCTGCATGTGGCAACTGGGCGCACTCCCTTTGAACTGATGATACAGTATAAGCCGCGAACACAGCTTTCCCAATTGGAGGACTACACCCCTGTGGAAGATGAAGAGATTAGAAAAAGGGAGAGTGAGAAAAGAAAGAAAGCCAAAGAATGGACAGATCGCAATAGAAGAGCTGAAGATCATCAAATACCAGTGGGTGAGACTGTACTAGTTCAACAGAAGCAATGCATAAAGATGCACACCAGATACACCCCTGTTCTTTGTACTGGATACCCAGGCCCAATGTTCCTCATAGAAGGGGTATTCCCACGCCCGGTGGTCAGCCACCTGACATAACCACCACACAGGATTCAAACCTAGATGTTCTGTTTGATTGGTTCTCTTGCTTCTGTGATAGACAGATCCCCACCCCTCCACCCCCTTTCCAAGAGAATTCTCCCTCCGAGTTTGTTCTCATGACTTGATTGCTTGTCGCTCTCCCAAGATGTGGCAGTTCTTACCACTAGAGGCGTGAGTGGTGATGAAGGCGTTCTTCCATGTTTGGGAAGGCGGGCCACATTTCTGCCATGGCCAATAGGTTCAGGGGCACATTTTTAGCAGGTGTGGACTGGGAATGCTTTGCAAAGTGGCCCTATATTACTACTCTATGTGAGAAAGACCAACTACTCTAAGTAGGGGTTATACCAAGTCATCTACTTCAAGGGGAAGTGGGGGTAGAGGAGAGACCAAAGGAGGGTGGCAGTGTGGATGGCAGAGAGGGTAAGAGGAGCAGAAAATCAGGGTGCACTCATAGAAGAGCCCCGTAGTGCAGAGGCCCACTGGGAAATCAGCCAGTCCACCCCTGGAGGAAGACAGTGGCGATCAACAACAGCTGCTGCAGTGTAGGTTTCTAGAGGCATTTTCTGGAGGGGTAAGTGTAGGGGAAGTGAGGGTGGCATCGACACGCTCTGCTCTGTTTGCTGTTTTAATTGTGGGCTTAGAACCTGTAGTGGAGGATCAGTGCAGGCCCCCTTCCTTAGAGGGTAGTTTGTTTGGGAGGTTTATCAGTAAATTATGTTTGTCCCTCAAAAATATGCAATTGTGGAAGTGGACTTCAACGGCATGGCTCCAGAAATGAACATGACTCTTGACAACGTTTAGGCGCACGGAGGAATGGTCCCCTCCCTACTGATGCCCTGTTTACCTTGTGTGGGCACTGTTTCCTAGGAGGCCCAAAGGCAGCATGCATACTGCATGTCCTTAAAGTACTGTGTGGGATTTGTTTTTCATGCAGCACATTGTTTGGAACAGACAAGGTTGACGGACCAAATCTTCTCTACATCAGTGCCATGTGGGCATAGACATGTCAATGTATGAGGCTTATGCCAACCGCATAATCAACAGAGATGACATCCTCCTGATAAATGACATGTTTAAAACCCATTTTTTTGTGAATTAAATGGAGGTGGCAGATGATACAATATAGAGAGATTGTTCATTGGGTAGCAGTGTATAATAGACCTGTAATGGGATTAGGGGTTTTTGGTGACATGAGCTTAAATAACTATGCCTGGTAACGTAGTGGACTACACACCATGTCCTGGCAGCCTGCCTAAATCGCACTCTAAAGCACACGGTGCCTCGTGGCACTGCCCTGTGTATCTAGTCTGATTAATGGCACGCAGTGTCATCAGGGCAGATTCTAGTCCATTTGGTGCCCAGGGCGAAACACTAGAATGCGCCCCCCCAGACCACATCCCGCACGCCACTCCCAAACTACACCGTTCAGCAAGTCCTACCCAAAGTCAAACAGTGCGGCACACAAAGAATGAATTGCCATTTGCAACAGTGGGCCACTTTTTCATTGGTGTCCAAGACAATTGTATGCCGCAGTCCCACTTAGGCTGCAGACAATGAGGACTGGGCATACCAAGAGACCATGAATATGGCACAGGATGCAATATATACAACCAACAAAGAACACAAGATGCTGAAGGGGGTTTGGAGACAACCTTAGTCAAAAGGGCAATGACAAGGAGACACCTGACCCCCAATAAACAATAACTTTAAAATTCTTGTCTTGTTAAAAGTCTGACTCGTTATAAGGTTACATGGACCCGCATTATTTATTTATTCATGCAATGTTTGTCAGGTACCTGTATATTTATTTATGCAATGTTTCGTCGGATGCAGGTATCCACAAACATTGCATAAATAAATAAATTATCCGTGTCCATGTACCCGACAAACATTGCATAAATAAATAAATAAACCGGGTCGTGGCTTAAAGAATATTTACTCAGCAACACTGGTCAAAACTATTATCAGCATAATGGTTTAAAGTGTAATTGATATATAGTTTGACAAAGAAGCAGCATGAAAGAAATAGCGCCACTTTAAACTATTATTTCAGCCATTTTCTGGGCTTGCAGGGACGCGCCATGGGCGAAACAGGTCTCCGTTTGTACTGTGTCGGGGCCCATGGTACATCCCTGCAAGGCACGCCCACTCCCCACAGCCCACTGCACCTCCACTCCCATCACGATGCCAGCAAGAAACCATTCAGCGATTAATGGCCCACTATTAGCAGTTTCCTGCCGGCATTGTGATGGGAGGGTTTGTCTTAACTGCAGGGGGACCTCAAGTATTTTCATTGTTGTGCTTATGCCGCCAAGCCCCCCCCCTCTGCCCCCTCTGTGCGAAAGTGGTCAGAGTGAGCCTCTGACTCATGTAATTTCAGGGCAGCGCCAGCACCTGACCCGTGGAACTTCTCCCACGGAAATGCGCACCCCACAAACTGGGGAATTTGATCCCCTCCAGAGGCTCCAGGGATGGGGCAATTGCGCCCCCCGGGACTATTGCGCCCCGAGCAGCTGCTCGCCTCGCCCGGGCCAAGAAACAGGCCTGAGTGTCATGCTCATCAGCACCCAGAGGGCACGAGTCCAGCCTGTAACTCGTCGCCTGCAGCTAAACATTTTATATTTAACTTGTCAGGGAACTTCATCCGCAGTAGCAGAGCGACCCTGCAATGTAATGCCACGAACTGCTGGGCCTGGTACTCACTGAGCTGCTGGCACACGTGCGAGCAGTGGAGGGCCTATGGAGACAGGTTTATGGAGCAGAGTAGTATGGGAGAGGAGGGGGGTGGCAACTGAAGCCGCTGCATGGTGCCGCTACAGGAAACGCAGTGCCAAACCCCGAACACGCAGGCGCAGAATACTCAATATACTGAAGGTGCACCCTTTGGATGTGTTACTTTATATGGAGTTTAGACCGAGTAATCCCACTGTTTTCAGATCCACGAACTGGCAGGGAACTGGGGTACATATACAAAGTAATTGGCTCGGCTTCAATCAAGTGTGGGAGATGAGATTAGAACGCAGGCCTCCTAGATGTCCGCCCCCGGTGCTATCCGTGGCATTAGACCAGCCACAAAGGCCCTCGTAGCGGTAGCAAAGCTGGGGTGCAAAGATGGGGTCACCAAGGACCACACGTCAGCGAATACATTCGAAGAGGCTCAGCAACAGAGAGCGTGCAGTGGGAGGCTGAACACCTCCACCTGACGAGCTCCTGAAATAGACATGAAGTGACCGGGTGCCGTTTGCGGCCTGAACCCGTGAAGCAACACGCGGCCGAAACTTGATCCTAAGTAATCTAGTCTCAAATGGCAAGCTGGTTTCATCTGTCCCAAAATAAACCGTATCAAGGAGGTGTCAGATCTATTTACGATGCATTAGTGTCCACGATGACAGGTTGTAATGGATGTTAACTGCCTTAAATGACAGAGGACTCACAACAAGGACGAGGGGCCATTAAAGCCCGTCCTTACAGTCTGTATTGCCATTATATTGATTGCAACACACAACACCAAACCTTCCTCTACCTACACCCACGGACTCTGGCATGATCGAGGTACATAAAAAATATCCCCGTTCCTTGCCCACTCCCCAATAAGAGTAGCCGCAGCGGTGGAGCTCAGCAGTCTGCCACTGCAATGAAAGACAGCGGGTGCATAGGAAAGAGTCGGTGCACTGTGAGATGCACTTCCACACCCGCGGATCCACTTACAGGTGCCCTGCACTCACTGTACTGGAGAAAACATTCCCTTTTTGCACTTGACCTGATGAAGAAAAGGTGAAACAGACAGCGGAACATTCTTTTGCGTGAGCGTACTCACTGCTGTGAATCAGCAAAGGTGCAAAATGTGGCGCGGCCGGGCGACGGGGCAACCGGAAAGTGCCTCCAGATTTAGAGCAAGCTTATTATTAGCATTGTCACTATTATGGTTATTATCATTAGGGTGTTTATTGAGTAGGGACACAGCCGTGGGAAACAGCAGGGTGCTTTGAAAGTCATAGGGGAAGAACACAGTGAAGATGGCTGAGATGAAGTCGGTGGGGAGTTAGCTAACAACGGGGTGGGGAGAGGGGAGGGGATGACGGGAAATATGGCAACAAGGGATCAACAAGCAGCCAGGGGAGGACACGCGTGGAGCAGTTCTGCAGTTAGGTGGGTCCTGGGCGCCTTCCAGAAAGATTCATTTGGATCTTTGGATCTGAGCCTCCTCCCACTGTGCCTCCCCTCGCTTGCCACAGACCAGGTGCAGGGGAAAACAGAATCCTGCCAGGGTCGGAAGTGGTTTATATGAGTATTTCTGTATAATAAAAGGAAGTGTGGGACTTTAATTGCTTTTCAAGTTCAGTCACTTCAAATGCCCTCACTGACCCAATGTTGGTGGGGGCCTGACCCCAGCTCTCCAACCAGATGGGGGCAATCAGGGAGAGGAGGATGCATATTCAAGTGTGGGGAATGTGCCGGAACTTTGATGCACATGGAGCTGCTTGCTGCTGGTGCCTTCCTCCTGCAGAGAGCCCTCCTCTACCTCGCAAGTCTAATTTGTGAATAGGGGCCGTGCAAGGTGAAATATGCATGAACCGCACAAGGGCAAAGTGCCCTTACATCTCTGTACCCACAGATATGTGTGAATTGTCCTTTCTGTCCCTATTCTCTGTGCTTTAGGAAACATGGGAAGTAGTCATAGAAAGTGACCTTTAGGGCATGCACGCTACGAGAAACACAGACACTGGGCCTGATTCAGAGGTCCATGTAAAAATAGAAATGTGTTGTTCCAAGCTGGAACAGCACCATTCTTACATGAACCATATTCTGACAGGGATAGAATGTGTTGCAGGGACATGAAAGCCTCTACATGAGCCTGATTTACGGCTTCACAACACCCCTAGCAATCATCAGGAATGCAGGGCACCCACATGGAGGAGATTCTCCTCCCAGCACCATCGGTTTAGCACGACATCAAAACTAGTAAAAATACAGCACATTTCAGGAGCCGTTCAATTACACCGCACACTTTCCCCTTTACAAGCAATGCATTTCTTAGACTGCAGCACCACTTTTCTATTTTAAGGAAAGTTTAAGAATATTTTCCTAAACTAGGAAAGTGGCAGCCTATCAAGAAATGCTTGCAATGCCACTGGAGCACATGTTTCCCCCACAACCTGTGATTTAGCAGCTTCTGCTGCTGGAAAGCAAATCTCCCCACCCACCTTTATCACAAGTTCAGAATCAGCCCCACTGTGTCCCATTCCTATACTGGCGGCACTGCTTCAGTGCACCATGGTCGCAGTTCACCTGGATGTAACAAATAGGACGTGATCGTCGTACTATCATTGGCTGACAAATCTTCCTCCCCCATTCAGCACAATGGAACAGCCCACATTGCAATGCATAAGAAATAAACAACTCGCTGGGGGCATTACTGCATCAGGTAATGCCCGAGGAACCCAGTTAGAGGTCCGGGCGAAGTTAAGGTCTTAACGTAGGCCTCACTTGATGCAGTAATGCCCCTCCCCCAGCGAGCGGTTTATTGCTATTAGTATCCCAGGTGTATTTCCCAGGATACGAATGGGGACAGAGAGGCAGGCGCAATAAAGCGAGGCAGAATGCCGACCGCTTTAGTAACATGGCTGCAGTGTGAAAAGACTAGACAGGTGACTTTGTTTGAAGCACAGTTAGTGTCTGGCCGGCATGTTGGAAAGGTGCGAGTAAACGTTACTCTATATTGCTTAGTGCTGAACTATGGCACATGTAAATAAAACAAGGGAACATGTTGTAATGAGTAATGAGTAACGTCCCGCAAAGGAACATGGAGACGTTCGAGACGCGCAATGGGGAAGGAAGAGCGGGACTGTAGGGCTGGTAAGGCCCGCTACGTGACCCATCAGCAGACTAAGGTAAGTGAATAAAAACAGTGCCGTGGTACTAATATATAATATTGTCCTTTACTTGTGCAGCGCATGGGCCTTTGATTATGTGTCAAAGAGCTTTTTGAGAGGGGAGGAAAGGGGATTGGCGAGGACACTATCACAGAGTAAATGGCATTGAAATCTATAGGATGAGTGCAATGGGTGGGATTTCTAATCTTTTCGGTTTGAAGGGGTCAGTGCACATTGCCAGAGAGTTGCAGAGCCTTAAATGATGGCAGTCACATAGGTCATAGGTCACATTGCCCGTCATGTGGCTTCAAGAACATAGGTGAATCAGTAAACAGGAAAACTATATTGCTTTCAGAACACTTAGACAAGCCCAGCTGTTGGATTAACCTTCAGTTTATGATCTGAGACTTCTCTTGTCTAGCCCTGGGATGCCCAGAAGTGGGACATTACGGAGCACTGCGTGCATGGGATTATGAAGTGCAAATGTAGCTAGGAAGCGCTATCTAAATTTACATGAAACACTGTCAGGGTTCTGGCCTACCCAGATATTTCAAAAAAAGTTAACATCCCTATTCTGAAACCAAGGCAACTCTGAGGACGTTTAAAGGTAAAGCACCGAGGGGACGGGATTCACAACGCAGATGAAATCCATGTTTATAATTTGGGTTGTCGGATAAACTGTTTCTAAGAGGAGGATCCACCTGAACCCAGACCAACACCTTTTTGGTAAGTGATGACACCTGACACTAATTCAGACCACAGCACAAGAACATATTGATCAGAAAACATCTTCTTGTGTTGTCCAATGTCAGTCAGGTCATTAAGTTATTCCCATAGTATTTTCAATTACTGGCCCAGAATCTTGTACAATGTTGCCTCTTAATTCAACACCACGTGTGGGTTTTACTGATGATTCACAGTGTCTATCAGAAAGCTTCCCACATGAGTCAAGGAAAGGGCAGAAGCAGTGGAAAGATGGCAGCCACCAGGACCCCCAACTAATCAAATCTTTTAATTACATATGCTAATTAAAATCACAGGGAGAATATGGATTTAATTGTAGTCAATATATCTTGGTTTGAAGCAATTGTGTCTATGACCTGGTCAGATAAACACAATCCATAGATCAAATGACACTATTTATAACCTTTGTGCTGCTATTTTCTCAACCGTCTTCAATCGGGTGGCAGCGTCTTGCAGGTGGCCACTATTCACAATGTTAAAAATGACATTTGCGCTACAGGATGTAGGCAGTCCTTGTGGATTATATATGGATCGGGCTATTGATCTCACGTCATGAGCAATAACTCTTTTGTAACCTTAGGGATAGCCTGTGGTCGGGCAGGACGTAAAGGCTGGAATGATATTTAGTACAGGGGGGTGGTCCTGACCTCATACATTTAAGCTACAGTAGTTTGCTGTAGTGAAAAATTCTAACACATCTCCATATTATGTTTAATCCATCTTCATAAGTATGCATCATAGGAGGAAAGTACAAATCCAAATTCTGGAGAAACTGAAAAAAACAGTTGTTGAGATCTTTATTTACTTAGGTTGCATATTTCAGCATAGATAATTCAATATTGATGGCTGAAAAAATTACACATAGAAAAGAATAAACAATCAACAATTAACCTGGTCACCAGCTCGGTGAGTTGTGTAAACAGTATTGGAAATATATGTTAACAATGTATAGTGCATCTTTGCATAGCATTACATGTCCACTGGTGACAGGAGGTCACTAAATTAAGCCTGTTATGGTTCATACAGTGCAGAATTCAAAAAGTGACTTTATAACAATGTGCCTATGTTTCCAAAATGGCACGTTTGTGGGATTAGTAAAGGGTGTTACCTCCACACTCCTATACTAGTACTGTGTTATATTGCCTGTGTGCAGTGTTACCAAATATTACTTCATATTTGTTAACCTAATAATGTCTTGTCACAGTTACAACCCATATTTGCACAGTACAGTGTTATTTGCTTCAAGAAACCTAATAATAGGGTCTGCTGAGAGGCGACGTCAACATTAAGGTGGTAGTAAAGATTCAAGTCATAGGTCTGTATGATGTAAGGGCCAGACGTGATGACATGGGACGTTTCGGCTGTAAGAGGGTGGCAGCCTTCTTCTGGGGTCAGATCAAGCAGGTCTCCCTATGATTAAAACACAATATAAAAGACATTGTTGTATGTTTCAGAAAGTGGACCATAAATGTGAATATTAAACAGCCCGTGACAGGCTATACTCTGAGGGGGAGCCTCCGGTCCCAGGCATTGACCTTGCATTCGGAGGTTTAGGTGTATGAGCTGTTAGTTGGAGTACTCATGATAAACAAAATGGTGGCTCGCTAGCCGAGGGATGCAGGATGTTCACTGGAGTGCAATCTGAAAGAACACATTAAGTGGGTTTAGTCACATATATAGCTAAAAACGCCTAAATGTGGCTTAATGGTATGGGAGGCTCTCTGGGGTACCTGGTTGCTTTGGCAAAGCAAGACTTGGTGCTTCAGAGGTCCCTCGGTGTGCTAGGAGTCTCTGAGGCAGGAGATCAGTTCCTGTCTGTGTAGTAGAGGAGCTCTATGACCGAAGCTGCAGGGTGGGAGGAGGAGACACAAAAAACGAGAAACCTTGTAGTATTGGTTGCCGGCTACAGGAGAAGGTATACCTGTAAGAATCAGGGCCCTTTGTCAGGTTATGGTGGACTCACCTCGAGGCAGGGGTCGGATGGCGTGCGTTAGGTCCGCACAGTAGTGGAGCTCGCGTACGACTGGGAAGGAGCTGTGCAAGTTATTTAAAGGGCGCATGCGTGTGGAGTTAGTGTCTGATCCTTGCACATGCGCTCAGACAGAGGCGGCGGGACTACGAGGAAACATAGACTCGGATTAACACTTTGCCTGCACTCTGCAGGATAATTGCCTGCAGGAGAGCTGCATGTTAAAATGCTCGGATAGAGGAGTGGACAAAAAATGGAGGGGGGAATTATAGTGATTACAAATATTCAAGTGGTGCGTATTCATTGAGACCCTGAGAAATGGTCTGTAGCTTGAATATCCACCAGGCTTCTTTGAAATTGAGAGCATTGGTGGTATTGGTATTAGAACAGTCCGTCACTTTGTCTACTACCCACCATTGGAAGGAGTCACAATTATGTTGGAATTCAAGAAAATGTGAAACCGGGGGTGCATTATGAGTTTTACATCTTATTCTGGACTTATGTTCCCCTATTCTTTTGTTCACTGGCCTTGATGTTTGGCCTATGTGCCTCAGATGGCAGGGGCATTCAATGAGATAAATGACATTGGGTGTCTTGTAATTGGAAAAGTGGCGGATTTCCCATTCTTTGCCGTCTTACGGGAAGGATCGTAGTTTTTTGGTTTGACTGCAAACTGAGCAGCTCCCGCAGGGATGGTGTCTGCGGATTTCCCGCATATTCCACAGAGTAGATCTAGAGTCCTTGCGTTTATTTCTAGCATGGGTTAAGAGATCTTTGAGATTTTGGATCTCTTCAGAGCCATTCTAGGTAAGGGTTCTTCTGGCAAGCTTAGCTGGACGATGTGCCAAAGTTTTTTGATGATGCCTCTGAATTTGGATGTGTTGGCGTTAAAGGTAGTGACGCATTCCAAGGGGTCTTCTGTGTTGTGGTTGCGGATGTTAGGAACCAATAACACTTCTCTGGGTGTGTAGAGTGCTCTTTTTTTGGTGTCCTTGAGTAATTTGGTAGGGTAACCTCTGTCTTCAAGTTTGTGTTGAAGTTCTGATGCATGCGTCTTGAAGTCCTTCGTGTCAGTGCAGTTGCGTCTGATTCTGAGGAATTGTCCGTAAGGTAAATTATCCCAGAGGCTTTTGGGGTGATTAGTGCAGTGAGGTGTTGCGATCTGTCTCTTTTTTAAAAATAGAGCATGTTAGTTTGCCGTCCGAGGCCATTATGTTCAGATCTAAGAAGTTGATTTTCTCGTTAATGTGGCTCATCGTAAATTGGATTTCTTGTGTTTGATTTTTGGTCCAAATAAGGAAATTGTCCAGTTCTTGTTTATTGCCATGCCATATAAAGATGACATCATCAATATATCGATACCAGAGGCGGATGTGGTTGTAGAATGGGTTGGCGTCACTGAGTGTAAAGGTCTTCTCGTATTCGGCCATAAAGATTATGGCTAGGCTGGGTGCGAATGCTGCGCCCATGGCAGTTCCGCAAGTTTGTTGGTAGAAAATGTCATTGAATGAGAAGTAGTTGTTAGTTAGCGTGAAGTCCAGTAGTTCAAATATAAAGTTGGCCGGGACTCTCCTCTAAGTCATGTGTAGGGCTAGGTGTTGTCTTATGCATTCCACTGCTTGTTACTCAAGGATGCTGGTGTACAGGATCTTGATATCCATGGTGACTATTTCTTCCTTGGTGGGGTCAAAGGGCTGGTTTTCAAAAATAGTAATGGTCGTCATGGTGTCCTTGAGATATGTTGGTGTATTCTGGCATAATGGTTTTAGGAAAAAATCAATGAATTTGCACAGGGGTTCTAGTATGGAGCCGCATCCTGAGACGATAGGTCTCCCTGGAGGAGAGGTCCTATCTTTATGAATTTTAGTTAGGGGCGTAAAACGCCGTTATCCTCTCCTCGGTGGTGTTAAGGAAAGCCTCTTCTTTGTTTGTAATTCAGTTTCTTTCCGCTGTAAACTTTGTCATTTCTTGTATTTTTGATTTCAACATGTTGGTAGGATCTTTTTAAGTTTTTATAGTTGTTGTCTTCATTCAATAGGGTCATGACCATCAGTGTGTATTGTTCTCTGCTTTGTATAACAATACCTCCTCCTTTATCTGCCATTTTGATCACAATCTCAGAGTTGTTGGACAGGGTTATGAGGGCTTTGTGTTCCCCGGTGGTTAGGTTATTTCTCTGATGCTTTTGTGTGGACTTGAGTTTGTTGATTTCTTGTCTAAGGCATTTCTCAAAAGCAAGAAATGTGGACGGGATGTTGTTGTCTCCTGGGCAGAAGTCACTTCTTGGTCTAAGTCCTGTGTCCTCTGTTTCCAAGGGACCATCTTTGTCCTTGAAGAACATTTTTCTTCTAATAGTGCGCAGGAAAGTGGAGAGTTCTCCATCCAATTTAAACCAATCAGTTGTATTAGTGGGTACAAATGAAAGGCTTTTTCACCAAGAGGGAGTTTTCATCTGTGGAGAGTGGTATACCCGAGAGGTTGAATATCGGGATTAGGACTGGCGTCTTCTGTTGCCCCTGTGTCTCCTGCCCAGTTGGCCCCATTGGGGGTAATTGTAAAATGGCATTTGAGGTTGTGGGGGTGGGGCAGAATCCTCCTCTGGGGCCCCATTGCCCTAAAAAAGGCATCATGGGTGGTGGTTGGAAGTGGCCGTAGTTCGGGTTGGTGCCTCTGGGGTTGCTTTGATCTCCTGCTGATGAACCTGAACTCGAGTTGTCTGAGCCAGAGAATGATACGCCTTTACGACGGTTCCTGTTCATGCCTCCCTGTCTCGCCATTCTTTCCTTTTCTTTGGTGTCTTTGTAGTCTATTGCAAGGTAAGGATACACATTTTCGAGTTTGACATTTTTAATGTCCTTTGCAAGTTTCTTGTGTTTTCTTTCCAATGTAAGTGCTGAGAAGGTTTCAAGGGTTGCATCAATTTCTTTGAGTTTTTCCCTTGCGTTTGTAATAGTGTCATCATTTAGGAGCTTGGTTTCTTCATTCTTCAAGTCCCCCATCATTTTAGTATGTATTCTTTTGGCAGTGGAGATGGTAAGTGCCATCAAGTCTCTGCTACATTTTGTGGCAATTTTGCTGAAATCTTCCATATATGCTCTGTCATCTAAGAAGAGTGCTGGTTCATTGCGTATTAATAGACCTAGGGGTAACATGTTTGCTCGCAGGTATTCCCATAGAAAGTGTCCATGGACCTCTGTCCTGAAGCATCGTTTCTTAAGATTAAGAAGGTCTTCTCCGGTAGCAGTTGAATCTAGGTTGGCTTGGGCCCCTACCATATTGAAAAGTGTCGGGCCCTGGATCATGTGATTGATTTGCTCCTCCGAGAAGCTCAGTGTGTATTCCATGATTGTGGGGAGGAATGCAAGTGTGGGGGCTAGGGAAAGATGGGGACTCCCCTGAAGTGTGCTAAAAACGAACTAAATTCTCACGGGAAAAGAGAGAAGAAGTTTCACATTAGTGTGTCGGTGAATCCAAGTTAGGATCCTATTATAGCAGCGCTATATCTTCAACTTTTGTAACCTTAGGGATAGCCTGTGGTCGGGCAGGACGTAAAGGCTGGAATGATATTTAGTACAGGGGGGTGGTCCTGACCTCATACATTTAAGCTACAGTAGTTTGCTGTAGTGAAAAATTCTAACACATCTCCATATTATGTTTAATCCATCGTCATATGTATGCATCATAGGAGGAAAGTACAAATCCAAATTCTGGAGAAACTGAAAAAAACAGTTGTTGAGATCTTTATTTACTTAGGTTGCATATTTCAGCATAGATAATTCAATATTGATGGCTGAAAAAATTACACATAGAAAAGAATAAACAATCAACAATTAACCTGGTCACCAGCTCGGTGAGTTGTGTAAACAGTATTGGAAATATATGTTAACAATGTATAGTGCATCTTTGCATAGCATTACATGTCCACTGGTGACAGGAGGTCACTAAATTAAGCCTGTTATGGTTCATACAGTGCAGAATTCAAAAAGTGACTTCATAACAATGTGCCTACGTTTCCAAAACGGCACGTTTGTGGGATTAGTATAGGGTGTTACCTCCACACTCCTATACTAGTACTGTGTCATATTGCCTGTGTGCAGTGTTACCAAATATTGCTTCATATTTGTTAACCTAATAATGTCTTGTCACAGTTACAACCCATATTTGCACAGTACAGTGTTATTTGCTTCAAGAAACCTAAAAATAGGGTCTGCTGAGAGGCGACGTCAACATTAAGGTGGTAGTAAAGATTCAAGTCATAGGTCTGTATGATGTAAGGGCCAGACGTGATGACGTGGGGCGTTTCGGCTTTAACAGGGTGGCAGCCTTCTTCTGGGGCCAGATCAAGCAGGTCTCCCTATGATTAAAACACAATATAAAAGACATTGTTGTATGTTCCAGAAAGTGGACCATAAATGTGAATATTAAAACAGCCCGTGAGAGGCTATACTCTGAGGAGGACCCTCCGGTCCCAGGCACTGACCTTGCATTCGGAAGTTTAGGTGTATGAGCTGTTAGTTGGAGTACTCATGATAAACACAATGGTGGCCCGCTAGCCGAGGGATGCAGGATGTTCACTGGAGTGCAATCTGAAAGAACACATTAAGTGGGTTTAGTCACATATATAGCTAAAAACACCTAAATGTGGCTTAGTGGTATGGGAGGCTATCTGGGGGTACCTGGTTGCTTTGGCAAAGCAGGATTTGGTGCTGCAGAGGTACCTCGGTGTGCTAGGAGTCTCTGAGGCAGGAGATCAGTTCCTTTCTGTGTAGTAGAAGAGCTCTATGACCGAAGCTGCAGGGTGGGAGGAGGAGACAAAAACCGAGAAACCTTGTAGTATTGGTTGCCGGCTACAGGAGAAGGTATACCTGTAAGAATCAGGGCCCTTTGACAGGTTATGGTGGACTCACCTCGAGGCAGGGGTCGGATGGCGTGCGTTGAGTCCGCACAGTAGTGGAGCTCGCATACGACTGGGAAGGAGCTGTGCAAGTTATTTAAAGGGCGCATGCATGTGGAGTTAGTGTCTGATCCTGGGACATGCGCTCAGACGGAGGCGGCGGGACTACGGGGAAACATAGACTCGGATTAACACTTTGTCTGCACTCTGCGGGACAATCGCCTGCAGGAGAGCTGCATGTTAAAATGCTCGGATAGAGGAGTGGACAAAAAACGGAGGGGGGGAATTATAGTGATTACAAATATTCAAGTGGTGCGAGTTCATTGAGACCCTGAGAAATGGTCTGTAGCTTGAATATCCACCAGGCTTCTTTGAAATTGAGAGCATTGGTGGTATTAGAACAGTCCGTCACTTTGTCTACTACCCACCGTTGGAAGGAGTCACAATTATGTTGGAATTCAAGAAAATGTGAAACCAGGGTGCATTATGAGATTTACATCTTATTTTGGACTTATGTTGCCCTATTCTTTTGTTCACTGGCCTTGATGTTTGGCCTATGTATCTCAGATGGCAGGGGCATTCAATGAGATAAATGACATTGGGTGTCTTGCAATTGGAAAAGTGGCGGATTTCCCATTCTTTGCCGTCTAACGGGAAGGATCGTAGTTTTTTGGTTTGACTGCAAACTGAGCAGCTCCCGCAGGGATGGTGTCCGCGGATTTCCCGCATATTCCACAGAGTAGATCTAGAGTCCTTGCGTTTATTTCTAGCATGGGTTAAGAGATCTTAGAGATTTTTGGATCTCTTTAGAGCCATTCTAGGTAAGAGTTCTTCTGGCAAGCTTAGCTGGACGATGGGCCAAAGTTTTTGATGATGCCTCTGAATTTGGATGTGTTGGCGTTAAAGGTAGTGACGCATGCCATGGGGTCTTCTGTGTTGTGGTTGCGGATCTTAGGAACCAATAACACTTCTCTGGGTGTGTAGAGTGCTCTTTTTTTGGTGTCCTTGAGTAATTTGGTAGGGTAACCTCTGTCTTCAAGTTTGTGTTGAAGTTCTGATGCATGCGTCTTGAAGTCCTTCGTGTCAGTGCAGTTGCGTCTGATTCTGAGGAATTGTCCGTAAGGTAAATTATCCCAGAGGCTTTTGGGGTGATTAGTGCAGTGAGGTGTTGCGATCTGTCTCTTTTTTGAAAATAGAGCATGTTAATTTTCCGTCCGAGACCATTATGTTGAGATCTAAGAAGTTTATTTTCTCGTTATTGTGGCTCATCGTAAATTGGATTTCTTGTGTTTGATTTTTGATCCAAATAAGGAAATTGTCCAGTTCTTGTTTATTGCCATGCCATATAAAGATGACATCATCAATATATCGATACCAGAGGCGGATGTGGTTGTGGAATGGGTTGGCGTCACTGAGTATAAAGGTCTTCTCGTATTCGGCCATAAAGATTATGGCTAGGCTGGGTGCGAATGCTGCACCCACGGCAGTTCCGCAAGTTTGTTGGTAGAAAATGTAATTGAATGAGAAGTAGTTGTTAGTTAGCGCGAAGTCCAGTAGTTCAGATATAAAGTTGTCCGGGACTCTCCTCTAAGTCATGTGTAGGGCTAGGTGTTGTCTTATGCATTCGACTGCTTGTTGCTGGAGGATGCTGGTGTACAGGCTCTTGATATCCATGGTGACTATTTCTTTTTTGGTGGGGTCAAAGGGCTGGTTTTCAATAATAGTAATGGTCGTCATGGTGTCCTTGAGATATGTCGGTGTATTCTGGCATAATGATTTTAGGAAAAAAATCAATGAATTTGCACACGGGTTCTAGTATGGAGCCGCATCCTGAGACGATAGGTCTCCCTGGAGGAGAGGTCCTATCTTTATGAATTTTAGGTAGGGCGTAAAACGCTGGTATCTTCCCCTCGGTGGTGTTAAGGAAAGCCTCTTCTTTGTTTGTAATCCAGTTTCTTTCCGCTGCAAACTTTGTCATTTCTTGTATTTTTGATTTCAACATGTTGGTAGGATCTTTTTTAAGTTTTTTATAGTTGTTGTCTTCATTCAATAGGGTCATGAGCATCAGCGTGTATTGTTCTCTGCTTTGTATAACAATACCTCCTTCTTTATCTGCCATTTTGATCACGATCTCAGAGTTGTTGGACAGGGTTTTGAGGGCTTTGTGTTCCCCGGTGGTTAGGTTATTTCTCTGATGCTTTTGTGTGGACTTGAGTTTGTTGATTTCTTGTCTAAGGCATTTCTCAAAAGCAAGAAATGTGGACGGGATGTTGTTGTCTCCAGGGCAGAAGTCACTTCTTGGTCTAAGTCCTGTGTCCTCTGTTTCCAAGGGACCATCTTTGTCCTCGAAGAAAACTTTTCTTCTAATAGTGCGCAGGAAAGTGGAGAGTTCTCCATCCAATTGAAACCAATTAGTTGTATTAGTGGGTACAAATGAAAGGCCTTTCGCCAAGAGGGAGATTTCATCTGTGGAGAGTGGCATACCCGAGAGGTTGAATATCAGGATTAGGTCTGGCGTCTTCTGTTGCCCCTGTGTCTCCTGCCCGGTTGGCCCCATTGGGGGTAATTGTAAAATGGCATTTGAGGTTGAGGGGGGGGGCCCAGAATCCTCCTCTGGGGCCCCCTTGCCCTAAAAAAGTCATCATGGGTGGTGGTTGGAATTGGCCGTAGTTCGGGTTGGTGCCTCTGGGGTTGCTTTGATCTCCTGCTGATGAACCTGAACTCGAGTTGTCTGAGCCAGAGAATGATACTGTCACGGATGGCACTCTGTAAAGAGTGGCACAGGACACCCAGGAAGGGTTTTGGGTGGTTGTGTCGAAGTAAGGTGGACAGCTGAGTACACACACTGCTGAAAGTAATGAGAATGAATAGTAGGCAAGAGTAGCAAGGAAATAAGGTACAACTGAATGGATTCCCTCTAGGGGTGTATGCAGATACAGGAAAAGAGTATTCCACGGACCTTAGGAAAAACTCTAGCCTTCTGCACAGTTTGCTATAACAGAGGCCCACGCTGTTTGCTCATGGCTTGGAACAACAGCTATGGGTGTCTGTAATGTAGAAACGAGACAAGGGAAGGGGGAGAGGTTGCCTGACGGAAACCGACAGACAAGCTCTGTACAAAAGGGTCTACAAACAGTAAAAGAGAAGATACTAACAGACTAATCCAGGAAAAAGGAAGTCGATAGCAAACTAGCAGAAGGAAATGAAGGGAATGCCGTATAACAGAATTGGATAGGGATAAATGACAGAGGGTTGAAAACAAGTAAGAAAGCAAGGGAGCAGCAGTCAGGAAAACAGGGGAACTGCAATAACTGAAAGTAAATAATGTAGGTAAACTGTTGTGGATAGCAGAGGACGGTAGGGTACAAGGTTGAGAGCTCAGAGGAGCAGAAAAGCAATGAGCAAGCCCAAAGGGGGAGGGCTGTAAGGAATGGAGCCCAGAGGGAAAGGGTTTAGAGCTGTAGAGTAAAACAGGCTGCACGGCAAGGAGCCCAAAAGGGCCGGGCAGCAAGGAGTGAGCCCAGTGGAGCAGGGCCGCTGACTGTAGAAGGCTGCAGAGTACTGTAGAGAGCTGCTAGGCTGAGAACCCAGCGGACAAAGGCTGTAGGTAGCAAGCAGCGGAGCGTGATCGGCTGCAAGGTAGGAAGCCCCGTGTACAAGGGCTGTTGGCAGCGGAGAGAAGCAGGCTGCGCGGCAAGGAGCCAGAAGGACCAGGCAGCAAGTAGTAAGCCCAGAGGAGCAGGGCCGATGACTGTAGAAGGCTGCAGAGGGCTGTAGAGGCTGCTAGACTGGAAGTCCAGCAGACGAAGGCTGAAGGTTGAAGGCAGCAGAGCGTGATCGGCTGCAAAGCAGAAGCCCGGAAGGGCAAAGGCGGAGGCTGGGAAGCAGCAGAGCGAGATCGGCTGCAAGGCAGGAGCCCAGAAGGGCAAAGTCGGAGGCTGGAAAGCAGCAGAGCGTGATCGGCTGCAAAGCAGGAGCCCAGAAGGGCAAAGGCGGAGGCTGGAAAACAGCAGAGCGTGATCGGCTGCAATGCAGAGAGCCCGGCAGGGCACTGGATCCAAAGCAGGAGTAAGGAGGAACCGCATACACGATCCGTAGCTCGAAGCAAAATGGTGCTGGAAGGACTCTTAATGCAAGAGACTGTGCTCCTGCAGGCAGCAGCTTTTATACCGCCCAGCCCAGCACAGAGGCAGGCTAATTGGTCGCACCTGGATCAGCACATCTGCATACAATCGGCCACCTCCCTCTCTGTTCCTGAGCTGGTGGAAGCAGAGGAGATCCCTAGGTCTTCTGGGGATTGTAGTTCCGAAGATGACGAATAGGAATGGCCAGGAATAGATGGTTATAGCCAAGTGCATTGTGGTAAGTGTAGTTTGTTGGGAAAAATAGAAAAGCACCAAAGTCTCGCAAATGGAAAATAAAGTCCATATTGATCGCAAATGTATGCGCCCATGGCGCAGGCATGACAGATATGACTTTCCGACTGTTCCTGTTCATGCTTCCCTGTCTCGCCATTCTTTCCTTTTCTTTGGTGTTTTTGTAGTCTATTGCAAGGTAAGGATACACATTTTCCAGTTTGAAATTTTTAATGTCCTTAGCAAGTTTCCAATGTAAGTGCTGAGAAGGTTTCAAGGGTTGCATCAATTTCTTTGAGTTTTTCCCTTGTGTTTGTAATAGTGTCATCATTTAGGAGCTTGGTTTCTTCATTCTTCAAGTCCCCCATCATTTTAGTATGTATTCTTTTGGCAGTGGAGATGGTAAGTGCCATCAAGTCTCTGCTACATTTTGTGGCAATTTTGCTGAAATCTTCCATATATGCTCTGTCATCTAAGAAGAGTGCTGGTTCATTGCGTATTAATAGACCTAGGGGTACCATGTTTGCTCGCAGGTATTCCCGCAGAAAGTGTCCATGGACCTCTGTCCTGAAGCATCGTTTCTTAAGATTAAGAAGGTCTTCTCCGGAAGCAGTTGAATCTAGGTTGGCTTGGGCCCCTACCATATTGAAAAGTGTCGGTCCCTGGATCATGTCATTGATTTGCTCCTCCGAGAAGCTGAATGTGTATTCCATGATTGTGGGGAGGAATGCAAGTGTGGGGGCTAGGGAAAGACGGGGACCCCCCTGAAGTGTGGCTAAAAACGAACGAAATTCTCACGGGAAAAGAGAGAAGAAGTTTCACATTAGTGTGTCGGTGAATCCAAGTTAGGATCCCTATTATAGCAGCGCTATATCTTCAACTTTTGTAACCTTAGGGATAGCCTGTGGTCGGGCAGGACGTAAAGGCTGGAATGATATTTAGTACAGGGGGGTGGTCCTAACTTCATACATTTAAGCTACAGTAGTTTGCTGTAGTGAAAAATTCTAACACATCTCCATATTATGTTTAATCCATCTTCATAAGTATGCATCATAGGAGGAAAGTACAAATTCTGGAGAAACTGAAAAAAAACAGTTGTTGAGACCTGCTTGATCTGGCCCCAGAAGAAGGCTGCCACCCTCTTACAGCCGAAACATCCCACGTCATCACAACTGGCCCTTACATCATACAGACCTATGACCTGAATCTTTACTACCACCTTAATGTTGACGTCGCCTCTCAGCATACCCTATTTTTAGGTTTCTTGAATCAAATAACACTGTACTGTGCAAATATGGGTTGTAACTGTGACAAGACATTATTAGGTTAACAAATATGAAGTAATATTTGGTAACACTGCACACAGGCAATATAACACAGTACTAGTATAGGAGTGTGGAGGTAACACCCTATACTAATCCCACAAACGTGCCGTTTTGGAAACGTAGGCACATTGTTATAAAGTCACTTTTTGAATTCTGCACTGTATGAACCATAACAGGCTTAATTTAGTGACCTCCTGTTACCAGTAACATGTAATGCTATGCAAAGATGCACTATACATTGTTAACATATATGTCCAATACTGTTTACACAACTCACCCAGCTGGTGACCAGGTTAATTGTTGATTGTTTATTCTTTTCTATGTGTAATTTTTTCAGCCATCAATATTGAATTATCTATGCAGAAATATGCGACCTAAGTAAATAAAGGTCTCAACAACTGTTTTTTTCAGTTTCTCCAGAATTTGGATTTGTACTTTCCTCCTATGATGCATACTTATGAAGATGGATTAAACATAATATGGAGATGTGTTAGAATTTTTCACTACAGCAAACTACTGTAGCTTAAATGTATGAGGTCAGGACCACCCCCCTGTACTAAATGAGCAATAACTCAGCAGTAAACCAGCACTCCTACTTTTAGACCTTTCTGCAGCCTTTGATTTAGTTAACCATAATACCCTCTGCCACCACCTCACATCGGCAGCCAATTTCTCACAGGAAGCTGCACTGTGGATCGCCTCATTCTTGGAGGGCCGATCCGTGAGAGTCTCCTCAGACTCAGTGGCTTCCCCCATCCCAATTTCCATACCCTGCAGAGTCCCCCATGGCTCCTGTGTCCCCCCTCCCCTATACAACATCTTTACAAAGCCATTATTTAACCTCCTGGATAATCTCTGTATATCCTACACAAAGTACGCTGACGACACCCAAATCCACCTTCCCCTCTATGGCGTATATGAAGAAGACTCCCCTATGATCAACACAATGTATGCCGCAAAACAGTCCTGGATGGCAGATAACTACCTGTGCCTTAACGATAAGAGAGAGATCCTGCTTGTGGGCTCCCCGGCGATGCTAAAAAATCTCAGCCCTCAATTCTCATCATTTTGGATAGATGTCATCCAGATCAAGACCTCTGAGGCAGTAAAAACACTGGGAGTACATCTGGACTCAGCCCTCTCACTCAACAAACAAGTCAACTCAATAGCCTCCTCAGTTTCATACACAGCTAAGCTGATGAATGCAGCGAGACAATTCCCGACCACAGAAAGTTGCATGACCATCGCCAGAGCAGTAACATGCGCTAGACTTGACTACTGTAACTCCCTTTTGCCGGAACCTCCAAATAAACTACAGAATTATCCAGAACAATGCATTACGAGCGGCACAGAACATCCCCAAAAAAGACCACATCACAACAGTGAGAAAAAAGGGGCACTGGCTATCCATCCGGGAAAGGATTATTTTAAAATCACTGTCCATCATGCACAAATGCCTGAGCAATACTGTCCCGCAATATCTCTCACAGAAAATAGAAAGACCAGGGGCACTGTTGCGCTCATATGGAATGGCCCCCTGAGTGAGATTCTCCGTCCTGGGGTAGATCCTTCAAACTTATCCTTTCCAGTTGGTGCCGTGTTCCTGCCTGAGCTCCTGCTGATAGATGTTTGCTGGTCCCGTGGGGGTGCTGCCCAGCTGTCGTATCCCGGAGTGAGGCCGTTGCAGAGCAAACTCTGCTGTTTGATTCATCGCCTGGTCCCCTCACGGTGCCCTGTGCTCTGCATCCACGGGGGGTGTCCTGCAGACCACGCAAGTGTCCGGGCTTCAGGCCCAGCTGCGGAGGGGCAGCCGCTATGAAGAGCCACGCAGCCTAGCCTGAAACCAATCCACATTACTGCGGCTTGGCTTGTTGTCCCACTGGGCCCCCCGCAACTTGTACCTCTGAGGAGGTTCGCAGCAGATCTCTGCCCGAATTCGACTTCTGTCATGGTCTGACGGCCAGCCCACTGCCAAGGGGTCGAGCTCCTGTCGTCTACCGTCAGTGCGCTCCTCACCTTCCAAGCCTCCCTAACCCGGCACTGAAGCCCATTGGAGACCCCACACCTCGAGTGCTGGCCCCCCCTATCTAGCACTACAGGCACCCTACAAAATAATATTCTGGCCTCAACTGCTACCACGCTGGCAGTGCTTGTCCCAGTCCCCGGCGGCAGGGACCCCGCGCCAAGCAGTTCATTGAAATCGGAAGATCTCTGATTACCTATTTACTTGGGAGATCACCCCTCACAACCTCCCCCCTCTACTGCTGGTTTCCGCACCGCCACCGAGCTTTGTCTTTACCTCAGGCAGGGTCACCAGGACTCACTCAACTGTGGGCTGCTACCCACGCCCGATTGATTGATTGTTTACTTTGCTTACCTTCACCACTGCACATCACCCAACTATATGTGAGAGGCCCCAACCAACTCAGCTGTGGACTACGCAATCCCACTGTTCACAATTATCGACACTGATCGACTCGGGTCACCAAGTGCCGCTCTGAGGGAGAGGGGTGAACACAGATCTTAACCTCACTAAGACCACCTCCTTGGAATCATATACGGGACTGCCCTCCCCTGCACCCGGAGTCAGCGGGCACCTGCTTAATCGACCCCCTAGCTGTACGGATCTCCTGCCGACGTACCCCGATGTCGGACTTGCCCAGCCGGGCGGCATTCTGAGTCTCGCAACATTGCACCCTAGAACTCAATGAAGGAATGCCTTGAACACTCTTATCATCCAATACTATACACCGGACTAACCCTCCCGGCCTGATGCCCTCTTACCTGCACCTCCGTGCACTGCACAAATCTGCTTTTCATGTGACCTATGCGGCTTGACCAAGAGCGCCAACAAGAAACAAAGTTCTATCAATATGTATATTAAAGCTACGCCAAAACTGCGAATCCCTACCGGACTCAGAAGCACACATGTCGACGCCTCCTAAAACTACTGAGTTGCAGAAAATGATGGAATACATTTGTGAGGGGTTCACTGCTCTTCACTGAAAGCTGGACGACATGAACAGAACTATATGCTCCATCAAAGCCCACATGGAGGAAAGTGACGCCTGGGTGATGGAGGTGGAGACTAGAGTCGGAACGGCTGAGAACAGCATTGTTGCCCTGCGGGCTGAAGTGACCGCATTGTCCAGACAGTTTCAAGATATCAGTAAGAAGAACAATGACCTGGAATCGCCCTCCAGACGCAATAACTTACGCACCATCAGTATCCCAGAGCATAACATCGAAGGCCCTATGGAAGACTACATTGAGCGCACTCTGCTTTCCCTGCTGGATTCCCCGAAGCTCTCCCCATAATTTGCAATTGAGAGAGCCCATCGATCCCTAACAGCGAAACCCAGGCCCGGCGCTCCTCCCTGCACTATCATCGCGAGAGTTCTCAACTACCGGGACAAAGACGCTCTCCTGCGTGCGGCAAGTGCCTAAGGTGACCTCTTTCTAGGATCCACCAGAATCTACCTTTACCCCGATTTCTCTGTGGCCGTCCAACAAGAACGGAAAACTTTCCTAGCCACTAATAAGAGGTTGCGTGACTTGGGAGTTAAATACTCCATGCTGTACCCGGCTAAACTCAGAATCGAACACTCAAATCAAGTCTTCTTTTTCACCATTCCTGAAGAGGCCTCCAAGTGTATCGATGAACACTTCCCAGGCTAACCAAAATTGAACGCTGTCCCTCCAGACACCTCAGATTTGTTTTTTTTTCCTTGAAAAATGTTGAGTATACCTAGTACGGAGCGAGACCTGGATGACTGACACACTTACAGTCATTTGTTCCCTGAGATCAGCGGTCATTCAGAATCTACCCGCCGGTCTGGCTATTGTGCACCATAGAATGCCTTGTGGATGCCCCACCTCAGATGTACTACCCCCTCTGGCCATTCACGGCCACCAGGCGATGTTGCAGCTGTTTGTGATTGGTTTATTGGTTTTGTGGGTTTTCACCTTTCTGATTGGTGGAGGGGTGGGGTTGGGTGGGAATGGTTTAAAGTTGGAAAAAAGCTTGACATGTGGCTGGGAATCCGAGTTCCTAAATCCTCCCGTACTGGTTCTGATGGATCGCGGATTTGGTGCGTTTGGTCTGGTCCTGGCAGATCATACCCCAGTCTTTATTTTTGTTGATGTACCGTCCTAATGGCTGATGACAGTATAATATGTACGAGTTGTAATGTCAGGGGGCTAGGCAACCACACCAAAATGTGCAAAATGCAGTTATATATTGAACAACATAGGGTTACATTACTCTTCTTACAAGAAACACACGCTCTTTCCAGCGGATGTGAGGGGTTTGCGAGATCATGGGCCCCCAGAGAAACTACACGGCCTACTCCAGCCAGAACCGCAGAGTCATGATTTTAATCCACAAAAGCCTCACATTTCAACATAAAGTGAAACATGTAGATCCCCTGGGTCGGTATGTGTTGCTATTTGGGCCCTGTCGGGCAGGGAAGTTGTGTTGCTGAACATATATGGTCCCAATATGGACGATCCCGAATTCTATATACATCTCTTGTCCCTACTATCTGGATTCCCTCTTATTCCCGTCCTCTGGGGTGGGGACTTTAACACTATTCTAGACGTTAACTTTGATAGATCAGGTTCCAGTCCTAGTCAACTTACCAAGGCGGCTAGAACCATCATAGATATCCAGGCCCTGTTAACAATATCAGATGCATGGCGACTGATTCACCCTGATTCCCGAACATTCTCCATTTATTCCTCGGTGCACGACTCCCACACACGGATAGATAGATGGCTTATTTCAGATACTCTTGTCGGGTCTATCAACCATATGTCTATCCTTTCCGGAACGTTCTCCAACCACTCCCGGTGACAGTCTCCCTAAGGCGACTGTAGACTTTCCTGGGATTCGCCGGTGGAAGTTGAAACCGCACTCACTGTTGGATATTGCCTTTGAAACTGTACTAGGAACCAACATTGATGACTTTTTTACATTAAACACTGGTTCCATCGAATCACAGGCTATCCTTTAGGAGACGTTCAAAGTTTATATCCGGGGCATTGCCATTTCCAAAGAGTCCAGGATTCTCAGAGCAATCCGGAGAGACATCACTTGGAGTGAATCTCGACTCACTGCCACAAGGCCCAGTATGTCTCTTCCCAATCACCCGTCATTCTCACCGACATATGCACGGAATTAGATGCGTTCTGCACCCACGCGAAGCGAAAGCAGAAGTTTCTTGATGACCCCCTATCAGCTCATAGGTATGGAGAAGGTGAGCGCCGGGTCGCGCCCTTACTAGATTGATTCATTACGAGAACGGCACAACACATATTTCGGCTATCGAGAGGGCAGATGGCACTCTGGCTCTGTCATCACAGGATATTAATACAGAACTTCACTCCTTCTATGAAACCTTGTATTCCAACACAGACACTGCCTCCTCTACTGACATCGGAACTTTCTTAGATATTCTCCCGCTTTCTATTCTTTCCTCAGAGACTAGGGATACCTTAGACACCCTTTCAAATCCGAGGAGATATCAAAAGCTATAGATTTGCTGGCCTCTGGGAAGGCCCCTGGTACCGATGGACAGCCCGTCGAATTTAATAAACAATATAAGACCCGCCTAGTCCCCCAACTGTCAACCCTTTGGGAAGAAGCCTGCGGAACGGGCATCCTCCACCCCCTCCTTTCGAGAGGCAATAATCTCGGTACTACTTAAACCAGTCAAACCTTCCACACAATGTGGCTCATAGCGCCCCCTCTATCTTATCAACTGTGACATCAAAATGTATGCTAAGGTTCTGGTCCTGAGATTGGCCATGTATATGTCTTACATCATTCACCCTGATTAGTCAGGTTATATCCCGGGGAACTCCACTTCGCTCAATACACGCCGTTTATTCAACCTACTCACCCGGATTGACCCAGGTACACAGGCAGTTGCGGCCACCTTCGATATGCAGAAAGCTTTTGACTCTGTTTCCTGGTGCTACCTGTGGCAGGTTCTCGAAAAGTGCAACTTTGGTCCTTGTTTCAGATCCTGGGTCAAACTCATGTATTCCTCTCCCGTTGCCAGGATTCGCACCAAGGAGTATCGTTCACCCCAATTTCCAATAGCCAGAGGCACGAGGCAGGGGTGTCCCTTCTCGCCACTAATCTTTGCCCTAGCGATCGAGCCCCTGGCCAACAGGATACATCAACAACATGCACACAGAGGCATAAAGCTGTCAGGCCCCTCCGATATCATCTCCCTTTATACAGACAGCACTGTCCTCTTCATCCGCTCATCTGAACGCAACTTAGCCCCAATATTAGAGGACGTTGCATGATTTGGCGAACTCTCGGGGCTCCAAGTAAACTGTTCCAAATCCATATTGTGTCCACTGACCGAGGCCACCGCCCCCCCACCCTAAACCCTTTGGGATTTGCATGGGCGCAGTCTGAGATCACCTATATTGGAGTGGTGGTTATGCACCATCGCAACACATCGTATGAAGCAAACTTCGGGAAGTATCTTGCCACCATCGACCGAAAGTGCACTGACTGGGCTAAGTTGCTGATCTCGCTGGCTGGCAAGATCGCCATCCTTAAGATGGTGGTGTTGCCTCAACTCTTATACAGATTCCTAAATGTTCCCCGATAGCCAGGTCGCAAATTCTTCATAACACTGTCTCTAGTCATCAATACGTATTTGTGGCACTCTGGTGTGGTTCACCTGAAATTAGAAACACTAACCATCCCAATGTCGAGGGGCGGAATTGGCACTCCTTGCTTCGAGGGGTATTGGATGGCGGCTCAAGCTTCCTTTGCCTCCCACTGGTTCACATCTATCGATCCTCCTCTTCACGTTAAACTCGAACGCCTGGCCACGGATGGGCGAGATGATCGCTCTCTAGTTCTCCCCACCCATTCCATTAAATTTGAACCCCTTGACCCGGTTGGGTCCACGGCTCTAGCCTTCAATAGATTTTGGAGCAGGCCTGCACCCCGCACACCTCTCATGGTGACCTTCCCCTTTGGAACTTTTTCCCAGAATCCCCCCGTGTAGATTCCGTGATGGCACGTCACTGGTCAGATGCAGGTCTTGATTCTGTCCGGGATGTCTTCGACCAGGGAATCTGTATTTAATGGCCCAACTTACCAGAACCCCTGCAAGGCACACCCTCCCACTGGCTACAATATGCGGGCCTGCGCCGCTCTTTCAAAAATAGGTTCCCGGACTTCCCCTCAATCCCTCCAGATGACCTGATGCTATCAGAAATTCTGAACACCACGACCTTTAAGGGTAAAGTCTCTAGATTATACACCATCCTCCAGAATAGACCGGTCTCCCCATTCATCAAGCTCAGAAACTCCTGGGATGAGGATCTGGGTGTTGAAATCACAGACCAGCGCTATTACCCATGAAATCGCATTCAATTCATGATTTAAACTGATCCATTTTAAAGTACTCCATAGATTTCACTACACCCCGATCAGACTACACTGCATGTCAAAAGACCATCTACCTACTTGCCCTAGATGGGGACCAGAGGACGCAAACTACATACATATGGTATGGTCCTGCCCGTGCCTCTCCCAGTTCTGGGAGGAGGTATGTAATGCTGTATCCAAAATGCTAGATTGCACTGTTACCCCTTCTCCACTGACTAGTCTCTTCCACGAGATTCCCCAGCTCGGTCATGACTCCAAGAAATTAGCTGGTCTATGCCTGCTGCTAGCGACCCACTGCATCCTGTTACTCTGGCTTCGCCCTGCGGACCCCACACATACTCAGTGGCTCCGGGCTGTCAGCTGGGCCTCCGATACTAAGGAGCGTTGGTCACTCCTTCAACCAATAGTGACTAGACCTAGGAATATCTGGATCCAATTCCGTTCCTATTTATCCTCCATATACGCTTACACCAAAGAAGACGACAGCGACCGGATCTCTCCAATACCCAACTCTGTTTAACCCATTTACGTAAATTGTACAATTGTTGCCTGTGCCTTTGGATACTGTACCCCAAACTACTGCTCTGTTACTCTGTATGATCTTCATCCGATAAATGTACGTGGAATGTATTACTACAGTCTATCTGTAGTCTACTTGTTTTCTCTGCTACAATGTCAAGCTCAATAAATAAAGGTTTAAAAAAGGAAAAAAAAATAGAAAAATCCAAGTCCAACAGACCAGCAAGGCCTATCTACGCCCACAGGCTCATTATGCCCAAAGTCAGAAAAGCCAGAGATGGGGGGGGGGCTAGTTTCCCTTTTTTCGCAGCAAGTCACTGGAACGCGCTACACACAGGACTTAGAGCAGAGGCCTCGTTCTGGGCCTTCTGTAAAACTGTGAAAACCTGGCTATTTGCCTAACTGATCCCCCCCTAACCAGCTACTCAATGTACAGTCACCGTTTGTGTCCGTTCCCACCCCGCTGAAGTGTTTCACATGTATCTGGCTGAAAACCTGGCTTTTGGCCTAACTGGTCTCCCCCTAGCCAGTTATCCAATGTACAGTCACCCTTTGTGTCCGTTCCCACTCCGCTGAAGTGTTCACAGGTATCTGGTCAGTAAGAGCACCCTGATGGTTAAGGCGCTTTATAAATGTAATAAATAAATAAATAAATAAATAAATAAATAAATACAACTATACATCGTTATGTCTGCTCAATGAAAACCGTGTGTAAGTCACTGAAGACATGTATCAGCGTCAACAGCAGGAGCATGACTGTTCTTTATGCCAACAGAAAAGAAACTGACCATGGGTGCATTGAATATAGTTTTTAATGCAATTAGCTCAAGTGAATGAAAATGATTTTCAATTATTGAGGATGGATTGCTCATTTACTGGTACCTGTGAGTTTCTAGCCCTGGTTTGGATAACAACATCGTAATGGGCTTATCCCTGATGCCCGCTACTGTACCCACTTACCCCAGCACCTCTCAGCTTATTTGGAACATGCCCCCTTTGCGGTGCTGGTAGTCAACGTTAGATTATTCGTTGTCTAGTATTCTATGCTACAGCAGGTTTTTGCTACTGGTTGTGCCAGGGTTACCTCTACTGTGTGTGTTGAGCTATGCCATGCTTTGAAATGCTAGGCTTTCTTAAGTTTGGCATGCCATGCTTTGCTATGTTTTGCTATGCCATGTTCAGTTCATGGAACATGTTACGCATTGTTGGTATGTTTGGATCTATGCGATTTTTCCCAAGAGCATCTTTGCCATATTTTAAAATTAAGTTGTCCTTTTAACCATTACATTTCTGAGGAGGTGGCTGAGCACGCGTTCGGCTAGCTCTATCTGTTTTCGAGGACAAGGAGAGACACATCATCAGAAAATCTGAGTCATTCAGCCGCAGTTAGACAGGCGCTGTAGGGGTTAACGTACACCTTCCTTTTACTTTTATGGAGCCTCCTCCCACACCTGCCAATGGACTGCAAAATCGTCTCTCACCCCATCTATACACAACCAGGTTTCCCCATTGCGTTTTCATTTGTGCACTTTTCCCTTACTTATTCCAAGGTTGCAACACAATTGCATTATTCAGTTTCCTCTTTGAAGGGAGCTTTTCTTCTCTTGTTGTTTTCTTTATCTTTTTGGACATAATTGCACTTTGTTATATATACTAACTTGTTGTGCCATGTTATAATATGCAATGTTTTGGTATGTCGTTTCGGTGCCACGTCATTTCGCCGACCCCCTTTTTTCGGACGTGTGTTTTGCCGCAGGAGTTTTGCTGAAAAACTTAATCGAACATTTTTTACATTATTGTATATTTTTTTATTTACCTTCCCTCCAACCCTTTATTTACCCCCCCCACCCAAAAGAAATTTCGATGGGAAATTTTTGGCAAAACTCCTGCTGCAAAACACCCGTCGGGAAAAAAGGGTGCTGGCAAAAGGACGCTATACCGTCGTTTCACATTATAGCTATTCATGCTGCATGCATGCTTCTTTTATCTAGATCTACAACAATCCGAAACGGATTTCAATAACATATCACAATCATGCAGACTGCATGAACATGCATTCCCGTTGATTGCAGAGGACGTAATTCCTATCAGCGACTTTGGGTGGATGGACAGATGCGTTGCAACTCACTCTGCGCTAGGAGGTGCAGCGAGGAGAGCCCCTAGAATAGCTGGCTGAGTTCCAAACCCACATTCAGTTCTGATCTCAACAATCACTGACTCACTGACATAGACAAACACACCCAACACATAACAACTGTTAAGGCTCTGTTACCATACTAGCTGTTGTGTATTGCTATCACATACATTAATATAGTTAGAGTCCAAATAGAATATCGAATATGAGAATGTTAGAATGTGGGGAAATGCTATTCTGAAATGTGGGGAGCAGGTTGGAGTTCAGTTATGATATGAATAAAGGAAGATAAAGATGTATCACAAGGTGTGATCATTTATTATGGAACTTCAAGAAATAAGGATATAACAGTTTGTGACGAGGATAAACCAGACTTGAAGGAGGAAACTGCCTGAAGGACAAAGTGAGTTAAAACAAAGTAGATGAGGAAATCAGGAGACGGAGACAAACGGAAGTGCACAACTATATGAACCGTAACAGACTGGATGCAAAGGAAATCAAACAGGGCTTGAGGTAAGCAGATCGACAGTAATGTGAATGAAGCCTCTAACCCCAAAGCAATAAGGACGTTGGTGTTAAACAATGTGCAAACAATGTATGTGAGGAAAGGCATTTTTCAAGTAGCCGAGCAACGTACCTGGAGTGCGCGAGCCTAAACGCGAGTGAGGGAAGCTGTGCGCATCAGCATACGTGCTACAACAAGGAAGTGAGTTTGAGGAGATAGAGGAAAGGACCTGCGGACATGGAAATACGTGCTGCCATTTTAGGGGACAGTGTAACATGATAATGTGAATCGGCACGGAGGTATACGAGCAAAGCAAACAAACATTGAGAGCTAAAACAAAAACAAACAAAGGACATTTGAAAGGGCGTATGGAAACGGAGCGCAATGAAGATGAAATGAAACAAACGGAAAATAACACACATTGATATACGTGTGGAATCGAAAGATATACACAATAGAAAGGATTTGGACATAACACTGTTTGGAGTTTAAAGGAGAAGGAAAGCAACAATAAACAGCGCAAAGTTACAAACACAACATTTGGCAATAAGAAGGAATCAATAGTAAAGGCAAAGGAGCAACAAAATAAAATATTCTGGATTTTGTTAAAGCACATAAAGTGAGGTGGTCATACAAAAATGTCGATTGAAAGCACACATTCAGCAGGTGATGCAAATGAACAACAGATCATACCTCAGATGTCTGCAAACACACTCATGTCGACAAATACACTAAATTACTTGAGGAGACCAAATCCCTTCACTCTAGAGCCACAAGAGACACAAGGCCAAAGATGGCAAGAGTGGATTGAGGAATTTGAGGAATTCTTAAGGGCTGTGGGGGATCAAAATGCACCAAACAAAATGGACATTTTCACGAACCTAGTGGGGAGAGAAATAAAAAGCATTATCAAAACTATTCCACCTCAAGACAGAATGACATATCCGCTATTGGTGGCAGCATGCACAAATAATAATCCCACTCAACAGGGATTATGGAAGATACGTTTTCAATCAATGTACACAAAGTCCTCACAAAACGATAGCTCAATTTATACTGAGATTACAGAAGAAGACCACATTTTGTGAATTTGTCAACTTTAATGACGATGAAGCAATACGTTTGAGATTTATTGAAGGATGTTTATCGTCGCAATTTAGGAAGCACCTATTAAAAAAACCTCTACGCATGAAAGAAGTATTGGAGCTTGCTAGGGTATATGAAAGGGTAGACACACAAGCGGCCAATATGGAAAATCCAAAGAGAAGGGACACAGTTGCTGTTATGCTTAAAAATATTCAATGGCAAAGGAGATATTCGGGAACCGGCTCACCAAGTTTGATGCGCAGAGGTATGGGAGAGAGACAGTGCTTTGAGTTTCCCCACAAAGGGCCCTGTCCTGCAATGGGTTAACTATGTCTACGATGTGGGCAGGAAAATCACTTCCAAACAATGTGCAGAGAAAGGATAAACACACCGTCAAATAGTTATAACTCCCAGATGGCGCTGAACAGGAGATATGATAACCAAAGAAGTTTAGGAGGACGGAACCCTGCAGAGGGGGAAACACGGCCTTATCCAAGTTCAAGACCAAACCTGCAAACAACACGACCAGGTTTTGTTAGAGCCATGGATGATTTACAAATTGAGGCAATGGATCAAAATACTAAGGATTTGAAACAGAGAACAACAACAAATGATGAGTCTTGAGATCAAGAAGGGATACAATATGAGGACCCATATGAGAATCCACTTATACCCTATGAAGATGAAGTACCATCAATTGACTATCATCAAGAACATGAATATGATAGGTACAGCAAAGAATATGTACGGTTGATATGTGACAAGGAAAGCGGAAAGAATGCAATAAGAGTGGTGGTAAATTTCAGTGGAGTAGACATACCTTTCCTGGTGGACACTGGGGATACTGTAAATGTTATGAGTGAGGAAATGTACAGAAAGATAGCTGGACAATATCCTTTACATTCCTCAAAGGCTGCAATTTTTCAATGGGGAGCTGAACAACCACTACTGAACAAAGGTCTATTTCGATGCAATTTAATTCATATGGGAAGATGTATACCAACCAATATGCATGTCATCAAGAGCCCTGTTGTTGGTAGATGTCTCATTAGTTGTAAAACCGCAACAAATTTGGGACTTACTGATGTCCGATATAATCAATCTGAAAAAATACAAGGTTTTCCTTCAGGATCCCAGACTATAAGATTCATATCCGAGGGAAAACTGGAATTAGAAAAGCTGAAGACTGAATTACTGAAGTTGTTTCAAGGGATTGGAAAGTTGAAAACCAGCAATGTACATCTGCACGTTGACAAGTCAATTCAACTAGTCCCACAGCATCCAAGACGCATAGGGTTTCATTTACAGAAGAAAGTGTCACAGGAACTGCAACAGTTGAAAGATAATGACATAATTGAAAAGGTTGAAAGCGGCCTGACCCCATGGGTTTCTCCACTAGTGGTAGTCCCCAAAGCGGATGGACGACTTCGACTATGTGTGGATATGAGGATACCTAATACGGCCATATTGTGGGAGAGACATCCGGGACCGAACATAGAAGACATGATAATCTGCCTAATTCAGGCCAGCAGATTCAGTAAATTAGATCTGAATCAGGGATACCATCAATTGGTGATTGATCAGGAG
Source organism: Ambystoma mexicanum (assembly GCF_040938575.1). Lineage (NCBI taxonomy): Eukaryota > Metazoa > Chordata > Amphibia > Caudata > Ambystomatidae > Ambystoma > Ambystoma mexicanum. The sequence goes on from NC_090921.1 coordinate 467,327,522, forward strand.
TCTCAGCCGATAACCACTTTCAGCACTCATGAGGGTTTATTCAGATACAAGAGACTTAGCTTTGGAGTCTCTTCGGCAGCTGAAATCTTTCAGGAAGCCATCAGAAAAGTCCTAGCACCAGTACAAAATGCGTTTAACTACAGCGATGATATTCTTGTATACAGGACTGACCCAGCCCAGCATGATGAAGCGTTGAAGCAAGTGTGCAGAGTGTTACAAGAGAGTGGATTAACCCTGAATGCTCAAAAATGTGAAGTGAACAGAAGAAGTCTAAAGTTTTTTGGGCACATATTCTCGGAAGATGGCATGAAGGCAGATCCGGAGAAGGTGAAAGTGATACTAGACTTGAAACCTCCAAGAGATGTGGCGGGGTTGAGATCTTTTCTTGGAATGGTGGGATATTGTGCAAGGTATTTGCCGGAATATGCCACTCTAACTGATCCTCTAAGGCAATTACTAAAAAAAGATGTGGCATTTACGTGGAATGAAGACTGTGAAGAGAGTTTCAAGAACATAAAAAAGGAGCTGGCAAATGATAGACAATTAGCATACTTTAATCCGTAATGGGACACTGAAGTGATTGCTGATGCCAGTCCGGTGGGATTAGGTGCGATTCTGACACAAACAGGTCCAAGCTAGACATCAGAATATAGACAACAGCATATTGTTGCTTATGCCAGTAGAGCGCTAAGTGATATTGAGCAGGCTTACTCACAGGCGGAGAGAGAGAGCTTGGCTGCCGTGTGGGCGTGCGAGAAATGTAACCATTTTATAATTGGAAAACCTTTCGTACTTGTAACGGATCATCAAGCATTGATTTCATTATTTGGGAATCCAAGAGTAAAGATGCCTCCCAGAATTGAGCGATGGGGTATGCAATTGCATGAATATGATTACAAGATTGTGCATAGGCCAGGAAAGGATGCAAATCCAGCTGATTATCTGTTAAGACAACCAATGAACTGGTAGTTAATCTGCACAATCCAGCCTTGTCTTCCGTGATCAACCTGGGCAGCAATTACCTTGTCCCATTAAAAGAGGGCAGCATGGGACTCTTAGGTCTAACAGGGTCGGGAGTCTGCTTACCAGCTTACATTTCCAAGTCTCCTTTGGGGTTATGCCCCTTTCTATTAACTAGGTGCTGTTCAATTGAATTCGTTATTTATTTGGAGTTTTGTTGAGTGCTGTCATCTCCTGTAAAGGGAAACATGACACTAATGTGTAAATGTATACGAAAACATGGCATGATATAACCTGTCATAACCTGACAAAACCAGCTATCATTACACAATTGGCATCATGTGCCAATAACAAAATGGAGGGGAGAATAAGTAATGAGCATATAAAACAATAAATGAGCATAACTTCCTTGAAAACAAAAAAATACAATTTGGTTAACAAGATCGCACATTGGAAGGGAGAATTAAAAAAGAACACACAAGGGTGGAGCAGGGTTAGTTACAGATGCAATGATGGAGGAAGTCTGAGCACAAATAGGGGTGCGTACGGGGGTGGTTGGCTGCGGGCGGGACGAGCAACCACCTAAAGGAAAAGGAATGTGTACATCAAAAGCACAAATTCAAGTCAACGTTTCCAACAGAGATGCATTTGGGAACAAAGAACATAGATCCTAGCCGCCCACCATTACACAAAATGTCCAAGTTGCATGAAGACAACCTGGCACAGTGTAACATAACATAGCATATCATACAAAACCTATGAAAGGATAGAATTTCAAAGCATGACAGAGCATAGAGCAAAGGTAGTATAGGTAGCATAGCACAGCCACATGGCAAGAACATGGAATAGCGTAGCGAACCAGACCAATAGTAATGGAACCCAGCAGAAAGCTTGGGTTCAGGGAGAACCTAGATTTTTGGTTAACCTAAAACAAGGTCAAGGATGGGAAAGCTCTTTTCATGACCGCAGTAAATGGCTCTTGCCAGCAGGGTATTATTTCCCCAGAGCTCAGGCTATTGTTCTTCCACTTCTTAAAAAGCCCTCACTTGATCCTTTAGTTCTTGCCAACTATCGACCTATTTCTCTTCTTCCTTTCCCTATGAAACTGTTGGAATCTTTGGTTGCACCTCTTCTTTCATCTTTCTTGAAACACTCTACTGGCCTTGATCCCTTCCAGTCAGAATTCCGTCCGGGGCAGGGTACCGAGGGTGTCCTGGTGTCAGTGCTTGACGATCTGACCATGCTGGCTGATCGGGATGGAGTGGGAGCCATGATATTGCTTGTTCTGTCTGTGGCCTTGGACACTGTTGACCACTCCATCCTGCTATCTCGCCTGGCCACAGCAGGACTCTCAGGGACCGTCCTGGCCTGGTTTTATTCTTTCGTGTCTGATCGGGGCCAGTCACTCTCCCTCCCTCCCTTTCTCTCTACTTCTCACTCACTTTCTTGTGGTGTCCCCAAGGCTCTGCCTTGTCCCTGATGCTCTTCAGCATCTACGTCCAGCCGCTGGTTGCTGTCATCCGCTCTCGCAGCTTCCAGTGTTACGCCTATGCCGATGACACCCAGATTCTGGTCCGCTTAGAACTTGAACAGACTGAGGTGTCTGCGTGCCTGTGCGAGTGCCTGTTGGCTGGGAAGGACTGGATGGATAGCAACTGGCTTAAGCTGAACGGGACAAAACAGAGATTCTGGTAGTGGGTTCTTCCCCTACGGCCACTCTCTGGGCCCCTTCTTTCTGGTCGTCTGCTCTGGGGGACCCTTGCATCCCGGTGCCAATGGTCAAGAATCTGGGTGTCTATCTTCTTCTCTATCGATGTCTTCACAGGTGAGTGTGGTGTGCAAAATGGGCTTTTACTCCCTGAAGATACTCTGCAAGAAATTAGCCTTTCTACCGCTGGCCCTGCGTCCCTGGGTAGTATCCTCCCTGATCACTAGCCACATAGATTATTGTAATGCCCTTTATTTGACCCAGCTGAAGGGTCTTATCCAGCGGCTACAGCGCTTGCAGAACATGTCAGTGAGGATTTCCACCGGCTCTCCTTATGGAGCCCATTTCAGCCCTGTTATCCGCACCCTCCACTGGCTTCCGCTAGTGGAGAGGATTACATTTAAAGCCCTCTTCCTGGTTCACCAGGCATACTATCACCATGGTGCAGAGTATCTGCAGGACCAATTACCGCCTTATACCCCGGGCTGGACTCTTCGGTCTGGGGCAACTAACCTAGTGGGCCTTCTCAGTTGCGGCTGGAAACACTGGAATGGCCTCCTGGCGTCTATGCAGAGCTTGGATAATCATCTTGAATTTGGTTGCTCCCTTAAAACTTCCGTATTTTAGGTCAGCTGCTATCTGTGACTTCCTTAGTATCGTAGCGCCAAGATGAACTTGCGGTATACGTGCGCTCTATAGGTACAAATACCATAACATAAAATAACATGACCAATTTGGACTTCGTAACCAATTATTGGTTTATGCAATGCCCCATCCAAATTTTAACAGTAAGTGTATCATTGGTGAAGTATAACATGGGCCTAAATTCTGTAAAATTTGTTGGCCTCTACATTGCACCGGAGGGAAAACCTCTGGGCCTGGGTAAAACAGGTGCCTGTGCCCCATTGGTTACAATATGTTAAGTAAGAAAGAGAATGTGCCCATTATGGGATGTTATCGAGAAACAGACATGTACGTCATTGATTGAACCCGTCCTCTCACCTCCGACATACTGGATGAAGAACAATAAGACACTATGCATGACACCAGGTATAATTCCAATACTGCATTGAGTGTATGAGAGACGTTATGCACTCAGACAACCATACCGAATGTATCCGCAAAGTAAAGTGGTAGCAGGAGAGTTGCAGACACCGTTGACTATCGAAGAGCTGTAAAGGAAATCTAACAGGTGCAAAGTGACATCATAAGGAGAAGACACAATGACGGACCGAAACGATATGAGAATACTTAAACAATGAAGACGTAACTGAAGAAGTAAAGTAAACATATATACGAGTGAGAAGAAACCATATATACAAAGAAGATACGTAACCAGATGAGTAGTAAATGTATATACGCAGAAACGCAAGGTAGATGAGTCACATAGAAGATTGCTGCATAACACAGGTGTTGGAAAGATGGATGTCGGCTCTGAATAATAGTAAGTTAAACGCTTGAAAAAGAGAGACCAGGGTTGCAGAGCTGACAGATACTGGAAATACAAATTTGCGCATGAACAAAGAATAGCTGTTGGCCAGAGATCAAGAATGCCACAGCAAGAAGCAAAAGGAGCCAACGAGGATAAGCAATGTACGCAGGACATATGTCTCTTAGATTAAGTAATGAGCAAACATTTGTGAATGGCAAGTATTGAACAATTGAAGGTGCAGAAAGCATATGTGAGACGGAGCAACCAAGTCTCCAGAGGCAGAAGAGGGTACTGACTCCTGACATAATTGAATCAAACAGCCCTAAATAGAAAGGCGAGATGGACAAAATCATGGTCTCTTCACACATGGTCTAAGACCAGGAAACAAGGCCTATTCAGAAACTCCAGACGAAGATAACGATGTACCTTAACTCCCCTTAAAGTTCCAGAGAAGAGTACATCCAGCAAAGGTCAAGTACAATGAAGAGCCATTGGCTGAAGGCTTGGCTGATGAGCGATGGTAGACTGATTGGGCAAGTGGTCAGTAGTCTGACGTTGTTCTCTGCACCTGAGTTTTGTTTTGCTTACGTGCTGCTAATGAACCAAATGTCCAAGGTTGGGAGACAATGCCAACCAATCGTAAGGGCCTATGCAATGGTGAGCATACAATTTTGCAGAGGTCAATCCGCTCCTGTTATGCTGCTATAATCTGTATTGTACGTCATTAGAGAGAAATTAAAGCTATGCCTGCCAGATGAAGGGCAGCCAATGATGTTACTACCACTTATACCTTTTATTAGTAGATATGTTCCCTAATCAATCCCTCCGTCCGATAGGTTTAATTATGCCACATGGGATGATGTCATACTGACGTACATTGAGGTATAAAGCCTTTTGTGGAACTAAAATGTATTGAGAGTGTTTGGACTACAATTTGTTGTGCGCCAGGTTTGCCTACTTTAATAAGCTAATAATAAAGTAGTATTTTGCCATATCCTTTGAGTCTGTCCGGTTATTTGGGTCTGAGTTCATTTATTACGGTAATCCCATTCCACGCATGAGAACGGCCAAAGGTGCTAGAGCACAATGCCATCCTTTCCTCTGACTTGCACACAATCGCCCAGAGACACCAGTGTGTCCCAGCCAGAGATGTCTTTATGGGAGGACAAAAAGGGCCTGTGCCCAAGACACTCATCATGCGAGAGTACCCCACTTGTCTGCCAGATGAAAAATCACATTAAAAAAAATAGCACATGCCATCCACTTCAGAGGTTCTGAACCAGCTGCCTAGCTGTTGTCTACAGCTCATGTATAATCTGATCAGTTCCTTCTGTGCAGTGTTATTTGTTCACTATAGTGCATACAGCTTGTGTGCTCGCTATAGTAAAACCTGTGGAGCATTTTCACCTTTCTTTGGGGAATGTATTAATCACATGCAATAAACAAAGTTGAAATGCACCTTAATAAACTGAGTCTCTTGAAAATTCCAGAAAGGAGTTCAGTATGTTAGGCACTTCTTGCAGGGATCTGCGTTCATATGCCGGCTGTTCTCGCTTTACGGCGGATAAAAGACGTTGGTGATATTGAAACCTACTCTGCTACAAAACAACATACCTGAAGCAGATTTGTTAAAACTACATCAATTAGCTTTCAGTTACTTGCATAATCCCCTTGATGAATGAGAAGAAAAACTGCTACAGTGGAATGCTTCCCCTTGTGTATAACATGTTTATAGATAGATTCTCGAAAACATTTTGTTGTATGATCTGTGTACTTTCCAAGTCAGCTGTACAATGCAGGGTATTATTTTAGTTCATGAAAATCAAAAAATCACGAATAATTGCACCTTGCTTTGTGAAAAGAACTGGGAAACAATATGGCCACATGCTTACATTTCAGACTGGGCACAAATGTCAGCTTCATCATTTAAGCAAAGTGTGTAACCCTGGACAACTCATTTAATCTCAAAGTGTCTAACCTGTCAAAATTGCTTGGTCCTTAAATATTTCACAATTGTCAGCCCTCAAAAGCGTTTAAATTCCAAGGGGAGGCACCTACAAAATGCCACCCTCATAGTTTAACTAGCTATAATGTTGCTTACATGCATAATAATAGTGACCATTGCTATATTGCACACAACAGTCATGTGTTTTTTGCGGTCACTCATGCAAACACTGCTTGAAAACCCTGGTCCTCTTCTAATCTCAGTGTATGGTCAGGTATGAGCACCTTCCTCTGTGCTTCATATCTGTTCCCTGTATCCATGTTTGAGCATGTGTACATTCTTCGAGGGCTGCTAATCTGTTTTCTGTGTATATACTAGGTAATGTGTACCTTTTTCATACAGCTATTGACCTTTGTCCTACATCAATACCACAGCCTGTATACCATTGTTGTGGCTACTATTATTAAAATGTGTCCTCCTGTCCCTAGGCAAGAACACAGGTACCATCATCATGAACCGCTAATGTTATTACTACTACTCCGTCCGGAAAGACCTTCAAAACCCGAGGCATCAGTACACCTATACTGACTCGATTGCTGCAAAAAAAAAAGAAATGCGAAGAGAAGTGAGAAGAGCAAAACACGAAACGAGTTTAACCAAAAAAACAAAAATACATAGAGCCAAGCAAAAATTCAAAAATTGGTTAAAAAATGCAAAAATGATACAAGAACAAGAGAATGCAGAAAACATGATGTCTATTCTCAGAAACAACAACACCCGACGTCTATGGGACCTGTTAAACTCGAATACTAACAAACAAGAAGCAATGATAGTCGATGTTACTGAGCAAGACTGGACCAGATACTTCACCGAGTTATATAAAGAAAGGCCAGCAATTCAAGGGAAAACCATCACCCAAAAAGAAAACACATGGGAAGTTGTATATGAAGTAAAAGATCTCGAAAATGCGATCCAGAACCTAAATGCATCACAGGCCCCTGGTCCCGATGGGCTATCAAATGCAATTCTCAAAAAGGATCCTAAACCATGGGCGGAATTCTGCGGTGAAATTATTGACCTAATCAACAGCACCAAAACGATACCTACATCTTGGCAGTTGGCAACAATAATCCCCATATACAAACAGGGATCCACCAAAGATCCAATGAATTACCGACCGTTGGCATTACTAGATCCTCTGCGGAAAGTATTCGCAAACCACCTCCTAACAAGATTAAACGCATGGTCAAAACCGACCTACCACCAAGCAACTCGACAAACGGGATTTGTGAGAAGAATTGGCACAAGCATAAACCTATTAATTTTGAACATACAAAAACACGAAGCGGACAAGACGAACACCCAAGTGTATGTTGCATACGTAGACCTAAGACTCGCCTTCGACACCATCAACAGGGACCTTCTGTGGAAAAAAATATAGCTATGGGGATGTCCTAGCGACATACTAGCACCTATAAAACTCCTATATTCGAACACCAAGATCCAGGTGAGAATGACAGCAGATGGGATCATAAGCAACACAATCAGAACATGGTATGGGCTCAAACAAGGCTGCCAGTTGGCTGCTGCCCTATTTAACCTGTTCACATCTGACTACGAGGAAAGCATCAACTCCTCTAATATCAACCCCCCGAAACTTAACAACAGTGCGGTCCCATGTCTGATCTATGCTGATGACATTATTCTCCTTGCAAAAATGCCACGCGGTCTTCAGATTGCACTAAACAAAACGATTGAATACATAGATCACAACAAACTCACCATAAATATAAAAAAAACAAAAGTCATGACTTAACACGGAAAGCCCAAGGTAATTTCAAACTCCCGGTGTTCTTCCTTCAAAACCAACGATTGGAACAAGTCACCACATACAAGTACCTAGGAATTTGGATAAACCAATCAACGAGCGAAATTCCTTGGGCACTCCACTTAAAATCAAAAGTCAAATCGCTGGCCAGACAGGGTGTAATCATCCACCGGAAATTTGGTAAATTCTCGATCAAACCTGCCTTAGCTTTTTACAAGCAAAAAGTAACAGCAATCTTGACATACAGGGGGAATGCCTGATTAACATGGATCAATCTATATGGATCCAACTTGATCCCAGCTACTGGAGGAAAATCCTATCTCTACCACAATCAACCCCCATGCCACGTATATGCTACGAGGTCAGCCTACAATCTTTGCAATCCATAATCACGTGGAAAATCCTTGACACATACAGGAAACTGAATAACGAAGACAACATTGCAACACTTGATATATTTAGAGCATCGCCATCAACACCAAACAACTCTGTACTGACAAGATGGAGAGAAGCCGTAAAGCTCATATGCTCGGAAAAAATCACTCGACATGCTGATAAAAAGGCCTCAATAAGCCAAAAAGCATCTGGCTAGACTAAACTGGATTGAGACAGAAAAAAAGAAAGATGAATACAAGCTAAATCTCAAATGCGACGGAGAAGCAAGAGCAATAAACCAATTGCCCCATTACCTCAACCTATTCCCAGATCGCCAAATACGCGGCACCTTCCTAAGATTTAGGTTAAACATCCTTCCGACATGACAAATCTTAGGCATATGGACTCTGAATCCCTCGAACAGTACTAACTGCAGATTTTGCAAAGCCGCTGAAGAAACCATCAAACATATAATAATGGAATGTGAAGTTCTGAGTCAGAAAAGGCTGACATACAGTAAAAGATACGAGTCAGCAACCATCACATTGGACACTGAGGCACGATGGAGCTATATTTTAATGGGAAACAACAGAAAAATGGTGTCCATAATCGTCCACTTTTGGAAGGACATCACTGCTGCAAACTATACATAAGTGTTTTAAAGACTATGCTATTTTCGTTCAGAGATTCTTTCTTTTTACCGTTTTTATTTATATTATCGTTAAATTGTACCAATATGTTGCACAAATGTAAGGTTTAAGAAATAAACCAAATGCATTTTAAATTAAAAAAAAAAAATAAAAAAAATGTTGAATTTTGAAATGCCACCTCCTTATTATTCTGATTCCAGCATGGATGAAGGGGATGAAGGAGATATGAAGGCAACACCCATACTTATTTTAATTGCTGCCGGGGCAGCATATTAAACTTTGGGTTGTGATCATGATGAAGATGGATGGGGTAACCAGAGATTCTTGCACCCCTTTATTTCTTTATTACATATGGGGCCCCCAATGTGCATGTGCCCAGGGCCCCAAAATCCATGAAGACTGCCCTGGTCTCTGCAGCCTTTGCAAGCAAGCATATGAAATGTCCTTCTGCCGCCCTTTCCATTTAGCCTATGATTGATGACAAGTGTAGGAGAACGAGTATGTAGATGATTCATAGTTACTGGGCTATGGCAAAGTTGTGGTAAGACCAGCGCTTAAATATCTTATTTTATTTTATTGATCATTTGTAAGGCGCTTTATACAACATAATTGTGTTCCAAAGCGCCACAAGGCTAAATGGGAAGGGAACAGGGGAGATAATAACAGTGGCAAGAAACAAAAAGCAAGGATATTATATGCACAGTCGTGGGCCTACTAGGCATTGTGGCATTCAGCTGTGCAAGTGCAGTGATGTGAAGTGCAGGGAAGGGGGATGGAAAGTGGGAGAAGAGGAGTGGACAAGTGCTGGAGAAGGTCCCAAGGGGGAAGTGCTAAGGGGAGCCAGGAGGAGCACCTCAGGCTTAGTGCTAGAACAGGCAGCTCTCAAGTGTGGTATGTGGAGCCACCGGGCAGGGGCCCGCAGGGCAGTGCAGAAGGGGGGGAGGTGCTAGTAATGACCGTGAGGAAAGGCCTGAGAGCCTGTGGGGTTATTGAGGATCAGGCCACCAATCACAGCGGCAGTGGGGTGATTAGCAAGAAAGGGAGAGAGGAAAAGAGGTAGAGAAGAGCAGAGTTTTGGGCAGTTTCTGGAATTTAAGGCGGTTCAGCTCAAATATGAGAGAGGCAGGGAGGATGTATCAAAGGGAGGCACCAGCCGCGGAGAGAGATCTGCCCCCAATCTTTGCTCAGAGAGTTGGAAGTACAGAAGCATAAGGCTCTAGCAGGGGAGTATTTAGGGAGGGAAAGTTTGAGATTGTGTGGTCCTAAGCCTTAGAAGGCCTTGTGGATGTTGCAGTGGGTCTTGAATTTGATCCTTACAGTCACCGGGAGCCAGTGGAGCGATTTTATGATTTACGTCTGGGGAGGCTGCCGGCATGCGTGGCACCTCTTCTCTTTACTGTATCTTTTTCAGAGTTCTATGTTCTCTCGTGAGCACTACTTCTACAGATTGGCCAAGTGCTTGAGGTGCAGATGGAATTCTCATTTTCTCAGCAGCGTTAGGCCAAATATGTAGTCATAAGTTAAAGCAACATTGTTGGGGTTTCCCGACGGTAAACGTCATCACATACTAGCCACATAGTTTCAAAAAGTACCTGTTTATTTGCCTTCGCATATGTCAACCCCACACCTTTGATGACAGGTCCAGTGTATCCCGGCGGGCAGGCGTTACAGCGGAAGCCGGGCGTAGTGTTGATGCAGTCAACTTGATGGAAGCATGGATTTACACTGCACTGTAAAGACAATAATGAGCATGTAGTTAGGTTCTGTGGATTGAGCGCAAAGAACTGCTTGGTCCCACAAAGACATCAATATGGATTATGAAAAAGGTCAGCACAGAAATGATAGACATAATGCAGAAAAATCATCGGGAGAAGATTCCCCTAAAGTCATCTTGCCTTTACTGCGCCTCGAATGTAATTAATGGAAATGACACAAGACAACACGTTTCTGAAGAATGTTACCATGTACCTTTAAAAATAATAGATGAATGTTTCCTGTGGGTAGACTTCTATTCAATAAATACCAAAATAAAATGAAATAACAATTAAATAAATGACATTACAGGGAAAACAAACTATTGGTTTACCATTAATTGGCTGTAGCCTTAGTTTAAAAAATGGAGTGCCTACAGTTTGTCAATGACAAGATAGCAAATATACAAGAACTATATAAATGGTACAAATGAAGTGGAAATATAATCATGTATTCCAAAATATATATATATTTTTAAAGTTTTATTGGTTTCATGCAAACATACAAGAAAGCAAAAAGAAACCTGTAACAGTTTACATCACTTCCTCAAAATAAAAAAAACATAAGGAAAACAATATTACGTCTCCACCCATCTCCCTACCTAACATCCTAGAAAGAGGAAAGAGAAGAACACAAACTTAAAACAGGGGAGGTAGAGGACAAATGCTGCACACAATCCCAAAGGGGAATTACCACAGACTCCTAAGCCCTTATCCTATATGCATCATAGACATATTTAAAAATAGCCTCCTCCCCAGGTTAAAACCAATTCCAGAAACCTTTCCTATATACATGGTCACAGTACTTCAAAATAGCTGTCTCCTCCCACAGACGAGTGAAATAATCAGAAGTAACATTGCCTTAGTTCAACTTTTCGTCTCTTAAGATTAACTCAACTAATTCATTGCCGCAGATACCAGGCCAACTCTTTCCCCCAATAACACCAGCTCCCACCATTCTCCCACTGTCAATTATAATGTTTTGCCCAATTGCTCTCCAAAATAGAGTGTGCTGAGCTCAGTTAGAGCCGTATACCTCGTTGCCAAGTGGGCTAATGATTCAACCTGGCCCTTTTCCTCACAATATTGGCAATAAGCATTGATCTCCTGTATTTGGTGCCTTCTTTATTGAACTTCTTTCGTATGCAAGATGTTCAGGCGACATCTCAACAAGAGGTCTCTATAATGGCCCGATGGGAACTTCTGGCGGTACCTCGGTAGATCATTCAAACCTTTCTTCTCTTTCCACAAACCACACCTCTAGGTATCCATCCCTTTGGCTTCAGCTGTTTCTATCCAATCTTTTTTTTCAAGAAGAACTTTTACTTTCGATAGATTCCCCGCGAGAACCTTACATTTTGATATTATGATGATGTATGACGCTATTTTCAGTTGGTTGCCAGTCAAAGGATCGACAGTGAAAGGGTCGACAGGTCAAAGTATCGACACCAAAGGGTCGACAGGTCAAAGGATCGATTTTTTTTTCACATATGTTTTTTTTGGGGGGGTCCCCCCAACCTCCTTTTTTTGCTAAAAAACACCTTTTTACCCTAAACGAAAACCTAAAAAAATATATAAAATTAAAAAAAATATTCGATCCTTTGACCTGTCCACCCTTTGGTGTCGATCCTTTGACCTGTCGACCCTTTAGATTCGATCCTTTGACTAGACACCTTTTCAGTTTCCATTCTGTAACAGCCTTTTCATCCTGCTCTTGAGATCTTAAGATGGCAAACGGGAGCACACCCTCCACCATTGTACATTTCCAATACAGCGATATAGATTTCCATAACACTACAGATGCCATGGATTGTAAGCGAAGTTCATGTTGTATCGCTACCACCGGAAGCGATTTTGCCAGCCTCAATACTTTGCACCAAAAGTAACTCTCCAATAACGGCCACACTTCCCATGTGAGGTTTAGTATAGCTTTGGCACCGTATGTTTGCACTTGAACAACTTTCTGTTTGTAGAAGGTGATTACCAGTGTCAGAGAAATATTGCTTGTAGATGGCTGCCCCCTGAGTGGATAACTTATTCAATGCATCCCTCAGGAATATGTAATGGCCTTTTTCATTCAGATTTTTATTTATCACAGTTCCCAAATAAACAATTGTTTCAACAATGTCCAGGGGCTGATCTTCCACCCTCCACCGAAAGGTCTCCTTCCGTTTTCTGCCTGCCGATGAAATATATAATACCTTAGATTTCTTGGTATTCCAAAATATATTAACTAAAAATACTCAAGTACACCTATGGGATAGTGCCACTCTAAACCTTTGCCACCATCATATGGAGACTGCTGTGATAGAAAATAACATACAAATGCTTTTCATAAAACAATCTCCTCCAATTCCATACCTTATGCTTTAATTTTATTATTTGTATTTATATAGCACTACAAACCCTCAGGTATCTGAGTGCTGCTTATTACCCATGGTGTGTGATGCTCATTTATCAACCTCGGAAGGATGAAAGGGTGAGTTTGGCCCTGCCGGGATTTGTGTCGGCAGGGTCTGCATGGATGTCAAAGCGAGCTCTCTACTCAGTGTGCTATCTGACCGGCTTGCATCCTCTTCTTACTCAGTGAGAGAAATCGGCACACACGCATGCACAGACACTCCACATGACACACAGACCACTCACCCCCTAGCTCACTCACCTACACCAACCCACCCAACCTACACCAACAAATGTTTGAAGAATATATGGCCAAACGGTGCACTATAGTCATAGTTTGTCCACATATGCACGAGGGATAATGTAGAAAGGGAGTTTGTAAAATAATTTAAGATTTCATGGTCTGCTGCAACACTGAGGAGAATATGTCCTCTGCACAAGGAAACACAAGTCTGTCCCCAACAGAAATGTGACGCAGAGCGGGAACATGATTCCAGTGCGGATCGTATTCCCTGGACTCAAGGAGGACAGACACATGGGCATCATCAAACATGTTTCGGGAGAATGAGCACCAGGTTTACATACCTTTATCCAAATTACGAAATCCATTTCACCCTTCCTCTGCCAGTGAACATTTCATCAGAATCCCCGTGCCAGAAAATAAAACACAGAGCGCTCATGCTTCAGAAGGTCATCCAGTCATGTGTTTACTTTGTATGCTAGGACTTATTGTTAAGGCAGAAGTACAAGTCCGAGAAGTCAAAAATGAAACCAGGACTGGGTGATATTCCCACTCACGGCAAGGGCGAAATAGACAGCGCTGAAAACAATATTTGTTTATTTTATGTATTGTGCATTTGTAAGGCGCTTATATATTGAGTACATTGTGTTTCAAAGCATCCACAGGGCAACGGGGAGGAAACATGGGAATGAAAAGCAAATATAACAATGAAAGAAATAGGCAGTTCTTGTGAGCATTCAGAAGGCGCAAGTGCAGAGAGAGAAGGGATGGGGACAGGGAAGTGCTAAGAGTAAGAACGGATGGAAGTTATTTTATGTTATGTTACTTTGCATTTATACAGCGCCTTATGTATCATTGATATGATCTCAAGGCGCTGGTAGGTTGAACGCCCTCGAGAACCGTAGTTCAAGTCAGTAGAGAGAGAGAGAGAGTCATAAGGTGCTTGTGTGCACCGGATATGTGTGCAGCAGGTGTGGCACTCGTATGATAGCTGCTTCTTAACGGTAGGTGTGGTGGTTGGGAGATCAGGAGTATGTGTTTGTTCTGGCAGGGTGATACCAGACTGATTCTGGCTGCTTTAGGCCTGAGGAGAACGCCTAGGCTGGCGGGTGTGCAGCCAGGTGTGTTTAGTTAGGATGATGGGGGGTGTGTGGCAGGTGTTGGTATGAGAACAGCTATACCGAATGTGTCATAGTATCGCTGTGTTCTAGTTGAGTGGTGGTGTATAGAAGAGAGTAAGCGTGGTGATTGATATGGTGGTTTTCAGTAGGTGCTTGAGATCGAGCGCCTTCATGCTCCATGCATTCCATGCACTCCAACCATTCCATGCACTCTAACCGTTCCATGTACTGCTACCGTTCCATGCATTTCAGCCGTTTCATGCACTCCAGCCATTCCATGCACTCCAACCGTTTCATGCACTCCAACCACTCCACGCACACTTCATCCGCTCCATGTAGGTCGTCCGCTCCAGGGTCTTCATCCGCTCCAGGCACTTCATCGTTTCCACCCACGTCATCCATTCCACATACGTCATCCGTTCCACACATGTCATCCGTTCCACACACGTCGCACTCTTCATCCGTTCCACACACATCATCCGTTCCACACATGTGGCGCTCTTCAACCGCTCCACCCTCTTCATCCGCTCCACCCTCTTCATCGGCGCCACGCTCTTCATCAGTGCCACGCTCTTTATCGGCGCCACACTCTTCATCCGCGCCACACTCTTCATCCCCTCCATACTCTTCATCCACTCCACACTCTTCAACCGCTCCACACTCTTCATCCAGTCCACCCTCTTCGTCCGCTCCACCCTCTTCGTCCGCTCCATGCTCTTCATCCGCGCCACGCTCTTCATCCGCGCCACACTCTTCATCTGCGCCAAACTCTTCATACGCTCCACACTCTTCATACGCTCCACACTCTTCATCTGCTCCACACTCTTTATCCGCTTCACACTCTTTATCCGTTCTACGTGGATGGCGGATTTACCGCCCCATTCCAAGGTGAGTGGGGCGGTAAATCCCCATTTCCCATTTTACCCTTTCCCATTCCCATTTTTGCCCCATAGGGCATAATGGGAGTGGGGAAGGCGCTAATTACGCCACCGTAAATTACGGTGGCGTAATTAGCACCAAGGCGGTTTAGCGCCATGGATTTTAACGGCTGCTAAAAGCAGCCATTAAAATCGGAATCAGGCGTTAAGGGTTAACGACGGCGTTAACCCTTAACGCCCGAGTTGTAATGAGGCCCATTGATTGCTGTTATCCAGTTAGAGTTAAGAGTCGATTTTAGGGGAAGAGCCACGTTTTTAGTAATTTGCGGAAAGACATGAGGTTCTCGGTGAGTCGGATGTGGGGTGGAAGTGCGTTCCATAGAGTGGGGGCTAGGGCTGAGACTGATGATCCACCTAACCAGACTGAGTTGGTTTTTGATATGATTAGGAGGCCGGCAGAGCTTGATCTTAGAGTGTGTGGGGGATGGTAGGGTTTTAGTTTGTCTTGAAGATATTGAGGTCCAGTTTTATGCGTTGCTCAGTGAGAGATGCATAAGGTTTTGAAGGTCACCCTTCGGGCAATCGGAAACCAGTGCAGAGTTTTGAGGGCTGGGGAGATGTGATCTCTTGGGCTAAGTGCTAGAAGCAGTTTGGCTGCAGCGTTTTGTGCTCTTTGTAGTTTAGTCAGTTGGTACGCATGGACTCCGAGGTAGAGTGGGTTAGCATAGTCCAGTCTTGACATAACAATTGATTGGACCGAAGAGAGTCTGTTGGGGAAGGAGATGTATGGAAAAAAGTGCCTAAGAGTTTTAAGGTGGTGGGTGTAAGAGAGCTAGTTTGTTGGTTAGAGAGGTTGTTCTTTCGAGAGCTGTGGTGTAAAAGTGTAGAGAGAGTCGCACAGTGAGTGTGAGGGGGTGGGAAGGGTGGTGGTACATGATGGTTTGGTGAATTTGGTGATGATTTTGTGAAGTTCTTTGCTGGGGTTTTTACACTTTAGGATTCGGAGTTGTAATGGGCTTTTTTAGCTTTCCGGATTTCGGCCTTGTAGTGGCGATGGTGCCGGGCCAAGGGGGATCTGCTCTTGGCAGTTTTGTCTTTCCACCATTTTCATTCTAGGGATTTATATAGCTGTTTGGTGGTCTTCAGATCTGGTGTGAACCATCTCGTAAAAAAGGCCATGGCGAGCTGATGGTTTGCAAGAGGGGGTGAGCGGGATTAGTGAGGTGTTGAGTCAAAGGCGTCGGAGGTTAGGGGGTTCCATGTGATATTTTCGCCGCAAAAATATTGTGATGCAAAAATATCGCCATATTTTTCCGGGGAAAATAACACATGGACCCTGCGGGGGACACCCCCGCAACCCCCGCATCATTTTTTTAAGTGCGGGGGACACCCCCACAACCCCCGCTCCTAATATTTTCGCCACCAAAAATATCGCCTATGGCCGTTCCCGACGACCATATGTATGGTGATATTTTTGCTGGTGAAAATATTACCTGATACCGGTTAGGGGTTCATTGGGTAGGCGGGTAGAAGGATGACACTGAAGGAGAGCATCGGCTAGGTCGGGAAGGATTTTTAGTTTCTTCCAGCATTTGCGTAGATTCTGAGGTTCTGGTTTAGGTAATGGGAGAGGGTTGGGTGAGCGAATGGCGAAAAAAACAATGAAGTGATCGGACCAGATGATAGGGGTGGGGGGGTTTAGGTGTATCAGGTTGTGGTAGCTGAAGATGGCGTCAAGTGTGTGTGCTTTATAGTGAGTTGGCCCGTTTATGTGGGTATGGAGGTTAATTGCGCCTAGGCCGTCAACCAGAGAGTAGGTCATAGGGTTGGTGGGGATGTCAAGCCATATGTTGAAGTCTCCTAGAAGGGTGAGGGTGGGATGGTTTAGTTGGAGGATGGCAATAGAGTCGCAGAGGTTGTTTGAGAATTGTCTATCATAGCCTGGGGGTCTGTAGATGATTAGGAAGCTGTGGGAGAACGAAGGGGGGAGGGAGAGTTTTACGAGGAGTGATTCGCCGGAAGGAATGGATGGCTGGTTGGCGATGATTGAGGCGTAGAAGTGAGACTTGATGGCGATTGCTATTCCTCCTCCTCTAGAGGGATGGTTCAGTGGGAGAGGGAGTAGTTTGGGGGAAAGGCTCCATTGGCGATAGGGTTGAAGTCGTCAGAGAACCAGGTTTCCGTGATAAAGACCAGGTCCGGTTTGTCAGAGGCGAGGAGGTCAAAGATGCTGTGTCTGTTTTTGCTACAGATCAGGCATTAAAAAGGATGCAATTTACTTCGGTACAGGAGGGTGATGAGGGAGTTGCAGAGGAGGGGGGTTAGGGGGAGGAGGTGGAAAATGGGGAGCTAGAGGGGGGGTGCTTGGTGGTCGATGGGAAGAGTAGGTGGGCAGTTGAGTTGGTGGGTTTGAGGGGGCTTGGACTGGCGTGACGGGTTGACTGGATTGGGGTCAGAGGATTTGAAGGAGGGGTTAGGCATTTCGGTTGTGGAAGTACTACGGAGTAAGTTGCAGCTATTGAGTGGCTGGCAGAGATCACTTGGTAGGAATGGTCAGCTGCCAATAATTACATGCAGGCCTGTGATAGCACAGACCAATGGGTGCCTGAGGCAAGTGCTGGGAGTTAACGGAGGCTGAAGGCGATTGGGGGTGGGAGTCCAGGACCCAGGTAGACACATAAGGGCCTTGGTCACCAATCTCAGCAACTGTGGGGTTTAGCAAAGGAGGCAGTGGGGGAAGGAGGAAATGAAAAGGAAGCTTCTGGAATTTGAGGAGGTCCGGCTCAAGATGAAGAGGAAAAGGGAGGCTGTTCCAAAGGAGGGGGCCAGCTAAGGAGAAAGACCGGCCACCTGCTCACTGTTTAACAAATCACTTGACACTCAGAGAGTTGGTGCCGAAGGAGTGTAAATATCTGGAGGGAGAGTATTTAATGAGAGCCAGTTGTAGATAGCGTGGTCCCCAGCCCCAGACAGCCCTATGGATGAGGCAGAGGGATTTGAATTTGATCCTTGCAGCGACCGGGAACCAGTGAAGAGTTTCTAGGGCTGGAGAGATGCGGTCCCTGGGCTTGAGGCCAAGGATAAGTCTTGCAGCCCTATTCATGATTAGTTTGAGAGGACTTAGAGTGGAAGAGGGTAGATTAAGGGAGAGGCTATTCCAGTGGTCAGTCCTAGAGAGTACCAGAGCTCTAGAGACATTGAGCTTCTGGGGGAAAGTGATGAAAGGACGATTCCCTTAAGAAGGTGGAGTTGAAAGTGGACCTTCTTGGCAATGTCCTGGATGTGAGGGAGGAAGGAGAGAGAGGAGTCATAAATGACTCCTCGGTTTTTGGCTTCAGATGAAGGAGAAGGGGGTGAACCCAAAGAGGGTGGCCAGAGTGAGGGGAAGAAAGAGAGAGCAGGAGACCCTATGGGAAGGACCTCAGGCTTGCTGGCATTTAGGCAGGGATCATTGGAGGCACACCAGGACAGGATGGCAGATAGGCAGTCAGGAATGATGAAGGAAGAAAGGAGAGGATCAGGGGAAGGTTTGAAGAAGAGTTTTGTGTCAACAGCATAACACTGGAAGTGATAGGAGAAGGTGGAAATTAGGTGTGCAAGCAGAGCAAGATAGATGTTAAAGAGCCATGGAGAATGGTTGGAGCCCTGAGGGACACCACATGTGGAGATAGAGGTGGGAGAGGAGAAAGAGCCCAGGATGACCTTGGTGGGGGGGTCATTGAGGAAGGAGGTCAGCCAGTCCAGTGCCTGCTCCGAGATATCTTGGGTATTGTGGAGCCGTTTTATGAGGATGAAATGGTTGACCGTGTCAAATGCAGGGGAGAGATCAAGTAGAATGAGAACGGTAAGAGAGTTAGAGTCAAGAGATGCAAACAGTTCTTAACAGGTGTTCAGAAGAGCAGTTTCCGTGCCTCTGGATGCTCGTAATCCAGATTGATGGTCGTGTAGGCAACCAAAAAGCTCAGTATGCTGGGTCAGTTTAGTGGAAGACCAGCTTCTTCAAGAGTTTCCCAAGAAAGGGGATGATGGAGATGGAGCGGTAGTTAACCGGACAGGAGGGGTCTGCAGAAGGTTTTTTCAGGATGGGGACACAAGAGAGTGCTTGGAGGAAGAAGTGAAAGGCCCAGTAGCAAAATAGTGATTGCAGAAATCAGCAAGCGCAGGGGCAAGAGAAGCAATATATTCCTTAATAGTTCTGGAAGAACAGGGGGAGACCTGTTTGGAAGAGACCTTTATAGAGTGGACAACTCTAGTGAGGCCTCTTGGAATTGTTGCAATTATATAGCTTGTTGCAGTCCTTTTATACCTGTACAAATAATGGAGGGCGCTGCCTATGGCATCAGAGTTCCCATCAAAATACCTTAGAGTTTTGCCAATAAATCTGGGTGCTATCATTAGAACAAGACTGCTGGTTAAGGTGACATTCTGCTGGCAGGATAATATAAAGGTGCTGGTTAATGCGCCAATGAGCACACAGTAACACAGGACTGCTGCTCGAAGTGACAAAGCCAGTGATGATGGTCTGTGTGCATGGAGTGATGCTCAATGTGGCACAGTATGACAAGGCTTTGTTCAATGTTGGAAGGGTGGCACTTAATATGGAGTGAATACTGCTCTATTTGCCAAGGTGAAGATGGAAGCTCATTTGGCACTTAGGGAACAACTTCATACTATACAGACGTCTATTTTTAAAACATATTTGTATAGAGTAAGACAAGGGGCCGGAATTCGGCCCAATGCTATTACTGTTACTGCCACTTGGTCTGGTGGTATTACCGCCAGATTGCAAGTGGCGGTGTAAGTCCCAATTTTTAGGAGTCCCTAGCACTCAATGGGGCTTTTTGGTAATTCCGCCACAGTAATTCTGCTGAAAATGGGTGAATCCTCCAACTTTCTGCCACACTCATAGATGGGCTGTGCGGTATTGCAGTGGTAACAGTATTACCGGTGCATTTTTACTGCACCGTCCAACTCATAACGAGGCCCTTTAAAGTGTGATATTGTTTTCAGTTGCGACTGAATTTTTTAATTGGAGGGATGTAAATCTTTTCCATGAAAATGGGTAAGTGACGTACTGTAGCGAGGGAGCCCAAACCAAGCAAGGGGATTCAAGGTGGTTCTCCCCACAAAAACATTTTTTAAATAGTGGGTTACAATGGAGCATTTTACAGGATACATTCTGTGAAAAATTGGGTCAATAGCCTTACAGTTTATATTTGGTTTTGTAGGGTAACACATGAAAAAATCCAATAGATGCACACCACCAACAGCGCACAGAGCATTTTCCAACTCATTTTCATGATGGCACTTGCCACAATATATGCCAGTATAAAAAACAACGTCATGCTGACTGTGCCAATAAATGGCAGAATGTTCATATAAAACCATGGTCCTGTTGTCTTTGCCAGTACAAAATGCCATGCCGCAGTTAGAAAATATATCCAGACTAGCTGCACCAATGTAGCCATTTAATAAGACCCGTCATGTTTCGTTTATCCTTGATGGACAGTAAATAATGCCATGCCACAGGAAGGCAACATAACCAGACTGGCTGCAGCAATGCAGGACAGTCTAGCCATGTAACAACACTTAATATGTTTTCTTTAGCCATGATGCAGAGTAAAAATTGCCATGCCATGCCAGAGTCAGAAAAACATAACAAGAGTGGCTGCAGTAAAGTAGACCAATATAGCCATATAACAACACTTATCATATTTGCTTTAACTTTGATACCATTTAAGAATGCCATTCTAGGGTCACAGAAGGGCCAGGAGGACACATAAGGGCCCTGGTCACCAATCTCAGCAACAGTGGGGTTTAGCAGAGGAGGGAGGGAGAGAAGGAAGAAGTGAAGAGGGAAGTCTTGAGGAGTTTCTGGAATTTGAGGCGATATGGCTCAAGACGAAGAGGAAGGGGAGGCTGTTCCATAAGAGGGAGCCTGCTGAGGAAAGCGATCAACCACCAACTCGCTGTTTAGCGAAGCACTTGTCACGCAGAGAGTTGGTGCCGAAAAAACGTACAAATCTGAACGTAATAAACCTTGACTCCCAGTAAAAAATGCTGTGTTCTGAGCTCAAACCTCCTCAGAAATCACAATGCTTGGGACGCATCTTGTACTTCCTCTGTGAGGAGAAATGCCAGCAAGCCTGACCAACCTCATTTGGTCTGCTCAATGGATTAAATGGATTAAATTATTAAACCTCTAGACTCGGTGGCTCATTCCAAAGCATTATAAGTACCTCAATCCGCTCGCCTTCCTATATTTTCATAAGACATTTTCAGAGTACCCAATTTTGTTTTGTCTTTTTACTGCTTATTTTATTCTTGCCTGCATTTTTCCTCATGCATTATAATACCCAGAGTGTACACTTTGTATAACTCTAGACTGAATTATCTGTGGACCTGCAATAAAGGGTGGAGTATTTGTCATTTTTATGAATTGCCTATGTTTGAATGAAGAATACATTTTTATAGAACCGCGCTTGCAAAGGTGTTTGTTACTTAGTGTACTATTGTTGTTTGGATGCTTTTGCTGCTAACTCACATCTCTGAAAAGTATAACCTGCTCCTGCCCATGTTACCAAAGTATAAGCAAGGAAGGTATATGATTACAATTTTACATGTTCTACCTTTATGATTAAGACACCACTGAACTGAGCTGTCGTACAATATTGTGAATAGCGCATAGAAGCCTTTGCTGTCCCTTGTACTTCTTCTGGCCAGTATTGGGTTTTGGTCTTTAGCATTCTTTAACATCTTATTTTGTTCTAATACTAATGCCAGAGAATGTTTGTCAAAAAGGTGGGATTTTTGTATCCTGTTGTTATAATGTGCAGTGCTTTAGTGTAAAGCACTATATAAACAAAAATAAATACAAATACAAATAAATTAAAACCTCAGTCATTTGAGATACTTGTATTACACTCAGTACTGGATATTTGTAAACTCTAAACTATAACAAGGTGTCATAAGCATGTGTATAGTAATACAATTGGTTAAAAAAGCAAGTGGGCAGGGGAAGGAATTGACCAGTAAGAGGGGCACCGCTGATAGGAGGATAACACCGAGACTAGAACAGTGCTACAGAATGATCTAGAAGAGTGTTTTGATAGTGTTTAGAAAGCCACCAAAAACTCAAGTAGACATTTGGTTCCATCATCAGCGGTCAATCGACAATCTTAAGCCACGCGGACTAAAACAGAGTCAGTTGATACAGTTGAATAGAAGTTTGTCTACCAATGATCTAGATGGTTAATGAGCAACTTCTATTGGATTAATTTGAAATGCAAGAAAATATATTATAGAAAAGGACATCAAACATAAAAATACATCAAGTTTTAAAATAATGGTTGCGCTGTCAAAAATTATAAAAATAATGTATCACTTTTGCTATCCCCTTCTACATCAGATTAAAACCCAACCCCTGCCTCCTTGAGACAATTCAACCTGTTTCCATGCCCTGCTCCCATACTATGGAAGCGCCTCTTGGGTTGATTTTAGCCAGGGCATAGAATTCCCGACCTTTCTAATCCACTTGAGCAAGGTCAGAGTCCTTAACCAATAGTGGCTCAATTTAGTGTATTGTGGGCAAAAGAGGCAGACATGTGTTTCAGTGTCCAAAGTCCTCAAATGTATTACTTACCTGAACTCATTAGTTTGCAAATGTGTCCATAACAAAAAAGTCATTGATGCAGAAGTGGGCCAAACCATGACTTTGTGAAGTTGCTCTCCTCCTGCCAACATAAACTCACGCAGGTGTGATTTAAATCCATAGTCCTATTTGGACTCAAGACACATAAAGTAGATACAAACAAGGATTTTTTTTCTAATGAACACCTAATAATTTAAGGATTTGAATTGCTCTCAAATAAGTTTAACAATTTCTTATTTTTAGAGACCGGAGATATCCTCACTCTATGCAACCTCAAGAGAAAAGGGATCAATTAATATATGCCAAAAATGGAGTCTGAATGGACATCTCCAATTTAAAAAGTTATGAAGTGACCTCCAGCTTTCGGGTGCACCCATAATTGTCCACATAAAGCATTACATTCTACATGATCCAATACTGGTGGGATGCCAGCCTTGCCTTGTGTTATCGTGAGTGGAGTTCCCTTGCCTACTTCAAACAGCAGCAGCCATATATATCTGTTTTCTACTCCACCTAAAGGGCAAGATGTTTTAACGTCCAATCGCTTGGTTGCATGAGTTACTGGATCCTAGTAGATGTCAAGACCTTCTCACAGCACATTGCTCTGACTACAGGCTCTGTCAGAGCTGCTTCATCATAGACCTACCATTTCTGCTGGCATCAAGTTGTCCTTGCCAAATTGAACAAGCCATTCTCACACCCTGGGATATGATAACCTCTCTCTAAATTAATAGGCAAGCGTAGGGGAATTTGATCAGACTTACACAAGTTCAAAAGTTGGTTATGCTGGCCGGTTGAACAAAGGTGCTCAGTCATCATTTTTAGGCCCAGTGCTCAGTGTGAAGACTTTTGATGTTTCCTTTCACTTATCCATCACCAAACCCTCATTCCTTTTCTTCTTTAAGTTCCCAACCCAATGAACATGTTTTCTTTTTTTTTTTTATTGGCTACAGAAAGAGTCAGAGGTGCACGCAACCATCTCAGCCCTCAGGTTGGACGTTCCTTGTAGTTGGGGGGAAACCTCAGGATAGCGTTCAAGTAGTTTACGATCGTGCAAACATATTTGGCATTTTGTCCAGAAGAAATCAGAAGCCACCAAGTAGACATATCTCCATCCTTAGGGGCATATTTGCCTAGATGAATAGAACAAAGGTTGTCAATGGCTGGACATATTAGAATTAAATGTTTCAAAGTTTCAACCGAAACTGCACAAAAGCGACAAAGGTTATTATTTACATTAGGCTGATTCCTTTGAAGTAGAATTTCCTTCGTATTCAGCGTATTTAAGCGGAAACGAAGGAATTGTTCCCGGTAATAACAAGTATAGCATTGAGTCAGGTAATAGGGCTGGCAGTTTAGTTTTTTTTTAGCGTTGCCTAGCCATTGGGAAGCAGCGAGGTTTGTATGTTTTTCCACATTAACAATCCATGCCCATGCTTCAAATTTTCTTTTGGCCACTTGAGGACGGGAAAATAGATCAAAATTGTTAATATCTGCTGCAACAATCCACTCTTGAACTCTTATACTCCATTGATCCAACAGGCAGCTGATTTTAGTGTCGTCAGAGACGGTGAATATTCCATAGGCTGGCGCACCGCGCGCTTCTCTCATCTTACGCCACAACGAGATGGACTTCCAGATCACATGGGTAAAGAGTGAATTCAGCGATAGTTCATGATGGATCAACATGATTGGAATACAGTTCGGAAGGTTGAGGACACGTCCCCAAAAGAGACCCTCTAATACATTCCAATTTTGCTTGCTAATATTCCATCCCGCTTCTGCACCAAATGTTAAGATGGGTACTACCTTTTGGAGGTAGAACGTTAGGACTGGAGTCAGGGAACATTTTCCAAAGATTTTGTTGATCTTGGCCGCTTGTAGCGCTAGACCTACGGCTTTCTGTTTTAGACCTTTTGGCCATTGTGCTTCACAGATTGAGTTATTAAATTCAATACCCAAATAACGGATCAAATTAACTGAAGTTAACGGCTGACCACCAACAGCCCATTTGAATGCACGGTCTCTTCTGCCTGATGTAGGTCCAATAGACAAGATTTTAGTTTTTTCTGTATTGATGACAAGTTCGTTATTGACTAAGTAGTTATTCAAGCAGCTTAGAAGTCGTTGGAGGCCGATCTGTGTGCTATCAATCAGAACGAGATCATCAGCATAAGCGATATAACGAACAGAAGTCTTATTTAGACATGGGGGAAAGAAGTGGGCTTGTTCGAGGTGAGTCGGGAGATCTGCTAAAAATAATTTAAATAGGTCTGCCGCGAGCGGACAGCCTTGCTTGACTCCTCTTGTAGTTGGAATACTGTCAGATAGAACGCCATTCTTATTGATGCGAACTCGAAAAGAAGTGTTCGTATGCAGCGCCATTATTGGATTAAGGATGGCCATAGGGCATTTCCATTTAATTAATTTCGCCCATAACAAATCACGATTGATTCCATCAAACGCTTGCTTCATATCAATGAAGGCTAGATGAAGTTTGGTTTTACGTTTAAGGGCGTTCAGTTTCAGGGCAGTTAAAATTGAAAGGTTTACATCTACTCCTGTGCCCTTAGAAAACCCTGTTTGACGAACATCAAGGATTCCTGAGTTTTTCGCCCAATTCACAAGTTTCAGTCTCAGATTGGATCCAAAAAGTTTTCCAATAGAGTCCAAGAGGGCAATAGGACGATAGTTTTCAGGTTTGTCCCAACTGCCCTTCTTGTGAATAGGGATCACGATAGCAGTTAGCCAGGACTCAGGCAAACGAATGGATTCAGCAATCTTTTGGAAAAGACACTCAATGAAAGGGGCCCAGATTTGTGGATTTTTCTTTAGCGTCACATTGCTGATCATATCTGGACCCGCAGCGCGTGAATTTTTGAGTGACTTAATGGCATCCACAATGTCAGTGTGCAGCATTTGCACATCCCATGGTGCTGATGTGGCAACAGAATCGATTTTTGGAAACTTGGAATAGCTGTTGAACACTGACCCAAAATGTTTACACCAGGCGTCGCCAGACATGGTGTTCTGCGTCGAATTTACTCCGCTGTACGGGCCCATATTTAGTATTTTCCAAATGTCGCGTGTGTTCTTTGTGATCAGTAGCTCCATCATCAGTTCAGCACGATCTTGGTCAACAATAGCTCTGTGGGAATTCATCCAGTTTCTATAAGTCGTGCGTCTAGCTTTTACTTCCTCCAGCTTAATCAAAATTGGTACATTTTTTTGGTTTTTTATTCTGCGGACATCTTTTCTGAGCTCTTTCTTTTTGTCATCAAGCATTTTGCTAAACAGATGATTGTGGAGCTTGTGTTGCTGGGAGCTATCTTTGATGGTTATGATATGATTCATGAGAAGCGGAGTGTAGTCTACACAATTTGGCGAGTCAAGCAGGTTTTCCGTTAAAGAACAGATCGCTTTGACGTTTAGTCTTAATCGGTTACCACTTGAATTTGTTTCTACCGATTCGGAATATAAGGGCAAAGAGGTCGACTCCGTCAATAGGCAATCAAGTTTTAGCAGTGAATGATCGCTCTTAGACGTTTTCAAGGAATGTAGCGAAATGACCTTCGCCTCAAAATTGCTGGAAACCCAGAAGTAGTCAATGATGCTATGCGTTGCTTGGCGATGCCAGGTAGGCTGGGCCGGTATGTCACCCCGCGCATTGCCATTCAACAATATACAATCATGCGACTCCATTATGTCAGTCCAGCACTGTTCTTTCTCGCCCAGCTCCTCATAAGCGAGATGGCAGTAGGAGTTGGTGTGTGGGTCATGCTTAAACCACGAGCCATTTAGATCACCGCAGCAGATTATAATCAGATTATTATAATTCACGATTGCTTCATCCATTAAAGTACTGATCGCTGAGGTAAAGACAAATTTGTTTATTTTTGCTGGATTCCAGTAGCAGTTAATAAGCAACAAGGACCTAACTGCTTTTGAGGTTGCAGAACGTGAGTGCATAATTGATCCTTGAACGTAAGGGTTAGGATTGGTGCATATTGGTGTGGACCAATCTTGAGATCGTCGGACCATTGTCAATAAGCCTGCACATGGTCTACCTTGTATGTTTTTAATTGCAGGATTGACCATTGTGGTATAGCCGTCTCGCATCGGAGCATCAACTAACCAAGTCTCTTGCAGACAGACAGCAAACACATCATCTAGTGGAACATCAAAGTCCTGAAACAAATGCTGGAACCCTCGGGTGTTCCACGACAGGATGGAGAGCATGGCATTCTCCAAACCCAATCATGGCTAATCCTGATTCTGCAGTCTCTGGTTGCTCGAATTTTTCTCAAATCGAGAGCGAGAATCCTTTGGTCGCACTTCAGCAGGCATGCTATTGCATAAAGTTTTCGCGGCTGCTGTTTTTTTTTCAGTTGGATGGTGAGCCGGCAGCACGGAATTAAGGCTTCTCCGAGGCGTGTCAGGTTCGACAGAAATGTCAAAGCCAAATAACAATAATAGACCTTCTCACAGCACATTGCTCTGACTACAGGTTCTGTCACAGCGGCTTCATCATAGACCTACCATTTCTGCTGGCATCAAGTTGTCCTTGCCAAATTGAACAAGCCATTCTCACACCCTGGGATATGATAACCTCTCTCTAAATTAATAGGCAAGCGTAGGGGAATTTGATCAGACTTACACAAGTTCAAAAGTTGGTTATGCTGGCCGGTTGAACAAAGGTGCTCAGTCATCATTTTTAGGCCCATTGCTCAGTGTGAAGACTTTTGATGTTTCCTTTCACTTATCCCTCACCAAACCCTCATTCCTTTTCTTCTTTAAGTTACCAACCCAATGAAAATGTTTTCCCCCATCCAAATATTGAGGATGCCTCCTACCAGAACCCATGCATCCTAGTCTGGGCCCATATCACCCAGTACCTGCATTGTTAGGAAGGCCTCTATATTCCTTAACAGCAAGGAATCCCCCAACAGCTCCTGTCATGCATTATACACTTTGGTAAAGAACTTCTGGGACTGATTCCCCAAGAACCGCCAGGACAAAGTATATTTGAGCCATCTGGATCCATCCTCATCCACTGACCAGTCGCTAGCAGAGAGACAAGATTAGGGATCTAGTGGAGTTTGACTTGCTAAATGTTTTGCACCTCGACAGTTGCTGTTAGTTTCAGAAGCTTGACCATGCAACAGAGTTCTTTATGATTACTTGAAGGATTGGTGGGACAAAGGGAAGCTTTCTCGAACAGGGGTCTGAAAATACTTTGTTTAATGGGTGTGGGGACTGTTTCATATAATAGTAAGAAGTTGATCATGTCTGCTGTCATAGATGTTGATGGTGTTTTTCTAGACCATTGCCTTCTCTATCTTGAAATGTAGGCCCTTTGAGAGGAAAGGGGGCTCTACTGGAGAGAGCTGACCAAATGTCAAAGGCTTATGGCAAGCTTATTTTTAGGTCTGATTATTTATTTTTTGTATAAGCTCACATTTTCTTCTTCACATCATAAAAAACAATCTGCAAGTCTTTATCAAACATTGACCATATACAGTTATAATGATCATACAGTTTTAATGTGTTAGGTGTGTTAAATCTTCAAAATACAGTAGGAAAAGGCAGGTGAGATTTTGTGGTTTAACATAAATTAGTATTCTGATATTTGTAGAGTTCCATTTATGATGGAGGAAATAAATGTTCCTTTTTTATAGTATGTTTCTATACATATTTTATTTCAAAATGTTATGATGATTTATCATGTGATTTTTATACTTTCCAAGTCAAATATACAAAACAGGGTATTATGTTTGGTTCAAGAAAGTAAAATCTCAGTCCATGTTCAATTAGCACCCATGGCGGGGGAGCAACCAATCAGGTTACATGGAACGTGGGCTGAAACTGCTGATCTCAGCCTGTGTTTTACGGAACCCACAGGCTGCCTCCCCCGCCCCAGTCCCCCATCTTCTCCCTACCCTCCTTTCCCTTTTTTTTATTTTATATTCCCATCCCCCTCCCCAGTCCAACTTACCTGATGGTGGTGGCGGCGAGGCCGCGGCCACCACTGCTTCTGTCCATCTCCCTTCCCCGGCCGCAATGGAAATGGAAGAGGAGCTCCGTGGCACAGTTATTTCGATGAATGAGCGGGATGCAACAAGTTGTTCCGTTCATTCATAGAAAAGACACAGCTATCAGCATCACGGGTTACTGCTTTGGTAACCCGGGGTGCTAGTGGCATTAGTAACTTGTTCCACGATTACACCGGAGGTAACGTCCCAGTGCCCTTGTTAAATGCCCTCGCTTTGCTCTGGCCTTTAACTTGGGCTGCTGAACCTTTCTCGTCTGGTGTAGCTCATGGAATAGGGTACTAATGCCATAGTATGAGCACCTTCCTGGCAACCTATAATCAGAACCGTCTATCTTTGCTATGATATATGCACCATACTTGTTGTTTCCAACCTGTTTCCAGTATCCAGGCTTGAGCACTTGTACATTATGTGAGGCTGCTAAATGGCGTTCGCTGTCCATGCTGGGGTATGTATGCCTTTTGCATAGGGCTACGGATCTGTGTCCTGCGTTTATGCTAAAGCCTGTATGCATTCCTTGTAGTTACATTTGTCAAAAGGATCCTGTACTTATGCTAGAACATACATACCCTCATTGTTACTGCTAATGCTGCCCTTTACATAGCACTTGTTTATTATTTTCATTCCAGCACTGATGAAGACTTGGGTTGTGATCACCATAAAGGTGGGGGACAAGGAGGAGCGACCAGTGAGTCTTGGAGTACCCTCATTTTTTGGTTCGGTAGTGCCCCAAAGTTATCTATGCCCGGGTCCCAAAATCCCTAAAGATGTCCCTGGTTTCAAACCATTGTTGCCCTGAGATGACAGCGAGGTAGTGGGGTTCAGGATTCGGGAAGGTATTGCTTCTTTGTTGATCTTGTACCGAGGTGATGAAGGGAAGATATTCTGGGTGTTTTGGTGACTGGTGCAACATTGGCAGTGTGGATCTGAATATCAGAGTGATTCTTAATTGCAAACACTGCAGTGCAGCACTCCCTGTCAAAGCTGTCTCGCATGACTGCATCTTTTTGATATTAAGTTTTGTTGGAAATGGCAGGCACTACACTAGTGTCAGAAAAGATATTAAAGAATAGTCTGTTGTGGCGGAAAAGGACTGCAGCCCATTTAAGAGGGACGGACTGCGACTGTGGGGAGGAGGGAGGAAAGGGAGGAGTGGGAGAGGGGGAAGTCCAGTTATGTATGGAGAATAAAGATGAAAAGGCACATAACCTGAGGCTCCTGTGTCGTATATTAAGAGATTATGTGAGGCAACAATCACCCACGCAGAGTAGGATTCCACCTACAAGCCCAACTCACACACGAACTACAGCTCCTCCTCGACAACGACATCATTGAGAGAGTGGACGTCCCCACACCATGGGTACCCCCCTTAGTGGTCGTGCCTAAGGACAACAGCCGCCTGCACCTCTGCGCGGGCATGCGCATTCCCAACAGTGCAATCGAGAGATCCAATATTGAAGACATGCTCGTGAGACTCAACCAAGCCACTGTTTCTCTAAACTTGACTTAAACCAAGGCTACCACCAGCTGGTGATTGACCCCACCTCCAGACCAATCACCACCTTTGCAACGCATGAGGGGCTGTTCCACTATAAGCGTCTCAACTTTGGAATATCATCCGCAGCGGGAATATTTCAGGAAACAATCCGTAGACTGATAGCTTTGGTG
The DNA here is from genome assembly GCF_040938575.1 of Ambystoma mexicanum. Taxonomy (NCBI): domain Eukaryota; kingdom Metazoa; phylum Chordata; class Amphibia; order Caudata; family Ambystomatidae; genus Ambystoma; species Ambystoma mexicanum. The sequence continues at coordinate 467,358,180 of NC_090921.1, forward strand.
GTAAACGTTCTTAACTACAGAGGACATACTGATCTTCGGGACCACTCAAGAACAACATGACACTGCCCTGAAAGCAGTGTGTGGTATCCTTCACGAAGCAGGGCTCACCCTCAACGGCCCCAAATGCGACATCAAGAAAAGAAGCCTACGCTTCTTTGGGAAAATGTTCTCAGTCCGGGGCATCACGGCTGACCCTCACAAAATCAGCATCACTGTTGGCCTAGATGCACCCGCTGGAGTAGCAGAACTATGATAATTCCTGGGGATGGCGAGCTACGGTGCTCACTACCTGCTGAACTATGCCACCCTCACACAACCCCTTAGGAGACTCCACAAGAGAAACTACCCGTTTGAATGGGACACAAGCTGCCAAGAAGCATTCCACACCCTCAAAGAGGAACTCGCCAACAATCGCCAGCCGGCCTTCTTCAACCCGCAATGGGAAACAGAACTCACCGTGGATGCCAGCCCTGTTGCGTAGGCGCCATACACACCCAGACAAACCCCAGCAGACCAAACAAACGCGAAATAGCGGCAGGGCTGGACTGGGAACCAAAAGGGGCCCTGGAAAATGTTTTCAAAGTGGCCCCATATTTCGTCAAAGGAGCGAGCAGGGTGAGTGAATCCAACTATTCTAAGAGGTGATTGGGCATTTCCCACAAGGAAATGCTGAATACAATGAGTGAAAATGAGTTCATTTAAAACACAGGTTTTAAACATATATGAGCTCACTGTCCAGTGTGGCATTTGCCCACAGGAAGACTTTGCATGTAGACATACACGAAGGTGGCTCCCAGACACTATCGTGAAAGGGTAATCGCATGCACAATTTAACCCACAGCGTCATACCTCTCTCCAAACAAACATGGGAGGTCACACTCACTTAGAAAACAAACTACCATTTTGAAAATACATATAAAAATGATGGTTCACCAGGTTCACCATCATCGCTCCGGCCCTGGCTGTTTTTTGCAACCACTCCTTTGTCACAGGATCCTTCCCCTCCCCTCTGAAGCACTCCCTTGTGCATCCTCCTCTCAAGAAACCCACAGCTGATCCTTCCTCTCCATCTAACTATCGCCCAATTTCCATTACCCCCTTTCTGGGCAAACTCCTTGAAAAGCTGGCGATCTCTCAGCTTAACCTTCATTCAGATTCCGTTGGCTGTCTCCATGACCACCAGTCTGGCTTCAGAGAGGCCAGAAGCACGGAAACTGCTCTCCTGAACATCCGTGAAGATCTGCTCTCCAACCTGGACTCTAACATTCCCTCTGTCCTCATCCTTCTTGATCTCTCTTCTGCCTTCGACAGGGTCAACCACACCATCCTGCTCAACAGTCTCTGTGATAACCTGGGTATCACTGATCAGGCTCTGGCCTGGCTAACCTTTTTCCTCTCTGATTGACCCTCTCAGGTCCAACTGGGGTCCTTCCTATCATCTATATTCCTCTCTACCTGTGGGGTTCCCCAGGGGTCTAACCTCTCACCCTGGCTCTTCAACCAATACCTGGCAACTCTCGCCCACTGCATTGCCATTTTTTGCTCAAATTTCCAGTGCTACGCTGATGACACTCAACTCATTTTCCGGCTGCCCTCGGCCACCTCCTCTCCCTCTATCATCTCTGACTGCCTAACTGCCATTCAAGATTGGTGTGCTGCCAATGATCTTTGTCTGAATGCCAGCAAGACCGAGATCCTCCTCATCGGCACACCATCTCCATCCTTTTCCCTTACTCTCTGGCTGGCCTCCCTTGGACCTCCCCCCACCCCTACCTGCGAGGCTAAGAACCTCAGGGTCCTCTTTGATTCCACACTTTCCTTCTCCGCCCATATCTCTGAGGTCTCTAAAAAGTCAAACTTCCTACTGCACCTCCTCAGAGGTACTCTGCTTTTCCTCTCCTTCCCTCAGAAGCTCACTGTCTCCCAAGCTCTGGTTCTCTCTAAGTTGGACTACTGTAACAGCCTCTTTCTAAATCTACCTGCCTGTACTCTCTGACCTCTGCAACTTATCCAGAACAGGACTGCGAGACTTGTCCTTGGCCTCAAGCCCTGGGATCGTATCTCTCCAGCTCTGAAATCTCTCCATTGGCTCCCAGTGGCTGCAAGGATTAAATTCAAAACCCTCTGCATTGTCCACAAGGCTTTCTGGGGCCGGGTCCAAAATACCTTCAGCTATCCCTCCGGAAATACCTCCCCTCTCGAGCTGTTCGCTCCGCTACCTCTAACTCCCTCCGGGGCAATCGTTTTTCAAAGAAACAAGCTGGGGGTAGATCTCTATCTTCGTCTGGGACCTCCCTCTGGAACAGCCTCCCTGCCACTCTGAAACTTGAGGAGAACCATCTCCGGAAGCACCTCAAGACCTTCCTCTTGGCTTCTGCCTTCGCTCCCCCTCTCCACTGCTGATCTGCTCTCTCTTGGCACTGTGCACCTGGCCACCCTCTGTCTCCTGGGCCCAGGTACCTGCTCACCCTGCCACCCTCCTGTACTGCCTCCTGGCCACCCCTTGCACTGGGGACTGTATCTGTACCCATACAGCCCCCACCCCCATTTTCTCCTTTTTCTGCACTTATCAGACTTACTCAGTCTGCTGCCTTAAACACAGCACTTGCCACTTGCTTGGCTGCACTACCTCTGTTTATTGCCTCCATTTTCTTTTTATTTTATATTTATTATTTATCTGCTCTCCTCTGCTCTTCACTTTCCACTCTCCCCCTTCCATGCACTTTTCTCCCTTTTTTTTCTTTCCCATGCACTTGCGCATTCTCAATCTCACTGGCCCTAGAAAGATCATTTTTGTTGTTCTCCCATGGTCCCATCCCTTGCCTACTCGCACTCTGAAACACCTGTGTACGAGCGCAATACAAATAAAATATCATATCATATCATATCAGGTGCTCTGGGATTGCTTGGAAGTCCAGACACCGACAGTGGATTTGCAAAAACTCACATTGCACACCCTGGTTTTGCATTAAAGGCACTGCTCAGCATAGCAATCCGCCATAATCCATGTAATATGATGGACCATAAAATAGCTGCTGAATATAACATGGCACAATGAGGACAGAGCAGCCCATCATCAAATGCTTAACAGAACATATGTAGCATAACATACAAGATTAGTACTACATGATCTAGTCTAGAAATGGAAACAAAGTAAACACAGTAGCATAGCAAAATGAGCATAACGTAGCTTTAACAACATGCTTCAAAAATTGCCCAAGCCGAGTACCCTCACAACGGCGCATAGTCTGCACTGTGGAAGGCACCTGGCTCTCACTGTAGGAATGCCAGCCCAGTGCTTCTTTGCACAAGAAGCAAGTCTTCAGTGTTTGAGGCCAAAGGGCAAACAGACAGCAAAATAAGTGGGGGCAGCCTCTCAGAGGTCGCTCTGGAAACTGCGCCTAGTTCCCACCCACTTCGAACTTGGCATCCACACATCGGATCATAACATTTCTGCATATCAAGGGTATTGTTTATTCATAGCCTTGGGGGAGCATGCCATGGGCGTGAGCTCCCCATAGTGCGATCGCTTACGCTGAGGAATTGCTGCCAATTGCAGCCTCATTCAATACTTTGAACCATTCATTTGGGGTGCGTTCCCAGCCGTGCATGGAGGCATTAAGAAAAGAGACACAAAAATGTGCAAAGTACATAATTACAAAGATTGCAAGCAGCTATCATGTTATAAAGTGCACTGGCACTCTGCTTTGTTGTCGAATGATGGTAAATTGTTCACCAACAAACCTATTAACGTGGTGGGAAAAATGAAAGTACGTGCGGTATGTAGCAGCAATATTTGACTATATTTACTACAGCACTCTTGGTTGTGCTGCTGCAGTGAATATGCGTCACATTTGCCCGCATCAAAAGTAATTGGTGTATCCATCTAGACTCTTAATTTACCGAGGTATGAGGTCGTGAGTTGCAGTTTTCACCAGTTTCTGCAACAGGTGCGTTAAGGGCCTTTTAAAGATGTTCGCATATTGGCTAATCATTTATCTGTCAATTGCTTCTGAGCTCAATGTTTGGAATATAAAATTGGATGAAAATGTGCAACTCAGTCTACAAAAACGCCAATGAAGTAACCATGGCCCCACAGACTGCACATGTGAATTTCTTTGCTGCACAACTAGCAGAGCTCTCAGAGCTCAACTTACCGTCTCGAGCATTGGCAAGTGCGTGGATGGTGGATCTCCGATCTGAGAATGCGTCCTTCAGGCTAGTGTGATGACTCGCACACGCGTTGCCTCTTCGCTCCTGTCTCCGAACCTTTGCGGATCACTTTGACACAGACCTTCCTGGCTCTGGCTTCTTCCTTCCTGTATCTGCCTGCTCCCTGACTCCTTAATAAGCGCTATCTTCCTAAGGGTGGTTCCAGAACCTTCTATTTTGTCCAGCTTTCACATCTACCCTGAAAATCGTACTCCCCACCCCCACTTTGCAGCAGAAAATATTTATTAGTTCTCTATTCTGGTTGGCTTCGTTTCTCCCGCACCATATAATATCATATTAATCCACTTTTGATATTTATTCATACTTTCTTTCTCTCGTTCTCTCTCCCTCTCTCCCTGTTCCCCTTAGCGTTGTCTTCCTGCAGTCGCTTTTTCCTGTTTGGCCTGAGTTTCTCACGCGCCGATGCCACTCTTATTTTCGCAGTTTTATTGGCGTCACTTAGGCTGGTCACAGCAGACTTCCTCTGAAACCACTTCACAGTGTTTACTTATTTGCCACGGACCGCCACTGATTAGCACGAAATGCAATGATTGGCCAGGCTCAGAGATGAGCAGGATGAGCGACCAATTAACCAGTTCCTCTCCCTGCTGCCGCACAGAGCTCCTGGACGGCCTCGCCTTTGCATGCTACTTTTGAGGGACTCGCCCTAAAACAAATGCGCAAGTAAACGTCAGGCCAGCGTACCATCAGTGCTGGCAGCCGGCAGGCAGCCAATTTCTAGAAAACCACCCAGGCTGATTGACGTGACGCATGTATCCCTCCGCAACAAAGAGGCCCTATGCCCAGAGGCCTACCGGGGGATGTCCCGGAGTCCCGGTGGGCCAGTCCAGCCCTGAATAGCGGCATACGCCAGCAGAGCCCTGTCATCCACAGAACAGGCATACTCCCAAACTGAGCGGGAAAGTCTAGCGGCGGTGTGGGCATGTGAAAAGTTCCACCACTTCATTATCGGCAGGAGATTCACCCTCATCACGGACCAAAAGGCATTACTCTTCCTGTTTGGCAAGGCCAAGACCAAAATGCCCCCAGGCATTGAACAGTGGGGCATCAGACCCCAAAAGTCTGACTACCAAATTAACCACAAAGACGGGGGTGAGCCCAACCCAGTGGACTACCTGTCCAGACATCCAGAAGGAAAGATGGAGGACTTGTTGCAACATGAACCAGAGGACTACACATCATACCTATCACTTAACGCCCTCCCCCCTGACATCACGACGGAGACATTCATCAGCAAAAGCAGAGCGGATCCCACGATGCAGACAGCGATACGTCTCAGCAATGGCAATAAATGGAAACACCTCAACACAGAACAGTTTTTGGATGGGGAAGTGGATAAAAAAGACCGGCACAGGATGGCGAAAATACAAAATGAACCTGCCACATTTGACCATGGGATATTGTTACGAGGAAACCACCTAGTAGTCCCGAAAGGCGTGAGAAAAGCACTAATGACCATAGCCCATGAGGCCGCCAGGGGGTTGCAAACACGACAAAAGTACTAAGGAATCAAGTGTGGTTCCTGTACATGGACACAATCGTAATAGACACTCTAACCCACTGCGTACCCTGACAGAAAACGGCAGCGAACAGTCCCCCATGTCCACTTCGAGTGGTAGCACTACCGGGTGGACCCTGGCAAAGAATAGCCACTAACGTTTACGGCCCACTTGAAGGAGAAGGACACCTCCTTGTAATAATAGATGAATACTCACTGTTCCCACTAATGAAACACATACAGTTTACATTTTTCCACCATGTCGTGGGGGTGATCGATGTACTCTTCAGTGAACGGGGGATTCCAAACGTTGTAAAGACCCACAACGGCCCGCCATTCCAAGGACCAGACTTTCACAGGTTGTGAGACACAACATAGTCTAATGCAACTTTCATAGGTCTAACAAAAAATTGCTACACACATCACCACAATAAAACATTTTCCAAATGGCAGTGATTGAAATCAAGTTTGCAAAGATAAGCCTTTTGACCTCATTTGGAAATAAAGAGGCTGGTGATCCATCCGAAGTCTACCAGTAGCTTGTTCCAGGTGGCGTCAGTCAACTTGGAGAACGAATGAGACATTCTTTTGTCTTTTAAGCCTTTGGGTCTGCAATCTGATACAGTCCTGGATCCTCAGATCAATAACTCCCATAGAGATGACTGGCTTCTCTGCCAGGCTCTGTGGCCCAGGAATTTCTCAGCCTGGGACGACAAACCGCACAATGCAAATGCAACCCAGGTCTAGAGGAAGGAAACGGGATGCCTTGAAGGCTGTAGTATCATTGGAGACGTACCCTCCAGCACTCTCATGGCGTTATCCCTGCTATCAGGACTGCATCAACGGCCTAGGCTCCCATTTCTGGTTTTGGAGCATTTGGTGGCGCTAGCATAATGCCCAAAACATTGGTACTGTAAAAGTAAAAGGAGAAAGGGGATTCGGGAGCAGTGTATGGCGTTGGCATGGCAACTTGCCAAACTTGGCAATGAAATGGCCGAAACACCAGCTAGACCATGGCTCTTCAAGGAGGGCTGTGCTTCCGCCATTTTCTTTGACTGTTAATTTGGGGCAAGCTCATGTCTCTGGAGAAGTACCACGGCTCGGTATGTGCAGCACAGGGCTGCAGGGCCGAAGAGTACTGCTAACGCCACAGCATGTGGTGCATGCAGGCCATGCAGAAAGGCATCAGGGACGGAACGGTGCCCGCAGTGCAGCTGGAGCCTGCTGCCCACACTAACCACGTAACAGTCACTAACACAGCTCTGCGCCTTCCTTCATACTCAGACCCCGAGCCACGCTCGCCAAGACAGTAGACGTGGCAGGTCTCTGCACTGCTCCCAGCAGACTGGGGGGCCTGTTGCATCTGCTTCCCATGCAAAACCGACAGGAGGGTTTCCACGTACGCATCCCAAACACGTTGTTTTGGATTTCTCACTGTATCCAGGAAAATAAAGATGGGCAAAGTTCAGTTCGGATAACAAATGCAATCAGATAACAAAAAAGTAATTAAGCTTGCAGCTCTAGAGGCGTGCACTAACGACGCGATTTATATGAAAGTGTCTGTTAATAGTAAGATGCTGTAATTAAATTCTATTAACCTTTCCCTTGTTAGATACTTATTAGTGTACTTATTGCATATTGCACGAAGTTTCGAACGATGAAAACGGCATGCAAATCTCACTCAGGAACCTTCACCGGACCTCTCTCCAGAAAGTAGCGAACTTAAATTGTCAGAAGAGAAATACATTTTTTTAAAAATGTCCTTATCCAGTGGGTGTTTAGTTTAAGAAACGACTAGTGTGCATGAGTGGTGAAGGGACTCGCAAGCAGAAAATACAGCCTGCATACAAAATGCAGGCAGCGGTGGCTTATTTATAAACTTACATTATGTATATGATGCCGGCAGCGGTCCCTTATTTATAAACATAAAATATTTATATAAGGCAGGCAACGGCCCCTTATTTATAAACTTACATTTTGTATATAATGCCGGATAGCGGTCCCTTATTTTTAAACTTAAATTATTTATATGATGCAGGCAGGGATCCCTTATTTGTAAACTTTAATTATTTATATGATAAAGGCAGCGGTCCCTTATTTATAAACTTAAATTATTTATATGATGCAGGCAGCGGTCCCTCTTTACCCTCAAGAACCCAACCCCCTCTCCATACCCCATCCACCCACCCTACCCCCTCTTTCTCTACTCAACCATACCACCTCTCTTTACCCCACCACCCACCCTACCCAATCCTACCTTCTCTTACCCCTCTACCTATTCCCTCTCATCCTTCCTCTCACACTCACGCTTTATTTCTTACCCTCTCACCCATACCCTTTCTCGCTCGTGTTTCCTCTTGCTCATCATCGATGGCTCCCTCTATCAATAGCTTGCTCCCTTAACCTATTCCTATTCTCGTTCTATTGCACACATGCACCCCTTATCGCATCACACTTTCAAACCTTGCACTCTCCTTGCACCTTGGTGCCTATAAAGTCAAAGAACAACAGTAAACACCAAAACTCTTGGCATTGCCAGTGCTTGTCAACCTGATTACTGTGCCTTGCAGTACCATATGTAAAATGTTTCACAAATGTGAACTATCATATCATATGGACTTACCACTAAATGCTCCCAATATAACTTAATAGACTACGATGCAGGACCAAAAAGTGGGTTTACTGAGACACTGTGGCCTTATTTCAATCACCATTAGATTTACGTCTGGGTTACCCCCATAAAATGCTATGTGGAGTCAGATTATGTGACTACTTAACAGTCATTGAAAATACATTAAAAGTACTGTATGATTGAAGGGGGATGACAAACATGAAAATGATGATGCGTTTGATTTATTTGTTTTTATTGGTGGTGTGGCTCACTCTACCATGAGAACATATTGAGATCCTGTGTTTGTCCTGATGAAGGTTGCAACGATTTATAAAGTCTGACTACGACAACCGAAACACGTGTCGACAACTAATCTGTGGGAATATTGATATACAGATTAAGTTACCTGATATTGGACAAGGGCAACCAAATTGTGTTAAACATTGTTAATTGAGTGAGGTGACCGATACAGATGGTCACATGTGTATGAAGTTTGAGAAGTGTATGCAGAATAAATGAATGTGAGTAGATGGTGGGGATATTTATATGTGTGAGCTGAGAATGTTGAAATGTTGTATGACATTTTGTATAAACTTTGGTTTTGTAATTAATATATGTAAATGAATTTGTTTTAAAGATTTATAGAGAATAAAAGAAAAATTGTGTTAAAGAAACATTTATTTTTTTTGCAATATTATTATTATTGTATTTATTGATCGGGAACCTAGCTTTGGCAAGCAACAGAGCTCTTTACAATCATAGGGGGAAGAGCAAAGCGAAGGAAGCTGAATTGACCTCTCTTCTCTATTTGGTTTCCTCCATCTTAACCACCCCACCCCCCATCTTACCTTGATTGTATGCTTTTTGAGATAAAGTGTGTACCATGGGATGGGTGGAATGACTTTGCGTATTAATTCCAGGAGCTTATTCAAAAACAACTCTTGGTGTATGCAAAGGGCATGTGAGGCAGTCCATCTTGCGGGTGATTTACCGTCTGATCCACATCGAATTACTGCAACAATTTCTTGTCTCTTGCAACCATGGAGGGACATCTAGCTTTGAGGTTCTCAGGTGGAGTCAGGATGAAATCACGATGAAGAAGACCATATGAGTGGGAGGGGTAAAAGTTCCCTAAATTGCAGCCTTTCTGGCTAATGACATTTGGGGTGTGAGTATGGTAACTAGTAGGCCAATGTACAATTTTAGATGGCCAACGTTCCTTGGTGCCTCCCGAAAAGAAAGGTACATGCTATCATGATGAGAGTAGTACCATGCAGTCAACTCTCTTGGGAATTACTATTAACCAGTGTTGGTGGCTATTTTTGAAAAAGATGCAATAATTGAGTCTGTCTATGCAAATAGATGTAAGGTTTTCTAGTGTGCAAATCAAACAAGAGAATGTGGAGTGCAAAGTAGGCAGGGGTGGAACATGGGGTGTTACAAGAGCACTACCAAGATCCAGCAACTGACAAAATGTCTTGAAGAGGAAGGTCTTATTTTTTTTATTTTATTTTTATTGATTATGTGCATCTGGTTTAAAATAAACCCTTTGCACAACACTAATTTAAACATTAAAGTACATGTCATACATACCTCAAACAACATACAAATATATTAAATACTCACATAGATAGTAAAACAGTTTTACAAGATAAAGATTGATATTTCATGAATAACATCAGTCAATTCAGTTTCTTACGAAAAGCCCAAACCTGGAGTTGCTATAGATCAACAAGGGCGCCAATAGCTATTTTACAAATAAAATATGAAGTCACTGTAATTACCAAAGAATTGGCTGTATAGATATTGACCGAGAACTGTTCACTGGTTATAAATTGCAAAGAGGACCCCAAATTACCATACCGCTTCCAATACGTCTTTGCTAGTTGTGGGCAATCAGTAAGGATGTGACAGGTTTACACCCTATCTGACTAACCTAGCACTTTGCCACTTCCCGGCTGCACTACCACTGTTTATCACCTTTATTTATTTATTTATTTTACTTATTATTATTATTATTATTTTTTTTATTTGCGTTTGTTCCGAATGGAACTATACAAAGCTCTTGATCAACTGGTTTTCAAATCTTGAGTAGCCTCTGCCTAACATTTTCAATGTTTCTTGTATGATCTTCACCGGGGCAATTTGCCATGTTGTTCTGTCGCCTCCGATTAGTCTGTGCCACCAATGGTCGATGTCGAAAGGCCCATTGCCTGGAGTGGATCGAGGTAGGCTGATCTGATCTTTTGGTTCCCTGGGCAAGTCATTAGTAGATGACGTATGGTTTCTTTTTCTGCTCCACAAAAGCGGCATTCACATGAGTCTGAGACACCTCTGATGTAGCGGATCTCATTGGTTTCAATTAGGTTTAATCTTATCCTGATTTAAAAATTCCGGGATTGTCTATTAGGAAATTTTTTAATAAACCTCTGTAGTTCGTTTACTTTGCACAGGGTCTGTGGCAGGTGGGCTAACAGTTTGTTGTCTGATGCTTCGATTTGAGTATTGGCCCAGTCAAGGTTTTTGAGTTTTTCGCACATTCTGACTGGATTAGAGTGGAGGTCGTCTTCAGAGCATGCGACTGAGTCCAAAAGAGCTACATTTTCCTCTCTCCATTTTGTCAGCATTTTCACCGAAAGGGATTTTGTTTCTTCACCTATCATTGTGTAGATGTTCTGGGCGTCCTGGCAAATGCACTTTCGGTAGAGCAATAATGAGTTGATGGTTACCGTGCCTGCTAGTGAGAGAAGGCTAAGTTCGCGGCGAATTGCCGGCATTGAAGTTGAGTTTGGCAGGCATAGGACCTTTTTCCAAAAGAGGCCTTCTAGTTTTGGCCAGAGGTTTTTCGGTATCTCAGGCATGGCTTCTGCGCCGTAAGTAATTGAAGGCACCACCTTTTTTTTGTAAAATTCAATAACTGGAATCATTGAAAATTTTCCGTATTTTAGGTCTATGGCTTTTCCTTGAGCCGACAACTTTTTTTTTTTTCTTTTTTTGTTTATTTGTTCTTGGTTTAAACAAACCTTTACAAAATCGATCTTACAAAATAACACTTTTTTTACAATGAAAAAGGAAGGAAAAAAAAGAACAAAACACTGTTAAGAATTTGCAATCAAAATCATAATAAAAGCATCAGAAACCGAACCATATACACATTTAGAAAAGGTAAAAACATTTCTAACTTAAGTCACATATTGTTTTTAAAAACGTAATTAATCGAATAATCAGAGTCGATGAGTAACCATTTCTCATTCTGTACCATATGAACTTCGGGTCATTACAAGTACCATTATCAAATAACTCCATAAAATACTCTGATCTTTGTTTACGCAAATAGGAACATTTCACCAAAATATGTTCTAAAGTCTCTTCCATTCCTGAAATGTTACAAAAGCGACACCATCTCTTTTCTTCCAAAGGATTCCTTAGGTTTAATATACTACGAGTGTGCATAACATTAAGTCTAAATCGCATGAAAGAGTTTCTATACCTTCTAGATGGATATTTGTTTAAGTAATTTTCCATAACCATATCAAGTTTCCAAAAAGAGTGCACCTGATTGTACAATTTAGAAGCATATACTTTTGATTTGGTAAGAGACCAATCCATCCCTTTTAAAATCCTTTTACATTTGTTAGGTTTGTTTATCACCGTGCATTTAGCTATACCACAGTCCTCAATCGTGGATTCAATGGATTTATTTAGGTCAAGCATAAAAGGACATGAAGTGTCAATGCCTGCTTCCAAATAAAAGTTTGTGGGGCCTAATAACCTACATTTTCTCCATAACATGCATCTTTTGGTTACAACAAGTGAATGTAGTGATTGTAAACCCAATTCATACCTTAGCACTTCAAAGGGTATACAGCTCGGCAGAAAGAATAATAGACCCCTCCATATTAGACTTTCCAGAGATTTCAAAAAGTCTGCAATACCTACGTGATAGAATTCCAAACCATAAGTGATCCGCGGGACCACCTTTCTTAAATAAAACTCTCTCATCGGTTTCAAAGAAAACCCCCCAAATTTTCTTTCTAGCATTCTCATCTGTCTTAGGGCCACCTCTGCTTTAGTCTTCAATTGATTTTTGAGTAAACTGACTGATTCTACGCCTGTAAAACAGTATCCAAGAAACTTAAATGCTTTCTGTATCTTAATTCGTTTACCCTCGCAAAACCAAGAGTAAGAATCTTGTTTCTTGTTTACTCGTCCCATTCGTATGATAGTCGTTTTATCAGGATTGATTTTCAAAAACAAATTACATATAAATTGTTCAAAAATGACAATCAGTCGCTGTAAGCCCACCTTGGTATTATCCATAAGAATGAAATCGTCGGCATAAGCCAACCAAGATATTTCCTTCCCATTCAATTTAGGCGAAATCAAACCTCCATTTGCAAAAGCAGATTGGGCTCCACTAACATACAGATTAAAGATTGTCGGTGCCAACATGCACCCTTGGCGTAATCCGTTATTGGTTACAAACTCCGTGGATAGATCTCCCCCAGCATTCATTCGTACCACTAATCTTGTGTCCGTATACAACTCAATAACGATGTCTAATAAATGATTCGGCATTTTTAAGGATTGTAATTTGTGCCATAGCCTTTGTCTATCCACAAGATCAAATGCCTGGCTAAGGTCCATAGATGCAACGTAAGTTTGGCCCTTTCCTTTGGTCCAGGTTTTACTTTGTAGACATTTCAAAATCAATCCACCACAGTCAGTACCACAATTTTTTCTAAAGCCAATTTGATTCATACTCAAGATATGGTTCTGATCCATCCATCTCTGAATATCAATAAGAACCAAAGAGGCAAATATTTTGGAGTCCGAATCTGCAATCGCTATTGGTCTATAGTTGGTGGGCAATAATCTTGAGCCTTTTTTAAATATCGGAATAACCACAGAGACTCTCCAAGAAAGAGGGATAGTTTTCGACATACACACATCCTTAAATAGAATACATAATATTTTTGCCCACAATAGTGGGTTACATTTCAATACCTTATTACTTAAGTTATTGAGGCCCGGGGCCCCCGTGTTTTTAGATTTCATTATAAGACTCCTAATTATATCCACCTTGCATCTCATAGACCATTCAGAAGATCCCAATCTCAGAAATGCTTGACTTTGTTCATTGGATTTATATAGCTCTGCAAAATGACCCGCCCAAGTACTTTCAGGAATTGGGTTTACCGTTGTCATCGCCTGAGATGAATCCACATTGTTCATTAATTGCCAAAAGTTTGAGGATGTCACCCCCCTCATAGCATTCAAAATACTTTCTCCATCGCGTTGGGCAGTGATACCTTTATGGCTAATCAGCCAATTTTTATATGATTGTTTCAGACGTTTAATATCAATCCAGGCACTGGCATCAGTTCTACTCAATTTGCATAGTCTACGGATCTCCCTATTCAGCTCTCTTTTTCTTTCATAAACCTCTATATCCATAGAGTGTCTATGGAGTATGGGTTGAATTTTTTTATCATACTTCATTACACTTTTAATTTTGGTTCCAATAGTAGTATTAAATTCTGATACAGAAAACATTTGGAGACGTTGTTCCAGCTTAGTGTTATCGTATTCCGCAACCATAATCGATATAAATTTATTGGTAGTGTTAAAAGACCATTTTATTCTATTGTTGGCAGTATTGACCAATAGTTCCTTATTGTAACTTCGTTTAGTTTTCTCATAAATTGTAAATTCAAAGTCCACTATCAGCATACAATGGTCACTCGTCGCTACATTTCTTACTTCTAATTTAGACATTGAATAACTCAGTTTGGCACTCAAAAAAATATAATCAATCGTGGACACACAACCTCTCGCATTCCAAGTATAATGATCATTTGGTACCTGCTTTAATCCCCACATTTCAGTATATTTTAGCCATAGGAAGCCTCTAAGTTTCTGATTGCCAAACAAACTAGATGCTATTTGGAGATACAAAAGTTCTCCTGTTAGTTTATCTACGCTACAATCGGCATTAAGGTCACCTGCTATAATAATCTGGCCGTCAAGGTTTATTAATGTCCACTGGTCAATTATAGTACCTAGGTCGATTAAATTAGTTTCGAGCTGTTGATCTCTTAATTCATTGGCATTCCAGTATACATTAATGACCAGTAAAGAGAAACAGTTCGACTTCTCACCAACAACATATTCCGTAATGAGAAATGAGTGGCCTTGTTTCTGAGAATTTATCTTCGAGATACTAGAGGAAACTTTGGATGCCGTAAATATGCCACCCTTTGGTCTGCCTTTTGGTCCCTTTTTGGCACATAGGTTGTCCACTACAAAGTCTGCCAAACCTACACGCGAAGTAAGCCAAGTTTCCTGGAACATTAAGAAATCAAAACCATGTAACTCTTTCATCAGTTGTTCATTATTGAAAAGATTGAAGTTGCCTCGCGAATTCCAGCAAAGCAGCTTCAAATTGTGTTTGCTAGCTATGCAGGTTTAACCAATTCTTTTAAGTTGGAGATTGCATCACGCAATGACAGTGCCAGCCATCTCCAATCTTGTTTTTCTAATACTTCATCATTACTTTGTTTCGGGGGGTATTTTACCTGTTCAAAACCTTCTTGCACTGAGGGTCTTCCTCTATCCAGGGCTTGCTCAGTGGTTGATAAGTCATTGAAGGGAAAAAGATCAAACCCCATGCGTTGCAGTGCTTCTGCCTCCTTCAAAATCATTGAACGAACTAAAGGGGATGGAATTACCAACCTTACAAAGTCTATTCTTTCATTATCTATAAAATCAACCAGATGAATATCAGCTGAAGTGATAAGTTTAAGTTCAGGTATCCCCGCAAATAGTGAAAGAATATTTGATCTATTCAATGGTAAATTTCTCTCATCTTTAAACAATGTGCATAGAATCAGTCCCGGCAGCGTTGGAAAAGCCAAAGGTCTAGACTCTTGAACCTGGTTTTGATCATAAGGAGGTTTTTCGTTGTACCATTTATCTTCCCCTCTTACATAAGAGCGATATTCACGTTCGTTCCTCTCTTCATATGACAAGACCTTTTCTCTATTCTCACATGTATGAGGTGCATCTTTATTCCGCAACCTTTTATTATCTTCCACAATATCCTGCATATTTTTTAGCAGTTCACCAATTAGATCTCGTTCATTAGCCTTATGATCTTTCGTTATGTCAGTCGAGGCTTCATTTGGTTTAAATTTATCCGATACAATCCTGGTTGGTTTTTCTGTTTGTGATACCAGTCCATCACTTTCAGTATTTGGGATATCACTCATAACATTATTAGCATCGTTTTTTTCTTTTAACCTTTTGTTTTCACTCATCAAATCCTGCATGTTTCTGAGAATATCCTCCATATATAGCTGCATCTGTGTTGGGGATGGATTGGAATTGGGAAATCCTTCCTTATTACATTGAGGTGAGGATATTTCATCTAGTTTGTTACCAGAATTAACAAACATTTTGCTTTTAATTGACAAAGTGTTATCTTTCAGAGTATCTTTATGATATAAACCAGTATTTACCGAGTGAACAATTGGCCTTATTCTGGGCTTAGTTAACTCACCATGGTCACTGGATAGTTGGTTTTTATTAATTTGATCAGTACCAGAGTTATTTTCAGAGATCTTGTTAATTTCATCCGTCTCACGTATAGTTACACCCTTACCCTCAATGGTAGATGATACTTTAAAGATCTTAAAAATGTCACTTAGCCCATTTTCCAGTCTCTTGTTCTCCACAAGTAAATCCATTGGTTTTTTCTTTTTCATCACTTCATATATGCCATCCATTCCTTCTTCATACTCACTCTGGGTCGCCTGATCTAAGCAGGTTCTCCCAGTTTCCAGCATAATCGTATGCCTGTCACCCTTTTGTAAGGCCATATCCGCAGTTGCATCTTCTACCTCCTCATCAATCATATGCCTCATATCCAGATCTCTTAAGTATTTCCTTGAGGATTTGTTCTTGAGGTCAGCCTTTTTTGATTTATTATTATTTTTTTTGGCTTGTTTTTTAGCTGCCCTGGATAGCGTATTGCCCGTCTCGGGGTCTATAATTATGATCTTTGGGTCATTTTTGGGTATAGCTACAGCCTTCTTTGTCACAATATCTGAAAAAGTGGGGACTCTCTCGGTATTCATGGATATTATTTTTTTTTTCATCAATTCGGGGGAATCAGATGGGCTCGATATCTGTTCTTCATCTTCCGCATTACCCCAGCATTTCTTTTCGATTGCCCTCTTTGTCATAGACTCCTTTAATAGGGGCATTAACAAATCAGATAAATCTTTAGGTAATACCTTTATACTTTTCACTATTGGTGTAAAGGCATCTGATATAGATTTTGGAATCTTGTCAAAAGCTGATACTAATGTCGTCAACAATTCATTATTTTTCCTCAGTTCAACCAGAATAGCTCTATTAAAGATACCCAACATAGTCATGGTATCTTCCATATATGGAAAATCGTTGACACCCCCAGAGTTTATGTCATATATGGGGTCCGGCAAGTTAACATCCGAAATAAAGATGGCGGGAGTGTCTAGATCAAGAATGCCCATCCCATCAGTGATTTTTTCTTTAAGTGTGTTACTACGCGTCTCTTCAGTTATATCGGCCCCTTGCTGTAATTCGCCACATATCCCTTCTATCTCATGATCAAACATTGGTTGGGAAGGGTCCAAATTTCCATCATTATTTCTGATTTCTGCTGAGCAGTCTTGCGCACATTGTAGCAATTCTTCCTCATCTACACAAGGGGCAGGTAGGGGTAGGGCAGCCGCACGGGCTAAACTAGCCCTGCGAGTGCTGACGGCATTAAAGAAATCCGCTCTATGATCTTTACGAAGAGCGTTTAGTTTAAATTTACCCATATCGCTATTATTGTTGGAAGAAAGATGTCTTCTATCACAGTCTAATAAAGACTAGATATTAGTAGAAACTTTCCCCTGCACAACAGAGTATTCAACTCTCGTTAGGAAACCTTCAAAAGCCTGGCACCACCTAAGATATAAATTTGAGAACTAAAACAAAGTCATTTAACAAAACAAAAAACACAAACCGCGAACAGCAAACAGCGCTTTACTGTGCTTCCCGGTGCGCGCGCGAGTGCGCTGCACCATGGGAATTTGTAGAAGTGAAAAAGTGCCCGAGGCACAGAATAGGCGGAGCCACCAGCGCACACTAGAAAAACAGAAAGAAATTGTAAATACAATGTACTGCCAAGTCCATATGGCAAAGTCCGTTTATAGTCCAAAAGAAAAAGAAAAAAAAAAAAAAAAAAAAGAAAACCAAGAGGAAAGTTTCACACGCTCAATCACCTACAGGCAGCGTGGTGCAACTGCTAAAGACGTCCTCCAGCCCGATACTTCGTGAATCCAGTAGGAGACTTCACGAACACTGTGTAGACGATCCTGACTGGCCAGCAAACAGCGCTTTACTGTGCTTCCCGGTGCGCGCGCGAGTGCGCTGCACCATGGGAATTTGTAGAAGTGAAAAAGTGCCCGAGGCACAGAATAGGCGGAGCCACCAGCGCACACTCCAGGCAGCGTGGTGCAACTGCTAATGACGTCCTCCAGCCCGATACTTCGTGAATCTAGTAGGAGACTTCACGAACACTGTGTAGACGATCCTGACTGGCCAGCAAACAGCGCTTTACTGTGCTTCCCGGTGCGCCGACAACTTTTTGGTTTTGGGTTTCAGACTGTCTTGCATTACACTTTCTGTGCGGGAACTGTCTAAGGTCACACCCAAGTATTTGAAATCTTTTACTCTCTCGATTTCTGTGTTTTCTAGGTACCACTTATACTTGTCGGCTTTTTTAGGTGCTGATTCCAGAATTAGTATTTTTGTTTTTTCTTTGTTAATTAGGAGGTTGTTTTCCTCTTTGTAGTGAGAAAGATTTGTTAATTGTCTCTGCAATCCAATTTGAGTCTGGTCGAACAGAACCAGAATGTCGGCATACATGAGCCTGCTGATGTGTACTTTGGCCAATTTCGGTGGAAAAGTTTTTGTGAGGTCTTCAGTTTCTCCAAAGTCACCCATGTATGCTAGGAATAATTCAGGGGCAAGAGGGCAACCCTGTTTTACCCCTCTGCTCGTCGGGATTACTGCAGAGACTTGGCCTTAGGGAGTCAGTCGCACTCGCAAAGAGGTGTTTGTGTGCAGTGCTTTTAATGGCAAAAGAATTTCCTTTGGGCAGTTCCATCCTTCAAGTTTTGTCCAGAGTCGGGACCTGTCTACCAGGTCAAAGGCCTGGGAAAGGTCAACGAATGCCATGAAGCATCTGGATTTTCCTTCAATTGCTTTGCTCTTTAAAGTGCTGATAGCGAGGATATTCGCCGATGTGCCGACATTTTTCTTGAAACCAGTTTGGAATATGTCGTGGCATGGTGCCAGTTTAGCCCAGGCTTGGAGTCTTTTCAGCAACAGTGCCCCAAAAACTTTTCCGAGACAGTCCAAAAGTGCAATTGGACGGAAGTTCAGAGGGTCGCCCACGTCCCCCTTTTTGTAGATTGGGACTATAATCGCTTTAGTCCATGAAGATGGAATGGATTTCGTTTTTGCACAGCGTTCGAAGATCTTTTTTAAGAGAGTTGACCATTCTGTTGGGTTTTTTTTTAGGTCCATATTAGAAATTCCGTCTGGACCGACCGCTCTAGAGCTTTTCAGTTTTTTCAAGGTTTTGAAAATTTCTTCGTAGTCGTCGAAATTTGACCAACTCGAAAGGTCTTTTTCGTTGTAGTCGACATTTTCATTTGGGGGGGGCTTTGAAAAGGGTTTGGAAGTGATCGATCCATTTCTGTTCCCCAATCGAGTTGATGATGGAGTTTTTGATCGATGGATTTCAGGATTTTATAAGAGACCAGAATTCTCTGGCTTTGTTGCCACAGATCATTTTCAGGACTTTTTCTGAGTCTTGCTGGTAAAGGAGGGCGCAATGGTTTTTTATCCAGTTTCTGTAGTTTCTGGTAATTTCCGACAGCTTTTGCCCCTGTTTACTGGGCGATGATCATTTCAGCTGTCGCTTAATTCTTCGAAATTCGCGTCTTTTTAGGCCAGCTGTTCATTATAGCTGTGTTTGTGTGTGGACTCAGAATTTTGAGGGTTCCTTTTCTTTGTCGAGAAAGCCACAAGAAGGGGCACATAGTCTGGTTTGGGGTGTTTCTCTGACAAACCCTCTTCTGAGTATCTTTCTGAAAGCAACCTCACTGCTGATGTTGAGAGTTTTAGGCGGTTTCCTTGGTTGTTTACTTCCATACCATACGATTCGTCCTTGGTTCTCTGGAAGTTAGTAGTCCAAGTTGTTGTTAATTGATTGTGGTCACTAGCCGTCGTTTTGTAGACCTTGAAAGTTTTTATAGTCTCAATAAAAGGGCGGGACACGTATATGTAGTCGATTGTTGCTTTTGCCGTTCCCTGTTCCCATGTTGGGAGACGGTCTTTTTCCTTGAAGATCGTGTCGAGGTTCAACATATGTCGTGTAGACATCAGCTTACTCCAGAGCTTACTTCTTTGGGCTGCAAGTGTGGATATTGGGTTTTCACCCTCTCTCGAGCCTGGTTGGATGCATGGAATATTGAGGTCTCCACAGATGATAAGAAATGGGACCAGGCGAGTAGACTGGATTTCGTCGATGGAGTCTTCCATCATTTGGATGAAGTCCTTCGAGTCGATGTTTGCAGGATTCCAATAAGAGTTTAAGATTGCAATTTCTGAGTTTTGCTTCTTTCCAGGTTCTTCGAGTTCGATAAGAACTGCTAGTGTAGATAGATTTTTCAACAAGGTTTCTTTCATTTTTATGCCGACACCGTTTCTGCAGGCCACGAGCAGACCCGAAGATGGACGGCCCAAAGGGCCCTCTTTTGCAGGTGCCAAGACTAGGTCGTATCCGTCTAGAATCGGTTTGTCGGTGAGCCATGTTTCCTGAAGGCAGATCACGTCACATGATGCTAAGTCCGCATCATTCTGGGTCGTCAGGTGGGTGTATCCTCGTGTATTCCAAGAGCACAATTTTAGCGTAGTCTGGGACTGGTCGGCTTGCAAGATGTCGTTGATGTGACTCTGCCGACCTTCGCATTGCTATTTGTTCATAGTTTTTGTTATTATTATTTATTCTGTTCTCTCCTCTGTTCCACACTTTCCAATTTCTCCCCCTTTCCCTTCCCCATGCACTTGCGTTGCGCATTCTCAATGTCTCTGGGCCTAGTAAAATCGTTGTTTTTGTTCTCTCCTGTTCCCCTCCCTTTGCCTGGTCGTGCTCTGAAACCCTTGTGTACGAGCGCAATATAAATAAAATATCATTTAATTTCATGTCGTTTCAGCAAGGATGTCATTTTGGGGTCGCTAGGGGTCACAGCTGCGACCCCTGCTGTCTCCCTTGCTCCCCCTGCTGTCTCCCTTGCTACCCCTGGGTGCAACCAGAAGCCAGTGGGTATTTCACAAGGTCCATTGGGCAGGGGAACATGGTACCATCCCATTTGGTGGTCACACAACTAAAAGATCTTGGTAATATGGGCCTGTACACACAGATATTAACGCTACATATGGTGATGTATATCATATTACAGTGATGTTGTAACCATATTTTTCTTAGTGTACTGAAGAACAATGCTATGTGATGCCACTGCTTGTTTTGTCAAGGGGTGAAAGGTTGTGTGCCATTTCTTCCTGTGATGTCACGTGGGGCATGGTCAAATTACATCACTTCCTGTGATGTCATCAGAGGCCAAGGGCCATGTGATGTTACTTCCACTAGCCCTGGCATTTGGGTGAAATGGCGTCCCTGCGTTTCAGTTCACTATTCCCCTTCAATGTCATATCAGTAATCCCAGCCCTCACCCAGTGCGCCTTCAGCAATCACGCGGTCTGTGCCCATAGCCTTCACCCAGCCTGTTTCCTTGTCCTCAACAAGACCTTCTTCCAGCATGTACCCTTGCCTTGAACAGACCTCTGCCCCATGTCCTTACCCAACCTCTGACCCTAGCCATCAGTTGGTCTGAGCCACACTGATATTACTCACTCTGAGTGCCCACCCCTGAACTGCCCCCCTCTTCCCTGACCTGCCCTCTAAGCCCACACACACCTGTACCTTTCCCAATCGAACTCCCCAGCAATAAAGCACCTTGTGGCCCAGGCTCTGACTAAGTTTCTGTCTCCAACTCTCACCTCGCTTGTGCCAATAGTCTTCTCTCTGTCTGGGCCCCCATATTGCCTATTCACCCACCATATAGTGCCCCTGGTGTCATTGTCAGTGGTCTGTGACTCAGCGCCTCACTGTGCCACCTCAAGTATGTTTGTTCATTACCCTCAGCATACGTCCCCACTAAACCTTCACCTTCTTTGGATACCATGGTAAAGTATCCTCACTGCACCACGTTAACAAGAATGCACCGAGTGTGTATGTTCATTGGCTTCACACCATGAGCTCATTAAACCTTTTCCCTACCCAAGCCCTCTTTAAACCCCATGCTATCATCCCACACTAGGCCTGCAACCCAGCATCGCATCCTGAAGGTATTCTACATACCTGAGAGTCTCTACATACCTGAGGGACTCTACATACCTGAGGGACTCTACATAGCTGAGGGTCTCTACATATCTGAGGGACTCTACATAGCTGAGGGTCTCTACAGACGTGAGGGACTCTACATGCCTGAGGGTCTCTACATACGTGAGGGACTCTACATACCTGAGGGTCTCTACATACCTGAGGGTACCTGAGGGACTCTACATACCTGAGGGTCTCTACATACCTGAGGGATTCTACATACCTGAGGGACTCTACATAGCTGAGGGTCTCTACATACCTGAGGGACTCTACATACCTGAGGGACTCTACATAGCTGAGGGTCTCTACAGACGTGAGGGACTCTACATAGCTGAGGGTCTCTACATACGTGAGGGACTCTACATACCTGAGGGCCTCTACATACCTGAGGGTACCTGAGGGACTCTACATACCTGAGGGTCTCTACATAGCAGAGGGACTCTACATAGCTGAGGGTCTCTACATACCTGAGGGTCTCTACATACCTGAGGGACTCTACATAGCTGAGGTCTCTACATACCTGAGGGTCTCTACATACCTGAGGGACTCTACTTACCTGAGCGTCTCTAATACCTGAGGGACTCTACATACCTGAGGGTCTCTACATACCGGAGGGTCTCTACATACCGGAGGGACTCTACGTACCTGAGGGTCTCTACATACCTGAGGGACTCTCCATACCTGAGGGTCTGTACATAGCTGAGGGTGCGAGGATGCTCTGCAGAACCTCACTGAGCATAGTGTACAGAGTAGACACAGCCAATGTGGGCGAGGCAACAGTATGCAACAATACGGAAGTCTTCTGCTCCCACATACGATGTTTCATTTTCAAACGTTTTGTTACATTTTTCAGTACTGAGAAAAGCGCTCCAAGTCGATTGCTGGAGTCCTATCGCCACACTGCCAACTTCACACGTTTATTAATTCACAGAGTTTCCTGTGGCCATTCGCCATGAGGTTATCCAGTTCTGTTTCATTCCATTTGAATTCTGGCACTTGTGACTTGTAGCTTCTTATTTTGTATTTGAAACTGAGGGAAACTACAAATCCCAGAATTCCAAGCAAAACAGGATTGGATTCGCTTCTCGTGCATGGGAAACTTGAGATCACTGATTCCCCTTACACTCATTCACTTAGAAACCCTAGCACACAGTAGGGTCTTTTCACACAGCCATGCATCTTCACAGGTACTCATTCATCCACCCTCAAACGCGCATTCATGTATTCCTCCACACTCTCATTTTTTCAACCCATCCCTACCCACCCATTAATTCATTCATTCACTCACCTAGGCTCACACTCTCCTCCTTCCATACAGGTTCATTCATTCATCCTCAATCCTTCATCTCCGAAGCTCCTTACTCTCGTGGACCTGCTCCCCCATTGAGTTGCACATTCATCCAGCATCCTCACCCTCATGCACACAGGAACAACCTCTACCCTACCTCGCCCTCATGTAGCCATTCATCCTGCACCTTCTCATTCATTCATCTATTAATTTCCCTTTCTATATTCCTCCACATCTCTCCCGCTCTTCCACCACCAGCCAAAGTGCATCTCCTTGTGT
Organism: Ambystoma mexicanum; assembly: GCF_040938575.1. NCBI lineage: Eukaryota > Metazoa > Chordata > Amphibia > Caudata > Ambystomatidae > Ambystoma > Ambystoma mexicanum. Next base: position 467,381,635 of record NC_090921.1, read on the forward strand.
GTCTTGAAAAGAGAACAGCTTTGCACATTACAAAAGCCACACATGTGACTTGGTCATTGCTTGTTCGTAATATCCTGTATGTTCAGGGCATTCAAAGCCTGGTAGTAAAGCCACAATGTGTGCCTTTCCCGTGGGTTGATGACTTCATGTGCTTGACAAGTAAACAATATTAGCATTTTTCAAATATACCTAGCATTGTTAAGGCACACAGTGGCGTGAGGTCTGGGCCGCACACTGCACACATACTAAACCGCAATGTCATCGTCACCGGATTTAATGTGCAATTTAGGGTGGCCATAGTAACAGCCTAAGGTGTAATTAAAAACCGTGACCTGGATGTTTTTCACAGCGTTGCTGCCAGACACCAACGAAATTATGAATCACAATACATTCATAGCTTGCTAAAAGCGAAATAGCTGATTGGCTGATGGGAGATGTGGGCTTAGGTGAAACTGTCTCTCATCAGCGTTAAAGCGACAGTGTGTGACAAGAAAATGGGTCACAGTGTTTAAGGAAATGCAGTGATGTATATTTTACCTTTCCTAACTGTTTGTTTGCAAGAGTCAATGTCACGTTGCCATAATAAGCGAGATGCTCACATTTCCATATGCGTCCCTTTAAGTCTGGATGGCAGCCTAGTGCTCCCTGAGCTTAAATGGAAAACAGGCAGTGCACAAAAACAGACAGATTTACCACATTCTTCTGAGAGAAGCAGCGGTGTGCTTGCACACCATTTCCTAAATAACACAAGAACACAAATGTGTGGCTCAAATATTCCGTATGCAGGGGCGTTGGAGATACATAAAATCTGGGGTGGGGGACAGGGGATACCTTGGGGACATTGCTTTTCTTTTTTTAATTTATTGTGTTTTAGTCAAAGAACTCGACTTTTTACAAAATTACAAAATTCAAATAGCAGTACCCTTTTGGTGACAAACAGAGGCGCTGGGATCTAACCCTTTTATTGGTGAACTCTGATTGCGGAAGTGCACATTTTATGTGTTAAAGAGATTGGGATTTATAGCCTCCAGCTATACACATTTTTTGTCTTAACAGACTCCTTCGTAAAAAAAAATCTGAGGAATTGAATTATGAATTCAAGATCAAGCAAACTGAGCTACCTTTTACATCTCAAACTTGTGAATCTCAGTGAACTATACAGTGGCCTTGAAAACGACCTTTGGTCGAAACACGTGTCGGCTGTTTTTCTTTTACAAATTAAAATCATTTTTCTTTGATAAACATTACAATGATGGACTTCTGGGATTGACGTTGCTTCATTACAGAACAATTACAATTACAGAACAATACAGTTGTGGACTTATATTGATTAGAAATTTTGATCAAGTGTATGGTGTGAGCGCGAGATATCTTCCCAAACCAGGATTTCTTTTGTTTACTTATTACAAACTTTGTGGGAAGTTTGAGGGCAAAATATCACTTGCTGCCGACCTATTTCTGTAGCTTTTAGAGTGGTAAATAGCGCACATAGTCTAATAGCGATCCCACATTTACTGGCAATTCGTATTTGATTACATGTATCATCACTGTATAAAACAAGAGAAAAGAAGAAAATGCTCCCTCACTGAAAATGCACATGCTCCTCAATGTGCTTCTTTCGACACCTGTCTCCCAGTTTAGAGACGTCTGCTGAGTTTTTGCAATACCGTCGTATCCTGCCTTTAAGTGCATTCTGTTATCACAGTCGTGAGAGATCCACATGGCGTACGGGCGTACAGGACGGACCTCTTGCCTAACCTGCAATATGCACTGGTATCCGGTTGCCGACACATCCATAGAGCTCAGCTAATGCTGCTCTACCATGATTTCAAATACACCCAGTCATCCCAAGGCTTTTCATTTTAATAGAGCGTCGCTGCTACACCAGCACCAGCAAGGCACCATTTAAAAGGACCTCTGCTGGTGTGGCACAGCCCCAAATTTGGTGCCCCCTGCCGCCTTGGGGGGGCGGGGGTGTACACACATTTTGGTTTGGCCGGGCACTGCCAGGCATGGGCCTGCCCCTGGCTATAGGGTGTGTGGGTGTGTGTGTGTGCATCTGTGTGCATGTGTGGTTCCAACCCCAGTAAGATAACTGAAGGGGTCTTCTTTCCAGTATTCACATATTGGGCGGCATGAGTGTGTTTTACCGGCTCCCAGCGCTCCACATCTCAACAGCAACAACTGAGGGTTGAAAGGCACAATTAAAAGGGCTTGGTTAGAATAGCCTTTTCAGTGGATGCAAGAAGTAAAATGCCTTTAAATGGGTCAATCATAGGCCTGCAAACTAAGAAGGGCTATACCTGAGCCCTGTTGACTTTTGAGGAGCGCTGGCCTGATTTTGTGCTGATTTTAATGTTGTTATGTTATCCCCCTCGCTCCCTGGCACTTCTCCCCTCCCTCTTCCCCACACTTGCATGATACATGAATGACACAAGGCCTAGTAAGACCGTGATTTTGTCCTCCCTCTGTCTTCCCTACCTTGTCTTGTCGTTCCTAGAAACACTTGTGTACAGGTGCGTAATAAATGTAATATCATATCATATCATAGTTAAAATTATGAAAGCCTGAGCAATGCAAATCCTTACACGTGACAGACTCTTCCCCAGCCCTTCCAGAGTCATAGAGGTTCTGACTTTTATTATTAACTCTCACCTTTTAATATTTACCCATCTCACTTTTACTCACGTCCTCATCCTTAGAAGAATGAAAATTGGAGCCAGGCAAGCCCGATATGTGAATGATCCTGCCCTACACATACCCGCTTTTAAGAGGTAGTGTCCTTTTATGAAATCTCCCGTATTTCAATAGTACATAAAGAATTGTTGCTAATTTTATGTCGTGGAGTAAGAGAAAGAATGCGACACGGCAGGTTTATGTTCTTTATCCAAAGACAATGGTTCATAAGTGAAACAGAGGCGGGAAGAGCAGCCTTGGACACACCGCAGTGTGCCTACCCAAACAATCCCAGGCGGGAGATGCTGAACGCACACAAGTGCACTTACGTAGCTTGCTCTTGAATGCAGCGCTGCTTACAATACCAATGCAAACGGCCAATGCTTGCCTCCGCTGAGGTTCCAAGGGAACCCTTAACCTATATCCCACTCTGGCAAATTCAGGGGCATCTCTATGCTCCATTCATCTCCTCTCACACGTGGCCTTCCCACGTTGTCCCCCCTTGTCCTCACATGATATCACACACTCACGCTGTGCCCCCTCGTCCACACACGACATCACACACCAGTATTCACTTATCTTATCTCGAGTCGAGTCTCTCTCGATCGCTAATCAGTCAAAGGCCGCCGCGGAGGCCGGCCCATCCTGCCTGCTCAGTCTAAGCACGCGTCGCTGCTTGGGTGCTCCACTTCACTTCGACGATGAGTCACACACTGAGTGAAAAAATGCAGGTTGTACAGGAGTGCACTGCGCAGGGGCATGTACAGTTTGTTCCCTGGCCTGGGCTATAATATGTACCAAATGCACAGATGTGCAGCACACTGCAAGCAGAAGTACTTTTAGCCTGCAGAACTTGTACTTTTACACGCTGATGGCTGCCTGCAGAAATATTTTTACACGCTGCATGCGACTGGACTGTGCAGCAGACAGCGGCATTGACAGCGCAAAGTAACCGTATTCCAAGTCATGTCCAGAACGCCCACGACTCGCCCACTCGCAAAGTAGAAAACTTCCAGATGAGCTACCTTTGCAGGCTCCCCTGGACGCGAAAAACACATTCCCTTCATACAGTGCGTGGGGTCCCCCGTAGTAAGGCCTGTGACTCGGGGACCCTGCACAGAGTCACCCATAACTGTGTCCGGTGTCCTGACAACATGCTATACAAAAGTGTAACTCGGCAATAACTCTGGAAATCTGTGTGCGGACCCACATAAAATGTTCCTGCACCCTGCTACACTGCTTGCGCGCACCCCTGAGTTACATCAGAACCCTGATTGAGTATAGGCACCACAAAATCCATATGCAAGCCTGCCTGCGTGCTGAAAATCCTATGTGCAGGTTTACTTACGCCTGCTTTCGGATAGCAGATCGTATGAAGGACTTGCGTGGCCATTTTCCAGCCAAGATGTTTCACGATCGAATCCATGAATAAGTCTTGTACAACACAATTGTGGGTGTGTGTGTGGGACGCCGTCCCTCGGAACACCCACTTTTTCGCAAGTTCTTCCCCATATTTGTAGTTCCACCCCCTTCCCAGCCCTCTGCGCAAGCCACGCCCAGGCTCTGCTTGGAGTCTCGCGCAAGGCCATTGACGGCTAGTACAGACGTGCCGAGCCAGCGCATACTCCACACAAGTTCAGGAAAAGTACTGCACATTCAATTCTATGAATTGACAAAGGGGGATTTGCACGCAGTTGTGCAAGAAAGTACCCTATTTTCTGCACCGAAAATTCCATGAAACGGCCCCATAATGCATAAAATCATCACGTAAACATTTTGCACACTATTTTTTACACTGATCAGAGGTAGCCACATTAGGGCACACGCATCCCCTCCATGTTCATTCTCATTACCTTGAGAAGGTACACTCAGCATGGCAAACTTCCAGGGTCCCAGGGCTGGGAGGATCCATTCTGCCCAATCCAGAGTTGCCTTTCACGCGAAGATATCATATGTTTCAGGAGCCAATGGTCTCCCTGCGACCCTGCAACATTGTAAAAGAAACATGCATAGGTGGTCCCAGGACATATGCCTAGTTCACCTGAACTGACCAATGTGAATGTCCAATAGGTTTTGGGTACGGAGCTTGTTTTTTGTTACGTCACACCTGGATAAAACTGGGTGGCACATGCTCAGAGGACGAAAACCCTGGAGAATTCATGTTTTTCTATAGTGATCGCTGTCATTTTGTTAGATAATAAAGACAGTACACTTTGCCCCATAGCTGAGTCCTCAGTTCTTCAGGTGGGGAGTTTTGTTGGGCCTCGGGGTCTCTCTGCAGGTAATTGGGGTGACTGCTATAGAGCCCCAACGCTGCAACAAGTGGTGGCAGAGACCAGTCGCTAAGTCCTTTCCGCAGTAAGCCACCTCATGGCTGAGGGGCTGTGCAGTAACCTGCAGTAACTGAATACCTAAAACCATGCATGGCAAAAAAGAGAAGAGGTCGACAGGATCCACCTTTGGAGGAAATTCCTGCCTGCTTCCCATGGGATGTCTAGCAGACTGGACAGCAGAGTGGCAGGTTGTGGGAGAGTCAGTGTCCGAGGGGCTTCAGCGAACCACGGAGTGTAAGTAACGACTCAGCTATGTGGCAAACGGGGCAGGGTGTTCCACTTGATGTTTTGTTTTGCAGTTTTTGTTCTGTGTAAGGATTACCCATTCTTTAGGTGGTCAGTTTGGGCGGTCAGCATAGACAGTCAGTTTAGCCTGCATATGAGTTAGGCAATTTAGCTTAGTTCATGGATGATTATGTATGGTTTACCTGTGTATAGGTGTTAGCAGGAGAAGCTAGCTTAAATCACACAAGGTCTCCTGATTTATCTCTCTGAGATGTATTCCTATATGGTGACGCTATAGTAGAGGGATCATCACATAACTTAATGGTTTACCCTGTTAGTAAGGCAGGAAGACAGCAGTGTGTGTATTACATCATGTTTGTTGTTGTGTTTGGGTAGCTAATAAGTGGACATATATCCTGAAGGGTCAGGCATCGAGCATTTTTCCTCTGACGTATTGGTGATGTCACTGGCGATGATGTGTAATAGGACTTGAGGTGCACTGGAAGAGGTGGAGTTCAGTGGTTAGACTGTTGATTTAGTTTGAGAACTAGTGTTGGGCCATTGGGGCGGTGCTTGAGAAGCATGCAAGTGGAATTGTGATTTGAGCCTTCTGGACGAAGAGCCGCAGTGGGGCGGTGCACGAGCACACCCCCAGTGATGGTGTTGAGACTGAGAGGCTAAGGAAAACATTTTATTGCATTGTCATGATTTGGATATGTGGTATTAGAAAGACAGTATTGAGATTGTGGATTGCAAAATTACTAGGTAAAATTGGATGTGTCGAAATCCCGATTTGATTTCAAGTAAGTATTGACAAGTGATAAGGTGATGAAATGAGTTATTCACCTCTCCAACACTTATGCAAGTCCCTCCCGCGGTATGAAGCCAAAATACGCAAGTATAGTTTCGGAATGGTAGCGGTTACTGATGGCAAGTTGGCAAAGCCATGGCCCAAAGATGGAAGCTTTCCCAAATGTGTGCAGCAACAATTGACCACTTACTTGCTGCCTATAAGGAGAACAAATTAAGCAGGCAACTGGCCATATTAGAGTTATGGAAAATGATTCAGGATGAGGAAGGGTGCTCGAACCAGCGGCATTGGATGCTGAGTCAACGGGATATGAAAGGTAAGCGGCCCTCGACTCCCCCTCCTCCTCCTCAAACCGCGGACATAGATGCAGCAACAGAAAGTAAGGAATGTTACCACGTAAAGGAGTTAAAAGCAGTGGCGGGATACACCAATCCCACTTTCGCACATCCAGCATATAGTGGCGCAGATGCACTTAGTGGTGCAAAGCAAGCGGGTAAAGAAACGCAAGATATAAGCAGCAAATGTAAGGAGTGCAGCGAGCTGCAAGCGAAGCTAAAGGAGAATGACATGGGGAAGACAAGGCTTAGTGAGGGCCAATAATTGATAGTACCGAATGAATGGGAAGGCGGACAGAAATTGCTCCAACAGGATGGGAAAGCCGCAAGTGAGACAGGGCAAGTGGGGAAGGAACTACCTAGCAGTAAAGACAGGGAGGAGGAAACTAAAGAATTGGCAGAGATAATGGAGGAAGTTCATAGAAGGGAAAGGGAAGAGAAGGAGGAAAGGTTGTAAGAAGAAAGGGAGCAAACACAAGCACGAGAGAGAGAAGAAAAGGAGAAATTAAAACAGAGAGCTAGAGGACATAGCAAGGAGGAAAGTGACAGAAGAGTGAGAAAAGCAATTGCAAATAAAGAAAGCGAAAAGGAGGTTAGAAGTCGAGCGGCTCGTTAAAGAACGCTGATGCAGGGAAGAAGAGGAGCGCAGAGACGAAAACAGAGAGAGACCCTGTCTGAGGGTGGTGGAGATTAAGACAGACTTGGCACAGTTCGATGATGAGGATGGGGAAGGGATACAAAGAAGGTTGGGGGAGTAGGAGTAACAGCACGGCTGCCCTATGGGCAGATAGGAGTGCTACTGGATCCTCAGTGAGGGGGAATGCAGGATTACAGATCAAGCAAAGGGAAAGCAGCGGGAAGACCCAATGTTAAGGAGGCTTAGTTTCGAGGACGAGAGAGGGCACAGTGACAGTAGCATCAGGACATTTGGGTCAGACGAGGATCCACAGGGGAGTGAGGACGATGAAGAGGGAAGACCCTCTCACCGCTCCAGGGAAGCAAGCCCTGACAGAGACACAGTGTGGGGCAATGAAGAAGACATGGACAGAAGAGAGGAGGACATTGAAGGGTGACTGTCATGTGCTAAGGGTGGATCACTCGGACAATATCACTCCGTATGCACAGAGGCTCAGGGCCCTGCCATGAGGGAAATGGACAGAGATGGCAAACGTGTACACTGCCACTAAAGAAATGGGGAGACATGATGGAGGGACAAGACTGACACAGTTCCCATTATTGGAGAAGGGTGGTGGGCGGCCCCAGTATATTCCCTGGCAGCAAATAGACAAGGACAAGATGCAATTTACCGTCGACTGCTGGGCCTGGGAAATAAATTTACGAGGTTGACAGACTGACAGGGGAGAAGACATTAGCGGTGGGTGACATGAAGAGTTAACTTATAGCCATTCTTGGTGAGGAAGCCGACGATGTATGGAAAAAGGCAGGGTATCCTGGAGTGACTGCACAGAACACGGCACATGATGGCGTGCCATTCAATAACTGCTGAGTGGCCTTATGGTAAACTCTAAGGGTGCAATACCCCAACACCTCGGAAATAAGCGTGATTATGGCACGCAAAATGTGTGAGGATGAAGACCCACTTCAATATATTCAAGAGATTCAAGAGTGATGGTGCCTCGAGACGAGGGAGCCGTGGGACAAAACAGTGAGGTTATTTTAACACATATTATGTCAAGGGTTTCCCGAGCAGGTGCAAAAACAGCTTAAGAAGCTAGTGGGGATGGAGGCTAAGCCTTGGTCAGAAAATCAGCTAACCGTATTGCACTACTGTAAACTAATGCAAGGGAATGCGAGGAAGAAGCATAAGGAAAGAAAACAGGAATAAGCGAAGTTAGTGCAGAAGAAATTACACAATGAAAGGGGCAATGCTTACGAGTGGGGAATGAGTAGTAACTAAGCATGTGCAGAATAGACCGCAAGTAGAAGGGGGAGGCTTTGTAGGGTGAGGGGATATGAATCAGTGGTCAAGGGGATGAGGATGGGCACCTCAGGGGAGAGGGTTTCATGGGGGACAGTAAAGACCAACAAGGGGTCCCGTACATTTTTGAGTGTTTGGGAAAATATGCCACATATCTCAAGTGTAGAGGAACAACCTGAAACTGAAACTCCAGTCCTCCCCTTGCATGCTCCTCCTGTCGCCACACCTCGCCTCAGAACTGTATGCGCCTCAAGCACAAGTTTTGGTTTCGTTTCGTGAATTGATAACTCTTGGGTGCTTTACGCCTGGTCCCCAAACTTGCTCAGTCAGGCCCGCCTTTCATGCTCTTAGGTGTCAATTCTTGGACATTGGTTACTGCTGAGCGCCGAGACTGAACGAAGAAGAGGTGCATTTCGGAGAAGAGATCACAGGGACACTTAATCCCATAGATGACATTACTCGATCTACAATTTGAAAAACAACTAGACCACTAAGCATGTACTGAAAGGAGCGGGAGGCACAGTTCAATGACGGCTTCTCCATCTATCCCAAAGCTTCCATGAGGGTGAAATCATGACAGGGATACAGTCCAAAGGCATCAAGGCGCTAAGCAAGTAAAGCCGCTCTGGTTCTGGCTTACAAAGCACCAAGATCACCACCACATGATATGATAACGCTGGTTGGTGAAAGAAGTACAGGAGCGTTATTGTTTCAATCTTAAGCCTGTCGGAGTCAAGGGCAATTTTCAGATGCTGTTTGCTGGTCCTGTTGCTATTGTTGCTCCTGTTGAGCTTCCTTCTCCCTGTGCCCCTGAACACCTGAATCGACTGCCTGCCACGCTCCGAATCGCGTTAGACTGTGGCTGGAGCCGTAGCAGTTCGAAGTGAGCGTGGCTAGCAACTGAAGTGAGTCACGTGGTAGCAACAAGCCACACCCCCCAGAAGCATGAACAAAAAGGAGACCCGACTGCCCTTACAGCATTAAGCCCGTCGGAGTCAAGGGCGATTTTCAGACGTTGTTTGCTGCTGTTTACGGCTGGTGACGCAGTAAGTCCTTCTGTTTCACCTGTCTGACGGCTGTATAGTATAGAATTATTTTCGAGATAGAGACAATGGATTCACCAAACCCTGCACCCGATTATAGGAAAAACTGGAAGAGACATTAGCTAATGTGCCTAAAATCACTACACCTATATATCCAGTTGCAAGCCCTAGTCAAGATCAATTTAGCACTCCAGCTAAAATAACAAACAAGATTGACCAACCGCCTCCTGTTGAGCCAAAGAAAGAAGATCACTTAATTACAGCACCCAGACACAACTCATTAGGAAATAATGAACAATCTGATTCGAAAACAGTATTGAACTTAGAAAGAAAAAAAAACAAACAAACCACTTTAGCCATTCAAAATACTGACTCTCCTTCACAAAATGCCTCATCCATACAAACTTCAAAAATTCATTCAAAGAAATGCACGGACGTACCCTGTACTCCATCTTTGCAGCAAAGAGCTCGAACAGCAAAACAGCAATGGCAAACATCATATTATCTGTTAGACTCTCCACAACAAAATACAAATTAACAACTGGAAAACCGTGTGGCCCGCCTATCTCTTGACACCACGGAAATAGATGCAATTATGGACTCACAGGAAAGAAGAAAAGAAATCTTTGGAGGACCAAAGAATACCAAAACAATGTCAACAAATAATACATCCACGCCAATCGTCAACAAAACTAAACTCATGCATGTTAAAATCTCTCTGCCCCATGCTTCTGTATTAAAATCCACACCAGTTGACAACAATCAACCGGCAATAGAGGAGATTACAACAAACATTCCCGCTGAGATACCAGAAAGAATTCCAACAACAATGCTGGATCTCCAGAAAAACGTTAGTGGCTGTTCTCTCATTAGCTATGGTACCCTTCCTTAAAATCCAAGAAGCAATGGTAGATTCTACAAAAGACCAAGCAACCCTGTTGGCTATGATTCTAACAAAACAAATTAATATTAAAGGCTTCATGGGTACGATACAAGAACGTCTCAACTATGAGGCAGAAGCTACCAGGACCTGGCAAAGCCGCCTGGCAGAAATTGCTAGAATTGATCGGGTTGACAAACAAAACCTAACAGATACCCTGACAACAATAACAAAGAAAATGTTGGACGACAAATCAAAAAAATACCTTGGAACAGACAACAAACCAGATCATTTTTCAATGCAACCTCAAAGTGAAAAAGTCGCATCTGATCCCAAGCCTACAACAAACCAAACTACTCAGTATGAAACTCAAGCTGATCCCGTAAAATCACTTACAAGTATTGCTAATACCGAACCTTCGTCATGTACTCCATTTGACATCTTTCACCTAACCAAAAGAGGCCTTATAGGAAATCAACCTCAGCCAAAGAAAAAAACTGCAAAAAAACACCAGACAGGTTCTCGAGCGTTCCTAAGAAAACTCCAGGTGGTTGAAAAACAACAAACTACACCCATAATAACAACCCAAAAAAATCTGGAAAATAGGAAGAAACAAGATCAACCGGACACGATGAGAGCCCCTGCGACACCAAGATCAGATTCTAAAGAAGCAACGACTGGCTCAGAACAAAAGCAAGAAACATCGATACAAAGAGAAGACGAACCATTCGACGCACTATTAGCTGTGATTGACCAAAACGCAATTATCGATTTGACGAGGAGTCGTCATGACAAACCAAAAAGCCTAAGTATTCTAACAGATCTGGATGCCACTTTAACTGATCCTCAAGATGAGCCACTAATAGTCCTAGACGAATGTTCTGAGACCTCAACTCCTAATTCGATTTCGATCAATACATCCACTAATATCTCCTTCACATACTCTATAGTATCAAATGAGGAAAGCTGGACTTCAGTCGAAACTGAAAATTCCTACAAAAGTGTGGAAATGACTATGGACCAGGGAAAATGTCCATTAATTCAACCTATCTTTGAGGATCCAAGGAAAGTAAATAATATCTTTCGCCTATCGTTGACTGCAACTACCCCAAATCCTACTGAAGTCCTAATCATGAACAGATCAAACATCCTACGTTTATTTACAGTCATTCCACAATTGGCTGAAATCACTTCGAGAGACATTGATGTTCTACACTTCCCAAACAAAAACCAGATGGACACAGTTCACATCGACTTCTACAATCAAAAAACAATGATGCATGTCCTGTCAACAAATAGTCACCTACTGAAATTGGGATTTACAACAGAAGAAGTCCTTGTAACCAAATCTATGGCCTCAAAAAAACTAAAATTATCTATGAACCATGAGTATTTGGATCAAAACAAACAGAAGAATATCGACAGCCAACAGAAAACCAGGCAGCTAGTATCATGCAATGTCCTGCGGAACAAAAACATTCAATCAAATCCTCATCCAATCCGCAGGACGAACCAAATGCATTATGACATGTCTTATAACGCTCAAATCAAACAAAAATTAACACAACGAGCCGATATTCAAAACTCAAGAATTAAGACATATCTATAACAACCAAAAAACAATGAAATAAAGACAGAAGAGATAACATTATGTTCCTGGAATACTAGAGGCTCAACCCATTTATTTGAAGAAGGATCCTTAAATCAAAAAGATGCAGCAATAATTTGCCTTTAGGAAACTTGGCTGTCTGAAGAGGTAACCTGCAAAGGTTTCTCGACCTTCATGAACTCAGCGATTACTTCACACCAAGGTAGACCATCATCAGGCATGCTGATTATGACCAAAATAAATCCATCCTGGTCAATCGTAGCAAAGCAAAATCTACACCCCTGGGCCCAATACATCACCATCTGTATCCAAACCCCAAAAAAGGAATCCAGCTATTTAACAATCTTCAATATTTATTGGAACCCAACATCAATGAATGAAAACATATTTCATGATTCAATTTTCGATGAATTCCATACAATTGCCAGCCTACATAATTCGACAGATTTTATAATTTCTGGTGATTTGAATATCCATCTTTATAGCCCAGAAGGTATGAAACTAAATTCCTTCAATCTATCTTCAAGAGCAAAAAAATGGACCAAAGAAATTCTCATTAGAAACCTAACCTTGACTGAACAACCACGAAATGACCAAGATAAACCGCTGCCAACATGGACACAAGAACAATCCAACTCAATCATAGACTATATCTTCATCTCAGAAATGATACTAAAAAATCTAACGGCAACTGCAAACCATCCACAAATAAATAGTGATCCTCACCAAATTTAAATCACATGGACTACTGCTCAAACACAAACCTCACGATTATACCTCCCAGAGTTGGAACTCAATAACGGTCTAAATAAGCTTTGAATAAACCAACACCAAATGACTGATCTGCTGACAAACTTTGAGACTTCAAATTTACCAGACCACGCAAAACTCAGTTATGAGTGGATTCTGCACAAATATCAGCAACCCAAAAAACCTGTCGATCCAGCAAATCAAACACAAACATCAGTTTAATCATGATATCAAGTTAATGAAAAAGAACTCACACAAAAAAAATCGACTACTCAAAAAACAGAATACAATAACCTCTGCGGTAGAAATAAAAAAGGAAAAACAGAAATATTCAAAATTCAGAAAATCACATAAAGCCAATATGCGCCAAGCAGACGCAGAGGCGATATTAGCGGCTCTAAAACAGAAAAACACCAGAAAGCTGTGGTCGCTCCTAAATGAAAAATCCAATGCATCAATCATGATACAAGAGGTAGAATCCGGAGAATGGTCTCAACATTTCAAAAACCTCTACAAAGAGAAAACAGACATTTCACCAACAGGAAGCTCGAACAACCATCAGGCTTGGGACCTAACATGGGAAAAGGATGAGATCAAAAAAACCAATATGTCCTTGAATCCATCGCGGGCACCAGGCCCTGATGGGCTCTCAAACGCCGATCTAAAATCTGCCCCCGAAGAATGGGCTACCTTTTTCTCAAAACTGCTTAATTTAATAGAGAAAACCAAACAAATCCCATCCACCTGGAACCTAGCGATATTGATTCCGATTTACAAAGCTGGTGACAGGAAAATGCCAACAAACTACAGGCCCATAGCCCTTCTTGACCCACTGGGAAAGCTGTTCGCGGGATTTCTGATGAAAAAACTCAATACTTGGGCTGAGGAAAATGGTTTCCAAGAGAAGAGGCAGACTGGTTTCGCTAACAAAATCGGCACAAACGTGAATCTGCTATTTCTAAGTATGATTAAGTACGAAGCGACAACAATGAAACAACAAGTATATGCTGTATTTATAGACCTAAAAACAGCATTCGACTTGGTGAATAGAGAAAAATTATGGTTGAAGCTAACATCATGGGGATGTCCCTCATTCATTCTCAACCCAATTAAACAGGTCTACTCCAATACATTGATTAGAGTCAGATTAACAAAAGACGGTGCAGTAACAGACGAAATCACCACCTGGAATGGCCTCAAACAAGGATGTCCCCTGGCTGCTTGTCTATACAACTTATATACATTTGGCTTTGTACAAGCGATTCACAACCCTCTCTCGAATCCACCGAAGATTAATAACGAACCGTTAAAAACCTTAATGTATGCAGACGACATCATTGTCATGGACATAATACAATCAGGTTTACAAAAAAAGGTAAACAAAGTGGGCCTTTTTATGAAAGAGAACGACCTACAAATTAACATCCCAAAAACCAAGTTAATGAGACTAACATCTCTGCATATAACATCAGGTGGCAAAAGGTGAAACTAAAATTAGAAGATAAAGAGATCAATCAAGATACGATGAAATGGCAACAATACGAGGCCATATTTTGGAGAAAAACTCTTGCTTTACCTAACTCATTTCCAATGCCAATAATTCGTTTTGAATTGGCACTACAATCTCTAGAATCTATAATTACTTTGAAAAAAATGGATCTTTACAGAAAAATAATTTACCTGGATAAAATTCCATCTTTAGAAATACTCAAGGAAAAAAAGACCCCTGTATATGTAACAGCTCTTCAATACTGGACCAACGAGATAAAAAAGAAAATGAAGGCCGAAGACATCAGCAAAGACATGCTAATAAATAGACCACAATATGCCAAAAAAAGAGTTCAGCAAAACGATTGGATCAAAACAATAGAGGAACAATCGAAATACAAACGAGCATTGAACTGCTCAATAGAATCAAGAGCTCTCAACGAACTACCACCATATTTAGCATGCTTTCCAGAACAATCAATACGAGACCAATTTCTACGCTTTCGCCTAAACATATTGCCAACCCGCGATTACTTATCTAACATAAAACACCCAACCATAATGACTACAGACTGTCGATTTTGTAAGATTGACAACACCAAAGAGGCTCTTTTTCACGTAATCATGGTTTGCCAAGCTTTGACGGATGCAAGAAACTTATTCAGGGACTTCTTCAAAATCTCCCAGAAACAGATGAACACACAGGAATGATGGGCCCATATCTTAAAAGGACATGACAAGAACCTAATCTTAACAGTAATTACATTTTGGACCGCGATCCTGAATACTAGCAATCACCAAGAATAAGAAACCTAAATTTCAACCCTTTCTCATCTTGTAAATGACATAAATGAAAAGTTTGTATTATGAAACAGAACATTTTAAATAAATAATAAAAAAAAATGTATGAACAGGGGTGGGATGCACCAGAATGGGGGAATGCAGCACCAATCCACATATCAGACAGAGCAGACTGACTATGGATCACACGCAAGCGCAGGCATACGCTTGTGACAGATGCAGACAAAGGACATGCAAATGCAGCCATATCCAGCAATGACACATGCATCGCAGATGCAGGGACACATTCAGCCATGACAACCAGCACAGCAGAACATCATAACCACGACACATGCAGAATCCACAATGCCGACTCCTGTGCAAAAGCTGGGGGGAGCGACTGTTGCAGGTGGCAATCCATTCACAGCTATGGGAATGTCATTAAATCCACAACAGGAGAGCCCACAGACAGACCTGATGTGTTCAATCCTATCCGTCACACCCAATCCGGCTGAGGAACCACGTATAGGGGTGACAATAGGTGACAAGACTTTCTCCTTTCTTGTGGATACATGGGCGACTCAGTCCTGTATTAGGGAAGGAAGATACCCAATGTCAGGCATCACCATGAAGGTGCAGGGAATTTCTAGGGCTACAGATTTGGTTCCTTTTACCAATGAACTTCAACTTTCCATAGGAGAACATGACCTGACCTACTGTTTTATTCCCGACAGACACCGGTGAATATAATGGGTAGTCACATGATGAGCCAACTTAACATGACCATTTCATTCATAGACCAGGGGATAGTGTGCTTGACACCAGGAATTCATGATCCAAACACGAGGGAACTCATTCAGGCATATTGCAGGCAGAAGGTACAGAGGGGTGTGCCAGTAAACAATGAGTTGTTTCATTATGGAGTGGAATTATTGATAGCGTGGCTCCCAGGGATGCAGGGCAGGCTATTATGTAGAGATTCCCTTAGATGAACAGGAAGGAAAGGTGATCTCAATAGAACTTGAGGAAGTTATAGTGAAAGACGAGAGAATAGCATTGCATGGGACTGATGACACAGGACGATCATGGAGAACAGTGATTGTAGTAGGGGAGGGATACAGGTTGACTGACGTGACAGATGAGTAACTATTTCAGGACGATCCATAAAATCACGAGGTGGTATTTGGCATAAGCATTACATACTGGGTGAGAATACATTACAGGGAAGTGCCACAGAGAATGGCTGTGTTGTGAAAAGCACCACCATCATTTCTCAAGGAAGACTTGTGGCGAGTACCCAGTGTTTTATGGACTGGTGGTCCCTATGACGTGGGTCTACTAAGATGGATAGGGGCAGTTAAGATAAAGCTCAAACCAGGGCATATTTTACCAAGGGCGAGACAGTATCCCCTATTAAGAGAAGCAGATGAAGGTATTTATGAGACGATCACTGCACTAGTGAAGCAAGGTATTCTGGTACCTTCAGAATTGCAGTGTAACACTGTAGTGTACCCTGTAAAAAGGAGACTGGGGGTTGTGGCATTTTATTTAGGATTTTTGTCCCTTGAACCAAAACGTTAAAGCAGAATTCCATTTAGTTCCTAATCCAGTGACAATTCTGTGTAGCATCCCAGTGGTAGGGATCCCAGACTACCATGACAAATTCTTTTTGCTCTCACACTCCAATGGAATAATAATGACTGCAGTACTCATGCAGAAGACTACCCTAGGAAACAAGCCAATGGCCTATTATAGTGGATGTTTGGACCCAGTGATGAGAGGACATAATCCATGTGAACAAGCTCTGACTGCTGTCGCATTTGCAGTAGAAATGTCAGCAAGTATTATGATGGGATGTAGCACTACACTTTACATGGAGAATGCTTTCTTTGCAATCCTTGAAAGACCCAAAAGTACACTGACCACAGGGCTTCTGTATACAACGTAATTATCTTGAATCCTGTGATAATGGTGGCAAGGTGCAAGGCTGTAACCCCGGTGACATTTCGAACTGAACCAGTGGAGGAGGGGGACTATGTACATGGGGTTGCCACGTATATGGAACAGTATGAAGAACTTTCCAAAGTGGGGGAGAAGACACTTGTCACTCATGGCCCTGCGCCACCTGTGCAACGCTTGCAGAGACCGAGTGGATTAATGCGGCCTCGGGGTTTCCTTCGCTGTGTCAGTACTTCCTTGTGGAAGAAACGGAGGTTTCTTTGGAAACTGGCAAACAAAGCGTGCCTTCCGTGTCACGTGGGAAACCGACGCTCCTACTCGCGTTACGTTCTTACAGACTCCACCCCTGCCGGACAAATAAATCCTCTCATTGCTTTGCTTCGGTGCTTCTATTTAGCGTTACTTTTTGATCGCTCTCAGACATTCCCTTGTCTATTCCGAAGCTCTCTGAACACTCCGAATTGCCTTCCTTGTTTCCTGACTCCGGACTGCCTACTGGATTTGCTCCCACTCTTTGCTTTGGTACGGCTTGATTTCCTGGTTACCAGAACGCAGACGGCCCGACCTTGCCTCGCCATTCGATTCTGGTAATATAAAAGTTTTTTTACCTGGATTCTGCTCCAGCTGCAATCTCCTTTATAACTGCTATCAAGTCCTAAGCAACTTGCAAACCTGGTTAAAGACGCCGTCATTCTTCCTCAGCGTTTCTGGGACTCCTCCTGGTGTTACACGCACACTCTCTCCTGGAATGGTGTAACGGAACATTCAGTAAGACTTACCCTCTCAGTGGGGAAAATTCACTTCTCTTTATCCTGTATTCCAAAACAAAAACCATCCTTATACTTACCTTTGCTGCTGAACACCAAGCCTTTCAAGTGTGTGTCATTTCTGCTCCTCACGTGCACAGTGTATGCTCTGCTGCCAGTGCACCATCGCGAACCAGAGCAACCCTCATGCTGCCCGGGGTAGATTCCCATGCTACCGTACCTGTTTATTATTTTTTCTTGTCGTTTCTTTGACACATTCAGTTGACTTCCTCTGGATTGGTGGTAAGAACTGAGCATTAGGTAGGAGGAGGGGGGGGGGTTGAACCATATTCCATTTAGCCCATAGTATTAATTGGTTCTCATAATTTCAGGTTCAGACCCTCTGCCATAACCAAGATAACTAACAGATATTCCCTACTACAGTTGTAGAATAGGGATTTGTTATTGTCGTCTTGTGACACTATTAATGCTTGTTCTTTCTTTACAGCATTGGTACAAGCGGTGCGTGTGTTCCCCGCCCTTTTGTGGGATCAACTCCTCTGTCTGTTTTCTTTGAACAGCAGAGGGTTGTATTGTAAAAAAGAGTTCCCTCTAGTTGGGGAGGCCTGTATCCGGAGAGGAAGTGGTGGATCAGGCTCACTGTTGAGACTCTTATCCTGCTCCCTATTGCTTCACCAATATCACGTGACGACAACACCCTTGGCTGTGAAGGTGCAGTGAGTAACAGTGAAGTACTTTATATTGGCGCGTCTTCAATGATAGACCAGACAACCGGAGAAAGACATACAGGAACGGCTGTGGTAAGAATACAGACAAACGGGGCAGCCAAAGTAATAGCAAGCACAAGGTTGCCCTCATATTTTTCAGCGCAAGCAGCAGAATTAGTGGCTGTCATAATGGCATTAGAAGTGCGCAGGGACCAGGAAGTTACAGAGTATTCAGACTCGGCCTGCGTGATGTCTACAATACACTCTGGGCTGGGTAGGCTCATAGACGCGTGGCAACTCGCATCAGCCATAGTGGTTGTGAAGTGCCAGGCCCACACGAAGGGGGGAGGACCTAGTCTCCTGGGGCAATGAAGCCGCAGATGCAAAAGCAAAGTGTGCAGTATATTTCTCAGAAATCACAGACTTTGATACCCCATCGAACAAACGTATTCATGCGTACAATCTTGATTTTGCATAGATGTTGCTGGGGCTCTAGCAGTGACCCCAATTATTAGCAGGGAACAATTGGGCCCATCAATGACTCCCCACCACAAGACTGGGAGACTCAGCCATGGGGCAAGGTTCCTGTCTTTTATTTGCAAACAAAAAATGACAGGGATCACACCAGAAAAACAACTACTGTCCAAAGCTCTCCTCTTCTAAGCATGTGTCACCCGGTTTTATTCTGGTGTGACATCACAAGTTTAGGTTCATCCCAGAATCCTATCAGGCATTCACATTGGTCAGTTTGGGTGAGCTGCATATAGGAGCTATAAGGGTTATTTCTACTGGATATTACTAGATAGCCATATCTAGTGGCTCCTCCTAGGACCACCTCTACTAGGTTCAGGGTTGCAGAGAGACCCTGCAACAAATTATATCCCCACGTGAAAGGTGAATCTGGATTGGGCAGAATGTGTCCTCCCATCCCTAGGACCCCTGATGGTTACCATGCTGAGTGTACCTTTTCAAGTCAATGGGAATGAACATGGAGGTGCAAAGTGTTCTCTGATGTTGCCATCTCTGATCACCTAAGCTTGTGAGAGTGCATTCAGTTAGCAGTTTGTGGGCTACACTTGTATCTTTCCTCCTCTGGTTCAATGGGAGCAGTCCTCGTCATCTACCTCGGTTGAATGGGCAGTGTCCTATTCGGCTGGGTCACGTGTGTTGAGTCCATAAAAATAAGCTATCCTGCTTGTAATTATGAGGATTTTAGCCTGATTTTCTGCAAGTGGCCCATTGTCTTGGTAACTGGAATCTTCCCATCTCCACTTGGCTGGGTGCCTTGTTTCTGCTTGCCTCTGGCTACAGTGATCATGTCAGCCTTTTTATGTACCCAAAGCTTGTCTCTCCTTCTCTGTTTGCTTCATAGACCTATAGCTTCCATATTGTTCCTTACAGCTTCTCTATGTTAGTACCAGTCAAGAATGTGCAAGCTAAATATATGAATACTTTGCCTCTTATGGTTTCAGCTTTGGCGAAGGATGTGAATATAAAGATATGTATGTGTGTCCGTCCTCTATCTATGTGGGTTATAAGCATGTGCTTCATGCATGGAAGCAATACACTAATGCATGTTTGGGTAACTTCATGAATGGATGGATATGTACTTCATGTATAAGCATGGCTAAATCATGATGTCAGCAATGATGTAATTGATTTTTGGCCCTGCAGTCAGTCGACTTGCTTGATTGACATCATTTCCATATTGTCCAAATCATCGATTGGGTATGGTCTGAATGGCGGTCTGAGAGAGTAACGCTTCTCAAACCTGCAATATCGATGATTGCAGTGATAAGCCTAAGAGTGAGGCACATCTGTCGTTTCTCTGCCTCTGTGTTGAGATCCATGTGGGGGGCATGAGGGTAAGATCTGGACCCCCGTCTGCAATTCTAACGGAAGGCTGAAATACCTTGACAGCCACGCAGATAATGGAATTTCAGGGAAGGGCACCAATAGAGTAGAAAGAATTACGGTTGAGAAGGGGATGCTCAATATCCCCTACGGATGCTTTGTGGTGACACGGGAGCACAGGCAAGCTAGTGATTCCAACAGCATTACTTTGGATTGCGCTTACCCAAATGCACTATCCTACTCATCTGGGTAAGGACGAACTTGACGTGTATATTGGGGAAGAACGGCTTTGTCCAAACATGGCAGAGCATATGGAGAACTGTGTCACCTGTAAAAAGTTTACAGTGGGGCATACCCTGCCCTTCAAACACCTCCACATAGACTATGTAGACATGTACCAGGTGTGCCAGGGCTACCACTACATGATAGTGGCTGCGTGCCCATTTTCCTGATGGATCGAAGCTGGTCCCTGCTCACACCCTGATGCTCTCAGGGCAGTGAAATTCCTTCTTAGAGAGGTATTCCCATGATGGGGGGGGGTAGTGAAGTCCTTCAGTCTGACAATGGACCTTATTTCGCAAATAAGCCTTTTGAGCACATCACAACCCTATTCAGGATACAGCACAAATTCTCCTATGCCCATCACCCACAAGCAAATGGCCTCTGCGAGCACCAGACTGGCCTTCTGAATGAAAAGATTGCAAAAATAAAAGCCACCTTAAAAAAGGGATGGCTCCATTGTCCTTAGCCCTGTTTGCACTGCACATTCAACACCGGATCTGACCACCACTTAATACCCCACCAGGTGATAACTGGGTGGCGCATGCAACTCCCCCTGGCTCCTCCAAATAGGACATTGACAGACACACATGCTGCCTCTGACGTGTTAGGAAATGAAATGCAGGAATGTGTTGCTTCTTTGATGGCTAGTGCGCTTTTATTTCTCACCGACTGCAGGGAAGGTGGGAGAGGTTCTAGAACAGTGAAGAAGATAACAGCCCAGACATGAGTTACAAACTTTTAAAGCCCCTGCTACTTTACCATGGGGATACTGTCCTGTAGAGAAACTTCATCCGGCCATGGTGTAAGCCCAGGTTCAACGTGTCGTACAATGTGTCAAAAACAATCTGACTGAAATGTACCATCTTGAGTGCCATCATACCTCTGGGTCTTGGGTGCTACCAACAAATGAAATAAATAAATAAATAAAATAAATCATAGAGAGGGCCAGAGACCGTGCAGTTAAACTGAGCGGTAAGAAGTTCTGGAACTACATTGGATACGTTAAGCCCTGCCGAGGGGCGACCTCCTCCCGCCCGAACGAAAGACAATTTAAAGCAAGAAGAAGAACCAGACAAAGAAGAAGAACCACAACCTCAGCTAAACCGGTCCATGACCAATTAGTTAGGGAAGACCAATACGCGCACCTACATTAGGCACATTATCTTTTCCTTACAGCATGCATTCATCGCGAAAGTACAGACTTTCTGAGATACGTCCTTTCAAGAGACTTTCATTAGATTTGTGACACAGTCGGAAACAGAGCGGATGATTCCTTCATGATTGCTTTTTCACACTTTTCTGCTTTATGTGTCTCAGAGACCTACCTACAGTTAACCTGCCAGGACCCATCTATCATTGGTCTGCTCAGTGATTTGAGAATCCGTATGGTGTGAGAGCGATTGTTCTATTCTGCACTTGCCCAATAATATACTGTAGAGCTTAACCTAACATACACTAACATCTTAACTATGCATTTTTGATGCTTTTCAGGTGAGATTTACAGACCCTTGGTTCAACACTAGAAAACACTCAGTTATAACATGGGAAAGGTAATTTGAAACACTGAGATAATGTTTTGTGCCTTCTGCATTCTCTACCTCTGTACCTTCCTTGTTCTACAAAGACGGTTATTTTCGCATGTGCAAGCTTTAACCCCTACTAACATAACCCCTATCCATGTAATCACGGAAACCATATCTGGGCAGGCAATAAGCACTGCTAAAGAAGTAAAGAGATTTAGGCACAGTAAAGATGTAGACTTCAGCCAGGTAAATTCTTATCTAACTGATTCGGCCCGTATTTCAAATAATATGGGGTATAAGCACATGGCAAAGGTAGGGAAGCCAAACATTGGAGAGTGCTGTTACATCTGTTCTCTCATCCCCTATGCCATGATTGCATCCAGGATATTCGTAGCAACTGAAATTCCAAAGGCCAGAGCACAATGCCTCATGCCTCATGCATTTATCACTCTGCACCACAAGAGGACTGTTCCAAGGGGGACGGGCCACACTAAGATGGATGTCCAGAAAGACATTCCTGCATGAATATAGTTACATCAAGACTCAAGAAATGATGGACGATTACTGGAGTACAGACAAGACCATTGAATGTGTCACTGCAAAAGGGAGAAAAAGGGTAATGACACAAAAGAAGTTACAGTCCCTCAAGGAAGTACAAAGGAAGATAGCAGGAATGCCAGGATGCTGGGAATCACCACAGATGCTAGTATATGGAGTACACACAGCAGATGGGCAGAAGGATGGAGTTGCTGGGAGCAAAGCACATGTGCTCCAAACTGCTCCAGTGGAAGTAGTGCAAAGGGAAAACAACAATTGCCACAAGGAATGGGAAGCAAGTGCGAAACTGCTCACATGGGTGGAAAATGAAGCTGGACCCATGCCCATCATACCACTTTGTCAGGAATATGGGATGGTGGAGGCGAAAGAGTTGTTTAAAGCTGAAAAGAGCTTAGTATTGATACCTGGACTGGAAAAACTACATTTCCCAGCAGTCCTTTGTCATATCGTAGTCCTTGCCGTGTGCGTTGACCAGCTGTCTGTAATTAACAACAGTTTATCAAGGGCCAACGGCGCACGGCAGGTGTGGCTTATTGTTTCCACGAGGCGAAGCCATGCCGGAGGTTCGTGCGGTCCAGCGCACGCTTACAGCAGGATTCAGGAATCTTGGCAGCACATGGAGAACTATGCGGTCCTAGAAAGTACGCGCGGCTAAGCACATGAAGCAAGAAGACTCGCTCTACTTCATTAAAGCTCCGCTCTTCTCCCGGCGCGGACACTGCGAGCGGGGTCGCTCTCATTTCCATCAAGGCGTCATCGTTTCTCGTCTGGGACGGCTTGCGAGTCTCCCAGACGTTCAGATAAGTGCTCAATGCTTTTGTTGCTTATCGCGAATTAACGTAGGGCAATGTTTGCAGGACTTCTTTGAGCATATCATATGGGTCGAGCTCTTGATTAGACCAGGTCTCGAAATTACAGAATGTTTGACACTACGGAGGCAATCAGCGGTCACACTGTACAACATACAGTTTATCATTAGGGGCCTGCTACCTCAATATATATACATATGTGTTGGAGTTCATTCTATGTGGGTGTTGAAAATCACACATTTTGTCCTACATGTTTTATGAGTGTTTATGTTGCTTTTGCTTGCCCAAAAGGGGCCATGTGTCATGTTCTTCATGTTGGGCAGTCATAGCCCCTGAGTTTGTTTCATTCATGTTTGCTTATATGTATTCCATGACCTAGTAATAACTACATGTGCCTGTATCAAGATGCTATTAGAGAGAACAATTACACTATCTAAGGTCCTTATTCAGCCTGTATTAAGGGGGCATATTGGTGATCTATGTGTGTGTTATGTTTCATGGTTGATCATATTAGACAGTGTAGGGTTTTTTCCCTGTTACTTCCCCCATCCTATCCACTGTAGGTTTTTTCCTAACCCTCTTCCTCCCATTGGCTGCCACGTGGTATCCTGTGTTTAGAATATCAGGTATCTGTGCCAACCACAGGTGGAGGGTCGACTTCATTTGGCTTCTGGGGTTCGGGGGAGAGTGTCGATACTTTCCTCCCCTATGGTGTTTTTGACACACTTGAAGGCGCTTCTTTATGGTTCCCTAATGATGGTCCGATAAAGGTTGGAGAGAATAAGGGGTGTAAGCAGATCTCTGAGGTCCCAGGCATGAAGGTCGGAACCGCAGTGCTTATGGACCACTACTGGGCCTGCAGGTTGAAAGCATACCTGCAAATGCCACCCAACTGGGGAGGAATAGGTTCACTTGTACAGTTGAGCACACCAGCATTGGTAGTGCCTCGGGAGGACAAACAAGCAGACGGATTACCCAAAATGGATACTCACCAAAGGAAAAATAGACCTGTAGGGTTTACCAGAGTAAAACGAGGGAACTATTCATCAAAAATGGAAGAGGTCCTGGATGCAATACCACCAGAGCACAGACTGTTCACCAGAATGGAACTGTTCTTCGCTCCATCGTATCAGCAGTCCAAACTAGCATAAATTCCAAATGGCTTCAAATAACACATTGGGAGCTGATGCGGAAGATAAAATCAATTGTCAAAGGGTTCAATGCCATCAAGGAAGAGCTGCGAGCAGGGACGTTAATGGCTCTCCAGAATAAATATATTCTAGACCTCCTCACAGCCATGGAGGGAGGTGTTTGCTCCAAGATCGGATCTTCTTTCTGTATACTCCTGCCAATGGTGAAGACAATGGAACCCTGACAGGGGCCATTACCCAGTTATCACAGCTGCATGTTAAAATGGAGGCAGAAGCAAATACTGTAGAAAAAGACAAAGACTGACTATCATATATCTTTTCATGGATACCAACATGTATGGCCAAAGGACTGAAGGTTTGGTGGCAGCCCTGGTATTAGTGTTGTTCGCCTTTTGAGTCATCAGAATAGCCATCACGCAATGCAAAAAGACCACTGAAAAGACCATAAGGATCAAAGTATTGATATACTTAAAGACTAAAGAAGATGAAGGGTCAAAGATACGGAATACGATGAAATCACAACTGACGCAGTGTCCTCTGTTCCCGGCAGGAAAAGTGTTTGAGTTCCTGGTCAACACCTGTGACTACTGGGAAAAATGGGTTTGTTACCACCCTGGGAGAGACTGGAGTTACCTGACATAGAGTTTGGACCACCATGCAAAATACCATGGACATCTCAGAGGGATAACAAAGGTTTGGCTCCCAAAGTTACACATGAAGAGAGTCATGTAGGTTGTGTGGTCAACACATCGACCAGAGGGGGGATTGAAGATGGAGGTCCAAGTATGGCTCTTATAACCCCCACACAACTCACAGCCCGAAGACTGAGACACAATAGATGCACATCACTCTTAGTCCCTTCACCGCCATTGTCAATGTATCGCAGATGTGAGAAATGTTACTTTCTCAGGCAGCCCTTCAGGCCATGCCCAGTTGATGATTTGGAGGGGATGGAGATGCCATCAATCAAACAAGTCGACTAACCTCAATGCAAGAAATGAATGACATCATCCCTGGCTTCACGATGGAGCCGTACTTGGACATGAAGTACCTAGCCATCCATTCACAAAGCTACATGAACATGCATTAGCTTATTGCATGTAGACACGAAACACATGCTTATGACTCACACAGGTAGATGACAGACACACATACATATCTCTATATATAGTCACATTCTTCACCACCAAATCGCAAAGTATACATATACATATACCAAGCTTGCATATGCTTATTTACCACTAACATGGAAATGCCATAAGGGCAAATATGGAAGCTATAGGCCCACTGTAATGAATGAGGAAGGGCAGACAAACTTCGAGTACATGGAAGGGCTGGTGCGATCGCTGCAGCCAGAGGCAAGCAGAACCGATGCACCCAGCCAAGGACGAGTGTGTTACACCTCGGTTTCCACGCCGCAGGTGTGGGAGACTTGCCTCTTTGTTTTTGCAGCGTTGGCAGTTGCCGTGGAGGCATAGCGTTTTCCGTGCCAGAATTTGAGCGGGTCACGTGCCTAGTCGGCTGACCGGGACACGGCAAGGCAGACTCCGCCCCTTGACAAGCGCACATAAGCGTTCGACACCCGGAAGACGCTGCTCCTAATTAGCGTTCTTCCGTCCTGTTTCGTTCTTGGATAATTCATTGTTTTTGGACCTTTGCCTGCTCTCTCGACTTGCTCCTGCCTGCCCCTTCTACTTTTGGCGAACCGGACTATACGTCTAGAACGTTCTCGAGCACTCGCTCATATTTCACTACCTGTGTCCTCCTGGGTGCTCTGATCTTGTTTCCACCTTACCCATTTTGCGGCTCGGCTTCCAACTCCGCTCCCCTGGGGACAAGGTCCTGCTACCCGGGGAACTCACCACCACACCGCTACCGTTTACACATTAAACTCCAGTGAGTCATTCTACTAAATACCTTCCATCCAAGTTACTGCCTGTCATACGCACCAACCAATCCTCTGTCCTGCCTTGACACCTACAACTTTGGTACTGCCTGTCATACGACCCAACCAACCCTCTGTCCTGCCTTGACACCTACAACTTTGGGAAATTGTACATTACTTTCATTTGGATTGTGCTGTCTTGTTAAAGACACTTGTGGATCAAACGTGCACTCCTGGATGCTACCCTGCTTTGTGCACCAACCCGACTCTAGTTGGCGTCCCTCGTGCCGCCCGGGAAGTATTACCCTTACTAACCTTCCTCTTTATTATTTTATACCTCTGTTGTTTCTTTAACCTGAAGTCCACTAACTTCTTTTTTTTGGGTAAGCTGATTCTGGAATTACTTCTACCTTTCTGTCTTATAAGATAGGTGAATTTACCCGCCTTCCGTCTCCCTTTAGTTGCAGGTCTTCTAATGACACAATTCCTACTTCTGGTTTCTTGTCCAACCATACCAGGTAGAGTCACCTTTTTAGGACACTCTATTTAAGAGATTGTATTATAATTGTATCTAATATCTCGATTTTTTCTTGCAGCATTGGTACTGCGGTGTGGACAGCCCCGCTCTTTTGAGGAATTAACTCCTCTGCCTAGGTTTCTAAACAGTGAGTAACAGAATTAGAAGCCAATAGATCCTTCAGAGGCAATGGACCAGATACTGCAGTTGGTGGCAGATCTGAGGGCCGAGATGTCTTCTATGAAGGATAGCCTACAACAGCGTATAGATGCCATACAATCCCTGGTTACCTCTGGTACACAAGGGTCAGGGGCTTCGTGGGCTACCACGTCTGGAGCGGGTTTTCTGCCACCCAGGCAAGAAGCAGTTCCAATCGTGCTTTCAGCACAATTCCCTCTTGCTCCACCAGAGCGTTTCATGGGTGACAATACAGGACTTTCATCAACCAGTGCAAGTTGCACTTTTTGTGCCACCCTTCTTCGTTTCCTACCTCCACCACCAAGGCGGCATTCATCTTGTCACATTTGGGTGGTACAGCTGCTGCTTGGGCTAACACTCTATTAGAATCAAATAGTCACGTGTTGTACAACTGTGATGCACTTCTGTCTGCCATGAGCAGAGTCTTTGACACTCGATATACCTCGCAGGCTTCGGATCTCGAACTGCTCAAACTCCAGCAGGGTTCCACATCACTGCTTACTTACCCAGCCCATTTCAATCAGTTGGCAGCAGAAACGGATTGGCCCGAAGATAAGAAATCTGCTGTCTTTTATCAGGGCCTGTCTGAGGAATTGAAAGACATACTATCCACAGTACCTATTGTTCCAACCGCATTCGGTGAACTACTCGACATGGTACTCCAGATAGAAGGGAGAGAAAAGACCCAATGCTCCTCCTTTGCTTACGGAGTCACCTATGGCTTCGGTCTCCACACCTGAACCTATGCAGATCGGTGCGGTTAGAGGACCCCTGACCCCTGCTCAAAGGGAATATTGCTGCACTCATAATCTATGTATGTATTGTGGCTCTGCAGAACATGTCCTGCCTGACTGCACCAAAAAAACGAATAAGAAGAAGGCAGGAAACGCCAAATCCTGACAGTAGAGGGAGTCCCTACGTCGGGAAAACTGGCCCTGGACTCCCGCGTTCATGACCAAACAGTTCTGTTTCACCTTCCTGTTTCCTTCTCGGTGGCATCTGGTGTTTCTTTTCCGGTTTCGGTGGTTGCCGATTCCGGAGCCACCGGGAACTACATCGATCAACGTTTTGCTGGGCTCTCTGGCATCACTCTAACGGAAAAACCCCAACCCGAATCAGTCAGTGTCGTTGATGGCACAGCACTTGTCTCAGGCCTGGTTACTCAACAGAACATTCCTATTGCTATGAGCACTCTGGAGGGCCACTCTGAAATCATAATCTTTGATGTTATCCAGGTTCCTGCCTATCGCCTCATTCTCGGGCTTCCATGGCTTCGCCTCCACAATCCCGTTATTGACTGGGCTTTGGGGTTGATTCAATTTCCTTCCGTACATTGTAACAGTGCGTGCTTTTCCGCTTTGGGTATCGCTTCAGTGGTCCCTAGTCAGGTTTTATCCTCTATACCTGCACGTATAGGTGCTACCTCATCCGAGTCTGTTCCTCATATTCCATCGGAATACATTCAGTATCATGACGTGTTCGACAAGGGTAAGGCAGAAGTGCTTCCACCCCATTGCGTCTATGACTGTCCTATAGACCTGATTCCTGGGGCAAAGATACCCTCAGGGCACGTATACTCTCTTTCCCTGAAAGAAGACCAGGTTCTAAAGGACTACTTGGACAAAGCTCTCGCCATGGGCTTCATACGACCATCTAAATCACTTGCAGCCTCTCCATTGTTTTTTGTGCCTAAAAAGGAGGGTGACTTACATCCTTGCATCAATTATCAGGCATTGAACAAAGTTACAATTAAGAATCAATACCCCTTACCTCTCATTTCGGTACTGGTAGATCAGTTGGGTGATTCGCGGGTGTTTACCAAATTGGATCTTTGTGAGGCCTATAATCTCGTTCATATCCGAAGTGGTGACGAATGGAAAACGGCTTTTAAGACTCGTTATGGTCTTTTCGAGTATATGGTTATGCCGTTCGGCCTATGCAACGCCCCTGCTACGTTTCAGGCATTCATGATCAATGTGTTTCACAATAAACAAGACCAATACGTAGTGCTTTACTTGGACGATATACTCATCTATTCTGCCTCCTTGTCCGATCATGTTTAACACGTTTCGACAGTTCCACAGCGTTTAAGGGACAATCATTTGTTTGTAAAAGCAGAGAAGTGTGTATTTCACGCCACAGAAGTGGAATTCCTAGGCTTTGACATCACTGATCGGGGTATCAGGATGTGTTCTTCGAAGGTGAAGGCGGTAATGGAGGGCCTGTCCCTAAGACAGGTAAGGCTCTCCAGTCCTTTCTGGGATTCGAGAATTTTTATCGCAGATTCATCCACTCCTTTTCTGCCATCTCTGCACCTCTCACTGCTCTCACAAGTTCCAAGAACCCTTTTGTCTGGAATACTGCGGCCCAAAATGCTTTCGACAAATTAAAGGAGGCGTTCACCTCCGCCCCGGTGTTACAACATCCTAACCCGGATCAACCCTATTTTGTGGAAGCCGATGCTTCAGGTTATGCCATCGGGGCAGTTCTTTCTCAGTCTTTTCCGCAATCAGGAGAGGTGCATCATGTTGCGTTCTATTCTCGAAAGCTCTTCAGTTACGAAAGGAACTATTCCATCACGGAAAGGGAACTGCTGGCTATCAAGGAGGCATTCATGGAATGGAGGCATCACCTTTTGGGGGCCAGACATCTTGTTACAGTGTATTCTGACCATAGGAGTCTGCTTGCCTTCAAGTCAATGAAGTGCCTCACAGCCCGACAAGCAAGGTGGCACCTGTTTTTCTCACAATTTCAGTTTATCATCACCTATCAGCCGGCAAGGTTGCACGTTCTAGCGGATGCCTTGTCTAGGTAAAACCCTGCAGTCCCACAGGAAACTAGAGACCCTGTTCCGCTTCTGTCCAATAACGTTGTGTGTGGTTGCACCGTCCATTCTTCACTGCGTTCCCTCATTGAGGATTGGGTTATTGCGAACCCCGAGGAGGTGGCCGTACTCAACCTCGATGTTCATGGTGGGTTGCCCTTTATCCAAGGTTGAGTTTTTGTACCTCCTGGTAGGGCACAGTTACAAGCTTTGAATTGGGCCCATGACTCGATCATCGCAGCACACCCGGGACAGCAAAAAACACTAGAATTGCTTCGGTGTTGGGCATGGTGGCCCTCGATGTCACGGGACGTTATGGACCACATTTCTACCTGTGCGATTTGTGCTCAAAGCAAGCCATCTAGAACCAAACCAATGGGTCTCCTGCAGCCTCTTCCGGTCTCGTATAAGCCCTGGCAGATGTTATCCATGGACTTTGTTGTGGAACTACCCCCGGTCAATGATTATGACACGGTCTTAGTGGTAATTGACTATTTCACGAAATATGCCATTTTTGTCCCTTGTTATGGTATCCTGTCGACACCTGCCTTGGCCGATCTCTTTCTCTTAGACGTGTTCAGACGATTTAGACTGCCCTCTGTTATTGTAACTGACAGAGGGTCTCAATTCACATCACGGTTTTGGAGGGCTCTCACTTCCTCTTTTCAGATTGAGGATAGGTTCTCGACAGCTTTTCATCCTCAAACCGATGGGCAGACCGAACGTCTGAATGCCACCATGGAGCAATATTTGTGGTGTCTGTGTTTACAGTTCCAGAGCACCTGGTTTATAGCTCTGCCGCAGGCCGAGTTTGCTTACAACAACTCTCTGCACTCGA
Organism: Ambystoma mexicanum; assembly: GCF_040938575.1. Classification (NCBI taxonomy): domain Eukaryota; kingdom Metazoa; phylum Chordata; class Amphibia; order Caudata; family Ambystomatidae; genus Ambystoma; species Ambystoma mexicanum. The sequence goes on from NC_090921.1 coordinate 467,412,376, forward strand.
CGGGCTCATCGCCGTTTTTTGCTCTTCATGGTTTTCACCCTTGTTCTCTGCCTTCTGGTCCTTCACTGCCTACGGATAATCTGGCAGCCCTCGCTTGTGTGCGAGATATGGACCAAGTACATCGAGACATATGACAGCACCTTTTACAGGCTCAAGTCCGAGCCAAGAAGTATGCTGATGCTCACCGGTCCCCGGCTCCTGTTTACCGTCCTGGAATGAAGGTCTGGCTGTCCACTCGGAACCTGAAGATTCCCGGGAAGAGGATGTTAGCTCCTAGGTTTGTGGGGCCCTATCTCGTTCAGTCAGTTGTTAATCCTTCTGCCATCTGTCTATCTTTACCAGCCTCGTGGCATGTCCACCCGGTCTTCCACGTCTCCTTGTTGAAGCCATGCCATGCTGGTACCTGGCTGCCTCACCGCCCGGCCCCAATCATAGTTCATAGGGTAGAGGAGTTTGAGGTCTCGGCTATCTTAGACATCAGAGTATCCAGGGGAAGGGTGTTCTACTTGGTACATTGGAAGGGTTACGCCCACCCGGAGGACCGTATGTGGGAACCTTTGTCCCATATTCAGTCACCTGCCTTGTTGCGGGCTTTCCATGCCGCCAGGGGGTTGCCATGGCCTTTGCAGGAGGATACTGTTACACCTCGGTTTCCTCGCCACAGGTGTGGGCGACTTGCCTCTTTGTTTTTTGCAGTGTTGGCAGTTGCCGTGGAGACGTAGCATTTTCCGTGCCAGAATTTGAGCGGGTCACGTGCCTAGTCAGCTGACCGGGACACGGCAAGGCAGACTCTGCCCGATTCGAGGTGGGAGCAACGCCCCGGCTGGTTAACTCAACCGTGAGTAACAGAGTGGAGACGGGGGAAGTTCCTTGTTACCAAGACGGTAAGCCACCTGCAGGATATTCAGACTAAAATCCTCATATGTACAGGAAAGAGAGCTCCATTTCATGGTCTCTACACATGTGACCAGGAACAACAGGACAATGTCTTTTTACTCAAGGTGGATGGAGAGAGGCTGTTGCCACCAAATCAGACATGGAAAGATATAAGTGTTGCTCACAAACTGCCAATTAAATGCACTCTCCCAGGCAGAGGGGCGCTCTTACCTCTCTTTTTCTGTGTTTAAGGAACTTGCGGTTGGTCACCCTAAGTTACCTAGGGTTATCCAGACGTGGACCTCTTGCTCACTGTGCTCAGAGAGTCACAGCTCCACCTCACTGATGAGGCCAGACAAGGCCAAAACACGTGTCTGGGGTTGCTGTTGGTACTCTTGTGCAAAGGAGGATTGCCTAGCATTTTGGTGCTGGTCTGCTCAAGTGGGCGAGACAAAGACTGATATGCAAATGGCAATGCCTCCTTTCTAAAAGGTACGGTGAGCTCAAATGTGGCTGCGGACTCTTGAGTGAGTACCTTCCCATAGGACAGTTCATTAGCCCATGTTCGTTCTCGCAGAGGGGGGCCTGTAGCTCTGTTTTAACAATCTGGGATACATTCATTTTAATAGTATCCAGCCTCCCACGCTAGGAGAGGGTAAGATTTTCCCATCTCCACATGTCGTATGCTAGTCTGCACCATAGATCAGGATAGTTAGCCTCGTACAGGTCTGTCCGTTTTTTTCGTTATATTAACCCCCAAATAGCAAATCCTTTTCATACAGGTTTTTACCCATGTCTCAGACAACACTTCTAGAACTACTGCAGACCTATACACCAAAAGTAAAGCTCTAAACTTATTCAAATTTATTTTGAATCCAGTGAGTTTCCTGTAGGACTCCAGTAACCTAAAGTGTCTAGGTACTGATTCTTCTGGCCGCTGCAGGTAAGCCAAGATATCATCCGCAAAGAGGGACTCCTCGTCTCTGACCATAAATCCCTGAAAATTGATATCCCCTCTAATTGCTATTGCTAAAAGTTCTATAGATAGAGTAAGCAGAAGTGAGAGCAGGCAACCTTGCCTCGTCCCTCTTCCCAGAGGGAACTTATCCGATGACACCCCATTCACTGCGACTACTGCCGTAGCTGCTCGATACAAAGCCTCAATCCTCATTATCCATTGTGGACTATATCCCATTCTCTGCAGTGTGGCAAACATAAATTGCCAGCCCACCCTGTCAAATGCCTTTTCGGCATCTAGGGATAGGAGAATCTGGTCCTCCTCCCCCTCATTCCGTAAAGCCATCAGGTCAAGGGTTTTTCTAATATCGTCTGTCTCTTGCCTATTGCAAATAAATCCCATTTGATCAGTATGGATCAATTTCAGGAGGATTTAACCTAATCTCTTTGCAAGCACCATCATGAATATTTTAGCATTATAATTCAACAGGGATGTGTGCCTGTATGAGCCACACTTCTCCCTATCTCGTCCCTCCTTGTGAAGCACTATCACTCTAGCCTCCAAAAACATCTCCGTGCTCCCGTTCTGTCCAGAAAAGAAGTGAACAGTTTTAACAGAAAGGGTGCCAAGACCTCCACATACCTCTTATTAAAGGCAACCGTGAAACCGTCTGTCTGAGGGGCCTTCTTAGGATTCATTGAGGCTATTGTGTTCTTAGCCTCTTCTATGGTATTGGGGTTTTCCAGCGTGTCCTGGTCCCCTTCACGTGACGGCACTGGATTATTTTCTAGGAAAGACTGTATCTCTCCCTCCGCACCACCCTCAGTAGCACGGTATAGGTCTTGGTAAACCTGCCAAATCTGTGAGCCACGTCGGATGGAGACATCTGGATAGCACCCCTCTCATCTCTAATCTTATTAAACATTCTTGCCTTTTGTTGCTCTTTCAACTTCCTCGCAAGCATTGCATCAGTCTTATCCCCCTTCTCATAAAATGATTGTTTACAGAATCGGAGCTTTGCTACTAGCTTGTTAACCAGAGACTTTTCCAGGCCTTTCTTTCGGTCAGCACTTCTTTTATCTCTAAATCCCATTCTGTCGCTTGTCTTCTAATTTCAGCTTACATTGCCCAGATCATTGCCTTCAGTTTGCCTTCTGTTTAAAGAAGAACCAGTGCACACCCGAAATTAGTGTCAATATTATAGAAATTAATTAAACCAGTAAAAGCTACCTGGGTGCAGGGGAGGTAACTCAACCCTGACACAAGGTTGCATAACAAATCGCAAAAGCGCCGATGTCCAAAAGGGGCATCATTTCTTTGTGATTTGTTGTGCAAACCGGTGTCGGGGTTTAGTTACCCCGAAATGCATTGAGCAGTTTTTTCTTCATTAAAGAAGCTTCCACCTACTTTCCAATTGTCCTTAATTAATCTGCTGATTATTTAAAAAAATATATAATCTCTTCAATTATGATCAATACTGCACACTACAATATCTATTTACATTTATGAATACATTTGACTGCAATTGAAGCATTTAAGTGTACAGGGTCAGGGGTGTCCTAACTTTTGGCCATCATTTCTTTGCGTTCAGTATACCTTCTACCAGGGCCTGTTCCCTCTTTTTTGGCAGCCCTGCGACCATAATCAGCCCATTAAAGGGGGCTTTCCCTATTTACCACACTACCCTCAGCCCTCTATCCCCAGTGCCATTCATCCAAATGTAGTGAATAATGTTCTCTCTCATCTCTCCAACGAAGACCATGGGTGTCATTGCGAATGTGGCGGCCACGGAATGAAGGGTGCCGGTAAGGGACCGGCACCATTCATTCCGGGCCGCCACATTACGAGTTCTGCTGTGGGTCCCGCTCTGTACACCTGGCCAGCCCCGATGTGCAGAGCGGGACCCGCTATCAGTCCAGGATGCTAACAACGGGCCTGTCATTAACAGTTGTTAGCATCCTCCTCATTCCCATTGAGCCCCATGGGGGCTCAATGGGAATGGGGATGTACCAGTCCGGGTCCCGCAAAAGGGAATTACCGGGCCCTCCAAGGTCGGAATGGCCCGGTAAGTCCCCTTTTACGGTACCCGGACCTGAGTTTGGGGGTAGCCATGCTGCTAAAAATGGCATGGCTACCTCCAAACTTGTAATGAGGCCCCATATCTTTAAATTACGTCTCATTACAGACCAAGATTTTTCTCTACTAGATTCTTAATTATGACTGTGGCTGTCAAGTCGTGGTCTGACCACCCCACAGATTACATAGTTGATCCTTTTAATAGGTACTCTTGACTCTGTTGCGTTAAAATGTGGTCTATTCGCGTGTATGCTTTGTGAGGGATTGAGAGGAATGTATATTCCTTCATGTCAGGGTTCGCTCACCTCCATGTGTCAAATAGAAAGTGTTCCCTCACTACCCATTTCAAAGTGCTCTTGGCCTTCCGCTCGAACTTGCATTTCTCCTTACCTACTGAACACCTATCCATAATGGGGTCCATAATCATATTAAAATATCTGCCACAGATCAGCACCACCTCTTTCCAATGCAACATCTGTCCCAGGGTGTCCACACAACACCCAAACTGAGCCATGTTAGGAGCATATGCTGCACAAAGCATCAAGCATTGATTTTCAATTGTGCATTGTGCATTTCGTCACTACCCAGCGACCTTCCAGATCTCTCTTTATTTGGCCCACAACTAAGCCCCAGGTTCCTCTTGTGTAACATACCCACTCCTTGTTGTTGTATGTATCTTCTTTCTTGCGCAAAGAGCACATCTAATCATTCTTGATGAAACAGTTGTGACAACATTGCCTGTTTTCCTGGGGAATGTAGACCTTTGACATTCAGTGTATCAATATGCATCCCACCAGATATTTTCCAAACTTCCTTCACCACTAATCAGGAGGAGATCAATGTGATTTAGAAATAGCCAAAACAACACTAGCTGTGAAGCATCAAACTGAGCTTTAAATTTGTACAACATGTGTCCCAACACCCCCTTCACCGTAACCACTTTCTCCTCTCAGCCCTCCCCTTTCCCATAACCCTCTCCCCAAGAGACGCCCTGATCCTCAAGCAGGGCTACTCAGGTATCTCTCGCTGTCCCCAAGTCCCTTCCTGCAATAATATATCCTTTATCCAAGCTTTCGATCCTACAGGTCTACAGTTCCTGCCCATCTTCCCATGACTCTAATTCACTGCATCACCCTAAAGTGCAGTATCTACAACCTTCCACTCGTGTCATTGTCAAACAGCAACCACAGTTCCACCAACACATGTCATCCTGTCTTATTTTCATCGCAATTCGTCTTTCATATCTTTGGAGAGGAGGTATATCCTGTTTCTGCTTTCTTTACCTTGCCCGCTCAGCCCTCTTTACCTCTGTAGTCTGCTGGCACCAAGCACTGGTGGTTGACTAGAGACCATCCCCTGTTCACCCTCAATAAGGTAGGCCAAAGCTCCTTCATCCTCCTCTCGGGATGTAATGTGAATTTCCTCGCTCTCTACCTTAAAGGTCACAGAGAACAGAAACTCTCATCTATACTTTACCTCATGTTCCCGTAGCCATGTTATGAGGGCCCTGCAATTTGTTTCCCCATGATAAAAGAAGATAGGTCCTGATGAATGCTAATCTTGGGTACTTAGAAGTCCAGGTCCATCTGCGACCTCACTCTGTTCAATATTTCTATTTTGTTCTTGCAATTGTGACACTTTTCCAATACCAATCTAGAACCTCATTACAGGACCCTCGCCCTGTGAATCCTGTCAAAGCTTAAGTCTCTCTTTTTTCCTCATCCCCGTGAATAGGATCTGTACGATCGCCTTGAACTTTTGACCCAGCCATTTAGGGCTCTCTCTCTTCTTGCCCCTTGCAGACTCCAAGAATTCTGATATTCGCTCTCCTTTCCCTATTCTCCAGGTCATCTGTCTTCAGAGACATGTGATAGTCTTTTACTTTCAATTATTTGATCCTAGCATCAAGTCACATCTCCATACATCAGCCAACAGCTGGTTGTTCTCAACATTTTCTTCTATTGTCTAAACCTTCGTTGATGTCTCCTACACTGCTGACTGCATCATTTGCGGCGCTGGAAGCAGCTCAATGCCACCCTCTGATGTTGAATCTGTCCTACATTTTTGCAAGCCCACAATGGTGTTGGGATGTGTCATTTTCCTGGTGGGATCTTGCAGCCTCCTTCTCCAACTCTGAGTTCTGCACGGTACTCTAGCCTTGAACCTGGGCCGTGCTCACCCTCGCTGCATTTAATTATCAGCTGTTGTGGAGTCCTTGTGCCTATTCCTTATGCAGTGATGGACCGGTCCTATAATAGAAGTTGGCTTGCCTCTCCAATCTTAGAGGCCCAGCACCTGAACTGCACTCTCCCTGGAGTTCGCTGCTACAGCCTGCAGACCTCCGTGCCTCGTGCTTCTGGGATCTCGGGCTTCTCGGTGCTCCACTCCTCTGTGTTTGACCTTCCTGGTCAGCTGGCAAAGCAGTAAGTGACACTCCATCAACTACAGCCATCCTCCGGAGGTCTTATCCCCACTTCCCTACCTTCACTGCGTGTTCTATACAGTGTCGGCGTTCACCTATGCCCTATACGGGCCGCAACTACTGTCGCCAAGTCATCCATACACCGTCCCATGGTGCCCAATTTCTACCGCTCCTATTCTCGGCTTCTGGGTATTCGTGGCTGACATGCGCTATGCACCCACTTTTTTTGCAACAGGATTCTGATCGCTGCTTCCTCTCCCTTGGCTGCATCTCTCTGTTTTTCAGCATCTGGACTCAGTCCCTGCAAATTGTATGTCTCCGGTTCAGTATCCACAATTCTCAACCTCCTAGGGAGGATGGGGGTTCCCTTTCACAGCTTTTGTACTCAGTCAGTCACAGATTTTTTCCATATATTTTGGGGCGCAATTGGTGAGACGATGTTCAGGCAGCCATTTTACATGCACCCCGTGGTGGTCTCCATATTGTAGTTTTTTTTGATGAGCCTAGGGGCATAAGTCACCTGTGCCCACAGTTCTTGGGCAGAGAGCAGTCAACAGGATTCCTCCAAAAGACTGAGGTATTAGTTAAATGTTCAATGTTAAATGTTAAAGGTATTTGTACCGCACACCGTCACCAATGGAATTGGTCCCCAGGCGCTCTGACGGATCTGTAAATGATAAGGTGGGGTGGGGTGGGTTAGTAGGTGAAGAGGGAGTAGGATAGTGAGAGGAGTGGTGTTCTGTTGGCAGCTTTAACTCAGTATACACCAGATGCTGAGCTTTGGTGTGGGTATTGGATCGGTGACAGGCCACGTGTGCTGTTGGTCCGGCTTATGTGTTGTTGCAGTGTTGTGAAGTGTGTGTGGCTTGTTGTGCGAGAGATGGTTGTGTGAGTTTTTTGAGTGAGATAAGTATGCAGACTTTAAGCTTATATTGGTTAGTGGGTTACCTGACCTTTGGCATGCTAGCATTTGCAGTTCTGTCCCAGTTGACCCCCACAACTCTATCTGGATGCGGCACGGGCCAATGTTCAGAACTCTATCTGGGTGTGGGCAAGCCAACATTCACAGTCCCATCCTGATGATGCGCAAGCTAGCATCTAGAGATCTTTCCAGGTGTGGGCATGCTATCATTCGCAACCCTATCTGGATGCTACGCAGGCTGGTGTTCACAATTCCAAGTGTGGCACATGCCAACATTCAAGTTTCATCTAGGTGCGGGCTTGCTATCCTTCAATCAATCCCATCTAGATGCGACGCAGGCCAATGTCTACAATTCTATGTGTGGCATGTGCTAGTCTTCAGGTTTCGCATAGGTGCGGGCATGCTAACGTAACGTTCGAAGTCCTATCTAGATGCGACGCTGGCTAATATTTCACAAATCTATCTAGGTGTGGGTATGTTGGCATTAAGCTTTCACCTAGGTGCGGGCATGCCAACATTCCTGGTCCTATCTAGATGCGATGCAGGCTGATATTCTCAATTCTGTCTAGGTGTAGACATGCTAATAGTTCTGTCTAAGGGCGGGCATGCTAGCATTCAAAGTCCCCTCTAGATGCGACGCGAACCAATGTCCACAATTCCATCCACGTGTGGCCATGCTAATATTCTCAATTCTATCTAAATGCGTCTGCCGGTCTGGATATGGTGCGTTCGGTATGTGTGAGTGGGTGAGTCACTTGAGGGCTTTCGTCTGGGTCTAAGTATGTGTTCAGTCTCTGGAGCCTTCCTTTTGTGGCTATTTTTCAAGCTATCTTATGCTCTGTGAGTGGTTAGTTCTTTGGTTTGAGGGTTTGTCCATGTTGGGAGTGACCGGGATTGGAGTTATTTTCATTGTTGTTTTAATGTCTGTGCATTCTGGTGCGTCTCCGTTGTGGTTACCCTGTGAAGAGCCATGATTTGAGGAGTTTCCTGAATGCTAGGTGGTTTGTTGTGTTCCGTATATTCTTTGGTAGGTCATTCCAGGTTTTGGGTGCTTGGTGGGAGAAAGAGGATCCTCCCAGTTTTTTTCTGTTGTAGGGTTTTGGTTCCAGGCGTATGTCGGTGCTTGATCTTAGTGTTCTTGTTGGTTGATGTAGGCGTAGTTTGTCGCTTAGGAATTCTGCGCCTTGTTTGTGTATTGCTCTGTGCATGATGCACATGGACTTGAACTTTATTCGTTGTTTTAGTGGTAGCCAGTGTAGTATTTTTAGCACGGGTGTGATGTGTTCTCTTCGGGGTAGCTTGAGGAGGAGTCTGGCTGCTGCATTTTGTATGCGTTGCAGTTTTTTTAGAAGTCGTTCGGGCATGCCCAGGTATAGGCTGTTGGCATAGTCTACTCTGGACATGATCAGAGCGATGATGGTAAGTGTTTTGTTGGCGAACGACAGGAACGGTAGGATCCTTTTTGCTGCTCGCAGGAGGAAGAAACATTTCTTGATTACCGAGTTTACTTGTGGCTCTAGAGTGAGATTGTTATCCATCAGGACCCCTAGGTTTTTTACAGTTGAGGATGGTTCTGGTGTGGTGCCGAGCTCTCTTGGCCAGGGGATGTGGTTTATGTCTCCTCCCTTTTTTGAGATGATCATTATCTCTGTTTTGCCTGGGTTGATTTTACGATGTTTGAGGTTCATCCAGTTGAATATGTCACAAAGGCAATCTTCTAGTGTGGTGTTTTCTTCTCGGGTATCTTGTATGTTGAAGATTATTTGGGTATCGTCGGCGTAGTTGTAGCATGTGAGGCCGTGTTTTTTGATGAGTTTGATTAGTAGGTGCATGTAGATGTTGAATAGCAGCGGGGAGAAGGATGAACCTTGTGGTACTCCGCACGTGGAGTTTCTGGGTTTGGATTTAAAAGGTTTCATCCATACTGTTTCTGTTCTGTTTGTTAGGAAGGATTTGATCCATAGTAGGGCAGTGTCTGTTATCCCTAATCCTTCTAATCTCTTTATGAGGATGGTGTGGTTGGCAGTGTCGAAAGCTGCAGACAGATCAAGGAGAATCAGGCCGGTACTGTTGTCTGAGTCTGCGTTTATTTTTAGGTCATCCCATATTGAGAGGAGAGCTGATTCTGTTCCTCTCATAGGTCTGAAACCAACTTGTGCCAGGTCTAGTAGGCAATACTCTTCTATGAATTCTTGTGTTATTTGGTAGACGTACGTTTCTAGCAGTTTGGCTATGTATGGTATGTTGGAGATGGGTCTATAGTTAGATAAGTCCTCTACGTTTCCTGTTGTGTCTTTGAGTAGCGGCTTGATATAGGCTGATTTGAAGGCCTGTGGTACTTTACCTGTTCAGATTGAGAGGTTGAGGAGGTTCCTGTGGTATTCCATGGGGGTTCCTTGTTTGAGAATTGTTTTGTATATGTCCGGGGGGCAGGGGTCTTCAGGAGAGCCTGATTTGTTGCTTTGGTTTACCAGTTTGACGAAAGCCTCAACTGATATTTCTGGGAAGTTTCGTAGCTTGTTTGCATGTTCCTCGTCAATGTCGGTGGGGTTTGCGCTGTGATCGCTTGGTCTGTTTTGAATGGTGTGTTGGATTGAGGTTATTTTGTTTTTGAAGTGGTCTCCGAGGTCCTCGCAGAGTTTCATCGATGGAATTGGCGTGTTGTTGCAGCCCGGTGGGTTTTTTATTTCATTTATGATTTTGAATAGTTCTTTCTGAGCGTTTGGTGCTCTGAAGATTCGTTTATCGTAATGTTTCCTCTTCGCTTTTTGTATTTCCTCTTTATATGAGCGGATCTGTTGTAGGAATTTCAATTTGTTTGCGGAGGTGTTGTTGGTCCTCCATTCAGATTCTAGTTTTCATTTTTTTCTTTTCATGGCGTTGAGTAGTGGGGTGAACCACTTTGCTGTGGTTTTCTTACGTGATGGGGTGAAGGGCTTTTCTTTGGCGATGTCGTCTAGGGTTGTTGCGAGCCAGGTATGAAGTAGGGCAACTTTTTTGTTAGATCTGCTTCTTCCATGGTGCTTGTGGTTTGCTGAGTTCTAGGAGATCGGTTAGGTTGGGATTTTTTATGGTTCTCCAATTTCTTTTCATCATGATGGGTCGTTTTTCTTGTTGCTTTTTTGTTGGAGCGGCCGTTTTGATTATGAATGGAATGATGAGGTGGTCGCTCCAAAGTATTTGAATTGGGGTGCCGTGGTGATGAGATCCTTGTTGGCGATGATTGCGTCAAGTGTGTGCCCTGCTGAGTGGGTTGCTCCTTTGACTAGTTGACGGCTGTAGGTTCACGGCTGCTAGTTGCGCGGTTAGAGATTTTTGTGTGGTTGTGGTTTCTTCGTTGAACCAGATGTTGAAATCTCCGAGGATGATCAGATGATTGTACTTGATGGCTAGGGAGGTGATTGCTTCCGTGAAAGCGTCTATGAAAGTCGCATCGTAGGTTGGTGGTCTGTATATCAATATGAATTTCAGGTTAGTTTTGGGGTGTACTGAAAGTCGTAGTATTAAGAATTCGCATTTCTCGATGTTCAGAGGATCTTCCATTTTGATGGCCAGTTGTTCCTTGTGGATGATCGCTAGTCCCCACCCCTCTTTTGGATTTTCTGTTTGTTTGGATGCATTTGAAGTCTTCAGGCAGGAAGTTGTTGAGGGTGATCTTGTAGTTGTCGTCTAGCCATGTTTCGGTTATAAATAGGATGTCTATGCCTCCTTCTGAAAGGAGGTCATATATTTCAGTTGAGTGTTTGGACATTGACCTTGCGTTTATTAGGTTACAGTGGATTCTCTGGTTGAGATTTTGTTTTGAGGTTATTTGTTGTTCAAGTTTGTAGTTGTCTGTTCGTGGTGTTTCCACGTTGATGTCGGTTGGATGAAGAATGGCGACGGCTGCTTCTTCATTGAAGCAGTCCAGTAAGTTGGTAACAGGGCTGGTTATTCTTGGTGTTTCTGCTGTGATGCTGTTCAGATGAAGATCAGCAGTGGTTTCTTCATTGAGTCCGATTGTTGGGTGGGAGGTAGCATTGCTGGTTGTCGGTGCTTCGCCGTATTGTGCGGGATGTAGTGGAAATCGATGTTGTCCCTCTGTTCTTGTGATGTAAGGTGTGATGGGGTCGGAGCCCTCCCACTCTCTTGTTGAGTCTCCCATCGTTTTTCCGCGTGTTTCAGGGAATTCTTTGCATGTTTCGAGGTTTCCATGTTTGGGTGTTGGTGTATCGTGGTTGTTGCGAGGTAAGGTGTGAAGTATAAGGATTTTTCTCTTGTAGATTTTGTTCCGGTTATGGCTGTGTTGGGTGTGTTTCCTTCCAGTGGGGCTGCTTCTTGTGGGTTCTGTCGGTGTTGTGTGTTCGCGTCTCTTGTTGCACGGTCTTGTTCTCTTTCTTGGCGTCCTTTTCTGGGTCGGGCCATTTTCCAGTTTATATGCAGGCATAGTAAGGTAGTTGGTCCTCTATGCTATGTTGTGCAGTCGCAGTGCCCTCGGTTGTTCCTTCTCTGGATATGCTGAGGTGTTCTCTGGCTCAGTGTTGCTTTTCTGTCGATGGGTAGGGTGTGTTTCCTAAGGGTGTACTGTCGGGGGGGTTAGGGTGTTAACAGTCTGCTGGAATGGGACTTAACTGAGTTGGGTTGTGGTGGGTTTCCCGGATTGATAGAGTACTAAGCTAAGCGCAGTTAGATTATTTGAGGGACTTGTATAGTGGGAGGGAGTCCTATTAGTGCAATTTAAACGTCACACAATGCAGTTTGGAGGCAGAACCCCAGCTAAATTTGAGAGACCTGTGTAGTGGGAGAGAGGTCTATCAATGCAGTCTAGAACATCATACAATGCAATTAGGGGACAGAACCCCAGCTAAATTTGAGAGACCTGTATAGTGGGAGAGAGGCCTATCAATGCAGTCTAGAAAATCGTACAATGCAGTTTGGGGACAGAACCCCAGCTAAATTTGAGAGACCTGTATAGTGGGAGAGAGGCCTATCAATGCAATCTAGAACATCATACGATGCAAATTTTGGGGACAGAACCCCATCTAAATTTGAGAGACCTGTATAGTGGGAGAGAGGCCTATCAATGCAATCTAGAGCATTATACAATGCAATTTGGGGACAGAGCCCCAGCTAGAGAGACCTGTATAGTGGGAGAGAGGCTTATCAATGCAGTCTAGAACATCATTCAATGCAATTTGGGGACAGAACCCCAGCTAAATTTGAGAGACCTGTGTAGTGGGAGAGAGGCCTATCAATGCAATGTAGACATCATAAAATGCAATTTGGGGACAGAACCCCAGCTAAATTTGAGAGGGCTGTATAGCGGGAGAGAGGCATATCAATGCAATCTAGAACATCGTACAATGCAGTTTGGGGACAGAACCCCAGCTAAATTTGAGAGACCTGTATAGTGGGAGAGAGGCCTATCAATGCAATCTATAACATCATACAATGCAATTTGGGGACAGAACCCCAGCTAAATTTGAGAGACCTGTGTAGTGGGAAAGAGGCCTATCAATGGAATCTAAACATCATACAATGCAATCATCTTCTTTACTTTTGGTTCGGTATGTGGTTCGGAGTCTGGGGCAGAGTAGTTGCTATACTCCTGACCCAGGCCACTCCTACCTTACTGGTCCTTGTAGATGATGGTTGACGGTCAGCCACTGCTTCCCCTGCAGACACCGGGTGACACTTCTCGGAGACGCCTCTGTTGGAGCTGCCCTTGGCCTTAGGGCCCCTGGTCACAGGGATGTGCGGGCAGGGGGTCTGCCCTGGGAGAGTCGGTTATGACCTAGATGAGCCGGCCGGCTCCGGTGATATTCCACCAATCAGGGGAGGTGGGAGGTCCGGGAGGAGGGTGGGAGCGGGGAAGTGGATGCAAGGGAGGGGCTGGGGGGAGGCTAGGGCAACAGCGCTGCAAGCGCGAGGCTACGGCCCAGGAGAATCAAGAAAGAGGGCCCTGGGGGCTCTTCAGGCACGAGCCCACACTCACCTGCCTCAGATGGCACAAGGCGAGCTGCGGCTGCTGCAGGTCACTAGGCCTGCCGGCTCCGGTGATATTCCACCAATCAGGGGAGGTGGGAGGGCCGGGAGGCGGGTGGGAGCGATGAAGTGAGGAAGTGGATGCAAGGGGGAGTGGGGGGAGACTAGGGCAACGGCGCTGCAAGCGCGAGGCTACAGCCCAGGAAGATCAAGAAAGAGGGCCCTGGCGGCTGTTCAGGCACAAGCCCACATTCACCTGTCTCGGATGGCACAAGGCGAGCGGCGGCTGCTGCAGGTCACTAGGCCTGCCGGGTCTGGTGATATTCCACCAATCAGGGGAGGTGGGAGGTCCGGGAGGCGGGTGGGAGCGGGGAAGTGAGGAAGTGGATGCAAGGAGGGATAGGGGGAGACTAGGGCAACGGCGCTGGAAGCGCGAGGCTGCGGTCCAGGAGAATCTAGAAAGAGGGCCCTGGGGGCTCTTCAGGCACGAGCCCACACTCACCTGCCTCGGATGGCGCAAAACTATTAAACTAATATTGGTACAGTATTAAATAATGATTATATTTGAGGGTGAGGGAGAGAGAGATGCAGTGGGGAGTCACCTTGTTTGCTACAGGTTTGGTAAGTGGCTCAGAATCTAGGGTAGAGTAGTTGCTCTACTCCTGACCCAGGCCACTCCTACCTTACTGGTCCTTGTAGTTGATGGTTGACGGCTAGCCACTGGCTTCCCCAGTGGTCACCTGCTGGCACTTCTTGGAGCCGCCTCTGTTGGAGCCGCCCTTGGCCTTCTTAGCCGCAGGGCTGCACTTAAAAAATATATGGAAACAAGACCCGGAAGGGTCCTTGTGCTAACCACACTCACCTGGGCGAAATTGGGCGCTCGCAGGCTGTGTCGGGAGCAAGGCTAGGCACCGAGAGTGCAACAGCCAATCAGGGGCGAGGGGGAGTGTAGCTTCTCCCACAGATTTCCACCTTTCCAAAGTCTGGGTTCTGGGCTTGGGGTCTCTTGCGTCTTGTGGTGACCTCATTGTTCTGACATCCTAGTCTGCGGGGACATCCACCCTGACTGTCCTACTATAAGCTGCCTGACACCTGCTGAAGTGGCACTATATTGCATTCCTCCCTCCTGTGGAAGCCTGCCATAGACTGATCCAGTCAGACTAATTCAGCTCTAACTCCCCAATCTCCTCCAAATTTTCTCCAGCTCCTTATCAAAAATCCCACAGTGCCAGACTGGACAAGCTGTTTCTTTTTCCAGGGAGATATTCACTCCCTTTGGGTGGTGTTTAGGAATATATGTTGCAACCAGGCTGTTGTGAATGGGCTATTTAGTGATTTGGTAATGAGATTAGAGTCCGATGGATTGAAAAGGTGTTGGCCTAAGATTATTTCAAGCCCTGTCACCATTTTGGATGACAGAACTCGCCTGGGTATGTGTGAAGAACCCAGGATGCTCTGATTCCATTTTCTGATTTACCCCATGCCCTTCAGCATGGCTTGTGTGTGAATTCCAAGTCAGAAACCACTATGTTAAGCCTGTGACTCTGTCTAGTGCATTTACAATTTATTTGTCACTGGAGAGTTGCACATTTATAACTATTGCAATGTTCCGAGGAACTTTATTTTCTTCCCTCGCATTTACACAAGTCAGTTACTTTTTGTTCTCTGGTGATTTTGCCCTTTTGCATTCTGGGAGCCTCCTTGAACTACATGGGTATGACTCATAAAAAGAAATGTTTTACTGCAAAAGTGCCGATTACAAAAAATATATTTTCCGGTGGCTTTGAAGTGTTGCAAGTTTGTTTCCTTAAGGTGAACGCTGCAAACACAGGGTGCTAATTGCAATACATTTTTTTTTATTCTTTATTTAAATTTTACCAAACAAGAACATAAGAAAATACAAAGCGTAAAGAATCACACAACATAGCATATAAAGCCTACCAATAATATCATGAGGAGAGAAAAGAAAAAAAGAAAATACCCCAAATGTAAGAACTAGTACATACTCAAGAAAACATCCCAGACCTTAGCATGTAAATGCATTTTCTCCAACCTTCTGTAAATCACTCTTTCAAAAGCCGCCAAACGAATCATCTCATCAACCCAATCATCTGAATATGGCAGAATTCGGGATTTTCATCCCCTCAAAATCATTTTATTGCATATTGCTGCTCCCGCTAATTGCAATGAAAACTGTTTCGGCACGCCTGATCGGGCATTATTGTTAAAGTATTGCATTATCTAAAAATGTATTTTTCTTTTTTCATAACAAATTGTTTTGCTTGTCGATTTCCCATACACTATAATGTGAATCTTGAATCACCAATTTTGCTGTGAATTTTGATACCCATAAATAGGAAGAGTAGACTTAATAGAGAGTGCACTGTCTGTTTAGAGTAGGGAAGTATACATTTCCGCGATAAGACGTTTGCCCCTTGTTCAGGTCAATTTTATTTATTTATTTATTTAGTTACGCATATAGCGCACCTAACCCTCGGGCACCTGGGCAATCACTAAGTAGTGTGTTAAGACACTAATCTCTTGTTGTTGGTTACAAGATTCATAATGCATCTGCTCTTTACAATGAATGTACTGATATGCACTGTGAACTTGTATAGACACATGATTCTGAATAAATGTGTTTTGTTGCCCTGAATGCAATTATGGAAAGCTTTTCTCGCTGAGCACCCTCAATTGTTTGTTTATTTTCTTTTCCATTAATTAGATTGGGTGTAATTATCAAACCTCTTATGGATCAGCAGTGGTGTTCATCTGATTGCAGTAGGCATTACCTCAGTATTGCAACACATAGTTCTGTTACTCCCAGTTGCTTTTTAGCTTTGCAGGCTCTTGCAAAAAGGTTTTAACAAAAGGGTTTTCAAGATGTTCTCTTATCTGATAGAGTTGTGTACATTTATTAATAACCACAGATTAGCAGGTTTAGGGTTTGTGTGGCATAAAAGAATGTTGCCTCGGTAAAAAAGCATTGCTAGACACTTCAAAAGTTTTCCAAAATAAAATAAAATAATTTTCCAGATTATAAAGGAGCTCCTCTGCAGTCCTGGCTTGCATCTCTTGGTGACACATCCACAAACCCCTCTGCCAGACCAAACATTTGAAGGTTAAAGTGCATGCACTGACTTCAATCATATCCTGTGGTTGCATCATTTTGCAGTAAGTGCAGCATTATGTGCAGGTGAAAGGTTAGAGGGATAAATGATAAAGGGCGAGCGCAAAGTGATGAAGGAGGAGTCCAAGGTGCCTCCTGATTTACCTCATTTACAAGAGGCCCACGTAACACAGAAAGATCAAGAAATCTTCAACTCTTTGGGAAATACAGATTGGGTGTTGACATCACAGCTCTTCGCCCTCCTGTAAATACATTTGATAAAACATAGATCCTAGGATCACCACTTGGTCAATCTTCATGCCCTACAGTGATGACTGAAGTGTGTATGAAAAGTAGCACATTGAATTCATGCAGTGGGTGGAACACTTTTCTTTATTGGTGGAGTCTTGAATATAGTCCTGCCTACTATGATGGGCATCACTGCACCAAAATCCCAAAAAGAATGACACCTTTGCCAGGGCACGATGTAAGAAAAATGCATGTTGTACACGGTGCAACAATGTCTGTTCTGCGTTGCACACTCACGTTGCAGAGTGCAGCAGCAGAGCAGGTAAGGACAGAGTGAGAAGTGGGTGGCAGAGGGCGGATATTCCGGTTTGCCGGAAGTTCCAGTAGTTCTGAGGGCGGCCCGGGAAGAAGAGCGAGTGGAGTGGGGGGAAGGGAGAAGAGATGTGATTTCCGTGGGAAGCAAAATGTTTTGGCCATCCAGGTTCTGCCAGTTCCTTTTTTATAAAAAACAAATTAAAGGCATAATGTGGTGAATATTTATGCCTCCACTTGTACAGCATGATTACCAACACGTGTCTCTGAAGCAGAGGCTAAACACCTAGTTCATGCTTGCGAGCTCTGAAGGAGTAGCAGCGCAGTTATTTTCTGCAATTTGCCTATCAAGTAAAATGAAAAGGCTGGTCTTCACTGTGAAAAAAAGACAGACTTTGAAAATGGTTGCAAAAGGAAGTGAAATTATAAGTAGTAAATAATGAAGAAGTGGAACTCAGTGCCAGTTATTTCCCGCTTGCTTTGACCTGTGTGTACCAGTGGTTTATATATTTTCCCACACACCGCCGTTTCATGGGAACAATTTCCATTCACAGACTTGAGATGGCCAAAAGAGAATGACCATTGATGTAGCCTTGGTAAAATACTATGGGGGTCATTACAGGGTTGGCTGTAGCCGTGCCGGTAAATGCCACCAGAGTCATTCCAGCCCCAGCGGACCCGGTAATTCCCCTTCGCTGGGTGCCATAGGACTCCATGGAATGGGGAGGCCAGTACCACTCTAGGTCAGGCCTGCTGGCCGGAAAGGCACCTGGGAGCAGAACTCGTAGTTTTGCGGTCCAGTACAATGGTACAATGGTACCGGCAAGCTTACTGGTACCGTTGTTACCGGAAAGGCAACGTTGTAATGAGGCCCTATGAGTTTGTAGAGTTTCTTGGTTAATATAAAAAAAAGAACATTGTGAAATTAATTAGTTAGGTTTTACTCTAATGTTTTTGTATGATACACTCCAAAAGTATGACACTTACAGTCCCCTTTACCAAGTAGGAACAAAGTTTATTAGGTCCTCACAGAAAACTATGTTGTGCCAGTACACACAAAAAACCCGGGCACTTGTATTCCTTAAAGTGCAAAGTGTTTTATTTACCAATGATCTGAGCAAAAATCCATACTTTCATAGGCCAAACAATAGATGCCTGTATAAACGGATTTCAAACTGCCACGCGTTCCATCCACCTTGGGACTTCGTCAGGCTAATTGATAAAACAAACTACTCGATTCCATGATTTAAAACCGGAAACTATGTCACAGCATTTTGTCATGTGAAAAAAGTCAAATGACTTAAGAAATGCTTCGACAGAAATGTTAAAGCAATTCAGAGTGCCATATTGGAATGGAGTAATTCTTTAAGACAAGAAAATAGTAATGCCTAAACTAACAATTAATAAAATCAAGAGAGTCAGTCTCCAGAATACCATTTAAAAAAGAAAAATGACTGAGTTAAGTGCAAGTGCAAATACATTTTGAATCATAAAAAAACATTTTTTGTGCAAATTTGTGACATACATCACAAGCAATAAAGTACAAACCTGATTGACAGTGTTAACAGTAATTCAAAAGATGCAACATGAAATAGGGTGCACATTCAGAAAGCGTGGCAAGGGAGCCGTGTCTCCAAGAAGCCAGGAGAGTTCAGAGATGGGAGCTGAGCGGCCGGCTAATCAGTTTCCTCCATGCTCGAGCAAACTGTTTCCTCCCCTGAGCCGCAAGGCCGCCCAGGAGTGTCCGAGTGTCCGAGGGGCAGGTGGGCAAGAACCTGACTTCAACAAGCTGAAAACAGAAGGACGAGCAAAAGCTATCACAGGCTATCACAGGCGGTGAGTTCAAAGAAAGGGAGAGCCTGGTTTGTGATTCGTGCGATTGTAGAATGCTACGGTGTTACACACAAGTCTACGCATTGAAGGATAAAGACGAAACCTTGAATGTCTTTTGCCGGCGAGGGAGCCGATGAGAAACAAAGTAACGGAGTTGAGGCCGTGTGAGAAGGCACATTGTTAAATGCTTCTTGAAAGATAAGATAACAGAACAGTGAATAATGAAAGCGAAATGTGTTGAAAGCCATTGAACGGAAGGGCACGAGAGAAAGAGAGCGTACATAGATCGAGAAAGGCTAATGTGAAAGTGAATGGATATATTTGTTAAACGAGGAACAGAGTGGCAGTGGCCCTGTCCTAATGAACTATATGTTTTTGTGAAATAAGGAACAGAGATGCCAAAGGCCCATTCTGCGAAACCAAGTGCAAGAGGCACGGATATTAAGAAACCAATCCTATTGTCAGAGAGGTCACGCGTAGGGGTGAGAATACTGTGCGGTTGCGAAAGTCTCTGGCAAGGTGATAATAATAAGGACCCTGCTGTCGGAGTGGTCACGCATGGGGGTGATAAGTAGTGATGGTCTCTGATAGGTGAACATTGTGAAAGAGAAGTACAAAAGTTGGGGAAGGTTGGGGAAGGAGGTTCTCCCTAAGCTCTATGAAGTGGAGCTGTTTAGCTGGAAAGTGTTTCAGCAATGTTTGATTGTTTGAAGACAGCCTGTGTAAGTAACTAAGAAGAAACTTTGTGAATGTCTCTTTGCTTGACAATTGGGAGGGAAGCCTGAAAGAATCAATTGAAGAGAACTGTGATGCATATTGAACTGACATTGAAATAGGCGAGGGAAGCCTAATAGATTTATGGGAAATCTTTGAGCTGTGCATACTACCCACCTTGAAGGAACTTTGTAAGAACCCCATTGAACTGAACTTGCGTAAGGGAGTGGTGATCCACTTTCATTGGCATTCTGACATTCTTTTGATACACTCTTTATTTTCATACATTTCCCAATACTTTATTATACTTTGATGGTCGAGACTACTCCCATTATAGAATTAGGGCCAGTTAGGAAGTCTCCAACCGCAGTCAAACACAAAGGTGTTGAAAATGGTATCTTTGCATCTGTGTCCTTACTTGTGATATCATGCCTGCCTCACAATATATATTCACTGAAAAAACTTTAGTTAAAGTGCAGTTAAGTGGACCAGATTTAAAGGAAAAAAACTATTTTCAGCAGATGTGTGAAGTCATGACTAACTTAACTCGGCATGCTCCCATTGATGTCCCCAAAATACCATGTCCCCCATAGGGCCATTTTGTAAGTCATTGCTATTCCCTTCTCTTATAATATCTATGTGCTCATGTGGTTTAAAACAGGAACACGCAGAGTTAAGCTGGTCATGACTTCACACATCTGCTGAATTTCAAGGTTTTTTTTTTGCGTTAACTCGGTCAACTTAATTGCACTTGAACTAAAGTTTTTTCAGTGAATTTCAAGGGTTTTGTTATACCACCATTTTCTTTACGCCCCACTAGCCATGGGTTTCAGACATGGACAGTGGACATGACGTTGGCTATGACCATTGTACATGTTCCCCCAATATGTTTTGTTTGGACCCACTAGGTGACCGCGGTCTTCAGTCGTGCCACTGTACACTATTCACACCTTTATTTATTTATGTATTTATTTATTTATTGTTGACTTGTTAGGCGCTTATAGAGAAAGTAAAATACTGTTTCAAAGTGCCCACAGGATGAGGGGAGGGAACAAGGGAGTGAAGTACATTACAAAACACAATAATGAATAAGAGCAGTGGAGGGAAAAAGGAGGCAGGAACATACCTACTATGCCTTGTGAGTTTTCAGAATGTGGAAGTGCAGCAAGGAAAAGGGCAGACGGCATAAGTGCTGGGGAATCCTGGCTCATGGGTGAGCACAGATGAAGTGCTTGGGTTTTTGGATTCTAGATAGCCAGGGGCCACATTAGGAATAAGTGCAAACCATCAAGGCGGAGGGTGTACCAAGGCAAGTGTTGAGGGTAGACAGGAGCTGAGCTGATTGGGGTTGGGAGGTCAGAGACCCTGACAATGCATAAGGGCCCTGGACACCAATCGCCGCAACTGTGGGATTAGCAGAGCAGAGAAGAAGGGAAGAAGGAGGTGAAGAGGAAGGTCTTGAGGAGCTTCCAGAATTTAAGAAAGTCCCGCTCAAGGCGCAGGGGGAACTGTTCCATAGGAGTGAGCCAGCTGAGGAAAGCAATCGACCACCTACCCTCTGTTTAGCAAAGCGCTTTACACAGAGTTGGTTCCAGAGGAACGAAGTGGTCTAGCGGGAGAGTATTTAGTAAGATAAATTTGAAGATAGTGTGTCCCCGGACCCAGGTAGCCTTGTGGATGATGCAGAGGGATTTTAATTTAATCTGTGCAACAACCGTGAGGCAATGAAGACTTTTTAAGGCAGGAGAGATGCGGTCCCTGGGATTAAGGCCAAGGATAAATCTTGGTGCCCTATTCTGGATTAGCTGGAGGGGCTGCAGAGTGGAAGAAGGTAGATTCAGGAGGAGGCTATTGCAATAGTCAAGTATAGAGAGAACCAGGGCTTGGGTAACATGGAGCCTCAATGGTGCTTTCAATCTCCTCTATCTCCTGCTGGAGGGAAGTTGTGAAGTTGAAACAGTACAGGATATTTGCAGTAATGTAAAGCACAAAATCACCCTCTCATTATTCAGCACAAGCATGCATTAGCATGTATAATAGCGGTAGAGACACATGGGGACACGGAGATCACAGTGTATTCCTGACTTCGCCTATGTGACATCAACTGTACATGTAGGACTGTCACGTTTGAAAAGGGGGGGCGTCTGCCGTGCTGATGGCACACCAGTACAGAATGCTCCTCTATTGGACAGGCTCATAGGAGCACTATAGCTCCCAGCAGCCATCAGTAGTAAAGTGTCAAGCCCACATGAGGGGAAAGCCGTGATTTTGCACAGTAATGAAGCTGCAGACACAGAGGCGAAGCGAGCAGCTTATTTTTCAGAAATAGTTTAATTTGATACTCTGCCCAACAAACACATGCACACGCTCAGAATGCTATTGCGCGAAGGGCACAATTCATTGCCCATCACTCAAATATAAGAATTACAAGGATGGGCACCAGTAGAAGAAAAGGAGCTATGGGTGAGGAGAGGATGCTCGATATCTCCAACTGATGTGATGTGGCGACAGGAAAGAACTGGGAAACCAGTGATGCCCCAAACATTATTGAAACTACCCTTACACAGTTAAATCACTCGGCCCATTTGAGTAAAGAAGTTGTTGCAGCACAGATAGCAGAAGACTGGTTTTGCCCAAACTTGGCAGAGCATGTTGTTGCCTTTATGACTGACTGTCTTGTATGTAAACAATTTACTGCGTGACACACGCTGTGTGTAGTGAAAGGATCAATACCCCCATCCTAATGGGCCTTTCCAACAACTACACTAACTACACTTAGATTATGTAGATATGATCCAAATATGCAATGGTTACATGTACATGCTTGTTGAATTATGCTCATTTCATCATTGGATCGAAGCTGGTCCATGCTGACACCCTGATACCCTCAGTGCAGCAAAATTCCTCCTAAGAGAATAAGAGAGGTGGTCCCACAATGGGGAATGGGGTGCGAGGTCCTACTGTCCGACAACGGCCCTCACTTCGTAAACAAAGTGTTTGAGCACATAACAAACCTGGTGGGGATTAAGCACAAGTTTTCTTATGCGTATCACCCATAAGCAAATGGGATTTTGTGAGCACCCCAATGGCCTGTTCAAGGAGAAGATTGCAAAAATAAAGACAATTCTGAAAAAGGGATGACTCCATTGCCTACTGATCGCAATGTTTGCATTGCGCAATCAGCCCACATCTGTCCACCATTTAATCCCTCATGTGGTGGTGACAAGTCGACTCATTCATTTACCACTTGCTCCTCCCACTATAGCATTGATAGATGCCCAAAACGTTGCAGCTGTACTTGGAAAGGAAACGTATGAATATCTCACTTTGATGATAGCTAGTGCCTCTTCTATATCTCAACAGCTTGGGAGGTCGAAGAAGAGTGATGAAGACAACACACCAGTAGAGAAAAACAAACTCCTTAAAGTGCCTCTCCTGTATCCTGGTGACCGGGTATTGCTTAAAAATTTCACAAGGGCATGGCACAAACCTTGTTATCTAGGCCCGTATACTGTAGAGCAGGCAACTGACAAGGCAGTTAAGTTAATAGGGAGAAAAGCCTGGAACTATCTTGGTCAAGCCCTGCAGAGGTGAGACAAGCCCACCTCGCAGACGATAAACCACAAGAAGAAGAAGAACCACCGTGACAGATCCAGACGCTGTCAAGAGCTAGAGCTAGACAGGAAAATATTGAAAGCTAGATTATGCACACTGTCTTTTCCTTACACTAGGTAATCATTGTGAACGTTTTTGAACTGACATTTAACAAAAAGATTATACACCAGCACAGGCTTTAAGGAACATTTGTGAACTTACAGTAACCTTCAGACAAATGATACCCATGAAGATTTTCTTTTATGCTTTTATTCTCTACATAGTTTAGACATATCCAGCATTGGCAAGAGGAGGCATACCCGTCATTACTTTGCTCAACAGTCCAAAAGTACGATTTGTTTGTGAAAGATTGATTCTTGCGTCATTAGCTCAGTACTATCGTGGGAGAGCTTGACTACCCTAACAAGTGATAACTATGAATTTTAAGAATGTAATGTGGTATGTGGAATCTAGGTACAATCTGCTGTCTATATCTCTTTACCCTCTTTGCATTGCAAAATGTTTTGTTGCACACACACATTGAAACCTAGGTTAACGAACCCAATTCCCACTGTTACTGTGTCAGACCCAAACAAATACCCAGTGCTGCCCAAGGAGTAAAAAGACTGAGGCGAAGCACAGATGTAGATTTTGAACAGGTAAATGCCTATTTAGCTAATTCAGCCCATATGTCCAATAACGTATGGTATCAGCACATGGTGAAGGTGGGGAGAGAGGCAATGAAAGAAAGCTGCTGCTTGTGTTCTCTCATCCCCTACGCCATGAGGCTTCCAGAACATTCATAGCCACAGAGGTTCCAGCAGCCAGAGCACAGTGCCTCATGCACCTAGCGCTCTGCAACACAATAGGCCGCTTCCAAGGGAAATGTGCCACACTATGATGGATGTCACAGAAAAGGTTCCGGTATGAAGACAGTTATATAAAGACACAGGAAATGATAGATGACTATTGGAGTTCAGACAAGACAATCAAATATGTTCCAGATGGTCCAAACAAAGGAGGAGCTAGGATAGTGACTGAAAAGGAGCTGCAATGTCCAAAGACAGGGAAAAAAGAGATGGGAGGCCTATCAGGAGGCTGGGAGAGACCTCAATTGCTGGTGTATGGACAATTGTACACAGGAGAAGGATGGATGGAGGAGATGAAGGTAACAAAACACATGCACTCCTAACAGTTCCAGTAGAAGTGGTACAGAAGGAAAATGATGACTGTCTCAAGGAATGGGTGGCTAGTGGCAAGTTGCTCACATGGCTAGAAAATGAAGCTGGTCCTACAGCAATTGTAGCACTCGAGAATGCTTCCCTATGTTTCCAGAACAATTGTCCTGTAAAGGTTGGGGAAAATAAAGGTTGCAAGTGGACATTGAAGATACCAGGAATGAAGGTTGGCACAGCAATAATGAACCACTAATAGGCCTGCGGCTCCAGGACCTACATGCAACTACCACCAGACTGGGGGGAATATGTTTCTTAGTACAGCTGAACACACCAGTTTTAGTAGTGTCACGGAAAGACATACAAGCAGAAGGGTTGCCCAAAATGGATGCACACCAGAGGAAAAAGAGATCTGTGAAGCTGGCAAGAGTAAAGAGAGGAAACTATGTGTCATCAACGATGGAAGATGCACTGGATGCAATACCACTAGAGCACAGACTGTTCAGCAAAACTGAAATATTCTTTGCATCACTAGTTCCAGGAGTTAAAGCCATCATGAATGCTAAATCGCTCTATATTACCAGGTGGCAAGCGTTGCAGACAATAAACTCAATGGTAAAAGGGTTTAACGCCATCAAGGAAAAACTGGAAGCCTTCAGACTGATGACCCTACAAAACAGATACGTTCTGGACATCCTTACTGCAAAGGAGGGAAGTGTGTGCACAAAGATTGAGCCTGCTTGCTGTCACTACATATCCTCCCACGACAGAGAGACTGGGGCACTCATAGAAGCAATAATGCAGTTATCAAACGTATATATATATATTGTTGAACATTGTCTTTACTATATGTAATGCCTACTCTGTACTGTTTTTCTTGCAAATTTGTAATCATGACAAGAGCCTGGATGCCCCAGGGCCAGGTGGCGCTATACAAATAATAAACTAAACTAAACTAAACTATATGCCAAGATGGAGGAGATAACTAATCCAGCAAGAGAAGATGAAGATTGACTGTCGTCTATCTTTTCCTGGATACCGAAATGAACGGCAAGCAGACTGAAAGTACTCCTAGCCACCCTGGTACTGGTACTACTGGAATTCTGTGTTATTAGAGTACCTATAACAAAGTGTAAGAAGACCTCTGAGAAGACGGTATTGGTGAAAATCATGCTAGAACTAGAAACAAAAGCAGACAAAGGAACATAGACATTTGAAGTATTTCAGCCACACATGAAGCAATGTCCTCTGTTCCCTTCGGGCACCAAGTTCACGTTTCTTCTGGATCCAGGTAATTATGTGGAAAAATGGGTGTGGTGTGGTCCCAATGGAGATTGCTGCTATGACTTGGAGCTTAGACTAACAGGTGAAGTACTGTGGTCACTTGGGAGGCATGGCAAAAGTATGGATCCCAAAACTGTATCTGAACAGAGAGAATGGACAAGGCAGTGTGGTTGAATTATTGAACAGAAGGGGGATTGAAAAGGGAGACCTAAACATAGCCGTTGTTACACCCAACTCACTTCCATCACAGAGACAGGGAATTGAGCACTGCACATCGTTTATGGCCCCATCTCTTTCATCATTGATGTACCACAAGTGGAGGAAGCGCTAGTCGCTTAGACAGCCATTCCGACCATACCCTAATGGTGTCACTGAGGACATAAGCTTGCAGTCAATGGAGCAGGTCGTCTGATTGAGACTTTGCAGAAGCTAATGACGTCACGACTGAACCATGACATAGAAGCCTTATACATGAAGAACATATGCATCCCTTCAGAAAGTTACATAAACACTTTTGATTACATTTCTGGCAAAAATGAAGAACAAGTTTGTTTGTTTGTTTGTTTGTTTATTCATTTGTTAAGCACACCAGACTCGTGAGTAAAAGGGCGCAATGACAAGGAAATGCAAGGCTTACATAGTTACGTATACACAGGTTACAGAATTTACATATAGCTAGATGAACAATTTTTGCATGACTACAGGATATATACAATATGAACAATAGGGCTGAAGCAAAGGTACATGCACTAAGGATATAAGGCTTATATGGTTACATATACACAGGCAACAATATTTACATAAAGAACGAATATAGCAAGATATACTGTTATCTTGATTGCAGGATAGTGTCCTCAGGGGAGAGGGTGATGGGAGTCTAAGGATTGGTGTTAGTGATGTGTTTTATTAGGTTTCTCCTGAAGAGTGGATATGGTTGGTCAGCTCTCAACTCGTGGGGCAGTGAATTCCAGCTTTTGGCTGCCTTAACAGTGAAGCCATTGCCCCCGATGGTAGTGAGTTTGTATTTGGGGATATTTAGGCAATTGGTCTTCCCACTTCTAGTTGGTCTGAGAGAAGTTCTTCTCTGAAGTTTGTCTATGGGGAAACTAGGGGCCGCATTGTTCAAGGCTTTGTGTGTCAAAGAGAGTGTTTTTAGAAGTATTTTATTGGATGTGGAGAGCCATTTGTGTTGACGTCTCCAGGCAGAAATGTGGGTTTTCTTGTTTATGCCAAGGGCTGCTCTTAAGGCGTTATTCTGTAGCGTTTGGAGCTTTTGAATAGTAGATTTGTTAGCCCCAATGTAGAGGGCATTGCAATAGTCGATTCTAGAGAGTATAAGAGCTCTAGCCAGGATCAGACAATTATTGTCAGAGAGGAACGGTTTACCAGCTCTAAGAATTTTGCATGTGTAAGCCGTAGCCGAGGTAAGGGATTTGACCTGCTTGTCAAAGGAAAGTGTGGAATCCAAGTAAAATCCAAGGGTTTTTACTTCCTTGGAGACTCTAATAGTATTGCTGTCAATATTGAAGGATGAATATTCTTGACCTCATTTTTTAATATTGGCCTGCGAACCCAATATTATTAGTTCAGTCTTATCATCGTTCAAACATAGACCGTGAGTGGCCATCCATGCTTGAGTGATAAGGTAAACCTTGTTCATTAAGCCCATGTCCGTACCGTAATCCCCAGAAAGTGGTAGGAGAATCTGGCTATCATCTGCATAGTTAGTGTAGGTGATACCCAGCTGGTCCAGATCATCGAACAGTGGCTTAGTGAAGATGTTGTAGAGGGTAGGCGAGACACAGGATCCTTGGGGAACACCACATAGGATGGGTGTAGGATCGGCCGATGCTGAGGGGGAGAAGACTCTCATGGTCCTCTCACTCAGGAAGGACTCGATCCACTTGATAGCATCCGTGGAGAAGTGAGCTGCAGAGTCAAGGTGCCGACATAAGACCTTGTGGTTGACCAGGTCGAATGCAGCGGAGAGGTCGAGTAGGAGCAGGAGTACTGTCCTTCCTTTGTCTCTCAACTCGTCTATTTGGGACTTAAGGTCGATTAGGGCAGTCTCAGTTCCGTGCAGTGGACGGAAGCCAGATTGTCTGTTGCCCAGGAGTTTGTGCAATTCTAAATGCTTCTGAATTTGAGTGTAGGCGGCTTTATCCAATATTTTTAATAAAAATGGGACCGTGGTAATAGGCCGGTAGTTTGTAGGAATGAGGGGATCAAGTGTCTGTTTCTTGGGGAGTGGTAGCACCCAGGATTGCTTGAGGTTGGCAGGTATAGTACCTGTGGCAAATGAGGCATTTATCAGTTTGGTTATAAATGGGAAGAGTTCTCTAGCAGCATCTTTTATTAGCTGTGCAGGGCAGATATCGCATTTGCAGTTTGAGGGCTTCAAAGATAGGATAATATTTTCCCTCTAGGATGGACATTTTAGAGAAGTGGAATGTGGTATTATGTGCCGGTGGTGGCTCATTGGGCAGGGGAGTGTTAGGCGAATGCAGTAAGTTTAGAGACTTTTTTTTTAGTTGAATTTTATTCTGAAGTGTGTCAATTTTATGCGCTAAGGCTTGTTGTATATCTGTACACCAAGATTTGTCCTTGGTGCAGACGTCCGGGATAGCAATAGGGGACTCTAGTTCTTTGATTGTGCAGAAGAGTTCTTTCATGCTTGAGTTTGAGTTAGCAATACGTTCGTCGTAGGAGTCGCGTTTTGCTTGGCAGATTTCCTTTTTGTAATGTGAGGAAAGTGCAGTTAATTTAGCTTTATTCTCACTAGAGGGGCATAGTCTCCAATTTGTTTCACTTTTGTTCTTTAAGGTGCAAAGGTCTTTGAGTTGAGGGGTGAACCATTTGTTTAGGTGGGCTATGGGTTTGCTCGGTCTGAGTTTGATAGGAGCAATTTTATCCAATGTGGTAAGCATGATATTGTTGAATTCCTGAACTAGGCTGCTGGGGTCGAGATTATCAGGCAGTGCGTTGAGAGTAGGCAGTATGGCGGGGATAATTCTTTCTACCGTAATACTTTTATTACTTCTGGTTGGGCATGGTGGTGCTCGTGGTCGAGCCAGAGGAGTGGGTCTGATAGTAGATAAGTGAAAGGAGATCAGAGAATGGTCTGTCCATGCTAAAGGCAGGATGGAAGTGATAGTGGCAGAGCAGTTAAGGTCCGCTACCCAGTCCAATATTCTCCCTTTAAGGTGGGTGGGTGTGGTGACTTTTTGGGTAAGGCCTAGTGCTTTGATCGTGTTGGCTATGTCGGTGGCATTTTTGTCCGTTTGGTCGTTAAATCCTAAGTTGAAGTCACCTAATATAAGTAGTTGCGTGGTAGGTTTCAGGTTGTTCATAATTATATTATGCAAGTCTTCCTCAAAGGTACCAAGAGGGCCGGGT
This sequence comes from Ambystoma mexicanum, assembly GCF_040938575.1. Taxonomy (NCBI): domain Eukaryota; kingdom Metazoa; phylum Chordata; class Amphibia; order Caudata; family Ambystomatidae; genus Ambystoma; species Ambystoma mexicanum. The sequence goes on from NC_090921.1 coordinate 467,441,260, forward strand.
GGTCTGTATATAAGGTGTATGGTAATGGATTGCGAATTGTTTATCTGAATTTTGGCAGTGAGGGTTTCACATGATTGTAGAGGCTGGGTAGGGGCTAGTCTGAGACCAAGAGCCGTTATAGAAATAATAGCAATGCCGCCACCTCGTGCATTATCACGGTCTTGTCTGATTATGGTGTAGCCATCAGGGACAGCTGGCATGAGGGCAGGTCCTGCTGCATTATGGAGCCAAGTTTCCGTAGTTGCAAGATAATCCAGGTTCCCTTCCGTAATTAAATCGGCAATATCCGTAGCGTGAGCGACTAGTGATCTAGCATTAAGGAGCGCTCCCTTGAGAGGGGGGGCTTCAGGAGTTTTGTTAGCTCCCTTGAGAGGGGGGGCTTCAGGAGTTTTGTTAGCTCGGATGGGTTTGTCTACAGTGGGGCAAGCTTTTGGTTGGAGGTTATTAAGCTGGAGGGTGTTCACCTTCAAGTAGATGTTTGAGTAGGCCATTTAGGTTGGCTGTGCAAACGTGGGTTAGGTTTGTAGTTGGTTTTGAGATTGGAGGCCGGAAGGGCTCTTCTCAGTGGTTCGTGTAGTTTGGCTAGTCTTGCGCGGAGTCTGTTGTTTCTATTGGATATGGTACAAGGTAGGGAGGCATAGAGTATTGTTTCTTGGGCCTTGCAGAATGTGGAGAGATTGGGTTGCATAGCGTTAGTAGTGTGTTGGCAAAAGTGTGAGGTAGGTGTTGGTGACTGATCGATGTGATCTTGATTGCTAGGGACAACCTGTGTGACTATAGCCATGATGCAGAGGACTAATGCTAGGTATAGCATTCTTCCAGTTCCAGTGGCAGGAGAATGTGGTCTAATGGCGACCAAAGGGCACAACACAGGGCTCAGCATGGGTCAGATGTGGTCTAGTGGTGACCATAGGGCACAACACAGGGCTCAGCATAGGTTAAATGTGGTCTACTGGCGACCGTAGGGCACAACACAGGGCACAACATAAGTCAAGTAGCGACCAAAGGGCGCAGCATGGGTCAAATGTGGTCTAATGGCGACCATAGGGCACAGCACAGGGCTCAGCATAGGTTAAATGTGGTCTACTGGCGACCATAGGGCACAACACAAGGCACAACATAAGTCAAGTAACGACCAAAGGGCGCAGCATGGGTCAAATGTGGTCTAATGGCGACCATAGGGCACAACACAGGGCTCATCATAGTTAAATGTGGTCTACTGGCGACCATAGGGCACAACACAAGGCACAACATAAGTCAAGTAGCGACCAAAGGGCGCAGCATGGGTCAAATGTGGTCTACTGGCGATCATAAGGCACAGCACAAGGCACAACATAAGTCAAGTAGCGACCAAAGGGCGCAGCATGGGTCAAATGTGGTCTAATGGCGACCATAGGGCACAACACAGGGCTCAGCATAGTTAAATGTGGTCTACTGGCGACTATAGGGCACAACACAAGGCACAACATAAGTCAAGTAGCGACCAAAGGGCGCAGCATGGGTCAAATGTGGTCTACTGGCGATCATAAGGCACAACACAGGGCACAACATAACACAACATGCTTATGACTCACTTAGCTCGAGAACGCACACGCAATTCTGCTGAGCAGAAACCTGCAAGTCGCATACACATACATATGACCTGTTTGCTAACGCTAAGCGCAACTAACAAGGCCGGCCATTCGAGATGGTAATTTAACGGGAACATGCAGTACCTTCTGGGTCATTCTCACTACCTTGCTAGTTGTGCTTAGCTGGTGACTTTCTGGAGCGCAAAGGCTGAGAAGACACTCTCTGACCAATCATTTTCACCTTTCATGTTAAACTCACACTTTGTAGCCCAATAGCAGTACACTAACCTGAGATATCATAGTCGCAACACTTAGGGGGTGGTCGCAGGAGGAGCCACCAGATATCCTTATCAAATACCTGAACTAATACTCTATATATCAAATACATAGCTGAACTTACTAACCAATCACATTCCATGGTAGGTTTTCATGATGTATCATTATTTTGTGATGTCATACAATAACAAAAAGGGCTCTCAAGCTTGAGAACGTTGGAAGAAGTCATGGAGAATTGCTGTATTGTCCATGGCTGTACCACTGCATGAGAGCTCTCTAATAAAGCAGTTCCCCACTCCCTTCTCCTGCCACTCCTCCTTGTGCCACCCCTATGGCCCCTCTGCCACCTCCGACGGTTGTACCACACACATGTACCCCTCCTCGGAAGACCTTTAAAAGTGGTAACCTGATCCACTTAACTACCCTCAACTCTCGCTCTGCCGTCAAACACTCCTCTCACATCTGCCTTCTCTTTGAAGACCTCGACCTAGACGTCTTTGCTTTCACCGAGACATGGATCATTGCCGGCTGTGTCACGAGTTTTGACACTCTCCTCCCTGAGGGCTACAAGATCCTCTCTAAGCCAGGCCTAACCGACCCGGTGGTGGAGTTGCTCTGATCTTCCCTGAGTGGGTCCCTGATACTTTCATACCCATTCAGGCCTACTCCTCCTTCATATGCCTTGTCTGCAGGGTTGGTGTCTCTCTTGGCCTCTCTCTGACTCTGGCCACCATCTATAGGCCCCCTGGCCAGGTCTCCCACTTCCTCTCTGAATGGGCTGACCTTACCTCTTCTCTCCTTGCTTCCTCCTCCAAGCTTCTCCTCCTCGGAGAATTCAATATTCACTTCCACTCCCCTTATGCAGCCTCTGGGCTCTTACGCAACCTCTGTGACTCTCTTTCCCTCTCAAATGGGAAGAGCGGAGTGGGTGCGAGCAGTCGCCGGTAGTCCTGTGTGCCCTGACTACAGGCCAAGCCATGCCAGGTCCTGTGGGCCTCCAGTGAGTTGTTTCTATTTATTTTAAAAATAATTTTATTGTTCGCGCTCCGAGCGCGTTGTACTGCCCCCTGCCCCCTCCCCCTGCAGCCACTTCCTGGTCCTCCTCTCTCTTCCCACCTCCCTGCCCGCCCACACCCCCTCTCCTTCATCTCCTCCTTCTGCCTTAAGCTGACCCTCCTGGGCAGCCCCCCTGCCAGGCAGGCCCCTCGGCTAAGGGCCCCTTAGGCAAAGGGCGACTTCTACGGTTGCGGCTACCGTTGTGTCTGCAGGGGTCCGCAGGGGACGCCAGGCACCAGTTATCATGGTTAGCTCCACCTGCTCTCCCGACCCACCCCTCCTACACCCATGTCACTTAATTACGCATTGTGCCAATACTTACTGTTGTTTTCTTGCACTGTGGTAAACTAGGCCTTTTTCCTCCCCTCTCAGGATTCTCAAACTTAGGTGGCCTCGTCACCGGTTACCTAATACGCATTAACTGTTGTTTTCTTGCACTGTGGTAAACTAGGCCTTTTTCCTCCCCTCTCAGGATTCTCAAACTAAGGTGGCCTCTCCACCGGTTACCTAATACGCATTAACTGTTGTTTTCTTGCACTGTGGTAAACTAGGCCTTTTTCCTCCCCTCTCAGGATTCTCAAACTTAGGTGGCTTCTCCACCGGTTACCTAATACACATTGGCCCTCATTACGACCCCGGCGTTGGACCATGGTGCTAATGGCACCATGGTCCATGCCGGTAACTTACCGACTCCACGATGACGGAATGGGGAATTACCGCCCCATTCCGAGGTTGGCGGGGCGGTAATTCCCCATGCCGCCATGGCCTTTCCCCATTCCCATTTTTGCCCCATAGGGCTCAAATGGAATGGGGAAGGCGCTAAGTTGTTTCTATTTATTTTAAAAATAATGTTATTGTTCGCGCTCCGAGTGTGTTGTACTGCCCCCTGCCCCCTCCCCTTGCAGCCACTTCCTGGTCCTCCTCTCCCTTCCCACCTCCCTGCCCGCCCACACCCCGTCCCCTTCATCTCCTCCTTCTGCCTTAAGCTGACCCTCCTGGGCAGCCCCCCTGCCCGGCAGGCCCCTCGGCTAAGGGCCCCTTAGGCAAAGGGCGACTCCTACGGTTGCGGCTCCCGTTGTGTCTGCAGGGGTCCCAGGGGACGCCAGGCGCCAGTTATCATTGTTAGCTCCACCTGCTCTCCCGACCCACCCCTCCTACACCCATGTCACTTAATTACGCATTGTGCCAATACTTACTGTTGTTTTCTTGCACTGTGGTAAACTAGGCCTTTTTCCTCCCCTCTCAGGATTCTCAAACTTAGGTGGCCTCGTCACCGGTTACCTAATACGCATTAACTGTTGTTTTCTTGCACTAAAAGCAGGCGTTAAAGTGTCACCCGCAAAGGGACCTCGTAATCAGGCGTTGAGGGTTTAACGGCGCCGCCACCTTTTACGGCGCCGTTAACCCCTTAACGCTGGGTTGTAATGAGGGCCATTAACTGTTGTTTTCTTGCACTGTGTAAACTAGGCCTTTTTCCTCCCCTCTCAGGATTCTCAAACTTAGGTGGCCTCTCCACCGGTTACCTAATACGCATTTACTGTTGTTTTCTTGCACTGTGGTAAACCAGGCCTTTTTCCTCCCCTCTCAGGATTCCCAATCTTAGGTGGCTTCTCCCTTGTTCCATATTAACATCGGCACACCCACTCCCTCCTTCCCTGCAGCTCTCTGGCTGGCCTCTCTTGGCCCTCCATTAATGGTGGCACCCATTGGGATGACCTCTTGGCCTCCTTCCACTCCTCTAAGGCCATCATTAATGTCTACTCTAATGGTACTGTCTTGGTCCAAGGCCTTCAGGCCAACCTTCACCTCTTTGATAGACACTTCCTGTGCCTTATCAACTTCCTTTCCTCTCCTGCTGTCCCCACTCCTCTGTCCTCGGCTACCTTGCCTCCCCCCTCCCTCCCTGCCCCTGCTTGTGCTCCTTCTTCACCTCCGCAGGGCTTACCTCTGATCTGTACCCCTCCCCGGAAGTCCTTCAAGGATGGAAACCTTCTCCACATTGCCACTCTTAACTCTCGCTCTGCTGTCAAACATTCCTCTGATATCTGTCGCCTTCTTGAGGTACTGGACCTTGATGTCCTCGGTCTCACTGAGACATGGTTCATGGCCAGCTCTGTCACCAGCTTTGACACACTCCTACCTGACGGCTACAATATCCTCTCCGTGCCCAGGCCCAACCGTGCTGGTGGGGGTGTTGCCATTATCTTCCCTGAGTGGATTCCTGCCACTGTCACTCCTACGCAGACCCACTCCTCTTTTGAATGCCTTGTCTGCCGACTCTCTCTCTCTCCTAGCCATTCCCTTACTGTGGCTACTATCTATCGGCCACCCGGCCAAATTTCCTCCTTCCTCTCCGAGTGGGCGGACCTCTCCTCCTCACTCTTGTCCTCAACCACTCAACTCCTCTTTCTTGGAGACTTCAACATCCACCTGGGTGCCTCTTGTCCCTCCTCTGGACACTTTCACGACCTCTGCGACTCTCTCTCACTCTCTTGGAGAAGCTCGGCATCTTCCAGCTTATTCACCACACTGAATATGTTGGTTGTCTATGCGACCACCAGTCTGGCTTCAGAGCTACCAGAGGCACATAAACTGCTCTCCTGATCTCATTTGAACTTATGCTCTCTAATATCAATTCCAGCTCTCCTTCCATTCTCATCCTTCTTGACCTTTCCTCTGCCTCTTATACGGTCAATTATGCCACCCTGATAAATCGGCTCTGTGATAATCTTGGCATCACGGACCTGGCTCTGGAGTGGTTGAACGCCTTTCTCATGGACCGACCTTCCCAGGTTCAACTGGGCCCTTTTCTCTCCACCATCTCACTCTCCACCTGTAGAGTCCCTCAGGGCTCTATACTCTCACCTTGGCTGTTCAACAGCTACCTGGCTCCTCTAGCCCACTTGATCTCCACCTTCTCTCCTGACTTCCAATGTTATGCGGAGGACACACAGCTCTCATTTAAACCTCCCTCCTCCAACCTCCTCCTCTTCCTCTCTCATTCCTGACTTCTGTTCAGGTATGGTGCTCTGTTAACGGTCTCTGCCTTAATGTCAGTAAGATAGAGAACCTTCTCATTGGTACCCCTGCTCCCTCTTTCCCTCCCACACTCTGTCTGCCCTCCATGGACCCCCTCCCCTCACCCTCCTGTGAGGCAAAAACCCTTAGTGTCCTCTTCAACTCCTCTCTCTCCTTCTCGCCTCACATCACAGACCTTGCCAAGAAGGCCCACTTTCAGCTGCACATCCTCAGAGGAATTCTCCTTTTCCTCACCCTCCACCAGAAACTCAGTGTCTTCAGAGCTTTGACCTCTCCAGTTTGGACTACCGCAACAGTCTCTTCCTTATCTGCCTAACTCCTCCCTTCGCCCCCTTCAACTAATCCAGAATAGGACTGCAAGACTTATCCTTGGCCTCAAGCCCAGGGACTGCATCTCTCCAGCCTTAAAATCTCTCCACTGGCTCCTGGTTGCTGCAAGGATCATGCTCAAGACTCTCTGCATCATCCACAAGGCTTTCTGGGGCCTGGGACCCTACTACATATCCATCTCTTTCTCCCTAAATACCTTCCTGTTAGAGCCCTTTGGTTGTCTAGCTCTAACTCTCTGCAGATTAGACGCTTTTCCAAGCAGTGCATTGAGGGCGGGGAGGGGTAGATCTCTCTCCTCTGCAGGTGCCTCCCTCCGGAATGGCCACCCTGCCCCTCTCAGACTGGAACCGGATCTCCTTAAGTGCCAGAAGCTTCTCAACACCTTCCTTTTCTCTTCTTCCTTCCCTCTCCCCCTCCCCTGCTAATGTCCCAGTCCGATTCTTTACTGGCTACCTTGTTCCTTCAGAGTCTTCAGGGCACCAGGCCCCCCCTCTGCTCTCTCAGGGTTTACCTTTCTGCATTCCTAGAATATGAGCTGTACAATGTATTGGACCTCCTTCTGCCAGTACTGCAATTTTGCTTTGTTTGCCATGTAACCCTTTTCTGCCAGGATTGTCAGCAACTGTATTGAGTCTTTTCGGCATTGCTCTTCTGACCTGTTGCAGATTAACATGTCTTCTACATATTGAATGATCGTGCTGTCTAGGTATATGTTCCCCATGTCCTGGGGAAAAACCCTGTTGACTATAGACAGTGATTCACGATACCCTTGGATAAGTCTTGTATGTTTCCACTTTTGGTTTCTATATAGGAATGACGTCAGATCCTGTGACTCCTCATGGAGTGGGATAAAGAAGAAAGCGTTCTTCAAACCTACCACCGTGAAGTGAGTGGCGTCTGTTGGAACGCTGCACAGTATTGTCATGGCACTAAGATCCCTTGCTGCTCTAGTGTGGAAATTGTCTCTAAAATAACTTCATCCACCTCCCTGGATAAGGGATATAGTTTTGCGCTTGGTAAGATTGTGCCTTGCTTGAGCTTGATTTTAACTGCTCCTATACCTTTGAGTAGGCCAATGTCGTATGGACTGTTGGGTCACAGTATGCTTGGTACTCATGCCAAATCTTCAAGGAAGGGCTGCAGCACCTCTTTCTTCTCTGTGGAACTTGCCTGTAATGGACTATCATCCAATACGTAATATTCATGTAAAACACTGTCTCAATGGTTGAGTAGTCGTCTTTAAACAATTCCTCATCTGTCAAGTCGTCAGCCTGTATCCTTCTCCCACCACGATTACTGCTCTCCATGCTCGTCCTGTATCATCAGTCCCGTGTAGTAGTATCCTTTCATCTCTCGCTATGACCGTCTCTAGCTCAAGTGGAAACACCTTTCCTTTGTCCTCATCTAGGGAGACTTTTGGTCAGAACAACACTTTGTTGCGTAGCCTAAGAAGCTTGCCTTGTATCCCTGGACGCGATGCTAGTAACACTTCCACTCCGTATTCAAATAGCTTGGGGTCTACAGGCACCTACCTCTGTACAGTCCGTCCACAGAATGCTTAAACGAGTTCTCACGCATTCACGTAATAGATTGCCTGGGTAGAATATACTATCCCTTGCTCACCAAATGAGATGGTCATGTTGAGTTTGCTCATCATGTCCCGCCCATTATGTTAACTGGCGTCTGGCAGGAATATAACAGTGGCATGGTAAGATCGTGCTCCCCAATGGTGATTGGCAATTCGTCAGTGAATGGAACTAAATATGTAGCCCCAGAAAAACTTAGAGCATTCATGGCAACGCTTGAAATTGGGTATTTCCCCTCCCTAATAGAGGCTCTGGTCACCCCCGTACCAACGAGAAAGGAAAAGGTCTTGTCACTTATGGTTACCCATACACGTGGTTCCTCGTTCGGGTCGGTTGTAACAGATAGGATCGAACACATCAGGTCTGTCTGTGAGCTTTCCTATTGTGGATATAAAGTCATCCCTCTCACCGTAAATGGTTTTCCCCCTATCACAGTGGCTCCTTCCAGTCGCTGTGTGGGAGTCTGTAATGTGGTGACGGCATGTCCGACAGCTACAGTGCTCTGCTGAGCCGGTGCTTGCAATGCTGTTTGTGGTGGCTGTGTACACCCAGGTCTGCTGAGCATATGGTGTAGGCTGTTGGAACTGTTCTGGTGCATTCTGCATCAGTGCCACTTGCGGTGCATATGTCTGCATCTGTGTGTGGTCTTAGGCATAATAGGCGGGTTGCTTAGTGTTATGCATTGGCAGGTATGTCACCTCTCCACCCTGCTATGCCCCTCTACACACTCGGGATATATGGTCTATCTTTCTGCATGTCCAGCATTGCGGTGGACCTCCCTAGGTCTGGGTTGTCCCCATCCCCATTAAACATTAAACCTGTCTTCTCTCTGCTGCACCAGGTGCACTTCTCCACCCCCCCTGAGCACACCTCCTCTTCCCTTAGGCCAATAGTGCCCGTCCCCTCAGCCTGCGGAATTTTCCCCTGCCGTTGGCTGCCAATACTGGGCATTCAGAATTACCACCCCATCTCTCCTTGGCAACATTGCTCCTTCCATTGTGTATGTTGACAATATTTTCTGAACTAGCTTTGTTTCTTCTTGCTTTCTCTCCCTGCATTTGTTTCTTGCGTTTTCTTGCATGAGCCGGCAGTAATGTGCTATAGTCAATTGAATTTCTGACCAAGGCTTGGCCTCCATCCCCACTAACTTCTTTAACTGCTTCTATATCTGTTCTGGTAGTGTGAGAAACCTGAAGGTGTCTCCCTGACTAGTCCACGGGGATCTGTCATCCAGGTGGCCAGGACACAGCATTCGCTATTGGATCCAGTTCCTGGGGGTGGACCAGTGAGGGAGGATCCCCTGGATGGGGGGTGCTCGGGGAGTGGAAGTGGGACACTGATGTGTGAGATGCGGTATCCTCCTTCTTATAACACCTTTTCCCATCCTACCCAATAGGATACTCAGACACTCTATCCCCCGTCCCTTTTCGGCACTAACACTTTCACACGCCACGAAAGAAAGCGGACGAACACCAGAGCCATTTACCTGACATGTGCCACCACAAGGGTCAGGCTATCGACCTAAATCACACACACACACCTGATGCCCCTTTCCTTTCCCCACAGGGATAAAAGGTGGAGCACGAGAGCACAATTCGAGCAAGGCAGACCGCATGATGAGAGAAATAACTCAGCACGGCAGTTCAAGAGGAGGAGCAAGACGGGCAAATCGAGAGGGTGACAAGGAGAAAAACTACATTGCCCTTTCCAAGCCAGGCCCATGAAACCTCCACGGAAGGAAATGTAAGACCGCAAACAATAGCCAGCGTGTGTTGTAGCAGATGTCAACGGTGCACAGGGCCCTCCTCCGCTGATTACCAAGCCAGGGATATACACCATTGTATTGGCCTTGCCTCAAGAAGCAAGAAAGACCAAGCTATTCATTAGAGCCAGTGAGTCAAGGGGAGAGCCGATAAGAAACCGAACTGTGTTGAACGAAAGTAGCAAGCGGCTAATTGGAAAAAGTACAAAGAACTGTTGATACGAAAGGGGAAAACCAGCTACTGAGGGTGCTCACTCGGGAAACTCTGGGCGACTACCCTATTGTTGAAACTACCGTTACCAGTAGGCCTTGGGAAAAGGCGTGAAAGGGGTCAAAGTGGTCATACAGGGGTCTCTCGACGGAGGGAAGCTAATATTCGAGAAGGATCTGAGCCCAGAAGAGGGGGATCCGAGGGTGAGAATGCATCACCAACGTACAAGCAGAAAGGAACTTTTGATTGTTATTTTTGGAATACCTCAGGTTCTCAGAGGCAAGAGACTTTTTTATTGAAAAGAGACTTAACTATCGAAGGCTCTGATAGCTAAGAGCAGAACTGTTGGAGCATGCTGGGAAAGCTCAAGCGTCTGCTGTGCTCAGGATTCCTGCCTTGTCCCGTGCTCAAAACGTAGGGAAGGGAGACCCCGACTACCACATCCTGACTTATTATTTATGAACACTTATTTCTTTCTAATGAACCTCATCCCATACACTTTGTATTTAGCGTAAGGATTGGCAATAGGTTTTTCTCAGTATAGGCCCTTTTATTTTGACAAGACACCACAAGGACTGCCTTGTTATTATTTGATGGTTGTAGCTTGCTCCCATCTTTAGATTTAGGTTAAGATTAGGCGTTTTTCCAACCCGCATATACAGTTTAATAAACACCATTGAACTGTGATCACTTGTGTCTGTCTTTACTGTTGCCACCATGAGTTCCTTACAGTAGTCCCTGTCTTAATATATGATAAAATAAGCCCATAATTTTGTCCCACGGCTCTCTCATCTCGAGACACCAATGTTCTTGTATCTCCTGAATATATCGAAGTGGGTCTTTGTCCTCATGCATTTTGCATGCAAAATTGCACTTATGTCAAATGTGTCTAGGTACTGTACGCAAAGAGCCTACCATACAGCTGGTCTGCAGTTATTAAACGGCACCCCATCATGTGCAGTGTTCGGTGCAGTCACTCCGGGATACCCTGCCTGTTTCCAAACGTCGTCAGCTACCTCCCTAAGAGTGGCTGCAGCAAGCTCTTCATGTCACCCACTGCCAATGTCGTCCCTGCAGTCAGTCTCTCTAGCTTGTAAATCTATTTCCCTGCTCGTGCAGTCACTGAGGGTAACTTATTTATGTATTTATTTTATTCATATATTTTATTTTTACATTTCTAATGCGCCTAAGCTCACAGGCATCAAAGTGCACAGAAAGACACAGAAAAGAAATGGGACAGTGTAATTCAGAAGCAAAGAAAGCCCTATTTTATATATGATTTGATATGGCATTTATAACACGTCTATGATATGATATGATAGGTTATTTATAACGCGCTTAATACCAAGAGGTTTCTAAGCTCAAACCCGGGGATCGAACCTATGTTGCTCCGTGTCGTTCTGCGTTCAAGGCGAGCACGTTGCCCATGAGCTATCCTCCCGAGACTCAAGTGTTTCAAGGCATGACGAGGCAAGGGAGGGGGAACAGAGGGAAGACAGAGACAACGGTCTTACTGAGCCCAAAGGCATCAAAGCTCACAGAAAGACACAGAAAAGAAATGCGACAGTGGAATTCAGATGCATAGAAAGTCACCTCAGCGTGCCTTTCCCCTGTTGTCTCCCTGCTCTTCTGTCCAGCAAATCACATCCCGCCCACTGTATGGGCCCGCTACACTCCTACTTGCCCTAGGGCTAAGAGGCTATCTCTTTTAGTTTTGCGCAGTGTCTCAGTTCTCTCTAATGCTTTCTTTCCCACAAAATCACTTAATCATTTGGGCCCCATCATTATGTCCTCTAATTCCTTGGGGTGTCTCTCTCTGCTTCTCTCTCTCCCTCTCTCTTTCTTCTTCCTCCCTACGTTGACTTTCCTTATCAAGCCTCTCAAGTTCCATTTTCCTCCTTTCCCTTCTTAATTAGGTCTGCCTCTCCCTCTCCTCTTCTGCTTTTTTTCTTTGCCTCTTCTTCTATGTCCTTCTGCCTTCTCTTGTTTCTATCTCATCCAGGGGTGTTGCTAGGTCTGGAAAAGATCTGGGGCTACACTATAGCCAGGACCGTCGGGACTCAGGGCTAACTAGTCAACGCCTCTGCTCTCATCCCTCTCTTTAGATTTTAATTTCTCTGTCTCTCTTCTCAACATCTCTTGTTCCTTTTTTCCTCCCTTTCTCTTCTATGTACTTCCTCCATTATCTCTGCCCTCCTCCTCTTTTTGTCTTTGGTTTCTTGCTTCCCCCTCCATGTCCCTGGGTCCTGTTGCACTCCTTCCATATATTTTGAGCAATATCTGTCCTCCCACCCACTCATTTTGTGGGATTATCGCTTATTCACCCTATTTGCGTCCCTTGGCTACTTTGGCATATCCAGTCATCTTAGCTTGCGCTCATCAAAAAAAACATCTACTGTCTTATTTGCCAGCTTAGCGCCACTAAGACTGTCTTCGCTACTATACACAGGAGTGCATAAATGGGGCAAATGTATCCTGCCGCTGTTTTTAATTCCCTTAAGGGGTAAACTCAGGTGAGGAGGAGGTGGAGGAGCCATCGGCATCATGCTGACTAAGCATCAATCTTTCCTGGGTGAGTCCTCTTCCTTGTCCTCAAACATCTTCCATAATTCCAATAGTGCTAACCACGTACTCAATTTCTTCCCCTTATATGTGGCATGTAAATACGTGGACATGTGTTGCAGCACAGATTTTCGAGAGAGAGCCTTCCCTGGGCCATGGCTTTACCAACTTGCCCTCTGTATCGTGAGTCCATTTCACACTATATTTGCATATTTTGTCCTTATACCATGGAAGGGACTTGCACAAATGTCTCAGGTGTGTGTCCCCCATGGTGGCACATCCCTTTCAGCCTGCCGATACTTACTTGACCTCGAATAGGGATTTTGTATACCTTGACAATACCAATTTCAATATCGCAATTTTGTCATCTCTTCAAATCACAATTTTCACTTTGCTCCACCAGCCTCCCCGCTCACCAACTGCCAACAGGGTCATGTTCTGCACACTGCCCTCAAAAGGCCACAACACAAATGTACCACATACTTCTCCAGCCCTACCCCGAATAAAATATAACACAATTTCAACACCACCTCAGCTCATATGTTTTCCTCAATTTGCTCTCTTTAACAACAATTCTGGGCCCCTTCACTAGACCTTTGTGCTCTCATCAACGCGTCATGTCCAATTAACAGCCTTCTATGTGTGACATCACCAGCCCTTTAAAAGGTCAATATGTAAAAACCCAATGCTTCAAGCCCCAGTCCTCCAAATCCCAACACTTCTAGTGCACTATAAAACCCGACAATACACTGAAACACCCTGACACAAATACAAACACTTCACGGCCGTCTTCATGCTTTTCAAATCACAGGGGATGCAATCTCTTAAAACTTTGTGGTTCTTCAATACCGTTGCATAGGAATACATATATAAAGGATTCAATAAGACACCACCTTCCATGACCTAAAGAAGCCAGCGCCTAGACACAGGGATTCTTCTTGCCATCCGTAAACCAAGCTAGTGCCTAGAGAACAGGTATACATAAATAATTCATCCGTAACCTAAGCTGACCGCCTAAAACAGGGATACTTCTCGTGATCCGCTTAACTAAGCTAGCACCTACAAAACAGGTATACTTCTCGTCATCCGCTTAACTTAGCTAGCGCCTAGAAAACAGGTATATTTCTCGTCATGCGCTAAACTAAGCTACCACCTAGAAAACAGGTATACTTCACATATAACATAAAAACATCACAAACCAACAACTTCCTGCCCTAATATTTGTTAAATTGTTGGATGTATACTTACACTCTGCGGGTCTGAAGCCCTTGAGCACCGTCACTTCCCACAATCTGCCACTCTGCCTTCTGGTCTGCTCGGTGTCCCACAGGGAGTGTGTGGGAATTTCTCCAAGGTGGCTCCCGACGACCTTCTCAATTTTCACACGTGGTTTTCAATCTGGGCCTCGCAGGTTGTGCTGCATCTCTTTGGGCATGCAACGTGAAAGACGGTCCTCTGCTACTACCTGAATTACAGGCGAGGGACTTGTCAATCTCCCTGATTATCAGCAAGAGGAACTGGGCCGAGAAAATCCCCCGCACTCGAGAACAGAGTAGTCCAACAATGTAACAAATTTTAACTGCTTTATAAGAGAGCTCTCTTGCAGGGGTTCAGCAATGGACAGTACAGCAATTCTCCATTATTTCTTCCAACGATCTCAAGCTTGTCAGCCCTTTTTGTTACTGTATGACATCACAAAATAATGATACATTATGCAAACCTACCATGGAGCAGGATTGGTTAGTAAGGTCAACTATGTATATGATATATAAGGTATTAGTTCGGGGATTGGATAAGCATATCTGGTCGCTCCTCCTGATACCACCCTCTAAATGTTGCGACTATGATATCTCATGTTAGTGTACTGCAATTGAGCTGTGCAACAAAGTGTGAGCTTAACGTGAAAGGTGAAAAAGGATTGGTCAGAGAGTGTCTTCTCAGCCTTGGCGCTCTGGAAAGTCACCAGCTACGTGTAACTATTGAAGGTAGCAAGAACAACCCCAAAGGTGCTGCATGTTCCCGTTAAGTTACCATCTACATCTCCAATCCTCTAGGTCTTGAGACAGTACCTGGTATTTATTTAGTATCACCATGCTTTCAGTCAGATCAGAACAACTGCCTCTGTCTAGCTCGAATTAATAGGCTTTGTTGCTCAGGTCTCGATCACGTGTGTAGGGACCACAAATTTGACTTTCTCCTGCCTGTATTTATGAGGATATTCAGCTTTTACCCATGCAGGTGACCTATTTCGTCTTCTAATATGAAATGTATCCCGTTCAGTGTCCTTGGCAAGGCTGGGCACAGTAACAGCACTGGGAACATGGTCTGCATGCCTCGGTGAATTCAGTACGTCTGCCTCTCTCTGAATTCTGAAATCCATTCACTTCAATGCGCTTTTGGCCCATGTTAGTTGTGTTTAGTGTCAGAAAGCAGGTCATATGTGTGTGTATGCAACTTGCCAGTTTCTGCTCAGCAAAAGTGTGTGTGCGTCCTCTAGCTAAATGAGCCATAAGCATGTTCTTCGTGTCTGCCAGCAATTTAATCTAAATTGTTTGTGGAACTTCATTGAGGGATACATATGTGCTTCATGTTTAACACATCTATGTCATAGTTCAGTCATGACGTCAATAGCTTATGCATGGTCTCGATCAGGAGATGCGCTCCATTGACTGCAAGCTTATGTCCTTCTTGACATCATTAGGGTATGGTCTGAATGGCTGATGTTGAAAGAGCCATAAACGATGTGCACCGCCAATATCTCTGTCCCTGTGATGAGAGTGGGGTGAGTGTAACAAGGGCTACGTTTAGGTCTTCCTCTTCACTTGACAATACCTTGAAAACCCTGAAAACATCATTTTTTATGTTTTCTTAATAACTTTTTCATTTTCTAACGAATCATTCCCAAAATGTCCAGTTTAGTTGGACTCTCAATACACTGTTTGTTTGGATAATTGTAACCAAATCCATCCAGCAAGTCAAATCTTATTAGCCTCGCTCAGCCTCTCAGCTGCAAAGCACCAATACCGATATAAAGGTTTTAAGGAGCAGGCAGCACACCCTTCTCTGTCAAATAGTTTTAAAACTACTGGATGGATTAACCCCAAACCAGTCAGGAAATGTAGGTCAATGCTTTGTGCCCAATTTTGTTCTTATTTGGTCCAAATCAAGATCTGCACTTTTTCTCTATGGTAAAATTAATGGGCTGAAAACTGTTAAACGGTGGTGTTGTGTTTTCTTAATAACATTTTCATTTTATAAAGTATTTGTTCTGAAAATGTGCAGTTTTCAGGGGTTAAGTTATTAACAATCGAATTTTGGGAAAAAATTCCTACTTTTTAATTTCTGAAAATCTTGCTAGCCTCTCCTCTGCAAAGCACCATGGGAGATATCAGTATAATTTTGGGAGAAGGGGACAACCCCCTTCTCCATAAACTATTTAAAAATCTTCTGGATGCAATAACCTATGTCCCCCTCGGAAATCACTTTGCGCCCAAGATGTTTCGTAACTGGTCCAATTCCGTCCAGCAGTTTTCACTGAGCGCTCGAGCAAAAATGTTACTTTTCCCATTACAGGTCGAAACTGCGTTTTGTTCTTTTCTTCATAATTTCTTTATTTTTAATGGATCTTTTCCATAATTCCCTGTTTGTGGAGCACGAATGTACAATTTTGTTTGCAAAATGTCAGCCATACCTGTTGTACGAGTCAAAAGGTATTAGCAATTCATTTTTTGGGTTTCTTAAGGTACTGCTCAACTATGTTATGTTATGTTAGTTGAACTTTTAAAGCGCGCTGTCACTGAAGGTATCTTGGCGCTAAGGGAGAGGTGAGAAGAACTGGCGGAGGAAACCACATAGAATTAAAATAGCAGGGTCTTCAGAGACTTTCTAAAGGTTAGATGTTTGGATATAGCCTTGATCGTGGGAGGAAGGTTGTTCCACATTTGAGCTGCCGCAACCGAGAAAGCCCGGCCTCCAATGCGTTTGCGAAGGTATGAAGGGACTACCAGTAATTCCGCCGAGGAGGAACGCAGAGTACGAGCAGAAAGATAGCGAACAAACCTAGACTGAAGATATTCTGCTCCCAGTCTGTGGAGTGCTCGATGAACAATGCACAGTGACTTAAACTCAATTCTACGACTGACCGAGAGCCAGTGCAAAGCACGCAGCACTGGGGAAATATGAGCTCCATACAGAGATCCTGTAGCGACACGAGCAGCCAGATTTTGGAGGCGCTGGAGCCGCTGGATTAAGCCCTTAGTTTGCGTGAGATACATCTCATTGCAGTAATGCAGACGGCTAAGAACCATGGCTGCAACAACCGTAGGGTGAATAGTGGCAGGAAGAAGCGGTAGAACCTTTTTAAGGATCTTAAAATGGAAGTGGATTATCTTGCACACAGCAGAGACCTGGTCGTGAGTTGAAAGAGAGGCAGAGAGAATAACGCCCAAATTCCTACCTTTGTCACCGGGACCGGCAGAGAGCCCAAGGAAGAGGGCCAGAAAGAGGACACCCAGAGTGAAGGATCAGTAGGAGCTAAATCCAGATGAATTAGAAACTGGGCGTCGTCGGCATAAGAAGAGCACCTGACGCTGAGGGAGCGGATGAGACAGATAAGAGGCCAGATGTATATGTTGAAGAGAATCGGTGACAAGGCAGAACCCTGTGGCACTCCACAAGTGAAGTTAAAAGAGCGGGAAAGAAAAGGAGGAAGGGAGAGCACCTGGGTGCGATCATACAGAAAAAAGGAGAACCACGAGAGGACCTGATCTGTAATCCCAATCTGGGACAGGCGGGTTAGCAAAATGGGATGATCGACCGTATCAAAGGCTGCTGAGAGATCCAACAAAATCAGGGTCCCAACACCACCATCATCAACCAGTCTGGCCATGTCTTCTCGAACTGACACCAATACGCTTTCCGTGCCCCGACCAGGCCTAAAGCCAGATTGGGCAGGATCAAGCAGTGAAGATGACTCTGAAAAGGAAGAGAGAAGAGGGGAGACCAAGGATTCCAGCAGTTTCATGGAAAACGGGAGAAGAGAAATAGGGCGGAAATTGGAAAGGAGAGAAGGGTCAAGTGACGGTTTCTTTAACAAGGGGATGGCAGTAGCAATTTTAAGTTCAGCTGGGATTGTTCCTGTCTGGCAGGAAACATTCCCAGATGTAGTAATTTTCGTAAGGATGTTGCCAGCAATTTCTTTCATAACTGCTAGTGGAATCACATCTGAGGGAGGGCCATATTTAATCCGTTGTATGGCCCCCATAACTGTTTCTTCAGAAAAAAGAGGAAAATTAGATCATTCTTTAACTTTAGTAGAACTACCTGCTGAAGTAGAACAACCATTAGAGGTTGAAGGCAGCAAGGATGTTTGAATGGCAATCCGAATGGTATTGATCTTGGATATGTAGAATTGAGCAAGAGAATCACAGCGTTCCTGAGTGGAACGGAGAACAGGAGTAATTTTCTCAGAAGAGGAAAGAGAGCAAACCACTGAAAAAAGAGTTTTAGGAAGACAGAGAGCTGACACCACCGTCTGAGTGAAATACAGTCTTTTTGCTTCGCGAATATCCGAAAAGTAGGAAGCAGAACAGGCTTTATATTGAGCTTTCGCATTAAGATCATAGGCAATGCGCCATTTACGTTCTGTCTGAGTAAGCTTAAGGCGAGCCGCTTTAAGTGTTGGAGTGAACCGAGGCTGAGTGGGAAGCCTGCGTGGTTGAATGCGCCGGCGAGGGCCAATTATGTCCGCAGCTTCACTCAGAGAGGAGAGTAGGGTAGAAAAGGAGGGATGGGTGTGTGCCTAGTGCCTACTTTTAATAAGTTTAGAAAGGTCTTGTCGATCAGCAGAGCACCAACTACGTTGCCAGACTTGCGGTAGACGAATTTTAAGTGGGGCATAGTTATTTTTAAGTAAACATATAACTAAAAAGTGGTCTGACCTGACCACAGTATCTGTTCTACAGTGGAGACGACCACCAGGCTAGCATTAGTAAGCACTACATCGAGAGTGTTCCCCAATTTATGTGTGGGTTCCGTCACCAGCTGCTGAATGTTAAGATCATTTAGACTAGTGAAAAAATGGTCGAGCACAAAAGGTCTAGGGCTATTAGTTTTAAGATTGAATTTGCCTAGGACAATCAAATTCGTATATTTTAGCTGAAGTTCGGCCACTAGGTCAACAAATGGATCAAGAAACCCAGTGCAGGCCCAGGTGGACGATAAACAAGAAGAAAATGGCAGGTTATATGCAAAGTGCTCATACATTTGACCAGTAAAGCTTCCATGTTTAATTCATGGTTAATGGTAAATCTAGAGACAGTGTATTCATATTTAATCATTAGGTATTGCTTGTACTAGTGCGGGACCAGAACTCTCGGAGCAATTTCTCTGTGATACAGAGCAACCCTGGCAGGTGGTCTGTCAGGAGGTCGTACACCTCAGCTGCGTGGGCCGGTAGGGAACGCGTATTAAGCAGCATCAACACAGCATCTTTAGTGCTGGTATTGGCCGATAGTATTAGAGGAGGTTTTTAGATGGTTTGGCAAATTCTAGTGCCATGTTCTATCCCCTAGGGAGGATGACACGTGAGGGTGCAAGGTCCAAAATGGATCTTCTACTAAATTGCAGCCTTACATCTTGCACATCTGGGTCACGGACGGGCACAGACGGGCCTGCCATAAGCGCGCCTTCAGCACGCAGACAGCATGCCTGCTGCGCCCGTCCGCTGTACTGGCGTGTGTACCGGCACATAAATGCCGAGCCCAGCTGCAAGTGAGGCGAGATTCGCCCACTGGCAGAAACAGAAAGAGGACTGGGTTCCGCACGTTCAACACTCGTGAACTCGTAAATGAGTTTAATAACGAAGTAGCCTGACACGTGTTTCGAGTCATCATTCAGTTCAGCAGCATTGCACAGAGTTCCGCAATTCATCTGACTCTTCATCCGACTCTTCATCTGAGGCTGAAAGTTTCCAGAGCTAGCCTAACCAATTAAGTATATCGTGGCCAGTGCCAGATGCACTCTCTCACTGCTTCGCAATTGCGGAACTCTGTGCAATGCTGCTGAACTGAATGATGACTCGAAACACGTGTCAGGCTACTTCGGACTCATGAGAAATCCCTCCTTCTTTGAATTACTTGGAACACCTGTCACTATTGCACTGTTCAGCGCAGTGTGACTGAGAACTGTCGGTGTTCATTCATATCCAATAGTATCCGAGGGGAGAGTGGGGCTAGAAGTCATGGGGGCATCATTTCAGATCATTTGAGGTCCTGCTGAAGGCTCTAGTCTGAGCCCACTAGAGGCCTGCGTGATTTGCAAAGCCTTGAATGATGTCAGAGCATTTGGAAGATAACAGAGCAGAGCTTGGTGCTAGGAGTTTGGAAATGGATACCAGCGCTCTCTGCACCCTAAAAAAGCCAGACCCAGTGCTTAATTTGTGCCAGTGTTTGCCGGTCCCCAACACCGGCACAGTTTTTTCGGCACCGGCACTCAGCAGTGCCCAGGGGATGAAGGCATTCATCAAAGAAAGTTAACACGTAAGGGTTAACTTTCTTTCATGAATGCGATCGTTCGCTGAGGTCATGCTGACAGTGCCCCCGCCAGCGTGGCGCCAGCCAGGAGGGATTAGATAACAGAAAAAGGCTCCAACCACATACACATTTTTCTAACTCTAGTCTCGCTTAGAGTATATTATTGTATTTTGTCAAGTTGCTGTTTTCTAACGAGGTGCTTCAAGAGTAGGCTGAGTACCCAACTACAGGCATTATTTTATTCTGGATATAAATCCCAAAAAATTTGCCCTGAGCCATTACTTTCTTGCTCAAAGCATTTTTATTTTTATTTATCTAACCCAGTCTCTGGGGCTGGATTTTTATGCACATATTCATAGTACAATAAATGAACAGAATATGGTTGTTATGATTCTTCACATGAAACAACATATCACAAAGTATGCATCAGAGGTGTGTTAGTATTACTTTGTGGAGTAAATATTACATCATATCCGCATTGTTACAAAGTAAAATCCAAAGAAATAATATTTGCAAAAAAACATGAACAGTAGTCTGCATTGTTATACACCCATTCCCTAGTATTAATCTGCCGGGCGGGTGCGTTCATATCTGTGCAATTTGTCTTTGGAAAAAAAGGGTTTCAAACTAGTGGAACTAGGTTGACCATGGAGCTGACATCAGTTTATGTGGTCAACTCCTAAGTGGATTAAAATTATTTCCACAGAGTATCAAACCACTGCCAGGAGGGAGCCGTGCTCACCCGCCCGCGCGTTGTAATGGTTACTCTTGCAAGGAGAACCTTTGGCCTCGCTTCGCTTTCTTGGAAGCCTTAGCCTTTCCATTGGCAATGATTCTCGAGACGAGTCATGTGGTGACATTTCTTCTCCGTGTCTCCGTCTCAAAACAAATGCCCCACAGGGAATAGAGGCGCTCTGCCCCCTCCGCCCCCCCCACTCCTCAGCCCCTTCCTGGGCTTCCCCTGGCCCCGGTCCAGGCTCTGACAGAAAATGAAAGAAAAAGCGCCTCAGCCTACTCCGTCCCTCGGTGCCTTAAGCTCGGCCCTCAATGGTTTCTCCCCACCCCTCATGTAGGCACCGCAGGTTCTGGGCTTCCCCCACCTGCAGTGCACTGAAACGCAGCTTCTCAGCACACCCCAGTCCAGCGGGTCACGGAAGAGTTGTGTGTGGTGAGTGTGTGTTGCCGTTCGCTTAGTAAATGCTGACATCCACCTGAAGTATGACGCCGTTGCTTGTTATGTGGGAAATCCTGCCCCTGGACTCCTTTGCAAATCGTGATGAAGTTTTTAATGGGAAACAGTTGTCGGCAGAAATGTTCGGTCAGACGAAGCCGGACCAGAAGGGGCAACTGCAAGACAATGCAGGCTAGAAAAGCGTGACCACTTTATACACCGTAGTAAGTTAGTAACGTGTTTGAAGTGAACTGAGGTATATCAACGAAACTACTACCGTTAAAAATAAACGCCTCTTAATGGCCCGTGAGCAGGAGTTTCCCTGACGAGTGCGTGTGTGTGCAGGAGAACATGGTGCATTGTCGTTGTGTCCTAGACACAATATCCAAACTTGTTAAAAATCGTAGCTATTTGGTGTTATGGACCCAAGCATTAGCTCATTGTGACAGGTGGCTCATATTTATGTCCAATGTTAGTGGTGGCAGGTGGTTGTATTTTCTTTTCTCTTTGGTTTATTGTAGACTCTTCTTCACTTTGCGTTTATAGTTTAAATGGTGAGCTGTCAAGAGCAGTTTGATTACCAGAGCATGCATTTGCAAACTTGTAGTTGATGCCACACTACCCCCTAAATAAATTGCAAGTAAACGTTTCCTAAAACGGCTAGCGAGATAAAGAAATCAGTCATTTTACAGGTGTAAAACCTAGTTTAGGTGGTCAAGGTAACAAATGCAACCCAAAAGCGGATCCTGTACAATGTTCATCTACCATATCAACAGCTGACTCGATACCTATTCTATGTTTTAGTCCCATCCCAGGACCCTCGTCTTCACTTCACACCAGACAGCGGTGCCCCCTGCCGGAAAGAGCCAGGAGCACCTGCAGCGAGGGTGCACCGAGGGGGCAACACAGCAGGAAGGGGCGACCCCCGCTCAGGGTAAGTGCCAACTGCGAGCTTTCACGGCACTTAAAACAATGATGGTTCTACAAATGAGGGTATGATACGGGCACGTTCTCTGCCTCCCTCGTGCTTATATCTGCTCTCTGTGCTTTCTCTTACCCCTCGTGTCCTTTCTCTGCCAATGCCCCTTCTTTACCTGCCCCCCACTTTCTGTGACCCTTTTGTTTTTTCAGACTCTCCCTCTGTTATTTCTGTCCTCTGCTGTTCTTTTCTCCCTTTTTTCTTCTCTGTATTTCTTTCTGTGCTTTCTCTGCCCCCACAGTGTAGCAGTAAACTATGGCATAACCTATGAATTCGTATTCGTGCAAATACTGCAGCATGCAAACTTTGAGCGACATCATTTATCACAAAATATTGGAGAGTTCTATTATAGCTCACTACAATGTACTGCTGCGTGCTGGGGACTGTATTGTGGTATGAGGTAGACTATTTTTATAATGATCTGCCCCCCCCCGCCCAACTCTCGTGTGTGTGAGGTGCCCAGGCTGCAGCCATTATTCACCCAAGGTCATCACAATTGTTACACTAACCCTTGGATGGTCTAACAGGGGTACACTTTGGATCGATGCAGGCAGCCCCAATGGCTTATGATCGATAATGAGAAGTCATGGGGAGAGTGTCTTTCCACCTTCCTTCGCCCAGGTAAATGGGATCTTCCCACCATTACATGGCATCCGATCCCGAAGTGGACCAGCATTTGTGTCTTTCGCTAAGCCGGTCATTTTCTTCAAATTGTAAATTGCAGAAAGGGAACCCATTACATTTGTACTTAAGTGCAAAAAAGGTTCCCTCTTTGGAATGTATCATTTGCACTACGATGTGAAAAAAAAGTGCAAAGAGTATAAATGCCACAATCAAAATCAAATGCTGGCGGTAATGCAGGAAGTTGTGTATGGCGCAAGGGATGGGGGCAAGCATAAGTGGTAGTTTCATTCGATGCCCCAGCTCTGCCATGCAAATCAATGAAAACCTGGCGGACGGTAAAAAGCATGTGTAAAGGGTTTTATGCATGCTTTTTTGCATGATGTGTCTGTTGCACCAGAAAGGAAATGACCCTGAAGGTGTAATTTGACCTGCCCCTGGCAGTCAGCAGCATATCCCGGAATGCGTTTGTGGACTGATACTTTGGGTACAATCCAATTCTCTGGTTTGCTATTTGGCTCTTTAGTCGCATTACTTAGTTATTGCCAGCTTAATTCCAGGAGTTCTACAGTGATATCAACCGTGAAAAGTGAGATCTGTTTTAGTTCGCTGCCAGCATGCAGAGATAGGCGGTTCTCGTGCTATAATCTATCAGGGGCTTTGGTTATGACCAGTATATAAAGGGAATGGGAGGTGGGTTTGTGTAATTACTTAATCATAATTGCTCTTTTATAACGCACTTCATACCAGACAGTGGTTTCTAAGAACGTCATCGGGTTTCGAAATCGTGTTGCGCTGCGTTGTCAAGTACTGGTTGAGCCAACCTCTTTGTCATATGCTTAGGAATTAGATAGGAATTTGTCAGGCATTGCCATCATATGCCCAGGTACTCACACCATTACCCAGCTGTTGCCATTTTATGGCCAGGTACCACCATTATGGCAATACCTGGCAAATGTCTATCACACTGAACTGGCTCGGGCCGCCCTCGCTGCGGGCGGTGCCCGCTGGTCCCGGGGCCGCCATTATGGGGCCAAGATTTTTTGGGCACTGGCACTTTTTTTTTACAAATTAAGCACTGGCCAGACCAGAGCACTGAATGGATGCAATAGGAATAGTGTCCCCGAGTAGCTTTACCCCCACCAGGAAGGAAAATGGTCCCAGGGCTGTCAGGCGCATTTAGGCGCTGTTACAGAATTTTTTTGGTTTTGTTGTTGTCTTAGTTGTATATTTATAACACGCATAAATACCCAGAGGTTTCTAAGCGCCGACCTGGGAATCGAACCTGTGTTGCATCGTGTGGTCTTGTTTCACAGGCGAGCACGTTGCCACTGAGATATCCTCCCAGGACATACAACATGTGTTTCCAGAAAAAGGATAAAGGCTGAGGTGACTTACTTCAGTTCACGAAATCCGTGGGTCTCCAAAATGACCAGCCTTTCTAAGAAAGAATACTGGCCTGCAGAATAAAGGCAAACCTCTCACCCTACAAGCCAACGTTCCCAATCAGGGAGGCACACTCATTCTATTTGTGCGATTCTATTTTCTCTTTTCATTTCATTTCGTAGATAATAACAAACAAAGATAAAACTGTTAAAACGATAAGTTGATTCCAGGTGCGAAGTGATCACAACTTCATTGCATTTGTGCCAGACAGTTCTCCCAGTCCACCTCTGGTTGTCCTCCTCCATCCCATCCAAGGAATGATCTATCGTCCTGCACAAGAGCACAAACAGTAGCCCTACTACTAGCATCCCATATACATCTCCCCGAAGGCACACAACTCCCACCTCAACCACCGTGCCCAGGTTACAGCTTCATGGCGGGCGCAGGTCAGCAGGGTGTTGAAGTTGATTTAGAAATTCATCCCACCTCGAGTACAGACTCGACTACAGCCCCCACTCTTATTGCCCTCTGCAGGGACACATCTCTGTTAGCAGTTGCCCATTTCAACAAGTCCTGCTGCCACCAGCCAACCTACGCCGGGGGATTGGTATTCTTCCAGTGCGTTGCAATCCGCCTCTTGAACAGGATCAGCCCTAGGACAATACATTTCCTGGTGACTCCCCCCTTACACCTTGGGATTTTGCCCAGAATACACACCAGTGGACTATGCTCCAGTTCCCAGCCTGACAGCTCACTAAACTGGGGCTTTATTTACTGCCAGTCTGCTTTAAATGGTAGGCATTCCCATACCATGTGCAGAAAGGCTGCCGCCGGGATGGCACACGTAGGGCAAGCCACAACGTTGCCCACGGTGAACTTGCTGATGCAAGCTGGCGATAGATGGACTTTGTGCACATACTTATATTCACTGAATCTTCCTTCACATGCAGACACACCTGCCTCCATATAGTGTCATCTATTACAACACCCAGGTCCCTTTCCGACTGCTCTCTTACTCTCCCAATACTGAGGTCCTTCTGCACAAGGAGAGCCTTATACAAGACCCAGACTCTCTACCCGCCGTCTATTAATCCCTTGTTTGATGCAGGCATATCTGGGAACCCCTCCCAGGCCCTTCTGACAGCTGCCATGGTTTCCGCATAGGCCCAGAACTGAGAGCTCCCCATGTTGCCCCTGCACAGAAGGCCTCCTGATCCCGCCTGCTGATGCCGAGCGGTCCCTTGAATATTCACTTGCCCCATAGCAGAATCTCATGCCCCATCGCCTGTTTGTCACCAGTGCGCAAGCCCAATTTAGCCCATATCCCACGCATTGTTCTGGCTGGTACCGACCGGTGGCTTTGCAGCTGTCGCCGCTATTTGTGCAATTTTAAACAAACTCACAATCGCGTCAACAAGCTTCAGGTCAAAATCAGGAGAGGGACCGAAATTACCTGGCACTAAATAAGCGAGTAGGCAACCCCAAGAACTGGCGAAACGAGAAGATACATGTGTCCTCATTATGTGGCTCTGCAGATGTTTTGAGCTATTTGTATTTATTGGAATTTATAAAGCGCTTTCGCCAAAGTGCTGTACAGACCAAGTAAAAAGAGTAACGTTCATTTGAAGAGGCAGTAGATAAAATCAAGATGGTTTGAGAAAGAAATGCATCCCTTTTGTGACAGCAGATGGATCTTCAATCTGGTCTGTAAGATATGCAGGTTTGTAGAGGAGCAGACAGAAAAAGGAAGAGAGTTCAAGAACGTGTGAGTAAGTCAAGAAAATGCATACAGTGGTTGGGGAATTGCAAGTAGATGTAATGTTTCAGAGGGGAACGCGTGAAGGAGAGTAAAAAGAAACGAGGGCCGAGAGATAGGGTGGGGCAAGACCGTGGAGACATTTAGAGACAAAACAGAGAAAATGATGAATATCCAAGAGTTAAATGAGAGGATGGAGTGGGAAGCAAGAGAGGCGGAAATGGAAGCACGCGTGGGTAAGGAGAACATAAGGCGAGTAAGAGGGGAGCCAGCTGGGAAGCAGGCAGGCCAAGCAGGAGGGCTGAAGGGAAGCAGGCAGGCCAAGCAGGAGGGCTGGACAACAGTCAAGACGAGAAAAGATCTGCGGTGTGATTAAGAGTCTGAAAAGGAAGAAAGGCACAGCGAATATTCTAGAGATGGAAACGACAGATTCGAGCACTGGTGGAAATGTGAGTAGAGAAAGAAAGAGAGGAATTAGAAGTGGCACCCAGACAATGACCAGAGGTGGAAAAGGAAAGGACGGTAGGAGAGAAGAAAAGGCAAGAGAAGGTGAGAGGAGGAAAGACAGGCAGGAAAGAAGAGGATTGATGTCTGAGTCGGATTGAGATGGAGAAAGGGTCTATGCATTCATGTTTAGATGCAGGGAGAAACAGTGGAGTGGAGCGTGTGTATGAAAGATAATAAGGCCAGGAAGATTGGTGAGTCATCCGTGTAGAAGTGACAAGATAGATAGAAGTATGAGACACGCCTGCAGCTTCCATGATACTTATGCACTCACTATTACGGCTAGGGTTCATGAGGGCACGTAATGTGTAAGCATGCATCCAGAACAAATATAGAAGGTGTCGATATCTGGGCCCAGAGTACCGAAAATTGCACTGGCGAAATGCAATTTTTTGCACCTGTGTAAAAAATGTAGCCGGTAAACAGATGCCTTGCCTCAGTACATTTCTGTGATGGCCCTACAACTGCACTAGGCAGGTGCTAGGTTTCTGTAGGTAATTAGAGGCTGCACAAGAACATCACATTGGAGGAAGCAACCAGACAATACCTTCAGCGAAATCTGCTCCTCTAGAGCCCATATCATTGCCTCAATTTGCCTGAAGTCAAATGTTATTGCAAACCTCCTGCTGCTGCTGCGTTAATGGTCAGGTACCTCACCAGCCCGTAAGGCAAGAACATGTCCGCCCCTGAGGTATAAAGTGCATTAAGATATGGCATCTGGGATGAAGTCACTGTTTTGTTTATATCTGCCATGAGTGTTCTCGCTCTGGGTGTTGTGATTTAAGGCCATGTGCATTATTACTCAGTGTGTAACTCCACCTCGCTGCATTCTGTTGATGCCCTCAGATAGTAATGTTGCGTGTGTCTGATGACTTACAGGCATGCCGCTATCTGTAGCCGCCTTCACATTGTGAGCTTTTGCACATTTGCTAACGGTTTGATTGATACTTTGATGTCACTTGTTCTAGCCCCTCGCCCAGGGTTCTGAGAATCCATTTTCTGGTTGGGTGGAAGTAGTCTTTTCTAACATACATGTTTTGCTATTTTTAGATGGTTAGAGGAACAACAGTCTTGACGATTCTGCTCTACAATGTACAATGTACAATGATTTTCCTGCAATAGCACACAAAACTAAAAAGGAGACGCTAGTAATTGGGGATGAGATGATCGTGAAATTGGTGTGGGACGAGAAAAGTGTGATCGTAATCAATGGGGAAAGGAACGTACAGATGCACTGTCCTCAGGACAGGCATGATTGGATTAGGGGTATTGTAGAATTGTGGTATGTGGGAATGGAAATGTGCCACATTTTATATGGCATAGCATTCATTTGAAAAATAAGTGTTCCCGCCTGAAGGTGGTTAAAGGCATGAGGCAAGTGGGATCTACGGACCCGCACATGTAAACCACAACTCAGGAAAACGGTGTGCGGTCTGAAGGTTCCACGTCGACATCTCATGTCATTTATCACTTGCATTCTACTTTTCACAAGGCTCTACAAATTATCTGCCCCTGTACCACTGACCTCCCCTGATCCTCCTTCTATCTAGCGTCTCCTCATGTTTGAATCCCTGCATTTTCTACTGGAGGTGTGCAGAGCACGTGAGCACTCTGCTCCCCCCTTCCCACTCCACGTTTCCTTGAGTCATTTCATATGTTTTTTATCTATATAATTTTACAAAGGCAGGGCACCGAGAGGTCGGATGAGCAAAGGTGATGACACAAACATGTCAAATGATAGTAGAGTTCAGTATCTACTTCAAAAAAAATAACAGCTTACAGCTTACGTTCTCAGTGAAGCAGAGAGCAGATATTAGGTAGACACCAAATACAAAATATAATGAATTTTAAGCCCCAACACATAGAAGGGCGAGCGATCCAGCATGAAGGGCTCTAGATGAATACACATTATTATCATTATCATAACGTGCAGCCACACCCCTTAAATGTCTGCCTCCTGTGGTGTCCTCTCTCTGCGTGTCCCTTCTCGAAGGACGGACTTCTCACTCCGCGTTTACCCTTCTTCACACTTGCTTGCACCCACAACAACTATTACTATTCGTTCCTTCTTTTTCCTCCCATTACCCAAGAACTCGCCCATGCTATGAAGCTTCCATTCTTCCTCACCGCTTCTTTCATCTCATACGTCTTAATCACTGCCCCTACTTTTGATCCCACTCCTCGCTCTATGACATTTACTATCCCTATTCCCTGCTCGACTAGATCCTCGCCCCGTCCTTCCCATCGTGATCAATCTAATATCATCCATCCCTCTCTAACCTCCTTCATCTATCCCTTTCTAACCCCCTTCACCTATCCCTCTCTAACCTCCTTCATCTATGCCTCTCTAAACTCCTTCATCCATCCCTCTCTAACCCCCTTCACCTATCCCTCTCTAACCTCCTTCATCTATGCCTCTCTAAACTCCTTCATCTATGCTTCTCTAACATCCTTCATCTATCCCTCTCTAACCTCCTTCATCTATGCTTCTCTAACATCCTTCATCTATCCTTCTCTAACCTCCTTCATCCATCCCTCTCTAACCTCCTGCATCTATCTCGGTCAGGCTCTGGAACGCCTGTCATAAATCCCACTGACTGTCCCCCTTCAACTACTGTTGCGCCAGCCTCTGTGTCTTTCTGTACCACTTCCTTTACCCATACACCTCATCTCACTGGCAAGAGCGGTGGTGTAGGCACCCTCTTCCACTCTTCATGAACTCCTGCCCGGTCTTCCTCTCCCCTACCGCTCTTCTGGCATCAGAATGACACTGTTTCGCACAAAAGACATTTTGATTTGTTTATCAGTGAGTTGTAATTTGTTTCGGATTGAAACAATATTCTCATCCACTATAAGAGAGAAAGGATATTGGGACATTTGCAAAAAAATGCAACAAGGTAAATGGTCAAAAATCATAAAAGGCAGTGTTGCACCTCAAATGTGGCAACATATGGCAAACACATTTTCAGGAAGTCGCTAAGTAATGTGGACATATTCTACTATATGAGTTTGTGGTACAAACAAGATTTTGCAATACTTAAAAGACTTAGTGGCAGATTCATGGAAAATTGAAAATTTCTCCCGCAATTGCAGCGTGCAGAACAGGCACAAAGAATAAAAAATGCGTGCCCTGCGTGCGTATTCATGGAATTTTCTGCGCAAAGTAACCGTACATGCAGGCCATGCCCGGAAAGCCCCAACACGCCCCCACGCGAAGCAAAAACAGCCAGAACAGCTACCCCTTGATCTCAAACACACACACCCTTCAAACAGTGTGTGGTGTCCCCCGCCAGCAGCCTTCATCTCGGGGACCCTGCCAGGATCCCCCATAACTGTACCCGGCACCCCGAGGACATGCGTACAGTTTCATGGAAAGCATTTATCTTCCCGGTCAAAATGTACGCGAATCCCCGTAAACAGTCCCTGC
The DNA here is from genome assembly GCF_040938575.1 of Ambystoma mexicanum. NCBI lineage: Eukaryota > Metazoa > Chordata > Amphibia > Caudata > Ambystomatidae > Ambystoma > Ambystoma mexicanum. The sequence continues at coordinate 467,471,029 of NC_090921.1, forward strand.
ACCCCACTAAACTGCGAATGTGCACCCCTAAGTACGATTGGAACCCCTGTTTGCATGCACACACCCTTAAATCCGACTTGCAAACTCACCTACAGAGTTGCAATTCCTCCGCGAAAGTCCATACGCCTGATTCTGGGTGGCAGAGATTTTGAGGGCACTGCGGGGGCATTTCGCAAGCCAGAGGTTGCGCAGTCACATCAATGAATATGCTTGCTGTGAGCATGCTATGGTCTGCCTACGGTCCGTAAGACCCACTTTCTGGCTTGTTCTTCCCCATTTTTCATTTACTACCCCCTATTCCGGCTCCTAGGCAGGACACGGCCACCCCCTGCATGGAGTCTCACTCAAGTCTCTCGGCCACTTGCAGAGCCATGCCAAGCCTGCGTAAACTCCATGCAAGTCCTGGAGAAGTCCCGCACAGTCTGTTCCATGAATCGACGAGCAGTGTTTCGCACGCAGTTTGACGCGCAAGTTCCCCATGTTAGTTGCAAATAATTCCATGAATCGGGCCCTTAGTAGTGACAATTAAGCATTATTTTGTGGAACATGATCTTAAAGTAATGAAATGGGATCCTATGAAAGAGAAATCAGACGCAGGAGTGACCAAAAAAATAAACAACTCAGCACGGTGCGACCTTCAGACTTTAGATCCCAATTCATCAAAAATAAGATATTACACAGCCTATGAAAAGCTTACTTCCAGGAAGTGTAATTCAACATCAACCTCTCATATCTACAGGTCAACAGTAACAGTGATATTGGCGACTAATGATAAGAAGCACCCGCCATCAGAATGCCTGCTCTTCATTTTCTTGCAGTTCCTGCAGGAGAGGTGATATACACACGTACCATGGTTTCTACAAGGGCTAGAGACAATTTATCTGAAATATGTCCATGTCGGGTACATTGAACTCTATGGGATGGCTACATGATGTCTATGTGTCTCATATTACTGGTTTCGCTGGTGGTGTGGTTAGATCTGCTTAAAATCATTGACAGGCCTGAGCTCAAGGTATGTAGTGAATCACTTTGCCTCCATGGCAACATCATTGTGGACCCAGCATTCATTCCATGAGTTCAAAATGTATACAAATGTGTTGCTAGCACATCCTTCGCTCCTGACCTCATTGATATCCGCACAGTGAGTTCCGTTGCCAGTGAAGCCAAGAGGGCAAGCCCCGCACAGGAACCCGGTGGTTGTATCAATGCAGGAAACTCCAGGGAAACAAGGGTTTGGGGTGCAGCTGCGCTGAAAGACCGTCATGGTGATTCCGGGCCCGGTGGCACCTGGGTTTATGCCTAAGGAAGAGAAAAAAATGGAGACAATCAGGGAGGAATCCATTGCTTAACCTAGAATGCAACTGGCCATTTTTGACATATCTTTCAGCATTGCGAGTAAGCCTTGTCTTTAAGGAATGAACTTCAAGCGACAGTGCGTAGGTAAATGTTTGCCAAGAGACCATACATTGATCACTCAGGAGGGCCAACAAAAGGACAAAGGCTTTAACTTAACAGATAGATCATTGTTTAAAATGCAAATGTCAATACTGGCTCCGGTTCAATGTTCTAGATTGCTTTCTATTTGCAGCTTGTGTTTCTTACCTACTAATGGGAAGTTGACAAACTAGTCATAGCATCTTAATAAAAAGTCAATAAATAAATACATCTCTTTCTTGTATTAATCATCAGTATTCCCTCGATAGTGGGGTAACAAGGTAATGTTTTCTTACTTAGCCTAAGTGACTACATATATATTTACTTATTTATTTATTTGGATTTTGTAAAGCGCACTACAGCCCAGAGGCATCGAGGCGCTGTTGCATGAGGTTATCTTGGGTGCAATTAAGAAGGCTTGCAAATGTAGCACCTTCATAGTTACTACATAACCTAAAAGCTTCCTGATGGAAACCCCAGAGCCTAACTCCCTTAGAGTACCTTGTGAATCACACACTTGTCTTCTCTCTTTCAGGTGTTGCATTCTTCAGATGGTCTCAGAATTGGCACTGAGGTCTCTGGGTTTAAGACTGTGCTAGATGCTATGTGGGGATCTGGTGTTTGTGGCCGCATTCGCATCAGAGTGCATTTCCGTGGATAGATGTTGCATGAAGATGATGCTCCCACCACTAATGCATCACAGGCTTCCAACACCCACGGTAGCAGTGGGGGTGCATTTCACCATCACAGGTCCTTAAAGGGCCAGTCGCATTGAAATGTGCAAAAATGTTGCTATATTTGTCGCAAAGACAGCAAAAAAAGGCTTCTAACTGTGTGTGTCTAATATGCACACATTCTTTGTGAATTCATAACTTGCCTCCAAAAAGGTTTAAGAATCTGGTGCATGGTGTCCTGCGTATCTGTAGTGCTCCTGGCGATGTTACTCCTCAGGCCACTAGTAAAAGGTTTACATAACCATTTGTTTCCAGACTCTCAGAAATGGAGACACTACTCGCTATCTCCCCGGATCTGATATGGCACCTCAGGAGGTGATCCCACAGGGCAAACCTACTCAGGGAGGTGCTCCTAGGTTGCTCAGGGGGGATCACACTTACCACCAATGCCAGTGGTCTGTGCTGCGGGGCACCTGTGGGGACTGAGGTTTGTCAGGAGGCATTGGGCCTCATTACGAGTGTGCCGGTCCGGTAACAATGGTGCCGGTAAGCCTACCAGCACCGCTGTTACCGGATCGACACACTCCAAGTCTGCGAGCGGCTGCTGTCCGGCCCACAAGGTCTGTCCAGGCAGGCGGTCCGGCACCCGCTCGCAGACTTACATGGAACCACCGGCACTGTTGCACACAGTACCAGTGCTTCCAAGCTCCCCATTCCCGTTGAGTCCTAAAGGACTCGAATGGGAATGGAGATTTACCTTTTCTGGTGCTTGACTTTCCGGACAGCCGGGGCTGTAATGCCCCTGGAAATCCGGCAAGCCATGCGCTGGAAAATCTTGCAAGTCCGGCGGCAGCCTGCCTGTTTTACCGGCACGGCTACCGCCGGACTTGTAATGAGGCCCATTGTATTGGACAGAGGCAGCTACCTCTTTGTATTGGAGAGAGTTGGAGGCCGTTCAGAGGGCTCTCGCCAATCCATTATACCCTACTTGAATCCTTGCGACTCCTGCACGGGACTATTTTTCCGTGTAGTTACCATTCCATTCAGTGATGTCCTTTGACGTAACTTTGTTACTGTATTCATGATCTGTCCACTACCCGCTGTCGTACTGATCTTTGCAGTTGAGCTCATGACTTTTTGTTTCTTTTGATCTGCTGCACCTTTTTCCATGTCACCGGTTACTTCTGCAGTTGGACAGTGTGGCTATCACTTCATATAGGAGCATGGTGTATGGGACAAAGGTGCATTCATCTTGATGTCAATCCTTAAACTGACTGTTCATTGACATTATTGCAGAGTTGGACCGTTCTGCACACGTGGCTCTATCCTATGGATTGTTACTTTGTGATGTTTCAAGTGTCTGTCTTCTTTCTCCATTGGGTCAAGTTCTGATCTCCCTAATATAAGTTTAATTCCTAGGCTTTTTTATCCACCTGAAATAGACTTAATTCCCAAGGCTTTACTTGTTGTTTTTATTAGATTTGTATTAAAGTTTCTTTAGTAGTAAGCTCCTGGGGGCTGTCTCCAGATCTATTATTTGCCTCTTCTGCTGCCATTAATAATACTGGCTTCTTCAGGATGGAGATCTCTGTTATATGTTTATACTGCCCATCATTTCGGCTCAGGGTATTGGAAGGTTGCATTTTATCTTTCCTGCCTTATTGGATCCCCTCTCATGTCTTTTGATTTCTACTCCTGTCTTATGTCATTGTCTCCTATTTATTCTTCCATCTACACTGTGCTTTTCCCCATTGCAATGGAGGGGTTTGGAGCCCTTGATTTCATGTGCTATTCTCTTCTTGCTGCTCTTTCATATTTCCGCCTGCGACGTGCCTCGATGCTGTTATGGTTGACGCAAGAGGCATCCAGTTTTACGATCTACCTTATATTTTTGGTATTTCTACTTGGCCTTTCCTTTATCCATTCTCCTCCACTTCCTGTCAGTGCTCAACATGAACTTTGTAATGGGACCTAGTCATACTTAGTGGACACAAGCAGGAGGACGCTTTTTGGAGTTTGTTTCTCAACCCAAATACACTCAATTCTAGCCATGAAGTATTGCATTCCACACTCAACTCCAATCAACTGGTCCTAGAATTATTTCCTTTCTCAAACCATGGAACAACCATGTTCTGGAGGCCTAATTTCGTGCACCTGGCACTCTGTTCACACTGTTGAGCCTCAGCCCTTCTGAAATCTTCCAATGTTTTTCCTCGAGTAGCAAATTCCCAGAGTGATTGTACGCTAACGCCATTTCAAGTATAGGGTTCAGAATAAGGTTAGTGGTAGGGTTATGTTTCGGGTTAGGGATCGGCTGTAGGTTCAGGGTTAGAATTAGAGACAGGTTTACTGTTAGGGTGAGGTTTAGGATTAGGGAATCTTTTTGTAAAAGCGAGGACCAGTGTAATGTTGATGCAAAGTATTATAACCCTAGGAACATAAACATGAGGAAAATCAGCTCACAGCGAAAACATTCCAGAACGTAAAATAGGTCAGCGGGCCTGTCATTAGAAAGACTCTGGTTTGGGAATTTGCTCAACTTCTGCTATGCTCATAACCAAACATTGGGCCTCATTACGACCCAGGCGCTAATGGGTTAACGGTGCCGTAAAAGGCTGAGGCGCCGTTAATCTATTAGCGCCTAATTACGAGATCCCTTTGCAGGACCCGACCTTAACGTCTGGTTTTACCAGCTGTTAAAGTAGGGACCCGCAAAGGGGCATTGGTGCTAAGTACGGTGGCGCAATTTGCGGCACCGTACTTAGCTCCTTCCCCATTCCCATTGAGCCCTATGGGGCAAAAATGGGAATGGGGAAGGGCCATGGAGGAAGGGGGAATTACCGCCCCACCAACCTTGTAATGGGGTAGTAATTCCCCCTTTCACCATGGCGGAGTCGGTAACTTACCGGCATGGACCATGGTACTAATAGCACCATGGTCTTCCGCCAGGGTCGTAATGAGGCCCATTGTTCCTGATCAGTTGGCGTTTGATTGATCTCTTTGTTCCATGAAGACAGATCTCTTTGTTCCAGGTAAATCAAAACAGTGGGCCTCATTACACGGTAGGCGGTAAACCATGGTGCTATTAGCGCCATGGTTCATGCCGGTAATTTACCGGTACCGCCTTGGAGGAAAGGGGAATTACCGCCCTATTCCAAGGTTGGGAAGGCGGTAATTCCGCCTTCCTCCATTGCCCTTCCCCATTCCCATTTTTGCCCCATAGGGCATAATGGGAATGGGGAAGGCGCTAATTACGCTACCGCAAATTGCGGTACCGTAATTAGCACCCAGGTCCCTTTGCGGGTTCGTTTTTTAACGCCTGCTAAAAACAGGCGTTAATATACCAACCCGCAAAGGGACCTCGTAGTAAGGCGGTAAGGGTTTACCGGTAAGATACCGGTACCGGTAAACCCTTACCGCCTTCCGTGTAATGAGGCCCAGTGTGTTTCTGATTTGGAGTGCACATTTACGTCTGTTGGCGTAACTACTCCTATGACAAAATTAGTTAATTAGGGTTAGTTTTCTGCCAGTAATACACTATTGTCCTGAGGATAGAGAGATGAAGGGAAACAAATACATGGACGTGTAGGCTGGTGTGGTGATAAGCTACCAAGGACCAATGTGATATGGGGAGTCATTTTTATTAGCGTTTCACTTAGGGTGTTATTAGATAACAACTAATGGGCCTCATTACGAGTACGGAGGTAGGGGGTTAACGGCACCAGTAAGGATGCCGGTGCCGTTAACCCTCTACCGCTGCATTCCGAGGTTCCTTAGCGGGTCCCACTAAGGCGGGCTGGTTTTACCAGCTGCCCTTAGCGGGACTCGCTAAGGGACCAGGGAGCTAATAACGGGCCCGCTATTTGCGGGCCCGTTATTAGCTCCTTCCCCATTCCCATTGAGCCCTATGGGGGCTCGAATGGGAATGGGGAATGGTTTTCAGAATGGGGACTTACCGGGTCCTCCAAGGTTGGAATGACCCGGTAAGTCTCGATTCCGACAACCCGGACACGGGTTTGGAGGCAGCCATGGCGCGAACAGCGCCATGGCTACCTCCAAACTCGTAATGACCCCCAATGTATTTGTATTTTCAAGTCATTTTTTGCCATTAAAAGCCCAGCTACCTCATTGGCCTTCACTGCCTACAATTGGCAGAGCGCTTGTCAGAACGACAAGCCCAGCTAAATGTATCATCACTTTTTCCACATCTTCACTCTCAATCTATGCCTGCTCACATTCTCCTCCTGCGGGAATGCTTGCACCAATCACTGATCGCTGCCAATCGCCATCATTTCCATAGGTACGTTTCAGTATGATTCATTGCCCTGTCTGGACCTCCTTTTCCATTGAAATTCATGTGCACCTTTGGGTATAAGAGAACGGTGCATGGAAAGAGGCGGGTTCTCACTTGAGTCAAAGTCTTATACTTTTGTTGGTTTGTTTTTGTCCTGCTGTTTGTTTTTACAAATAAATTGATCACTAAGCCACCGGAATAGTCAGTGGCCATTTTTCGATCACAAGATTGCTGCCTGCAATGTCGGATTCCCGCTGCCCTGCGGCCAGGTCAAAGGGACGCCGGGTGCACCTCGCAGTGATCCTCGTGGGATCAGGAGAGATGTTTGGGGATGGGGAAGAGTGAGCCAGAGCGCCTGGAGGCTCAGGGAAGGTGAACACAGCAGATGCGTAAAAAAGGCAGACCAAAAATAATGGGTTGGTAAACACAGGTAATTTCATCAGTGTATTGTTATGTCTTATACAGTATTGTTTGAAATGGGATTTGGGTATATGTTTGTCTCTGGTGGAACAATTATGAAATCTGAAAATTGTTGTGATAATCCAAGGATACAGGACGGAAAAGTACCCTGCCTACAGAACTGTTTAGCTGAATAAGAAAACATAAAAGCGATTGACCACCGCAGCTTAGGATGAATTGTAAAAGCAGCGCATCCATGCTCCCTACTGACTTAAGAAAACATGAGACGGTTGCGCCTAGTTTAGTATGGATCAGGAACTAGGATAGATGTGTTCTGTAAGTGTGAAGAAAATATTTTGTATGAGAGCCCCACAGTTGTCCTTTCTTAACCTGTGCCTTGACACTTGAAACCCTAAATACGACCCTTCTTAATATTTTACACTCTCCTCTATCCTAGTTAGGGAGCAGTAGGCTTTCTTTCTAATGATTATAGGGCCTCATCTAGTCCGGCGGTAAACTTTAAAAGCAGCGGTGATGGAATTAGCGCCGCCAATACCGCTCCGCCGGATCATGAGCCAGCGTTTTTACTGCACACAGGGAAATCATCCGGCGCGATTACAGCAGGTACAATTACAGCCAGCGCTATTACAGCCGGCCACACAAGGCACAAACACAGCTGCATCACAAGTCCATGTCCGGCAGTATTAGCACCGAAAACCGGCACTAATACCACTGAAAACACTGCACAGTTACCCCGAGCTGGCAGTAAATGAAGACAGGTGCCTAAAATAAAGCCACAGGTGATCCCATTCCACCCCCAGAGGACTACATAAGGCACATCCCTACCCCAAACACTGTTCCCAACACCATGCTGCCACTAGCCACAGTGAGCTGGGACAGGCAGCTGCTCATGCTGCGCTTGGAAGTAGAGAGGCTGGACAACCAGGACAGGGAACAGGGAGTACAGAGTGGGTGGACAGGAAAAGGAGGAGGAAGAGAGGCCAAGCAAGGTGTGCCCCGATCCCCAGACCCTCACCTTGGATCTGCACTGAGAGCCAATTGGTCACCCTGTACCGCCTCAACAGGGACACCATAATAGAACTGCTCACCAAAATACAGGACGATATAGTGTTCAGGATCAACTTCCGGACAGCTGTGCCCCCACTGCTGAAACTAGTATACAATTCCTTGGAACTGGCACCGTTCAGCACACTGTGGCCCTTGATGCACGGCATGGCACACATTCTGTGCAGTGCTGGTACAGGTGAAGGAAGCCCTCCTGCGGTAAGTGCAACGTCACATCTCACTGCCTACCACCCCAGCCCAGGTCAATCCCACGAAGGCACAGATTTCTGCCTTGCCCAAATACCAAATGTGATTGCTGCCCTGGACTGTACCCATGTTGCGCTGGTGGCCACCCAGGCCCACGAAGCAGTTTGACGAAACCGCAAGCACTTCCACTCCATGAATGTGCAGGTGACCTGCGACCCAAACCTCATCATCACCCACTGCTGTGTCCGCTACCCTGGTTCCACCCATGATGTATTGGTCCTACAGAACAGCACACTGCCAGGATACAGGCATAGAGGACAATACACATGGGTAGTGGGTGAGTAGAAAAGCTAGCACACATGTGCTGTGGGTCACATGCCCAAATGGGAGGGGCGGGTGGGCTTGAATGACCACACAAAGGCTGGCATGACAAGCAAATGCAAAATCCGCACTTCACCACCACCCGCACCAAAGTCACAGTACAGACCAGGGAGCATGCACATGTCGGACATACCTGCATGGAGAAGCAGTAGTACACATACAGTATCAACCAAATTCACCAACATGCCAACAGGTACCACAATGCAACATTCACCCACGAAAGCAAGGCAGAGAAATGGCCAAAATCCTACAGAGCACAACATCCCTGCCAGTGCCACGGCCATACACCCATGTGCGGCCAGCCCACAATTCCTCCCCGTTGCCACCAGACACCCAGGGAGGATCCATGGGGAACCCAGCATCTAGCCCAATGCACGGTGTGAATAATCTTCCACATGATAGCCTACGTAACATATGCTGCAAGGGAACAGGGTGCATGTGAAGCACAAATGATGCATGGCATGAGTGACACTGCATGAATAGACACATGGCATGAAATGATGGCCCATCTGCATTCACAAGTAGCCCATTGACCTGGTATTGTGTACGTCCACCCCCACACCCTACACCGTGACCAATGCCTGTGCCTCACCCCATGCAGGTTACTCCAGATACCCACAGCTGCCCCGGCTAATGATAATGCGTGATTCACAAACACTGCAAGAGAATGCCTACAACCACGCTCACAGTGGACCAGGGTCTGCATTGAGCGTATCTCCGGCCTCATGAAGGCACGTTTCCGCGGCCTCGACCATACCGGTGGAGCCCCGATGTACGCTCCAGAGAAAGTTGGAAAAATTGTGCTGGTGTGTGCATAATGTTGCACAATATCTGCCTGAAGAGAAACGTTCCACTACCCCCTGACATGGACATGTCACCCACAGAGAATGAGGATGCAGTACATATGGCAGAAGCAAATGCACGCACTGCCAGAGATGACATAAGGGATGGGGGAATGGCATGCCAGGGACAATTTCTTCTGACACTTACACATGGCATGAGCCATGCACCACTGTCTTACACCCCCCATCAATAAACACAACAATGACACAATCAGGAATGTCCTCGCATTGATGAATGTTAACGTTTTTTATAGAATGAAGTGCCCCAACTATTACCCCTACCCCCTCCAACTACCCATCATGCTATCTCCCCTCCCCCCCGGGACGGAGCCTGTCACCATGTTTTGCTGCCATTGCACCTCAGTGCAGAGATGCCTTCTGTCATTTCCTTGACACGTTGGGAGTGTAAGGACAGAGGTGTTGGCTGCCATCTCTGCGGGTAGCCCCCTGGATGCTGTCCCTGATTGCCTGCAGGTGTGCAGTGTGGATGCGGCCAAACTCCTCCATCTCGCACTGTCTGCGTTCCAAGACCTCGAGCCTAAGCATCATCATGCTGCATGTCGAAGTGTGTTGTGGTTTTGAGGGGCACTGTACTAGTGCAGGACTCAAAGCAGGGGAGCCATATGGTGGAGTATCCACATCCGGCTCGGGTGTACGTGCGCACTGGGGTCGTGGAGGACTCTCCGGGCAGTGCTGTCATTGGCAGCATGGAGAGCTCTCCGGGGAATGTGGCCCTTTGGCAGGTGATGTCACCAGGATGGTGTCCCCCTGTAGGTCCTCAGTTGTCCTGGCAACAGGTGTGGCCTCAGTGTCAGTGCCTCCGGCTGCAGGACTGGGTGCAGTGTGCCCTGCACTGGTCCTATTGGCCCGCGGTGTGGGCGTTGACTTGGCCCTGCTCTAGTGCAGCGTTACGTGCCAGGACATATGCTTTGGTGTGGCCTATGTGGGCTTTTGCAGGGTGGTGTTGGCAGATCTTGAGGGTCTGGTAGCATTGCTCACTGATGACCCAGCATCCTCCTCCTCCTCCTCTGATGCCTCTGGCGATGCGCGAGCGCCTATCAGGGACATAGGAAATGTTGTCAGGTATGGTTCAACCACATGTGTTGGCATGCAAGGCACAATTGCTGTTATATAGTGTGACCCCTTCACATATGAGCAAATGGGCATGGTTGTTAATGGGAGGATGCATGTGGCAGAGCGTTCAGCTTTGAGCCGTACCAACCAGCCACGTGACACAACAGCGTCCCGATGATGCAGGCAGAGTTAGGAATGGAACTGGATCCATAATAAGTCATATCTTGTCTTACCCTAGTGTGAATGGGTTCAGGTCAGTCTAGACAAGTGCCACTTCCTCCTAAAGGAAGTCCAGCACACTTCATGTTTACTCACTACTCGCTCAAAGCATGTAAGTACCTGGATAAATGGCACGAAAATAGACAGAGTGAGTCACCTAGACATTTCCCGCAGCAAGGTACATTTGACTTAGATAAGATAACAAGCCTACGTAAGGTGTTAGAAAAGAAAGGAACAGCTATCTAGATTGGTATACCAAAGCTACTAAGAGACAAACTGAGTCCAAGACCGGGGCACTGAATGACACCCAAGAAAAGCTCCAGATGCAATTTTAATCCCTAAAAACCAAGTACTCCAACCTGCAGGTACTGGCCCACAAAGCCCAGTACAAACGTTTATATCCAGTAATCCAAGGGGAGCTCCCGCCGAAGAAAACTCCCAAAGATATTTTGGACACTTACAACTATGCCAGTTATGTTATGTTATGTTATTCAGATTTATGTTATGTTATTCAGATTTATGAGGCGCCAAAGCCCGTGGGCATCCAGACGCCGAAAGACAGCAGCAGTGGAGAAAACTACAGTAGATCCTAATTGAACAGAATGGTCTTTATCTGTTTGCGGAAAAGAAGATGATCCTCAGTTTGACATATTTTGATTGGTAACGCATTCCAGTGTTGTGCACCCCGAACATGAAAGGCCCGTCCCAAACCACAAGATCTTTTAGTTCGTGGCATTACCAACAAGCAGCCCTCCATAGATCTTAGGCATCTATTCATATGCTAAATATTAATCCTCTCCTTCAAATATGAAGGGGCATTTCCGAAGATGCATTTATGGCACGTGGTAAGTAATTTAAATTGAATACGAGCTGCCACTGGGAGCCAATGCAGCTTAATTCTAGCAGCGCCAGTAGGTTCAGAGCTTTTCATCTGGAAGATGATTCGAACCGGTGCATTTTGAATTTTCTGCAACTGTTGAACATTTGTTTTGCTGGTTCCACCTAGCAAAGCATTACAGTAGTCAACACGTGGCAGAATTACTGCTCTTACGAGTTTTATGCGGTTTTCCACTGATATTAGCGGGGCAACTTGTCTCAGTACCTTAAGATGGTAGTTGGTATTAGAAGAAATAGCTGTGACATATGCCTCGCTGTCAAGGCTGTCCTCCATGTAGGTGCCCAAGGTCTTGACTTTCTGCACAGTTTTGATTTGATTGCTTTCAATGGAAAAGCAGTTGTATTTATGGTTCAGTTTAGATTGAGCGTGTTGTGGCCCAAAAAGCATCAGCTCAGTTTTAGCGGCGTTCAAACAGAGCCAATTCACTGACATCCACTGCTTAATAACATGGTATATTACAGTCAGAGTTTGTTGATCGACTTCATAGTTCCCGGTTATAACCAAAACCAACTGAAAATCATCTGCATAATTGCAGAAGATCCCCAAGGTTTCCAACTCAACACATAAAGGTAATATATAAATATTAAATAACAAAGGCGAAAGACATGCCCCCTGGGGGACTCCACATGTTATTGTTTGTGGCTCAGAAACACAATCACCCCAGTAGACACAAGACTGACGGCCCTCCAAGAATGATCTAAGTCAGATGATGGCGTTGCTGGATAGTCATCCTTTAAGTAAAATGTTTTGATCCAGCAATTCGAAGGCTGCCGAGAGATCTAATAACATCAGCAGCCCCGACTTGCTGTTCTCCAGTTTGCCAAGCATGTGTGTTTGTAAGTTCAGGAGCGCGGATTCAGTTCCATGATAGCTCCTGAAACCTGATTGCTTCACATGTAGCTTGCCGGTGTTAGATACATATGATTGAAGCTGTGTGGTGGCTACCTTATCAATTAGTTTTAGGAAGAACAGGGTATTAGTAATTGGTCTTAAATTGGCTGCATCCAACGGATCCAGACCAGTTTTTTTAGTAGCGGCGTAACTGCCAAATTTTTTATAGATTGAGAAATAGAACAGGTACGGAAGGATGAGTCAACAAACCGGCAGAGGAATGGGGCAAACAATTCTCATTGTTCCAATATGTATTTAGACGGAAGAATTTCCCCTGGACAATTGGTGGGTGCATATTTTTTAGTAACTCCAAAATTTCAACTGAATTAGGTTCAGTAAAATTAAAGGTGCCTAGAGCAACGGGTATAGAGGGGGATCGAGTAGTGAGGGAATCAATATTTCCTGTTCAATTTTCTTTTGGGCTTTCGACAGCTTATTTGCGAAAGCCTTCTGAACTCTATTGCAGTCATCAATAGTGGGTTTGATAACAGAATTACAGACCAAATTCAAATGTTGCACCCGACCATCAACGATATAGCACTTATGTATTTATTTATTTATTTATTTATTTATTTGCTGGACATTTGTATGGCACCTATACACAAGTGTTTCCAGGTGCCAGAAGACAAAAAAAAGAGGGGACATAGGCAAAAACAGAAATAACACTCGTCCTAGGTCTTGTGACATTCTTACTGTGCAAGTGCAGAGACAAAAGTGCAAGGGGAGGGCGGAGTAGGGGGGAGGGTTTGGAGGAGGTGAAGTGCAGGAGTGGTGAGCCCAAGGGGCTGAGCAAGTGCTGAGGGGAGCCAAGTGGGCAAGTGTCAGGGGAAAAGGGGTTAGGGGAAACAGTGCGATGGACGGGCGGACTAAATTTCTGGTAGTCTGGGGAAGGGTGCCCGAGGGCAAATGCTGGTAAGGGATGCTGTGGGAGACTGGTCGCGGATGGTCGGCCAATGAAAGATTCATAAGGGAACAGGCACCAGTCACAGTGGCAGAAGGAAATTAGCAGAGGGAGGGAAGAGTCAAGGAGGAGGAGAAACGAAAAGTCTTGAGAAGTTTCCGGAACTTAAGAAGGTCTGGCTCAAGTCTGAGGGGGCCTCAGAGGCAGTTGCAAAGGGAGGTACCTCCCACTCTCTGCTTGGAGAAACATCTGACCTGCAGAGAGTTGGAGCTAGAGAACCGAAGAACTCTAGTAGGGAGGTATATAGGGAGAGAAAGCTGGATGTAGAGAGGTCCCAGGCCCCAGACAGCCTTATGGATGACGCAAAGGGTCTTGAATTTGATCCTTGTGGTCACCCGGAGCTAGTGGAGAGATTTTCGGACTGGAGAGATGTGGTCCCTGGGCTTGAGGCCAAGGGTAAGACTTGCAGCTTTATTCTGGATTAGTTGAAGAGGGTGAAGGGAGGAAAGACTGTTGCAATAGTCCAGCCTAGAGAGAACCAGAGCTCTGAAGACATTGAGTTTCTGGGGGAAGGTGAGGAAATGGAGAATGCCTCTGAGGAGGTGAAGCTGAAAGTCGGACTTCTTGGCAAGGTCTGTGATGTGAGGATAGAAGGAGAGAGAGGAGATAAAGATGACCCCAAGGTTTTTAGCCTCACAAGAGTGTGAGGGGATCAGGCCCAAGGAGGGTGGTCAGTGAGTGGGGGGCGGTGGGGTTAGGGAGCAGGCATCCCAATGAGAAGGATTTCTGTCGTACTGGCATTAAGGCAGAGATCGTTAGCAGAGCACAATGCCTGAAAAGCAGAAAAAGACAGTCAGATATGAGAGAGGAAGGAGAGGATGTAGAGGATGGAAGCTTAAAGGAGAGCTGTATGTCATCAGCATAACACTGAAAGTGAGAAGAGAAGGTGGAGATCAAGTTGGCCAGAGGGGCAAGGTAGATGTTGAATAGCTATGACAATAGGATAGAGCCCTGAGGGATGCCACAGGTAGAGAGTGAGGAGTAGAAAGGTCCCAATTGCACTTGGGAGAGTCAGTCTGAAAGGAAGGAGGTCAACCATGCCAGTGCCCGGTCAGTGATGCCTAGGGTATCACAGAGACGATTTACGAGGATGGCATGGTTGACCGTGTCAAAGGCAGAAGAAAGATTGAAGAGGATCAAAATAGAGTGAGAGTTTGAGTCATGGTTCAAGAGCAGGTCTTCAAAGGTGTTCAGGAGAGCAGTTTCCATGCCTCTGGACGCTCTGAGGCCAGACTGGTGGTCATGGAAGCAGGCAGCCCTTTCGGTGTGGTGGGTCAGTTGGGGGATGAACAACTTCTCCATGAGTTTGCCCAAGAAAGGTGTGATATAGATCTGGCAATAGTTAAATGGGCAAGAAGGGTCTGCAGACAGCTTTTTTTAGGAGAGGATGGCAAGTGGCAAAGGAATGGTTACAGAAGTCAGCTAAAGAATGGACGAGAGAGATGTTCTCCTTGATCATACTGAAAGGACAGGGGAGCACCGGTTTAGAGGAGACTTTCACAGAGTGGACTACTCTAGAGACCTCATCCGGTGAAATGGGAGAGAAGGAAGAGAGAATTATCAGTCCCATCTAATAAACCCTATGATGAATAACCCCTATGGTGGCCCGTTTAGCCCTGAAATACGAGCCCAGATTGCTGAACCTATTTTGTCTTCATCAGCCACATTTGAAAGGTTCCTGAACTTGACAGCTAATATCAGTACTGGTGCATTCCCGCTCAGACAGTTCCCTGGAGGATGCGATACCTAAGTTACTGTACATGCTCCTGGAGCACTACTGATTTGTTCAATTTAGTTCAGAGATTCCCAAACATACGTGAGGATCCTGTTAACTTCCAAGAGGAGCTTCAGGCTGTCACAGATTGCTATCCCCCTACGTGTGTTGATTTGAATAAATGTTGCGAGCACCGATACGTTTACCGATACGTTTATCCTGCTGAAAGTGCGAACCAACTGGCCAGCTGAAGAACCTTCCACCTCAACGGACACGAAAACCTTTACTGATAGGCTGGTATAAACTATCACTGAAAATGTGTCCTCAAAAGAGTGATTGGTCTAAAATTAATGCATACAAGCAAGATAAGGGTGAGAATCCTGCAGAATATCTTGAGTGTCTGAAATGATATTTTGAACACTACTCTGGGATTGTTGAGCTGTGGCGGCTCAGTTTGTTATGGGTTTGCAAACTAAGATAGCAGAGGGAATTAAGAGACAATTGGAATGAGGATTCAACAAGGGAACTCTCCCGTCCCCTGCACACTTTAGGATGTTTGGACTAAGTCCACTACTGTTTTCTCATATTAATACAAAAAACATATAAACCAAAGAGTTCAGTTGTGTGTTTGTATAGCAAAAGTTTATATCTAAAGTGTCAAACACAATATTTCAAAAGGAGAAACATTTACAAATTCAAGAAGCAAAGCAGTGCAATAGTAGGTCACAATAAATTTGAAACAATGGTGGAATCCAATTCATGTGGCGACGCGTTTAGAGGATACTTTCCTCTTCTTCATATGGCCAAAATTGAATTCTTCATACAAAAGGAAAAAAACAAAGGGGAGAACGTTTGTACAAGTTTTTTATACCTTGAGGTAATTCATTAAGCTCATGCTGTACATTTCATTCTCATCTGTGAGCCAAAACAGACTACATTGTCAGAGAAATTGTAATTAATCTAGTACCACAAGGGCACATTCATTCCCAGTTAAATTCAGGGTGAGGGGAGGAGAAGAGGTTCAGAGAGACGTTTCTAGTCCAGTGCAAGAGAAGTCGTCGTTCAAAAGTGTTTAGAAAGAATGTAGGTAGGTAAAGGAGCTATATAGGACAAGATATAAGAAAGTATAATTACCAGTAAGCAAAGTGTTCGAGGGCATCGGTGCAGATAGAGATCCTTGGTGGTGAATCAAGCGATGTGTAGATCCTCCACGGGAAATATAGTTTGCTGTAGTCAAGAGGGAGACACAGCTGCAACAAAAATGAGTAGCAAGTGAGTAGAAATCAAACTATGATGAAAGGTAAGTTCAACCCTAGGCACTAGAAGAAATCTAGTACCTGGGGAGTGTACAAGAGGAGTGGCAAGTGCTGGAGAAAATATTCGAACGGCGTGGAAGCCTGATATATTCAGGGTTAATTCACATTAAACACTGTGTATCTTCTGTTCAACATTCATCAAGAGTCAGCAAAGCACTCTAGAGAATACGATATATGTGTGAGCTTGAGAGGAATACTAAAACCACATATATTGATACAATACTATCCACAACTAAAGTGTTAGCTGATGAAAAAAATTCCTTGTGGTATACGATTAGCAGTAATGGTGCGCGAGCTGTCAGGCACAGCGTGCTGGCAATGCGCTTTCTTCAGTGGGCGTTTTGTAAGGATAGGAACTCAGGCAAAACAAATACAGTGCACTTGTGCACTACGGGTCTCAATGCGCAGATGATGATCTGTGAAAAAGTGTAACGGAGAATTAACCCGGATCGAGGTTAAGAAAGTACTTAAACTAGAAATCTCAATGGGATAGACAATGCCTGGTAACGTGCGCTTACCTGCACAATAAGAGACCAATCGCAAAGACAGCTGCCGCCGGTCAATGCGTCCTAGCAGCTATGGGAACGGCGCGCAATGTGGAAGAAAAAGGTTGGCGAATGTGAAGATAGAGACGGGACTAAAGCAGTCACCTAAAGGATCGGCCATCTTAGAATGGAGTAAGAGGCCATCGGGTGAGCCCGCCGAGGTAAACCACACTGTGTCAAGAGGAGTGAAAGTATATGTGAAATAAATAATAAAATTGATGAAAATAAAGATACAAAATAAAGGGAAAATAGAAAAAGTATGAAGAGAAAATGTAAACAATACTAGTGAGAAATCCTGCAGAGTCAGCAAAAAGAGACTATTCAATGGTGAAGTAGACAGATTAGGAGGTGCCACTGAAATACAGAAACGTCAAAATGAAACAAGTTCCATCCGCCAGAGTCCAAATGAAGAGGGAATTTTAACCACTCACAAGGTTAATTCGCATAATGTATGGCTGAAGGGTGGACAAAAGAAAATAAGCACAGTTTGTATACATAAATTGTCGTCCAACATATAACACAAGAGTTCATTATATGTATATACATATATATACATTTTAGTTCAACCTTCAGTGGAGTATGTATTAAAAGGGTATCAAGAGAATAATACAAGTCATTGCAAAATACAATCAGATATTACTTGTTGGCAGTTAAAATTTCCAGATAAAATAAACTTGACATAACTTTGATCTTTACAAAAAAACAAGATGCTAGTGTTAGAGGTCAAACATACCCTATTTACAGGAAACAATTAAGGGTAAAATCTTCATTGAGGCCCCAAGGTTGCAAAGAGCCCATTCTGTCGATCCAATAGGCTTCTTTTTGTAGTAAGAGGGATTGAAAGTCACCACCGCCCCTTGTTGGGTGTTTAACAACTTCAAGTATCTGAAATTTAATTTGGGCAATGGAATGTTTCCAAGAATTGAAGTGTCGGGCTACTGGTGAATATTGGTTCTTACATCGTATGTTTGATTTGTGTTCTGTTAGTCTTAGTTTTATGGGTCTTTTTGTCTGGCCAATGTATACCTTCCCACAGGGACATTTCAGTAAATATATTACACCTGATGACAAACAGGTGGAGTAGTCTCTAAGTTTAATTTTTTGTCCAGTTCTCGGGTGATTTACTACATCACCTTTGATGACGTTGTTGCAGTGTGTACATCCCAAATAAGGGAAGGTGCCCAATTTTTTAGTGGTCAGAAACAGTTGCTTATCCTTCTGCCCTTACTAGTTTATCTCTAATGTTCCTACCCCTTTTGTAACACATCATTGGTGGGGTTGGGAATAATTCTAGCAAAGTTTGGTCATTGTGAAGAATGTTCCAATGCTTCTTGATGCTCCTTGTGATTTGAAAACTCTGTCTTGAGAATTTTGATATAAATAACATTGGTGTGTCCTTACCACTTGGTTTTGTTTTTAACAAGTCGGTGCGTGTAATCTCTGATGCTCTGTTTTTAGCAATTTCCAAAACATCTTGAGGATAACCTCTATTCTCAAATGTATCCACCAGGTTGTTGCATTCCTGTGTTAGAACTTCTGGATCAGAAATGATCCTCTTAAGCCTTAGGATTTGGCTATACGGTAAGCTTTGGGGCATAGCTCTGGGGTGAAAGCTAGAGTAATGTAGCAGGTTGTTTGCATCAGTTGGTTTATGATATATGGATGTAGCGACTACGTTGTTACTAATTCTCAAATTAACATCCAGGAAGTGGAGATATGGATTACCGACTTCCATGGTGAACTTGATACGAGGATGTATTGAATTGATGTACTCAATAAACAGGTCCAATTCTGCACGTGTGCCACATCATCAATGGAGGATATCCTCAAGATGTTTTGGAAATTGCTAAAAACAGAGCATCAGAGATTACACGCACCGACTTGTTAAAAACAAAACCAAGTGGTAAGGACACGCCGTTGTTATTTATATCGAAATTCTCAAGACAGAGTTTTCAAATCACAAGGAGCATCAAGAAGCATTGGAACATTCTTCACAATGACCAAACTTTGCTAAAATTATTCCCAACCCCACCAATGATGTGTTACAAAAGGGGTAGGAACATTAGAGATAAACTAGTAAGGGCAGAAAAAATACCGAAGGATAAGCAACTGTTTCTGACCACTAAAAAATTGGGCACCTTCCCTTGTTTGGGATGTACACACTGCAACAACGTCATCAAAGGTGATGTAGTAACCCACCCGAGAACTGGACAAAAAATTAAACTTAGAGACTACTCCACCTGTTTGTCATCAGGTGTAATATATTTACTGAAATGTCCCTGTGGGAAGGTATACATTGGCCAGACAAAAAGACCCATAAAACTAAGACTAACAGAACACAAATCAAACATACGGTGTAAGAACCAATATTCACCAGTAGCCCGACAATTAAATTCTGAGAAACATTCCAATGCCCAAATTAAATTTCAGATACTTGAAGTTGTTAAACACCCAACAAGGGGCTGTGACTTTCAATCACTCTTACTACAGAGAGAAGCCTATTGGATCGACAGAATGGGCTCTTTGCAACCTCGGGGCCTCAATGAAGATTTTACCCTTAATTGTTTCCTGTAAATAGGGTATGTTTGACCTCTAACACTAGCATCTTGTTTTTTTGTAAAGATTAAAGTTATGTCAAGTTTATTTTATCTGGAAATTTTAACTGCCAACAAGTAATATCCGATTGTATTTTGCAATGACTTGTATTATTCTCTTGATACCCTTTTAATACATACTCCACTGAAGGTTGAACTAAAATGTATATATATATATGTATATACATATAATGAACTCTTGTGTTATATGTTGGACGACAACTTATGTATACAAACTGTGCTTATTTTCTTTTGTCCACCCTTCAGCCATACATTATGCGAATTAACCTTGTTAGTGGTTAAAATTCCCTCTTTCATTTGGACTCTGGCGGATGGAACTTGTTTCATTTTGACGTTTCTGTATTTCAGTGGCACCTCCTAATCTGTCTACTTCTCCATTGAATAGTCTCTTTTTGCTGACTCTGCAGGATTTCTCACTAGTATTGTTTACATTTTCTCTTCATACTTTTTCTATTTTCCCTTTATTTTTTATCTTTATTTTCATCAATTTTATTATTTATTCCACATATACTTCCATCCTCTTGACACATTGTGGTTTACCTCGGCGGGCTCACCCGATGACTTCTTACTCCATTCTAAGATCGCCAATCCTTTAGGTGACTGCTTTAGTCCCTTCTCTATCTTCACATTCGCCAACCTTTTTCTTCCACATTGCGCGCCGTTCCCATAGCTGCTAGGACGCATTGATCGGCGGCAGCTGTCTTTGCGATTGGTCTCCTATTGTGCAGGTAAGCACACGTTACCAGGCATTGTCTATCCCATTGAGATTTCTAGTTTAAGTACTTTCTTAACCTCGATCCGGGTTATGTCCGTTACACTTTTTCACAGATCATCATCTGCGCATTGAGACCCGTAGTGCACAAGTGCACTGTATTTGTTTTGCCTGAGTTCCTATCCTTACAAACCGCCCACTGAAGAAAGCGCATTGCCAGCACGCTGTGCCTGACAGCTCGTGCACCATAACTGCTAAGCGTATACCACAAGGTATTTTTTTCATCAGCTAACACTTTAGTTGTGGATAGTATTGTATCAATATATGTTGTTTTAGTATTCCTCCCAAGCTCACACTTATATCGTATACTCTAGAGTGCTTTGCTGACTCTTGATGAACGTTGAACAGAAGTTACACAGTGTTTAACGTGAATTAACCCCGAATATATCAGGCTTCCACGCCGTTCGAATATTTTCTCCAGCACTTGCCACTCCTCTTGTACACTCCCCAGGTACTACATTTCTTCTAGTGCCTAGGGTTGAACTTACCTTTCATCATAGTTTGATTTCTACTCACTTGCTCCTCATTTCTGTTGCAGCTGTGTCTTCCTCTTGACTACAGCAAACTATATCTCCCGTGGAGGATCTACACATCACTTGATTCACCACCAAGGATCTCTATCTGCACCCGATGCCCTCGAACACTTTGCTTACTGGTAATTATACTTTCTTATATCTTGTCCTATATGGCTCCTTTACCTACCTACATTCTTTCTAAAGACTTTTGAACGACGACTTCTCTTGCACTGGACTAGAAACGTCTCTCTGAACCTCTTCTCCTCCCCACACCCTGAATTTAACTGGGAATGAATGTGCCCTTGTGGTACTAGATTAATTACAATTTCTCTGACAATGTAGTCTGTTCTGGCTCACAGATGAGACTGAAATGTACAGCATGAGTTTAATGAATTACCTCAAGGTAATTCATTATCAATAAAAAAACTTGTACAAACGTTCTCCCCTTTGTTTTTTTCCTTTTGTATGAAGAATTCAATTTTGGCCATATGAAGAAGAGGAAAGTATCCTCGAAACGCGTTGCCACATGAATTGGATTCCACCATTGTTTCAAATTTATTGTGACCTACTATTGCACTGCTTTGCTTCTTGAATTTGTAAATGTTTCTCCTTTTGAAATATTGTGTATTTGACACTTTAGATATAAACCTTTGCTATAAAAACACACAACTGAACTCTTTGGTTTATATGTTTTTTGTATTAATATGAGAAAACAGTAGTGGACTTAGTCCAAACATCCTAAAGTGTGCATGGGACGGGAGGGTTCCCTTGTTGAATCCTCATTCGTATTGTCTCTTGTTTGTAGGGGTCTTGTGCCATGGCCTCAGTTCCTCCCCCGCACCTAAAATTAATCTACAGCATCTCTTAAATGTATGTTCCATTGCCATTTAATTTGAGGTGTGCATCAATAATCAACCTTTTTCAGCAGAGGGAATTAAGGCAGTGCTAATAGTGTGGGAAGGAAAGGGCTTTGTAGAGGTTTCATTAGCTGCACAGCACTACCATGATAATGTCGAAAGACAGAAAGAAACTACTGAAGACAAACATATGGCATTGCAGATACAGAGTTTTCAACCTTCCTGGGGAAGAGGAGGTTTTTGCCCCACTCCAGTAGGCCCAGGATGGGGAATAGGGAGAGGAGCGCCCCAATTACATGAATCAGGGCAAACTGGTGAGAGGTACTACACGAACACATACAGTGATCAGTGTAATTACTGCAAAGAGTTTGGACACTGGAAAGCAGCGTGTCCACATCAGCCTCAGTATAACAGTCGAGGCAGAGAGCCAACCGTGCCAAGCAGAATGACTAGGTCCCAGCCTCCACCGACACCACTCCAGACCGATGCTTACGTTGTTAAGGGGTCTAAGAACTTGTTGCACCACCCATAACAATTGATTCTACTGCCTTGTATGTTGATTGTGTTATTGCTGGACAAAAGATTTCATGTTTGAATGACATGGGAGAATCACGATCCACATTAAAAGCTTCTGAGTTTCAACAAATGATGCATGCTGATGAAATTGTTAATGCTGTAGTTATAGGGGGTAAGCTAATGTTCCATCCTGTGTCTACTCTGAGTATGGTCGTGATAGGTCACATTTCTGACCAACATTGTGTGAGCTAAGTTGCTCTATTTCCTGTTTACCTTGACATCCCTGCCCACAGAGAGCACAAGATTCTGGCAGTATTACAGGAGATGAACCATTTGAACCCTGGAGACCGGGCGGATACTCCCTGTTTGCGACAGGGACTGCTGGACCGAGTCCCAGTCAAATGATTGTCAACCCCTGCAAATGATTCTGCTTTTATGGTCAATGCCGAGCCAGTCAGAATTACTCTAAATCCTGTGAAGCCCCTGCCATGTGTACCTCAGTATCCTATTTCCCGACAGGCTGAAGAAGGCATTTGCCCTGTAATAGAATCCCTTCTCCAACAAGGTATTATTGTACCAACCCATAGTCCCTGCAGTAGTCTGATTTTACCCACAAAGAAGTCATGTAATGAGGGTTATAATGAAGATTGCCCATGCACTAAGCGCAGGAAGTCATGATTCTATTAAAGAAACGGAGGCAAGCATTATGCTTTATCTTCTTTATTCACTGCTCAACAGCAATTCAAAACTTCACTTTAAAACTTGTTTTATTATTATTTCATTTTTAAGTATGCCCAACTGGCTTGAAAAAATAAAAATAAACAAACATGATGAGCTCTGAAGGAGCTCCTGAACCGCATTTCCCAAGAGTCTCAGGGGTTCAGTAGTCCCTAGCCTCAGTTCAGTCCTCTAATGAGGTCTCCGGGGTAAGTATAAGTCTCTGCACCTCTAGGTACTTTCCTCTTCTTTTTTGTTCTCTCGCTGCTTAACTTAATTGTGTAACAGTTCCAACTTTAACCAACTTGAATTAATTCTGCTACTCTGCATTTCATAGTCCACTATTCGATGTGTCGCTCTACATCAATCCCGATTGTTCTTCTGCTCCTCTCCTATGGCCAAAGAGAAATCAGGATTGTAAGGGCTGGGCATTTGTCTCTAACCTTGAATCATAATAATGCAATACAACATTATTCACACAATTGAATTCTGTAGGGAGGGATAATGCTCGCCTCTGTGTCTTTAATAGAATCAAGACTTCTAGCGCTTAGCAATCTTCATTCTATGATAAGACCGGAGGTGAGCATTAAGCTTGTTCAAAGCTTTGTATCACCTCTGCTGCGATGTTCGCTACTGGCTTGAAATAGAAAGTCCTGAATACTGAGTCACTGGACCAAACTGCAGCCTTCATGACCCCTTGCAGCGGAACTCCAGCTGCAAAAGCTCCAGAAGCCATAGCTCCTCTGGCCGAATGAGCTCCAAAAACAGAAATGTCTATTCCTGCCAATTCCATAATCTCCTTCACCCATCTCGCTATTGTAGCCGGGGCAACTGCATTATAAGGTTTCCTATACGCAACAAGCAGTTGAGTCACCCCCAGTGGTCTTATCGCCGCTGTAACTGCTTCATATTGTTTTATGCATTGCGCTACGCAGAGGCTGCTGTTATCTGGAAAGTATGGATAATTATTCTGGAGTTGGCCTTAGTGCGCTGCGCTATGTTGAATGCCACCCCTTCCGGATAGAACATTTCTCGATCTATCTCAAGGGCCTTCACATCTGAAATTCGTCTACAAGATACTGGACACAGTAGAGTGGCCAACTTCCCGGACAGTTGCTTCCCTGACAAGAGATCGTTTCTTGGCCACTGCTCTAACAAATGTAGTACTTTCGTAATGTCCCACAGGACTGAGTACCTAGGTAACGGAGGCTTGCTTACTTTAATACCTTTGAGAAGTCTCACCACTGCTGGGTGTTCTCCTGCTGGTAACCCGTCTACCAGCTCATGACCAGCCGAAATGGCTGACCTGTACACTCCTACTGTTCTGTATGCTTTTCCTCCTGCGCCAAGGGACGCTAGCAAGTTTATCACTTGAGTTATAGGAGCTGAAATGGGAGAAATACTCCTCCCCCTGCACCATAATTCCCAGGCCTGCCAAGCGGAATTATAGCTCCTGATTGTCGATGGAGCCCATGACACATTGATGAGCTCCATAGCCTCTTCTGAAAGTCCCGGTAAGCACCACCTTTGCCTGAAATTCTGCAGGCCAGGAGGGTTAGGGTCTGATCCTGAATCAGAGGGTATGGTGCTCCCGCTGGATGTACGAGGAGATCCTCTCGGTGTGATATCCTCCGAGGGAAATCCGTGGAAAGTTCCATCAGAATCGGAAACTAGGCCTGAGACCTCCACTCCTGAGTTACCATCACTAATCTGGCCTTGTCTCTGCGCACCTTCGCTAGTGCTCTGGCCAACATCGCGAAGGGGGGAAAAGCCTCATGGATGTGGAGTCCCCAATCTTGCAGCAACGCATCCGTCCCTGTCGCTTCCGGATCTAGCTTCCAACTGAAGTAGTTTGGCAGGTATGTATTTAGTCTGGAAGCAAACAGATCTGTATGAAACGGACCCAACCTTGTTCCTCCCAGCTTGCTGATATATCCCACTGCTGATATATTGTCCATGCGCAGCAGAATGCAGCACCGCACCTTGTCCTTGGAGAAGGCTCTGACTGGGAACAATCCCGCTAGAAGCTCCAAACAGTTGATGTGCATCTCAAGCTCTTTTTGGGACCATTTTCCTCCTGTTTCTGTGTGCCCGCATCTGGCTCCCCAACCTGACCTGCTGGTGTCTGATTCCACTATGAGCTCTGGTAGGTCTCTGAAGATGGCCCTGACGTTCCATGCTTCTATGTTGTGAAGCCATCAGAGGAGCTCTTTTCTGCTGTCCTCGTCTAACGGAACCTGATGATGGTATCTCCATCCCTTTTGCAGGTACCAGATCTTGAGCCTCTGAAGAGCTCGATAGTGTAAAGACCCGGGAAAGATCACTTGGATCGAGGCTGCAAGCAGACCCACTACCTGGCTAGATTCTGAAGCAAAATAAACTGTCTCCCTAGGACTGTCAGATCCTTCTCGATAGATCTTATCTTGGAGGCCGGCAGGGTTAAAGTGGCTTTCCTCGTATCTATGGTGAAACCTAGGAAATCCAGGTTCCTGCATGGAATGAGTTCCGACTTCTCCTCGCTGATCAGGAAGCCCAGACTGGAGATGAAAGCCGTTGCCCACTGAACTTGCCTCCGCAGCCTGGCCTCGTTCTCCGCCATGAGCAGGATGTTGTCTAAGTGTATTATCATGCTTGTTCCCTGCTCTCTCATCGCTGTCACTAGGGGCCTCTTCAACTTGGTGAAGGCACAAGCCCCCAATGCTAGTCCGAAAGACAGTGTCTTCAACTGCCATATCTATCCCTTCCACTCAAATTCAAGAAAACGATGGTAGAGAGGGGCTACGGGTATCGTCAGGTACGCATCCTTCAGGTCTAGCCGAGCTAGCCAATCGTTTCTCTTGAGGAGGTCTGCCAGTAGATGGATTCCCTCCATCTTGAAGTGTCTGTAAACTAACCAAATGTTCAGTTCCTTTAAATTGATGACCGGTCTGACCTTGCCCTTGCGATGTCCTAAAAACATGTTGCTCAAGAATCCTTCTGAGTGGGGCTGTGCTCTCCCTATAGCGTGTTTTTGCGCCAGCATTTCTAATTTTGCTTCTAATAGTGCTACCTCCTCCCTCGAGGAACGCATGCGCTGTGGGGGTTGAGGCTGAATTGGCTCCTCTATGAAAGCTAGGTGAGACCCCTGCGCTGTTTGCAGTACCCATGCGTCTGGTGTTAATTTGCGCCAATTGTTCATAAAAAGCAACGTCCTCCCTCTTACTGGGGGATATTTCGCTGAGCGCTCCCTCACCTGTGGAATTATTTTGATGCCTAAAATAGCCTCTGCCTCTGCGGCCTCTGAAACCTCTGCCTCTGTTCAGGAAGAATGAGTCTTGCTGGCGCGATTCCCAGTATTGGGCCCTGGGCCCCTGGGGTCTCCTGTTGGCATTGGAGCGGCCGGTCGAGCGGCCCCTGAAACAGCTGGCTCCTGCAAAAACCCGAGTAGGGAGCACCTTCCTAATCGATGCTTGCGCCTTCTCAAGTGCCGTATAAGTTCCTACAAACGTATTCATTTCTTTGAAAAATGTTCCACTGAAGAGTAGGCCTTCCGCCCCTTCACCTGCTTCGTACGAGGCTAGGTCCCCAAGTTTGTTGTCTATTTTCAAAAGCATAAACCTATGTCTCTCGGCCAAAATGGCTGAGTTTGCGTTACCAAGAAGGCACACGGCTCGCTGCGCCCACCTCGCAAGGCTGAAAGGGTCCAATGGCTCACCCCTGTCCTTTGCTCTCTCGGCAAGGTCCATAATTTTAGCTATGGGACCTGTTAGGTCCAGGATCTTATCCTGGCATGACTGCCATGCGCGGTCCATTCCCCTTCTGGCGTCCTTACTGGCCTTAGTGACAAAAGTCAAAATTTTGGGGTCCAGCTCCGGAGTCTCTGCCACCTTTCCTGTGAGCTCGGGTCTGGGGCATTCCGCCCTAAGCCGGAATCTAGTCCCCTTTTCCAAAGGTTTGCTGATCTTTTGAGCCATATATAGCGCTACCCTCGGGATAGGGTCCAGTCAGTAGATCTGGGGTGCCTAATGGCCTCCGGCTCAAACATGTCCGGCATGTCTTCTTCCTCGAGGGTACCCTTCACCAATCTGGCTTTCTTTTCTGTAGGTCTGTCTTTCTCCTTAGCTCCTGAACTACCTCTTGACAGACTTCCTTCATCCTCCTCCTGCTCTTCCTGGTCGTATTCCTCCGAGTACGAAGGTACCTTCCCTATGTTTTTCACCCCTGGGGCAGGGGGTATGAGGCAGGGCACTGCTGATTTTGCAAGGGAAGTGTCTTTGAGCCTATCAAAGGCATCAGCTGCCTCCTGGGGCTTTTCTCTCTTCCCCATATCTGAGCCAAGGGGGGTAGAAGAGTGCTTCCTCTTCCGGGCTGCTTTACATCCCCTATGTGGTTCCTGCAAAGGCTTGGTGGTGGAGGTCCCCTCTCCTGCATCCTCTAGCCTGCCAGCTCTAGTGCCCAAAATATTCTCCAGGACCTGTAGCCTGTCCTGTATAGGCTGAACTCCCCGGGCTACCGCTCTGACTAGGGAGTCTCCCAAAACTTTTTTAAAGCTTTGGGAGAGGTCTCCTTCCTCCTCCTGCAGCTCCAGCTCTTGGTCACTGTACTCCTCCCAGTATTCTTCCCCTCTGTCACAGGCCATGCTTGACTCCCTGTGGGAGGCCGTGACCATGCACTATCTAGGACCTTTAATTGACCTGTCTGCAACAGCGGCAGTGAAATAGTGCTATCTCTCTTATCTCTGTATTCTTATATATTTTTATTTTTTTGTAAATCGCCTCTGCAATTCAAACTCCCGCTCTTCCGACGTGGAACGGAGATTCGGGAGCCTCGGAGCTGTCTCTGCAGTTGCTACGTTCGAAAAAAGAATGTTGGAGGAGGAAAAACAACCGCCACGCATGCGCGGAACGCTCATAATACGTCTTCTCTAAATGAAATGCGTACTGCGCTGGAGCGGTACGCAGATATTAACAGAAATCCTCTCAGAGGGGAAATGACTGCCCTGAAGCGAGCAAGTTCACTCGCGGGCCTGTCATACCCTCTTTAAACCATTTGAGGTAAACCGAATGTTACGTGCGGTCAAAATAAATATTTTTGAAAAATGTGTACACGCACTACAACTTCGCTATGCGTCAATATCACTATGAATAAAACGATATTATCCTGATGTTGTCACAAAATATTATTCCCATACTAATTAGAGGTATTTACACGCATTTACAAGACATTATGTGTGCAATGTTAATAGAGTCATAAAGGGATACTTAGCTGTCGAGATCAGCAAAAAAAGAAGAGGTACTTACCTAGAGGCGCAGGGACTTATACTTACCAAGGAGACCTCATTGGAGGAACTGAGGCTAGGGATTATCGAACCCCTTGAGATTCTTGGTAAATGCAGTGCAGGAGCTCCTTCAGAGCTCATCATGTTTGTTTATTTTTATTTTTTCAAGTCAGTTGGGCATACTTTAAAAAAAAAAAAATAAGTTTTAAACTGAAGTTTTGAATTGCTGTTGAGCAGTGAATAAAGAAGATAAAGCATAATGCTCGCCTCCGGTCTTGTCATAGAATTTCATTCAGGACCTGGTGCTGTTAATGTTATATTATATTATGTTGATTTATACCATGCACCGCTACCACCCTAGGGCAGTCTCCAGGCGCTTACGTGGCTCTGCAAGAAAGAGGACGGGGTTAGTTGAGGGTATAGTGATAGGGTAGGTCCAAAACCTGGAGAAACTGACCTCTGTGTGTGTTCGCTGTGTTGGCATGCAGGTGGGTGATTGTGTGCACTGCCCTGTTGCATCCATAAGGGTAAGGACCCATGCCTGGGTTGTTTTCTATGTGAATGTTTGTTATGTTGGGGTTGCCTGTGTGTTTTATGAGTATTTAAGGTTGTATGCACTTGCTTGTTGTATCCTTATGGGTATGTAGAGGAGGTCCCAGATATGACCTGCACCCCTGCCCCCCATTGCAAGTTGCCATGAAGGTACTCGCTGTGGTATGTGACGTACGAGGAACAGCTGAACCAACAAAGGGCGGCAATGGGCGGCTGCCCTGTGAACATTAAAAGATCAATACCTGTTGAAATGCCCATAACCAGGCAACCCTGGGCAGCACAGTACCCAATCAGACAACCGTACCTGCCATTGGTATGAAACGAGTATTTACAGACTGTCCACGAGGAAACCCTGAAGGCATTAATGGAATGCCAATGGAAATAGACTAAGGGTCTGGGCAGCCCCGAGAACAACCAGAAGTGGCTACTGAAAGCTATGCATGCCAGTACCGACAACTGTGAGGAGAATTGTAATGGACGAAGGAGAGAGACACTGTGAAAATGTATGAGAATGGTGCCATGAGACAAGACGGAAGCAACCGCCTTATTGAATGTGTGTAAATAAGCTTGAAATGCAAAATGCTAAGTAATCGAAACCGCCTGCAATGTTTAAGTAGAAGAATAGAGCGGCATGCGCCAACTATATATGTCTACCTCAATACAGCACAATGTACACGTGCGACTCCATTTTGTTTGAGCAGACGAAAGCCCAGGCGGCCCAGGCCCAACTGGCTGAGTTTCACATCTAGGTCCAAGCTGAGGAAAAGAGCGGGATCGAAACTTAACAAAGGATGGCACATGCCGGGGAAATCAAGGTCAACCAGAGAAGGGGAGGTGAGCATGAGCTCACGAGGCTCCAACTTCAGAGCACGCCGGCCCGCCCGTGTAGGTCAAGATAAGAGAGGCCCATGCAGGTGGCCAAGCGAACACATAATCAAATGCACGAAAAGGGAGGCAGGGTGAATCTTGGGACACCAGGCACCAGGGTGTCTAGTCTGCATGCTGCTAATTAAAATGGAGATTTATGTTTAGGGGTGTAACTTGCCCAATCACAATGGACCATGTAATCTAGGGTCCTATAGAGACTGTAACCAATAGGACGTCATACTTTTAGTGACGTCAATCACGTGTGTCGTAGAGGGATGGGCGTAGACGCCCATATGATAAGAGTTATCCAATCCGTATGCTTTATTTTCATACAGATATAACACCTATACTTAAGTTACCTTTCCAACCAATTATATTGCATGATGGTTTTTTATAGAAGTGTACGTCAATGATGACGAAGTTTGCCCATAAAAGAGGCTGTTGTACTGAAGTTCGGGGAAGTCGGGGCGAGACAGGTGTTCACGATGCTGTTGATTTCCACAAGCTGATGTATGTATTAAATGGACTTCCCTTTGCCAATTTACTGTGTCCCTAGAATTTATTTGTGCTGGAGTATATAAGTCCTGCACCATGTCCTCACTCGGTGCAGCTATCTTGTCTTACAAGTTTTTGGGGGTTGAGTACTGACCAATGGGCCCGTCAGTAATTTCCTCTCCCCGAGAACACTTGGTAGCATGAGGATGGTTTCGGCCATCGATTATTGATAATCGATTAATATAGTCACAAGACACCTTTAAACTGACGGCGCAAAGTAACTCTGGATCTTCGGTTACATCGCGAGTCCTTTCGCTATTCCGGCTGAGTAGGCCGCGAAGCTTCCCGTGGACAGTGATAGTGTATATGCTCCCAAAAAATCTGCAGTGGGTCTGAAGGAACCCGCTTTTCCAAGCATAACCCTTTTCATTCCCACGGGAAGCGGATTGGACGAAAACCATAAAGCGGGAAGAGGAAGGGGCATGATCCCGGAGAACCAGAGAGGAAAAGAGACGATCGGTGAGTGAAACAACGAAACTCGTTACCTTGGCAAATGACTTATAGGCATTAGAGCAAGTGGGGGAAAGGTAACGGAGGGTGGCGGAGAAAGATAAATTAGTTAGAGGTAGAGAAGACGGTATATATATAGTGGTTTAATGACTCGAGTATAAAAGGAAGACATATATAATAGGATTCCTGGGGGGCACCTGAGCTAAAACGTAATAGAATACCAGGGGGGCACCTGGGAAAGGTAAAAATGTAAAAGTATACCGGGGGGTGGGGGGGGCACCCGAGACTAAAAACTGTAAGGAATACCGGGGGGCACCCGAGATTAAAAACAGTAAGGAATACCGGGGGGGGGGGCACCCAAGAGAAAACTGTATATTCGCCTTATTCCTGCGCTTTAAAGAGTGGTCAGAGGGAACTTGAACCCAGAGCCAACAGAGAGGGGGACGCCAGGCTACGATGACGTTTAAAGACGTCATAAAGGGGTAGTTCAAATCCCATGACGGGGTAATAATTAGAAGGCAGGTATATGTTGACCAGCTGGTGTCTGTCTAGTCTGTCAAGTGTCTGTTGTAAGTGTCTTGCTATATGTGAATGCGCAATAAATGTATTGATGCGAAAAATATGTTGATGCTTGAGTGAAATGCATTTTGGTTTTTGCGATTCTGTAACTGAGAGGGGATCGCCAGTGAATTGATGTTTTCTGTTGAGTAAATTGATGGTATACATTTTGGCGGAAAAAAGTGGATTGGAGCTTGCGGTTGTGGTGCTCGCTCATATTGGTGGAGAGACTTAAGTTATTGTGTAAACATTGTAGGTATTGCAGTGAAAAGATGGAGAGGTCACCCCGCTTATGCATCTCTGTAAGCAATTGCCAAAACATGCAGCAAAGCTGCAGAAATACAGCCAGGAGTGGGTTAAGGGCACTGCAAATAAAATGTTTATGCCGTGGCCCCAGAATAGGTCATTGGGCCTCATTACACGGACGGCGGTAAGGGTTAATGGTCACCGTTAATGGTACTAGTGACCGTTAACCCTTACCGCCTTAGTACGAGGTCCCTTTGCGGGTTGGAGACTTTAACGCCTGCTTTTTGCAGGCGTTAAAAACCAACCCACAAAGGGACCAGGGAGGTAATTACGGTACCGCAATTTGCGGTGCCGTAATTAGCACCTTCCCCATTCCCAGTATGCCCTATGGGGAAAAAATGGGAATGGGGAAAGGCAATGGGGGAAGGGGGAATTACCGCCCCACCAACCTTGGAATAGGGTGGTAATTCCCCTTTCCTCCAAGGCGGTGCCGGTATTTTACCGGCATGGACCAAGGTGCTAACAGCACCTTGGTCCACCGCCGTCCGTGTAATGAGGCCCATTGTCTAAGGCTGTCTTACAGCACATGACCATGTTCCTACGTGCCACATATAGTGGGAAGAAACTCGAGAAACGCCTTACCGTTCTCGAGTTATGGAAGATGTTTGAACATACAAAGGAATAAGAACCAACTGCAGACTGGATATTAAACGTATGTACAGAGGGGGGGTGAGACGCCTACTGCGCCACCGGCCCCGCCGGAACCAGTCATTGAGGGAAGCAGGTCAGAGGGTCTTTTACCCGCTACGAGAGCTCAATGCAGCTACAGGGTATAGCAACTCCGCGCATGAGTCACCTGCATGCAGTAGTGACGAAACTAATGAGAAGGAGCGGGAAACCGTTCCAGCCCCCGCCGTCCCGAGGGACAAGGAGAGGCACGGAGATGGACGAAAGGATCAGGCACTGACTAGTGCACCTCGCAATAAGGGGAGAGAGGGAAAGAAGCGGAGAGAGAGTGATGAGATGACATTCGCAAAGGACGAATGGATGAGAGGACAGATACTATTGAAATATGAAAGATGGAAAAGGAAGTGATGACGCAAGGCCGAGTGAACGGTCTGTTGAGTCGCAAATTAAGGAAAAGAAGAAAGAAATGGCTATGAGATACGAGAAGGCAAGAAAAAAGGATAAGTTGAGGCGAGACCAACTATATCGCGAAGAGCAGGGTATAACGCTCAGGCGCACGCAATATGCAGCCTATGAAAACTGCAGGCAGAACATGCTAAAGTTGGAGGAAGATAGGAGGGTGCACGAAAGGAAAGTGAAGAAGAGAGAAGATGAGGAAAGTAGAAGGGCAAAAGAATGTAGAAATGAACGGACGAGGGAAGTAGATAAGGCTAGAGAGGAGGCGAAGAAGCGAAGAGAAATGGATAAGGAAGCAGAGCATAAGCGCAGGCAAAGGGCGCAAGATTTAGAATATTTGCAGCGGGAAGTGAAAAAAAACAATCCTGTTGTAGACTGGGAAGACATAGAAGAGTTCTTTCCAGCAAGTGCTGCAGTACCAGGTACAAGCAGGACAATTATTGATGATGACTTCGACACCAGAAGCATCGGGGAAGCGATTGATAAAATATATGATGAAATGGGAATGGAACGAATCTCCCAAGAGGGAAGGGAAGATGTACGCTTAGAGAGCACTCAGTTATATGACACTGAGGATGTCACCCAAAGTAGTGAGAGTAGGGGACGTTCCCTAGATAGACTAGAAGATAGGCAGAACGAAGATGATGCAAGAAGTTGTGCAATCTCGGAGTATTCGGAGTTTGACTCCGATGGGGACGCGGAAGAAGCGATGTATGACGAAGGGAGACGGCGCGAAAGGCGGCTCCCAGGGAACCGAGGGGTACAATGGTCAGAGGCTGGCGAGTCCGTAAGTAGGACATCGAAGTCCGCTGGACAGTCCAGCCGACATGAAGAAACACCCTATGGTCAGAGGGGGGTGTCGGCACCTGCCTATACAGATAGGTTAAGGGCACTGCCAGGTAGAAAGCAAGGCAGGAACGCAACCCCAGCAAGAGACCGAGGAGGTAAAGAAAAGGGAAAGGAGGATTGCGCATTCCAATTCCCACTGCTAGAGAAAGGGGGAGTAAGACCGCAATATATTCCATGGCCACACATGGACCGGGAAAATATAAGAATAAGCTTCCAATGTTGACATTGGGAGCCGGGAAGTGGATACATGAGCTAGAAAAAATGACGGGGGGAGTCACTCTAGCCATAGGGGACATCAAGGGTCTCCTAATTGCTATACTCGGAGAAAGAGCAGACAATGTGTGGAAGAGGGCAGGCTACCCTAGGGTAACCATAACTAACACCTCTCATGACAGAGCGCTGTTTAATAACTGTCGAGCAGCAGTATGGAAAGCGCTACGTACGCTATATCCAGACACATCTGATATGGGAGCTATAATGACTCGAAACATGAAGGAGTCAGAAGATCCATTGCTTTATATCCAGAATTTTCAAGACGCGTGGGTGCTTGAAACGCATAAGTCTTGGACGAAATCTATCCCTGTATTATATCATATATTGTGCCAAGGGTTACCAGAACCGGTGCAAAAACAACTAAAAAAATGGTAGGAATAGAAGCTAAACCGTGGGCCGAAATCCAGTTGAAAATGGCCCATTATTGTAGGCTGTTGCAAGAAAAGAATCGAAAGAAAGAGGCAACGCGTAAGGGAGAAGAGGCAAAGGAAGCTCTCGAAGTATGCGCTCGAGGGAGCCATGCTAACAAGCCCAGCCGATTTGAGTGTGCAATGTGTCACTAACCCGCCGCAGAACAATCAGGGTAACGCGGGATATTATCCGAGAGGAAGGGTATTTGGAGGAAGAGGATGGCAGGGTACTCAGGGAGGCTTTAGAGGTAACCTTGGAGGTTTTAAAAATGTTCAAGGTGGTATCCAGAGCGCACCAATGGGCAGTCCAGCTATGCCAGATGGACAGATGGCCCGACCACTGCCAGTGTGTTGGCTGTGTGGAGTGACAGGACATGTGGCACGCATGTGCAGAAGCCAAGGCATGTGGCAGAACAATCAATGGATGGGGGAAGGCACGGTAAATCAACCGGCTACCCCACAACAGGGCAATGCACAAAACTATACCGTGCAGCAGCAGGCAGTTGGCTTGCAGCAAGGTGCACAGCAAGGGTTTCAACCCTCGAACTTGCAACAAGGGCAACCCCAGCAGGCACCGCCGCCGGTACCAAAAGGGATGAACAATGGGGGTGTTCCCCAAACTTATAGTGGGCCGAACCCGTACATAAAATAGGACAGCTCAAGGGAAACTCGGATGTGCTCTATCCTATCGGTGACAGCAGACCCTAATAGGGAACCAAGGGTAAATGTCACCATAGGGGGAAAAGAGTATTCATTCTTAGTTGACACAGGCGCGACGCGTTCGTGCATAAGAGAGGGCAAGTTTTCCTTGTCTGGCGAGGCAATAGACACGCAAAGTTCGCAGGAGCTCATAGTAGAGTTCCCTTTACAGACACTCTCCCAGTCTCGGTGGGAGAGCATGAAATGAATGTGCCTTTACTATACTCACGTCAGTCCCCAGTAAACATCATGGGTCGAGATCTAATGACAAAGCTGAATATGTCAATCTCATTCACTGAGGATGGCATAGTGTGCTCCACGCCAGGAATGCATTATTCCAACGTATGCGAAATGATCAGAGCATACTCGGGACGTACAGCTATGAGAGCTTTACTGCTGGAGCCGGAGGTCTTCAAATATGGCGTGCGATTGCTCATGGCGGGATTGCCGGGCCTCGCAGGCTAAACTATGAGGACCCCTGATGAGTTTCTTTTTAGACCAAGGATACCCATGCATGAAGAAGAGGGACAAATATTTCCTTTGGTAAGACAGTTTGCCGCAGTAAAGGGGAAGGTGGTTTTAGTAGAAGGATATGATGACCAAGGAAGGCAATGGTGCGCAGTTATCGCCATTGGAGAAGGGTATCGAGTGACTGACGTCACAGATGATGATCTGTTCGAAGAGCACCCTGACTTAGAGGAGACACGGGTGGAAGTAAGTCTCATATTCTGGGTCAAAATGACCAAACGAGAAGTGCCACAGCGAATGATGCTAGTGATGGCACGACCAGAGCACTTTGAGGAGGACATGGCCCAGGTGCCAGTCACAGTATGGACAAAAGGGCCTGATGACATAGGGCTCCTGAAGGGGGCAGGAGAGGTTAAGATTAAACTCAAGCCTGGAGCGATATTTCCAAGAGCGTGACAATACCCCATGTCCAGAGAAGCGGATGAGGGGATTGCAAAGACAATCTCTGCCATGATGGAGCAGGGCATTCTGGTAAATTCAGAATCACCTTGTAACACGGTGATCTATCCTGTCAAAAAATCGAAGGGAGGGTCTTGGCATTTAATCCAGGATTTACGAGCATTGAATGACATAGTAGAAGCCGAGTTCCCTCTAGTCCCTAATCCATCCACTATTTTGTGCAACATACCCACGGAGGCAAAATATTTCACGGTGATCGATTTGAAGAATGCATTTTTCTCGATCCCATTGCACCGTGATTCACAAGACCTGACGTCATATACTTTCAGACAAATGCACCTGAAAAGTACAAGGCTGCCACAGGGGTATTGTGAATCTCTGTCCATTTTTAACCGAGTCCTGCAAATGGACCTAAGTAACATTGCGGTAGACAGTGTTGTTTTGCAGTATGTAGATGACATTCTGATCTGCAGCACCACTAAAAAGCAATACCGACATGACTCTGTTCAGCTATTGACCATATTAGCTGAGAAAGGATACAAGGTGGACAAGGAAAAGTTGCAATACTGCCAACAGGAGGTGCTATACATAGGGCAACTAATCTCACATGAAGGGAAAAAGGTAACACCAGAGAGGGCTGAAGCTATCATGAACACGACTAAGCCGCTCACAGTAAAACAAATGCAGAGCTTCTTAGGCCTATGCAATTATGTCAGAGCATGGGTCTTCGATTACAGCTCATACACCAAGTCCTTGCTCCAGGCCTTAAAGAAAGCCCAGGCAACAGAGGGAAAAATTGAATAGATTGAAGAAATGGAAAAGGGGTTTGCAGAACTAAAGGGGGCAATTTGTAAGGCCCCAGTTCTCGGGATCCCCAATTATGCAGAGGAATTCTATCTCTTCTCTCATACCGATGGCAATTTTAAGACGGCAGTGCTCGCTCAGCGAACAACGCTGGGTTACAAGCCCCCAGCGTATTACAGTGGGAGCTTGGACCCAGTCATGAGGGGCCACTTCCCATGCGAGCAAAATTTAGCAGCCGCCGCGTTTGCCATCGAGAAAGCATCATCCATTGTGATGGGATGCTCCATGACATTATATGTTGAGCACTCATTATTTGCCATATTGGAGAAGCCAAAGGACACCTTGACGTCACAGAGGGCATTCGCATATGAGGTGATTATCTTAAATCCATCGATCAAAATAGTGCGATGCAAAACTGTGAACCCTGCTATGTTTATTGCTGCGCCAGTCACAGAGGGAGAACCTGTGCATGACTGCGCCAATTATGAAGAGTTTTATGATGAAATCCCCAGAAAAAGAGAGAATGCTCTGCCAAGCGGAGAAGTCGTCTTCATGGACGGGTCATCGAGAATTGACCAAGAAGACGGGCAAAGGTGCACATGCGTGGCCGTGATCAAACACATGGCAAATGGGGAGTTCCAAGTACTTGTCAGTGCACGAATACCATCCCACTATTCGGCACAGGCTGCAGAACTAGTGGCATTGATACTCGCCATCGAGAATCACGCAGACCTGGAAGTAACAGTGTACAGTGACCCGCCTATGTGACGTCCACCGTGCATGCAGGCCTGGCACGATGGAAAAGGAGGGCATACCTCCGAGCGGACGGCACGCCAGTGCAACATGCAGCCTTGTTGGACAGGCTGTTAAAAGCACTACAGCTCCCAGTGTGCATAGTGGTTGTCAAGTGCACCGCTCACACCAAGGGAACAGATTTCGTGACACGTGGAAACCATGAAGCGGACACGGAAGCCAAGGTTCCGAGGTTATGAGGTCAGACAACGCGCCCCATTTTGTAAACTCAGTATTTGAGCAGATTAGCTTGTTGCTTGGTATAAAGCACAAGTTCACGTCGGTGTATCACCCAGAAGGAAATGGCATATGTGAACGGCTCAACGGCCTGTTGAAAGAAAGGATAGCCAAATTGAAGCTCACATTAAAGAAGGGATGGCTGCACTGCTTACCACTGGCATTATATGCGCTTCGGCACCAGCCAGGCTTCGCCCATCACCTCAAGCCGCACAAGATTATCACTGGTAGAAGGATGAGAACCCCTCTTACCCCCCCCGGGATAGAGCTAGATGTGATGCCCAGCCCGCTAGGGAGGTTCTGGGAGAAGAAATGAAGAATTACCTTGACTGCCTTACCTCTAGTACATCTGTCATTTCAGGCCAGCTGCAGCGACGGCGGAAAGGGGACAGCACAGCACAAACCACAACAGACAATGCTGATGCAGGCGCAACTCTCAGCCTAGGCGCACCCCTTGTCTTCCCGGGGGACAGAGTTCTAGTGAAGAACTTTATGAGGAAGAAATGGGACGAACCACGATTTAATGGCCCTTTCATCGTAGAGGACTGCACCCCGTCCACTGTCAAGCTCCAAGGAAGAAGAGCCTGGATCTTCCTGAATGACGTCAAGCCCTTTATAGGAGAAGGCGCTTCTACTGCATCCACCGTGGAAGCTACAGACAACAGGGAAGGACCACAGCACATGCAGACAAGGTCTACGGTGAGGAAGAAGGACGCACAAGCAGAAAAGACAGACTGAAGAACTCGCTGTGAAAATTGTGGCTATACATTGAACTTTTTCTCTAAGCACTGAACAAGATGCAAGACTTTTTCAAAGAAACGCAATGTGCAGCTGAACTCGCAGAGCAAAGGAAAAGGTTGCATACTTTGAACCTGCAGTGACACTGGTAACGAAAACACGTAGAGCCACAGAGTAGTGAACAAAGAACTCTAAGGCTCTGATAAGCAGTAAAGGAAGGACACTCTTATAAGCTGAAACTGTTATCCTGAAAGCATCCAGTATCTAGACTTTGTTCACAAACTTATGGTACACCCCCAGCAGAAGCCTTAAGTGGGATGTACTCACCTAGTTCCAATTAGTGACATTGACGTATCCATCACTCATAGGGAGAGAAACAAGTGTCACAGAATTATCCAAGATCCAGAAAATAAGAAGGTAATGAGGCAACTGTTGACTGTAATCACAGAAGTCCTCGCTGAATTGCCCGAGCACGAGGAGCAAAAGACTGATGCTACCACCACAAGCAGTCATTGATGAGATCACATACGTGTTGTTCTTCGGAATCATAGAGGAGTGCCCAGCGCTTGTTGGGAGGACCACAGACACATTAACATTTATCAGAGATCCCCAAAATAATTACCTCCTGAACCAAATATGGAGTAAACTGAACACTGTGGTAGCCCTCCACGCAGCAGGCAAGTGCAAAGACTGCTCAAATCAAAAGCGAGGCGTGTGATCGGGACCCAGCAAGGCGAAGCAAATGCCACTGTCCCCCGCAAACACGCAGCTAGCACACAATGTTCTAATTAGACTCGTTGCAGACTATCCAGAAATAGTGGGAAGACCTGCTGACGTTGACGTTGCAACGTTTCTCAGAGACCCAGTCGATTTCCTACAAATGAAAACCGTTCTCCATGGAGCTATCCAGGTGGAGCTATCTAACTTCCAGCAAGAATACCTCAGGAGGTTCCAGTGAGACTTTCTGCCGACTTTCCGCCGTGGGACAGATCGGGGAGATAAGCAAAGAAACTGTTCACGACAGCAAAAAACCTTGTGATTGAGACTCGAATAAATGTCCCTGTCCCTTGAGGACAGCCTACTTGCCCACAACGTCCTCTTCGGCTTAGTAAATGACTTTCTGGAAATGTTAGTGAGACCTGCCGAGGTTGACGCCCTCACCTTCCTCAGAGACCCTGCCAACGCGAGAAAGATAGGAACACTCTTCTATAGCATACAGCTACAAATGGAACTGTCCAGCTTTCAGAGGGAGTTGCTGAGAGAATTCCAGTGAAATTAGTCGGCAAGGGACAGATCGAGAAGGCAAGGACTGATCACACTGCAAAAAAGACTGGTGACCTAAGAGACAGAGAATCAGAGCAAATGTCATTATCACCTGAAGATAGCAGAATTGGCTTCACAGTCTTCTTTCACCTCATCGAGAACTTTCCAGAGCTAGTGGGTAGACCCATCACTGTCGACGTGCCCACGTTTCTCTGTGATCCAGCAAAAAATGCACAACTCAACAGACTCCTGAGAGCTATTGCATCACAGCTGAGAAGCAATCATGGACATCCGCTGCTGAGAAGAGCCTTAGAAAGGAGAGATCCAAAATAAAAACCCTTTAGAAGCCCCAGCCGGGGGCAGAGCAAGCAAACAAAGACACATTTCTTCATGCTTCCAACGTAGAACGAATCGAAAGGGGATAACTACATCCTGAACTTCTTTTCCGATTTTTCTTATTTTTCTCTATTTTTCATTATCCTCCCGAAGTGGAGTAAATGGGGGAGGGAGAGACTTTTTAGCAACTTGACCTCGAAGAACCAAGTGAAAGGAGCAGAGCAACGAACTTCACTGCCGTGTTTACTTTTTTCAACTTTTTTCTTATTTTTCCCACCTTCTCATATGTTCACTGTTATTTTTATTTTTGTTTTTATTTTTTCAATGGTTTGTCTATGCGTGATGTGCAGTGAAGCCATCCTTTTATGGTATCACTGCGAACAAATTCCTGCATGTCCTCAGGGCCAAGACGAGTTGTATACATAAATGCAGGAAGAATGTGATGTGCTAAAAGCGGTAGTCTAACCTTTTTCCATAGTCTAGCAAAGGATCTGTACCCCATAACTAGAGACTTCCGTCATCACTCGCAAGAGGGGGGACATTAAACTGCACCCGCGATTTCAGTGTTTGCTGAACTTTTAAGTAATGAAAATCAAGATAAGAAAATAAATAAACTATTGACTATGGACTTGTTCGAGATGGGGGCCCAAAACAGTAATTTAGTTGTGCCACCAGTGGAGGGGCGCCCCCGGTTTCCTGGAGGGAGATGCTGTAAGATGTCTTTCAAGGCTGTCATATGTATATGCATAGTGATTGTTATAGTATTTTTGTCTCTAACTGTCAGAACTGCCTTTCTTGTTGGTGCACAAAGCATCCCAATGTCCATGCTTCCACCAGGTAATGAACATCTGGGCCCCACAAAAGCACCCAGACCCTATATAGTGATCCCTGTTCCAAGAAAACCTGATGATAAAGCAAACGATTTACAGTTGAATGTAATTAGCAGTAATACGTACGCACTTGAAGTACTGAATGGTGAGAAAAGCTGGAGACAGGGTCAGCACAGAATGAATGATAACATAGCACTGTCCACGGCACGCACCCATACACTGAATGCACATGAGCAAGGGCAAATGTCAATGGCTACGCAACCACAGGCCGGAACAACCGAAAAAGAAAAGATACCTGTGAAACGAACAGCTCCAGAGAACAGAGAACCAAGCGAGCAACAAGACAGAGATGACAAAATCCCTCAAGAGAACAGAGGAAGCTACGAAGTAACTTACTGAGAAACACACGCGGTAGTCAAGTATGTGTTTCCGCTCATACTAAGAGCAAGGAAACTACATGAGGAGCTGAGCAAGAAAACTGCAACAACTGTGATAACAAGTACACCAGCTCCAATGCCAGAAGTAACTACCGAACCCACGACACCGCCACATTTTGGAAGGATGACTAGACAATGGTGGTGGGAGGAGGTCTACAAGAGAATGCATGAGGGAAGGAAAAGAAATGCAAGACCTCCCCCTATGACTGCAGGGCAGGAAATGGAACCTGCCTCACCGAGGATAATAACTGAGAAACTACCTGAACGAAAGAGCAGTACAGACGCATTCAGAGACATAGTGTTGGCCAACTACAGAAAAACGTTAATAATCAAGAGAAGCCCATATGAAACGGACACTGAACTAAACTACTACCTGGACAGCACAGCCTATCTTGGAAACAACATATGGTACCAGCACATGAAGGAAGTTGGACGACAATCAGAAGGAGAATGTTTCGTCTGTGCACTCCTGCCATATAGCATGGGCAAGTCCAAAATCTTTGTTGCAATAGAAGTTGACGTCCCCATGGCACACTGCATGTCACACGTAGCAATGTGCAACACCAGAGGGCAGTTTATGGGAAGAGACGCCTCACTGATATGGGCCAATGAAAAAGACTTCCCAGATGAAGACGGTTTTGTCCAGGACATCAAAACAAGAAACAGGGCGCACACCAAGAATCACGTTATTAGATATGAAAACCCTGATGTCAAAGGATCAGGAATTAGATGGGAAATAAACCCAAGACTGAACGTCCAAGGAAGAACTGCAGAAGAGGCTCAAATCTGGAAGAACAGAGGCCAAATGCAGATCTGGGGGTCAGTGGTTTCCCCAGACGGATGGGAAGAAGGAGTAGTAATCTGCCGAGCTTGGATGTTTCTTGGAGCCTGCAAGGAAGCAGTAGAAAACTCACAGAGGTTATGTAAACCTCTATGGCCAAAATTGGGTCAAAGACAGAGGAGGACCCCTTGAAAATAGCACCGTTGGAGAACCCGAAACTGTGCTTCGGAAATAATGGTACAAGGAAAATGGGGGAAAATCAAAACTGTGGACGAATATATGAGGCACCAGGAATGGCACAAGGAACCGCAGTCCTGATGGACCGCTATTGGGCATGTGGATCCAAAGCATACATAAGACTGCCAAGAAAGTGGGGGGGCATATGTACATTGGTCACTGTCCATGTCCCCGCACTGGTGATTCCAAAAAACAATCTGAATCTGGACAGCTTCGCGAAAGCAGATGCTCATCTGAGAAGGAGGAGATCCGCAGAACTGATATCCAGAATTAAGAGAGAAAACTACTTTTCTGCCAAATCAGAAGAAGCATTCTATGCGATTCCATACGAACACAGGCTGTTCAGCCTCACTTCAAAACTATTCACCACAATGCTCCTGCCACACATCCAAATTGGAGTGAATGCTAAATGGTTGCAGATAACCAGAGGGGAGTTATTGCAGACCATCAATACCACTATAAAAGGATTCAACGCGATCAAAGAAGAGCTGAGAGCAATCAGACTGATGACTCTCCAGAACAGATATGTACTTGATATGAGCACCGCAATGGATGGAGGTGTTTGCGCGAAAATTGGAGAATCATGCTGCACTTTTATACCATCTCACGACGAAGAAAATGGAACCCTCACAGAGGCCATAAGCATGTTAACGACCCTGAAAAACCAGATGACTGAGGAAACAGATGAAGTAGATGATGATAGCTGGTTCGGAAACCTATTCTCATGGGTCCCGCAATGGATGGCAGGCATATTCAAGTTCCTGGGAGCCTTGCTAGCAATGGTGCTGCTAGGAGTCTGTGTTATCAAGATAATCATCACACAGTGCCAGAAAACTGCAAAGAAGGCCATTGGGATGAAAATTATGGTCGACGTCGAACCAGGCTGGAAGCCCAGAGACCTGACAGATGAGGAGATAAAGGACTTCGTGAAGGCCAGTGAATTTGCACCAGAGGGAACAAAATTCCCTTATCCTAAGAAACGAAGAAGGTATGAAGGCAAATGGATTTACTGCAGTCCAAATGGACAATGCCAGTTGATGACCTGGAACAAAGATGAGCATGTGAAAACAGCAGGAAGCTTGAAAGGGGTGATAAAGATATGGACACCAAAATTGCATACTTTCACGCCTTCTTGTGTAAACCCAGGAGATGATGAGCAAGAAGCTGAGGAATCAAAGAAACTGAATATAAAGGATGAAGTAGGAGTGGTCGATGAACCGACCAGAGGGGGGAGTGTAGAGGAGGTCCCAGATATGACCTGCACCCCTGCCCCCCATTGCGAGTTGCCAGTAAGGTACTCGCTGTGGTATGTGATGTACGAGGAACAGCTAAACCAACAAAGGGCGGCAATGGGGTGCTGCCCTGTGAACATTAGAAGATCAACACGTGTTGAAATGCCCATAACCAGGCAACGCTGGGCAGCAAGGTACCCAATCAGACAACCGTACCTGCCATTGGTACGAAACGACGAGTATTTACAGACTGTCCACGAGGAAACCCCGAAGGCCTTAATGAAAGGCCAATGGAAATAGACTAAGGGCCTGGGCAGCCCCGAGAACAACCAGAAGTGGCTACTGAAAGCTATGCATGCCAGTAAGTACCGACAACTACGAGGAGAATTCTAATGGACGAAGGGGAGAGACACTGTGAAAACGTATGAGAATGGTGCCATGAGACAAGAAGGAAGCAACTGCCTTATTGAACGTGTGTAAATAAGCTTGAAATGCAAGATGCAAGTAATCGATACCGCCTGCAATTTTTAAGTAGAAGAATAGAGCGGCATGCGCCAACTATATATGTCTACCTCAATACAGCATAATGTACACGTGCGATTCCATTTTGTTTGAGCAGAAGAAAGCCCAGGCTGCCCAGGCCCAACTGACTGAGTTTCACATCTAGGTCCAAGCTGAGGAAATGAACGGGATCAAAACTTAACAAAGGATGGCTCATGCCGGGGAAATCGAGGTCAACCAGAGAAGGGGAGGTGAGCATGAGCTCACGAAGCTCCAACTTCAGAGCACGCCAGCCCGCCCGTGAAGGTCAAGATAAGAGAGGCCCATGCAGGTGGCCAAGCGAACACAGAATCAAATGCACAAAAAGACTGAGAACTGAAGCAGATTCACGGTGGACCAACATGTGACAAGACAGGCGTGAAGATGTACCACCGCCTAATGTCATTCAGAACCAGAGGGTGCCATAATTTTTCCTGATAAGAGACTACAGATCCGAGGCCATACCCAGCCAACTAATTGACACATAGCCCTAAACCACTGATTGATGGAAGGGAGGTAGGGTGAATATTGGGACACCAGGCACAAGGGTGTCTAGTCTGCATGCTGCTAATTAAAGTGGAGATTTATGTTTAGGGGTGTAACTTGCCCAATCACAATGGACCATGTAATCTAGGGTCCTATAGAGACTGTAACCAATAGGACGTCATACTTTTAGTGACGTCAATCACGTGTGTTGTAGAGGGATGGGCGTAGACGCCCACCCGATAAGAGTTATCCAATCCGTATGCTTTATTTTCATATACAGATATAACACCTATACTTAAGTTACCTTTCCCAACCAATTATATTGCATGATGGTTTTTTATAGAAGTGTACGTCAATGATGACGAAGTTTGCCCATAAAAGAGGCTGTTGATTTCCACAAGCTGATGTATGTACTAAATGGACTTCCCTTTGCCAATTTACTGAGTCCCTAGAATTTATTTGTGCTGGAGTATGTAAATCCTGCACCCTGTCCTC
Source organism: Ambystoma mexicanum (assembly GCF_040938575.1). Classification (NCBI taxonomy): domain Eukaryota; kingdom Metazoa; phylum Chordata; class Amphibia; order Caudata; family Ambystomatidae; genus Ambystoma; species Ambystoma mexicanum. Next base: position 467,515,929 of record NC_090921.1, read on the forward strand.
ATTCGGTGCAGCTATCTTGTCTTGCAAGTTTTTGGGGGTTGTTTGTTCTGACCAATGTACCGTCAGTAATTTCCTCTCCCCAAGAACAGGTAAGGTCCAGTGTCTGGGGTTGATTTTATGTGCGTGTGTTACTTATATTGGGTGTGTGTTTGTGTATAGGTTGGCTAGCCCAGTGGGCCTGTATAGAACTTGGATGGTGTGTTGTAGGGAGCATGAGCAAGGCGCTTAGTGCTTGGCTACTCTGTAAGTTCTTCTATGTGGCTAATCTAAATGTGACGCATGACTAATCTTCACAATTCTTTCCATGGAATGCATGGTTAAATGCACAATCTATTTAAGTATGATGCATGGGTTATGTTCACAAATCTAAGTGAGACGCATGGCTAATCTTCACAATCTATTTAAATGTTACGTATTGTATCTAAATGTGACACGTGGCTAATCTTCACAAATCTATGTTCATGTGACGCATGGCTAATCTTCACAATCTATCTAAGTGTGATGCATGGCTGATGTTCACTATTCTAAGTGAGACGCATGGTTAATCTTCACAATTCTATCTTAATGTGACTCATGGCTAATCTTCATAATCTGTCTAAGTGTGATGCATGGCTAATGCCCACAAATCTAAGTGAAACGCATGACTAATCTTCTCAGTTCTATCTAAATGTGACACATGGATTGAGTTCTGTGTGACAGTGGAGTGTGGACATAGGTGTTAGTGAGTGAAGGTAGAGTGGGCATGGGAGTCACAGACTTAATAAATTGAGTTTGCATTACAAGTAATGATCTGGCTGTTTTTTCGGTTGTGTCTTAGATTTTACTACAGTGATTTCTCTATTTAAATTGTGCAGTGTTGGAATGCATTTTCTATTAGTTCCTGACCCCAAAGGTACACATCCTTTCCTTCTGCACGGCCTCATGTGCTGGTCTGCCAGCCCATATCTCATCATTCTCCTCCTCTGGGTCTGCCAGTGCCACATCCTCCTCAGCAGACAATGGGAAATCCCTCCTGATGCACATATTATGCAGCATCACACACACAAGGTCTATCTTCCCAACGTTCGCTGGACTGTACATATGTGCCCCTTCAGTCCGTTGGGGGCACCATAATCTTCCTTTGAGGAGTACAAATGTGCGCTCTATGCCCACCATTGTCCTTGTATGTGCCTTGTTGTATGCAATCGCTTCTGCCGTCCCATGGTTCCTTATTAGGGTCATGAGCCATGGTAGTTGTGGGTTGCCAGAGTCACCTGCACATGGAGTGAGACTGGGTCACTTGCACATAGGTAATGGTCTTATTTCCCCGTCCTGACTAAGTGGTACATTCTTTTCACTTCCATACAGTCGTTTCAGTACGCTCTATTGCCATAGGGGTACGTTCCCTTGCATTTGACAATGCACAATGACTGCAGCATATGTATGCACCATCATAGTCTGCTTTCCCCAATTGTCCCTACCCATCCCAATGGGTACTTGGCATGTTGCTGCCCTTGCTGACTTTATCTTAGTCTCTGTGGTTTATTTGATGTGTGCTTATGACAGTGTTTAGATTGGCGTATTGTATGTCTAAGGACATTTGTGTCATACTGGGAATGGTGGCCGGATTTCCTTTCTGCTTCCATCAGTGGCCCCATGGATCCTTCATCAAATCTGAGGGGTAGGAGAGATGGCAATCTACAACTAATGTGCATTTTCAGTTACAAACCCATGTGGATCATGCCCAAGGATCTTTTGTGCTACATTTGCATGGGGTATCTTTGGCATTGCCCCTCCTGATCCCCCCGCTCCACCCCATTTCACTTCCACATTCACTTTTCTGGATACATCCCCAGGATCTAAGTGTTCTGTCTGCTGTGGGTCTCCATATACTCAGGCAGGGTGCTGTTCCATAGTACCATGGCGTCATGTTTTGAACCAAGGAAACAGCCGCAACAGTAGGTCACAATGAGGTCTGCGTCACATGTACATTGCACATTAGGCGAATGGCACTTTTTCCTGGTGGAGAACACATGCTACTATACCTGGAGTACCACCAATGCCACCTGTGCACAGTCCAGAGCTGCTATTACATTGGGGAATTCAGCAGTGGCATGAAATCTAACCTTTGTGATATGCAATACTGCAAGGGTGCTGGCAGAGAGATGTGCTGGTGCACATTTTTCAGCAGTACCTCCATCACTTGTCCCAGCAGCACTTTTGAAAATGTTGGTTGAGACATGCCATGCAGCATGCCGACGGTGTGGTGATATGCGCCTGTGGCACAAAAGTGAAGGACTAATAACACCTTCAGGAGCAGTGGTATGGCTGTTCGTATATGGTTGGCAGTCTCAATATCAGACTGGGTAAGGGTAAAGAGGTCTGCAATGGTTAGCGGGTTGAGGCAGTAAAGTGTTATCAATTGCATCTGTCAGTGCCAAGGGCACCCCCCTTGCCACGCATCTCCCCTGATTTGGCCCTGTTGGGTTTCTTTCTTGCTGCTGGTGTGCTATCCTCTGTAGGTCAATGTAGAGTAGGAGTCCCTGGATGTCAAAGTTAGCAACTGCCATGGGCTGCATGGTGCTTGGAAGTGAGTTTTTGGGGAAGGTGTGTCCCTTACATACCCTGCTTGAGTCCATTAGGTACATCTGTGGGTTCATTCTCTTCACCTGGATGCATTTCCCTTCACCGATTTGGTGGAGGTAACTACGCCCAATTTTTGGAAGAATTACCACACATTTTTGGCTGTATTTTGGTAGCATTTCAACTTGTAATGGGTTGTAATTACCATTTGTTATCAAGTCGTTAATTCCGCAGGTGCAATTGCTGCTGGGGCTGAATCTGCCGGTTTAAGGTGATAATTACGCCTGTGCTAATTTCCGCCAGTGGTAAATCCACTGACAGAATTAACACCCATTTTCAATAACCCTTTATTCGACAGAGTTGCAAAGGTGGCAGTAATTCCGCTACCGCCACTTTACACTTACGGACGAACTTGTAATTTGTATTTTTGTATTTATTACGTTCTATATGCCAAAGCGCTGTACAAATATCACATCACAGTACAATTAGGAGAGCGCAATATCTTTAAACCAAAAGACTAGAGAAGAGCAGAGCGAAAGAGAGGGTAGAAATACATAGAACGTAACAAAAGACGAAGAGCGTTCCAATGTAAATGAGCAGGTAAGGAAAAGGAAAGAAATCTAGACTGAGCACATGGAAGACGAGGGACAGTTAAAATAAAAAGAGAATGAGAACAAAGAGAGTGAGAAGGAACGTAAAATGATACCAGAGATGAAAGATAAGGGGGAGCAAGGTTATAGAGAGATTTAAAGACCGTACAAAGACAATTAAATGTTATGCAGTGATTTTAACGAATTAAATTACAGAGAATGCTGTAACAACGAAAATGTTATAACGAACAAATTATCGATTTATGTTTAAAATGTATATAGGGTGGGTTAAGGGGTTAAAACAGGTGTGGAGGTGGTTGTGTGGGTTTAAAAGCATAGGGAAACAGGGGATTGAGGCAGACCCACCAAAGGAAAAAAAATGGAACAATTCAATATTTTTCGTTATAACATTTTCGTGATTACAGCCTTCTCAGTAATTAAATTTATTAAAATCACATGTAACCAATTAAATTTAAGAGAGTGAAAGGAAAGCCATCCAAGAGACATTAGAGACAGAGAAATAGAATTGTGAGGCAATAGAGAACATAGAAGACAAACAGAAAAATTGAAGATAGTCTTAAGAGGACCCAATTGCGAGGTGGGAAAAAAAAGAATGCAGGTGCTGTAAAACAAGCGAGAAAAGATAAGAGAAGAAATGAAGACTTTTGTTGCCCAGAAAGTGAGAAATGGTCTATCCTTGAGGGTGTTGAAAAGGTGAGTCCGACATAAGTGTGAGAGTAAAGAAAAATGATGAGAAAAAAAGAGCTCAGAGTCAAGGTGGAGGCTCAGATTGCAGGCAGAAGAAGAGAAAGAAAGCAAAGAAGGGCAAAGAAATAGAAGCAGGTGGAGAAGGAGGAGCAATAGTAGTAGCATGAAAAAAGAGAAATTCCATCTTAGCAGAATTTAACACAAAATAGTGGTCAGCCACCCAAGATTTGATAGCCAAGAGACACCATGCCAGAGCGTTATCAATGGCAGAAGTAAAAGAAGAGAACGAGAGAAAAAGTTTAGTGTCTTCAGCATAAAAATGGTGAAACAGTCCAAATGAAGAAATAATAGAAGCAATAGGAGAAGTGTAAAGAGAGAAAAGAAAAGGTCCCAAGACCGAACCCTGGGGAACTCCATGAAGAATGGAAACAATGGGAGAAGACATAGCAGCTGAGGATACCGAATATGTGCGGTTTGACAAATAAGAATGAAACTAGGAGGGAACCGAACCAGACAACCCAAAAGATGAAAGAGAAGAAAGAATCTTGATCCACAGAATTGAAAGCAGCAGAAAGATCAAGTAAAATTAAGAGACAAGAATGTTTAGAACAACAAGCTGAAAGTAACGAATCACAAACTGAAAGAAGCGCAGTTTCAGTAAAGTGAAACAAAGAAAAACCAGGTTGAAAACGAGGAAAAATAGAATTATTAGAAATAAAAGAAGATACTTGAGAATAGACCAGACACTGCAAAAGCTTAGAGAGATAAGGAAGAAGAGATATAGGCATCAAATTAGAGGGGAGAGAGTGATCGAGAGAAGTCTTTTCAAGATTACAAGAATGTTAGCATGCTTAAAAGAAGAAGGAAAAGTCGAGGAAAGAAGAGAAATATTGTAGAGGGAAGTAAGATAGGACACCATAGAGACATAGACCTTGTGTATAAGTAAAGAAGGAGTTGGATCAGAAGGAGCAGCAGTAGTGTGCGCTCAGGCTAACAAAATCGGGGTATCAGAAGTACAGATTGGGAGAAAAGATGACAGGACAGAAGAATCAGGAAGAGAAGAACAGGCGGAAGAAGGAACAAAAGCAACACTAAGAGCAGTAACTTTCAAGGAAAATAAGAAGCGAAATCAGTAGCACCGAGAGAAGAAATAAAAATAAGGTCTGGAGAAGGGGGGGAAGTAAGCGAGACAGGGTCATAAAAAGACTGTGAGGATAAGCAGACAGAGTGAAGAAGATCAGAATAGAAAGAGCGCTTAGCTGAGAGAAGAGCTTCATCATAGAGAGAGTGAAACGAAGAAAGAGAATAAGAAATAGAATACAAATTTGATTTACGCCAGAGACGCTCCAGATCGCAGAGAGTTTGCCACATTGGACAAAGCTGTGGCATGAGCCATGCAATGGTTTTGATAGCTTCCAAGTAGGCAAAGAAGAGGAGGCGGGATACAAAGAATCAAGAGAAGAGGAGAGAGAAAGAAGAAAGTAAAGAAGCAGCATCGTCCGCAGAAAGAGCTGAAAACTATGCACTTTCTAAAGTTCAGAAATAATTCCTAAAGTGAAATGCACACTTCTTTTAATTTATGTTAAATTCCTGTGACTTCACTTTCCACTGCATACGTCAGAGTCCTGCCACTTTCTGTTGTAGAACTCGATCCCTGGAAGACACTAACCCCAGTTACAACGAGTGATGTACCAACTTGCTAACATAACGACAGGAAACCAATGGGGAGCATCGCTTTATTAATGGGACGTGACCTCAAACCAGGAACTGTCACAGGCAAGAATGACAACACAACAAACGTTAGGCACACCCAATGCACAGCTGCCCTCGAGGTAAATATTCAATATACTCATTGCGTGACAGTGTGAGTAGTTATGCAGGTTCTACTGCTTGCTTTTATTGCACTGCTTGGTGCTTAGATGCTACTCCTCCTTGATTGCTGCACCCTTTGGCCCTTGTTGATTCTGTTCTGCCAATGCAATTGCAATTTATGTTTTGAATTAGTAATTCATGTTGGTGTGCATGATATCATTAGTGTGAAGGTGCAGACTGAACATGAGAAAAAAGGTTCTTACTGCCAGAGAGAGTGAAAAAAAGGAAGAGAGAGAGAGAGAGAGAGAGAGACAGAGAGAGAGAGAGAGAGAGAGAGAGAGAGAGAGAGAGAGAAAGAGAGAGAGATGACTAAAGAAAGCATACAATCTCTTGTTGGTCTAGTGTTTTAGAAATTGACAGCACTGCTCCGCATTTAATGCAGTGATTTAATTATATGGCTAACATATATTGGCAGCTGAGACTGCCAAGCCCATAGCTTCGGAGGGAGGTTGCATGCAGAGGGCAGCACTCACCCTTGCAGCTTAGCCTGGGCGGGGGCGCCGATGGGAAAGGGGTGCTACCTCAACAGTCGGTAAAATTTCTCACCAGAGAGAGCAGAGTATTTACATTTAAACAATCATTAACATGGCAGCAGCAAAATAACGTACAGAGGCAGAGGACAAAAGTCTGCCCAGGAGATATCAATATAACCCTCTGATGATGCCAAATGCTTAACAGCTGGCTCAGGTTTTAAATAGCCCATGCCTCCAATGCTTAGCATCACTTTGTAAAACTAACTGGATTCTGAAATGGGGGGAAAGGTGCTCTAATGGGTCAAAGGAAGGCTTTGTAGCTATTCAGCCTCCTGAGGTCTGAAAATGTATGTGGTGGCGGGGATGAGTGATTCGACAGCGCAATGGGTTAATGGCCACACTCACAATCAGCTTTTAAAACTGTCAGTCAGCCCTTTCCCGACATTTTGGGGCTGCCTCCTTCCTTCCTGAGAAGGAGCAAGGTGCTTTGCTAGGCACTCACTGGTTGGGTGCACATAAACACAATAGCAATCTGATTCAATCCAGTGGAAGCGTGGCTTGACCATGGCCTGAAAGGCACCACAAATGGCAAACACCTCTGCAATCTTCTATGCACCAAACCCGGGAGAAACCGCACTTTTTATTATTATTATGGTTTTTATTGAGCGCAGACCTAGCTTCGAGAAGCAACGGAGCGCTTTACAGAGGTGTACAACATTACTGATGCAAACAGAGCGCTTTTCAGTGGTAACAACAGAAAAGATATACAGCAGCGGTGGTGTCTACTGAGTCAGGTGTTGAGGAGGAGAGACTCCTTGAGGAGGTTGATCTTGAGTTATTTTCTGAATTGTAGAGCGCGGTGCAGGCAAGTCTGATTCTGACAATGAGGAGGATCCTTAGTCGTGGGGTGTAGGCTGAAAAGGCTTGTTTTCTGGCCCTTTCCTTTTTGCAGTGGCAGATTTCAAGTCTGCACATGTCCTGGCTTCTGGTGGTGTGCTGTCCACATAGAGATGCAGAGCGTCTCTGCGAGGTAGCTGAGTGACTTGAGGGTGACTGCCTTATAGATGATGCAGAAAGACTTGAAGGTAATTTGTGCTTGCAGTGGGAGCCAGTGAAGGTCGATGAGGGCCGGAACGATGTGGTCGTATCTGTGTAGACCCTTGATTAGGAAGGGGCCGCGTGTAGGACACCTCTCAGGCGCACAAGGAAGGATGACGGAAGGCATTCAAGGAGTCAGTTGCCCCCATCCTGGTTGGATAGGACAAGTGCTTGAACGGTGGATCTAAAGTTGTCCAGAGAGAGGATGGGCTTGCCCTATCACAGGAGGGAGAGCTCTTACCAAGCTGTCTAAGTTTTCTTAGCTATTTGTGTCTTGTAAGAGAGGTGTTTGTCGATGTGGAACCCAAGGTACTTGGTGAGCTCGGGTGTGAAGTCCTCAGAGTTCATGGTTGATACTCAGGTCTGTATGTCTGGGTGTTCGGTGTTGTTGGTGAGGAGTATGAATTCTGTCTTGGAGGGGGTGAGCTTCAAGTATGGACTGGACATCTAAAACTGGATCAGCTTGAGGCCGGTTTTGAGCCTATGAATGTCCTTGATAGAGTCGATCCTGAGGTATAGCTGTGTGTCGTCTGTGAATTGGATGTAGATGTTGTGTGTGGCTAGGAGGGCTTCCAGCAGGTCCATGTATAGATTGAAGATCACTGGGGAGAGGATGGAACCATGCGATACTCCATCTGTGATGGGCAGCATTGGCGATCTAGAGGAGTCCATCTCAACAAACTGCTTGCGGTTGGCGAGGTAGGACTTGAACCAGTAGAGAAGAAGGTTGCTGATGCCCATGCACTGATGCAGGGTGTCTTTAAGCACCTGGTGATCTACTGTGTTAAAATCGGCTGAGAGGTTAAGTAGAACCAGGAGGCAGGGGTGGCCGTCATCAAGGATGTTGAGGGTGTTGTTGACTAACTCTATGGTTGCTGTCTCCGAAAATCTGGGTCTGAATCTATATTGGTAGGTTTGGAGGAGATTGATGGTGTTGATGTGTTGCTGCAGTTGTGCGGCTACCGCTTTCTCGATGTTCTTACCTAAGAAGGGAAGATGGGTGATGGGGCGATAGTTGACTAGGTTGTCGGGATCCAGAGTGGGTTTATTTGGTAGAGGGAGAATTTGTCCTGCTTTTAGAGTGGATGGAAAGGTGCCTTAAAGTAGGGAACTGGAGATGATCTCCAGCCAGGGAAGAAGAGCTTCTGTACGGAGTGTCTTGAGGATGGATTCTGGGAGGAAGACATCTGTATACGATGTGGCTTTGATGGCGGTTAGGGTTTCTACCAGGTCCTCTGTCGATAGTGTCCTGAATGTTGTCCAGGGTGTGGAGATTTTGCTAGGAGGGATGTGAGGTGGGTCTGTGGATGCAGAGCTGGCGTCTGTGTTCTGGCGATTCTTGCTGCACTTCAGCTATGCATTAGTTTACGTGAGTTGTTTCAGCATTGCAGGTGCGGCGACTACTGAAGAAGGCTTGTTTATCAGGCTAACATTTCCAAGATGGACGTACGGCTCCACAGAGGTTTTGTTGTTGCAGCTTTCTGACCAGCTGGTGGGTACATTGACAGCCATTAAACAAAGAGCAGGTGGTGGGCTGCCCACCAAGTAGTGGTTCTTTTTCCATCAGCAGAGGAGTGAGGAAATGTGGGGAGTTCAGGCCTGGTGGTGATGTTTATTTATTGTGACATATTCACCCTACTAAACCTCATCAGCGATGGATAGGAATCCTGTTGTGTCTGCATGACCAAGACGGGATGTGTGCGTCAGTCGGCATGCTGCGACAGCCTCTTAAATCCCTCTGCATTCCTTCTGTCAGGCATTTCAGTAACCCTGCCTTAAATCGTCATTGCCATTTTTAATTTACCAATTATAAGTTCAGTTCTGTGGCTTGGCATCTCCACTTATACATTCAGGCACCACGACCTGAGAAGGGGAATCAAAAGCAGCATTATGTTCTGATTTACAGCTCTGTTTATGCTGGGAGTCCCCTGCAAATCTTAGCATTGAGTGAGGCCTGCAAGGCCTATTTTGTGTGTTTGTCCACCCACTGCATGTTTGTGTTTCCAGTCGTCAGCGCTATGCTCCTCTACACATTACTTACCAGCAGCCCAAGGTGCCTCTGCTCCCTGAATCAATGCACTTTGCTGTGCCCATTTGTGCTGGTGTTGACCCGTTAACTGCAAAAATATTGCTGTCGCTCATAGACGTACATCCCACAACCTCTCTGGATACACGTTTTTAACGATTGTCCAACTTTGTAAAAATATTACATAACAGTTATTTTGCAGATAAGTGTGGATATTCATTTAAAAAATAGCATTGATATAATAAACGTTGTAAACGTTTAGCACGATGTCTTTAGGACACTGTCTGTAATGTGTATTTTCTTAATTTCTTGCTTTAACACAGAGATGGAGGGGCAGCTTAGTCCCCATTTCCCCTGCTAATGACTCCTAACCATGACTTTTTCAGGGTCCAATTGGGATATTATGACTGCCCCTTCAAGGATTATTTATAATTGTTCTTTAATAACGCACTTAACACCACAGATTGATTTCTAAGCACTGGATCAGGATTCGAAACCTGTGTTGGGTTGTCTTGTTTCCAAGACAAACACGTTGCCCCTGAGCTATCCCCCTTACCCAGGTTGTGTGACAGTTAAGGTATTGCGCCACTACTCTGGTAATTATAGTGATGGGATCTTGATTGAAGCTTAAGCCATTCAGAGTTATGAAGCGACAGGTTCCACCATGGTTTAGAACCTACCATGACAACCTCTCGATGCGGCCATGTTGTGCGAATCGGACTCATTTAAGAGATCATAGAAAATGCCTCGAAATTCAGTAGTTCAGACAGAGGCAGAGGCAGGCACTAATGTTGCAAGGGATTTATGACTGCGCATTTTGGCAGCACATAACTACAATGGAGTAATCTGTATCGTTGTTCTCCTCTCGTTGCACGCTCTTTTTGTCTCTGCCCGTTGCCCATCTCTCTTTCTGTCTTACTTCACAACTCTGTCTCTGTCCCTCTGGTTGAGAGTCTCGTTACCATGTGCTCGTTTGCTAGGGCCGATCAGCCATTGCTGAAAGCAGCAGCAACAAAGTAAAACAAGCATTGGGCTTTTGTGTACGCATGTGAAAAGCACTTTCCGGGCACTGTGCTAGTGATATTAACTGCCCATTGATGGTAGCAGGTGCAAAATCATGTGAGCACCTGAGCATCTAATATCAGTGTCTAGCAAATTCCTAATACTTATACACATGCTAAAACGGTTGGCTTTGCCAATGCTTGCTTTTAGTGCTTAATACACCAGTAGCATGTGTACAGCTCCAATTACGTCAACTATTCTCGGAAGATTGCTTTGAAAAAACACTGGCAGTCATTTTGAGTGCAAAGTTTGATGGTAAGGCTGGAGTGAAGCAAGCTCAAAGAGTTTCCACAAGTAGTTGTTTGGGGTCAGGAGGGGCAGGAACTGGGTGGGAATGGTCATAGGGAATATCCAAACAACACCAATAAGCTTTAGGTCCACCCTGATAGGTCATTTCTCTCTATCTTTACTCTAATGAAATAGTTTTGGCTTATAGGTGGCGCTCGCGCCACTTATAAGACCAAACTAAAAAAGGACCTTAAAAAGAGTTTGGCAGGGCTAAACGAAACAGGGGTCTGGCCACAGTTATTCATTTACTGCTACTTTACTGCCAATTTCATGCACTGCATAAACAGCAATTTGGTGGTAAATTGGAGCAAATACCTCCAGCGCTTACTGGAGGTTTTTTCTCTACCAAATCTCCAGTGAACTACTACAGATTCTAGAAATGGGGAACACTGCCATCCTGCCACTCAAAATCCAAAAAAGTACTTTAAATGTGAGTGGCACAAACAGTAAAGTAGTTTGGCCATATTTCCACAGGAAACACTACCAAATTGATGAGGCCTCAAAAAAAAGAAGACAAAAAATACCTGGCAGAGAAAATGATGTATCCGATTCACTGTAGTTGATTAGGAACATAATACCCTCCTATCATGTTACAGCAGGACAATGCAACATTTGGAAATGGACATACACAAAAATAACAACAGTGGTCACTACTATATTGCATATCACAAAGCTTGACTCTTGGATTAGGGCTAGCGGCGTCTTCTAAAACAACTTCCCATGATCGCCTCTAGTTTCACAGACTCAAGGTACAATCTGTGATGTCAAAACATAAGCAAATTAGGGGTCGATAAAATGTACCCATCCAATGCCTCGCAAATGATAGGGGTGCCCTGCCTCTTATTATAAATAACAGTACCTCAACAAATGCAAAATGAATCTCTAATGAACAAGCCCGAATGTTTGATTCAGCGGCTACAAACTTTACAGAACTCAGCAGCTCGTCTGGCCTTGAAGGCACCTAGACTGGCTCATTCGCAGGCACTCCTGCGTCAACTTCATTGGCTTCCGGTACAAAGCCGCATTAAGTTTAAGGTTCTTTGCCTTGTGTATCGAGCAACTCATAAAGAGGGAGCAGAATGTTTACAATCCAAACTGATTCCGTACCAGCCTTGCCGGGCTCTCCGGTCGGCTAATCTCTCTTGGATCTGCATCTCACGAGTCCGTCGAGCTCAGCCTGTGCTTGCTCCAACCATATGGAATGCTCTCCAGGGCTGAGATTAGGTCTACTCCTCAGTTTCTCTCTGTTCTCAAGAAGTTGAAAATATGTCTGTTTTGAGTACTACGTGCTGGCTTGACCCTCTTGCTTTTTCTCTCCTCAGCGCCTTGATGCCCTCACTGGTCTTTGTTTGCGCTTTACTAAATTCCCCTACAGTACAATACAACAAGCATATTCTTAAATTCACTGAGCTGCAAGACAAATAAGCAGAGGTTATTTAACTTAAGTAGCAGCAGTGGAGGTTTCCTTACTCACCTCAAAATAACTCAGATGGAGCATTCCCTGGGTAAAAGGTTATGACAGGTGGGGTACTAAAGGTGTAAGCAACATCAGCAGAGACAGCATCCAAAGAACGAGTGTGTGCATGCATACACGCGAGCCGAGCCTGGTTTGTAAAAGGCATACCGCCAAGCACAGCATCACTACATGGCAGCTTCAAAAGACCCGGGAGGGGGCGTTGGATGGCACTAGCGGGTAATGTAAACAGAGGCGCTGCCAGGCATTCAGGAGACTAACGGTGACGAGTGGACCAGCTCTGCACGAGTTAAACAGATTCCCTCACCATACAAAGAATTAGCGACTTCCCCCGACCGGTGCAGTGGGATGAAAATTATGGAATGTGAAAGCACATTGTTTTCCTCCTTACCCGCGTGTTTGAGACGAACAAGGTGTTTGATGGTGAAATAAAGCAGGCGGGGTGGTGCAGCAACATATTCCTTCAGGAAAGGGGTTGTCTTTTTAATGAGGACCTTTTGCAACAGCATACAACCTGTGCTGCTTTAGCTTATCTTTTGAACATGTCACTCAACCTGGAGAATAGTGCTGCTGAAAAACAGTGTGAAACGTGGGGTAAGAAAACCAGCTCAGGGCTGAGAGACAATCATCCAAGATGGCTGCCTCAATGGAAGAGCTCAGAGCTCCAAGGGTTCTGAGATGGGCAGGAATGGGCATGAATAGCCATAGGGATTATTATGGCTAGGGTCAGAGACTGGGAGGGATTCAGTAATCAAACAACACCAAATACACTGTTTATTCCTCCTCAAATGTCATTCCCATTGAAAAGCATTACAGGCCCTCATTCAAATCCCATATTTGAAGTTCTTCTGTTAAAGCTTTCATTGACAATAGTTTTGGCTTAAAGGTAGCGCTTTCAGCTCCACCTAATAGCCCAAACGAAAAACACTGATATTTTTAAGGAGGATGCTGTGTTTTTTATGGTTACAAGAAGAATGGGAGCAGCAGAACTGAAAGTGTGCCACAAAGTGGGTACCAGCCTGGTATTCAGAGTCATACATTTTCATTTTGTGTGTCCTGCAGGGATATCGCCATCACTTGGGTGGAGATGAAGGGGAGGTGGATAAGCTCTGTGGAGGTTGATGGGGTTCTGAAAAACATTTAAGGTACCATAGGCCCAAGATGCAGGGACAACAACGTTGTGATTTTTAATGTGTTATTATTAGTACTTGTTTGTACACGCATGAGTTCCTACAGGAGATCATCAGCAATGACAACCAATCAGTGGTCAGCATGCAAAATCAAACATTGCAATTGTGCTTGGCAGACAAAATGGTGTGTATTCTCGGCAAAAGAAGACATTAAATAATGGACATTATTTATATGTAATTACATTGTAAACAGGCTCTTTTAAAAAAATGTTTACAATGTTCACTTTTAACAATTACTTCCAGTATGTATTGTAGTCATAATATGAATGCCATAAAACCTAGAATAACGAGGTACAGAAAGTTATCTTTCCAAGATGGACAGCCTGTTACGCTCCTAATGTACTCTTCCTCAATGCCTCTATGAGAAAGGGGAAGAGAAGAAATAGCACCAATGATGGTTTGCATAAAATCAAAGAGCATTTTGAGGATATAAAAGCTTAACACAGATCTTTATATTTGACAAATATGGCTGTGATAAAAGGGCTCTATGGCTGAATCACTAAGTAAATAGCATACAATGGGATTTTTTCACAACACTCACCCTAATATTAACGTGTTTGTAACCATAAACCATATTTACTCCTTTGGATATCTTCAAAAATTGGATGAGAGGACACAATGGTTGTAGCATCTCGTTTTTCCAGAGGCAATGCTTCCTTTACCGAGAGTCTCACTGATTTTAGAAGAGGGGTGGCTGAAAGGGGAATTTGGATTTTGCAGCACTTGCTTTTTATAACTATTCCTATAAACAATAGCATGAAAGGTGGAGTGGGACATGAATGTTGCTTGGGCAACAGAGTAAGCGGTTATGTATACCCATGATGTTATGCAGTATGACTTTTATTTATTCACCACTGCAGAATATGGGAGATTCCAGGTATGTAAATGAGGCAGGTGGGGGAAGGGACAACACATTAGAGGGGAGGGAGCCACATGAGGAAGGTGAGGTGGGTGGCAGGATTCTAGATATTTATTTCCTTTTTGGCTGGAAGGGGATTGGGCAGGAACAACACAAGGAGTAAGGGCTGAGGAAGATAAAGGCGGGATGGCCCATTGACAGAAGGGAGCCTCAGCAAAATGGTCTCTTCCCAACAGATGTCAATTCAACACAACCCGATGGTAGGAAGCATGATGCTGCAAGCCTTTACACCTTCGGTGACATCAGAGACATTGATATGACATGACCTTGACCCTCATGACAAGCCATTTTCGTTTTTTTAAACATCCTTTATTGACCAATTAAATCAGAAGTAGGTTAACGACCATGGCATGTTAGGCATACACACTCATCTTCTAATCACAGGGGCTGAAAAATGAGTCCTGGGGTTTAAAGCAGTGACACAAGTGCTCCACCTGCGACTATTAAATGACACTCCTCTGACCAACCCCGGCGATCGAGGGGCACTATGTAATACTTGCAGGTTCCTATGGGAAAGGAACCAGTTGGAGTAACTGTTCCCAACAGCTCTACCTAATTTCAGATTTATCGGTCAAGTGGCACAGCGAGTAGAGCGCCCGCTTTGACACCCGTGCAGAGCCTGTTAACGCAGGTTCGAATCCCGGCGGGGCCAAACTCAGCCTTTCATCCTTCCGAGGTCGATAAATGAGCACCACACACCGTGGGTAATAATAAGCAGCGCTCAGATACCTGAGGGTTTGTAGCGCTATATAAAAGCCTAATTATTATTATTATTATTTTATTATTATTATCTAAAGATTCATTCACAAATCTTGCTGCACATCCGTTATCCGCTACTAAATAGGAGCTCAAGCTAAGCAATGTTTGAATTTAAATGATAAGAGTTGCCCTAAGACCTTTTTTTAAAATTCCTTTATATGCTGTGGAGATATTTACCATTAAATCAGTCTCAATGTATGATAATGAGTGCCTCCATTTTAACATAAACATAGGACAGTGGACTGACTATGCACGTTGTTTTTTCCCAACAGCCCTACACAACTCTTTGCTAGCCACAAGTCTGTTAGGCACACCCAGACAGACCGACAGATTGTAATTATCTAGCGATAGACAGTGTTCCTCCACTTTGTGCGCACAGTAGCAAGAAACCCCGTAGACAGTCCTAGAATAAGAGACCTGCCAAATATCTTCTGTAGGTATTACTTCTTAGAGACTCTCAGTGCAAGTCAAATATATCCTTTGTATTTGATACTGAAACAGGCTGTATTCAACTGATGTTGCAAGTTACTTCTTATAGCGCAGACCCAAAGAGAGGTTTCCCTCAGTAGGTCTAAAGGGGGGTAGCAGGCAGTGTTCGGAACTTTAAGAGGCTGTTATCCCCCGGCATCAAAAGTAAAAGCGATGCAGATTCTGGGTGAAATGGAATTTCAGAATGTTACAATATGTATGGTATATGAGTCAATGAGGATGGGCCAAGATGATGGGCCCATATGCTAGACTCCATGTACCATGTGAACTTTCTCCCAAAAATTAAACTGGGAAGTAATGTAAACTTTGAGTGAATTTTGACTTAAAGCACCTGAATGCACATGCAAGAAGAGGTATGCCATTGCTGCTGAAATGGTGGTTCAGGAGCGAAAACCTGTATAGTCAGTTAGAGTCCTTGTCTCAATTGGCCAAGAAGCCATGCCAGGATTGGGTGATTTCTCTGCTAAAATGGAGAACTCATAAAAGATTTGGTTGAATTTCAGAACTTGCACGCAAAAAGCCCATGAGCTTCCTTATATCAATTGTTGAATCCATGCAAACCTTGGTTGAAAGGAGGTAGCATCTCGCGTCTGAAGGCGGGGCCCAGAGTGGAAGCAGATTTCACCTCTGAGCATCCCTGGAACAAATGGGGGCTCCATGCAAAGTTTAGTTGACCTCAGGCCCACACTTTTCTGAATGCAAAATGAACGCACAAACATGCAGACTTATTACCTCATAAATTGACCTTGTTGTACTATCACATAGATTGCATAATAGTGAAAACAGGCGGGACACAGCTTTTCAAATTCATAAACTTACCACAAGCATCGCATTCCATGACTGCATTTTTCAAGAAAGTTATCTCCTTGATCTGAAAAAGAATAACATGCCAACTGTTATTTTGTTGTAGAAGATGGATTTCAAAATGGGGAAAATAGTGAGCATTATCACATGTCATGACATGATTTGGTGTCCCTCATCGGGAATCAATTTGCTTTTTTTTAAAAACATACAGGTTCAACAGGAACACCATTCTCACGTTAATTCCACAGAGACAGTAGTAACTAAGTCAAATATAACGTCCAGGTGACGGGTGAACCCACTACCATTACATTTCTCATACTTCTCCGACTAGGATCTACAAGGACCGGGTAGGGCTCACACCAGGGCGTGCCCTTTGTAGGACCGTACTGACTAGTTTATCTCTTGATAGGTGGTGATCAATAACATGCATATTTTCCTCCTTTTTTCCCTCCTCCCTCCCTCCGCACATCAGAGAAACACCCAGAGTGTCACTGTTCAGTTCATTCTATGACAAGACAGGAGGCTCGCATTATGCTTATTCTTTCTTTAATTCTGCCATCTCAGCATTTTAACATATCAACTTAACTCATTTTAATATTTTTCTGATATAACATTAGAAAAAAAAGGTAAAAGTTAAGTTCAAGTTTAAAACATCTCCGAAATCTCCACAGAGTGTTGGGAACCACGACTCGCATGATCCTTAGGCCCTCAGTAGTCCTGACCCCTCTCACTGTCCACCTATCAGCGTCCAGCATGGGGTAGAAGCAACCTGAACCCAATGTCCTTTCCTCTTTCTTTTGGCTGCCATTTTCAGATAAGTGCAAAGTTTTGTGTATTAGGTAATATCGTAATATGGCATTGTCATTATGATATTTATCACAGTGATTAATACTATAGGTCAGAGTGGCCATTTCGTAGTAATATCGTAATAATATTGGGTTTTAAAATTGTAAAAGCACTCTGTGCACCATCAGAGAAACGACTGAAGCATTTCAGTCAGGCATTTCAGACAGAGTCGCGCGCTCACGCGTTCTCTCTCATACCTTGCTTTCCCTTGTTCGATGTCGTAATGCGGCTTTAGATCGAGCACAGTGATTCAGAGTGGGGGAGAGGCTGGACGGGGCCACGGGCAAAGCCGCTCGCATTGGGCAGCCATCCTCGCTCTCCGCATTACTCTGGGCGGTTACTGGTGCCGGCGAACACGATGGGCATTCGGACCCAGGAGTGTTTCTCTTCACAAGTGATATAAAAAAAAAAAAAGAATTGAAAGAAGATCAAATCCAAAGTCTATATTACCAAGGCACAGAGGAATGGCTAGAAAGGCAGAGTCTCTGTCTTCATTGACTCTATCAGAGCCAATTTTCAGCTGACTCCCCAGAGGTTAGCCTTGCTAACATTGAATTATGGCTCAGAAAACTCACAAAGAATCACAATCCACCACCCCAGAGTGGAGTGAAGAAGAGTGGGAGGAAGAAGTACCCTCATTGCAGGACACTGATCTATCCCTCAGCTTTAAGAAGGTACTGGGGGACATCCTGACGCAGGCAGTTTCACAGGGAGAGCAACCTTTAGCACAAAGGTTGGATATGCTGGAAGCATTTATGGCTGAACAACAGGAACAGCTAACAGCCGCAAAGGGGCGGGCTGATAGCCCTGGCGAGGGTACGTCAGCAGGTCACCCCAAAAGAGGGGTTGATAATAAGGGGTGTAAGAAAGCCCGGAAGAGCGCAGACTCTCTGACCCCCACAGGCACGGATGAAAGGGTTAACCCTGTTCCCCAATGGCATAGCGACCCTGTCGCCAGACTAAAAGAGGCCTTTCTAGCAAAGATGGCAGGTGGCAAAGATATACCCCCTGCCCAGGGGTGGACAATTCAGGGGATTATAAAGAGGGTTATACACCCGACGAAGAAAGTGGCAATGAGGAAGCCATAATAGAACAATTTAAGTCAAATATTCCCGAAGAAGAGGAGAACATATTAGATATGTTTGATCCGGAAGCAATTAGGCACCCAAAGTCATCGGAATGGGCGCCTTCACCTAGAGTGGCAATATATATGGCCCAGCATATTAGGAAGCCACTGGACAGAGAAGTCCGATCACGCATGAGGGCAGAGTGCCCGAGACCAAAGCTTCCAGGAATGCTCGCCGACACGCCAGATCTTGACCCTAAAATGATCAACTTTGTTACCAAATCCACAAGAGACATCTATCCCATAAAAGGTGTCGACCGCGCCTGGAAAGGCTGTCAAGACAAAGTTCTAGACTTAGCGGGACCACCAGCCAAGATTATGGATTTAGTGGAGAAATCAAAAGACACGGGAGTCCCAGTTAATACCCAAACCCTAGGTAACTGGGCACAGAGGGCGGTCTGCCTCCTAGAAAATGCTAACTGTGCGCTCTCTTCAGAAAGGAGGAGAATAGATAGTAAACTGAGCGACCTAGCCAATTACGAGGCGGGTGAAGGCGCCAAAGGACAGCTTTTTGGGGAAGCATTTGCTAAAGAGATGGCGCAGTTCATGGGAACATATTCCGCGCTTGAGAGAGCGACAAGATCCATTCAGAAGTTTTTCCCAGGGCGTGCTTTTGCCGGGACTGGACGCTTCAGAGGTCGTTCGTCCGGTCAATTTAACTATCAGCGCAGACCTCAAGGCCCAAGAGCGCAGTATTGGGAAGGCCGCCAACAAGACACCTTCTTTCCAGCCAGGGGAAGGAATATGAGAGGCGGCCGCAGAGGAAGAGGCTCCTATCGGCAACCTAGTGCAGCAGGCGGTGAGAACACCAAATATACGAGTGGGTGGGAGGACCCTCCTCTTTGTGACTCAATGGCAAGCTTTATCCAGTGATGCTTGGGTTTTAGAAGCAATAACAGGCCTCAAGTTACAGTTTATAGACGACCCAATTCAAGTGATAGAGCCTCACCCCATTTATATGCCGCGAGAACAGAAAGCGATGTTACACAGCGAGCTAACAAAGCTAGTGGAAAAGAATGCAATAGAGCATGAATTACTAGGAGGACAGGGATTCCTCAGCAACATGTTCCTAGTTCACAGGAAAGACACGATCCGACCCGTCATAAACTTGAAGAACTTGAACTGTGGGCTGACATACAATAATTTCAAGATGGAGGGGATTCACCTCCTTTGGGACCTATTACGTTCAGGAGATTGACTAGCGCATCTAGATCTCAAAAATGCGTATCTCACAATTCCGATAGCGCCAGCCTTTCGGAAATATCTCTGCTTCCGATGGAAAGGGGGATATGGCGTTTTACGTGCCTACCATTCGGCCTAGCATCAACCCCTTGGGCTTTTACAAAATTGATGAAACCAGTGGCCGCAGCTATCAGGGAGAGAGGGATCCGCATTATAATCTACCTAGATGACGTTCTGGTGATGGGATCCAGCAAGGAAATCCTAGCGAAAGACGTCCAATGGATTTTCAAGCTCAAATCCTCCCTAGGCTTCTTAGTGAACTTCCAGCTCATACCAGGTCAGAGGATAGAATTTCTGGGCTTCACCGTAGATACTGTGAAAGCTATTTTAGAACTCCCAAATCACAAAGTGAGGGCGATAAAAAAGGAACTCAGAACAGTGATAGTGAAAAAGTCTATTTTGCTTCGGAATCTAGCCAGAGTAGTGGGTCTCCTAGCAGCCTCCATACAAGCTATATTTCCAGGACCGTTACATTACCAAGCATTACAGAGGCTCAAGATCAGACACTTGCCCGGAGGTTTCGCTTACCATCACATAGTGAGCTTGGATCAAGAAGCCATCACGGAACTTCAATGGTGT
The DNA here is from genome assembly GCF_040938575.1 of Ambystoma mexicanum. Lineage (NCBI taxonomy): Eukaryota > Metazoa > Chordata > Amphibia > Caudata > Ambystomatidae > Ambystoma > Ambystoma mexicanum. Next base: position 467,536,036 of record NC_090921.1, read on the forward strand.
CTAGAGAATATGCAATCCTTGAACGGCCGAGCTATTTTCGGAGACTTTCCAGATCTAGTTATAGAATCAGACGCAAGCAGGTCTGGTTGCAGGGCTAGGTGCAAACAGATTCAGACAGGAGGAAAGTGGTCAGAAGAAGAATTAAGCCTGCACATAAATTGCCTCGAGCTCCTAGCATGCTCCTTCGCGATACAAGCATTTACAAAAGATAGAGTGAAATGCTGCGTATTGCTCAAGATGGCCAATATATCAGCCGTCCACTACATCAACAAATTAGGGGGAATTAATTCCAAGATGTCAGCAGAGCTAGCAAAAGATTTTTGGCATTACTGCCTCCAGAACAAGATTGCAGTCACCGCGGAATATCTTCCCGGGAGTCAGAAAAGTGTAGCAGACTGGAACTCTCGATATCTTGCAGACTCCAGCGATTGGAGGCTTCATCCTCAGATATTCAAACGCTTGCAAGCATTATGGGCACCCCTGGACATAGATCTGTTTGCATCCAGACTGAATGCACAGACGAAAAAGTACTACCGCTGGAGGATAGATCGGGGTAGCGGGTACAGACGCATTCCTACAACCGTGGAGCAGAGCAGTCCACTACGCTTTCCCTCCATTCGTGATGATCACGAGAGCACTGGCGAAAGTCTGCAGAGAGAAAACCGAGCTAGTGATGGTGCTGCCTTGTTGGAAAACGCAGGCCTGGTTTGCAGTAGCAATGGAACTTTCTTCGGATTTTCCGAGAGTGGTTCCGAGTCTGCCGGACTTTCTACTCGACCCGACAGGTCACGTCCATCTAACGATAGAAGCGGGCACGTTACAGCTGATAGCATGCAGGGTTTCAGGAAAAGATGGCAATTGCCAGGAATTTCGGAGCTTGCTGCGGATTGCATCCGGAATTCCTGGGTGCCTTCCACTATTAGGAGCTATAGCAGTGCTTGGAAAGGTTGGACCCTATGGTGTACAGAACACAGCTTGGATCCCGTTTCAGCTCCTCTAGTGCAAGTTCTCAACTTTCTAGCTTCAAGGTTCCAAGCAGGAAGTGCCCACAGAACAATAGGAGTTTACAGATTAGCAATTTCTGATGGTCACGATAAGATGGAAGGGAATGCCGTCGGAGAGTATCCAGCAGTATTGCGGCTCCTGAAAGGGATTAAGTTAAGAAGAACACCAGAACCTAGATACACAGTATTGTGGGATGCCAGAGACGTTTTCCCTCTATTTCTGAGGTGGCCAGAGAATGTACACTTATCCCAATCCCAATTATCAGGGAAACTAGCTATGCTTCTATGCCTAGTGGCGTGCCAGAGAGTGTCCGACGTTAAAGCTCTAGAGATAGATAGAAAGATTTTTTACCCCGAAGGAGTAGCATTCTCTATCGCCAAGAGAACAAAGACCGATTCTAGAGTGATTTCTTACCCTTATTTTGCAGAGAATAAGAAATTATGTGTAGCGCAATGCATTAAAGATTATGAGGCAGCGACAGCTCATATTAGGCCTCGCAGAGTGACCCAATTGCTTATAGCGCGCAGGAAACCGCACCATGCAATAGCAACAGCGACTATAGCTAGATGGGTAAGAGAAGTGATGCAATGGGCAGGCATAGACTTATCATTATTTGGCACGCATTCTGCTAAAGGGGCAATGGCTTCTAGAGCTTTTACAGCAGGAGTGTCTCTTCAAGATATCATGAAATCAGCAGAGTCCTCTGAGTCGACCTTTAAGATGTTTTATTTCAAACCAGTGTCTGATATACCGAACAGGGTGGTGGCAAGCTTTGAACAAGCATAATGCGAGCCTCCTGTCTTGTCATAGAATAAAGATTGCCCACGCTGATAGCTCAGGAAGTCTTCATTCTATTAAAGACAAGGAGGCGAGCATTATATCCCGCCCGGAATGTTAAAGAAATAATCTGTTATGTATTACATGCCAGTCTTTATTCATTCCCACACTCACAGTGCCTGTTTCTGTTCTCATAGGAGAGGACCAGAAAGCGTCCTGAAAGGATTGATTTAAAAAGAAGAAGAAGTTATCGCAAGTTGTCCCCGTTGGACCAAGATTGCTTACAGCAGTGGAGCCGTTAACGAGTGTTATGGGTTTCGGCGTTATTGACTCTTCACGTGCAAAACTAAGACTCTAATGGCAAAGAAAGAGGAAAGGACATTGGGATCAGGCTGCTTATACCCCATGCTGGGCGCTGATAGGTGGACAGTCAGAGGGGTCAGGACTACTGAGGATCATGGGAGTTGTGGTTCCCAACACTCTGTGGAGATTTTGGAGATGTTTTAAACTTGAACTTAACGTTTACCTTTTTTTTCTAATGTTATATCAAAAAATATTAAAATAAGTTAAGTTGATATGTTAAACTGCTGAGGTGGCAGAATTAAAGGAAGAATAAGCATAATGCTTGCCTCCTTGTCTTTAATAGAATCAAGACTTCCTGAGCTATCAGCGTGGGCAGTCCTTATTGGCCTTTACATCGGACTAGGAATTTGTTCCATGCGTTTGAGTCTCTTTTTATGTCCAGTATTGACCTTTCGTTCTTTCCAACCACCCCAGCAGGGGTTGCAACCGAAGGGCATCACGCGGTACACTGAAGTGCGGTCCCATGCCTTCAGTCCATTCCCCCTCAATGCATTCATGTGTGCAGTATAGTGCTCCAGAAAGGGAAGCCAAATCATATCTATGTTCAATTTGCTTTTTTAATAGCTTCTGGCATAACACACAGAACATTGGGCATTTTAGCTTTGTGATAACAGATATTACTTTCGGTTTTACCCAACATATCCGTTCACATTATATTGACCTTGGAAAGAAATTCTAGCATGCAGCTATTACCAAAACATGACGTAACTAAATGATGTAAATAACTACCATTTAGAGTCACAGAATTCTGCGTATATATATATTATATACAACAACCGCAGTGGTTCCAACAGTTTCTCCCCTATTTACTTAGACCTACAAGAAACACTACAGACATTCTCATTGGAAACTTGGTAACTTTCAGAACCAGGCCAGGTGCTTTTGATTGGCGGTTATATGAACGCTAGGGTCTCATATGCTCCTTCATCGGTGACCGAGACTGAGGGAAAAGTAATGGACCCCAATACAAGTGAGGTCTGGTGTGTCCCAGAAATTGTCTCTAAGGTGCCCTTTACAAACAAACAAGTAAAATATTGAAACACCTATTAAAGGATTGCATGCTTTGTAGAGTCAATGGACGTACCCCTTCGGATTGTCCTGCAAACAACACCTTTATAAGATCGCTGAATAGCACAATTGACTATTATTTTATTCAGTAGTTTGACTGGTGGTTCGTTATTGATCTAGAGGTTGTAACCAGGGCAGAGAGTCATGACTATCCTCTGTTGTTAACTCCTGTCAAAGGAAACTAAAATGGGATAACGCAAATTCTGATCTACCTGAAGCAAGAATATTTAAGCAGAGCCTGCTACTAATTGAGGACTGCTTGTTAGGCAATCCCAATGATGATAATATGAGTGAACTATTCACCACTCTAAATGACATCATTCACGGGTCCTTTTTCGACTAATAAGTTCACTAGACAAGTAAAAAACGGAGCACTTGGTATAATAAGAGATGTACAGCTACAAAACACATTCTTATTAAGCAGGCTGAAAAACCTAGATTCTAAGGTTGTTGAAAGTGGGTGGGTTTAGTAAAAATTACACAGATACTATCCAGGAGGCAAACCAGGTACATTGGTCTTGGGCCCGTAAGAGGGAAACCTGCTATTCAAAAGATACCAGGCAGTTTTGGAGCCTAGTGGACTCGAGTCTTATTGGTCTAGTACAGATTCCATGGCCGGTGATATCACCTGAGTACAATGGACAAACCATTATACTAAGGTTTATGGATGCCAGAGCGCTGGGATGCAAACTTGGGAACTGATCTCTTTCCCACCATCTAATTTGTTGGCTGAAAGTATTACTCTATCCGAGGTGTGGAAGGCTAGTGTTAGTTTCCCTTCCTGCAAGGCTCCTGGATCAGATGGAGTTCCAGATGATCTGTATAAACTGTCACCTGACATCTGGGCTCTCATGTTGTTTAAAGTATTCAAGGCTAGTCTCTTTATTAGAGTACTCCTGCCTACATGGTCACTGTTGAACATCGTTCCAGTGTTCAAAAAGGTGTAACCAGGCCGAACCCTTCTGCTATAGACCCATTGTCCTTAGTGATGTGTCTTTAAAATCCTGGGGAGGGTTCTGGTGGATAGGCTTCAAACTTGGGTGGAGAAAAATAAGATATTGGGCCTCATTATGACTCTGCAGGTCTGGTAAAAAAAAGGTCATATACCGGCACTTTATCGGACCAGCAGAGTACAAATATGCCTGTGGGGGTAACCTGACTCACCACCAGCCAAGAGCTGGGGGTAACTCAGGCCCCCACTGGCATAAAACAGCAGGTATTCTTGCCACCGGTATTGCTGGTGAAGAGAATACTGGCAAATCCCCCCATTGAGTTCTATGGGACTTAATGGAATGGGGATTTTCCGGTATTTCAGCTGCCTGGAATATCCAATTATTGCCAGGATATCAGGTGGCAGAAGGTGGGTTTGCCGGTATCCTGGTGGAATTTACCCCAGGATACCGGAAGGTTTGGAATGAGGCCCAATGCCTGACTTGCAATTGAATTTTCATAAGCCCCTGGTGTCACATCCGCTCCTGGTAGGGGTCTAAGGAGGTGGCCTCTATGGCGCAAGTGGAGGCTTGTTCCTTGTAGTGCTTTTACTACCTTCAACATGGATGCCACGAGGAAGAGCAGCGCTCCAGGCTTCCGAACCAGGAAGTGTCAGGGGGCTCCGCCCCCAGCCCCAGAGAAGGGATTTCCTTCGGCAGCGGCTCCGAAGCAACACGTTGCTAGTGTTACCAGATGCCGCGCATATTGAGTCAGGAAAGTTAGACTAGATCCGTTACGCTAGGTAAAGCTTTTCTTGTGAACTTCTTTCTCTTACTTTTCACCTATTCCTATAGCGACAATCTTCTCTTTCCGCAAACATTCACTGAGACATCATTCAACACTCTTCAATCTGAAGTATTATCCTCACACAAATCAGTATGTATCAGTCCACCGCTCTCCCGTACCACAAACTCCTACATTCATTAACGCTCTAACCTTTCCCCACTTCTTTAGTCCCTTCTGCAGAGTCTGGGAATCTCTTTTTTCCTACACCAGAACGAACGAGAAGGACTATCAACACCATGCCGTTCTATTTCACTCCCGGTGGCAGCCCTTTTGAATTAAAGGTATATCATTCTGTACAAAGACTGCTCTCGCTGTCGTTTCATAAATATACTCACCCTGTTCCCCTTCCTTAGGAGAATTTGTGACAGTGAGCAAGCATCTCCCAAAGTAACTCCTTGGGAACCAAAGCACACAACCTGTGGATCCCGACTTTCCAGCTCGCCAGGGTTTTATTCCTCATGAGGGTTTCCCTGCCTCTTTCTCTCTGAGCCCGGTTTCTCGGGCGCTGAGAGAGGACGGTAGGTGAGCTTTCCATTCTTCTCTAAGAAATCAATCAGGACCAGGTTATTGTTGTTTTTTGTTGTTATCCGAGTGCTACGTTAATGACTGTGAACACGTTTCATTTGTAGTAAATCCGAAATTGTTACAGATAGCAATGCCCGAAATTGGATCAGTGGATACTCTGGTCCCACAGTCATTAATTTGTAGGATCATAGGATTCAATTATTATGGAACAACAAATCCAACAATTGGTAGCAGCGGTTCAATCCCTGTCCACAGAAGTCTAGCAATTAAAACAAGAGAATGCCAATTTAAGGCAACAGGTAGGACGAGCAGCCCATAGTTCAGAAGTACCTCCGGGCCCATTGCCATCAGGTCGCTTTGATGGTAACCCCCATGCGGTCAAGGAGTTTCTTGAATCCTGCGCCGTGCAATTTACCTTTAAGGCCGCCTTTTTCCCTACAGATAGGGACAAGGTGGGCCATATGATTGCCCAGATGTCGGGAGCTGCTTTAGCTTGGGCGACTCCCTTAGTGACCAATAATAATCCCATTCTTGATTCATACCCTGCCTTTTGTAACAGAGTAAAGAGCATGTTTGGGAGACAGGAGATTACAATAGCCTCTCAGGAAAGATTACTAGATTGTAAACAGGGAAATCAGGATCTCCTCTCGTACATAACCCGCTTCAAACAATTAGCTTCAGATACAGCTTGGGCGGACGAGGCTTTGATGACAATATTCCAAAGAGGACTTTCAGAAGATTTAAAAGACGAAGTGTCCAGAGTTTCCAGACCACACAACATGGCTGAGTATATTTCCTTGGTCATGCAATTAGATTATAGATTGCAGGAAAGACAGAAAAAAAAAAGAAGAGGAAAGAACCCCAGACAAACCCCTGATGGAACAATCACTTCTGTCAAACCTACTCCCTCTGAGGAACCTATGCAAATTGGCAGCACTAGAGGTCCTTAATCTATAGAAGAACGTACCAGAAGGCGTACGCAGGGACTTTGTATGTACTGTGGGGATAGTTCGCATTCAGTTAAGGAATGTCCACTGACTCCTCCTAGAAAGGCGGGAAATGCCAAAACCCGGCTGTAAAAGGAACAACGGTGCAGGGTTCCAGACTAACTAGTTCCCTTCAGAACATCCCTAAGTCCCAATAAGGCCAAATATCTGATAACCTGATGATTGTTCTCCGGGTCACCATGGCTTTGGGTAATACGAGACTGGTAAATGTGCCCGCACTGATTGATAGCGGAGCAGCAGGGAATTTTCTTGATGACGCATGGGCTACAAAACAAGGGATCCCAAGAGTCCCCAAGACTTTAATGATTCCGGTCGAAAGTGTGGATGGTAGCCCTCTTACTTCCGGCCCTATCAAAGACCACACTTCTCCTCTTATGATGACAATAGCAGCCCATCATGAAATTCTGGAATTAGTTTAATCAAGACTGCCCATTATCCAGTAATTTTAGGGTTACCATGGTTAAGATTACATAACACTTACATCAATTGGACATCAGGAACTCTCTTATTAGGATCAGAACATTGCGTACACAACTGCCAGCAGACAACTGTCCCTACACATAGGAACACTCCTTCTTCAGATACTTGTAGTACCACAAACCGGGTGCTAAACGAAGTGACTACTCTTCCTCAGGAATATCAAGAATTTCACAATGTCTTTACCAAGACTGAATATACCGAACTGCCACCCCATCGTAGAGACGATTGTGGGATTGATTTTATACCAAATAGCCCTCTTCCCTTTGGACGGATGTACATTTTGTCCGCCAAGGAAAAGGAAGCCCTTAAAGAATATTTGAAGACGAATCTTGAAAATGGATTGATAACCGAATCCACCTCCCCAGCAGCTGCTTCGCTCTTCTTTATTCCCAAGAAGAACACTTCCGAGTTCCGCCCTTGCATTGACTTTAGAGGACTAAATAATATCACTGTCCCGGACAAATACCCCATGCCTCTTATTCCAGATATTTTGGAGGCAATCAGAGGAGCCAAGATCTATACAAAACTGGACTTACGTGGGGCATATCATCTCATCCGCATTAGAGAGGGGGATGAGTGGAAGACCGCTTTCCGTATACCGTTTGGCCACTTCCAGTATCGTGTGATGCCCTTCGGACTAGCCAATGCACCGGCGGTGTTCCAAAGATTTATGGACCACATTTTTGCAGACATTGCACTGCATTTCGTCATTGTGTATTTAGATGACATTTTGATATTCTGATCCACCCTATCGGATCATCTAAAACAAGCTAGAGAAATGTGAATTTCATAAATACCAAGTGATCTATCTAGGGTATGTTCTTTCCGCCCGAGGTATTTCCATGGATCCATCAAAAGTGTCGGCCCTTCTCGCCTGGCCATCATCCAAGTCAGTCAAAGACATACAGCGGTTCCTTGGCTTCGCTAATTTTTACCGGCGCTTCATTCCCTACTACTCGACTCTTACTCAACCAATCACTCATCTCCTAAAGAAAGGAGTCCCCTTCCAATGGACAAAAGAAACTCAAGACTCCTTTCAAGAATTAAAGGCACTCTTCACCAGAGCCCCTGTATTAGCTATGCCTGATCAACACCGCAGATTTGTGGTTGAATCAGATGTTTCAGACCATTGTATCGGAGCTGTTCTTTTACAACCGGATGAGGATGGTTATGAAAGACCCATAGCTTATCTCTCTAAGACACTTTCTCCAGCTGAAGTAAATTACACAGGTTTGGAAAAGGAACTTCTGGCTATAAAAAGAGCCTTTGAAGAATGGCACCATTTGCTTCTAGGAGCAATGTTTCCCATTGAAGTCAGAACCGACCACCACAATCTTAGAGCTCTTCAATACGCCCAAACCAACAACAGCAGGCAGGCCAGATGGGCCAGAGGGGTACTCCATTTCAGCCAGAGCCTATGTTCCTGCACTTGGTCACGGTGCCGATTGTCCACTCATTTCTTCAAAAAATTGCTAATCGAACTAAGATTCTGGAATCTACACAACCCGAGACTCGGTACAAGTTGGATCTTACTCTGAGTCAGGGACTTCTCTTTAAAGAAGACAAGATGTTTATCCCCGATCAAGACCTACAATTAGAAGTTCTTCGGATGTGTCATGACTCCAAGACAGCGGGGCATAGAGGAAGTTTCAATACCACAGAACAGATCCAAAGACACTTTTGGTGGCCTTCGCTTCGCAAAGATGTACAGGACTATGTTGCTTCTTGTCCAGTCTGCTTACAAACCAAGACTCCTAGAATCCCTCCTGTTGGGAAACTAGTTTTGACGAAGATCCCTATGAAACCTTGGCAAATAATATCAACAGACTTTATCGTTGACTTACCAAGATCCGAGGGATGTAACACCATAATGGTAGCTGTAGACTCTTTAAATTAGCACATTTTCTCCCTCTACCTTCTGTTCCATCTGCTCCTAGTATGGCAAGAGTTTTCATAGATCGTATTTTTTCACTCCACGGACTCCCAGAAGTCATCATCTCCAATAGAGGACCACAATATACTTCCAATTATTGGAAAAAATATATGCCACCTTCTAGGAATCTCAAGAGCGCTGAGTTCAGGATACCACCCGCAGACCAACGATCAGACTGAACATTTGAATCAAACATTAGAAGCCTATCTTAGATGCTATGTATCCATGGTACAGGATAATTGGAAGGCACTGCTACCGATCGCGGAATTTGCTTATAATAATGCTATTCATTCCGCCATACAAATGAGCCCTTTCTTTGGTAGATATGGTTTTCATCCTGCGGTCTACCCCTCTGCAGTTCCCACAGCTACTCCTTACCCGGATCTGGACGGGTTAATAGCATCCATCCAACAAGGGCATCGTAAGGCCCATGAGGCTTTGAAGGATGCTCATGAACGCTATAAAACACAAGCAGACAAACACAGGAGCCCAACTCCTCCCAGACAGGTGTGAGACAAAGTCTGGCTCGCTAGTAAATTTCTTCCCAAGAGACTGGTTCCTTCCAAATTGTCTCTGAGGTACTTTGACCCCTTTCCGGTCATGGAAAGTAAGGGGATAGCTGCATTCAAATTGAAGCTTCCTTTTTCTTGGAGACGTATACATCCTACTTTCCATGTTTCTCAGTTAAAACCAGATGTTCATTCCCGGTTTCATTTGAAGTCTCCTCGATCTGCGATTCACGTTATCGGAGAGGTGTGTTACAATACCTGATTGACTGGAAGGGTTATTCCCAGGCTGAACGTTCGTGGGAACCTGCCTCTGCCGTTCACGCTCCCCAGTTAATTCGCAGATTCTATCGTCTTCACCCGGGCAAGCCCGGCTTTACCGCCCTCCGGAGGGGGCATACTGTCACATCCGCTCCTGGTAGGGGTCTAAGGAGGTGGTCTCTATGGCGCAAGTGGAGGCTTGTTCCTCGTAGTGCTTTTACTACCTTCAACATGGATGCCACGAGGAAGAGCAGTACTCCAGGCTTCCGAACCAGGAAGAGCCAGGGGGCTCCGCCCCCAGCCTCAGAGAAGGGATTTCCTTTGGCGGCGTCTCCGAAGCGACGCGTTGCTACTGTTACCAGAAGCCGTGCATAGTAAGTCAGGGAAGTTAGACTAGATCCGTTACCGCTAGGTAAAGCTTTTCTTGTGAACCTCTTTCTCTTACTTTTCACCTATTCCTATAGCGACAATCCTCTCTTTCCGCAAACCTTCACTGAGACATCATTCAACACTCTTCAATCGGAAGTATTATCCTCACTCAGATCAGTACGTATCAGTCCACCGCTCTCCCGTACCCCAAACTCCTACATTCATTCACGCTCTAACCTTTCCCCACTTCTTTAGTCCCTTCTGCAGAGTCTGGGAATCTCTTTTTTCCTACACCAGAACGAATGAGACGGACTATCAGCACCGTGCCGTTCCATTTCAGTCCCGGCGGCAGCCCTTTTGAATTCAAGGTGTAACATTCTGTACAAAAACTGCTCTAGCTGTCGTTTCATAAATATACTCACCCTGTTCCCCTTCCTTAGGAGAATTTGTGACAGCGAGCAAGCATCTCCCGAAGTAACTCCTTGGTAACAGAAGCACACAACCTGTGGATCCCGACTTTCCAGCTCGCCAGGGTTTTATTCCCCATGAGGGTTTCCCTGCTCTTTCTCTCTGAGCCTGGTTTCTTGGGCGCTGAGAGAGGAAGGTAGGTGAGCTTTCCATTCTTCTCTAAGAAATCCATCAGGACCAGGTTAGTATTGTTTTTTGTTGTTATCCGAGTGCTACGTTAATGACTGTGAACACATTTAATTTATAGTAAATCTGAAATTGTTACACCTGGTTACTGTTGAACAGTGCCTAAACCTATACCTTGCCATCGACAAATACTATGAGGTCAAAAAGGGTGCCCTGTATTTGGCATTTATGGACCTGTCAATGGCATTTGATAAGGTGAACAGACCTCTACTGTGGTCAATCCTTCATGATTTGAACATAGACACTTGCCCTCTGGACTACAGAAGCTTTTATCACATATGGGAATGCTGGTGAACGCATTGGCAAATGTAACATTAGTAGAGATGTCCACCAGGGATGTGTTATGCCCCTACTATTCAACCTTTATGTTGATGGCCTGGAGAAACATCTTTCAAGTAATCCTGCTGATGTTCCAACCTTTCTAGGTCGCAAAACACCCTCCCTAGGGTATGCATATGGTGTGATACTACTGGACAGGACATGTAAAGCTTTACCAAGTGCTTGTAAACTCCTACATATATTTTATGAAGACCAGGGACATGACAATGAACAGTTCTAAGTAGACTTTACTGGTTTTTCATAGAAATAAGAGGTGAAACCTGGTTATCTCTGTGGGGAAGGTAAATTTGAAAAAAAGTGCATGTGTTTGATTAACTAGGCATCAGATTCAACTTTTTTAAAGCAATCGAATGCCAGGTTATTGTGCGTCTCTTCTTCTCACGGAGCCGGAGCAGGTCCCCAGACAATTAAGGCTTATCTGGCAAAGTGGGATGGTATTGTCCACTATGGTGCTGGAGTTTAGGGAATCTCCCACTCGCTTTCTATTGCAGTAGCTGAGCAGAAATGTTTGTGATCCCTATTGGGTATCTTCCCAGCAAAGTCCACTGAGTTTTTATATTGTGAAAACGGCATTAAGCCATTAACTGATCAACTGCAAATAGCCCCCATGTCATTATGGTTTGTGGTCTGCACGAATGAAAAAGCTGTCCTAATTATTTTAAGAGACTTACTCGTCCTAATGAATAGGGTCAAATCTAGCTGCGTTACTTACCTTTATAAAGCTCTGCACAATCTAGGTTGCAATAACCTGGCCAAGAACCCACTCTCCGTTCTGTCAACTCAAAATAAAGTGATTCTAAAACTCCTTAAAAAGAAGCAATTAAGTGTTAGGGCATACTTGCATTCATGCATTTACATTTTAGTAATAAATGTGTTCTGTTTCATGTCTACAATAAAGTGGCAAGGGAGCTAATATCAAAATTACGATTTAATCAGCTCCCCTTCACAGTTAACAGAATGCATTGGAAAAATGAGATGGAACCTAACTTTAAGTGTGATAATGCCTCACTAGGGATTAATATGCATGCTCTGCTGTTTCCCCCTTGCTATGACCACACGTGCCACAAATATGTAATCCCACTTTTAAAGATTCTTGGTTTTAGATATTATCAGGTGACCTATTATTATCTGTTATTGGTGAATAACTTTAGAGTATGCTGGTTCCAGTTCATAAAAGTTGTTTTTATCAAACTTGTACCCATTTGCTGTCATTGATGATTTGACTATTCATGTTCATTTTCGTATTTTCTATTGTGTGAATTGTTATTGGAGACTTGAGCTTATTTTTATGTATGATTTACTGTTTTATTGTAATATGGACCTTTGTTATTTCTTTTAAATAATTTGTATATTCTGAATGAAGATTATTCACTACTATCTATCTACGTATATAGATTTATATATATTACAGGCAGTTGTCGCAGCTCTATAGTTAAGGTAAAACCTTTGTACATAGAGGTTTTCCAAAATTCTATTCCTAATAACTTTTGACTCACTGGATGGATTTAGACAAATTAGGAAAGATTTGTTAAACAATGAAGAAATGTTAAGAAAAGAGAAAAATGCTATTTTATGTCTCCTCCCGTGCATTTTCCCATAAAGAAAAAGTGCCTTTGTGAACAGTATAGCGTGAAAATAGCTGGATAGATTTGGACCAACTAAGAGACAACTTGGGCACAAATCATTTGGCTTACTTTCCTTGACTGCTTTAGTGTAAATCTGTCCAGTGGTGGTAGTAGTAGTAGATGCCCCCTGCTCCCCAAAACGTTTATGTATCTCCCATGGTGCTTTAGAGCAGAGAGAGGCTTTTCAGAAATGAATTAAATTAATTGTGAGTTTTTATTCCAATCTAACAGATGACCTTCCAAAGGAAATATCTGTTTACACAATATACTATTTGTTATTGTATTCATTTTTGCATGCACTTCAAATGGTAGACTATACACTAAATGTAAACAAATAAGAGCAGAAAAAATGTACTTTGCAAGATGTACATATATTTTATCTAACAGAACAAAGTTCTCACAGTTGAAAATGTAATGAATCTAACCAGTGCTTTTATCAGTGAAGTCATATATGATGTTATGTCTGATGGTGTTAGTGATGTCATCAGTGATGTCATATTTGATTTAATTAGTGATGTCACCCCTGATGCCTTCAGTGATGTCATCATTGTGGTCAGACTATGTGCAAGAGGGGGAACATAGTTAAGGTGACTTTGCTTGTAATTGCTGCTGAATTTCAGGGATTTTGTTGCATTAAATTTTCACCTTAGCATCTTTTTAACCCAGGTTTTTCACTGTTTTTTCTAAAGGTTCGGGCATCCGTAGTGAAGGGCAGATGAAGAACAGGGCAATTCCTGTTTGGACTTGTGTGGACAAGGAGGACCCGGGGGCCTGAGCCCCTGCTCAGGCTACAGGGAAACACGCGCCGACATGTGTTTTCTTCCTCTGTCCCCACAGGCCATTCCCACCATCAGGTAACACCAACATCAATGACATCTCCCCTCCTCTAAGGCATGGACTCCACAATGCAGAAACCTCACCCACATCAGCCTCAAACCCATCAGAACCCCCTCACCATCCACTCACCAACGTGCACTTACTTTCACCCATGCAGCAGACATCGCCAACTTCATCACTACACACAACATTGACGCCATCTTCATCGCCGAGACCTGGCTGTTGCCCACCTCCAACCACATACTAAATGTCCTTGTCCCCAACGGCTTCAACATGCAACACAGAGACAGGCCGAACAAGACAGGCGGAGGACTCACAGTCACCCACAAGACCTTGTGGTCCTGCTCCAGACTTGATGTTGACAACACTGGCTCCTTCAAAATCCTCTCCTGACACTTCCCGCTCTCTCCAATTAACATAGTCACCTTCCATCTGATTTACAGACCAGCGAAGCCCAACACCGCCTTCATCAGAGACTTCACAGGCCCGGTCACCACCATGTCCCTCACACAGGCCAACAACATCTTCCTAGGTGATTTCAACCTCCTTGGCATCAAGGGTACCAAAGCAATGAAGGAAGCTCTCCTCTGCCTTCTCAACACCCTCAGCCTCACACAGCGCACAAAAGACCTAATGCACAAAAAATGTAACATCCTTGACCTAATCATTACTGCACTGCCTTCCCTCCACTACAGCTATTCTTCCTGCTTGACTGGTTTGACCATCTGGCTGTGCCTTTCGACATCCTGCACACCACCCCAGTTGAGCAATCCCAGCAGAAACCCATCAGACAAACAGGTTCTTTAAGAAATTCCCAGTGGAAGCGCTCACAAAAGACCTTGCCAACCTCCACCTCACAAGGACCAAACACCTCCAACTGAATTGTGATTCTCTACTGGAAGAAATCAATGTTACCCTCTCAGCTTCCATCGACTGACACACCCCTCTGAAACAACACACCTACCGAAAACCTCAGCATCCTGGTACAAGACTGAACTCGACCTCAGCAAAAGAGTAATCAGGAAACAAGGGAAAACCTGTCACCACTCCAGGACTGTATCAGACCTGATGCTCCTCAAGGAAATCCGAGAAACCCACCAACAACTAATCAAAGCAGCCAAGGCCTCCAAGTATCAGAAATCCATAGCAGAAGCTGACAACAAAAGCATAGCCTTATTCATATCAGTCAAGCACTGCTTCAACCCGCTAACCGCCCCTGCCATAACATACTCCATCGTAAAATCCACCGTCATCCACACCTTCTTCATCAACAAAATCAGCAAGATTCTCCAGCACATAGACACCAGCTCTGCATCCACAGAGCCACCTCACATCCCTCCTTGCAAAGTGTCCACACCTTGGACAACATTCAAGACAATCTCTATAGATTACCGGGTAGACACCGTGGCCTCCCTCAAAGCCACATAGCATACAGACGACATCCTCTCAGCATTCATCCTCAAGACCCTCTGTAAAGACTAGAGGGGGGTGCCTGTACTACTGCTCTCTATATGGCAGAGGAGAGGCACAGAGGACCCCAGCCAAGGTTCTCTATAGGGTAGCACTCATCGAGCAATCAAGGCCTAGATTCTCAGGAGGTGATGCAGGCTGGTTCTTAAGTACAGTGTAGTCCCCAAGCCCCCAAAAAGGAATGTCCACACACTGTATTAGATAAAACACAGTCTTTAAGGTTATGTACACTATCACAATAACTCACTTTGTGCTCAGAAAATCCACAATGGCAAATATATACTGTTCTAAAGTGGTACCACAATTATTATCAGATCTCATTAAAGTGCATCAACTATACTCTGGTCAAATGTCACACAGATCAAGGAATAAAAGTAACCAACAATAGATATAGGAGGAAAGCAGTTGGTTAGAACAATGAGCAGAATATTGACACCTACCAACTAGGCACAATTCTGTGTGGATATCCACCCACCTGGGCAACCTGTATATCAAAGATATATCACAAGCCCAGTCCATATATTGTTCTATAAGTCTTAGTTCCTTCTATAAGGTTTCTACCCCCCCCCATGTACCTGCTGGAGCAGAGTTTTTCGATGAGGTGTCAATGGATCCTTCTTGAGTGACCCACTTTAAAGCAGGAGCCACGGATCGTTAAGAGGCTTCGAAGAAGGTTAACTTGGAGTCGACGGCATCAAGGAAAAGTTTGATGGTACCAAGACCACAGCGTCGATCCAGGCGATGCTCGTCTGCGACGTCCTGCGAGGATGAGGTGTGCGGGGCACCTCAGTGTTTGATAGTTCAGGACCGCAAAGAGTTTCTGAAGAACTGTGGCCTGAGAAGGGAGTCGAGTCGTCGAAGTCTTTCAACTCCTACCTCATCAACTGCCAGCAGTTTGTTCAGATGGACTCCTATAGATCGCCAATGCTACCCGTCACCTGTGGAGTCGCGCAGGGTTCCACACTCAATCCAGTGATCTCCAATATATACATGAACCCACTGGGAGCCCTCCTAGCAACACACAACATCCCATCCAACAATATGCCAATGACACACAGCAATACCTCAAGATCCACTCCATCAAGGACATCCACAGGCTTAAACCTGGCTCTCACCGATCCAGTCTTGGATGTCCAGTGCATAATTGATGCTCAGACACACAGACATACAGACCTGGCTATCAACCATGAACCCGGAGGGTTCCACATCGACAAACACCTCTCCTTCAAGACACACATGGCTAAGAAAACTCAGATAGTTTGGTATAAACTCTCAATACTGTGGAAAGTCAAGCCCTTCCTCCCTCCAGCTAGCTTTAAAGCCACCGTTCAAGCTATGGGCCTAGCCCACCTGGATGGGTGCAATAACCTCCTCAAAACGGGTAATGCACTCCTTGAAGGCCTCCCGTCGTCCTCCCTTCTGCCCCTGAGAAGTGTCCTGCATGCAGCTGCACGCCTCATCAAGGGTCTACGCAGATATGACTGCATCCTCCCACCCCTCATCGACCTTCACCGCTGCCTGCACAAAACACATTTAAGTCTTGCTACATCAGGCAGTTGCCCTCAGGTCACCCTGCCTCCTCATGGAGAAACTCAGAATCTCCGGCAGACAGCGTGCCACCAGAGGTTATGACACATGGAGACTTGACATCCGCAGCTTCAATTAGGAAGGGACCAGAAAAGAAGCCTTCTCTACCTACGCCCCAAGACTATGCAATCTCCTCCCCATCAAAATCAGACTTGCCTCCACACTCCTACAATTCAGAAAAGAATTCAAGACCCCCCTCTTCAACGAGTCTTTCACCCCCAACACCTAGGACATCACATTGCCCCACCCGTACCACCTGACTTGCTAGACGCCGTCCACGTTCTCTTCCCCGCCACCCTGTACAGTAGTGCCCCTCCTCTGTGTCCCACTATATCCTACCCCCTTTGTATATCTGTTCTGTGTTTTCCTCTGAAAAGGCCTCCGTTGTGTATCTGTATTGTTGTATACTTCTGTAAAGTGCTCCGTTGCTTCTCGAAGCTTGGACCGCGGTCAATAAATACCATAATAATTATAAGAAATGTATTTTTTTACTGTTTTATTGAACTTTCAATACATTTATATTGTAACATTAACATTGTAAAAACAAGCTGAACACTTTTATAATCAATTCATAATTCAAAAGAATCATTAAGTAACAGTTTTACATATTTTGTGTCAATACCATTAAGCAAATATTCTGAAATATGTGTGGTATTTTGAGCTTGGGGACCAGACTTGGTGACCCTTATGTGATGAACAAATCAATGCAGCGGGCAGATTACCTGTCTGGGCTATGTTACGAACTGAGTCAAGAGCAGGGAGGTGCCTTTAACAGAACAATTGAGAAGCATGCCTTGTTTTTTAAGTGTCTGGTTCAGCTTAGTGTGATCTGATGGTGCAATGCCTGGAGCACACTGCAAGGGTTCCCGATAATGTTTTGATGCTTTGCTACACTTTTTCATTCTGGCTTCACCCCGAACTCTGAATCACTGCATGAATCTGAAAAATACTTTTTTTGAGCGCACTTCCCGCTTGTTACGCAACCGCACAGCACATGAAAAATCCATCACCAGCGGAATCGGCAGATCAGGCCAAACATGTGGTTAAAGAGTTATTGAATCAGAAAAAGAGTATAGAGGTAACATCATGGGTCAGACAATCGAAAGGCATAGCCTGCTCAGCTAAAGGTATTTAGGGCCTCATTACAACTCAGGCGGTAAGGGGTTTACGGCGCCGTAAACAGCGCCAACCCTTACCGCCTGAGTACGAGGTCCCTTAGCGCCATGGCGGATTTAACACCTGCTTTTAGCAGGTGTTAAAATCCATGGCGCTAAGGGACCATGGAGTTAATTACGCCACCGTAATTTACGGTGGCGTAATTAACGCCTTCCCCACTCCCATTATGCCCTATGGGGCATAAATGGGAATGGGGAAGGGTAAATGGGGATTGGGGACTTACCGCCCCGCCAAACTCGGGATGGGGCGGTAAGTTCGCCAACAACCATGGCGTAAACGTAGTTTACGCCATGGTGGTAAAGTCACGGCCCAGGCGGTAACTTACCGCCTGGGTCGTAATGAGGCCCTTAGCAAATAAAGTTCCCTGTGATGGACAGATAACGATTGTAGTACTGGCACGGCCAACCAATGCAACATTTTGTCCCTCTGTGAAAGCTAACACCTTTTGGACATGTTTTCTGGTTTCACAACTGCTGTTAACTCTAAGAGCATTCAATGTACTATGGAAAGGGCTGCAACACTTCTCTGAAGGATGTCAGTAAAATACAATGGTTGTCATATCTGGGATCACTACTTCAATATGACACTCTTCACTGCAGCCACACGTGACTACAACTTATGGATGTACAGATATTAGATAGACTGTGTAGACGGGTGCAGGTGACCTCTGATAGAAACTGAGAGAGAAGTCTGTGCTGTCTATTATATCATTCTGGACCGCAAGCTGAAACACCCCATGGTTCATAATCCCCTATACATAATCTTATGTTGTGTATACTCTCCCCACACCCACATGCCGCATTCCCTCCTCCTGTGCTGTCCTCATGGACCAGCATTTCAGGGGAGCAGGTGGGGAGACAGGAGGAAATTAGAGGTAACATCAATGGACTGCCAATATGCCTCACTTTCTCAGCCTCTCACCCATTGTGTGGTTCCTGCCCAATCACCCTATACCCCCCAAAAATAAATATCTGGCATCATCCCAACCTCCCCCACCTGCCTCATGTGGCTTCCTCTCGTCTAATATTCTACACCTTCCCCACCTCCCTCTATTTCCAGCCCTTCTGCATGGGCCTGGCTTCTAGGAAGGCTGGAGCCAAGTGCCTGTCGATGTAGAAGGCTCTAGATCAGTCAGAAGTCAAGGCCTCTCTCAGCAACAGTCCATCACAGAGTTATCCTGACACATTCTTTTGGGATGGAGAAAAGTCAGGTGCATTTGGGGGTGTGTAGGACTGACACAATCCCCTTTACTAGCAATATTTCAGGGACACTAATATGAGGTGGAATGCCCTATGCGTGTAGGTCAGTCCACCCGTGAAAGATTTACAGACGTGAGATGAATATCCAGCATGCTCCGCCAAGCCAAACCAAATCGGACCCTACAATGCACAGCAGCAAAGACCTGTCAACCGGATACGCAGCATCTCAACAGACCCTACATCACAAAAGGCTGGCACTTCCATGCTTCAGCAACACAGGGCTTCTTGCTAAAGCACATGATTCAGGAAGTAGACAAAGCAACTTTGCAGTACTTCTCAATGGAGAACCCAATACATCAGGGAAGAGAGCTTGAATGCCTGACACCCCAAGAACTGTCAGGAATACCAACACAGGAGACACAACCCAAACCAATCAATAGAGAATCACAGAACCACAAGCCAGATCAGAGAGAGATGCACTGGAAGTGAATAGGATACACTACAATCTAATCCACATGCATTCCATGTCCAATCACAGAACAGAGATCTCTCACCTGCTAGTGGAAGAGGGCGCTGGCCTACTCTTCATCAAGGAGAATGGATGCCAGGCATGTTCAAGGTGCTAGCACAAGAAACTATTGCAACCAACTTCAAATGCAGTCACGGTAAGCAAGAAGGGCAAGGAGGATTTACCACAAAGCACAAAAACCATTTGTGGGTTAAGGGCATCCCATCCATCAAATACTACGAGTCGCTCCTGATCCACAAAATAATCCACATCAATCGCAACCAACATGCTGACATTTTGTTTTTGTTAATATCTTATGCTTCTTCTGCAGCTCCACATTTGCAGAGAGATTCAGGGACACAACCGTCAATCATGTGGTGGAGTACACGCGCCTAATTGCACCAGCAGAACTTAACATCTGGTTTGACCAGGTTTCTATGTTCCTACATGGCTAACCTTCCCCTTAAACACTCTCAGCTGGACACACCCTAGTTCCTCTGACTACTTCATGCTACCATTTGTGATGTACATGTCAACTAGCACTCTACGGAAGCACATGAAATAAACACCCATCATCAGGAGAGCCTGAAAAAGTAGTTAACTCATAGGATCTCAACAAACTAATGCAGGACACCAAACCAGGTCCGGCAGTCCCAGACCACTGGCTGCCAGAGGAAGTAGCAGAAACCCTTCACAAATTAATTATAAAAGCATTGGACATCCTAGTATAACCATGAAACAATGCACTCTTCAGTAAAAAACAAATATTGAGATGGTCCACCTCTGAACTACTGTGGTCACATACAAAATAAACAAACGGAACAGATACAGAGAAAAAGCTACGTCCTGCAAGTGAAAGCTTCATGCCAGTGACAGTTTCCTAAAGGCAAATCAACTCCACGACACAGAAGGCATCAAAACAGCAACTCACCCACCGAAAGAGGTGTGTCTAATTATCAATGAAATGAGTAACCCAATCTCATGCTTTCTCAACAAGTATGCAATAACAGCACTTACTTCTAACACAAAGGCAAGAACATCAAACAAGTCATAGATGCAGCCCAAACATGTAAACATGAAGGAACTGCACAGGAATGCCCCATGCCAAGCACAGTGATTCTAGACCACTGCAACCTAATCACCAAATGGGACTTCTCCAAACTGGTTAAGGAAATAAACAAAGCTGGCTGACCAACTAACCCCTGGTCACTAGACATCTATCTAAGAAATCCATGTGAAGGAAACTCTAATCATGCTCTATTAGGAACTCACAACTCAACACTGGCATCAGGAAACCACAATCTCTCAAAAGCCCCTACATAAGACTACTTCTCAAAAACAAGACAGGAAGCTCTAAAGAGCTTACAAATTAACGACAGATCTCCAACATACCTTGGCCAGCACAAATGGAGACCTACACATATGAGTAAATCCTACAAAATGTGTTGTGAAAGAGCATCCTGAACAATAGCCAAGTGGAATTCAGGCGTGATAGAGGAAATTAATCAATGTGTCTATTCACAGGGGACACCAGAAGATCAATGCCGATGGCAACATCACATAAGCCCTTATACTCCTGGGCATATCTGTAGCGTTTGGCAGAGCCAACCACTTGTCCCTAATGAAGAGACTCCTTGAGGCAGAACTACAAAACACTATCCTCTGATGGACGACCTCATTCCTCTGGGGCTGAACAGAGGCAACCTGGCTACACCCACACATGTCAAATTCATGCAGCATAAGCTGTGGAGTAGCGCATGCCTCAAGCCTATTGCTAATGCGCCTCAACATAGATATTGTCCCTTGGACTCATGAAAAGACATGGTCTCACTTGTTAAAACTATGCAGATACCACCAAAATCGTCTTTAAATTCACAGTTAACAAAGACACAGGCAACACCTTCTTTAGATGCCTTGAACATTTGAAATTGTGGTTGAGGAATAACTACTTGAAACATGATTTCCTATGTCAATGCTACACCCCAAACACTTCCATGGCCTAAAGAAGGGGGCTTGCTTAGAAACATTGTGTCTCCAGGGTTATCCCCCTGCGAAGAGACAATGTGGTTCCAGGCTTAGCATGCTGTCCATCAGAATGGAAATGTGGACTAACCCTGGATACATACATCATTGCAGGGCCAAGAAGTTAATTTTTTCTAGTTAAGGTGAAACAGGTGAAAAATACCCTTATTCACCTTTCTGAATATAACGACCTTGCAGCCATATCACTGTTCCTAACAAGGATCGATTATGTCATCAGTGTATTATTATTACTATAATTGTTCTTTTATAATGCGCTTAATACCAGTTTGTGGCTTCTAAGCCGGGAATGGGATTCAAACCTGTGCTGTGCTGTGTTATCTTGCTTCCAAATCAAACGCGTTGCCCGAGCTATTCTCCCTCGCCAGTATGCCTCAATATTCTTGATCACTTACTAAAGAAACTATAGAGCAACCAGAACTCAACCCCATAACTGCTGCTGAGTGTTGACGGGAAAAACATCACTCCAGAACTAAGACTATTCCACTGATTTCTATTTAAGAGAAGAATACAATTAAAAGCATCATCCGTTTTGTTCTTCAGGGAGTGGAGCTGAGTTCATCGGAGGAAATAGCATCACATACTATCCTAAGAGGCATTTAAGATCCAGCAACAGCATGCTCCTACCAAACTCTGCAAAACAGCAAGAGGCATGGAGGCTCGGTCTTCTCCAACATCACTGCCAAACTCTGGATCTCTCTCCCAAGAAGTATTTGCACAATCCAGACCCACTACTTTGCAGAAAGCACTGAATGCCTGAATGTTCAACTCACTGTAACTAACCAAGACTCAGCCATTGCCTCGAGCTGGCACCGAAACAAAGACAATGCACCGACATAAATGGAGTCCGCCCACAGCAGGTCAACCTCTATAGGGTTCAAAGCATGTACTAAGGGCAGGTCAAAAAGTCAGAACA
This sequence comes from Ambystoma mexicanum, assembly GCF_040938575.1. Classification (NCBI taxonomy): domain Eukaryota; kingdom Metazoa; phylum Chordata; class Amphibia; order Caudata; family Ambystomatidae; genus Ambystoma; species Ambystoma mexicanum. The sequence goes on from NC_090921.1 coordinate 467,558,457, forward strand.
TGCCAAGATTCTGCACCATACTCAAATCCCATGCCGAACCCCTGCACCGGAGAACTATGTATTGGTCAACCCAATTTAAAAAATCATGACAGTATCTCACACTGCACCATGGTTCTCTCATGCTGATTGATTGCTATAAGTGGCACTATTACAGAAGTACACTGCGTAATAGAGCAGCAAACCTGGCATGTCTCCTGGATGCCTGTCGTGACCCAGAATCAACTTCCTCATTCTGCTCCTCTGCACTTGCTCTATAATTCCTGGAGACTCCCATGGCACTTGCAGAAGTCTGCGTGTTTGGGGAAGTACAGTTCTCTGCCTTACCAGTGCCAGTATGCTTTAACCGGTAGAACAATAATTCCCCAATCATGTACAAGCATCCTCCTAGCAGAAGGACACAGAGTGAAAATCCCTGCTCAGCGCTGGTCAATGCTTCTGAACCGCCTGCTCCTCTCCTCCAAGTTGTTGTGCCATTATCTGGATCTGGACTTCTGAGATATTAGACTACGGCCTGCCTCTGGTTGTTCCCTGGCTTTCACCTTTTCTGTCGTCGGATACAGCGCATGATTTCCCTTTGTATAAATCTAGCACCTTGTTGGTAATGTCACCCCTTCGCTCCTCGGACTGTTTTGGATTTCCCAGGTGCCTTTTTTGGCTGCAATGATTTCTGACCTCTGACTGTATTATGGACTGCTACTGGATCTCCTTCTGGCCTATTGATGGGTCAGGCTGATTACTGTTTATGGTCATCTGGCTTGGACGTTGCATAGTTTCTCCTTCAGATTGTGGGACTTGGTTCTCTGGACTTGATTGTTTTCATCTCATCCCTTTCTGGATTCTTACCATGCTGGTCAGATCTGCCTGTGAAGATTCTGTGTCTAGTTCCAGCCAGAGCCTCTTTCCCCTTGTAGGTGCATTAGTGATGCTGCAACACTTGGTGGCATTCCTCCCGCCTTTTCACTTGAGCGCACTGTGAGAAAGGAATATAGACTATTTCTGCATGTTGCTGTGGGGAGGAAAGTCTGTCACCCTTCTCGGGGCTCTAAACGTGAAGTCTAGGAGTTCTGTAGGTCTTCTCCTCTCTTTTTTCCATTGTCTTTATGGCCCAAATGCTGGCAACGCATTCCGTGTTTTGAGCAACTGTTCCCTCCCAGATTCCCCAGGTCCTCTCCTCACAATTACCCTTCCCAAGGTGCATCACTTGCAGCTCGGTGGCACAGCCACACTGGATGTATTCTCCATATGCCCATCAAGGACCCCCTGTTCCTTCGGCCTCGCAATCTACAATAAAACAAACAAAACGCATTCCAATTTAGCACCCCACCCACACACAGCAAGTGGAGAATCATTCCAACAGACATCAAACCCCTGAACACTACATCCCTCAATCCAACGTATACATCCAACTTCCATCTTCCTCATGCACGCACTGCAGGTACACAGCTCCCACAGATATCCCAAACCCTCTAACACGCTAACACACACAGTAGCCACCTACCTGCGAACTGCACACAGCAACAAAACAGCCAAGCAAATTTGCATTTCTCCTCTTGTCCCACTAAACACTCGCAGTCCACTCTCCCGCTTTTTGGACTCGACAGAGCGCCAAGTCACTAAGAAAATGGCAGTGGAGAGCAATTGCCCGATGTCTGCTTCAACTGGGCCTTCAAGTACTCTGTGACAAATCTCAACTCAGAATAAGCGCATTTTAGAATGTCATACATACTGCCACATGAATATATGAGCCTTAACAAAATGTAGAGGTTATATGAGGCTACCAAGCAAGGAATGCACTTAAACACAGAGAGAGGAAACATCTTTTGCATGCCAGCTTGAATGATGAAGTAACATTTGCTGTACAGGGACAGCGGCATCCCATCCACTAAACGGGCACTTAAGAGTCAATCTGTGCTCGACACCCAGTTGTAATCTACTGGCCCTCCGATCCACACCTGAGAATGGAATGATTGCGCTGGGTTCTAACACTTTGCGGACAAGCTTCTATGGTGTGTGGGTGCATGAAGAACATCCATGCAGGGCACTGCATGAAGGAGGGGGCGTTGATGGGCACTGCACAGGTGTTGGTGCATGCCACATGGGGTACATGATGTCACTATCGCGTCACTTGGGTCAAATGTTAATGTGGTTGCTCTCTGGGTAATGCCACTTCCTGCAATGTCTTCTGGGGGTGAAAGGTCATGTGATGTTACTTCTGCTCCTCCTGTGATTTTGGTGCATTACCACCACTGTGGCTTATTTGGTTTCCCTCAGTCTAGGGACATGTGGAGTGTCAGATAAAATTACATAGTCCCCTTAGGTGACAGCACGCCAGTTGAAAATGACTGCCATATTCCACTGGTATGACATCTTAGTAGCAGAATGCACCATTTAGAAAAGAACATATGATATAATATGATATGATATTATATGATATGATAAGGCATTTATGATGCACCAATACACAAGTGTTTCAAGGCGCGACGAGGCAAGGGAGGGGAAACAGAGGGAAGACAGAGACAGCGATCCTACTAGGCCAGGTGACATTGAGATTGTGCAGGTGCAGGGGAGGGGGAAGGGAAGAAGTGCAGAGGGAAAAGGTGAGGGGACAGTGCAACACATAGGATAACAGTAAGATAAATAAAGACAATAAATAAAGTGCGGCCAGCAGGAGGCAAGTGCAAGGGTAAGTGCTGACATCAGGTGTCAAGTGCTAGTAGGGGCTGTAGGGATACAGAACAGTCCCCGAGTACAAGGGCTGCCAGGGGGGCAGTGCAGGTGTGCAACTGGCAGGGAGGGGGCGTGGGCCAGAGATCAGAGGGTAGCCAGGTAACCAGTGCAGTTTCAGATTCAGCCTGGAGTTCAGCAGGGGAGAGGTGGAGAGAAAGCAGAAGCAAAGAGGAAGGTCTTGAGGTGCTTCCGGAACCGGAAATGGTTTTCCTCAAGTTTCAACCTTTTTCAGCTTTGTCTTATCTACGCAATGCCAATTTGCATGCTGAAACTCGTAGGTTACACCCTGTTATGGAAACCAATTACCTCTAAGTTCCGCCATGCAAAGTGCGTTAGATACAAGGCCAGGACAGGGTCAATAGAATCTGGAGCACATTGGTACAGTTGGCAACTCTGATCTAGGAAATGTAAGGGATAATGCAGAGGAACCTGCATAGGTAGCGAGAGTCCAACTCTCCTGAGAAATGACCTACATCAACTGAACTCAAAGCACCAGTGAAACATAAATATACATTCTGCAGAAGAAACTTGAACATCCATAGAAACGATTTCATAAATGTCCATAAACCTTCCTCAATTTAGTACAAAAAAGTAACAGTTACTCTGAAAAACGTGCGTTTAAATGCACCATGTCGACCCATTACTCCAAAGGATGTTCTTGGACAGCATTTCCATGCCCTCCCGGGGCTATTGGTGTAACTTACATTTGCTGACCTTATTAACGTCAGTAATGTTTTATTAACGTATTTAATGTTTTTAAAATCTTGCACACTAATAGTACAGGCCCCCTCAGTCGTTTTTAGGTACAATAACTGCTCAATGTATGCGGCCTGATTTACAAAAGCATTTTTCAATGGGAAAATCCCAATGGAAAACGCTTTGTAAATCAGGCCCACAGAGTCTCAACGAATGTGACGAGACAGGTGGACAAGGACTTAAAGCAGCTTTTGGGCTTTTTCGAAAAATGCCAAACAAAAGTTCTAAAGTAGTACTGACTTTAAAAATATGTACGCCTCATTCAGAACTCTTCCCCCGAGAGTACCCAAGGAATACTTGCAGGGTCCTAACTCCAAGCCCAGGTCTTTCTCGTCACGGTGAGTCCTTACACTATGCCAGGGACTGTGACGAGGAAGACACACAAGGAGATAATGTAGCAAGCGTTTATGTTCTTTCACACAATGCCTCATTCAGAACTCTTCCCCCGAGAGTACCCAAGGAACACTTGCAGGGTCATAACTCCAACTCCCGGTCTTTCCCGTCACAGTCATTTCTCTGTGTCCGGGACTGTGACGAGGAAGACATACAAGGAGATAATGTAGCGAGCGTTTAGGTTCTTTCACACAATGCCTCAGTCAGAACTCTTCCCCAGAGAGTACCCAAGGAACACTTGCAGGGTCATAACTCCAACTCCCAGTCTTTCCCGTCACTGTCCTTACTCTATGCCAGGGACTGTGACGAGGAAGACATACAAGGAGATAATGTAGCGAGCGTTTAGGTTCTTTCACACAATGCCTCAGTCAGAACTATTACCCCGAGAGTACCCAAGGAACACTTGCAGGGTCATAACTCCAACTCCCAGTCTTTCCCGTCACTGTCCTTACTCTATGCCAGGGACTGTGACGAGGAAGACACACAAGGAGATAATGTAGCGAGCGTTTAGGTTCTTTCACACAATGCCTCAGTCAGAACTCTTCCCCCGAGAGTACCCTAGGAACACTTGCAGGGTCATAACTCCAACTCCCAGTCTTTCCCGTCACTGTCCTTACTCTATGCCAGGGACTGTGACGAGGAAGACATACAAGGAGATAATGTAGCGAGCGTTTAGGTTCTTTCACAAAATGCCTCAGTCAGAACTCTTCCCCCGAGAGTACCCAAGGAACACTTGCAGGGTCATAACTCCAACTCCCAGTCTTTCCCGTCACTGTCCTTACTCTATGCCAGGGACTGTGACGAGGAAGACATACAAGGAGATAATGTAGCGAGCGTTTAGGTTCTTTCACACAATGCCTCAGTCAGAACTCTTCCCCCGAGAGTACCCAAGGAACACTTGCAGGGTCATAACTCCAACTCCCGGTCTTTCCCGTCACTGTCCTTACTCTATGCCAGGGATTGTGACGAGGAAGACACACAAGGAGATAATGTAGCGAGCGTTTAGGTTCTTTCACACAATGCCTCAGTCAGAACTCTTCCCCCGAGAGTACCCAAGGAACACTTGCAGGGTCATAACTCCAACTCCCAGTCTTTCCCGTCACTGTCCTTACTCTATGCCAGGGACTGTGACGTGGAAGACATACAAGGAGATAATGTAGCGAGCGTTTAGGTTCTTTCACACAATGCCTCAGTCAGAACTCTTCCCCCGAGAGTACCCAAGGAACACTTGCAGGGTCATAACTCCAACTCCCAGTCTTTCCCGTCACTGTCCTGACTCTATGCCAGGGACTGTGACAAGGAAGACATACAAGGAGATAATGTAGCGAGCGTTTAGGTTCTTTCACACAATGCCTCAGTCAGAACCCTTCCCCCGAGAGTACCCAAGGAACACTTGCAGGGTCATAACTCCAACTCCCGGTCTTTCCCGTCACTGTCCTTACTCTATGCCAGGGACTGTGACGAGGAAGACACACAAGGAGATAATGTAGCGAGCGTTTAGGTTCTTTCACACAATGCCTCAGTCAGAACTCTTCCCCCGAGAGTACCAAAGGAACACTTGCAGGGTCATAACTCCAACTCCCGGTCTTTCCCGTCACTGTCCTTACTCTATGCCAGGGACTGTGACGAGGAAGACACACAAGGAGATAATGTAGCGAGCGTTTAGGTTCTTTCACACAATGCCTCAGTCAGAACTCTTCCCCCGAGAGTACCCAAGGAACACTTGCAGGGTCATAACTCCAACTCCCAGTCTTTCCCGTCACTGTCCTTACTCTATGCCAGGGACTGTGACGAGGAAGACACACAAGGAGATAATGTAGCGAGCGTTCAGTTCTTTCACACAATGCCTCATTTAGAACTCTTCCCCCGAGAGTACCCAAGCAACAATTGCAGGGTCACTTTCACAACTGCATATCAATCGAGGCCGGTAAGGAGCCTCACCTTCCCAGGGGTTCTGATCCATATATGGATATGGGCGGGGTCGGATTGGGACAACAAATAGGTCCGGGAACATAAAAATAAAGTCGCCCTCACCTCAAAAAAAGTGGCCCTCAAACCCTCATCTGTGAATCGCATCAATTCACGACTTTACTTATGGAGGGTTAATGGTGCTTGCTGCATATAATTTAACTATTCACCAATGAAGTTGTTACTCATTTATCAACCTCTGATTAATGAAATGAAAGGCTGAGTTTGCCTTGCCAGAATTTGAACCTGCTACCTGCAGATCACACATAAATTGCAGCAGCGGCAGCGAGCGCTCAACCTGCTTGTCTATTTTACTAGAGTAAGATAGGAGGAGCATGTATGTCTGTCCTTCCTTCCTTCCTTCCTTCCTTCCTTCCTTCCTTCCTTCCTTCCTTCCTTCCTTCCTTCCTTCCTTCCTTCCTTCCTTCCTTCCTCCTTCCTTCCTTCCTTCCTTCCATTCTTCCTTCCTTCCTTCCTCCCTCCCTCCCTCGCTCCCTTCCTTCCTTCCTTCCTTCCTTCCTTCCTTCCTTCCTTCCTTCCTTCCTTCCTTCCTTCCTTCCTTCCTTCCTTCCTTCCTTCCTTCCTTCCTTCCTTCCTTCCTTCCTTCCTTCCTTTCTTTCCCTTCCCTTCCCTTCCCTTCCCTTCCTTCCTCATTCTGTGATATCACTATTTATGCAAATCAGGGGGTCCACATCTTTTTCCACCCAGGGCCCCCACAATGGGAAGATCTATTACAGATGACACGGGAAGCAGGGGGCCTGAGTGGGGGGGCTGGGGAGGGGGGGTGGGGCGGGATGGGACTGTGGCCTAGCTTGAGCTGGGTTCCGCTCTGCAATGAGATAGAATTGGTTGGGGTCCAGGCTGCGATTGGCTACAGGCAGGGGGTGACCCTGCGTGGAGCTCTTGGTTAAGGGGCTGTGGCCTAGCTTGAGCAGGGTTCGCGTCTGCAATGAGATGGAATTGGTTGGGGTTCGGGCTGCGATTGGCTATAGGCAAGGCTAGCAATCTGCATGAGCAGCCAGGGGGCTGGCCCTGAGTGGAGCTCTGGGTTAAAGGGCTGTGGCCTAGCTTGAGCTGGGTTACGCTCTGCAATGAGATGGAATTGGTTGGGGTGCAGGCTGTGATTGGCTACAGACAAGGCTAGGATTCTGGCAGTACTAGGCTATAGAGTTGTCTGAGTATGAGCTGAGCCATGTTCTAGGCAGGACTTGACTGCAGGATTGGTTATGCGCCTAAAGGAAGGGCTGCTATGGTTATGCTCTGGGTCTTAACAGGGCTGAGAACAACAGCGCTTTGTTTAGGGATAGACTCCAAGGATGACAGAATTAGTCTGGTTCTAGTGAGGGAATTGACTCTGGTCTTGACAGAGCTATAGGTATTATTAGGTTACAGACAAGGCCGTGAGCGCAGCTGAACTGCAAGCTTTGCTTGCCTGGGCTCTCGGTAGGGCTGCACTCTGTGAAGGGGGCTTTTGGTGAGTTCTAGATCTGAACTGGGCTCTTAGGTTGGGCTTCTTGCTGGTGGGATATTTTGCTGGGCTGGGCAGACAGGCCAGAGTTCTGAGCTGATTTTCGGGCAGAGCATGGCCCTGAGCAGGGCAGGGCCGCTGCCTGATCCAGACTGGGTTATGTGAGCGTTGCTTTCCTACGGGCACTGGGCAGGCCCACAGCACAGTTCGGCTGTAGTCAGACCTACGTTCTAGACGCAGACTGGGCTAGGACTTTGAAACTGCTTAGGACGGTCTCTAGTGGTGGGCTCTAGAAAAGCCTGGCGATGCAGCAAATTTCTGAGAAGAAGTGGTAACGGGCAGACGTGGCTGTGGACTGGTATTGGATGTATGCTGTGCTAGGCTGAGCAGCACCTTTGGCATTGCCGGTCTCCAGGCTTGGGTGAGCTCTGAGCTGGGCTCTGGAAAGGGAAGGGTTTAGGGCTGGCTGGATTCTGAGCTGCTTGCGGCTAGGATAATTGCGGGTCTGGCACGTTGATTGGTCAGGACTCCCAGGAGGGATGAGCTCCAGACTAGGCACTATAGGGAGGGCGTTGTGTTGAGTGTAAGCACTGTGGATACCACGGAAGAGTTGCCCTCCAGATATATTGTGCGCTGAGGGACCGGAAGCGGGTGCCTCCACGTGGGGATGTATTGTGGACTCGGGATAGGACTGGGCTTGGTAAAGGGAAAGGCACATGGATGCCTCTTAGCTTCACAGAAACACTGTGCTGCACTGCATGGCTGTTTTACTCCAGAACCTTCAAAGCGGAAAGGATTGGGTTTGACAATATTTCTCGAGGATAGAGGCCTGTGCCTAAACCCGCCACACCTAAAAATCAAATCCTGGCTCCCACTAATCTGTCAGCTATCACTTCGAAAGCTCCCATGGAATTCCTTCCCCCGCAACTTCCAGCGGCCTTTCAAGGACTACTTATACATGGCATTCAAAATTCCCAGTAAATAGGTAAAAAAACACATCATGGATGCTTCACTAGATTAAGCCAGACCCAATCCCACATTATCACGGAAATGTCATTTAAAAAGGCGCACACTGGTGAGAATGGATCCATCGTTGTATGTGAAAGTTACACCATGCCCTGTCCTGTCTTTGGGTTCTATTCCATACACGGCTGCCATTTACATCGCCCCTTGGCACCACTGGTGCAACTCAACCACAGATCGCATGCATGTTAGGACTGACTACTCCTTATGGCGTGGTGCTCTGTCCCGTCCTTCATTATAACCATGGCGAGTTTCTATTGGACATCCATTTTATAACACAGCACACTGGACTGCATGGAAAGTGCGCTGCATTTGTACAATTGTGCATTGTGTCCAGAGGCGGACTGAGAACCAAAAGAGGCCCTGGAAATAATGTTCAAAGTGGCCCCATATTACATATTTACAGCAAGCCCAACCCTTTTCCTATAATAAAAACGAGGAAATAAAATAGGTTACCGCACAAAGGAGGCCCAGGGTGAAGAGGCCTACCAGGAAATCTCCAGGGTTCTCTATGGGGACGGGAGGATATCTCAGTGGCAAAGGGGTTGTCTTGGAAGCAAGACAACGCATAGCAATAGAGGTTCGAAATCCGGCTTTGCACTTAGAAACTGGACTTGCGCTTAGAAACTGTCTCTGGTATTAAGTGTGTTATAAAAGAACAATTATAATGTTCTCCTGGTTGTATACGAATTGTTCGAACTACAATTGTTTGAATTACAATTGACCTTTGCACAATTGACCGAATTGTGAAGGTCAATTGTTACATATATGCAGGGGGAAACCCCCCGCAACCCCCATTATATATATAAATATATATATATATATAAATAAATATATATATAATATATATATATATATATATATATATATATATATATATATATATATATATATATATATAAAACCAATATATATATATATATATATATATATATATATATATATATATATATATATATATATATATATATATATATGTACGGTCAATTGTGCAAAGGTCAATTCGGACCTTCGACTTTCGGTCAATTAGGTAATTCGAACAATTGTGTTCGAACAATTTGGGTAATACCGTTCTCCTCTGCCATGATGAGTGTGATAGTGAGTGTGATAGTGAGGTCTCCAGGCGGGATGTGCTTTCTCTGAGCCTGGCTGGTATTTCTCCCACAGTACTGGCCCACAATCACTATGGTTGTCAGACTTTGCAAGGACCTGATTTAGGGGTTGGAGGGTGAAAGTGCTGGCACTCTCCTGTCAACCTCCCACCAGTCACTGTATATGGAAGAGGGTGGAACCCACTGGCAGAAGCTCCACAGCTTTCCCTGCCTTCATGGCCCCCATCCAAGCAAAAGGTGGGCTGAAGGGCGTGGCACAGGACAGCAGCCTGGCAACTGTCCCAATCCTCCTAGGTGGGGTGTCGGCCCCTTTGGTGCCCCTCAAGAAAACCAGTGCAACCCCAGGGAGTTCCCAGTCCTGGGCGGTAGAGCAAGAGGCGGGGCCACAAGTGAAGTAGAACATCTGCCAAGTTCTAAATCAGGTGCCAGTAGCCTGATCTCCTGTTACCTTAATTAGAGCGCCCTGATTTTAAAGGTCATTTTTATTTTTTCATCAGACATTGGACAACTTACTTAATATAAAGCAATTACTATGACTAGAGATCAGACATTTTATTGACAAATTCGCAAGCAAAACTGAAAAACCAACTAAAATATAAAAATCATGCCCAGCGGAAGAGCCACATTTATAGAGAAAATGACATGAAAATGAGTAAAGAGTGCTGGTAAAGAAAATATAGATCGATCCATTGCACCCTGCATTACTAGTTGAAGCACTCTTAAGGTAAGGAAAGCAACCTTTTGCTTGTACCTAATAAAGGTACATCAATTTAAGTGTCACACCAATAGTTTAACTTGTGTGTAGGCGTTAAACATTTATTGTTCAGGCACTTCAATAATGGTACTTATCGGATCATAAGATGGCACGAGCTGTGAAATTGTGCTTGTATCTAGGCATGCTCTGGCAGTGCCTGGCAAATGCCTATTTAATGCCTGTATAAGAGCCAAAAGCGATGCTATTGTCAATGCTTGTTTTAACAGGAATTTAGTGCAAGGAACCAATGCAATGACACTAGGCCCACTTAGTTATGACAGTTTTATTACATCATGTAGCTGGTTTAAAGCTGCAATTAAGCCATTGCCTTTTACAGGCTGCTCAGAAAGCACAGAGCAAGGCTCAAAGAGATCCCGGGGGAATGTGTTTTGGGCATGGAGGACTGGTGGTGGGTCTGGATGGCCATGAGGAATAGGATAGCCATGGGTGATTAGTGTGTGGGGAATAAACCAAACAACACTTCAACTGTTTGTCTCTCCTCAAATCTCATCTCTCTCCTACTTGCATTTTCCATGACAATAGTTTCGATTTCTAGGCAGTGCTTTCAGTGCCACCTAATAGCTTAAACTAAAAGGTGCACCCTGTACTGAAATAATGAGAACTAAAAGGTGCACCCTGTACTGAAATAATGAGAACTAAAAGGTGCACCCTGTACTGAAATAATGAGAACTAAAAGGTGCACCCTGTACTGAAATAATGAGAAGCTGGAGAGATACAGCAGCGCAGGCATTTTACCTTTGGTTGAATGAATGGCTGGAAAAAAACTCCATTGGAGAGCTGCATTTCCTCAATACTTCTCTTATAGAAACGTTCATAACAATGATGGGATGAGCCTTCATGAAGACGCACTGGTACCAAGCCCAAGCTGCGTGCGCATCTTGCCCCAAGTTATCTGAAAGATCGGTCCAGTGATACTAAGACGATTTTCTGGAGCAAAAGCCTTGTGTTAATTTCCACCCCCACTGATACCCATTTGCTGATGTGGCTCTGAACTGGAGGTGAACTTCCAGAGATGGTTAGATGCTGCAGAATTTGTGATTTGACTCAGCTGGATTATTCTACATGTATTTATAAATGTATAATAGTTATTTAGAGCAATATTAGAGCAACGCGGTCATATGTGGCCAGAGTTCGGCATTGTTTTACATGGCCATAGAGTTGGATAATATTGCATTCATGTTTTGACATTTGTTCTCGCTCTTATTGCATTCGAAAATGTGTATCATTTACATGATTCAAATTAATTCCATCAAAAGATAATTTAAGAAAGTAGACCTCCCTGCATTCGCATCGCATTCATTTCCAGAAGTAACATGCAAGATGGATGGCCTGTTTTTGGCTTTACTTTTCTTCACGCAGCTTGCAGGACTCATCCAGAGTCTACAACATTAGTTGGTATTAAAACCAACCATCCACCATGCTACTCTGTTTCACATTTACATTGCTTATTTATTTTGAACTGGCATGAAGTAAATATATGCAGCAACTGAAATCGTGTTCAGACATTCATTTTCACTGTAACAAATGGATAACTCTTGCAGTATTAAGATAGGCCTCTCTTAACTCTCTATCCAGTCACCAGTATAACCACACGCTCCTACATTTCAGCATGGTTGTTCCCTGCCACATTTCAATCCTACATTTTCTATATTCTAACCTGCCTCACTACCCAGCTGAGCTCAGAGCCTCTTTCCTAACCCTTGCATGACTCGTGTGCTCGTCCATTGAACAGGCCTTCAATGGCTCCCACTTGTCTCTGAGATTCCACTTCCAACACTACTACTCTGCTCACACCCCCACTCCATTCACCCCTCACCACCAGCCCTGGAGTACTCCTGAGATTTATTGCTTCAAAGCTGACATGCAACTACATGCTTGGCAATGGCGTACATCCCACTGCCTTCCACTACTGGCCTGCTGCAAGGAGTCCCACTTTGCCACCACTACCGCTCTGGGTGCAGCTAGGTTCACCAGCAACACTAAATTAATCTCATCCCTCTGTTCTCACAGTCCCAAACTCTACTCTACTCTTCATGCCATGGTGCTCCCTAACACCCTTGATTGACCGCCTAGTCCGCCCAAGTAAACCAGTTTGCCCATAATTTCCTCTCTTGAATCTCTATGATCCTTAAGACAATCGCTTCACTCGTCTAGCTCCCGCCTCCATCCTAATTCTGCAAGCACCCTCTCCCCTCTACTCCATTCTCCCATAGCTCGTACTCACAAATCGTTCCTGCTGAGATGGTCCCATTCTCCAGACATCCAACCCGACCTTTGCTCCCATGTATCTCTTCATTATACAAACTCCTCCATTCTCTCATCCGTCTTCAACCTTACCCTCACAATTGGGATCTTCTCAGGCTTCTTCGAAATAACCACCAATCTTCCAATCCTCAAGAAGTCTCTGCTGACCCTAATACCCCCACAAACTAATGGACTGTCTTTCTTCTCCCCACTGTTTCAACATCCTGGAGTGCATGGTCTTCATCAGGATCACCAGATGCTTAGAGGTTATTAGGTTTCCGACTTTTTCCAACTTGAACTCTGTAGTCATCATTCCATGGAAACACCTTTGACTAATGTCTTCAATTTCGCTCTACTGTAATCTGTAATCTATCCTTATTCTTATAGAACTTTCTACAGCCATTGATATTTTCGACCACCCTAATCTCCTTCTCACACACTACAAATTTGCAAAGGCAATGCACTCACTGCACCCACCTCACAGATACATATTTTTTCATATCCTGGAACATGAAGATGGCCAGTTCCACCACTGTCCAAGTATGTGTTAACCAAGACTTTGACCTTCTACTCATGAACCTCTATATCTCTGCCCACAGCAAGCTCATTTCCTACTTCAGATCCTATGTTCTGATGATACTCAGATTTTCTTTTGTTTTTCCTCTTTCCCACTGGACCTCTCTTCAAGGATCTCCAAGCGTCTTTCATGTACCCCAAGGGTCTCCATGGTCTATCAACCATCTGTTCCTGGATGGAACTATGATATCTCAAACCTAAGTCCTGAAAGAGTGAAGTTATCTATCATCCTGTCCAGAATGCTGGTCCCTGCCAACCTTCATCCAGTTCCTCTTCCCCAAGGGCTGCAAGCTAAAACTCCATCAGTTTATCCCTTGTACAGCTAATGCCTTCAAGCTCAACAAGCTTAGTATCCAGAACATCTGTACTCTTCTCAGCTAACACTCCACACATACTTTCATCTCCACCCAAGTACTCAGTTCCCTGAAGTACAGTTGCAGCCTCCTGATAGGCCTTCCTCTACTCCTTTTACACCTAAACCCATTTGTTTTAAATATTGCATCTCGTATTCTGTACCAACACCCCGGCTCTTATCCCACCTTCATATATTGCCTCCACTCCAATTGGCTCTCTTTGAAACACCTATCCTTCTTCAAATTCTCGTTACTTATCTTTAATCAGTACATGGGTTTTCTCCCAAATGTGGCTACCTCTATCTGTTGATAAGCTCCTCCTCATGCGTACTGCTCTAGTGTCCAGCGTAATCTTGTAGGCCCTCATGCACTCTGTGCTTCCTGTGCCCTTCGCTCCTTCTCCCTCTTCTCCACTCCACCACTAGAATGCCGTACCCCCAGAAGTCATAAACAACCCCAGCGTCCTTGCACTCAAGGCCACACTCAAGCTCAATTTCCTCTCCTTGGAAGGGGCACACATACTATCCCAACCCCCTCCCCAGAAACCTCACCACCACTGCCCATGAAGTGTATATTGACTAACCCCCTGTACATACTCTGTCCTCCATCTGCATGTATCATTCCCATTTCAGTTTCCACCATCCCCCTACCCTCACATGATACATTCTCAATTTGCTATCAGCTGTAATGCCCCTCTGCACGCTGAACTGCACTGATTTGTATTTGTATTTATTTCTATTTATGTAGCGCTTTTGCCAAAGCGCTTTACAAAAGGTTTAAAACAAATGGTACAATAATTAGCAGTGATGAAAAGAAAATCAAAAAATTAGCAGTAGGGAGAGACAGAAGGAGGTGAGATTTTAGTTGAGTATGAAAAACGTTCTAGGTTGTAGAAGTACGAATAGAAAGCGGAAGACCATTACAGTTTTTAGAAGCAGGGAGTGAAAAAGAACAAAAACAAGAAGAAGCACAACATGGCTTAGGCACAGAAAGAAGAAATAGAGATTCAGAACATAAAGAGCGAAAAGGAAAATAAAGATGCTTGTTGAAGCTAAAAACTCTGGGAAACTACAGTTTCTTTGCTTCTTACCATGCTCTGTATGACAACTGTCTCTACTCTGCCAAACAAACTTATTTTCTGATCTTTTACACTCTCAGTCTTCTCATCCTACATGGCTTTTACAAACCCTTTCCCGTCTGCTTTCTCCCCCTAACCCTGACCATTCAATCAACTACACGCTTTCTGCTTCCGACCTGAAAGGTTTCTTCTTTTCCATCTGCTATTGAATCTTCTATCATGCAATCGGCTCCTTCTACTTCTTTTGTACCTCCTAGAGAGATTTTTGCTGAGTTCACCCCTATTACTAATGTGGAGACCTCTCTCCTCCCTGCTCAGGCTCACCCACCTCTTCCCCAATGGACTCCATTCCATCCACAGTTATCTGTAAAGTCTATGGTTTACTCGTCTCCTACCTTACCATTATGCTTAACTCCTGTCTATCCACTTCAATCTTTTCATCCTCATTTAAGCATGCTCCTATCATCCTGAGCCTAAAGAAACCTTCTGCTGATGTATCCTCTGCTTATAATTTCTGCCCCATTTCGCTCCTGCCGTATCTTTCTAAAATTCTTGAACATATTGGGCCTCATTACAACCCTGGCGTTAAGGGGTTAACGGCGCCGTAAAAGGCTGCGGCGCCGTTAAACCCTTAACGCCCGATTCACACTTTAACGCCTGCTTTTTGCAGGCGTTAAAGTCCAACCCGCTAAGGGACCTTGGTGCTAATTACGGCACCGTAATTTTCGGTGCCGTAATTAGCGCCTTCCCCATTCCCATTGAGCCCTATGGGCCAAAAATGGGAATGGGGAAGGAGCCATGGTGAATGGGGATTTACCGCCCCGTCAACCTTGGAATGGGGCGGTAAATCCGCCATCCACCATGGCGGAATCCGGCATGGACCATGGTGCTAATAGCACCATGGTCCAACGCCAGGGTTGTAATGAGGCACATTGTTTACTCTCAGGTTTCCACTTTTGTTGCTCGTCACACCATTTTTCCTTGTTTTCAGTCTGGATTTCGTCCTGGCTACTCCACAGAGACTGTTGTATTCTCTGTTCTGGACTCCCTATGCTCTGAACGTCATTCTAAACACTCCTCTCTTCTCATTCTTCTGGATCTTTCTGCAGCTTTCAACACTGTTGATCACACGCTTCTATTATCTTCCCTTTCTTCTTTTGGTTTTTCTGGCTCTACTCTATCTTGGTTCGAGTTATACTTGTCCCAGAGGACTCTCTCAGTCTCTTGGGCCGGGGTTTCTTCCAAAACATTTCCACTTACCTATGGTGTTCCTCAAGGCTCTGTCCTTGACCCCTTCCTCTTTTCTCTCTATACCTCCTCGCTCACCGGCATCATTTCTTCTTTTGGGCTATCCCACCATTTCTAGGCCGATGACACTCAACTCTTTCATCCTTCCCGCACTTCACCGATGATATTCACAATAGGCTCAGTGCCTGTCTCCTTGCTAGGATGACGGACCACTTCTTGGTACTCAATACTGCTAAAACTGAGGTTATTTTCTTTCCTTCCACCACCATTCCATTATCCTGCATTTGTATCATTTCCCCCAGTTCAGTTACCTACTTCTTCTACGGTCCGTAATCTAGGTCTTTATTTAGACTCAGATCTCTCCTTTAGTCATTACATCTCTTTATCTGCCCGTTCCTTTCGATTCCACCTGCACAATATTCGGAAAGCCCATCCTTTCATGACTTTTAAGGCCACTCAACTCCTGGTGTCTGCCTTAATCTTTTCCCAGCTCTACTACTTTTCTTCTACCCTCTTTGGACTTCCTTTATCTTGCCTAGCCCCTCTGAAATCTGTACAAATGCCTCTATTCGTGTTCTATTTCTCCTTGCTCCTCATGACTCTATTTTATCCTCTCTGGTTGATCTGGGATGTCTTTCTTTCCATCACTGTTTAAAATGTAATTTTCTGTGCTTAGTTTTTAAATCCCTCCATGGTAGTGCATCCACATATCTCTCCTCTCTTATCTCATTGAATACTCCTTCTCGTTCACTCCGCTCTTCTTCCCATTGCCTTCTAGTTGTTCCTCACCTTCCCTCAATCTCGTTTTCACTCTTTTTCTCCTCTTGTGCCTATACACTGGAATGCTCTCCCTCTCTCTCTTCATTCTATTTCTCTCTATTCTACTTACCGGGTCTCTTTGAGATCTTATCTTCTCTTTACTGGTTAAAATGTTTAATGTAAATGCAGACCTCTGCTGTGTTTTCTATTTTATCTCCATTTTAATGTACCGTTCTGTTCTCATGTACAGCGCTTTGGTTTAAAGTGATACATGAAAATTCAATAAATGCAAATACAAAATATAAAAGAGAGACCAGAGAGCAAAGATAGGAGGGAGCCAGACCATGAAGGGCTTTTGTAAACTAGGCAAAGAAAATGAAAAGTAAGATAAAGATCAAAAGAAAGTATAGAAGCAGAACGAAGAGAGGAAGTCACAGAAAAACGCAGAGGTAACTGTAACAGAAGACGAATAGCGGAATTGAACACAGAACGTAAAGAAGTGAGATAAGTCTTAGGGAGACCAAAGAAAAGAACTGAGCAATAATTAAGATGAGAAAATAACATAGAATGGATCAAGTGTTTGGTTGCCTGAAATGAAAGATAAGACCAAGCCCATCACAGATTACAGAGACGGAAGCGAGCAATATGAACAGTATTAGAAATATGAATACAAAAAGAAAGAGATGGGTCAAAGACAACGCCAAGTTTCCGGGCAAAAGAAGAGAATGAAAGAAGAGATGGAGGAAAAAGAAGAGCAGAAAGGGGAGGAACAGGGGAAGGAGCCGATGAAGGAAAGAAAAGGATCGCTGTTTTAGAGGGATTAAGGTGGAGAAATCTAGAAGACATCAAGTACTTTATCGCAAGTAAGCAGGAAGAAACAGTATTGTGAAGAGAGGAAGAGAATTCGGAAAAAGCAAAAAAGATCTGGGAATCGTAACCATAAAAGTGACAAGACAAATTAAATGCAGAAATACGATCGGACAACGGAATAGTGTATAAAGAGAAAGGAAGAGGCCCTAGAAAAGTTTTCCCTGTGGAACACCATAGAAAAGTAGATGGGAAGAAGAGAACTTACCAGCCCAGGAAACAGAGTATGTGCAATCAGACAGATAAGAATGAAACCACTTAAGAACAGAATCAGATAGTCCAAGAGTTGATAAAGAAGAAAGCAAAATAAAGTGATCAACAGTAGTGAAAGCAGCTGAGAGATCAAGTAAGATAAGAAAAGAAGAAAGTCAGCAGAGAGTAGTGAATTAGATATGTGAAGTAGAGCAGACTTTGTGGTGTGAGCAGGATGGAACCCAGATTGTAATGTTATGTTAAAGGTTCTTATACTGCCCCCTATCGCCACCTGTGTGGATTCTTGGTGCTCCTATGGAGGCAGAAGAGAATGAAGATGAAGAAAAGAGGAAATGTCAGCATAGACTAACCGTTCAAGAAGTTTAGATAAAAAGGGGAGCAAAGAAATAGGATGAGTATTTGAGAAAAGGGAGGGATTTAGTGTGGCTTTCTTAAGAATAGGAATAATGACAGCATGTTTGAAAGAAGATAGAAAGGTAGAGATTTCGGACAAGTCAATCAAAACAGTAAGATAGGAAATTAAAGGAGAATATATAGAGGAAATGAGATCATGAACGAAGTAAAGTTGCTGTAGAATTACAGATATCAGCAAAATCAGCAGCTGACAGGAGAAGACAGAGAAGGATCCGGAGGACGAGGTCAAAGGATAGAGCTTAGCAGTGGAACAAGGCTTTGAGGATGATGAGCAAGAGAAAGAGTAAGAGAAGAAAGGTATTATTTCTTTGCAGCCAAGAGAGAAGAGCCATAGGAAGAATGGAGGGGAAAAATCGTATGTAGACCTTCAGGGGTATGAAATATTTTCCAATGACGTTCAGCCTTGCGCAAGGCCAACTGAAGGGAGCGAAATCCAGAGGACAGCCATGGTTGAGACTTTTTTTATAAGGAGGAAAAGAACAAGTGGGATGTAAGAGAGGAGCGAGCACTGCAAATGTTTTATTCTGGTTGGATATCTTTGCAATAAATACAATTCCGATCTGAAAAATAAATTAATACATTGCTGTGTGCAAAGCATTCTGGGGCGGCCTTTTTGAAGTGACAAGGCTCTATACTATGGAGCTCTCTTCCGGTCTATCTCAGAGAGCAACTTGCTTGGGATCTACAGGGTCTCAAGACTCACCTTATCCCACGTGCTTCTACTGCTGCACTGTGTTACGTTGACCCCCATCATGAAGTGTTGTGAGGTGGAGACCAGGCGGCGTAAATGATACACAAAATGCTGAGTAAAACAGAACAACTAGCCCATGACAGCTGGTGTGTCCTACACGGAAGTATCCATTCAACCTTTTCGTTCCTAAGCTGGAGATGTGAACAGTATCAGTTCACTGTCATCTTCAGAGCAGGCCATAAAGAGTCATCATATACTATTAGGCAAATAAATAGCTTTAAATAAAAGTAAAGATCATTTGCAAAGGTATTAAGTGTGATGCTAAAGTTGAGCCCATCCAAAGAACCCTTCGAAAAACTAACTTCTCAAAAGACGCTATGTGGTGGCCACTTACCAACCGAATGGACTAGAGACATTATCACCCTGAATGTAAAAGCAGTAACTATTCCCTCTCAGATACCTATGGTAAGTGCAATAGTGCACACACCATTACCGGGGGAAATAATCCTGCACAGGCGCCTGTAAGGATTCTCCTCAGACACAGAACAGCAGACCAAGCACAATCCCCGCCTACACTGTTAGACACAAGGAAACATCAACAGTGGACTGAAGGCGCGTCCAACTCAGCAACAAAGGAGTGGGCCGCATTCAGCGGCCTCGAGCTAGCCCCCTCCCCCTTTGTGGCTTCCTGGCCAGCGTCTCCTCTGTCTCAGCACCCCTTCCCCCCCTCATTATCTAAGAAACACAATGTGAACATTAGTCAAGATTGACCGGGCAGCCGGACGTCACAGTCTTCTTCCGTGTGTAACCTGTGAGCAGGCTCAGCGGATGAGAGGCCTCACTGTTTTGCAAATGTAACAGTTCATATCCTCATTTGGCAAGTGATACTATTGTCTACTTCCATGAGTGTGTCAGCTACACAACACAATGGCCCTCATTACGACCCTGGCAGAAATCGAAAAACGATGGCGGAAATGTAATACCGCCATCGAATACCGCTCGGTGCGACTATGACCCGTCACCGTAAAGTACGATGCCATTAGCGACACCGTAGTGAACGCCAACGCTAACTGCACCAAGTACGCGCGCCATGCAAAACCGTAATTACCACCATGGCGCAACGGTACGCGAATTCTGACCCCAGCGGACATTTACTTAACGCCATCAAGCATGGCGGAAAGTACCATTCCGCCATGGTGAGAATTACGGCATCGTGAACCAACCGTAAATGGCCCTACTGAGTGCCTGTACACCACTCCCTGGCCACATTGCACAACTCCTCGTAGGTGCAATGAAGTTACACAATGCAACCAGTGAAATGCACAAGTCACCCATGCATGCCAACGAACAAATGAATGTAGGGGCTCCAAGTGCCTTGTGAGTGGCCATCCATATTTGGCATGTCACCATTGCCGTACTGATGCAGCACAGGCATGTGAAGGTTCAAGTACAGCAAAATGAACTGAAAGATGAGACAAAACAACAACAGGCCCCCATCGCCTGACACCAGTGTAAGGCAACATTCAAAGCAGTATCCTGAGGGAGACTGCACCAGCCCTGTACACATGCCAGTAAACAAACCAACCATCAGCATAAGCATGTACCACACAAGTTGGCAGAGTGACTGTGCAGCCAGGCTCATCTCAAGAGGTGCCAATGGGAGCTGTAGGGCACAGATGGCACGAATACAGAAGCTATTCCAATGGACATGACCTCAGTCTCCCTCCAAGAAACGCACGCAAACACAGGCACCTGTGACCAGCCATTTTCTGATAATCACGTCATTCCACCAATCCACCTGGCTGACCGGCATCTGTTACACAAAAGCTAATCCCCCGCCCCTAAGCATGACATCATTAAAACAGTCATAATGGCAGCCCCTATCCCTGACCTTAGTGGGCTTCGAAGGCAAACGCGGCCAGTACAGTACCACGCAACTATACTCAGAAGCCGGAACCCAATGCAGATCTACTCACAATACATCGCTCCACAAATAGGAATATGCTACATTACTTGCAAAGAATAACGCTACACGGTTAACATCAGAATAAAATTTTAATGCACATCAAATTCACCAAGCCCATACAGCTATTAGGTCATAAACCCCAAAATATCTACATTACTGTGGGCTGCATCCGCAATAAATGACCAGCTACTCCTTGTGTGACGCCCTGTTCCTTCATGGTACACAGGGGCTACATTCACGTTCAAAAAGGCAACATGGAAGCGCCTAGAACCGCAGGGCCGTCCCATTAGGTAGGCACTAGTCCAGCTGAAAGGTAGATATGTTGCTCCTAGCCACTAGTACTGCGTAAGGGCATGTGGCCCATTGGCGATCGTCCCATAAGATCGTAATGGTGCTCCACTGATTAACTCGAAGCAGCAGGTGTCGGGAGTAAAAGCCATCTGCAGGAGTGGCATACAGATGGCAGCGGCAAAAGGGGAGGAGATACCTGTCACCCAAATGAAATGAAAAAGAATAGTATGGCCATCAGAACTTCATTAGTATTACTCACTTCAATGATCACACTAAATCTACAGCCATATGCATGCTAGCCCACTCAAAAGGATTATTTCCACCCAAAAATCACTTGCCAATCATAACAATATAAATCGAGGTGAAAACACTATTACAAACGAGTGTTTGTGTGCATGCGTCTGTTAAAACAGAATCCATGAGATGGGATTAGTAACGTGCATAGACACAAGTGTTGGAAGGCGCGTCGAGACAGGGAGGGTTGAACAAGGGCAGATAGACGATGGTCCCACTATGGCAGCTCTGCATCACATAGCGCAGGGGAAGGGGATAGATTCCAATAAGCCATGTACATGGCAAACTCTCAATTAAATCATCTATCCATGCATCCATACATCATTCCCTCATCCCGGTATTAAAACGCATGATTATTTACTCACATAACATTTGAAATCTCCATTGAGTCTGTGCGTAATGCAGTCTGCAAAATCCACTGTGCTCCAGGCCGGAATAATAGTGTTGTGAAGTAACATGTATTTGGGAACGTCCTGCCTAATCGTCCACTACGCTATTGCGCATCCCATACTATTCATATCAATCATTGCATTCTCGCCATGGCCCCTGTCCCAAGGACATTAAACAATAGAACGTTATATTTGCAGTCAGACCTGTGGGCGTCTCCTCGCCGCTAGCTGAAAACCGAAAGCGCTGTCCTTCGAATTCCTCATTTGCAACATCACGTCGAAAAGGCATCTGTGACCGCTTGAAATCACAAATTCATCCATGTAGTGCGGCAGTGTGTGAAAATGGCAACTGGCTTCACTCACAAATGGGACGCCCCGCCCGTCGGTGAACCTCGGTACAGTGCTCGCCCAAAGGGGATTGCAGCTGGCACAGGTGGAATGAATCACCACAGGTGGAGGCTACACAGCCTGAAAACACATAAATTGCACACCCAACCCCCTCCCACAACCACACCCACTCCAAAATGCTACCGGCAGGACTAGCGATGTTGGGCCTGGGGGACCTGATAGCACTGCAAGTACTCCAACTCCAAGAAGAAGACGAACACCAACTACTACAACAACCGGCCGCACAGAGGAGACACAGGAGGAGGAGGAGGGCAAGGCAGGGCCAGCAAGGCCCACCAGCACAGCCACTACCACCACGCCGGTAGCCCGCAATCCCACGCCTCCGAGCTCATCCGTTCAACCTCACTGCTGAGCAGATCCACACCCTCTACCGTTTGGACCGGGACACCATAATCTCCATTGTGGACATGACACACGCTGACCTTGTCAGCATGATAGATAGCCCAACCGCCATCCCACCCCTACTGAAGGTGGTGTCTGTACTCCACTTTCTGGCCACAGGCACCTACCAGCACACAGTCGGACAGTTGCATGGCATTTCACAGCCACTGTTCTCACGGACACTATTGCAAGTGCTCGATGCCCTCCTGAAGCACGCAGACGACTACATCTCATTACCGCGCTCGGAGCTGGAGATTACAAACACAAAAGTGGGATTCCATGCACTTGCCGGCATACCGGGTTGCATTGGTGCCATCGACTGCACCCATGTGGAATTGGTTGTCCCACATGCCATGGAGGTCCAGTACCGCAACCGGAAACAATATCATTCTCTTAATGTACAAATGGTGTGTGACTCCAACAGGATCTTTACACATTGTTGTGCCCGATTTCCTGGATC
Organism: Ambystoma mexicanum; assembly: GCF_040938575.1. Classification (NCBI taxonomy): domain Eukaryota; kingdom Metazoa; phylum Chordata; class Amphibia; order Caudata; family Ambystomatidae; genus Ambystoma; species Ambystoma mexicanum. Next base: position 467,581,311 of record NC_090921.1, read on the forward strand.
AACCCATGATTCTACGGTCTTGAGGAACTCTACAATACCACGCTACATGGAGCGACACGCAGGGAACAGATCCTGGCTACTCGGTGAGTCTCAATCCATGCATGATAATGTGGGGTATGTGATGCGGCAATGACCTGGCAGGAAGGGGGGGGGATGCGTACGTAGCAATGTCATCCCACAAACATCCTTTATTGTCCACATACAGGTGATGCCGGGTATCCACTGAAGAGATGGCTCCTTACACCACTCCGGAACCCACAGGACCAGCATGAGGAGGACTACAACCATGCCCACTCACGTACCCGTGTAGTCATAGAACAGGCATTCGGCCTACTGAAGGCTCGTTTCCGCTGCCTCAGCAGGTCTGGCGGGGCACTCCTGTACCGCCATGAGAAGGTTGCAAAGATAGTCATGGCATGTGTCATGCTACACAACATGTGCGTACGTAGAAATGTGCCCATGCCCCCTGACGCAGAACTGCAAGCACCTGAAGATGGTCATGATGAGGCTGGGGATGTGGCAGCACCTCAAGGAGTCCGCGAGGCACAGGAGGCCCGTGAAATTCGTCAGAATATCATAGATTCAAGCTTCTAGCACTCACGCCTGGTGGCTGATGCATGGACACGGGACTTGTGGCACTGTGTGTGTCGGGAACATGCACAATGTGGACTGTACGCCTATAAAGGCCTCGTACACAAGGAACAATGTCCACACATCTCATTGGATGATTATGTAATGTTTATAGCATATGTGAAATTATGTTACACACCCCATCGACCCGCCACCCAAGAAAGCCCAAAACCCCCCCTCCACCCTCCTACCCCCCCCGAACACCAGTGTCCAAAGATGCTCATTGTCAGTGGGCAGACGCTATTGCAAGCCCCCTCTCCGGGTATCAGGGGCACCCCTGCCTGTGGAGCGCAGGTTCCTCCCAGATCTACGTTGGGGGCTGCCCTGGGCGGAACTTGCAACGGATGATGTCTGTGCCTGCTCACGTCCATGCATGTCCCTAAGGGTTTGTGAGAGCTCAGTGAGCACACGGCGCACAGCGGCAAGTTCACCACATATGTCTTTGGACGTCGCATGCAGTTCCCCCCTCAGGCTCTCGGTGCTTCTCTCCATTTGTACCCTTAGTGTCTCTGTACTTCGCTCCATTTGTGCCCTAAGTGTCTCAGTAGATGTTTCTATGGCTGCCTTAGAAGCCCCACATTCATCAGCATGCTCCTTGAGGAGCGTGGCCAGTTGCTGCTGTTGCACGATCACCTGGTCGAGGGACTGTTGCCTCTGCTGGGCCATGGCCATTTGCGGTGGTGTCACAGAGGGGCTGATCAACTCATGTTGCCTTGCCACAGGGCTTGTGGGGGATGGCCAGTCGTCGTCTTGTGGGTGCCCCTGCGTGGTATCCTCATGGTGTACGGGATGAAACGAACAGGGGGATTGTGACAGGTCATGGATGGGTCCTACATCGACAGCACCGTTGTCTGTGTCGGAGCATGCTGGCATTAATGCAGTGTCACCTATGGTGCTGCTGCCATCAGAAGCAGTGCCTTCTGTGGCATCCATTGGGAGTTCCTGTGGTGCTGCTGGTGTGGGCATGCTGGCTGCTGGGGTGCCTGTTGAAGTCCCCTCCTGTGTGCTGCCACTTGATTTGTGCTGCTGCCGTGTCTTGATCCGTGCAGCTGAGGTGGAGGGTCTTTGGCCGTTGGTCTTGGCCCTCTTTGCAGGTGTGCTGGTAGGGGTGTCCTGCAGCTCGTCGTTTGACTCGGACCCTGTGGTGGAGTAAAGGAGGGCGAGCGTTATTTATGGGTCTGTGGAAATTGGAATGGCAATGTATCACATGCATTGGGGTGGTACCTGAGGGTGATTTGGGTCAGGGCCTTGGAGGTGGTTTCATTTCTGTGTGGATTGAGGATGCAGTTGTTTTGCAGCCTGCAGTTAGGGTGTGCATGCTGCACGTGTAGAGGGTGTTTTTAGGATTTTCAATTATTTATGTATTTAATGTGACTTTTAAAGTGCGCTATCAGGCCAATGTATGTGGACGTTCTCCTGGACATGTGTTTCTGTTGCACTATGTGGACACATGGTACTTCACATGATTGGACATTGTGGATTTAGCATTGTTTTATTTGGCCCACCTACCTGATTCTTCGGATGTCTGCACTCCTTTCTCCATCCCTCCGACTCCCTCTATACTCTCCATTCCAATGGTGGAGGCACAGATTTCTTCCCAGGGGGTCAACTTGATGGGTGATTCCGATCCTCCCCCGGTAGCTGTGGCAATGTTACGGTTGGCTGATAGTATGCTCCGTACGCGTATCCGCAAGTCGTCCCATCGCTTTCTGCATTGCTGTGGGTTGCGGGGTGCGGTCCCCACCGCACTTACCCGCTGTGCCACCAGGGCCCATATGGCCTTCTTGTTCACAAGTGCCGTCCTGGTCATTTGCGTCGAGAAGACGACGGCAGCATTCTCCTGGAGGGTCTCTGTGAGCACGGTGAGTTCCTCATGGGAGAAGTGGACCTGCCGCTTGCGGTCGCACGCTTTTTTAGCAACTTTTCCCATTTTTTATTGTTTTAACTAGGGTGGCTAACGGGTTGGGATGTGTCTCAGGGTCGGATTTTTAATGGTTGTGTTGGGATTCTGATTTTATAGGTGTACGGCGTGCTGTTTCCCGTTCCGGCCCCATGTTTTTACTTCCGTTTCCGTATATTTACGGTCACCGTATTTTGCGATTAGCGCTCATTACGGTGACCGCTATGATGGGTGGCGGAATTGCACCTAGGGCGCCGTACGACGGCGGTGAGGGGCGTTTTGGGGACATTTCCGCCTTCACGGACTTTGCACTTCCGCCATGGCGTAATGCTCGTGCCCGATGGGTCAGAATTAGCCGCACTTTACTCCATCGTGCAATGGCGGAAACGCTATTTACGCTATAGCGGTCGGGTCAGTTACTTTCCGCCAGGGTCGTAATGAGGGCCAATGACTCTTGGTATACCAGTGCAGTGTGCTGATTTTAACAAACGTAGGGTGAAGTTTTGGTAGGTCTGCTCATAAGCAAAAGCAGTTTGGTCCTTCAGTCACATCATTAGCAGTGCAAATAAAGTGCAGGTATACTTGGACTGACTCTCATTTCCCTGCACATCGCGAATACAGGTCACACATGATGTACTTTTGTTTGTACATACACAAACGCACTGCAATTCGCTGCGTACTTTTCTTTCCTTAATCTGGACATTGTTCTACGGAAAATAGCACAGACAAATATGTAATTCACAGATTTTATTCTGATAATTTTGCAGATCTACATCGCCTGTTTTGCTCTTGACAAGTTTGATACAGCATGGAGATGCCGATAGACTCAAATTGTAAATGTTGAGACTAAGAACTTGTCCCTCGAATCCCAGCTCCACCCATTGGACTACATTTAGTGATCTGGGCAAATAACTTGGCCTCACTTGCCTTATTTCTCCTTACTAGGCTTACCTAGCTGTCTTTCCGTTGAGTGTGTGCTACAGAAAAAGACTTACTCCTCAATGGCTTCCTAGGCTAGACTGTTGTTTCATATATAATGTTCTTTCATACATAGTACCTAGAAGATACAAGTAACATTGGTTGCTCTTTAGAATGGAGTCATTCTGACATGTGAATAATATTAACCTTTATAAACGTCCATACTGCACGCAGAATTTTGTTTGAACTTTGTTATGTTGTACGAATTTATAGAGCGCACAAACGGCCAAAGGCATCATGGCTCTAACACATGAGCAGAGTAGATTAACACCAGAGTTAGAACACAAAGGTTCTTAGCAGTCGCCGAAAGGCAAGGTGATCGGCAGTTTTGCGCAATGCAAGAGGAAGAGTGTTCCAAGCCTGAGCGGCAGCAACCGAGAGGGCCCGTCCGCCAGTACGCATCAATCTGAATCAGGGAACCACAACCAGGAATGCGGACTGTTAGCAGAGACACAGTGGGAGTGTAGTGGAGGAATTTGGCCTGAATGTATTCAAGCCCCAGGCCATTAAAGGCACGATGTACCATACACAAAGACTTAAATAGAATCCACTTATCCACCAGAAGCCAGTGGAGCTGTGTCAATAGTGGAGACATGTGGGTACCAAAAGGGGGCCATATGATGGCTCTAGCAGCAGTGTTCTGTAACAGCTGAAGCCAATTGATCAAATAGTGTGGCTGACAAGATACAGCGAGTTGCAGTAGACCAGACCACTCAAAACAAGCGTGGCAACCACAGGGGCCTGGCATTTATTAGGCACAAATGGAAACACTTTCCTAAGTATGCATAGCTTAAAATGACCATATTTGCATACTGCAGCCACCTGACCATCGATAGCAAGGGTGGAAGAAATAATGACCCCCAGATTCCTCACCCAAGAAACAGGTACTGGAAGAGGACTCAAGGAGGCAGGCCAACAGTCATTGAGTCATTGAGAGGTTTTACCAACCACCAGCACCTCAGTCTTTCTGCCATTGAGTTTCAACCAGTTTCTGGTGGGAATGTCGCTAGTAAGCCATTGTTCATGCCTCAAAATATGTTGAAATAAATGATGTACTATGTTTAATGGTCATGTGTTTAAACGTATGTATACTTGTAAATACACTAAACTTTAGGGCACGTAGCCCCTCATTTTGATTGTGCCCCCATTACAAGGAATTCTAGCGACATCTCAGGATTGCTTTTCTTTTTCCTTGTTTTTGCCAGCAACCTGAGGGCCAGCCCCTTTACATGGAGCCTGATTTATTGTTTCTCATGTAAACGGTAACATTCCATCTCACTGTGGACAAGCACAGCCACCATTGCTGCATGGACAGGGGTGTTGCTAGGTCTGGAAAAGATCCGGGGCTTCGCTAATGTCGGGACTGTCGGACTCTGGGCTAACTAGCCTTTTGGCTGTAGCACCTGAGCTTCTATAGATGGAGGATGAAGAAAGAAAAATGCTAATTTACTCCACTGACCCAATGAACCACATTTGTTATCACCAATCTATGCCATATGCTGCTTTTACTAACTCAAGCTTAACTGCCCAATGTTTTTTTCGAGTACAAAATTCGGAACTTAGAAACTTTTCATCCCATCACAATTGCTGTGCATTCAGCAACACTGGTCAAAACTACTAGTCACATAGTGAAGTAACTCATCAAACTGGCCCACATTGTCCAAAAAAGTGGCCCACTTTGACCCAAAAAAGTGGCCCACACCAGCATTTTGTGTTTTTTGTTCGGCCATGGACCTAGTGCCCTGTAGGCCAGTCCGAGTCTGCCAGCAAGTCTTAGTGAGGAGACAGAATCGGTGCACCTAAGAGCACCCTAAATCAGGCCTACCCAAAACCCTACCCTGTCACCGCCTCACCCTGGGTGCTTTTGTCATTCATACCATGGCGATATGATTTAAATCTACCTCTAGAAAATATGTGTCTGTTTGCGGAATTCTAGAGTGTGCTTGATCCAGTCTGGGGGTTGGCAGGCTGTTGCCATACCTGTCCACCCCCGAATGTATAGGTTCGCACTATTAGCACTCCAGGGCTTTCACCCACACTGCTAATAGTTTTTATTAAGGGAAATTGCATCTGTGATGAACACTCCTACACAATTTCTCTTTAAAAAAAGCGCACGCAAAGATGGCCGCTATACGAGAGGTAGTTCCATGGTGCAGCCAGGAGTGGCGAGAGAGGAGCGGCATAGACACAGCAGCCAGGTAAGTAGGGGTTGACGGGTGGTTTACGATTCTTGCTGGGGCGGTGGGCAGTTCACAAGACTAGGGGGGGAGGGGAGTATGGAAAAGGGCCATGGGCATAGAATGAAAAAAATAGCCGACACCCAGGGTGGAGGAACAGGCGTCCAAGGGAATGTGGGTGGTCACTGTAGGATCCCGATTGCGTTCCTGGCCACATGAATGGCCACACACACTCCCCTGGCTGCTAATAACACCTGTTCAAAGTGGCACAGGATGAAAGTCATTGTGATGCTATTACGGAAATGAACTCACAAACCAAATGCAGTGTCAAAATAGAATAACCCAGGAGACAGACTCATTCAGAATGGGGAAGGGAGTGCAACTGGGGTGCTCCCTGACCTCCATCCTCTCCAGCGTGTAGATAAGTGACCTCCCCATCACTTTGTAAGCCTCATTTTGTATGCCTGTTGTATTTATTCCTTAGGTCTTCAGACGTACAAAAGATGCATTGAGAAATTGGGGCAATCCGAAGCCACGTGCCTTAACATGGGGCACAATATGATTGGCAAACTGATGGATGAGCAGGGTGAGATGAGGCTTAAACCTGGGATGATATGGCTGTATGGAGAGACAGACATGGGGGAATGTGTAGTCCTGAGCCTGGGATTATGAGACCTGCATTTATTAGGAGGGGGGTACTGTCTTATTGCTGAAGATATGGTACTCCTTTCAGCCATGAGAAGGTCTCCAACAAAGCTGAGACATTCTAGAAAGCTCCTGCAGATTATGATCCCTAAAAACAGCAACAACAAAATTGATCATTTCCCCCCCCAAAAAAATAACAATAAACAATATCAATTATTTCCCAATTAATGCGTATGGACTACACAGACGCTGGACTAATTATCTCTAAGCGCCAAGAGACCATGGAAGGCTCCATTACAAAGCAAAATGCGCATATTACGGCCTAAAACGTACGGGCCACAAACTCTCCGGATATCTCCTCCGAGCAAAAAGATCAAACCCAGATAGTGGCCAAGTGGACTGTGAGCCTCCACGGACAGGTGATTTAAAAAGGAAGCCACAGACAAACCTGGAAACCAACAGAATACTGGGTGGGTAAGCAGTCCCGTAAGGACCCCTTGGCAGATGAAACCACCTTCCTTCTTTATTTCACCAACTGCAAACATGCAAGACAACAGTGTTGCAGAGACTGCACAAAAATCACAGACCAACAAGGAACAGAAAATGTAGATGCTCTTGCGTGGACACAAAGATGGCAGAATAAGCAGCAGAATATCTGACACACACAAATGGCCACTGCCTGGCAACACAGTTAGCAAATACAAAGGCATCATTCGAAAATATTGTCTAGATCCAATTAAATAGGAAGCTACTATGTGTAAATAATGGCTGATGAATACATGGAAACATTGATCAGCCTCGATTTGGCCACACGTTTATGCTTAGTCTTGGCAACAAAGACACATTCCATTGCATTGTATGTATAGACTGGTGTGATTGAATAGCATCTGGAGTGATGTCATCTGAAAGAAGATGGCTGCAAGCTGCAAAAGTTTGCCACTGACTTCAATGGTTAATGATTATTGTCTTTGACGTGCGCTACTTGAAACAAGCATCGCCAAAGACAACATGTTTGGCTTTGGTGGAGGCCTTGGAAAGACATTTACCAGGCACTGCCACAATAATATTACATTACAATAAGATGGCAACAGCTGGCGAATGTTGTAAGGAACTGGGCATATGATGATAGTGCCTGCACACAAGTCAAAACTGTTGGCTTTTACTAATTCTTGTTCTTATATGAAATCATTGCCGCAAACAGATCCAAGGGCACATATATCGCTAATAAATCAAGGGGATGAGGGTACACTTGGGTAAGACCATTTCATTACACCAGGAACACAATTACAGCTGCAAGTAAGACATCGGCCATCATTCCGAGTCGGGCGGTAGGGGATACCGGGCACCGGTAAGGAGACCAGTGCCGGTAATCCCCTACCGCCCGATTCCGAGGTCCCCTAACGGGAGCCGTAAAGTACGTTTGGTCCGACCAAACATACCTTACGGGTCCCGTTATGGGACCAGGGTGCAAATAACGGCCTTGCCATTCGCGAGACCGTTATTTGCGCCGTCCCCATTCCCATTGAGCCCTATGGCGGCTCAAATGGGAATGGGGAATGGCATTTTCAATGGGGACTTACTGGTCCCGCAAAGGTTGGACTACACCGGTAAATCCCCATTGAAGTACACCGATGCCGGACCCGTTATTGGTGGCAGTCATGGTGCAAATAGCGCCATGACTACCACCAATCTCGGAATGAGGGCCATCATCTCACAGAACACTTCTTAGAAATAACACTCACAGGCCCTGTACAGCACACAGTGTGGTGTTCTGCATGATAGATAGAACCAACCCAAAGACATTCCAGGAGGGTGAGTTTTGGGCAGGGAGGGGCAGGTAGTGAGTAGGAATGACCATAGGGATTACCATGCCCACTGTTGGTCAGTGGATGGGTCATAAGTCAAACAACACCCACAAACGGTGTGTCGCTCCTCTCCTCTCAACTCCCACCTATCTGTGCTCCAGTGCAATAGTTTTCAATTTAATGGAAACACTAATAATAATGGCCCTTGAAACACTGTGCAGCTTTGAGGGGAGCTTTCAGCTCTTTTTTGCACAAGAGGTCCCTTTAAATTCGCAGATAGAGGTTTTAGACACACTCTAAGGGTAAGTACATTGAGAGGCTATAAGCTTTTGCGCTTTGTCTAATACACATTAACAATGTAGCTACTGCGGTCAGGGCAAACCTCTGGACGAACTTTGGCATGTTTCTATACATTTCATACAGCATTGGAATTTGTTTGCAAGTACATTTAGGTCAACCAAAACCAAAAACCGAGCACCAGGTATTGATCTTGAAGGGAAAACCAGAGCCTTCTGAATGTCAGAGTAAGATGCCAAATGACTGTCTTATTGGCTTCAGCTGCCCCTCCAGATAAGCCGCCTACCCGCATGTTTTGCTCCCTAAAATCAGACCAATTGTCCCAGCAGAGGAAATAGCAGGTACACGTGTGTCTGGCTCGTTATGCCACCTGGGTAACGGGTTGCTCAGGTTGGGATGAGTACAGGCCTGGCACCTCTGCTATATTGCTGCCTGATGTGAAGGTGGACCACATAACGAAAAAGCAGCTTTACATGTGTAGGAATTGCTAGCCGCAGGCAACGTTTGCAATACGAGAAACATTTTTTTTTTTTAAAGTAAGACATGTTTGGACTTATCGATAAATACGCCAGTAGTGAATGGGAACTCCATTTTTACTCCCTAAGAAATCCTTTTACTCCCAACTTCCAACTCCCCTTCTCTTTCACTGATTTACTCTATGGTCTCCTAGTTTGGTTCACTTATTTGACATGTGGTGCCCTCCTGTGTGGTTCCTTATGGATTAGCGTGTTATAAATTCAAACATTCAAATTCATAACAGAGAGTACTATTCCCCCCTAACTACTGCCATCAGGATGTACATTCTGGGCACCACAAAGCAAGCTGCACCCAGCTAGTGCCTTTTCAAACCAACAATAAACACATCAGCAAGAAGGGAGTTTAACCCCATAATTGCATAAGAGGGCACGTGCAGTCAAGACCTAAAGGCATCTTCTATGGCAGGTCTCCTTCAACATTAGTGTCTCCAAACTGGACACGATTTTGCATGCATGCAATGTCGTGGGCCAACCTCATTCACAGGGACACGATTATTGACCTCAAGTTTTAAATTGGTTATCTCTCACTGTACCTCCAAGTGGTTGTCTAACTGACAATACTGCTCCAATGATGGCTTCTTAATGGAGCTTGTGAACTGGATATGCAAGTGGTGTATGGAGCTAAACACAGACTTAAGTGCCCGCCCGCTGCTCATACTGAATGGTTTGAGAGTCTATATATACTTCCCAGTTATTTTCTTCTGACTAATGCCTTTACCAAATGGTTGAAGAATATCTTTCCATACAAGCAATCCTACAGATTCTTGCTTCTAAATTCAGCACTAAATTGGCGGGAAACGCTTGCCCACCCCTTGCATTAGGTCACTGCAACTTTGCGCAGGGACACCCTGTGCTTTCGTTTAAGGAAAATACGGTTTATTTCCTGGCCTTCTCACAAAGTCTCGTTCTTCTGTTCTGGCAAACAGGAAACACTGGGAAAACGCCCCTCTGCCATCTCCTTTCCAAAAGTAATGAAAGGAAGGATAATTAGGTCGATGTGTTTTCCCAAAGAAAGTCTCCAGGTTAGCATGCCTTCATTATTGCCCAAAGAAGAATGGTGCTGGTTTTATTTCCCTCGGCAGAAGGAAACCGGCTCAACCTGGCCGGGGAGTTGCACTCACACCGTGAGATTGCGCTCATGTGATGTTGACAGTGCGATAAACTCTGATACAGGTCGGTCATGCTGGAGAACCCATGCACTGAACATTTGCTTTGAAACTTTTATCACAAGCGCACCAGTGCTTCATTTGTGGGGGTGTTTCCCTGGACTGAGTCCTGGTACATATTTCTAAGCACCAGCACTAAATGTCAGTCAATCTTAGTCCCCAAACAAGCAAAAACAGTGTGAACAACACCCTCACAGCTTTAGTCACAAAACAAGCAATAACAGTGTGAGCCACGCCCTCACAGCTGAGCTAGAAATCCAGTTTCATGAATGGAAATGATTCCTGGCCGCACACTGCTCTAGTGAGCTTACATGACATTAGGATGGCTCCATTACTCTTATAACATAACTTCCAGAACCCCAATATCAGGACGGGTGACAGAGGTGTGTTGTGCAGCCAGCTGCCAGACAGCCACTGTACCAAGGACAGCTCAGTTGTCCAGCAGGCAGTTGGGCACACAAATGTATAGGTGCCATTGTCAGTATTACTCTGGCTTTGCTGCATCTCTGCAGGTGGGGGAAATCAGTGGGCACATTCAGGGCCTTGTGAAGAGGGGCACTTTCCCTTTCTCTTCCGGTATGCAGCCAACATTTGGTGCACTAGTACAAAGACTGTGCAAGGCGGCCACCAATTCACTGAGTTGTAAACACACATTGGCACGTGACTGCGATTGGAGCCGCACAGTCAACAGTTCAATTTATGGGGAAGAGGGACACCCAGCACAGATAGGACAACAGCAGGACGGTCACTAACCAACAGCACCCCCGAGAGGGGAAAGGCCAGGGAAAAGGCCACTGGCAAGGAGTAGTGCCAAACAATATGAGATTTTGCTGAGATGTTTGGAAGGCAAGTTTATCAGTTCAGTAAACAGTTTGCATATGGCCATCACTTTGCTATATGAAGAAAACGCGTTTGCTCTATTTTTTGTGGCTAGGTGGTCAAAATGATCCAATTCCCACCTAGGAGAATAAGAGGAAATTGACGAGAATTATATGTTTAAAGAAACAGTTGAACTTTTGTGCCTCATTTCAAGACACAACTACTATGCTATGTTGATGTGTTTTGATAGGTATTTGTAAATTGCACATTTGCCATGGGTGGTGCCTTCATTACCCCCAAAGAGCCGGTGGGAGACTGCAACCCCAAATATGTTGACACTGTGGGGAGCAGCAATGGATGGGTGCAGCAAAGGGAAGTGTGCTGCCGCTTTAGCACAGTTGTGTTAGAAAATAGTTGGGCCCTGGCACGTTGTGAGGCTACCAAAGTGGCAGAAGGATGCTAAGCATTACCGCTTTAACTTCCATTACATTGCAAGGCTTCCCAAACAAGAGTCTAAGCAAAACAGCAAAGCCATATGGAGATATGCAAATATTTAAAGGCCAGTAGTGAGCATGTGGATGTTTCTTCATGTCCCATTGTTTCCTCTGCACCTGTACTCTTTTTTCATTTTACTTTATTACAAAGCATGTCAAACTTTTTTCCTTCCAATTTTGTTCTTCATAAAATGGTAGACAAAGCCATAAGGTTTCCCTTTTCTTTCCTTTTGCAACATTCCTATCTGTTTTGTGTGTGTTTTAGTTGCTTTTATGAGTTCCTTTCATGTGTTCCATTGAACCTATGCCTTGTGTAAAGGTGCCGATATTCAAAAGAAAATAAGGGAAAATCCTACCTAGCCCTATTACTAAGAAGAGTTTCCCTGCCTCAAACCAAATATTGAGGACTCTGTCAGGATGTCCGCAAAAAGTATACAGTCCACCATCCTGTGTCGAAAACCTATTTCCGTCCCTTACCTTATCAACTAACCTAGAAAGGATGTGGGTCTTCTTGATCTAGAAGAATGAATTAGAGTTCCAATTTTGGGAAAACAAAGTTCCAAAGAGTACTGAAACAAAGTTCCAACGTGTACAAAAACAAAGCTCCAAAGTAGCACAGCTCTCTGGCTCAAAAGAAGGTCAAAATCCAACTCAAACATGTTTACACCAATGGAATGGCTCCCTTCTCTTTGTCTCACTCAGGCTTCTCACTGTGGTTACAAACACCATGTGGAATGACTCCCTGACTTTCTTTAGGAGAATGGCTTCCTTCTCTTGGCTTCTCTCATGCAGTTCTCACAACACCAGTGAGGAAGCTTCCCTTCTCCATGCCTCTTCGTTACAACATCAGAGAGGACACTAACGTTCCCCGTGTCTCTTTGTTATAACACCAGGGAGGACACTTCTCTTCCCCATGCCGATCATTACAACACCAGTGAGGACTCTTCCCTTCCGTTGGTCTTTTCTTCATCCCATACCAGGGAGGACGCTTGCCTTCCCCTGGTGTTTTCTTCACAATACCAGGGAGGACACTTCCCTTCCCTTGGTTTTTTCTTCATCCCATACCAGGGAGGACACTTTCCTTCCCCTGGTCTCATCTTCACAATACCAGGGAGGATGCTTCCCTTCCTCTGGTCTCTTCTTCACAATACCAGGGAGGATGCATTTCTTCGCCTGGTCTCTTTCTCACACCTTGTTTCGCCTTGCTTACAAGTCTATGGGGTACGGGTCGCAGACCTGTAAGGTTCTTTCGCGATAGTGTGGCAGATCTGGTTCACTAGCCTGCCAAGTACTGCAGCTGTTTCTTTGCTTTTTGGTTTTTTATCACTTTATTTTGATTTTACACATAACAAACAAGATATTACATCAATATTCAAGGTTTGAGCTATTATAACTTCAATAAACAGAAACCTTAGTTTGACTAATCACACATTTTAAATTCAAGCAACAGTATTTAGCTCTTAGAAACCTTCCATTAACTCAAAACCCCATTAGCTACAAATAAGACACAAAGAAAAAAACAAACCAAAACAATAAAGACTAATCACAAGACAAACGCACCCCTAAAACATACGCCCAACTAACACAAGTATATTCACCCCTGATACCCCAACCTACACTCATCCATACACATCATTGAATGGCCCCCTTAGTTCTTAATACTTTCCCTCTCGATTCTGTCGCTTAAACATAATTTGTTCAAAACCTGAAAGTATTTGCATATCTGAAAACCAGACCTCTACAAGAGGCTTCTTTCTTGTTTTCCACACTTTCAGAATTTGCTTGGTTGCCATGAGAAGAGCTTTATCAATCCAGCATGATGACTCACACATATTTTCCCACCTACCCTCAGCTGATACCAAAATCACTGACAATGAAGTACGTGGAAATGAGATACCCCAAATAGTGTCAATCCTGTCCAATACGTCCCTCCAAAAGTCAACCACTCGATAGCATTTACAAAGCATGTGAAGCAATGAACCTCTCTCTCGTTGACAGCCCCAACACGAGTCAGTGTCCATTAAGCCCATCTCAATAATATGCAGCGGAGTCCAGTTTAAGTGGCCTAAAACCCTTTGATGAATATAGCGTAGTTTTAAATTCATCTTAGCCTTAACAGCTACCCTCTATAGTCCCTCCTATTCCTATAATGAAATAATCCTTCCCAACTCTGCAACCCAAGCCAGTCTTAATTTCTCCCAGGACACTTGCAGGTAACCCTTCATTGGCATTAATTTAAGAAATTGTGACACTGTGCGGGGCGGGGCATCAAATAACTCACAGAATTTGGGCTTTCCTGTCATTGGCGCATTTAGCATCCTCAGTCTTTCAACCATCATTTCCTCCAAAGCCCTATATCCGCCATACTCCCTATTACCCAAACCATATTGTTCAACAAGCCTTATGAAGGGTATCATTTTGTCATCCTGCCAGATGTATTAAATTTTCAGAATTTCTTTGTTTGCCCAACTACGCCAATTCAACATTCTATTGTTTATCTGTAGCCCTATTTCTTTCCTGATAGTGTGGCAGACCTGGTTCACTATCTTGCCAAGTACTGCGACTATGAAGATGACTCACCATGGTAATCTTCATTGGGTGTGGGTCCCATACCCGTCTTCCTTGGTTTCTTTCTTGGGGGCTCAGGAAGGTTACTTTGCTGCCCCGAGTTTCACTTCTTCCCCTGTTAAGGTGGGACCGGGCATCCCACTGCTCCCTTCTGCTTCTACCAACCGTCCCTGTCACCCCTGTGCTTGTAGGGTCTCTCCCGGTAGTCTTTGGTCGGTCTTCGGGTCTTTCTGCTTCAGTTTTGGGGTTCTGCGGTCTTCTACCCTTATCCAGCGTGCTCCACAGCATGTGGTCTGTCACAGCAAGCATGTCTCATCTTGACCACGCAGTCCTCTGGCTTTGTCCGCCTGGACTGCTGGTTGCTTCTCCCTCTAGCCAGATGGTCCTTCCACCTTGGACCACTTGGGAGCACATCTGCAGACTCGTTACACCCCTGTTCTGCAGTCCCTACTGTTTGCCTGCTTCTCTGCCAATTCATCCAGGGAAAGCTTGACAACACTTCTTAGTTTCCCTCCTCTATGTATACCATTGCAGGACCAATAGGCAGTCGGTAACCACCAGACTGTTCAATGTGGTTCCCATAGGGAATCTGAATGTTTCCGCACTTCTCCCTCATCACAGTGGTGATCTTATGGCTCCCTTGTGAGTCACTAGGGCTCTTCTTCATCACAGTACTGGGAAAGGGTTCTTCACTTAGGAGACACCTATTCTTCCTCGTCCCAGTGCTATCTAGGGGAATTGTATATTGACAATAACTCATGAGCCTATGAGGGAAGGGATTGTTCTTAGGGTTGTAGGAAGGGGTCTAGGATTAGGTGACTGGTGGGGATACCACATTTTCTGGGGACGGTCGTCCCTAATCTCATAAGGGGTTTCCTCTCCCATGCGATCCTCCCCCGATGCACCACTCTCAGGGGGATTATTGTACTGTGGACGTACCGCTATTGGCCCCATGGGAAAGTGCTCCCCCCAGCGGAGAAGGGGCAACATCCTCAGATTGTTCACACTTGATAAAAATGATCCTCAAAGAACACAACAGAGTTTTTGTACAGTACAGTTGCAAAAGGAATCAACTTCAGGATGGGCTTTATTACAAACAATGCAATGATAAAGTAATCCCCCCCTACCTGCAGTGAAAAAAAATAACTCACCGTCTTTGCCCTCAACTGCACCAGAAATTACAAGAACACCAGACTACACTCTTGAGGATGAAAAAAAAAGTAAAAAGAAAACGGGCCTCCTCTTGCTGATTTTGGATTAACACACCAATACACATCAGTTTCACATTTCTAGGCAGGCACAGAAACAGGCACAAAAACAGATTCCTACCCACCAGATACCAGGGCTTTCCACATTGGCCCCTTTCGCTCCTCTGGCTCTCCCTGCCTTCCTCTCTGCATTCTCACATGTTTATGTACGCTGTTCTATGGCTTGCAATCTAGCTTTAAGCTATTTAAATCCCATTCATTGATATGCATGTACAGTGCCCTCCAGATGTATGAAACTGCTAGCGCCCTGAAAGGCACTGAAGACTAGAATTGTTACACTCACCTGACTCCCACGGAGGCGCTGGCCTGGTTCACGCTGCTGTGACCTCTTCTAAGGTGATGCACAGGGTTCGGAAGACGGACTGGACCGGGCCCCCAAATCTGGCTTGTCTGGCTCGCAGAAGTATCCTTCTTAGGGTCTGGAAGGACGAGCTCTCCATCCTGCTTCTGATGCAGGGGCGCGTTGGTATCCAGTTACTTCACTGGATTTTCGGATTGGTGAGAACCAAACTTGCTTGGCTTCCAGGTATGTTTTTTGATAAGAGGTTCCCCTTGTGTCCATGCATTAATGTACTAATGCTAGTGTCTTTTTCCTCATAGAGGCCGGGGTACGGAATGCCGGGGAACAGGCACCGACCCGAGATGAGAGGTGAAATCCTTGTAGAAATCAGGTAAGTCTTTAATGAGCGTTTTTTGGTAATGTCTTTTCATTCGCTCATTAACGCTGATGTCTCTTTTTCCCCTTAGGGGCCGGGGTCCGGAAATGCCAGATGCGGCGCGGACCCGAAATGAAGAGGGAATGAATCAACAGGTAAGTCTTAACATGGAGATTTAGCTTTCCTTATTCCCTTCTCTCTCTCCCCTTTTGTTCTGGTCTTTTTCTCCCTAGGCGCTGGGGCGTGACTGCGAATCCGGATGATCGCTGCTGAACATGGAGGCGCCCTGTAAAGGTGAGTGGAATGTGGCGCTGCAGCGATCGACGCGATGAGCTTTTAAATTAAAGTCTTCCTTTTCAGGATTGTCGGCGAGATGTCTCCGGGATGTGGATTTAGCAGGTAAGGACTTTTCCTTCTTCTGTTCTCTTCTTCTCTTCCTTTGCAGGTGATCCAGGATGCTGGCAGGCGTGGCAGAAGTCAGGATGCAGGAGCAGACACGGTTAGCATCCAGCTGCTAGATGCAGAACAACGCGAAGTACGTGTGGCTGTTCGGGTGGGGTTTAAATAGCCTTGGAAGAAGTTCCAGGTATGTATCCTTCCTCCAATCAGGTATGTATCCTTCCCCGACCACGCCCGGATGGTAAATTAGTCCCACAGGTAAAGTAGTTCCTTTCAGGCCTCAAGGAGGCCGGGATCCTGCAGCATGGTCTGCATCAGGTAAGTGCACCCAAGCATTCCCGTAATAAGCCTGGTGCCTACGGCGCCAGGACTGATGTCTTTTATGAGCCTGGCGCCATAGGCGCCAGGACACTGTCCAAAGGGCCCCTATATGGGGTTGCTGGGTCCTTCCTTGGGGACTGGATGTCCGCTTTCGGGCTTGAACCGGCTCCCCGGGAGCGGGCATCATGACAAGAATCCCCTGCAGCAGAAATTGACTGAAAGTAGCAAATCATTTAGACTAGCTCTATAAAACAAGTCACTAGATGTGTGACAAAAATGACTTCAGCTCTGCAGAAGTATAAAGGTGAGTAGTGATTAAACTGCCTACTCGGAACTCACACTTATACAAATCAACAGTGATCATAATCATAAAGGTAAAACAGGTACAGCCACAAAATATACCACCTTTGTATTTTGTGGTAACATGGGCCGAGGACAGACAATACTCTTAGAAAGGGTGTGAATGTGAAGCAGTAGCACCCAAACAGCAATAGTACAACAGTTCTAAAATAAAAGAATGTTCAATCAAGGTTCTATGGCCAATAAAGGGATCGTGGCTGTGCTGGCTCTCAGGATGAAGTAAGACTCACGGTAGGGGGCTCATGGAGAAGGTGAGTCCTTTTCTGTCTCTGCTATCCCAGCCTATGGAGGTTTTCTAGCAGAGTGGCAGGACTTGGTCCAAAGCAAGAGTCACCCCCAATGTACCTTGGAATTGGGTATGGATCAAAGCTTGCCTCTGACTTGGAGTACTCCACCACCTCAATGGCTGAGGGCTTTAGGGAGATAAACTCTCCCAAAAGAGGTCCAAATGAATTTTCTAATGTCCCTAAAGGTCCAAATGTCAATGAAAGAGGGAGTGGCATAACTTCTCTTTTACAGTCAAAATGCGACATGGGACTGGAGGAAAGCAAGCCTGCTTTAAGGATCCAGTCACAGTCCTTGTGACAAGTTCCCCTTGCCTTATGATGTCATACCCAGAGTGCTTTTCTCTTCAGGAAGCGGAGGGGGCAGGAAGGAGAGAAAGGCCCACATAAAAGTAGGATTGGGGAAGCCTTCCTCAAAGCCACTTGTGCTCTCTGACTATCCTAACTCCACCCCTTTCCTAGCTTTCATCTTCGAATGCTCTGGTGTTCAGCCCCCTAGTGCTAGGCAGGCCTTTGTTATAGAATTGTCTCTTTGAAGCAAGGCTTTCAAGGCATTTTCAGCTAGGAGAGTTCAGACCGGGCAAGGGAGGAATTACCTTAGTTTCCAGAGAGTCAACAGAGGCCAGCAACCTTTCCTTTTGTTCGAGTCAGTGGAATGCAGACAGGCAGGTGCCTGCCATCAGGTGGGTAGTTTATTTTTATTGATATGATTTTTTCAATGAAATGACTTAAATGCAGCCCCTTCACTGCGTTACCTTGGCTGTCACAGCAGCCGTCAAAGAGGGCACCTGTGATCTCCGAACCTGCTCTGTGCCCAGGGGTGTTGCTAGGTCTGGAAAAGATCCGGGGCTACGCTAATGTCGGGACTGTCAGTACTCAGGGCTAGCTAGCCTTTTGCTTGTAGCCCCTGAGTTTTTATCCGGGGCTAAAACCAAAAGACTGGGGGCTATAGCCCCCTCAGCCACCCCCCTAGGAACGCCTCTGTCTGTGCCGCTGCAGAGCAGGGGCCCGGATTAGGATACTGATGCAGCAAGTCCTGAGGCCATTGGAAGGGGTTTCTAGAAGCAAAGTCTATTTAACAAAGTGCTAAATGCATGTGCATTGGGGAGGAAGAAACACTCTCAAGCAAAGATAAGCATAATTGATGTAGTGCTTTTCGTGTTGGTTTACGATTCATTGGTCGTTGATTGATGTCATGATTGCCCAGCACTGTGTGATTGCAGAAAAACATTGCATTTCTATGCCTGCCTTATTATCTGAATTTGGGAGTGATTGTAAGTTTCATATGGTGTTTTGGGCGTATACTGCCATAGAACCTCTATTAGAAATATGTGTCTCTCAGCCCTGAAACAATCAGCACACCCACCATACTCACAAACCTTCACATTTACAAGCAATCAATGGCAAATGTTTTTTTATCAATGCCAAGTCATCCACTAAACAAGCACATACGAGTCAGAGGTACTCATGAGTTCTACTGAACGGTAAAAGATGGCATTAAAGTGGCAGGAACTGCATTGCCACCACTTTACCATATTTTTCGGCGCTGCCAAATTACGAGTATATAAAGTAAAGTGGAGAAGACACCGGCAGCACTAGGCTGAAGAGACCACCAGCACTAGGGAGGTCAACTACAACATACTCAAGTGTGATTAAACATTTGCTATTGGTATCTTGCACAGATCAGTCAGAGAAGCAACAATTATAATCCCAAAAGGGTATTTTTTTGCCATGTATAAGTAGATCATTTTTGTGTCACAAATGCCATGAACTTGGCAATGAATAATTCAATAAGTTCTTGCTATGTTATGTTATGTCAAAGTTTCTACACTGCACCAATCACGACTGTAGTCGAGGTACACAGCACCTAGGCTTATCTGGAAAGTGGTGCATTGTTCCTCTGCCAGGGGCATCCAGACCTTGGTCTGCAGAGGACTGAAAAAGGACCTCACAAGAAAGAGAGTGTGAAGAAACAGCTGCATTAGGGATGGGGTTTTGTTAAGTTCTAAAAGGTTTTATAGTGTGCCAATCACAACTGTGGTTGTTGTACAGAGCTGGTACCATGGCTGACAAAATGGAGTACCGAGCCTCTACTCTTTATTTGTTTTTTTTATAACGCGCATACTACGGTACATGAGTTCGGTTTCTAAGCACGGATCCGGGATTCGAGCCTCTGTTGCTCTGCGTGTTCTGTGTAACAACTCTGTGTTACCAGACCATACTCTCTGGCTTCTGGACAAAGAAGAAAGGAAGATGGCAAAAAGTGGGTGCTGTAAAAATCAGACATAGGTTAGGGATGTGCAGAGCTACCAAATTAGGAAGATGAGAGATGTTTGTGATAGTGGGTTGCATACATAGGATGATGGTTGTATAAGTAGGAGTGCATGTGAAATGGTAGGCAGTTGATTAGGCAGAATGCTGAAAGAGGAAAAATAAGAAAACCCAAACATTTGCCAGTGATAGCATGTTCTGGTCCCATGGAAGAAGTACTACAATTAGTGGAAGCATGCTTGTGCACTGCCCACAAAAAGTGCTTGAGAAGCACTTGAAGTGTGGAGGCCAGAACCTTCGGGTATAGTTTGTTTTTCAGGTACCAATCCCAGGTATATACTCTGGGAATGCCAAGCCAACTGTCAGAAGTAACAGAGCCAAGAATAGGCTGTGTAAAAAGGTGAATGCAGGGAACCACAATAAGAGAAAGGGGATAGTGGAGAAGAAAGTAGACACCATCCTACAGTGGTATGATGTTACGGCCTTCCTGTCTGTGGCATCACTGAAGATCAATCAAATCATAATGCTGATCTGGAAAAAATGGCCAACGCGCAATGTTCCTGAGAACAGTGTATATATAACCTGCAGGGGCAGATAAGAGTTATTTTTAAAAAAGTACTGAGATTAGTAAGTGGTTACATGATAGGCTGTAGTTGTGCGCCAGCATGCCCTTCAAGTATGGAGGCCTGATTTTCTGTTAACTGGTATGTAACCGGGCAGGACCCAGACGAATCAGCAATTGCCCGCCCAGTTGTCAAAAATTCTAGAACTCAGAGTGGACTTCATGCAAGGTAAATGTGGTGGACACAAAAGGGACAACAGGGAGTGTAGGCCATCACCTAAGGAGATAAACCTACATGGCCAACGGATGAGGCTTTGGAGGGATTGAGATGGAATAGTGGAAATTACAGTGAAATAAAGGTTTAGATGAACATAGCCAACAACCCACACGGATACAAGGAATTACACACTGATCTTCAGGTCTGATGAATAGAATGATATGCTTATGAGGGCGTAGTACCCTGTAAGCATGAAGAGATAATCCCTTTTCCCGGTGAGAAGTAACTGAGAGGTAAGTATGTAAAATAATGCAAGGCAGGCTAGCTAAATCAAAGGTTATATTCATGTAAGGACAACACTTTAGCAGAGCAACTGACTATTTTATCAGTTCTCTGAAACTGTGCCAAGTGGTTCATAAAGTAAAAACGTGTGAACTGAGTGTGACGCAGGAGGATAAAATTAAAGAAAATGATGCAGTGTATGAGAGTACCATAGCAGTATGTTCCCATAAAGTATGCTAACCGACCCTGATCTCACCATTCAGGCTGTGCTCACTGGCCCAGGAGAAAACCTTCTACTTCATCATCAGACACAGGGACACAATCATTGAGTCCACAGCAATGTATACGGGGGGCATTTAGTTCTCCCCTCAATACAACAAAATATGTCAGTAGCCTTGAATCTGGGGTCTTTCTTCTCTTCTATCTCTCTCTCTACTTGTGGCAGTGGTCGCAGTGAGTGGGAGCGGTCGGGAGCGGTGCTCCTATACTTTTTTAAATTACCTTGTACAGCTCCTATACTTTTATTTTAAAAAGAAACCGTTCCGGAACGGTTATGTTTTAAAATAAAAGTGTACGAAGAAGTTGAAACCTTCACTTTCAGTGTACAACAAGTGCAAGTGTTTGGGGGGGTGTATTGTGTGTGGGAGGGGTTGTGCAATGGGGTTTGTGGGGAGCAGGGGCAGGCCAGCAGGGAACATAGTTCCACTACTTCTTTTCGACACTTCGACCACTGACTTGTGGTGTTCCCCAGGGGTCTAACCTCTCTCCCTGGCACTTCAACCACTACCTGGCATCTCTTACCAGCAGAGAGCTGGGGGCAGATCTATCTCCTCGGCTTGGGCCTCCCTCTGGAACAGCCCCCTTGCCTCTCTCAAACTTGGGCAGAAGCAACTCAAGACCTTCCTTTTCGCTTCTGCTTTCTCTCTTCATCTCCCCTGCTGATGCACCTGACTGCTCCACGCATTGGTCACTTGGTCATACTCTGAAGTCGGGCCCATGCTCCTGCATGTCCAGTTGCCCTTGCACTGCCGCTGGGATCCTCGGCACTTAAGCATCTGTAGCTGCAATCCTACTGTCCCTTCTCTCTGAATTTATGAGCCACCCGCTGGCTGCACTTGTGAGTTAACTGCACTTGCCCCTTCCCCTCCCCTCTGGCAATGCCCTCCCATCCCTCTTCCCAGCACTTGCGTGATCTGAATGACACAAGGCCTAGTAAGATTGTTATTTTGTCTTCCCTTTGATTCCCCCTCCTTGTTTTGTTGCACCTAGAAACACTTGTGTACAGGCACTTTGTAAATGCCACAGCCTATTATATCATACCATATGATATAACATATCAATATACCTGCAATTTTCATATGTCACTTTCACTATATATATTTTTGCTTGATTAAGCCGTCGCAGTCGATTACATGCGGGTGTATTGTGCACTGTGTGGGACTGCAAACATGTTTTGTGCTGTGCCCAGTGTTCGTAGATATACTGTCCGTTTATGAGGCTCAGTGTTGCACAACCGTGGATTTCTGGTTGTGCCTGTCGGCTGAAGCCAGTCTGGTTTGAATGTAGGGTTACGTATCAATACCTTCTTTTCAAATTTGGATGCAATATCTGTGCCCTGGCGCTAGGGCCATGTTAGTTGAATATAATCATCACAGTCTTATTTCGTAGCACTAAGTGTGACCTGGAATTGGAGGCATCAATGGTATCTAAGTGTGGCAGGCCTGGGTGTGTTGGTCGCAGTGGTGGTCTGGTCTACATGGAACTCTGTAGATTTCTCAGTGGGCCTCTTCACCATGGGCCCCTTTATTGGAGTACCCTCTTTTTTTCTGCTCCTTTTACCATCTCTTGCTGTCATCCCACGCCTTTGTTCCATCTCTTCCCACCCCAACATCGGTTTGAAGCAAAGAATTTGTTATAAACATTCCAGTATGTTATTCTTCATTCTTAACAAATATTTTTTACGTCATTTTTTTCTACTGTTTAATTACATTTTAAAATCTCTATAGGGGGTTTAAAATTCACTATTTGGACCCATTTGTCCAAATTATCGTGAGTGGTTCCCTTAGACTTAGAGCGGTTGAGCTTGTGCCTACTTAAGGAGCCCTCCAGCCTCTTTTCCTTTGCAGATGGTGAGAACGTGCACGTGAATCTAGGTCACCTGGCCTAAGCCCTCCTGGCACCTTCCTGGTTGCCGCTCTTTTTCCCCACTTAGCAAGCCCCGCCCACCAGGTGCCTTCCTGGTTGCTGCTCTTTTTCCCCACTTAGCAAGCCCTGCCCACCTGGTGCCTTCCGGGTTGTCACTCTTTTTCCCTACTTAAGGAGGCCTCCAGCCTCTTTTCCTTTGCAGATAGGGAGCAGGTGCAAGTGGATCTAGGTCACGTGACCTAAGCCCTACCCACCTGGTGCCTGCTAAGTGGCCGCTCTTTTTCCCCACTTAGCAAGCCCCGCCCACCTGGTGCCTTACTGGTTGCCGCTCTTGTTCCATACTTAAGGAGCCCTCCAGCCTCTTTTCCTTTGCAGATGGGGAGCAGGTGCAAGTGGATCTAGGTCACCCGGCCTAAGCCCTGCACACCTGATGCCTTCCTGGTTGCTGCTCTTTTTCCCCACTTAGCAAGCCCTGCCCACCTGGTGCCTTCCTGGTTGCCACTCTTTTTCCCTACTTAAGGAGCCCTCCAGCCTCTTTTCCTTTGCAGATGGGGAGCAGGTGCAAGTGGATCTAGGTCACCTGGCCTAAGCCCCACCCACCTGGTGCCTTCTTGGTGGCTGCTCTTTTTCCCCACTTAGCAAGCCCTGCCCACCTGCTACCTTCCTGGTTGCCGCGGGTGAGCTTGTGCCTACTTAAGGAGCCCTCCAGCCTCTTTGACTTTGCAGATAGTGAGAACATGCAAGTGGATCTAGGCCACCTGGCCTAAGCCCCGCCCACCTGGCACCTTCCTGGTTGCCACTCTTTTTCCCCACTTAGCAAGCCCCTCCCACCTGGTGCCTTCCTGGTGGCTGCTCTTTTTCCCCACTTTCCAAGCCCCGCCCACCTGGTGCCTTCCTGGTTCTCACTCTTTTTCCCTAATTAAGGAGCCCATTAGCCCACCATCTTTTCTTTTGCAGATGGGGAGTAGGTGCAATTGGGTCTAGGTCATGTGACCTAAGCCTCACACAGCTGATGCCTTCCTGGTTGCTGCTCTTTTTCCCCACTTAGCAAGCCCTGCCCATCTGGTGCCTTCCTGGTTGCTGCTCTTTCTCCCCACTTGAGGAGCCATCCAGCCATTTTTCCTTTGCAGATGGGGAGAAGGTGCAAGTAGATCTAGGTCACCTGGCCTAAGACTTGCCCGCCTCGTGCCTTCCAGGTTGCTGCTCTTTTTCCCCACATAGCAAGTCCCGCCCACCCAGTGCCTTCCCAGTTGACACTCTTTTTTCCTACTTAAGGAGCCCTCCAGCCACTTTTCCTTTGCAGATGGGGAGCAAGTGCAAGTGGATCTAGGTCACCTGGCCTAAGCCCCGCCCACCTGGCACCTTCCAGGTTGCCGCTTTTTTCCCCACTTAGCAAACCCTGCCCACCCGGTGCCTTCCTGGTTGCCGCTCTTTTTCCCTACTTAAGGAGCCCTCCAGCCTCTTTTCCTTTGAAGATGGGAGCAGGTGCAAGTGGATCTAGATCACCTGGCCCAAGCCACGCCCACCTGGTGCCTTCCTGGTTGCCACTCTTTTTCCCCACTTAGCAAGCCCCACCCACCTGGTGCCTTCCTGGTTGCCACTCTTTTTCCCTACTTAAGGAGCCCTCCAGCCTCTTTTCCTTTGTAGATGGGGAGCATGTGCAAGTGGATCTAGGTCACCTGACCTAAGCCCCACCCACCTGCCACCTTCCAGGTTGCTGCTCTTTTTCACCACTTAGCAAGCCCCACCCACCTGGTGCCTTCCTGGTTGCCGCTCTTTTTTCCTATTTAAGGAGCCTTCCAGCTTCTTTTCCTTTGCAGATGCGGAGCAGGTGCAAGCGGATCTAGGTCACCTGGCCTAAGCACCACCCACCTTCTTAGCCCTGCCTCTTCCTTCCTGCCCTTAACTCTTAGATCAAGGGTGTCTCTCGCCCGGGCGTCTGAAGAGGACAAAAAGGGGCTGACGAAGAAAAGGGCTCCTTCTGTTTGGACCTGTTCGGAACAGGAGGACCCAGGGCCCGACCCCCTGCTCAGAGAGCAGGTAGGAATGCACCAACATGTGTGTTTACTCCCTCTGTCCCCACAGGCCATCCCTACCCCCTCTTATCCCCCTGTGATGTTCCCTTGTGCCCCTCTCCCTTCTCGTACACAGGTGCTGCCTGTTTTGCTTGATTCTTCTAACCTGCTCCCCTTCCCCCTCTCCAGTCTACTTCTGCAGGAGTCTGTCCTGAAAAATTCTGGTTTCACCATCACCGTCTTGTTACCACTGCTGGATTTTACTTTTATGGACTTCATTGATTTCACGGTGTGTCGCCTTTTCTCAACTCTCATGCTTCCTTGGCATCTTGTACTCATGGTGGTCCTGAATCATGCTGTTCCCATCTTCATCTTGTATCCTTCTTTGCAACATTATGTGTTACTACTGACTTCTGCAATTGTATTCGCTCTCCCCTCTTGCTTCTCCACTCGTTTTGACTGCAGATTCTCTATTCTCTCCTCCTCTCCCTTTATTCTCTATTCTCTCCTCCTCTCCCTTTCTCCCTTTCTCTATCTCCTCCCCTCCTCCCCTTACTTTATTCTATGCACTTACTCTATTAGAATTGTCCATGGACCTAGCATGATAGCACCTTGTCTGTCTCCTCCTCCGTTACTTGTTTATTTTTCTCCTCCCCAGCCCTATCTGAAATGTCATCAGGCCAGTACGATAGTCGCTTGTTTTGTTCCTCCCCTCCCTTTCGGCACCCCTCTCCCTCACCTTTCGTTGTCTCCGGCTCTACCAGAAATGTCGTCAAGCCTAGTATGGTAGTCGTCTGTTTGTTTCCATTTCCTTCCCACTCTCCCCCTCCCTTCCTTATCTTTGTCTTAACTCTTGCACTAAATGCCTCATTATAACAGTGGCGGTACAGTGATTCCGGCGCCGTTATCACTGTACCGCCACATTACGAGTTCAGCACGCGGGGGGCACTCTGCACGCCTGGTCAGACCAGGAGTGCAGAGCGGCACCCGCAAGCAGAACAGGATGGTAGCAACGGTACCATTATGAACGGTACCGCTGCTACCATCCTCCCCATTCCCATCAAATTGGAATGGGGACATACCGGCTCTTGGTCCCGCGCACGGGGAATTACCGGGCCCGCTGAGGTCAGAATGGCCCGGTAATTCCCCTTTCGTGGGACCCGGAGCCGGCCCCAAGTTTGTGGGTAGCCATGCCCTTATTAAGGGCATGGCTACCCCCAAACTTGGAATGAGGCCCATTGTATTTTCCCTTGTTCCCTCCCTTGCCTTCAAGAACTTTGAAAGACATTGTGTGTAGGCGCTATATAAATAAACTATCATATCACATGCTAGCACAGTGTCATATGGAGCCACTTTGAAAAACATTACTAAGGGCAACGCATTAACTCAGGGGCAACGCATTTGTCTTGGAAGTAAGACAACACATAGCAACACAATCCCGAATACCAGTCCCATGATTACAAACTGGTGTCTGGTAAGGAACATGGCTAGCAGTATTTTATAGCGAATCCTTAAATGGGGTTCCATGCCACTTTGCCATTAGTGCCCTTTCTTGGCCTTGCTGGGCCTTGTTGCCTTATGTGTGAGGGGCTGGATGTATATTATGTTGGGACAGGGGGGCTTTTCCTCCTCCTGAGTGCACACTGCTATTGAGGTTGTGAATATGTGTGTGGTTGCACACATTCCTTTTGTTTCCCTATTGTATATTTTCTTGTGGAGAATAGTTGGTGTTGGGAGCGCATATATGTCTTGCGATTGCATGGTGTTTGTGACATGGATGGAACTTTTGAGATTTGCATGATCTTATCTGGTCTCGGGCCCACTGTTAGGGAGAATTCTCCAGAATGGCAAATTTCCCTTACCTTTTGAGTCCCTCAGCAGCTTTGCTGGATTTCTAGGATTTAATATTTTTACCTGGTTAGAGTGTGAGCATTTTTTCCCACTCTTATATGTGTTTTGCTGTGTGTTGTACATTTTTATGATCATGGACTATGGAGTCTCACCCACTCCATAGGCATCATCTTTTTACTGTGTATCACCCAGCACCTTTAGTGCAGTGACACAGGGTTGTCTTTTCCGACTTCCCACTTTAAACTCCATTTTCTTGGACAGACTACTGTTTCCCAGAACTTGTAAAGTTACCATTGACTTTATTAGTCTTTTTAAATCTACAGACCCAGTACACCCTATCTTCCAATAGAGTACTGGAGGGGTTAATAGTTATCCCCTTTTGTCTGATTCTCATGGAACATTATTTTGTTCCCCTTTCTCTAAGATTTGGCTGGTGACAGTGGTATCTACCATTTTTATTCTACCGCGAACTATGAAAATAGCCTCGGTACCATTAGAGGCTATGGTGGTAGCCTCGAACAAAACCCGGTAATCCACGTTTATTCTAACTTGGTTCCAGTCAAGTTCTTTTGCAGTATCTTTTAGTAAAGGTCTTTCTAGTGTTTTACTCTGCGCGCCAAACCAGGTTTGGTTCCTTTGTTCGCCGTCCTTTCGCAGGCTTCCGCACAGAAGCTTTCCTTAGACGCCTGAGTGTCTGAGTGGCCAGGATGTGAGGGAGGGGTTGGAGGCCCCCTGCACAGGGTCTCCTTGGAGACCGAAGTCGCACTCTTCTTTGATTGGCTAGGTGGCTATCCTGCCAGGACAGCCACCCTGCTGTGTGATTGACAGCCAGGCTGTGTGAAAGGGGGATTTGGTGCATAAAAAGCCAGTCTCTGGGACTAGAAGGCAGAGTCACCACTGGAACAAGAGAACCAATGAGGAGCAGAAGGAGGACGACTGCTGCAACTACTGTACACCCGGTAAAGCCATGTTGCAAGTCCGAATTGCCTTAAACTTCGACGACAGAGGAGATCTGCAAGGAATATTATTCCCTTGAGCTTGGTGGGAACAACCAGCTCGCCAAACGCCAGACACCGGTCCTCATCCTGGTCGAATTTTCTGTGCATCGCTGCAGCAGATCGGATAGCCAGTGGGAAGAGAACCCGTTTGGGTTTTAAGGAGCGCACCTTTTATTCAACATTTTGCTCCGCTGCTGGCTTCTTCCCTGGGCAATGCAGGACCCTCCAGCCGTCCTCCTTCTTGTCACCACGACTGAAGCTTCAGGAACAGCGAGCCTGCAGGAACTGCCAGGAACAACTGCTTCAGCTAGAGCATTCTTCTTCTTTTAAGGTATTGTGCAAATCGGTCGTTCTTTCCGCCCGACCACGGTGAAAGTGCTTGAAATCTTTCGCCTCTCCGAAGGCTTGTCCTTCTCTTCTCCTTTAAATAACTTTTCCTCCGACCAACCTCATTTTGAACTCTTGGCAAAGACTTAACTGTAAACTACTCTGAACTGTGTGATCCTCTGCAAAGACTCTGAACCATTAACATTGGCCCAGGCCTATTGACTTGAATCCTAGTTGTAGTAGCCTTTTCTAGATTACCCTGCCTATAACTTGTTGGTTTTGTTGATTTTGAATAACCTTGTCCTTTGTCCCTTTTAAACTGCTGGAGTGCCATTTTGATCACACATCATTTTGAGCTTAACTTGTCCAGAATGTATTGGGTGTTATTGTAGTATATTACGACTGTGATTCTCTTTATAATAGTGAACTGTTTTATAAACAATGGTGTAAATAAATGTATATTCTTTGACTTAGAAATCTTGAATCTGTGTTTGTTTGAACCATAGTAATTGCTGTCCTTTGTGTAACTTCTTGTACTGCTCACTTTACTCTTGAGACAAGTCTGACTGCTCAGCCAACCTCTTTACTGTGTAGTACAGGCTTGTACCAAAGGTGAAATCATACTTACACTTGTAGTCTTAATTGTGTGTGATGGTCCCAAAGGGTAGTGCACATGATTCTGACTAACACGCACGTCTAACTTGTCAATGTGATTTGGGGCTTTTGCATTGTTGCATTTCCATGGTGTCAGCGTTATTCATAGAACGGCTAGGCTTCGGCCTAAGTTCCTGTTGTCAGTGTGTTAGGGAGTTTGCATTATTTCGTTTCTATTACGTGGGTGATATGTCTGGAGCTTGAGTCTCTGCATGATGTTTTACCGCCACAAACCTTTGTTTGCTCTGTCTGTACTATGTGTGGTGTGTATGTTCGTCTGTAAATGGACCTGTGGGCTGAGTGTTGAGTTTAATCTGCCACTGGGTTACTATAATTAAAATTATTATTATTATTATTGTTGAAATTAATATTATGAAGGCATTTATTGAGCGTATACATGGGAAGCAACAAATCACTGTACTGGTCCTAGGGTGAACTACATGGTGAGGCAAAAAGGTCGCATGGGGTCAATATAAGGGATCAGGCAGCTAATAACAGGGCAGGGTAGAGCGGGCAATATGCCAACAAGGGATCTACACGCAACCAGGGAGGAAACAGGCAGAAGCAGATCAGCCAGTTTCTGGTTAGGTAGGTACTGGAGCGGGCGTGGCCCTAGGTGCTAAGGAGGTGCCATTCCTTGAAGAGGTGGGTCTTGAGCTCCTTCCTGAAATGGAAAAGCGAGGGTGCAAGTCTTGTGGTGATGGGAGGAGGTTTTTGAGCCTAGTGGTGTAGACAGAGAAGGCCTGAGTATGACAAAATTGAGTGTTCTGTGAAAGGGAGGGAGGTGTGCTGGATCCTGACTTGCCTGTCCTGATCACCATCATGAGTGAATGCTGGAATGTTAATGTGCAGGGCACATGAGCAGTTGTGTACATGTTGGGTGATGTGATGAAATCCCCTGCTTGGCTTTTGGTGTAGTGTGTGGGGTGGCCATGGCTATGACCTGGGGGGAAATGTGGGAAGGATCGTATAGCTTGCCCCATTGTATCCTATCTGTTTGGCAGGGGCTCAACCCATAAGTCCTCAACATTCACCAACCCCATGTAAACAAGCACAAATCAGGGCCCCACCACTCACATAACCTGCGGGCACCATGGCTTTAAAAGGGTACCCCCCTAAACTAGCCACATGACTACTAACTCTTGTGAGGCATTTTGTATATAGAAAACCAAGAGATTACTATTAGGAGAACACTGAAATCTAGGAAACTTCAAGTAAGCGCTGGAAATCATATTTCCCACAATAATCAAACCAATCCAGATGATTGCGCACCAGGTAATGTATGTTCTAGTGGCATTAAGTCGCTGCAGAGGACGGCAGATCATAACCACAGAGCTCCAAGCAAGTAGTTCCACTTCAGTCAGGTGACAACTCCGAAGCCAAGATGGCAGCCATCCTAGATCAAGGATTGGGCAATGCTGCTGCGAGTTCAGGGTCGGGGCTAACAGATACTCACCCTAGAAGTGTTAGGAAAGGGCAATCTCTGGCGCAGTCTGAGGGTGTTGTGAAAGAAGTGCGGGCAGCTTTGCAAGGAGACTGACAGTTAGCAAGAGGTGTTGGAGAAAAGAGAGAGAGAAGGCAGTAGAGTTAGTAGAGGAGCAGCGACTGAAGAAAGGTGGCTAGAGAAAGGGAGTGAAGGTTGACTCAGAACAGGGAGGAGGCAGCCAGATTGAGTACTCGGGCAGAAGTTAATAAAGAGTAGAAACGGGGAAACGGCAGGCACAGCATGCAACAAAAATATATTTCCACGCTCTGGGCAATACCTGTTTCGGGAATCTGTCCTTTTTCAGGGCATCACATATTTCTTGATTTATTCATGCAGAATTGTCATTTATGTGTCTGCAATGAATAGTAGAAGTCTTAACACTACATAAGAGGTCCTAGCTTACTAAACAAAATAAATCGTGTTTTCTCCATTCTTTCCTTGATCATTTAATTCAGAGATCAGTTTTTGACCTGCCTCGACCTTGTCACATGGTCCAAAACGAGACATTCTAAAATATTCGGCCCACAGCTGTGCCATTGCAAGGGAATAAATACATCTATATACTTGCATAGCACCATCCTCAAAAGTAAGGTCAACAAAATATGTATTAAGCTGTTGCAAAAACACAAGGAAATTGCAGCAGGAAATGGGTTTGGAAAAATAATTTCGGTTTACGACTGTCATTAATTTTCTTGGGAGCTAATGTCCCGCCAGACTGCTAGGAGCTTAACTAGACATTCTTCATAGTTACTGTTGGCCATTTATAAAGTGTGAAAAGTTCCATCAGCAGTTCACGCGCCACAAGATTTGTACTGGCACAAAACGTGTGCACAGTGCCAAGCATTCGGTAGCCCACGGTGACGATGTTGTGTCTGGGGTGAAATAGCCAAAGGATCATTGGATTATTGGAATAAAGAAACCTTTCTACATCCAAAAGACCAATAGATGCAGACACCACACACGTATTCCAGGAGCTCCTCCTTCCAGTCTAAACATAACACTGGGAAAAATAGCTATCAGATAGATGGATAGATAGATAGATAGATAGATAGATAGATAGATAGATAGATAGATAGATAGATAGATAGATAGATAGATAGACATACTTATTACTGGACAAATCAGTTTCAAGCAAGGTGCTATTACAGTTTAGATCGCCAAAACAATCCCTATTACCTCCCCCTTATCCCGCTCGGTCCATTATCCGCCCCCAATCTCGATGACCACCCTGTACAGCCCACTCCCTGTTCCACTCCCCACCTTTCAGAACAGTTGCATGTTGCTCCTGACTGACTGTAAATGTTAACTGTACCCTGCTACTGCAATGGAATGCCAGTAAATGCTTTTAGGACAGCTGTCCTCATGCCCCACCCGTGACCATCTAATGTATGCATGTACCCTCTACTTGTGCACAGTCCCCCGTTGCTTCCCGAAGTCAGGCACATGCTCAATAAATACCTAGAGTAAAACAGGTCTGCCCTGCACCCCACTTGCTCTGGACATTGTTGCATCCTAAACAGGTTATCAAATGTATTGGTATACCAGAGTCCCCTGCAGACCCCTTGCTGTGAGGGACCGTACCACCACATGTCTATGGGGACCCTGCCTTAGCCCTCACCCTGATTTAAGTCAGGGTGAGGGCTTCACTGGGGCCTATTGCGTCTTGCTAGTGGTGCAGGATGGAGCACTCCACCTACGGCTCCCGTGCGCATGTCAGACAGGAACTAGGAAGCTCTTCCTGCTTCCTGTCTGCATGGAGTGCAGAAGTTGCAGTCATGGAGCCTCGAGCAGGGAGCAGGTAAGGAAGTATTTTTATGTATTACATTTGTGTATATCTGAGAGTGTGCATGCGTGTCAGATGTGATTGTGTATGTATGTAATACATATATAGGCGTGCGTGCATGTGAAGGGTGTATGTATTTATGGGTGTGAGTACATGCATCGTGTGGAGGAGGATGCAGTGTGGGTGAATGTTCTGGGTGTATGTGTGGTGAATGCAGTGTGAATGTTCTGGGTGCTTGGCACATGTGAGTGAATGCAAAAGAAAGTGTAGGGGCAAGTGAATGGTGATTGAATGGCTGGGTATTAATGTGATTATGAGTGCGTGCGAGGCGCTGGGGGAGCCAGGGGGCAGCATATCATTTTTCACTAAGCATCTATCATACATGACCGGTAAAAAAGCCATTCCTATGCATGCAGACATGATAGATGTCAAGTAAAAGTGCCATGCCTGCCCCCTGCCCCCCAGTGCCTCGCACAAACGCATAATCATGTTCATACCATTAAATGTGATTATGTATGTGTGTGAGGTATTGGGAGTGCCAGGGAGCAGGCATGGAATTTTTTACTCACCATCTATGATAAAGCAAGAATGATAAGTGTTAACACGTGGCTAGACTGGCATTTTCGTTTAGTCAATATAGACATTTCTTACTGTGGCATGACATTTTGTACTGGGTATCCATGACACAGCAATAATTATATATACCTCTTACTTCCGCTTCTACCTCCACTCATACCTTCCATTCCCTCTCACACCTCTGTCCCTCTCCACTCTCACCTTACCTCAGCAATAATGTAAATTGTTCCTTGTACTGTTTTCGAGTTGTGATTGAATTGCCATTTTATGCGTGTTGTATATGTTCTTGTTCCTCATGTAAAGCACGTTGGATTAAAGTGCTATATAAATTCAATAAACTACAAATACAAATATAGTCATTCTTTACTGTGACATGACATTTTCTACTAGGTATCTATGATAAAGCAAGTATGTTAAGTGTTATTACATGGCTAGGCTCGCATTTTGGTGCAGCAAGTCTAGCCATTTCTTACTGGTGATCTATGATAAAGCAAGTATGATAAATGTTATTACGTGGCTAGACTGGCATTGTGATACAGCCAGTCTAGCCATTTCTTACTATGGCATGGATTTTATTGCTGGCATCTTTGATAAAGCAAGCATGATAATTGTTATTACATGTCTAGACTAGCCTACAAGGGTGCAGCCAGTATGGACATGTTTTCTTATTGTGGCATTGCACTTTTAATGGCAAAGCCAACAACAGTTATTACATGGTGGTACTGGCATATATTGGCAGAGTGAGCTTGGAAATGTTTCTTTATGGTATCATTAAGGAATTTTGAGCAGAGCAAGCATGAGTATGTTCTTATATGGGAATACTGGCATATATTGGTGCAGCCAGCATGAAATGTATGGTCATAGCCAGTGTGAAAATGTTTTTATTCTGGCATATAGTGTGGGCAAAGGCATCATGAAAAGTTGTTGGGAAATGCTCATGTGGATGGTTGTTGAGTTGCACCTATAATATTCTTTAATTGATGTTACTATACAAAACCAATTGCAAACTGTCCGGTTTGTTTTGCACATTTTTTCATGTGCTGTACAATACACCATTTTAACCTATTATTCAAAAATATTCTCGGCCGGACACCACCCCTAAACCCACCTTGGTTGGTTTGGTCTCAATGACAACACTTTGGTCACGCTGGCATATTGGTGGCAAATATTTATACCCCTCCAATTAAACACATCACCAGCTGCCACTAGTGGCTGGTACATTCGGGTGGCAGAGACCAGGCACCGCCCCATTGTTTCTACGCTTAGTGAAAGTTTTAAGATTTGATTAAAATACATATTTGCATCTTTCACCTACTGCAGTGCGCGGCATGCCCCTGCAGCAGCATGATAATCATGGTCATTATGCAGATGTGGTGGGGCAGTCTGGCCTGGAGTGCCCCCATCTTTGTTGAGGAGTTTGAGGGGGGACCCCAACATAGCTCACAGGGGATAACCCTAATTTTGTACTACGACACTCGTTGAATGTCACTAATTCTGAAACATTCAAAAATGTATGAATGTCTGAAAAATCAAGCATAAGGCCATCAACCCATATGATGATGGACAGGTTCTGCACATTCTATATATAAATTCAGCATTTTTGGTTTGGGTACTTTCTGATTTCTCCTCTCTAATAAAGGTAGGTGGAAATGAAAAGGAAGGAAAGAATTAGCTACTTACCTGTAATTGTCGTTCTTCAGCGTTGATATCTTTCATAGCTTTGCATTCTTTGGATATTTCTGTATTGTCAGGAAGAGAATCCTCAACACATTTAATAGAATAGCAGTATTGAAAATTTAATACAGGAAGTATGCATCTCATTTTGGTCTTTTTCACTCATGACCAATGAAAGGAGCCGGGCATATGCTTTTCCTCTAGAGGCATACAAGTGTCATGAACCATGACCTATTTTACACTCTTCCCTAGCAGCTTCCCGCAGGGCATGGGGATGATGGCGGAGCACTTTTGAATGTATGAAGGGCACCAACAACGGAGATATACAGTTGCAGGTAACAAAATATTCTCCAGCTTTGTACTATTAATAGTGTCACATACTTTGAGAACGTTACCTCCGTGTTCCTCTCCCTCATCCCAGTTATTACTCATTAAGGTGCTCTGCCTTCCCATTGGTAATTCCAAATAATCCATCCACGCAATTTGAAGCCTTTCCACTTACCCTTCCAATAAAGCAAGAGACTCACCACTCCACTTCCTGGTTTTCGTTCTATCCTCCAGACATTGGTTCCCTGGAGAACCTGCTGGACTTTTCCCTACAAGATACTTGGATTCCCCTCCTGTGTGTTGTGAGGAGTGCACAAATAATCTCCCACCTCCATAGCATGTTTTGGAGGAGGTGGAATTAGGGAAGGAGAGGCTGGATGGGTTCCTGGTGAGTATGGCCCTCATAGCTGCCTGAGCAGAGACAGGTGAGCTGGATGGCTGGGGCCCCACCCCTCTGTGAGAATGCCTGCAGGCTTGAATTACTGGAGTTGTCACTCCTAGTAGCCACTCCTGACAGTACTTAACAAGGAGAGGCTGGACGAGTTCCTGGTGAGTATGGCCCTCATAATTGCCTGAACAGAGACAGGTGAGCTGGATGGCTGGGGCCCCACCCCTCTGTGAGAATGCCTGCAGGCTTGAAGTGCTGGAGTTGTCACTCCTGGTAGCCACTCCTGACGGTACTTAACAAGGAGAAGCTGGATGAGTTCCTGGTGAGTATGGCCCTCATAGATGCCTGAGCAGAAACAGGTGAGCTGGATGGCTGGGGCCCCACCCCTCTGTGAGAATGCCTGCAGGCTTGAAGTGCTGGAGTTGTCACTCCTGCTAGCCACTCCCGGCAGTACTTAGTATTGGGGGTTACTGCCTCAGAATGAGGTGATAGATGGAAGCCCCTATAGGGTGAGGAATATCCAGGGTTGTGCTTTGCCACAAGCTGACTTACCTAGGGCGTACCTGCACGACTGAGCCCATTTCTCACCCTCACAGGGATAATGGACTCAGGCCTATGTGGAAGAGTGAGAGCTGCATCACTCTTGCAGAACTTCTTTTAAGTGATATTACCTTTGGGGGGGTGCCTACTAGAGCATGGGGGAGTCAGGGACCACCTTTCCTCTCGCAGGCCTCTGTCACAATGGTTGAGTCTCATTGGATGCAGCTTAAGCTCATCATGTTAAAGGACCAGTCCCTAGACAACTCTTCGTTAACAGGACGTGGAGTTCAGCAGTATTCAGGCTAACAGGGGCACATGTGCTGCGAAAGAAAAGCACTTGGAGCCCTCCTCTTTATCCTCTGGTTCCCACTAAGAAGAGTAAGAAAGAGAGGTCAAAGCCGACCAAATATCTGAAGGGCTTAATCAGATAATCCACCAAAGAGGAAAAATCTGCTGAAAGCCATAGAACCAAGAAGCACAAGAGTGGCTCTTCTCTTCCTTCTCCTCTCCCTCCTCCTTACCCGGCTATCAGGGGGTCATTACGACTGGGCGGTAAGAAATACTGTGCACCGGTAAGGAGACCAGTGCCGGTAATCCCTTACCACCCTATTCCAAGGTCCCTTGGCGGGGACCGTAAGGAACGTGTGGTCTGACCACATGTCCCTTACGGGTCCCGCTAAGGGACCAGGGCGCTAATAACGGGCTTTTAAGTCGCGAGCCCGTTATTAGCACCCTCCCCATTCCCATTGAGCTCTATGGGAATGGGTAATGGTTCATTCAATGGGGATTTACCGGTCCCGCCAGGGTCGGACTACACCGGTAAGTGCCCATTGAGTGAGACCGGACACGGACATGGTATGGGAGGCAGCCATGGAGCTATTAGCTCCATGGCTACCACCCATCTCATAATGAGGCCCTCAGTCTACGGGTGGTACGTTGAGCAAACGCAAGGCTATATTACAGATTACACAGCTATGGCTAATGTGCTGGCTCATGTTTCTGCCTGCATGAAGTTCAAAGACTCTGTGTCTGTGGCAGAAAAAGATCCTGTTCGAGAAAGATGTTAGAAGGGCATTCCTCTTTTCCTAGCAATCAAAAAAGAAGCTACTCAAAGAAATAAGAGACGCAGTGAGGATCTCGGTGTCCCTGTTTATGAATAAACAATATCCTTTGATGGCGGTGGCGGATACACTTCCCATCACAGTGGAGGTAGAATACCTTCTCTCTATTCTCCGGGGAATTTGCTATGGCCCTGGAGGAAGCCACAGTTGGTGGATGCCACCCTCAAAAATAGCTTTACAGGTGCCCCTATCCATGCATATTTATACCTATGCCTCCTACACTGCAAAGTTGCTTCGAGCTTGATAGAGGAGCAGATTTCTTGTTTAAATCTTGCATATGATGGAGTATGAGCTGTGGCCCTGTCCATGAGGCCCAACTGGGAAGGAGATAACACTCAGACATCAACTTCTCTGCATCTCCCTTTCCAGGGTTTCAAACTCTTTTGGGAGGAGTTGGAAGACAAGGTAGACATGTCCCGAAGCAGGACTAGCAGATCTTAACACTGAGGTGCAAGTCACAGCCCCTTTCTCAGAATGCAAGGATATATCAATCCACTAGATCATCGTACAGGGCTTCTGCAGATTGGGGAGACCTGTTTTCAAGGGCAGGCGCTGCATCCACCCTCTGCCCAAGTTTGACTCAGCCCCATTAAATAACAGCTGTCCTGACTGGGCCAGGTCTCCTGAGGTGGGAGCCAGACCTTTGCTGTTAAGCACCCAGTCGGATAGTAGGGTGTCAGACCATTGATGATGATCATTTGGGACCAGATACAATTCCTGTAACGCCCACCAGAAGCAGGCCTCAGGTTACCCCAGTGTCAAGGAACAGCTTGAAGAAAGCATCCCTTATCGCGATACAAACGACCCTTCTACCGAAGGGTGCTATTCATCTTGCTCCTCTACAAGAATGGGGACATGGGTGCTACTAAATAATTTTCCTTGTTGGAAAGTTTGCCTGGGGATTCCGGATGGTGACCAGCCTGAAGAAAGCTATCAGCTTGTTTGGAAAATCATCCCCAACAAGGCATAAAATAAGCAGTGTTGCGGAGAAATTTGCTATGCAATTCTGTAGGTTTGCTAATTAAATTGGCACTTGTGTAGCAAAGTTAGCTATTTAAGTTACACCGTTCAATGAAAGCACAGTTCACCCTGCATTCCTCTCTTGCCTTCAGAGCTCTCTCCACCCTCTTTTCTCTGTTCACTGCAAGTTCAAAAGGGCTAATGGAGAGAGAGTGCCTGTCATGATGCCTACCTCTAAGGGGCCAGGCCGGGCCCAGCAACCCCAGAGGCAGACATCATTTTCCCCAGGGAAGTCTCAGCGGGCCCAAGTCGGGGCCCTTTGGACTCAGTCCTGGCGCCTTAGGCGCCAGGCTCATAGCGGACCCCAGTCCTGGCGCCTCAGGTTCCAGGCTCATAGAAGAGGATATGTGTTTAAGTGCTTGGGTGCATACTTACCTGATGCAGACCTTGCTGCTTCATCCAGGCCCTCTTGAGGCCTGAATGGGACTACTTAACCTGTAGGACTTCTTCACCACCCGGATGTGGTCGGGGAAGGATACATACCTGATTGGTGGAAGGATACATACCAGGAACTTTTTCCAAGGCTATTTAAACCCCACCCGAACAGCCACACATGCTTTGCGTTGTTCTGCACCTAGCAGCTGGACGCTCACCGTGTCAGCTCCTGCATCCTGACTTCAGCCACGCCTGCCAGCACCCTGGAACACCTGCAAGGGGAGAAAGGAAGAGAATAGGAGAAGAAAAGCCCTTACCTGCTAAATCTGCATCCCGGAGTCATTTCTCCAACGGCCCTGAAAAGGAAGACATCATTTTAAAGGCATTTCGTTTCGATCGCTGCAGCGCTGCATTTTACTCACCTTTGCAAGGCGCTTCCATCTTCAGCAGCGATCTTCCGGATTCAGCTACGCTCCGGCGCCTAGAGGAAAAAAGACAAGAAGGTGAGAGGGAGAAAAGGAATAAGGAAAGCTCAGTTTCCTTTTAAGTCTTACCTGTTGGATTATTCCCACTGCATTTCGGGTCCTGCCGCTTCCTGGCATCTCCGGACCCCGGCCCCTATGGGGAAAAAAGACAAAGACATTGAATGAGCGAATGCAAAGACATTACCTGAGCGCTCACCCAGAACTGTTTCACTTCGGGTCGGCGCCATATCTCCGGCACTCCGAACCCCGGCCACTAAGGGGAAAAAGACATAAGCATTAGCGCTTGCTGCAATTAGACAACAAACATTATTATTAAGCTTGAACTTTTGAACAGAACTTTTACAGCGCCTTACCTGAACAGTCAAGCTTACCTGAACTCCCATCAATCCTCAATCCAGTGAAGTAACTGGGTTTCAACGCGCCCCTGCATCAGAAGCAGGATGGAGAGCTCATCCTTCCAAACCCTAAGGTGAGGCTTCACGGGGAATCGTGGAGGAGGTATCGTGGAGGGTTGGAAGGGAGTGGGAGGCTTGAGCATTGTTCCACAGTTGGTAATACTCCCTTTTCACGCACAGGAGGGTATCCAACGAGCCAGGGAAGCCAGAATAGAGGGGCCCTTCCTGTCCATCTTCAGAGTTCTGCGCCTTCGATGCCGCGCCTCCGTGGGAACCAGGTGAGCGTTACAGAACGCGAAGCCTTACCACAATTTCCCACCTGGGCGCTATGGAGACTTCCGAGACAGATCAGCTGGCCCATCTTTTAGGGGAATTACGGGCAGAAGTGCACTCAGCCCGCCAGGAGACTAATGCTCTCAGAAAGGAACTAATCCTATCCAAGGAAAGAACTGATGATCTGGCCAAAAGGTTATTGCAGGGCCAGGCAGAGCACACTCCTTTACCTGTTTCCGGAGATATTTCTACAACAATGGGTTTGAATAACCCGGTACAAATAAATCTACCTGGACACATGCCTTTGGCCCCGCCGGAACGTTTTGCGGGGGATCCCAAGAAATATGCCGTTTTTATGAACCAATGCCGTTTACACTTTTTATGCAGGCCCGGGGCCTTCCCCAACGCCCACACCAAAGTAGCCTTTGTACTTCAGTGGCTGTGCTGCCGATTGGTCTATTCCATTGGTAAATCAGGATGATCCCATTCTCCGGGATTTCCAGGGCTTCCAGGCCAGCATGGAAAGATTGTTTGCTCGACACTCGCAGGGACAGGCCCTTGACAACGAACTGCTATCCTTACGACAAGGTTATCAGGATCTTTTGTCCTATATCGCCACCTTTAATAGACTAGTTGTGGAAACCGGATGGCCTGAAAATAAAAGGATCACATTGTTTCATCGAGGCCTGCACGGAGAGCTTAAAGATGTTATAGCTCAGATAGTAGATCCACCCCAGGCATGCGCAGACTACATAGACTTAGTGGTTCAACTTGATCACAGACTTCAAAATAGAAAAGCAGATCGGCTCAAGTATGAAACCAGAGTACCTATCAAGACCCACGTTAACTCCAAGAGTACTGACGTTTCCGAACCTATGCAAATTGGCAGTGTTAAAGGACCATTAACGCAGAAGGAACGAGAGAGAAGGCGACAAATGCAACTTTGTCTGTATTGCGGAACTTCCGGTCACTTTCTTCAAAATTGTCCAGTTAAACCACCCAAGAAGGTGGTTGGAGCCACTGATAACGAGTTATTGACACCTGGTTCGGGAAACGACCTAGCCCGACAAGCGTAGGGGTCTGCTTGCCGAGCTTGAAAACAAACTCTTTGACCTCGCATTTTGTCATGCCAATGGTGCTTGTGAACCCAAAACAGCCTCAGCAGTTGCATGCTATAAAAGCATACATAGACAGTGGAGCTATTGGAAATTACATAGACCGTGAATTGGCTTCCAGGATTAAGCTTCCTCTCCGCCCGAAAGTAACCCAAGATGTAATTACTACAGTTGATGGAACCGAAATAGCCTCAGGGCCTGTAACGCATTCCACAGTTGAAATCACTCTGGTGGGTCAGGACGGACATCGGGAAGCAATCGTGTTTGATGTGATCAAGGCCCCACAATTTCAAGTACTTCTTGGAATCCCTTGGTTAGAAACACATAATCCGAGAATAGACTGGCGAGCAAAGAAGATAACTTTTCCTGATTGTGAACCAACCTGTTACCCAAGGAATCCAGCTATGGGTCTAGCCTCTGTAACTTCCACCCCTGTACAGCTACCATCTGAATACCAAGAATTCCAAGACGTTTTTCAGAAAGAGCAGGCTAACACCTTACCTCCCATCGATCTTACGATTGCCAAATCGACTTGGTACCCAATGCACAACTACCTTGTAGTAGGATTTATGCTCTTACTGAACCTGAGAACCTGCATTTCCGCCAGTATTTGGATCAATACCTGGCCAATGGTTTCATTCGCCCATCAAAGTCACCAGTCTCTTCCGCTTTGTTCTTCGTACCTAAAAAGGAAGGAGACCTTAGGGCCTGTATTGACTACCGCGCCCTAAATCAGATAACGATTAAGAATCGTTACCCTTTGCCCCTGATACCTGAGTTTATCGACCAAGTAAAAGATGCTCGTGTGTACACCAAGCTAGATCTCCGAGGAGCTTACCACCTGGTACGTATAAAAGAGGGCGACGAGTGGAAGACTGCATTCCGCACCAAATTTGGGCTCTTCGAATATCAAGTAATGCCCTTCGGTTTGTGCAACGCATCTGCCGCCTTTCAGTACTTCATGAATGATGTTCTTCGGGAACCTATCGATGTTTGTGTCATCGTTTATATTGACGACATCCTGGTGTATTCCTCCTCAGAATCTGATCACAGAAACCATGTTAGGGCAGTTCTTAAGAAATTGCGCCAGCACAAATTATTTGCCAAGCTCGAAAAATGCGTTTTTCATACCACAGAAGTGGAGTTTCTTGGATTCATCCTGACACCTCAAGGAATCCGAATGGACTCGCGGAAAGTGGACGCCATTCTCAAATGGCCATCTCCTAGCTCTGTGAAGGGAGTGCAAAGCATGCTTGGCTTTGCCAATTTCTATCGAAGGTTCATCCCGGAATTTTCTCGAACTGTTCAACCCATCACAGCTCTCCTAAAGAAAAATAAACGCTTTGAATGGACTCTTGAGGCTGAACAAGCCTTTCAGGACCTGAAAACCAAATTCACCTCTGCACCTGTATTGAAGCACCCGCGCCCAGATCTCCCTTACATCGTGGAAACCGATGCATCCAGTTCGGCCATGGGAGCTCTCCTGTCGCAAAGAGACCCAGAAACTAACCAACTACACCCTGTAGCCTTTTGGTCCAGAAAATTCTCTCCACCTGAACTCAATTACGCAATTACCGACAAAGAACTACTGGCTATTAAATCAGCTTTCAAGGCTTGGCGTCACTATCTTCTCGGTGCAAGACACACAATCACCGTAATTACGGACCACAGAAATTTGCAGTATTTAAAGACGGCCAAAGCTCAATCTTCGCGACAACTCCGATGGGCTTTATTCTTTGCGGAATTTGATTTTGTAATTACCTATCGCCCTGGCTGCAAGATTGGTAATGCAGATGCCTTATCCCGGATAGGCATGGAAGAACCCAATTCGAGTTTAGAACCTGTGCCAATCATACCGGAACAAAGAATTCTGGGCTTGACTTCATTGCAAACCATTGAGGACATCCAAGCTCAAGTAAACAGCTTTTTGACTCTTCTGCCTTACTGGAATGGAGTCAAAAGGGTCCTCACTACACCGTTAAGGATGATTTACCCTACTTCCAAGAGCGGTTATTTCTGCCAAGTAAAGAATTGCAGGAACTTGTCATTACCCGTCATCATGAATCATTAATGGAAGGACACCCCGGTATCGCGAAAACAGAAGAAAAGATCAAACGCCACTTCTGGTGGCCTTCTTGGAGAAAAGACATAAAGTCATTTGTGTTGTCTTGCGGAATCTGTGCCCAAAATAAGAGTCAAAAGAAAAGGCCAGCCGGCCTACTTCAACCTTTGGACATTCCACCAGCACCTTGGCACACCTTGTCAATGGACTTTATAACTGACCTGCCTCCTTGTGGTGGTTACAACACGATTCTCGTAATAGTGGATCTATTCTCCAAAATGGCCCATTTTATCCCTTTAAAAGGATTGCCGTCAGCTTCCACCTTAGCCAAGGAATTTATGGAAAATATAGTGCGGTTACATGGTTTCCCTTCCATATTAGTATCAGACCGTGGAAGTCAATTTATCTCCCACTTTTGGAGAAATGTTGCCAACTAGCACAAATAGACGTGCGGTTATCCACCAGCCACCACCCCCAGACCGACGGACAAACCGAGAGAACCAATCAGACTCTCGAGCAATATCTGCGGTGCATGTTACACCAATCCGAGTTGAATTGGAAGGACATCCTTTGGATTGCAGAATATGCATACAACAATTCAGTGCATTCTGGAACCGGACAGACTCCTTTTTATACCCTGGATGGTCACCATCCTCGGACCTCTGACCTAGATCCACCTCTGACCCTGGAGATGCCTGCAGTAAATCACCTACATTCCACAATAACCCAAGCCTTCAAAGAAGCTACAACCCACTTACAGCAAGCCAAGAAAAAGTATAAAGAAAACGCTGATTTGCACCGAAGTAAAACTCCTCCTTACCAAGAAGGAGATCAGGTATGGCTAGCAACTAAACATCTACCCCTCAAGGGTCAGCGAACTTTTAATCCCAGATTCATTGGGCCTTACCCCATCAAAGCTATTATCAACCCAGTGGCCTTTAAACTCGATTTACCATCCAACATGCGGATTCAACCCGTTTTTCATGCATCTCTTCTAAAACCAGGGCAACCTGGAACCAGACTGTCTGAGCCCCCAGGCCCTGTCCAAATTGATGGAGAATTAGAATTCGAAGTGAAAGACATTTTAGATTCCAAGATAGTTAAGTCGAAACTCTTCTATCTTGTTGATTTGAAAGGATATGTACCTCAGGAAAGATCTTGGGAACCCAGTAACTATATTCACGCACCACGATTAATTCAAAGATTCCATCGAAGATTCCCGCACAAACCAAAACCCCTGGAGGAAAAGACCTTGGGAGGGGCCTTGAGGGGGGGTACTGTCATGATGCCTACCTCTAAGGAGCCAGGCCGGGCCCAGCAACCCCAGAGGCAGACATCATTTTCCCCAGGGAAGTCTCAGCGGGCCCTTTGGACTCAGTCGCCATAGCGACATTACAGACACTCATAGCAGACCCCAGTCCTGGCGCCTTAGGCGCCAGGCTCATAGAAGAGGATATGTGTTTAAGTGCTTGGGTGCACACTTACCTGATGCAGACCTTGCTGCTTCATCCAGGCCCACTTGAGGCCTGAATGGGACTACTTAACCTGTAGGACTACTTCACCACCCGGGTGTGGTCGGGGAAGGATACATACCTGATTGGTGGAAGGATACATACCAGGAACTTCTTCCAAGGCTATTTAAACCCCACCCGAACAGCCACACATGCTTTGCGTTGTTCTGCACCTAGCAGCTGGACGCTCACCGTGTCAGCTCCTGCATCCTGACTTCAGCCACGCCTGCCAGCACCCTGGAACACCTGCAAGGGGAGAAAGGAAGAGAATAGGAGAAGAAAAGCCCTAACCTGCTAAATCTGCATCCCGGAGTCATTTCTCCAACGACCCTGAAAAGGAAGACTTCATTTTAAAGGCATTTCGTTTCGATCGCTGCAGCGCTGCATTTTACTCACCTTTGCAAGGCGCTTCCATCTTCAGCAGCGATCTTCCGGATTCAGCTACGCCCCGGCGCCTAGAGGAAAAAAGACAAGAACAAAGGTGAGAGGGAGAAAAGGAATAAGGAAAGCTCAGTTTCCTTTTAAGTCTTACCTGTTGGATTATTCCCACTGCATTTCGGGTCCTGCCGCTTCCTGGCATCTCCGGACCCCGGCCCCTATGGGGAAAAAAGACAAAGACATTGAATGAGCGAATGCAAAGACATTACCTGAGCGCTCATCCAGAACTGTTTCACTTCGGGTCGGCGCCATATCTCCGGCACACCGAACCCCGGCCCCTAAGGGGAAAAAGACATAAGCATTAGCGC
This sequence comes from Ambystoma mexicanum, assembly GCF_040938575.1. Classification (NCBI taxonomy): domain Eukaryota; kingdom Metazoa; phylum Chordata; class Amphibia; order Caudata; family Ambystomatidae; genus Ambystoma; species Ambystoma mexicanum. The sequence continues at coordinate 467,625,813 of NC_090921.1, forward strand.
TTGCTGCAATTAGACAACAAACATTATTATTAAGCTTGAACTTTTGAACAGAACTTTTACAGCGCCTTACCTGAACAGCCAAGCTTACCTGAACTCCCATCAATCCTCAATCCAGTGAAGTAACTGGGTTTCAACGCACCCCTGCATCAGAAGCAGGATGGAGAGCTCATCCTTCCAAACCCTAAGGTGAGGCTTCACGGGGAATCGTGGAGGAGGTATCGTGGAGGGTTGGAAGGGAGTGGGAGGCTTGAGCATTGTTCCACAGTTGGTAATACTCCCTTTTCACGCACAGGAGGGTATCCAACGAGCCAGGGAAGCCAGAATAGAGGGGCCCTTCCTGTCCATCTTCAGAGTTCTGCGCCTACGACGCCGCGCCTCCGTGGGAACCAGGTGAGCGTTACAGTGCAGCAGTAATCATCCCCTTCGCTCATGTGCCAAAATCCCTGTGTGGGAGTGCTACTCACATTTTATATTTAATTTTCAAATTATTGCAAACCAGCAATAATCAGGATAGTACTGTTATTAAGCTCACTGTAGCCTGCCTGCCAAAGGCTTTCATTTCCTTTTCTAAAAAAATAATAGGTTACTAGGTTACATAATGCATAATTACAGTATTGCTACTGTAAAATGCTACATTGTCTCCATGCTTTACAGTGAAGTGTATCTAAATCTCAGTGTCGACTAGATTTAATTTTGTTGGGGAAGATGCATCATATTGACAAGTGGACACCTTTGCAAATGTACATGACCACACGGCCAAATGCTTTGAAGGCAAACCTAGTCCAGTGCCTGCAGGTTACATACAGTTTGCAACTGGTGCTCAACCCATGAGCTGATCCCATAATCCTTGACATTCTATCTTTCCATGTTGGTTTATACCAGCTACTCTGAAAGTGAGATGGCCGTAAACTACAATATTCTGCCTAGTTTGCTCAGTTCTCTGCCTGTTATGCCATCCACTCTGCTTAGTATTTTACATAATGAATACACAAAGCTAACTTGATATTTACTTAAAGTAGCGATCAATAGTTTCATCCAGTCTACAGACCTACTGCAAAACTGTACAATGTAGTTGGCCTCTAGAGCTCACTTTGCTCTATGATTATGATTGCATTATATATTTGCACCTGCAGTAGAGAGCTGGACAAACTGTTTTAAGAGCCCTTTTATCATATCTATTTATTTGTGTCCGTTCATGCAGCTAACCTTTTTACAGACACTCATCCAGGGCTTGCAAAGTATTTTCGCCCACTCGCATAGTCGAGTATATTTTAAGAAGAGCCAGTACCATTTGCAGGGGATATTGGAAACTTTTATTTAAGCTTTAGTTTGTCTGCAGCAAATGTCAAATACAAGTTTCACTGTGCATGGCTGGCCTCTGCTTGGGAGCAGTGTGCCAAACTAAATTTGGTTTGTGATGACATGCACCATGTTACAGAAAGAATTTGCAAGGTATACAAAACTGCTGTATTGTTGCTCATGTTATATCTTGGGTACAAGTATCTTCTGGTGGCATTAAAAACATTAGTATGACATGGCTAATCAAAAGGGTCTGTTTGCTAATCAAGACAAATTTTATTAGCAAACTCTGCCAATCAGTTTTTGAAAACTAATTTATGCCTTTCCCACTGTTAGGACTCTGCAGAGGGTGAACTCCCTCACCTCGCAGTAGGGTTGACAGGCTTCCTGGACATGATGGATGCTTAACTCCATGCTCCTGTGCACAACCTGACCCATTGGTTCCTCTGTTTCGAAGTGGGCTCTGATCACTTTCAGTTTGTGGTCCTTCCCTACAGGCTGTGCTCAGCTCCTGCTGTATTTACAAAAATGTTGGCAGCCTTCCAAGGGGTCTGCTGCACATGGAGGATGTGCAGGTTTACCCTAACCTCAAATACTTGTTGGTGCAGTGGTCATCCTGGAGGGAGATAGAGCACAATGTCAGCCTTACCTGTGCTTTGCTAGGTTGTTGACCAACCACTCAAAATCTCAGTTGACTCCAACACAAAGACTATAGACTACACATAGAGGAGTGGGTTCACCGCCCAGAAGACAGGGCACATACCGTGAGAAGGGAGGTTCAGAGTTTGTGCTTAAGCAGAATTTACACTGTCGTGGAGTCTCTCCAAATGTACCCAAAAACTGCATTGATTTGCAAAATCCTTAATCCTGACCCGGGAACAACGAAAACCTTGCTGTATTCAGTGTATGCAATGCCAGTTCAGCCGGCATTGAGTGCATCCAGAAAATTATAGGCAATAAGATAATTTGATTTATATGGAACTCAGAATGTACTATTGGAATGAGGCAAGGATGGGCTTTCAACATCAACTTTGTCTTTGAAGAATGTAGTATCCAGCTTCATGAATTTCACCCAACCACCTTGTCAATGTTATGACAACAATAAAAGCCATTGGCCAGGAAACATAACTAATGTCAGCTTTATGCATAGGTTCAAATAGCTGTTTCACGACGTTGATGCGATTTTGTTGAGCTCCCAGCTTGCGGTTAGCCTGATTACTGGCATGCACTGAGTAGGCTTTTAAGGTACTGCTCAATGTATTAGTACTAGGAAATGGTTCCAAGATGTACTCTAATGAATGCTTGTTTCAAGCCAGACATGGCTGATTGACAAAGATATTGTTAAATCTGGTGACTGAGTGGGCAAGGGGGTAGCCCCCAATAAGAACACCATGAACTGAACACCTTGCATATCTTGTTATAGACCCTGAATGGTGCAGGGGCATTAGCAGCCTTGAAGATGTCCATATAGCCTTCTGTAATATGCAGTTGGATATTGTCTTGCTTCCATTTCAATGGCCTCAGGTGACCACGTCCTACAGGTAGAGATTGAGGAGATCCAGAAACAAGATCAGGGAGCACCCAAGGTATCCGGCATATCTAGAGAAAAGTGCTGCAAAATCTCTCTGAAGAAGAATCTGAAAGTGTTTTCTCTCCAGGTCCAGTTTCATGTACCTGATTGACAAGCATTGGCAGGTGGTATTGTCTTGTGTCGCGAAGAGGCTATTTTCTGATATGCCTCACAACAGGAAGATAGCTCGTAGCTGATGCTGATCAATTTCCCCCTTGTGCGTAATTTACATGTCTCTGGTTAGTACATTCACCAGACTGTGGGATGTGCTGACAAGTGATGTGCCAGCAAAATCATGCTCTCTTTGAGGGCTCATGCAAATAGCTTCTGAGCCATTGGAGAAGTTGGTCATCTTTGCCCACCAAAGGCGTATTTTAAGGTTGGGCGCGCTCAAGCAGATTGCATTTTCCCAATGACCTATGGCCTGGCCCCGTTGCCTATTTATCTATTTCCTGCATTTGTCATATCTGGAGGTGACAATTCTGTACAAGGGAAATTCAGGACTTCATAGCCACCAGAAGGGGTCTGAATGTCTTGCTTGTGAATCAAGATAAGCTCGAGATCCTTTCCATCATGTGAGAAAATGCTTTGATCTAAGTGATGCCCCAGCACTGTGGTTGTGTCTAAAGTGACTAATAGGATGAGCGCCTGCTCAGAAGGTGTTAGGACTGACTGGATGACGTCAGGCATGACATAGCCGCTTGTAGTTTCTCATGTGACAGCTGTTTTGTTTATACTGTGATGAGCCAAGTTGTACAGAGTGAAGGCATCATGAAGCAAGACACAGACAACAAATTCAATGTTCAAATTAAAATGCTTTACTAAATCAAATGTCTGGATGGTAGAAGGCCTAACTTGCCCTATAATAAGGTGGGATCTCAGTACCTGAATGAAATTAAGGAAAGTCTGAGTCAAAGAGTTCAACTTAAAGGTCTGTCTGTGTCCAAAACCTATTCTTCCCCTCAGAACTAAACCTAACCAATGTGTAGGGATGTCAATAACAATAAAGGAAATGGTGCTCAACTCTAACATCAGAGCTTCTTCCAACTCCCAGCTTTCTTTCAGCTTCCCTTCCCCAAGTGCAAGACAGTTACACAAATCTCTCAAGATTACCTTTCGCAAGCTCAAGGCAATACAGTCCCAAATAATCCACAGGATTCCCTTCCCCAAGTTCCAAGCGACGCTGTTCATCAGAAAAGGGTCTTGAGGCTTCCTTCTCGAGATAACACATACAGTTTCTCAAGTCTCAGGGTTCCCTTCCCCAAGACTTTAACTCCACCACGTATACTTGTTTCAGTCTTTTCACAAAGTTCAACACAACTTGAGGTCAACTTGACCCTCTTGCTGGCTTGCTACACCAGTTCACTCACAGTGCTTCTCCTTGGTTTGTTTCACAATGTCTTCGGGTTTTCGGCATTCAAGGCTCACTGGTCTGGGTGCAGTTGACAGACCACATGGCCTACCCACCACAGGTCACGCAACCAGGCTACCTAGGCTCTTCAGCTCCCAAAGGTTCTTCTATACCTGCCCCTGTGTAGAAAGTCACATTCACTTAGTTCCTCTTTGTCGGCCACTTGGCATTATGTGCAGTTTTACACCTCTCTGGCTTCTCCTTATTAGCCTCTTAATTCTGCCATACGGTATCATACACCTCTGGCCAGTCTTTGGCCTTGCCGCACTGTATTCACTCATAAAAGTTCACTTTGTGGTGGTTTTGTTCATCCCCCACCTTTCTATGGCACTCTTTCACTCTTATGCTCTTTCCCGTAGTTTACTTTCACATGGGCACTTTGGCTGTCATCTGCTATTTGCTTTGTCCATAAAGTTTTATTTGATTCCGTATTTAATATGCTTAACTTCACGGTTTCATTCAATTTGGTGCTCAATATACACTAAATATGTTTAATTTCAAGTTCCCATTCTGTTTGGTATTCAGTATACATTTGATGTTCTCAATTTCATGTTTCCATTGAATATGGTATTCAAAATGCATTTGATGTGCTTAATTTCAAGTTTCCATTCAGTTTGGTATTCAAAATACATTCAATATACTTAATCTCAAGTTTCTATTCAGTTCGGTATTCAAAATGGATTCAATATACTTCGTTTCAAGTCCATTCCATTCAATATTCAATATGCATCTGATGCGTTTAATTTCAAGGAACGTTACTTATATGTGGTCCGCTAGGAAGGCTCCTGCTGCTCGCTCTTTAATGTGGAGGCTCCCACACCTCTGGCAACTACACAGCCCACTTGCCTTGGGCCCCATAAGTCTTCTGGCATATCGGCCAGCGTCCTGGCTCCTTCTCCAGTCCCAACACAGCAGCCTCCTCATAGAATGGGTCCCTTGCTGGTCTCTCCCACACAGGCTCCCCTATTGCTCTCCATGCTGTTCTCTGGCCAGCTTTTTATAAACATGCAACTGATTGACAGGTTGCAGGGGTAGATTCTCAATTGGACTTGCCTGACCATAATTAAAAGGACATGGTTGACCCTCACAGCACTCTACAGGCATCTTCCTCGTCCCATTACTAGAATGGTGAAATGGTTTAATGTTCATCACTCTTAGTTGCCTCTTCCTCGTCCCAGTACTGTCAGATGTCAAATGTGGGGAAAGAAGGGGGGGCTGGCTTACAATATCCTATAAAGGCTTGGGAAAGAGGAGGTTGGTCTTCAATAGGGAAAGGGGGATGCCATGTTTCTCCGGATATACCAAATCTCCAGGGACCATCCACTGAGGGGTTCCTCCCTCGCTTCTCCTCCCCCAGGGTCAGGTTCCAAAAGCGATGGCCTATCCCTGGCCAGGTGTACAGAGGATCCAAGGGGAGAAGAAAGGAGAATACTCTCAGGTTTGTCACAACAGGTAAGGATAAACGCTCCAGCCTCGCATTTGAAGATGGGCCTTTTATGAACACCATGGGTGCAACTGCCCAGGAGTATCTTGAATTGGTAGTTGACCTTGGAGAAAATGCAGGCAGCACTTGTATCTAGGGGGAGCAGGACGTGAAAGAAGACATCCTCCTGGTACATCTTCGCAGAAAAATCCTTGTTGCGGCCAGGTGCGTTACATTTGTAGAGTCACCACTCTGAAAGTTGGTTGAGAAACTCTAACATAGCCATCCATAACAGAAAGTAACAGAAGTAAATTCCCTGTTTTTACTTTTATTAATAAATGAGATTTCTGCCGCAAATCCTCTAACCTGTCCGACTTCCTCTTCTAGTCTTCCTTCCCCGCATCAACATTTACGATCCCCTGGAGCTTCATTTAAATGCCCTTCTGAAAACAAAGAAACATGACACGGAAGTGACTCCCAGGGGGTGGGATTAGTCAATTTGGCCCACAGGTTTTTAGCAGCAATGGGATCATTTGTATGTCAAAACCGCAGCCATTTGGAGTTAGCTAGTGTGATGCATGCAATTTCTCAAAACAGTTAAACTGAGTTGTTATTAAATATATCACACTTTTTAAACCACCTAATTATTACGCCTGCTTGTTGGCATACACAAAACGCCATTTTTATAAACCTTAAAATTTCTATAGTAACAATCTGCATGTCTGTGCCAAAGAGTTATTAGAAGCAGGTAATCACATCACGCAGCCCGTTTAGAGGTGTGTCTTTAAGTCGTAGCAGTACAATTATAAACCTCGGGACACGTTTAAGGCGGCCATTACTTTCCCTATCTGGACTGAAAAAGTACAATTAGAATCCTATTCTTAGTTTATTTGCTTCAATAAAGACTTGCATAGTTGTCAGTTTGTTTAGAATGTGATTTGTGTATTTCTCAAGTCACTTCTGAAAAACTGTTAGTTAGCGCTTGAAAGACACACATTAATCCATATGTGTACCAGCGAGAGCTGAGTAGATATGCGTCCAGGTTCCAAAAGGAAAGACAGTGCTAAATCTTTGGTTTGCTATTTCACTAATGTGTGTGTTCCTGGGCACCCTATTCTATCCCTCAGTACCTTATCTGCCAAAATAGGTAGACTGTAAAAGTTGACGATTTTCATAGAGTACATTATTTTTAAAAAATGCATTCATAGCTAAATTGAAAGCTGTGTGGCTTCACATTAAATAATCAGGGTGACTATCCAGATTTTACACATAACAAAGGTAATTGTCTCTTTTTACTTCACTCCAGGCAACGTCAACAAAGGTAATTGTCTCTTTTTACTTCACTCCAGGCAACGTCAACAAAGGTAATTGTCTCTTTTTACTTCACTCCAGGCAACGTCTTGAAATATCACTTCAAATGATCCAATTGCGTATGAAGATTGTTATCGCTTTTTTTAAAAAATGTGTACATATTTTATTACAAACCTTACACAAGAAAAACCATGAACAAAACATACATCAACAATCAAATAAACCCGCAGTAAAAAACTAAATACATTGTAGATGAAATCCTGATTTTTTACTGTTCTAAAACTATTACAATAAGTTATCTTTGTGAGAAAATTCATAAGTGCAAATAACAATTTCATAGAGTTCCCAGATAAAAACTATTCCAATAAATTAATTTTTGTTAGAAAATTCATAAGTGCAAATACCAATTTAATGGAATTTCCTGCTAACAGCCGTTCCCAAAAAGCATCACTAAGAACTGCTTTGGGGTCGTGAACCAAATGACTACAACATAAAAAGTGTTGTGGCTTTAGAGTCACACAATCAATAACCAAATGCCGCAGCGTTATGGTCTCCTTCTCGCAAAATCTGCAATTAGCTCATTCCTTAGGCAAATCCTCCCTAATACATTGCTGAAGTCTGCTATTTAGCAAATTAACCCAAAACCTCATCATTAGACATCTAACAGGGGAAGACGGTGACTGTGAGAGATACAAGCTTCTTTCACCCACTCTCCTAACTTCTGTGTGATGTTGACTATAGCGTTTATAAGCAAGCATTGTATCACAGCTATCACAACAGTCTTTCTTAAAGATAAAATCTTTGGCACTGCTCATGTTTGAAAGTAAAAGTTCAAGGTTCAAGCCATTTTGAGTTAATATGCAATCTAATTTCTTAACACAATTCGATGCACAACCCTTTGAATCTCAGTTCAACGTTTCAGAGTATTTCCAGTGGGGATTACAGAGTGATAGTTTCCTCCATAAATGATAGAAATTAATGGATTTAAGCCCAAGTTCAAAACGAATCATAGCAATTAGCACACACTTTGGTAACCCCAGAACTTTGCACCACGGTAAACCTTCCAAAAATGACAAATCATAAGACGATAATGTTCTGTCCCATATGATAGGGAAAGACCCAGTTTCCCCTCATAGAATCTAACCAAAGAATTAATTGAAAATGTTCATATTTAGCGAGCAAGCCTTGCTTTTGTGCTCTATAATACACAACTTTCTATTTTAGAAATCAGATCAACACTATACAGGGACAGAGTTCCTGGAAAAAGGAGGCCCAGGTATTTTAGCTCATTGATGTGTTCCAATTGCCGGTCCTTCAGACGCCACTTAAAACTCGACTTTTTGATGAGGGCAGGTTTCTAAAATGTAAGACCTTATAGTTGGAACCATTTATTACAAGGTCATACATTTAGGTATATATCCAAAAAGCTGTCAGGAGGCGTTGTACTCAAACTGGAGTCAAATCAATAAGCATAACATCATCTGCATAAATAAGACAGAAAATCTTCACCCCATTTATCTTGAGGAAGAAAAAAGCAACTGACTCCAACCCTTTAACTAGGTCTGATAAGTATAAATTGAAGAGGCAAAGTGCAAATATGCAACCTTGCCTCAGACCCCTGCTTGTAGGTATGGACCAGAATGTTTGCCCCACGAATTCAAGCGACCCTTCAGTTCAAAGTCAGTCTGCAGACATATTAGAACATTCAGCAAGTGGTCAGGAATCCCCCAATCATATTGTTTTTTCCAAAGAAGACCGTGTTGAAAGCAAGCGACAGGTCCTTACTAGCCAAATATAAGGAACCCATTGATTGTTCCCAACAACCTTGCTGAAGCTTGTCGACTATATAACCATTCAGTGAAGTCCCAACTCCACCCCTGAACCCAGTTTGAAACACACTTAAAATATTTTTGGCCAAAGCGTACTTATTCATCTCTTTAAGAACTAGGGTGTGACTGAAGGGGTACCTTTGACTGTGTTCCCTCCGTACCCACGTTCTCCTCACCTGGGCTTTCCGAGTCGATGGTATCTTGCAGGCCTCGACGTGCCAGGTAGTCTCTCTCTTTCCTCTGGTGCGAGGGCTTGTCACGGAGAGAAGCCACTGTGGCCGCTGGGTGTGAACAGCGGCACAGCGACCCCCTCTCCGGAATCAAACCAGAAAAAGCAGGGAAAAACCCACTAGGGGAAAAAACCCTGATAGGAGGTGCCAAGACTGTTCTCAGAAGGCCAGCAGTCCACCGTAGCGGTCGACCTGGAGAGAGGCGAGGGAAACAGCAGCTGGGAGGTCCGGACTGAAGGTAGAAGTCTTCCGAGAGGCACTGCGGAGGAACACGGGAGCACGGGAGAGAAAACCCCGCGATGACCAGACTCAAGAGCTAGGTGAGAGGACGAGAGGGAGAGAGAGAGAGAGAGAGAGAGAGAGAGAGAGAGAGAGAGAGAGAGAGAGAGAGAGAGAGAGAGAGAGAGAGAGAGCACGGCAGACGCCGCCTAAAGGGGGTCGGCGGATGGCAAAGGGAAACAAAGTATGGAGGTTACTGGTGACTGGACACCTATGAGAAGTAACCGCGTGGGGGTAAATATTAACCCCTAGTAGAATCCAAAGCGAGGTGCAGAGGAAGAGCGAAGGACCCAGAAACGAAGTAAACAACGGAGAGGGGATTGCAACGCAATGACCTGCCGGGAGGCAGGGATTTTATACTCCCGGCAGCGTTGCGTCTCGCGTTAGGAGCTGCGGCCATAAACACAAAAAAGGGACTAAAGCAACCTTCCCCCATGACCTCTCAAACTCCAACGCGGAAGTAAACGCCAGTCACGGCGATGGCCGCGACTGCGAGTGACAGTATGCCCCCCCCTAGAGTGCAACCCCCCAGGCCTACCTGGGTGCAAGCGATGGAACTTTGCCAACAGTTGAGGGGCATGTACATGGGAAGCTGGCTCCCAGGAATCCTCCGACCTTGGGAAACCCTTCCATGACAGGAGGTATTCCAACCGACCATGAAGGAATCTGGAATCACGAATGGCGGAAACTTCGTATTCCTCCTGGTCGGTTGTAGTGACAGGTAGTTTCCGGCGGAGAGACCGGTGATTGGGATCTGAATAGTAAGGTTTAAGAAGAGAGGCGTGAAAAACAGGGTGTATGCGTCTGAGAGACGGAGAGAGTTGTAGGCGATAGGCAACTGGATTGACCTTGGAGAGGATGGGAAAAGGTCCCAAGAAACGAGGAGATAGTTTAGAAGGCCTTGTCCATCTGGGAAGGAATCTGGTGGACAACCACACTTTGTCCCCCGGTTTCCATGAAGGTGTATCCCTGCGGTGTTTATCGGCCTCGGTCTTATTCCGCCGTCTGCAATCCGCCAAACTCGTTAATGCACTGTCCCTGGCCTCCTTGAGATTACTTAACACCTCTTCTGCAGTGGGAGAGTTGGAGTAACTGGGTACCTCGGGCATTAGATAACGCGGGTGAACGCCATAGGTACAATAAAAAGGTGATAGGCCAGTGGCACTGTGCTTGGAGTTGTTGTACACGAATTCCGCCGTAGGGAGTAGAGAAACCCAATTATCTTGGCACTGGGAAATAAAACATTGCAAGTACTGCTCCAAAGTTGCGTTGAGTCGCTCCGTTTGGCCGTTTGTCTGGGGGTGAAACCCTGAGGATAGGGCCCTTTCCATCCCCAATCGAGTACATAAAGCCGTCCAGAATTTGGATATGTACTGGCTTCCTCGATCGGATATAATCTTGTCGGGGAGGCCATGATGCTTAAAGATATCTCGGGCAAAGGTTTCTGCCATTTTGGTGGCCGAAGGGAGTCCTGGAAGAGGAGAGAAATGGGCTAGCTTGCTTAGAGAGTCCACTGTCACCATGATACATGTGCATGACTCGGAGTCGGGAAGCTCCACTATGAAGTCCGTGGAGATGAGACCCCACGGGCGAGTCGGCATCTCTGCTTGGGTAAGAAGTCCTAGGGGCTTCCCGGAAGCATATTTGACACTGGCACAAGTAGGGCAGGTCTTTACGTAGTTAAACACGTCTCTCCTGATGTTGGGCCACTGGAACGATCTCGAGATGAGTTCCAACGTACCATTCCCACTTCGGTGTCCACCTAGACGTGAGTCGTGACACCATTTAAGGATTTTCCGGCGCAGTGACCCCTCAGGAATATACCACTTCTTCTTGTAGAAGACCCAGCCGTCTTTGATTTGGAAAGGAGAATCAACGGAAAAAGAGAACTGGGGAGCCTCTTGCGCAACGGCAGCCTTGACCTCCTGAAGGAAAGAACTCACTGTGGCTAAGATCCGATTTCTGTGGAATAACGGCTCAGACTTGACCGCTACCGTTTCCAAGTGGGAATCTTTGCGAGACAAAGCGTCAGCCAGACGGTTGAGAGACCCAGGGATGTACGTGATCTGGAAGTCGTACTGCGAAAACAGGTAGGCCCATCTAGCTTGTCTGGAGTTAGAACATTCCATGTCCTGTAAAGCCTTGAGGTTTTTGTGGTCAGTGCGAATGAGAAACCGATGACGGGCACCCATGAGAAGGTGCCTCCATTCCTCACAAGCCAATTTCATCGCCAACAATTCTTTCTCCAAAACCGAGTAGTTGAGCTGGCTGGGAGAAAGAGTCTTAGAGAGATAGGCGACCGGATGCTCCACCTTGTTGAAAGACTGAAGCAACACTGCTCCTACAGCGATAGCGGAGGCGTCCGTCTCCAGAATAAATGGAAGAGTTTGGTTTGGATGCTGCAGAATCGGGGCAGAGCAGAAGAGGGTTTTTAGATGACAGAAACTTCTTTCTGCTTCAGTAGACCAGGAAAAAGGATAGGCCGTCTTCTTGAGTAGGCGGGTGATGGGAAACACCACCTCTGAAAAGTTCGGAATGAATCTTCGGTAGTAATTTGAAAGACCCAAGAACCTCTGAACCTCCCGGACAGAGGTCGGGGCCGGCCAGCCAAGAATCACTTGCATCTTGTCAGGATCCATGGCGATCCCTTCTTCTGATAGCACGTATCCCAGATAATGTACCGAAGGTACCGCGAAGCTGCACTTCTCCTCTTTGACCAGAAGATGGTTTTCCTTAAGACGCTCCAAAACTCGTCGTACTTGTGCTATGTGTTCTCTCATATTAGGGGAAAAAACCAAGATATCATCTAAATAGATGATGACCGAGATGGAAAGCATGTCGGAGAACATCCGGTCCATGAACCTCTGAAATACCGCAGGGGCGTTCACCAAGCCAAACGGCATTACCTTGTATTCATATAGGCCCAGAGGAGTACGAAACGCAGTTTTCCATTCGTCACCCTTGGCTATCCGCAACAAATGGTAAGCGTTTCGTAGGTCCAGTTTGGTAAAGATTCGAGCACCTTGCACTGCCTCAATAATATCCGTGATTAGGGGCATCGGATACCTGTCACGGACTGTCACTGTATTTAGACCCCTGTAGTCGATGCAAGGTCTAAGATCGGTGGAATCTCTTTTCTTTATAAAAAACAAAGGGGCTCCTGCTGGAGACTTGGAAGGTTGTATGAGACCATTCTCCATGTTGGTATCCAAGTATTTCTGAAGCACTTGTCTCTCGGTCTGAGTGAGGGCGAACATCCTTCCGAATGGCACCAAGGCATGGGGCTCCAGGTCGATAGTGCAGTCCTCTGGCCGATGGGGTGGAAGTCTGGCATGGAGGCACTCCTGAAAAACGTCTGAAAAATCTGAGCAGAAATAGGGTAAAGCATGGATACCTACATGATTATTGGGAAACACCTTGACTGGCTGAAGATCAGCCCGACCTTCCAGAGAACAACAGTTAGTAGCGCAATATGGGGAACTGAAGCTTATTTGGTTCTCGGTCCAATTAATCAGAGGATTGTGTCGTCGGAGCCAGGTAATGCCCAAGATGATGGGAAAATGAGCCGCTCTGATAATATCAAAACTCAGGACTTCCTTATGTTGGTTGATCGTCAAAGTGAGTTCCTCAGTGGTATGGGTGATAGGACCTGAGGACAAAGGCGAGCCGTCTACTCCTTCCACCTTCTGACCTTCTGCCCGGGGAATTCGACGGAGGCCCACCTTGTCAGCCCACACGGTGTCAACAAAGTTCCCTGCCGCGCCACAGTCCAACAGAGCCAGTGTCTCCTCCTGATGGTTTCCGAGGTTGAGTTGTACTGGAATGACCATTAGCCTGGAATCTTCCTTAGACTCGGAAGAGGTCACTGACAGAGAAACATAGGGACGATGGAGATTTCTTAAAGACCCTCGGTCGTTTGTCCCTACTAACGCCGAGGGTAGTCGTTTCCCGACCTCTTGTTTGACAGTTCTGTGCAGTCTCTGAGAAAATGCTGCTCTGATCCGCAGTAGGCACACAGTCCTTTCTCTCTTCTGCGACGTCTTTCAGCAGCGGACAAGGGCGCCCTGGTAGCACCGATCTGCATAGGTTCTTCCGTAATGATGTTAGTAGAGCGACCAGGGAGAACGGGTACAGAGGGGTCTGAGTTATGGCCAGGAGTCCTTTGCTTACGACGTTCAACTCGTCTCTCCTGAAGGCGATACTCGATGTGAAGAGCAGCAGAAAGTAGATCTGTGAAAGTAGGAGAACGAGGAGACCTGGCTAGCTCGTCTTTAATTTCTTCCTTCAGTCCTCTTCTGAAAATGGCATACTGGGCTGTCTCGGGCCATCCGGCCCCGGCTGCTAATGTCTTGAAAGAGGAGATGTATGATAACACGTCTAGCGAGCCTTGCCTGACATCCAACAGGTCTTCGCAGGCTGTAAAGGAGAGCTCTGGTCGTTCGAAGGTGTGCTTGAGAAGATTCTGAAACCCCGGATAGTCCTGCAGAATGGCGTTTCCGCTAGTCACCAGAGGGGTGGCCCAGGAAAGAGCGTTTCCCGTCATGTTGGTTATTAGGAAACCCACCCGGGCCTGATCTGTAGCAAAGGTACGGGGTCTGAACGTAAAGTGAACCAGGCATGCTTCGAGAAACTCCTTTACCTTCTTTGGGGAGCCATCAAATTTCCCCGAGGACAGTGCCATGGGTGGCAATTCCGAGGGAGTAGGTTCCCTAGCCGCAACCATCTGTTTAAGCAAAGCGTTCTCAGTCTTGACCCCTTGTAGCTCTTGGGACATCGCTTGGAATGCCTTCCAGAGCTCTTGGACTTGTTCGTCAGCTGACATCGTGATACTCTTTGGCGTTGCAATCTGTGACTGAAGGGGTACCTTTGACTGTGTTCCCTCCGTACCCACGTTCTCCTCACCTGGGCTTTCCGAGTCGATGGTATCTTGCAGGCCTCGACGTGCCAGGTAGTCTCTCTCTTTCCTCTGGTGCGAGGGCTTGTCACGGAGAGAAGCCACTGTGGCCGCTGGGTGTGAACAGCGGCACAGCGACCCCCTCTCCGGAATCAAACCAGAAAAAGCAGGGAAAAACCCACTAGGGGAAAAAACCCTGATAGGAGGTGCCAAGACTGTTCTCAGAAGGCCAGCAGTCCACCGTAGCGGTCGACCTGGAGAGAGGCGAGGGAAACAGCAGCTGGGAGGTCCGGACTGAAGGTAGAAGTCTTCCGAGAGGCACTGCGGAGGAACACGGGAGCACGGGAGAGAAAACCCCGCGATGACCAGACTCAAGAGCTAGGTGAGAGGACGAGAGGGAGAGAGAGAGAGAGAGAGAGAGAGAGAGAGAGAGAGAGAGAGAGAGAGAGAGAGAGAGAGAGAGAGAGAGAGAGCACGGCAGACGCCGCCTAAAGGGGGTCGGCGGATGGCAAAGGGAAACAAAGTATGGAGGTTACTGGTGACTGGACACCTATGAGAAGTAACCGCGTGGGGGTAAATATTAACCCCTAGTAGAATCCAAAGCGAGGTGCAGAGGAAGAGCGAAGGACCCAGAAACGAAGTAAACAACGGAGAGGGGATTGCAACGCAATGACCTGCCGGGAGGCAGGGATTTTATACTCCCGGCAGCGTTGCGTCTCGCGTTAGGAGCTGCGGCCATAAACACAAAAAAGGGACTAAAGCAACCTTCCCCCATGACCTCTCAAACTCCAACGCGGAAGTAAACGCCAGTCACGGCGATGGCCGCGACTGCGAGTGACATAGGGATGCAAAGATTTTGGAATCCACGTCCAACAGTGCAATG
The DNA here is from genome assembly GCF_040938575.1 of Ambystoma mexicanum. Lineage (NCBI taxonomy): Eukaryota > Metazoa > Chordata > Amphibia > Caudata > Ambystomatidae > Ambystoma > Ambystoma mexicanum. The sequence goes on from NC_090921.1 coordinate 467,640,942, forward strand.
GGTCTGTAATTAGAAGGCTCAGACTTCACCCCCTTCTTAAATAAAGGTGCAATAATAGATGATTTCCAGGAGGAGGAAGCAATATGCATAGATAGAATTTATTTAAATAACTGTGCTACTATTATTCAGCCCATTGGGTCCAGGAACTCTGGAATTGCTGCATTGCATAATCAAACTCCTGATATCCCCTTTGTCGAAGTTTAGATCCCATTCAAAAGACCCATCAATCATTGATCTCTCATTTACCCCAGCTATAAATAATTAGGAAAAATGGCCCGACAGATGGTTTCCAAAATATGGTTTTCCTGGACTACATACTGAATTGAGGAGACAGAATTAGTACATTTCCAAAAATCAATATCATATTTCCTTATTTCCTAGGGAGTGCTTTCAACATGGATTTCCTGTCCTTCTCAAGCATCCTTGTACAAATAGCCTTTATACTGTTTTAATGCTGTTGCTGTTTCATAGTTCTAGTACACATTGCGCAACGCATTAGCCTTCTCGCGGGGGGAGGCAAGCAAGCTCTGCTTGACTAACCTCAGCCTAGATTGTATGGACTTTTTAAAATCCTGTACTTCCCTATTAAAACAATGGGGGCATCTCAAAGCTGTTTTATTTATTTAATACTTTGAACCAAGATACTTTAAACACATTTTTATTGTGTTTAAATAATAAATAATGTTTTATTGTGTTTAAATAATTTTATAAAATTCTCGCTGGGAAACAACATGTGTTTGGGGCTGAGCTGTGGCACTGCCCATTCTCAATTGTAACCTCCTATTAAAACTCTCAATATTCCTCTGGGTCCAGCGTACAATATGAAGCCCCTTATTCACCGTGAGAGCTGGTGGCCAGAAGTCCCGGGCAGGTAAATGAAAGGAGGCAAGCTTAGCAAAAAGAATGTTATGGTCACTAGCTTCTGTTGGGAGAATTTCAAACCCCTGGCATTACTCAAAAATGGACTCAGAAGCAAACAAATTATCAATAGTGGATTTAGAGCCGTTACTATGCCAAGTAGCAGGTCCCTATAAATTGCCCTCAGTATTACAATTGAAACAGAAGAGGGACCATATTTCACTTAGTTCTGAGCTGATAGGCCAATTGCCTTACCCCCCTTTTTACCTTTCCTTCAAAACATTAAAATCACCAACACGAATAACATACTCATTCTCGTATTTCCCCACCCAGTTTTCCGAGATCCAAGCCAAATATGACAGAAATAATCCCAACTTCTGTACAAAATGGTTAAAATATCCATTGATCATTAGCAAATTAAGCAACCCTTGCAGAAGCAGATCATGGACTGCCAGAATGCCACTCATATAATTATCAAAAACTGCAAACCTCTCAGCCCAAACAGAATTGACCACCATTAAGAGAGCCCCCTGTGGCTGCCCCAATTTCCCTCTCCTGGCCCTTTGTAGGACACACCCAAACCCTTCAAAAGTGGCTTGCTGTAGAAGCCACGTTTCTTTTAACACTATGATGTCATGAGTTCTTAAATGTGTACAAATATCAGCATTGTTCAGCAAGTTATGCTTGCTTATGCTAGCCCTCATTATTCCAAGAAGCGAGTTTCACTAGAGTTTCTTTGCTAAAAACCCAGCGTCGGTTTAGCCACTGACGACCCATCTCCAGTTAATAGACCTGGGAGCCATGCCCAATTTTGAGCAACATTTTCCTCTTCATCTTGAATGCTGATAAGCCTAAAGGACCAGTCTTGACCAACCTCCCGGGAACACATAGGCTTGTCCGGGGAGTGGCCTGGGGTGGCACGTGCTACCACTGGAATCTGATTGGCCACCCCATTATGCAGACGCGTGCGTGTATGGATGTGTGTGTGTGCGTGTAAGTGTGTGTGCTTCTACTTCATACCACCCCTGCATAAGTTAGTACCCCACTTGGGCCACCCCAGTCAAAAGAGTCTGGGCACGCCACTGCAGGAACCGGATATATGCAACCACCCTGATGTTATTAAACCAGAAATGTCAGTCAAAGCGCCTACAATAACCGCCCGGATATTAGAGCAGTTAAATTAAGAAATGTCAAATTCTTTTCTCCTAATGTCTTCCGCAGCTGAAAATAAAGATACTCGTACCATCCGAGATGGAATACTTATTACTACAATAAGGGTATGGAGTCGATGATGAAATCAACCTGGGCCAAATCACCTGTTTCATAGTAAAATTAGGGAGACCCACACACCTTTTGCTGCTTTAGTTCCATGCCCCTTTGTCCTCTCTCTGCCATGGCAGGTCCTTTCTTAGTAAACATGAAAGAAGGAGTTTACAGGCCGGAGATAAGCCCTCAGTCTAGAGTGCTCTTTTTCATTGTGGCATACAAATATATGGTTTTACTGCAGTATCTTTTTGAATAAACCTTCTTGGAACATAGAGTTGTGGAAATATCGACACTGTTTTTGTGAAATCAATTTTATCTGTGAGCTCATTCTTTCAGAAATAAATGGTGGGTCGTAACCATGATGGTGGACCACATTTATTCCAATTACCATGGAAAAATAATCTCCTTTCTGATGCATACATTTTTTCCGTTTGATGCCCAGGAGCAGACGTTGAACACAGAAATTAGCAGATGGGGTGTTCAGCAATTTTATGATGGGTGGATTACCAGTGGCCTTTTCATCCTTATGGTAGTGTTGAAATTGATTTCTAAAAATACATGGATTCTCTATGACACGAAGATGACTAGGTGATGGATAACCTAAGAGCGCAAGGACCAATGTTTGCCAATAAAATATATGCTGCGTGTCATATGGTCACCTTGTACCATAGGTGAATTTGTGGTAAGCCCTTTAAATGCCTCAATCTATAATCAATTGAAGAGGTGGGCTGGTGAGCTATACTGTGAATCACATGTGTCAAAGTTCTGTGTTTGAGCAGTAGAATAGCTTTTGAAGGCCCTTGCTGCAATAGGAGTCACAAAGCAAGGAGCAGTGATAATATTAAAACTGATGACTATGATTCATAAGTATGTCCATTTAGGATAGTGGTTGCAATCCAAGTCTTGGAAGCCAAGGAAATGAATAGATATTTGTTCCTACTTCACAGAACTGAATAGAAGTAATTAGGTTCCATGATGGAGAGAATTTAGGGGGGTAAATGAAACTCCAATTGAAGGTCCAATCGTAAACATGTTTTTTGTAACCTTGCTAAATGGTTTGCACTAGCACAGGTTATATGTACATCAATTTGCTTTCAGCTGATCATTACTTGTCATACAGAAATGTTTCTATTACTTGGGGCATCACCATTTTAATTTTTAGCTTGCAAACAATAAAGGCTGCATTCAATCCATGTTATCCCGCAGTAAGCCTTACCATGTCTGCCTTAGCCATTTTTTTTCAACAGGAAAAGCATTAATATCCATGAGTTTTGTTGGAGCATTTTAGGCTGTACTCATCCTGCTTCGCTACGAAGCACTGTTATTACTATTCCAGCTAATAGTTCTTAATTGATCATCGTCAGAAGGATGTAAAGCTGAGTCAGTCCTGCCACAGGATTCAAACTTGCGAAGCACAGGCAGGCGTCTTGTGAGAGGCAAGCATTTAACTCATGAGCTGTCTACCCAGGTTGTCCAGCTCTTCAGTGAAGAAGTTAGGGAGGTTGCCACAATCCGTATATATCAGTCAATTAGAGAACACATTGTACTTAGGAAGCCAACCGTGACCAACACTTTGTAAACATTCAAATACATAATGTCTTTAATACCTTACCTGCTTCTTCAGTAGATCCCGGATTTCCTTCAGAACTATATTTGATTCCCTCATTTGTGAAAGCATTTGTGTTTCGGCATGTCCTGCTAATAAAAAAATACGTACCACAATTAAAAGAATTACACATCAAATGTTGTCAAATATAGCAAGATATACATGTCTTTATTAACGATTTTTTCAAATATAAAGTTGTTTTTTCACTTCTGGTGTCTTCAACTGATCTGTGTTGAAATTATGGTATCAATTATTACCCTCTCACATATTCCTTACTCTGTGTTTCTCCGTGCTGGTGAAGGTCCAATGGATGCTTGAGAAAATTAAGATGGCCTTTTGGATTTTCCCAAAAGGGTATTTCTTCCTCTGCACTGAAAATTAATGACTTTGGACAACTATTATAACAGTCTGCTAGACCACTAGGAACACAATGTAATTTAATGTTATAGTTTTGATTAAGCAGTCAGAAAATAATACAAATGTTCATATTTCAAGAGGTAGCCTCTATTTGTATTGACTGTTTTAAAAAGATAGAAAAATGTAATGGAAACAATAAACATTTTCTTCTGAACTGGGGCTAAACCATTATGACCAAATTGATATTGCTTGCATGCAAATCAGACCAGGTAGTACAACTTGCTAGTTGTGCCACTGGACAGTGTCTTCACCTCAGTGATGATGTCCAATAAGGCAGCAACACATCTGTATCTGCTTGTTCTACCAGGCAGCGGAGCCATGTCTTTGATTTTTGGGCTGAACTGCTCCAACAATTATGGCACATTCAACATTCATGGCCAGATGGATTTCTGAATGGTATGCTAAAGCTCTATCTTGCAGACAATAACTTCAGATCCAGGGTACAAGCCCTTATGTCATCTGGATGGTGGAAACACCATACTGAACAGGCAACCAACCTTCCCTCTGGCACTGATGGGATGCACCTGCCACATCATGGGCTGCCTCGTCAAACTCTCTGTGAATTTGACCACATTACACCTATACGAATCCAACTACATCATTGCCCCTACTAACATCCATCACCTTCAAGACTAGATGTGTCATTTTGAAAGCCGTTTCCTCACCTGCTCCCTCCTATGTAACGGACAAGGTCACCATCTCTTATGGGCAACCCTCCACAAGAAGCCATGACCTGACCAGATTAGAGCTCTGAAAAGGCAAAAAAGAAAAAACTGGAAAAAGGCTTTCTTGATATATGTCTCCAAGCTGTGGAACCATATACCTTTCACCATGATCCTAGCACCCACCCTCAAGCAATTCGGAAAAAATCTCAAGCACTTCCTTTACACACAATAGACATGGCTGATCTCACGTCCTTTCCCCCCTCCCCTCACCCGGTCGATACCACCTTACCCCTGATTACTGCTTCTGTTGCTTGACTGCAATGCAGCACAGGCCTGAAGTAACGGTTCCATGTGATAATATCAGATGGAAAAAGTCACCAGGTAGTCGACTTTTTTTCCTGACTCCTAAAATACTTTCCCCAAATATTCTAGGAGAAGTACAATTTTATATTATAAGCTCCAATCCTAGTATATTTGGGGAAGTGTTTGACTTTTCTTTAATGTCACCCCCCTGGTGGCCATTTCCCAGGCGACTTTATCACTGAACACCAAAGTAACTTGTGCCCCTTTCTTGTGTTCCTGTTATGTTAAAATCGTTTATAAAGCGCACTTACACCATAAGGTATCATGTTATGTTATGTTACCTTCACTTATAAAGCGCACGGTCGCCCGAAGGCATCATGGCGCTGATGAGGAAGCTACCGAGCAGGAAGAACAATAGTAGGCAGGGAGCTAAAAAAGAGTTGTTTTCAGGGCTTTCCTGAAAGCCAGGTGGTTAGAGGTAGACTTGAGTGGCGGTGGGAGGGTGTTCCACAACCTGGCCGCAGCGATGGAAAAAGCTCTGCCACCGAGTCTTTCCCGGTGCTAGACCGGCAGAAAAACAAGAGAACAACTGATGAGGATCTAAAACAGATGAGTTTTAAGAGACCGACGAAAAGCCAAATGATCAGAAATGGTTTGCAGGGAATGAGGGAGAGCATTCCAGGCCTTAACTACCATAACCCATAACTGAAGGAACGTCCGCCCACACAGGGCAGCCTAAACCGAGGGACGTAGACCAGAAGAGCAGACTGAGAGCGGAGGAGGCGCGAAGGAACATACATCGGAAACTTCACCTGAAGATACTTTGTGCCTACTTTGTAAAAAGCCTGGTGAGCAGTGCATAAAGATTTAAAAAGCACACGTTTTTCAACAGGAAGCCAGTGGAGCTGTTAAAGTAAGGGAGACATATGAACCCCCCTTGGACGGTAAAGAATCTACCTGGATGCAGCATTCTGAAGAAGCTGGAGCCGGTATGGGAGATAGCAAGGTTGGCCAAGATAGAGCGAGTTACAGTAATCTACTGTACTAAGTGCAAGAGCTGCTACAACCGGAGCTTGAAGCTGAACCGGGATAAAAGGGAGAACTTTCCACAGAATGTTTAACTTAAAGTGGCCATCCTTACAAATCTACGCAACCTGATCCTCCATAGAGAGATATGGAACAATTGTTTTACAGTTCTCTGCTGCTTTGTGATTATAGGTCCATGTTGAATAGATATACCAACAAACAAACAAAAAAGAAAATTAATATTATGATAGAAAGCTTCTATGCTGTACAAAATCATGGATGATGCACCCTTATAATTGCATAGTCAAGCAAAAAAGTATGCCTTGCTGACCGGAGATATTTCCCAAATGTGCAACACAAAACTGTAGTGGGATTTGTTTTTTAATATGTCATTTAGAACACAGAAAACACCTATAGAATGGGAAAACCAATGCATTGTGTTACTCTGAAATTCATGCAGCATATGCATTCTATGGATACACATTCCAAAGTGGCATTATATAAGAATGTAATTATGCCACCATTGGCGCTCTGAAATGGCAAATGGATGGCATATGCTGATGATACGATCCTATTGGATTACATGCCAATAGGACTTCAACATTCTATTGCAGCACCTGCCATATATGTTTCTCGTAATAAAAGGAAAATTAACACCAGGAAAACAAAGGTCATGACATTCAGCAAAAGGCATCAAGATAGTACATTTTGCTAGAGGCTAGACACAGAGACTTTGGAAGTTGTCAAAAGCTATATCTATCTGGGCATTTCCATGACATCGTCCTCGAATAGCTTCAGCGTTGGAAATGATGTCTCTTGTAAAGAGATGAAAAGATGGGGGTAATCAAGAGCTGCATCATCCAAAGCAGGGGAGTAGAATATAGAAGGCACTATTGAACTCTACAGTCTGGGAATCGTCCCATGCCTTTTATATGCTTTTGAGACCCTCCACTCTAATAAGATAAACTGGCTAGAAAAACTGGAGGGTAAATTAATACGCTCCATTCTGGGAGTCCTTCCATGTTCTGTCAGTGGAGGCTTTATGCTGTGAACTGGTCACCACATCTCTGCGGATGATGTGGTTGATACATACAACAGAATGTTATGTTACCCTTAGGAGGCCAGAAACTGAAGATATATATCTTATGCAAATGTTCACCAAGGATAGTGGTCAATATATTCAGAATCTCTTATACCAAGACTTGTAAAATATGGTGGCCATGTTCCTGGATGGAATAGACATGTTACCACCGACAGGGATAAACTACCCATTCTTCTCTGAAGATTTGAAAAAGAAAGCCCTAATATGGGACTGCTTGCAAAATATAGATACATTAGGATCCAAGAAGATATATAAAGAATTCTCAATCCAGGGTTTACGCCCTGGTTCTCCTTGCTCCTATTTATTAAAATTAAGCCATGTAAGTGATTTCAATCTGGCACTCACCCAAGTCAAAGCCCAGCATATAGTGCACAACTGAAATCCTTATTTATTTTTGTCTAAAAGTTCAATATTCTGAACGATGTACCACTCATATTACACCCTTCTCCTGGAACCCCCCCCCCTCCACCCCCCCGGTCACACTGAACCAGGAATCAGGCTGGTTTGCAAAGGTAAATATTTATTTATGTATTTAAGATTTAATCACAAGATGTTTTAATATATAAACAACAATCACCAATGGGGTGAGAGAACACTGAATAATATATTTGATACATGAGGAGTAAGTAATGAGAAAACAATGTCAGAAAATAATACCTTTGTGTTGGTTCAGATCAGATAGCACTGTGCTTAGCAGTTCCCTCTGCAACACTCCTCAACCCCCCAAAAGGCAATGTAAAGAGATAGGAGGAGAGAGCAGGTATTCAGATCAAACAGTGTCTCACTTCCCCCTGCCCTCCTTACACAGAAAGATAAAAACGAAGTGGGCTCTTCAACCGTCAGGATGACTTTTAAAGTGACTGAGCAAGAACTCTAAATGTGTGGAAAAATGCTTAAATTATTCTAAATTCCTACGGGAGCCGCTTTGAACAGTTGCACAGAAGCACAATCAATGATTTGGTCAGCAGAAAAGAATGGAAATCTTAAGGTCCCAATCGGAAGCAGTTTAGAGCTATTTCACACGTGTAAACATTTCTCAAAATGAACATTTGTGGCAAACTTTTCATTGCGCAATATTCGTGATAACGGGAGAATCACACTGAGTTGCAGTTGGGTTATATGGATAGCTATGGATGTTGGGTATAAGTAGGAGTTGAAATAATTTTGTTTCTATCACAAAAACTGAGGGAGTTATGGAGGTTTTAGTAAAGGTCGTTTTTGTAAAATAGGCGCAAATTGAAGCCAGAAATGCACTTTCGAAAATGACAAATGGGTTTGCTTACACTAGGGGATGACTATGAAGAAACGAATATCACAAAGGAATGTTACAGCCACTGGATCAGGGTGACCCACCTGATAAGGAAACTCGACTTCTCCAGATGAGAAAAGGGTCAGCGCAAAGATAGTTCTAACAACACTGGTTCTGAAGGAAACGTAGGATGGGTTGGAAAGGGATAAGACAAGGCAACGATACTCCTAACAATACTGGTTCTGAATGAAAGATAGGATGGTTCTGAAATAGGGATAAGACTATGCAAAGTCCATATGCTATGGGACACAATTCTTCCTATTTATACTCACTGGATAAGTTTTTAAATTAGACTGTCAGTTCTGGTCACGGATTGGGTCTGGTCTAGAAAATACAGCACCTCAGGCACAGGACTGGATCCTCTAGGCCGGTCGCTGGATTGGCACAGAATCTGCTCTCCTGGTCTGTGGGTAATTGGATCAGCTGGATGGTGAGTTCCTCAGGCAAGCCTAGTGGTGGCAAGCCAGAGAATTTCTGGATACTGGTTCAAAATGGCCTTCTCACACCACACAGCGGTTTACTCAGTGGGGAGAATAAATTTGAGGATTGGGGCCTTGTTGGAAATCAATAGTCTGTATTGCTGGCAAGAGATTTGGCATCTGGAAGAATATTTAAAGCTGGATGTAGGAAGCTGGATCAGAGTGTTTTTCCGGAATCAGGAAGGTGGCTGGATTTGTGGGTCCCTATGTGCTCTCAGCTGTCTCTATTAATGCCTTAAAACTTACATCACAATGGGGTGTATGGGCCGGCTTAGCTAAGCTTTCCCCTGTGAAAGGTGATTGGGTCAGATTCTACTCTCTGCCTTGATAGGAGGAGAGAAACAGAGTGTCATCTTTATGGTATAATTTTATGATGCTGAGAATCCACCCGTAGCCACTGGAACACAAAGTCTAATTTTGGCAAAATACATATTTACACATTTCCAACCTCTATAAAAATCACACACACAGATTGCATATTTTATGGAGTATCTGCTCATCCAAATCTCGCAGCTGTAGGATCTGGTATCAACTTTCTACAGAATTTCACCCTTTTCGCTATGAACACAATTTCCAATTTTTCTGTATATTTCCACAAGTGTGCGTGTTTAACATAGGGATATGCTTGTAAATTTTCACAATTCTAACAGCAATACATTTTGTGTAAAATCACATATCTTGCCATTCCTGTCCAGAACATGTCACACAGTTCTGCCGCCTCTTCACACGTGCAGTCAGAAATTAAATGAACTCTGTCATTTTTATATTTTTCACCATTTTGAATAGCAAGTTATAAGTATTTTAAAAAGTGTTCTTTGTTCATGTTTAGCAACAGATGGTTGCTTGGCTCCGCCTCTTTTTATCTCCATTCAGTCCAGGAGCATGCTCCTCCTTGTTTGTTCCTCCCAGAGGCCATTTACGACCCTCTTCACACTTCTAGTTTCCTGAGCTGCAGCTTGTCATTGTTCCTTTGCTCTCTGTAACAGATTCTGCCCTACCATGCAATTAACTCCCTGTGAGTTTCTGCTGAGGGGAAGGCCACCCCTCTGGGAAAAAACCTGCTTTCCCAGTTTTTTTCAACTTCAGCCAAGCTAATTACTTCTTAAACCTAACAAAACCCACATTTGTTGCATCACAAACAAATACATTTCTTTCTTGGCCTTAAAATATGTGGAATCAAAAACACAACTAAAATCTGTATTCCTTTTTGGCAACAATCCTTTTTATGTTTGCTAATTCAGCAGACTTTTGAGTTTTAGGTCATTTTAAAGCTGCCTTAGTACTCCTCTGACAGCTGTCATTCAGGTCGCCCCGGGTACTGCACCCAGATTTTGGCATAGACGCTGTCAGTTTTCACAATGTTTCATTTGATACATGGATTGTAGCACCAGGCAAGATTGTGAATGTTGAAAGTGTTGTGTCATAGGCATTTTGGAGTTTTTGGCAACAAAACAAATGTCATTTGTAGGCAGACATTTGGGTTTCATTTGCAAAGTGCTGCTTCTCTCTGTGCACTCTGTTTGCTGGTCATGGAGCCCACTGGCACCTTTTCTGCAGGGTGTGCTCTATTCCCCCTGCACATGCACCATGGAGGGCAGGTTGCGCATCCTTCTTTTTGTGTGCTGAAGCACACGGTTTTTGTAGGTTTTTGGCACATAAAAGGGTTTTGCCATCATTGTTGCTGTTTCTTTCCCCATAACTGGCAGGGTGATGCCGCATAGCGGAGTGGGTCAATACATCCAACAGCCACAGAGAAGAAAAACACCTTATTAGTTACTTGATCCTTAATATCCTCCCCACTTTGGACTATTTTGGAGTTTGGAAGTGCATGAAAAGGGAAGAAAGACTGTGCTGACTTTGTGGCCATAAAAATTGAGGCAAGCAGACATATTCTCACTCGATGTACTAAGTTATACGAAAAATATAGGACGGGCTATGGAAGATTTGTTTCTACCTCTTAAGAACATAAGTCTGACCAGCTTTGGAGTACTTTGGAAAAGAGTCATTGGTCATCGCTATAGCACAATCCCATGTCTGATGGGAATGTATTAAAATTATTGAGAATGTGAGATTAAATTATGTTGGATCTTTAGATGCCTTGTGGGACTGATATTGGTCTTGGCTCCTTTGGTAGAGAAGTAGCAAGTAAATTGGTAAATTAAATTGGAAAATGTTTCGTTTTAGTTAAGGCATGTGTTCATTTGCAATCATGTATTATATGTAGAGTTTTTTATTTTTTTTAATTGTCATATAGTGAAATGATGTTTATTTTTGATGTGTAGTGTTTAAGGTTGGAAATGACTTACCAATACACTTAATCAAAAATAGAAAAATGGCACGTTTTATGCACACATACTGTAAATACATATAGTGACTGGGTCTTTTATCCAAAAAACCCTAGATAGATCCTAGTGCCACTGGACCAATCCCTCCATCAGCACCTATAAGTATTGTCGTCTTTTCAATTAATATAGTTATTAGACATGGCTATAGTCAAAAGAACTCTCTATCAGAAGAAATATCAACACTTCAAAAAATTCCAGCCAGAGTTTGGATCCCAATGCTGGTGTAAATGAATGTGAATTTTGAAAATAAGCATCTATACTGTAGCGGGATAAGATGTTTCACTTGTTTAGAAATGTGCCTTGTTAGTGGTGGATGCTTGGTTGCAGATCCACTAATCGCCAACTGATGTCATGTGCATGAAAGAGGGGTGAGGAACTTTGACTAAGTACTGAATCTCAAACATTCTATGCTATGTGTATCCTTCCACAGGCAAAGTACTGTGTTTAAAACTGATCCACAAAACATGGAATATTGTGCATATTCATGCTCCTTGCGGCAGGAAAAGCAGTGCCTGCCCTTATTAAGTGCGTTGGTGTGAGAAGTCGTGATACTTTTTTCACTAAGTGGGCTTGAAATATCAAAACATATCACACCATAAAATATGATCTAGTTATATTTAACAAAGCTGAACTGATCACACAGTGGAAGAGTCCATATATATATGCTTAACATATCATGTTTAATATGTTCAATCAAAACACTAATGTGGGATTAAAGAAGGGGTGTGTTCTTTCACCCCTGCTTTTCTATATTTATATTTCTGACATGCCAGACAATCTAAGACCGGGACACTCTTTTCCTCCCAAAATAGCTCGACAACACATAATACAGCGGATGGGTTATGCAGACGACGTGGTGTTACTTGATCACACAATGAGAGGCATGAAGAGGACCTTAAATCTGTTAATGGATTACTCAAGGGAAAATAATTTGCTAATAAATTAAAACAAAAAAAGTCATCCTATGTAAAAAGTCCACACATTAATCTGCTGTTAAATGGAAAATGCAAGATATGAACGTTGAAAGCACGGTATCTCATTATCTCTCGACCTCTTACTGAATGTAGCTTAGTGGCTTTATACTGTAAAAATTGTAACCCTCACGTTTATTCCTTAAATTCTATAAAATCTTATATTTTTGGGATGCATTGCTTAGGTAGCAATAAACTTTTCTTCTTACTAAATGTGACAGAGATATGCTTAGAAATTTAAGATAGCAATTTGAATCATGAAAACATGAAAATGATCCACTATTATTATAATTATTCTTTTATAACGCGCTTAATGCCGGAGACCAGTTTCTAAGCACGAGACCGGGATTCAAACCTGTGTTGCTATGCAAGGTCTTGCTCACGCTGGCACTGAGCTATCCTCCTGCCACTTAAACGTATCACAGCATAGGAGAATATTCTCTATTTTTAACAGATCACGCCGGGGAACATTGCATAGATATGCCTAACATATCAAAATATCTAACGGCAAACATTGTTTTATAGCTATGTTTAAAATATCTAGACCAATCACATTATAGAACATTGCACACAAGTGCTTAACGACCCACCATAGAACATTCCATGTACATGCTTAACAAATCCAACAGACCCTACAATAAAACTGTCATATGTAGCTAAACATATGCAAACAGATCACACCATAGAACATTACATGGATATAAGTAATACAGCCAAGCAAATGATAGGACACAGATGTGGGCTAAACACATACATATATGACACATTAGAACATTCCATGTGTATGAATAACATACTGAAACAAGCAATACCATAGAACGTTCCATAGGTATACTTCAAATAGCCAAGCAGATCCTACTGAAGAACTTTCCTTTGGTACATGTAACATATCCAAATAAATGACACTGTACTGCATTCCACGGTGATGATTACCGTATCTAAATATATTGCAGCAAACCATATTCTATCAGTATTCTTAAAATATACAAACAGATCACATTGCAGATGAAGGCATCGATGTGCTTCGCATATGCAAGCAGATCACGCAGTCGAACATTCCCCGGGTACTACAGGCATGCAAACACAACACACGATACATACGGAATCTAAGCAAACTCTAACAGAACACAATGCACAATCCCACCCAGCGAAGCTAAGCTCCCCAGAACATGGCGGCTGCGATGCCAGGCACATGCAAGCAGAACATGCCAAGCAACTGACAGTGTAGCCAAGCACTATTTCACATATGGGATTCGCCTGGGCAGGTTATTCCTATCTGGGCAGAACTAACTGCAGACCAACCCTTCTGGGCTTTACACATGCCCGAATATAAACTACTGTAGCGCTTGCCTAAGTCTTCTAGCCATAGTCAAACACATGGCCAGGTGAGATGAGCATAGCCCTGCCGGACGCTCCCCTCCCTGCCGTTCTGCTCTTAGCAGTAAATAACAATCGTTCGTGGGCTATGAAATGTTACCACTGAAGCATTCACCAGTAGTCGGTCATCGATGTACCGTATTTCCTTAAAACATTTTAAAGCACACCGAATGCTTTTTTTTTTAAAAAAACAGGCATTCTTAGAACTACTTTTCGATCCCCCACCTGCCCCCATTAGGGCCTTAAGTATGCGTAATTTTAAATGAGCTACCCGTTCACAGCGCTGAAGCGTGTCTGCTCTTTTCCTGGACACCTCCTGTTTTACTATTTTGTGAATGTAATGCCTTGCTGTTGGCAAGGCATCCCTGCGCGCCGCGGTGTGCTTTCCTGCAGACGTGGGCTCCAAGCTATTTTATCGGTGTTATTTAAACAGACGGCTATTCCGAAAGAATGTCCCTAGCATCCTTACCCCGTCCACTCGGCTGCTGACTTGAAGCACAATAAAAAGTCAAAAAGGTAACAGCCCAAAAAAAGAAGAACATTTTGGAATGGCTGGACACTGGAGGCTTCGATCTGTGTCGAGTTCTTCCCCGGACCTGTGTCAGTTCAGCTCTCCTCGCTGGTCGCTCGCATGTGCAATGGGTGCAGTTTATGAACTCACTCTGTTTCCCCTCTCGGTTTTATCCTCTGATGCTGAGGAGGGAGGGCGCTCGTCACAACTTGGCTGCTGGTTCGGAGAGTGTAAAAGTTCCAGAAATAAACAATACGCTAAAGGCATCACCCATGGGATGCAGTTAGCACACGTTTCTGGGGTGCAATAAATTCGCCGTTTGTCCAAGGTGAAGGGAGCATAGGGAAAAGGCTCTGATTGCAGGGGGGATATTCATCACACTGAGTCCTACTCTCCCTCGTCACCTTCTTTACATTCTTTGTTTTCTTTTTCTTTTACTTTTTTTTAGCAAGGGACTTCGCCCCCCAACCCCATCTTCCGGTTTCCCTTCTCTTGTGCGCTCTTAAATAGCACCCAGGAGCATTGTTCCAGTCCTAACGTATCCCATCTGTGGACCACTGCGGCTCATTGTCCTGAACCCTGTGGGGCGGGTGAAGGTGACGAGGAAGAGTAGGACTTGGTGTAATGAAGATGACCCCCTTTAATCAAGGCATTACCTCTTTCCTATCACCTATTTTACCATGCAAACCACACCCACGCGATTCATAAGGAGCGGCTTCTCCAACTCCAGGCCTCGAGGGCCGAATCCATGCTAACCCGTCAAATTGCAACAACAGGACACAAAGCATTGTGGGACTGCTGATAACACACATTAATTGGGTACCCTGCAAACAAGCACAAAAACAAATACACTGCTTTCAGAGAGATGGATGGCAGTGCTGATGACAGAAGCCACTCCCTGAATGAAGGGTCACACAGACCCAGACCTCCCTTAAGCGGTAATATGACTAGAATGTGCGAGCCTAGGCACATGGGGCCTCATGGAATGCAATCCCCCTTGTCTCGGTTCAGGTTGCCACCATAGCTCTGGCAGATCAACCCTGTACCAAAGGGGGAAGGAGTGCCTCAGCCCTTGCATATGCTTCCACAATGGCCGCTCGAACCTATTTGCTCAAGGTGGAGGAGGACAGAAGTGCCCCAATAGACGCCATGCCAAATGTGATGGAGAGAGAGTCACATACCCTTAATGGAGAAACCCTTCTCAGGTATATGAGGACAGCCCTACGTTCCCATGGGCCCTCTTAAATGTGCTATGGTCAATGCCCGCTCCTTACCTGCACATGCCCTTGACATCCATGACACCATTATTAATGATAACCTCGACCTCCTCTTTCTCATCGAAAGTGACTCATCGGGCCCATCCCTCTCCCTAGCTATTCCAGTAGGCTACACTATCTTTAGACTAGATCGCCCCCTCCAAAGAGATGGAGGGGTTACCCTTATCGCAAAAGAGTCTCTCTCAATCAAGAAAATTGACAAGGAACTCGACCAAAAGTCGGATTACCTCCTACTCAAACTTAGCCCCACACCTAACTGTACCATTTCTCTCCACGTGGTCTATCGGCCTCCTGGGCCAGTCTCTGACTTCCATGAATCCTTGATCCTCTCTCTATCGGATAATCTAACAAATACATCTAAAGCCCTGCTCCTAGGTGATCTAAACCTGGGCCTCAATGACCCCAAAGATTCACATGCCTTAAACAAAGCCCTATCGACTCTAAGGTTCTCTCAAGAAGTCGCCTCACCCACCCACATAAAAGGTTGCACGCTGGACTGGATCAGCCAGCACAACTGCCACATCAGAATCACTGGCATTACACCCCTACCCTGGTCCAGTGTTCGAAGTGTACGAAAAGAAGTAGTGGAACTATGTTCCTTGATGGCCTGCACCCACTCCCCACAAACCGCTTCACCACGCCCCTCCCACGCACAATACAAACCCCGAAACACATTTGCCTGCTGTTTAAGGCAACTTTCAGTTCAGTGCATTGAAAGTGCAAGTTTAAACCTCTTCTAACACTTTTATTTTAAAACAAAACCATTCCGGAATGGTTTCTTTTTAAAATAAAAGTATAGGAGGTGTAAAATGTAATTTAAAAAAGTAGAGGAGCACCGCTCCCAACCGCTCCCGCTCACTTCGACCACTGCCCTTGTCTGACCACCACTATATCCAATTCAACCTTATGACCTCCAAAGGGCCCCCCAAGATAGTGGCCCCACTCCCTTCATCTAGGAGTGCCCGCCAGCTGACCAAAGAAAGGATCGCTCCTCACCTCGTCGTGCCTGCACTCCTACCTCCTTTCTCCCATGACCCTGAAACACTCCCAAGTGCATTTAAAAACGCCATCTCCTAAGCTGTCGAGGCCATTGTCCCGCTCACTCTGAGGAAAGCCAAAAAAGTAAAACACTCAAACGCATGGTTCTCCCAGGACCTTCTTAACATGCGCTCTAGAAAAAGACTAGCACTCTCCTTATGGAAAGCTAAACCCAACGACTGTTCCAAAGCCGACTTCAAGGCTATCTCTAAGGAGTACAAATCTGCCATAATAAAGGCAAAAGCGGCCTCCTTCAATGACAGGATAGCAAATGCAAAATCAAGGACAAAAGACATTTTTGCAATCTTTAGAGAGCTGGTAAATCCTGCCCCTCCACCACCCGCTCTTGTTAAAGACACTAGTTGGTGTGACAGAATCCAAACTGCCATGCTGAATACACTCAACACATTGCAAGATAAAATTATAACCCATCAAAAGGCTCTATCCAACCTATTATCCAACCTTCACTGTAACCCCTCTACTGCTATGGCCACCACTGCTAAGAATGAATATCCACCCTTTGAATTCAAAGACATGAGTGAACCGGAAGTCATCGCCCTTCTCAATGCAATCAAACCATCCAATTGCAAGGGGGATGTCTGCCCGGCCCAGCTCATCAAGGATTGCGCCACTACTCTTGCCCCCTTCCTCACTGCCTTTATCAATGCCTCCTTCCAGGCGGTCCATGTTCCGACAAGCCTTAAGGAAGGCTGGGTACGCCCTCTCCTTAAGAAACCTTCCCTTGACCCCCTCGGTCCCAGTGAATTATAGACCCATCACGACTGTTCCCTTTTTACAAAAAATCTTGGAGAAAGCAACCTACCTACAAGTCCAAAAATTCCTCGAAGACAACCATCTCCTTGGCGAAACTGCCCTTCTTGATTTGAAAAATCAAATTGATGACCTCCGAGATATGGGCAAACCTGCGCTCCTCCTGCTCCTTGACCTCTCCGCTGCTTTTGATTTGGTGGATCACAAGACATTATGCCAACATCTCACCACTGCGGCTAACTTCTCCCCCAGGGCTTGTGCTTGGATTGCCTCATTTCTACAAGACAGGGCTATGAAAGTCTTTTCTGACACCGCCTCTGCCACCCCCAATCTACTGAAATGCGGACTCCCACAAGGGTCATGCATTGCTCCTACCCTCTATAACTTATTCACAAGGCCACTATTCACACTGCTAGACGCCCTGGGCATCTCGTACACTAATTACGCTGATGACACCCAGGTGCTCATCCCCCTCTCGGGTGACTACCAGTCAGACATGAACACCTTCAACTCTACCTATTCAACTATCCAATCTTGGATGGCTCAGAACTGGCTCTGCCTAAACACAGAGAAAACTGAACTGCTCCTAATCGGGTCTCCTGCCACCCTGGGCAAATTGGGCAAACAGTACAGCTCCTTCACTATTGACAACACCAATATCATGGTGTCTCAAACCGTCAAGACCCTTGGCATTTATCTCAACTCCAATCTCAACATGGATAGACAGGTAAACACTGTTGCCTCATCCTCAGCGTACTACTCTAAATTGCCCAATGGAGCAAGACCATTCCTCTCTCCAACTCAACTGCCTTACCATTGCTAGGGCACTAATTGGGTCTCATTTGGATTATTGCAACGCTCTCTTCGTAGGGACCTCCAGTAAGAACATTGCCAAACTGCAACTGGTACAAAATAATGCCCTCAGGGCGGCCACCGGGATCCCCAAGAGGGACCACATCTCACAGGTGCGCAAGGAAGTTCATTGCCCAGTAAGAGAGAGAATTGTTTTTAAAACCCTTGCCCTCGCACACAAATGCCTTCATGCATTAGCACCACCCTACTTGGTCCAAAGAATAGTTAAATCCAATTCAACCAGGCCCACCAGGACTGCCTACGTCAACAGGATCTCCCTGCCCAAAACCCAAAGAGTGCGTGCAGGCGGAACTAGCTTCCCCTCCCTAGCAGCTTCACACTGGAATGCTCTGCCACCACAACTCAGGCTCATTTAATTCGCACCTTGCCTTCCGCAAAGCAATCAAAACCCTGCTTTTCGTCTGATGCCACATTAACATGCACCCTTCTCATATTTTTGCTTCCTGATAACTGTTTGCACATTCTGTTATTGTCTTGTAACTAAGCAACTTGGGCAGCTTTTCTGTAACCCTTAATCAAGCTCACGTTCATCTACTTGTGACAGCTCCTCTATGCCCCTGGGCTGTAGTTCGCTATACAAATATAAATAAATAAATAAACAGGACCCCTACTCTGTTGAGGGATCCGGAAAGAATGCAGACAGACAGAGTTCTTGATTCAAATGAAATGCTGACAGAACCTTGGGAATAAAGGAAGGATGTGTGCACAGAACTGACCTGTCCATAAGTATCTTTAAGTAGAGCTGTGAAGGCAATAGGGACCTAATTACATCCAAGCCTCTAGCTGACGTGATGGCAAATGGGAATGTGACCTTCCAAGACAGGAATTTCAAGATAAGCTTTTCCAATGGCTCAAAGGGCTCCCACTGGTGCACCTTGAGCACTAGAGGGAGATCCCATGGTGGAAGCATAGTCTTCGTGGGAGGTCTGAGGAGCTTAAAACTATGAGGCAATCTAGCGGCATAAGAGGTAATAGGAGCCAGGTCACTCCAGGGATCCCTAAAGGTCTGAATGGCTGACTACTGAAGCCGGAGTGTGGATACTGATAACCCCATTATGAAACCCCCATAAAGGAAGGCCAGAATGTGAAAGGGATCACCCCTCTGTGGGCAAATGTTTTTCTGCTGACACCAAGCATGGAAAGATTTAAAATGCTTTAAGTATGATTGGAAAGTGGAGGGGCACCTGGAATTCTGGATTGCTTTTGCCAGTCTTGGGTCAGCTCTTCCTGTCTCAGCCCCTCCCTTTCCGCTTTGAATCCGAGTTGCCCATCTTTAAGACCGACAATCGGTCTGGGGGTGGGGGCAGGAGGATTCTACAAGAGACGGGTGCAATGGGAGGATCCATGCTGGTTCCTGGGAAATCGTTTTCAGCAACAGCTACCAGGACCTACGCTCCCAAAATGGCACCACCATGATCATTTGATCTCCTTCCCTCAAGATCTGCATCAGCACTCCCCAGATTAAGAGAAACAGAGGTAATGCACATAGAAGGGCCCGAGGTAACCTTTCTGAAATGGGATCCAGGCCCAATACCTGGGTTGCCGACACCTCGAGCAGTACCAGGATCTCTTTGCATTGGGGAGGAGCTGAAGAGGTCTATTTTGGGCATGGCAGATCTGCCACAAATCCTCTGGAACATCTTTGAGGACAGGGACAGAGATGCAGGGACAATCTCGACTCAGGGTATCTGCTACCTGATTGGATACTTGTGTCACCCACCACCTGCCAATCCCCATGGCTAATCTGTTCAGAGAGGAAGACGCCGTCCCACCTCATGTCACATAGGCCATGGTGACCCTGCGGTCTGTCTGGACCTTCACATACTGATCTTACAAGTCAGACTGGAAGTACTAGAGGGCCCTGGAGATCCCCTCCAGCTCCTACCAATTCGAGGAGTTGGCCTTTTCCCAGTGACTCCACCTGCCCTGAATTTTCTGGTTCCCTTGCACAGGCATCTGTGGTGAATACCATGCATGGAGGCAGAAACAACCAAACTCCCCTCCTGAGGCTGCAGGCATCCAACCACCATTTCAGGGCCGGTCTGACAGGGAGAGTGGAATGGGGGAATTCAGGAGATCATTCAGTGGAGACCAGTGTTGCAAGGTGTGCGTGACTACAGCTCTGAGATGCCAGCAAGCCCAAGGCACCACAAGGATGCCAGCCACCATGTCCCCCTGGGATCACAACCACATCCCTACCGGAGCTTGCGAGAGGAACAGCAGCTATTGAAGATGCTGCTGTAGTCTGGCAATCAGATCCTCCAGAAGGCAGACCAACTCCTTCCCTGTCAGAAAACGGGCCCAGATTAACTGGAAGTCTTGGTCTGGGAATAGGGAGGTCTTTCCCCATTTCAGCAGGATTCCAAATCGATGGAGCGTTGAGATAACTTTTTGAATATTTGCTGATGTTTCCCCCTCAGTTAGGGCATGTATCATCCAGGCCTAGGGCACTTCTTCTACGGCATGCTTCTGTAGCAACATACTGATGCTCTTCCAGAGCATTTCCCCTTTTCTGCAAGCCTCGATAGTAGCGTCCCTCAAAATCTTGAAGGAGGCTGGCTAGATCCAAACTCGATTTTGTACCCCTCCTTGACTACTGATGCTGTCCAGGCATCCCCAACCTCTGTTTCCTAAGTTTTTGCAAAGAAGCAACGCAAAGTGCAAAGTATATCCAGTTATGGCAGACAGGAAGTGGACGGTGCTGACGCTGTGGTTGTCGTAGGCTTCACTTGGTTTAGGTGGTCAGATTTCTGCAGATAACTAGATTGGTTACTGGAAGGGACGCCTGAATCTCCACTTGGGGGACTGGATCGTGGAAGCCACTTGTTTCTGCTTTGCTCTGGCCACTTTGGCGCCCCTCATATGCTCTTTTCATGAACATTATCAATGTGTTCTCCGAACAGCTCTTTTTGCCCAAAAAAAGGCGAGCTTCATCAGGCTATGGCTCTGAAAAGGGATTCAAAGTCCTTCAAAACTGAGTTTGCGTGTACGCTATATATGCTGCTGATCGCAGCAACAGACTTGAGCCTGACAAAGACTTTTTCAAGGCGAGTTCAACCGTGCGGTCACTAGCATCTGATGGAGCTACTTCTTCGGAAGACACCACTGTGCGTCCAATCAAATCCAACAAACCTAGATACACCTGCACAGACCACTCAAGGTCGTACATTTTCATTAAGAACTTTGGAATTTAATTATTATGTACTTCTGACCATTCCCACAAAATCACATCCCGTATATCATCATTAAGGGATAACCAGGGAGGTTTCCTTCTCTATGATGGTGCCTGAACCATCCCGAGGACAAAGGGGCACCAAGAAGAGGAAAATCAAGGTTTTCTCTGAGATGCACTTTTATGTCCACTACCGTCTCTTTGAGAACATAACGCCCTCTACCATCCATATCTCTGATGTCATCTTCTGAGGAGGAGGAGGAAGAAGCAGATAAAGACCTGGAAGAGGAGGCAAAGGAAGAATTTTTTGTGAGACCTTCTTCTCCGTTTATCTCCCTTAGCTAAAATATCCATAATCCTGGCCAGCTGTTTCTGGGACACCTCATAGCAAAGGGGTCTATGGGACCTCCCGGTATGGTGCTGCTTTTGGTCCGGCTTCATGCTCTACAGTGGGCCCCACCCACATCCAGGGGCCGTGTTGTGGAAGGGGGCTCTGCCCCCTTCCTGTAACCCATTCACTCGGCATGGCCCTGTCACCTGTTACGACTGAGGGAAGGGTTTTGCAGCCCTGATGTCTTTTTGCTTCGGCCACCGGAGCTTTTCTGTTACCGGCCATGCCGGTAACTCATAATCCTGCTTGCCCTGCCTGCAGTGTGTCTGCGTGAGCAGATATAAAAAACAGGCTGGAACAGGGCTTGCAGGTGCACCCTTTGGTCCCTTGTGTCACTGAGGTGAGGACCCCTGCACCCCAGTGCTAACCTGTGACTTTGTGCATTTTTTGCCTTGTTGAGTGCCCCAGCGCTGCATGAGCCTTCTGCCTGGCTTCCCTTCCGTGTTATTCTTCGTTCGTTCCACGCCTTGTGTCACGTGCCCTTCCCGATTGGCTAATTCCATCTTGAACCCTAATGGGGACCTAGTCCCTCGTAGTACCACCCCCAGCGTGCCACTTTGGTCCCTGGCATGGCTGAGGTGAGGCCCCCTGCACCCCAGTGCTAACCTGTGACTTTGTGCATTTTTTGTTTTGTTGAGCCCCCTGCCTGCCTTCCCTTCCGTGTTCTTCTTTGTTCGATCCCAACCTCGTGTTCCCCCCCTCCCCCAATTGGTGATTGTATCCCATTATTAGCATAGCGCTAGGGCAGCCCTCTGCCCGTAGCAACCCCAGCGGCTAAGGGCCCCAACGCAAAGGGCGGCTCCACCCCAGTGCTAACCTGTGACTTTGTGCATTTTTTGCCTTGTTGAGTGCCCCAGCGCTGCATGAGCCTTCTGCCTGGCTTCCCTTCCGTGTTATTCTTCGTTCGTTCCACGCCTTGTGTCACGTGCCCTTCCCGATTGGCTAATTCCATCTTGAACCCTAATGGGGACCTAGTCCCTCGTAGTACCACCCCCAGCGTGCCACTTTGGTCCCTGGCATGGCTGAGGTGAGGCCCCCTGCACCCCAGTGCTAACCTGTGACTTTGTGCATTTTTTGTTTTGTTGAGCCCCCTGCCTGCCTTCCCTTCCGTGTTCTTCTTTGTTCGATCCCAACCTCGTGTTCCCCCCCTCCCCCAATTGGTGATTGTATCCCATTATTAGCATAGCGCTAGGGCAGCCCTCTGCCCGTAGCAACCCCAGCGGCTAAGGGCCCCAACGCAAAGGGCGGCTCCGTATTGTGTCTGCAGATGTCAGCAGCCACCAATTAACATTAAACAACCCTAAACTACCAACTATCCCTCAATCCCTCAGCAACACATATAACCAAACAGACCCACTGTGCCCATCACCTTGCTCATCCTCCACACTGAGCCCAAGGAAAGGACCAGCAGTGCTCCCACCTGAGTCCCGGGTACAGCGACAAACTCCTACTGTTCCCGATAACAAAAGCTAATACCTGCCTGCTCCAATCGGATTCAATGAGGTGGTTGCAATGGCATAATTCCACCTGAGGCAAAACAGTAGCAACCGGCTGCAGTACCCAGACGCGTCAAATGAGGAACATACTGCCGTCAACCAGCATCAACGGATAAGGTAGGCACAATTCCTCACACAATCACACTGGCACCAATAACCACTTAAGCATTCACCCACCATACAACACTACCACTGGAAAGAGGTACACCACCCACTCACAACCATCACTGGCACTAGGAAATCCACCGTGAAGACAAACTATTTAAAAACTGATCGTATTGTGAACCCTAGACCTCTCTCTCACTATGGATTCTCGAATCTAGGTACTGTATCACTGCCTGCCATTCAGTTAAACCTAGGCCTTTCTCCCGTTATCTTGGTGTCTCAAATCTAGGTGTATTTAATTACTGCTTGCCACTCTGTGATACCTAGGCCTTTCTCCCATTATCTAGGTGTCTCAAATCTAGGTGTATTTAATTACTGCCTGCCACTCTGTGAAACCTAGGCCTTTCTCCTGTTATATAGCTGTCTGAAATCTTGGTGTTCTAATTTACTGCCTGCCACTCTGTGATACCTAGGCCTTTCTCCCGTTATCTAGGTGTCTCAAATCTAGGTGTATTTAATTGCTGCCTGCCACTCTGTGAAGCCCTGGCCTTTCTCCCTCTGTCCAGGTGTCCCCAATCTAGGTGCTATTATTGTGTTAACGGATATCGCATTCACACGTATTGCGTTTACTATTGTGCCCCCTGTTAGACCTCTTCTCCCTTTATCTTGGTGTCCTAAATCTAGCCACTGCTATTGCATTAACTGTCACACATCTGCTGATATCTTAGTCTTAGGTCCATCGGCCCTGATACCTCCTGTCCTAACTTTCTGTATCTGTAGCAATTTTCTGACCCCCATATCACTCACCTGCTGCACTACTTCATCCAACAACCATGACTGACCTGCCCAACCTGACAGAAATACCACGACAACCAAGAGCGCCTCTTCGCCCCACAACCCTGCCCTCTCTGAACCACTGCCACCCCCTGCCAAACAATAATGAACCCCCACCCGGCTCAGGTCCTCTGTACTAGCTCCTTCATGCATGAAGCCCCCCTGCATACCACTAGACCCTGCCATCTCTGACCTCTGCACTGGAACACCCAGACACTATGACACCCCTCGCTCATCCCCCCGTCCCGCCCACTCTCCCCCCCAGCACCCACTGAGAACATCCCCCTGACCCCCATTCCTACACCCCATGCAATTTCCAACTCACAAGCCAGAGGAGCTCTCTGGATGCAGCCACATAGGAACATTCCCCCCAGATCTACCCCCCGACCTCAGGCCTCCCCACCTCTGCCAAAACCCCTTTGACCCCTGCACTAGCATTCCCCCACTCGTCTAGAGCTCCACTTCGCAACATCATGGCCAACTCCCGCCAACACGCATTCCATCCCTCCCCCCACCTCAACCCCACACCTCCTCACCACCAACATCACTCCCTCAAAATCTGAGCGCCTCCTTGACAGCAAAGACCCACTATGATCTCTCAGCCCCCCAAACACCACACAGCTTGGTCACTCCCCCGCTTCACATGTCAAACCCTCTCGCCCTACCACCCTCACCCCTTCCCTCCACCTTCACCTGCACCCTCAGCTCCTCCTCGACCCCCACCCACAGACCTCCCGCTTCAACCGGTGCCCCCTCTCTCAAAATAGTAGATCTTGCCCTTTCTCAAACCGGCACTTCACGCATTCCCCCTCTGACCCTCTGACACTCTCTCACACACCTCTTGCAGGCAAATGCACAAATCATGGAAAGGGTGACCAGCCCTCTCCCTCGAGTCTCCAGACCTCGCCACTTCTTCATCAGTCCAACCCCCATCCTTTCCAAGCCCTGCCATCAGGCCCAAACCACCTGCCACCCCCCATTTCCACCTCTTTGAACACAACCTCTCACCCAGTAGACCTAATCCCTGATCTCCATCTAGACACGAACCACACACAACAACTTGCCTGACCCCACACAAAACATGTGCACCACTCACAATCCACGCTCCCTTCCCTGATCCACCCCACCACATCTCACGAATACCTACCACCGCCCGTCTACTCTTCTTGCTCCCCATCGACATGACCCACTCACCCCCCTCTCATAGAGCACTTGTGTCCCGAAGCACCACTGCCACCTCTCTGTCAACCTCAGCCACCCAGACTGCTTCAACCACACTTTGCATCACAACGAATGACACCTTGCCCACTGCCTCTCCATCCAACTGAACCCTCCCAGCCACGAGTGTCAGAAAAACCCCCACCCCTCATGAAGTCACCTGCCTCCTTTTCAGTGCCCGCTCCATGGTGAGAAGCAGACACAGCATCTTTGACCTTCTATCCTCAGACAACACTGGCCTCATTTTCATCACAGAAACTTGGTTCGCTGATGATTTTGCACCAGTCGCGCACAAGGCTTTCCCCCAGGCTACTCACTTATCTCCCACAACAGACCTTCCAGAGGTGGCAGAGTAACGATCCTCTATAAACTTCATTTTACCATCTCACTCACCGAAAGCCAGCCATGCAATGCTAACTGTGAATCCCTTCTAGTAAAACTCTCTCTACTGTCAACACTCACTTACAGCTTCCTACTCATATACAGACCCACCGGATATGGCAGACATTTTGCCAACAATCTCTGTGACTTGCAAGCTATCATTCAGGTATACCACCCAATATTACTGGGGGACTTCAATATCTGGTTTGATGTGCCAAAACAACTCCATGACCCAACCTCTGGTCGAAAGTCTAGAGGCACTCAATTGTTCCCGGCATACCAAAGGTCCAACCCACTCTGGAGGTCACACCCTTGATGCAATCTTCAGCTCCTATGACCTCGTCTCTGTATCTAGTCCCAAACCGCTCATCTGGACAAACCACTCTGTTATCCATTTCTCTGTCCACACTCTACCCCCTCAACCCAAGGCTGACCCTGCCCCCACACATGATCACAAAAGCTGAAACAAAGTCAAGGTACTCCCTGACCTAGCTGATGCCCTGCAGCACAGTCTCCCAGCACCGGCAACCTCAGATAGACCATTAGCCATCGAATCCTTTGACTCCTGGCTTAATGAATCACTACTTCCTCTCACCCCCTCACGCTCTGCTGCCTCTTACAAAGGACCATCCCCCAAATGGTTCACGCCCCACCTGAAGAACTTCAAAGCCAAAATAAATCTCTTGAGCACAAATGGCGAACATCCAAACCCCTCTCAGCAGATCTATGTTTGCCCGCCACCATCGTAATTACAAATCCGGGATCCGAAAGGCCAAAAAGGCCTATTAAAATACACAAATCCTGAACTGCTGCAACAGCAAAGAGCTCCACAGGATCATCTCCGAATTTGTGAAACCCTCCTGCACCTCTATACTGACAACACCCACACAAACGCGTTGTGACTCCCTCTCCCTGCATTTCTACAACACATCACTAGACAGGATGGCAACCCTTAATACCAAACTTTCTACGCTCACTCCCTGCCCCTCACCTGCCCCTCCTGACTCTACTGCTCTGACCGCTGCAATGCCATCTTTTGACTCTTTCAACCCCATCTTGAGAGACGAGTTCCTGGATCTACTATCTGGCAGCAGACCCTCCGGATCCCCCCTTCCCTCCTGTCCGGCCTCCCTTCTGAAAGAAATATTTTCCTCCATATGTGCAGGAGAGCAAGCAATGTCCATACTAAATCACTCCCTCACATCTGGCGTCTTTCCCGATGTCTTCAAATAGCCTGTGTCAAACCTCTCCTGAAAAAGGTATCCCTCGATCCCCTTGAGCCTAAGAATTACAGGCCGATTTCCAACACCCGATTCCTGGCAAAATTAATTGATCGAGCTGCATACTCTCAGCTCAACCGGTTCATAGAATCCAACAACCTATTCGACGCTGCTCAGTCAAGCTTCAGGACGCGCCATGGAACAAAAACCACTCTGATCTCGATCTGGTATGATCTCAAGGTCTCGGCGGACTCGGAGGGCTGTGCAGCGCTAGTTTTCCTTGATTTGTCAGCCGCATTTGACACCATTAACCATGCTATCCTCCTTTACCAACTCCACACCCTAGGAATCCAAGGCTCAGCACTCAAATGGATTGCCTCATTCCTCAACAACAGGAAACACATCAATCTCCTCTCCCCCTTTCTCTCAACCGCCCGTACCGTGAAACCTGGAGTACCACAAGGCACCTGCCTCTCTGCTCTGCTTTTCAACCTCTATCTGACCACTCTACCAGGGATCACCCGCACGTCCAACCTCACCTGCTACAACTAGGTTGACAATACCCAAATTATCCTGAGTATTTCCAAAACAAGCTTCAACCCATGACCCGACCGTGAAGCTTGCCCAAGAGACATTGACCAATGGATGACAAGAACATCCTCCTTCTGAACCGAGAAAAAACTGAGATCATGGTAAGTAGCAACACTGCCATTCTTCTCCAACCACTCCCATGTCCCCCCTCCCTTGGCACCCCCTCCTACTTCTGAAATAGTCAAAAACCATTGCTGCACTATGAACTTGGGCCTAACCCTATCCCATCAGATCAATAATGTATCACAATCCTGTCACTACCACCACAAGCTGCTAAATTGCATTTTCCTTTACCTCACCTACTACAACAGACTCGCTGCTATTATGTCCACTATTATGTCCACTATTATCTCGAGATTGGACTATGCCAACTCCTTATATCTGGATACACCGGCATATTAATTTAACAAACTCCAAAGAGCCCAAAATGCTGCCGCCAGACTCCTTCTTGCACTAGGACACAATGATCACATCTCCCCCACTCTCCGCACCCTGCACTGGTTCTGCTCACAAGTTACCAGTATCCGGTCACCAGAGTGGAGGGAGGCGGCGTTCCAGATCCATAACGGCACTCCACGTACCTTAATGACACTCCGGAAGATCTGCTTTCTCCGCTCCTTTAAAGTACAGGCCGGTATGCAACAGACTGACTGCTTCCAGTCACTGGATTGAATCCAAGGCTGCGGAAGGGGGACGTGCTGTTAACACTGTGCTCCGGTTTCAAAGATTTGATTCTTCAGCTTTCCCCCATTGTCTGTGCGTCGCTCCGATCACTTGTTAGGGTAAATCAGGTCACCAGCATCCTCTCCTCGCTGCTTGCAATCCCCCGTTCACTCCACAGGTCACATCCCTCCTGCTTTCACTACTGCGTCCCTCACCTTCCTGCGGGGCACCGGGGCATCAAAGTCGCTTCTGCGCCATCTCTGTCTATTTAATGGTGGGCGCGCCATCTTGTCTCCTGACACCGCCAGCAGGTCCTCTGCTTTCGTTCTACGTGGCTCGCCAGCGGCAAAGCCTTCTCCTTACTCCTGTCAGTTGGGCACTCCCATGAGCTTCAAACATGCTCTCCGTCGACTGCAGGCTGTGTTAACTTCGGTATGCTTGCATATTTGTCGGATTTTAAGAGGATCAGGCGGGAGCAGTACAGGGAGCTGACTTATTCCATTGGCTGCTAGCCACGCCCTCACATCTCCTCTTCTGTACAGTCCACACCGCCCAACACTGCAACACATATATTAGATGCCCATACACCCATCATGGTTTCATCCACACATACACACACACATGCTAATATAATTAATCTCAGGAAACACCTTGGCTGTGTACCCCTCTATCAATATCCAACATTGCACAACATTGCCATTAACTACTCCACACACACACCAGGATAGTAGTTCTATACTCTCACCATACAGGATTTAACAAAAAAGTGTCTCTATACACCAATATCTGTACCTCACACCGGAAGCATCATTCCCATACTCTCAACATTCACAAGTTCTTTAAAGAGCGTGGTGCCGCTCTACTAATACCCACACCCAGAGACGTAGTGCCACTCATGCACTGTTGATACACATTACTGTTCAAACATATGTCTCAATACACTATTGTACCAATGACTGTGCCACACACCGGAAACATCAGCCGTATACTCTCACCATTCACAAGTTCTTTAAAGAGCGCGGTGTTGCTCTACTAATACCCACACACAGAGACCTAGAGCAACTCATACACTGTCGATACACATTACTGTTCAAACATATAGCTCAAGACACCATGTCAAATTCCCCTAAAATACCCACACTATGATGTAGACATACTCCTCGACATCTTTAGCTTTTTGTCTGCATCTACTCCTCCACATGAGATTTTAAATAATTGCAAGAAACTAAAGTCTGACATTTTAAACTTTTACAATAAACCTAAATGTCCATAACACTCTTTGAAGCTCTATAACTGCAAATCCTCACACTAGTTAACTATTTTGCCAACTTCAAAAAGTTAAATTCTGCAATAAAATTTCACTTTGAATGCCACATCTTTGCCAGCACCCTGAAAAACCTACTAACGTCATTATTAACACATGGAACCTCTTGCCATGCACTACAAAACAACATTTTAATATCAGCCCCTTCTTGTGATCTAATGAGCATGACCTCCTTGTCACCATTGAGGCACACCAGAAACTCCAAAGTGAACTCCCTCAAATGCACTAGCCATAATAAACACTTATCACTATGTCAATATTCAAACACCCACTGCGTGTACCATATTCCGTACTCTATATCATTGCAGCCAGAAGAAGATCTTCTCTTGAAGCGCTCACACATGTCATATTATGTTAGCTTTAGCTCTCCAATTGACCCATGAACCCAAACTAATCCAAAACTGGAGGGTTCACGCTACGCTGCACCAACAGTACCTGACATATTCTCAAATTTTACATTTGTAATATCGAAATTGTTATTTTCACACAGAGACTCTTCATCCAGTTCCACTTCATACAAGAAGTTTATAGTTCCAGCACGCTAGTACTCGTCTCACTCTTCATCCAGTTTCATTTCATACTAGAAGCTTATAGTTCCAGCACGCTAGTACTGTTCTCCCATTCATTTTCCCTTCCAAAAAGGCAATGCTCCTCATACATTCTACGTGAAAGGGACCACCTGCTCTTGCACTAGTGGAGGGACGCCTTCCTTGCCCTTCAGTGGCCTCAGAGGACAAGTCCCTGGCAAATACAGAGGTGGGGCTATTGCAAGCCACATTTGGACTCCATTTTTTGTACCCCCGACTCCATCTCTGGACTAGGCCTTCTTCTGGTATCTATTAAACCTTCTCTCCCCTCAGCAGCACCGTGCACAACGAACAGTTTCCTCCTGCGCCTGTGCCTCCCAAGTCCCTTTCTCACAAATTCTCTAGCGCAAATTGTTGCAAGCAAACAGTGTATTCTTTCATCCTTCCTATGAGATCACTGACCTGTGTGTGACCGGGCTGAACCATGACTTGTGGCCCATCTATCTCAACAAACCCGCTCCTGCATCTCTCACCCCCACTGTCGGAAAAGTACTGCCTGTTCATCCCTGTGCCCCTCCAAAGCTATTCTTTTTGATGTAGCAGAAGTGTGACCCTTCCTTGCTGACCACCCTAGAGTGCCCCTCAATAAAACCAGACTCCTGTCACAGTATATTCTGCCCTAAACTAACATGTGTCACTCCACCCCCTCCCGCTCTGATGTACCAGACCCGACAGCTATCAATCCCGCCCCCCACATGTTACCTGGAGGGTAAGACCCCACCACCCTTCACCTCGCCAATGATCTAAAGCAAGATAATGTGAATACACGTGTACAATTTATAGGCCTCTCGTAAACTATCAAAGATGTAGTAATGGTCATTATTTACTGTATGTCTTGTGATAGTGTGTAGATTAGTTAGCCAGAACCAGCCGCCTCTGCCGGACCTGACCCGACCTCCACCTCGCAGGGACCAGCCCAGATGAACCACGTGATGTCCAACATCCCGCCAAGCCACCAACCAATCTCATGTAGCCAGCCCTTACAGCCCTATACTCGAACCCCTTCCCCACCAATCAAAATGTAACTTGTAGACTATATAGAAATCGTCACATATGAGGCTGTAACCCTTTAAAATATATTGTTTTTGTATTGTTTGCCAGAGCGCTCTCAAAGCATTAGAGTTCTCTGGATGCTGAATCTTACATAAACTTTGTTGCCTCTCACAACCAATCTCCTTGTCTCATTCCCTACTGGGATATGTCCATTATTCTGAGTTTTGTTTGTGATGTGGGGAGTGAGCACCTTCACTTGGTGATACGGAATGTGATCGAGGGTGCACTGAGAGATACCCCCATGCCTTGCAACGAGATCCGGGACGCCCCCCAGCAAAACCATCACCACCTGCGGCTCACCAATGAGCACACACAAAGAGAGATTCTAAGAGTCCCGGCCATTGCAAATACCCGAATATTCGCCAAGGCGGGTAACGGCTTGGTTGGGGTGTGGCCCCGATTGTGGTTAGACGGTGAACGGAGGCTCTCGGATCACCCCGGCATGCGAGTATTGGTTGCGAGAACCTCAAAGGTGGGGGATTTTAAAAGAAGGTGATGAGTATAAGGGTAATGGTGAGGGAATAGTGAGGAGTCATATTTAGGGCATAGGGCTTGTATGAGTGTGGCTGGTAGGCTTTTCTTCTCTTCTCTTTATATGGCCATTAGGTTATGAATACAGAAGTAACAGAATACGGGAAGAGTACTGGAATCTAGCTCCAAAAGGGGGTGGAAGGCGGCGCCGTGTAGCACTGTCTCGACCAGTGCAGGAAATAAGTGGAGATGAAATAGAAAAAAAACATAGGAGTCTTATGTAATGAATAGACTCGGGAGATATTAGAAAATTCTTTTTCTTGTGCGCATAACTCTTTTAGAGGTCAGCCCAAAAGGGGCTCAGGGGAGGCAGGCAGGGAGAGTGAGTGGGGGAGAAGATACGATAGTGTGATCCAGGGCAGGGTGGGGGTGTAATTAGAAGGACAGGAAATCTGTGTTTTATGTTAATTGTTGTCAAGGTCAACTGTGTCGGTATGTCTAAAGAGTATATGTAAATTTGTCCTATGTTAAATCGGTCTAAATTCTGTTTTTTATATATGTTGGAGTCGAAAAGGTGTAAGTGAAAAGTTCTTAAAATTGTGACATTGTAAGTTGCTTATTAAGGTGTTACAAGGTAAACAGAAGTGTTTTTTTGATTCTATCTTGACGCACAACACATACACAAGTGTATACGAGAGTGAAGCAGAGAGTTATGGGGGGAGATACACCATTATCCCATATTTGCCAGCACCTCCCCCTGTACAGTGAGAAAATCCAAAAGTATCATGACCAGTGGCTCACTGAGATAAAGGGGGAGGGATCGCCCAAGTGTGGCCAGAAGGAGGGTGATTCGATAAAAGAATATTAGATCTTGTGACAACTCACCTGTTAGCAAAGTACCGGGGAAAGGAACTTCAAAATAGACGTGAAGTGTTAGATCTCTGGAGGATGTTTGAAGAAACATTTCCTGTGAGTTATGCAGACAAGGAAGCGCATGAGGGGAGAGTGATAAAAACGGGGGATGAAGAACTCACTGGGCTTTACCCACTGTTAACTAGGCCCGCTGCGGGTACAGTGACCCGTTTTATTTGCCTGCGCAAAACACACCTTCTACTCCCGCAGTGACAGCTCCACCTCCCAATTACCCTAGAGGGTTGTATGGTCCCACGAGCGCCCCTCCAGTAAACCTTTCACACCTAACTAATGATTTAGAAAGACAACTCGCTACCACTGGCTTTATGTGACAGGGGAAAAATGTTACCTGGGGGAGGGGAGCCACCATCCGTCTCGGCTGGTGGGCCAACACCATCGTCACTCTAGTCCAGGAACCCCTCTAGCCAGCAGGAAGACGAGTGGAAATCAGGGGAGTTTTTCTTTCACCTTAACAATACCTTCATAAAGATAGTACGAGTAGGACAGGAAGGTAGCCAAGCAAGTGAGGAACAGGGAAGTGTAGAATCAGACAGGGAAATAGATGAGGTGTGGAGTGAACTAGATGAATATGAGGAAGGAGCGGCGGCAGCAGGAATGCCACTGCCACTACGAGAAGAGCCGGAAGATGGGGTGTCACGACAAAGTTGGCAGGGGAGGCTCCGAAGTAGGTTGGTAAACATGTCATTGAGTAAAGCGAAAGGAGTAAAAGTAAGTAAGAAAGGAAGTAAAACGAAATTGCAAATTCCCCTCATTCACAAAGGAGCAGGAAGGCCCCACTACATACCATGGGCACAGATGGACAAGAATAATTTGTTGAAGTCATTGCCCCCTCTCTCGGGAGGGCGGGAAAATGGATATGTGATTTTGAGAAACATACCGCAGGGGTCCCGCTGGCTATAGGGGACATAAAGAGTTTGCTGTTGTCCACGGTGGGAGACCAAGCAGACGGGGTGTGGGTGAAGGCTGGTTTCCCGGGAGTGATGAAAAATTATGACCACCATGATGGGTCAGCATTTAATAATGTACGGGCTCAAATGTGGGATGCACTGCAGAGGACCTTCCCTGACATCCGAGATTTACATTTGGTGATGCAATGCACCATGGGGGACGAGGAAGAGGCTGCGCAGTATATTCTCCGGGTGCCGGACCTGTGGAAATCGGAAGGAATATAGAATTGGGAACTCCCTTATTTTTGTTAACAGGGCAATCCAGACGTGGACCCCTTGCTCACTGTTCTTAGAGAGGCAACAGTTTCACCTCACTGATGATGCCCAACAAGGCTGAAACACGTGTATGGGGTTACTGATGGTACTCTTGTTCAGAGGAGAATTGCCTAGCATTTCGGCGCTGGACTGCCCCTGGGCAGGACAAAGGCTGATATGCGGGGAAATTTCTTCTCTGTGAAAAGGACAGTGAGCTAAAGACTTGGTAGAGTCTCTCCCAGGGGTTATTCACCCAAGAACAGGTCATTGGGCTGTGTTCGTGCTGGTAGAGAGATTCCCAGACCCCCCTTTGTTTGCATACATTAACTTTGGGTTTCACCCTAAGTTAACAGGGCAATCCAGACGTGGACCCCTTGCTCACTGTTCTTAGAGAGGCAACAGTTTCACCTCACTGATGATACCCAACAAGGCTGAAACACGTGTATGGGGTTACTGATGGTACTCTTGTTCAGAGGAGAATTGCCTAGCATTTCGGCGCTGGACTGCCCCTGGGCAGGACAAAGGCTGATATGCGGGGAAATTTCTTCTCTGTGAAAAGGACAGTGAGCTAAAGACTTGGTAGAGTCTCTCCCAGGGGTTATTCACCCAAGAACAGGTCATTGGGCTGTGTTCGTGCTGGTAGAGAGATTCCCAGACCCCCCTTTGTTTGCATACATTAACTTTGGGTTTCACCCTAAGTTAACAGGGCAATCCAGACGTGGACCCCTTGCTCACTGTTCTTAGAGAGGCAACAGTTTCACCTCACTGATGATGCCCAACAAGGCTGAAACACGTGTATGGGGTTACTGATGGTACTCTTGTTCAGAGGAGAATTGCCTAGCATTTCGGCGCTGGACCGCCCCTGGGCAGGACAAAGGCTGATATGTGGGGAAATTTCTTCAGTGTGAAAAGGACAGTGAGCTAAAGACTTGGTAGAGTCTCTCCCAGGGGTTATTCACCCAAGAACAGGTCATTGGGCTGTGTTCGTGCTGGTAGAGAGATTCCCAGAGCCCCCTTTGTTTGCATACATTAACTTTGGGTTTCACCCTAAGTTAACAGGGCAATCCAGACATGGACCCCTTGCTCACTGTTCTTAGAGAGGCAACAGTTTCACCTCACTGATGATGCCCAACAAGGCTGAAACACGAGTATGGGGTTACTGATGGTACTCTTGTTCAGAGGAGAATTGCCTAGCATTTCGGCGCTGGACTGCCCCTGGGCAGGACAAAGGCTGATATGCGGGGAAATGTTTTTTCTGTGAAAAGGACAGTGAGCTAAAGACTTGGTAGAGTCTCTCCCAGGGGTTATTCACCCAAGAACAGGTCATTGGGCTGTGTTCGTGCTGGTAGAGAGATTCCCAGACCCCCCTTTGTTTGCATACATTAACTTTGGGTTTCACCCTAAGTTAAAGGATAGTTCCGGGACTTTTTTTTTATTGTCCCTACGGTTCGGCCATGTGTTTTTAAGCATAAATCGGTAGATCGTAGAAAACTTTCCTATGGACCTTACCCGACTTTTCGTCCATTAACGCACTCGAAATCAGCCGCCATTTTCTGATAATCCTATCATTTCCCCCCATCGCCCTGGCTCACCTGCTTTTGCGGCACTAAATCAAATCCCCCGCCCCTGAGCCTGACATCAGCAGACGCGTACCGCCCATTTCCCAACGCCAAAGCACGTTTCGTGTCAACAATCGCTGCGCCTCAGCTAATGAAGTGTCGCCATGGAAATGGCCGGACGCCTCTTTCCTCAATAAGTATAAACACACCGTTTCACAACATACAGCAGCAGATTTTCGATTCCATTACTCTTTCTGTGTTACTTTGAGTATTCTGTGACTCGTTTCTGTGCTCTGGTCAGCTACCTTCGCCGCTTCTAGGCCTTGTGAACACCTGTACCATCTCTGTAAATTATTTTACTTTCTTTACCACACAATGGCTACAATAATGCCGTATATGTACGAGCCCGAGTACACCGAGGAAGAACTACTGGAAAGGCAAGCACGCGAAAACGATGGGGATTCGGACGGCAGTTGGGAGGACCAGTCAACGGATGAAGAGCCTGGACCATGTCGCATGGACGGCGTCTCCACCTGGTGCACGTGCAATCGGTGCGAGCTAATGCCAACTGAGGAGGAGAACTGCTGCTGCCGTGAAAATTCCGGGTGCGTGGCCTACATTTCGGAAGGCGACCCAAGTACGCAATGCATCACCGAGCTGCCAGAGTTCAGGGAAGCCTGCCTCTCACGGACCGTGTTGAGGATGATGATGGTGCTTATGCACGAACTTCGCGGCACTGTTCGTCCGCCTAATCCGAGTAACGAGTAAGTATACTCTGGTTGTGATGTCAGTGATGCCACTACTATTTCATGGTCATCTCCCACATATAAAATTACATCTACATATCATTCGAACGCATGTAAATTGGATCCATATTGTGCATTTTCTAGATAGAATTTTTTTCAAAGCAGAATGACATTTTTTACCTGAATCGACAGTGATAAGAAAGTTTTGTCATTTTAATACAGTTTGCATCTTTCATTTCACAAGTGCTACAGGCTAGTGGCCTATCGTTGCTTCACTTGGTGGCTTCACGGGAGGCTCGGACACCGCGTTCGGAGAGTAATACCTGCCTGTGCGGTACTTGCCATTAGACAACATTTCCCCAGCGACAGTGGACAATACCGCGGATTTTCCCTGGATGTGCTGCAACCGGAACTTTACAATGTGTAATGTTTATTATTTATGTTCAATTGAAATTAAGATCTAAAATAAAACCCAACATATATTTTAACAATGGTTGTTTTGATTTTTTAAATGAATCTAGTGTGTCTCCATTGAATAGTCTTCTTGTGCCTTGTCTTGTCACACCACATGTCTCCGGCCAGCATCCTCCCTCACGCTGGCCGCCCACCTTCAATCCACATAACCGTTGAACCCATATGCAGCAGACATACATATGTTATTTTGCGGGTTGGCATCAAGCCTCCCGGCCTTGCCTCCTCCCCCAAAAATACTTACCACACCACTTTGTTCAAGCGTTGGCAATAAAAGGCCGTTGGATTTTATTGATACAAAACATGGTTATACGTAAATAATCAATATGGTTGATCATAATAAATCATCCTTTTGGGCACCGGGTACAGAGATGACCCCCTCTGGCCCGTGCCGCCTTGCCACCACAGGCCAGCCTGCTGCTGACTAACTGCCTAGGCATCCAGGGTCTCCAGGGTGAACTGCACCCATATATTCTCCTGGGAGGGTGAGGTATTTATAAACTCACCCCCCTGCCTTCCATGTACTAGATCCTGCAGCCTGCAGTTAGATGGCCTCTCCTTGGTGAGGCCCTGCGGCAAACGAGTCTTGTCTGCACGACCACCGCCCCAATCCACCCCCCCCCCCCGCCCTATCAAAGGCAGTTCGCACCGGGGTACTTGTGCTGGCAAGTGGAGCTGTCAGGGAGCGATAAAGGCCAAGAGGTGCCAAAGACCATGTACACTTCAAAGTGGTCTATAGAGCATGGGTTGTTGTTCCCATGTCTACCTCCAGACCCCGTGTCTCCTGCCAAGCATCCCCCCTCACGCTGGAGCCCCCCTGCAATCCACGTAAGTGTGTCTCCATTCACGAGTCTTCCTGTGTCTTGTCTGCACGACCACCGCCCCAATCCACCCCCCGCCCTATCAAAGGCAGTTCGCACCGGGGTACTTGTGCTGGCAAGTGGAGCTGTCAGGGAGCGATAAAGGCCAAGAGGTGCCAAAGACCATGTACACTTCAAAGTGGTCTATAGAGCATGGGTTGTTGTTCCCATGTCTACCTCCAGACCCCGTGTCTTCTGCCAAGCATCCCCCCTCACGCTGGACGCCCCCCTGCAAACCGCATAATGCCACGACATATACACGTCATTCACAAACACACCCCTGTTTCGAATTCTTTATAACCCACTTCATATTTTTAATGAGAACTTCTTTGCGCTTTGCTAGTCAACCCGTGAAGGTGCTGGTTATCTGCTCTTCGTCTCTGTGAACTTCCGTGACTACTTCGAGGAAACTCGTCAGTTTGCAACCTGTGAACTGCTCCCTGTTCTACGACAAGAAACTACTCTGATCCCTGCATCTAACTGTTTGTTCGTCAAGGTAAGGCCATGTACCATAATCATTTTGCGTCCAATTTCTTTTCGTTCAAAACAGTACATGCAAGGAACTAGTCACATGTTCTGAGTTTAGTGAAATTATTTTTCTATTTTTTTAAAGTTATTCAAATACTTATCCGCATGTGAATAACGTGTATAGTTCCAAGAACCAAAACGAACCTTGCATTGAACCTTTTATGTGTCATTTAATTTTTTAACACGTTGGTATTCATAGAGAATTGTTGATCTTTACTTTTCAGAACTTTCCACAATGCCTGCCTGTTCCATTGGCGGTTGCCCTTCGAAGACTCATAGTAAATCTGAAGGTACTATAATGCATGTTTTCCCTAAGACAATAGATCAGATAAGAGAATGGGTCTGATATTGCGGATATCCACCGTCTGAGCTTGAAAGTAGAGTCCTAGAAGTCTTTGCGGACAAGAGGGGTGATCGATGCCGCATCTGCAGCAGGCACTTTACCTCTGACATGTACTCCACATCATTGCTAATAAAGAAGAACACACCGCGAGCGAAGCGAAAATTGCTCTCAACCGCTATTCCCACTCTATTCGTCCACATCCTTCCACTGGTGAGTCAAGTTTACGTATTTATCTCTCGGCCTTGCGGTAGTGTGTAGCATTAGCTAACAATAATTTCCCCATTTATGTATCCACTCAATATGAAGGCGGAAGATTCTCCATCCGTGTCGTTATTGCAGTCATCAGCCACTTCAAGCGCCTATCGGGTAATCTTACTTAGCTATTCTGCCAATGACTTGTTTTAGGCATGTAAATCAATAGTTTTAATTTATCGTGTGATTATTTTACCTAATGGTACACCCTTGTACTCGTCCTCTAGTCTTTGTTTTCAGTTATAATTATTGTTATCCAAAATAATGCAAGTACTGTCTTTCAGGGAGATGCTGAGGAGTCCAACGCATTGACGACAACCGTTGATGTCACTCAGATGCTCGAGGTACGTTTCCGGACAGTTCCATTGATGGAGATCATCAGATCTTGCATTCTTGTAGCGTGATTGTTACACACAATGTTTCTTTCGTTTTTAGCCCATGATATGT
The DNA here is from genome assembly GCF_040938575.1 of Ambystoma mexicanum. Lineage (NCBI taxonomy): Eukaryota > Metazoa > Chordata > Amphibia > Caudata > Ambystomatidae > Ambystoma > Ambystoma mexicanum. Next base: position 467,679,983 of record NC_090921.1, read on the forward strand.
CCTTCTGTCGTCGCCCTCCTATGTGTCTTCTTTTTTCAATATTGTGTTCATTACTAATGAAAGTCCTATGTTTCAGGGAGTCGATGGAGCATTAGTCCAAGAAGAAGGGGGAGCATGCAGTTACGGGTCGGCGCAACAGCTTGCAGAAGTGTGCACCGCAGTTACATCGTCCCTTGATGTTCTTATGCATTTCGAGGTATGGATACTGACAGTTCGATCAAGCGAAATCATATGACGTGATTACATCCGCTATAATTCCTTCTTTATTAATGCAAGTACTATGTTTCAGGGAGATGACGGAGCTTCTTCTACAAGAACATCACCCCTAGTAGTTGATGCAGATCTCTGGGTGGTGACACTTCCAATGATCGAGCAAATCGAATCATATTTAGATATCCATTATTTATTTTAGACAACTGATCATTTGTGCAGGTCTATTTACAAAGTGTATGTTCTTTTTAACAAAATAGAAAACCATACTAATGCAATTACTGTGTTTCAGGGAGTTACTGAAGCATCATCTTCAATAATATCATCAATGGAAGTCTATGAGGAGCCCGAGGTATGGATCTTGACAGTTCCATCTAACTAGATCAACAATGCGTGAATAGTTGTCGTTTGAATGTTCTACACAAAGCGTTCATTCGTGTTTTGCTATTGAGATGTACGTGGGTATTGGTCCCCAAGTACATTTTGTGTTTTCAATATTATTATACATACTAATGAAAGTTCTATGTTTCAGGGAGTCGATGGAGCGTCAGTGCGTGATGGATGTGCTTATCATGAAAATATAGTCGTTGCAGCGCAAGAGGAAGTGGAGACATGCACACACGAGTCGGAGCAACAGCGTCCCGATGTTGAAGTTCGAGGCAAGAAAGTTTCAAAGAAAAGAAAGCAAAAGCAGGTTAGTGTCCTGGTCACTATATTATGTTATTTTTCACTGTTAATAGTTCAATACTGTAAGTTGTGTTTAAACTGAACATCCCTTTTCCAATCTGTCCTCTAGTTGCGAGTGGGTGTACAAACTAGATCTACACAGACAGTGAAGCGAACGAGAGATGTTGCTTGTCAAACCTTTTGGCAGGGACTTGAGACTGGAGATGCATCGTGCCAATGGGAAGAATATGAAGTGATTGACAACGGAGCTATACCACATCCAGCCATTGATAGTGAATGTCCTCCTGGTAGTTCGGATGCAGTCGGAGATCAATTCACAGAATCCACACCCCCAAAAACTAAGACCGCGAGAAAGTTGAAGAAATTGTTTTATTCACCCATCGCCGGAGAAGGAACAGATGTTGCAATGGAAGAGAATGAAGTGGACGACAATGAAACACCATCAATATCACTGAACATATCGGAAGACGATATCAGAGATTCTACCTTTCATGTGAGTGACATGTCCTCAACGTTACAGGCCGAACCAGCTGGGATGCAGAGTGACAGTATAAGGAAAGAGGCCAAATTCATTGTATTCGATAGTTGTTTGATTGATATTATTATTCGGATGAAATGTGGGCATTCAGTTGGTGGGGAAGTATGTGGGGAGCCATTGATTAATGTGACTCGTGCAATTCGAGGCACTAACCTTAAAATACATGCCACCTGTACAAAATATCATCCTTTCTCATGGTCTGCACAACCCATGCTGGGGCAACTGCCAGCAGGCAATCTACTTTGTGCAGCGGCTGCACTTTTTAGTGGTTCAAGTTTTAAAAAGTTAGAGTCTTTCTTTCAGTTTGTGGGAATCCATTTCATTGCGAAAACTCAGTTCTACAAATACCAAACCGATTATCTATTTCCAGCCATTAGCGAAGCTTGGAGAATGGAAAAAATGTCTATTGATAGTACATTCGCGGGCAAACGGTTCAGGCTAGCCGGTGATGGACAGTGCGACAGCCCAGGATTTTCAGCCAAGTACTGCACCTACCACTTTCAGGACATGGAAAGTAAGAAAATTGTGAGTTCGGTGGTCGTGCAGGTGTCACAAAGTACATCCTCAGTGGCCATGGAGAAAGTTGGCTTTGTAGCATCATTGCAAGAACTACAATCACGGGGAATGGTGATCGACCTGATAGCCACGGACAGACACGTTTCAATTGCCAAGACAATGAGAGAAGAGTACAAAAATATAAATTACCAATTTGATGTTTGGCATCTTGCAAAAACAATCAATAAAAAAATGTCGGCTGCAGGTAAAAAAAAAGATATGCAAGGTATTTCACAGTGGTCCAAGTCAATCAGCAACCATCTTTGGTGGAGCTCAAAAACATGTGGAGGGTCGTTGGAAATTCTACTGGAAAAATGGCGGTCAGTAATGCTACACTGTAGCAACGTTCACCGCTGGACCACAAACCAACATTTCCACAATTGTGAACATGGCCATTTGTCCACAGAGGAGGCACGGAAGAAGAAGTGGTTGATTCCTTCATCACCCACTCACAAAGCCATTGAAAAGATTGTATTTGATAAAACTATAACAAGAGATTTGAGGGGACTCACGGAATTCTGCCACACAGGAGATTTGGAGGTGTTCCACAATATGTGCCTAAAGTACAGGCCAAAACGATTGCATTTTGGCATGGAGGGCATGATAAATCAGACTCTTCTAGCGGTCTTGGCACATAACCATAATGTTGGCCGTCAACAAAGTAGGACGACCGGAACTTTAGGGACGCTTCGCTACAATAAGGCCTTCACTAAAAGAAGTAAACAATGGGTGATCGAACCAGTGTTTGAGGATATGCAATATGAGTTCATTGAGAGACTTATTGTTGATGTCCTAGATAGGCACATACATGGAGTTGTGAACGAACCTGTGCAGGGGACAACTGCATTGCCACCCAACATTGCCTCTGTTCCATGTCCACCTAAAGCAGAGCTCATTGAGAAATACACATCACGGTTTAAATGATTGTAATTTGATTGTCTGTTCTCTCGAGTCTCCTCATGTCGCAGGCCAATTGAATATGTGTAGCTATGTATTGTGTAAATAAAAGTGATTGCTCAGTGTACATGCAATGTGTCTCTCCACCCTTGCCCCTCCCTTCGCCGTGCAGTTGTGCGAACCACCCGGGTGTCACCTGTGACTTTGCTCTGGAGTCTCCTCATGTCGCAGGCCCATTGAATATGTGTAGCTATGTATTGTGTAAATAAAAGTGATTGCTCAGTGTACATGCAATGTGTCTATCCAACCTTGTTCATTTGCGCATTAAATTAAACCAAACAGTAATATAAATCATTTTTCAAAAAATATAGAATGTCTCCGTATTTATGGTTCTCTGGGGCTGCAAATGCACGCAGACAAAATGCAAAGATGGAGTGTAAATTTCAAGTCCTGTGAGATGGCCTTACATTGAATGTAGCTAACTAGGAATGTGTGCTCGTTCAAAGTGAAGGTCAGCTGCTTTGATTTTTTGCTCGGGTGCCGGAATGGCCCACGACTCAGTATAAGGTTCTATTGTTATTTGACCTTGACAGGCCGGGACCATCCCGAAAGACTTCTTTTTGGGGGTGTGGTGCAATAACGTAAACGATAATGAATATAATTTCAGAAACGAAAGCCATTTAATGTTCGTTCATTAGAAGAAATAACGTCGGCATAGAAGGAGTGGTATTTCGGGGCTGCCCTACGCACAGACACAATGGAAAATGCAAATATAATGTAAGTAACTCTTTAGATGAGTTTATACCACAATTTAATTACTATACAGTAGCTTTAAAGACGGGTTAAGTTGTACTTGTTCGTTCTATGTGGCATATTGTTTTGTACTGCGCACTATCTTGAGGAGAACCATCTCCTTTTACGGAAGCACCTCAAAACCTTCCTCTTTGCTTCTGCTTTCTCTCTCCCTCTCCCCTGCTACAACTGGTCCACTGTCTGCGACCTCGGTCCTGGGCCCTTCCACTCTCCACCTGCACTGCCTCCCTGTCAACCCCTGCACTGGGGGACTGTCTCAGTATCCTACAGCCCCCCCTTGACGTATAATACCCAGTTGCACTGTCCTAGCTATGAAATAATTTCCCGACCTAATATATAAAATGAATAATTTTAATAAAGATCTGATGGTGAGACTAATTTCATTTTTTATGTTTTTAAAACAGGTACATCCTTCATTATTGTATGTGTCACGAGTACCAGACACCGGCGGATGGCTTTTATAACCGCCAGTTGCTTCTCCGCGTGAACAACGTTACCACCCTGACCATTTTATGGGACGATCGCCAAGTACAAGTATGCCCTTACGCGGTACTAACGGCTAGATGCAACATACAGACCGTTGTGGTGGCCTAGTGCCTCGTTGTTGGAACAGCCATGCGATTATCAGTGCGACCGAAGAGCTTATTTTATCGTAAACCAACTCCCTGTGTACTGCACACGAACATCGCTTGCCTCAAGACAAACTATTTTGGATCAAGAGCAAAGAAAAATGCAAATCGCAGAATATTCTCTAAACATTTGATGTCCAATAAATGTACTTTGCCAAATGGACAATCTTGCCGTTTGCTTTTAAACCACAGTTTCATATTCCGAATTGTGGCGCTGTATTGTGAGATGATCTAAGACCCTGTGTACAGCAAAGGAACATCGCGTGCCTCAAAACAAACTTTTTGGAACGTGAGAAAATAAAAATGCAAATCGCTGAATATTCTCTAAACATTTGATGTCAAATAAATGTACTTTACCAAATTTACAATCTTGCGGTTTGATTTAAAAGTACAGTTTCATATTCCGAATTGTGGCGCGCTGTGTTGTGAGCTAATCTGTGTTGGTTTCCGGGTTCTGTGTGGAGTCGCGTAGAAGACGCCTGGGCGCGTTTGCCTACGCAGCACAGTCACGTCACGGATAGAGGCGGGGAATATGAATGTTTTGATAAAGTCTGTTTCAGGGGCAGGGGATTTGATTTAGTGCCGCAAAAGCAGGTGAGCCAGGGCGATGGGGGGAAATGATAGGATTATCAGAAAATGGCGGCTGATTTCGAGTGCGTTAATGGACGAAAAGTCGGGTAAGGTCCATAGGAAAGTTTTCTACGATCTACCGATTTATGCTTAAAAACACATGGCCGAACCGTAGGGACAATAAAAAAAAAGTCCCGGAACTATCCTTTAACAGGGCAATCCAGACGTGGACCCCTTGCTCACTGTTCTTAGAGAGGCAACAGTTTCACCTCACTGATGATGCCCAACAAGGCTGAAACACGTGTATGGGGTTACTGATGGTACTCTTGTTCAGAGGAGAATTGCCTAGCATTTCGGCACTGGACTGCCCCTGGGCAGGACAAAGGCTGATATGCGGGGAAATTTCTTCTCTGTGAAAAGGACAGTGAGCTAAAGACTTGGTAGAGTCTCTCCCAGGGGTTATTCACCCAAGAACAGGTCATTGGGCTGTGTTCGTGCTGGTAGAGAGATTCCCAGACCCCCCTTTGTTTAGATATTTTGGCAGACAGCTTTCATCGCAAAGCATAATTTTCTTTATTTATTTAATTTATTTTTCATAAAAACATGTTAAAAAAACATTGAAACATTTGATCCTTTGATCATCATTCACCACTTCCATCCGACATATACTTTTACAACAATGGTGTAAATTGAATTAGTTTTTCTTTGAGCATAACAATCAATAGATTATGCCTATAAGACATGGTAAAAACACATTAGATACCCTTTATGGTTGACACATGTTTTGGCCCTTAGATGTGTACAAGACCCTTTTTTGGGTTGTCACTAGTTCAGGTATTGGGCCATCTTCAGGACATAGGTTGTTTTTTCTGGAAGTTCAATTTGTTCCCCAATGGTAGCTGTAATGATCTACAAAAATATATAAAAACAAAATTTTACACAAAAGAGCTGTGCTACCCGACTTATTTTAAAGGTGATGACTCATATTATATACTAGAAGAATCAACCACTTCACCAACCTGTTGTACCCGTGGTACTACTTGGGACTTCTGAGCTTGCGAACTGGTGAATTTGAATTAAACATCCAGTATTGTGTTCCCTAGAGCTAGAGGGAAAGGAACTCATAAGTGTTCCAATATTTATTTCAGATTATGGATACATCCTTTGTTGCAGAGGAAAAAAGACCATAGTGCGACTTACTTAGATTCACGTGCTGGACCGTGCCTTCTGTTGTTGGCACTTTATTAATTGGAAGACCAGGTGTCGAAATCCACTGAGTTGGAGCGGCTCTCCAGAGCGGGTTGTTATAATGGTATCTATCAATGAAAAGGCAAAAATGACATATTTCAGTTATACCTTTCATCTTGGGGCCAAAGTGTGCCTTTCATTTGAGCTTCTGTGTTAGTTGTAAAGTATTGCTGACATTTGATATTGTACAAAAGATCGGAGATCGGAGACGGGCATGGCATGGGGCCAATCAACCTCCCTTTTCTGCTTTATCATCAAAAGAGGCCTCCCAAAGGAGGTACGGAAGGCCCTAGATAAAATTGCTGGGATAGAAGCCAAAGGCTGGCCTGAAATTCAGAGCATTATAGTACACCATTGTAGGAGGATCAAAGAAAGAGAAAAATAAATTGCACAGAGGAGGTTGGAAGACGAGGTCAAACTTCTACAAAATAAACTGGTGAAGGTTGCTGCCGTAACAGTGGCCCTGCCTACTGAGAGACAGGGAGAAGGGGAGGAGGGGTCAGGAGGTTCACTGGCAAGGATGGCAGCAACATGGTCTGCACACAGGCAGGAACAATGGGCTAGCGAGGACCAATGTGAGGGTCCCCAGTGGCAGGGAAGGCCTGGAAGAGGATGAGGTGGGTACAGGGGGCAGAGAGGTTGGTTTGGAGAACAAGGACCTCGGGGAGGGGGCCAAGGGTCATGTTGGAATTGCGGGAGATGGGGACATTTTTCATGGGAATGCCATGCCCGACCCATGGGATATTATCAAGGGCCCCAACAATCTGGAAATTAGCAGCAATTTGGCCACCCTCATCCGGGCAGCCTTTATGGATTACTGATGGGTGGCCATGGGCAACAAGAGCAATATGTTTTTTCAGATTATGGATTCATCCTTTGTTGCAGAGGAAAAAAAGACCCTAGTGCGACTTACTTAGATTCACGTGCTGGACCGTGCCTTCTGTTGTTGGCACTTAATTAATTGGGAGACCAGGTGTCAAAATCCACTGAGTTGGAGCGGCTCTCCAGAGCGGGTTGTTATAATGGTATCTATCAATGAAAAGGCAAAATGACATATTTCAGTTATACCTTTCATCTTGGGGCCAAAGTGTGCGTTGCATTTGAGCTTCTGTGTTAGTTGTAAAGTATTGCTGACATTTGATATTGTACAAAAGATCGGAGATCGGAGACGGGCATGGCATGGGACCAATCAACCTCCCTTTTCTGCTTTATCATCAAAAGAGGCCTCCCAAAGGAGGTACAGAAGGCCCTAGATAAAATTGCTGGGATAGAAGCCAAAGGCGGGCCTGAAATTCAGAGCATTATAGTACACCATTGTAGGAGGATCAAAGAAAGAGAAAAAGAAATTGCACAGAGGAGGTTGGCAGACGAGGTCCAACTTCTAAAAAATAAACTGGTGAAGGTTGCTGCCGTAACAGTGGCCCTGCCTACTGAGAGACAGGGAGAAGGGGAGGAGGGGTCAGGAGGTTCACTGGCAAGGATGGCAGCAACATGGTCTGCACACAGGCAGGAACAATGGGCTAGCGAGGAGCAATGTGAGGGTCCCCAGTGGCAGGGAAGGAAGAGGACGAGGAAGAGGACGATGTGGGTACAGGGGGCAGAGAGGTGGGTTTGGAGAACAAGGACCTCGGAGAGGGGGCCAAGGGTCATGTTGGAATTGCGGGAGATGGGGACATTTTTCATGGGAATGCCACGCCCGACCCATGGGATATTATCAAGGGCGCCAACAATCTGGAAATTAGCAGCAATTTGGCCACCCTCATCCGGGCAGCCCTTATGGATTACCGATGGGTGGCCATGGGCAATCAGAGCAATATTACCATAACTGTCAACAAGGAGCACAACCAATTCAACAGGGGCCAGAAGCACCACAACAGGGCATGCAACCACAATTAGCATGTCAAAACATCATGGGAAGCACCCACACAGATGTTTTTGCAACTACCACAAATGGCGCACCTACGACATTCCGTGGAACATCGATGATCGGAGACACTGTTTTTTCTGTCCCAGGAACAAATACTTACCCAGATTAGGACAGCCCACAGAGAGCACTTACGTGTCCAGTCCTATCGACTACCCTACGTCCAGATGAGGAACCACTGGTGGGGGCGGAGAGCAGCAACAAGCAGTTAATCTTCATGGTGGACTCAGGAGCGGAAAAATCATGCCTCATGGAAGGCCGGTTTCCGCTATAAGGCCAAAATTTGGAAACGCAAGGATTCTCTGGGACCATTTTGAAGGTTCCCTACACAAAAGATGTGGACATAATGGTGGGAGGAAAGACAGTGCAGGCACCCCTGTCATACCACGAAGACTCACCCATAAATTTACTAGGGAGGGACCTCCTCAGTAAGCTTAATATGACCATCTCCTTTACAGAACGAGGGATAGTATGCTCCATTCCAGGCTTATACCCACTAAGAGCAATGCTAATGATCAGTACCACGACAAATGAAGTAGCAGTAAGAGGAGTGCCCACAGATGTTCACATGTTCATTTATGGGATACAGGTACTAACACAAAAGTAACACAAATAACACAAAAAGAATGGAGAGTACCATCCGATTTTGTTTTTCGCCCATTGGTAAACCCATAAATTATGCCTGGTACCATCCTCTCCATCGACATACAAGGGGTGCAAGTATCAGCTAAAGGTATTGTGGCAATAGGACTGGACACGCATGGATGTGAGTGGAGAACAGTGTTGTGTATCGACCCAAACATAGCGTGACGTGATCTTACCGAGGAAGAGCTGTTCACTGACAGTGACACTGATGGGGAGATAATAATGGAAATTTGTGTAGCCTGCGACATAATGATTCAACATAGAGAATTAAATAACCCCCTCATGGCCAGTGTCAGTGCACCACCTTCGAATTTTGATGAAGATATGAAACAAGCACTGCCGAACTTATGGACAACAGGGCCCCATGATGTAGAACTCTTACAGGAAGTAACACCCATAAAAATAAAAATAAAACCTGGTTCAGTGCCACCCAGAGTAAAACAATACCCATCGTCCAGGGAAGCGGAGGAAGGGATGAAGGAGATGATAAACGCACTGCTACAACAGAGCATGATCGTGCCACCAAATTCACCATGCAACACTGCTATCTATCCAATCAAAAAGGCAAATGGCAGGGCTTGGAGGATGATACAGGACCTCCGCCCACTTAATGACGTTATACAGAAGGAGTTCCCCCTAGTGCCAAATCCTGCACACATTTTGTGCAGTGTTCCAAAAGAGGCCACATGCTTCACAGTAGTGGACCTGAAGAATGCTTTTTTCTCAGTACCACTCGACCCCAGTTCCTAATACCTATCAGCATTTACCTTGGGGGGAAAGAGATATGAACATTGCAGATTGCCCCAATGTTATTGCGAGAGCCCTAGCATTTTTAACAGAATTTTGCACAAAGACCTTGGCAACCTTGATGTAAAAAGCTCAATAATTCACTATGCAGATGACCTTTTAATCTGCAGCCAAAATGAAGAGCAATGTACAGAAGATTCAATAACCTTGTTGAACTTACTATCAACAAAAGGGTACAAGGTAGACAGGGGAAAATTGCAGTACTGCTTGGCAGAAGTGTTGTATCTGGGGCAGTTAATTTCAAAGGACTGTAAGAGAATAATACCAGACAGAGCAGCAGCAATACGTGCCACCCTAATGCCCAAAACTGTAAAAGACATGCAAAAATGTCTCGCCATATCCAACTATTGCCGTGCATGGATACTGGATTACGCTGCATACACGTGCCCCCTTCTCCAGGCACTGAAAGAGGCCCAGAAGGACATTACCCCTATAAAATGGCCACAGGAAATGATCACACAATTCCATAAATTACTAGACACCATCTATTTGTCGAACACTCTTTGTTTGCCATACTCGAAAGGTCAAAGTCCACACTCACCACACAGAGAACCACTGCATATAAAATAATCATCTCAAGCCCAAACATACATGTTGTCTGCTGTAAGACTGTAAACCCAACCACATTCATCACAGAACCCTGCAGAGCAGAAGACATGCAAGCTCACAATTGTGCTACATATGAGGGGGAAGGTGACAATATTCCCAAAGCCAGCGAAAATGCCCTAGAGGGAGGTGAGGTGTACTTCATGGACGGATCAGCGTCCATTGATTGCGAGACAGGAGAAAAACACATAGGGGCAGCAGTGGTGAGAACAGAAGGGGACGAATATGAAGTGATAGTGCAGAAACGCCTCCCCTCACATTTTTCAGCACAAGCAGCAGAACTCATAGCCCTGATTGAAGCATTGCAAACAGCCAAAGGATGCGCAGTGACAATATACTCAGACTCGCGTACGTGACAACAACGGTGCACTCTGGCATTTCACAATGGCGAAGAAGAGGATTCAGGAGAGTGGATAGCTCTCCTGTACAGCACGCACAATTATTGAATGACCTTATTGAAGCATTGGCCGCGCCATCAGTAGTGGCTTTAGTAAAATGCCAGGCCCACACGAATAACACTGAATAACACTGACACCATCTCAAAAGAAGCTGCATACTTCAACGTTCCCCAAGCAGTAGAATGTGTAGTAAAGATAAACACGCAAAACGACAAGGAAGAGGGGAAGAGGGTTATAACTCTACGCCCATAATGCAAATAATAGAATTGCAGCAGCGCGCCCCAACAGAAGAACAGGAAATATGGGTAAAGAGAGGATGCATGCAGTCACCCACAGACCTCCTATGCCGTCAGGAAATGACAGGAAAAGTGGTGATGCCAGTAGAACTATTGCATGTGGCCTTCCAACAGCTTAATTTCCCCGCACAAGCCACCAAATAACACATAGCAGCAGATATTAAGGAGAAATGGTTTGTTCCAAGCCTCCAAGAACACCTCACAAAATTAATAATAGAATGCACTACATGTCAGACAAACAGTTCGGAGATGACTGCTAGGACACTGCAGGGAACACTGCTGCACCCATCAGGACCATTCGGAGAGTTACACATTCACTATGCGGACCTGGGAGAAAGGTGCAACGGAGCAAGATATCTCATTGTGGTAGTGGGCCCCGTTTCTCACTGGGTGGAAGCAGGACCTTGTGCACACCCAGACGCGAAGTGCGCAGCAAAGTTCCTGGTAAGGGAAGTGTTCCCGTGGTGTGGGATGTGCGCTATAATATGCTCAGACAATGGCACTCATTTTGTCAATGACCTCTTCAAGGAAGTGACAACATTGCTAGGTGTAAAACACAAACTGTGTTCGATTTATCACTGCAATCTAACGGAATGGTAGAGAAGATAAATAGCCCAATCAAGAGTAGACTTTCCAAATTATGCCACACCCTAAAAAAGAACTGTGTGTATTGCCTGCCCCCAGCACTGTTTCAACTCAGAACACAGCCTAGTAAGGACCTTAATTTGTCCCTATCAGAGATAGTGACGGGGAGGTGCATTCAAACGCCACTATCGCCAGTAAGAAGGGCGTCAGACCTCACATAGCTGCTACAGAGCTGGGGGACGAGTTTAAAGAATATCTCACCCAACTGACACGAGCTGTACGGAAAATAGCCAAACAAATAGTGCCCCCATTCACACGAGAAAGTGAAACAGGCACAAACACCCCAGCAGCAGACAGTCCGATGCTACAGTTAATGCCCAGTGAATGTGTGTATGTGCGCAGTTTTGTGCGGAAATGGAACTCTCCGTGATTCCACAGCCCCTATGAGCTAGTGTATTGCACACATATTGATGTAAAGTCTAAGGAACTTCAATAATGGATACACCTCAGAGACGTATGAAAAGCACACAATAGCACAGTGCCCCATGGGGAACAGCCACAAGAGCAGGAAAGTGCAGTGTCATAATCAAAAAGGGTGCTGATAAACCATTGGGTAAACAAAGATGAAAAGTAGAAAATGTAATGCAACATTTTGCTACAGTGAACAGTATTACTAAGAGTATGTGAATGCTGAAAAAATTGTTTAACAGATGTAAATCTCTCTCTCTCTCTCTTTCTCTCTCTCTCTCGCTCTCTCTTTTGGTTCTCAAATAAATGTATATACATTGCCTGTTGATGAGATAAATGATAGTATTTGATTGATCTGTGTGTAATTGACCCATTCATATCACCCCTTCAGGTGGAAATATGGTGGAAAATAGGGCCCTCACCAATGACACTACAAATGTAGATAACAATAGGGAAGGAGTTAGTGCTACTACAGCTTATAGTTATGAGTGTTGGTTATACTTTGTAGCTATTGTTTTTTTCTGTAATGATGTTTTGTCTAGGGTAGTACTGGAGCCTCACTTTTATATTGGGTGATATAAAAGGGGGGGCACTGTAAAACTAATACAAGAGGGGTCGAGCCTCATTTGGAATGGGTTTAAAGTGATATGGACCCACAATGCCTCTAAAAAAGTTAATCTTACCACTCAGCTACCCAATGGTAGCTGTAATGATCTACAAAAATATATAAAAAAAAATTTTATGCAAAAGAGCTGTGCTACCCGACTTATTTTAAAGGTGATGACTCATATTATCTACTAGAAGAATCAACCACTTCACCAACCTGTTGTACCCGTGGTACTACTTGGGACTTCTGAGCTTGCGAACTGGTGAATTTGAATTAAACATCCAGTATTGTGTTCCCTAGAGATAGAGGGAAAGGAACTCATAAGTGTTCCAATATTTATTTCAGATTATGGATACATCCTTTGTTGCAGAGGAAAAAAGACCATAGTGCGACTTACTTAGATTCACGTGCTGGACCGTGCCTTCTATTGTTGGCACTTTATTAATTGGGAGACCAGGTGTCGAAATCCACTGAGTTGGAGCAGCTCTCCAGAGCGGGTTGTTGTAATGGTATCTATCAATGAAAAGGCGAAATGACATATTTCAGTTATACCTTTCATCTTGGGGCCAAAGCGTGCCTTGCATTTGAGCTTCTGTGTTAGTTGTAAAGTATTGCTGACATTTGATATTGTACAAAAGATCGGAGATCAGAGACGGGCATGGCATGGGACCAATCAACCTCCCTTTTCTGCTTTATCATCAAAAGAGGCCTCCCAAAGGAGGTACGGAAGGCCCTAGATAAAATTGCTAGGATAGAAGCCAAAGGCTGGCCTGAAATTCAGAGCATTATAGTACATCATTGTAGGAGGATCAAAGAAAGAGAAAATGAAATTGCACAGAGGAGGTTGGCAGACGAGGTCAAACTTCTACAAAATAAACTGGTGAAGGTTGCTGCCGTAACAGTGGCCCTGCCTACTGTCATGATCTCTGCTTCCAAAAGGTCAGGGTTTTCCCAACTCCCTTGGAAGCAGATCCATAACCCAGGTTCCGAGTGCCAACCAGTCCCAATTGGGACCTTTTGGACCCAGTCCTGGCACCAGTGGCACCAGGCTCATAAATATGCCCAGTCCCAGCGCTGGAAGCGCCGGGCTCATAATGCTTGGGTGGACTTACCTTCAGCAGACCATGCTGCTTACTTGCCTGCCAGTTGAGCCTCTGATCCTCTTCTGTTTGGAACTACTTTTCCTGTTGGGTGGGGCAGGAGCCACTCCCTAGGTTCAGAACACTGGAACTCTTCTGGAAGGCAGGAACTCTTTTCTTACCAGGAACTCTTTTCTTACTTAGGCGTGGCTGTGGAAGGAGACACCTGAGCACTACAGGAGGCTATTTAAACCACACCCGGTGGATGAATCTTGCTTTGCGTTATTCTGCAACCTCTGCAGCAGAACGCTCATCGTGTCTTCTGCATCCGGTCCTGGGCCTAAGGAAAAAGGCTTACCATCCTGAATCCAGTCTTCAGCAACACCTATAAAGACAAGAAAGAACAGGTTAGCATTCCGGCATCTGAAAGGCAAAGGCTTACCATCCTGAATCCAGTCTTCAGCAACACCTATAAAGACAAGAAAGAACAGGTTAGCATTCCGGCATCTGAAAGGCAAAGGCTTACCTACTCTTCGTGCGCTCCGGAGGTCTTCACACTGCATTCCGGCATCTGAAAGACAAAAGTTTACCAACTCTTCGCACGCTCCGGAGGCCTTCGGCGCTGCATCCCGCATCTGAAAGACAAAACAAGGTGCGTTTAAAGACATTGGGGAACTTTAATACTCACGTGCCATTACTCCTTTCCACATCTAATCCAGTGGGTATTCCGGCACCCTGCAGCCGCTCCGAACTCGTACCTGCAAAATAAAAAGACAGTTAGAGCGCATAGTGAAGCAGGCAACAAGCGCTTACTTACGTGCTTCCAGGCGCTTCCATTCATCACACGGGCTCCATCTTCAACTCACTTCAGCCCGTCATCCGCCATCGCCGGAACCCTGCAAAACAAGAGACATCATTACTAAAGACTTTAAAGACATTTGAATGACTCGAAACTTACCGTTCGTGCAGTAAACGACAGACAGCAGTCCCCTGAAGTCAAGAGGCCTGCGCTACCTATCCAGTGAAGAAACTGGTTACAGCACCCTGCCCCGAGGCAGATGGAGAGCTCGGCATTCACTTACCTAAGGTGAGAGCGTTAACCTTTGGGGGTCTACAGGAGAGGAGAAGAGGAAAGAGATAGGGACACCCCAATAACCCCAGTTCATTAACCCCATATTTTCTATCTGCAGACATCTTACTCTGCACGTCAGGCATACAGTGCACAGAGGTCCAGCCCAAAGAGCCAACCGGGTGCTACACATCACCTTTGAAGATACGGTAGTCGCCCAGTCAAGACCGGCGCCTCTGCGAGAATCAGGTGAGCGTTACAGAACGCAAAGCCTACCGCAAAACTCTCGCCCAGGCGCTATGGAAACCTCGGATACTGACCCCCTAGCCCGGTTACTTGGGGAACTAAGGGCAGAAGTGCATGCAGCTCGTCAGGAAACGAATGCTCTAAGAAGGGAATTAATTATTTCCAAGGAGAGAACAGACAATCTTGCTAGACAAGTGCTACAGTCACAAGCCGGACAGACCCCGTTACCCGCATCAGGGGCAAATCTTCCTTCAACATCCTCTATGAATCAACCTACCTGGGAATGTACCTCTGGCTCCGCCCGAACGATTTTCTGGTGACCCAAAGAGGTTTGCAGTATTTATCAATCAGTGCCGGTTGCACTTCTTATGCCGGCCAGCAGCCTTTTCAACTGATCAAGCAAAAGTAGCTTTTGTACTTTCGTACCTTAGTGGCAATGCGGCAGACTGGTCGATCCCTCTAGTTAATCAAGATGATCCGGTTCTCCATGATTTTCAAGCCTTTCAGCTTAGTATGGAAAAACTGTTCGCAAGACATTCACAGGGGCAGGCCTTGGACAATGAGCTTCTTTCGTTGCGACAGGGTAATCAAGACCTTTTGGCTTATATTGCATCTTTCAATAGACTAATAGTGGAAACTCAATGGCCTGAGGACAAAAGGATTACGCTGTTTTATAGAGGTCTACGTGGAGAGCTCAAAGACGTTTTAGCCCAAGTAGTGAATCCCCCACAAGACTGTTCGGATTATATAGACTTGGTCGTTCAAATAGATCACAGGCTGCAGAACAGGAAGGCCGATCGTTCCAAGTTTGATGCTCGAGTATTTTCCAAACCGCCAACTCCTTCCAAAGGAGTAGACTCCGGGGAACCCATGCAAATAGGGGGTCTGAAAGGTCCTCTAACACAAAGGGAGCGGGAAAGGAGGAAACAGTTGCAATTATGCCTATATTGCGGAAACTCAGGGCACTTTCTTCGAGACTGTCCGGTGAAACCTGCCAAGAAGGCAGTAGGAGCTGCAGTTACCAAAGTTACAAACTCTGAGCAGGGAAACGACCTCGCCCGACAAGAATAGAGGTCCTCTTGCCGAGCGTGAAAACCAGTTCCGTGACCTCGTATTTCGTGATACCTATGGTCCTCATTAGCCCTGATAATCCGGATCGATTACATGCAATTGAAGCTTACGTCGACAGCGGTGCCATCGGCAATTATGTGGATCATGAAATGGTTTTGAGGATGAATCTAACTCTTTGTCCCAAGGCTGTAAAGGACGTCATTACTACGGTGGATGGTACGGAGATAGCCTCCGGGCCAGTAACGCATACCACTCAAGAGGTGACGCTAGTAAGTCAAGATGGACACCATGAGAAGATCGTGTTCGATGTGATCAAGGCCCCTCAGTTTCAGATTATTCTAGGAATACCTTGGTTAGAGAAACACAATCCTCTGATCGATTGGCGAGCAAGAACGGTCCAGTTTCCAGAATGTGTCTCTACTTGTCACCCTCCACCTGGTGTTGCACTGGCTGCAATTTCTTCAGAGACTCCCCAGTTACCTCCCGAATACCTAGAATACCAAGATGTTTTCTGGAAGGATCAGGCTAACTCTCTACCTCCTCATAGGTCTTATGACTGCCAGATAGACCTGATACCTGGATCTACTCCTCCTTGTAGTAGAATTTATGCCCTCACCGAGCCTGAGAACCTTCACCTTCGACAATACCTGGATCAATACCTGGCAAATGGGTTTATTCGTCCTTCCAAGTCCCCTGCTTCTTCAGCTTTGTTCTTCGTTCCAAAAAAGGAAGGAGACCTTAGAACTTGTATCGATTATCGCTCCCTGAACCAGATCACCGTTAAGAATAGATATCCTTTACCTTTGATCCCTGAACTCCTGGACCAAGTCAGAAAAGCACGCATATATACAAAGCTGGATCTT
The DNA here is from genome assembly GCF_040938575.1 of Ambystoma mexicanum. NCBI lineage: Eukaryota > Metazoa > Chordata > Amphibia > Caudata > Ambystomatidae > Ambystoma > Ambystoma mexicanum. The sequence goes on from NC_090921.1 coordinate 467,696,794, forward strand.
AGAGCAGCTTACCACTTGGTACGAGTAAAAGAGGGCGATGAATGGAAGACGGCCTTCCGCACCAAGTATGGGCTATTTGAATATCAGGTCATGCCCTTCGGACTTTGCAATGCCCCGGCCGCCTTTCAATATTTTATGAACGATGTCCTCAGAGAGCTCATAGATGTATGTGTTGTTGTTTACATTGACGACATCCTCGTTTATTCTTCATCGGAATCTGAACATCGGAAACACGTGAAAATGGTCCTCGAAAGATTGCGTCAACACAAACTTTTCGCTAAGTTGGAAAAATGTGTTTTCAACGTGACTGAAGTTGAATTCTTGGGATTCATATTATCACCTGGCGGAGTGCGTATGGATTCAAAGAAGGTCGATGCAGTTCTCAAATGGCCATCACCATCCTCCGTAAAAGGTGTGCAAAGCATGTTAGGCTTCGCTAACTTTTACCGCAGGTTTATCCCCGAATTCTCTCAAATAGTCCAGCCCATCACTGCCTTGTTAAAGAAAAACAAACGTTTTGAATGGTCTACCGAGGCGGAACAAGCTTTCCAGGATTTGAAGACTAAATTTATCTCTGCACCAATCTTAAAACACCCTCGCCCCGAACTCCCCTACATCGTGGAAACTGATGCTTCAAGCCTTGCCATGGGGGCAGTTCTATCACAAAAGGACCCGGTAACCAATCAGTTGCATCCCGTGGCATTTTGGTCCCGCAAATTCTCGCCTCCTGAAATCAATTACACGATTACTGACAAGGAACTTCTGGCTATCAAGTCTGCGTTTAAGGCTTGGCGGCATTATCTGCTGGGGGCCCGACACACCGTTACTGTGATTACGGATCACCGAAACCTGCAATATTTGAAGACCGCAGAAGCCCAATCCTCTAGACAACTCCGTTGGGCATTATTCTTTGCCGAGTTTGACTTCATAATTACCTATCGACCTGGTACAAAGAACGGTAAAGCCGATGCCCTTTCTCGGATGGGAGTGGAAGAACACTTGGTCAACCCTAAACCTGTACCAATCATTCCCGAACAAAGAATTCTGGGTGTAATCGCCACAGAATCCATAGAGGAAGTTAAGGATAAAGCCAGGCAACTTGTAACTCCAGCAGACATACAGAATTGGCATCTACAGGGAAAGGACTTTGCAGTAAAGGACAACTTATTGTATTTCCAAGAACGATTATACCTACCCAGCACAGATTTACAGAAAAAAGTAATCTCTTGTTATCACGACTCTTTAATGGAAGGTCATCCCGGTATAGCCAAGACCTCAGAAAAGATCAAGCGCTACTTCTGGTGGCCGTCTTGGAAAAAAGATATCAGAGACTTTATAATGTCCTGTGGAGTATGCGCCCAAAACAAGAGTCAAAAGGAAAGACCAGCAGGCCTCTTACACCCTATTGACATCCCACCTCGCCCTTGGCATACGCTTTCTATGGACTTCATCACCGATCTACCTCCATGCTCCGGATACAATACGATTCTAGTAATCGTGGACTTATTCTCCAAGATTGCGCATTTCATTCCGCTCAAAGGCTTGCCAACAGCAGCAACTCTGGCCCGAGAATTTCTCGAAAACATCGTCCGACTGCACGGTTTTCCTTCGGTTCTAATTTCGGATCGAGGTAGTCAATTTATTTCTCATTTTTGGCGAAGTTGCTGTCGGTCGGCTCAAATTGATGTGAGACTATCGACCAGTCACCACCCTCAGACCGACGGACAAACCGAGAGGACCAATCAAACTCTGGAACAGTATTTACGCTGCATGCTGCAACAAACTGAAAAAACTTGGAAAGATATCCTTTGGATAGCCGAGTATGCCCACAATAACTCTGTCCATTCGGGAACTGGGAAAACCCAGTTTTTTCTTTTGTACGGCAGTCACCCTCGAACCTCGGAGTTGGATCCCCTCCAAGATCTTGAAACACCAGCAGTAGACTACCTGCATTCTACAATCACCCAAGCCTTTAAGGAAGCTGTTTCTCACCTTCAAAGGGCTAAAGAACAATACAAGAAAGGAGCAGATCAACATCAGAAGGAAGCCCCTCACTATCAAGTAGGGGATCAAGTCTGGTTATCCACCAAATATCTATCTCTAAAAGGGCCACGCACATTCAACCCAAGATACCTTGGTCCCTATTCCATCACTACCATAGTAAACCCAGTAGCGGTCAAGTTGGACTTGCCCCCGCACATGAAGATACATCCGGTCTTCCACGTCTCTCTATTAAAACCCGTGCAACCTCAAACCCGACTAACCAAATCTCCAAAACCTATCCTAGTGGATGGAGAACTCGAGTTTCAAGCCGAGTTTTGAAGTCAAAAGTATTCTGGACTCCAAGATCTCCAAATCTAAACTATTCTACCTAATTGACTGGAAAGGCTACGGCCCCCAAGAGAGATCCTGGGAACCTGCTGAATATGTCCACGCTCCTCGCCTAATCAAAAGATTTCACCGAACATTTCCTGACAAGCCAAAACCCCCGGAGAAGCCATGTTTGGGAGGGGCCTTGAGGGGGGGTACTGTCATGATCTCTGCTTCCAAAAGGTCAGGGTTTTCCCAACTCCCTTGGAAGCAGATCCATAACCCAGGTTCCGAGTGCCAACCAGTCCCAATTGGGACCTTTTGGACCCAGTCCTGGCACCAGTGGCACCAGGCTCATAAATATGCCCAGTCCCAGCGCTGGAAGCGCCGGGCTCATAATGCTTGGGTGGACTTACCTTCAGCAGACCAGGCTGCTTACTTGCCTGCCAGTTGAGCCTCTGATCCTCTTCTGTTTGGAACTACTTTTCCTGTTGGGTGGGGCTGGAGCCACTCCCTAGATTCAGAACACTGGAACTCTTCTGGAAGGCAGGAACTCTTTTCTTACCAGTAACTCTTTTCTTACTTAGGCGTGGCTGTGGAAGGAGACACCTAAGCACTACAGGAGGCTATTTAAACCACACCCGGTGGATGAATCTTGCTTTGCGTTATTCTGCAACCTCTGCAGCAGAACGCTCATCGTGTCTTCTGCATCCGGTCCTGGGCCTAAGGAAAAAGGCTTACCATCCTGAATCCAGTCTTCAGCAACACCAATAAAGACAAGAAAGAACAGGTTAGCATTCCGGCATCTGAAAGGCAAAGGCTTACCATCCTGAATCCAGTCTTCAGCAACACCTATAAAGACAAGAAAGAACAGGTTAGCATTCCGGCATCTGAAAGGCAAAGGCTTACCTACTCTTCGTGCGCTCCAGAGGTCTTCACACTGCATTCCGGCATCTGAAAGACAAAAGTTTACCAACTCTTCGCACGCTCCGGAGGCCTTCGGCGCTGCATCCCGCATCTGAAAGACAAAACAAGGTGCGTTTAAAGACATTGGGGAACTTTAATACTCACGTGCCATTACTCCTTTCCACATCTAATCCAGTGGGTATTCCGGCACCCTGCAGCCGCTCCGAACTCGTACCTGCAAAATAAAAAGACAGTTAGAGCGCATAGTGAAGCAGGCAACAAGCGCTTACTTACGTGCTTCCAGGCGCTTCTATTCATCACACGGGCTCCATCTTCAACTCACTTCAGCCCCTCATCCGCCATCGCCGGAACCCTGCAAAACAAGACACATCATTACTAAAGACTTTAAAGACATTTGAATGACTCGAAACTTACCGTTCGTGCAGTAAACGACGGACAGCAGTCCCCTGAAGTCAAGAGGCCTGCGCTACCTATCCAGTGAAGAAACTGGTTACAGCACCCTGCCCCGAGGCAGATGGAGAGCTCGGCATTCACTTACCTAAGGTGAGAGCGTTAACCTTTGGGGGTCTACAGGAGAGGAGAAGAGGAAAGAGATAGGGACACCCCAATAACCCCAGTTCATTAACCCCATATTTTCTATCTGCAGACATCTTACTCTGCACGTCAGGCATACAGTGCACAGAGGTCCAGCCCAAAGAGCCAACCGGGTGCTACACATCACCTTTGAAGATACGGTAGTCGCCCAGTCAAGACCGGCGCCTCAGCGACAATCAGGTGAGCGTCACACCTACTGAGAGACAGGGAGAAGAAAAGGAGGGGTCAGGAGGTTCACTGGCAAGGATGGCAGCAACATGGTCTGCACACAGGCAGGAACAATGGGCTAGCGAGGACCAATGTGAGGGTCCCCAGTGGCAGGGAAGGCCTGGAAGAGGATGAGGTGGGTACAGGGGGCAGAGAGGTGGATTTGGAGAGCAGGGACCTCGGGGAGGGGGCCAGAATCATGTTGGAATTGCGGGAGATGGGGACATTTTTCATGGGAATGCCACGCCCGACCCATGGGATATTATCAAGGGCCCCAACAATCTGGAAATTAGCAGCAATTTGGCCACCCTCATCCGGGCAGCCCTTATGGATTACCGATGGGTGGCCATGGGCAACCAGAGCAATATTACCATAACTGTCAACAAGGAGCAAAACCAATTCAACAGGGGCCAGAAGCACCACAACAGGGCATGCAACCACAATTAGCATGTCAAACCATCATGGGAAGCACCCACACAGATGTTTTTGCAACTACCACAAATGGCGCATCTACGCCATTCCGTGGAACATCGATGATCGGAGACACTGTTTTTTCTGTCCCAGGAACAAATACTTACCCAGATTAGGACAGCCCACAGAGAGCACTTACATGTCCAGTCCTATCGACTACCCTATGTCCATATGAGGAACCACTGGTGGGGGCGGAGAGCAGCAACAAGCAGTTAATCTTCATGGTGGACTCAGGAGCGGAAAAATCATGCCTCATGGAAGGCCGGTTTCCGCTATCAGGCCAAAATTTGGAAACGCAAGGATTCTCTGGGACCATTTTGAAGGTTCCCTACACAAAAGATTTGAACATAATGGTGGGAGGAAAGACAGTGCAGGCACCCCTGTCATACCACTAAGACTCACCCATAAAATTACTAGGGAGGGACCTCCTCAGTAAGCTTAATATGACCATCTCCTTTACAGAACGAGGGATAGTATGCTCCATTCCAGGGGTATGCCCACTAAGAGCAATGCTAATGATCAGTACCACGACAAATGAAGTAGCAGTAAGAGGAGTGCCCACAGATGTTCACATGTTCATTTATGGGATACAGGTACTAACACAAAAGTAACACAAATAACACAAAAAGAATGGAGAGTACCATCCGATTTTGTTTTTCGCCCAGTGGTAAACCCATAAATTATGCCTGGTGCCATCCTCTTCATCGACCTACAAGGGGTGCAAGTATCAGCTAAAGGTATTGTGGCAATAGGACTGGACACGCATGGATGTGAGTGGAGAACAGTGTTGTGCATCGACCCAAACATAGCGTGACGTGATCTTACCGAGGAAGAGCTGTTCACTGACAGTGACACTGATGGGGAGATAATAATGTAATTTGTGTAGCCTGCGACAGAATGATTCAACATAGAGAAGTAAATAACCCCCTCATGGCCAGTGTCAGTGCACCACCTTCGATTTTTGATGAAGATATGAAACAAGCACTGCCGAACTTATGGACAACAGGGCCCCATGATGTAGAACTCTTACAGGAAGTAACACCCATAAAAATAAAAATAAAACCTGGTTCAGTGCCACCCAGAGTAAAACAATACCCATCGTCCAGGGAAGCGGAGGAAGGGATAAAGGAGATGATAAACGCACTGCTACAACAGGGCATCATCGTGCCATCAAATTCACCATGCAACACTGCTATCTATCCAATCAAAAAGGCAAATGGCAGGGCTTGGAGAATGATACAGGACCTCCGCCCACTTAATGACGTTATACAGAAGGAGTTCCCCCTAGTGCCAAATCCTGCACACATTTTGTGCAGTGTTCCAAAAGAGGCCACATGCTTCACAGTAGTGGACCTGTAGAATGCTTTTTTCTCAGTACCACTGGACCCCAGTTCCTAATACCTATCAGCATTTACCTTGGGAGGAAAGAGATATGAACATTGCAGATTGCCCCAATGTTATTGCGAGAGCCCTAGCATTTTTAACAGAATTTTGCACAAAGACCTTGGCAACCTTCATGTAAAAAGCTCAATAATTCACTATGCAGATGACCTTTTAAACTGCAGCCAAAATGAAGAGCAATGTACAGAAGATTCAATAACCTTGTTGAACTTACTATCAACAAAAGGGTACAAGGTAGACAGGGGAAAATTGCAGTATTGCTTGGCAGAAGTGTTGTATCTGCGGCAGTTAATTTCAAAGGACTGTAAGAGAATAATACCAGACAGAGCAGCAGCAATATGTGCCACCCTAATGCCCAAAACTGTAAAAGACATGCAAAAATGTCTCGCCATATCCAACTATTGCTGTGCATGGATACTGGATTACGCTGCATACAAGTGCCCCCTTCTCCAGGCACTGAAAGAGGCCCAGAAGGACATTACCCCTATAAAATGGACACAGGAGATGATCACACAATTCCATAAATTACTAGACACCATCTATTTGTCGAACACTCTTTGTTTGCCATACTCGAAAGGTCAAAGTCACACTCACCACACAGAGAACCACTGCATATAAAATAATAATCTCAAGCCCAAACATACACGTTGTGCGCTGTTAGACTGTAAACCCAACCACATTCATCACAGAACCCTGCACAGTCGAAGACATGCAAGATCACAATTGTGCTACATATGAGGGGGAAGTTGAAAATATTCCCAAAGCCAGCGAAAATGCCCTACAGGGAGGTGAGGTGTACTTCATGGACAGATCAGCGTCCATTGATTGCGAGACAGGAGAAAAACATATAGGGGCAGCAGTGGTGAGAAAAGAAGGGGACGAATATGAAGTGCAGAAACACCTCCCCTCACATTTTTCAGCACAAGTAGCAGAACTCAGAGCCCTAATTGAAGCGTTGCAAACAGCCAAAGGATGCGCAGTGACAATATACTCAGACTCGCGTACAGGACAACAACGGTGCACTCTGGCCTTTCACAATGGCGAAGAAGAGGATTCAGGAGCGTGGATAGCTCTCCTGTACAGCACGCACAATTATTGAATGACCTTATTGAAGCATTGGCCGAGCCGTCAGTAGTGGCTTCAGTAAAATGCCAGGCCCACACGAATAACACTGAATAACACTGACACCATCTCAAAAGAAGCTGCATACTTCAACGTTCCCCAAGCAGTAGAATGTGTAGTAAAGATAAACACACAAAACGACAAGGAAGAGGGGAAGAGGGGTATAACTCTACGCCCATAATGCAAATAATAGAATTGCAGCAGTGCGCCCCAACAGAAGAACAGGAAATATGGGTAAAGAGAGGATGCATGTAGTCACCCACAGACCTCCTATGCCGTCAGGAAATGACAGGAAAAGTGGTGATGCCAGTAGAACTATTGCACGTGGCCTTCCAACAGCTTAATTTCCCCGCACAAGCCACCAAATAACACATAGCAGCAGATATCCAGGAGAAAAGGTTTGTTCCAAGCCTCCAAGAACACCTCGCAAAATTAATAATAGAATGCACTACAAGTCAGACAAACAGTTCGGGGATGACTGCTAGGACACTGCGGGGAACACTGCTGCGCCCATCAGGACCATTCGGAGAGTTACACATTCACTATGCCGACCTGGGAGAAAGGTGCAACGGAGCAAGATATCTCCTTGTGGTAGTGTGCCCCTTTTCTCACTGGGTGGAAGCAGGACCTTGTGCACACCCAGACGCAAAGTGCGCAGCAAAGTTCCTGGTAAGGGAAGTGTTCCTGTGGTGTGGGATGTGCGATATAATATGCTCAGACAATGGCACTCATTTTGTCAATGACCTCTTCAAGGAAGTGACAACATTGCTAGGTGTAAAACACAAACTGTGTTCGTTTTATCACTGCAAGCTAACGGAATGGTAGAGAAGATAAATAGCCCAATCAAGAGTAGACTTTCCAAATTATGCCACACCCTAAAAAAGAACTGGGTGTATTGCCTGCCCCCAGCACTGTTTCAACTCAGAACACAGCCTAGTAAGGACCTTAATTTGTCCCTGCACGAGATAGTGACAGGGAGGCGCATTCAAACGCCACTATCACCAGTAAGAAGGGCGTCAGACCTCACATAGCTGCTACAGAGCTGGGGGACAAGTTTAAAGAATATCTCACCCAACTGACACGAGTTGTGCGGAATATAGCCGAACAAATAGTGCCCCCATTCACACGAGAAAGTGAAACAGACACAAACACCCCAGCAGCAGACAGTCCGATGCTACAGTTAATGCCCAGTGAATGTGTGTATGTGCGCGGTTTTGTGCGGAGATGGAACTCTCCGTGATTCCACAGCCCCTATGAGCTAGTGTATTGCACACATACTGCTATAAAGTTTAAGGACCTTAAATAATGGAGACGTAAGAAAAGCACACAATAGCACAGTGCCCCATGGGGAACAGCCACAAGAGCAGGAAAGTGCATAATCAAAAAGGGTGCTGATAAACCATTGGGTAAACAAAGATGAAAAGTAGAAAATGTAATGCAACATTTCGTTACAGTGAACAGTATTACTAAGAGTATGTGAATGCTGAAAAAAATGTTTAACAGATGTAAATCTCTCTCTCTCTCTTCCTCTGTTGGTTCTCAAATAAATGTATATAGATTGCCTGTTGATGAGATAAATGATAGTATTTGATTGATCTGTGTGTAATTGACCCATTCATATCGCCCCTTCAGGTGGAAATATGGCAGAAAGGAGGGCCCTCACTAATGACACTACAAATGTAGATAACAATAGGGAAGGAGTTAGTGCTACTACAGCTTATAGTTATGAGTGCTGGTTATACTTTGTAGCTATTGTTTTTTTCTGTAATGATGTTTTGTCTAGGGTTGTACTGGAGCCTCACTTTTACATTGGGTGATATAAAAGGGGGGGGGGCACTGTAAAACTAATACAAGAGGGGTCGAGCATCATTTGGAATGGGTTTAAAGTGATATGGGCCCACAATGCCTCTATAAAAGTTAATCTTACCACTCTGCACAAAAAAACCGAACTGTCAAAACCACCACTTTTACATAAACTGCTATGGGTTATGATGTTGATGAAGTATCGAATGACTATGATGTTGACACTCCAATGTTTGATGTAATGGTATCACCATATGTACATATGCACACAACCAGGGAACCTACCTCAGATGGCGAGAAAATGCACTTTAAGCCCCATGCCTCAACCACGCAAATGTATTCAACCTCACACTCTTGGCAGAGTGATTGTAAACACAATGATGAAACATGGACAGACATATTTCCTATACGATATCAAAGGGTGAAAAAGATACATAATGATTTAGGGGGGAATAAGAAACGGAGAAGGGGGCGGAACGTAAGAGGTATGATGCATACCATGGCTTGGGATTAGATGGTGTAGAAGATCCCCGCCATCCTGATCAATCTAATAAATGGTATTCAGATATGAGTGCCATGGCTAAACAGGCGGCCTACAAAAGTTGTTAAGTCTGCTCTTTGATACCCCATGTGTCTGGAGTGCCCAAAGTTCTCATACCCTAAGAAATGCCTTTTTTCGGATGCCCAGTGTCTTGTTCATCTAGCCCTCTGTAGGATTCGGAGTACCTTCCAGGCACACACCGTAACAGTACAAATGCTGCAGAACGAGAAAACATGTGACAGCAAACCTCAAGGAGTACTCTGTGTGAAGGAGCCATTTTTTATCATCAGAAGGACAATGTTCATGGAAAACAAATGGCACGAAGAGACAATCACATACAAAGCCGAAGCGCTGCGAGGACTGTCGGAATGAAAATTCCAATGTGTTGAACGAACATGCACTCCAACATGGTCCCAACACTTTGCCAAACTAACCTGGGTGACAGCCCTTGAAAAACCAATCAAGATACAGCGGGAAATACAGCACAAACTTTGCTTTCACAGAGAAGGGAAGGTGCCCATGGGCTCAAATAAATATTGCAATAAAACGCTCATTCTGCCAGATATAAAGAAAGGCACAGCAGCATTAATGGACACTTACTGGGTATGTGGCAAGCAAGCGTACCTGCACCTCCCACCGTCATGGAGAGGTACTTGCGCCATGGCCACGTTGCATTTGGCCCTGATGATGACCCCAGAAAGCCATGTCCAGGGGGGAAGGGTGCAAACTGAAACATCGCCACACACCCCAGCAAGCTACTGAAGAGCCCTCCACATATGACATCCTGTCAGAAGATAAGTTGCAGGAAAGAGTATCCCACAAGAGGCGATCGTCAAACTATACCTCCAGTAAATCGTCAGACCTCCTGGCAGAAATTCCTGACCAATACAGACTCTTTAACTCTGCAGAAAACTTCTTTCCCTCCCTTTTGACAAGTATCCAGGCGCGAGCGAATGCCAAATGGCTTCAAATCATCTGCTGGGAGCTAATCCAGCTGGCCAACGACACAGAAGAAGGATTCAACATGATCAAAGCGGAACTTCGAGCCCTGCGGTTGATGACCATGCAAAACCGGTACACCCTAGATCTCCTCACAGAAATGGACGGCGGTGTTTGCCGAAAAATCGGGAGTGCATGTTGTACATTCGTACCTTCTGCCAACACTGACAATGGAACTTTATCACACGAGATATCTGCAGATTTTTGTTCCACTTATAGTTTTCCTGTTACTGATTTTTTGTGTGTGCCACGTAGGGATTTGATGTTGCGCAAAATCAATGGCTAGTTCTGCAATGATGATGGTGACGATGGGCAAACCAACAAAGGTGCAAACTATGAAAGATGAGCAAATGCAGACCGGGGAACCTAGCAACCGTAAATTCCGTATGACAACAGTGTAACACAACACAGGGGACAGGGTGGATAGTTTGTATCATACCACAATCAAAAAACCCAGGGAATTGAAATGGTTTAAGGAAGTATGGGTGGACCTAGATGGGGATGGTGGGATTTATATGACATGCACCCCTAATGAATTTGCTAGAAGAGGCCAAAGCCTACGATATGTCTGTAGAGCCTGATGCCAATAAAAGAGACACCTGCTTGGGATGAGGCCGTGTTGGAGGCAGAGCACTACATGAATGGTAATAATACTAAACAGTAGTTTGTTACTTTAAATGTAACGAAAGGGGGTAATGTAAGGAAGAGGGGGTCGGATTTACCCCCCATACATTCTACGCGAAAGGGACCACCTGCCCTTGCACTAGTGGAGGGACGCCTTCCTTGCCCTTCTGTGGCCTCAGAGGACAGGTCCCTGGCACATACAGAGGTGGGGCTATTGCAAGACACATTTGGACTCCATTTTGTGTACCCCTGACTCCATCTTTGGACTAGGCCGCATTCTGGTATCTATGAAACCTTCTTTCCCCTCTGCAGCGCCACACACAGCGAACACTGACAGCCCCCACCTTTTTCCTCCTGAGCCTGTGCCTCCCAAGTCCCATTCTCACGGATGCTCTAGCGTAAATTGTTGTGAGCAAACAGTGTATTCTTTTTATCCTTCCTCTGAGATCACTGACCTGTGTGTGAACGGCCGAACCCTGACTTGTGGCCCATCTATCTCAACAAACCCGCTTCTGCACCTCTCGTCCCCACTGTCGGAAAATGACTGCCTGTTCAACCCTGTGCCCCTCCAAAGCTATTCTTTTTGATGTAGCAGAAGTGCGACCCTTCCTTGATGACCACCCTAGAGTGTCCTCTCAATAAAACCAGACTCCTGTCACAGTATATTCTGTCCTAAACTAACATGTGTCACTCCACCCCCTCCCACTCTGATGTCCCAGACCCGACAGCTATCAATCCTGCCTCCCAATGTTAGCTGGAGGTGAAGACCCCACCACCCTTCACCTCGCCAATTATCTAAAGCAAGATAATGTGAATACACGTGTAAAATGTATAGGCCTCTTGTAAAATATCAAAGATGTAATAATGGTCATTATTTACTGTATGTCTTGTGATAGTGTGTAGATTAATTAGCCAGAACCAGCCGCCTCTCCCAGACCTGACCCGACCTCCACCTCGCACGGACCAGCCCAGATGAACCACGTGATGTCCGACATCCCGCCAAGCCACCAACCAATCTCGTGGAGCCGGCCCTTACAGCCCTATACGTGAACCCCTTCCCCCACCAATCAAATTATCACTTGTAGACTGTATAGAAATCGTCATAGATGACGCTGTAACCCTTTAAAATGTATTGTTTTTGTATTGTTTGGCAGAGCACTCTCAAAGCAGCAGAGTTCTCTGGATGCTGAATCTTATATACACTTGGTTAACTCTCACAACCAATCTCCTGGTCTCATTCCCTACTGGGATGTGTCCATTATTCTTGAGTTTTATTTGTGATGTGTGGAGTCAGCTCCTTCACTATCTCACATGACAGCAGGCATACCCCCCTTTCTACACAGGTTGACATCACCACACATCACCACTCTCTCTTGGCGGAATGCATACCACCCTTTTCTGCTCTGGTTGGCAACAAGCTCATCAAATAACACTCCTCCCTAGCACGCTACAGCATGCATAGCCAGACATCAACATTTTCTAAATCTTTACCGAATACCTCTCGTCTTTCACCTTTTTTACGAGAGGTGCAACTCTTACCACTGCGGAGGACGCACCCCATTTCTCTTATGAGTTAAAATATATAATAATCAACTACCTCAGAGTACCACAGTTGGTAGTCAAAAGCATACACACACCTTTTTAGTGACTGGTGCCGCTTATAACACTGCAGAGAACATCTCCCCCTACCTCTACTGGGTTAAACAAAACACATACCATCAACCCGTCTCTTATGGGTACCTCAGGGTACTACTTATGGTAGATCAACACTACAATTGGCTATCCATACAGTGCCACACCTAAGTTCCTGGTGCAGACATAACCCCTTATTTCCCAAAACATGTCAATACTTGAACCTAATTGGACACTAAAATCACTCTTGAGGACTCTCAGATTCACAATGTGTTAAACCATATCCACGACATGTGCAGCTGTAAACATCTTAGAACCTTTTGCTATAAGTCCATGCCTCTCTCTCAGCCCTAAGCCTGAAATTCCTCAAGTGCGTTATTCTAGCACTCTCAACCCTCAGGACTATTGCTAAAAACACACTCAAATGTGTGCAACTATTATCATTGTGCCACATCTTTAGGTAAAAGTCCTTAGCTGACGTCAGCCTTAACCTGAAATTCCTCAAACCTGTTATTACTAGATGCAATCTCCATAATTGATACTGATAGCTGTGAATCTTATCATGTGTGACTAGACGTTAAATTTGGTCACTGAATTTATACCACATCCTAACAATCCTATGCTAATCTTGCACCCTAAAAATCAAGAAGACCAACTCGTCACCAGTGAAATGATGTAGGATCCTTAGGTACACAGGTATGGTTCCAGCAAAGTTCCTTTGTGTCAGCATCAGTCAGTTAAATTAAGATAGTACAGATGTAATCACTGGCTCACATCACCATGGAAGGAGCTCTCCAACTGCATGCATCTAGAACCTTCTCACCACGTATTCTCTTACACACACATGAACATTCTCCCAGTCACACCCAACATTCTCTCTTGCGTCCCCAGCTTCTGCATTCATCCCAAGCACTATATAACAATTTTTGTCTATAGAAGTTGCTTGTCTGACCTACTCTTTTAAGAAGTCCCTCTTTAATAGAGATAAAGGAGGCCCCCACTGGGAGATTGGGTAACTGGTAGGTAGTTTGTAATTCTACTTTCAGCAATGGTCCCAGGTAACACATTTTTAGATGTGCAGGCCATCCGAATTGTTCTTCTATCCGCTCAAAATTGAAAAGAAATTCCCTAGGTCTTCTCCATCTTGATGTTTATTTAAATGTTTGTTTTAATTCTTTATTTCAATTTTAGTAATTAGAACAGGACTGAACAATACATCACAAAGTATCATAACACAGCATAAAGGATCAAAACATGTAGGAATAGAAAAAGAAAGAAAAAGAAAAAAAATGTTTAACGATGAACTAGTACCTACTCAGAAAAGCCCCCCAGAACTTCGTATGTAAACTCAATTTTCCCATTTTTCTGTAAATAAATTTCTCAATATTCTCCAAGCAGTTCATTTCTGCAATCCAATCCTCCAATATTGGTGAGACACGAGATTTCCAGCTCCTCAAAATCATTTTTTTGCAAATGGAAGCGCCTCTGAACAAAAATGTATTTTCTGATAGTGAAAGGTCTTCAAGTAAATCATCGCAGCCTAGCACCATAGTTTTAAAATCCAAGTCAACATTTTGGTTCAAAACCCCGAGACAAAGAATACAAACCTCGTGCCAAAACCCACGAACCCTCACACAATCCCACAGCAAATGTTCCATACTGCCTTTCTCACTCCAACAACACCAACAAACATCACAATCAGACAAACCTCTATTTTTAAGCCTTTCCGGGCTCCAAAAAACTCTATTGAGAATTTTAATTTGTCTCGAACGTTCAGTCAAACTTATCGAACAAAGCTTCACATTTGCACACATCACAAGCCACAGGTCAGAAGTGATTCCACAACCCACTCTTCTGCTCCATTCATTAAGTAATTCAGTATTCTCCTTATAATTCGATACAATTCGATGATAAACCCTACTTGCAAGTGACTGAACGCCAGTAGTGAAAAGTTCAACATTCGCATCCCTGTCACAATGCACTTCACCAATACATCTCGTCAATTTATTGAAGTCTGAGATAGAAACATTTTCAACAGTAAAAGTAGCACTTAACTCAGCAAAGTCAATCCATTTTCCATCTTTAAAAACATCACTAATCAATTGAATTCCGCCAATAAAACACTCCGGCCAAAACAACAACTTGCCATTGTCCGTTATAGCTTTATTCAACCACAGAGATGCATCAGGCGATTTCAGAGCAACCGAGGCACACATATCATAGATATTCTTCAAAACGTCTCTAAGAAACTCATTCAAGGGGCATCTCCTACCATGTTTGCTAACAGTTGTGAATATCGCTCTTGGGGCGAATGGGCCCATCACACTTGCCTCTGCCATCGCCCACTCACTAGGAGATTCCTTCAAAAAAGGAAGAAAAAATTGGCACGAGAAGGCCAAATGATATGCCTTAAAATTCGGGACACCTAGTCCCCCCTTCTCGCCCGGAAGTTGGAGTTTCGAAAGCTTCAGTCTTGGCAGTTTCTCATCCCAAAGAAAGGACTGGAGAGTGGTATCAATCAACTTCCAAAAAGATTGACCAATTTTCAGGGGAAGCATACTCAGAATATAATTAATTGTAGGCGCAGCATTCATCTTTAGCGCATTTACCTTACCCCACAGAGATAGATGCAATACCGACCACCTTTGGACGTTCGATTTCAGTTCCCCACAAACCATACCCATGTTCTCTTCAACCATTTCACTGACACCCGGAGTCAACCAAACTCCCAAGTACATCAGTTTTTTCTCACACCATTGAAATCCAAACCCCACCACCAAAGACTTATCACAACGTGCAGTCACCGGCATTACCTCCAATTTAGACCAGTTAATCTTATATCCAGCCACTTCATGAAACCAATTAAGTGTGTTCATCAACGAATGCAAAGACAAATCCAAGTACCTCAAAACTAATCAAAGATCATCTGCATAGAACCAAATCTTCTGTTCAACACCGTGAAAGGAAACACCTTGCAAATTCAAATCACATCTCAATGCAATAGCCAGCGGTTCAATGGCTAGGACAAACAACAATGGTTTTTTTCATTATTGTGTTTGGTTAAATAGAAAACCTTTACAAATATAAAATAATATTTAACATATAACAATTCTTTCATATGCCTCCATGAAGACAAATTCATATCTACATAGACAATACATTTATGACTAAATAACTCATTTAAAAAAACAATTAAAAATTAATGTTTCATTACAAATTCTATTCCGATTTCCTTTATATTTCTACCATTTCAAACAAGCTAAAAACATTCATGTGCATCATTCCTTTTTTGTTCCATTTCATTATTCCAAAAGCACTGTTTCTCTATGCATCACAATTAAACGATAACTGTTCATCAATCACTGCTAGGATTTTCATTATAACTAAGTTAATACTATTTTCCCACACGCATTTATTCCATAATGCATTCCTAGTAAAAACAGATCCTGAGTACAAGTAGGTCCCAAATTCTTTCACTCTTAGATCCTCAAAGTGCTCAAAAAACAGCACCAAATGTTTAAGAGTGTCAACCACTTTTTCAATCCTACAAAAGCGACATTCCCCCTTGTGGGTAGTACGCACTTCCTTTCTTTTTTCTCAATGCTGCACACACTCATTGGTATGAAATTGATTTAGTTTGTACCGCAGGTATAGTTTTCTGGCAGCCACACAAGGAAATTGCAGAATGTATTTTGGGCAATCGCCCAATTTCCTCCTAAAGTTTGCATGTTCCGAGTAGGCTTTATAACTGCCAATCCGATCCGACTGGACACACCAGTTAAACAATTGAAATTTCCGTTTACAGCAGGGGAGACTTGCTACTAACTCTTCCTTTGATACAACAATCAAATCTAAAATTGCATTCATTTTGGTCACAAATTTAGACAGAGATACTAACGACCCTGCAGCAATCATAACCTTTAGATGTTCATAGAGTGAGTTCCTAGGTGGGGATAGCATCTTAGCATAATTATTGAATAACCTCCAATGCCTTTTAGCTGATAATGGTAGTAAACCTAATTCGTGGCATACTACATCATTGGGGATTGTTTTGGCCAAACCCAACACTATTTTCCACAGTTTCCCTTGGACAATATCCAGCAAGTCATCAATCTCTGTAGTACAAATATCCAAGATATATAAGATTGATGGTTCAATTTTAAGCAAATAGAATTGAATAATAGGAAACATTTCCAATATATAATACTCATTTGAGCTGTCAATGGCTTGCGTTTTAACTTCAACACCTCTTTCCACCATCTCTTAGAATATTGATCAGATAAGGTGTATCCCACATACCTAACAGTTTTCACAATCACAGGATTTACATTTTATATGATCTACTCAAATTTTGACACCCTTTTTTTCCCATCCGAGAAGATGACAATTTGTGATTTTGCCTGATTCACAGTTAGGTTATGAGATTCAGCAAATACTGAGAAGAGATTCAATTTAGTTTGAAGCAAAGCCAATCCAGTTTAGTTTGAGATGGCCTATTTGAACCGGAAAGATAATTGCATCCTTCCAGGATTTTTCAAGATCCGAAATGTACAGATTGAATAAAACCGCTGCCAAGGAACAGCCTTGTTTAGCCCAATTGCAGTCACAATTTCATCAGTAAGTGAACCCACTTCATTTAAGCTTACTCTATAAGTGGTAGGGGAATGCAAGAGTGCAATAAGTGCAACTAGATGCACAGGAAAGCCAAACTGTGACATCTTTTCCCACAGATGTTCCCTGATCACATTGCAAAATGCTGCGCTTAGATCAAGAGCAGCCATATAGACTACCCCTACATGAGGGCACTTAGTCTGACACTGGAGATGGGACACAATTGTTGCATACAAGGGGCATCCCATTAATTTTCTTAACCCTATCTGAAATTTAGACAGCGTGTTTTGATTGTGCGTATACTCCTGTAGATCTTTCAAAATCAGTTGAGAAAATACCTTGGAAGATGCATCAGTCAACGCGATCGGTCTAAAGTTAGACAGCTCACTTGATAATCCTTTTTTATAGATCGGAACAATGATCGCAGAACACAAGGTTGCTGGAATCTGCCTATTTGTAAAGATGTTATCGAATTTGTTCTTAAGAATCCACGCCCATGCCTGAGGATCAGTTTTCAATAGGCAGGGAGGGATCCCGTCAGGACCAGCTGCTTTTGAATCATTGTGTTTGTCTATAGCATTCCCTATGTCCTCTATTGTCCAAGGACAGTGCTCTAATATTAGATTCGGAAGTTCACGAGATGTGTTTTATTTCAAATTTATGGGGCAATTTAAATTTTTGTGTGATATAATCAACACATAGAGATGCCAAGATGGCTGGTTCCTTCTGCCCAACATTTTAGCTTAAGAATCACCCAAGTTTGCTGTGTATCATGTTTTAACAAATGATACATCATGCGTTGATTGTCCTGAAGCACAATGTTATATTTGAAATTTTTGAGCTTATTTTTATAATTTAGATTAATACGTTTCTTCTCAACACATCATTGTGAAACACCCAGCCGTAGTTTACCCAATTGGTGAATCTTGACATTTCTTTCAATTTCTAGCTGTTGAATCACTAAATTAAAAGCATCCCTATGCACTTTAGGTTTCTGTGCAGATTTTAAGTCTCGAGCAATATGCATTAAGTGCCTTTGGATACCGTTCGTAATCCGCTTTTCCATCTCCACACTGGATGGTGAATCAAGAAACACCTTCACCCAAAAAGTTTTATCAGCTCCAATACGGCACATTAGGTGATGGCAGATGGCAGGATTGCATCTAATAGATAGCCCAGGTCTATCGATCTCAATTAGCTCATGAATAGGATTTGAATTATAACGCCAACTGGGAAACTGCAACTTTATAGAGATAGCAAAGTGGTCCCCATATCCTAAATCAATGATTAAAACCATCTCACGGTCCTTAAAGATTAAAGTTGACAAAAAACAATAATCTATATAAGATCTGAAACATCCACGGTTCCATGTATAGCGACTGGAGTTTACTTTGGGTGGTACCAACTGTATGTCCCAGCCTAAAAAATATTTCACCCATTTCTGATCATTCCTAATGGTTGGTGAAGCTACTTTGTTTGTCATAAAAACGTTTTTCATTAGCGGCTGGTAACAAGTAGAATTAAAATCCCCCCCTCCCACTATCCCCATCTGATCGTTTCGCACAAATGCACTTTCCAGGATTGAATCCAATGTGTCTACTAACTATTCCCAGGAAACACAAACTTTATTCCAATATATACATAGGATCACAATTGCAGACCTAACTGACACCTGTAAGATCAACTCTATAGCCATAACAGCAACATCCTTATAAAGTAGCTCCTAGGCCAGTTTACAAGAATTATTAATAAGAACAGCTAGGCCCCCAGAGGGACGCCCCTTATTGCCTCTTGTCGCCGTTTGAGTATAGCATTCATATCCAGCAACATCAAAGTGCAACATCTGCATGGTTTCTTGCAGCATTATCACAGCTGGATGATTTTCACAGTCCGTTTTACCAAACCATCCGAGGAAATTTGCCAGGCCACAGCTATTCCATGACATCAGAACAAAAGGCTCTTCGTTACGCTAGGGTATCAGAATTGCCTTTAGAGGGTGGGGCAACTGAGTTGTTTGGCAAGGACGTGATTCCACTAAGCGCTGCCGCTAGTGCGAGAATTTGTCTCAAGGTGTCTTCATTAATCTTTGGAAGTGGGCCATTCAGCAGTATTTCTCCTTTCATAATCTCATTCTCAATGGGTTTTTCCAAAAAGGTCTCAGCCTCGTGATCGTTCTGGAAGATATATTGGACCAAACCAATATTGGCAAAGTTCTCCCTCCGTTCCCATACCATCCTCATAATGATCATTGACTGGAAGCCACAAATCATTCGATTATTGTAGTTTGTGGCTAAACGTATCCAATCTATGTCATCTGATCGTAATGTTCTTAGTGGTGGGATCGCTTGAAATGTTTTAAGCATAAAATACCCCCTTAGGTAATAGGGGTTTGGTCTGTAAAGCCACTATTTGTTCTAAGCTTGATTGGAGATGGTTTTCAGCCTGCATCTGATGGGTGGCCAGTTGTGCTAACACATCTTCTATTGAGGCCATATTCTCAGTGGGTGTGAGGGTGCCCTCTGAGGTACTTCCAAATTCTAAAAAATAAATGAAAGTTTCAGAACTTTCTAAACTTTTGGGGTTTGAGTCTGATTGAGAAGGAAAACTTGGATCATTAGGATTTATACCGAACAAGCCTGATCCAGACGGTGATCCAGCTTTAAAGAAAAAAGGTTCTGGAAAAGAGAGGTTCAATGTACCAGGTCTAATAAAGATCCGAGATGGTCTTGCTTTTAAGATTATTCACCCCCAACGCTGAATGTAGTAGTGAGAACAAGGAAGGGTATCTAGTAAAACTTGGTTTTGAAAGAATAAATCTAGTTGGATGATTGGTATATGGATTTGGGAATACAGAGCCTCTTTAATGTTATAAATTCAGTCCGAACTCTGAATTTCAATAATTATTTTTTGGAGAAACTCTTACTCGGCCCTATAACTAAGATAAGAGTAGTCTCTAACATCAATTAATAAAGAAAATACAGTCCTAGTCAGTCTATGTCAAAGCAAAACGGCCTATACTAACAAAACCTAATGCTTGCCCTATCTCTTATACAAAACGTATGTAATGGGGAATATGTATGCAAAGGAAAGTAAGTGTTATAACATAAAGAATCAATGTGGCTGAGTCAGCTCTCCTTCCCACATTGGACAGCACAGAGTAAGGCAGCCCCTGTAAACAGGATGACACACTCTGGCTCAGGTTCGCAAAACAAAGGCAGTTCAAAAAGTGGATCGAGGCCCGCTTGGCCTTCCATGTTAAAGGCACTTATTCCAGCCTTTAAAAGTTATTTCACAGTTCAACAAAAGTTCATGCAGGTTGTCCTCAGTCAGACTCGGACCTCTCAAAGCAAAATGTTCACGCAGGTCTCCCTCGGTCGGGCTTAGACCTTTCAACCAAAACGTACCTGCTTCATGATAGATCTCCCTCAGCGAGGCTCGAACCTCACAATCACAGCACTTGTAGGGGTACCCTTCCTCAAACTTTATTCTGATTCGTTAGGAGTTTTCTTCTCCTAACTTATCACACTACCGGTCTTCCTCTGTTGGGCTCGGACCTTTCATAGATGTCGAAGACTTTCAAATGTGCAAGGCTTTTTCTGCAGACATCCACAGGACCACTTCGACTTTCTCTTCAGCTCACACTGTTGTGTTATTTTCCCAAGTGTCTCTTGGTCTTGTTAGTTCAGCATCATAAGCACACATTTTTATAGTAATCTTTCTCTTAAAGTAGTTTGTTCACTTTGCTGCTTTTAAATAAGATATCACATATTTCGCTGTTTCCTGTCACCAGACCACTCTACTACTCTCTATCACTGGCTTCACAGTTATCAGTAGTTTAAAGTTCACCAGAGGTCTGCCTTCCTTTGTGTCTCATCAGCACGGGCGCAGCATTCAATCATGATATATAATGTTGCAACTTTTATTTTCCTTTAACACACACCGGCCTTTCATATCATTCGTGTACTCACCAGCTGTGTGCATTCCTTTCTTGGCTTTGCAGTTTTAATTCATGAGTCAAGGTTAATACCTCAGGCTTGACCTCACCTCTCCAACTCTGTCGATCACCTGGGAGGATGGCTGGCGTCCTTGAAACACAATGCATTCTTCTTGTCTGGGATTTGGCCTTCTCCACGTATATTTCATGGCTCTTTGGAGGCAATTACCTCCTGCAGGGATCTCCTGGGTTTCCCTACCTTTTTCTTTCCTCGATCGGTCGTTTTGCTCCAGTGGGTTCGCCTTCGCCCCGTAAGATCTGCTCCTTCTTGTGTTCCACCTTGCTCAGTGTGTGTCTTCATGTTCCGCCTTTTATCCGTGTGGGGAGAGCTAATGGGTATCAGATGTATGTGATTAAAGTCAAGTGCCTGATTTTGCCTGACCCAATTCGCAGAACATGTCCAATGAGATATGTAAGAGTTAGCCTCTTTACTCTTAATCGCCCTCTTCCTCGGCCTAGTGTTTGTGCAAAAAGGGGGATAGGGGTTGGAACATTGGAGAATCCTATAAAATAGGATGGGGCATGGCTATGGGAAAGGAGGGAATACTGTGCCTCACCATCGGTTGCCCAACCCCACAGAAGCAGCAGCCTATCAGTCTTATTGGCTATGTGGCCCTGTTATCCGATGTTCTGTATTAGAGCACAATTTATAAATGGAACCAATAGCTGCTTTAATGGTCCAGTTGTCCAATATTATGAAATACATTATATTAATCTGGACCGCAGACTCTTGGTATTTATGCGTAATATGTTTTCTTAATTGTGTGCCATGATTTTAATAGGTATATTTGTAACTTTTATAAAATAATGAGGATTTTGCCAATGTGTTACAGATCACACATTTGGTTGAAATCTTTTTAAGGATGACAACAATTAAGGTGTTATATTTGGGCTCAAGGTATGCTTGGTTGTTGTAAGGGTTTAGGATGCTGAATATTGAGATATTCTGATTCTATATTTGTTATGTTTTTTATAGAAATGGCTTTCAACAACACGATGATGTGACAGGCCGCTTGTGGAAAAACAGCATGCGGCTTGGCTATTTTGAGGACCCAAGAATGGTGTTTGGGGGCCATGCAAGCCATCGTGGGCACTACGCCATTCCTGAACTGTGTCCAACATGTGGCCTTATGCAACCAGCAGCCGCTGATGCCATGGATCTAGGATTTACCGTATATTGTGCAATCTCACAAACACCAAGACCTGGGGGAATGGATCTAGGGCTGTCCGTGAATGTGTCTAATGGGTTCATGCAATCATCATGGATGGATCAGCATATCAAGGATTTATGGAGTGTACCATTCGCTGGTTCTCAGGGGGCTTTAAGCCACAACGGGCAGTGGTTGACACCCCATTGGAGAATGGCTTTTGGGCTAGTTTGATGAGCCCCAGCAACCAGGAAATGTCTCAAGAAAGAAGCAGGGTTTTTGGACCCCATCACTAACCGCAAGCACAAGGTGTAGAGGGGGTGATGGCGCCCATTGCTTTTACAACGCCAAGCAGTGGAGCAGTGGAGCTGCAGCTACCAAGAAATCAATCACAGCGTTTTGACAACTGGCACTACAGAATATGGAACAATGTTTTGATCCATCTTTGTTGTTTATCGTAAGTGCGCAAGTAATGGCTGGGGGGTCCCTACGATCGATGTTCTTTTTCTGAGGAATGTCTGGGGGGCTGTGAAGCATGGAGTTCTTTTGATTCATCCAAAGGTGTAGACTCAATTTTGACCACCATTACACGCCCGTGGTATCTAGGGATCCGGCTGACACCCAATTGTTGAATTTGTCAGGCCACCCCAGACATTTAACTAAATATTGCTTTCTGGCTAACCGCCCTTTACTTTTTATGACTTTTTTCAATTCTATAAATGCTCTGCTTGTCTTTACTCATTTTCTGGATCTCCTCCCTCTAAAAAACACCTTTACCAGCCTCTCCCGAATAATCAATTAATCTGTATACATAAATACCCCCCTTTGAGCCACTCCATCTATAATAAAGATCTTGTCACTATAGTTTTGCTCATATACCTTTGTAAAGAGGGCCTTGTATTTTGAAATCCGCACATGATCCCCCTTTTAAAGGGGTATAAGTTTCATCTTGTTAAAAAGTCTGTCACCGTACTGTTTTTTCCAGACCTCCAGGGAATTCTGCGGTGTTACACCAGCTGGGGTGGTTTTAATAGATCTATGATGCATGTTGTTATATACATTTATAAATGCGGGTAGCACCTCCACATATCTTCCGGTGTTTCTAGTTGTAAAAATGCACCAGAGCTGCGTTTTAAATGTTCATATTAAACGTTTAACAATGGAGGATTTTACTTCAAAGTGTGTTACAAAGTGGTGCACACCGTGTTGCTTTAGAACAGCAGTATTCAAACTGTGGGACGGTCCCCGTAGGAGTCCGCGGCCGCATCCCTGGGGGGCCGTGAGAGCCCAGCATGCAATGTAAAAAAAGATATATAAAAAAATATATACATATATATTTGTTTTTTTCAGATTGGAAGTAATGGGCAGGGGCCGCTCACCTGTTCGGGCTGAAGCATGAAACTGGCTCAGGCACCAATGAAAAAGTGGTCCGCCGTTGTAAATGGATATCCATTCCTTTAGTCACAGACTGTTTGAATAGTACCCAAGGGGGTGCTTTGTGTTAAAATGTAAGTAGATTGTGATATTTAAAGAATATTTATTCAACAACAATGGTCAAAGTATTATTAACTGCATAGTGAAGTAACTAATCAAACTGGCCCACACTGGCCAAAAAGGTGGCCTATTTTGACTGGCCCACACTAGAATTTTGCATTTTTGCTACAGGCATTGCCCTATTGCCCTATAGGCCAGTCCGAGCCTGGCGGGTCATCAATAATGGAGAGGGGGCGCCCACCCAGCGGCCCCCTCACCCATTATGGAGGAGCTAAGGAGCCAGCCCAGTGAAACAATGAGCACTCCCTTAGCTGCTTTTTCCAGCTGAGGGAGTGCTCCTGGGCTGGCTGAACTGTCAAAGGGAAACACTATTTCCCTTTGACAGTTCAGTTTAGTTCTCCAGCCGCACATGCTCACTAAGCCATGCAAGTGCGGGGGCGTTTTGCTTCACCAGCATTGCATAGATCATTTGAAATGCTGGCTGGGCCACTGCATGTCTATATGTGCGAGGGGGAGCTCCTGTGCCTCCTCACACATACGGACAGAGCAGCCTGGAGCAGGGCATTTCAGCACTCACACGCAGGCCAATGCAGAAGGTACGTTTATGTTAATTTTTTTTAAATGTAAACATGTGTATGGATGCGTGTATGCTCGTGTTATGAGTGAGTGTATTGTGATGGATGCTTGTGTGAATAGTAGAGTGATTGCTGTATGAATGTCTGTGTGTGTTAGTTTGTTTTGGTCCGTTGAGCTGATTTTGGCAAGTGGAGGATAGAGGAGGGAAGGAGGGGTGAACAACAAAGGCATTTCAAAAATGCCTTTGTTGCACAATCCCCCTACCCACCTGCCAAAATCCGCTCTCCTTCTGAGGTGCTGTGGAGCCAAGGGGACAGGGATGATGTTTTATTACTAGATTTCTATCTTAGATGTCCAGTCAAAAATACAATGCTTTCCCCCTTGGCACTCTAGCGCCTTGCATACACCCATAATCATGTTGATTGTGCTACGCCCAGTGAGGCCCAGGGGACAGGGATGGTATCTTTTTACTGGACATCTATCATAGATGTCCAGTAAAAAATGTCATGCCTGCCCTCTGGGCCCCCCAGCACCAATTGCAAACTGTTTGGCTATTTATCAATTTATTTTAAAGTATGCTCTACTATGCAACATTTTAACCCATTATTTTTTTTTAATTCACGGGGGAAAGCCCATCGAACCCCCCCTTAATTGGTTCAGGCTCCCTCACTGCGCTCGGTCGCTATGGCATTTTTGGGGGAAATAGTTATGCCCCTCCACTTAAAAAATTCACCAGCCGCCACTGGCCCTTGGACTGTGTTGGGAACAGGATAGGGGGAAGCCCAGGGACTGTGGTGGGAGCAGGGTGGGCGGGATCCATGGGATAGTGGTGGGAGCAGGTGGTGAGAGCCCAGGGTGTGTGATGGGATGGGGAGAGCCCAGCGACTGGGTAGGAGTGGGATGGGGGAGCCCAGCGAATATGATGGGAGCAGGTGGGGCAGCCCAGGGTCTATACTGGAAGTAGGGTGCGGTGACGGCACGCAAAACATATTTTCCATTTAGAATTTTGTGGGGGCAAGCCAGGCCAAAAAAGTTTGAAGACCACTGCTTTAGAAGATTCTGCAGCTGCTTATTTAAAAACTCTTTACCAGCGTCAGTCTGTAGTTTAGATGTCAATGATGGCTAGAATATAGCGAAAACCGTCATTATCTTCGCGAAACTGAATGACATCCATAATATCTGCCTGCCATTGTTGATGGATGTCACATACCATGGACATTCGCTGTTTAAAATGTTTATGGGCCGGCTTGTGCAGCGTGTAAGCATCCTCCCCTGAAGCCACGTTTTGAGAGCTCCCGTGACACCTTCTCACCATCTATTCGTAGTTCACGGGACAGGCTGATAAGCCCTCCATAACTACCGACACCTCCTTCATCATAATACATTTTCAACAGATTCAGGTCAGACATGTTTCCCCCATAAAAGCTCAACATGAAGACACATGCAGTTTTTATAAACAACAGATTTATATTCAGATTTAAAACGACAATTTTTATTAAAAATATATTCACATTAAAGCACTAAAGTAATCGGCCCTGTTATAGATTTCATAATACATGTGAATGCTGCATAAACACATTGCATGCTGTCGCTTCGTTAAGCAAGCATGTAATACTCGATTAGGCGCTCCTTTACATATACTTTATCCCCCCTGCCCATTTGGGAAGTGTTTTCTCAATGATGCTTCTAACACCAATTGGACACATGCATCTAAATTGCTTCATTTTCAACAGAGGGTTATTTGCCGCTTCTATAGCCCATAATATTTTAGCTACACATCGTTCAGTTCCTGAACCAATCCTTTCCTGTGTCAGCGGTTGTGTCAGATGCATCATTTCTACAGTGCGTTTAAGGCTCAGGGCACAACACATTTTATGTGGCGAATTATCCGCATAAGATATTTCCAAACTTTTTTGAGCATCCTGCTGGTGATCATGAATTTTGTGTCCGTAGCACCATCTGTAAAAGTGCTTTTTTAAACACGCCCCAGACAAGATGACTGTAATCCCCTCAGTGACACAAATATCAGTGCGAAGAGGGACTGTTGTGTCCATGTCGGTATCCATTAGCATTATACATTCCTTACACAAAATGTTAGCCCCCAGGCTTTCAATTTGTTTTGAACAACAAGCACAATTAATAATGGTCTTTACGGCTATCGGTCTCCATCAGCAAAAGATAGGCCTTAAACGGGTTATTTTCAAAACACCCAGAGTTTTCAAGTTGGTTGGAACAGCAAGCACAATAAATATTAATAGTCTCTGCTACAGTCTGGGTCTCCTCAACCCGCACAAATGCCCCTGTTTTTCATCAAGTCTCAGGGGGCGGAAGCAGTCTCCGGCATCATTGCTGCATCCACCTGCAGAGCCATAGCTTCAAAGTCCTTGTCTTCAGAGCTTGCATCGGCCGCAAATGGCTGCTCCACACTTGCATTGTCATTGTCCCAAAACGCTTCAAGTTTATAATCGGCTAGGAAATCCTGACCATCCTACAGACTCATTACTACATTTCCTTTCCTCCTTAAAATTATTGACAAAATCACATGTACCCAAGTACAAACACACCTAGAAAACAATCACCTACTAGGCAATAGATAATCTGGCTTTCACCCAAAACACAGTATGGAGACTGCGTTACTGGACCTAAAAAACTAAATGGACGCTATCCGAGACTCTGGCAACCTTTGCATCCTCTTCCTGTTTGACTTGTCCGCTGCGTTTGACTTAGTGGACCACGAAAAACTATGCCTAACTCTATCTCACAACTTTCAATTTCCGCATAACGCAACCATTTGGATCAAATTATTCTTATCCGAACGCACCTCCAGAGTAGTCATAGGGAAGGAGGCGGCAGATCCTATAACAGTCCCCATAGGCATACCACAAGGATCATGCCTCTCCCCCACCCTCTCCAATGCATACACAAAACTTCTCTTTGCAGCATTAGATGATATGGGAGTAATCTATACCAGCTTTGCGGATGATACACAGATTCTCATTCCAATCTCTGGTAATCAGGAACAGGACACAATCCTCAAACAATATCTACTCCCTCATCCAGAACTGGATGGCAACCAATAGTCTCTGTCTTAATGGAGAAAAGACTGAGGGCCTCATTACGACCCAGGCGTTAACCATGGCGCTATTAGCGCCATGGTTGATGCCGGTAATTTACTGATTCCACCATGGTGAATGGCGGAATTACCGCCCTATTCCAAGGTTGGTGGGGCGGTAATTTCCCATTCACCATTGGCCCTTCCCAATTCCCATTTTTGCCCCCATAGGGCTCAATGGAAATGGGGAAGGCGGTAGTTATGGTACCGCAAATTGCAGTACCGTAATTTCCTCTGAGGTCCCTTTGTGGGTCCAATCCTTAACAGCTGGTAAAACCAGCCGTTAAGGTAGGGACCCGCAAAGGGACCTCGTAATTAGGCGGTAAGGTGTTAATGGCGCCGCCACCTTTTACGGCGCCGTTAACCCCTTACCGCCTGGGTCGTAATGAGGCCCTGAGATTCCTCTTGTAGGCTCTGCAGACCTATTGAAAAAATTACCTCCAAACTACACCTCTATTGTTATTGTTATAGATGGTACTTCCATTCCCATTTCCAACCAAGTCAAAACCTTAGAGGTTTACCTAGACTAAAGCCTTGCCATGAGTAAACACATCAACTCACTCACCTCTTCCACAGCCTACACGGCCACACTAATTTCGCTCAGTTGACAGTTTCTTTCCATACGCAACTGCAGCACCCTAACAAGAACGCTTATTTTGTCAAAGTTAGACTACTGTAACATACTCCTGCTAGGCACCACCTAGCCAAATTACAATTACTACAAAATAAAGCTCTTAGAGCAGCACTGGACATAAAAAAAGGGACCACCTATCACAGTCCAGAAGAGAGGTACATTGGCTTCCCATCCAAGCGAGAATACTTCACAAAACTCTCACCATCACACATAATTGCATTAGCCAAAACACCCCAACCTACCTGAATGACTGTCTCACCCAGAAAACCTCAACCCGAGTCCTCAGATCGAACACAAGCTCTCACTTACTCATTCCCCGCTTCAGAAATTCTAGAACAGAAGAGTCCAGCTTCCCAGTAGCAGCCCCTAGAATATGGAATACACTTCCCACTAACTAAGTAATGAGTCATCCCACACCCATTTTAAGAAACTCCTACAAATCTGGCTATTTAACAAATTCTAACCTAACCATATCATACTACTTTGCGCACTATCATATGGCCAATGTAACTGACTAACTGCCACTGTTGATGTATGACATTGTCAACCTAGCTGCTATAACAACAAGGTAATTGTTTGTGCCTGATTCTCTTGATGTTTTTGCCCTGTAAACAACAAGCCTTACTACAACACTGTAACCTAAACCGTGATACCTCTGGGTTTGGGCATATAATCAAATGAAATAAAATAAATAAATTAATTAATAAATACAATCTTCCATCTCATCATACACCGTAAACTCCACAGGGCTTCCTGTGGGTGTTCTACCCAGGTAGTAACTGTAGCTGTTCATAATAGCTGTTTCCCCAATAGCCCCTATAAAGCTCAGCAACTGCTGTGTTTTAAATCTAAGTACAAAAACACTTTGAAAAATTGATATCATAGTTGATATTTTCATATTCATTTTATATCAAAACCAAATGAAAAGGTTGAGATTAATACCAGAAGTAGGGGGCGTTCCCACCTGTCAAAATGTCAACGCCATGTACTACTGAAGAGTGGCAATTTTTTAATGCATGTGCATATGCTCAGCCTAGTGAATTAAAAATGTTTGAAACTAGCTGTGGTGCTACTCCCTTGATATCACCAAGTCCAGTCAAGCCAGAGTTCAAGATCCACTTCCAGCCACAGGAACCATGTGTGATCTTGTGCAACTGAATATACAAGTTGTATAGAATGGATTGCTACATATTCTTCCACTTGCACATTTTCCACACACTGGGGGACACAGAATTGATAAATAATTTCACGTCACTTTATGTCATGTGCTGGCCAAATCACTTTTCCTACAATAATGCAACGCCAGGGGACTTCCCACTGTCCTTATCTCTCACTTCCTGCGTCTGTTTTTCTCCTCCAACTGCTTCCCCTTTCTCTCTCCTTCTTATCTTCTGATGGACTCCAACATGTCCCCTTCCTCACGCCCGCCAACCTCTTCTGCTTCCACTCTCCTTGTGGCCCTTTATCTGCTTCTCCCTCTTCAGTTGCTTCTGTTGCCCTTCCGCCATCTCTTCCAACTCCCTTTTCACCTCCATGTACTCCTGTACCTCAGAGTCCTCCTGAAACTCGAACTCCTCCTGCAACTCCTAATGCACCTGCAACTCCTTCCGCACCTCTAACTCCCCCTTGCACCTGCACCTCTTCTGCTCCTTTACACGCTGCTCCAACTCCCACACTGCTCTTTTCCCAGTATGGGTTTTTAATGTAGTTCCTGGGCTTGTGACGAGGATACACAGCTGGGTTTGATTATTTTCCTTTTCTGGGATTGGTTGGATCGTGCTTGCTTCCTACATTCAGAGGTATCCACTCTTCCTCTTTTGTGTCCCTAAAAGTCCAGACTTCCATCTTGAATCTGGGTGAATTGCTCATGCGCACCTGGGCAGACATGATGATCTATGTGAGCAGAGCCAGCATGACCCTTCACTACTGTTCAGTGGGTAGCTCATTCCCTGTAGGGAAGGCAAGCTTGGCATTGATGACTTCTAATTTGGAAAACCTTGGAGGCACCAGGTCCAGATATACAGGGCATATGGATTTTAACATGATAGCTTAACTGATTAAAATGGGAAGCATTGGTGGCATCACGCATATGGTGATCTCGAGCTCTCAGCCACAGTGTTGTGAGGGGACAAGAGGATCTTCCCCATTCAATCCCTAGCCCCACATCACACAGCGGGTGGTAGGGCCTGAGCCATCAGCGCACACACCTTAAAGGCCATACAGGGTTCCCAAACATCTATAAACAGATGCAATGACATGTTCAATACTACATATGGAACCAATCATGGTCTGCTCCATGGTGATGCACACAAGAAGACAAAGAAAAGCAGAAGCAGTTAGATATCAGACAAGGTCCAACATGGGTTGCAGCGTGCCAAGTGATGTGCAGGGGAGACATGCCATGTATGGCCCCCTCATATCTGTCCAGCAGAGGTATGCATGTTACCCAATCATTAATTCGGTCTTGTTCCCCCTGTCTCTTTTGTTGAATGACCCAAATTTACTAGGACTAGTAATTCTGTCTTGTCCCCCCCTGTGTCTCCCCTCCCCAGTTTGGTTGCGCCTGAAACACTTCACACACTTACACTAGGAAAAATGCTGTTAGACCTAGTACGCTAGTTACTTTTCTGTTAGATCATTCAGAAACTTCAAAGCCTAAGAATGACTACTGTATTCCCTTGCTTCCTTCCCGACTTGAAGCACTTTTTAGCACTTCACCTGTGTATAAGCGCTATACAAATAAAAAAATAAATAAAAAAAATTAACGTTAGGTTTGTGGAGCCACTTCCACAATTTTGAAATCTCCTTTGGCACATGTCCATGCCCTATGTCTCCAACACCATGCAGTGGGAAGATGCTGAACATAAAAAAACTCGAACCAAGGTTTTGAAGCATGTGGCTGTGTGCATGAAATAAATTGAGGGAGGCAACACCCAGGTAGAGGAAGATTACCCAACAGTCCAACAGTTTCAGGAAGAAGGGGGGGCTGCCTCAGAGTCCAGTTATGAAGGTGAAACCTTTGAAGGACTGGATGGACCATGTGAGGTTCCTGGTCCCACGATCAATGGATACATTTTCTTCTTCTGGAAGAGGCCAAATTGCCAATGACTCCGGAGATCAAAGCCATACTCTCCAACCTGACAGGAAAGACACCCATGTCAGCAGGAGAGGCTTACGTACGGTATCCGGTGGACTGCAAGGTGGATTCCTCTCACAAAAAGACATTTGCTGGGCCACATCTGACCTACGGGCAGGGACCTATGCATCCTATAAAGCCTAATTCCTGGAGGATTTTCAGACCCTTCATGACAGGTTGCAGGAAGGGGCCAATTGTTCCAGTCTTAGGCGATGCACATACAGGCAGAACTATTGTCTCATTTAACCTATGATGAGACCTTGGGTGCTGCACTTACCATGGGCACCACAGTATTGGTTAGCATGCACCTGCTTTGTGGGACTAGAAAAGTGGCAATTCACAAAATACTGTAGCCCTTCATCTGGCGCTCTAAGGATTACAGCTGTTTGATGACAATCTAGAGGGTAAAGTGGACCACATCCACAAACAGGGTAGCATGTAGGGACCCTACAAAGATGCTCTGACCATGGAACACAAATAACAAAGAAGGAGATTCCCTCTCGGTCCTGCTATGGGCTTTACAAAGGGGGCAGTACGCCGGTCGTCAAGAGTAAATGCTGAAGTCCCTCCATAGTCATATGCAAGTCATCTCCTAAAATACAGTTCTCCTGACTATGCCAAGGCTCCCCAATTGAGGGCCAGATTTCTTTTGTTTTCCCAGGCCTGGGAAGGCAGAACATCTTGGAGACTATGGACATTATGCACCAGGGATGCAGCTTCATGTTCAACTAGTGGAGACAGGGACAATGGCAACACTGTTACCAAAGAATTTTGTGAAGTAGAAGACTCTTCGGGCAGAGGTTCATGCTCTTATTCACAAAGGTGCCCTCGTGAGGATCCATCCTTATCGACTTGGCCAAGGCTGCCGAAGGAAGGGAATCAGTTCATTCAGAAAAGCACAGTCAAGATGCAGACCTTATAATAGATATATTTCCCTGGGGACTGAGATTTTCCATCATTGGGCCTCTTTGATGCTTACCTCCATGTCCCGATCCAACTCTCTTGTTTCCAATATTTGAGGTCTGCAGTGGAACAGGGGCACTTTCAGTGTTCTGTGTATTAACCTTTGTTCTATGTTCAACCCCAAGAATGTTAACCAATGTCCTGGCTCCCTTGGGATACAATCCTCTTGTACTCTTACCTGCACAATTGATTTATGCAGGAGATGGCGAGAAAACATGAAGAGGACATGCAAGATGTTGACAAGACCTCTGTTCAAGCTGAAAAGAATAATTTCCACACAGAGACCTAGTTCATCAGCACTATGTTCATAACAGAGGCCGTCAGGGTACACCTCACAGAGTACCGGGCAGTGAGGATCAGTGAAGCTGTATGTTATTATGTCAAAAAACAAGGGGTCCACGGCTGGATTCCCCTTGTAACATAGGGTGAGACCAAAAGTTACTTAAATATGCAAAAAAACAAGGGGGGGTCCTGGGAGTCCCTCTGCCGGACATTAGTCCCGGTTACGAGAGACTTACCCAGAGTCTTTAGCTCACTATATTTCACAGCGGGGGAATATCAAAAACATATCAGTCTTTGTCCTGCCCTAGGGCAGTCCAGCACCGAAATGCTGATCGATAGGGATATCAAATTATACAGGTCGAAACCCCTGTTGATGTCAGTAGATTTCCAAATGTGTCTCTAGTGACTCATTCAACTGTCAAGTCCTTTGGTGTATCATCCATCTATGACTGAGTTTCATCCAAATCAACCATTTGGGTTAAGCTACAGAAGCTCCCCCTTGTTCTCTATGCAAAGGTTTGTCACCTTCCCAAGAAGGTATAATAAACCCACAGGAGAGTTAGTTGGGACCCAGTACTTCAAAGGCAAGCAATGCCAACACAATAGAGAGGTCACACCAGGTAATGACTGACACTCTTTAATGTAAACAGACAAGGAGGAGGATGGAGTTGAAGTAGTCCAGGAGAGTAGTTGCAGCCAAGAGAGGGGCTAAATGATCCTGTATTTTCTTAGGCCACTCACATTTCTCTGGCTCCCTCCCACTTCCTGCAGACAAAGCACTCTGGTACTGACATCACCAGGAAAAGACTCTTGTCACACCTGCCAGGATTGGGCCCTTACAGAAGGCTTGACATTAACCAATCCACTATCTCAAATTGTGTATGTAAAGGGGGGAACTGAACACACCCTCTTAATGTAATCATCATTGGGAATCAAAATAAGAGGTTATCACCTGGGACTTTATTGGACTCCAGCCTGACCAATGTCCTCTGCCATAGAGGTAAAGATAAAGAATCAATGGAGGGTGCAAGACCTTCCCCTCTCCCATCCTAGATGACCATATGTGATGATCTTCTGTTTGGTTAAGGCTTGCTTGCTACCTCGACACTGGAATCCAGGATCCCGCTCTCTGGCAACTCTCTTGGTTTGGAAGTGCAGAAGAAGAGCTCACACTACCCCTGGAGGCATTGGACTGAGTCCCCTAGTAACCAAAAAGACAAAAAACTGCTCTGGACCCTGTCTCCCCCCTCAAACCTCTTTCAAGCTGACTTGAATGTTTTGAAGTCATTTCTGAGCCAACGCAGGACCCCCGGAGCTGCCTTTGACACTCA
This sequence comes from Ambystoma mexicanum, assembly GCF_040938575.1. Classification (NCBI taxonomy): domain Eukaryota; kingdom Metazoa; phylum Chordata; class Amphibia; order Caudata; family Ambystomatidae; genus Ambystoma; species Ambystoma mexicanum. The sequence continues at coordinate 467,730,706 of NC_090921.1, forward strand.
TCACTTTTTTAAATAATCTTAATCCATCAGGCTGCTGCGTCAACCATTGCCTGCCAGTGCTGCAGCTGTCCTCTAGTTAGTCGCCATTGCAGAATGACATCACATGGCCTGGACCTCGTTGAATTGAATTGAAAGTTTTGAGCCACTGACTCAACCATCTTCTGCCTGTTTTTCAGCTGATTCGATCTGATCACCGCTGCAGGAACACATCTTTGGATCGCTTCGAAACAACTCTACCATTTCAGAACAGGCTCGATGCATTGGAAGCACCCGACACAACTGTCTTGATGCCAACTTAGACCCTGACTCAACCCATCAGAAAGTGCCTAGAATCCCAGCTCGATGCTGTTGAGCCACCCTAGAAGGATATAAAGGTACTGGTACTAGTCCAGTCCCCATGGCCTGGTCTAAAGGACCCTCAAGACATTAAACATCCACTCTTTATCTTTTAAATACATACCCTTTAAACTTGAACATTGATGCAGAGGCTTTGCATGTCTATCACTATCTTTAGACCGAAAGTGCTTTGTCCATTCTAAAGTCTGCATATTATGTGTTTTCCTTTACAGGGGTGGGTTGTTAGTGTTTGTAGTGTATTTGTAGTTATAGTTGGAGGAAAGCCTGCCATTCTGTATAGAACCTTAATTGGAAATTTCCCTTATTTTGGTATAACAGTACTATTTTTGTATGGATGCTTCTTTGCCTGCTCACACCCCTCTTCATGATTGTAGCCTACCCTCGACCCAAGTAACCACAAGAGGTATAGCTGTCGGGTTGTGCATGTTTCACCTTTATGATTGGCATCATTGCTTGTTTAGTATTTGTGTGCAGCTGAATATGAGTTAGAAAACACTATATATCCCTTTACTACTGCTGAACAGAAGTGATTTTGCCTCCTTTCCTGTTGCTCTCTGGCCGACCTCTCTTGGTCCTCTTCTGCTCCCACCTGCAAGGCCAAAAACCTTGGGGTCATCTTCGACTCTCCTTCTCTCCTCAAATCTCTGACGTCTCCAAGAAGTCAAACTACCAGCTGAACCTCCTCAGAGGTATTCTTCCTTTCCTTTCCTTCCCCCAGAAGCTCACTGTCTCCAGTGCTCTGGTTCTCTCTAGGCTGGACTATTGCAACAGCCTCTTTCTAAATCTGCTTGCTTCTACTCTCCGCCCTCTGTGACCCATCCAGAGCAGGACTGTGAGACTTATCCTTGGCCTCAAGCCCAGGGATCGTATCTCTCCAGGACTCAAATCTCTGCACTGACTACCAGTGGCTGCAAGTATTAAGTTCAAAACTCTCTGCATCGTCCACAAGGCCTTCTGGGTTCTGGGGCCTCAACACCTTCAACTCTCTCTTCCTAAATATCTTCCTTCTCAAGCTCTTCGCTCATCCGCTTCCAACTCCCTCAGGGTCAGTCGCTTCTCCAAGCAACGAGTTGGTGGTAGATCTCTTTCCTCGGCTGGTGCCTCCCTCTAGAACAGCCTCCCTGCCTCCCTTAAACTTGAGGAGAACCATCTCCGGTTCAGGATGCACCTCAAAACCTTTCTCTTTGCTTCTGCTTCTTCTCCTCCTCTCCTCTGCTGACCTCCTGGCTGTAACCAGTACTGCACTGGCTACCTGGACACCCTCTGATCTCGAGCCCAGGTCCCTCCCCCGCCAGCTTCACACACCAGCACTGCCCACCTGGCAACCCCCGCACTTGGGGACTGTTCTGTATCCCTACAGTGCCCCGACCAGCCCTTGACACCTGATGTCCGCACTTACCCATGCAATTGCCACATGCTGGCCGTTATTTTACTTATTGTTATTATCTATTCCCATGTACTGCACTGTCCTTTCCCCTTTCCCACGCACTTGCGCGATCTGAATGACACCTGGCCTAGTAGGATCGATGTATGTCCTCCCTTTGTTCCCCTCCCTGGCCTCGTCGCGCCTTGCAACACTTGTGTATAGGCACGTTATAAATGCCATTTCATATCATATCTTATCATACCATAGCACTTGCATTCCAACTGTTCTTGTTATATTTCTTCCTATATTTAGGGACTGAAGGACTACTGTGAAATGGAGGCTTTTATTCTCAAGTGTTCTCACCCCAGAGTCGCTACACTTGCCTTTGGGCTTTGATCAGAAATTGCACTGTGAATTCTGGGGAGGGTCGCTCTGTTTCTGTCCAACAAGAATGTTCAAATGGCAGGATGGCTCTCAGACCTGAAGGTATGCTGCACCTTTGCAGTCTTACTATGGGCCAGTTGCAGTTTTTGACCTTTGTGGTTCATAACATATCCAATAAGTCAGGCTCACTTAAGTACTGCCTTGGGGGGATTAGCAGTGAGTAATAAGAATGTTTGAATTAATTTGTGTGTACTAAATTCTAATGGTAGCCACAAAAAGCTAAGGGTGTTCCATATGCCGATGATACAGTACTTTTTGATAGAACATCACCCTCATTGCAACATCTAATAACTGCACATGTTGACTTTAAGGAGGAACTGGACTTGTCAAATCATCTATCTTGGTTGTCCGTCTGGGAAAAAACGAATTAAGCTACCCACATTCAAAGCCAGAGATGATCCTGTTAAAATCAACAAGGTATGATTATTTGGGCTTTGCCTTTACACCATTGCTGAATGGAGGGAACCATAGAAAAGCTGAAAAAAACAGAATGCTACAGGCATTTGGGGGCTTACCACGCTTTGCCTGGACATTTAAATCCCAACCGGTCTAGTTACAACTAAAAATTTAAAAATGTAAAAGCAATAGCTAAATATGGCAGGAGATTGTGGGACATTTGTGACAAGCCCAGTCTACAAATTGATGAGAATCGTTTTTTTAAGTTACTACTTGGCTTACCGAGCTCTGTCCCAATATTTTCTGTACATGGTGATGTGAGCGGGGCTGACCAAGCTCCCTCACGTGTGGGTCTGCTGCGCTGCGCAATTGAAGGGAGACAGACACCGCAGACGTTGTGAATCTTCTTTATTGCCGTTCACTAACCAACTGAATTCCCAACCCCAAAGGAAACTCCTTCCTTCCCTCATCCCGCCCCCTTCCTAGCCACACGTCATTTCCCCCAACAGTTTGGCCCAAACAGGGGCCGCCCACACAACGATGCGGGAGGGCACGGGGGCCGGCTACATCATGATGTGACATCTTCCCCCCTTTTTAACATGCTCGTCGCTTAGCCTTTCACCACATTTCTTCAATTAGTCTCTGAGGTTTTATGCGGCATCATTGAGGCCTCATGGGGAGACGGAGTTCCTGTGCGAGTGGCCGTTCTCCTCCAGTACACTCTTCTCCTTCTGACAGCTCGCCATCTCCATGATAAGGCTCATCTGAGAGGGGGCCTTCTGAATGGCAGGACGCCCTCCGGCTTCTTGAAGCAGGAGGAATTCCTGGTTATGGAGTGTTGGTGTTCTCCACTCGCAGTTATCAGTGTGCCCTTTTTGCTGGTTAGTACCAGTCGCTCGGGTACGAACCACAAGTCCTCCTTCCTCATTTTCGATTGGCATACCATCACATGATCTCCTGGTTCTATGTTACATTCCTTCACCCCCCCTTCGTGAGTCAGCTCTTTCCTTCATTTTTTCCTTCTGTTCCTGATCCCGCACCCTGACCAGTTGGTCTGGGGGTGCAGCCTGCATTGGAGCGGGGGCTTCAGGCAGTCTTGTTCTTATGACTCAACGAAACATGAGGTCAGATGTGCTGACCCCTGTGGGACTGTGGGGCATGTGGCAGTATTCATGTAAGAGTTGATATAGCGCCTGCTTGAACGGTTTGTTGACAAGGTTGGCTGTTTGCAGGGCTCTCTTGATGATGGCCAAGAACCGTTCCATGATGCCATTGGCTTGGGGCCAGCGCAGGGTTATCTTTCGTTGTTGGAACCCCATGTAGCGTGCAAAGTTCTCTAAGTCATGGCTCTTGAATGGTGGGCCATTGTCAGACTTTATTATTTTTTGTATTCCGTAGGTCGATAACATGGGGTCTATTACCGGGATGATGCAGGTGACTGCTGTGGATTCGACGATCTGTGTGTCCGGGAAGCAAGATTGTTAATTGATTAATACCAGTACATATGTTCCATTACGTAGCGGTCCGAAGAAGTCTACCACCAATTCTTCCCAGATACCTTCTGAGAGCAGGGATATTTGTAGTGGATTAGGGTGTGGCGGTTGAGGTACCAATGCACTGATGTTGCACTTGCCGATGACCTCTCTACCAGGGCGTCCAGTTTGGGGAACCAAACTTTTTGAGGTAGTAGGCGTTTTGTGGAAACCGCCCCGCTGTGGCCTTCATGCGCCAGCATGACTGTCCGTTCGCGCAGTGATGATGGAATGATGACTTTGCAGTGTTTATGACAATGTGTCCGTCCACCACTGTTAGTTCATCTATCACTAGCTCCAGGGATTTGATGTCCTCTCTCAGGGATTCCTGCTCCTCTCTGGCCTGATGTCTGTTGTATGCAATCCTGTTTGTTTTGATGCAGTGGGTTATCATAGCCAGGGCCGGGTCATTTTCTGACTCTTTTCCTTGGGTGAGCCATTCCACTGGTAGGGGTTGCAGGTGGTGAAAGATGTAGTTAATGTAGGCATCAGCAATGGAAAGGCCGTTTGTGGGGAGCCCGTATGGTGCCTGGACAGGTAGTCGGCCGGGTTGTGTTCTTTGCCCAGGCGATGCACTATGTCAAACTTATAGTCCTGTAGCCATAGTCCCCACCTGGCTATTCTGGGGGCATTCTCGCCTTAGGGGTCGCTGAATATCATCAAGAGGGACTAATGATCAGTGATGACTGTGAACGCCTTCCCATATAGGAAGAGGTGAAAGTACTTTCAGGCCCACACCACAGCCAGGCTCTCCTTCTCTGCCTGGGAGTATGCCTGTTCCGTAGTCCTGAGGTTCCTGCTCGCGTAGGCCACAATAAATTAGCTGTTCGGGTCAGAGGGATCCCGTTGCTTTGGGATGGCGCCAAAGCCAACCGGGCTGGCATCAACAATGACTTCAGTCTTCTGTCTATGTTGAAATAGGCCATGTCCTCGGCCTTGGAGATGTTATTTCGGATGGTCTAGAATGCGTGCTGGCAGTCCGTCGACCACTCGAATGGCTGGTCCTTCCAGGTGAGTAGGCGGAGAGGGCTACTGACTGTGGCATAGTCTTGCAGGTACCTCAAGCAGCAGCTTGCTAGTCCCAGAAACGACTGCAGTTCAGACACGTTTTAGGGTGGCTGGGCAGTGTTAAGTGCCTCCACCTTGTTAGGATCTGGTCTCATGCCCTTCTCCGAGAATATGTCACCGAAGAATCTGAGCGAGCCTTTTCTGAATTCACATTTTGTTCAGTTGAGTGTCAGTCCCGCCGCCTCTAGTGCTGAGCAGACTTTATGTAAGGCAGCGTCATGTTCTTCTTTCGACTTGCCATAGACTAGTATATCGTCTGAGTAGTTCAGGCAGTTTGGGATGTGGCGGATGACCTTGTAAATTTCTTCCTGAAAGATCTCGGCCGCAGACGAGATGCCAAAGCTGAGTTGTTTATATTGGAACAGGCCCATATGTGTGACGAAAGTGGTGATATACCGTCACTCGGGCATAATCTTGATCTGGTGGCAGCCTTTTGTGGGGTCCAGCTTTGAAAAGAACTTGCCAACCTGCAATAGGTGTATCATGTCCGTTATCCGGGGTGCCTGGTGCCATTCTCGTTCTATCACTTTGTTCGCCCTCCTCATGTCCACGCACAGTCTGATGGAGCCGTCTGGGGATTTCTTCGGGATGGGTACTATGGGGGATACCCATGGAGTGGGCCCTGTAGCCGGCTCGATGACATGTTATTTTAGAATTTTGTTGAGCTCCTCCACCTGCCTCTGGATGTTGATGGGTATGCCCCTGTATTGTTGGGCAACGGGTTTAACCTCTGGGTTGATGTGTAGCAGTACTTTACAATGTTTCAATTTTCCCAGCCCTTTAAACAGACATGGAAAAGCTGCTTCAATGACTTTGCGTCTTGCGTAGTACGTGTGAGCCATCAGTTGGTATAGGATGTCTACTGAGCCCATGTCCACAGATGTCGATGGTGGACTTCTTGAGATTTGGTGCCTTCGTAAAGTGTTGTACACCTCTTCACTGATTATGTTGACCGTAGCTCCGGTGTCTATTAGAAATTCCAGAGGTGTGTCATTGACCTGAATTTCCAGGACCGGACTGTGTTGAGTTGCCGTGCTGTTGTTTAGGGCCCACACGTATCCCTTTTTCTGCTGATCTTTGCTCGATGAGGGCGATTCACTACTGGACAGCAACCTCATTTCAATATAGCGAATGTAGCGCTCACTGCACCTGGGGCGTACGGACGGCCTGTGTTCCTCTCGAGCGTATGATTTTCTGTGGTCACACTCGTCGCGTTGTTGCCATCTTGGTTCATTGTCCGGTCCGCATACCCGTGGGCTGGACGACTCTGTCCTCCTCTGTTCTCTGAGACTTCTCCCGCTGCCTAGGTGAGTGGACATGTTTTTGCATACCGCTCTGAAGTGGTCCTCACCACCGCATGCAGTGCATTTCTGTCCGAGCACAGGACAATCACCTGTGTGAGGATATTCATAGCCACATCTGTAGAACATGGCAGTTGAATCGGCGTGGTGAAGAGTTTGTTGGCAGTGACTGGTTCAGGGGCCTTTGACTGCAGTGTGACTTTGCCAAGGCTGTCCAGTTGGGATTCAAAGGCTGCCTCCATGCCTGATAGGGCTAGAATCTCTTCCAGCGACCTCTGTTTCTGTAGGAGTTTCTTGCGGAATGACTGGGACTCACAACCAGCTATGACTTGGGGCCACAGGGCTTCCTCGTTGGAAAAGCGATGGAATTTGCAGTGTTTTAGTTTGATTCTCAGTCTCGTTACGAAGTTATCCAGGGTCTCTCCCTTGTCCTGGCGTGTGGTATGAAAGACATGCCTTTCATAATCGACAATGGTATCGGGGGTGAAATATTCTGAGAGTTTTGCATGCAACTCTTGGTAGGAAGTGGTATCGAGGTTCATAAGTTTGCCTGCAATGTCTCTGACTGCGGGTCCCACCGCCATGGACAGCATGTTTTGGAGCCACGTATAATTGCTAAGTCCTATTGCCCCCACATAGAATTTAAAATCGCGTAGCCAGGTCCTCCATCTGGGGCCCAGGTTGCTGGTGTCGCCTATGTCAAACGTGTGAGGCAGATGCAGTACTTGGGCATCCCGCTGCTGGTGGGGGACACATGTCCTGATGGCCCTTCCCCTGCTGTGGATGTGACTTCTTCATCTGACATGATGTCAGCAGCTGGGTGTTGCCCTGCATTGGCAGGGTGGAAGGTTGATGTGTGTCCTGTAGTCTTTTCCCTAGGCCCTTGGTTTGGCTTGTATGTTCCTCCTGCCCTTCAGCACAGAGCAGGGATATCATGTGCTCTCCCCCTCTCCCCAACGTGTCACGTGTCTCTGCAGGCTGGGCTAGGCCTTGCGTGGGGAGGGGACTTGGGATTCTAGGAAGGGTTGATGGCGTCAGGCTTCTGCCGCTGAACATCTCCTCTTTGCCTTTTGCTTCGTCCCATGCCGGGGACAGCAGAATCAATGTAGAATGTGCAGTGAGAGCGTAGGGGCGGACCTTAGTGATGCCGGGCGTCGGGCAAGATCCCTCACTCTTCCTCCATACCTGGAATCCCGATGGGGTTGGGGTGCACCGGTCATGCTTGGAGGTGCACTGACGCGCATGTTGTGTGCCCGGCAGCACCCTCCACTACAGCACCTGGTGTATAACACGGCTTGTACACCGGGACCACGTGCGTATCGCCGTCCTGACCTGCACTCAGTCGATACAGCACGCCGTGCAGCGTGTGGTATGCTCAGACCTTCGCTGCCATTGTGAGCGGGGCAGACCAAGCTCCCTCACGTGCAGGGCTGCCGCATAGGCCTGCCCAGCGCAAATGAATTGAAACAGACACTGCAGACGATGTGAACCTTCTTTATTGCTGTTCACTAACTAACTGAATTCCCAACCCTAAAGGAAACCGCTTCCGTCCCTCATCCCGCCACCTCCCTAGCACAGCATCATTTCCCCCCAACAGTTTCGGCAAACGGGGCTGGCCACGTCACAACGTGACATGTGAAATTGGTATATTTAGAAGATGAATTATGGCAAGAGCCTGTTAAACTTTGGTTTAGGATTTGGAAAAACGAAACAGCTACCCTCTCTTAAGTAACTTTAAACCATGTTATTAATTTGGAAGTAAATTGTATGTCTATTCCGTGGTTCCTTTTTCATAAAAAAGCATATGGCTCTGATAAATATAATACATGTTTTGCTTTCCCATCTCTCTTTCTATCGGTAACCGTACAATGATTTCAAAGAATATGGAGGCTACATGGGTCATGGAGCGTGAGCAAAAAGATTTATGGAATGAGGCAGTCAGTGGGACCCTGGAAGCTTACACATTGAAGGCTAGACAGGCAGCCCAATATGGGGCTGAGTTATGGGGGCACCTTAATAGCACTTCTTTGTCCACCATTGAAAACAACTTTGTCAACAATATACTTGGTTTCCCAAGCAGTGCCCCGAATCTGCCGATTTGTTTAGAGCGGGATCTGCAGAGGATTGATTCAATGTGCAGGAGCAGACCCATTTACTACTGGGAAAGACTTTGCCCCACCAACAAGTGGTATAAATTCAATGAGGCGGTAAAGGGCCCAATGTCACAGAGGGTAGGACCTCGCCCCTGTGGCTTTGGCATATAAGGAAAAAACTTGCCACCATTGGGCGACATTTGTGATCAACAAACTGCTAAAGGCAAAAGCAGAATTGGGCATTGTGAGCTTGGTCGATCAGAAACCTATGGTAAGAGAATACTGGGTGTGCAAACAAGCTTTGGGACATGAAGTAATACAACCTAAGAGGCTATGAGCCCTGTATATTAAATTACGTCTAGGTATACTAGGGGTGAGACATTGCTGCCACAAATGTAGTAATGAGGATGAGGAAACGTGTCCTCTCTGCATCCTTACACCAAACACAACAATTCATGTTAATCTGTTCAGCCCACAGTACCTATACAGTAGGAATATCTCTATTAAAGCATTTTGTCTGGCCAGAAGAGTACACACTAGGGTCCAAGCAATTTCCTTGTGTCGCCATTCCATCCACAATCTAGCAGTACATTCCATGTGCAACTGCCTGAGCAAAGCATGGCAAGGGAGACTGGCAAAGATAGGTTAATGCAACTGAGAAGAGGGTAACTTTGTCCGTTCTTGTGACTTTGCACTTTAGCGTATTTGCACATTACCAGGTTAATATTTTGATCTTATCAATGATCGTATTAAATGATGATGTTTGTTATGTATACTTGATTTGGATCGAGTAATCAAGTATCTTTGCATTTTAGCTTTTATCATGGCCATTAACGTTTGCCTGTGTGTGCTTTTTCGAATTTGGGAATTGTATTGATGTAGCACCACATTGCATTTGTAGTTAATGCACATTGCATTTACCTTTATTCCGTTTTTTTTTTAATTAAATGGTTGTTTTAAAATATCAGAATGTCAGTTTGATAGTACTGTGAGAAGGGCATCTTTTTATGTGTATTTTTACTGTATGTTTTTGTGTATTTTTATGGGCTTTTATGACTAATTGGCCGAAATGAAGCTAAAGAAGAAGAAGAAAAGGATTTTGTCAAAGGACCAGATTCTCATTCTCAAGCGTCTCCAGTGTTTGGAGCACCCACCCAACACTAATGTATGACAGGCACCCAGAAACCAAGCGGTTGCTGGGTGTGGATTTCACCGAGATTGGCCGTTAAAGGGGCCGTCACAGGGAAATGCCTGGAAAAAAAACATTTCCATCCCTGTTTGGGGGGAGGAGGTGGCTGTCACACTTGAAAACTATAAACAGGGTAAAAAATGACCCAGTCATGATTTGCGCCTCCCCTGCACCTATTTCAAAATGTACAAGGGGATGACCCTAATTTCAGGGCATTTAAAAGTGCTTCCAGTTTTTGAATTCAGGATGCGCTTTTAAATCCCCTGAAGCAACCCTTTGTTTACGAAATGCACAAAGGCGGGAAACGGGCACCCGATCGAGCGCATCCAAGATGCACTCATTTAGATGCCCTCTGTGAATTTGGGTTGCTCCTTTTTTTGGTGCACGTGAGGAGATGCACTTGCGCCAAAACGTTTGTTGAGAATGTGGTCCAAAGTGTGTAAATGCGCCCATATTACTTTAATGACAAAAACGATTTCAGAATATTTAGTATGGGCAAAGTACAAACATGACCGCACCTTAATTACAAGGGTTAGGTTTAACCTTACACCACTAAGGGCAGGTACAGGCAAATGGGCCAAAAACATCCACCACAAATGAAGTACATTGTTTTCTATGAAGTGTTGTGCTGGAGGGTATGATGCATGTTACCAGGGAAACAGGACGAGCTCCTTTAAGGAGGAAGGACCCGGGCCAAGGGGAGGAAATGGGAGACAGGAGGAAGGGGAGGGACAAGGAGGAAGAGAGGTCAATACGAGGAAGGATGAATAAAGTGAAGGTTATGTGACCATAGGCTCCAGTGTTGTTTGTACGGGGCCCCATGGGGAGGCCTAGTGAGAGGCGTAACAATGCATTTTATTTGTTTTGCCCTATTTATTGTAATATTAGAAGGAAGATCATTATAGCATCACTGTAAAATGTTTTTAGGCAATGTAGACCAGCTCTGCATTCTCTTTTGTTAGCTAGCTCATCCTTAGTTGCTTGGACATTGTTTTCTTATCTCCGGCATTCTTTAAAATTAAGGAACAAAATACTAAACTCTTTTTTTTTAATTCTGAATTTTATATCTACGCTTATGTCTATAAGTGAGAAATTGTATCTAATTTTTCTAGCATGGTATTTTGCATTTAAATGTGATGATGTATTTATTATTATTGATATTGTGTAATTTGATAGATTTTTCTTCATCCTAATAATTGTACTTGAAACTACAAGTCGCACAGCAGAAAGTGTGGTTGCCTGAAAAGCCAAGACAGGCCGTCATTACCTGGGGCCACCTAGCAGATAAAATAACTCGGCCCACCGACTTGTTCAGAGTGAGTGGTCTTACACACTCCACTGTAAGGCAGGATGTAAACAGACCCCCTCCACTTCCCCCTCCCCCAGCCTATCTGTTTCTAAGACGAACTCGTATTTTGTGGGCCACTAGAGATGCCACAATTGATGTATGCTAATGAAATGCAGAATAACTGAGTTAAGCACAATTTACATATTCAGCACTGACTCTTGGAAAATATGCAAAACAGATTACAAATAATTATTCTGAAAGCTGTCTCTGTCAAGTACTCACATGTTCAGGGGGCTGTGTTTATCATGTTGGCTGGTAATTTGATAATCTGCATACCTGACAATGTCTCTGCCTGTAGGTCATTTTTCTGGTCAGGAATTATCATATTGTAATGAGCCAAAGCAGTTCGGGGTCTAGCTAGACCTAATGCAGAGGCTGCATTGGCAGGCAGACATCCATATAATATGCACACACTATACAAGGTATTATTTCAATTTATCATTTTCATTTATGTCCTTATAGTATTCTATGTCAAGACCGGAGGCGAGCATTATGCATACTCTTCTTTATTTCTACCCTTCAGCAAATTTAAATCTCAAAACTTTTCTTTTCAATAAACATATTGTTTTTTTTTTAATGAAAACTGGAAAAATACTTTCAGACTCCATTTCCCATGAACCACAGTGTCTCTGGTAGTCCATATGTCCATATTCAATCCCATGAGACCCTTCATGTCCAGGTCCTTTCCTCTTCTTTTTCTGCTCTTTCCAATGTTAAGTGGCATGATCGTGTGGCTCCTTGAATGAAACGTTGATATAATGTTGAAATAACTTGTATTGTGTATTTATAATGCACTGTTGAAATGTATTTAACTTAATGAAATATTTGAGCATAATACGAGCACGAACAGCGCTGAGCTGAGCGCAATTATTTTTTCATCCACGCTGGTATTGTGTCTGCCCACACAAGGCGTACACTCTCTGTCCCATTATCTCTCAAGGTACATATGTGAGCGCGCCCCCCTCAATCACAGCGAGGGCGGGTGGTGCCAGAGGGACAACGGTCACTGAAGCACAGCCGGGCATGTGAGTATCGAACTCATGCTAGGGCTCCAGCTGCGCCTCAGTAGATTATTCGAAAAAGGGACTGATGTAAGCTCTAGACTCCTCGATAGCCCACGAGCGCCAGAGTGGGCACAGTCAAACGCACGCATTCGCAAAGGCCCCAATACGCGAGGATACGGCACGCAGCAGGTGCCTTTCCTCTAATATGTCAGAGGAGACCGCGAGAAACGCCGGTGAGTGCCGTTCTCAGCTTTCTGACATTAGTAAAGGCAGTAAATGCCTGCAAAGAATAAAAAATAATGGTCTTTTACACAGAGGATACCTTTTAGCTATCAGGACTGGGACCTACCTACAAGTAAGATCCCTTAACATACAAGACAGCTGGGCAGAGCCCTATAACATGCAAGGTCAACAGAGCCACATCCCTCAACAGGCTTAACCTTTGCTACCTCCCAAGAGGACGTGCCATTCAGCCTGCACCGTTCAGGCACACAGGCACACAGTTACAATGGAATCAGATGAAGGGAGTGTAGAAAGCCAAGAGTAAGTGCTCCTAGAAGAAGAATTAGACCTAACTCTTAGTTTTAAGAGAGTCTTAGGTATTCTTTGATTGATGCAGGATCTCAAGGGGTACGCCCACTCCAAGATAGGCTGAACGCCCTGCAGTATCTTATTGACAATGGCCTCAAGAAAAAAGGTTCTAAAACAACCACCAGCACGTCCTCTGAACATCCCACAAACAGTGCAAAAGATAAGGGAAGAGAACAGACCTTTAAACGTAAATGCTCACCGACTCCCAAGAGTATTATCAAGGAGGACAAGAGGAATCCTTCTGAGGCTGTTGACGCTTTTGAGAAGCTGAAAGATGCTTTTTTACTACGGTCGAGCGTGCCTAGTATCCTTCCCTCTTCCCCAGCGGAGCAGAATATAGGGGATGAGGACTCCTCATCAGAGTCCAGAGATTCCAACTGTAAAGCTTCCCAAAAATTGAAGAGCAGCAAAAGAAAGCGCAAAGAGAAGCATTTAGAGGAGCACAAGGAAGAGTTGATGGATATGTTTGACCCCGCGTCAGTAATACACCCAAGATCAAACAGCTGGCATCCATCACCCAGGGTAACGTCATATATGGCACAAAGGTTGCGCAAGCCCATTGAAAAAGAAGTGAGACTTCGGATGCGCTTGGAATGTCCCAGGTCGGAGCTACCGGGCAAGGTAGCAGAGACCCCAGAGCTAGAACCAAAGATTACCAAATTCATCTCCAAGGCCACCAGTGATCAGAGAAAGGGCAGGGGCCGAGCCTGCAGGAGCTGCCTCAAGAAGCCGGACCCATAGCTAAGATCATAGACTTGGCAGAGAGTACCAGGGACACCGGAGAGCCAGTAGACCCAAACGTCCTAGTCAACTGGGCAAGAGCTGTGTGCCTCCTAAGAAATGTGAGAGGAGAAGAAGCCTTCTATTGCAAATAGATTCCAAACTGGGGGATTTAGCATCCTACGAGGCAGGAGAGACCGCCCACCGACTACTATTTGGCTAAGCCTTTGTGAAAGAGATGGGGAGGTTTGTGGGCACGTACACTACGCTTGAGAAAGCCCAAGCCTCCATGAAAAAGGTTTTCCCAGCGAGAGTTATTGCCGGGACCAGCCACAACAGAGGTTGTGCATCTGGTCGTTTCCACTCAAAGAGAAGACCTCAGAACTCGAGAGTGCACTACTGGGAATCCCGACAACAAGACATGTTCTTTCCTGTGCGCGGATGCAGCAATAGGGGCTGCAGAGTCTGCGGTTACTACCGCCACCCCACTGCACTAACAGGTGAGGAAAGTGATAACCTATGCCCCCCCCTTCCATCAGGGGCAGGACACTGTTATTCTTAGAAAATAGGCAGATGCTTTCTAGGGATGCATGGATACTGCGAACAGAGACAGGTTTCTGCATAGAGGTCGGAGAGCTGCCTTCACAGCAGATAAAGTCGAAGCACTTTGCAATAGCACACAGGGAGAGCGAGCTACTAGACAGGAAACTGAGCATGTTAGAAAACAAATGCACGATAGAACGCTGCACCGTGAGAGATGCTAACATGTTTCTAGTTCACAGGAAGGAGAAAGTAAGGCCAGTTATAAACCTAAAGAAATTGAACGGGTGGCTGGTCTACAGGTACTTCAAAATGGAAGGGGTACACCTCCTCCGGGACATCCTCCGCAAAGGAGATTGGTTGGTGAAGCTAGACCTAAAGGATGCCTACCTGACAATTCCGGTTGCCAGAGAGCACCGAAAATACCCAGGCTTCATATGGAACAGACAAATATGGCAATTCAAATCCCTCTCGTTCGGGCTAGCCTCAGCGTGTGGGCCTTCACAAACATCATGAGGTCAGTGCGGGCAGCCATGAGAGGGAGAGGCATCCGGATGATCGTCTATCTGGATGACATTCTGGTAAAAGCAGACAACAAGCAAGCCCTCATCAAACAGACCCAGTGGGCCACTCAGCTTCTCGTTTCCCTAGGTTTCCTGATAAATCAGGAGAAATCAGAGCTCATTCTCAGACAACGCCTAGAGTTCCTAGGTTTCATAGTAGACACCACGAAGGTGACGCTAGAGCTTCCAGTCCCCAAGATCAGAGTGATAAAGAAGGATCTCAGAGCGACACTAGTGAGAGAAATGATATTGCTTCGAGCCCTATCAAGGATTGTCAGGCTTCTAGCAGCCTCTATCCAAGCCATCTCTCCGGGGCCCCTCCACTACAGAGCCCTGCAGAGACTGAAAATACAGCATCTGCAAGAGGGCCTGGGATATTACCAACTAGTCCCTCTGGACCCAGAGAGGAGGTCGGAGCTAGAATGGTGGCTTCAGAACATGGAATCCTGGAACAGGCGTGCCATATTCAGGGACATCCCAGAGCTGATCATGGAATCCGACGCCAGCAGAGCAGGCTGGGGAGTAAGGTGCGGCCACCTGGAGATGGGAGGGAGATGGGCCCAAGAGGGGCTAGCCCTCCACATCAATTGCCTGGAACTGCCTGCAAGCTCAGTCCCTATAAAGCTTTCACCAAGGACAGGGCGGAGTGTTGTATCCTACTCAGGATGGACAACATTTCTGTAGTCCGATACATCAATCACCTAGGAGGGCCGTGATCGCGCACGCTAGTGGAGCTAACCAAGGACTTCTGGCACTATTTTCTCGGTTACAAGATCTTCGTAGCCGCGAGTACCTTCTGGGCACCCAGAACACAGTAGATTGGAGTGCTCGCTATTAGCATGACTCCAGTGGCTGAATGTTGCACAGGGAGGTGTTTGCACAAGTAGCAGCCCTCCTGGGGCCTTGGACACCAACCTTTTCACCTCCAGATTGAACAAACAATTACCGAAATTTTTCAGCTGGAGGCATGATCCGGAAGCTCAAGGGGTGGATGCGTTTCAGCAAGCGTGGTCGGGCACAATGTACTACGCCTTTCCACCCTTCGCAATGCTACCAAGAGTGCTGGCGAAGAGCAGTAGAGAAAAAGCAGACATTCTAGTGATTTCCCCAAACTGGAAATCGCAAGTGTGGTTTCCAGTTCAGAAGGAACATAATATGAATATCCTGACGAGGGCCGACCAACTACCCCCACTCGCGTGCAGGGTATCGGAGCAGATGGAGCTTGCCAGGTATTTTGGGCAATTGATCAAGAATCAGAATTTATCAAGCAATCCTGGGCCCCTTCTACGCTCAAGGGTTACAAAACGGCTTGGAGGAGATGGAGCCAATGGTACGACCAACGCAATTTTCATCCTGTTTCTGCCCCTTTAGTACAAGTGCTCAATTTTCTGGCTTCCTTAGCCAAAGACGGGAAAGCCTTTCGGACTATAGCAGTCTACAGGTCAGCCATATCAGCCGGACATGATCCATTTGAAGGGGCTCCTATAGGAGAACACCCAGCAGTAGTGAGACTAATGCGCGCAGTAAAGGCTAGTGCGCCGCCCCTGCCGAAATGTGCTCAGTTATGGGACATGTCAGTAGTATTACGGCTATTCCTGGACTGGCCACGTAATAAAGACCTATCGAACCAGCACTTGTCAGGCAAGCTAGCGATGCTACTGTGTTTAGTGTCATGCAGAAGAGTGTCAGATGTGGGGGCTCTAGAAATAGACCGGAAATCCTTCGGTCTGGACCGGGTGACTTTTTCCATAGCCAAGAGGACCAAGTGTCACTTGTCAGTCAACTCATACCCCTACTTCTGGGAACAGTCCAAGTTATGCATGGCAGGTTGTATCAAAGAGTGCGAAGTCAGGACAAATAAGATACAGCGGGCAGGCTTACCGCAATGCTTATCATGCACAGGAAACCGTTTAAAGCAGTAGCAACACCGACCATAGTGTGTTGGGTGTGAGAGATCATGTCACTAGCAGGCGTATATGTATCTAGATTTGGGGCACACTCAGTAAGAGGAGCCATGGCGTCCAAGGCTTTCGGAGCCGGTGCGAGCCTTCAAGACATATTAAAAGCAGCGGATTGGTCCAGCAACACCACGTTTAGGACCTTTTACTTTAAGGCTATGGCAATAGCAGCAATAGTAGACAGCTTTGAAAAAACATAATGCTCGACTCCAGTCTTGACATAGAATAAAGATTACCCCTACCTTGGGGCAGGGAGTCTTTATTCTATTAAAGACACAGGGGCGAGCATTATCCCGCCCAGCGACGAAAGGGAAGGGCATGTAATAATGAAATGATCTATGCATTGGTATTGTTATCTTGCGTCATGTATCCCTCCCTAACGTATGTCTTCTCTGACAGGAGATTACCAGAAGAAGAGATGAAAATCGGAGAGCAGATTGAGAGCAAAAGTGCAGTCCCAGTTGCCAAGGTTGGCCTTGAAATTACTTCAGGTGCTGGTGGACCGAGTTCATGGACAGTTGGACGCCATGTTGAGTTTCCGTTTCAAGAAGGTTTATGATAGATCAGGGTGTCCGTTGGAAGGCATCAAACAAGAGGAAAGGACTTGGGCAGAAAGTGCCTCATGGGATTGAATATGGACATATCGACTACCGGAGACACTGGGGTTTATCAGAAATGTAGTCTGAAAGAGTTTTTCCAGTTTTCAGTAAAAGAAACCAACAAAAAAACATTTGTTTATTGAAAAGAAAAGTTTGAAGATTTAAATCTGCTGAAGGGTAGAACTAAAGAAGAGTAAGCATAATGCTTGCCTCTGTGTCTTTAATAGAATCAAGACTCCATGTGCCAAGGCATGGGTTATCTTTATTAATATACATCAGTTCTATCCCAAAGTCACAATGACTTTTGTCAGGGGCGGTAGGTTTAGCTGTACCGATGACATGAGCGAAGACAAATTACCAATAAGCTGTGGTGGTAGTAATTTAGTCTTATCAGAAAGAAGGTAATACAAAGCTTCCTGAGAAATATATATGGGATAAAGTGCCCCTTCCTTACGTTATAAGAATATTGCAAGTCATCTAGGAGTTCTATGACCAAATAGAGGAGCAAGCCGAAGGTTGAGTTCAGGACTTTTTAATTTAGGCTGTTAGATGGCACTGAAAGAGCTACCTTTAAGCCAAAACTATTGTCATTAAAATAAGAGCTTTAACAAAAGAGCTTCAAATATTGGCTTTGAATGAGTACCTGTAATGCGTTTCCAATGGAGATGACATTTGAGGAGGGATACACAGTTGTTAGGTTACTGAACCCCTCTAATTTCCCGACCCTGCCCATGCTAATCCCTATGGCTAATCCCACCCATTCCTGCCCATCTCAGAACTCTTTGAGCTCTTTCAGCTTTTCCATGGAGGCAGCCATCTTGAATGACTGCATCTAAGGAAGCTCTCTGGAAACAGGCTGAACCTACCGCCCGTCTTTGAATAGAAAAGGTACCATGCTTCTTCCAAATAAAATGATACATTGAATCATGTGAATATAATATTTTTTAAAATAGCTAAAGTAATTTACAATACTTTCGACAGCAGTAATTAATTCTGTCCTTCCTGCGTTTC
The DNA here is from genome assembly GCF_040938575.1 of Ambystoma mexicanum. Taxonomy (NCBI): domain Eukaryota; kingdom Metazoa; phylum Chordata; class Amphibia; order Caudata; family Ambystomatidae; genus Ambystoma; species Ambystoma mexicanum. The sequence continues at coordinate 467,748,786 of NC_090921.1, forward strand.
ATTTCCTTGTTTAATTTAAAATAGCTAGGGCTCTTGCTCATCCTTTTTAAATTAGTTTTAATATGTATCAATGTCTTCCAACACAAAATCGCTAATGTTGTGATACATGTCATGTAGTGCTCCAACCCTTACTGGCTCAATGATTGCCTCGTTTAGCTGAGAAGGATCATACAGATGCTTGCCCCACATGGTCCCACAATCCGGCTGGTTGTGCTCAGCTTCACAGATTCATTGTCTGGCTCACCCCACCTCTATTTTCGTCCTTCACTGCATTCCCTTTCCGTTGATTTCCTTCTCCCCTTCCTTTTTACCAACTGTAAAGTGTTCCAATAAGATTACTTACAATAAGACATGAAACTCCAAAGTGCTCATGTCAGAGAGGATCCCAGGGTCTTTAGCACATAGATCCTCTCCAACGTGAGCACTGTCCTCTATGTGTTCGTGGTATTTTGCTCGCATTCAGGATTTCTAGCTCCCCGCTGCTGGCATGTGCTGCGTTTTGCCGACAGTGGGGAGCTAGAAAGCCAAAGTGTGAGCAAAATCCTGTGAACACACAGAGGACCGTGCTCACCAGAGCAATGTCCTCCATGTGTTCACAGGATTTTGCTTGCACTTTGGATTTCTAGCTCACCGCTGCCGGCAACGTTGAGAATGCCGGCAGCAGAGAGCTACAAATCCGAAGTGCGAGCGGTATCAGGTAATAAAATCGTGGCAAAAATGTCGCCAGTAAAAAAAGCTGTGGTTTGACCCGGTAAAGGTGTACCCCATTACACCATTTAAGGGGAGTGGTGGTTGCAGGGGTGTGCCCCGCTCCCCTTAAATGGCATAATGGGTCCAGGGGTTGGGGGGGGTGTCCCCTACATCCCTTACATGATTGCGGCACAAAAAACCACAGCATTTTTGCAGCAATATTTTGTATTCACTGCCATTTTTGCCACGATTTTAAGACATGGAACCTTGCGAGCATAATCCTGTAAACACATAGAAAACACTGCTCATGGATTTTGAGCACTGTCCTCTGTGTTTTCTTGGGATTTTGTACACAATTCACATTGTAAACTAAAATGACAAATATATAAATACTTTTGTGAACTAAAAATAGCATGACATGAACTTTGTGTTCCCTATTTGCAACGGAAGAATATAAGTATATGAATGCAAATTATGTCAGCCTAAAGAAATCTTCTTTATGTTATGCAGCTTTTCAGTCAAGTCATAAAAACACACAAAAACAAAACTGTGTGGCAATGCTATCTGTTAATAAACATTATGGGCCTGATTTGCTAAATTGTTTTTCAATGGTGAAATCAATGTCAATACTTCCAGAATGAATTAACTGCTTGTAGAAGTGCCTTCTTACCACTTGGGAACTGTCATTTAAACATTCCACCTGCTTGAGAAATGGTAAGCAAGCCTTTCTGTTGGTTTATGGCAATTTTGACCATGCTGGGTGGCTCCTCTTTTTTTAGCAAGCAAGTCTGTCAGCTAGGACAGCTTTTCACCTGTTCTGAAGCAAACAGACCACATAACAGAGATGCAAGGTGTGGCTTGTGAGTATTGCAGGTAGGGAAATGCAAGTCCCGGGGCATGTTTGTAAGTTACGCTTGATTTGTGTATCAGTGTATCATTGATTAGCCACCTCCTTGATTGAAACATAATAGAGCTTAAATGTGCATCTTTGCCTAACCCCCCCCCAGGTGACTCTGAGAACCCGATGAAGACATGAGGTTGAGCTCTTGTTGTGTCTTCACCTGAAGATACAGGAGATTTGGACTCTCCTCCAATATCCTTCACGGGACAGTAGAACAGAGTGCCAGTAAATCTGTGAGATCAGCTCCCAGAAAGTATTTCCGGGTCAACCAAAGGTGCTTACTTGGCCATTCTGTGATGAAGCTAGTCTTTATGACAGTTACCTGCACTAACAAACTACGGTGAAACTTGTGGGTCTACCAATTACCACCGCTCCCACGATCTTATTGCCTTGCTTGTGCAGCAGTGGTCTCTGGAGTAGCTCTTTATTGGAAGGGACACTCTTAACGCAGGCGCTACATGCATCTTGTTTTCTCCTTGCCAGGAGAACACTCAGGACCTCAGTGTTGCTTTTGTTCCAGTCAGCAGGCAATGCTGGCCAATCTGGAGGCTTGCCAGCATTTTAGGCTCATGTCCAAATTACTTAACACCAGGACAGGAATGCCCCACATTATCGCAGGACCTTCGCTACTTCTCCAAAGCTGCACCCCAATAAGTGTACATACATAGATTAAGGACAACCAACATTGGACTTTTTTAAGTGCATATAGGCAGTACGGCCAGCTGTGCTTAGGATGTGACCATGATGGGGTAAGTGCTAGAGTGGATGCAGAGGACGTGAGGGACAGAGGCAGGTTAGAGGCGAGGGGAAAATGTTAGCTTTGCTAGCTAGGATAAATGGCTGGGTTGCGCAAATGCTGCTGACTGAGCACAGAATGCGATCTATAGGTCACATGTTTGAATCCCATTCTGGTGGAATCAGGATTTCATCCATCTGTAATTAACCAGAATTTGGACAATCATGTTTCAGGATATTTCTTTTCTTTTTAGTAGCGCAGATCTGAAACCTGTTTTTCTTACAGGTGCAGCGGCAAACGCTCTGTTGGATGCTAGCTCATCTTGCAGCTAAGCAGACATCAGAACTGATTACTTGAAGTTGCGGGTGCTTCCGTTTTGGTGCATTTAGTTGTATCTCTTTGGATTGTGTGAGTACCGCATGCTGGAGACAACACAAAGCTTGTAGGTGTTTGGTTATTTTTATGTACAGTAGGGGGTCTTTTATTCCTGGTTCCTTATAATAGATGGTCATACACTGCCTGGTCTCTTGCTTAATCTAATGATCCATATAATTGATGTAGAATGTGCTTGGAATTTAGAAAGCCAGAAGAACAATAGTTCAAGCTGTTTAATACAATGCACCGAAAAAAACAATATTTTGTGTACATTCAAATAATGGCTGTAAAGTGTCACGGAAAACTAAGTACAAGCAAGGAATTTGTAAAGTGTGTCACGGCTTTTATTAAGTACTGCAGTGACAGCTGGAATTAGGCTATGTGCTGTCTCAAGCAGCAGGCATGTTGATGTCAAAACACAAGCGTATTAACTGCTTACAGAGCAGTAGTGATGCCATTTTGATTATTACATGCCAGGACTGATGTCACAGCTAGCTTGTAATAAAACAATGTTTTATAGGTTTTCGGGTATTGCAGGCTGCATGAATTACAGATTGATCGGCCGCCTTTGATCTAGTCGATGATGCCCTTCTGGCTGATAGACTGGTCAAGGTTGGGAGATGTATGAATTCTGCAGCAATCTGGTTTAGATTGTTTCTTGGCCCACAAACCACCTATGTGACTAAGGACAATGCACAACCACAAAAAGCGTCCTTGACATGTGCCGTCCTGCAAGGCTCTTGCTTGTCACTGCTTCTATTAAACCAATGTGCGACCTGCTATCCTCTATGGGTGTACTATTTGCAAATTACGCAGATGACACCCAGATTGTGATTGAATTATCGGGCCTATAGAGCAAAGAATTAAAAAAGGTAATTGAAGTTTTCATTGCAATACAATCCTGGATGGCCACCGATTCTTTGGCCTTGAACAACAAGAAACCAGAACTGCTTATTTTAGGCACTCCAACAAAGCTAAATAATCTTGAGTCATCTCATAATAGCTTCTCCATCACAGGTAACATCATCAAGGTTTCTGAGTCTGTAAAAACACTGGGGGTATACTTTGACTCACACCTATCTTTCAAAAAACATGTCTTACACCTTGAGTCTTCCCGTTCCTATTCGATTCACTTATTGTGGCAAATTCGCCCATACCTTTCTGAGTCTAATAGGGCTATGATTGCGGCTGCCATTATCAATAACAAATTGGACTACTGCAATAGCCTGCTTATTGGATCCTCTCAGGTAAATGTTAAAAGTCTACAGGTGATCCAGACCGAGCTGCCCATGCCGTCTGTGGTATCAGTCGCCGGGCCTATGTCACTGAGGCCCGAAGGAGACTGCACTGGCTGCCTGTTAGTCAAAGAATTAGGTTTAAAGGCACCACCTTAGTCTTCAAGTGCCTGGCCTGTGAAGCCCCTTATTATCTCTCAGACAGAGTCTCCAGGGGGTACAACGTCCTTTCATTGCGGGATGTTTTTGCACAGGGTTTTTTACCGTGAATGTTTTGCCGAAAAAATTCAGCACATTTTTTGGGTGGTTACAAAAATATATAAATTGGGTATGGGTGTACAGGAATATAAAATAAATGAAAGGGGATGGGGGTTTGGAGGGGTAACCCACCAAAAATAAAAAAATAAAAAATTGGATGAGTTATTTCATAAAAAATATCAGCTGTAAAAACCCCACAAAAAACATTCCTTTTAGGCAAACCCTTTGCTCCAATAAAGACATTGGGCCTCATTAATAAGCGTGCCGGTCTGGAAACAACAGTTCCGATAAGCTTACCGGCACCATTGTTTCCGTACCGGCACACTACAATTCTGCCTGGCGGGTGCCCTCCCGCCTGGCAGGTCAGACCTGCCGGGCGGGAGGGCACCCGCCGGCAGAATATTCACAGGGGCACCGGCACCGTTAGGAGCGGTGCCGGTGCTCCCGTGTCCCCATTCCCATAAGTGCAATGGGACTTTATGGGAATGGGGATGAATGTGGACTAACAAAATTACTGGCGCCTGACTTCCCGGCTGCCGTATTTGGAACAACCCAGTGGCACCGGGAAGTCAGGCTCCGGTAATTATTCACGGGTCCACTACGGGTCCACCGGACCTATAATGATGCCCATTCTCTTGCAGCAACCACGAGTCCTCTTGCAAAAAGACTGGAGGTTCAGGCTTTCATGCCTGGGCCCAAGTCTTTGGAATCAGCTCCCTTCTGTTCTGAAGGGTTGTGCGTCAAGTGCCCAATTAAAAATACAAATAAAAACATATCTTTTCTACCTGGGTACAGGCTAAGCTCTTCTTTGCTTCCAGTATGACTTTTTCCCACTGCAACTGGCTACCTTTGTTCTGTGTTGTTATTGGGCCTCATTCCGAGTTGGGCGCAAAGGGATTACCGGCACCGGTGCCCTATTCCGAGGCCCCTTAGCGGGTCCCTCCTTTAACGCCTGGTCTGACCAGGCGTTATGGACGGGACCCGTTAAGGGACTTCAGAGCTAATAACGATACCGCAAATTGCGGTACCGTCATTAGCTACTTTCCCATTCCCATTGAGCCCTATGGGGGCTCAAATGGGAATGGGGAATTAATTTTTCAATGGGGATTTACCGGTCCTGCAAAGGTCGGACTACACCGGTAAATCCCCATTGAACCAAGTCGGAGTCGGTACCGGTATTAGAGGTAGTCATGGTCTGACCAGGCGTTATGGACGGGACCCGTTAAGGAACTTCAGAGCTAATAACGATACCGCAAATTGCGGTACCGTTATTAGCTACTTTCCCATTCCCATTGAGCCCTATGGGGGCTCAAATGGGAATGGGGAATGGATTTTTCAATGGGGATTTACCGGTCCTGCAAAGGTCGGACTACACCGGTAAATCCCCATTGAACCAAGTCGGAGTCGGTACCGGTATTAGAGGTAGTCATGGCGCAAATAGTGCCATGACTACCTCCATACTCGGAATGAGGGCCATTGTCTTGTGAGCGCCTTGAGGCCCATTGGCGTATGGCGCAATATAATCATTTAATAGATAGATAGATATCGCAAAACAATTCTCCACTACAACTCTATTTCAAAACTGTTGTTACTCCACTTTTTAAAGAAGGGTCAGGTAGCATTCACATGTTTCTTTTTTCATAAAGACTCTACCAGAGATAATACAATGACACATTTCTGGCTGAGAAATACATTCAAACTAAAGGCCAGCTTTTGTACTCAGCGCCTCTCCGGACGGTAACAGCCGTGTAAGACAGGTTAGTTTCTCTTCTCCCCTCGGCAAGGTCTGCCTTCTGATGTACCACTCATTCTTGACTAATGCTTTTTTCCTCTGTTTCCACCTATTCCCCTTACCCCCTTTCTCCCTTCCCCCCACCCCCCTTCTCCACTCCCTCTCCCACGCACACAACCCCCCACCCTCCCCCCACCTCTCTTTCTCCCTCCCTCCCACCTTCCGGCTCTCGCAACGACCAGGATTCAGTCCCGCTCACGGCCATGTCCGTGCTGAAGCCGGCCACAGACACCACTTGAGTAACGCGTTTATGACAGAAACCCTACGGCTGGAGCTAGCTTCTGTGCAGCATGCTAATGTCTCCGGACATCCTCCTGACGCCACCCCAATTTAGCCAGCAACTCAGCTGGTCCTACCATATGCTACCCTAATACGCAGGTAAGCACTACACTAGCAAACCATGGGTAACACCCCTCCTTTTCACATACCCCCCGGACTCTCGCGCAATCTATTTTATGCACCCTGACATTATCTTCTACCTTATGTCTTGCCAGCTCATGCACCCAGCCGTCCACTCATGAGCCTAGTGGAACCCACGGCCTGTGCCCCTGCCGGATATCCTCCCCCTACCATCTTTACCTACAGAGAGGGGGCAGGCCACCTAAGGCCACTTTACCTCACCTGACCACGGACACCCCATCCCGTGGCTATCAAGGTACAGAGACTGTACTTCATGCAGTCAATAACCACCTCCTCACGCCCACACTGGCAATATGGTGTAACGGCAGTTGGGGGGAACGTGGTATGTTGAGCACCGGTACATGGGTATATTTGGATAGAACAAGAGCACTCCTTTTCTATCCCTTTCACTGATGATTAGGCAGCCACAGTAGAAAGCCTTGCATGACTAATACATTGAATAAGTTATTCCAGTGGAGATCTCCTTCTTTCTTTCCTGCTTTATTTCACCAAATATAACTTCACAACTAACCCTGACCTACCTCTTTGGACACCAACACAAGTGGCAACTACTGCCCTCTGCATCTCATCTTAACTACAACTCTTTACTTACAAGATTTTTTCTCTCTCTCTAATTCGCAGAATTTGACCATCACATCACATCAAGGCGGAATACTTCATTTTTCTTTACTTTCCTTTTGGTCAGTAACCGCCGAAACGCAAGAACTGTGAGGGGAGTTTAGGTATCACGCTACCCACCCACACATTGACACTCTCTCAGAACTGGGATCCCCCAGCGCGTTGGCAAACTCCTTACACCCGAGGGGGAAAAAATATCAGGAATTTCTGTTTGCATTCTCTATTCCAGACCTTAGAGTGGGAACAACAAGGAGTTACTTCCCAACCATAGCAGCTTAAAACATGTTGACCTTATGGATTTGCTCTTAATGTTTTGTTAGGACAGGCAAGCACATTCCTGTCCCAATCCCGCTGCTACTGTTAACTGGATGTTTCTTTTCCTTTCTGCCTATCATTCCTTCCTCTTATCTGCATATCTTTGCTTTCCTATCCGACACCACCACTTGGATTCAAACCTACATTTTCTGTGACGATTGAACAGGAATGTTTAAGGTGTGTGTTAGAGTCAAGGTTACTTTAATTTCTCACTCATGTTTTCAATGAGTACAACACAACAAGTTGTGTGTTTTTTATTATCACGTTTCATGTTTTGATTTATATCACGGACATTGGTTGTAAACTCTACATGGCTGAGGTGATAACCACCAGACACACAGTGATTTTCACAATCTGCTTGTGCAACCAAATACAGAACTGTTTTACTTCAATTGAGACTTGTGTTTTATTGTTTGTTTGTTTTTTTCATTATATTTACCTTATCCTGGTGTCCCACTTGTTTTGTCAAGTGGATTAGATACAATATACATTGTGGCATTCATTGCACTAATATTGGGTTAACAAGGGGAGGCTAAGGAATTACACCAACCCCCGTCCGCTCTAAATACCCACGGCAGAGCAACACCCTCTATCCTATGATTTACAGCTTTTGTACTCTGCATTCAAAGATAACTCAAATGCATTTGACCAGATCTATCAAACCACCCTCTGGAATAAATCACGAGGATGGGAGATTCAGGAAGTCTTACTCCATGGTTTAAATTTACTGCAAACTAATACTTCAGTGTACATCAAGATTACAGTGGGAGGAGGCAAGTCTGGGACATGAACATGGTAAATGGGTCATCTGTTTACTTGCTCGACTTTCTAGCAACAATGCTCGCTTCTCCAATGCTCCACTATTGTTTGTTGCTGGACGAATTATAGAATTGGGCCTTTCCAATTTACCTACTCTAAGTGTTCTCGTCAGGCCATGCAGGAAGACCCTGCGCTGGAGTTCCGCACCCAGGACTGCAAATTGGAGGAACCTCTGCTAAGTAGTGTGAGTTGGGACATGGAAATAAGTGATATTGAGAACTAGAGAAGCCAAGAATTCTCCTATGGAAACCAGAGAGATGGTGGTCTGCAGGGTTACTATATGGAAAGGAATGTCTTTTACAAACCTGTTTGCACTTTTGTAGTCAATGAAATGGCTAACGTTTCGCGACAACTTCTGAATGGCAAAAAGGATGAAGAAGGATCTTTGACTTCGCTCTGGCAAGGATACCTGCATTATAGCTATTTTCATCAGGAGTTCCCGAATTCCTGCCTGTAGAACTACTTGTATGATGGGATCTTTCAGTCATGGGGTGATAATCAGGCCCAACTTTTGAGACCGAGAGAGAGGGGGTGGGGGTGAGTGAGAGAGAATTTCAGTGGAATAACCTAGCCACACCACATCACAATCCCAGGTGACTCTTTGAACCATTGGAAACAGCCTCCAACCAGATTATATGCGGATTGGATTTCAATGCCGTCATGAGTACTCTCCTATCTCTGGAGGTTTAGATCTACAACAGGTCACTGTCCTAGCACTTCCTCTGCAGAATCTACACCTAGCAATCCATCTATATTCGGAAGGAACCGCTAGAGGTCTGAAACCTGAAACCCATGTGCCTGGTTGTCGGTTCATTAGACATGTGGGGGAGTGATAGTTGAGTTTGTTCTGGTGCTTGTTAATCAAGCTCACTGAACTTCGGTACAAAAAAGCATTTGCGTTCTGGGAGGATTCACCTTTAAGGGTAATTTTTTTAATGCTGGGTAAAGGCAATGTCAGCACCCAACATGTTCCCTTCTTCCATTACCTTTAGAACCAGATTGTAGTCTGCACCCTCCTCGAAGAAGGACAGAAGGGAATGAAAATCATTCTGTAGTGTTTAAAGAGTGTACATATGCAGGTCATTGCTCTAAGTACAATCTTGGAGTCCCCCTGTGCTCGCTTGAGAGCCAAATCTACCCTTGTCATCCACAGGGGATGCATCCTCAAATGTCAGGGTGATGTGTTCAGAAAAATAAGGCAGAATGGAGTCCATTTGTAATGTCTCAGGAATCTCCATAGCAAACTCTTGTAAAGGAAAGAGTCTGAACTGCCCCTTTCTAGTGCTGCCTGTATGGGTCCTTCATTTTCTTGTGAATGGTGTCTCATACTCTCTGGAGGATTGAATCACCTAAGGAAGGAATGGAGTTGTATCAGCTGCAGGGACCCTAAGAAACCAAAGAGGAGGAATGTTGTTTGCGGGGTCAAGGAGCCCCAAGGTTAGCCTGGAGGATTCATCGTGTACTAATATGCCTTTCATAGTTCTCTATGTGGACCAGGTTTGAAGGCCATCAACAACCTAGCACTGACTCATGCACAGGAGTATGAAAGGCAATAGGGAAGACTCCAGTGACATCACAATCTGCATAGTTCTATAAGGATGCTGGAAATCCGGATACTCAGGAAATGAAGGCCCTTCACCTCTTCCACTGGCTTCCCGCCACACGCCAGGGCAGGGTCAGAATTCTGACATCATTCCTGCCTAATTCCAGGGTAGCGGAACAGGGAGGAGGTGGTGGGAGACTCCTCCGCTGCCTTACCTGCAGCATGCAATCGGTTACTTCCACAGCTAAAGGTGTTTTAAAAAAGAAAATATGATGCAAGTCAGTGTGAATTTATGTTTGTGTGTTTGCAAGAAAGTGTGTGTGTGTGTTACCAACTACAGTTAAGAGACTTGCCTTCATCTAATTTTGAACCCACTACGCTCAATCTGGCTTTGATGGAATGTAGTTTTTGGTGTATAGTTGATGCATTTGTGCTGTTTTGTTGCACACTACTGTTTTCCATTTGGTCAAAGTCATTGGTTCTTCCTGCATTGTATACCCTAATTAAATACTCCAAATATTATGCACAGTACTGAGCCATTTGTTGTGCACTGTGAGTACCACACACATAAACTTAAAAGTGGATGTTAAACATAAGGAATCATATGAGTCTGTGCCCTTTGTTACCCTAAAGTTACCTCAAACACAGTTTGTAGCCAAAGCTTTCCAACAATGTCCACTATATCTGGGGGGGCGGGTGTTGTAACTCATGCCCCTCCTGGAACCATGCAGAGTCCACGTGTGAGGTGACACATGGGAGACTTGTCACCAAGCTAATAAAGGGCAGAGTGGCCGCCCGCTCAGCAGTTAATTGCCACTGCAACTCCAGCTGCCTGTGTCTCATTCAAGCGCCCAGCCAACCCCCAAGGAGAAGGGGCACAACCGGCCCCTGCAGTGCTGCTGGCAAACCGAGCTCCCTCCTGGAGGAGCTTGAGCAGGACAAGGGATGCTGCGTGTCCCTGCCATGTAGCGGGCCAACAGCGTTAAGGATGCCATGGCACCCAACGCATAAAGAAGGTCAGAGTAGCGGCCACAACGAGGGGGGCAGCCTCCCCACAGCCCCACTGTTGCTCAAGGTGGAAGGACTGGCACGTGATTGGTGCTGTAAATAGTAGTGCTTAGTGATTGTATAAGTAGTTTGGTAACCCAAGGAGGAGGGGCCAGGTAGTTGTATAGTAAGATAGATTAGTTACTAAAAATAATTCTGTGGGAGAGAGAAGACAGAAGAGAGAAAAGGAGAGGGAAAGGGAGAGATAGTGGGAAGGTAGTAGGGACCCTTCCCAAACCTTCCAAAATAGGACAGGAAGGATTGCAGCAGCCAGCGCTGCAAAGGGCCAGTGCCACGAACACAGCTTCCTCTGCTACAGAAGGGCGTGGGAGGGGCGCAGTATATACCATGGCAGAACATGGACAGAGACAATTTGATGTAAAACTTGCTGTCCCTCGTGTTGGGGGCAGGCAAATGGATATATACTCCAGGGTAAGAGACGACAGGGATCACCCTGGCAAACAGCAAGATGAAGAGCCTATTCACAGCCTTAATGTGTGAGCCAGAGGGGGGGGTATGGAAACAGTCAGGATATGACAGAGTTAAGTTGAGTAGTAACATTCACAGAGGTGCGCCCTTCATCAACTGCCATGCACATGTGTGAAAGGTATTGAGTACTATGTACCTAGACACATCAGACATGCAGGCCATCTTGGCATGCAAAATGAAACCTGACAAAGACCGCGCAGATTCAAGAGATGTGGACATTAGAGCCACGACAATCATGAGACGATAAAATAACAATATTTTATCATATTGTCATAATCTGTGCTGTGAGTGATTATGGATGGCTGTGAGTGTGGTGTTGGTTGAAGAGAGGGACATATGTCATAGTCTGTGCTGTGATTGATTATGGCTATGAGTGTTGTGATAGTGGTGATGTCACTAACATTCTAGGTGGAGTGTTGGTGTGGTGATGTCACTGGGACTCTGGTGGAATGTTGATGTATGTTTGGTGGGCAGGGTTCTACTGGTGGCAGTTGGACCTAAGCTTCTGGGCTAGATGGATGTCCCAGTGCTTTCTCGACTTACTAACTAAGAGAATAAAACCTACATGTAAACTACTTACCTTCTGGTCTTGGTCTTATGGAGAAGGTGCTTCTTGTTTATATCATTGGCAGCACCTCACTGTCCCAAACACACCACACAGCACCTGACTGTCCCTCAAACACGCAAATCACACCAGAACACAACCAGACAGCACCTGACTGTCCCTACACCAAACAGCACCTGACTGTCCCAAAACACACCAGAACACAACCCGACAGCACCTCCATGAATCTAAAACCATCCCTACAAACACCAGACAGCACCTCACTGCCCCTACAAACTACCAAACAACCCAACAACACCTCACCATCCCTAAATACACCAGAAAATAACCAGACAGCACCACACTGCCCCAAAAACAACCAAACACCTCACTACCCCTACGAAGACCAGACAGCACCTCACTGCCCTTAAAAACACCAGACTGCACCTCACAGTCCCTAACAACACCAAACACCACCTCACAGTTCCTAACACCAGACAGCTCCCCACTGCCCCTAAAAACACCAGACAGCACCTCACTGCCCCTAAAACAACCAAACAACACCTCACTACCCCTATAAAGACCAGACAGCACCAGACCGCCCCTAACACCAGACTGCCCCTCACTGTCCCAACACCAAACAGCACCTGACTGTCCCAAAACACACCAGAACCCAACCCGACAGCACCTCCATAAACTCTTCAACCAACCCAACATAACACCAAACTATACCCATTATGGAAACCCACCATAGTGTAAATTACCAGAAGAGTTATAGCTCATAAACCAATTTTTTTTTATTTTTTTTTTTACTCCCCCTGAGCCCAAACCACTACACCCCAAGATCTAACCCAGATCTTAATTGGAAAACCGACAACTAACTCAACCACAAGCTCTCCCCAGAACCTGAGCCCACTCAGCTACAAACCCGCTAAATGAACCCCGACATGGAAGAACCAACACTCTGCTATCAACCAGCTGAATAACAACAATAACAGCTCCTAACTGTCCCTAAAACAACCAGACAGCACCTCACTGTCCCCCAAAACACCTCTTATACCTAAAACAACTGGGCAGCAGCACCTCCCTATGCCACCCCAAAATCACTCCCTAAAATGAATATAAACCACTCCTGCCTTTCCTAAAACCTCCAAAACATAAGCACCTCACTAGCACTAAATGTTTCCAGGCAGCACCTCACTACCCCTTAACACCACACTGAAACATCCCACTACCCCCTTAAAATCCAGGCAGCATCTCACAACCCTTAAAAACACCAAACAGAACCTCACTGCCCCCTAAAATGACCCATACAGCACCTCACTGCCCGCTGGACAGCACCTCACTGCCCAAAAAAATGACCCAGATGGCACCTAACTACCCGCTAGATGACACCTAACTGCCCACTCTAACTGCCCGCTAGACAGCACCTTACTGCCCCTAAAACACTGGCAGCATGCACACATAACCAGGGAAAAGCACCTCACCGTCCCTAAATACCTGTCATGACCGCAGCCTCCAAGGAGTCAGGTTTAGTCCAACTGCCTCGGAAGCTGGGTCACAACTTCATTTCCAGGCACCCATCGGCTCCCATAGGGGCCTTATGGACCTTGTCCTGGCGCCAGTGGCGCCAGGCTCATAAGGGGACCCAGTCCCAGCACAGGACGTGCCAGGCTCATGATGTAAGGAATGGTGCTTGGGTGGACCTACCTGCTGCAGACCATGCTGCTCACTCACCTGCAGGATGAAATCCTCATCCATCCATGGCTGGAACTACTTTACCTTCTGGGTGTGGCCAGCACCACTCCCTGGGACTGGATACTGGAACTATTCTGGAAGCTGGGACTTCTTACCTGGGCGAGGCTGCTGTGGAAGGAGACACCTAAGCACTCTAGTAAGCTATTTAAACCATGCCCGATCAGAGCAACGTGCTTCGCGTTATTCTGCAATAGCAGCAGGACGCTCACCGTGTCAGCTCCAGAGAATCTTCAACTTCTGCATCTGGGGAAGAGAAATCCGCAATCTTACCTTCTGAAATACCATCTTCGTCTTCAGCAGCATCTGAAAAGTGAAAAGAACACCAGGTTAGCACGAGATCAAAACCAGCGCAGCACTTACCCGGTCCATCGGTGCATCTCAAGCCACGGGCTGCAGCTTTCCATTTTTCCGGCACCCTGTGGAAGCAAAGACATTGGTTAGTAAACCTCCGTGAAACTTTCCTTACCTGCGCTGCATTCTTCTCGCTTCCGCCGACGCTGCTACTCGCATCTGCAAAACAAAAGGACATCATTAAGAAATACAAAACTCCATCTATACGCACGTGTTTTGGGCAGCGCTCATCTTTCTCACTCCTCGGCGCATTCCTCGACCTCCATTTTTCTACCCAGCTGCTTCTGCGACCTGAAAAAGGAAAAGAGACATTAAGAAGTGCTTTTAACTTCGAATTGACATTTTTTACTTACTTGCCTGCAATACCTTCGCCATTCCATCGCTCTCCGGACCTCCATATTCAAGCAACCGCCGTTCGTGCTGCTAACAACGGCCTAGCTCCAAATCTTCATCCTCTGCAACCAAGAGGCTGGACAATTAACCAGTGAAGTAACTGGCTTCGGCGCCCCTGCACAGACGCAGGATGGAGAGCTCCGCTTTCACCTACATAAGGTGAGCACATTTAGCCTACAAACTACTTGGGAGTACCAGGAAGGGGAGGCAGCTTACCCAGTCAGGCTTATATATCCATATTAACCCCTTGCTCTCATAATTGCAGACACCTCACCCTTCAGATCAAGATCTCAGTGAGGAAAGGGCCTTTCCAGGGTGGCATTCGAGGCCTGCGCGTGACCCTAGAAGACTCCGAGAACCCCCAGCCCAGACCTGCGCCTCCGAGGGATTCAGGTGAGCGTTACAATACCAGACTGCCCCTAACAAGACCAGACAGCACCACACTACCCCAGAAACAACCAAACAACACCTCACTACCCCTATAAAGACCAGACAGCACCAGAACGCCCCTAACAACACCAAACTGCACCTCACTGTCCCCACACCAAACATCACCTGACTGTCCCAAAACACACCACAACACAACCCGACAGCACCTCCATAAACCTAAAACCATCCCTACAAACACCAGACAGCACCTCACTACTCTACAAACTACCAGACGGCACCTCACCGTCCCAACACCAGGCAGCACCTCACTGCCCCTAAAACAACCAAACACCTCACCGTCCCTAAAATGACCAAACAGCACCTGACTGTCCCTAACAACACCAGACAGCAACTCACTGTCCCTAAAATGACCAGACAGCACCTCACTGTCCCACAAACAACCAAACAACACCTCACCACCCCTACAAAGACCAGACAGCACCTCACTACCACACTGCCCCAAAAACAACCAAACAACACTTCACTACCCCTACAAAGACCAGACAGCACCTCACTGCCCTTACCGCAGCTCCAGGCAATGGGCCACATCAGCCCCAGCGGCACCTGGACCCTGGACCTTCCAGGAACTGGGCAACCTCAGCCCCCCCAGTCAGGTGTTGTTTGGTGTAGGGACTGTGAGATGCGGTTTGCGGTTTTTAGGGGCAGTGAGGTGCTGTCTGGTCTTTGTCGGGGTAGTGAGGTGTTGTTTGGTTGTTTTAGGGGCAGTGAGGTGCTGTCTGGTGTTTATAGAGTCAGGGGGCTCCCCACGGATGTACAAACATTATTATAAATGTTGGGATTGAGGCAAAGGGGTTGCCAGAGATACAGATGCACATAGTACATTTTTGTAAGAGGAAACAGGAAAGATAGAAAGACACAGTAGATAGTGCTGTCAAGGCAGAGGCTAAATTGGTGCAAAAGAAACAAGCACAAATATCCATGTAAGGGACTGTACTCACAAACAGTGTTCCAGGGCAGCTTGAAGCAGCTCCTGCCAAACAAGGGGTTTTCCCATAGGGGGCAAGTCACAGGGAGGGGTATACCCACAGCAAGAAGGAGGGTTTAAGCAGCAGGGAGAGTATCTCCCCCAGCAGGGGGCGTATCAGCCACAAGGGTATTATCAACAAGGGGGTATTACCCGCAGGCAAGATATTATCAACATGGTAGAGGCTAGTCACACAGAGGGAGGGGTTATAGATATGGATATGAAGGAGCAGGACCCAGATTTGGAGGACGATATTTTGTGTGGGGGCCACATAGAAAAACAACAGCTGTATGGCCAAGAGGCATAACGGCTCAGGTATATGTGCAGCCCATGCAGCAACAGCTACAACCCATGCAGCAACAGATACAACCCATGCAGCAATAGGATACAACCTCATCAGGTGCCCATCACACAGACAGTCCAACCAGCAGGACAATGGGAGGCCCAGACACCACAGACAGACATTCAGCAGCAACCGACAGTACCACAGAATGCCTTACAAGCTCAAGCACAAATATATGCACAGGGGGACAGTGCATTGTTAGCCCAGAGTAATATGCCACACTATACAGGAGTGACCTTACTTGGAGGTAACCCGTTTCCATTTCCAGGACCAGGCCCATATGCCCAATAGGCCAGGCCACAGAGGACACATTTGTGCCCAATCCTTTCATAACTGAAGACCCCGCAGAAGAACCTGAGGTAGCAGTGAAGATTGCACAAAATATTTCTCCTTTTAGGTCGTCACGGGAGTCACCAAATCCTGCATTAAGGAGGGTGCCTTTCCCTTGTCGGACAAAGTAATGGACACAGGGATTTCTGGGGCTGTTGTAACAGTTGCTATTACTGAAGGACTGCCACTCACAATAAGCACACAACAAATAGTAGTGCCTGGTTGTATTCAAAAGAGAAGACCATCAACATATTAGGAAGAGACATAATGAGCAAATTAAGCATGACAATTTAATTCTCAGAGCAGGGTATTGTATGCTCAACGCTTTGTATTTTCTACTAGCGGATTGCAGCAATCACTTTGCACAAGCATTTTGCGCAAACAGCACCATAGGAGGGTCACCATGTCTCCCCGAGTTATTCCTTTATGGGATACAAGTTTTGTTAGGGTAGGTACCCAGAATGAAAGACAAGGTATTTTGGATGCCACAGCATTCAGACCAGCCATCCACAAAGAAATTGCAAGAGAACCAACATTCACAATACATTTAGAAGCAGCACTCACAAGGAAGGACATGGTAATTTTATATGGAACAGACAAAGAGGGTACAGAATGATGCACGGTTCTATTAATTGACCCGACATTAAGACTAAAAGACTTGACAGATGTACAACTGTTTTCAGATAAGGAAGAGGAGGGGGAGATGGTATTTCAGATGTGCATTCCATGTTAGGTGAATATAGAAGAGAGGCAGGTCCCCCAGAGGATGCAGATAGTGGGCACATTATCATCTAGTTTGTGATACAATTTGAAGAACGCGCCAGAGGCACTATGGTCCAGTGGGCGGTATGCATCAAATTGAAGGAGTAGGCACTGTTGCCCTGGGTTAAAGAATACCCCCTATCACAAGAAGCAGACAAGGGCATATGTGGCACACTCCACGCATTATGGCGACCGGGCATAATAAAACCGTTAGAATCCCCATGCAACATCACCATTTGCCTTGTTAAGAAATGGAAGGATGGGGCTTGGAGGTTCATTCAAGATCTCCACCCCTTGAGCAACATAGTAGAAGCAGAGTTTCCACTCGTACCAAAACCAGCCACCATATTGTGTAACATCCCCAAGGAAGCGACATGCTTCTCAGTTATTGATTTGAAGAATGCATACTTTTCCATCCCTTCACAGTATCCCATTGCATTTACGTACCACAGGAAAAGGTTCCAGCACACTCCTTTATCACAAAGGTATTGCGAGTCACCAAGTGTGTTTAACGGGGTGATCCAGATGGACTTGCAAGCGCTCAGTACAGTCATCCAGTATGTGGATGACCTACTGATTGTCACGAACCATGCCCCTGACCCCTTCAGGTATAACAGCCCCCTGGCAGCAGTGGGGCTAAAGCCCTTCACACTGGCCCTAAGGGCCTTAAAACTCCATCAGAAACATACATGGAGTCAGTCCAGGCGCCTTTGGCGCCAGGCTCATTATCTGGAATAAAGCAATACCAGTTTTGGACCTTAATCCAACATGGAGGCCTATTACACAGCTCAGTTCTTTAGAACCAAACCTTTCGGTCTAATGTTTTGGGTGTGGCTGGGCCTGGAACTACTTGGCCTGGAACTACTTTACCTGGGCTATTTAAACCACACCCAAACAGCAGAACACGCTTCGCATTATTCTGCACTCATGCAGCGTAACGCTCACCGTGTCCAGCTCCTGCTCATCTGCTTCTCCGGCGGCCCGATCCTAAAGCCCTATATCCGGATTCCATCAATAACCTGGAAGAACAAGAACAGCATTAGCGAGCAAGAACACTTACCTGTGAAGAAACCAGTCTTGAATCCATCCATCGCTTTGCTTACCTCGCCCATCTCCGGAGTTCGCTGCAACCTGCAAAGGTAAAGAAACAAGGACAGCATTAATAACAATTCTCACCTGGGCAAGCAGCGAGTCCTGGCAACATCCTGCGCTTCTCTTACCTCGCCCCTCTACG
The DNA here is from genome assembly GCF_040938575.1 of Ambystoma mexicanum. Classification (NCBI taxonomy): domain Eukaryota; kingdom Metazoa; phylum Chordata; class Amphibia; order Caudata; family Ambystomatidae; genus Ambystoma; species Ambystoma mexicanum. Next base: position 467,767,153 of record NC_090921.1, read on the forward strand.
GGTTTCACTGTAACCTGCAAGGGAGAAGGAACAAGGTCAGCATTAACAAAGCACTTACCGTGGGCAAGCAGCGCTTCGATCGCTCATCACTCTGGAACATCACCGCAACCTGTACAAAGAGTGGAGAACACAGGTTAGCAATCAACACCAATACACAGCGCAGCGCTCTCCGCGCATCAATAACTCACTGTCGTCTTCGCCATCAGCGTGGCAACTCTGAGATCACAACCATCCTGTGAAAACAAAAAGAGACATTATTAGGGAACAGCGTAGTGGAGCAAGCCACCGAGAAGACAGAGAAAACGGAGGGAAAGAAAGAGACAGAATAAAGACAGAAAAGACATTATAACTCACCTGGAAGACAGCAAGCAGAGTCGGAGTCACAGCCGGTCTGGACCTGACATAAGGGCACATGGACCAGTGAAGCAACTAGGTCCACGGAACGCCCGCACCAACCACGCGGCCCTGCTCAAAGACACAAGGCAGAGAGTTCAACGTACAAAAACCTAAGGTGAGCTATAACCCCAAGAGAGGGGATTTGGACCAGAGGGAGGTGGGAGTCCACCCATCACAGAACCAGTATCTTAATCCTCCATTCTCCTGTTATAGGCGCTTCCCAACGTCTGGCACATAACCAAGCAGAGAGGGGTCCGGGATAGCGCTTAGACCTCCATCCAGTATCGTGTGGCGCCCCCGTGGATACCAGTTGAACATAACACTGATGTGCAGCACAATGGAGGACCAGTGTAGAAAAGATTCAGAAAGACAATGTGAAATTACTGTACTGCTAAAGACAAATAGTGTACCTAGGACAGATAATATCAGTAGATGGCAGGAGGATACCTCCAGAGAGGGCAGAAGCCAGGCACGGCATACCACAGCCATGCATGGTCAAGCAGATGCAGCAGTTCTTAGGCCTGTGCAACTATTGCAAGGCCTGGGTCTTCGACTATTCTCCATGCACCAAGCCACTCCTTCAGGGGTTAAAAGAGGCACAGAAAATAAAAGACTCCATAATATGGACACCTGAGATGATTGATACAAAAAAGGTAGCAGGCGCCCCTCTCTCGAAAGAACACAGCATGATAACCTGGTCTGTGGTTATTAACCACTTTGAGAGTTCGCAGTCATCTGCATTTTGCTCACTGTACCTTTCACAGATGGGAAATTACCATTTGCATATCAGTCTTTGTCCCGCCCACATGGCCAGTCCAGCACCAAAATGCTATGGCAATTCTCTTCTGAACAAGAGTACCAACAGCAACCCCATACATGTGTTTCAGCCTTGTTTGGCCTCATCACTGAGGTGAAGCTGTTCCTCTCTGAGCACAGTGAGCGGGGAGTCCACGTCTGGTTGCCCCCAGGTAACGTAGGGTCACCAACCCCAAGTTCCTTCCAAAAATACAAAAAAGGTAGCAGGCGTCCCTCCCTCGAAAGAACATGGCATGATAACCTGTTCAGTGGTTATTAACAACTTTGAGAGTTTGCAGCCATCTGCTTTTTGCTCACTGTACCTTTCACAGATGGGAAATATCCATTTGCATATCAGTCTTTGTCCCGCCCACATGGGCAGTCCAGCACCAAAATGCTATGGCAATTCTCTTCTGAACAAGAGTACCAACAGCAACCCCATACACGTGTTTCAGCCTTGTTGGGCCTCATCAGTGAGGTGAAGCTGTGCCTCGCTGAGCACAGTGAGCAGGGAGTCCACGTCTGGTTGACTTATTAGTAGAACCTAAGGAAGCGTTATCACATTCAGCAGTTTCAGCAACCCTGAACTATAAGTAACAATTGTATTTTATTTTCACATTCTGATGGCACAGTCATAATGGCTGTATTCACCCAAAATAAGCCACAAGGACACAAGCCGCTGGCCTAGTACAGTGGTCTTCTAGGCCCAGTAATGCAATGCCACTTCCCTTGTGAACAGGCACTCGCTGCAGGGACTCTTGCCATTCAGAAATCAGTGATGATAACTATGTGCTGTACAGTCAAGCTCTATGTGGAGCATTTGCTTTTTGCGATACTGGAAAAATCAAAGTCCACACTGACAACTCAGAGAGTATCAGGGTATGAGGTGATATTGTCCAATCCATCAATTGAGGTATTGAGGTGTTGGGTTGTCAATCTAGCAACATTCATAGCACAGCCAGCAAGTAGGTAACTATGTGCATGATTGTGCCTCATACATGAACACTGTTGAGGATGGCACTAGAGTGAAGGAAGAGCCCATAGAAGGAGGAGAAATTCTCTTTGTTGATGTTTCACCGAACATTTTATTCGAGCATGGGTTGTCGACACACAGGTGCAGCAGTGGTTTGCCATTAAGGAGGAGAGTTTAATGTGTGGGCTTGGGTATGGTTGCCACTCCTCTGTTCTGCACAAATTACTGAGTTGATTGCTCTGATAATGGCCATAGACATGTCGAAGAGGTTTCAGGAGGAGAGAAGTGCCACAGTGCAACAAACAGAGTTATTGTCCTGATCAATAGATGTACTGCGCCTCCCAGCAGCACTAGTGGTGGTAAAATGCACCACCCATACAAATGGCTAGATTTAATTTCAAAAGACAACGAACAGGGCCGATTCCACAGCAAAAGAACCAGCATACATGTCACTACATACATTATTGCAAAGCCATTTACTGCTGTACCCCTTGCCCAAGTGATCGGGTTACAGGGGGTGCATTCTAGTAGGAGCTATGGAAAAGAAGGGGTTGCTCACTGTCACCCACGGATTTGGTGTGGAGACAGGATAGTACACAGAAACCAGTGATGTTCCATAGGCCGCTTAAAACATCACGGGATTAGCTGCATTACCCTGCATATGTCTCAAAAGAGCATGTTGCTGTTGAGATGAACTAACACTGGTTCATCCCAAATTTACATGAACTGGTAACTGAATTTGTAAACAACTGTGTGACATGCCAGAGATTCACAGCTTGTCACACACTCAAAACTTTGAAAGCAACACTGCCACGCCCAAAAGGGGGCCTGTTTGGCATTTGCATATGGACTATGTTGAGATGCAGGGCATGTATAGCTCTTATATCTATATGATTGTAGTTGCATGCCCTTTTTCCTGCTGGCTTGAGGCTGGCCCTTGTGCCCATAATAATCCCAAATTGGCAGCAAAGTTTCTAGTACACGAAGTATTTCCCAGATGGGGAGTATGCGAAGGTTTGAGGTTTGACAATGGACAGCACTTTGGTAGTGATCTTTTTAGGGATCATTTTAAGGAGATAACCTCCTTACTGGGCATTAAGCACAAAGCAGATTAAGCACAAATTGTGCTCTGTGTATCATCCCCAAAACAACAGGCTTGTAGAGCACCTTAATGGCCTGTTAAAAGAGCGCATTGCCAAGTTGTCAGACACACTTGGGAAGCACTGGCTCTACTGTCTGCTTCTCGCTTTCTTTGGACTACACAATTCCCCTGGCACAGATCATCATTTGACTCTGCACACAATTGTCACTGGCAGTAGAATGCATGCACCTCTCACTCCTGCACATTTAATTTTGGACGCTAATAGTATGTGGAACTCCTCGGAGAAGGATTTAAGGTGCATCTGAACAAGCACACATAATCTCTGAACTGTATCTCACACCACATACAACCACATCAAAGCAGGCATGCCGACTCATTATCAAGTACAGACACTCCATCAGCACAAACAACTGATGACAAAGCAGCGCCCCATGCAGGAGAAGAAAGGGGCAGACTGATGGGAAGTATAATCCAGTTGACTATGAATGTTGTACCTTCATGTTGTCCTTACTGAAGGCCGTTGAGCGGGTCAAAGGAGTTGCAACAAGTTCCCAATGCAGCTCCTCAATTTTCCACTATGCCAATTGTATTGCTTCATGTTTTCCCTTCTTCAATAAACACCCCTTTGTTTCTCAGTACCACACAAGTGAGTTTCCTAAAGGCACTGCCCTTTGTGAAATCATATTTCATGACATCCTCCCTGCAATTTTTGCTTCAGTGTCTATCCCTAAAGCTTCCTGGGTGCTGTCATGATGCCTACCCCCGGGGAACCAGACCAGGTCCAGCAACCCCAGAAGCAGGCATCAAGTTATTTTGAGCAAGCCCAAAAACCCCTACTAGGGGCTGTTTGGGTGCGGTCCTGGCGCCTATGGGGCCAGGCTCATATGGAGAGTCAATCCTGGCACCTATGGCGCCAGGCTCATAGAGTAAAACTTACCTTATGCAGACTATGCTGCAAGCTTACCTGATGCAGACCATGCTGCAGAGCTCCAAGCCAAATGAGGCTTAGAAGGGACTATTTTACCTAGGGACTATCTTTTACTCAGGTGGGGCTGGGGAGGAATACTTACCTCGGACTACTTTGGAGGCTATTTAAATCACGCCCAAAGAGCAGCACACGCTTTGCGTTATTCTGCATCCAGCAGCGTAACGCTCACTGTGTCTGCAAGCCTGCATCCAGTCTTCTGCCACGCCCGCCTCGAGTCTGCAGCTCCTAGAAAAAGGGAGGAACAGAAGGAGAAAGGGTTAGAATAAGAGCAAAACCTTCGATCCTTACCTGAATTCCAGATCCACCGCGCCTTCGATCTGGAAGAAAGAATCATTTTACGCGCGCCGCCTCACCTGCTGCAGCGCCGCGCTGAACTCACCGGCCTTCGCAGCATCCTCACGATCCACTGCATCCTTCTGCACGTTCCCGCCGCACTCTGGCGCCTAAGGGGAACACAAGAACAGCAAAGGTGAGCCAAGGGAATAAACAGAGGCAATAGTAACTACCCCCATAGACTTACCTGATTACCGCCGGGGAACTATTCCTCTTCACGGGTTCGGCGCAGTCTCCATTGCATCCTCGCCGTACCCCAGCCCCTAAGGGGAACAAAAGGACAACAAGGGGAATTATTCTCACCGCAATAGACTTACCTAATTTTACCGCCGGAGGCATTATTCCCCGAACTTCATATTTTCTCTCCACACCTGAATAATAGAGCAAGCAACAGGTTACATTCTGGCCTTATTTTATTGAACTGTGTAGGATAAGCCAAATCCTTACCTGAACTTTGTCAGCTACCACAAGGAACTCTTCGCTGGGGTCAAGCTGCAAACTGCAAGGAATCGGACAAGAGTGAAGTCAGACATGTGAACTCTTACGAACTACATGCTTTTCGGAGTCAATATTGTTCTGGAACTCACCAATTCCTTCGAGCCAGTGAAGCAACTGGTTAACAAAGCGCCCCTGCGCTCAATGCAGGATGGAGAGCTCATCTTTTCAAACCATCAGGTGAGACTATAAGAGGGGACATCAAAGGTGATCTGTGGGGAGAACAGCGGGGGTGGTGGGATTTACGCTCAACACCACGGGTGGTTAATTCCCTTTCTCCATTTGCTGAAGAATATTCCTACGGGCCAAGCAAACGAAGCTAGGTGGGCCAGTCCAGTCCGTCATCTCGGCCCTACGCGTCACATTGGTGGAGAACGCAGCTGTCCAGTTCAGATCGACGCCTCTGTGGGAGCCAGGTGAGCGTAACAGGTATATGCTGTGCTGAATCACCCTTATTTCTAGACATACAAGAAATAAAGTTATATCCCCCTGATTTACAATCAGGAAGGTGTGTGGCACATTGTCCTCACAATGCTCCAACGCAGAGCAAGAATATAGTTCAAAACGGGCCCTGGTGTGCTTATTCGGGTTCCGTCCACCCTATTTGATAGTGGAAACATCTCAGAGACTGCTGGAAAAAGGGATGGGATGAAGGCCTCACACCAATCACTAGTGGGGCAAAATAGAGGGAATCCTGGTGCCATTGGGAAGCTAAACTTGGCAGTATAAAAAGAGTGATCCTGCGGTTGGAGGTTGTCAACCAATGGGTTCCAGCTCCAGACCACACCATCTGCAGTGAACCAGAGAATGCAACCAACTCACCAGTGGTAAAAGCAGCATTGGACTTGCTGATGAATGGAAGGAAAGCCGGACTGTTCTACCACCGGGGGCCCTCACATGCTGCCAGGCTTAATTAATGATTCTTGCCTGACAAGAACCAAAGGCTGGTGCAAGTTTCTGCTGAATGCTTTCCTGATCAAAACCGATCAGCAGATGGTAGTCATTGCTGAATGCGTGCCTAACAAATCAAAGAGTTTAAGGAAAGTCTTTGAGGAAAACCTGCAGAACACTTGCATGACAAAGCCAAGAGGTTGGTGAAAGTCTGAGAGGAATGCTGGCCTGACAAAGAAAACAGAGAGCTGAAATCTCGGAGGAACACTTACCTGAAAAACCCCAAAGGGTGGCTGAAAGTCAGGGAAATGAGCAACCCCAAGACAACTTGCTGAGAACCTGCATGGGAGAACTGAGCAATGAAGTCAGGTGGCTGGTGAGAGGCTTTAAGAAACACTTTTATATAACAGCCAAAAGGTTGGCAAAAGCGTCAACGAAACAGAAACATACGAAGATGAAGAAAGAAGTAAAGAAACTTCTGAGAAACTGACTTCTTTCGAGTAAAGCCTGAGACGTAATTTCGTTAAGAAAAAAGAAATCGATGTTCCTGTTTATGTTTTCCTTGTTGGCACTGGTTCACCACTCTACCTAAAGTGCTACTCATGTGCTGCTTCCAAATACTCTTCACTGTGTACTCTCGGGGCCTACCCTTAATGAATCTTCAGCGGCTGGTCAAAATCATGATGCTGTTCCCCTCCAAATTCCCAATTACTAAATACCTACAATACCTCTGCAGTGTTGCTCAGTAATGCCTCTACATTGCCACTTACTTGATCACATTCTTCAACTTTTGAAAAACATGCAAGTGTACAGGGTCTCATTTAAGCATGGCATTTCTACTGCAGGTGTTAAATTGAAATTTCTTTCGGTGGTAGATTAATCCCAGTTCTAAAAGGTTTAAATATTGCCAGACGAGAAAGAAACTGCTCTACTAATTTACCGCCAGTTAAATTGTGAATTATAACATGTCTCAATATTACTGCCAGCAGTAAAGAAGCCATACCCGCAACAATATGATATCTAAAAAGTAAGGTAACTAGCACCATAAAATAAGATCAGCTCTGAGTTTGTTTGAAAAATTGTCTTACCAGTTAGCAGCTGCCGCAGTTTTATGTTATGTGTAGTCAGATAGCACACACAATCACAGGGACCTGCGTTTTCTACAAGGGCACTATCTCGGCACAAGAAATTAAAATTTGTTATGTTTGGTATTTCATTCCTGATTCCAGTGGTCATTGTTTTAATCTCTGGTGGAATCTATGGTTGTGGCTGAAAACACTGAAAGTATTTGTTCTTCCGATGTTATTTTACCATCATAAGTATTTAACACTGATGGTAATTCTAATTTAGTGTACCTCATTGTGTTTTATGTTGCAAGTCATATTTTAAAAAAAGGTAAAGCAGAGCTTATTAGCACGGGCCTTTTAGTGTTTTAATAATTGCAAGTATTTCTGTCTTTCAATGTATATGTCAATTATGTGGTATGCATCTACCCCTAAACCTTTAATCTTGTAAAAACATAGGGCCTCAGTATGAGTTCTGTGTTGTGGTATAAAAGTGTCAGTAATTTCATTACCACACTTTCTTGGCAGTAACAGAATGACCACAACTTTTATCGCACTGCCACATTCCACGTTTGGAAGTCTCGGGAGGATAGCTCAGGGGCAACGCGCTTGCCTTGCAAGAAGGCCACGCGGCAACACAAGTCCGATCCCTGGCTCTGCGCTTAAGGTATTAAGCGTGTTATAAATAACCAATTATATTATATATAAAGTGGAGGATTCAGCAACTGCAAAATGCTGGAAGTGAATCCTCCTCTTTACCTCCAAAAATCAGTGGATTGACCACACAGTATCACTGCTCCCAGTAAACCTGCTAGAAATCCCCATGGAGTCCTTTGGACTACAAAAACAGGTGTTAAACTGCCATAGCACCACTCGTAATCCCATGGTAAAGTCACATGATTTAGTGGCCTTCACAATAAACGAGTTTGGCAGTAAATAAACCCTTTTACTGCCGATTTACTGCCAAACTCGTAATGAAAGCATATGACTTAGAAAGCTTTCAAAGCATATTTATTTGGTACATTCAATTTGGTATAGGAAAGAAAGGGATGTTTTCTCAGTCTAAAAAGGTAGATTCATGCCCCCATACATTCAGAAATGTTCACTTGTTAATGCATTGAGATAATAGCATAATAGCATATTACTAACCCGCTCCTGCATACAATCATTGTACACCTGTGCAGTGAGCTCAGTTAGCTGGTTGGATTGTAATGGTAGCAGTGGTGGTGTGCATATGTAATCACGGGCAGTGCGCCTGTTCTACAACAAAAAGTGGGTAATTCTCAACTGTCAGAGAAATCACACACATTTTCCACCTTAAGATCTCTTGTTGAAGTACAGCACAACCACAAATGCCCAGTTTATCTGTAAACAATCTTTGTTATTTATAAATGGGTTGGAATGTTTAAATAACAGTTCCAAAGCAGTGAAAGGCATTTCTCTTCTACTAGCAGTTCATTTGTTCTCTAAACATTGAGTTCACTGACTGTTTATTTAGCTAATTTTCATTTTTCCTGTCCTATTGGGGTTCAGTAAACCCTCAAACAAGGCATTTTGGATGTCGTTTGCATTCTTAGTTAATGTCTAAGAAAGGCCTTTTATTTTGACTGTACCTTGTCCCAGTCCTTAACCTCAAGATATTCAGCCAAGTGACACCACCATTTCTTGCCAAGCAAGTATTAGCGGAGAGGCAGTAATAGCCCAATGCTCTCCCTCCTCATCCTGTATAGGTGTACAAGCCAAAGCAGACAACAAAGTCTGAACAAATTCCTCCAAGCCAAAATCCACCCGCTACCAACCACGAAGAAACCTAAGATCAAGCAACGACCTCCAAATTGAAACGAAAGACTACGAGAAAAGGACATTTCGGAGGAACAGCATTCTCCCATCTAATAGCCAAACTATGGAACTCAATCCCAAAGGAAATAAGAACGACAGAAGATCACCTAACCTACAGAAAATGACTGAGAACCTGGCTATTCAACTCACTGAGACTAGCCTGGAAATTGACACTTCGAAGAACCGCCACCCCGGACCCACGACAATCAAGGGACAGTACAAATCCTACAACCAACAATATAACACCACACTGTACTGACCACTAACCACCTCTACTCTGTGTTCCTCTCCAGCATACTCCACATACCACCCATGGCCTAACGGGCCAGCCCTATTACACATAAAACACACAACCCTCACATTCACCAAAAGAACAAACTGCTGCAAACAACCCAGACAATGGACGTTGCCCCTCCTGACACAATAACCCCAGTGCACAATCCAAGCACACTCAAAAAGCCGACACGTACAGACGTCAGTTTCTTCTGGTTCTGCAAGCACCAACAGAAAAACACAACCTCTATCCTATCCCTCTTCCCACACTAACCTACCCCACCCACTTTCTTACAGAGCCACGTGAGAGCCTGGAGACCAAGGAAATGGTAGCTATTGTAACGCTCACCTGACTCCCACGGAGGCGCTGGCCTGGTTCGCGCTGTTGTGACCTCGTCTAAGGTGATGCGCAGGGGTCGGGAGATGGACTGGACTGGGCCCCAAAACTGGCTTGTCTGACTCGCAGAAGTATCCTTCTGTAGGTGAAAATAGGGGGTTAACTGTCTGCGGGGTAATGCAATCGGCCTCCCACTTACCCCTCTCACCCTCCTCAAAACCCTTCTGTGCTTCCCCGTAGCGTCTCACCTTAGGGTCTGGAAGGACGAGCTCTCCATCCTGCTTCTGATGCAGGGGCGCGTTGGTATCCAGTTACTTCACTGGATTTTCGGATTGGTGGTTTCAGATGCGGGGGCGCGTTGGTATCCAGTTACTTCACTGGATTTTCGGATTGGTGAGAACCAAACTTGCTTGGCTTCCAGGTAAGTTTTTGATAAGTGGTTCCCCTTGTGTCCATGCATTAATGTTCTAATGCTAGTGTCTTTTTCCCCATAGGGGCCGGGGTACGGAATGCCGGGGAACAGGCACCGACCCGAGATGAGAGGTGAAATCCTTGTGGAAATCAGGTAAGTCTTTAATGAGCGTCTTGGTAATGTCTTTTCATTCGCTCATTAACGCTGATGTCTTTTTCCCCTTAGGGGCCGGGGTCCGAAAATGCCTGGATGCAGCGCGGACCCGAAATGAAAAGGGAATGACCCAGCAGGTAAGTCTTAACATGGAGATTTAGCGTCCCTTTTCCCTTCTTTCTCTCACCTTCGTTATTGTCTTTTTCTCCCTAGGCGCTGGGGCGCGACTGTGAATCCGGATGGTCGCTGCAGAACATGGAAGCGCCCTGTAAAATGAGTAGAATGAGGCGCTGCAGCGATCGATGTGACGTGCTTTTAAAAATAAATGTCTTCCTTTTCAGGATCGTCGGCGAAATGTCTCTGGGATGCAGATTTAGCAGGTAAGGCCTTTTCCTTCTTCTGTTCTCTTGTTCCCTTCCTTTGCAGGTGATTCAGGATGCTGGCAGGCGTGGCAGAAGTCAGGATGCAGGAGCAGACACGGTGAGCGTCCAGCTGCTAGATGCAGAACAACGCAAAGCACGTGTGGCTGATCGGGTGTGGTTTAAATAGCACAAAGCACGTGTGGCTGATCGGGTGTGGTTTAAATAGCCTTGGAAGAAGTTCCTAGAATGTGTCCTTCCTCCAATCAGGTATGTATCCTTCCCCGACCACGCCCGGGTGGTAAATGAGTCCCACAGGTAAAGTAGTTCCTTTCAGGCCTCAAGGAGGCCGGGGTTCTGCAGCATGGTCTGCATCAGGTAAGTGCACCCAAACACTTTCATAATGAGCCTGGCGCCTATGGCGCCCGGACTGACGTTTTCTATGAGCCTGGCGCCATAGGCACCAGGACGCTGTCCAAAGGGCCCCTATAAGGGGTTGCTGGGACCTTCCCCGGGGACTTGATGTCCGCTTTCGGGGACGCCGGGCCTGAGCCGGCTCCCCAGGAGCGGGCATCGTGACAGCAATGCTGGGTATAAATCAACATAACATAACAAAACCCTGTGGTGGATTAGTAGGGTAGCAGGACTGGATGCTAGTAAGAAACCCGGGTATTACTTCCTCATTCCTCCTTCTCTTCCCCGTCCTTAACAGTGTAGCTATGGTATATCACAATTGCAAACGCTGGTGTCAGATTTAAAATTAAGCATTAAGATTTAAAATCAGAACATTCAACTACACATGTTTACTAAGGCCTTCATGTACCTACCTGAAGGAAAACAGAACTCAAATTCTGATAACCATACTCATACACATTACGTTTTTAATGTTGAATCAAAGTGGAGGGGGGTGCTCAGTAGGTAGCTGCCATGCTAATTCCAGCAAACGTGTCCCCTTTCACTTGACCCATGAGACCATGGTCCTTTGGTAGATCTAATCTGTACCAAAGAGGCCTGGGGAAGATTCTGACAATCATAGTTAACGTGAGTTGCTTTTTTTACCTATTGACTCAAGGTACCTTTAGAGGGATTCTTAGCCATGTAACTGGGTACAAAAGATAGGAAAAAAGCAACTGTGAATGGGTCAATTTGCTCAAGATAAATCCTCACTGTCCAATCAACATCAACAGCAAAAGATGTGGATCAGAGGGAGAGAAAAGAGCCAGAATAATCATGTGTTCCAAATGAAAACAGTAAACAGTCCGTCTTTAAAGTCAATCCTTCTGAAGTAAACAAAGGAATATCTGGGAATACGCCAGCACACTCAACTCTCCCAAATGATGTGATGATGTTATGGCAACCAGGAAGATTTCCTTCAATGTAAGCAACTTCAGGGACACCTCAAGGTCAGGCTAACATGGCAGTTTCAGCAAAGGAACCCACACCAGCTGGAGATCCCAGGAGGAAATGGAGAAATGTACTGGAGGGCAAGCAATGTGAACATCACGCTGGAGATGCCCAGCAAAGGATTCCACTAATTCAATGCCACCCTAAGATTGCTAGTTGAACCGTTAAAGTGTAAACTGGCAAGCTCAGTGAAATCAATTTAAAGTTGTGTGTAGGGCCACATGAAAGAAGCAATACATTATTTCTAGAAGAGAAGAAAGGCTGTGCCTTTTGGATGATTTTCAAATAGAAGGGCATCTTGACAGATGAGAGGCAGCTGCCGCTTCTTTGATGGAGGGATGGCAGCTGTTGCTTCCCAAAATACACCCCTTGCTAGCAGACCACTTCATTCAGCAAAAACACAATAGGCATCATTTCATCAGTGTCTAACTGTGCAGTATGGCGGAAGAACCAACGCAGGGGCTGATCCATGGACAGGATTTTTAGGATGCAAGACTTCCTGCGCTATCTTCAAACAACTACGATCAATAGAGCTCTCGCTGCCTGACTTTGCTAGTCACCTTGAGAGTACAAGGTATTGGAAAAAGACAAAAGCTCCTGACTTCGACACGATTGCCCCGGCTTGTGTGTCTCTGAGGTGAGTATCTTGAAAGAAGTACATTGTTGTGATAGGTGTGCATGGTACACTATGAATATGCAGATCTCTGCAAACACTGGAAGGGATGGAGACAAATCATAACAGGATAGAAACATTCTGCTGACGCCGCTGTCAAAACATTCTCCTCCCCTGGGGTGTAACTTGCTGATGAAGAGTAAAGGGGAGTCTCTTTCTAACAAACAATAGTACCCGACATGCCGTGTCCACGGGAAACACTGAACGTGAATTGGCTCGTTTTTGAGCCATACCACAGTGTAATCCCATGGATGCACGAACGTCGTTCGTGTGCCGGGTACACTCTTTTTTCAAGGCAACCTTGGAAAGGGAGAAGGGACCACACGTAGCCCCTTCTCCTTTTCCCAAGGTGGCCTTTTTTTATTTTTATTTTTGTCCAGTTCATTAGTACAGAGCAACTTCGAGCAAAATGGCACCCTGTTGCTCCGTACTAATGAAGCAGTACGCACGGACCAGCGCGTATTGCAACAAAACCTTTTCAAACGGCAAAGACATGCCACTTGAAAAGGTTTCGTAAGCCATTAGTGTTCCGGGGCTTCAAACTCGGAAAAGCCAGTATCCCAAGCCTGCAGACCCCGGAATACTAACGGCAATAACCGCCTCGCCGGCGGGCCATTACCGCCTTCTGGAAATGCCCCTGGGGCCACAAGTTACAGCCCCGAGTGTAGCAAGGGCCTTAACGGTGGCCCCGGGGGCATTTCCAAAAGGCGGTAATGGCCCGCCGGCGAGGTGGTTATTGCCATAATAATAGCCTGATAAAGAAATCAAGAATAGAATTCGAACACCCAGATACTAACATCTAACACATTACCAGTGAATTGCACTTGCCACCATGAATAGCCACAATATTGATCAACTTTGGACCACCGAAGATGAAGTCTAAAAACCGGATCATGGCCGTTTATAACTAACAAAAGCAGGATGGGGATGATGTAGATAACTAAAGGGAATTTAAGAGCACAACATCCAATGCAAATGCATGCACAATAGGACGCATGTATTAATGAAAATGCTAGTATAAATGAGAAATTATGGATCAAATAAAACAATGTCTCCCTCATAATTTATGAGTAGGATAGATTCAAAGTGTGCTTTATAGCTGCTGGAAACATAATTCGAAATGAAGCAGACTGACACATACACTTTGTCAAAATATGTATGGCAAGAGATATACGTTAAGTGAAATATCCCCTTCACACTATATCTTTCCTGTTCAAACATAACAGTCCCAACTTCGATCCGAGAAAGTATACAATTGGCAATCGTGTACCTTACATGTACAATGAAAAATAAGCAACGTTTATGGTTACTGCTGTGCAGCGCATGCTGATAGTGACGTCACGACATCGGCAACGCGTGATGATACTGCACAGATTAAATAAATAGGTTTCAATATGGCAGCAGCTCCAGAAACACGGAACGCCTTCATCTTGAAAGAAAAGAGATTAGGTGAATAAATTAGCGAAATGGACAGTACATTTATGGATTATCCTATGAACCCCAACAAAGTGATGTAGCCCCTTCTCACCCATAAAACAAATTGTATTGCAAGATAAGCATCCAGTAAATTTTGACAGAATATATTGGGATCAGATCATCACGTGGAATAGAAACAGTGTAATCTTTCGACAAGCAAAACAGGTAAAAGTTTCTGATTAATGTGATTGATTCAGAAGATATCTAATAAGGCATTTGGAGCCTGTTTATTCATGAATAACTACCCAGATTCCAACCTAATATACATAAACATTTGCATTACAGACTAACTACCAAGCAAGCCATGAATTAAACATACTACAATGGAAAGTATAATGGAGTAATTATTCAAGCAAGTCAAAAAGCTGCATATTCAAATTTAATGACATCAGTTTTGATCATACACATAGAACTAGGGGAGCTCTACTGATACATATGTCCATGGTCTCCTTACAGAATCAAAATAATGGATCCAACAAATGATGGTGCAAGATGATAATAAGCACTTGATACATGAACTGAATACAGATTCTATCAGGTACAATATGTAAACTTTCTCAGCTATTATGAAAATCATTGGGAGGAAATAAATAGCTAAAAGAATATATACTAAATTGGCCCTCATTACGACCCTGGCGGAAAGTGACTGACCGGACCGCCACAGCGTAAATAGCGTTTCCGCCATTGCACGAAGGAGCAAAGTGCGGCCCATTCCGACCCATCGGGCACGAGCACCACGCCACGGCGGAAGTGCAAAGTCCGCGATGGCGGAAATGACCCCAAAACGGCCCACACCGCCGCCGTACGGCGCCCTAGGTGCAATACCGCCACCCCTCTTAGCGGTCACCGCAGTGTGCGCCTACCGGAAAGTACGGTGACCGGAAATATACGGAAACGGAAGTAAAAACATGGGCCCGGAACGGGAAACATCCCGCCGTACACCTATAAAACCACTAAAACCACACAACCACTAAAATCACTACCCTGAAACACACCCCAACCCGTCACCCACCCTAGCGAAACCAAGACAAATGGGAAAAGTAGCGAAGAAAGCGTGCGACCGCAAGCGGCAGGTCCACTTCTCCCGTGAGGAACTCACCGTGCGAACAGAGACCCTCCAGGAGAATGCTGCCGTCGTCTTCTCCACGCAAATGACCAGAACGGCACTTGCAAACAAGAAGACCATATGGGCTCTGGTGGCACAGCGGGTAAGTGCGGTGGGGACCGCACCCCGCACCCCACAGCAATGCCGCAAGCGATGGGACGACCTGCGGATACGCGTCCGCAGCATACTCTCTGCCAACCGCAACATTGCCACAGCCACCGGGGGAGGTCCTGAATCACCCATCAAGTTGACCCCCTGGGAAGAAATCTGTGCCTCCACCATCGGAATGGAGAGCATAGAGGGAGTCGGAGGGATGGAGAAAGGAGTGCAGACATCCGAAGATTCAGGTAGGTGGGCCAGATAAAACAATGCCAAATCCACACAGTCCATCCATGTGAAGTACCATGCGTCCACATAGTGCAACAGAAACACATGTCCAGGAGAACGTCCACACACATCGGCCTGATAGCGCACGTTAAAACCCACAATAAATACATAAATAATTAAAAACCCCTAATACACGCACTACACGTGCAGCAGGCACACCCTAACTGCAGGCTGCCAAACAACTGCACCCTCACTCCACACACAAATTAAAGCACCTCCAAGGCCCCGACCCAAATCACCCTCAGGTACCACCCCAAAGCATGTGATACAATGCCATTCCAATTCCCACAGACCCATCAATAACCCTCGCCCTCCTTTACTCCACCACAGGGTCCGATCCAAACGACGAGCTACAGGACACCCCTACCAGCACACCTGCAAAGAGGGCCAAGACCAACGGCCAGAGACCCTCCACCTCAGCTGCACGCATCAAGACACGGCAGCAGCACAAATCAGGTGGCAGCACAGAGGAGGGAACATCAACAGGCACCCCAGCAGCCAGCATGCCCACAACACCACCACCACAGGTCCCCCCAATGGATGCCACAGAAGGCACTGCCTCTGGTGGCAGCAGCACCATAGGTGACACCCCATTGATAGCAGCATGCTCGGACACAGAAAACGGGGATGTCGAAGTCAGATCCATCCATGACCTGTCCCAATCCCCCTGTCTGTCCCATCCCGTACACCATGAGGATACCATGCAGGGGCACCCACAAGACGACGACTGGCCATCCCCCACAAGCCCTGTGGCAAGGCAACATGAGGACAACAGCCCCTCTGTGACACCCCCGCAAATGGCCATGGCCCAGCAGAGGCAACAGTCCCTCGACCAGTTAATCGTACAACAGCAGCAACTGGCCACACTCCTCAAGGACCATGCCGATGAATGTGGGGGCACTAAGGCAGACATAGAAACATCAACTGAGACACTTAGGGCAGAAATGGAGAGAGGTACAGAGACGCTAAGGGCACAAATGGAGAGTAGCACCGAGAGCCTGAGAGTCCAAATGGAGAGTAGCACCGAGAGCCTGAGAGTCCAAATGGAGAGTAGCACCGAGAGCCTGAGAGTCCAAATGGAGAGAAGCACCGAGAGCCTGAGGGGGGAACTGCATGCGACGTCCAAAGACGTATGTGCCGAACTTGCCGCAGTGCGCCGTGTGCTCACTGAGCTCTCGCAAACCCTTAGGGACATGCATGGACGTGAGCAGGCAGACACATCATCCGTTGCAAGTTCCGTCCAGGGCAGCCCCCAACGTAGATCTGGAAGGAACCTGCGCTCCACAGGCAGGGGTGCCCCTGATACCCGCAGAGGGGGCTTGCAATAGCGACAGCCCACTGACAATGAGCATCTTTGGACACTGGTGTTCGGGGGGGAGGTAGGAGGGTGGAGGGGGTGTGTTGGGCTCACTTGGGTGGCGGGTCGATAGGGTGTTCAACATGACATCACATATGCCATAAAAAGTGCACGATCAACCAATGAGATGTGTGGACATTGATCTTTGTGTACTAGGCCATCATAGGCGTACAGTCCATATTGTGCATGTCCCAGACACACGCAGTGCCACGAGTCCCGTGTCCATGTATCAGCCACCAGGGGTGAGTACTAGAAGCATGCATCAATGAGATGCAGACGAATGTCACGGGCCTCCGGTGCCTCGCAGACTCCATGAGGTGCTGCCACATCCCCACCCTCATCATGACCATCATCAGGTGCTTGCAGTTCTGCGTCAGGGGGCATGGGCACATTTCTACGTACGCACATGTTGTGGAGCATGACACATGCCATGACCATCTTTGCAACCTTCTCATGGCGGTACAGGAGTGCCCCGCCAGACCTGCTGAGGCAGCGGAAACGAGTCTTCAGTAGGCCGAATGCCTGTTCAATGACTACACGGGTACGTGAGTGGGCATGGTTGTAGTCCTCCTCATGCTGGTCCCGTGGGTTCCGGACTGGTGTGAGGAGCCATCTCTTCAGTGGATATCCAGCATCACCTGTATGTGGACGAGAAACGTATGATGTGGAATGCCATTGCTACGTACGCACACCCCCCCCCTTCCTGCCAGGTCATTGCCAAATCACATACCCCACATAATCATGCATGTAATGAGACTCACCGAGTAGCCAGGATCTGTTCCCTGCGTGTCGCTCCATGTAGCGTGGTATTGTAGAGTTCCTCAAGACCATAGAATCATGGGTTGATCCAGGGAATCGGGCACAACAATGTGTAATGATCCTGTTGGAGTCACACACCATTTGTACATTCAGGGAATGAAATTGTTTTCGGTTGCGGTACTGGGCCTCCATGGCATGTGGGACGACCAATTCCACATGGGTGCAGTCGATGGCACCAATGCAACCCGGTATGCCGGCAAGTGCATGGAATCCCACTTTTGTGTTGGTAATTTCCTGCTCCGAGCGTGGTAGAGAGATGTAGTCGTCTGCGTGCTGCAGGAGGGCATCGAGCACTTGAAATAGTGTCCGTGAGAACAGTGGCTGAGAAATGCCATGCAACTGTCCGACTGTGTGCTGGTAGGTGCCTGTGGCCAGGAAGTGGAGTACAGACACCACCTTCAGTAGGGGTGGGATGGCGGTTGGGCTATCTATCATGCTGACAAGGTCAGCCTGTGTCATGTCCACAATGGCGGCTATGGTGTCCCGGTCCAGACGGTAGAGGGTGTGGATCTGCTCATCAGTGAGGTTGAACGGATGTGCTCGGAGGCGTGGGATTGCGGGCTGCCTGCGTGGTGGTAGTGGCTGTGCTGGCGGCCCTTGCTGGCCCTGCCTTGGCCTCCTCCTCCTCCTGCGTCTCCTCCGTGCGGCTGGTTGTAGTTGGTGTTCGTCTTCTTCTTGGAGTTGGAGTACTTGCAGTGCTATCAGGTCCCCCAGGACCAACATCGCGAGTCCTGCCGGTAGCATTTCGGTGTGGTTGTGGGAGGAGACTGGCTGTGCAATTTATGTGTTTTCAGGCTGTATGGCCTCCACCTGTGGTGATTCATTCCACCTGTGCAAACTGCTCTCCCCTTTTGCCGAGCACGTCCCGCGCACAACGCTGCAATTCGGGGAATGGCATCTTGCTATTGCAATCATGTATTTGTACCCGATGGCCGTGTAAGATTGGTTGATATGTTCATTCTGCTGTGGTCCCATTGTTTCACATACTATCTGTGCAGTCGCGAACAGACTTGTGAAGGGTCAGTGGAACGTAGTACTCGAGTAACGGTGGGCCCTCGTGCATCACTGTACCGAGTTGCAACGACGGGCGGGGCGTCCCATTTGTGGGTGAAGGCAGTTGCCATTTTCACACACAGCCGCACTCGATGGAATAATTAGTGATTTCAAACGGCCACAGATGCCTTTTCGACGTGATGTTGCAAATGAGGAATTCGAAGGGCGGCGCTTTCGGTTTCCAGCTAGCGGCGAGGAGATGCCCACAGGTCTGACTGCAAATATAACGTTCTATTGTTCAATGTCCTTGAGACAGGGCCCATGGCGAGGAAGCAATGATTGATATGAATAGTTTGGGATGCGCAATAGCTACGTGGGCGATGAGGCCGGCCGTTCCCAAATACATGTTACTTCACAACACTGGAATTACGGGCTGGGGCACTGTGGATTTTGCAGGCTGCATAACGCACAGACTCAATGGATGTTTCTAATGTTATGTGAGTAATTATTCAGGCGTTTTGATCCCGGGATGAGGGAATGATGAATGGATGCATGGCCAGGTGATTTGATACAGAGTTTGCCATGTACAGGGCTTCTTGGGATCTATCCGCCTCCCCTACGCTATGTGATGCAGGGCTGCCATAGTGGGACCATCGTCTATCTGGCCTTGTTGGGCCCTCCCTGTCTCGACGCGCCCTCAGACACTTGTGTCCATGCACGTTAACATTCCCATCAGATGGATTCTGTTTTGACAGACGCATGCACAGGTACACTCGTTTGTGATGGTGTTTGCACCTCGATATAGATGGTTATGAGTCGCAAGTGGTTTTGGGGTGGTGATGATCCTTTGGAGTGGGCTAGCATGCATATGGCTGTGGATTTCGTGTGATCATTGAAGTGAGTTGTTGGAATGTAGTTCTGATGGCCATTCTGTTCTTTTTCTTTTCTTTTGGTTGACAGGTATCTCCTCCCCTTTTGCCACTGCCATCTGTATGCCACTCCTGCAGATGGGTTTTACTCCCGACACCTGCTGCTTCGTGTTAATCAGTGGAGCAGCATTACGATTTTATGGGACGATCGCCAATGGCCCACATGCCCTTACGCAGTACTGGTGGCTCGGAGCAACATTTCGGCCTTTCAGCTGGACTAGTGCCTCCCCATTGGGACGGCCCTGCGGTTCTGTGCGCTTCCATGTTGCCTTTTCGTACGTGAATGTGGCTCTGTGTACCATGAGGGAACAGGGCGACACACAAGTAGTGGCTGGTCATTTCTTGCGGATGCAGCCCACAATGGTGATTAGTGTTTTGGAGTTCATGGCCTGATGGCTGTATGGGCTTGGTGACTTTGATGTGCATTAAATTTCTATTCTGATTTGGCCCGTGTAGCATTTTTCTTTGCAAGTGATGTGGCATATGCCTATTTGGGGGGCGATGTATTGTGAGGAGATCTGCATTGGGTTCCAGCTTCGGAGTTTAGTTGCGTGGTACTGTACTGGGCGCGTTTGCCTACTAAGCCCGTGAGGTCAGGGATGGGGGCTGCCAATATGACAGTTTGAATGTTGTCATGCTCAGGGTCGGGGGATTGGGTTTTGTGTAACAGATGCCGGTCAGCCAGGTGGACTGGTGGAATGATGTGATTCTCGGAATATTGCTGGTCACAGGTGCCTGTGTTTGCGTGCGTTTCTTGGTGGGGGACTGTGGTCATGTCCATTGGGATGGCTTCTGTATTCGTGCCATCTGTGCCCTGCAGCTCCCATTGGCCCCTCTTGTGTTTCTTTTGTTCGTTGCCATGCATGGGTGACTTGTACATTTCAATGGTTGCATTGTGACTTCATTGCACCTACGGGGAGTTGTACTTTGTGGGCAGGGAGCGGTGTACAGGCACTCAGTGGGGCCGTTTACAGTTGATTCGCGATGCCGTACTTCTCACCATGGCGGAATGGTACATTACGCCATGCCTGATGGCGTTAGGTACATGTCCGCTAGGGTCGGAATTGGCGTACCCTTGCGCCATGGTGGTGTTTGCGGTTTCGCATGGCGCGCGCGCGCGTGCTTGGTGCAGTTAGCGTTGGCGTGCACTACGGTGTCGCTAATGGCTTCGTACTTTGCGGTCACGGGTCATAGTCGCACCGAGCGCTATTCGATGGCGGTATTGCATTTCCGCCATCGTTTTCCGATTTCCGCAAGGGTCGTAATGAGGCCCATTGTCTTTTAGATTCAACGGCATAAGCAGCCAATACAAATTGGGGTCTAATATACATGTATGCTAAAATGAGGATTACAATAGGGCCATAGGCAAGGCACTATATGTCTTCAGGACAATCTGAGAAGACTATTACACATAGAAATAAGCAGAATCTAACCCTCCGAGTCTCCTTGTTTATTGTCCCCCCTTCTCCGACTTTTTAGATACAAATGGACAGTAACGTAATATGAATGAAGTTGGAAGAAAATACCAAGGGAATACAACACTCAGTGGAAACATCCAGTTAAATATAAATCAAATTATGATACACATGTGAATCTGTCTTATGATGGTACTAATGATCAATGTATTTATGTGAAATCACTGAAGAATATATATGTGAAATCATTATATAATAGATAAGAAATCTAAACACAATTTTGAAGAACACAAATAAGTTTATAGGCTTTGAGGAAGCCCACAAACAGGGTGAAACATATGCACGTGCCCCAATAGGTCATATGTTGGCACTTGCCACATTTGGTACTGTGTGAATGAAACAGGATATATATATATATATATATATAATGATTCAACCACTCTGACATAATAGTCACATGGTATAATGATACCTTTTGAATACTGTTTATTATAGATCCAGGAATAAGGGCACATTTCCTAACATTTTGTGATATAATTTGACTGTGCAACAAGACTGTTTAGTAGTGAATAACAGTCTTCGTTAGGCTCCTGCAGCATAATCAACTGTACACAATATCGGAAACAAACCGGAACAGAGCTATTCAATTAACAAAAAAACAGTTAGCTGCACAGCTTAACATTCACCTGGCTTAATTCTGATATTTAAATAGCTTGATATGCCAGGTTCTTGGAATGAGCCCCCCTTGTTTGCTGTGATAGGATTTGGGGCCGCAGCTGTCCCTACTGATCAGAGCTGGTTTTCCCAATAGGTACAGGGCAAAGGCCATTAATTCCTGAGTATATGTTAGTTGTGTCACATTAGATGATTTATCAGCTTCTAGCGTTGACCATTGATTTTGCATTTAGAGAGAGATTAGGGTGGTTCGCATTCCATCTACCTCACATTGGTTATAATCACCATCAGATCCATGGGCTTCAGGCCCCTGCTCCGGAATAGGTGAATCATACAGCTACCATTGGGCAGAGTGTACCAACTTTGGCATCATCAATATTTGCAAGTTGCAATCCATTGACTGTGGAGACCAATGTTGGACACAGTGACGGACTAGTGCCATGAGGTGAGGATCTGTCCCCCTAAATACCATCAATGTGCAGGAAGACATTTCTCCCTGCAGCCAATGATGAACTGGTACCCCCTGAGAGAGGAGCACAGTGCATGGATGATACTTGATGAAGCATTGGAAAAAACCTTGGCCTTAAGAGCATGCATCTCTGGCCCAATAAATTCTAGGGGTTGAGCTGGCACAGGATTGGAATTTTTGAAACTGAACATCCAGCCATTTTCAGAATCTGACAAGACCTGGCTGAAAGACATAGCATTTCTGTCTCCAGTTGTCTCTCCAGTGCCCTAGACACACACCATACCTATGGTCCAGAGCTACAAGCTAGCCAAGACATTGGTTAAAACTCATGGAACAGTTTTTAGGCTAAATGGGAGGACCTGAAACTGTAAATGTCATTCAGCAACCTCAAATCAAAGACACTTGCGATGGCTCTGTGAAAATATGCACCTGATGCTCAACTGATTTCATTGCTTCGCCATGAGAGATTATACTATCAATTCTCTAGACCCGGAAAAGAATTGAATCGAACCCTGCCCTTATCTCTATCTTTGTGAAAGGTGCAGCGACTAGTTTGCTCAACAAAGTCTGAATACCCCTAACCAGGCTTTTTCTGTGATGGACACCTGGAAAGGCTGCTTTCTCTGAAAAGGAAAGAATTTGGGACCGCCAGGTATTAGACACATCTTTGATGGATGGTGTTCTGCACCCACTGATTGCAGATGGACTCCACTGCGGTTCCATACAACTTTGAATGTGTCTAACAACTTGCACATTGTCCACAGCCATTGCATACTCAGGGATCCTGCAGCAGTTGAAATGTCATAAAATGAAGAGGAGGAGAGACCTGATTAACATGCCTCTTCCTCCCCCTCCGACATCTAAAGTAATGGAATAGTTTATGAGGTACAGAGTTACACTTGAAAATATCTTTTGAATATTATCTCTGATAAATGAGGTTAGATTAATAAGATCAACTTAGAAAGGGTGAAAGAGTCCAAATTGAAAAAGGCAATTAAGAAAAGGAAAGCTTGCAGGTGGTTGAAAGCAAGACAGTGTATGGGGGAAAACCCTTATGGATGAAAAGAAAGAAAAAAAAGAA
Source organism: Ambystoma mexicanum (assembly GCF_040938575.1). Classification (NCBI taxonomy): domain Eukaryota; kingdom Metazoa; phylum Chordata; class Amphibia; order Caudata; family Ambystomatidae; genus Ambystoma; species Ambystoma mexicanum. The sequence continues at coordinate 467,790,346 of NC_090921.1, forward strand.
CTTGCTATCCATGACCTTCATGTTAAAGTATACAAATTGCTCCTCTATGACATGTTGCACCATTCTTCATACTTTTTTATTATTTTCTTTTAAGTGTAGGTCATGTATAGGCCATTTGAGGTCATAACCATTCACTGAAAAAAAAGTAATTCATACAAAACCAGAAACACAGCGCCAATTGTGATGAATCAAAATATACTTCCAATGCACACATGGTTTATTAGCATTGAACTGATAGATGCAGCCTAACACGTGTTTCTAGCAGAAGCTTGCTCTTCTTCAGAGGCTGATTGAAGATTACATCAATGTAAAGATATAATATAGATTGCACACATTTGTTAATCTAGACGCCCAGCAATACGTGACAAGAGACAATATGTATCAAATGCAACTCAACAAAATAGTCTGTGATCTTAAACCATTGTAGAAAATCATGGGTCCATCATGTATGCCCAAGGATAGACACCATTTGAACATCAATAGTTATGCAAAATCATCAAAACAATTGAAAATAATAATTCATCAAACAATAATAGACATACCTTTTTAGAAAGGGAGAAAGAAAAGGGTGAGGGGTCAAGAAAAATTGCAAAACAATCAGTTAGTAAAACGTCTCCTTTTGATGGTCACAAAAAATATAATAAATGAACAACGAATCAACAGCTCGTCAAAGTTCAAAAACCAAATTGTGTAATGATACCTTGTATCTGTTGTGGGTATACCCAAACAAAAATCTCAAATAAATCCAGTCTGGTTGAATCACCAGCTGGTATCCCGTCGGATAAGCGAAAAACTGCAGTAAAGCACAGAAATAATGTGTCACATCACAGGACGTGTTAGTTCTCCAAAATACTGAACTGTACTTCTAATTAAAAAAACATAACTGCTTAACATTCGTCTAATCCTTCGGATTTGCGATAATTGACTATTACGATCACAAAGAACACCATGTCCATGCAAACAGATCCATTAAAAGTAATTGGTGAGACTAATGAACCGGAATTATCAACTCTCCTCTGATGAGAAATAAAGGATTATCATTTGCACCTTTGGGCTTCAATAATTATGTTGATATTCAGATTGATTTGTTTAAATTCATGCATAAACTCAAGCTAAAAAAGATTTTTGCAATGCAAGTGAAGACATTCCAACCCAAGGAAGTTCCACCTCCTCTTTCCCAGATTACTCTTCAGAAGATGATAAACACACATATATTGATGACACTTGAGGATTGTAATGATGAATCACAATCAAGCATTATGAAAGTTCTCAGTGATCTGGACATCGTCCAACAGAATTTGAAAATCAAAGAGCTCAGTAACAAATCCAAGTTCACACCCACCTTTCCTAATGACAATATAATTGACACCTTTCATCAGGCAGTTACAATGAATATAGATAAATTAGCGTATAAACCAAGTAGAAACGAGTGCAGATTACAACCTAATCTCAATAAAAGGGAACACTTGGCCATGCAGGGACTGGACAACAACAGTGATTTAATCTATTAAGGAAGCTGACAAAGGGGGGAATGTTGTGGCAATGAATCAGGCTGACTACATCACTATGGGTTTATGCCATCTGAATACAGCGGGATGCTACCAAATTTTACCAACTAAACCCATTAATCAGATCAAATTTTCAATCAATAAAATAATCACAAATTGGCACATGAAAGGGGTACTTTCAGACATTGAAAAACAATACTTAATAGTGGATGGTCCTAAAAGGCCGACGATATATTTCCTGGCCAAAATACACAAAGAGTTTATCAAGATCCCTGAAGGAAGGCCGATTGTGAGTGGCAGAGAACGTATTCTAGAACCAATTGCTAGTCATATTAATGAGTGTCTGTTACCTGTGGTCTTAACAACACCTACATACATTAGAGATAGATTGCATATTTTACATCTTAGACAATCTGGTCTTCAAAGTTATTTTGATATTGGTAACACTTGATGTAAAGTCATTATACACTTAAATAGATCACTTCAAAGCTATTCAAAGCGTGGACTATATATTTTGCCAATCATCAGCCTCTTACTATGACCAAATTTAGATGCTCAAGGAATTTTTGTTTACACTACAGAACAACGTATTTTTGTTCAATACTAATTATTACAAGCAATTGATTGGCATAGCAATGGGTGCCAGCTTTGCGGCAGCCTTTGAAAATATATTTATGCACCTTTTCGAACAGGAATTTGTATTTAGTAACACTCAATTCAAATCATCTATTCACCTATGGAGGAGATTCATAGATTATGTTATTTTAATTTGGTCAGGTGATGAGATGAATTTACTTCAATTTGTTAACTATCTGAATTCGAATCAGTGGGTCATACAATGTACTCACACCTACAGTTACAGCAGTATCAACTTTCTTGTTCTTACTATTTCAATAACAGAACATGGTTTTGAAACAAAATCTTTCTTCAAAAGCACCTCTTTGAATGCTGTACTTCATGCGGCTAGTTGCCACAAGAAACTAGTTATTGCTAATATTCCCAATGGTGAATTTATAAAGGCGAGGCATAATTGCTCTAAAAATGAAGATTTCAAATCTGAAAGCATATGTATCAGAAACAAATTCATACAAAGAGGCTATAATGGCAGCAATCTACAGCGACAAGAACAACAAGTTAGTCAAATGAAGAGAGTTGACTTACTGACTCCCAAATCAGGGCATTTGAAAAGTACAGCTAGGAAAATTAGACTGATTACCCGCTATAATGCTGATAGCTATCAGCTACACCCTATTGTTAAAAGGCACTGGCATTTGCTGCATTTAGACCAGGATGTGACAAATTGGATAGACCCCTATCCAAGCTTTACCTTTAGCAAAGGGACCACCCTCAAAAACATTTTGTGTCCATCATTCATGCAAAACATGAAATAGACCAGATCGTAGCTACACATGGCTCAGAACAAGGGTTTTCATAAATGTGGAAATTGCACAATGTGTACATATGCTTTTGAAACCTCTATAGTTTCCTTTGGCAAATTGGGGGAACATTGTATTGAGTCGTTTATCAACTGCAACATCAAATTTGTGGTTTACTGTATTATATGTTTATGTGGTTTAAAATACATAGGCAGCACCATTAGACTTTTAAAAATTTGTATAAGGAAACAACTTTCCACAATTGCAAGTCAAGATGCCAAGTATCCTCTTGTAAACCAGAATTGCCATCAAATGGACAACAAAAACGGATATCAGGTTTGGTGGATTGGTTAAGGTAATAACATCACCGCGCGGTGGCAATTTAACCTTGAAATTACGTAGGTTAGAAGCGATGCTTATATGTAAATACCAAACTGTCTATTCTGGTCTGAATTTAGATCATGAGTTTTCAGTCTTCTTATGAGCAGGCACGTTTTCATGTGCATGTTACTGCCCATATTGTTATTTGTAATTATGAGCAGCACCTCGAATTGAATTGTGAAACATTGCCAGCAGGCTTTTAATATATATGTGCATATGATATGAGGCACTCCAATATGACCCAAATGTGGTAATTAATTGTCCAGTTATTAATGAATGCACAACCTAGTAAGCAGGGCACATGAGTACGAACATCCACTTAACCACAATATACTCTTCAATTTAAGTGCATAAACCAAGGAATGCAAAATCGGGCGATTTGTAAAGAACAATTGATGTGAGACCAGTGGCAATATTGCCGGTACTTAAACTCTGTGTTAATACATGGTAGGAGGATCTTGAGCACAAAATATTTTCATCTAAATTAAATATATGTATAATCTATATATGTAACCTAAATACATAATGTAATCAAGCATGATGTTGAATATATATACAAATTCCATATTCAAGGTGAACATACAGCATTAGAACCGGGCTGGAGCGGCAGCCGCTAACTTTACACAGTTGATACACACCCAAGATGGAGGCAGTAAGCAGCCAATGCTCGCGCGCTAGCAGCTCTGTCTGGTCCTATGAACCTATATATATGTTTAAACAACCGCGCGGTGCTTAGCATCTGAATACAGAACAGCTACACGCATTGACAAGGTAAGACTCTTAGCACATAGTCCCTTAGACTTCCGCTGAATCGCAGCTTCACAGTACGCAATTGGATCTTATTTTGTATGGCTAATTGAAGTTTAGTAAAGTTGATGTAAATATGTTTGTGCTCTCTTTCCCTTCTACTTACAATTATGGCCAATGACTTTCGTCTCACCAGTTACTTTTAATGGATCTATTTGGATGGACATGGTGTTCTTTGTGATCGTAATGGTCAATTACTGCAACTGCGAAGGATTACGGTATGTAAAGCAGTTAGTTTTTTTAATTGGAAGTACAGTTCAGTATTTTAGAGAACTAACACGTACTGTGACGTGACGCATTATTTATGTGCTTTACTGCAGTTTTTCGCTTATCCGACGGGATACCAGCTGGTAATTCAACCAGACTGGATTTATTCGAGATTCTTGGGAATACCCACAACAGATACAAGGTACCGTTACACAATTTGGTTTTTGAACTTTGGCGAGCTGTTGCTTCATTGTGCATTTATTATATTTTTTGTGACCATCAAAAGCAGACGTTTTACTAAGTGATTGTTTTGCAATCTTTCTTGAGCCCTTACCCTTTTCTTTCTCCTTTTCTAAATGTAATATCTATTATTGTTTGATGAATTATTATTCTCAATTGTTTTGGTGATTTTGCATAAATATTGATGTTCAAATGGTGTCTATTCTTGGGCGTACATGATGGACCCATAATTTTCTACAAGGGTTTACAATCATGAATAGTTTGTTGAATTGAATTTGATACATATTGTCACTTGTCATGTCTTGCTGGGCATCTGGATTAACAAATCTGTGCAATCTGTATTATATCTTTGCATTAATGTAATCTTCAATCAGCCTCTGAAGAAAAGCAAGATTATGCTCGAAACACGTGTCAGGCTGCATCTATCAGTTCAATGCTAATAAACCACGTGTGACTCGGAAGCATATTTTGATTTATCACAATTAGCGCTGTGTGACTGGTTTTGTATCAATTACTTTATATTGTTGGCGTACTTAGGCAAAGTACCCAGTACTGCAGCCTTAGTGACTCTGAATCCAGTTTGCAAGCGCGGTGGACTCTAAGTGACTTTTGCCAATAACATATTGTTTGCATTAAAAAAGAAAGCATTGTAGCAAAGGTCTGATTTCAGCTCACAGGGCTGCAACCTTTTTTTCAAAGTCAAGTGTTCCATCCTCTACACTACAAATGCTGTATTTAGGAAACCCGTACAATCGTACAAAAATAAGGTAAACACTTAATGAGATGTTTGAGGGTTTTTGTGTGAGAGGAGGCAGAAGAGCAGAATCAGAGCATGCTGCTGCTCAGGCACATGAGACTTGGGGCCTCATTACAAGTACGGCAGTGCAGTAAGAAATGGTGGTAACAGCAGTAATTCCACTTCCGCCACATTACTGCACTGACATACTACTATTTTGGTGGTGAAGTTGAAGATTTTCTTCAAGTAAACAGCTGTAGGTAAATCCACTACTTTACGACTGAAAATCAGCAACATCGACAGAATTACCATCAGCGTTAATTCTGCAGAAGTCAGCATGGAGTCATGTGAACTCCAATAAATGGGAACTAAAACTGTCTACCACCACTTGTAATCTGCTGGTAAATCTGCCGGACCAAGTGTTGGGAACGGTAAATCTGTTTGGTGGTATTTCCGCAGATTTACTGCCAAAATACCACCAAACGTGTATTGAGGCCCTTAGTCTTTTATCTAATGTTTATTTTTAGGGAAGATAACCAGCTGTGTCATCGCATTTGCATCTCCAGTGGAGGGGCAGCCTTTAAGAGCACCATTGAGTCCAATAAATGATGCAGGGCTTCAGACAGGTTTCCTGCAAGTTTGACTGTATTTCAATTATGATGTCAAATGTCATGGTGTACAAGACAGCCAATGAGCACCTACAATTGTACAGCATTATTTTATCCCACCATTAATACCTACAGCATGCTTTTGCATATGCATGAACAAATATTGATAAGTCTACTGAAGGTATGAAGATCTATTATGACATGAAGACAATAAAAAGGGAGCATGAGGAAGGTGACAGGGAGTAAATGGTTTTACCACCCTGGTGAGCCAATTTTGAGATGTTTGATAACATTTCTCCTGTCGTCTATAAAATCTGGACCCCAAAAGAAGATTTGATTGAGGGAAATGTAGTCCTTATCAATCAATTGAAAAGCTGTTACCTTCGACTAGCTTAGGGAATGATTGAGGAGGCATCCGAAGTCAGGGTGGAGGAAAATCCTAAAGAATGAAACCTGGAGAGTAGAAATGTAAATGTACTGATAAGTAATAAAATTAGAGTACCGTGCATGACCGATTACAATATCAGTATTTCAGAAATTGGTGGATAAATGTAATAATAAAAATCTCATGATAGGATCTGTGTTTTATGTTAACCCTGTGTGTCTAAACCAGTGTCTCTATGAGTTATTAAACCAGCCTTTCTACCCCTCTCGCTAGTGATTAACTGGCAAATTCTTTCCGGGGCCCGAGGGACAGGGAAGGATCCTCTCCAGGGGGAAAAACCTATAAAAGAAACCTCTGACGTTACTTAAAAAGGAAGAAAGGGCAGTTGGACTCATCCATAACCTCCATAAACAGTCCTGAAGAAGAGTAATTTGTACTCTGCCTTTAGCTACTGCAAGGAACAAGAGAAAGGTACGGATTATGTAGGGAAATCTAGGCACAAGGAAAGGATACAAATACAGATTTCAAATATAATCATAAATATATGAACTGCATTATACGCAAAGTACTTGAAAGAAACACATGTGAGGAAATGTTGTAATGTCAGCAATCCAGCTACAACAAAAGTGTAATTGTTCACAATAAATGGCAAAGTCCAAACATAATTATTTTCAGTTAAATGGAAGTATACAGTAATCTGTATTAAAAGGAGAGCTGTTAATCTGGGATGGAAAAGCACAGCATTTTACAGAAAAGTGAAAATCAAATTGAGGCCTATATTATTTCTGCTTTCTTCTTTACAGGACTGATAATCAGCATTGTAAAATGAAACCTACAGAGGCTTCAAGTGTAGATCTTTATCCACAGGATACTGATTGCAAAAATGCTGTAACCCGCCTGAGTAAGGAACAACATAAAATATGGAAATGTGAAAAAGAAAGTGATTTTAAATGCTATATTTGTGAATGAAACCAGCATCTGTAGGCTACAAAGCAAAATTGCATGTTCTCTGACCACAGCAACAGTACTGAGGAGATGTTTGGTCAAAGGAAATGAAACCATGCCGTTGAGGCTGGGATATAAACATTATGACACTGCTGGATTCACCAAAGGACCAAATGTTCATTTTATTCTCATTCTCAGAAGCAGGCCTTGGGAGCAAAACTCTATTCTAATTGTCACTTGGTGTATCCATCAAACAGGCCTTTCATTGAGGATGCCATTATCTCAAGCTGAGATATGAATTATGACATTTGTGACATCATGTTACTGTAATCACTTAAGGAGCACAGGAATGTGTCAACAAATGGCCCAGAGCAGCCTAATTTCAAAGAGAATTCTCACAATAGTGCTATGACAACTGGGATTCTTAGGGGTCATAATTGTCCCAGCTCTGATGCTCAAAGGACTGACGCCAGGCTGAGGAAGGAAATATTTTGTCAAACCCATTACATGGACAGGGAAATAATGGCATCTTTAAATCTGACATATGGTTTTATATTTTTTACTGAATATATTTTCATAGATATATAGAAGAAACTTACTTTTTTTAAATGTTCAGATTCAAAAACTCTATCAGCTGAATGTCAAAAGATATTTATGGTATTTGTTTATGCAAATATGACAAATGTAGATATTTGTGCACAGAAAAGCTGTACTTCAGCGATTCATATATCCTAGCTTCCTTGCCGGGTGGCTTATATTTTGAGAAAGGAATACAATATTTCAGTGAATGTATCAGAAAATAAAAAGCAAATATCTGTCACGCACACAACACATGTCGTGCCGAGATGAGACTAGCATCATTTAATTCACTTGAGTGAGAACAATCTGGCATACTAATTACTAACATAATCACATGTGGAAACATAATGTTTTAGAAAATCACAATAGAAAAAATCGCCAAGTGAACATCAGATTAAATGGGAGGGAAACTAGGTTAGAACGTTTGTCCAATTGGACTGCCCTCTTAATTAATATGCCCAGTAAGTACAATGATAATGGTTTAGTGTGATGTCACTTTTGTAATACGGTCCACTCACATAGTGTGACCGATTAAAATAGAGAAATGGGTCTGTGGACAATCATACACTCACCCGTAAGTGAATTTGGGTGGAGTATTGGCTCTACATAGAGGGACAGCAGCCTCTAGGGCTTGTGGCCAGTTGTGGTCTGAAGCTATGAATAGCTGTTCATTGTTTAAACTTAATGTAAACACTCCTGGGGTCTATGAGGGACAGCCCACTTGGAGTAGAGGCTCTATAAATTTGATCATTGATGATGTATGTTTCAAAGGTTTTACTGCCTGTTGTGGAAATGTTACACATAATAAAGTGTTCTGCTAGTCACCATGCCTATCTATAGTCCAGCTATCCCTCAAGGTGAATCAAGTGGAATTTAGTGGTGGGTCTGTGGCTCTTCATGTAGCCATGAAAAAAATTGAGTGAGTTAGTATTGCAGTACAATCTCTGTTTTGAATACTAAACTAGAAGATCTATGGAATAGAGCTGGTCCTCATTGGATGTATTTCAATCTATTTTTATTATTAGTGTTTATTATAATTATGTATTATAATAATAATAATTATTATTGTTATGTACTTTTCTGAGCGAAATTCAGAAAATATGTGAATTTGTAGTGATGGGAGTTCAAAACAAGCCCCATAAAGGGTTTTCGTGTAGAAAAGGTTTTGATCAGGAAGGGCAAGATCGGAAAAGGAGACTGAGGAAAAATATTCGACAGTTATTAGGATTATTTGAATAGTGATGAAAAAATGATTGCTATTAAGAAACTGAAACAAGAACATCGCAATTGGAAAAAATGTTACCCTTATAGACTTGATGATGTAGCTGCACAAAAAATGTAGGTAGTTGCAAATAAATTCAACCTTACTGTACTTTGGAAACAAATTAATAGGGTAGATGGTACCAACAGGGAAGTTGAGCAGGCTCTAGATAGCGTCATACCAAAGTATTCTTGGAGCGTCTTTGTGGTGGAAAAGTTCCAGACCAAGAATATTACCCGGTATGACTTTTCTATTCGGAACCTCCAGAAGTGGGAGGGGACTTTTGGGCGCCTTGAAGTTGAACATCTGATAAAGAGATCTAAGGGATCAAGGGCAGCAGGGCCTGATGGAATTCCAAATTTGGTATTCAAATCTGGAAGGAAATGATGCTCTAAAATCTTGTTACAAGTGTTTAGGGAAATCATACCAAAGCGAGTGATTCCTGAGTCCTGGCATCAGGCATTATGCAGTGTCAATATTTAAATAAGGTGAAATAAGATCCCTGGGGAACCTTCGCTCTATTGCCATAATGGACTCCTCATCTGAGCTATTTGTGGCTCTGTTATTGATGGATGTATTAATTTGGACTGAAAGTGTGAATAGGCCAAGTAAATATCAACAGGTTTTTAGAAAGAATTATGGCACAAAATTAAACAGTTTGATGGTTCAGCTAAGTAAGAGACAGGCTCTTAGCAAGGGGTCAGCACCTGTATTCCTGGCAAGTATAGATCTTGCCAGGCCATTTTATACCATAGATAGCAACATTTTCGGTGGATTTGCACACTAACACAAGTGTTCCAAAAAGGTTGGACAGTAATGGGAAGCCTGAAGCTCATTATGACAAACAGGGGCCTAAAACAGGGTTGCATACTTTCTCCATGTCTTTTTAACTTGCATCAGTCCAGCCTTCTTGAGCACTTGAGAAAGTGTTACAACTTTCCACCTAGAGTAGGAAGTCTCATTGTGCCGACTCTCTTGTTTGCTGATGATAAACTCCTTTTTGACAGTACCAAGATCGGCTTGCAACAAGCCTTATATTCTCTTCATGGCTACCTTATTCTTAATAACCTAGGTATTAATGCCGTAGAAACAGCAATGTAGATAGTTACTGTTCTAAGACTAGAAATTCTGGTGCTTGGTGTATTGAAAATCAGAAATTTTAAATAGTCAAGGAAATTAAATATGTGGGTTTTAGACTTTAAAACAAGGATCATTGCGGTATACAAACCATGAGAATGAAACAGAAGCGAGTACCCTTATATGCACAATGTAAGAACCTTCTGAAAAAATATTGTAGATATAGGTTGCAACCTGTAATTTCATTTTATGTGGGAAAGATGATTCCATCAATGTTATACTTCTTGAACTGTGTACCTTGGACTGGAAGAGTCTAGAGAGAATGCAAGGACTCTTCTGGAAAAATTTGCTACGTTTTCCATCTGCCATCTCTTTTGTCGTGATTCGACATTGGGTCTAGTTTATTGGAAAACTATAATGTGAATAGCAAAACTTAGACTCTATAGGAACATTCTGGATCCAGCAAGAGGCTCCTTATTTAAGAATCTAAATGTCATTTGTGTTCAGAATTCCTGTAAGCCCCTTTCTGTGTTTATAATGGATTGTGTGAGCTTTCTTGAGGGCTCCGGGATGAATCAAAGCTGTCTGGATGAGAACCCTGTGAAAGTCTATTGAAAAATAAAAATTGACCAGTGCAGTTGTGATCAATATCTACTAGGTAAATACAAATTATACTCTGAAATGGCCAAACAATACAGACCATGCCAAAGTCTTCCAGGATACATGGTAAGATTTCCAAACTATATGTTCTGTTTGATATATATTAGGTTTAGGTTTAACCTATTAGGTACCCTGGAAAGATGGGGCTGGCTAAGACAAATAGAAAAGAAAGATTGCATTTGCAGGTTTTGCAAGGATGGGGGATAGCTTAGAGTTTTTTTTAACACAAAAGAACAGGCATACACATCAGTGTTGTTTGTTAGTAGCAGCTAATATCAGTCCGGAGACAGCTCCAACATAAAACAGAAAACCTGTGGTATGGACAAGGATTATGCTATTTATGGTTTCAAGAGACAAGGCTATGAAGGAAGACAGAAAAGGATAGAGCGAAGTGCTAACTATCCCTACCTAGTGTGGTGTCTCAACAAGGTTGTGATGATGTAACTCTGTCTAATAGTGATAGAATAAGAATTACTTTAACAATTTCTATTGATTGTAATACATTCAGCCTTTACCGCTCTCTTCCACTGTGTGTGTGTGTCTATATACATATATATATATATATATATATATTTCTTTTTTTGTTTTTTTTTTTTGGAAGAGAATGTAGTAAAAAAGCGCACCAAGGAAAAATGATAAGCGTGGGGCATCTACTATCTACTGGATAATGTATACTTTAATAACCCATAGATTGTCTCACTGGTGCTGGGGTTAAAAAGACACAAATAAACAAGGGACAAGGAACACGAATGTCCCTTATTCCTAGGACAAGAAGTCAATACAATCGCCACTCTCCGTCTGTAGCTATTTTAAACTTGCGGTGGATGGAGATATGTAAAAATGTTTGCTCAGACTCCAAAAATAGGCCGTTTTCAGCAGCATAACTTGGATAATGCCACTTTCGTCAGGACAGTCTTCGGTTTCTCCTACCTGGTTTTGACATACAATTGATAACCAGATTGAGAAAAACAGGATCGGGTAGATGGATTAATACTTTACCACCTCGCCGTAGGTGTCAATGGACTGGAACAGTCTAGAAGGGAACCTATGGGCAAAAGCAAACTATGCACGACAGTCACTTTAAGGCTGCTAGATTCCAATAACTGGATTATCAATTGGCACATTACTTTGTGTCATTCATATCTACAGACATTTACTGCAAAAACACCACATTTCGCTACATTCATCAAAAGAGGCAGCTGGTCTCCTCATGTTTCTTTCAGGGCTCAAGAATGGTGGCCACAGATATTTTTATTATTATTGGGTAAGCTCTATCTGATCCCATCTTATCCCATTTCTTATGTTACATGCGGGGATCCTCTGTGATTAGCCTCCCCAGCTTAAAAAGGGGGGGGGTTATTTAGTTGATCAAAAAACAGGGATGCACTCACCTTGTGTGTTATTCCCTTTTGGTACAATGATTGAATGTATTCCTCATATTTAGGCGTAACGTAACTGTCCAGTCCACATGCTCCTAGTCTGCAACAAACACAGATATTTAAAGGCAGCATGCGGTTTCTGATTCTATAGCAGGCGCGCATATGGTAGTACTAACGGGCCGCATAGATGTTTATGATACTCTTCCTAATACACTTCATACCCCAAGGAGTTAGAGTGTCTAGTCCACCTTGTAGTGTGGATTCAACATGCATTTTAAAAAAAGTATCCCAAGTATTTAATGGCTTATATATAACCGAGCGGGCTGCAAGTCAGGATCCAGCACTTACTTGCATGTTACTCCTTTAAAGCCGAAATCTGTGTCAACTGTTGGCCGGAAAATCGAAGCGCGAACAACGCAGTTTGATTGCCGGTTCCTGTTACAGACTCAGCTTCCGAGTCATGTGAGGCGCGGTCGCGTGTCACGTGTGCACGCCTCTATGCGTTAGCGCTACCCGAAAGTCAGGCTTATTGCTGTAGAAGACATAAAAGACTCAGGGTCAGGCACAGTCAAGTGCTAGAGCTACTGTTTGGTTTGCGGGAATCATTTGTGTTTTCTGTTGGTTCCACGCACTGAACACCTGTATAGAGTCCCTGGTAGAGGTCTATTAAATTGTGGAAGACATCTATATTCTCTTTCCATGTAAGTGAGCGGGGTCAGCTTGGAATCCCTTAAGCATTGGACGTCTAGTTGTCTTGCTACTAGAACCTTAAGACTATTGCACATTAGGAGATTTGTTGTCACAGACAACCACTTGGATAGTGAATGGTTTTGGAATAGATTGATGGGAGGTAATGGAACATCTTTGATTATAACATGGGTAAAGGTGTTAGCCACTATGGACACATTATTGGAAGAAGTGGATTACATGTGTTAAGGAGAAGTGGTCTGTTTCAATAGATTTAATTTTATTCTTAATTTAGTTGGTGAATATTGTCCTCCAATTTTAATGAATTGCTCAATAGAATGGTTTCATACAAAATTGTAATGTATTTTATGTGAAATTATTTGTATGAGACATCTTTTTTATGGGAATTGTTTGTATTAAAGTTTGTAGCACACTGAGAGCGAACCACCCACATAGTACATAAAACCATCAACACGCAACTACACACTAAGATACCAGATTATCTTACAGGTACTGCCACCCGTGACTCTGAATCCCTTATGGACACTATCCAACCAGTGCGCATAACCAAACGCACCTTAACCCACACAACACACTAAAACCGACACAAAACACTACCACACACCCAAGGCACTGAATCTCACCCATACGGTTACAATGCACAAGACCTCTCGCACAAACTACCACATGCAAGACAACACTTACAAGCACCTGTTCCTCCTGGTTCTGAACCTATCCTCTCACCCTATCCCCACGAACCTCCACATTCCCCTATCTTGCAGAGCCACACAAAGGCCTGGAGACTGCCCCTGGGTGGTAGGGGTGCCTGGTATAAATCAACATGACATGACATAACATAAACTTGTGGCACAATGAAACAAAAGTTTAAAAAATAAATGATGCATACTTCTATAGGGAGTGGTATTCAATCTATAAAAGTCTAAATCCCAGACTAATTGGTGAAGACTGACAGACTGACTGGATGAAGAAGATAGAAAGAAGAATTAACAACAATAGGAAGGAGAATAGAATAGCTTCATTTCCTTTGGACCCATTTTGGAGTGCTGGCAGACTTCTGAGAAAGGCTTATATGGAATACAACCCAAGGCCTTTCTCAGTCGAAAAGCAGGCAGCCCGTCCCAATGCAGAAGGAGAGAAATCAGGCAGTGGAGGGAAGCTGACCCATCCTGTTGACTGATGCCCACCTGTTACTAGAAGAGGAGAATTGAACCACTACTTGGGAGGGTACCCACCTGTCTGTGATACAGCCAAAAGAAATTCCTATGTAAGTATAATGCCAGGAGGAAATATAATTAAATGGGGCCCCAGCCTATTTTATTTGTGAAAGTACTGAGGGTGTTACAAAAATTGACTGTACATCCTGGGAAATTAGTAAATATTTAAGAACTTTAAGGGATTCTGGAAACATTGGATTTTATCAAATAGACCCAAATGGTGTGCAAGTTTGGAAATCCCGGACACCTTTTCTGTGCCATGGCCAAGTACAGACAGGGAGCCTAATAGTGTCTCACTTTCACATGCTTAGGAAAATAATATAATTAAAGTCATTCCCTGATTGTATCATCAAGCAGAGTCCTGTTATTGGCTCTGAATCACATAAGAAGAAATGATTTTTAACTGCCACCATTTGTACAATTCCTACACATTAATGCAATAGAAAAAAAAACATTTAAGGGAATGTAGCAAACATGCATTTAAAATAGACATATTTGTTTGCAATAGATTTAGACACAGGAATGTCAAATAGCTTGTCTTTAAATTGAGTTTTCTAAGGTGCTGTTTGAAACACTGTCATGTCTACTGTTACAGAAGGGGGTGTTTATTTTTAATAAATAAAAAGTAGAGAGATTTAGATAGGGAGGGATGTTCTGATTTAATTTTGTTTTCTATAAAAGGGAAGCTTTGCCCTAAACCCTACTCATTTTTCAATGCTTGGTGAATGTGAACTTAGGCTAAACCAAATGAACATATGGTGGGGTGTGTGATTTTAAAAAGACTGCATTCAAATTAATTATAGCTTGGAAAAATGTAAATGATCACTATAGTGTTCATTCATCATTACAATAATCATTGACTTTGGGAATTCATAGAGAATGTAAAAGATGTATAATTTGTTTAGATTTTTACTTTTAGTTTTGATATGTTTTTAATAAATAATCCTTCTGTGCAATCCTGTGCATTTCTTGTCCTGAAAGGGGAGAGAGGCTGTAGGTAATTGATACTGTTAAACTGGTGAATCCCAGGCTCATATAAAAGAACTTTGTTGAATAAATAAAGATTGTGGGCACCTGATTTGGGGTGGAATATTCCCCCGAAGTAGATGTCACCAGAGAGAGAGCTTCCATCAGTCACAGTGCCAAAGTTGCAAGGATGGTACAACCTGAATGGCTCCTCCATTTTTCTACTTTCCTCTTTTCCCTTTGTTGTTTTCATATGTTTGGGCTAACCAAAGAAGATGGTGAGTAAGGTCCATTGCTACAGTACCACATTGATTCTATGATCAACACTGGCCATGCAAATGCACAGCCACTTGGCAGGTGATTACATTTGCTCCTCCCTTTCAGGGGTCCCTGTAATGGACCCTTTTTTTGGTATCTTTTATTTTGTGTTTGGATAATCTATTTACAAACAGTGGGGCACATTTTAATCACAAAATGTGTATTAATTATAGGCTCTAACAGTTTACGTAAAAAGAATCAGTTCAAACTCAGCTCCAATGGCTGCTCCCTTTTTTAAGGAAATTGGCACCATATAAGAGATGGCATTGAGTGCCTATACTAACGGATTATATAATGTGACATGTTGGGTATGGCTTAAACCTTATGTATGGTGAATACATCTTTCATTTGGCTCCACACTGTGGCATGAATGGAGAGGTGACGTAAGATTGCCTTTAGCTTTATAGTTGATGGGTGAAAAGATAAATACATGTATGGGTGGCTGCTTACCAAGGAATAGGACAAAATGACCAAATAGAAATTACCGACCCCACCAAAAGACCTAAAATACATACCACCAAAAGTTTTATGGTATGTATTTATTGGTGGGGTCTGTATCTGTTAAAAAAAAAAAAAATCAAAGGCTGTGGGGGCTGCGGGGATGTCCCCCACAACACCCCACTCACTATACTTTACAGTATAGTGAGTGGGGGTTGCAGAGGACATCACACCAGCAGACCTGAAAAAGAAGAAAGAAAGGCTGTGGGGGCTGCGAGGGGTGTCCCCCACAAAGCCCTGCTCACCATACTATATAGTATGGTGAGCAGGGTTTGTGGGGGACAAACCCGCAGCTGCCCAACAAAAAAAAAAGAAACGTACCCTGCGGCAAGGGTTCCCCGATCACAGAAGTGAAAGGGAACAAGCATTTCAGGGTCCATCGAGACGGTAGGCAAGGTAAGTAAGAGGGTGAGAGTGTTGTGGGCGTAGTGGTGTGGGTGGTGGTTTGGGTAGGGGTTTGTGCACATCGGGAATGTTCAGGGGAGAAATGACCGAAGATTATTTCGGGCAAATAATCTTCGGTCAGTTCTCCCTTGAACATTTCTGTTGCAGAAAAATTACACAAATTCCTTACCAAAACACAGGGGCCCTCATTACGAGTTCGGCGGTAACCATGCCGCTATTGGCGGCATGGCTGCCGCCGAAATCGCGTCAGGGTCCGGGTCCTCGGAATGAGGACATACCGGGCCATTCCGAGTTCGGAAGACCCGGTAATTCCTCCCTCCAAGGACCCGGGCATGGTTCTTCCCCATTCCCATTTCAGCCCCCATAGGGCTGAATGGGAGAGGGAGCAAACAACGGGCCATTACGAAATGGCCCGTTGTTTGCTCCCTCTTCCCCTCGCGGGACCCGGTAAGCACACCTGGTTTTCCCAGGCGTGCTTACCGTGTGCCGCGAGGGGAACTCGTGATGCGGCGGTACGGAGTGAACGGCGCCGGCACGTTTTACGTCACCGTTCACTCCGTACCGCCAGGGTCGTAATGAGGCCCAGGGTCTCATATCACATCAAAGATTACATTACGTTTTGCCCAATATTACAAATATTGATGACAATTATTGCAATGCATTCTCACTAACACATTTCTCAAATATTTCAAATTTTCCAGCGTAATTGTTATTACCTTCGACCCAAACAACATTGCATACATTAGCTTCATCTTTGTGGGTTAAGGTTTCTGCCTAGTCCTCAGAATCTTACTCAATACAGTATCCATATTTTTGAGAACACCAGTATGGTGGATTTATGGAAAAAAAGAGAACTTCGCATAATATACATTTTTGTATAGTTAATATTTTCAGTTGGAAAGCACTGGTGATTAGTTATTTAATTCAACTCTTTTTGCACTTCAGCTAACGTATCCTCAAAATGTACTTTGACGATTTTCTGCAGACTATGGATAAACCAAATTCCAAAATTAAATGTATAACTTATCAAATGTTTAGTAGATGTAATATTTTTGCTAATTTCAAAAATCTCTGATTCAGATTGGTTAATAAAATGTCTGCAGTATTTACCAGATTGATGAAAGATTTGAGGATTATTATGTATGTGAGATCTGAATTATGTTAATACACTAAACGTCATCTGCATGAAAGGGCCATTACCCTTTCAGAACTGCTCGTATCACCTTTTCTTCACTTCTACTTAGTTCAGCAAACAGTTCAATAAATACCAGAACCCACACCCGGCTGATCAGAAATCCCTGCATCATCCCTGAATATTAAACTTCTCGATTTTTTACAATAAGTCTTGCTTTTGTGTGTTTGCTAGATTATTTGTATATTCTTTAGTATTTTATTTGTCAAACCCATTTTACTCACACAAATGCATATATTTGAATGTTCCCATGATGGGGGAGCTTTTTCCGCTGGTGTGCCACATGAAACACCTTATCCACATGCGTGTTGAGAAACTATTGCATTACTTGCCAGACCCAAGCTCGATTTCCAGCTGGGGGAGCAAGCATTTCTATAATTTGTAGCACCAGTTTGCTGGGAGCATTGCAAAGATAAAGGGCAGCTATTTTATAAAAAATAAAGCAAAGACAGCAGTGAGAGGGGATATGATGAGTAAGGGATCATGGTCACTGAAATAAACAATAAACATGAATGCACAATGACATGTAACAAAAAGTCTGGGTTTGCAGAACATTACTTCAGAAATCTATTTATGCATATTTTTATGAGTGTGATTTATGAAGTGGTGCTAGAAGAAAACATTTGGAGGAGGAGGAGTCTCTTGTAACGACTGGCAGTCAGCGCAGTGCAATGGCGCTTGCACGCTGGAGCCATGGTGCAGCTGATAGCCTGGCTAGTGGGAGCTGTGAAGCAGAGCTGCAGCTTGTTCGTGGATGGTCTTATGCCAATGTTGAGGTAATTTCTCCAAAGGTATTCAAGAGGTCTGGGGGTCCGCCTGACTCCCAAGGGCCCCAACGCCCTTCCCCAGAATAAATGGAGGACTCAGTCAACAGCAAGTTAGAACTGCGGTTTATTACAAAAACCAACAGGGATAATACAAGACAATTTGGATTCTCCAGTACTTCTCAGCTCTTCATGGCATGTGCTCCGTTTTTGTACAAGTATTTCATCATCATCTGTGCCCTTCCCCGAAAAACCTATCTCCACCGAGGATTGGGTATCAAGAGTACTATTACCTATAGAGGTACCCTATAGAGTTTATTCTACTGGTCTTTGCATGTCATTGGCTGGCCTGTCCCGTACCTGAGAAACTATCTACTACATTGTTTCAGAGTAATGGGCTTACCATTGGTTTGTACCCTTTGTTATCCACCCCCTGACTTTCTAAGCTGTGATTGGTTAGGGCTGATCTCCCAGGCCTGGGACTGATTTTAGTTCTCAGCCCTCTGTGCACCTCTTCAAGGTGATGTGAATGATTATGTGTCTGCATTGTAACTTGTGTGTACTACCTTTGCCTATGAGAATGCTCTCCTTACGTTGCAACACTAGTTGCCGTCTGCGTCGATTTGCAGGGATCGGCTCTACTTTCTCACCACGTGTCCATTGTCTCGTTTGGCTGTACCACATGCTTAGAGACCACAAAATTGAGCTCTACAGCTTGCATTTATGATGATTTATTCAGTTTCTCTGCAGCAGGTCCCCTTGTAGTCTGAAGATTGGAACGTGTCCGCATATCTCTGACCTTGGCAGTGAGCCTGCTTCATGCTCTGTGCAGTCTAAATCAGCTCTCCTAGTCTCAAGCTCTGTGGCTTTAGGCCTTCTGTAACTTTCCTTAGACATATAATATAAATTCTACATGTTCATGTTATTCTAAGTACTCTAAATCAGGTTCCATATATGTATCACTGTAGTCCCATAGGTTTGTTCGCGTTAAGCATCTGCAAGCTTGCTCAGGATCTCATGTGCCTTGCGGTTCTGCATTACTGCATTTGGCTAATTAGAAAATAATAACAGCATTGACAGTATATATATGTATCTGTCCTCTTGCTATAGAACTGTGTATGCATGTTCTTTGTGTATGCAAATATGTGTTTTTGTAATGCAGTGCAGGACTGCAACGATGCTTCATGTCTAATGTTGCTACGTTGCAGTGTCACTAATAATGTCAGCATCGTGGTTTCTTGGTGCTTAGTCGAGACTGTCCATATACGTGTTTCCGTCCAGGATCTCTGTTTCTTCTCCTATACCTGTGAAGACGTGTATTGGATTCTGTCCGTAGGTCTGGCTGAGAGGATACCTTTCTGTGTACTTGTCAATCATTGATGCACTCGGGATTCGTCCAAAATAGGATGGGTGGCTGCAGGGGTTTCTGGCTCTTCATCTTGTCATGAATCTGGGAGTGAGGATGGGCATTCTTGGGACCCTCTCTTCACCACGAGTGTTATGGGATCCTGGTGCACGCTAGGGTAAACGGGGATTGGACTGTTGTGCTGTGGCAGATCTTGACACCGGTTTCAGCCCTCATTCTCCCTCATTTGCATGCCTACCGGCACAGTGTGTCAGTGAGCTGGCGTCGGTTTAGCGTGGATTGTTGAGCTCTCCTATTTCGCAACATGGTATCTATCTGCTGGTGTTCTGTTCCCTATGCAGGTTTTGCGGTTGCAGCTGATGTTCTGCTTCCACTGTGGTGCCCTGGCTTTGGCGTGTGCCCATTGCGCCATGGCGGTTGACTAATTGATCTTACGGTCTGGGTGCGCTGGGTAGAGTAACTGTTTTTCCATCTTACTGTTACTTACTATAGCTGAAGCTAGCTGACCAGTTTGGTTACTGGTCATATTATCTGGCTACCTGAGTGTAATTTCTATCAACCTGTAGCCATGTGGTGGAGTGGCTGTCCAGCTTTGACTACCTTAAACTGTGCAGTAGTATCATCCGTTACCTATTGTTGGTCCAACTTGTACTGCCTGGTATTGCTGGCACTCTAGTGACTAACCTCATATGTGTTTCCTTACATTGTATGCTTTCCTCCTTCATATGCCATTGAATCCCACTTGACTTCTAAATAACCTACCTTTTTTAGTCTTAGTGCTTTTAAGTTCATGCGTCCTGCAAAATGCCTGCATTCATGGGGGGGCGCTGTTGTGCGGCTCGTATGATGGCCGCAGCCTGAGAGTGCTCTGGCAGAGGCTCAACTATGTGGCTTGATATCCTGCGTTCGAGTTGTGAATTTCAGAGGGAAACTGCTCCGCGCAGTGTCGGAACTACTGTGGCACAGGGGAACTTGGATTATAGCCTCTGTGACTAAGTGGTCCCGGATTATCTGGCCGTTCTCCTCGGGGCCTGCTGTGATGTGGCTGGACTTGGCGGGCCACCCCTCCGGCACCAATGGCTGAAGTAATACCCCAGGGCTTCCCCTCCCTGCTTTGCGGCCCTCTGCCATCTGCAGGGGTGGCGTGGTGACCCTCGCCCACCTCCCCCTTGTCTCCTGGATCGTCTGCTGCTGGGGGGTGGCTTCAGCCGGGGCTAGCACTGCAGGCACTACCTTCTGCCCCTTCGTGGCTCCATGGACCTGGCTACGCTGCGGGGGGAGCTCTGGCTGTCCGCCCAAGGGTGCCTGGAGGAACTCCCCCTGGATCACCTACTGCTGGGGGTGTCTCTGGGTCGAACTAGCGCCGCGGCGCTGCTGTCTGTCCCCCTGCGGCTCCTTGAATCTGTCCACACTGCTGGGGGAGCATCGCCATTGCCTGCCAGCAAGTGCTTGGGTAGACGGCGTTGGTTGGCTCCAAGACTTGAGCTGGGACTAGACCGTGCCTCCCCGCTTCCTTCTTCGCCCTCCGGCCCCACAGGACCAGCATTCTCTCATTGCAGTGAGTCGGGCAGCCTCTGGGAGTGACTTGTGGGTGCTGCCGTCCTATCCTGGAGGCGGGAGCGGCAGGGTGCCGGGGCTCACCCTACCTGTCCTGCCTACCTGTGCAGATTCCTCGACCCTGCCCCCCTCCCCCTTTCCTAACGCAGTGGGGCTCTCCGGCTACTGGAGGTGTGGTAGCCCTGAACTGAGGAGCCTTGCATATAAAGCCCTGCTCCAGCGTTGCTCTTAGTTCACATCTCGCTGTGCTCCCCTATCCCTGCAGTGCTTGGCTCATGGAGGGACTCTCTGGGGGTGGAAGCCTGACACTCCAACTACCCCTTGCGGACACAACGCCCTTGGGGGTGCGAGAGGACTGGATGCTTCTCCTGGGACAGGAGGTCCCATAGATTGGGCCTGTTGGGAGGCTGCCCAGTGGGGTTACACCGCCCACCTTCAGCAAGCTCTCTGAATCAACAAGCTTTACCCTGGGCCGGTCCTCTGGGGCCCATTGAATTCTTCCTGGTTCTGCATGGGGCGCCCTCCCCGCCCTGCCCATCTCTTTTACTGGGTCGTCTTTCAGCTGTGATATTAGGGGCCCCTGCCCATTCATACCTCCCGGCAGCCCTCCTGGGTATACTGTGATAAACCCCTCTACCCCTGGATTGTCCTACGTGCACCTCGAGCCTATAACCTGCACCAGTAATGGGAAACCAGAAGAAACAGGCGAAGATGGATCAGTATGCCAGGTCGGACTCTTCGCAACAAGAAACTGAGCCAGGCCCATCCCAATTTCATATTATGGCCCTCAACCAGACCCTATTAGCTCTGAAAGGCAGTACGGACAATCTGAGTGCCAAAATCGATGTGCTAACGTGTAAGGTAGACTTGTCAGCAGTACAAATTGAAAAACTGTGCGGCAGAATGTCGGAGGCAGAGCACCGTATCGGGGAGGGAGAGGACAAGATTACGGTACTTCAGTGAGAGGTGGAATCTCTTCAACAGATGGTGAAGAGTGGTTGCCAAGAACGACGACCTGGAGGGAAGGTCTAGAAGAAACAACTTAAGGATCACAGGGGTCGCCGAGTCCACCCCCATTGACAACATGGAACTATTTGTGGAAAAACTGCTTAAAGAGGTTCTCGACGACCCTCCCGTTATGATCATGTTCATGGTGGAGCGGGCCCACCGCTCCCTAGCGGCTAGACCCCCCCCAAGGGGCCCCGGAGAGTGCCATTATTGCTCGCATATTCAACTATCAGGATCCGGATATCTTGCTCCGCACCGCTAGGGAAAAGAAGTCTCTCCGGTGGGGCTCTGCTACAATTAGACTCTTCCCTGACTTTAGTGAACAAGTACAGGACCATAGGAAGCCCTTTCAATAGGTGAAAAACATCCTAAGAAAGAAAGACATTCGCTACTCTATGATGTACCCCGCTAAACTCAGGGTCGTTTACCAGGGGAAAACATTATATTCTTCACGACTCCGGAATCGGCGGAACGATTTGCTTCTGAAATCCCGGACTCGGGGGCCTCCCCTCGACATCCATCCTAGCCTGACTTGGTTTGGATGGAACCATCACACAGCTGCGACCGGCTCGCTGGGCCTCAAATGAACCCCGAGGCCCTGCTTTGCAATTACTGGAAACACTTACTAAACATGTTAATTCCAATGTAGTAGCTTGATGTGGTAAATGAACCTCTTGCCATTGGGAGGCACAGAGGCCGCCGGCACACCCAATGCCCAGAGGCAGTTAAGCGATTAGAGGTTTAATGGATGGTGTTAAGTGGGTGGGGGAAGGGATTTGCTGGCCGGTAGGTTGGAGTTTCTGGCGTGGGTGGGGGGTGGAGAGGAGTATTCATAGTTTTTCACCTGATGGTGTTCCTTGTATTGCTGTACTTAGTTTAAGGGGATGGGGTGGCGGGTCTTTCCTTCTGGGCTTATAATGCTTTATGCGCGTCATGGTTTGGTAAAGTGTCCCTGTAGTATTACACCAGATGATACCTCTGTGGCATCAGACTATCCAATTACTGCCAGCCCAGTCATGACATGACTATCCCCCAGGGGCTTCATGCTCCCATCAACTCTGACGTTATTCTACTTACATGGAACATTCGTGGCTTCACTAATGCAAAAAATACACACCTCATCTCCAACTACGTGCAAAACCACCATGTTAATGTCATATGCATACAGGAGACCCATCTAGGGAAGGATCACAAACTCTCTGCCCTGTCAGGTTGGGGTAACCACAGGTACGGGTCCTCCTACTCGACACACTCCCGGGGTGTGGCAATCTATATACACCGCTCTCTGGAATTTAAATTACACAGACAGGTGTCGGATAGTGAAGGCCGGTTCATCCTGGTGGCTGGTGAGATTGCGGCCTGGCCCGTTTTATTCATAAATGTCTACGGCCCTAATCATGATTCTCCTGATTTTTTCCAAGCATGCTCGGAACACCTGCGAACATTCCCGGGGTATGAGGTGGTTTGGGCGGGAGATTTTAACTTAGCCCTCTCCTCAACATTAGACAGATCTACACCGGCCCAAAGGCCACTCACCCGTGCAGCTCAAAAATGGCATTCCATTGCATTGGATTACTCCCTGTTTGATATCTGGCGCTGGCATCACCCTAACGCTTGGGAATTCACCTTTCATTCTAGTGTAAAGGGAGTTCCTCCAGAATCGATTATATCCACCTGTCCCTAGACCTGTCACGCGTGATGGATGGAGCGGTGACTCTCCCCGTACCCTGTCGGACCATTCCCCGGTGCTATTGAAATTCAAGGGCCCACCATCCCCTCCCAACCAACTCTGATGGAGGTTTCGGGCTCAAGCCCTGGAGGACGTGGCGTTTCGGGAGGATCTGCGCCAGGCCATTGCACAATTTTCCAGCTGAACGGGGAATCCTTCCCTAGCCCAGTTGTTGTATGGGAAACTTTTAAGGTGTTTTTGCGGGATTGGTGCATGTCACAGGATGGGGGGGTCCTGAAAAGTATCCGTAGAGCAATTGCTCTTAAAGAGAAAGAAATAAAAAATATAGAGCTCCTTCAAGAAAGGACGAACTCCCCCTCGCTTCAAGCCAAACTGTCGGCGAAAAGACAGGAAATCCGTTCTCTATGAACACATCTTTAGTCAACATTTTCAGAATCTGCAAATCCACACGTTAGGAGATGTGGCACTGCATGGCAAATGTATATCTTGGGAGGATCTTAAGGCCAGGGGCGACTGGTATCCGGTCACTCTGCTACTGTATTTCCACCTCTGTGAGGTATTGAAGTCAAGGTGGCCCGACTTCCCAAATGCTCCTGAGGTTTCCCCAATATTGGAGTATGTCATAGCCCCGATATCCCTTAGAAAGGTGGTTTCATCCCTGTACAGCATGGCTCGATTGCTGGTGTCCCCCTCCTCATTTCAATACAAGATCAGATGGGAAGAAAGTATGACATGTTCATTGTCACCGACTCAATGGGGTTCCATACTTGCTCAGACCATATTGATCTCCATCAATAATAGATTTTGCTTGATCCATTTTAAATTCTTACATCATTTGTATTATTCTCCTCTTTCTCTGCACAAACTGTTCCCACTCAGGTCCCCGAACTGCAAGAGTTGTCAACAGACCCCAGCCGATTTCTACCATGTGGCCTGGCTCTGTCCTCATATTCAAACCTTTTGGGTGGGCATTGCAGAAGTTATGGAGAAGATGGTGGAGGACACGATTCCATTTACTCCCGAAACCTGGTTGTTGGCATTGGTGGAATTGCAATCATGCAGTGATAAACGCTTGGTTGGCATGGCCTCTTTGGTCGCTAGATCTTTAGTGGCACGCACATGGGGGGCAGCTGCAGCCCCTACATTACACCATTGTGTGAATTCTATGTCGATATGTGAATGGAGGGAGACGCAGTACAATCAGACGCTTCCCCTTAACAGCAGACCCCGGGACTATTGGTTGGCCTTCAGGAGCTACATGTCTAACGAATTGAACTGTGGGAGCGACTCATTGTCACAAGATAACCTGGAGGATACTCTTACAGTATGTCAGAGGTCTTCGGCCCCAAACACTGACTAGGGACCTCATCTTGGTGTGGATTTGCTTTGGGGTTTTACCCTTTATAGTATTAGGGCACCTTGGGTCTAGGGCACTCTTGTTATGGTAATGGTACGCTGATGCGTTTTTGTGGTATGAATATATAACCTGGAAGGGGTTGGGTGGGCGGGCTGGTGGGTGGGGTTGTTGTCCTATGATTGGGCATTGTTAAGTGTTTATTTTTCCTCTTTTGGTCTACTGTACGGATTGTATTGTAAAAGTTAATAAAAAACAGTTTTAAAAATAAATTCCTGCATTCATACATTTGAGTGACCCTTATCTGTAGTTCTACTGGTTCATCCTTCTTACATTTCGTCTTTATGGTTTTCTCCTGTATTTTCATCTTGCTATTCTGTCCTGTTTAACTTGTCACTGCAACTGTGATTGCACCAATTCATTAACTATGTACACTGGTGAGGTGTAAGCGCTTTAGATTAGAATAATACAATACAAAAATACAAACAAAGTGGGCAGTAGGTTTTCAATTTAGCTAAATGTAACTGCCAGTAGAGTACTCTTTCTCAGCAGTTACTTTGCATACAGATTACTTTTGTGAGAGAGGAAACATATGTACTAATCCAAGTTAAATTCATCCCATGAAGATGGACATGGAGGAGGCTGCAAAGCCCTCAAACTATTTTTATTGTTTCCACTGAAAAGTACAAACAATGCATGGAAATTCACATAGGCCCGGGCCCCACAGAGGCTCTTGGATTTCTATGGTGGAGTGCATGGGTGTGGTGGCTTTACTAGGTGCCAGTCTCTGTGGTAGAAATCATTGAAAATGAGGGAGTTCATAAAAAGAATGCAGAAGAGGTTGACATATGCTTTTCACTCTTATTACAAACCAATCCTTTAACATATGTACATGAACGGCAATCTGTGTAGATAAGTAGAGATCCGGGTGAAACCTGCATATATACTAGTTGCGAGCCCAGATGGCCAGGCTCTGTCTGTAATCCTCCGATGTTAATAAAATGGGTCCCATTGAGTTGGGTAATAGTAACAGGAGTTGGGTCATTGTAAGAATTGTTATTTTCAATGCATTATGTTTCTTTACCTTTGCCAGCACAGGACATTCCCTGGATCCTGTGGCTACTGCTTTCCCTCTCCAATCAATTCGGCCCTCCTGCTGTCACTTTACCCTGCAGCATTAACCTAAAGGAATACCTTCCCAATTCCCATCAGCCTTCAAAATATACGTTCCACTGGGAAAGTGTGTTGTAGAAAAGTGGGACAACGGATAGGGGAGTCCGTTTTAATCAATCACAATACATGCTCCTCGTGCATAAGGTGGCCAGGTAATTCAACATGTTTTCTAGGCTAAGCCTTTCTTTCAAGACAAATTACATTCTGGGGATTCGAGTGCTGGCTGAACCAATGGTACTAACACACCGGATGACAGGGATTTGTAAATAGAATGGGCGAGACTGGAAGTCTGGTGTCCATGAGACAGTGAGCATTCTGCAGACCAATGTATGCAGTGCATGCCCTCTCAAGCTCTCCCATCCTTCACCATTCTGTCTCCAACCCTCAGCATCTCTCTCGCTCCCTCCCACCTGTCCTCTCTCTCTTCTTCCATTTCTTTCTTTCTCAGTTTCCTTCTCAACTGCCGTTCGGCTCCTTCTCTCTAAACCCTCTCTACCCTCTTTCTTGGCCTTCTCCCCCCTCTCTCTTTCTCCCACATATTTCTGCCACATTTACTACTAAAGATAACATGTGATATGGTGCTTTCATGAGTAGTATGCAAGTGATGTATTCTGCAATAAAAGCTCATTCTTTATTGTGCAACCACTATTACCGGGTCTATCAGTGACTCTCACTTGCCTTTTGGTCTATGATATGTGTAATCACCTTGATGGTGAAGATGTCTGTACAACTCTCAATATCTAATATTCATATGCCTAAGAGCGCCACAAAACCTTTCTATATGGAGTAGTATATGCACGTCTTTTTTCTGTATATCACTCTTAATAATATTTTAGCCAAACCTGCGAAATCCTCTTTGATTTCTTTATTACTTTACCAGTTTCTTTGTTAAGGATGTTCCATATGTCATTATGCATCTCTCTCTTTTTGCATTGAAGAGTTAAAACCCTACCTATTTAGTAGATTCACTCATGCAGCTTTTGCTTCCACTTAATAAGTCTTCCGAAGTCATCCTCCTTGTGTGTACTTCTTAAAAGGTCCTGATTCTCTTTAATACTGATTGAGGTGGTTAGTAGCAAAGGTTGGTTATTTGAGTGCACATCTGGGGTGGAGGTTCATTGAGAGCACATACGGTACAGCCGGTCCCAGATTCCTGCATTCGTCCTACGTATAGTTACAAATGTGGTACCCTGCAGTATCGGCCCTCATTGGTTAATGGCCCTTAGTTTGGTGTGTTCCCTCTTCAATTCCACCTAATAAAGATTATGGATCAATGGGAGTCAGGGAGTCACTACCTACTAATGGGGCCAGAATTGGGTTAAATGTTTGGATGGGAGGCTGTACGGATTGTGGACTTGAGACGTAAGTGCTTAAAAATAGTTGGGACTGTGGCTGGTAGGCAGCTGTCTCGACCTACACATTCCCATTCTCCATGCTCGGAAATCCAGGGTCCCCTCCCAACGTATCCTTCATGAGAGGGGTCCTCCCATAGACCCTGATTTCTCCACTATTAGTCCGTTATGCCCTCATCCCCTTACGTTCCATTTCCGGCTGCCTTTTATGATGTTTCTTATTTTTGAGTAACGCGCCTTAAAGAGCACATGGGTAACATACTGTTGGGATAATGCCTGCAACCATTACTATGGAATACATTGATACTGGCAGCTATACTTAGAATTTAAATCTTGCCTGCAGGACTGCGCTAATTGGAATGAGATCTCACCAGTTCCATCATTTCACCACTCTATATCTTTGTAGTTCAGTGGCGATACATAGCAGAAAATGGCGCAGGGTTTGGCAAATTAAACTGTAAAATATTGGCTGCACTGCAACAATAGTTATCCTTGTTTTGTTGTTATGTATGTTAACCCATTTTACTGATGTGCCTTCACATGAACTTCTTGGAATGTCGCTCCTCGGAAAGCTGTTGAGTATTAGAGACTACTGCCATCTCCAGTGAGGTCTATATAAATCTAATTTAGGGTGCATGCGCACTGCAGCATCCCACGAATCCTCGGACCGGAACTACTGAAATGCATACAAGTCCAAGGGCGTACTCTTGTGCCTGAAGCCACTTTTTAATATGATTGATTGATCATATTGACCAATCACATTGAAGTAGACATATTTTTATTTGCAAATGAAAAGTGCACGCATCATCACTTTCTGCCTACTGATGATGACCTGCATCCTTCACCCATCAGCAAATGCTTGTTCCAGTGAGTCCCTGAGTTCTCACTTCTCTCGCTATGAGTCCATGAGTTCTCGCTTCTCTTCTCTCTCGCTATGTGGGACTACTGCATTCTGGAGGAGGAGAGGGTTCTGCCACCTTCTACGACACTAGCACAGTTGGGTGGCGAAGCTGGTTGCAGTGGCCATGTTTGTGTTTCCTGGCTAGGGATGACAGACAGGGTGCTCCAACGCCTCCCACATTTGTGTCTCAATTGCCCCCACAGTTAGGTCCCGACTGTGCTGCAGGACCATCAGCACCCTCAGCTTTGAGAGCCAATGGTTCATATCTATGAATCAGACCATGATCTGGGGGAGGGAGCCACTGCCACCAGAATGCCGTAGTATGGCAGCAAAGGGGCCAGCAATGTCTGCTGCAGATATAGTACAGTAGGGACTATGCCTTACCATCCCTCTTGTTTTTTTCTATGTCTGCACTGTTTGGGCACATCCAGATGAACAGGGATCAGACTCTTCCTCCAATCTGTAGTGTGCTCTGACGCCTGTTAGGTGATCACCGGATAAATTCTCTACAACCTTATGTTCCATTTCCTCCTGCATAAAGAACCATGGCCCAGCCTAGTTCATCAGAAGGACTGTTCCCTTTTCACTCTGTTCAAAACTGCATATAAGCACCCAAAGGATGCCAGCTGACCAATCAAGATGTGCAGAAGAACATGTCCTTGATTTCCTGAGAAAGACAGGCTTTCCATTGTCGGCCTTGCCTCCTGACCACCTTCCCCCTTCCCCGTTTACGCCTCTCCCCTGGATCACCTGACCTGACGTCCACTCCCACAGCAACGCACCCCATGTGCCCCTCAGACGTCATCATCCTTTCGCGGGCTCCACTTAGAGCCCCGCTCCATTTCCATGGTGGCCATTATGTTTGTCTTTTACTTTTAAACTGGCATCTACGAGTTGCACATTTGCTGCGCCCTTTATTTTCTTCTTTTTTTCTTGACCTTAGTCGCCCAGATGTTTACCTGGGGCTGCTAGAAGCAATCTTGCCCATTTCTGAGCACCATACCAATGTGCAGTATTAGCCTGTGGTCTGTTACAACGTGGTACGCTACTCGCCGGGTATTATTTCTTAAGTCAGAAGGGATGAGTCCTATTTTCTCAGTTCCATGTGGCGTAATGCAGTGAAGCAAACCCTGTCTGGTGATTCAGCTCCTTACAGTTTATTGGTAGAGGCTGGGGAAAGGATTACGTGCTCAAGATTCCTGGAAACTGCCTGGCCTGCCTGACTTTGCCTGGACTTTTGCTGGTTCCGCCCCTTAACACAGGAAGTGCATATAATCTACTTCCTGCGTGCATTTGCGCGCGCGCATTAAGTACGCGCTAGTAGCGCTGTTTGCTGTCCAGTTACGCTGTCCTACATGCTCAAGATTCCTGGAAACTGCCTGGCCTGCCTGACTTTGCCTGGACTTTTGCTGGTCCCGCCCCCTAACACAGGAAGTGCATATAATCTGCTTCCTGCGCGCGCACATTAAGTACGCGCTATAAGTAGCGCTGTTTGCTGTTAGCTGGCAGCTGGCAGCTGGTTTCTCTTTGCTTTAAACACTCTAACATCAGGTAAAGGGGAGTAAATAATTGTTGCTCATTGCTTGACGGGCCATACTCTTACTTAGACATTTTTTTTTTGTTGATTCTGCTACTTAGCTAAGTGCTGTCAAATTACTTAGTGCATACATTGGTTTTATGTTCAGTGTGCTTATAATCATCAAACTCAAACGCACTAACTAATTTGCACTAAAATTCCCTTTTTTGGATCAACGACGTTGATCTCCTGCTAATATAAACATGGCGAGTGGACTAAGAAGCGCTAAGGGCAACTTGATTACCCCCTTTCCTCTTTCCTCTAGTAACATTGACTTGCTTGTATGTCATGGGAAAACTTCATACATCGAATCAACTGTCCCCGAAGTTCATGCCGTGACTTCTGACAAAGAAGAGTTGCCCAAGCCCTGTCGTGCATTACATGCTGCCCAAATACATGTGCAGAGAAATTCCCCAATCACTAATCACATTCCACCCCTCGCACCCTCTGCGCCTTCTGCCTCTCCCTCCTCTATTAGCCCCGAGGTGCGCAAAGCCATAGATGATTTCAGAAGTTGCTCTGAATCACCCTTGGTCTTTGAAACCAACAAAAAGCAATTCGATGTAACTATGGAGAAAATGGAGGCGCTTGATCAGGCTGTCGGCCGCTCTATTGGCACCTTGACAACAATAGTATTTAACTCAGTAAAAAAGCGCATGTCCTTTCATTCGCACTTGCCGAACTATTCTAAAAGTCTTTTGGACATGAGCACTGCAATTATCGATGATATAAACAAAGAGCCACCTCCATCTCAAACCACCTTAACTCGGGAACATGTGGTAATACACAATCAATCCTCTCACCGATCACCATCTCCTGATGAGAGTCCTATCCAACATTCCCCCGGTTCCTTCCCGGTGATCATCCGAATCCTAGACCTCCTCGACAAAGGCCACGACCTGACCCATCTCGAATTGAAGGAGATTATATCAATGCTCTTACTCATGTCCTCAAAGATGGATCGCATTGAAGGGTTTATTATGGCAGCGGAAACACTAAAAAACCTTAAAGTAGCCCCAACTTTAAATCACCCATTTGCGACTAATTCAATCTTGAAAAACAAAACTACCCAGTGCTGTCTAGAACGAACTTCCACGCCTCCTTCAATCTCTTTGGAAATTTCGCCAAACCCCCCTGTATGTATTTGCCAAAATGCTCCAACTGAGCTCAAAACAACCTTAGAAAAAATGAATACCATCATAGCGCTATATACCCCAAAATTCCCTCAGCCTAAAGACGGCTCCGATAGTCCAACTGAGCTGCTCAAAGTACTCGAACAAATGCAGCCGGACTCTCGAGAACATCTGTCAATAGAGAGGACTACTGGCTTTATGTCTCGGAGAGCTAAAATACTTCATCAAAGAGCTGTTAAAAGGTATGCTAAAAGAAGAAAGGACGCCCTGACCAAAGGTTCCAGTACCCAAATCGACCCAACTAATTTTTTTTTTTTTATTTTACATTTATAAAGCGCTCACACAGCCCGCAGGCATCGAGGCGCTGTTACAGGAATTGTTAGTTTTTCTTAGTTGTGTAATTGTGTTTTTTTTTTCTTTGTCTTAGTTACGTATTTATAACGCGCTTAAACACTCAGAGGTTTCTAAGCGCGGACCCGGGGATCGAACCTGTTGTTGCTTTGTGTCGTCTTGCTTCCAAGACGCGCACGCTGCCGCTGTGCTATCCTCCCGGGACGATCAGTCATTACCCACAACAACAGATGAAGACCACATTGATCTTCAACAACTTTCAAAAGAAAGCCAATAAGCCTTAATTCTGCCCACTAAACCTAATTCGAAACAACCTAACAAAGCAACAAATACCCCAAAAATGCCTATCTCGTTTGTCAATGCAAACTCTCCCAAGGAAATCATACCTGTCAACTCCGACAACAAAGAAGCACCCATATATCTTAAAGAGACCAACAATGTGCCAATAAGAACCAAACGAAGAAATAAAAAAGACAATGTGATCACAAAAAACGTATCCATGTGCTTGGAATCCCAGAACGAGCAGGCTCCGACACAATTGACGGGAGTTAAATCGAATTTGCTCAATTATTTTCCAATATGTGGCAGAATGCGTACTACCCGTTATGATGATACTCTGCCCTTAGATCCTCCCATCACTACAATGACCAAAACATTTAGTGAAGCCTGCACAAACGTTCTTAATTCCGTTCCAATTTCTACTCGAATTACAGACCTCCCTAATATCATTGGTCCTATAACAGTAGTAAATGGACGGGACATTGATCCACCTGCAGCAGTATTGCCAGTGGTTCAACTACCATCTTCACATCTGCAAAATTTGGACCCGAGTACTACTAATGTATTATCATCCTCTACCACCAAGTCCTTAATTGAACCTAACTGTCCTACTATCATTACTGATAGAATGGACCCTCCTACTATAGTCTGACCAGAGATAGTAGTTAACCGACGAGGTAAAGTAACATCTCTTACAATCCTACCATTCACAGAATCCCAATCAGAACCTGCCTCGTGCACCACCATCCCCTGATCACAATTGCACATTAGTGCATGGCCCTGCGCTACATAGATCTATCTTAGAAGCCCAAACCTCCACAATGCTAACTCATGACGATATTTTAGATATTCTGAGGAAAGAACTTTACGAGAGATCCAGCAAAGCCGGCCTGGACAATGAACTATCAAGTCCAAACCCGATCAGTTCGAACAATCATGTCCCTCCTCCTGATAACACCTCTGACCCTCACATAAAATTGTTCGATCAACCCCCTGATAAGATCCAACACATCACCACGGAAAAACACCATCTAATAGGGTTCAAAGGAAAGCGCGAATTACTTGGGATAAATCGCATTAATCAAGCTTTTCTTCTAATACTCTTCAGTCGAATCCCCCAATTACGGATGTTTAAATCAGAGGATATCCTGAGAGTATCATTATCTACAGAAAACAACTACCATGCTGTGTGTTACTTGTCCTCTGAAGCTGTCATGAAATACCTATGGTTCAACAGGGAAGGTATAAAAGAAGAAGGCCTTGTCCTAAGCACAATGGAAAAAGAACAAGAAGCAATGAAATTCATTGAGTATAAATGCCCTCAGACTTCTATTCCTGAATCACGATCTGCTCTGCTACCTAAAACTAATTAGGATGCAAATGCAGCCATCAATGAACTACTAAATAAAGCGGGTATTTCTCATGATCTCCCGTGGCTAGCCCCAAAGCTCAAATCCCTTTTCAAATCCCAGGAACCATATTCTACATCGTAGCTGCCCACAAAAACTTTCCTAACTTTTCTATCTTGGAATTCATGCGGCTATCACAATCTTATGAAATGGCACTCAGCGATAGATTGTGATAACCGGCCATCAATATTAATGATACAAGAAACCATGAAAACAATTGCATTTTCGTTACCTGACTATACAACGCATTGCTTACCGGCCACACAATCTTCTGCTGGTCGCCCCTCTGGAGGCATCTTGATAGCAGTAGATAATGCCCTAAAGTTTAGTTCTAATATTATTTGGAAGGCCAACAATTTTCTCGCGATATTGTTAAAAACAAATATCTATAAGTATCGCCACCTGATTGTAATTACAATTTATTGGAATCCAGCGCACACTCCAATTGATGAGATGATTAACTTGGTTGAGAATTGCCTAGAATTTGTAACTCATGAATACCAAAATATTGAAATAATACTAGGAGGCGATTTTAATTGTGATTGTAGGACTAACACTGAGCTTAGAGGCTCCAAAAGTAATATACTATCAAAGCGCAGAGGAGGAACTTCTTGAAAGATTGGGACCTGGACATTATTACACCTGGCCAAAAATCCAACTGGATTACATGGTCAAGAGACGTAAAATTCTCAACGATTGATTTTATATTCGTCACGCACAATCTGCTTGTAACATCAGCGCCGCTAAAAATCACCCCGATGTCATATGGTGACCATGCACAAATACTGGGCAAGTTAAAAATTAATTTCCCTATTCTGGCAGCTGATCCCCCTACAATGTTGTTCGAAATAGATTGCCCGCAGGTTTCTCTGAGATGGAGTCAAGCTTTATGCAAACAATTTGTACAATATGTAACAATGGCCATTGCCAATCACCACATCTCAGAGGAAACCCCCAATAGTGATATGGAGTTAATTTACGCTGAAATAATTCATGTTGCTTTATTACATTTTAGTTAAAAAAAAAGTACTGTCACCAAACATCGACATTTATTTGACCCTCTCTGCAAAACTCAGAAGCGAGATAAAAACAAGGCCCTCAGAGACTTGAAAAAAAACAATGATTTATCCCGTGAAACGTATCAAATACAGCGAAATCGAATCATGGCTTCATACAAACAAAACATAAAACAAATAAGAATATTAAGACACAATTAACTTAACTGTAACCTTATTAGAGCCATAACAGCCCACGATACACGAACCATTTGGCGAACTATCAAAACCAACCATAATCAAATGCCACTCTCAGCTCCTAATGCCATATCTGAATCTACTTGGCACACTTATATCATAAATAAATTTCGGATCCCTTATCAGTTTCTGACTACTCGTACAACTTTTTTACCATATCAAGGCCTTCCCTGCTTGAATTGGACCATTGCTGATATTAAGTGGGCTATTTCAAAACTTAACTATTCTAAATCAGCCGGTCCAGATGGCTTTCCCCCCTGCCTGTACAAAGCAGATCCGGATTTATGGGCTACGATTATTAAAACCAAATTTCAGGCCATTCTTAACTCGGGAATTATTCCTGCTTCTTGGCTCTCGGCCAATATCATACCGATATTCAAAAAAAGGGACCATTCCATGCCAGAGAACTACCGGCCTATCGCCCTAATTGATACGGAAGCCAAACTCTTCGCAATTCTTCTTCTCTATGATCTCGAAAAACATATCGAAACGAATGAGTTATACTCTAAATATCAAACTGGGTTCAGGAAAGGGATGAGTACCTCGCTCAATGACATGATAATGGCATTTACCATCGCAGGAGCAAAACAAACATCTGCAAATCCAGTCTATATTGCCCTTATCGATATGACTTCAGCTTTCGATACTGTGATACGGAATCTATTATGGGTCAAACTAACCGAAATGGGAATACCGCCAGTGCCAATATATTGGTTAATTGCTTTGCACACCAACACCTCCTACAAAATCAAACTCACTTCTGAAGGCCGCACAACCAAACCAATCAGCAGTGAAATAGGCTTAAAGCAAGGCTGTAATTTAGCCGCTACCTTTTTCAACTTGTACCTGGCAGACCTCGACAAAGGCTGGGACGAGAAAAACTTGTTCTCTGTGAAAATCGGGCTTATCCGATTAAAATGGCTCGCCTTTGCAGATGATATCATTCTATTTGATCCTACTCCTGCAGGCCCCCAATGTAAACTACGATTATTCAAAGAGTTCGCAATAGCACATAATTTAACCCCCAACCCTGTCAAAACAGCAGTGATGAAATTTGGTGTTCAGAAGAAAACTGGAAAATTCCAATGGTATATTATGAAAACTAGCATCCCCTCTCATATAGATACAATTTACCTAGGATACTATCTATCCAAGAAAAACTCCATTAAAATGTGGACTGACCTACTAAACAACAAGATCAGACCACTCTCATCGCAGTTAAAAATAATATACGCGAAATACTGCAAGTTTTCACTAACTCCATTCATTGAGTTCTTCACGCTGAAAATCGAAAGTGTTATTCTTTATTCAGTAGATATATGTTTCAGTGAAATGGGTGCGATCTTGGATCAATTACAAGGAACATCCTTGAAACGCGCAATGTCTCTTCCAATGTCACTGCCTAACGCAGTCTTAAGGCATGAGCTAGGCCTAATAGCATTATCCACTCGCTGGAAATGGCGACTCCTTACAAATTTCGCAAAAATAATTTATCCTAGGGCGAATTCCCTGTATGTGGATATGAAGAAAACAATTGATTTAAGGCCAGCGACCCCCATGGATCAATATCTGACAAGAATGCATGTTATTCTGAATGATGCCAACATTACAGTGGATGACGTTTATATTAGACCTGCTTATGCCAAAAAAAAGTTGTTCGAACTTGACTGGTGCACAACTATCGACCAAATAGGATCATACAAACTTTATAAGGAGTACTATCTATTCACAAAAATGCGCACACCTAGATACGACCATATCACTCTATTTCCCTGTAATTATACCCGCAAGGCCTATCTATGGTTTAAATTTAATTTACTATATACCAAAGAAAGAATTTCGAATTGGGCTGGGCAGAAGACGAGCATTGAAAACAAGCATTGTAGTTTTCCCACGTGTACTGAAACTATAGAAACATTAAAACATCTGATTTTATATTGTCCTTATTTTAAACATTCAAGAACTGTTTTCCTCATGGAATTTGTGAATATCAATTATACTGATTTTTTATTATTCCTATGGGCTCGAATGATGCAAGGCAATCACAAACCTCTCATTTATGCCCTAAGGAGATTTTGCAAATTGATAGAAAAGGAATTAGACAATCATGCCAATACCAAGGTTTGACAAACTGCATAGGTAAACTCAATAAATCAAGCGAAGAGATATACTATTAATGTTGCATTATCTCTCTTTTTTAACCTGAGTATGTTTGTTTCTATTTTGTAAATCTAACCTTTGTCTTGTTTTGGTACAGGAAATGTTTAATGTGAAGTTTTATTGAATAATGATTTTACATTTTTGTATGAATTATATTGTAATGATTATCTGTCATCTCAATTTTGTAAAGGTTCTGTTACTTTGTAAGAGAATCAAGAACAAATAAACATTTTCAACAAAAAAAGGAAGGATTAACGGTAACCCATGCAAATGCTACCTTTTCACATCCCCACATGTTCAATGCTGCAGATGTTATATTTTTAGAGAGGAAACGGCTAACCCTGGTGCTCCTACGCTGGTTGCTCTCGAGGATGTTGCCTAGATTAGTGCTATTGTACCAATGGCCGTGGCTCATTCTTATACCACTTGGTTGGACAGCAGGATATCATTTCACCCTGGTCAGTCAGGGTACCAGGGATTCTAGTATAGAGGACTGAAAGCAGCATAGTCAGCATTCATGTCCTACCTTGCTGACAAAAAAGCACCGGCAGGGCAGAGCACTGCCTCACAGAACAAGGAGCTGTGAAACTCGTTGCTATGCCCGAGGTATACCTTGTTACCATATCATACAAGGTTAGGCTTGGTTATCCTATGCCAGGTACCGCTTTGTCAGGAAGCAAACCCTGGGGCCAACAGCTTGTAATCAATTTCCTGGGGGCTCCTTTCTGGCTACCTCCTGATGCCTCCTAGACACTCCAAGAAAAGCGTTGCTCATGCTAACACGGAATCATGATGCAATGCATTAGGACACACACACACACACTGTAAACTAGCAACTGAGAAAGCCAACCACACAGCAAATCACAACTGCAGTAAACAAGTGCATGTTGTCTTTAAATCCTGTCATGTTTTCTGGTAATGACACTGGCCTATTGTGTTTCAAAATGCAGGGTTTGGTGCTAGTTTGGCGAAAGTTCCCACAAAAAACATTTGAGGGAAAGGTGAGAGGGGTCCCTACCGAAGAAAGTATGCTGCTGCCCTACAAAGTCTCTGAAAGCCGGTAGCCGCTTGCTCCCCACCATTTGAAGTGCTGCTTCCTGCCTCCCAAACCCACTCCCGCCCATGACCTTTGGGTCTAGTTGTGCCTGTGACGAATCAAGTTCCAGGGCACCAGTGGTCCAGGGATGAATATCAGTTTCTAAACCATCAATCAACCCCACACCTCTAGTACACCAGACGGGATCCGAACAGATTGGAATACCAGTGAATTATAAGACTTCCTTGTGCAATTTTGGTAACGTGGACGGAACAGCAGGCTTATCTCCACAAGGTTGTGGATCGTTGGTTAGTTGAAACACAGCAAAAATACAATTATTACCCAGTGATAAAAAGTACTGTTCAGTCAAGGTTGAATAAAAGTATCTACTTTATTATTCTACAACAGACAGTTCTAGCTGACTACATAAATACAACCCACCCTGTAAAGGAACACAGAGGGCAGTTTCACGAAGGAAAGGGGTCCACTCTGGATACTGACAGGAGGGTAGTTGGTAAAGTAATCAGTCTTACTGCTCAAGGTTATTATGTTCCAGCACCAAAAGGGCAAAGGGTCGTAACTCTCTCTAGGGGCCTACAGAGAAGGACCAGAGGGGCAAAACCACAATGTAGCTGGTGCTGAAGAAGTTCTTGGTGCTCGGCAACGTTGATGCAGTTCCAGGGTGCTTTGCAGCCCTTGAGACAGAGTTAGCAGCAGCAGACAACTGTAGATAGTAGGCCGGAAGCAGTTTGGTAAGAAAGGCTAGATGGACGTCTGTAGGCTGTCCGTACAGCGGCTCTGGGCCAAGAATCATTGTCTCTGTGCTAGTTAGCAGATCTGGAATGCTGGTTGAGGCGTCTCAGACGGCTCTGGTGACTGCAGCGGGACAACAGTCAGTGGGCTCACACATTTCTCAGAGGTTGGTCTCCCATCATTAATTTTCATTATTAAAAAATCAAAACATCCAAGACGAGTGCACTCTCCCCATGCGGATCATCGAATTCCTCACAGTGCTCCTGCACTATGCTCTCTCTTCACTGTGTGTTGGAAGTCTACTTATAAGTCAAAATTGTGAAGGTGTTGGAACTGAAGTCCCTCAGCGAGATTCCTCTATCCGTAATTAAACAGCAAAAAAAAAAATATTTCCGAATTAGAAAAAGCCCCTTGAATGAAGGTGAAGTCATTTTCCAGTGGCGGTACATTTCTCACAGATCCAAAGGGTTGGTTGCCGCCTGTTTTTTGTTTTTTTTTCTGAGAGAACGTTTGCAGTGGTTTTGGAGAAGCGTGGCATGCGTCTCGGGGAAGGTATCCTGCATCACGCTTATTAGCAGGAATGCAACTGCGAAAATAGCTGCTGGTTCTCTAGGGGTTGAGCACAATGGCGACAGTGTCCTGACAGAATGAGATCATCGCGCCAGGCAGCCATTTCCCTCAGAGGACGCTAACCTCTTTTCACTTCTAAAAAAAAATACAGCTGCCATATTTCCTCAGATGGTGTTTGTTCAGTCGGGAGAGCAAACCAAAGACAACATATTTCTTGTACTTCCAAATAGGCATCAGATGATGCAATATACCTCAATTTCACGGCACACGATTCTAATTTGAGTTTAATTTTAACTGGCTTCGTCTCCTTAGGGCGCTAAGTAGATGTTAGAACCAAATATGAACCACTGAACGCTTTCCAGCGGCAGCCTGGCAACTGGCGAGGTTCAGGGCCAGAGAAGGACATTTGGAAAAGAAGAAAGGGTGCAGGGAATGGGGCTTGGAAAGCACCGGCCAAGAGTGGGTAGGGTTGCTACTGTGGCAGCTAAGATACACAACAAAATAGATCCTTCTCGTCTGATCTCTGCCCAACATCACTGACCATCAGAAAGAGCGCCAGAAGTTATCTCGAGCGGCAACAATTTGGAAGTAAGGAAGACGTGCTACAGAAAATTAAAGGAACTGAGGACTTGGAATGTCTAAAAGCTGACTGACAATTAGTGGTGTCAGGCCCTCCGACATGGGATATTGCACGTTTGGGAGATCGAGATCAAAGATGTTAGATTTATTCTGCAGCAGGAAAGTATTCATTCACATGGGGAGATGTCCTTTCATTCAAACATGAGGGCTAAATGCATATTTTGAGACGCCGAAGCGCACACGATATTGACCCTTCTGCACCTTCCACTTTACTTCCTTTGAATTTCTTCTACAATGAACACTTTCCTTCCTGCTGAATCTAATACTTCTGAAATTAGTGTGTTTCCTGCGTCTGCACCTAACACTTTACCTCATTAGAGTTCCTGCTGAATCTAATACTTCTGTCCTTAGTGTGTTTCCTGCGTCTGCACCTAACACTTTACCTCATTAGAGTTCCTGCTGAATCTAATACTTCTGTAGTTAGTGTGTTTCCTGCGTCTGCACCTAACACTTTACCTCATTTGAGTTCCTGCTGGACCTAACACTTCTGTCATTAGTGTGTTTCCTGCTTCTGCATCTGTCATTAGTGTTTCCTGCGTCTGCACCTAACACTTTACCTCATTAGAGTTCCTTCTGGACCTAACACTTCTGTCATTAGTGTGTTTCCTGCGTCTGCACCTAACACTTTACCTCATTAGAGTTCCTGCTGAATCTAATACTTCTGTAGTTAGTGTGTTTCCTGCGTCTGCACCTAACACTTTACCTCATTAGAGTTCCTGCTGAATCTAATACTTCTGTAGTTAGTGTGTTTCCTGCGTCTGCACCTAACACTTTACCTCATTTGAGTTCCTTCTGGACCTAACACTTCTGTCATTACTGTGTTTCCTGCTTCTGCATCTGTCATTGTTGTGTTTCCTACGTCTGCACCTAACACTTTACCTCATTCGAGTTCTTGCTGGACCTAACATATCTGTCATTAGTGTGTTTCCTTCTTCTGCATCTGTCATTAGTGTGTTTCCTGCATCTGCACCTAACACTTTACCTCATTCGAGTTCCTGCTGAACCTAACACTTCTGTCATTAGTGTGTTTCCTGCTTCTGCATCTGTCATTAGTGTGTTTCCTGCGTCTGCACCTAACACTTTACCTCATTCGAGTTCCTGCTGAACCTAACACTTCTGTCATTAGTGTGTTTCCTGCTTCTGCCATTAGTGTGTTTCCTGCGTCTGCACCTAACACTTTACCTCATTCGAGTTCCTGCTGGACCTAACACTTCTGTCATTAGTGTATTTCCTGCTTCTGCATCTGTCATTAGTGTGTTTCCTGCGTCTGCACCTAACACTTTACCTCATTCGAGTTCTTGCTGGACCTAACACTTCTGTCATTAGTGTGTTTCCTGCTTCTGCATCTGTCATTAGTGTGTTTCCTGCGTCTGCACCTAACACTTTACCTCATTCGAGTTCCTGCTGAACCTAACACTTCTGTCATTAGTATGTTTCCTGCTTCTGCATCTGTCATTAGTGTGTTTCCTGCGTCTGCACCTAACACTTTACCTCATTCGAGTTCTTGCTGGACCTAACACTTCTGTCATTAGTGTGTTTCCTGCTTCTGCATCTGTCATTAGTGTGTTTCCTGCGAATGCACCTAACACTTTACCTCATTCGAGTTCTTGCTGGACCTAACACTTCTGTCATTAGTGTGTTTCCTGCGTCTGCACCTAACACTTTACCTCATTCGAGTTCCTGCTGAATCTAATACTGTCCTTAGTGTGTTTCCTGCGTATGCACCTAACACTTTACCTCATTAGAGTTCCTTCTGGACCTAACACTATTGTTATTAGTATGTTTTCTGCTTCTGCATCTGTCATTAGTGTGTTTCCTGCGTCTGCACCTAACACTTTACCTCATTCGAGTTCCTGCTGGACCTAACACTTCTGTCATTAGTGTGTTTCCTGCTTCTGCATCTGTCATTAGTGTGTTTCCTGCGTCTGCACCTAACACTTTACCTCATTCGAGTTCTTGCTGGACCTAACACTTCTGTCATTAGTGTGTTTCCTGCTTCTGCATCTGTCATTAGTGTGTTTCCTGCGTCTGCACCTAACACTTTACCTCATTCGAGTTCCTGCTGAACCTAACACTTCTGTCATTAGTGTGTTTCCTGCGTCTGCACCTAACACTTTACCTCATTCGAGTTCTTGCTGGACCTAACACTTCTGTCATTAGTGTGTTTCCTGCTTCTGCATCTGTCATTAGTGTGTTTCCTGCGAATGCACCTAACACTTTACCTCATTCGAGTTCTTGCTGGACCTAACACTTCTGTCATTAGTGTGTTTCCTGCGTCTGCACCTAACACTTTACCTCATTCGAGTTCCTGCTGAATCTAATACTGTCCTTAGTGTGTTTCCTGCGTATGCACCTAACACTTTACCTCATTAGAGTTCCTTCTGGACCTAACACTATTGTTATTAGTATGTTTTCTGCTTCTGCATCTGTCATTAGTGTGTTTCCTGCGTCTGCACCTAACACTTTACCTCATTCAAGTTCTTGCTGGACCTAACACTTCTGTCATTAGTGTGTTCCTGCTTCTGCATCTGTCATTAGTGTGTTTCCTGCGTCTGCACCTACCACTTTACCTCATTAGAGTTCCTTTTGGACCTAATACTTCTGTCATTAGTATGTTTCCTGCTTCTGCATCTGTCATTAGTGTGTTTCCTGCGTCTGCACCTAACACTTTACCTCATTCGAGTTCCTGCTGGACCTAACGCTTCTGTCATTAGTGTGTTTCCTGCTTCTGCATCTGTCATTAGTGTGTTTCCTGCGTCTGCACCTAACACTTTACCTCATTAGAGTTTCCTCCACAGATAACACTTCCATTCATAACTGTTTCACATGCACATGGCACTTTCCTTCATTAGTGTCCCTTCTGCACAACGTCTTTCTTTTCGAGTTTCTTCTTCATCTGCACCAAATACTTTACTTTGGTAGAGTTCCTTCTGTGCATAACACATTCCTTCATTAGAGTTCCCTTTGAAGCTAATGCTTTGCTTCATTAGAGTTCCTCCTGCACATAAAGCTGTTCTTACATAGCATTCCATCTGTGCCCAACACTTTCCTTCATTCGCATTCCTTCTGTATCTCATTGCTTCATTAGAGCTCCGACTGCAGCAAACATATTTCTTCATTAGAGTTCCTTCTGAACCTAATACTTTCTTTCCTTAGACTTCCTTCTGCATCTAACAATGTCCTTCGTTAGACTGTCTTCTGCATCCGCAACTAGCACTTTTCTACATTACTGTTCCTTCTAAATCGAACCCTTTCCTTCAATAGAGTTCCTTCGGCAACCCACACTTTAATTCATTACAGTTCCATTGGCACCTACCACTTCCTTTCATTAAAGTTCCTCCTGCACGTAATGCTTTCCTTCATTAGCGTTCTTCAGTACATAGCTATTTCTTCATTTGAGTTCCTTCTGCACCAACCACTTACTTTTATAATAGTTCCTTCTACATCTACAACTTTCCATAACATTTCTTTCAGCACCTAGCACTTTCCTTCATCAGAGGTCCTTCTGCACTTAACTCTTTCTTCATTAGTGTTCCTTATCTCTTCCTTAGAGTTCCTTTTGCACTTAGCACCTTCCTTCATTAGCGGTCCTTCTGCTTTTAACTCTTTCTTCATTAGTGCTCCTTATCTATTCCTTAGTGTTCTTTTGCACTTAGCACTTTCCTTCATGAGGGGTCCTTCTGCACTTAACTCTTTCTTCATTAGTGTTCCTTATCTATTCCTTAGTGTGTCTTTTGCACTTAGCACTATCCTTCATTAGAGGTCCATATGCACTTAACTCTTTCTTCATTAGTGTTCTGTATCTCTTCCATAGAGTTCCTTTTGCACGTAGCACTTTTCTTCATTAGAAGTCCTTCTGCAACTAATCAGTTCCTTCAATATAGTTTCTTCTTCATTGGGATCTATCATTATAATTCCATAGAGTGTCTTCTGCACTTATTGCTGCCATTAATCAAAATTGCCTCTGCACAAAACGTTTTCCTTCATTAGAATTCATTCTGCATCCAACACTTACCTTCATTAGAATGCTTTCTGCCCGTCTGCAATTAACACTTGACTTCTTTACAGTTTATTTAGCAATCAGCACTCTCATTCATCTACACTTAATACTTGTCTATTCCAGCGTTCTTTCTGAACATAACACTTTCCATCAATAACATCTCTTTTGAAACTAACATTTTCCTGCATGACAGTTCCTTCTGCACCTATTACTCTCCTTCATTAGAGTTTCCAACTATTCCCAAGAATCTGTAATGATCCGGCCATTTACATGGGTTGCCCCGTACACATGTGCTCAGTGTCCCATGTTAGCTAGGGGCACTTGGGAATCCCACTTAATATACTACACATTCATGATCTGTGTTCACCTTTACGATTCCCTTTCCACGTCCTTGACCACATTTTCACTATTAAAATGTAATGAAGATTTTGTGTTATTGATGCAGGAGTGTATTTATGCCACATTAGTGCAGGGATTGCCTCTTCAGACAGTCTTTTGTTGTGCTGCATGAACAGAAGCTTTTAGGTTCTTTCTTTTTATTGCATTATTTTAGGAGACATTTCCTTGAAATGTAATGAGTGGTTTGTCCCAAGGCAGACATTTTTGTGTGTGAACATCTGGTCATACAGTTGCTATGACTACAAAACTCTATGGGCCA
Source organism: Ambystoma mexicanum (assembly GCF_040938575.1). Taxonomy (NCBI): domain Eukaryota; kingdom Metazoa; phylum Chordata; class Amphibia; order Caudata; family Ambystomatidae; genus Ambystoma; species Ambystoma mexicanum. The sequence goes on from NC_090921.1 coordinate 467,834,778, forward strand.
GGGCTCAAGTCCTAAACAAAATAAGTGGGGGAACTCACGCATGCAGTGGGGTGTGAAGTCACAGGCAGTGAACGTAAATTGGGGACATTCGCATATTTTCATCATAACATTATTATCTTGTAGATTTTGATTTGTACTTTATGTCACTTTGTAACTAAGCTGAAAGCCTTCTTGTATCCTTTGCGCCCTGATACCCTCGGGTCTGGCGTGCAGTATAAATCAATAAACAAACAAACAAACAAACATATTTCCCATTTCCAGTGCTTAATTTGTAAAAAAAGAAGTGCCAGTGCCCAAAAAATCTTGGCCCCATAATGGCGGCCCCGGGACCAGCGGGCACCGCCCGCAGCGTGGGCGGCCCGAGCCAGTTCAGTGTGATAGACATTTGCCAGGTATTGCCTAATTCCTAAGCATATGACAAAGTGGTTGGCTCTACCAGTGCTTGCAACCAGTGCTTGACAACGCAGCGCAACACGATTTCGAATCCCGATGACATTCGTAGAAACCACTGTCTGGTATGAAGTGCGTTGTTATAAAAGAGCAATTATGATTAAGTAATTACACAATCCCACCTCCCATTCCCTTTATATACTGGTCATAACCAAAACCCCTGATAGATTATAGCACGAGAACCACCTATCTCTGCATGCTGGCAGCGAACTAAAACAGATCTCACTTTTCACGGTTGATATCACTGTAGAAGGCCTGGAATTAAGCTGGCAATAACTAAGTAATGCGACTAAAGAGCCAAAAAGCAAACCAGAGAACTGGATTGTACCCAAAGTATCAGTCCACAAACGCATTCCGGGATATGCTGGTGACTGCCAGGGGCAGGTCAAATTACACCTTCAGGCTCATTTCCTTTCTGGTGCAACAGACACATCATGCAAAAAAGCATGCATAAACCCCTTTACACATACTTTTTACCGTCCGCCAGGTTTTCATTGATTTGCATGGCAGAGCTGGGGAATCGAATGAAACTACCACTTATGCCAGCCCGCCATCCCATGCGCCATACACATCTTCCTGCATTACCGCCAGCATTTGATTTTGATTGTGGCATTTATACTCTTTGCATTTTTTTCACATCGTAGTGCAAATGATACATTCCAAAGAGGGAACCTTTTTTGCACTTAAGTACAAATGTAATGGGTTCCCTTTCTGCAATTTACAATTTGAAGAAAATGACTGGCTTAGCGAAAGACACAAATGCTGGTCCACTTCGGGATCGGATGCCATGTAATGGTGGGAAGACCCCATTTACCTGGGCGAAGGCAGGTGGAAAGACGCTCTCCCCACGACAGTTCACATTATCGATCATAAGGCATTGGGGCCGCCTGCATCGATCCCAAGTGTACCCCTGTTAGACCATCCAAGGGTTAGTGTAACAATTGTGATGACCTCGGGTGAATAATGTCTGCAGCCGGGGCACCTCACACACACACGAGAATTGGGCAGGGGGGGCAGATCATTATAAAAATAGTCTACCTCATACCACAATATAGTCCCCAGCACGCAGCAGTACATTGTAGTGAGCTATAATAGAACTCTCCAATAGTTTGTGATAAATGATGTTGCTCAAGGTTTGCATGCTGCAGGATTTGCACGAATACGAATTCATAGGTTATGCCATAGTTTACCGTTACACTGTGGGGGCAGAGAAAGCACAGAAAGAAATACAGAGAAGAAAAAAGGGAGAAAAGAACAGCAGAGGACAGAAATAACAGAAGGAGAGTCTGAAAAAACAAGAGGGTCACAGAAAGTGGGGGGCAGGGAAAGAAGGGGCATAGGCAGAGAAAGGACACGAGGGGTAAGAGAAAGCACAGAGAGCAGATATAAGCACAAGGGAGGCAGAGAACGTGCCCCTATCATACCCTCATTTGCAGAACCATCATTGTTTTAAGTGCCGTGAAAGCTTGGAGTTGGCACTTACCCTGAGCGGGGGTCGCCCCTTCCTTCTGTGTTGCCCCCTCGGTGCACCCTCGCTGCAGGTGCTCCTGGCTCTTTCCGGCAGGGGGCACCGCTGTCTGGTGTGAAGTGAAGACGAGGGTCCAGGGATGGGACTAAAACATAGAATAGGTATCGAGTCAGCTGTTGATATGGTAGATGAAAATTGTACAGGATCTACTTTTGGGTTGCATTTGTTACCTTGACCACCTAAACTACACCTGTAAAATGACTGATTTCTTTATCTCGCTAGCCGTTTTAGGGAACGTTTACTTGCAATTTATTAAGGGGGTAGTGTGGCATCAACAAAGTTTGCAAATGCATGCTCTGGTAATCAAACTGCTCTTGACAGGTCACCATTTAAAATATAAACGCAAAGTGAAGAAGAGTCTACAATAAACCAAAGAGAAAAGAAAATACAACCACCTGCCACCACTAACATTGGACATAAATATGAGCCACCTGTCGCAATGAGCTAATGCTTGGGTCCATAACACCAAATAGCTACGATTTTTAAACAAGTTTGGATATTGTGTCTAGGACACAACGACAATGCACCATGTTCTCCTGCACACACGCGCACTGGTCGGGGAAACTCCTGCTTACGGGCCATTAAGAGGCGTTTATTTTTAATGGTAGTAGTTTTGTTGATATACCTCAGTTCACTTCAAACACGTTACTAACTTACTACGGTGTATCAAGTAGTCACGCTTTTCTAGCCTCCATTGTCTTGCAGTTGCCCCCTCTAGTCCGGCTTCGTCTGACCGAACATTTCTGCGGACAACTGTTTCACATTAAAAACTTCATCACGATTTGCAAAGGAGTCCAGGAGCAGGATTTCCCACATAACAAGCAACGGCGTCATACTTCAGGTGGATGTCAGCAGTTACTAAGTGAACGGCAACACACGCTTACCACACATAACTCTCCGTGACCCGCTGGACTGGGGTGTACTGAGAAGCTGCGCTTCAGTGCACTGCAGGTGGGGGAAGCCCAGAACCTGCGGTGCCTACATGAGGGGTGGGGAGAAACCATTGAGGGCCGAGCTTAAGGCACCGAGGGAGGGAGTAGGCTGAGGCGCTTTCACTTTCATTTTCTGTCAGAGCCTGGACCGGGGCCAGGGGAAGCCGAGGGAGGGGCTGAGGAGTGGGGGGGGGCAGAGCGCCTCTATTCTCTGTGGGGCATTTGTTTTGAGACAGAGACACGGGGGAAGAAATGTCACCACATGACTCATCTCGAGAATCATTGTCAATGGAAAGGCTAAGGCTTCCAAGAAAGCAAAGCGAGGCCAAAGGTTCTCCTTGCAAGAGTAACCATTACAATGTGTGGGCGGGTGAGCACGGCTCCCTCCTGGCAGTGGTTTGATACTCTGTGGAAATAATTTTAATCCACTTAGGAGTTGACCACATAAACTGATGTCAGCTCCATGGTCAACCTAGTTCCACTAGTTTGAAACCCTTTTTTTCCAAAGACAAATTGCACAGATATGAACGCACCCGCCCGGCAGATTAATACTAGGGAATGGGTGTATAACAATGCACACTACTGTTCATGTTTTTTTCAAATATAATTTCTTTGGATTTTATTGTGTAACAATGCGAATATGATGTAATATTTACTCCACAAAGTAATACTAACACACCTCTGATGCATACTTTGTGATATGTTGTTTCATGTGAAGAATCATAGCAACCATATTCTGTTCATTTATTGTACTATGAATATGTGCAATAAAAATCCAGCCCCAGAGACTGGGTTAGATAAATAAAAATAAAAATGCTTTGAGCAAGAAAGTAATGGCTCAGGGGAAATTTTTGGGATTTATATCCAGAATAAAATAATGCCTGTATTTGGGTACTCAGCCTACTCTTGAAGCACCTCGTTAGAAAACAGCAACTTGACTAAATACAATAATATACTCTAAGCGAGACTAGAGTTAGAAAAATGTGTATGTGGTTGGAGCCTTTTTCTGTTATGTAATCCCTCCTGGCTGGCGCCACGCTGGCGGGGACACTGTCAGCATAACCTCAGCGAACGATCGCATTCATGAAAGAAAGTTAACCCTTATGTGTTAACTTTCTTTGATGAATGCCTTCGTCCCCTGGGCACTGCTGAGTGGCGGTGCCGAAAAAACTGTGCCGGTGTTGGGGACCGGCAAACACCGGCACAAATTAAGCACTGCCCATTTTCCCGTATTTCACAACTCAAGAAAGTTTGCAGCACTAATACGCATTTCCCAAGACATGTTGTCTTAAAATATTGCGTACTAAATAGAAAAGAAGCACACCTGTGTACGAAAATATGTCCTGGACAGCAGAAAGTGAACATGAGTGTTTCACAAGTATCAGCTCAGACATTCTTGTGTTCTAGTGATTAAGCTTCTTGCATACAGCCCAGCGGCCGGAATTCGAAACATAGACACGGCTTTATTTTATCAAATGGAGATAGCACTTTAAAAAAGAAAGAAGTATCAATTGAAAAAACACAAAGGGGATAAATGTCTTTATGCAAATGTTACAAGGTAAGCCCGGTTTTGATGAATGTCTATGTCTACGTCACTGTAACAAATTGTGTAACTATGTTCATAAAGTTCCAGCACATAGATGTCTTTGGGTTATATGAGCTTTATAAATGTATAACTAAATAAATAAAGCGTTGTTTGTTGTTTTTCGTGCACATCTGTTTTGTTTTGCATTTTCCTCTTCTAGTTCATTTTTCTCTTACTTTACCTACTGGTTGACATAATGGTCCACTGTCAGTTGGTACGTCTTCCTTTGCCAGAGTAGGCTCTTATCATTGGGACATGCCCCACTCCAATGTACACCAAGGGCATTGAGAGAAATGGTGACATCACAATACTGTGCAGTCAAGCCATACACAGTGCAGAATACAAAGGGCCTGATTTACAAAAGCCTTTTACAATGGCGCAATCCTATAGAAAAACAGTTTGTAAATCAGGCACAATGACTCAGTCTGGTTGTGTTAGGCATGCTGTTCGGTGTGTAGAGCACATGCTTGATCCCCATCAGTTACACACATGTCAAATGGATGAGGACTGGGAGTCAAATGTGGAAGTGCCAACAATGTCACTACATGAGTCAGGCAGCACATAGTCGCTGGCCTCCCGCCTGATAACACAATTATCATTGCGCACTCCAGTTGAGCAGAAATCACACTGCTAAAAGAAGTTATTATTGTAATTAATAACTTTGTGCCAGACTTTTACAAACAAGCAATACAAAATAGTCCTTGGCAGTGGCAGACCCGGGAAAATGTTTGCTCAATATGCCTGATTTGAGAGCATCATGTAGACATTTTTTTGCATGCCCTTAAACTGGTAATCTGACCGATTTAATAATCTTTAAAAAACCTTTCAATTACATATAATATGTTGCAAATCTGCATTTTCAAAGTGTATTAAATAGGAATACACCATAAATGGAATATTTACAGTCAATCTGAAAACATATAGGGCACAATTCACAGAATAATCTGCGTGGAAAAAACAGAACTTGAGCGCAAAATCACGCGCAAGTACCCATTCGACGTTTCATGGAACACAATGTGCAGGGCTTATACCAGGACTTGCGAGGAAATACACTCCGGTCCACCACATCACTGCGACCCGACAAACACCTTGCGCGAGACTCCAAGAGAAGGGCCGGCTGGGCCTGCGCAACCACCTAAAAAGGGAGCGGAATAGGTGGAATGAGAAAGAACATATGAAAATGTGGGCGTTACGATGGACATTCCACCGTCAAACAATTGCACCGCCCATATGCACGCAAAACAAATGTATACATGGAATTAAACAGGGAACGCCGGCACTCGCAAAAGCATGCGCAAATCCAGAAACACATTATAGCAGGCGTAAACATCAACGCGCACACTAACAAATACATAAAAAACATGCACAATCAACAAACTCATGGATACAGCCATGATGAATGCACCATTTGTTGCAGCAATCATTCAGGGATACCACAGGAGGAGGAATAGGATGGCTAGGGCACAGATATTCCAACCAAGGACCAGTCTTTTTGGGATGCCTGATAACCAGGTCAATGGCAGCTATAGGTTCCCCCCATATCATCCTTGACCTGGTCACGGAATGGGAAGATGACCTCACATCACCCACCATGTGCTCCCAAGCACTGACCCCCTTGCAAAAGTTGCTCACTGCTCTGCATTATTTGACCACTGGCTCATTCCAGCGGACCACCGCCATAGTAGGTGGCATCTACCAGGCCATGCAGTCTCGCTGCTTACAGCAGTGTTGCCAATCATAACTGCAGGTCCTTCTGTCCGCCGGCATATCTAGATGCCCATAACACGGGCAGAAAGGCAAGCAGTGGTCTACGATTTTTATGGGGTGGCGCACTTCTCAAAATTGCTAGGTGCCATTGATTGTACCCTTGTTGCTCTACGTCCTCCTCGAGCAACAGAGCATATCTACTGCAACCGGAAACATTGGCACTCCATCAATGTCCAGGTTGTGTGTGATGCCAAGGGCATCATTACTGAAGTGTATGCCAACTATCCTGGTAGCAGACATTATAGTTACATCTTCAGGATGTCTCCCCTACACCGGGCCCTTAAAGCTCGGAAGCATGGCAACACATGGCTCATTGGTGAGTATTAATGGACATGCACATGGATGCATGTTGCACACAGACCAATAGACACTGTCAACAAATGACAATGACAACCATTCTCACCTCTACAGGGGACCGTACCTACCCTCTGAACACATACATGATGATGCCCATACGCAACACCAACACACCTGCCGAGATAAGGTACAACACTGCCATATTACAACTCGGGGCATAGTGGAGCACACATTCAGAGCGCTCACGTCACGTTTCCGCTCCCTTGACCACTCTGGTGGTGTGTTGATATATGCACCACCAGTAGTCTGCAGAAACATTGTGGCAGCATGTGTCCTGCACAATGTTGCAACATGGCGTGGCGTGCCCGTGGACATGGTGGTGGCAACCCATCCACACCCACAGGCACACTGCTTGCGTATGGCTGGGCAAAGGGAACGTGGCGAGGCTGCACGTATCCAGCTTGTGGAATCTTTTTTCACCTGAAATCCTTCCCCTGTGGAGTGCACACAATCCTGCCAAATCCCAGGTGGCATTCAATGATGACAATGGACCAATCCACTGTGCCCACAAAACCACATTGAGAAAGTGCCTGTTAAAGTACAAATTTGTGTGCATCCCTTAGAAGTAAAAAAGACATTTATTTTTGTGTTTCCAAAAGAAACACATTGAAGAGGAAGGACACCACTACCACCATTCCAACCATTTAATTAAATCACCCCTTTGGCACCAAAAACATGTGACTAACTAACATACCTGTGAAATATGTATGCAACGATAAATCCTGAAGCAATTTGTCTGAGCTGCAAGCCATACATGGCCTCAAAAATTAACCTGGACAAAAAATACAAGCACAAGGACATATAGCTGCACACATGTCCTAGAAAGTGCATGATGCGCACAAACATGTCCCTATTGTGGAGTGTAGAAAAGCAGTGCAGTATGTTAGATATTTTGTCTTATTGGGGTTTGGCAGTATTTTCTTACCGTAAATATATTGGCGGTAATTTGGTGTGAAATTAGTCTTGCATTTAGATTGGGTTTGGCCTCATATTATTTTTGTGACCATACCTTGTTAGCTTATATTGGTGGTAATTTTAGTGGTATTTTGTCTTGCGGTATTTAGTGACGAGCATGGTTTTCTTCCTTATACTATAACCCCATCATAAAACAAAACCTTTCTTTCTATTAGAATACCTCCCAGTGGTCTATAGAGAGCCTCAGACCTATGCACTGTTGTAACCCAATAATATTATATAGAGCCCTACCTATAGTTTGTGGCTGGTATCACTGGCTTATATACATCCAGTAATCTATGTCACAAAGTATCACTGGCTTATATACATCTAGTAATCTATATCATAAAGTATCACTGGCTTATTTACATCCAGTAATCTATGCATGTCCCATCAGCATGTAAGAAAAGGGCATTCATCATACTGCACACAAACCTTTGCTTATCTGTTACTTGACCTGCATTGGTAAATTGGCAAATGCACTACTGCACTAATACGAGCCTCCGCATTAGACCTTGTCTATTGAAAATAATTCACAGATGCAAGAATGACACAAACTCACATTTGTTTTCACAGGTGCTTATTATATTGAGTTACAATTACACACCATCAAGTCTTACCATGGTTATTTACAGCAGCCTCTGCAATACAAAAAGAACACAAAGCAGAACAGGCAGATCTATTTGAAATGTAAATTAATATTCCCACATCCTGAAATGCCAAGAATACACATGTAGTAATTCCCTAACCTTTCTACACTGTAATAATTTGTAGCCACACATACGACGTTCAAATGATCCTCACTTGGCACAAATCTTACCGAGATTAGCACTTCTTTGAAGTTCTTAGTACGACCTTGCACCACTCGCATAGGCAGGCCCAGTCAGCGCAAAAGGCTTCTGCAAATCTTGTGTGGTGAGCACAGCGAGATCATTCTCCCAGCCAGCGCTCTGTAACCCCTTGGAACTCCCTCTGTCTTCACAGCCCAGTCTCCACTAACTCCTCTCCGCAATTTTTACCATTAGCAAACCTCAGATCCTTCCCATTTTTTACGTGGCATGTCTGCAGACACTTTCTTCCAATCATGTTTTCTTCCAAGAATGTTTTCTGTGCCATCCTTCATTTTTAGAACAATGAAATCCTTGCTCTCTGAGCAACTGTTTCATTTTATTTCCTGCTGCCTCTTCCCTCTGCTCTCCACAAGCTAACACAGAAGAAAGAAGAAAGAAAAATGCCAGTGTGCATTTAAAATGCATTTCAGTAGTGTCACCAAAACATGTATTTTCACCTCATTTTTCACATGAGACTACATTATAATGTTAGGGAAGTTAGGATTAGTATTTAGTAATATTAATTAAGTTAGTCAGCTGTATGATTAATGTAGTCTCCATGTATAAGGCATCACTGAAAAATAAAATTGGTGCACTTCATTCTCTGCAGTGTCACTTTGAGCTTGGCTGTGTTATAAATTCTGTACTTTGCATACTACCACTAAGGCTATATTATACTGGCTAAATAAAAATTCGATACTACTGCTGGCAACAAAATGCCACTACATTTTGCAATAAATGCAATAAAATGCCATCACCTTTAGTAAAATGCACTATATATTCTTACATATTCCCTCCTTTTCCGACAATTCTGGCTACCCAAATCCACAATTGGAGGAAACCCAAATTGTTATTCTTTCTTTTCTTTTATTACCCTACAATGTATGTGCATTGGGATATCTTTCATTTCACATTGTCGCCAATATCATAATTAACATCTTTATCTTTATGGACAAAATAATCCACCACCCTCCCATCACTAACACTACTACTGCTAAACCCACTATAGTGCGTTCCACCAAGGTTCCCCAATTAAACACATCTACCTCCATTACACCCAGGCTACTAACTGTAATGTTGTTGTTTCTCAGATTCATCTTAATAGTATGCTTTTCCTTATGACTCAACAAAAATTCTACATCGGGTCTATCGAAAATGTATCCCTTTGAAAAAAAACAATATTTTCCACTTGGCTTTCCCAAATATCATTTGTAATATGAAATAATGTTAGACCCCCAATCGAAACAACTGTATCCTTTGGAATCTGCAAGTAAAATACATTATATTTCAATAGCTTGACAACAAATGTTCCATGATTTAGATGCGTGATAGTCATATTCTTCATAAAGGTGCTGACCAACCATCTATTTTTAACCATTTTGGCTTGTGCTAACTCCTCACCACCCGAATTGCTAATGACCACTTCACATCCTCCTGATACACCTGGATCAGGTTTTAAACCATAAATAGCATCTGTAGCATCAGGACCAAATGGTTTACCTGGACACATGTAATTTTGTTCTTTAAACTTTATACATGTTTCCAGGTTTGAAATCAAGTAACCCTCAGGCTCCCATGACTGAAATGCCACCACCTCTGGAGTTTTAATTTTTATATATTTCCCTTTTTGCCAAAATCCCACGTTATGCACCCACTTAGTTTGATAAATAAGTTCAGGAGCTATATATGGGATGCACAACAAAAATCCGATTTCCATTCTTTCTAAATTCACATATAGTGGCATTGCATTGCCCATTTCAAAAGTGTCACGCCCCCACACACACCCCATCTCCCACTTCCCCCCTCACACCTGTCTCTCACACCAGGCGCTTCTCGCCATCGTGTTCTCCATTCACATCAGCAGGGGAAGCACGGCAGGTGGGATACCATGTTGGGCGGACCCGCCTCTTTTCGCCCTTTCCCACGTTGGCGGTTGCCATGGCGCCTCCTGCACAGCCGGCGACGCCAGTATACCAGGAAGTACCGGCAGCCCCAATCGCTGGCCGTGTTGTGCTCCACGTAACGCGTGCAAGCGGTCACGTGATGCGTCACGTGACACTGCTCGCCGCTTCAAAAGAAGCCGGCAAACAAAACACTTTGCTTCACAGCTACTTCTCCGGAGGACTGCCAGGCGTTACCTTTTGCTTCTTGTACCTCGACCTTGGAACGTTTCACTTGGACCTGCTCTCGGATTACCCTTGGACTCTGGCGTGCTCTCTGATCTCCCGGACACCTGACACCTGTTTGTACTCTGGACTTGCCTTTGGATTACCCTTCTGTTTCTGCAAACCTCGGATTGCTTCAAGTTTTGCCACGGATCAAGTTCTTGCTCCACCAGGTGCTTTCAGGAGTGGCAAGTACATCATCTCAGCCTGCTGTGGGTTCCCCTGCTGTCTGTATAGGTCTCTTACCTATGCTCCACCCCTTTTAGGTAAGCTGGTGTCACTGTATCTTGTTTGCTCCCTCCGCCAATTGCCTTTTGGGTGTTTCCTTGATTATAACCCTTTGCCTTACAGCACTCAGGGGTCCTTCCGGCGTTCCCGGTACCAGGCTGACTACGACACTCCCCACCTGTGGCCTCAAAGATTGCTAGGACAGTGTTTACATTCTGCTCGAGCGGTACTTGGGGACGGAGGCATTACATAACTGCACGACCATCAAGTCGGACCCATCGAATTAGAACAAAAAGCCACTTTCACATGTATTGTTTCAATTTTCCTTTTAGTCATTCTTTCCATCTATTGATGAACAATATCTTGTGAAACAAAATATAACGGTGTATGTCCTTGAATTATTTGGGAAATTGCAGTTTGGACTTCCCTCATGTAATTTGTCAACAATCTATCAGCAGGATTGATCACATTCATAATTTCATTCAATATTCGGTCATGCTTAATTATTAGTTTGGTACTATGTTGTATAATTTCAGCCTGTTTATTTAGTAACACCACAATTTAATTCATAAATTTCACTTGTTCATCCAATCCACCTATAATTCCATCCAAGGTATTTTTGGATCATTTCTAGATCATGGTTCAATTGTTGTGCTTTGGCACTCAATGTCCATACTGAAATGGCATTAGCTGTTGACATCGTAGTACCTATTACAGCTCCAATAATAGACATTGCCAAGGAGACCACAAGCATTACTGCCCCTCTCTTTCCCCTCCTTTTCTTTATATCCACTGAATTCCCAAATGTCTTTTCTAATTGCATTAACATATCTCTTATTGTCTGCTTAGCGTCCTCTTTTCTTAATTCTAGCCACTCTTTAGTCTAATCGGTTACGATCCCAGTTTTGTTAAATATGTACCAATCAGGATTCATGGGTACATATATATTTTGGAAAATCATCCTTCTATTGCCCATAATAAACACAGGCGCTTCTTCCACTGCAATGCCAGATGCTTGTCCGGGCTCAATGATAACCTGTGCTTCCATAGCTTTAAGATTCCCTGCAACCATTAAAACTGTTATCCATATCGCTGGCGCCATTATCAATGACATCCGTCTCATAGACTTGGTCTTCGCCCAACTCCCGGGCCTTTTTTGGAATTCCCTCCCGCGGACTCCAGGACTCCGTCATCTCTCGTGTCCTCCGGTCCTGCAACCTCCAACCTCAAAAGATATATTAGTTGTTCTAAATCAAACAGAAAAGAGACAGATTAAGTACATAGCACAATACCAATGTCACCCTTTCTACCAAAAAAAATAAGTATAGTCCAAAACATTGCGCTCGCTTTCTGAAACTAAGCACATGTTAGAGAGAAAACAAACATATACATAAGACACCATTATACATCAAAATATATTTCAACATTGTACCATAATAATTCAATCTGCTTCAGCCCCTTATACCAATGTTTATCACCTATGGTATTTTCATTTACATGTATCTCTATAATAAAGACCACAACTACTTTTATACATTTTTTTGATGTGGGATACAATGAACACAGTCACTGTGGTTTTCCTTCCATGTACTCAGGGCACTCAAGCTGTTTCTACTTGCTCAAGCCTCCTGACTTCATGTTTGGGGTGACAGGGCTTAATTTGGTTAACATGAACAAATTGCTCTGTCACCGTTTCACCCTCTGTCTTTAATATTTTGTAAACTACTGGAGACACCTTATCCCCAATTTCAAATGGCCCTTGCCAAGCCGCAAGAAATTTAGAATTTTTATGTTTAACGTTTCCAAAATGAAATTTATATACCTGATCCCCCACGTTATACGCTTTCATAGACGTCTTTCTATCATAATATGATTTTGCACTATCAGTAGCCCTTTACAAATTGCAAATGCATGTTGTAAATGCTTCCTCAGTTCTTCCACATATTCGTGAACTGTAGATGCACTTACAAGTGTCTGTTCATGTGTCCTGTATAATAAATGTTGTGGCAGTACCATCTTCCTACCTGTCAACACCTCATGAGGGCTGATTACCTGTTGCTTTGGCAGGAGTCAATCTGATGGCCATTAAAACCAGGGATAATCGTAAATCCCAGCTGAAACCTGCTTCTACTGCAAACTTCTTTAATATCTCCACAACAGACCTGTTGCAACGTCCAATATTAGGTTGGTACGCAATATGCAGTTTCCCTTTCACCCCCAGTATCTGCCACACTTTACTCATTAAAGCGCTTGTAAAATGACTTCCTCTGTCTGACTCTATTCTTTGTGGTAACCCAAATCTTGAAAATATATGATTTACCAGTAACATAGCTGCGGTTTGCGCACTACAATCTGGTGCAGGAATACACTCTATCCATTTCGACATCAAACAAACCACAGTCAAAATATAATGGTTCCCCCTACTCAACCTCTTTACAGCCCTACATAGTCAATTTGCAAATCTGACCATGGAAGGGTTAAGCCTCTTTTTATCAGTGGAGCTCTATGCATTGGTGATGCGGGTTTATATTGGGCACATACCAGGCACCCCCTATTATATAATCCCACATCTTTGGACATATGTGGCCAGTAAGTATAATCTTTCGGTATCTCTAAAGTATTTTGTGAACCTCTGTGTCCTGCAGTTATTGCATCATGTGCATGATGTAGCATTAGCCCTCTGCATGAAAGGGGTACCACCCACTGTATTTGTCCTGTTATGGATTCCCTGATCATGAGTCCATCCTGTAGTCTGATTTGTTTTTTATTCTTTAATAATACCCTCAACTCCTCTTTTCCTGTATAATCATTCTCAGTTAAAGGATTTTGTTCGGGATCCATCAAATGATTATAATAGATCCCTAATATTGGATCATCTTTTTGCGCCTTAATCAAATCTTGATCTGGTGTATCATAACTCCATTGCACTACTGGTTGTTCTACCTCTTTTGGAGCCGTGGAGCGTGTAACTGCATCTATCTGTATTTCACCAATTAAGTGTTCAATGGGTGGCAACTCTCCCATCACAGCCCCAATTTTGGCTAAATGATCTGCTTTATCATTCCCCTCCTTATCTTCTCCTGGAGTTTTTAAATGTCCACAAATTTTCCTCCAGTATATTGTTAAATCATTCTCTGACACTAATTTGTCCATAGCCTGTATCATTTTTCCATGTTTGAGGGGCTTTTTATTATATGTAAGCATGCCTCGTTTTCCATCCAGGCAAATACTCTACAAAACTATTTCGTGCATAATCAGAATCAGTCACCAGGACAATTTCACTGAATTTATTATCAACTGCAGTAGTAATTGCTTCATAAATGGCTGCCAATTCCGCTACCTGACTACTCCTAGCCCAATTCTCATCCCTATACTAGTAATGCCTTCACATTTCAACCAAACATTCCCTATTCCTGATATCAACTGTTTATTACTTTCATTTTCAATGTGAAAAGCACAACCGTCAACATATACAGTTGGTAAATTCTTGCATGTCTTTTCATCAAAAGCTTTGTGTGGTGATTGTTCAAACTCCTGCAAACTAGATTCCACCTCTACTTCGTCTGATACACATTCAGCTGAACAGTCATGTAAATCCGCTAATCCTTGAGCAACTGGGCTCTTTTTATTTTGGCCATACCTCACTTCTACAGGAAAGCCTTGCAATGCCAATGCCCATGAAGTAATTCTGGACTGTGCTAGATTACCAGACCTAATCCTTTTACTCTGTGAAAACTGCAATGGTTGGTTATTTGTCTCAATTATTACCTTTTCTCCTTGAACAATGGGGTGGAAATGCTGCAACACCCACACAGTGGTCAAAAGGGCCTTTTCACATTCACTGAATTTAATTTCAACTTGAGAAAATGCCTTACTTGCATAAGCAATGGTTTTGTGGTTCAAATCATGTTTTTGAAATAACACTGCTGACATACAATGTTCAGTGAAACCTATTTCTATAAAGAAATCTCAGTTTTTTTATGGGATATGCTAAACATGGTGCCTTTATGAGACATTCCTTTAATTTAGCAACTGCCTCAGATTGCTCCTTTTTCCATTTCCAGGGCGTATTCAGCTTCAATAGTTTAGTTTATGGATGAGTAATGTCAGCATAATTTTCAATACATTTCCTGTTATATACCGTCATTCCTAATAAACGTTTTAAACTGTTCACATTTCTAGGATCTTTCAATTTCTGTATGGCCCCCACCTTTTTCTTTTGTGGATTTAGACCATGTTCAGTTACTTCATGGCCTAGGAAATTCACCTTTTTCTTGCACTATTGTGCTTTCTGTAAAGATACTTTGACACCCGCCTTTTGCAATTGGCCAAGTACATGTCTAATTTCATCAAAATGGCTTTTTAAGTTGTCATTGTTTATCAGGACATCATCCACATAAACTGTAGTTCCTCTTTCCGCTGCATCAGGCATAGCCTTTCTCAGAAATATGCCAAATTCGCTCCCGCTATTGATGTACCCAAATGGTGTTCTAGCCCATGCATATTGCGTTTTATAAAATGAAAATGAAAACAAATTCTGAATATCCTCTGCCAGTGGCACACACCAATATCCAGATGTGAGATCTAAGGTAGTAAATACCTTTGAGCCATGCACCTGAGCAAGGCCATGATAAATGAATAGCAGTGGCCATCTGGACACTGGCACTCTTTTATTTAACTCTCTCAAGTCTGCACACAGGTGCCATTGACCATTTGGCTTTAACACACCCAGAATAGGAGTGTTGGGGGTGCTATGAATGGGCCTGATAATTCCCCTAGACTCCAAATTTTTCATTATCTCTGCCAATGACTCTAAACATGCCAGTAGTAACCGATATTGGCGCATAAATACTGGATTTCTACCACACCCTTCCGGTAATTCAGCAACATGTAAATTAGTTAGGCCGCAATCATATGCATCTTTGGCAAAAACGTCTTTGAATTCTAAAAATATTTTTCTCAATTCATTCTTATCCTCTTCACTATCACATGCATCTGCTAACAAAATCTGCTCCTCTCCCATTTTTGAAAATTCTGGGAAATCCTCCAGTGGAGGAATCTCTGTGCTTTCTTCCAACTGTGTGGCTGTCTCTCTCTGTAAAGCTGCCACTTTTAAATATTTTGGCACATCAGCCTCCACTTCAATGTGCTGATATTCTATTTCATTTTCATTTAAGTCAAATACTATACAATTGTCTTGGTGACAGCACACTGTTTCATTGGAATCATAAGAATACACAGATTGAATTTTAAAGATCCCTTTGGGTTGAGAATCCAGATATTCTGGCAACACACCCTGTGCATCTACATATTTCTCAGGAATATTTCCAATCACCATGTCATTGAAATCTGCGGTATAATGTGATTTTTGTATGGCCATTCCTAATGAAGAATTCTCTTCTAAATTAATAACCTGACACCCTTTATTGTTCACCATAATTTTGGCAGATCCTTCTCCAACATCTATCAATGGGTTGTATTCACAATCCAGGCCCTGCTGTTTCATAGATTCATTCAGGCCCACAAATGCATCAGAATCTTTCATTCGCTGTCCATTCTTACACTTTAGTGTTATAGCAACCTGCTTGGTGAATGCAGGAATAGTAATATCCTTTTTCAATTGCACATGGTACCAGTTGTGCACATTGAAAAGCCTTTCTCTTATCTTCAAATTCATGTGCAGGCCCGACTGGCTGGGAGCATATTTTTGGGTTAAGAAAATCTAACACCATACACATTCTGGTATGATATCATTTCCCATGTAAAAGAAAATTGTGTTCCACTCACTATCCACACATTGTGGTAGATGGTTTTCTGTCCAATATTAATCTTTAGCATGCATCTTCTTGAAAATCCATTTTCAAAATCTGGGTTGTCCAAACCAGAGACATATTGGTTTTTAATTCTAAATTTTGGGATCTCCTCCCTCTCCATTATTTTTTGCAGTAATTTCTCATTAATAAAGCTCCTGGGGAGGGAAAAAAATATGGTGTTTGTGGATTTCAGCAAAGATGTTTTGGAAAGAAGGAAAGCATTTGATAAGGTGAAAGTGAAGGCACAGGAAGAAGGACTAAAATATTATGTGGTTGATCCTGCCATTTTTTAAAGTTGTGGTTGAGGGGCAGCTACATTCATTCAGTGAATGCAAGTCACTGGAAGCATTTTTAACGGATTTAGACCTGGATCCAATGGAGGGAACTTCATCTAACGTTAAACCTAAAATACAAATACGAGGAAGAAAGGAAGGTCTGAGTTACATTGACTATGGTTTGGGAATCAGACTGTTTTTTTTCTCCTCTTGACTGCTCAGGTTTGCATTCATTTCTTTGTTTTGACCACAACATCTAAGAGATAATTAGTTTAATATCTTTTTTGATAATTAAAATGGCCGCCACCTTTTGGCCGTTGCTTTAACTGTTTGGAATTCTTCTTTCGTAACGTGAGGATGCAGCATTGTGTATGCATTACTTAATCTTCCTAGCTTGAGAACGGAATGATTTGAAAAAAGAACCTTCCTCCTGCAACGTGCGTCTGAACGTAATGAGAAAGTTCACAGCAGAGGGGAGAGGCCGTAGGATACGTGATCAGTGCTGCCTGCCTGTCACGTTATGGAAACTGCAGGCTGCCTGCGGTCTGTTACTGAAACGTGCCGCGGAGGTGCCCCTGATGTCCTGGAGTAAGTCTGCCTAATGTCGTGATGATGGTGTATAACTTTCATAGTGAAGTTAAAGTTGCTTCGTCAACATCGTGCTGTCTTGTTATGTAGACTCCACCTGGCCCTTGGCATCGCCCCTTGCTTGGTGTGCTTTCTGGCAGCACTTCAGCTGGCAGGTGAAGACACGCACATGCACAACCCTTGACCAGGGGGGGAGGTTTCCATCCATCTGGCAAGAGAGTTGGAGAGCCAGTGGCTTGATGGCAGTGCATGGGGCTGAGATAGAGCTCCATCTTCATTGCAGAAATGATTTGACTTTGCAGTGCCGGATTTGCATTGGGGAAAGAATAAAAAGGTCAGTCATGCAGCAGGATTCAAGGTGGCATATGGGTTCTCTCCGGGTCCCGCAGATGTGTCTCCCACGGTACACTAATTGCAAAACTTCTTTCATAACTTGAGGACTGTCCAGTGACCTAACACTGCTGGGGGCAGTTTTTTTGTTTTGTTTAGCGTAATCCAGCCCTTGGAGAGGAGAGAATCTAAAGAACGCTGTACTGTTTTTGTTGAGTGACGCCATCTAGGTGGTGCAATGCCACGGTACTGTTTTTCACTGGGGACGTGGGTGGAGGGAGAGGGGCACAGTTTCCAGCTTCTTACTGCAGTGTGTTAATGGACACCTACCTAGGTCATAACTGGGGAGGTTGATTCTCTCTTGGATTCATCCACAGTTATTGGTTCTGTTAAAATTGACTGTAATTTCTTATTGCATGAGCATGTATTGGAGTATAGTGGAAAGGTGCACACTCTGGTGTCTAGCCCTGTCACTTTTTGTGTGTGGTGGCACTAGGGGGCAGAATCCCATTGACATGGTTGTTTAACCGGCAGTGTAAATGCTACGGTGCTAATACAGCTAAATATTTTTCATTTATTGTGTGTTTGGTGGGAATCTATGGATGAGTTGTTTGGAAACATTGGAATGGAATGCTGACAGCAATATAGTTTAAAAGAGAGCGCCCAGTGATTTGAGAGTTACCAAGAGTAGTCTCATGCTGGTGGAAGGCACTTATTGCTCCATATGAAAAGGATATAGTGATGGCAATTAGCAAAGGTAATATTGGACCTAAGACTAGATGAAATTCCATTTTCAATGCCATTATGAATTTGGTATGTGAGAAGCAATGAAGTGCGTGTGTTCGGATCACTTGATATTGGAGAATGGCTGTAGAACTTGAATTGTCTATTTATTTATTTTACTTGATGTTGGGGTAGAGGCGTAATTCTAAAAGGGGAAAAAACTGCTGAACACAATTTTTCATGATGACTCAATGGGATAAGCGCATTTAACAATTTCGTAGCAGTTAATTTTGTTTCATGTTAGCCTTGCTGGGTTTACTTTCTCAAATACTTGCAGCATCTGTTGGTTAGAAAGTGTACTTTTTTGGGTCTATACTGCAGAGAATGCATTAGAACATTAGTGTGAGGATGTTAGGAGTGGTACATTAGAGATGATTAGGATGATTCAATATGAGTGTGACTTATTGTGATTGACTGTATGTGTTGTGATTCTTGAGGATTTTATGGAGCCTATACGAGGCAAGAAGGGTAAAATATGTTTATATTCATTCAAAATTGATTTTATATGTCAGTGTATTTGGCAGTGGATGTGTATACTCCCCTTATATACTGATGGGAGTCAACAATCTTTTATTTTGAGGGAATTGAAACTGCAGGGGTTGTGATGCATATTAATGATAGTTCAGGGTTTGATGACTTTAGGAAATATTATATGTGTTTAAGTGTGGGAAGTGGTTATTGTTTAGAAACATGGATAACATAGGGAATATATGAGTGAGTGGCTTTAGTTGCTGTGGATGTTTTGGTAGTTGGGAGGTACTTACATACATGTGGACTAGTTAGCGTGCACTTAGAAGATTTTTTGATGCATTTATCAATGTGCAACAGTTCTGTATGAGCTGGTCTTGGGGGGTGGTTGACATTGATAAAAGGCAGAGTTTCTTGTGAGGAAAAGGGGTAGTAGCGGATTTTGGATTCCTATGCAATATCAATTTTTCTTATGCAAATGGACATGGGAAGGTGATCAATCTTTTGGGAGCGTTGATAGAGTATGGGTATATGTTTGTGTGGGTGGTTTTTGGTGATCGGCAGTAAGACAAGGTCTATTGATGGTTTGTATTGAACTATAACAGTGGTTATCCAGAGCTTTTTATTTGTTTTTTTGGGGGTAATTACTTAAATAGGGGTAGATTTAAGGTAATTCTTGTTTGAAGTAGGCAAAGGACTTGAAATATGATGTGTTCAATATGGTCTGGGGTGACTGGTGAGGATAGTTCAGAATGAAGGTTTGGGTGTACATCAATCTGCTTACTACAAGTCTGATGGTTGTTGGAATTTTGGATTAGATAAATACTTTTATATGTTTATTGTTGTTTCTATGTATGTGGGTGTGATGTTTTTCGTTCTGTCTTTGTCTTGTTTTTCTTTTTCTTTTCACATTACTTTCAATTCCCACATTCTTCATCAATGGTTTTTGGGGATGTTTGAGCATATTAAAGATCATTTACTTTGGCAGGTAAAAATTGCAGTACTTGTATAGTGCGATATTAGTCTGTTAAACTTTGTTTCTTGGAATGTGAAGGGCATTGGATGTGTGATCAAATGGCATAAAGTTCTGGCCCGAATTTGGAGGAGTGGGGGGGATGTGGTATTTCTTCAAGAGACACAATTAAATGAGCAAATTGGGGAATATTGTATTAATCGTAGATATCCACAAGTGGTCTCAAATTACTACGACTCTAAATCTAGGGGAGTTAGCATACTGTTTCGAAAAGGATTGCCAATTAAAATTTAAAAGGTGGTGAAAGATGAAGAGGGACGTATTCTATTACTTAATGTGGTATATATTGGGAGGAAAATGACTGTTGGGACAGTATATGCTCCATGTACACCAACTTTAAACTTTTTTAGACAATTTGAAAGTCTTTTGAATGAAATGGAGGGAGAAGATGTAATTTTGGGCGGTGATTTTAATTTAGTAATGGATAGTAATCTGGACAGGAGATCTGACTGCAGGTACAATGGTGAGAGATTTAGTACAGAATTGAAACGGTTTGCGTCTAACTACAATCTTGTAGACATGTGGAGGGTGCTACATCAATCCGATAGAGAATACTCCTTTTACTCATTGGTTCATAATTCATATTCACGTATAGATTTTTTCTTTATAAGTAACAAATTGGTTGATCAGACACTCTGCTCTAGTATTAAGAAGAGGATTATCTCAGACCATGCGTTAATAGACCTGAACATTAATTTGGCTAATATGGGTAAGTAAAATAACAGGTGGAGAATGAAGCGAATGCCCTTAAATATTCATTAATCGGTAAGGATTTAGATGATTTCATCAAGAGATATTTTATGGAAAATGTTGGCACTTCAAATGTCAAGATAGTATGGGATTGTTTTAAGGCAGTGTTGAGGGGTGAAATGATTTGTACAGCCTTGCATGGAAAAAAAAGAAAAAGAGATTGAGCAACTGGAAAAAGAGGTGATGGAACTACAAAATGGAACTACAAAAATGTTGTGCACGTACTGAATCGGAGTTCAAACAATTAGAATTGAAAAAACCAGAGGAAGAACTGAGAAATGTAGAGCAGACGCGCAGGGAAAGGGTTGTTTTTTTCAAAGCAATTGTTTTGGGAGTTTGGTGACAAAAATGGCAAGTTATTGGCAAATAAGCTTAGAGGTCTAGTGACTGATACGTGTATCTCTACCATTGAAAATTATGAAGGGGAATCGTTTAATCGGAGTGCGGATATTTGTAAAACGTTCAGATCATATTATGAGAAGTTATATAAAGAGGACTTGCATCCTGAGGAAATGGATCTGTAGGCTTTTTTTTGATAAAGTTAATCTTAATAAATTGAGAGGAGATAAAAATATGTTACTTGAATCTATGATAGATGAGGCGGAGGTTAATGCCGCTATCCTACAGTTGAAAGATGGGAAATCGCCGGGGCCTGATGGGATAATTTCAGAATTTTATAAGAAATTTGCTGATAAGTTGTCGCCAATTCTGTGCACGCTTTTTAATGATTTTTTAATGACTGGCACTATATGTGCATCAATGACGGATGCTACAATTATTGTTCTTCCAAAATCTGGTAAGGATCACAAAAAATGTGGGAGCTATAGACCAATTTCATTATTAAATGTGGACTTTGAGATATTTACAAGAATATGGACAAATAGGCTTATGGTTAATATGGAAGATTTGGTAGATGAATCCCAAGTGGGTTTCATCCCAGGGAGATATGGATATGATAACAACAGGACGGTATTGAATGTTGTTCGGAAGCATTATAATAAGGTTCCAAAAGGAATCATAGGGTTTTTTGACGCAGGAAAAGGGTTTGATAGGGTTAATTGGTGATTTTTGGAATATACCTTGTTGAGGATGGGTTTTGGGCCAACTTTTATGAGCATGATTAGATGTATTCATCATGAAGTCAAGGCAAGTGTGTCTGTGAATGGTTTGCTTTCTGAGTCTTTCCCACTTACTAAGGGAACAAGACAAGGATGCCCTCTATCTCTGTTTTTATTTGATCTGGCACTTGAACCATTAGCTGCTTATATTAGGCATTGTGAAAGCATTAAGGGATTGTGTGTTGGGAAACTTGAGGTTAAAATCTTATCCTATGCAGATATATGGTGGTCCTGTTGTCCGACCCAGATGTTTGTGGGTTATTACTGAAATAAGATGTTTGAGAAAGTAGGTAGACTATCTGGACATAAAGTGAATTGGGACAAAACTGAGATTTTCCCACTATCAAAAATACATAATAGAGAAATTCTAAATATGTGGAATTGTAAATGGTACCCTGAGAGTGTGGAATATCTTGGTATTTATGTTATTGGTGATCTAAACAAAATTGTGCAGAACAACATTGATAGGGTATTAGACAAAATATCTTACTCTATACGAAGATGGGAAAGATATAAACTTTCCTTATGGGCAAAAATCAACGCCATTAAAATGGTCTTATTACCAAAAGTACTGTATATTATTCAGTCACTTCCATGTTTAATCAGTAAAAAGCAGATTATGCAGGTTGATAAGGTTTTCCAAAGTTTTTTGTGGGGTTTGGATAAAAGACCACGAATCCCACGGTATATTTTGATGCAGTAGGTTGATGGGGGGGATTTGGCTATCCAGAATTACATAAATACTGTAAGGCGTTTTTGCTTAAAAAAGGCTCTTATTATTATAAAGATGATGATTTTAATGGGCCTCTTTGGTTGCGTATGGAAAAATATATCTGCAGTCCGTATCATTTAAAAAGCCTTTATACTATGGGGAATTTGTCGACCAATAGATTACAGCTAAAATCAATAGTGGCTACTGGACAAGTTTTTTGGATGTGGTTTGGAGAGAATAAACAGTTGTATGGATTTAGTGAGGATGCTTCTCTGTGGTATAATGAGGAGCTGAAACTCAACAATAGGTGCCTTATCTGGCAAAGTTGGATGAAGAGGGGCATTCTCACTTTAGGGCATTTACTTCATGGAGACCATTTATTGTCATTTGAGGAGATGCAGAGAAAATATGGTCTGCATGCTAGAGAAAGAAACAGATATATGGATCTAGTCTCATTGATTAATCTTTGGAAAGGCATGCTCAATGGTTCCATGGGAACTAAACCAGAGTTGTATCAGCTACTTTTAGGACAAGATTATAATGCTCATACATATATAAACTTTATGCAATTGGAAATTGGACACGTTGAAGCTTGGGGAAAATTGAGAGAGAAATGGTCAGTGGATATGAATATGGACTTTATGGATAGAGATTGGAGAGATATATTAAGAGTAGGTGCCAGTCTAGGAGCGGACTTAAATCTACGTATGATCAGACAGAAGTTAATAGGTAGAGTATACTGGACGCCGGTTAAGATGTATAAATTGAACTTACAGACAGATGATTTATGCTGGGGGTGTGGGATAGACAGGGGTACATTGGTACACCTTTTTTGGAGTTGTCCGGGAGTTCATAGCTTTTGGAATGAAGTGATTGATAGAGTGAATTGACGCTAAAAGTAATTTTGCAGAGATCAGCAGTTAATATAATCCTTCTACATAGGGGCAGATGTACAGATTCTATGAAATATAACAATTGGATTGATAAAGTTTTGTTAGTTGCGATGTGACTGATTCTTCGGGTTTGGAAAACCAGGAAGAAGCCCTCAGTGGAGGACTGGTTAATGGGGTTGCAGACCCTGTCTACTTATGATAAAATGTCATTCAAAGCGAGAGAGAAGGAGGAGGAATGCATTTCGATGTGGGAGCCATTCAATGCCTTATATGGCTAAATATCTAAGGTGTGGTTAATATTGAGGAGTGGGAATTGTGCTTTTTTTTTCTCCTTCTCTTCTTTCACTCTCTTCTCGTCCCTCTTTCACTTTTCTTTCTACTTTTTCTTATCTTTCTTCTTTGCTCTCTTTCTTAGCGTATTGGTTTGGTGTTGGTCTGCGTGGAATCTTGTGCCTATGTATGTCTTTTGATAGGAGGGGTGGTTATTTTTTATTTTGAGAATGTTGTTGTTTACATACACTGAAAGTCATTTAGTGTGGCTAAGGGGGGTGTTTTGGATTGTAATGTTTGCTTTACATTATATACTTATTGAAGTGTAGTTAAACAAAGTGTTTATGCTTCTGCTAAAATCTAAAAAACCTTGTATAATATCGATATGATTTGTATTTGTTGACATGCTAATAAATAGATGTTTTAAAAGAAAATAAAGAAAATAAAGCTCCTTTCCTGTTCAAGCGCCAAGGTAGCTTTTACCACTTTAGAATGGTCATTTATACCAATGTGAACCCATGGCTGCTCATCTTCCATGTGTATTTCAGCAAGAGTGGTAATATGTTTTTCTGTGTCTGTTTTAGGAATAGTATTCTGTTTGCATTTATTCTCTTTTAAATAGAAGCACAATGTGTGTTCATCTATTTCAGTTTGCCATTTCTTCCTGGGATCCAAATAAATCTGCATAGATTGTTTTTCCTTTTCATTTTGCATTTTATCCTGACATATCAAAATGACAGTAACATTAGGCACACAGCTATTCTGTAGGTATACCTCCACTGCATCATTCGTTTTAACAACAGTGTGGCATTAATTTATACTGTTGTTTTGTGATTTTATTTTCTTAGATCTTAATGGTTTTTTGGTCAACGACCACAGTACCACATTTACCCCATCTATTAGAGGAGATAATCTTTTCAAGCAATCTGTTCCCATCAGGAATGGAATTTCACAAATAGGTGTGATCAATACTTTCTGTTTCATTCTGTGTTTTCCTATCTTTATGTCAACCTCAGTGACACCCACAATAGGCACCTCCTCACCGTTAAAGTTATGCACTAGGCCTTCACTTTGCCTCACTGTGATCTGGTTCTGTGGAGATCTCCCTTCATTGATACTTTTTACCAATTCTTTGAACATAATTGTGGCATGTGCGCCTGTGTCAATCAGTGCAAATGTATTGCGTTTCTCTTCCATAGTAATGGGAGCATAATATCTGTTTTTGTTTGAGAAACCTTACTCATCTCTCCATATTCAAGGGTCCTTTGTAGTGTGGCCACTGTTCGCCCTTCCATCCGCGGGTCATCTGAGTTCACACTACAATTCTCCAACTGAATATGCGTAAAAACATTACTTGATCATTTGTCATTTTCTAATTGGGGGCACTTGTGGATGCTTGGCATGGTACCAATCTTGTTAACTTCCTCAAAAATCTGTGGCTCTAAAAACTCTTCAGTTGATTGATCTGTACCCTCCTTTTGAGTACTTATTCTTCCTGCCTGTATTTTGTTAGTGTTTTGATTGTCTAGGGGGAGCGTTCTAACATCCCCACTTACTCCCTGTTCAATTGTATTCCCCATGCATGAGTTGTCTTTCTTAAATCTGTCCCTTTGTTCTTTTGGAATTTTATGTTTTCCTTTTTCATTTGTGCAAATCTCCAACGTTTGATTTAACTCCAGGTTAAACTGAACTTCTTTTTTAGATGTATTTGCAATTCCTGTCACATGCTCATTTGCCGGTATTTTCCTTTTTAAATCATTAAGCATCTCAGAGTCATTATGCAAGATGAAATCAGGCCAATCTGTCATTTTAGCATTGCAGGTATCATTAATATTTAGTCACTTATTATCGGAAACCACCCGGTCATTGCTATGGCCTTCTGCCCTCTCCTTTGATGACTGTTTTTGTGCCGTACAGAGCTTTCCTATTTGTTCAGCCAACATTTTCACTTGGGCCTCAAGACACTGGAATCTTTCCATCTCTCTAGAATCTTCTCTCTGTGGCCTAGGTCGATATTGGTTGTTTTACCCCTGATTGAATCTATTCTGATATCTCTCAGGAGAATGGTTTCTATTGGGGTTGTTTCTGAATTCTTGATTCATGTGGGGTGGGGAGCGTGGTGCACCTATCCTTTGGTTGTAGTCCTCTGATGGCGGTGATTGATTGTATTGACGTGGGGCATAATTCATACTCTGCCTCATGCCCTGTCTCTCATTTTGTGAGTATTGTCCCCTATGTTGATTCCCATTTTCAGTAAATCGATCCACATATCGGGGTCTATCCTGATTACCATATATCATGGTATTGGGGTCAAATCTGCTCTGTGTCCCCAATGTCTGGTAGGGACCATTATTTCTTTGGTTCTGGCCTTGTCTCTGATTATTGTTCATACCTGACATATCAGGCCGATATCCTGGCCGAGGCCTGTCTCCGAAGTACCTAGGGCTAATGTAGCTCTCCGTATTACTAGGGTCATGTGATTGAAACATCGGTGTAGGGAGTGACAACCACTGTTGATTACCCCTTTGTTCAGGTGTCAAATTATTTTTGCCTGGACTTTGAGCAGACTCAAGTGACATTTTATCTGACCTGCTCTCCATCACTGTTGCTGAGGGTTCTTTAGATTTTGGTCTACTGTCTTTCATTTTATCACTCTCTCTACCCTGACAACATAGCACTTCATGTAGTTTTGTACTTTGGTGCACAATCCATTCAAGGGACTTGTCACGGTCAAATTCACGGACTAACTGTGATATGATGTCTTTCTGCAACCCATAGAAGTAGGCAGTTTTAAACTCATTGGAATTGTGGTCAAAAGATACATCAAAGCGAGAAAAAGCTCTTTTTAAGTCTTGTAAAAACTGGCAAGGGGACGTATTTGGCCCAGCTGTAATTGTGTAAGCAACTTTCTTCACCTCCTGTAAGGACTGGAATGGAGAAAAATGACGTCTAATCTCTTTCTCAAACTCTGCCTATGTCATGTTCTGCTGTTCATTTAACCCTCTAACGATACTGGCTGTGGGATTGTCCAGAGATAAATGAAGTATTGTCTGTATTGTTCTTTAGGTATCTGGAGGGCTTTAAATATATTGTGCACCACTTCTAAGTGGTGCTCTATACAGCACTCCCCTCCTTTTTTAAATGGTTTGATCAGAGCCTTGATTGATTTCATTATTTTGATAGGGCTACTTGTTGCTATGCACGGGGTCACACTACTTTGTGATTCAATCCTTGTTTCAGGCTTATGGGATTGGTGGCGCCCCCCGATGGGTGTGTCAAATACCCCAAGGGCGCTGCAACCAATTTCAGTCACCGGCCCAGCCACCAGGGCACTAGTTCTCTGTGTAGAAATAGAATTCACCTCAACTCCATTGAATGTGGTGCCCTGCCGTTTGTCCTGGGATCTGGAAATGCATATTTGCTGTTCCAAATCCTCGTACTTTTTAAGGAGCCTATCTGCCTCCTTATGCAAATAATTGTTTTCATGACTCATCTTATTAATCACACTTTGCATATTGCTCATTTGCATTTGGCATTCATTGGCCCTCATTACAACTCAGGCGTTAAGGGTTAACGCCACCGTTAACCCTTAACGCCTGATTCCCACCTTAACGCCTGCTTTTTGCAGGCGTTAAGTTCCATGGTGCTAAGGCACCTTGGTGCTAATTACGGCACCGTAATTTACGGTGCCGTAATTAGCGCCTTCCCCACTCCCATTATGCCCTATGGGGCAAAAATGGGAATGGGGAAGTGAAAATGGGAAATGGGGATTTACCGCCCCACTCACCTTGTAATGGGGCGGTAAATCCGCCATCCACCATGGTGTAAACGTAGTTTACACCATGGTGGTAAAGTTGGTGCACTTAGCACCTCAGTTGTAATGAGGGCCATTGAATTCTTTGTCTCTTTTGTCTCTTTCTTGAAACATTTTAACTATCTCTTGTTCAGCATTCTGAAGATCACTTTCTTTCTCAAAATATTCTTTTTGTAAAATCTGCATTTCCAAAACAACTTCATCTTTATCTTGTCTAATATGATCTACCAACCATGTCCCATATGCATATAACTTTGCCTCTAGATATTGCACTAACTCTGGGAATGTGGCCTCCATTTGAGACATTCTGAGATTCACTTTTAGGGTCACACTGCTCTCATGAAATGGGTTCCCTTCAAGGCACGTATAGTAGTGCCTCGCCCAGTAGGTGCTCTACAGCCACTTTCCCAGCCAAAGCACCATTATCTGTTAGATATTTTGTCTTATTTGGGTAAATTTGGGGTTTGGCAGTATTTTCTTACCGTAAAAATATTGGCGGTAATTTGGTGGTAAATTAGTCTTGCATTTAGATTGGGTTTGGCCTCATATTATCTTAGTGACCATACCTTGTTAGCTGATATTGATGGTAATTTTAGTGGTATTTTGTTTTGCGTTATTTAGTGATGAGCATGGTTTTCTTCCTTATACTATAACCCCATCATAAAACAAAACTTTCCTTTACATTAGAATACCTCCCAGTGATCTATAGAGAGCCTCGGACCTATGCACTGTTGTAACCCAATAATATTATTTAGAGCGCCACCTATAGTTTGTGGCTGGTATCACTGGCTTATATACATCCAGTAATCTATGTCACAAAGTATCACTGGTTTATACACATCCAGTAATCTATATCATAAAGTATCACTGGCCTATTTACATCCAGTAATATATGCCTCTCCCATCAGCATGCAAGAAAAGGGCATTCATCATACCGCACACAAACCTTTGCTTATCTGTTACTTAACTTGCATTGGTAAATTGGCAAATGCACTACTGCACTAATATGAGCCTCCCCTGAGTCTTACCATGGTTATTTACAGCAGCCTCTGGAATACAAAAAGAACACAAAGCAGAACAGGCAGATCTATTTGAAATGTAAATTAATATTCCCACATCCTGAAATGCCAAGAATACACATGTAGTAATTCCCTAACCTTTCTACACTAAGAATTTGTAGCCACACATACGACGTTTAAATGATCCTCACTTGGCACAAATCTTATCGAGATTAGCACTTCTTTGAAGTTCTTAGTACGACCTTGCTCCACTCGCAAAGGCAGGCTCAGTCAGCGCGAAATGCTTCTGTAAATCTTGTGTGGGGAGCACGGCGAGATAATTCTCCCAGCCAGCACTCTGTAACCCCTTGGAACTCCCTCTGTCTTCACAGCCCAGTCTCCACTAACTCCTCTCTGCAATTATTACCATTAGCAAACCTCGGATCCTTCCCATTTTTTACGTGGCATGTCTGCAGACACTTTCTTCCAATCAGGTTAAAAGAATGTTTTCTGCAGCACCCTAATTTTCAGAACAATGAAATCCTTGCTCTCTAAGCAACTGTTTCATTTTATTTCCTGCTGCCTCTTCCCTCTGCTCTCCACAACTAACACAGAAGAAAGAAGAAAAAAAAATGCCAGCGTACATTTAAAATGCATTTCAGTAGTGTCATCAAAACATGTATTTTCACCTCATTTTGCACATGAGACTACATTATAATGTTAGGGAAGTTAGGATTCGTAATTAGTATTATTAATTAAGTTAGTCAGTTATGTATAAAGCATCACAGAAAAAAAAATGGGTGCACTTCATTCTCTGTAGTTTCACATTGGGTTTGACTGTGTTATAAATTCTGTACTTTGCATACTACCACTAAGGCTATATTATACTGGCTAAATAAAAATGCTATACTACTGCTGGAAACAAAATGCCACTACAATTTTCAATAAATGCAATAAAATGCCATCACCTTTAGTAAAACACTCTATATATTCTTACAAGTATCGATCCACATGTTACTCAATTGGGCAACATGACCACAATAAACTCCATCTCAAAAATATTAATTAACAAGAGGTAATTTACAATTGTGACAAAGAGGGCGACACACCAGAATTGCCACATCCAGGCATTCAGCAACTAAAGTAGCCATTCTATAACGATCAAGATAAATACACATCTTACCTGTCCCCTTGGCATGCAGTCGACAGTCAAATTTCATCCCATTAAATACCCATCATTCCCTGACTGAAGGATCTGCAGACAATGAACAACATGAAACAGAGTACAGCTAACACATCCACGCACCCAAAAACTCAAGACCCACGCGCCCCTCTGAGTGACATACAACAAATGCAAACAACTCACAAGACAACCATCAACATGTATCCCAGCACATGCAGCAACACCTGCACACTACATGCAAATCAAACACACAAAACACACACACTGACAAACAACAACAACCCCCACACTCGCTGTTCCCCAGAATGACATGCAGCAAATGTGCATGTCATATATCCCCATTCACAAGACGATGGCACATGCACAATGCACCCATCAGTCAACATGCTTCGTGAAAATGAAAAGACATCACATATGCAGATAAATGAGCCCCCAAAAAAGCAAGGAAACCCCTGGAAGACTACCAATGGCATGGCAAGGCATGAAATCACCTGCGTAGTATTGGGACAGTGCACTGAACACATTCATGGGAGCCCATTACGCAAAGCACAAGAATGAAGTACACAAATACTCACCTCTTGCAATCCAGGCAGAATCATGCTTGACACAGCAATTCACAGAGGCCGATATCAGACTGGAAGGCTGGCCACCCAGGCAACTGCCATGACAAGACAAAGCAATGTGATACTGCAAGGAAGGATAAATGCGTGCTAATTGTAGGATGCAAAGTAAAAGTGCAGGGTCAATGCAGACTTAATTTTGACAGCATACAATTGGTCCAATTGTGCATTCAATTGAATGCAGAAGTATGATTGCACCCAGCTGCGGTCAACTAGAAGCTGCAAACACCATGGTGCAGCATGCATGGGACATGCATGTGAAAACACCAACACCGCAAAACATAATGTGCTGGTACACAACATAGCATCACAAAAATGTGCATCAATGGTTCCATGGTTGTGGCTTGTAACTGGGGCAGCACACCATAATTGGGGAACCCTAAGCAAGACAGGGAAAATGCGCCATTGAACCATTACCCCAAAAACATTGCAAGGGATGTGAAGTGTCACTCAGTACACATGGTCAAAGTACAATGAGACACACACCACACGCCACAAACAGCCAGCCCTGCCACCCACCCCAATCCCAACCACCCAAGAAAGGCCACACAGTTGGAACTCCCACAATTGTGAATATGAAACCATTCGAAGTGGGCTCCAAGTGGACTGTTGGGCTGCCCGGAAATTTGTGAAGGAAGTTTGCTATCTGCAGGCATCGGACTTACATTGGACTTTTCTTGTTTATCACAGCGCCGTGCGCGAGAGGAAGTCCCTGGAAGGCGAAACACTGCACTGGGAACAACAACAATCACTCACACACTTGCTCCGCCCCCGCCTCTGCTGCTCGGCCCCCTGCTGACGCCGACGTCCTATTTAGCCCTCGCGCACGCGCATCGCGCGCGCGCATCGAAGTGGGCTCCAAGTGGACTGTTGGGCTGCCCGGAAATTTGTGAAGGAAGTTTGCTATCTGCAGGCATCGGACTTATATTGGACTTTTCTCGTTTATCACAGCGCCGTGCGCGAGAGGAAGTCCCTGGAAGGCGAAACACCGCACTGGGAACAACAACAAGTAATGAACTCGGTTACTCAGTGAACTAATTCAAAGTCTCTTAATAAGGACTGCCGCGGCTTCGCCGCGGCATCTCATTGCATTTCTCCAATTGTATCTACTTGTTTGTTTCTTTTCAAGCGCGTAACTTGGCCCCTTTTCTATTTCTTCACAGTCACTCACACACTTGCTCCGCCCCCGCCTCTGCTGCTCGGCCCCCTGCTGACGCCGACGTCCTATTTAGCCCTCGCGCACGCGCATCGAAGTGGGCTCCAAGTGGACTGTTGGGCTGCCCGGAAATTTGTGAAGGAAGTTTGCTATCTGCAGGCATCGGACTTATATTGGACTTTTCTCGTTTATCACAGCGCTGTGCGCGAGAGGAAGTCCCTGGAAGGCGAAACACCGCACTGGGAACAACAACAAGTAATGAACTCGGTTACTCAGTGAACTAACTCAAAGTCTCTCAATAAGGAATGCCGCGCATCTCATTGCATTTCTCCAATTGTATCTACTTGTTTGTTTCTTTTCAAGCGCCTAACTTGGCCCCTTTTCTATTTCTTCACAGTCACTCACACACTTGCTCCGCCCCCGCCTCTGCTGCTCGGCCCCCTGCTGACGCCGACGTCCTATTTAGCCCTCGCGCACGCGCATCGCGCGCGCGCATCGAAGTGGGCTCCAAGTGGACTGTTGGGCTGTTAGGCAGTGAGGCAGGGTGTGCGGGGCAAGTAAGTATCTTAATATTTAATTCATTGCATTGATATTGAAGGTTGCGATAAATGGTTGCAAGCTTGCGAAGTGGGCACCTCTTGAAATCTTCGTCCAATAAAACACCTAAATTAAATAGAAAAAATAAAAAAATTATTTTTCCTAAAGTTATGGAAATTTCAGGCTCTTGTGGGGAGACTGCGAGCTCTACCCTAGTACCTCATTGGGGGCCAATTACTGACCAGGACCTAATAAAACATGAGGTGGCTTTTGGATATGCTCGATCCCAGGCACAAGCACCACCTACAAATGGATCATCCACCGCTGAGTGTAAATTGCACCCCAGAAAGTTGTCACCTAAACCACCTCGAAAAAGCTTTCTTAGTATGCGCATGGATACTGTTGCCCTGGAGTCTGAGCACCCTAATGAAGACACCCCGTCCTCCCCTTCTGATAATTCTATATTAGCGCCGGTGGTACTTGCTGCTTTAGAGAAACGGGTGAGGTTATCGGTGGGTCCTTCGACTCCTGTTACATTTATGAGCTCAAAAAGAGCTGACGTGCATATGCACTGTAAAGAAGAATTACAAATGGAGGATTTGAATATTTCTCCTCCACGGCTTGATAATACACCTCAGTCCACCAAGATGCCTGTTTCCAGCTCGTGGCCATCCTCCCCGACCCGGTTATCTTCTTCTAACAGGCAGCCTTGTGCAACCAATCACCTGGATACAGATCCCCCTTATTCACCTGTAAAAAAGACATCGGAACATCCCCTGGGTTTTGACATACTGGAACCCACAGGGGATATTCAATCTCTTGAGGCATCCTACCCGGTCCTCACAAGAATACTCAATCTATTAGACCGTGGTCACGAATACACCCACTACGAACTAAGAGATTACAAAACAGCTCTCACAGAAATTCTATTAAAAATTACCAAACTTGAGGGCTTTATATTTGCAGACACCCTTAGACTGGCTCCCGATGGGCCCAAACCATTTCTAAAAGGACTTCTTACTAGGACCTCAGTAACTACCCAAACAGATTTTCCACACCTACCTGCTAACGAATCTAATGATATGAATCCTCCCCCTGTCACGTATGC
The DNA here is from genome assembly GCF_040938575.1 of Ambystoma mexicanum. NCBI lineage: Eukaryota > Metazoa > Chordata > Amphibia > Caudata > Ambystomatidae > Ambystoma > Ambystoma mexicanum. The sequence continues at coordinate 467,868,023 of NC_090921.1, forward strand.
ATTTCCGCAATCTTTTGCTCAAACATTGATGGCCCCCAGACCCTCTGATACATGCCAGATCCTCACGTACGGCCAACTATGTAGTGAAGTGGCTTTACATGCTGAAAAGTTGGACCAGCTTTTCTTCTTTCTCCAACCTAATTTAGGGGAGGAAAGAGTGGGTCCACCCGTGTCCGCCACGGAGGACGCGCATTTACTTTATCCTGATAGTCCTTCGGCACTAACCAATTTATTTAAGTTGGACAGTCAAATGGCTAGTGTGCCCACAAGCATTCCGTCTACAATTGCCAACACGCAAGTTCCGGCTGTTAAAAGCCCCTCAAAACCTGAAGAGCGATCCTTTGTATCAAGGAATGAAAAAAGGCTATTTTTCCGTGCCTTGAAAAGGAAAGCTGCTCGGGAAAAAGTCTCCAAAACATTGCAACAGGACTTGATCCCACCTGTAAAGGGAAATGAAAAAACTAAACTAAAAATAGGGAAGTCTAGTGCCACTGTAGCACAGACATATGCTACAGTAGCGCAATCGCATCCAAATGATGTGGAACCTGGGGAATTAATCTCCAACAAAAACCTAAAAAAACAGTACCACCAAATGAAGCATTCTATGAATGAAGAGTGTGGTCATTCTGCATCCCAAACGCACCTACCCAACTTCTTTAAACCGATAGACAATAAAATTACCCAAATAGGTAGGCGCGCTGGACCTCTGTTATGTAATAGCGAGAAGGACCTGGACACAACAACTCCAGATGTGTTGGTTTCAGTAAATCATGAATCCCCTGTGGCACTTCAGCCAGGCCCAAATCGAGAGATTGACAAGAAAGCTTCACCCGCATGTAATGCAAAGGGCATAGATAAGAATCAAAATCTACAGGGGGCACCTCCAGATCATTTGGGGGGGGGATCACGAATCACCAGGGGAACCTTCAAAGTTATCTACTACCATTATAGGATGGGAAATTATATCATTTAAAAATGGCATAAAGCGATTAAATCGATCTGCTTTGAAGCAAGCTTTCAATCGGATACCTGGTCTTCGCACATTGAACACACACGATATAGAATGGATAACATTGCCACCTACTCAAAACAATCGTATGGTGTGCAAGGTGCAATCTGCCATCATAACTAACCTCCTCTTGCAATATACTGAGGAGTTACGGTTTATTGGCTTAATGCCGTATCCGTTTGACTCAATCGATGATGCCATATCCTTCAATGAAACACCCCTGGCGCCCCCTCCTGATCAACCTCCAAAACTGGTCCCTGGTGAATTGCAGAGTGGGGTAAGCTCTGAGGTGATTGCTCAATTAGTAACGCTATCTAATTCCAGTAAGGATTGGTCATGGCTGGTTGCTTTGCAAAATACTCGCAACCCTGCCATGAACAATATTCCTAATTAAGTAGCGTGCTCCTTTATCGATTGTATCCTGGAATTCTTGTGGCTTTAGCAATTTGTCATCATGGTTTAGAAATCCGCATGGTGAAATGGAATGTGATATTATGTTATGCCAAGAAACCATGTGCACCCATGAACTCCTGCTACCTGGCTACACTGTCTTGCAAGCAAACGCTCAACGCGGGTCTAGTGGTCGACCGTATGGGGGTTTGGCGATATGCATAAATACTTCATTAAATATACTGGTATTGAATGTTTTCAAAGCTAAGGCAATGTTGGCTGCTTTGATTGTATTTAAGGAAGTAGATCCTACTCCTCTCCTCCTGGTATCTCTATATCATAATCCCACAATGATCTCCCTAACGGGTGTATTTCAAGAGCTGGACACGCTATTTGATGAAATATTGACACTCCATCCCAATTGTAATATTGTACTAGGAGGGGACTTCAATGCCTATTGCACAACAATTAATCCTGGCTCTGAAAATTGTGGAGGTATGCACCAACCTTGGCATAGAGGTAGATTATGGTTGGATTACTTGGAATCCTGGGAGCTTGACATCCTCCCTTTTAGCACCAATGATGGGTGCAATACCTGGAGAAGAGGCGAGAGATCGACTTGTATTGATTATTTTGCCCTTTCGCGCGGACTGCAGTCCGTTTCTAGCAAAACAACAATATACGATCCTGGGCTCAGCGACCATTATATTATCCATTTGAACCTTCAACTACATGCTGCGCAACTACCCATTGATAATCAACAAGGGTTTCTAGTAGGGGATCAGCCTGGCCTATCGCTTCGTTGGACTACTATCCTCTGCGATAGGGTCAATGACATGATCTATGCACGATTCCAACTATATCAAAGATCTACCTTTCATCTCCCCACATCAAACCGAGAGCTTGATGTTCTACTCAATATAATAACCCAGATAATTCAATCCTTGCGTGGCAAGGCAACGAGCCCCATTCTTGGCTCTCCCGCGCAATATTCCGAGTTCATTTTGAAAGCCAAAAGAGCAAAGAGAGCGGCCCTGAGGCACATTTTTAAAATGGCTCCAAATTGGGCGAGTTACTGCATAGAAAAAAAAAGTATATTAAACACTTACCGGAATCAATGCAGGGATCACAGGCACTTCACTCAAAACCAGCTGAATCAAAACATGTTTAACACACTTTGTCACAGGGACAGAAGGTCTACTTGGGGTTTACTTAGGGCAGGAACCTCTGTACTCCCCTCCGACCAGTCATCATCGATTTCAGCACACACATGGAGAACTTATTTTGAAAATAAATTTGATCTCCCAGCAACATTTGAAGATTTGGAATTCAAATGGACCTATTTGGCTCCTGCTTCTTTCCTATCATGGGAGATTCCTACTATTGAAGCCACTATATCTGCCCTTAAATATTCAAAGGCAGCTGGCCCGGATGGGATTCCATCTTGTGTATTTAAACGATACCCCATCATGTGGGCCGGTATACTGAAGAAACTGTTTGATAACATGCTGACAACTACATTTACTCCACCGTCTTGGCTAAATTCTATCATTGTCCCCATTTATAAAAAAGGACTAAGGTCTGATCCAAGTAATTTTCGACCGATAGCGCTCATCGATACAGCTGCAAAGGTATTCGCCATTTTGCTCTTAGGTGAACTACAAGCGATTATTGGTGACCTCAAGATCTTATCCAAGTTTCAAATTGGCTTCCGCTCAAGGATGGGTACACCTCTAAATGCGTCACTTATGGCGCATCTTTTAGCCAAGCACAAAATTAGAGACTCAGGTCCTTTGTATATGGCCTCGATCGACCTTACTTCTGCCTTTGATTCAGTTATACGAGCACTGCTTTGGAAAAAAATGGTTGAGATGAAGATACCTCTTTACATTATACAATTAATATCAAAGCTCCATACAAATACAGCTTACTTGGTAAGGGTGAATAATGAAGGAGCAACAACTCACCCAATAAACATCGGCCTAGGTGTCAAGCAGGGTTGTAATTTAGCAGCCACGCTCTTCAATCTTTACCTATGTGGTATCAATGATATTTGGAATACCCATATTTCCTATCCAGCAAGGCTTGGCCATCTCAAGATCCAATGGCTAGCCTTTGCGGATGACATTGTATTATTTGATCGCACCCCCAAAGGTATGCATATTAAATTAGATCTATTTGCCTCCTATTGCTTGGCACATAATCTAAAATGCAATGTTGAAAAATCTAACATAGTAGTGTTCAGGAATCTCAAGAAGGGTAACATCACACGAAAGTGGAGTCTTGATAACTTTCCTCTAACCACAGTTACTCAAATTCGTTATCTCGGATATACCCTAACTGATTCCAACTCGATGGCGATGTGGAGAGAGGTTCTACAGAAAAAGGCTGCTCCGCTCGCTACGCAAATGCGATTAGTATACCTGAAGTTTTGTAAATTTTCATTATTGCCACTTATGGAATTTTACATCTTAAAAGTAGAGTCAGTTATTCTTTTTGCTTTGGACATGTGCCTTGTGAATATTAGCACTTACCTTGATCAACTACAAGGCTGTATGTGGAAGGGGGCTTTGAGGTTAGCCAAAGCAACACCAAATACTGTGTTAAGACAGGAATTGGGTCTTACTTCTCTATCTGCACGCCGTAACTGGCGCATGTTGGCTAACTTTGCCAGAATGTTATATCCCCCCACCAACTGTCTATACGAAGATTTGGGGCAACTAATGACTGCACCGGAACGATCATCCCTGACGACTTACCATGCACAAATGCTTCATCTATTGGATGAGATTGCACTTACACCAGCAGATTTGGAATTTAGATCTAACCTCGTCAAACATCGCATCATAGAAAATGATTGGTGTAAAACGGTTTCTGCGATGGCGGATGTTAAGGGCTATAAGGAAGCAGTACGCTTCTGTTCCTCAAGACGGCCGCATAAACCTTATGTAATCCAGTTTCCTTGTAATAAAGCTAGGGAAGTTTACTTACGTTTCAAAATGAACCAATCCCTCACCCTAGAAAGAATTAGTGGCTGGAGCCAGCATTGGAAATTACAGGCGGGATTAGGGTGTAGGTTTTGTAAAGATAGTGCAACTCAAGAAACTCTTAAACATCTAGTGATATTCTGCACTCATTTTGAGTCAATACGTGTACTAACAATTGCAACTGATTGCTCACTAACTGAGGCAACTAGGGAATGGATATGGTTAGCCTGTATGTGGGGACTCGAACGAGCCTCATAATAGCTCTGTGTAGACTTCTACTGGTAATAAATAGTGAACTGGAGAGGATGTTCAATAGGAAAATGGTGTAAGAAACTTGTTGAAGCTATTAATATCGTAGCTGTAAATCAGCTGACCAGATGAAATATATAGACTAGCTGTGAGAATTCCGCATTACAGTGCGTGGCAAATTCACTTTACTGACATACATGCTTAAGTCAACATAGATGTCTCTGTATTTTCATTATTACCTTGAAGACACGAAATGAAGCATTGTTGTTAATGTCCCTTCACAAGTCTGTTATTTTATCAAAAGGAAATGATGTAGATGATATAAGACTACATTAGAATGTATCAATAATTATTTAGCATGAGTTTCAAAATTCTATGCATATAAAATTGTCTTTGTTAGGCAAAGCAAATGCTGTATAAGAAATGAATAATGTAATCTAAATGAAATTTTGTAATGGATTATGTGTTCATTGTGCAACATAGAAAATATCTTTTATAAAAAGTTGTAAAAGTTTGTTGATCGAACTAATTAAACAACGGTTTGAAATAAAAAAAAAAAATAAATAAATATGAAACCATTGGCCCCACCAATCCATAGAAAAAACACCATGCCCAGACCTATCCCCAGAACCACACCCTGTGAAACATGCACCCATGAAGTAGTACTAGTGCCTCACAATACAAGTCAATCCAAAGTGATCACACACAGTGCAAAAATCCCAGCCAAACACCACACAAGTGTCTGCAAATGCCCTTCACTTACCTGCACATGGTACCCACCTGCCTTTTATATGATGCAACCCATCGGGAGACGCATCCCCTAAATGCAATGACATGCTTAGTAACAACAGAAAAAACATGCACCTCCACGACAACACATGAGTGGATCCTGAAAATATGCAGAGAGCACCCACTGCAGAAGCACCACAGGCTGCAAGAGGGTGACAGGACATAGATTGGCACCTGCCCATGAGTGCAGCGTACCACAACAGAGAGAGGGAAAGAGAGTGACAGTGAGAGGAAAGGCCAAGTTAAACGCACATCAAGGAGTACACTGGCAGGATTGTAGATGGCCAATGACATGCACTACACCGCAGTAGGCGCAGGCAATGATGAGTTGACCGAGGGAGGTAACACAGTGACATGAGTACCACTTAAATAACCATCCTGGCATGGTAGCATGCAAAGCACAGTTAAGTAAAGTTACACATGCAGGGGACCACAGACACATGCTCAACATGCAAGACAGTGCTCATGCTTACCTGCTGACTGTGCTGGCATGGTGTGAATCCTACATCACCTTCACAAGGAACTGGGTCTCCAAATTAGTGACAGGAGGGCCAGTGCCTGGTGGAGGGCATGGGGAGCATGGACGTCAAAGGGTGCAGGGTGTCTCCCCCGGGACAGCAGCCACCGCCACATCACTGATTACTGAAACAACATGGGAGAAGACAGGATTAGTGAAGTAGCATTCACACATCACACATGTGCGAGGATTTACTGAATGCATAGTTACCTGACATGCCATCCTGTGCACCACCATGCAAACATGGAAGTTGACATCACTATGCATGCATGCCCACCACTGCAAACATCATAGCCTTGCGAGGTCAACTGCACAACTCAAGGTTAAAAAAAAATCAACTAAAGTATCAAATAATTAGCACAAAAATAAAAATGTCCATCATGGACAGGGGGACTGGGGGGGAGGGTCTACCCAGGAGGGCGGAGGGGCGGGGTGAATGTCAAAGTCAACATGGGTGGACGTTAAAAAAAATAATTAAAAAAGAAATACCCCTCCATGGGCTCACGGATCAGACGGCTACAGCGGTCCGGGAGGCATGTCTGTGCTGGCACCATCATCCTGCGTTGAATCTGAAGGTGGAAGTGGGGCTGGAGGCTCATCACGCAGTGCCCTGGCCTGGTCCTCAGTGGCAGCCACCATGCATGACACTGATGAATGCTCCAGCACCTCTGATGGCTTGGAGGTCACTATGCACAACCTCACGGGTTGTACGGAGTTCCTCTGCGATTGTCTGCCTCAATGATAACATCTCCTGGTGGAAAATTCTTCGTCTGGCTGCCTCTTCCTCACAGATTTCAGCTCTGTGGGCCAACAACTCACACCTCAGGGCTTCCCTGTGTGCCTGACCATCTGCAAGCAGGGATGCCTGCAGATACTGCAGCTCTGCCCTTCAGATCTTGATGTTGGCCTCCATGTGCAGCATGTGGGGGCAGCATGTGGACCGCATGACCTGCAGCTGTTGCTCCAACCTTGTAGCTGGAGGGATCATGGAAGTGGTCACCCTATCTATGCCCTCAGCCAAACTATCATAGGCAGCACCCTGTCGGTGTGTGGAACTCAAACATCTGCTGCTCCCTCTCTGACTGCCCAGTCTGCACACGTCCCCAACATGTGCGGGGCCCACCCCTGCCTTATCCAAAGGAGCATGGTCCTTGCTGTGATGCCCCTATCCCTGGCTGCAGGACTGCAACACTCCCTTGGACATCTGTCCCAGGACCAGAAACCAATACATGGGAGTGTGGCCTTGCAGCCGTAACCACCACAGACGGGCATGCCACCACTGACTGGCCTTGTGAAGGCAGCTGAACCCCTGCAGACTCACAGGCCCCAACTGCTCTAACCATTTGTGCATTCACCTCTGCCAGCATTGAGGACTGCACATCCGGTTTAGCATCAGAGCTACTTGAGTCCAAGGAGTCATAAGTGTCTGCAGCACGGCTCAGGATGGTCTGTAGCACCAGTGGGTTCTCACGGCCTGCCACACCACGTCCTCCACTGTTGGTCTGAAGCAACACAGACTCTTCTACATTCTCTTCCTTGTCCTCTGCATCTGGTGCCTCCCCACCTGCACATAGATAGAAAAAGACATGTGGAGTCATGTGCAAGGTGTCTACAGTAAACATGTGTATCACATTGCTGTCATGCAACAAAATTGAGGACATGTCACCATAAGAAATACAGCCTCCACACACTATGGACAACAAGCTATCTGAGCATGGCATATGCAGACTGGCAACAAAATTCCCTGCTCAGGGCCATGCTGCCAGTGGACACATTGCCAACCAACAGGATTCTTAAGAAGCACATTATGGCCCATGACACCACAAACTGTTGACTAATACCAGTGAAATGGGCATGGACAGGTGGCTCTGTGATGTGAAATTACATCACATGGCAATAGGCAGACACACATCCAAGTCTGCATCCATCACATGCCACACCAGTGTTGTCCTGGGACTGTACACAATGGGACCATGCCGCAAGTCTGGGAAAAAGGAAACAGACCCGGTTGATGTATGGCTGTAAGAGAACCACCTAGGCAAGGTCTGTGAAGTGGAGAGAGTAAGTCAATGGAGTTGTAGATAGGAGCAAGGTACAGTGACTCACAAGAGGGAAAGAGGCATGGACCCATGGGGTGTGGGCTGAGTGTGGGAGGGTAACAGGGAGAAGGCCTCACAACTATTTGCCTCAGGAGTCATTGCCATTGGGGCAGCGGGGATGTGCACAGTCTAGACATATGCACACTCACTCAGGGCATGCCATAAGGCGTGTTGGTTGTCATCTTGGATGTCGTATGTAGCATGGAAGCACCTACGTACATGTGTGAAAAGAGATTGTATACCTGCAGAGCATGAAGTGTAACTCATATTTCGGACACATGCACATGGATGCAGCAAAAAACTGTGTACGTTGAAGTATCATGTTGCAGATGTTACGGGGTATGCTAGTGGGGGAATAGTACTGTCACACGGACATGTTCAACTGATGTACGACACATGGTTTGTATCCACTCTTGTGTACACTGGACAGGAGCCAGTACACCACATGACATGGTTCACCCAGGGCAGTCATTCCGATGCAGCCAGATGTGCACGACAATTAAACATGCTTTAATACACGTACTCAGGATGCACAATGTTGGGCACTCACCGGATATGTCCTCATAATTCTCCAGGCTTCCCACGCCTTGCACCTGCTCCAGTAGAATGAATTGGCTCACAGCATTTTCATGTTCGGTCAGCTCCTCCTCCTCTGGTGACCCCCCTCCAGTTGCCAGAGCAGAGGCTAGGTTGGCACCCAGCTTGGACTTGGTGCGACGGGTAAGATCATTCCAGCGCTTCACTACCTGTGCAGCAGTGCACTTCTCAAACCCTAAGGCGTTGATCTCATCTGCGACATGCTGCCAATGCACCATACACTGAGCAGGTGTATGTGTGCTCCCCGATTCCTGGCATATGTCACAGTGGTGACTGATCACGTAGTCCATGAGGATTTTGAGTTCTTCATAATGGAAGTTCTTCTTCCTCAATGTGCCAGTGTCCTGTGCTGTGTTATGGGGTTGAGCCTGTTCCTGCTGTGCAGGCTTTGCCTTCTTGCCATAAGGTTTTGTCGCCATCCCTGTTTGGCTGAGACCCCTCTGGGGTCCAGCTGCCGGGCCACAAGTGGCCTGGGGCATGGCATTACCCCCTGGGGCTGGTGCAGCTGCCTCCACAGCACATCCCTTACCTTTTCCGGATGGGGCAGCTGCTTCCACAGCACGTCCCTTACCCTTTTGGGCTGAGGCAGCTGCTTCCACAGCAGGTCCGGGAAACCTTGGAGCTTGGGCAACTGCTTCCGCAGCACATCCCAGAACCCTTTGGGCTTGGACAGCTGCTTCCGCAGCATGTTGCTGAGGCTGGCCACGTCTACCTTCTTTCCCTCTCTGTGCCGTCCCACTTATGTTCCAAGTGTAATGGAAAAATGGAAGGCAGGCAATGTGAGTGAGGGGGCAGTCTACGTGATGGACGACCTAATACTGTGGTTCAGCAAGGCGCAAATGTACCCCAGGTGTAAACAATATGGTATGCGTAACGCACAGACACCCAAACATTTTAAATTATGCGTCCGCGAGACAAGGATAGCATCCAAAATAAGAAAGTAGCGGTACGCGATACACAGTGGCACCCAGCAACACAAAAAAATGTGTATGTGAACCCCGGAAAGCTACCAGAAAGGTAAGAATAGCGGTGTGCGATACACAGGGGCACCCAGAGTGGCGTAAAATGTGTACATGACTCAATGGTAGCCTCACAGAAATCAAAAGTAGATGCACGTCTGCGCAGAGGCAAATCCCCCACCAAAATAAGAAGTTTGTACAGTCCCTGAAGTGAACGGGTTGCGTGACACCCCAAAATATGCAGAAGTCCACTTGTCCATCTCCTTCCCTTCGCGCACACATTCAGAATTGATTATACACGTACTAATGTATCCCCAAATATGGCATGCTGAACGCCTGCGCACAGCGCATGTCACATAAGTTAACACAAGCCTTTCCTCAGATTTCACGTGTCCACTCTTTTCCCATTTTTTACGCGCAAAGTCCCTTCACTCTGTTTCTGGCTGCCTACATTGCGATACACAGGAGACCCATGCTCCTGCCTCTGTAACATTTTACCTGCCTCCTACTGCCCTGTGAGGCCTCCAACTTAGCCATCTGCTGCTGCCTGTACAGTGTGTGTGCCTGCTGCCCACCTGCACTGCGTATTGAGTGCCTACTGTCCAGCCATTGCCTATGCTCCTGTCTTTGGCCATGTGACCACCTCAGCTGCTTCATATCACTCCCACTGTGCCATTCCACCACCACCACTCCACAGCCCAGCTTCAGGACCACCTTGCCCACCCACACCTGCATCAGGGGTTGCCATGTCAGCACTATCATTCTCTAGCCAGTGTGGCATCCCTATGGCAGCGAGGCAGAGTTACTCTGCTTTGAAGCCTTGTCAATGTGCCATGTACAACATGCGCATGGATTTGCATTCACTTGTCACATGTGTATGGGGGGCTGATTAAGGCCTGGAAGGGTGTGTGAGCAGATGCTCCACTCATGGATGGACCTCCGGTGCTTCCAGTTGGTCGTATTTGCGGTGTACATGTTGGTGTTGCACCTGATGGTGCTGTCAGACCACAGAAGTTCAGGTGAGCTGCAGACATGCACTGCACTGGTATTGTGAGAGACTGTCAGGGGCCTGCCTGTGGGGGTATCACAGGTGAGGGGGCTGGTGGGTGGTGTTCAGTCTGAAGGTGGCTGCCTGGGTGGGTGTCACAGGTGGGGGTGTCCAGTCTGGAGGGGGATACCTGGGGGGTGTCACAGGTGAGGGGGGCTGGGTGGTCATTTCCAGTCTGGAGGGGGCTGCCTGTGGGGGATGTTCATTCTGGAGGGGGCTGCCTGCGGGGGGTGTCCAATCTGGAGTGGGCTGCCTGTGGGGGTCTCCAGTCTGGACTGGGTTGAGTGGGGGGGGTGTCACAGTTGAGGGAGGCTGGGAGGTGATGCCCAGTCTGGAAGGGGCTGCCTGTGGGGGGGGATCCAGTCGCGAGGCGTGAGGGGAATGCCTGGGGGGGTATCACAGGTGAGGGTACCTGGGGGGTGTTGTCCATTCTGGAGGGGGCTAACTAGGGGTGTGTCATAGGTGAGGGGGGCTGGTTGGTGATGTCCAGTCAGGAGTGGGCTGTCTGGGGGGTGTCACAGGTGAGGAGGCCTTGGGGTGTTGCCCAGTCTGGAGGGTCCTGTCTGTAGGAGGTGTCCAGTCTAGACTGGGCTGCCTGGGGGGTGTCTCAGGTCAGGCGGTCTGGGAGGTGGTGCCCAGTCTAGAGGGGGCTGGCTGTGGGGAGGTCCAGTCTGGATGGGGCTGCCTGAGGGGGTGTCACAGATGAGGGGACCTGGAGGGTGTTATCCAGTCTGGAGGGGGCTGCCGGGGGTGTGTCACAGGTGAGGGGGGCTGGTGGGTGGTGCCCAGACTGGAGCTTGCTGCCTGTGGGGGTTGTCCAGTCTGGAGGGGGCAGCCTGTGAGGGGTGTCCAGTCTGGAGTGGGCGGCCCAGGGGTTGTCACAGGTGAGTTGGGCTGGGCGTGGTGTCCAGTTTGGAGGGGGCTGCTTGTGGGGGTGTCCAGTCTGCAGGGGGCTGCCTGGGTGGTGTCACAGGTGAGGGGGTATTGGGGGTGGTGCCCAGTCTAGAGGGTGCTGCCTGTGGGAGGTGTCAAGTCTGGAGCGGGATACTTGTGGGGGGGTGTCCAGTCTGGAGTAGACTGCTTGTGGGGGGTGTCCAGTCTGGAGTGGGCTGCTGGTGGGGGGTGTCCAGTCTGGAGGGCCCTGCCTGTGGGAGGTGTCCAGTCTAGACTGGGCTGCCTGGGGGGTGTCTCAGGTCAGGCGGTCTGGGAGGTGGTGCCCAGTCTAGAGGGGGCTGCCTGTGGGGAGGTCCAGTCTGGATGGGGCTGCCTGCGGGGATGTCACAGATGAGGGGACCTGGAGGGTGTTATCCAGTCTGAAGGGGGCTGCCTGGGGGTGTGTCACAGGTGAGGGGGGCTGGTGGGTGGTGTCCAGTCTGGAGTGGGCGTCCCAGGGGTTGTCACAGGTGAGGGGTGCTGGGCGTGGTGTCCAGTTTGAAAGGGGCTGCTTGTGGGGGTGTCCAGTCTGGAGGGGGCTGCCTGGGGGGGGTGTCACAGTTGAGGGAGGCTGGGAGGTGATGCCCAGTCTGGAAGGGGCTGCCTGTGGGGGGGTCCAGTCACGAGGCGCGAGGGGGATGCCTGGGGGGGTATCACAGGTGAGGGTACCTGGGGGGTGTTGTCCATTCTGGAGGGGGCTAACTAGGGGTGTGTCACAGGTGAGGGGGGCTGGTTGGTGATGTCCAGTCAGGAGTGTGCTGTCTGGGGGGTGTCACAGGTGAGGAGGCCTTGGGGTGGTGCCCGGTCTGGAGGGTCCTGCCTGTGGGAGGTGTCCAGTCTAGACTGGGCTGCCTGGGGGGTGTCTCAGGTCAGGCAGTCTGGGAGGTGGTGCCCAGTCTAGAGGGGGCTGGCTGTGGGGAGGTCCAGTCTGGATGGGGCTGCCTGAGGGGGTGTCACAGATGAGGGAACCTGGAGAGTGTTATCCAGTCTGGAGGGGGCTGCCGGGGGTGTGTCACAGGTGAGGGGGGCTGGTGGGTGGTGCCCAGTCTGGAGTGGGCGGCCCAGGGGTTGTCACAGGTGAGGGGTGCTGGGCGTGGTGTCCAGTTTGGAGGGGGCTGCTTGTGGGGGTGTCCAGTCTGGAGGGGGCTGCCTGGGTGGTATCACAGGTGAGGGGGGCTTGGGGGTGGTGCCCAGTCTAGAGGGTGCTGCCTGTGGAGGGTGTCCAGTCTGGAAGGGGCTGCCTGGGAGGTGTCACAGGTGAGGGAGGCTGAGGGGAGGTGCCCAGCCTGGTGGGGGCTTCTTGCGGGGGGTGTCCAGTCTGGAGTGGACTGCCTGTGGGGGGTGTCCAGTCTGGAATCGGCTGCTTGGGGGGGTCCAGTCTGAAGTGAGCTGCCTGTTGGGGGTATCACAGGTGAGGGGGGGCTTGTGGGTGTTGTCCAGTCTGGAGTGGGCTGACTGGGGGTGGTGTCACAGGTGAGGAGGGCTGGTGGGTGGTGTCCAGTCTGGAGGGGGATGTCTGGGAGGTATCAGAGGGGGGGGGCAGTGCCCAGTCTGGAGGGGGCTGCCTGTCGTGGGTTTCCAGTCTGGAGTGGGATGGCTGCGGGGTGTCCAGTCTGGAGTGGGCTGCCTGGGGTGGTGTCCAGTCTGGAGTGGGCTGCCTGGGGGGTGTCACAGGTGAGGGGGGCTGGGGGTTCATTCCCAGTCTTGAGGGGCCTGCCTGTGGGGGCTGTTCAGTCTGGTGGCAGCTGCTTGGGGGGGTGTAACAGGTGCGGGGAGCTGGGGGAGTGCTGCCCAGTCTAGAGGGGGCTGTCTGTGGGGGGGTCCAGTTTGGAGGGGGCTGCCTGTGGGGGTGTCCAGTCTGGAGTGGGCTGCCTGTGGGGGTGTCACAGGTTTAGGGGGCCTTGGGAGTGGTGCCCAGTCTGGAGGGGACTGCCTGTGGGGGTGCCCAGTCTGGAGTGGGCTACTTGTGGGGGGGGTGTCCAGTCTGGAGTGGACTGCCTGTGGGGGGTGTCCAGTCTGGAGTGGGCAGCGGGTGGGGGGTGTCCAGTCTGGAGGGAGCTGCCTGTGGGGGGTGCCCAGCTTGAGTGGGCTGCTTGGGGGGATGCAGTGTCACAAGTGACGGGGGTTGGGGGATGGTGCCCAGTCTTGAGGGGCTTGTCTGTGGGGGTGTCACAGGTGAGGGGGGCTGGTGGGTGGTGCCCAGTCTGGAGGGGCCTGCCTGTGGGGGGTGTCCAGTCTGGTGGGGGCTGCCTGGAGGGGTGTCACAGGTGAAGGGGGCTCGGGGAGTGGTACCAAGTCTGGAGGGGGCTGCCTGTGGGGGGTGTCCAGTCTGGAGGGGGCTGCCTGTAGGAGGTGTCCAGTCTGGAGTGGGCTGCCTGGGGCTGTCACAGGTGAGCGGGCTGGGGGGTGGTGCCCAGTCTGGCTGGGGCTGCTGGTGGGGGGTATCCAGTCTGGAGGGAGCTGTCTGTGGGGGGGGTGTCCAGCTTGGAGTGGAATGCCTGGGGGGAGGCGGTGTCACAGGTGAGTGGGGCTGGGGGTGGTGGCCAGTCTGGAGGGGCCTGCCTGTGGGGCGTGTCCAGTCTGGAGTGGGATACCTGGGGGGGAGTGTCACAGATGAAGGGGCTGGAGGGGCCTGCCTGTGGGGGGTGTCCAGTCTGGAGTGGGCTGCCTGGGTGGTGTCACAGGTGAAGGGGGTTAAGGGGCGGTGTCCAGTCTGTAGTTTGCAGTCTGTGCTTGCGAGGGATGGGCCGCGTTTTCACTGGGGTGTAGCTTGGGCTTGCGAGGGAGGACCTGCGTTTTTGCTGGGGTGCAGTCTGGGCTTGCGAGGGACGACCCACGTTTTCGCTGGGGTGCTGCCTGGGCTTGCGAGGTGAGGTGTGCACGATTTTGCTGGGGTGCAGTCTGGGACTGCGAGCGAGGACCTGCGTTTTTGCTGGGATGCAGTCTGGGTTTGCGTGGGTGGACCCTGTCTTGCTGGACGGTTAGTATGCGTTTTTAAATCCATGAATTTGTGTGGCGAGCAAAAAAATGTCAGCGCCACCGCTGGCGCAGGGTTCTTCTCGGCACGCAGACATTGCGCCATTTCTTAGCCTCATTCCATGAATCTGGCCCATAGGGTCAGATTCTCAAATAGTAGCCCAAATGAAAGGAGCACAAAGAATGTGCTTGATTCATTTGCGCTACTTCCTCAAATGCTCGGGTCACTTTATTCTTAGTCTAGGGCCAGATTCTCAAAGAGTTGCAGAAATGAAAGGAGCGCAGAGAATGCGCTTTGATTCATTTGCACTACTTTCTGATATGCTCAGGTCACCTTATTCTTAGTCTAGGGCCAGATTCTCAAAGAGTAGCAGAAATGAAAGGAGCGCAGAGAATGCGCTTTGATTCATTTGAACTACTTTCTGCTATGCTCGGGTCACCTTATTCTTAGTCTAGGGCCAGATTCTCAAAGAGTAGCAGAAATGAAAGGAGCGCAGAGAATGCGCTTTGATTCATTTGCACTACTTTCTGATATGCTCAGGTCACCTTATTCTAAGTCTAGGGACAGATTCTCAAAGAGTTGCACAAATAAAAGGAGTGCAGAGAGTGCAGGTCATCTTATTCTTAAAGGTGGCCTGAGCATTTCAGGAGGAGCTGGAAAGGCGCGTGTCAGTGAAATGCTTGAAAAAAATGCATTTCCATCCCTGTTTGGAGGATGGAAATGCAAAAATATTTTGACAGGGCCGTGACCCTATCATTATTTGCACCTCATCCTGTGGCTATTTCAAAAGGTGCTGGGGGATGCATATTTAAAAGCAAATCCCATCCGGGAAGTGCACGGAAGTGCCGTGCTGTTGTGCTGGTGAATCTGGGCTCTTGTAAATGCTGCCTTGAAGTAACGTTTTCATCCGTGGATTGCGAGTTGTATGCGCAAGAGGAAGCACACTTCCTACTCTTCACGGCGTAACATTTAAGGATCGAACTGTGAACTGTGGACTACCATTCCAAGTAATTACGTTTATTGGACCCTTTGCTGCCTGTTTGTTTGGACCCTTGCTCTTTGCTCTGTTTTTCTCTTCTGAAGGAACGTAGAAGAGAACGTTACTTACGCTGCTTCTTTTTTTTTCTTTCTCTCATTTCTCAGCAACACCTTGCGACTACTGGCCCCGCCCCCCCTCGCTCACAGGCACGCTACATTACCCGTGTGCGTGCGCATCTGCGCACGCATCCTGGAAGTGCACGGAAGTGCCGTGCTGTTGTGCTGGTGAATCTGGGCTCTTGTAAATGCTGCCTTGAAGTAACGTTTTCATCCGTGGATTGCGAGTTGTATGCGCAAGAGGAAGCACACTTCCTACTCTTCACGGCGTAACTTTTAAGGATCGAACTGTGGACTACCATTCCAAGTAATTACGTTTCTTGGACCCTTTGCTGCCTGTTTGTTTGGACCCTTGCTCTTTGCTCTGTTTCTCTCTTCTGAAGGAACGTAGAAGAGAACGTTACTTACGCTGCTTCTTTTTTTTTCTTTCTCTCATTTCTCAGCAACACCTTGCGACTACTGGACCCGCGCCCCCTCGCTCACAGGCACGCTACATTATCCACGTGCGTGCGCATCCGCGCGCGCATCCGGGAAGTGCACGGAAGTGCCGTGCTGTTGTGCTGTTTGGCTGGTGAGCGGGTGGAGGGTGGAGGGATGTAATTTAGACTAAAGCTTTGCATCTATCATTGGAAGAATAGGATCCGCCTTGAATTGTGAATTTATTACTGTTGTACCTTTTCTGTGGGGCAATTTGTTTTTTGTTGTGGGGTAGGTGAAATGGTTACCCGCTTGCGTAGCGGGCATATTGAAACTTTATCCTCCACCAAAGTGTCCGAGATCAAAAGTCAAAGGGATGACACAGATAATTGATAATATCGCACAGCTTGTTCAATCAATCAAGAGATCAAAGGTCCCAATTTACAAATCTGAAATTATGCCCATATTAAAGGGCAAAGGAACTAATACCCAAATCAACATTAGAAAAATCTTTCTAAGTATGCTTGAGGTTGACGACAGCACCACTCTTGGTGCGATACAAGAGCTACCAGCAGGTTCTTCGTCTGATGTGTCGATCTTGGCTCCTGTTGTCCTCAATGAGTTAGAGAAGAGAATTTTACTTTCGGCTTTGCCATCAACCCCTGTCACTGCTAGAATAGGCTGTAAGAACAGAGTTCACTTACGTCTTGAACCCCTAAACGCACCAACGATATCTACGCAGGAAGTTGAATATCACGCTAACACGACTGTCCTAACTAAAGAAGGCAAAGAAAATAAAATTTCGGCGGGTACAGAGTTGAACTTAGCTTCTTCTCCTGAGCCTCATAAATACATTCAATTCATTTCCCCAGTTTCGAACCATGCTACATCTTCCCACATTGAAATACAGCCTGACGGCCAACCTATTTCTGCTGATATTGGGCAAGGCATGCATCAAGGAGCTAACTTAAACACTCTATCAGAGGATTTACAGCTCTTTGAAACCTCATTTCCAGTAATTTGACGCATATTAAATTTACTAGATCGCGGTCATGATTATACACATTACGAGCTTCGCGACATAAAAACGACACAATCAGCAATTTTAGCTAAATTGAATAAACTTGAGGGATTTATCTTTGCTGAGAACTATAAAAAAACAAGGAGGATGTATCTCCCCAGTTTCGGCTACGAACACTTGCCTTTCAAGAGCTACTCAAACCGAATCAGCAACCACACTAACTGACTCGGTGAACAGTTCTGTTCGTCAACCTCAAGTATGTGAATTCCCTCAATCATATGCACAAGTGCCTAATGCACCTAAGCCAAATAATTCAATTCAAATTCCTACATTTTCTCAACTCTGTCAGACTGTGGCTACTCACGCAGAAAAGATCGACCAACTGCTATTTTTTAATCAAACTAATGAGGGACCTTCAAACTTACCAACTATACCCTATGATAATGCTATCAATGACCCCAATCTCTCACAACCCGATAGTCCTTCAGCATTGATTGCACTCTTTGACCAGCCCTTTCTGATTGAAATCCAAAGAGCTGATGCCCAAGTGTGTGAGGAGGAGAATGTGGCTATTACTCCTCACACTCAGTTTGCCTCACGCAAAGAAAAAAGACGATTCATACGTGCTATGAACAGACTTAAAACTCGTAAGGCTGCTGAAGCTCAAAAAATTAAAAATCAAGAAAAAACAAAAAAACAAATAAAGGTTAAGTTCTCTGCGGTGGTCGACAATACGAATAGAACGTTAAACGATATGCAGTATATCGCAGGTGAGGGCCTGGAATTTACTCCTAAATGCACACCCCATATTGACCTAGGAATTGACATAGAGGAATTAACTAATGAAAGTAAAATTGCATTACAAGCTCAACCTAGCATGACTAGAACTGGGGAAAAAAATTTGACTTCAGCAGCATCTTGCTCAATAACTAATGATGAACGGGCTACAGTCGTATTACCATCTACGAGCACTCATCAAACCCTTTTATCGACTTTCTATAAACTTATTTTCGAATAAAAAAACTAATCTAAGTCCAAAACACTTGAGTTCCAGTCCTGGAGACGGTGTAAACCGTCTCGAGAACAAAATTCCTGATAAAATCACTTTACCAGCGAATCTTCAGGAATGTGAAATGGAATGCTTCAGTAATCAAAACTCCCATTCAATTCAAGAAAGTATAACCAGAGAATCTTCAAATGAGAAAAACAATGTAGTCTCTCCTCACCAATTTAACAAGAATCCGACTCTTGAGATCTGCCTAAAATCGGACAACAAGATGGGTGCGGAATGAAAGAATGATGGAAATAATTTGTGCACTAAAGACGACTTGTCTGAAAACACACAGCTCTCTTCGATCCTAGGATGGATCAGTTCTCCTGAAATAAATGGTGAAAAGAGCTTAAACAGATCTTTTATGCTTCACACATTTCAGAAAATTCCTGCACTTAGAACCTTAGCTTCTAATGACATCATGTGGATTACTCTTCCATCTATTAATAATTACAGAATGGTGTTTCAAGTGCAATCAACAATCATTGCAGAATTAATTTGGGCTCATAAAAGGGAACTAAAAATGTTAGGACTGGCTGTGTATTTCCTAGTCTCCATTGACGAAGCTAAGGTATTCAACGAGACTCCTCTTGTATTAATCCGAACTCCTGAAGCGGTGTCATCTAGCACCACAACCTTGATAAACCTAGAAGCTTCTGTAATAGCACAACTGGCAGCCATTTCCAAAACTACAAAAGATTGGTCCTGGGTGACAGTGATGTTAAACGTTAGGGCAGAACAAAAAACATCGCCCTCATAGTAGCTATACTGGCCTCAAGGTGATGTCGTGGAACTCATGCGTTAGCAGGAATCTATTAACTTGGGCGAACAGAGTCCCATGCCCGCTGGACTACGATATCATCTTATGCCAGGAAACTATGTCACACAGGCAAATTCAGCTCAATGGCTACTCCTTTTTTCAAATAGAAGCTAAACTTGGGGTAAAAGGGAGACCGTCAGGGGTGATTGCAGTCTTTATAAGTAATCGACTTCAATTCTCTACAATTATGCAACAGAAAACGCAGGGTTTTGTAGCTGTGCTTATGGAGATGGTAACAGGTAATTGTGATATTGTTTTGTTAATATCAATATACTTTAATCCTCTTCAGATGTCGATAGACACTCTATTGGAAAATCTCCAGAGGTTATTTTGTGTGATATTTCCCAAGTATCCTGAATGCAAAGTTATCTTAGGGGGGGATCTCAATGCGGATTGTATGAGGTACATCGATCCACTTGAGAATCCACACAGGAAGCATCACTTATCTCCTGTGATCATGAGAGGGGTATTAATCCACAATGTTTTGTGCCAATGGGATATTGTACTAATTCCATTTAAGCAGCAATACTGTGGTTATACCTGGAAGCAAAATCTTATGACTTCTTGTATTGACTATTTTGCAATGACGAAGGAACTAGCAATGCTATCTGGTGAAGTTGTATGCACAACTTTGGAGCTTAGCGATCATGTACTATTACATTTACTAATTCAAATATCTACTCCTACGCTGCAAAATGATCCCGCCCATATATTTATTGAAGGAGATCGGCCTGGGGCCTCCTTGAGGTGGAATCCTCTGATCTGTAACAAACTAAATAAGAGGATTGCAATGCGGTTTGATGACTTGGTAAAATCGTGCTTTTCTACTTGCACTAATTCTTTGACCTCTTGTGAAATCACGCAAATCATCAACGCTGCAATTATCGACTTAGTCCACATCTACAAGTCTCCTTATAAACAAAGTGAGAATTTGAGAAATGCATCCACTAATACTATTAGAATGTTGGTTAAAAAAAAGAATGCTGATCTCAGGCTCTTAAAAAGTTGTCAACTTGGAGAATCAGAATACCAAAGTCAGAAATTTCTTTTTTTAAACAAATGTCATAATAGCATTAAGAGTCAAAGAACGTAGCTACACAATCATACTAATCAAGAAATGATTAAGAGCTTATGTCGAAATGATAGACCATCAATCTGGGCACTTCTTAGAGGTGACGATGACGTTGTGAGATGCAATCAATCCTCTAACATCTCTGAGGAGGTTTGGACTGTATATTTCAAAACCAAGTTTGCGCTTCCGACAAGATTTGTGAACCACAACCACAGGTACTACAATTACGATCTGAAAGGATTCCATGGATGGTCATTGGAGGATATAATATGGGGAATTAAAAAACTAAAAAACTAAACTCGAAAGCTCCTGGCCATGACTGTATTCCGCCCTGTGTTCTAAAATCTAATTCTGAATTGTGGGGGCCTTTGCTGAGAATTCAATTCAACGAGATCTGTGCAACAACTTTTGTGCCCAGCTCATGGCTGAAATCAATTATAGTGCCTATTTACAAAAAAGGCCCAAAAAATGAACCCAATAGCTTTCGACCTATTGCTCTTATCGACTCAGGGGCGAAAGTATTTGCCATTTTATTGCTTCAAGAACTCAAAGTATATATACAGAAAAACGCCATCTTATCAAAATTTCAAATTGGTTTTCGTGCCGGTATGGGCACTGCTTTAAATGCAACTGTCTTAGCTCATTTGCTTAGGCAAACTAAATTATCCAACTCGGCTACTTTATATATGGCATCGGTTGACCTTTCTGCCGCCTTTGATTGTGTGGTGCGTTCTATTTTGTGGGGAAAGCTCGAGACGATGGGTATTCCTAAGTATATTATTTCATTGATTGCAAAATTACATCAAGATACATCGTATATGGTACGAGTAGACAGCACTGATGCCACCACGCAACCAATTCCCACGGAGGTCGGGGTTAAACAGGGCTGCAACTTGGCGGCGACCCTGCTTAATCTCTACCTCTGTGACATCGAACATATTTGGAAAAGCGAAATCTGCTATCCCGCCAAGTTGGGGCATTTTAGGTTGCAATGGATGGCATTTGCTGACGATGTGCTGATATTCGATCAAACGCCATTTGGGCTTCAGAATAAATTGCACATTTTCTCAGAATACCTATATAAACATAATCTTCAATGTAATGCAAACAAATCAAACATACTAATATTCAAAAATCTGAAAAGAAAGAAGTATTCTGTTAAATGGTCAATTGACAGTCATGAAATTAACATCGCTTCGAACTTGAAATACTTGGGTTATGATGTTTCAGACTCTAATTCAAAAATACTATGGAGGAAAAATTTAAACTCACAGATTCCGGTACTGGGATCCCAGATGAGGATAGTGTATGCTAAATACTGCAAATTCCCTATGGGACCACTGTTTGAGTTTTACCTCCTAAAAGTTGAGGCTATCCTGTTGTATGGGCTAGACTTATGTTTGGTGGATATTGAGGATATCCTCGATCAGATTCAGGGCCTTTTATGGAAGACTACGTTGAGAATTTCCAACTCTCTTCCAAATTGTATACTAAGACAAGAGCTTGGTTTAACTGCCCTATCCACTAGATTCCAGTGGAGACAGCTATCTAACCTTGCCAAGATGTTATATCCACCAGTAAATTCATTATACGAGGATTTTGGTATAATGCTTCGTACAGGAAATCCAGCATCGGTTGGAATGTTCCTTCGGCGCATGACTAAAATTCTCGAACTGCTTGCCTTAAAACCCACTGATCTCGAATTTCGTTATTCATATGTTAAAAAGCGCTTATTCGAATACGATTGGGCAAAAACGTTGAATGAAATGGCTACAAAAAAATCGTACTTGGAAGCTACTGTTTTTGCTGCAACTAGGACTCCACGAAGAACTTATTTGATGAAATTTCCATCTAGTAAATTACGCAATTTATATCTAAGATTCAAGTTGAACCAATTACATACCTTAGACAAAACTGCAGTATGGAATAAGATTGGTGATAATGGTTGTTCAACTTTATGTCGATTCTGTGTTGATGGTACTACGACTGAAACACTCAAACACTTGATACTGGAATGCCATTTCTTTGAGGTATTGCGTTCCGACTCCTTCGGAACCCAATTCTTTGGAAACACCCTTAACTCCAGGGAATGGTGTTGGAAAACACTTATGTGGGGTGTTTCTCTCAAAAATAATTTGGCATTGACACAATTCTTGGTTAAATTGGAACAAGAACTAGATGCTAAACACTAGGTGAATCCCAAATACGATGTGATGACTCTGAACCTATGAATCTCAATTGTGCTATAACGAATTCACCTTGATTGTAAACAACGCATTATATATGAAATACAGCAAGAATTGATTTCTCTCGAGGGATGGAACGGTTTATAGATAATGTCTTGCATTGTTTTCTGTAGGAATATATAATCATGTCATATATTGCTAAGATTTTACTTGATATGAAATATTATCGAAATTTTTCTCTAATTGTAACAAAACACGATGTATATTTTTATGTTGTAACAGTTTGTTTATCAAACTAATATACAACTTTTATATATATAAAAAAAAAAAGCAAATCCCATTTGTGAATTTGGGATGCAATTTAAATGCCCAGAAATGCCCCCTTATTTGAGCAAATGCGCAAACAGAAGAAAAAAGGCATCTGAATGATTTCATCCAAGATGCGCTCGTTCAGATGCCATTCGTAATTGGGCTTCTATTTTTTTGGCGCATCTCCTCATTTGTGCCCAAAACGTTTTGAGAATCGTGTCCATATTCTTTGTTATCAAGAGAAAAATCCTGTAAAATTGTACAGATTATTTTTACTTTTCTGAGCCCTAATAAAATGGTCTGCGTGAATAAACAAGAAAAAGTAATTTGTTTCTCGGCTTGCTCATCGAAACAGCACTTTTTAAAATAGTTGTTTAATGTAATTGCACTGTGAAGAATACGGGCAATATTCATAGGCCAGATGGACACCTAAAAGGCAGCAAATGAAACATCTGCGGTTTTACTAATTGCAGTTTATTTACTTATTGTAAACATATGTTCCCAATTCTGGAAGCTAAGCAAATTCTGGAGGATGGATGAAAAAATTGGGAAAAAGACTTCATGACACCCAATAAAAGAAATAGCTTCTCATACACAGCCAAGCCGCTTGTTTTAAATGAAAGTGACCAACACTCGAAGTTCTACAAACAAGCACAAAATAGCAAGTTAAAATATTGGCCTTTATTTCGTATCCCATGGTAAAAAGTTGCTTAGAAAATGCTAGCTGAGCCAGGCTGTGTGTGGCCTTTCAGGTGCAGGTGCAGATAGCAGCTCTAATCACCGAATCATTAGCACCTATCCGAGAACTTGCACAAACAAAAGCACTTCATTGGTCCATTCCAGATGTGTAAAACCATATTAACAATACCAGTGGAAAAAGCTGTGCTCAGCAGGTTTTTCCAGCCAATAAATTGCACCTGTCTGACCTATGTCTACCCTTGAATCAAAACGTGTATAATGAGACCTCAACAGATCTCGGGCACATCACCCATGGCAAAGAACTATAGGACTGCAGTATGCTCTTTCAATCGTAACATTTCTGTTGTTATGCAATATTTAATAGATCATAGGATAACATTGAATGGCCTATGTAAAATACAAAATGCATTCTATTTATTTATGTATTTATTTTTGAATGTATACAAGCGCACAAAGCCCGTGGACATCTAGGCACTAGTTACAGTGAAAATGGAAGACAGAAGAATGGATTAAAGTTAGTTGAACAGGTGAGTCTGGAGTTGTTTCCTGAACAAGAGGAAGGAGGGTTTAGCACTTCTGTATGAAGATGCTTGCAGATGGTCCCCTGCTCCCAAGCATTGACTAGCAGACTCTCATGCTGTAACACCCTATCAAATTGCTTACCAACATACAATAGAGAAAACATAGGTATCAGTTGCTTGCAGTACAGGCACCCTGTCTCAGGAATACGGGCAACCTGCCCATCAAACAGGTTTCCAAGTGTTAACTTGATCATGGCACCCAGCAACTGAGTAATGTCAGGGTCTGGGTATGGGTTACCCCTCTTCTGCATACACACCATCTGCTCTGACCAAGTGGATACAGACTATCAACCACCCACGTTACCACCATTGTATGTGTATGCATGTGTAAGGGTTTATGTATGCAACCAAACAAGATATGAACATGTAAATAGTGTCAGGGTATGACCGCTTCTTGGCGCGCTTGGGTCCTACTGATATGTGATGGGGCGTGCTGCCTCACTAGTATGTTGAGGTTCAACCATTGCCTCATATGTTGCATACAGATAAAGGATTATACTAGTAAATCGCGCTTGCCCCCGAAAATTAACATCAAGTATTGATATGAACAACAGATAGGTCTGTACAATTGTTAGATATCCAAGAAGTTGAATTGATTATGATCCGAAAATATTCTGACTACAGATAAGACGTGTTTCGACACAAAGTCTTTCTCAAGGCTGTTATTCAAACATTGTTTTGACAATAGTACCAATGTGTATTGACATTTAAAGAAATTATAAATACATACCAGATTGATGGTTTGTGAACAGGCAGGCAAGAAGGAGATAAATCAAACAAAAACATAGGACAGGCAAATATTAAAAGCTGAAAATCGAAACATTCGACTAATTGTCATGCCCATTACTCCTTTTGACCACCTAGTTTACTACTGTAGGCGGCAGATAGCAGACAGTTAGCTTCTCTAGTGTGGAATAGGTGAAACACCCAATAGGTGAAACACCCAAAATCTGTGCTCATTAGAGTACCAATTGCTGGTATGGTAGTTCAGTTGGTGGTGCACACTTGGGTAAGTGATGATATTAGTAATTGGGCATTTCAATATGTGGTAAAATGTCATTGTGGGCATGATTGTTTATCTCGGGGATACCAAGGAGGAGTTCCCCATTGGGTGTATGGTGAGATGTGATAGAACTCACCATTTGTGGCATAGTGATCTTTCCTGTAGGTCAAATTAAATAAATACATTATTATCAGTCCTTCAGAACTCGGCTCTATCAGTCCTGAAACAATTAAGTAATCAAGAAAGCACTTCCCCATTGTGCTGTGGGTAATGCCTGACTGAGTGTCAGTAGTTGCTTAATCTGATATAATAGGTTCTTCTGTTATAGCTGCAAAGATTGCCAAAGGTCTAATTAAGACTTCTCAAATGGATATTATTTCTAAATGCTAAAAGCACGTTACCATGGGCTTACCTCACATGCTGGATTATTCAGGTAATGTCGCATCATTGTTATGGGTTGTTGCATCTTAATGTCCAATAAATAATCCTGCAAAAGGCAGGAGAGCCACATGATTAGTTTGGGTAATGTGATTGACTCTCGTCACAAAATATCATTACTAACAGGTCCAATATACTCTGCTATATTAGTATTATTGGACTTGGATTGGTCAATAAGAGAAACTATAATTGGTAAAATACACAGAAGTCGGTTTCCAAGCAACTAAAAAAACATTCTATGTCAAGACAGCAGGCGAGCATTATGTTTCAACTTCTATTTATTCCTCTCTTCAGCAGTTTCAACAAAATATAACTTTTTAGAAACGTGTTCAAAATCTTTGTTTTTTTGTCTCTTCAAAAAAACTACATTTCCCTTTTAAACTAGGCTCTATGTAGTCCATCTAAAACACTTTAAAATAAATAGTACTTCCTCTTTCCTTGCTCCACCTCTTCTTTTCCTGCTCTTCAGACAGATAAGTACCTTTTCTCCGTTTCTCTGTATGAGAGTGCGTTATGCCAAAAACATTGAATTAATATTGCAGAGAACACTATAATGGAAGCAGCGTTAGACTGAACATGATTTCTGTGAGTGTAGACATCACAGGAAAGAACGGACACAATAGGAGCAGAACGGAGGAGCTGCAGTCCTGTGTCGAATTACTGGCACAATCAGGGAATCAAGCCAGCCTCTGCACATTCAGCGCACCAGCCCCCTCCCTAGGAGGGGCTGCGCCTTGATAGCCACAGTAAAGGCAGGGCTCAACAATCATCTCCCACGGAGGGGCGAGGCCTAGCACGCAAAGGAGGAGGAGGAGCCACAACAGCGCTTGTCGGCAGAGCGCGACTATTCCCCCAGCGAGCAGTAAGCCGAAAAGTAATAAGCGATTTATGAACATAGTACAAACCAGCTCGCATCACAGGGAGAGGTTGCATACTTGATTAATACCATAAAAGTAAAATAAAAACACAGCGTAGACCGCGCCACAATTCCCTTCACAGAGAACAGGGAGAAATACGACAAGGGAGATCACAAGATCCTCACGGCAAGAGAGAGCAGACACAGGCACAAACTGTGCAGACAGGTGCTGGCCACAAAAACTACTAACACAGTGCAACAGTGGACGTTCCACACAACCTCCTCACAGGTAAAGGCACAAATACCCAGATATTTAAAGATGTCAGAATTGGAATGGAGCAAAGGAAAGCAGACAGAGGACCTAACTCACAGCTTCAGAGTATTACTGGGAAGCTCACTGGTGGAAGCAGTGGCCCAAGGGGTGAAGCCCCTACAAGACAGGCTGGCCACAATAGAAACATTCTTGAGCCAGAGACAGAAAAGCCTGAGAAAAGAGAGAGCACGCCCACTTTAGACCCGCAGAGTGGTCCACAGGGGTGTACTGAGACCCGGAAGAGGAAGGCCTCTTCTGACCCCCAGGTCACCGCTATGGGGCAGATAAAGAAGCCCAAGAGGCTATGGAAGCTTTCAACACGCTAAGAGACGCTTTTCTACGTAAGTCGGTGGTGCCAGGCCTCACAACCCCCAACCCAGGGGAAGACAATATGGTAAAAGAGGAAAGGGACTCTGAGGAACAGTCACCAGACACCCAACGCTCTTCTCAAGCAAAAGAAGAGTAAACAGAAGACGAGGAGCTGGAACCTCCAAGGGGTAAGAGGCTGAGAAATAAGAAACACATAGACGATTCTGAAGAGATCTCAGATATGCTCGAGCCAGAGAACATTATAAATCCCGTCTTCGGACTGGCAGCCATCCCCTTGGGTAACCAAGTACATGACAAAGATACTGTGAAAGGCGCTGGAGAAAGAAGCAAGACAGCGCATGAGGGCGGAATACATGAGGCCGGAGCTACCAGGCAAAGTAGGGGAAGCCCTAGAACTAGAGCTAGAGTTTTGTGGGGACATACACCTCCCTGGAGAAAGCGCAAGCCTCATTTAGGAAGATCTTTCCCAGTAGAAGGTTTGGCGGGACCAGTCGCTACCAAGGATTGGCGACCGGCCACTATCAGGGCACACGGAGGCCTCAAAACAACAGAACACATTATTGGGAAAATAAACAAGATACTTTCCTTCCCACTAGAGGCCGATTCCCGAGAGGACGGCGAGGAAAGGGAACAGGACAAAACCTCCCCAAGGGTGAGACAGAGGGCATGACGAAGCTCATGAGGCCAGTAGCAGCAGCGATCAGGGTGAAAGGGATCTGTATGATCACCTACCTGGTTGACATTCTGCTGCTGGTGGACAACATAGAGACCCTCCTATACCAGACAGAGAGGGTGACGCAACTGCTTTCATCACTGGGATTTCTAGTAAACAGGAAGGATTCCAACATCATGGCGAGGCAGAGGATACACTTCCTCGGGTTCATGGTGGACACCAGGTCAGCAACACTAGAACTACCAGCCAGGATAATAAAAGACATAAAGAGAGAAATAAGAGGATGCCTCACCAAGTAGTTAATATCCTTGAGAACGATCATGAAAATAGTGGGTCTGTTAGCATTGTCTATTCAAGACATATTTCCAGGGTCCTTACACTATCGGGCCCTCCAGAGACTGAAGATAAGACACCTTCAGCAGGGCCTAGCATACCATCAAGTAGTACCTTTAGACCACAAATACAAGGTAGAGCTGGAATGGTGGCTACAGAATATGGATGCATGGAATGGGAAGGTCATTTTCGGAGACCGACCCGACCTAGGGAAAGAATCAGATGTCAGCAGAGTAGGCTGGGGAGCCCGACACTAGAGACACTAGAAAATGGAGCAGAGAGGAGCAGAGAACCCCAAATGCATAGAAACTGCATGGAGCTATTAGCGGGATCTTTTGTGATCAAAGCTTTCACAAACAGCAAGGTGAACTCCTGTATTCTGTTGAAGATGGACAACATCTCAGCAGTCAGATATATCAATGACCTAGGAGGGACAAAGTCCAGGCTCCAAGCAGAACTAGCAAAGCACTTCTGGCATTAGTGCCTGCAGTCGGGAACATCAGTGATAGCAGAGTACCTGCCAGGGACTCTGAACACAGTAGTGGACTGGAACTCCAGCTATTTGGCAGATGCCAGTGACTGGAAGCTGGATGTGGGAGTGTTGCAACGATTAGAACAACTGTGGGGTCCAGTACAGACAGACCTTTTTGCATCCAGACTAAACGCACAGAAAAGCAGCTACTTCAGCTGGAGGTTAGATCCGACAGCGAGGGGAGCTGACACTTTTCCACAAGATTGGAGTGGAGAACTGCATTATGCTTTTTCTACGTTCTCGATGATCAGCAGAGTGCTAGCGAAGACGCTCAGGGAGCTTTGTCACCCCGAGTGGGATGGGTATGCCCAGACGTGGGTCACGTGCCTGCTGGGCTCAGAGATCCAATCTACTCCTCGCTGATGAGGCCCAAAAAGGCCGAAACATGTTTGGGGATGCTTGAGGTCTCGTGCAGAAGGGGTGTGATTTAGCAGTTCGGGCTGGACTGACCCTTTTGGGGTGGGACCAAGCCGGATTTGCATATGGTCTTTCCCCTTCTGTAATGGCTTGGCAGGCGAAGAACGATGGTCTGGAGGGTTGTCCAGAGCATCGCCAGTGTTTAAGATTAATTCTAAACCTTCCAGCCATCACCTCTTTGTTTTTGCATTCGTTTTTGTCCCTCTAAAATAGCCCTGTTGTCCTGGTATGCATGCTGCTTAAAAAAGAAAATGTTGTCATTAAGTTCCATCATTATTAAAACATAACATTAATTAACTGTATTTATTTCACTGGCCTAACACCTAGTCTCTTTATCCATAAGTTGGTAGCGTCTTGGGCCTCTGTGAGTATTTTTGGAATTTCACTTAAATCATTGTACATATTTTTGGCAGGCAGAGTGTACTAAGTAATCTGAAGCACTCTTGTCACTTCAACCCATAATCTTATTGTGTTAAAGATACCACCTTGTCCTGATATGTGTGTTGCTCAGATAAGCAACACTCTTTAATTCCTGCTGTTATTATGGCATTTGGGGTGCTTCATCCACCCAATGTTAATATACATTGTTATCCTTCCTTTACATCGATGCAAGGTCATAAGTAAGAGCTAATTCAATTGCGTATAAGTATAACAGCATTTGCTGGTGCATATTGTATGCAGCAAGAAAGCAGAATGGTACAGTAAGCCTGTGTTAACTCCTATGACTTGGTTATTACATTGGCAATGATATCCATTGTTTCAATTAGTAACATTTTATTCTGTGATGACAGTTTTGACTTGTGGACAAAAATTGAGTAACATAATCACATTCTCCTACATAATGGTGCTGTATGTTGTACTTATGGATGCCCCGCTCCCCCACATTGTTACAAGAATACATGCATTTCATGGTCTGAATTGAGGCCTTCCGTTGTGCTCACTAAGTTGCAAATACATTTAGATACCACTTGTCTCAATGTGAGTTTAGATCTCCCCCTCATTTCCCATATTTGGTTTTCATGAGTCCAATGAACTTGAGATTGCTTTGGTTGTGCATCTGGTGACGTTCTTGCCAGTGATGTGCCATTGGTGATCTGGGGTCTTAACTATTCAGGCTAGCAAAATGCTCCCTAATTCGGATCCTTAGCTGCCTAACAGGGGTGGCAATATACAATGTCTTACACACACTGATTATGGCATGTACAACAAGTGTGGTTTTGCAGTTGATGAAATCCTTGATGGTATTCCCTCAAACTTCTTTATAAATACATTTTTCGCAATCCATGTGTGCATACTTGCACATACTGTATGTCCCACATGTATGGAAGCATGTCTGAGTTCTCAGCCTATCATTGCCACTGCTTGTCTTACAGCAACTGGTAACAATAAATGAATGACATAATTTGCTCCTGATGGTTGGTGTTCTAGATCGGTATCCATACACAGGAGGTGCCAGTGTTTCTGCACTAGTTTGTAAAGTATATGTGCATCATTTGAATACTGTGTGGCGATGTAAATGTTATTTCTCTTATCCGAACTTCCCGTGGGGGTTGGTTGTATCATACTTGATCTGTACAAATTCTTAATCTTAACATGGGATTTCTTAACCACAGTCTACAAATTCCCCCTCGCCTGAAATCTCCCTGTGAGAAATTCACATTCTCTCTCAAAGTGTACATCTTCACTACAGTTTCCGCGTACCTGATAGAACTCCCCTGCATGTATATTGTTTACAGTGGCTTTTCTATGGCAACTGCTCGAATGAAGGGAAGAATTGACCTCAGAGCCCTTGCAAAATGTTGCTGTCTAGATTCTTCCGT
This sequence comes from Ambystoma mexicanum, assembly GCF_040938575.1. Lineage (NCBI taxonomy): Eukaryota > Metazoa > Chordata > Amphibia > Caudata > Ambystomatidae > Ambystoma > Ambystoma mexicanum. Next base: position 467,898,543 of record NC_090921.1, read on the forward strand.
TGGCAATCTAGATGTTTAAGTCAAGAAACTCTATACATTTATCATCACAATGCCTGTCAGTGTAAGCCCAAAAGCATTGTTTTTTTAATATAGTGTAAATTCCTCAAACACGCGTTGTGAACCATGCCATACTATAATGATATCATCAATGTATCTCCTCCAAATGAAAATATTATTGTTAAGAGCATGTGTGTGTGTTCATAGTGTGCCATAAAAAGATGGACCAGTAAGCGGGCAATCTTGGCCCCCATTGCAACTCCCTCTGTCTGCAAACAGTATGTTTCATCAAATTGAAAAACATTCATTAAACAGTTAATTAATGTTATGTTTTAATAATGATGGAACTTAATGACAACATTTTCTTAGAGATGTCAATTTAAGAAGCATGCACACCAGGATAAGGGGACTATTTTAGAGGAAATAAAAACTCAAGTAGAATTGACAAGAATGCTTCAGATCATTTAACACACATTGCTTGTAAATAACAGCATTAATGGCTCGGTCTCTAAAGGAGCTGCTAAATATAAACAAGATTTGCTACTCCGTTACTGTACAATAAACACTTATGTCAATATTGACACAAGCAACCTTGACATCACGCGCAATGTGCGTTTCACACGTATGTTTGGAGCATAAATAATTATTAAAAATGGCGCCCGCGTTTATCACACACACAGGTTGCCGGAGATGACTCCTAACAGGACACCCTATCCATAATCAGGTAAAGACCTCAACTAGCATACACAATGTTTTTTTAGTTTCTGGGAAACCGACTTCTGTGTATTTTACCAATTATAGTTTCTCTTATTGACCAATCCAAGTTCAGTAATACTAATATAGCAGAGTACATTGGACCTGTTAGTAATGATATTTTGTGACGAGAGTCAATCACATTACCTAATTTAATCATGTGGCTCTCCTGCCTTTTGCAGGATTATATATTGGAAATTAAGAAGCAACAACCCATAACAACAATGTCACATTAACTGAATAACCCAACATTTGAGGTAAGCCCTTGGTAACACACTCTTAGCATTTAGAAATAATATGCATATGAGAAGTCTTAATTAGACCTTTGGCAATCTTTGCAGCTATAACAGAAGAACCTATTAAATCAGATTAAGCAACTACTAACACTCAGTCAGGCATTACCCACAGCACAATGGGTAAGTGCTTTCTTGATTGCTTTATTGTTACAGGAGTGATAGAGCCGAGTTCTGAAAAGACTAATAACCATGTATTTATTTAATTTGACCTACAGCAAAGATCAGTTTGCCACAAATGGTGAGTTCTATCACATCTCACAATACACCCAATGCGGAACTCCTCCTTGGTATCACTGAGATAAAAAATTATGCTCAGAATGAAATTTTACAACATGTTATAATACCCTATTACTAATATCATCACTTACCTAAAAGATATTATTTGGCACAATGCATGTGTGCACCACCAACTGAACTACCATACCAGCAATTGGTACTCTAATGAGCAGGAATTGTGGGTGTTTCACCTATTAAACACTAGACAAGCTAACTGTCTGCTATCAGCTGCCTACAGTACTACACTAGGTGGTCAAAAGGAGTAATGGGCATGACAATTAGTCAAATGTTGCCAATTTTCAGCTTTTAATATTTGCCTGTCCAATGTTTTTGTTTGATTTATCTCCTTCTCGCCTGCCTGCTCACAGACCATTAATCTGCTCTGTATTTACAATTTCTTTAAATGTCAATACACATTGGTACTATAGTCAAAAGAATGCTTGAATAACAGCCTTGAAAAAGAACTTGTGTCAAAACACGTGTTTGCTGTAATCAGATTTTTGGATCATAATAAATCCAGCTTCTTGGATAAAAAAATTGTACAGACCAATCTGTTGTTCATATCACTATTTGATGTTAATTTTCGGGGGCAAGCGCGATTTACTAGTATAATCAGTTAAAAAGATATAAACATGTGGCTCTGTTCCACTGACTTTGATAAAGAAGCTTTGTGCCCTGGGATCATATTTGACTCCTCGCTCTCCTTCTCTCCACACATCACAGAGCTTGCCAAGAAGTCCAATGTTCAGCTTCATCTCCTCAGTGGCATTCTACCTTTCCTCACCTTCCCCCAGAAGCTCAATGTCTCCGGAGACCTGGTTCTCTCCAGGCTTCACTACTGCAATAGCCTCTTCCTCAACCTTCCCCTTTCCTCCCTTTGCCCCCTCCAACTAATTCAGAATAGGACTGTGAAATCTATCCTTGGCCTCAAGCCCAGGGACCACATCTCTCCAGTCCTAAAATCTCTGCACTGGCTCCCAGGGACTGCAAGGATCAAATTCAAGACCCTCTGCATCTTCCACAAGGCTATCTGGTGTCTGGGACCTCTCTACATCCTGCTTTATCTCCCACAATACCTCCCAGCCAGAGTCCTTCGGTCTTCTAGCACCAACTCTCTGCAGGTGAAAAGCTTCTCCAAGCAGAGAGTGGGAGGTAGATCGCTTTCCTCGACTGGCACCTCCCTCTGTAACAGCCTCCCTATCCCCCTCAGACTTGAACCGGATATTCGTAAGTTCCGGAAACCTCTCAAGACCTTTCCTTTCTCCTCTTCCTTCCCTCTCCCATGCTAAACTCTCCATCTGCTGCTGCAACTGCAGCCTACTCCCTTCAGAGTCTTACAAGGGCCAGACAACCCCCCCCAACACCCCACCCCCCCTAGCATCCTTTGTCAGCACTTGCCCTCGGGCTCCCTTTCCCGGACTATCCCAATTTAGTCCTCATGTCCACTGCACTCCTCTGCCCCACCTGCCCTCTTTCCCCTAGCACTTGCCGCCTTGGCCCGACCAGCACTTGCCCACCCCCACCCATGAGGGCACCCCACCTCTGCATTTCTGCCTCTACCCCGTCCCCTTTGCACTTATCACCTTGTCATGCACTTGCACAGTAGGATTGTCACAAGACCAATATAACCGTCTCTTTGTTGTTCTATTCTATTCTTATGATTTCCCATGCCCCCCGCCCCTCTTGTCTTGTGGCGCCTGGAAAGACCTATGTATAGGCGCCATACAAATATCAAATAAATGAATAAATGTAATTTTGCTATATGCTTATGGGTTACAGATATTAGTAGGAAAGTGGATGTGAGAGCTGAAGGCAGTGTCATGCTGAGTCTTGGCATAGACTGAAAGTGACAAGGACACACTGCAGAAGGGGAACTCAGGGAGGGAATGGCAGTGCAAGGAATGAGGGTGCAGAGCAGTATGTGCGCCGGGGGATGTGCATAGCTGCATACGAGAGAATCCATGTCAAGGAAGATAGGATGCACGTGCAGAAGCTTGGGGCGTTACGATAGACACCCTTTTTTGCGTGCTCAAGGAGTATGTGCCGTTTATTTGTCCTCTGGAAATAAGTACTGTATGCTCTGTACTTAAGTAACTTTTGTTCCATGTCTGCTTGTTGCCTGTCTTCCAGTGTCCTACACTTTGTACATATGTACATAATGCTAAACATGTACTTCATGTGTAGTTTAGAGCAGTCAAAAGTACATGCTCAACAGGAAGACAGTGACTATGGCACTATTTCTCACGCCTATAGAATAAATACTTGCTTTGTGCTATTGATACATCTTTGAGGAGAAGGTCCTGCTTTTCTGGATGTTGCTGTTCGAAAATGTCTTTTACAGTTTGCAACTTTTGCTGATTGATGGAATGCGGGAATGCTTTCGAGACTTTGATAAATGATATCCACATAATAACATGGATACTGGGATCTATTTCACAGCCTGACCTCTCCTCCATAGGGGGTTAGTTGGAAAAATGTTTAGTATCATTATCCAATGCCTCAAAGTTGAGGGTGAATTCCAAGTAGAATTCAGTAGTGGGAGCATGTATCAAAGGAAGACTAAGGTCAGCTTTGAAATTTTTAATAAACCTCTAAATGAATATCCAAGCAAACTTGCCTAAGAAAGAAACATGTCAGGTTTAAGAAGACACTGAGACACAAGTCGCAAGATACAGAGAAAATAATGTAAAAAGCTTTTTTTTTATGTTTCTGTGGCACCTAGTCCTTAGGTCCCACTTGTGCCTTAAGTAATCAAAAGTTTGGATTTGTACTAGATTGGGTACAGAATGGAAATAAGCATTACGTCAGTACACAATTGATATCGAAGTGTACACTCGTATGTCTCTGTACTGGAAATGTATACAAAGAAGTAATGAATGAGGAGTGTGATGGACAAAGTGCAATTGAATGTCCGGAAGATTCTGCTGCGTGACCATGTCTAACTGGGAGATAGTAAAAAGACCAAGATGTTTTGTTTTACGGTATCATCCAGCATTTCCATTTAGGGAAAGAGTTAATGTTAATGTTAAAGGTATTTGTACTGCGCACCGTCACTACCAAAGTGGTCTCCACGCGCTCTGGCAGATCTGAGAAAGGAGAGTGTGGAAAAAAGGGTTTTGGTGGAGGGTTAGTAGGGTGTAGTTGAGAATAGGAAAGTGAAATTTGTGATGTGTTGGCAGCTTCAGTTCGGTTCATACCGTTCGTTGAGCTTAAGTGCGGTTAACGGGTCTGTGCGAACTCCCATGTGCTGTTGTGTCTGGTTATGTGTTGTTAGTCTGATGTTGCAATGTGGTGAAGTGCGTATGGATTGCTGTGCAGAGAGGTGGTTGTCTGGTTTTCTGTGTGAGAGTTGTATGAGGAAAGTTGAGACTTTGGTTAGCAGGTTTTTTATTTTTGTTATATTTATTTATTGATGTATTTATTCTTTTATCTGCCTCTGTCCCTCTCCTACCTCTTTGTCTTTGCTTTTCTGCGCTCCCTCATCCTGGGTCGGTGATGTTTAGGTTAGACGACTACATTCCCTCCCTACCCGTCCCGTGTGGTGATCTTACTTACCTAGGTTTCTTCTATGGATTAGCTTAGTGGGGCATGGGTGGTGTGGGGGCGTCCCCTCCGTATTATGCTTCTGTGAGGATTTGATTTAGGGGTTATGATTTTCTCCCTCATAAACTTGCTTCCCGATGGGCCTCTATTTCCTAGTCGTTTCCTATTGTTTCTGGAGCAAAGAGCCATGTTTTGAGTCGTTTTCTGATATCCAGGTGATCCTTTGTGTTCCTAATGTTTTTTGGTAGGTGATTCCAGGATTTTGCTTCCCGCTGAGAGAATGACGTTCCTCCAAATGTTCTTTTATTGTATGGTTTTGTTTCTAAGCTAATGTTGTTGCGTGATCTGAGTGGTCTTGTCAGATAGTAGACGGTTATCTTCTCCTTTAGGAACTCTGCTTCTTGGCCATGGATTGCCCTGTGTGTTATGCACATAGTTTTGAACCATATTTGCTCTTTTATTGGCAGCCATTGTAGCAGTTTCAGTGCAGGGGTCATGTGTTCTCTTCACTGTAGTTTGAGCAGCAGTCTGGCCGCAATGTTTTGGATGCGCTGGAGTTTTTTTAATAGTAGTTCTGGCATTCCTAGATATAGGCTGTTGACGTAGTCTATTCTAGACTTGATGAGTGCGATGATGGTGAGTATTCTGTGGGTGAAAGAGAGGAATGTAGGATCCTTTTTACTGCGTGTAGGAGGAAGAAACTTTTCTTGATTGTAGCGTTTACTTGTGGCTCCAGTGTGAGTTTGTTGTCCATTAAAACTTCCAAGTTCTTTACTGTCGTTGAAGGAGTTGGTGCTGTTCCCAGTTCTGTCGGTCATGGGATACAGTGATTGTTTTCCACGTTTTTGGATATGATCATTATTTCTATTTTGTCTGCGTTGAGTGTTTGAGGCTGTTAGTGTTCATCAAGCTGTAGAGTTCTTGCAGGCATTCTTCGAGTGGTGTGTTTCCTTCCTGTGTGTCTTGTATTTTGTAAACAATCTGTGTATCATCAGCGTAATGTAGCAAGTGAGGTCATGTTTTTTAATGAGCTTGATTAGAGACATCAGGTATATGCTGAAGAGCAGTGGGGAGAAGGAGGATCCTTGGGGTACTCCACAGGGGAATTCCCTTGTAGTGTATTCGAAAGGCTTGACACATATGGTTTCTGTTCTGTTTGTTAAGAAGGATTTAATCCATAGTAGGGCTAGGTCGGTGATTCCTATTTCTTCTAATCTCCTGATGAAGATTTCATGGTTGACTGTGTCAAATGCTGCTGAGAGATCCAGGTAGGTAACTTGGTGGGAGGTCGGCACTCTGAATGCTAAGGTTTAATTCTCACGTGTTTTGCAACGAGCATTAACTTACGGTTTGCCTGCCTTTGTCCAAGTATATTGCCATCTGAGTGAAAGAAGCAACGAATGTGTGTTTAGATAACTTTATTTGAATTGCCTTTTGCCGCTTTATTTAAAGAACACTTGTGCTGCTTTTACGCACTAAGCACTAAGCGACTGCTTTGAGCTGAAGAGCGTGAACTCAGCAACAAGATTCACACGCTTAGGAAAGTACTTACTTGTGGGTCCTCAGGCACGGCAGGAACGCCCAGGAGATCCTTGCCCCCGAGACCTCGTGTTAACTACTAGCAACTGCAGCCGCTTTGCGGTGCACTAAAACTGTAACCTATAGTCAGCGAACTCGACACTGACTCCTGCTTCAGCCTCTGCCATTGGCTAAGCAGGCTTACGGACTTCAACTCCCAGAAGCACCAGCGCCCTTCATAGGGAAACGTCAGGCGCTTCAGGGACAAGCCGGTCTTGCGCCGGTCCTCGCCGTCCACGGCGACCGGCGCACAGCACGCTGCCCAGAAACCACTGCTAATCAGAAACCATGGGGTTTCTTCCTTTTGACATAGTGGCCAACTTCATTCGTAATTACCAAAACACAAAGCTTGCCAAAGCAGCCTGTGACGCAATCCTTGAACGAACCAATCCAGATGTTAGTCTCCCCTCCACAGAAACCCTTGTTATTAAGAGACGTGAGAAAAAAACACCTTTGATCACTTTCCTCAAGAAATCGCCACCCCAACCTCCTCCAGATCTAAAGATCTGTCTCCTCAACACCCGCTCCCTCAACAAACATGCCATCAGCGTCCATGACATGATATCCGCGGAAAAAATAGACATCATGTGTATTACCGAGACTTGGCTAAAAGAACCCGTCGGTCCCACCTGCGACCTAGCAGTCCCAGAGGGCTACACTATATACTACACCAACAGGGAATCAGAACAAGGGGGTGGCGTGGCCGTAATCGCCAGGGACACCATCCAAATGTTCCCGATCAAAACACATTGTAACGGTTCAGAGATCCTCCACCTTAAACATCTTCAAACCAATAATAGCAGCCTTAACATAATTGTAGTATACAGACCACCTGCCACCATGCCCAATTTTAACGAAGAAATCACAAACCAGCTTAATATGATTAAAGGACCCAATACCTCCACTCTAGTCTTAGGAGATTTCAATCGATGGCGGGGGGACCCGAAAGACAAAGAGGCCATTAAATTGGAGAAACTCTTGAACAACATAGACTACCAAGTAATGAATACTGCTCCTACCATGGACAACGGCCATATACTTGACTGGGTTGTCACCAACAACCTCACATCCCAAGATTACGAAACTGACCCATGTATATGGTCAGACCACTATAGCGTGACCTTTCATATCTACCCCCCTGCACAAAGACCCAAAACTCCCAATCTCCCTATCAAAAAAACACTGCGGAACTATAAAAACATCAATGAAGAGCACCTGATGCAATGTCTACATGCTCATGAAATTGAGGGAAAAATTGAGGATACATGTGAAACCACTCTATTCAACCTACTTGGCCAGTTACAGGCACTAGTGGACCGCGAAGCCCCACTCCAAACCAAAACCTCTAGACATAAAAAAATAAAACAAGAGTGGTTTACAGAGGAACTTCTCGAACAGAAAAAGCTTAAAAGGAATAGGGAAAATGAATGGAGAAAAAAACCCACAGTGGACAATAAATCCCTCTGGAAAACCAGGGAGAAAATCTACAAAGGAATGATAACCGAGGCTAAGAAAAACTACTATGATAAACAGATTTCTGCAGCAGCCAACTGCACCAGCAAACTGTTTAATATATTAAAATCTATAGATAAGCCAAGAAGCTTAACCCAGCCTTCTCGCCCACCCAAGAAGAATGCGACGCAACACAGATCGCATTCTTTAATAAAATTAACAAGGCCAGGGATATCATAGCCAAATCCCAAGCTGCCTCTAAATCCTCCACCAAAGACACACCAAAGGAACTTGTACACCAGACGACCCAATTCAAATTCCATCCCATCACTACCAGCGATATGATAAAAACCCTAGCATCCATGAAACCCACCACGTGCGCGGAAAACATACTCCCGGCCAACCTGATCCTAGAACATCCAGCCATTTTTGCACCAGCTCTAACCAAAGTAATAAATACATCTTTCCGTGACCAAAATGTACCTAAAAGCATAAAAAGGGTAACAGTCACACCCCTTGTAAAAAAACCTAACCTAGATCAAAGGGACCCAAACAACTTAAGACCCATAACTAACTGCAATTTCATACTTAAAATCATGGACAAAATTGCCACCACACAACTTCAGGAACATGTAGAAAGCTCTGACCTCCTCCATCACCAACAGTCAGGATTTCGACCAGCACATAGCACAGAAACAGCTATGCTGGACTTACAGACTAAGATGCTTAACATTATTGATCAGGGAAAAGCTGGACTACTAATACTTTTAGATCTGAGCGCGGCTTTTGACTTACTAGACCACAACTTACTTAAGTCAGCTCTAAAAGAAACAGCAAATTGCTCAGACAAAGCTATAAGCTGGATCATGTCCTTCCTACAAGATAGAACATCTAGAGTACATTGGGGAAATTTATTTTCAATTGAAAAAGTAATTACATGCGGAGTCCCCCAAGGCGCTAGCATGTCCCCACTCCTGTTCAACATATACCTTAGATTTCTATGTATAGTCCTTGATAACATCAACACGTTCTTTACCAATTATGCAGATGACACTCAACTGGTAATTGAACTAAGTGGAGACCATCAAAAGGACAACAAAAAACTTGACACAGTGTATAAAGCAGTGGAAAATTGGATGGATCAAAATTGGATGTGCCTAAATGGCAATAAAACCGAGCTCATGGTTTTTGGCTCCAATTTGGTCAGATCCAAGCTCCACCCCGCATATAACACCTTTACCATCAAAGACACTCAAATACAAGTCCTTAACAAGGTTAAAACCTTGGGGATGATGTTGGAAGCATCTCTAGGATCCGAGGCTCAAACCCTCTATGTGAAAAAAACATGCTCCTATCATCTCCGCTTATTAAAAGCCATCAGACCCTATCTATCGGAGGAAAACAGTGCCACAATTGCAAGAGCCACAATTCTATCTCGCCTCGACTATGGCAACGCGTTAATTCTAGGCTCTAACAAAAACTGCTACCACAGCTACCAAGTCCTGCAAAATAATGCAGTAAGAATCATCAAACAAATTCCCAGGAACCAGCATATTAGCGAAGCTAGGAAAGAACTACACTGGTTGAAAATCGAGGAAAGAGTCCAATTTAAGTCGCTCACACTCACACACAGATGTATATACGGCAAAGCCCCAGCATACATGAAAAATAAAATCATTCCATATAAGCCCTCCAGAGAGCTAAGATCATCCGAACATGGTCTGATTACGAAAGCTCCTTTCAGACTCAAAAATGGAGCAGGCAAATCCTCCCCTGTCACAGTAGCAGGCCTTTGGAACAACCTTCCGGGCCAGATAAGGATGGAAACCAACTATCAACGCTTTCGAAAACAATTGAAAACTTACATCTTTAAGTAAAACATATAAATTTTTCTGGCCCAGTCCGATATCCTATATATATCTGTCTTGTGCTTTGTGTTAGTTACCCGTCACTTGTTTCTTGTGTGCCTGTTCCTGCGCCCCGAAGCTTGCGAGCTACCGGCGCAATATAAATAAATAAAATAAAATAAATAAAAATAGTATTAGAGCTGTGTTTTTGTCAACGTCTGCGTTAGCCTTAAAATCGTCCCAGATTGAAAGCAGCGCTGTTTCCATTCCTCTCATCGGTCGGAAGCCTACTTTTGCTTGGTCCAGCAGTTGGTGCTCTTCTATGAATTCTTGTGTTATTCTATAGATGTACATTTCCAGTATTTTCGCTGGACAGGGGATGTTGGAGATGGGTCTATAGTTGGCGAGGTCCTCCACATTTTCTGCTGTGTCCTTGAGGAGCGGTTTGATGTATGCCGATTTGAATGATCGTGGTGCTTTCCCTATTGAAAGTGATTGGTTGAAGAGGTTTCTGTAGTATTCCATTGGCATTCCTTGGGACAGGATTGGGTATGTCCAGAGGGCATGGATCCATGGGGGGCCTGATTTGTTGCTATTGCTTACCAGCTTGACGAATGTCTCAACTGATATTTGGGATAATCTTTGAAGTTTGTTCTGGCGTTCCTCAGATGGCTGGATGGGTTGTATGTTGTAGTTCCTTGGTCTGCTTTGTATGATCTGTTTTATGGTACAGATTTTGTTTTTGAAATGGTCATCAAGGGTATTGGTGAGTTTTTGCATCCGGGTGGGTTTCTCATTTTGTTTATGATTTAAAATAGTTCTTTTTGGGTGTTGGCGGCTTTGGTGATTCTGTCATCGTAGTATTTATTTTAGGCCTTATGTATTTCCTTTTTTAGGAGTGGATTTGACGTTGGAGTTGTAATTTCTTCGCCTGATCGTTATTTTTCCTCCATTCTATTTCAAGTTTTCTGTTCTTTCTTTTCATGGCGTTGAGTATTGGGGTAAACCATTTTGATGTAGCTCTTTTGCGCGATGGGTTGAATGTTTTTTCCTTGGAGATTTCATTGATTGTTTGGGCGATCAGTTATGAAGTAGTTCTTTTTTGCTGTCGATGTCAGTTTCATCCAGGATCCTTGTAGGAGGTTTGTTGATTTCTAGTTGTTCTGCTAAATTACTGTCTTTGATGGCCCTCCAGGTGGTTGGCAGTTTGTTGGGCTGTTTGTCTGTCATTGTGGGTAGCGTGATTAAGAAGGGAATGATGAGATGGTCGCTCCAAATGATCTGTAGTGGTGGCATTGTGGTGTTTAGGTTTTTGTTGGTGAAGATTGCGTTTAGCGTGTGTCCCACCGTGTGGGTGGCTCTTTTGACCTGCTGGAGTAGTTTCATTGGCTTCAGTTGTTTGGCTAGTGATTTCACAGTGCAAGCATATAATATTTGTCTATATTTCTTAGTGTACAAATTGTGATAAAACCACATTCCTTTCACATTAATACAATAGTAGTACCATATACAATTTTGGTTTGAATTCAATCATTCAACAGTTAGCCAACGCGTTTCGGATATGTCATCCATCATCCGGGCTTCTTTAAAATAAACTTGTAACCAATAGACTTATTCATAATCTTCTGTATATCTGAAATTAATGGTAATAATACATGTTTTAGTATAGGTAATTCAACGTTCCCCATTTTGAACTAATGAAACTAAAGTTAACTGACTTTCTACGGTAATTCATCAATCAAACAATAACTAGTTGCTCAGGGTCCTTCTGGGACCCAATCTCTTCTTGCACTGGTGGATAACCTTCATGAAATAACAACATGCATCACTATCTTTACTGGTCTTATTCCATTAGTTTAGAAGTGTATGAAACATAATGGTGCATCTAAACTTAAAGATTTACCTGGGCATAAACACCAGTGATATAGGTGTCTCCCACTCCGATATCCAGCTTTGGTCGTTGAAGTCAACCAAATTGCGTATCTCACAGTAGGTGATGACCTAGGAGAGATAAAGGGCATCTCAGCAGTGTCTAATATCAGCACTGTGTTTATTATCAAAGGCTTGTAACCTGCATTCTGACCGTGCTAATTTAGTTATAGCTGTACTCGCTCCCGCCGCTATACTACACGGGTATCTCCTCTCTGTTGCCCAATGACAAGCGCAATGTGCTATTCCCAGTGGTCGAAGTGGGTGGGAGCGGGTGGGAGCGGTGCTCCTCTACTTCTTTTCATTTAGTTTTACCGTTCCTATACTTTTAGTTTAAAAAGAAACCTTTCCGGAATGGTTTAGTTTTAAAATAAAAGTGTAGGAAGAAGTTGAAACTTACATTTCAGTGCACTGCAATGAACGTTCACTTAAACAGCAGGCACATGTGTTTTGGGGTTTGTATTGTGCATGGGAGGAGGCGTGGCGGTGGGGTTTGTGGGGAGTGGTGCAGACCAGTAGGGAACATAGTTCCACTACTTCTTTTTCGTACACTTCGACCACTGGCTATGCCTACCCGGCATGTATCCGAAGATGTAAAGCATGGGGTGTTTTTAATATCAGCCCTACATTTCGTGCAGACCATTCCTAACCACTACTAATTGCGTCTCCATAGCCAGAGCTTTAGTCCTTTCTAAACTTGATTACTGCAATGCGCTTTATCTGGGAACTAACCAACGGAACCTAAATAAGATTCAAGTAATACAAAACAATGCCATTAGATCAGCACTGAAAATCCTGAGATCGCAGCACATCTCTGAATCTAGACGCAACTTGAACTGGCTATCTGTCAATCAAAGGCTGGAATTCAAAACCCTGTCACTTACACATAATTGCTTTGAGAATCTTGCAAATAGATATTTGACCAACGATTTCTCACGTAACATTTCAGATCGCTCTAACAGAACTGCACAGGCCCACTGCTATAAGATCCCTAGGTTCAAACTACAGAAGGCAAGAGGTAGCAGCTTAGAAGTACTAGCAGCTAAAATGTGAAACACTCTTCCTATAACATTAAGAACTGAACCCAACTACCATATATTCAGGAAAAATGCAAAGATGTGGCTCCTCAAGCAAGAGAATTATAAGTTTGTCTCTCCACCTGACTATTTGCTTATACCCCCTTTTTACACTGCTATTGTACCTGTTGTATTCTACTTAACTGTATGTAACTATGTAACTATGTAAGAAACGCACCCAGATGCCCTAGGGCTTGGTGCGCTCTACAAATAAATAAAATACAAAATACAAATGGCAGTTCGCACCTGTTGGTGTGTGCTCCCGAGGGGGCTGGGAGGATGGCAAGGCTCAAGGTGCTGAATACCATGTACACCTCAAAGGGTTCTTCGCAGTGGCACCCTTATCCACATGGCCACCCCAGACCCAGGGTCTCGAGACTCTCCTTTGAAGACCCCGTCCATGCTGCAATCAACATATGTCTGTGTCCTTTCAATGTGTTCTGTGCCAATTGCACTCGCCTCAACCACATCCATCCCCCTCTGCTATCAATGGCACTTCGCACCTGTGGGCGTGCGCTCCCGAGAGGGCTGGGGGGATGGTAAACCTCAAGGTGTGAAATACCATGTACACATCAAAGTTTTTTTTTTGCATTGGCACCCATATCCACATGGCCACCAAGACCCAGGGTCTCAAGACTCTCCTTTGAAGACCCTGTCCATGCTGCAATCAACATATGTCTGTGTCCTTTCAATGTGTTCTGTGCCAATTGCGCTCGCCTCATCCACATCCATCCCCCTCTGCTATCAACGGCAGTTCGCACCTGTGGGCGTGCGCTCCTGAGAGGGCTGGGAGGATGGTAAGGCTCAAGGTTTCGAATACCATGTACACCTCAAAGGGTTTTTTTTTCGCAATCACACCCATAGCAACATGGCCACCCAGACCCGGTGTCTCGAGACTCTCCTTTAAAGACCCCGTCCCTGCTGAAATCAACATATGTCTGTGTCCTTTCACTGTGTTACGGGCCTATCGCGCTCGCCTCGTCCACATCCACCCCCCTCCATTATCAATGGCAGTTTGCACCTGTTGCAGAGCGCTCGTAAGGGGTCTGCACTGGCGGGTTTGAGGAAGTCAAACATTGTCAGAGAGGCCTGGTGGGTGTCAACAAACACGTCAGACATTCACATACACACCCACTTCTGTAATCCTTTATAAACAGTTTAGGAGTTGTCAAGAAAACATCTGTGAAATCTACAACGGATATCACCAGCTCTCCACATTTCACCTTGCTTGCTGAATCGACTCATCTGTTCTTCAAAGTAACGGTTAGTCAACTTTTAGTTTAGTTTTCTGTAGTGTCAAAATTCTCTGCTTGGCCACTGTCTATTGTTTTATATTCTATGTATGTTCTCATTTTATTTTATTCAAAAGGTATACACCGTTATCAACCGTCCTATGGATTGTTACCTCTGTAATTAGCAACTAACGTTACAACCCGGAGGAGTCAAGCCCACCGGCTGTTGTGCGGCTGTTTGGCGCTGATGGCGTGACCAGTAACCAGGATACTGCGGAGGTATCCCCTCTTTGATCCCGGCATCGAGTAGAGGAAAAGCTCGGTGACGTGTTTAGCTTGCCAAGGAACTTTGGTTGTGCACTTTAAGAGAGGAGCTGCAGCAACGGACTCTCCTGCATTTTTATATATTATTGTTTTTGGGGGTGTGAGGAATAACAGTTTGCTCAGAGTGTTTGGCACTTGGCGCCATGATGCCTGACAGCTCAAAAACCGGTCCTCAGACACGGTTCAAATCCCTCCTCTCCCGTCGGAAACATCCGCCGAAATCCTTAAAAGAGGTAAGACAAGCTGATTTGATTGATCTTAAGGATGGAGCAGAGACGGTGGGGGGAGTGGTTCCTTCCTTAGCCTCACTGTCTTTAACATCATTGGGTGCCATCCGCCATATACCCCCAAAGTCTTCTGACTTAAAGCTTCATCATGGCGGCAGAGGCGCTGGGAGTGAGAAGGAGTGGGCCGTGTTGCCGTCACCGTCTGTGTATGTAGATGCTAGTGATGTGGCACAGGTTTCTCCTTTTGAACTAACGGACTCTGATCTGCTTGCTATTAATCTCCCGAATGTCTTGGGCCAGGTGGAAGTAATTGTACAGTCGCCACTACCTGCAAAGTTGAGTAACTCACATAGCTTGGAGGTGCTGCCTGAGCCTCATGCATTAAGTTCTTCCTTTACCCCAAGAAAGTTGACAGCGGTGGATTTGCCATTGCTGTATGTGACGAGCATGGCAGATAATATAGTCCCATCACATGAAAAGAGACAGGGGGAAGGGAGACACAGTGCTCCCCAAAACGCTGGACTGGTTAAAAGCACAGCGCATGACATGGTAGTGCCCAACAAGGCTAATGTCATTGTGGTGCCAGAGACCGACTTGAATCAGATGCTGCCTCATAGTTCAAAGACTATCCCCACGGACAGGTCATCTGTAATGACCCTACCAGATGACGTTACTACTGAATTGTCTGCACGTGAAGTACGGCTAACAGCCAGATTAAAAGCTGATTTTATGGCTGTGTATGAACGTCTAAAGGACAGCTTCTTGCAGAATTATCACACACCAGCAAAAACAACGGCGCACAGAAGGTGTAGCTCTCCAGCAACCCCAGGTGATAAGACATTCGTGCCTCTCTCTCAGAATACATCAAAGACGACATTGTGCGCCAGATTATGTGGAGACAGGGAGACCAAAATTGTCATGGAAGTTGAGAAGCGAGCCACGGCAAAAGATCCCAACGTGGCAGGCTAAACGCCTGAACTCTCTACTAGCAGCACACAGGATAAAGTGGCCTCAGAGGATGCAAAAACTGACATTCTTTCTAAAAGCTCCCTATCTACGGCTGCTGGTATTCAAATACATAATGATGTGCTCGCTGCAACTTCAATTGCTTTATTGCCCTTCATGAAGCTCTATGAATCCCTAAATGATGCTGTTCGCAATCAAACGGCGATGCTAGTTTCTGTCAATAACAAGATCTCAACCCTAGAAGCTTTTTCGGAAAAAAACACGCAATGACTGGATTACGAAGCTGAAACTTCCCAAAAATGGCAAAATAGATTGTGTGATCTTGCTCGGCAGTCGCACGGAGATCAAGCAGCCCTAATGGAAGTGGTCATCGAATGTACTAAATGGATGCGCTTCAACACTACTTCAAAAAAGCAAGTTGAACATGACACTCATAAAGCTCTTGTAAGACCCACAGATCCTCCAAATGGGATTTCTACAGTGGCTCATAAGGTAACTAACATGGATCATCAGATGGATGGTGTACCAATTGGTGGAGTGTGTCCAGTGAGCTCGAAGAGCAAATCAACAGCTCCCTTAAAGGCAACTTCTAGCCTTCAAAATGGCAGCTCATTGAGAGAAAAAAAAATGGACCCAAGCATAAGCTACCTGGCACCTCTCACGAAATACCAACGCAGCCTGACAGTGATATATTAAGCACGGATGGAACATTAGCTGCCTCATCCGCGCAGAGCTTTGACAGCAGCAACAAGCTTCCTGACCCGAGGGTGGTTGTTGTGGAGCCAGTTTCCTTAACAAAGAAACTATCGTTTGGCATTTTTAATAAATCAAAAACACCGGTGCAAGAGAATGCTCATCAACTACAACACAAGAATGGCCGTCCAAACGTCCACCAACGACGTCCAACACTGAAACAGGTGGCAAAACAAGCACGGACAAGTGGTGTTAAAATTTTTTTGAGGAATCTCTCTACTCCTCCTCACCCAAAGTTAGTTTCTCAAGCTGAGAAATTAAATGAGGCACCACCAAGTTCTATTAATATTCCTGAAATACTAATCTCTCCATAGAACTGTGCCAAAAGAAATAGAGACACCTTTGAAGATGAAGATGAGGCAATCTCTGATGTCTCGCTAGAGCCATGCGAATACTCCACGTACTCAATTGATGACGATATCGAGGTTGCTGCAGTCACCGTGGCGGAAGGCTTATCTACTGCATTAGATAAAGCTAAGACTATCATACCCGTGGCTGCAGATGTGCGGGTTGCCATTCCTCGAGGGGGCGGTCTGGTAAAAAAGCAGAAAACAATGCCGCTCTCCTCGTCATTGGTTGTCAAGGATGCGAAGATACAGAGTGGAGAGGTGAGAATCTCATCCTCCCGACCTAACGTTCTGTGTGAAATATTGAATCCGAAACAGACGAGAGCTCAGGTTGAAAAACTTGAACGGAGCTCAAGTGTTAAGAACATAAAACATCACTCATCATTAAACCATGGGTTGTGGCCCGTCCAATTTAAAAACATCTTGCCAGAACAAAAAGAAGTGAACTTGAATCGGTGGAATATTTTAAATCTGCTATATTGTATTCCAACCCTGCGTGCGACAAAATCGGAGGATATTGTAGTGGTTGAATACATGTCCGAAGATCATCTGGACTGGGTGAGGCTTCACCTCAAATCACGGTCCTTACTGTCGGCCATAAAGGAAGCCGCTGAGGATCTTCTGTTCTTTGGCTTTGAAGTTCACTGTGAGGACGAACAAGATGATGAAAGAGAGCTCTGTTCTCCTGTGGATTTAACTGCGAATGAATCAAGGAGGAACGAGTTATGGGCCCGGATGAGCTTTAAGCGTACACCAAGCAGGAAGGCCCCACCCTATAACAGCAACTAGCAAAAGGAAAATAAGACGGACGCCTTTCATCAGCTTCTGTTGTGGAACACTCGCGGATTTGTGCATCTGTTTCAAGAACAATGGCTTTTCCCGGACCACGTTTCCATATTGTGCATGCAGGAGACTTGGCTACGTGAATGCCCAGCATGCGATGGCTATACTGTTTTGCTGAATCCTGCAGGCAAGAACCTGTTTGGGCGCCCTTTTTCAGGTCTTATAACACTGGTTAAAAACAGTCTGGAATCGAAGATTCTATCCTCCAAAAACACAAATATGTTTGTACAAGTCACAACGATTCAAAAGAACGAGTCAATAAGCACACATGATCAAGTGCTATTGATAATTAACTTGTATTGGAACCCGGCAATGTTTTCACAAATTGCTTTCATTGCGGCAGTTATGGCCGCAGTTGACGAGTGTCTATTGTCTTTTAGTGACCCAACAATCTTGATATGTGGAGACTTCAATTACGCTTGGCTTAACAACCAATTGATAAAAAATAAAACATCTGATTGTAAATCAGGAACCACTTCAATAGACCGAGGTTCCCGATGGATAAACGAAATTTCCCTGAGAGGTTGCTCAATGTTGAATGGATGCACACGAGGCGACATCCCCCCAGGGTTTACCTGGAAACGGGGAATGAGTAAGAAGACACTTGATTATATCCGGGCGGCCAGAAACTTTTTAGATCTGATCATAAGTCTAAAAATATTAGAGAATGACAATAGCGATCATGATGCGCTGGTGTTGTCATGGTTAAAGGAACCAAAAAAACAAAACATTAAGTATAGTGCCAACATCACAGTAAATAATCGAACTAATCGATTACGAATGAATGCTCCTCGGTTGGCCCAGATGACATCGACTTTTCTACAGTCAAATTCGTCCCTCTCAAGGATAAACTATCCCATTTTGCTGCATTAATATAAGGTGATGACTAAAATCCACAATGGTAATGTGACAAAATTGAACCATCCTAGTGCAGCAATAGGGAGAGCAAAGAAAACTACGAGAGGATCTACATGTCCTGAAGAAAACCCGCCCCAGTAACATCCTGTACCTAATTAAATCTCGGCGCCAGCAATACCGTAATTGGATAAAATCCTTCAAAACGATCAGAATTCAAGACCAGGCCGAACAAATGTTAAAACTAATCTTGCAAAAAGATAGTAGACACATCTGGGAGATTATCAACACAAGTGGCGTAAAACATTCTTACGCAATGTCAAATGGTGTGAACGGAGTTACATGGGTGGAACACTTCTCTAGGGTATTTGACGACCATAATTGCATTGATGTTCCAAATTTGATCTTGAATACATCGAGGTGGAACGTGGCCGACTCTGAAGAGGATATCGAGTGGGCAATCCAAAGATTAAAGTCATCACGAGCTGTTGGTCCTGATGGCGTCTCCAATGTAACATTAAAACCAACAGTGCCTTGTGAGAAAATTTCATGGCCATCCTCTTTGAATTAATTGCCGGCGATAAAGTGCTACCTGATTCTTGGCTGAAAGCGGTTGTGGTGCCCATTTTTAAAAAGGGCAATCGGGACGATCCTAACAACTATCGCCCGATTGCCCTTTTGGACACAATCGGCAAAGTATTTTCATCTTTCCTTCAGAAACGGCTTGCGACATGGGCCAATGATGTGGGAGCGGTTGACGTACGTCAAACAGGATTCACGAGGGGAGTGGGTGTAGAGCTCAATTTAGTCCTCTTGAACAGTCTGAAGCTTGACTCCTTGATGAGGAAAAGAAGCTTGTTCTTCGCCTTCATAGATCTGAGTCAGGCGTTTGACAGCATAAACCGTAATCTACTATGGAGGAAATTATATGACTGGAAATGCCCTAATGAGTTGTTGTCCCCGCTGATTGCGCTCCACACAAAGACTTCAATTAGAATACGGCTAAATGAGCAAGGTGACTTATCTGATGAAATCTTTACTAAAAGAGGAGTGAAACAAGGTTGTCCTCTGGCGGCACAACTATTCAAGTTATTCATCTCAGACCTGTTGTTGTCCTTAAATGGTCAAAGGGTGTTTCCACCATTAGTAAATGGGAATCAATTAAGTTGGGCCATTTACGCAGACGACATTGTACTAATAGACTCTACCCCTATTGGACTCCAGCGTTTGCTTAATGCTTTCCAAGAATATTGTATGCATAATGATTTACGGATCAACACACAAAAATCAAAGATCATTGTGATGGGAAATTGCAACTCAAAGAAATCTAATAATTTCTCTTGGAGAATAGCAGATGAACTTCTTGAGGTATCAAAGAACATTCGGTATCTAGGGGTACTGTTCAATGCTTCAATACGGGAATGGGACTGGACCCAAGATCTGTTGGCCCGTATGCAGAGGTTTGCGTTGCAGGGAGCAAAATTGCACGTAGAGTTTGGAAAATTTACCCTTGGGCCAGTGTTATCATTTTACCTTCAAAAAGTGGTGCCAGCAATAACATTCGGTAGTGAAGCAGGTTGGAACATCTCCCATGAATTGTGGGATAGGTTAGAAGGTAAATTCTGGCGCAAGGTTTTAAGATTGCCAAAAAACATGTCAATCTCTGCAATACGGTATGAGCTATGTATTGAATCTCTTTATGGGGTTGTTTAGTGGAAATCTGTATCCACCTTAAGAAAAACGCAGTTGAATCCAGTTGCTAAACCTTATGAAATCTTGCACACAGTTTCATCGCACCACTCAGCTCGTTTATTGAATGAGTGGAAGGCAAGACTGATGTATGCCTTGGATAAAGTGGATGTCACCTTAGAATCAGTGTTGTTAAGACCGCAAGAAGCGAAAAAGAAACTGCGGTTGGGAAACTGGATAGCAAATGAAGAAAAGCGGATGAAACTCGCAACATCGCTCGATTTGGGTAGTGTCTTGAACCAACTTGATGTGCTCCCAAAATATTTGAAGCAATTTCCATCTAAGTATCATCGAGATATGTTCCTTCGGTTATGTCTTAACCTCTACTACACCAAAGATATCCAAATGTTGAAACGAGACCCGAGTGTACATGACTCATGGTGCCGGTATTGCAAACAGGAAGTAGAATCTGTGAGACATTTAATCACCGAATGCGTGACGATTACAAGTCAGCGCTCCTTCTATTTAGCTCAATTTGCACCTCTATCTGGTAATATGGATGCATGGTGGAGCTATTTGATTGGAGGAGGTAATACTCAGTTAATATGCGCCACAATAAACTTTCTGGATGCCCTGATGTTAAATAATAAGGGGCAGTAAAGTTTCAATTTTAGGGAAGTAAAAGGACAATTATAATAGGTGTAAAGTCGTGTAAAGTCTTGTAAAGTTTTGAAAGAATTAATCAGAAGATATTGTTTTATAATTTAAGGTTGGATGAACTGTAACTTAAAGTTTTTCTTTTTGTATTAAAACTAATGTTACAATAAAATAAAAAAATGAATAAAAAAAATAACGTTACAGAGTATTGTTTCCAAATGTAATTTCTTGTAGTGCATATTTTTGAAGCAATATTTATGTAAATATATTTATGTATATTTCTTTAACATATCATAGTGACAATACAACAATGCCTTCTTTTATCGATTTGGGTTGCACTAATATCAGCTAGGCCAAAAGTATGAGTACAGTCCTGCATGTGTTCCCAAAAGATTTACATTTAATAACGAAATGGCTCTCGAGCTCCAGGCTTCCAGTGTCCGAAATTGAAAGCAGAGCCAAGGATGTCTTGGATGACGTGAGGGGCAATCAATTATGCATCTGCAGCATACACTTCTCAGAAGATATGTACCAACAATCAAAGTACACTACAAAGAAAACCCCCAGACTCCTTCGTAAAATTACTTCTAAATACAGTTACAACTTAATTCCAACACAAGCGAACCCCAGTGAGTAGTGGATGCTGAATTTGGAAATGTATCTTACCATTTTCCAAATTGGTCTGTATAACATGTCTAATAGGTGACCAATCAATATATTGAAATAGTCTGTAAACAGGTAACATAATGAACGGTTTTCAGGTTTTTCTAAATATTTATAATGATATTTTATTACACTTGTTTCCTTCGTGACACAATGTACTGTGGTTTGTATATTTTGAACTTTAGGTTACTTTGTGTATCCATACTTCAAAGATACTCGAATAGTTCAGTGCAATGGGAGCCTTTCCAAACACGCAATCACATTGCGTCCTTTAAAAAGTTTTTTTTTTATTTTTTAAATTACCATGTTTGTCTTTACGTAGACCGTATTATGGAATTACAGACCGTTTCCATGGAGGAAACCACAGACACATCCGACATTCTAATTATGAGGCCAAGCGACTTGCACACAAACTTTTAAAATAATTTTTGATGTGGTCTAAATTATAATAGACTTAGTATACCGTCCTCCAGACCCTACTGGACTTCCAAGCCAATCTTTCACACCTCATAGGCAATAACCTCCAATCTAACAGCAGAGCCATTCTCCTATGAGATTTCAACCTTGGTTTCAAGGATGCAAAAGACAAACAAAGTAAAGCCCTTGCTAAGTCTTTTCTTGAACTGGGATTCATTCAAAAAGTGGACTCCCGTACCCACATCAAGGATGCATATTCGATTGGTTAGTTCATCACAATTGCGGTGTTGACATCATTTCCAACACTCCACGCCCATGGACTGATACCATCTCCTCCATTTCCACATACCAACAAAACCCTACCATGCCAGCCACCATGGCCAGCTCAAAAAAAATTCTCACCAAAAACAGAATACTCCCCCTCTTAGAAGCATCAGCACTAGCACTACCACTCTCCAACAACCCCACAGAATTGGTTGAGCTGTATAACACCATTCCCAAAGAATCGGTAGACACCATTGCCCCACTAGAGAAAAAAAGAGCAAAAAGTATCAAACACGCCAACTCCTGGTACAATCAAGACCTTCTTGACTTAAAAGTACTCAAAAGGCAAGCCTTGAACAAATGGCAATCCTGCCCCTCTGCCTCCACACTTGACTCCTACCTCACAATTGCCAAACAATATAAAAACACCATAGCTACAGCAAAAGCCGCTACATATAACATCAGAATTGACAAAGCAAAACCCCAATCCAAGGAATTTTTGCCATTTTCATTGAGCTGGTTGGCTCCTCCACGCCTACACACCAAACCATGAAGGATGAGAAATGGTGTAACGACATCCAACATGCTATGTTAGACAAAATCAATCTACTCCAAGAAAAAATTAAAGCCAATTTCAACAACCTGCCCAAGGTTGCACCCCTAACACACATTGGCTCTGAATCCGATCCACCTACACCTCTGGACTCAAAGCCCCCGATGCCTTTAACTTTCAGAGAAGTAACCATTCCTCAAGTCATACTAATCATGAAGCACATAAAACCATCGCTATGCAAAGGTGACATATGTCCAGAAAGTATAATCAAATACTGTGCTATAGCATTAGCTCTCTTCATTATAGCCTTTATTAATGCTTTGTTCACCTCAGGCACGGTACCCTCCTCCCTCAAGGAAGCATGGGTCCGGCCTCTGCTAAAAAAGCCCACATTGGACCCTGACTCCCCAAACAACTATAGGCCTATCACCACTGTGCCATTCCTGTTGAAAATTCTTGACAAGGCTGCATATTTACAGATCCAGTTCTACCTCGAATTGCACAACATTTTAGGAATGAGGCAATCTGGTTTTCGTCCTCGGCATGGCACTGAGTCAGCCCTGCTAGACTTAAAAAATTAGCTACTAGAAAACATGGACAAAGGCAGGTCTGCGCTTCTTTTGCTCCTCGACCTGTCGGCAGCGTTCGACTTGGTTAACCACAAGATCTTAGGGAAACACCTCACAGACTCTGCCAGAAATTGCCTCAACATTGCTAGAGCTACAATAAGCGCAAAATTGGATTACTGTAATGTCCTCCTACTTGGCACATCCGTCAAAAACGCTAACAGATTACAAATCGCGCAAAACAATGCTGTTAGAGCCGCTCTCAGCATCCCCAGGAGAGAGCATGTCTCTCAGGCAAGGCAAGAGGCCCACTGGCTTCCGATGAAAGAGCGCATATTGTTCAAGACAATCACAATCACTCACAGATGCCTATCTCAGTCGGCACTCCGCTATCTAGTGGAACGAATACACCAAGCTCATACCCTCAGACCTAAACATAACCTATACTCACAGCAACTTAAAATTCCTGCATTTAACAGAGCCAAAGCCGGAGGGTCCAGTTTTTAAGGGCTAGCACCAAAATCCTGGAACTCACAACCACTCAAACTTAGAACAGAAAATTCTCCCATGGCTTTCAGAAAGGCACTGAAAACCAAACTATTCAAGTAGACCGCACCCTCTCTGCTGTTCCTCTGTAACCTTGGGACATGAGTACTGTATGCCTTAACCATTGAACATGCACCAAAAATACTGTACATATGTTTATCTGTACCTGGGTGAATATTCTGTAACAGCACCTCAAAGCATGAGGGCAGATTGCGCGCTTTATAAATGGAAATCAATCAATAAATAAATAAATACCAATGTTCATTTTCTATTGAACAATGGTATACATATATATACATTGATTAAAGGACTGTAACGCTACATCGACCACTATTCCAGAGTCAACAGCATCCTCATTCACCTTTCAAGTAATTGTTTGAGAATATTCCTTCAGATGCTACTAAAACAAACATGTATTTGTTCAAGCTCAACTTAAAAACTATTGATTATTGTTATGTATTATATTGTTGACCTAATGTGAAGATGATCACCACCAATGAATTCTAATTGACATTTGTATATATTTATAACTATGTTGTTCTTTTCGTCTTTTCCTTATTTTGTTACACTCTAAAACTGTTCATACACTTTGTATCCAGAGAGTAAGCAATGTTATGTTTATTTGCACTGAGTAAAACAAAATTATTGATGAATGCTTCATTTCTCCTTTTTTTTCTTTCTCTCTAATGTCTCCTTGACATATGCATTGGAATGTTCATTGGTATTTGGGTCTATTCATAGACCCAAAACTCAAGGTCTCTAATTAATGAGATCTGACAATATATATCTGAACAATCGACTCTATCCATCAAACTCATTGTTCTCTCTTGCAGTTAATACAGGGGCACACTTACTTGTTGACATCCTAGGGTCATCCAGACATGGACCCCTTGCTCACTGTGCTCAGAGAGGTACAACTCCACCTCACTGATGAGCCCCAACAAGGCTGAAACACGTGTCTGGGTTTGCTGTTGGTACTCTTGTTCAGAAGAGAATTGCCATAGTATTTTGGTGCTGGATTGCTCTTGTGGGCGGGACAAAGACTGATATGCAAATGGATATTTCCCTTCTGTGAAAGGTACAGGGAGTTTAAATGTGGCTGCGGACCCTCGAGTGGGTACCTTCCCAAACAATAGGTGATTTAGCCGTGTTTGTTCTTGCAGAGGGGCATTTATGACTATTTTTTAATTGTTAAAGGGACTTAGGTTTATTCACTCAAAGTTTCCTAGGGTCATCCAGATGTGGAATTCTTGCTTACTGTACTCAGAGAGGCACAGCTCCACCTCACTGATAAGGCCCAACAAGGCTGAAACATGTGTCTTTGGGATGCTGTTGGTATTCTTGTTCAGAAGAAAATTGCCATAGCATTGCGATGCTGGACTGCTAATGTGGGCGGGACAAAGACTGATATGCAAATGGATATTACCCTTCTGTGAAAGGTTAGTGAGCTAAAGTGTGGCTGCAGACTCTCGAGTGGGTACCTTCCCAAAGAACAGGCAATTTAGCCGTGTTCGTTCTCGCACAGGGGCGCCTATGACTATTTTTTAATTACACAATTGGTACTAATTTTTAATTTTATAGGGTGCTTAGTTTGGGTCCTGAGGACTTTGTTTACAGTCAATCAGAGGTGATAACCTCCTCAGGAGGTTGTTCCCCGTAAACAAGGCGTGCCCTTTGGAGTCACAACTATCACCTGATGTTTCAGCTGATGCCGTCCAATTTTTATTTCCAGATCTGCAGTCCCTCTGACGGAAATATCATTCCCGTATACATTTTGGATGTGCCCGGGAAGTGGTGTGAGGGGAATTTGGTAACACTCCCCCGTCCTGAGTTTAGTCGGTCAAAGGCCTTTTTGGACAGGAGGGTGGCTTGGTATCCAGTATCTACCAGAGCTGATAATTCACACTGACCCTGCACCTTGACCAGTGCATAAAATCGGCCTTCTTTCTCCTCCAAGGTTCAAAGCAAATGTGACTCATTTGACAGCCGGTGGTCATTTTCTTAATATTGAACTCCGACACTGTGTGATCTTGGGCAGTTTTCTGTGTCAGAGTTTGGAAAACTGTAAAAAAAAAAATTGCAACTCATAGTGAGACTTGTTGGGGAACCCTCTTTTTCCCCGGCTCCTTGGCTGTCCATCTTTATCTGGCATTGTTCTCAGAACCCGTTTGGAGAAAGGACACCCCGCTCTGTTTCCATTTATTCTGGCTGACATGTTTAGGGTTGAATAGTTTCTCTCTGTTTTTGAAAAAGAAGGTCCGCTTACCTGAACCCTCCAGGGATTCTTCTCTTTCAAAGGGAATGATCTGGAGTTCCTCCACAAAGTGGGTTCTTCTTTTGCCTCGCCTACTTACCCTTTGCTCTTTGCGTTCAAACATTTTGGGGGTAGAAGAGACACTTCCAGGCTGAGAGTTTTTAGGGGATCTGTTTGGGTGAGAAATTAAGCTTCCTCTAGAGCTTAGCATCTCCCCTCCACCCGGGCCCCCTCCTCAGAAACAAGTGGTTTGTCAGAGGTTTCCTTCAATCATTTCCCCACTGTGGCATCAGCCCTCGGTGTTGGAGAATTCTGGGAAGTAGGGTTAGGTTGAGAGTTAGACTGAGGCCTCAGCATGCACCCCAGATCATCGGTCAGTTGATGGACCTGTCGCTCCAGTTGTAAAACCTTGTCTGGGTGGTAGGGAGGTCTCAAGTCATACCTCTGCTGCTCCCGAAAAGGGTAACTGTCCCTTCTCCCGGAGTAGTTCGGGAACTGGAAATCCCCCCCATAATTCTCCTTCCTGAATCTCCCTTCTACCGGGTTCAGGGATCTATTGTCCTGGAACCGGGGAGAGAGAGGATTCTTTTGATAGTTCTGGTTTAGGGAATATCTGGGGAAAAAGTTCAAATTGGGAGGTAGAGTGATACTTCTCTCCTAAGGGAAGTTTGGAGTGAAGATTCCCAGGGCAGTACGTACCTGATTGGTTCCCCCACTTGGGCTGGTGGAGTGTATAGATACCCCAGGATTGGTTTCGTACCCTTGTACCTAGGGCTTATAAAAGTGGCAGGGTCAGATGGATCATTGTTCTGGCACTCTACCGGGCTACCATTTGGGACGGGTATGGTGGGTCCCTTCTGTCTTCCTATTTGCTTGTTGGCAGAATGGTGACATTTAGGACTCCCCATCACCAGATCCAATGGAGGGGTAGTTGTTACCTCTTCCACCTTCGCAGCAGCAGGGGTGTTAGATGGTTTGGGGATGTTGGTGGTATTTTTACACTCAGCAGGCTTTTGGACCTCATATATCCTGGTGGCCTGTTCAATCACCCAATCCAGGGTCCCATGTTCGCAAAAATCACACACCAACTGAGTCCTTATGTATTTGGGGAGTGCATGGAAATATGTTGTTGCTCTATTGGTGTTCACTCGCCGGAATGTCTGAGCAAATTCTGGCTTTAACTCCTGCACAAACTCCCTCGGCGCCTGATCCTTCCCACATTGCAAATTATATGCAGCCTTACGGGCCTCTTGTGTATGGCCGCCTTATAGGTGAATCATGTATAATGATCCTGGTCCTGCAGTCCTGCAAAGAAACTGGAGTACTCAGGTGAGAAAGTCCATTTAGCAAATGCTATACAATTCACATAATTCCTGATCTGGAAGGATTCCATCATCTGTTCATAAAGTTCCAGGTGTTGCCATACCAATTACCTGACATTTTTATGGTATGGGGTCAGGAAGCTCTTTATGGCTTCATTTGCATTATGGGGTAGTTCACAAATCCCTTGCTCTGTTTCCCTGCCTTTTTCTTCTTCTGCACCGGATCCATTCCCCTTCTCACTCACATCTCCTAGAACCACATGGTCTGGACTCCTCTCGCCTGGACCAAAGTGAACCCCAGGGTCATAATTCTTACTGGAATTCCTTTCAGGCCCAGGATAGAACCCAGTTTCCTAATCCCTCCTACCAGGGAGTCTGGGGAACTCCCCTCTCCCCCTGAATATAGAGAGGTTTTTAGAATGCCCTTCCTATGCTAGGGGTCTGGTTTTCCTCCTTCAGCGAAGCCTGAAGGTGGTCTCTTTGTAGTCGCATCTTCAGCCAATCTTACTGACTTTCCCATCATAAGAGTTTTTATGTCCTGGAGTACTTACAGTATTATTCCTTACTTCCCAGAATGCACTGACCCAGCCACTTTCCCTTCTGTGTGGTAGAGATGAGTACTCATCAATATCAGACAGGGACTGGCCTTCTTGATCAGATGGGCTAGGCATAGGTAAGTCTAACTGCCTCATTTCGACCTGTTCCAGATAGGTGGCATCCAGGAGGTTGGTTCCCATTTGTGCAAGGGAGGTTGTAAATGACTGGCCTGAGGGCTCTGCTGGGAGGGGTGCCTCACCTTGATCGGTGGGCCTTGTCCCATATCCTGATTGGTCAGAGTGCCTCAGTGCCTGTTTATAATTTTTGGTTTCCTTGGTGAGGCTCTCACACCTGCTTCTCTCCTTCCTCATTTCCTGTCATTACTCAGAGAGATGGCTTTTTAATTCTGACACTAAGACCTGATTAGTGTCAAGCACCCTGCTCTGAGCTACCAACCAATCTTTTGTTTGCTGGACCTCATGCTGGTGTGATTCATTCTACCTCTGTGTACCTTGTATGTTGTGTGCATTTTCAAGGCGCTTTTCCTTCAGGAGACTAACTCTTTCTCTTGCTCATCCCTATAATTCTCTGCCTCTGATATTTCAGCTTCTTTTTGTATCACATGCCTTTCTAGCTCATTCCTTTCTTCTCTAATTCTGGTCAGTTCCTGAGGAGCTGACTGTTCCTTCTCTGCATCCACTGTCAGCCTAAATGCATCTTGGTCTTTGACCAGTTGTAAATTATGTTGTTTAAGAATATTTACATTCTGTCGCCATTTAATCAAACTCTTTTTGTGAGTCCATCTCTTTAATTATGGATTGACTATTTTCCCTTTCCAATTCCTTAATTTGTTGTTTGAGGGCCATAATATCATCTAACAACCCTCTGGTATAAATAGTCTGAACATTAACCGTATGTTGCAGTGTGCTCAAATTTTACACACACTCTTTATGTGCATTTTGCAGTGCAGAAATCTGTGTTTCACACTCTGCACTCTCTTGCTGCTGAGTTTTTAAGTCATTTTTTAGTTGTTCAATGGGATCCTGGGCCTGTGACAGGTCTCCAGCCTGATTCATCCTACTAGCCTCACTATTTGGCCAACGCTCTTCCACTAAAAACAAATGAAAATATAACTGAGCAGTTAGATGAGCCATTTATACCTGTTCATCACGAGCAGTTGCGGTCATATAAAATGCCTCAAGCGCCTGGTGCAACATTCCACCTTAAAACCAAATATCATTGCTTACTGAGGTAACCTCCCGCATCACCCTCAACCCATTCTCCTTTAAGAAATAATTTAGCTAGGAGATGCTCCCTGGCTTCACCAATTTGTACAGTAGTAATTTTCACTATGGCTTTTTGCCACTTAGTAAAACTTCCTTTATGCAGGGGCAAAAATCACCCTGTTCCTGCTTGATTTCCTCATATGAATCAATTCTTAAACAATCTTAATTTTTCTCCTATACACCTCCCTGGAACTCAAGGGTCAAGTCCTCATGGCACTTTAACAAAACATATATTACTTTTCCCCACCTTAATGCAATTGTATCAAAAGGAACAGTCTGTCCGAATCCACTTTGTCATGTGTCTGAAATAGCCAGCTAAATCCTGGCCATGAGCCTCGAATTTGTAACAGTTTATTGATAGGCCATCCTCTACACAGGGAGTTCCTTCCCTGCCCACTCAAGGTGTCACGCAACAAACTGTTTAACAGATTCTTTTATTCAGCCCTATCTCCAATTCATCTAACACCCCTTGGATCCCTCCCCCTAAGCTACCAATGAGCCAAGAACCAGGCTGGTGTACAGGAAATATGTTTAGGTTAATTTGGAGCAAATATTACGAAACTCACACTGAAATGTCAAACACCACTTTATCCGTGGCACAACAAAATACACTTCCTCAAAAATAACAGGGTGATTTAGCGTTTGTTTTTCAGACCCCCCCCCTACTATGTTCTGGGATGCGGAAGTCTGAGAGAAAAATTGGAATGATTTGGGAATTTGGGATTTTAGACCGCCTCCACTGAAAGGCCTGTGTTGGGGAAGCCGAATGGTAAACAATTGGGATGATTTGAGAAATCAGGATTTAAGTTCCCCCCCACTTAAAGGCAAGTGTTAGGGGAAAGTTGGACAAAAAGATTGGACGTATTTAAGAACAAAGACACCCTCTTCCTTAAAGAAGTCGGGTGAACAGGACAAAAAGGATTACCCAGTTAAATTATAGGCTATATGTTTATAGTGCACACCGGGAAGTGAGCTTTCTTAATTTCAAATTTTAACAAAAATCACCCCGTAGTGTTCCACCAAATGGGGAATTAATTAAATTCATATTTTTAGTTAAGTAGACTAAGGATCTGCACAGTTCCCCCCTTGTCCCCGTCCACTACAAAGGGAAAGGATTTAAGGCAAGCAGACTCCACACATTTTGGCCTCCCAGGGCTCAGTTCTACTCACATAGAAAGCCTCTGTTTAAAGTTCCGGAAAGCCAGCTGCGTTTCAGGGCACTCTGGATAAGATAAGGGGTCTGGTCACTCCATTCTCAAGGATGGCCTCCCACTCTCCACCATAGGACCCAGTCAGCTTTTAGGCATTGCTAGAAAAGACAGCGCCACCCAGATGCACTCTCAGCAATCTCCTCTGGTGTTTCTTTGCAGCTGTCAGTTGGTAGTTTCAGCAGCCCTCCTGATCTAAATTTCCACAGCTCTGTCACTTCCTCCTTGTGCAGTCCCCCTTATGTAGCAGCAATGACACCCGCAAGTTTACAATCTTGGGGAAGTACCTTGCAAGAGTTCTTGCAACTAGAATTGGAAAGTTACCCTTCTCTCTTCTGTCGGTTGCTGGTCACCTGAACAGAAAAAAACGTTTTCACTACAGCTACCAGAATCCTTTGAGTCTAATTAGACACACCTGCTCAACAGCCTCCCTGATGATTATTTGAGATAAGAAAGCGCTAGGAGGAGAACAACTACAGACCACAGAACTGCAGCTGAGGGATTTAACCCTGTTATTACTGAGTACCTGATTTGCAGCAAGGGATCTAACCCTGTTATTACTGACTACCTGATTTGCAGCAGAAGGGATCTAGCCCTGTGAATATTTGTCCATTTTGGGATTTGACCCAGCTACTTATTATATTTTTTGCAACAGGTTCAATTGACCAGGACCGGGAGTGCGCGCCTCACCCACCTTCTTTTTTGTACTGAATGCTATGGGAGTCCCGGGCTCCAGAGGCAGCGCCACGGGGTGACTGTGCCCCACTTTGGAGAATCATAAAGATGGTTCTCTCCCCTCCCCCAAATTTGGGAAGGACTTGTGCTTTGGAGGGGTGTCGGTTGCTGGTCACCTGAACAGAAAAAAACGTTTTCACTACAGCTACCAGAATCCTTTGAGTCTAATTAGACACACCTGCTCAACAGCCTCCCTGATGATTATTTGAGATAAGAAAGCGCTAGGAGGAGAACAACTACAGACCACAGAACTGCAGCTGAGGGATTTAACCCTGTTATTACTGAGTACCTGATTTGCAGCAAGGGATCTAACCCTGTTATTACTGACTACCTGATTTGCAGCAGAAGGGATCTAGCCCTGTGAATATTTGTCCATTTTGGGATTTGACCCAGCTACTTATTATATTTTTTGCAACAGGTTCAATTGACCAGGACCGGGAGTGCGCGCCTCACCCACCTTCTTTTTTGTACTGAATGCTATGGGAGTCCCGGGCTCCAGAGGCAGCGCCACAGGGTGACTGTGCCCCACTTTGGAGAATCATAAAGATGGTTCTCTCCCCTCCCCCAAATTTGGGAAGGACTTGTGCTTTGGAGGGGTGTCGGTTGCTGGTCACCTGAACAGAAAAAAACGTTTTCACTACAGCTACCAGAATCCTTTGAGTCTAATTAGACACACCTGCTCAACAGCCTCCCTGATGATTATTTGAGATAAGAAAGCGCTAGGAGGAGAACAACTACAGACCACAGAACTGCAGCTGAGGGATTTAACCCTGTTATTACTGAGTACCTGATTTGCAGCAAGGGATCTAACCCTGTTATTACTGACTACCTGATTTGCAGCAGAAGGGATCTAACCCTGTGAATATTTGTCCATTTTGGGATTTGACCCAGCTACTTATTATATTTTTTGCAACAGGTTCAATTGACCAGGACCGGGAGTGCGCGCCTCACCCACCTTCTTTTTTTTACTGAAGACCATTATTAAAATGGTTTGTATCCATTGTAGTGGATATTTTTATTTTGAACATTGTACATTCACTGGTTGTTGCTGTGTTGGCATTTTCTGCCGTGATACTTTTACTGCTCATTAGCTGGATAGGGTTTAGTGCCCGGGTGCCTGTTTAGTGTGAGCCCGAGGTCCCATATATTATTACATTGGTAAATCCCAACATGTAGTTTGAGGTATGTATGCAATTATCATTAACCAAATTGTTACTGTACTTCAGGAGTTCTATGCAATTGGTTGCCCTCCCACATGGGCCCTAGTCCTATCTCATTCTATAAAATGCAGTTTGCCTAGTTTAGCATTCATCCCTACATTATGTTAGTAAACACCTGTATGTTTAGTGTCCTCCATTGTTACGGTCAGCTTCTTTCAAGGTATCAGTACTCCACGGTCAGTTCCGGGTTGCCGTTGTTTTGAAACTGAAAATATAGTTGTCATCAGCGTGTGCTGGCACAACGTGTGCATGATGACGTCATCACGGGTTGCATTATTCTGTGATTCGATATTAATAAGTTTTGGTATGGGGGATTCATGCTGATATTTTATTTATGGTGCATATTGCAGTTATAGCGTCCTTATTTGTATTATCGTTGTATTTTATGAATATAAATACAAAGTTTGAAGAAATATTAAGCCTTGTTCCGGGCTTATTCCTAGAACAAATTTTAGAGATATAATTCTCGTGACTGATTTTATTTACTTAATGTACAGAGATACCCAATGTCCTGATTTTAGCAAATGTTGTAATTTTGAGATACATATAAGAGTCATATGGTCACGTATAAATGTCTTATAGATTCAGCTATTTAAGAAGGTTTTATCAAAATTGTTAGATCCATATTAGTCATATGGTCACATATAAGTGTCTTATAGGTTCAGCTATTTTAGAGGTTTTATGTAAATTGGATCAGTTGGGCTCTTGTCGTCTGAATCTATGTCAGATTCCCACGGACGTGCTTGTCCACTGGGCATTTTTAGGTTTTAATTGCTACAGAAAGTAATGAATCTCATTGTCCGTGTTAAGGCCCTCAGTGGTTTATCTCAGATCATTGCATTCTTGTTGGCGTAGGGCTTTTTCTCGGTCCCTCAGTCCTGCATCCAGTTCTATATGTTATGCTCCGAAGAATTTGATGTCCTCCTTCTTGTCTTTTTGGTGTACCTTGATCCAGTGTTCTGCCCGGGCAGAGTTACTTCCTGGTGTAGTAAGGCTCCCAAGGTGCTCCCTGATTCTTACTCTTAACTCACGTATTGTACTCCCAACATATCATTACATAGATTACAAATGTTGTTCTACAATTTATGATTTCTTTTATTGTCACATTTCTACCAGTGGCAGTTGTGTAGGTTTGGACATTATTCAACAGATGTTTGCACATGCTGCAATTGATGCATTTGTAAAATCCCTTAATTGCTTTACCAGTCAGGATGTTAGTTTGGTTTTGGGGTTTGGCTGTGTTCATGAAGCTTGGGCTTAGTTCCGTCTGTAGTGTTGGCGCTATTGTGTAAACTATGTCAGGTTTCTCAGAGATGTAGTTATCTAAGTTGTAACAGGGGCCAGTTTTTTTGAAAAATCTTTCATACTGTTTTGTTGTCCCTTGTACATTGTGTTATCATTCTTATTATGTCCTTGTACTTGTCCTTGGTTCCATCCTTGTTCCGTGGTTTGAGGTGCTCCCCCCGTTGTTTGCTATCGTCTTTAAATCTAGCCTTGTTTATGCATCCCTTGGGGTATCCTTGTGATGTGAACCTTTCATCAATGTGTCTGCATTCAGTCCCATATGTGGTGTCCAGACTCCAGTTTCTTCTAACTCTGGTAAATTCCCCTCTGGGGATGTTTTGAATTGTACTTTTAAGGTGACAATTATATGCCTGTAGGCTAGCATTGACCTCAGTCTTTTTGCGGTAACTTCTGGTCTCTAGTCTTCCACTGTCCATATATATGTATAGGTTGAGGAACGTCACCTCAGTCATGCTCATTTCGATAGTGAATTGCAACCCAAAGGTGTTGTTGTTCAGGTATTTACAAAATTCCATCATTTCCCTCTCATTACCAATCCATATAGTGACAATATCATCAATGTATCGTTGCCAGTTTACAATTTTCTCAGACAGTATTGAATTTTTACATGCATGTTTGCTCTTGAATTCACCAACAAAAAGATTGGTTATAGATGGTGCAAAGCATGTGCCCATTGCTATCTATGCCCTTTATTTGTTGATATAGTATGTCATTAAATAGGAATGCATAGTTCTTTAATCCAAAATCCAATAATTATTTTATCATTTCTATGAATGAATAATGTGAAGCTGAGACATACTGATACGTAAAGTCTATGGTTTGAAGTGCCAGATTGTGATCTATTCAGGTATACAGTGCTTTTATGTCAATAGTTACCAACATGTAATCATTATTCCATTCCACTTTGCTCACGTTTTCCAGTACATGCATGGTGTCTGGGGTGTATGAGTCAAGTTTATATAACTCTGGTCTGATAATTTTATCAATACATTTTGATACATTTTCGGTTGCCCACCCGATTCCACTAACAATTGGTCTCACTTCTGGAAGTTCAATGTGGTCTTTGTTAATTTTCAGCAGAAAATATATTGTCGGAATTCTTGGTTTGTTAATTATCATGAATGACTTCTCAGCATCATTGATCAACTGTTTGATGTGCCATTTGTTGATTATTTTCTGTAGATCTTTACAGCCAGTTAAAGAGTTTGCCTCTGGCCTACAGAAACATTTTTATGAAAAACAAATTGGGCTTTTCTTTTTGAATGTCTGCTGATATTTTGCATACGAAACATAATATACATTACTTTTTGTCAACACAAAAACATGTCTTCTTCACCAACATCTTTCTGTTAGCAGTGGTGCATTTTTCACACATGCAAAGCCGTTTTTGTGTACGTGTTGGAAATATTCCTACTTTTCATGTGAAAGGGACCTTCGATTTGGGGCCTATGATTGCACCCCACAGAACAGAGAAAACCTATCAAAGTCCTCTTAGATGTTATATCTAAAATGAACTATGTGTTGAGAGGACAGAACAAAATAAAAAACAATCTTAGGGCACCCTTGTCCCAGCCCACTGACTTGGTCATTACCCCACACACACACACCACAACCACTTAACAAATGTGTGGCTCCATGTTCATGCCTCTTTCCATCTCTTCCAGAGACATACATCTACTACTGGCTTTGTTACACTTCGACCTCTAAACACAGGTCCTGTAACAAGGAACACCTTGGGACTGGAATCATAAGGCAAATACAAAAGCCATCTCGTACAATGGACACCAAAAAAGCTTGGAATAATATTCCCGGGATGTACAGGTAAAACTAGGTACCAGAACTACCCTAAATTTAAGAAAACATTTTTATTAATTACATCCAAGGAAAACAAAGTTGGTGCAGCAATGCCATAATTCTGAAGGAGGACAATTGCATTACAATGAATATTGGTTTGCCCCCCAAACCAAAAATGTTAAGGGATCAAAAATGTCTGGTCGACCCCCTGTTTGTTAATGATAAACCAGAGCTTATTATGCTGCCCACATCGGAAATCAAAATAAGCATGGGTATTGAAGTCTCCTTACCCAATACCCCATCCTTTCTGGAATCATGATAATAAACAAGTGGCATTTGTAGGGCAACCTAGAAGTCCACAGTGAGGGTACTTGTGCTCTGGCTTACGTACAAGACATTTTTTAACAATAGCAACCACGAGGAAAGTACATAGGCTGCAGTACAGAGGCAGCACACAGATCAGTAGCGATATAAAAAGGTACACATACCCCGGCACAGACACAGAAGATAACTAGCCTCACAGAATGCAGCAGGAACTGACTAGAACAGCAGATTGTGTAAAGAAATGATACCCTCTGTATTCTCCCTTTATTGCTCTTTT
Source organism: Ambystoma mexicanum (assembly GCF_040938575.1). Classification (NCBI taxonomy): domain Eukaryota; kingdom Metazoa; phylum Chordata; class Amphibia; order Caudata; family Ambystomatidae; genus Ambystoma; species Ambystoma mexicanum. The sequence continues at coordinate 467,934,454 of NC_090921.1, forward strand.
CTCCACTAACTTTCTATTTCCTGCTACCTTCAATGGTACACATATAATAAATTCTATGTTGTTAGGCCTGTCCGCCACCCCTGTGACCTAAAGAATGCCCTCGCTCTTATTGATGTAGAGGACTACTCCTTCCCAAAGCTAGGTCTGTGCTCAATAGATGCCCAAAATAAAATGAAATAAATGCTCTCCATTCTTCATTGTTTACCTGTTTTTAGGATAAGGATTTCATGAACTCCCCCGTAATGTTTTCATCCATACTGAAGTCCAAATTCATTAAGGTAAGTTTGCCTGCTTATGGAAAGTTAATTTATGCCAATCGAGAAGCAGAACATCGTTCTCAGTGAAAGGATGTATTTTCACGCTATTGGGCTTGTTAGGTTTTTCCAAACAAAGCTTTTTTCTCAATTCATCCAAAGGTTGCCTTTGCTCTACTCATTTTTAGGCCACTCTGTTAGCATATGGCCTCTGATTCCCAAGACCGGTACTCACCTCCATCAATGTACCCTTCTATTCTGTTCCTCTATCCGTTCTATTTAATTTAAAGTGATTAAAAATAGAAATCATCTTCAAAAGCATGGTGGCATCCCACCCTTTTCAAATTCTGCATGTATCAAACCAGTTTGAGAGCTGCCTTTCTTCTGGGTATTTGCAGGGCTGCTACTTGGACAGTCCACACAATATCTGTGTATGGGAGAAACGAGGTTACTGAAGTTTGGTTGCAGTGTCATTGCCTCAGTTCTGCATGAATATATTTTTTTAACCAGTGTCCTTAAAATGGATGCGGTCCCAGGCAATATGATCTATGATAGGTTATTTTTGGTTGCAGAATCAGAACAAAACTTAAGGTAGCATTCTGCTCTGGTATTTCCTCATACATGTAATGACTGGGGCAAGGGAGAAAGTGAAAGCATAAGGGCCTGACTACTTATGTTAACCTTCATTACTCCGATTTACCTTTCTTCTTATGCACCACCCTCCCACTTGGAGGCTATCAATCCTAGCATGGGTAGAATTCGGAAGAAGCCGTGGGAAAGATAGTCTTTTCTCACACATGGGAACATTTTGCAGCAGCTAGAAGGGAGATTTTACAACAGAAATCACGAGAACTTAATTTTCCCATTGGATTGAATTATTTTTGAGGGAGAAAGCAGGGACGTCATTTCACCAAAATGTCAGGGGTAGCGGAAGTGGTATCACAATACCACACCCCCAAGAGTGACATCACAGAAAGTGGTGTCATTTGACCACGCCCCTGTGTGACATCACAGGAAGTGGTCATTTGACCAGGTTGATGGTACAGGAAGTGACGTCATAAAGCATTATCCCTCAGTACACTAAGAAAAATATGGTTACGATATCACTGTATTGTGACATTTCATACAAGAATGGATCATCATATGTAGCAGTGTGTCAAGGTCTATGTTGCCATGGGAAGTGGCATGGTCATGAAGTCAGGGGCACAGGCATGCAAGAATCGCATGCACGGGAGACCTAGGTGGGCACTCTATGAACAAAAGTAAACAAGAACATCCATTTAACACCAAAAAGCTTTTATTATGGACATAGCACTTCAGATGCATTAACCTTGAACATTCCATCCATTAAGCAGGATGCATTAACCTTTAACATTCCATCCATTAAACAGCCCCAAGTGTATTCGTGGGTGTGGCTGCTAATGGATTGCCTTTGCACGTGCTCACTCTCTAGGAGTGGCAGAGTGTGGCTGGTAAACCGGCCCTAATGGGTGTGCCCACGATCTCAGCTATATGAGCTGCCCCGATCCTCAAGACAGATGCTTTGCGTTATTCTGCACTTGCAAGCAGCGTAACGCTCACCGTCACCTGAGGTCAGACTTACCTTTGAAGATCCTGCTTCCTGGACATCCTGCTTCCTGCCAGCATAGTTAACGAAGCTGTTCTTACCTGTGCATCTCTTCGGCGAACCAAGTATTCATCTTTACACTTTCCGGAACACCGAAATCTTCATCTTGGCACGGCAGCGCGACACGCTCCATCGTCGACGGCAGCGCCTGCAAGGAAAAACAGAAGATAAGGTTAGACATCGAAAAAACACTCAGTTTAAGGTTGCACTTTGCCATACTTCGTGCTATTTCTTAAACCATCACTTACCTGCTGTTGAACATTGTGGTAGCATCCATCTTCCATCTGGCCCCGTCTCACAGCTGCATTGAGGCCGCATTTCCATCTAAGGGAAGAAAACAGAGGAGAGACATTATTTCGGGCATAAAAAGGAGCAACATATAAAGACATTAAACAGTACGAAAAGCATCACAAGAGCTCAAGAAAGACTTACCAATCATAAGGAGAAGCATAGTCGTAGCTGGACTGGACTAATCCTTATCAGGGATCAGTGAAGGAACTAGATCCCATTCGATGCGCCCCTGCCAGAAGTAGCAGGACGGAGAGCTTATCTTCCATAATTCACAGGTGAGCTTTATGGGCCGGAGTATGCTCACAGAAACCGTACTTTGGGGTGAAGGGTTCGAGAGGTACAACAATCACAGATTGGTGCACTCACACACTCTTATCCCCACGCAGGAGCAGTATCACCGCTCACAGCTTTTCTACTGAGAGAGAGGCCTTAAGGGGGTGATTCAATTTCAGGGATGGCTGCCACCGTGCCCCAACGCCTCCGCAGAGACCAGGTGAGCATAACAGAACGCAAAGCCTCTAAAACTCTCTGCCTGGGCATTATGGAAACTTCAGAAACAGATCAGTTAGCCCTCTTACTAGGAAAATTACGGGCTGAAGTACATGCTTCAAGACAGGAACCCAATGTATTACGGAGGGATCTTATTGTCTCTCAAGAAAGAACTGACAAATTGGCAAGACAAATGCTACAAGCACAAGCAGGACAGGTTCCACTGCTTGGAGTGACCCATTCTTCTCATTCTTCCACACCACAGCAATCAAGACCGGTTCAGGTGGTTCTTCCAGGAGCAGTGCCTCTACCGAACGCTTCATCAGTGACCCAAACAAGTTTGCTGTATTTATGAACCAATGTCGCCTTCATTTCTTGTGCAGACCAGGAGCCTTTCCTAATGACCAAGCCTAAGTTGCGTTTGTACTCTCGTATTTCGGAGGTAGTGCGGCGGAATGGTCTGTACCTTTGGTAAATCAAGATGACCCTTTACTCCGGAACTTTAGGAATTTCCAACATGAGATGGAGAAATTGTTTGCCCGTCATACTCAAGGACAAGCTCTGGACAACGAGTTACCACTCAGACAAGGGAGTCGAGATCTATTAACCTATATTGCAACCTTCAATCGTCTCATAGCCCAGACCAACTGGCCAGAAGAGAAGAGGACTACACTCTTTTACCGAGGGTTACGTGGAGAATTTAAGGATGTGTTGGCGCAAGTGGTGAATCCCCCTGAGAGGTGTGCGGACTATATAGACTTGACGATGCAACTCGATCTTAGGTTGCAGAATCGGAAAATGGATCGACCTAGATCAGAAGGACAGTCAGTTTACATACGACCTTGTGAGAATTAGACTAAACCACATGAACATTCTGAGCCAATGCAAATTGGTGGATTACGAAGTCCCCTTACCAAAGCAGAAAGGGAAGAAAGAAGACAATAACAGCTGTTCTTATATTGTAGACAAGCAGGTCACTTCCTCCATGACTGCCCGGTAAAATCACCCAAGAAAACGGTTGGGGCAACAGACAAAACTGATGAGGAAGAAGAACAGAACTCGGGAAATGCCAAAGCCCAGCAAGTGTAGGGGTCCGCTTGTCGAGCATGAAAAAGGAATCTCTACAGACCTCACATATTGTCCTTCCAGTGCTTTTGGTGAATCACAAGCAACCATCAAAAATGCATGTCTTGGAGGCATATATTGATTGTGGTGTTATACCGAAAAAGTAATCACAGAGCCCGAATCTGTGAATATTATGTTGGCCAGAAGCAAATCGCATCATGTGACAAACTTCGCAAACTAAGAAACCTGAATGCGACCATAGAGAGTCCATTTTGTAAATGCCGGCCATTTTCTTTTTTTTGTAACGCTTTGCAAATATATTCTATGCTTTAGATCCACACACGGTGCAAGGCCACAACTTGAGCTCTGAAATACTAACGTTGGCAGGAATGTAGAGCCGTGCAGGAATGCCTTGTTTTCCCTCTCACTGAGGCCTTGAAGCTGTGCAGAAGCCGCACCTAATCAGTAGCCCAGGTGCCGGTTTGTCTTGCAAGTGCTGTTGTAAAAGGCAGTTAACCATGAATTATATGCAGCTAGTGGTGCTCCTTCACGAAGGATGTTATTTTTTGCCTCAGAACTGTCTGACCCTTAGCTCACGAGCTGCAGCGAATATATAACTTTGTATGGAATGTTTCTCTGCTAAGAACAAGCTGTCCTTCCTGTGCCAGTGCTCCATGTTCCTCATAACAGAAAAGTGTCTCTGCAGCCTTTGCTAGAATAACTAATGTTTAGACTAAATGAAGACATGTCATAACTGTCAAGTACCAAACCCTAGCCTGTATGACATGTATAAGGGCGGGTTGAATAGGATTAGCAAATGTTGATGTATGATTTATATATATGACTGCTTGAGCGCTGTTTGCTCTCTCTCGCATCTCATGGTGTCTCAAAACACACATCGTGAGGCGTTGAGACCCAGTCGGCCGACTGAGATACTTTGCAATAAAACCAGACTTGTTTGCAAATCGAACCTCGCGATTGACATGTCATTGGGTATATGGTTATTGTGCCTTATTTCCATGTACGGACTAGCAAAGATGGCGCCTGAACAGGGACCCTCCCTGTGATGCTTCATCGCATATGTTGAAGGCAAGGACGAGTCGAGGATGAAGCTGTCGCACCGGGATCGGAAGGTGTTCGGTAGACAATCTTTGGAAACTGTGCCAGGCGGTGCCACCCAAGGGGTCGCCGGCACAAAACATGCATATTAAATACAGAATAGGGGCAATAGTGTTCAATGCGGTTTGGCATAGGCAGACCAGACGTGTATCATACCATCAGTGTCTGTATAATGGGAGCTTTGAACTAGCACGTACAGAACATTTAGAATCAGTTTTGTTACAAAAAAAGGCCAGACCTGCAGCGTTCGACATTGTAAGAGACTGGAGAAAGGAAGCAAATCTACGCTTGAAAAGTAGAGAAAAACATGCATGTAGACATACATAAAATACAAAGAAAGTGCTAGAGCATGATCCGCAGAAGCAAACAGAAGCCATTAGGAGTATGGATAGGACCTTTCAATTAGACATACAGAAAATATATCCTTCACAAGATCTGCATAGTTCAGACAAACTGATAAATAAGATACTAAATGAGCGAAGAAATGAACATTCAAGCACTGACCCAGTTGCACCGCCTCCTTAGGTACCTCCTCCTGTTGCTATTCCCATGATTCCATCCGCACCTGCAGTAGCCGTCCCATCTGCACCCATGACATCATTTCCTCTACCGCCTTCAGAACATGAGTTATACGCTTTAGTTGGCAGTTCTGCATCAATGGGACCTGAAAGAGGAAGTGTTAGGCTGACTCGTAATACGATTAGCAAGGGACGGAAAGACGAACTGAAACAGTGGGCTAAGACGTATATTGATGATGGAGATGAAGTGGCTGTGCAAAGTTCCATATCTGATCATAGAGGCCTGGGTGAACTGTAGGTATTGTTAGAATGCATGGGAGATAACATTGTTAACATATGGAGTGATTTCACTAATACAGTGGTACCGCAAGAATTGCGTGATTTGACTGTCCTTTCCAATTTGCGAGATAAGGCGGCAAAAATCCGAGAACATGTAGTGCGAATATTTGTGTTTAAGCGAGAACTTGATTGATTGCATAAAGAGATAATGAGTAAAGGTGAACCGCTTATGTCCTATGCTCAGAAACAGTTTCTTCCGCCGTTGAAACCTGTCAGTGAAGAGATGCGAATTTGCACGTGAGACACGCTTAGATGGATTACGTATGCCACCATTTCCCCGATTGAAGTGCATGATATGTTTAGTCAGTATAGACCAGAAATGCAGAGAAAGGTGTTGCAAATTATGGTGGAATACTTGCAGGATGAATGTATAAAGAAAAAGGTTTGTTGTCCTGCTGATTTAATGACGATTTATAAAAGAGCCTTTTCACCTGACACTGGAACGGCTGCTTTTTCACTTGATTTAGCTTTGTTGCTTAATAGACAAACAGATGTAGAATCCCCTACTTTGCAATTACCCATGAGGGAGGTGCCTCCCACGTTTGTCCCGAAAGTAGAGGATGCTGCCGATGGAGCGACTCCAGCGCGAACGATAGAAGCTCATTATATCGCACAGTTTGTACATGTTCCCTTTTCTAGTCAAGAAGTGAATACTATAAAGCAGACGGTCCCTGACATTAGGAAAAACCCGGCAGGGTTCTATAAGGAAATTTAATCAGTTTTAAGTTCATCTGTTTTTACACTGAGTGACATTGATTTATTGTTCCCTGTGATTCTTCCTGCAGACATATGGAAGCATAATAGAAGTATAAATGATGCACCGATGTTAGGCGATAAATGGGAAACTTGGATTAGCGTTGATAGTGAGAGAAAGGCTGGGGAGAAGTCTCCGCAAGTAATTTTGACTTTGCCTTTGCGGATAGTAGAGAAATTGAAAACTTTAGTGCCTGAGAAGAGAATAGTTTGGGATAAATTGACTGCTTGCTTACAAGGCAAATCGGAAGGAGCGACAGATTATTTTAACCGTTTGAAGATGTATTTGCGGATTTTAGTGGTCAAGATCTAAATACCGAACCTGGGAAGAGATTATTTGTTGATAAGTTTGTGCGAGGTTTTTACCAAAAATACAAACATTAATAATGACATCTGAAAGTGCATGACAAGCAAAATCACAAAGTGAAGTATTACATATGGCCCAATATTATGAGAATTCAGTAAATTCAGAAAAGGATAAGGAAATAAGGGAGAAAGGAGATTTCAAAACGAGAGTGTTACTGCAACAGGTAGTAAACAATAATAGAGGTAGCGGGAATGCACTGTCTAGAGTCCAATTTGCATTATCATCTAACTTGCAAGGGGGTCCAATAGGTATAAATCAATGTGCCTGTTGGTCTAGAAAAATGGACACCTCTCACGATTGACGGCAAACGTATTTTGGTGGCCGAAGACCAACCGTCTCATGTACATAACGATAGAAATACAGGTTTCCGAGTTTGACCAATGAACGGCCATTCTGATGTAACAAGGATCGCCATTTTGTTTTCTAATGATTGCTCATTGCTTTCTGTTCAAACTGCTTCGCAGCACATTATTTGCTTACTCTGCTCGACTGTTAACATTGTTGCCTGAATGTGAAAGGACAAGGCCGCAAGGCCGCGAGGCTAATAAGGAGTTCGTTGAAACACAACGTAGGCATCTCTGGAGATGAATGCCCGGCTCCCTCCCGAATGTATCCTTGAAGGAGAGCCGCAGGGCATTTAATCATTTCACAGCTGCCAGCCAGTCTCGTTATATGGTAGAATAAGTTAGAATAAAGCAGCTAAAGGCTTGAATTATGCTCTTCTTACGGCCCCCCTTTTCCAAGCCCTGTAGAGCGTGTCGGCTCCCAGGACACAAATAGCACCTCAAAGATAGCAAGGTCTGGAATGTGACTCTTCCCCCGTATGTAACTCGCTTACAAGAACAGAAGCACTGTGTTCTGTTCAACAAAGAAAAGATGTCTCCACACTTGCAAGGTTGCATATTGTTGCTAGAATAGATATTTGAAGGTGTCATATTTGTCGAAATTGTCCATCATCAAACCGAGTTCAAAGGAACCCAATAAAGGGGGGTTTTAAACATATGCATTTTGTATATATGTAACTGATGTACGTAATTCGCTCTCTTGCGTCCCTCGAGGTCTAGAGATACACGTCGCGGGGCGTGAGACCGAGTTGGCCAACTGAGACTATTTGCTTTGCAATAAACCCTAGCTTTGGGAATACAACCTTGGGCCTCATTACGACTCAGGCGGTAAGGGTTTTACGGCGGCGTAAACAGCGCCGACCCTTACCGCCTGAGTACGAGGTCCCTTAGCGCCATGGAGTTTTTAACACCTGCTTTTAGCAGGTGTTAAAATCCATGGCGCTAAGGGACCATGGAGTTAATTACGCCACCGTAATTTACGGTGGCGTAATTAACGCCTTCCCCACTCCCATTATGCCATATGGGGCAAAATGGGAATGGGGAAGGGTAAATGGGAAAATGGGGATTTACCGCCCCGCCAAGGTTGGAATGGGGCGGTAAATCCGCCAACCACCATGGCGTAAACGTAGTTTACGCCATAGTGGTAAAGTCACGGCCCAGGCGGTAACTTACCGCCTGGGTCGTAATGAGGCCCCTTGTGTCTGGCATATCTATCGTGTGTGGTGACTTGCCTTATTTCCATAATGCGAGGGGCCCCTAGGGGCCCCTTTCAAGATGGCACCCAAATAGGGACCCTCCCCCACTTGTTCCATCGTGTACATTGTAATTGAGTAAAGGCGGAGAACGACGAGGACGGGACGATCGAGCCGGATCAAGAGGTGTTCGGGGCGCCCTGTAGAAGTGATGAGAGATTCCTTTGCAGATCTGCACACATATGATCCCTGATCGACGTATCTGGCTAGAGAACAAGGAGGCGAAGGTCCCGAAACGAGGCAGAAGCCAAGAAACGCAGAAACGACGTCATTGGTTGCGTCAGTATACAGACGAATTGTGTCCTGGAGGACAATTTGATTTATCAGGTGAGTCATACCCCGATTCAAAATAACCCTGATATTGGTTGAGAGTTGACTTTGCAAAATCAAACACCCTGGAAACATGCCTGGGGTATTCTCCACCCTAGCGGGGTTTTTCCACTGCGGTAGACAATCTTTGGAACATGGTTGCACCACCTGGGGGAACGCCGGCGTATGAGATGTATGTGAAGTATGGTGTGGGAGTGATAATATTCTGTGAGACTTGGCATAGGCAAACCAGAAAGCAACAAGACCATCAGTGGCCGATAAATGGTAGTTTTGAGATAGCGAGAATAGATAACCTGGAAAGGGTGTTTATAAGAAAGAAAGCGTGTCCCGCAGCACTTGATATCGTTAAGGATTGGAGAGGGGAAGCAATGCTCCGATTTAGAAGTAGAGCGAAGCATGCGCGCAGGCATAAACCGAAAGGTGAAGTAGCGGAAGAAAAGGAGGAGGAGGAGTGGACGGAGAGTCTAAGGAAGTCTGGTAGACGTGACCAGTTGAACATAGAAAAAATATACCCACAACGGGAATTGCACATTGTAGATGAAGTGATGGAAAACATATTGATCCATACAAAACAAGGCCCAAGATCAGAATCGAGGCCAAACACGTCAGTAACTATTTCTCAAGCCCCTCCCATAGCTCAAACTCTCCCTCCTGTAGCTCAAGCCCTCCCACAGCCACAGACCGCGCACGTAACACTTCCTATTAGACAACCAGGCCCACAGCAGACACTCCCCGTTCCTATTGTCCCATCCGCACCTCCCGCCTTAGATAGAGACTCAGTACCGTCCATCCCTCCAGGGGTTGAAGTTGAAACCACGGGGGCGAGAGGCGGGACTGAACAAAGTAGATGCACAAGGGTAACCCGCAGTGCGATCAGCAAAGAAAGGAAGGTGGAATTGCAGCAACAGGCAGAAATGTATATAGACAGGAATGATGGGACGGCAGAATTGGCTTCGATGTATGACTTCCGAAGAAGCAACGAAAGACAGGTAGTGTTGGAATGCATGGGTGAATATTTGGTGGAGAGATGGAAACAGTTAATTGGGAAATTACCACCACAGCGATTGTTAGATTTGAATGCATTAGCACGCTGTAGAGAAGAGATGAAGAAGTAAGGGAACATGTGTATGGACTTTTTGAGCTCAAAAATGAATTGGATAATGATTATGCTGAAATGTTTACAGGGCTAAGGATATCGGGAGAGATAGGAAGGAAGTGCTAGGGCCACATAATCGACGGTCAACAGTTACCATCGCCGGGGCGAAAGGCGATGGTGGACGAATTATTGTTGTTAAAACAGGTGGGGGAAGACTTGAAAGCATGCATACTAAAAACAAGGGTGTTACTGCAGCAAGTAGCAGGACATAATAGAGGAAGAGGGAACGCACAAGGGAGGAGTAATTCGAATATGCATGGGGGCCATTGGGACCAAATCAGTGTGCATACTGTAAGGAGGAAGGACACTGGCGAACGCAATGTCCACATCTACAGAATAGAAATGGAACTGGCCAGAGAAGACAGCAAAGAGGGCACCAAGGAGGGAATGGACCAAATCGGAATAGTATGCAGCAGCACCACAATAATGAAGGTAATCAAAACCAAGCCCAAAACCAAAGTGCTCCTAACCAGAGTCAGGGTAAGCAAAACCAACAGTATGGGAATCAAAGTGGGGGAAATAGAGGAAAGAATGGGAACATTTTCAATACACAGCCAAATACGTATTACAGTAATAGTAGTGACTACACATCGGATGATGTGTTATTTCCCCAATAGGACAGCCCAGGGCAGGGGTCGGAACCAGTGTCTATTCCTGTGAATCAGAGAGGACCCTACGTAGAAATGAGAGTCAGGAATGAGGAGCACCGTTTCCTTGTAGATAAAGGAGCGCAAAAGTGTTCAAAAGTCCATCACTTGGTTCCGGATATACCACTGTCAGAGCAAAAGAATATTTCCGTAGGGTTCGCTGGTACACCAGTCATAAACCCAGTGTCCCAACCAGTCCGAGTTACCATAGGACCATTCACTGAACATTGTCCCTTTCTCCTAACAGAAAATTGTGGGGAGAACCTGTTGGGATTAAGCTTGTTGAAAAGGCTAGGTGCGATTATACATTGCACGTCAGACGGGGTGTTTCTGACGATTTGGCCACAAAATGCCCCTGTGTCAGAATTCATGTCTGAAACTTTGCCAGGAGAGTTAAGAAAAGTGCCAACCTGTATATGGGCGATGCATGACAACGATGTAGGATGCTTGAAGATAGAGCCAGTGAGGATCATTTTGAAAGAAGGAGTTACACTGCCGCAAATTCCCCAGTATAAAATTTCGGCTAACGGAGAGAGAGGATTGAAAAGTATTGTTTCAGATTTGGTGAAATTAGGGGTAATTGAAGAAATTACAGGCAGTACATGTAACAGCCCGATTCTTCCAGTGTATAAGAAAGGAGGCAATGAAGTACCATGTTGTTTCATAATTGATTTGCGCGCGCTAAACAAAGTAGTAGATCCACAATTTCCTTTGGTCCCAGACGTCACTACAATATTGACAATGATACCTGCCTCAGCAGAATACTTTAGTGTAATTGATCTAAAAAATGCTTTCTTTAGCATTCCGGTGGACAAGGACAGTAGATAGTTGTTCGCGTTCACATTAGGGGGACGATCATTTACATTCACGCGCATTCCACAAGGATATACGGAAATTCTGAGTATTTACAGTAGAGTGTTAAAAGAGCAGCTAGACATGCTAGAATTACCAGTGGGTTGTGTACTATTGCAATACATAGATGATCTGTTGATCGCTGCTGATACAGAAGAGATTTGTAAAAAGAGCACCGTATTACTACTGTCACACCTAGCGGCACATGGCCATAAAGCTAGTTTGAAGAAGTTTCAATATAATCGAAAGGAGGTAGCTTATTTGGGCTACCTACTTTCGAAAGAAGGGAGAAGGCTAACGCCAGAACGCATAGAAAGTATTTCTTGTATGCCTATTCCAAAGACACAGAAAGGAGTCAGAGCCATAATAGGCCTGGCTTCTTATTGCCGGCAGTGGATCGGTAATTTTGCGTTGATTGTGAAGCCAATGGTGCTATTAACTAAGAAGAATGCAGTGATACCTTTGCGGTGGAATGAAGAATGTCAAAGAGCGTTTGATCAATTGAAAACTGCATTATGTTCTGCTCCAGTTTTGGGCACACCAAATTATGAAAACGCTTTTAGATTGTTTGTATGCGAGAATGAAGGATGTGCATTGGCTGTTTTGACACAGGAACAAGGTGGAAGAAATAGGCGTGTGGCTATTTTTCTTCTGCGGTGGACCCTGTAGAGCGCGCACTACCACAATGTTTGCGATCTGTCGCGGCAGCTGTTGCGTCGGTGAAACGGAAGGGATGGTATTGGGGCATACTTTAATTCTGATGGTGCCACATGCCATAGATGTCCTGTTAAATAGGACACAGACGCAACACCTCACCTCACCTCTGCTAGACTGACAAGATATGAAATTATCTTATTCGTGCCCCATATCCAAATTATGAGGTGTAGCGCTTTGAATCCTGCAGAATTAATGCCACTGCCCACAGAAGAAATTGGTGACAACGAATCACCACCCCATAATTGCTTAATGGTCACTGAGGAAGAAACAAAGGGGAGAGTTGATTTAAGTGACATCCCACAAAAGGAGCCAGGTGGAGAGTTATTTTGCGACAGCTCTTGTTTTAACCTACCTGATGGCACGTCAACTGCCGCTTACGCTATCACTACCCTAGAGAGCTTTGTAGAAAGCAAAAGAATCCCCTACAACTCGGCACAAGCCGCAGAAATAATAGCATTGACCAGAGCCTGTGAGATTTCTATAAATTTGAACGTGAATATCTATACTGATAGTCGGTATGCTTTTGGGGTGGTTCATAACTTTGGTCGACTCTGGGCTGAGAGGGGTTTCTTGACACCGCATGGGGCAAGAATTCAACATGGCCCTTTGATTGTACAATTGCTGTCTGCACTCACGTTTCCAAAGCGCCTATCAATAGTGAAATGCGAGGCACAAAAAAAGGTAACATGCAAAGTGGGAGAGGGAAACACATTTGCAGACAGAATTGCGAAACAAACTGCCACTGATTTGAATAATAAAATGATGACAGTCGAGACTGAGGAAGTACCCTGTATGATAGAAGATGGAATTGCCACTGTCAAAGAAATGCAGGCCGAAGCCACGGCCGATGAGATACAAGGGTGGGCAGAGGGCTCTGCTGAGTTAGATTTAGAGGGTTGTTGAGTGGACAAGGGAACTAAAAACTGGATGTTGCCAAATTCCTATGTAACTGCAATGGTCACAATGGCTCACAGCCCTACCCACATCTGTGCCAAGAAAATAATACAGCACCTATCAATGGCTCACAGCCCTACCACATCTGTGATGACGTTTCGTGTAAGGACAGACGGGAACAAAGATGCAATCCCCCCTTCTTACAACCCGAGAACTGTCCCTTTTTGTCTAGAAAAGAACGGCTCCTATTTAGTAGGAACATTTACTGGATGCATGAATACAGTGCAATGGGAAATAGAACCAGTATATGTGGGAGATCCTGTTTATTTTATATGTGGAGAAAAAGCATATCCTTTGTTGACCAGAAACTTGGGAGGTACATGTTACCTGGGTCTACTGTTGGACAGAGTGTTCCTGGGAGTGTTCCTCTTAGAAACAGCAGATATAGCCAAGCTATCCAGATCTAGAAACCGAAGGAGTAGCGAAGGTGTTTTGATAGCGAAGGACGTAGCAAAATCATTCATACCATTCTTGTCCCAGATAGTGAACTCCTATAACATAAGGCAGCTGTCCAGAATACTAAAAGATACGATAAACACAATGACAGATATACTATTTAACATGACGTTGGAAGAAAAGGGAATTAGGTTAATGACGCTGCAAAACAGAATGGCTCTCGATGTAATCCTGGTTGATGGTGGGGGAATTTGCAAGATTGTGGGATCAGCGTGCTGCGTATTCGTAGATGACTACTCCCCTACGATTTTTGAAGCAATAAAAAAAATGCCTGTCCTAAGCTCCGAACTCCCTACTGGAGAAGGGGGCTGGGGAATAGGGTCCTGGTTTTGGGGAATACTGCGTTCTTGGGGATGGAAGTTGATTGCGATATTAGTAGTAGTGTTTGGAATATTCATAACATGCTGTTGTTGCATACACTGCCTACCGATAGTTTGCACTGAGATAACTGAGGGATGTACTAAGGGATGTATGCATATGATAACAAAAAGAAAACAAACTTATGGCCGGGATGACAGAGACATGAATGAAATGAAAACAGTGAAAGAATTAATGGCTACAGATATTAATGACGATGATGATACTTATAATAGCATGCAAAATTCAGACATAGGTACTTTAGACTTATCGTCATCAGAGGAGGATACAATGAACAAATGAGACATTTGGCATACAGCCAAAAGGAGGGCTAGTCGGTCTAGAAAAATGGACACCTCTCACAATTTGGTGGCCGAAGACCAACCGTCTCATGTACATAACGATAGAAATACAGGTTTCCGAGTTTGACCAATGAGCGGCCATTTTGATGTAACAAGGATCGCCATTTTGTTTTCTAACGATTGCTCATTGCTTTCTGTTCAAACTGCTTCACAGCACATTATTTGCTTTCTCTGCTCGACTGTTAACATTGTTGTCTGAACGTGAAAGGACAAGGCCGCAAGGCCGCGTGGCTAATAAGGAGTTTGTTGAAACACAACGTAGGCAGCTCTGGAGAGGAATGCCCGGCTCCCTCCCGAATGTAGCCTTGAAGGAGAGCCGCAGGGCATTTAATAATTTCACAGCTGCCAGCCAGTCTCGTTATATGGTAGAATATGTTAGAATAAAGCAGCTAAAGGCTTGAATTATGCTCTTCTTGCGGCCCCCCTTTTCCGAGCCCTGTAGAGCGTGTCGACTCCCAGGACTCAAATAGCATCTAAAAGATAGCAAGGCCTGGAATGTGACTCTTCCCCCGTATGTAGCTCGCTTACAAGAACAGAAGCACTGTGTTCTGTTCAACAAAGAAAAGATGTCTCCACACTTACAAGGTTGCATATTGTTGCTAGAATAGATATTTGAAGGTGTCATATTCGTCTAAATTGTCCATCATCAAACCAAGTTCAAAGAAACCCAATAAAGGGGGGTGTTAAACATCTCACAGCTGATTGTATGATATGCATTTTGTATATATGTAACTGATGTATGTAATTCGCTCTCTTGCGTCCCTCGAGGTCTAGAGATACACGTCGCGGGGCGTGAGACCGAGTTGGTCAACTGAGACTATTTGCTTTGCAATAAACGCTAGCTTTGGGAATACAACCTTGTGTCTGGCGTATCTATCGTGTGTGGTGACTTGCCTTGTTTCCATAACGCGAGGGACCCCTAGGGGCCCCTTTCATGCCTATTGTAGACAAGAAGGACGTTGGCGAGCACAGTGCCCGCATTTACAGAATAGAAATGGGATTATTTCAAGAAGACCATTTAGATGTCATCCGGGAATAGCAGGTCAGAATAGAAATCAGATGAAGCCACAATTTCAGGATAATCAGGTTAATCAAAATCAACAACGGATCACCATGAATGGTGGAAATGTTTTTGATAATACCTCCAATGTATATTACTCTGGAGACTTTACATCTGATGATGTACTGTTCCACTAGGACAGCCCGAAACAGGGTTTGGAACCAGTGCCTATTCTGTTGACCAGAAAGGGCCCTACGTAGAAATGAAGGTTGAAAATAGGGAACACATTTTTAAGTGGACACAGGTGAACAAAAATGTTCGATCGATCATCAACGGGTTCCAAATATACCACTGTCAGGGCATAAAAATGTCTCAGTAGGGTTCTCAGGTATTCCAGTAATTAGTCCAGTTTCACAACCAATGGCAATCACACTAGTTTCATTTACTGAAACTTGCACGTTTATTTTGACGACAAACTACGGTAAAAATGTGTTGGGATTGAATCTATTGAAGAAATTGGAATGCAGTAATTTATTGTTCTCCTGATGGAGTGTACTTGATGATTTTGCCACAAAAAACTCCTGTATCGCAATTTGTATCCATGCCATTAACGACTGAATTATGTGAAGTGCCGGCTTGTATATGGGCAGTGAACGATAATGATGTTTGAAAGTAGAACCAGTAAAAATTGTTTTGAAGGAAGGAATTACATTACCGCGTATTCCGCAATACAAAATTTCGAGTGAAGGTGAGAGAGTGTTGAAATATATTGTGTCAGATTTAATTGCTAGAAATGTAATTGAAGAGATTTCCGGTAGTGTTTGCAATAGCCCGATTCTTCCAGTTTACGAGAAAGGAGGGAATAATATCCCTTACCCTTTTATAATTGATTTACGTACAGTTAACAAAGTAGTTGATCCCCAATTCCCGTTAGTCCCCGATGTTACCATGATTTGACTATGATTCCAGCTTCTGCATCAAACTTCAGTGTGATCAAATTTAAGAACGAGTTTTTCAGTATTCCCGTACATCCAAACAGTAGATATTTGTTTGCTTTTACATTAGGAGGATGCTCATTTACATTCACACGTATTCCACATGGCTACACTGAAAGTCCAAGTATTTACAGTAGAGCATTGAAGGAACAATTGGACATGCTTCAATTACCGTTAGGGTGTATATTGTTACAGTATATTGATGATCTGCTTAAAGCAGCAGACTCGGAGGACATATATAAAGAAAGCACTGTTGCATTGTTGACACATTTGGCAGCACACAGTCACAAGGCTTCATTGAAGAAATTACAGTATTGTCGACAGGAGGTGGCCTATTTGATCTACCTCCTATCGAAGGAGGGAAGAAGATTGACACCAGAACGCATAGAAAGCATCTCCGATATGCCTATTCCAAACAAGCAGAAGGAAGTCAGGGCCTTAATTGGCATGGCTTCATATTGTAGGCAGTGGATTTCTAATTTTTAAATGATTGTGAAACCCATAGTGGCATTGACATGGAAGGATGTTACCTTACCTTTGCCATGGAACATGGAGTGTCAAGAAGCTTTTGACCTGCTCAGAGCTGCATTATGCTCAGCTCCAGTTTTGGGCATGCCAAATTACGAGAAGTGTTTTATGTTATTTGTGCATGAAAAGGATGGATGTGCTTTGGCTGTCTTGACTCAGGAATACGGGGGCAGAAATAGACTATGCGGTTATTTCTCTTCCACGTTGGATCCTGTTACATGTGCTTTGCCACGTTGCTTGCAAACTGTTGCTGCAGCTGTAGCGTCAGTAAAACAAACCGAGGGGATAGTTGTAGGTCACTTTTCAACCATGATAGTACCCCATTCAGTAGACGTTCTTCTAAATAGAACCAAAACGCAACAGTTAATATCCGCCCGACTAACAAGGTATGAAATTATCCTATTTGCACCGCATATTCAAATTAAGGGATGTTGCGCTTTAAATCTGGCCGAGTCATTGCCCCCTCTCAGTGAAAAAGGGAGTGAGAAATAATTATCACATGATTGCTTAATTATTACAGAGCAAGAGACAAAAGGAAGGATTGATTTAACTGATACTCCCCTGAAAGAGCCAGATGGAGAATTGTTTTGTGACGGCTCCTGTTTTAAATTACTGAATGGTACATCAACTGCTGCTTCTGCCATTACTACACTGAAGACTATTATAGAGAGCAAACGAATCCCATATAACTCAGCACAAGCTGCGGAAATAATAGCTTTAGCCAGAGCATGTGAAATTTCTGCAAACCTTAGTGTAAACATGTACACTGACAGCAAATTTGCTTTTGGGGTGGTCCACAATGTTGGTCGGTTATGGGCTGAAAGGGGCTTCCTGACGTCACATGGAACAAAGATTCAACATGGCACTTTAATAGTGAGACTGTTGTCAGCACTTGCGCTTCCCAAGCAGTTAACAATAATGAAATGCGATGCACATAAGAAAATAACGTGCAATGTAGGAAAGGGAAACGTATTTGCAGACCGAATCGCAAAACAAACTGCCATTGATTTGCACACAAAAATGTATGTCGAAACAGCAGAAAAAGTGTCCTGCATAATAGAGGATGGAATTGAGACAGTTAAGGCGATACAAGCAGAAGCCACTCCAGATGAAATAAAACAATGGTACGAGGGTCCAGCAGAATTAGATCCCGAGGGTTGTTGGGTGGTCAAAGAAAATAATAGATGGATGTTGCCAAATGCATATGTAATGGCAATGGTTACCATGGCCCATAGTCCAACACATATATGTGCGAAAAAGATGTCCCAGCACCTTGATTCTGTATGGCACAATACCAACATTAAGAAAACTGCTGAGAGAGTGGTTCAGAATTGCATGACTTGTTTACAACATAACATTGGGAAGGGAACAGTGACACCAGTAGGAAGTTTTGGTCCCCCATCTATGCGCTTTGAGCCCTTTGAGGTCATCCATTTTGACTTCATAGAAACTGAAAGATGCCAGAACTATAAATATTTCTCGTAGAGGTATGTGCGTTTAGCAAATGGGTGGCGGCCTATCCCCGGAAAGATTGTTCAGCCATGTCATCAGCAAAATCCATGTTAAACTTTCCCAGATTCGAGCTACCCCGTGTCATATGGTCAGACAATGGTCTGCATTTTATAGCAGCCGTGGTATTACAGATTTGTGCAGGCCTCCGAATCGATAAGCGATTCCATTCAGCTAGACACCCGATGAGTGCCGGTTTGGTAGAATGACAAAACGGTAAAAACAAACTGGCCAAGACATGCGCTGAAAGCAATCTGAAATGGCCCAATGCATTACCCCTAGCTTTACTGTGCATGCGCACGTCTGTGCAGCAAGGACTGGCCTCTCCCCGTATGAAATAATCATGGGGAGATCAGCAAATGTCTGGAATGTGCCACGTCCAAAGAGATTGAAGGATGTTGAATACCCATTGCTCATTGACTATTGTAAACTGTTGACTCAAAACATGCGTTTGATTCATCAGCAGGTGCAGGAGGCTCTTCCTGTCAGATATACAAGCCCAGGACATAGTCTGCAGCTGGGAGACTGGACCCTTGTCAAAAACATTTTAAAGAAAATGTTTGCTTGCACCGCGCTGGAAGGGACCTTATCAGGTGTTACTGGCCATGCAGACTGCAGTCAAAGTGAATGGTTGAAAGCATTGGATCCACGCAACACACACGAAAAGAATCCCGTTTTCTTTGCCACATGAGAAAGATATCGATAGTCCTGATGTCGAAAGTAAGACAGCCGTGATTGATCAAAAAGACATCGCCGAATTTCAGCCAAAAGTCCTTCCTGAGCCCGAGAAGGGGGCTCGGGAGATTGCAACGAAAATTGAAACATCAGTGTTACCTCAACCTTGTTCGATTGCTGCCTCATCATCACGAATTGCATCACCTATTGGCACTGTTTCTGCATCTGCTGCAAGCAACGACAGTGCTTGCTATTCATCGACCACACTGTACCTGGAGCTGAAAGGTAAAATCTGCATTCACAAAATCGGAAGTAATCAGCAGCTTTTGTTTCGCCTTTGTTTCTAGCTCACAGACAGAGCTGGGAACGGAGCCCTAGGGAAAGGGAATGTATGAGCTGTTTCGGATGAGAGCTCTGACACACGGTTTCCCGGTGCTACCATTGAAAGTGAAGGCCTTTGCAACCTAGCGTGAACAAACGGGGCGAACCAAGTTCAAAGAAACCCAATAAAGGGGGGTGTTAAACATCTCACAGCTGATTGTATGATATGCATTTTGTATATATGTAACTGATGTATGTAATTCGCTCTCTTGCGTCCCTCGAGGTCTAGAGATACACGTCGCGGGGCGTGAGACCGAGTTGGTCAACTGAGACTATTTGCTTTGCAATAAACGCTAGCTTTGGGAATACAACCTTGTGTCTGGCGTATCTATCGTGTGTGGTGACTTGCCTTGTTTCCATAACGCGAGGGACCCCTAGGGGCCCCTTTCATGCCTATTGTAGACAAGAAGGACGTTGGCGAGCACAGTGCCCGCATTTACAGAATAGAAATGGGATTATTTCAAGAAGACCATTTAGATGTCATCCGGGAATAGCAGGTCAGAATAGAAATCAGATGAAGCCACAATTTCAGGATAATCAGGTTAATCAAAATCAACAACGGATCACCATGAATGGTGGAAATGTTTTTGATAATACCTCCAATGTATATTACTCTGGAGACTTTACATCTGATGATGTACTGTTCCACTAGGACAGCCCGAAACAGGGTTTGGAACCAGTGCCTATTCTGTTGACCAGAAAGGGCCCTACGTAGAAATGAAGGTTGAAAATAGGGAACACATTTTTAAGTGGACACAGGTGAACAAAAATGTTCGATCGATCATCAACGGGTTCCAAATATACCACTGTCAGGGCATAAAAATGTCTCAGTAGGGTTCTCAGGTATTCCAGTAATTAGTCCAGTTTCACAACCAATGGCAATCACACTAGTTTCATTTACTGAAACTTGCACGATTCTTTTGACGACAAACTACGGTAAAAATGTGTTGGGATTGAATCTATTGAAGAAATTGGAATGCAGTAATTTATTGTTCTCCTGATGGAGTGTACTTGATGATTTTGCCACAAAAAACTCCTGTATCGCAATTTGTATCCATGCCATTAACGACTGAATTATGTGAAGTGCCGGCTTGTATATGGGCAGTGAACGATAATGATGTTTGAAAGTAGAACCAGTAAAAATTGTTTTGAAGGAAGGAATTACATTACCGCGTATTCCGCAATACAAAATTTCGAGTGAAGGTGAGAGAGTGTTGAAATATATTGTGTCAGATTTAATTGCTAGAAATGTAATTGAAGAGATTTCCGGTAGTGTTTGCAATAGCCCGATTCTTCCAGTTTACAAGAAAGGAGGGAATAATATCCCTTACCCTTTTATAATTGATTTACGTACAGTTAACAAATTAGTTGATCCCCAATTCCCGTTAGTCCCCGATGTTACCATGATTTGACTATGATTCCAGCTTCTGCATCAAACTTCAGTGTGATCAAATTTAAGAACGAGTTTTTCAGTATTCCCGTACATCCAAACAGTAGATATTTGTTTGCTTTTACATTAGGAGGGTGCTCATTTACATTCACACGTATTCCACATGGCTACACTGAAAGTCCAAGTATTTACAGTAGAGCATTGAAGGAACAATTGGACATGCTTCAATTACCGTTAGGGTGTATATTGTTACAGTATATTGATGATCTGCTTAAAGCAGCAGACTCGGAGGACATATATAAAGAAAGCACTGTTGCATTGTTGACACATTTGGCAGCACACAGTCACAAGGCTTCATTGAAGAAATTACAGTATTGTCGACAGGAGGTGGCCTATTTGATCTACCTCCTATCGAAGGAGGGAAGAAGATTGACACCAGAACGCATAGAAAGCATCTCCGATATGCCTATTCCAAACAAGCAGAAGGAAGTCAGGGCCTTAATTGGCATGGCTTCATATTGTAGGCAGTGGATTTCTAATTTTTAAATGATTGTGAAACCCATAGTGGCATTGACATGGAAGGATGTTACCTTACCTTTGCCATGGAACATGGAGTGTCAAGAAGCTTTTGACCTGCTCAGAGCTGCATTATGCTCAGCTCCAGTTTTGGGCATGCCAAATTACGAGAAGTGTTTTATGTTATTTGTGCATGAAAAGGATGGATGTGCTTTGGCTGTCTTGACTCAGGAATACGGGGGCAGAAATAGACTATGCGGTTATTTCTCTTCCACGTTGGATCCTGTTACATGTGCTTTGCCACGTTGCTTGCAAACTGTTGCTGCAGCTGTAGCGTCAGTAAAACAAACCGAGGGGATAGTTGTAGGTCACTTTTCAACCATGATAGTACCCCATTCAGTAGACGTTCTTCTAAATAGAACCAAAACGCAACAGTTAATATCCGCCCGACTAACAAGGTATGAAATTATCCTATTTGCACCGCATATTCAAATTAAGGGATGTTGCGCTTTAAATCTGGCCGAGTCATTGCCCCCTCTCAGTGAAAAAGGGAGTGAGAAATAATTATCACATGATTGCTTAATTATTACAGAGCAAGAGACAAAAGGAAGGATTGATTTAACTGATACTCCCCTGAAAGAGCCAGATGGAGAATTGTTTTGTGACGGCTCCTGTTTTAAATTACTGAATGGTACATCAACTGCTGCTTCTGCCATTACTACACTGAAGACTATTATAGAGAGCAAACGAATCCCATATAACTCAGCACAAGCTGCGGAAATAATAGCTTTAGCCAGAGCATGTGAAATTTCTGCAAACCTTAGTGTAAACATGTACACTGACAGCAAATTTGCTTTTGGGGTGGTCCACAATGTTGGTCGGTTATGGGCTGAAAGGGGCTTCCTGACGTCACATGGAACAAAGATTCAACATGGCACTTTAATAGTGAGACTGTTGTCAGCACTTGCGCTTCCCAAGCAGTTAACAATAATGAAATGCGATGCACATAAGAAAATAACGTGCAATGTAGGAAAGGGAAACGTATTTGCAGACCGAATCGCAAAACAAACTGCCATTGATTTGCACACAAAAATGTATGTCGAAACAGCAGAAAAAGTGTCCTGCATAATAGAGGATGGAATTGAGACAGTTAAGGCGATACAAGCAGATGCCACTCCAGATGAAATAAAACAATGGTACGAGGGTCCAGCAGAATTAGATCCCGAGGGTTGTTGGGTGGTCAAAGAAAATAATAGATGGATGTTGCCAAATGCATATGTAATGGCAATGGTTACCATTGCCCATAGACCAACACATATATGTGCGAAAAAGATGTCCCAGCACCTTGATTCTGTATGGCACAATACCAACATTAAGAAAACTGCTGAGAGAGTGGTTCAGAATTGCATGACTTGTTTACAACATAACATTGGGAAGGGAACAGTGACACCAGTAGGAAGTTTTGGTCCCCCATCTATGCGCTTTGAGCCCTTTGAGGTCATCCATTTTGACTTCATAGAAACTGAAAGATGCCAGAACTATAAATATTTCTCGTAGAGGTATGTGCGTTTAGCAAATGGGTGGCGGCCTATCCCCGGAAAGATTGTTCAGCCATGTCATCAGCAAAATCCATGTTAAACTTTCCCAGATTCGAGCTACCCCGTGTCATATGGTCAGACAATGGTCTGCATTTTATAGCAGCCGTGGTATTACAGATTTGTGCAGGCCTCCGAATCGATAAGCGATTCCATTCAGCTAGACACCCGATGAGTGCCGGTTTGGTAGAATGACAAAACGGTAAAAACAAACTGGCCAAGACATGCGCTGAAAGCAATCTGAAATGGCCCAATGCATTACCCCTAGCTTTACTGTGCATGCGCACGTCTGTGCAGCAAGGACTGGCCTCTCCCCGTATGAAATAATCATGGGGAGATCAGCAAATGTCTGGAATGTGCCACGTCCAAAGAGATTGAAGGATGTTGAATACCCATTGCTCATTGACTATTGTAAACTGTTGACTCAAAACATGCGTTTGATTCATCAGCAGGTGCAGGAGGCTCTTCCTGTCAGATATACAAGCCCAGGACATAGTCTGCAGCTGGGAGACTGGACCCTTGTCAAAAACATTTTAAAGAAAATGTTTGCTTGCACCGCGCTGGAAGGGACCTTATCAGGTGTTACTGGCCATGCAGACTGCAGTCAAAGTGAATGGTTGAAAGCATTGGATCCACGCAACACACACGAAAAGAATCCCGTTTTCTTTGCCACATGAGAAAGATATCGATAGTCCTGATGTCGAAAGTAAGACAGCCGTGATTGATCAAAAAGACATCGCCGAATTTCAGCCAAAAGTCCTTCCTGAGCCCGAGAAGGGGGCTCGGGAGATTGCAACGAAAATTGAAACATCAGTGTTACCTCAACCTTGTTCGATTGCTGCCTCATCATCACGAATTGCATCACCTATTGGCACTGTTTCTGCATCTGCTGCAAGCAACGACAGTGCTTGCTATTCATCGACCACACTGTACCTGGAGCTGAAAGGTAAAATCTGCATTCACAAAATCGGAAGTAATCAGCAGCTTTTGTTTCGCCTTTGTTTCTAGCTCACAGACAGAGCTGGGAACGGAGCCCTAGGGAAAGGGAATGTATGAGCTGTTTCGGATGAGAGCTCTGACACACGGTTTCCCGGTGCTACCATTGAAAGTGAAGGCCTTTGCAACCTAGCGTGAACAAACGGGGCGAACCAAGTTCAAAGAAACCCAATAAAGGGGGGTGTTAAACATCTCACAGCTGATTGTATGATATGCATTTTGTATATATGTAACTGATGTATGTAATTCGCTCTCTTGCGTCCCTCGAGGTCTAGAGATACACGTCGCGGGGCGTGAGACCGAGTTGGTCAACTGAGACTATTTGCTTTGCAATAAACGCTAGCTTTGGGAATACAACCTTGTGTCTGGCGTATCTATCGTGTGTGGTGACTTGCCTTGTTTCCATAACGCGAGGGACCCCTAGGGGCCCCTTTCATGCCTATTGTAGACAAGAAGGACGTTGGCGAGCACAGTGCCCGCATTTACAGAATAGAAATGGGATTATTTCAAGAAGACCATTTAGATGTCATCCGGGAATAGCAGGTCAGAATAGAAATCAGATGAAGCCACAATTTCAGGATAATCAGGTTAATCAAAATCAACAACGGATCACCATGAATGGTGGAAATGTTTTTGATAATACCTCCAATGTATATTACTCTGGAGACTTTACATCTGATGATGTACTGTTCCACTAGGACAGCCCGAAACAGGGTTTGGAACCAGTGCCTATTCTGTTGACCAGAAAGGGCCCTACGTAGAAATGAAGGTTGAAAATAGGGAACACATTTTTAAGTGGACACAGGTGAACAAAAATGTTCGATCGATCATCAACGGGTTCCAAATATACCACTGTCAGGGCATAAAAATGTCTCAGTAGGGTTCTCAGGTATTCCAGTAATTAGTCCAGTTTCACAACCAATGGCAATCACACTAGTTTCATTTACTGAAACTTGCACGTTTCTTTTGACGACAAACTACGGTAAAAATGTGTTGGGATTGAATCTATTGAAGAAATTGGAATGCAGTAATTTATTGTTCTCCTGATGGAGTGTACTTGATGATTTTGCCACAAAAAACTCCTGTATCGCAATTTGTATCCATGCCATTAACGACTGAATTATGTGAAGTGCCGGCTTGTATATGGGCAGTGAACGATAATGATGTTTGAAAGTAGAACCAGTAAAAATTGTTTTGAAGGAAGGAATTACATTACCGCGTATTCCGCAATACAAAATTTCGAGTGAAGGTGAGAGAGTGTTGAAATATATTGTGTCAGATTTAATTGCTAGAAATGTAATTGAAGAGATTTCCGGTAGTGTTTGCAATAGCCCGATTCTTCCAGTTTACAAGAAAGGAGGGAATAATATCCCTTACCCTTTTATAATTGATTTACGTACAGTTAACAAAGTAGTTGATCCTCAATTCCCGTTAGTCCCCGATGTTACCATGATTTGACTATGATTCCAGCTTCTGCATCAAACTTCAGTGTGATCAAATTTAAGAACGAGTTTTTCAGTATTCCCGTACATCCAAACAGTAGATATTTGTTTGCTTTTACATTAGGAGGGTGCTCATTTACATTCACACGTATTCCACATGGCTACACTGAAAGTCCAAGTATTTACAGTAGAGCATTGAAGGAACAATTGGACATGCTTCAATTACCGTTAGGGTGTATATTGTTACAGTATATTGATGATCTGCTTAAAGCAGCAGACTCGGAGGACATATATAAAGAAAGCACTGTTGCATTGTTGACACATTTGGCAGCACACAGTCACAAGGCTTCATTGAAGAAATTACAGTATTGTCGACAGGAGGTGGCCTATTTGATCTACCTCCTATCGAAGGAGGGAAGAAGATTGACACCAGAACGCATAGAAAGCATCTCCGATATGCCTATTCCAAACAAGCAGAAGGAAGTCAGGGCCTTAATTGGCATGGCTTCATATTGTAGGCAGTGGATTTCTAATTTTTAAATGATTGTGAAACCCATAGTGGCATTGACATGGAAGGATGTTACCTTACCTTTGCCATGGAACATGGAGTGTCAAGAAGCTTTTGACCTGCTCAGAGCTGCATTATGCTCAGCTCCAGTTTTGGGCATGCCAAATTACGAGAAGTGTTTTATGTTATTTGTGCATGAAAAGGATGGATGTGCTTTGGCTGTCTTGACTCAGGAATACGGGGGCAGAAATAGACTATGCGGTTATTTCTCTTCCACGTTGGATCCTGTTACATGTGCTTTGCCACGTTGCTTGCAAACTGTTGCTGCAGCTGTAGCGTCAGTAAAACAAACCGAGGGGATAGTTGTAGGTCACTTTTCAACCATGATAGTACCCCATTCAGTAGACGTTCTTCTAAATAGAACCAAAACGCAACAGTTAATATCCGCCCGACTAACAAGGTATGAAATTATCCTATTTGCACCGCATATTCAAATTAAGGGATGTTGCGCTTTAAATCTGGCCGAGTCATTGCCCCCTCTCAGTGAAAAAGGGAGTGAGAAATAATTATCACATGATTGCTTAATTATTACAGAGCAAGAGACAAAAGGAAGGATTGATTTAACTGATACTCCCCTGAAAGAGCCAGATGGAGAATTGTTTTGTGACGGCTCCTGTTTCAAATTACTGAATGGTACATCAACTGCTGCTTCTGCCATTACTACACTGAAGACTATTATAGAGAGCAAACGAATCCCATATAACTCAGCACAAGCTGCGGAAATAATAGCTTTAGCCAGAGCATGTGAAATTTCTGCAAACCTTAGTGTAAACATGTACACTGACAGCAAATTTGCTTTTGGGGTGGTCCACAATGTTGGTCTGTTATGGGCTGAAAGGGGCTTCCTGACGTCACATGGAACAAAGATTCAACATGGCACTTTAATAGTGAGACTGTTGTCAGCACTTGCGCTTCCCAAGCAGTTAACAATAATGAAATGCGATGCACATAAGAAAATAACGTGCAATGTAGGAAAGGGAAACGTATTTGCAGACCAAATCGCAAAACAAACTGCCATTGATTTGCACACAAAAATGTATGTCGAAACAGCAGAAAAAGTGTCCTGCATAATAGAGGATGGAATTGAGACAGTTAAGGCGATACAAGCAGAAGCCACTCCAGATGAAATAAAACAATGGTACGAGGGTCCAGCAGAATTAGATCCCGAGGGTTGTTGGGTGGTCAAAGAAAATAATAGATGGATGTTGCCAAATGCATATGTAATGGCAATGGTTACCATGGCCCATAGTCCAACACATATATGTGCGAAAAAGATGTCCCAGCACCTTGATTCTGTATGGCACAATACCAACATTAAGAAAACTGCTGAGAGAGTGGTTCAGAATTGCATGACTTGTTTACAACATAACATTGGGAAGGGAACAGTGACACCAGTAGGAAGTTTTGGTCCCCCATCTATGCGCTTTGAGCCCTTTGAGGTCATCCATTTTGACTTCATAGAAACTGAAAGATGCCAGAACTATAAATATTTCTCGTAGAGGTATGTGCGTTTAGCAAATGGGTGGCGGCCTATCCCCGGAAAGATTGTTCAGCCATGTCATCAGCAAAATCCATGTTAAACTTTCCCAGATTCGAGCTACCCCGTGTCATATGGTCAGACAATGGTCTGCATTTTATAGCAGCCGTGGTATTACAGATTTGTGCAGGCTTCCGAATCGATAAGCGATTCCATTCAGCTAGACACCCGATGAGTGCCGGTTTGGTAGAATGACAAAACGGTAAAAACAAACTGGCCAAGACATGCGCTGAAAGCAATCTGAAATGGCCCAATGCATTACCCCTAGCTTTACTGTGCATGCGCACGTCTGTGCAGCAAGGACTGGCCTCTCCCCGTATGAAATAATCATGGGGAGATCAGCAAATGTCTGGAATGTGCCACGTCCAAAGAGATTGAAGGATGTTGAATACCCATTGCTCATTGACTATTGTAAACTGTTGACTCAAAACATGCGTTTGATTCATCAGCAGGTGCAGGAGGCTCTTCCTGTCAGATATACAAGCCCAGGACATAGTCTGCAGCTGGGAGACTGGACCCTTGTCAAAAACATTTTAAAGAAAATGTTTGCTTGCACCGCGCTGGAAGGGACCTTATCAGGTGTTACTGGCCATGCAGACTGCAGTCAAAGTGAATGGTTGAAAGCATTGGATCCACGCAACACACACGAAAAGAATCCCGTTTTCTTTGCCACATGAGAAAGATATCGATAGTCCTGATGTCGAAAGTAAGACAGCCGTGATTGATCAAAAAGACATCGCCGAATTTCAGCCAAAAGTCCTTCCTGAGCCCGAGAAGGGGGCTCGGGAGATTGCAACGAAAATTGAAACATCAGTGTTACCTCAACCTTGTTCGATTGCTGCCTCATCATCACGAATTGCATCACCTATTGGCACTGTTTCTGCATCTGCTGCAAGCAACGACAGTGCTTGCTATTCATCGACCACACTGTACCTGGAGCTGAAAGGTAAAATCTGCATTCACAAAATCGGAAGTAATCAGCAGCTTTTGTTTCGCCTTTGTTTCTAGCTCACAGACAGAGCTGGGAACGGAGCCCTAGGGAAAGGGAATGTATGAGCTGTTTCGGATGAGAGCTCTGACACACGGTTTCCCGGTGCTACCATTGAAAGTGAAGGCCTTTGCAACCTAGCGTGAACAAACGGGGCGAACCAAGTTCAAAGAAACCCAATAAAGGGGGGTGTTAAACATCTCACAGCTGATTGTATGATATGCATTTTGTATATATGTAACTGATGTATGTAATTCGCTCTCTTGCGTCCCTCGAGGTCTAGAGATACACGTCGCGGGGCGTGAGACCGAGTTGGTCAACTGAGACTATTTGCTTTGCAATAAACGCTAGCTTTGGGAATACAACCTTGTGTCTGGCGTATCTATCGTGTGTGGTGACTTGCCTTGTTTCCATAACGCGAGGGACCCCTAGGGGCCCCTTTCATGCCTATTGTAGACAAGAAGGACGTTGGCGAGCACAGTGCCCGCATTTACAGAATAGAAATGGGATTATTTCAAGAAGACCATTTAGATGTCATCCGGGAATAGCAGGTCAGAATAGAAATCAGATGAAGCCACAATTTCAGGATAATCAGGTTAATCAAAATCAACAACGGATCACCATGAATGGTGGAAATGTTTTTGATAATACCTCCAATGTATATTACTCTGGAGACTTTACATCTGATGATGTACTGTTCCACTAGGACAGCCCGAAACAGGGTTTGGAACCAGTGCCTATTCTGTTGACCAGAAAGGGCCCTACGTAGAAATGAAGGTTGAAAATAGGGAACACATTTTTAAGTGGACACAGGTGAACAAAAATGTTCGATCGATCATCAACGGGTTCCAAATATACCACTGTCAGGGCATAAAAATGTCTCAGTAGGGTTCTCAGGTATTCCAGTAATTAGTCCAGTTTCACAACCAATGGCAATCACACTAGTTTCATTTACTGAAACTTGCACGTTTCTTTTGACGACAAACTACGGTAAAAATGTGTTGGGATTGAATCTATTGAAGAAATTGGAATGCAGTAATTTATTGTTCTCCTGATGGAGTGTACTTGATGATTTTGCCACAAAAAACTCCTGTATCGCAATTTGTATCCATGCCATTAACGACTGAATTATGTGAAGTGCCGGCTTGTATATGGGCAGTGAACGATAATGATGTTTGAAAGTAGAACCAGTAAAAATTGTTTTGAAGGAAGGAATTACATTACCGCGTATTCCGCAATACAAAATTTCGAGTGAAGGTGAGAGAGTGTTGAAATATATTGTGTCAGATTTAATTGCTAGAAATGTAATTGAAGAGATTTCCGGTAGTGTTTGCAATAGCCCGATTCTTCCAGTTTACAAGAAAGGAGGGAATAATATCCCTTACCCTTTTATAATTGATTTACGTACAGTTAACAAAGTAGTTGATCCCCAATTCCCGTTAGTCCCCGATGTTACCATGATTTGACTATGATTCCAGCTTCTGCATCAAACTTCAGTGTGATCAAATTTAAGAACGAGTTTTTCAGTATTCCCGTACATCCAAACAGTAGATATTTGTTTGCTTTTACATTAGGAGGGTGCTCATTTACATTCACACGTATTCCACATGGCTACACTGAAAGTCCAAGTATTTACAGTAGAGCATTGAAGGAACAATTGGACATGCTTCAATTACCGTTAGGGTGTATATTGTTACAGTATATTGATGATCTGCTTAAAGCAGCAGACTCGGAGGACATATATAAAGAAAGCACTGTTGCATTGTTGACACATTTGGCAGCACACAGTCACAAGGCTTCATTGAAGAAATTACAGTATTGTCGACAGGAGGTGGCCTATTTGATCTACCTCCTATCGAAGGAGGGAAGAAGATTGACACCAGAATGCATAGAAAGCATCTCCGATATGCCTATTCCAAACAAGCAGAAGGAAGTCAGGGCCTTAATTGGCATGGCTTCATATTGTAGGCAGTGGATTTCTAATTTTTAAATGATTGTGAAACCCATAGTGGCATTGACATGGAAGGATGTTACCTTACCTTTGCCATGGAACATGGAGTGTCAAGAAGCTTTTGACCTGCTCAGAGCTGCATTATGCTCAGCTCCAGTTTTGGGCATGCCAAATTACGAGAAGTGTTTTATGTTATTTGTGCATGAAAAGGATGGATGTGCTTTGGCTGTCTTGACTCAGGAATACGGGGGCAGAAATAGACTATGCGGTTATTTCTCTTCCACGTTGGATCCTGTTACATGTGCTTTGCCACGTTGCTTGCAAACTGTTGCTGCAGCTGTAGCGTCAGTAAAACAAACCGAGGGGATAGTTGTAGGTCACTTTTCAACCATGATAGTACCCCATTCAGTAGACGTTCTTCTAAATAGAACCAAAACGCAACAGTTAATATCCGCCCGACTAACAAGGTATGAAATTATCCTATTTGCACCGCATATTCAAATTAAGGGATGTTGCGCTTTAAATCTGGCCGAGTCATTGCCCCCTCTCAGTGAAAAAGGGAGTGAGAAATAATTATCACATGATTGCTTAATTATTACAGAGCAAGAGACAAAAGGAAGGATTGATTTAACTGATACTCCCCTGAAAGAGCCAGATGGAGAATTGTTTTGTGACGGCTCCTGTTTTAAATTACTGAATGGTACATCATCTGCTGCTTCTGCCATTACTACACTGAAGACTATTATAGAGAGCAAACGAATCCCATATAACTCAGCACAAGCTGCGGAAATAATAGCTTTAGCCAGAGCATGTGAAATTTCTGCAAACCTTAGTGTAAACATGTACACTGACAGCAAATTTGCTTTTGGGGTGGTCCACAATGTTGGTCGGTTATGGGCTGAAAGGGGCTTCCTGACGTCACATGGAACAAAGATTCAACATGGCACTTTAATAGTGAGACTGTTGTCAGCACTTGCGCTTCCCAAGCAGTTAACAATAATGAAATGCGATGCACATAAGAAAATAACGTGCAATGTAGGAAAGGGAAACGTATTTGCAGACCGAATCGCAAAACAAACTGCCATTGATTTGCACACAAAAATGTATGTCGAAACAGCAGAAAAAGTGTCCTGCATAATAGAGGATGGAATTGAGACAGTTAAGGCGATACAAGCAGAAGCCACTCCAGATGAAATAAAACAATGGTACGAGGGTCCAGCAGAATTAGATCCCGAGGGTTGTTGGGTGGTCAAAGAAAATAATAGATGGATGTTGCCAAATGCATATGTAATGGCAATGGTTACCATGGCCCATAGTCCAACACATATATGTGCGAAAAAGATGTCCCAGCACCTTGATTCTGTATGGCACAATACCAACATTAAGAAAACTGCTGAGAGAGTGGTTCAGAATTGCATGACTTGTTTACAACATAACATTGGGAAGGGAACAGTGACACCAGTAGGAAGTTTTGGTCCCCCATCTATGCGCTTTGAGCCCTTTGAGGTCATCCATTTTGACTTCATAGAAACTGAAAGATGCCAGAACTATAAATATTTCTCGTAGAGGTATGTGCGTTTAGCAAATGGGTGGCGGCCTATCCCCGGAAAGATTGTTCAGCCATGTCATCAGCAAAATCCATGTTAAACTTTCCCAGATTCGAGCTACCCCGTGTCATATGGTCAGACAATGGTCTGCATTTTATAGCAGCCGTGGTATTACAGATTTGTGCAGGCCTCCGAATCGATAAGCGATTCCATTCAGCTAGACACCCGATGAGTGCCGGTTTGGTAGAATGACAAAACGGTAAAAACAAACTGGCCAAGACATGCGCTGAAAGCAATCTGAAATGGCCCAATGCATTACCCCTAGCTTTACTGTGCATGCGCACGTCTGTGCAGCAAGGACTGGCCTCTCCCCGTATGAAATAATCATGGGGAGATCAGCAAATGTCTGGAATGTGCCACGTCCAAAGAGATTGAAGGATGTTGAATACCCATTGCTCATTGACTATTGTAAACAGTTGACTCAAAACATGCGTTTGATTCATCAGCAGGTGCAGGAGGCTCTTCCTGTCAGATATACAAGCCCAGGACATAGTCTGCAGCTGGGAGACTGGACCCTTGTCAAAAACATTTTAAAGAAAATGTTTGCTTGCACCGCGCTGGAAGGGACCTTATCAGGTGTTACTGGCCATGCAGACTGCAGTCAAAGTGAATGGTTGAAAGCATTGGATCCACGCAACACACACGAAAAGAATCCCGTTTTCTTTGCCACATGAGAAAGATATCGATAGTCCTGATGTCGAAAGTAAGACAGCCGTGATTGATCAAAAAGACATCGCCGAATTTCAGCCAAAAGTCCTTCCTGAGCCCGAGAAGGGGGCTCGGGAGATTGCAACGAAAATTGAAACATCAGTGTTACCTCAACCTTGTTCGATTGCTGCCTCATCATCACGAATTGCATCACCTATTGGCACTGTTTCTGCATCTGCTGCAAGCAACGACAGTGCTTGCTATTCATCGACCACACTGTACCTGGAGCTCAAAGGTAAAATCTGCATTCACAAAATCGGAAGTAATCAGCAGCTTTTGTTTCGCCTTTGTTTCTAGCTCACAGACAGAGCTGGGAACGGAGCCCTAGGGAAAGGGAATGTATGAGCTGTTTCGGATGAGAGCTCTGACACACGGTTTCCCGGTGCTACCATTGAAAGTGAAGGCCTTTGCAACCTAGCGTGAACAAACGGGGCAAAAGGTACAACATTATAAAATTGATATTGATACTTGCTCCTGCCTTTTTGGAGGTGTTCAGGTAAACATCAGCTTGCTGCCATCTTAAGCAGGCTGAACTGAACTTGTTTGAACTTTGCTGCCAACGTGTGTTGTCGTGGAGAAATTTTCCGACGGACACTGTGAAACTTTTCTTTAAATATGCTTCATAGATCATGCCTGTATCCGCTCCTGCTGCCGCCTGCACTGATGCTGTCATTGATAGAATATAGACATTGGCATTAAGTCTGCTTCAAGAAAGACTTGGTCTACAAAGACTAACCTGCTCCTGATTACCATATCTATCTGTATTGTATTTACATTGATCCCAATGTTTTGGTACTTGGAAACTATGCATCCCTTGAACACTCTATTCCCAACTGCCAATGCTCCCACTATAAGCACTCCCGCTCATGTGCTTTCTTACACTCTTCCGTCACAAGATGTGAAACACAGAAAAGGTTATGATAATAACACTTTATTACTGATTATGAATATGACTCATGCTATCTTGAATAGATCCAATTGCTGGGTTTGTCCACATTTACCCCAGCACAGGGAAAGAGGAATGGGTTGGTATATGCATCCTCTACCACTTAGTACTGCCTGTTATGCATCATTACAAGCTCTATTTTTTGGAAGATGGAATGATAGTGTCACTGAAAACTTTGATGGAACAAACATAAATTAATTCAAAAGATTGCTATTAGCACCGCTAGGTTGTTCCGTGTTCACAAATAGGAGCAAGATGCACACTGCATCGACCAGTCCAATAGATAGGTTCTCTAGGCCCTACCAGTCCCTAATTACTTTCAAAATGGCTCCGGTTGGAAACATGCCTCCCTCCCATACTATTAATCATAGTCCACATTCTGTTCCATTTTGCTTACGGAAAAAAGGTTCCCACCCAGTGGGAAAATTTACTAGATGCATGAATACTGCTGTACTTGAGCAAGAAGAGAAACCATTGTATGTAGGAGGTTCTGTCTAGTTTGTGTGTGCAGACCAGGCTTATCCATGGTTACCTAGAAGCTGGGAAGGTACCTGTTATTTAGGGATACTTTTACCTGGTGTATTCCTTGCCAATACCTCCGAAATAGCAAAAATATCTAGATCTCAGCCACAACGAGATGATACTGCTGGGCAAATATTTGGGGACATAGCAAAATCTTTTATACTTTTTTGGGGACAGGCAATAAACTCATGGAATATAAGAAAACTATCCAGGGTATTAGAAAAAACAATAAATGGAACTACTGACACACTTTACAATATGACATTGGAACAAAAAGCAATCAGACAAGTTGCACTTCAGAATAGAATGGTTCATGATATCATTTTGGCTGATCGTGGAGGTGTATGCAAATTAGTGGGATCAGTGTGCTGTGTATTTGTAAGTGACTCCTCCCCTACAATATTTGAAGCAATTAAGAAATTACATGTCCTAAATTCTGAAATTCATGTTCCCGCAGGTGGCTGGAATGTAAACATAAGTTAATGGTTCTAGGAACTGTTACGATCCTGGGGATAGAAACTAATTGCAATTTTGGTTATGATATTCGGTATCCTCATATTCTGCTGTTGTTGCATACAAGGCTTGCCAGCTATTTGCTCCATAATTTCAAATGAATGTGTACAGACAATTAGTACAACGCTTGTGAAGCCTCCTCCTCGTATGATAAATGATAGTCCGAAACATGAAAATGAACTAATTAAGGAATTTATGGCAATCAATATTTCTGATGATGATGACACCTGGTCTGATGAGGATGCAATGTTTGGATGACAATGCTATTTTCTTAAGGCCAAAAGGAGGGTTTGTTATACCGAAAAAGTAATCACATAGCCCGAATCTGTGATTAGTATGTTGGCCAGAAGCAAATCGCATCATGTGACAAACTTTGCAAACTAAAAACCTGAATTTGATCATAGGGAGTCCATTTTCTAAATGCTGCCCATTTTCTTTTTTTATAACACTTTGCAAATGTATTCTATGCTTTAGATCCACACACGGTGCGAGGCCACAACTTGAACTCTGAAATACTAACATAGGCAGGAATGTAGAGCCATGCAGAAATACATTATTTTCCCTCTCACTGAGGTCTTGAAGCTGTGCAGAAGCCGCGCCTAATCAGTAGCCCAGGTGCCGGTTTGTCTTGCAAGCACTGTTGTAAAAGGCAGTTAAACATGAATTATATGCAGCTAGCGGTGCTCCTTCACGTAGGATGGTATCTTCTGCCTCAGAACTGTCTGACCCATAGCTCACGAGTCACAGCAAATAGATAACGTTGTGTGGAATGTTTTTCTGCTAACAACAAGATATCCTTCATCTGCCAGTGCTCCATGTTCCTCATAACAGAAAAGTGTCTCTGCACGCTTTGCTAGAATAACTAATGTTTAGACTAAATGATGACGTGTCATTACTGTCAAGAACCGAACCCTAGCCTGTATGACATGTATAAGGGCGGGACGAATAGGATTAGCAAATGTTGATGTATGATTTATATATATGACTGCTTGAGTGCTGTTCGCTCTCTCTCGCATCTCACGGTGTCTGGGAACACACGTTGTGAGGCGCTGAGACCCAGTCGTCCAACTGAGATACTTTGCAATAAAACCAGACTTGTTTGCAAATTGAACCTCACGACTGATGTGTCATTGGGTATATGGCTATTGTGCCTTATTTTCATGTACTGACTAGCAGTGGAGCTGTGGGCCACTACATTGAGCAAGATTTGGCTCTCCGAATAGGCCTTCCTCTCCGACAGAAGCAGAAATCAGAAAACCTCACTGTTGTGGATGGTTCTCAGCTATCATCCGGCCCGGTGACACAATACACCGAGAAAGTCAAGCTTCTGCGTCAGGACGGGCATCAAGAGGACATTACTTTTGATCTCATTGGTGCTCCTCATTTCCAGATGATATTGGGAATGCCCTGGCTGGAGACCCACAATCTTAGGATCGACTGGCAGAAACGAGTTCTGACATTTCCTCATGATTGTGCCGACACATGTTACAAAAAAGATGACACTAATCTGAAACCGAAGAAAGGAATCGTGTTGGGCCTTATCAGCTCCTTACAGCTTGAATACCAAGATTACCAGGATGTCTTCAAAAAAGAGCAAGCCAATGTTCTGCCCCCGCACAGACCCTACGTTTGTGAAATAGATATTGTACCCGGAGTCAGATCCCTTGCAGCTGAATTTACGCTCTGACAGAACAGGAAAATTAGCATCTTAGCACTTACCTGGATCAGTACCTGGCGAATGGTTTAATTCGCCCGTCCAAGTCACCTTCCTCCTCGCCCTTATTCTTCGTGCCTAAAAAGGAGGGGGACTTAAGAACTTGCATCGACTATAGAGCCATCAATCAGATCACAGTTAAAAATCGATATCCTTTACCGCTTATACGAGAGCTCCTGGACCAAGTGAAACATGCTCAAATCTACACAAAACTGGATTTACGAGGATTTACGAGGAGCATAGCATCTTGTAAGAGTAAAAGAGGGAGACGAGTGGAAAACAGCCTTCCGCATGAAGTACGGCCTCTTTGAATACAAGGTTCTATTTATTTTTTATTTGTATTGGATAATAAAATCATCCTTTCCAATTTTTTACAATATATTACATTTCATCTCATCTAACCAATAAATCAAACAAATCAATAAACAAAACACATTTTTGGATGAACATCTAAACATTATTAGATTTTTGCTTTTCATTCATATCAGGAAATATTGCAGTCAAAAATTGCACAATCGCTATACGAACTGTTAGTTTAGAATTGTTAAAAAGATGTAGCCATAACACACTTGTTTCCATGTTGCCATACATCACTGCCCATTCATTTTTTAAATGAATTATCCTAAAATTAAATAATCTGGGACAAATCTTTAAGCAATGCTCTAAAGTTTCTTTTGAGGCCTTATTTTCACAGAATCGATCGACAATGAATTAATTCTTTAGGTATCAATTTCCTTCTCACCAAGATCTCCCTAGTCGGCCATAGATTCAGCCTGAACCTAAGATATTGATTACGCAGTCGAGGCACAGGACACTTGATAAGATAATCTGCCATTGTTCGGAAACACTTGTGTATAAATGGATTAGACCAGAACTCTTTATACCTTCAGCACGAGTTACGGTTCACTATCCAGTCATTCTGGTACAGTTTAGTTTTAGCATGTTCAGGGTTGGTCAGAAGTAAATCTAGAGATATTGATGCATGTAGTGTGTAATCACAACACATTTTGGTAAAAGTCTGATCCCGTGCCAGGAGCTGTTCAGCCATGATTCCCAGTAAGTTACATGATGATAAACCTAAAATGCATTTCCTAAGTAAGGCTACCATTCTCCATTTTACTTATACTTCAAGTGATAGCAAGCCTAGTTCATGCCTAATTAATGGTAGTGGCACATATGCAGGTATATTCAGTAGTTGTTTCCAAAAGCGTGATTCCATTTTTGTCCAGTTGGTGTTTTTAGGCAAAAAGGAGTAAATCCCATACAATAACCTAGGAATCACCTTTTGTCGGTAGAATGTCATAATATGAGTTAAGGTAAATTTCTCAAATTTGCCCTTTAGTATTTTGCTTGGCATATTACAGTTTTATGTATTTATTTATTTATTTATATTTATATAGCGCGCAAGCAGCCCAAGGGCATTGAGGCACTGTTACTTGCAAGAACTTAGTTGCACAGGTACAGGCATGGTAGCGGTCGTTGATACATTATGAATACTATAGAACATCATACTGTTGTCACAGACATTGCACTTGGTAATTGTGTTACAATTTATGCAGTGGGTCATGTGGTGAGTATTCATGCTAAAGTGTGGGGCCTTATGTGAAGAGGATGGTTTTCATAGCTTTGCGGAAGGTGGTGAGGGAGGCCTTACCTCGGATCGTGGGAGGTAGGGCATTCCAGTGAGTGGCTGCGAGATAGGGGAAGCTGGATCCGCCCGCTCTGGCTTTTTTTACTAGTGGCACAGATAGCATGTTGGTATACGGTGATCTAGTTGGCCTGATAGTGGAGACGGGGTAGATTATTTTTGAGAGGTAGGCATGTGTAGTGAGGTGAATGCATTTGTGGGTCAGTGTCAGAGCTTTAAAGAGGATCCTTTCCTTTATTGGGAGCCAGTGAGCTAGTTTCCTGGCCCCAGAGATGTGTTCTCTTTTGGCAATGCCTTGGGCTGCCCGGAGAGCATTGTTTTGTATGACTTGTAGTATCTCTAGGTTCTTATTGGAGGTTCCTAGAAAGAGTACATTGCAATAGTCTAGCCTAGAGCCGGTGATGGCTCTGGCTATATTGGTGCAGTTCTCTTTGGAGAGAAAGGGTCTGACTGCGTTGATAAGTTTAGCATGATATGCAGCTGCAGAGGCTATTGCATTGACTTGTCTGTCCATGGATAGGCTGGAATCCAGGTAGACTCCAAGAGTTTTGACAGAATCTGAGACAGGAATTTTAATGGTGTCGATGGTGAAGTGGCTGAATTGTGAGTCTAGGTTTTTTAGCATGTTGGGGGAGCCTACCAGGAGGAGTTCAGTCTTGTCGGAGTTGAGGCATAGTCCATTGTCTGGCATCCAGGCTTGGATGGTGTTGTAGAGGTTGTTGAGGGTCAAGAAGTCGATGTCATAGGTACCAGTGAGGGTGAGGAGGATCTGTGTATCGTCGGCATAGTTGGTGTAGGAGATGCCCATAGCGTCGAGTATGAGGAAGAGGGGTCTTGTGAAAATGTTGTAGAGGGTGAGGGAGAGGCAAGAGCCTTGGGGCACACCACAGAGTATGATGGTTGGTGAGGCAGAGGCTAGGTCGGAGAATACTTGCATAGTTCTGTCTTGTAAGAAGGAAGTGATCCAAGCTGTGGCCTCTGGAGAAAATTTGGCAGTGGAAGAAAGGTGGTGGCATAGGACGTCATGATCTAGGAGGTCGAAGGCTGCAGATAAGTCAAGGAGTAGAAGAAGTGCTGGTTTACCCATGTCTCTAGCATCGTCCATCTGGTTTTTCAGGTCAAGAAGGGCGGTTTCAGTCCCGTGTCTGGGGCAGAAATCAGATTGGCGGAGTCCAAGGAGTTTATTTTCTTCAATGAAGTGCTGAACCTGCAGGTAGGCGGCTTTGTCCAGTATTTTGAGGAGGAACGGGACAGTGGTGATAGGTCTGTAGTTGTTGGGAGAGGTGGGGTCGAGAGTTGGTTTTTTTAAGAGAGGGCGGACCCAAGCTTCCTTGAGGGAGGTGGGAACTTTTCCTGTGGTAAAGGAGGCATTAACGAAGGCTGTCAGGAAGGGAGCTAGTGCTTCAGTGCTGTCTTTGATAATGGGGGCTGGGCATGCATCCCCTTTGAAGTTCGAGGGTTTGATGTTCCTCATTATGTTGACAATGTCTTTTTCGTGAATGGGTTTGAAGGATAAAGGTTGAGGGGGGGGCCGGGGCAGGTGGTGGGACAGGGATGTGTTTATTCGGTAGGGCTTGTTTGGTGGCTAGTATTTTGTTTTTTAGGAGGCTCAATTTGGTTTGCATGGCCTTTTGTATGTCATCACACCAGGTGTTGTCTTTAG
This sequence comes from Ambystoma mexicanum, assembly GCF_040938575.1. NCBI lineage: Eukaryota > Metazoa > Chordata > Amphibia > Caudata > Ambystomatidae > Ambystoma > Ambystoma mexicanum. Next base: position 467,974,096 of record NC_090921.1, read on the forward strand.
TGAATTTCTCGGGGGCGGGAGTGGGTGTCTCGAACTACCTAAAAATGGCAAAGATTTCTTTTGTGCTAGATTGAGCTTTCGAGATTCTGGATTCAAAAGATTTGGCCTTTGCTTGGGTGATTGCCTTTTTGTATTTAATGGATTGAGCTTTAAAGCTTGGGAGTTGGGCAGAGGAGTCTGGCCTTGTTGGCAAATAGAGGGGTTGCACGGTACGAGAGCATAGCCTGGTATTACGGCTGCTTGTGGGGATGGGCTGTGATCTGACGGTGGCTTGCAGAGTACGGGCACGTAGTCTAAAGCGCCTTGTGGTAGAGCATGGATTAGTAAGTAGGTCGCAGTGGTTGTGCTTCTTACCTTCCGGATGCGGCATAGGTTTGGGGCAGACGGTAGACGAGCAGCGAAGAGCTGCAAAGAGCACCGGAGGCCTTTCCTGATGACCTTCCCTGCTCGGCTTCGCCTCTCGGCCTTCTCCCCCTCGATATAAAGCAGGAGGGGTGGGGCGAGCTGGGCGAGCCGGCGATTCGGGACACGGGCATGCGATGGTGATGTTGATTGCACTTTTTGTTGTTAGTGCATCCATGGAAACGGGGGCCATTTGGTATGGGCTCGATGGTGCTTCAGCACACGCGGCTGGAGTCGGAGACAAAGAGGAACACGTGGATGTTCCGAAGAGAAGATTAACAGCTGATTTAGCCCTCTGCTGATCGGTGGTGCTTCCTGCTCGCAGCAGAGCTGCAAAGAGCACCGGAGGGCTTTCCTGACGGCCTTCTCTGCTCAGCTTCGCCTCTCGGCCCTCTCCCCCTCCATATAAAGCAGGAGGGGCGCGGCGGGCTGGCCGAGCCGGCGAATCGGGACACGGGCCCACAACGGTGATGTTGATTGCACTTTTTGTTGTTAGTGCATCCATGGAAACGGGGGCCATTTGGTATGGGCTCGATGGTGCTTCAGCACACGCGGCTGGACCCGGAGACAAAGAGGAACACGTGGATGTTCCGAAGAGAAGATTAACAGCTGATTTAGCCCTCAGCTGATGGGTGGTACTTCGTGCTCGGAGCAAAGCTGCAAAGAGCACCAGAGGCCTTTCCTGATGGCCTTCCCTGCTCGGCTTCGCCTCTCGGCCCTCTCCCCCTCCATATAAAGCAGGAAGGGAGGGCGGGCTGGGCGAGTCGGCGAGTCGGGACACAGGCCTGCGACAGTAATGTTGATTGCACTTTTTGTTGTTAGTGCATCCATGGAAACGGTCTGAAGTTTATTACACATGTCTAGTTCAATAACTTTGTTGGACAAGGAGTCCACAATACTTACTCCCAGATATTTGTACTGATGAACTTTAGCTAGACATTCTTTTTGCAGGTACCATTTGTGAGATTTTATTCTGCTATTTGTGTGAGGTCGACACACCATAATCTGCGTTTTTTGCAGATTGATGATCATGTTGTTACTGGAAGCATACTGATCCAGTTTATTAAGCAAGAGTTGCAGACCTGTTGGAGTTTGGGATGTAAGAATGGGATCATCAGCATAAAGTTGATGCGAAATTCTGTGTCTCCCTAATTTAGGGGAGTCACAATGCCCAGACCGCAATTCTTCACCTAGGTCAAGCAAAAAGAAGTTGAAAATTGATGATGCTAATATGCATCCTTGCTTTAGGCCTCGATACGTATGAAGAATTGCAGATCATTTTCCTGCTAAGGTTAACCTGACTTGTACTATTTGAGTGGAGTCTCATAATCAAGGATAATATGGAGGTGGGACAGTTGAGCTGAATGAGTTTGCAATACAAAATTTGACGATCAATTGAATCAAAAGCAGAATTAAAATCTATGTACGCTATGTAGCGGACTTGATTTTTGATCGCATATTTTGATTTTAACATATTCAATACCATCAAATTCGGACTGGTACCCAGACCTGCTATGAATCCCGTTTGAAACGGGTCACGGAGTTGATTTACTAAAGTCCATTCATTAAAGTCCCTTAGAATCAATCTGGTAAAGATTTTTCCCGGAGCATCTAATAAAGCTATTGGTCTATAGCTAGCTGGTAGAATTCGGTCCCCCTTTTTATAAATTGGGACTATTATTGAATGTTTCCAAGATGCAGGGAGAGTTTGTGTTGCATTAATTAACGTAAATATTTTAAATAGTATGTTAGTCCATAGTTCTGGATGTTTTTTGAACGTCCTATTGGATATACCGTCTGGCCCACAGGCTCCTGACTTACTGATTTTGTTTATATAAAATTTGATATCATCTAAGTCAAATTTTTGATGAAAGTGCCACAAACATTGCATTGGATTAACAACATTATTAGGCGGGACCGCATAGAGTTTTAGAAAGTGAGTGCTCCAATCCTGTTCAGTGACATTATTATCTTGTACAATGGTTTGCAAGTGGTGCATTGTCTGGTTTAAAAGAGACCAAGTAACAGCCATGCTCTTGGAATGAATTGATGACAACATATTTTCTCCATCGAGCTGATATCTTTTAGCCTTAGTAACTTTTAACCAGTTTTTATATTTGGTCTTAATGTGGGCTAAAAATGAAGCTCTCTCTGTAGATGACATTTTGAGGGCTTCTCTTTTTTGCCGATGAAATCCTGCCTTCTTAGTTCAAGTGGCCGCGTCATACACATGTAGTTTTGGTCGCAAAGTTCGATGACTAAGCAGACTTTTACTATTACTTGAGCTTTGGAAGTGTTGTAACATGTCCGAATAAACAGGCTGTGTTTCAGCCAAATCCACTCGATGATTACAGCATTGTAAAGCTAGATGCTCATTCAGGGAAGTTAACGATTTAACAAACCATCATAGGCGATTGCCACTGTTATTTACCATTAATTTATCATGCAGGTGGGTCTTTTGAGTGGCTTTGATGGATTTCACACTTGGCCATTCAGTTACAAGTTGATTGTGATCACTATGCATGTTTTCTAGAATACAAAACTTGGTTATACTGTGGAACATTTGCGTATTCACATAAATAAAATCAATCGTTGAGCAGCTGCTACCACGCTGCCAAGTGGGTCGTGGGGGAATATCGGACGGAAAAGCTCTATTTAATCTAATCAAGTTATGATTAGATGCAATAGCTAGTAATTTTGCCAATCTTGAATTGTTTTTAGAGGCATGGTCAATTGTACATTTAGGATTTGAAATCTCCCGCAATTATAATTCAAGAGTGTTGTGTCCATTGCAATTAAGTTACGTAATTCACCAAGTGTTTTTATGAAACTGCCATCCGATATTCCCACAGGATTCCAATACACGTTAATTAGACCATACGTGTCATTGTGTTTCACTTTGACAAATTGTATGAATTAATTCGGTGTTGCCCATTTTTCTGCACAAGTACCTTGTTCTATTTTGATGGCTACAAGCAGATCTGATGATGGCCTGCCTTGAGATGCCTTAACTGCTGGATTAAAAAATAAATCATAATTGTCCCACACCGAGACTGACACTAACCAAGTCTCTTGGAGCATGAGTATATCATGTTGGGTCATATGACTATCATTGTTGTTTATCATATGGGAAAATCCTCTTGTATTCCAATTTAACAGTGAAATATTTTGGGGGTTGAGGGACTGTGCTAGTTAGGAGAAATTAGTAGGCATACTACATGTGCAATCGGCCATTTTATATGGTGCAGTGCTTGATTTGGGTACCAAAAAGTTGGAGCAAAGATTTCTAGGTTGGTATTGTATTTACTTTCCAATCTCACTACCGACTGTTGATTCAGTACTAAGTACAAAACCCAACATTACCAGTTCCTTTTTGGCCAACCAGATGGTATTTTGAACCAACCTGGAATTCATCCATATCCGTACACACTGTAAATTGGTATTCACAGGGAATTCCACCAGCACCAAATCGGTGGAGTCTTCCAACATCGGTATGTCAGAGAAGATGGCCAAAATGGACCGCCTGTTCAGTTCATATTGCACAGAGGGACTCTGTTTGCTAGCCAACTTCAAAGTGAAATTGGCCGGAAACTTCTTGTTGCGAATCTCAAGGGGGCCACTAAATGCCAATTGCAAATAGCTCTCCAGCGACAGGGGCCCTTACTAGATTAGGATTGGTGCCCATGGCGGCTTGAATTATTTGGATGATTTCAGGTGCAACCTGGGCTAGCAGAGCATTTTTGCCATTTGGTAGAGTGGAGTGTCTTTCTCTATGTGCCAAATTGAGTCATGCTTCTGTTGATTTGATACCATATCAAGTGGCACCTTTTCTGTTATTTTTTCTAGATTTTGATCTGTGTTGCCCAACGGTATCATCTTATTGGCCACCAACCCCGGCAACTGGATCTCATTTCCTCTTTTGTCTTTGAAAGAGACACTTTTAGCGTTACAATTAGCTGGGGGTCTCGAGGGAATGGGGGAGTCATTACAAGGAGTTACAGCAGGTTGACTGCTCATGTAAGCATCAACTGCTTTCCTTATCTCTTGACGATGGCAGTCTCTAATATTAGATGCTGAATTTGAGCCTTCATTCATGGGGAATTTAATAGGCACAGCAGGTTGGAGTCTAGCCGCCTTAGAACTTCCATGCGTTTGTTGCAAGGCAGCCTCCTTGACTAATGCGTCTAGAGGGGCACACAACACAAGCAGACTGGGGGCTCTGCCTCTGCTCTGCTCACTTTGTTGGAATTCATAAACTGATATTTCTTAGATATATCTTGAGCAGTCGATATGGAATTTTTGGCCGGTAAACACAGCCTTTTCATAAAGGACTGCGTCTTAGCGCCTTTATTGTTTGTTGTATTGGGCTCATTTTTTGACAGCTTGGAATGAGAAACAACAGATGGTTTTGTACTACATCTAGAATTTTTCGAAAAGATAGTGGCCCTCATTACGACCCTGGCGGAGTGGGTTTACGCCAGCGTTATTCGCGGCGGACCCGTCCGCCCTACTACGAGTTCCCGTAGCGCCATGGAACGTTTTCCGCCTGGTTTTTCCGGGCGGTGAAATCCATGGCGCTACGGGACCTTGATGTTAATTACGCCACCGTATTTTGCGGTGGCGCAATTAACGCCTTCCCCACTCCCATTATACCCTATGGGGCAAAAATGGGAATGGGGAAGGGTAAAATGGGGAATGGGGATTTACCGCCCCGCCAAGGTCGGCATGGGGCGGAAAATCCGCCAACCTCCATGGCGCTATCGGCAGCTTTCCGCCGTGCTCCGCGGTGCATTTAGCACCGCGATTTCCGCCAGGGTCGTAATGAGGGCCAGTGTATGCAACTTGTGAAGGTTTCATCAGCTCAAAGGGAGTGGAGCTCGAAACATTGGATTCACTCTGCAAAGGGATGTTTAGACCTTTGTGCGGATGTGACCTATCACCATTAGTGTCAAAATCACCAATGATTTTGCCGACTTGTGGAATTGTATTAAAGACAGGTTAACCCCCTAGAGGCAGGGTCCCTACAGGTTGAAGAAGCTGAGGGACATCAGTCGCCGTGCTCGTTGCTACCATGCAAGTACGGAGCCGGAGCCATGATTGGCTGAGTTAGACATTTGCCTTGTAATTTGTGAGTGATTTTTTGTTGCCATAGAAGCAATTTATCAATTTGGGTTGCTTGGCTATTTACTTTGCTGTTAAGAGTGTCAAATAACTTAAGCAAAGTAGATAGAGAAAGTTTCATGGCATTTAGCGCAATTTCCACCAAGGTGTAGCTACTTTTGTTTGTTTGTTTTAATATTTGTAATGCGCGCCAGTCCCAGGGGTATCAGGGTGCAATAAGCATCAAGAAGATTGTTCAGCTTAGGTTACAATGCTGTATAGGAATATACATTTATACAGTAATATAGGAATATACATTTACACAATAAGTAAATGGTGAGGAGCAGACAGTTAGGACAGTATACAATGAGGAGCAGGTAAGTGGGTAACATTACTAGATAGATACACAATACACAATTTACAAATTTACATGGTATGTACAAATGGTGATAGCATACTGGGATATCTTAACAGTCATTCTCCTTGATCCAACAGGTGAGGTTGGACCTGAAGCGGAGGAAGGGTGCATCTTCCCTCAGGAGAGGGGGGAGGGAATTCCAGTATTGAGCAGCTTTAACCGGAAAGCTGCTGCCGCCAGTCTTAGTGCGTTTAAATCTGGGTACCATTAGGAGGTTAGCATTAGCAGTTCTACTGGGGCGGTTGGAGGATTGTCTTGTAAATCTGGCTATGAGGTAGTGTGGAGTGGAGACATTTATGTGTTAAGTAAGCTGTTTTGAGGAGGATCTTGTCTTTCATCGATAGCCAGTTGTTAGCTCTTCTGATGTCAGAGATGTGGGCTTTTTTGGGAATGCTTAGGGCTGCTCTCAAGGCTTTGTTTTGTAAAATCTGGATCTTGTTAGTAATGTATTTGTTACACCCTAAGTATAGGGCGTTACAATAGTCCAGTTTGGACAAAACCAGGGCTCTAGCTAAGGTGATGCAGATATTAAAAGAAAGGAAAGGTTTAGCTGCTCTGATTAGTTTGCAGGTGTAGGCCATTGACGAGGCCATAACGTTGACTTGTTAAATAAACGTCAGTATAGAATCTAGGTAAAATCCAAGGGTTTTGACTTCCTTGGCTACGGTGATAATATTGTCATCTATGCTGAAGTTGGAGTAGTTATGACCTAGTTTGTTAAGGGTTGCAGGGGTGCCAAGGATGAGAAGTTCCGTTTTATCATCATTCAGGCAGACCGTGCGAGGCCATCCATTTATTTTTATTTGTATTTGTTTATTTATAATGCGTCGGTAGCCCGCAGGCATCAGGGCGCAGAGAGACAGGTTCATGTTAAGCCGAAGGAAGAGGAAAAGTTAAGGGATGACACATTATTTAAAAAGATAGGTCTTCATTTTTTTTCTAAAAAGAAGCAGATTTGGCTCTGCTCTGATGGAAACTGGGAGGTTGTTCCACTGCTGAGCAGCACGGGTCGGGAAGGATTTCCCAGCACCAGTCGCTCAGAGTGCCTGGGGTATCTGTAACTTGCCTTGTGTTTGGGATCTTAAAGCCTGTTTAGGAGTATATCAGGTGAATTTGGTTCTGAGGTAGGAAGGAGCCACTCCATATAGACACCTGTGTACTAGGGTCATGGACTTATAAAGGATTCTATCCTCTATTCTGAGCCAATGGAGGGATCTTCTGGCCTCTGTCACATGGCTTCTTTTGTCTATCTTTTTTATGATCCGAACGGCATTGTTCTCCATTATCTGGTATTTGTTTATGTACTTTTTTGATGCTCCCAGTACCAATGAGTTGCCATAGTCAAGGCGTGCCAGTATAATGGCCCTGGCGATTGTAGCCGTATTGTCTTCTGTTAGTAGTGGGCGTATGGCTCTCAATAGCCTAATGTAGTAGGCATTATTTTTATGGAGATAATTAGTTTGGGATTCAGATCCCAGGGACGCCTCCAGCATCATCCCAAATGTTTTCACATGGGGGACCACCTTAATGCTTGAGTCTTTGATGGTGAATTCTTCAAATTCTTTACCAAGCTTACCCCTTGCGTGACTGGAACCAAAAATCATTAGTTCGTTTTTTTTGCAGTTCAAGCACATCCAATTGTCTTCCATCCATATGTCTATCAAGTTGTATATAGTTGTGATCTTTTCCTCGTCTATTTGATAATCTCCTTCCAACTCTATCACCAGATGTGTGTCATCAGCGTAGTTGGTAAAGTGAACACCGATGGATTCTAACAATACACAGAGAAATTTCATGAATAGATTGAAAAGAAGAGAAGAAATGCTGGCTCCCTGCGGTACACCTGCATTTATGGGGGAAGGTGTTGAAAACTTCTCCACCCAGTGAATTCTGGCTCCCCGATCTGTGAGAAACGATGTTAACCATGCCAGGGCTACCTTAGAGCACCCCGCTGTTTTCTCCAGAACTTGTTGTAGGAGTGAGTGGTCGACAAGGTCAAAAACAGCACTTAGATCTAAAAGCATTAAGAACCCTGATTTGCCCTTATCTATTATGGAAAGCATGCGTGTTTGAAGATCCATGCCTGGATGATGAGGTACACTCTATTTACAAAGGCCAAATCCTTGCTGTAATCTCCCGTCAGCGGGATGAGGATCTGGGTATCATCAGCATAGTTAGTGTAGGTGATACCCAGTCCACCTAGATTGTCAAAAAGGGGCTTTGTGAAGATGGTGTACAAGGTTGGGGAAACACAGGAACCCTGAGGCACCCCGCAGGTGATGGCTAAGGGGTCAGCAGCCGCAGATGGGGAGAAGATGCGCATGGTCCTATTGTCAAGGAAGGATTGGATCCATACAATCGCTTCCTGAGAAAAGTGGGAAGCGGAGTCCAGGTGGTTACATAGGATTTTATGGTCCACTAAGTCGAACGCTGCTGAGAGGTCAAGTAAGAGCAGTGATGCTGCCTTTCCATTGTCTCTCAGCGTGTCAATTTGTGCCTTGAGGTCGATCAATGTGGTTTCTGTCCTGTGTAGGGGTCTGAAGCCGGATTGACGTACTCCTAAAAGGTGATTACATTCCAAATATTGTTGAATTTGAAGGTAAGCCACCTTGTCAAGAATTTTAAGCAATAAAAGGACTGTGGTGATGGGGCGGTAGTTAGTTGGAATCGAGGGGTCAAGAGATTGCTTTTTCAGGAGTGGGAGGACTCAGGATTGTTTCAAGTTATTAGGAATGGTGCCGGTGGAGAAGGAGGCGTTGATGAGTTTGGAAATGAATAGCGAGAGATCACGTGCCGCATCCTTCATAATTTGGGCTGGACAAGGGTCGCTGTGGCAGTTAGAGGGTTTAAGCTAGAGGATGATTTTTTCCACCTCTAGGATAGATAGTTTATTCAAATTAAAGCAGGGTGGTGGTTGATTAAGGTGAGGCGAGGGCTGTAGAACAAGGGGGTTGTTGGGTTTGGGGGCAAGGTGGACAGTTTCGTTTTTGTTGTTGATTTTAGTTTGGAGAGTAGCGACCTTGTTGGAAAGGGTGCTATGAATGTTGGTGCACCATAACTTGTCCTTGAGGCAAGTGTTGGGTGTAAGGATGGGTGTTTTTAACTCTTTAAGGATAGTGAACAGTTCTTTGGTGCTTGAGTTGGCTTGAGTTATACGTAGGTTAAAGGAAGATTGTTTGGCAAGAATTATTTCTTAGAGAGTGGCTATTTTGCTAAGGTTGTTTTTGTTAGTGACAGAAGGATCAAGTCTCCAGATTTGTTCACTTTTCTGTTTTTATAGTCTGATGGCTTTCAGATGAGGTGTGAACCAGGTGTTCACATGTTTTTTAGGTTTACTCTTTCTACGTTTTAGGGGTGCTATAATGTCTAAGGATAAAGTCATTATCTTGTTGTATTCCTCTACCAGAGTAAAAGGGTCTGTCTGGTCTGGGAGTGAGCTCAAGGTGGGGAGGATCAGGGGAGACAGTTTATCGGCAGTGATATTGTGTTTATTTCTGGTGGGAATAGCGGGTGCTATGCTGTTGGTGGTGGGTGAGGGGGGTGACGCCTCTTCCGTGAAAGAGATCAGATGGTGATCGGACCAAGGCTGTGGTGTTAAGGAGGTGATAGCGGTCTGGCAGTTATAAACTGCGATCCAGTCAAGAGTCCTACCTTTAGTGTGGGTCACGCCTGACACTTTTTGTGTGAAGCCTAGTTCGGCCAGGGAGTCGTTAATATGTGTAGCTTTTGGTCTGAAGGGTCATGGAGTCCTAAGTTGAAATCCCCTAAGAGAAGGCATTGTGAGGTGTTTTTTAGGCTGTCTGATAGGATATTGGTTAGGTGTTCTTCAAAGGATCCTAAGGGGCCAGGGGGTCTATAAATAAGGTGGATAGTCAGGGTTTGGGAGTTGGAGATCGGGAGCTTGGCTGTAAGGGATTTGCAGGAGTCAAAGTTTTGAATGGGGGCGAGTCTCAGAACTAGGCTGGATTTAGCAATTATGGCGAGGTCTCCGCCTCGGGATTTGGTGCAATCTATTCTGAGAAGTGTGTAGTCCTTGGGATAGCTAGCATGACTGCTGGGCCTGCTGCTGGGTGAAGCCAGGGTTCTGTAATGGCAAGGAAGTCCCTGTTCTCAGTTTGGTGTAGGTCAGCTATTTCCGTGGCATGGGCTACCTTGGAGCGGGCATTTATGAGGTCTCCTCTTATGCTAGTCTGAGTAGTATCTGCTGGTGGAATCTGGATGTTGTGATGATACTTCGGGACGGGGTTATGGTACAGAATAGTGTGGGGGCTGTGTGTTAGAATTTTAGTATTGTGGACTTTGAGGTGAGGGTTGTTAGTGTATGTCAGAGGTTCTCTCGAGGTTCTATTGTTATTGGTTGAACAAAGGCTAAGGGATTTGGCGGTGGGTTCGAAAATTTTGGGCCATCTGGCACGAAGTTTGAGGTTTCTCTGGAGGAGACTACATGGTCTGGTATCCGGTTTGGTTTGAATGGTGCAAATATTGTGGAAGTTTGCAGACAGGTTAGTTGTGGTGAGAGGTGGAGTATCGGTCCTGATAATGTTTGAAAGGCTAGCTAAGTTTAGGATAGTCCTCAGCAGGACTGTGTAGATGGTTGGTAAGTGCATAGTTGATACGAGTAGGGCTATTAGCTGGCTACTGGGGCACCAGTGCAGTCACAAAGGCACCGTCTGAGGGTGGGGGCTGATAATGTATCAGAGAGTCACGAACATTGGAGGCAATCAAGGGTGCACTAAAGACTGGCAACGTTAGTATGTGGAGGGTTATTGCCGGGTGGAAATGCAGAGACTATAATAGCGCAATGTCATACACACATTACAGCAACGTTATGCGTACATGTCTGGAGAGTAATACTTTCGTTAGACATTTACAGGATGATAAAGCAATTAGGTGTAATAGGACGATGTTCTTATGTAGAGGTTAATGTTAATATGGAACAACAATCAGAGCAACAGGTAATAGGAGGCACGGCCTCCAGGAAATGGTGTACCGGTGGGCATTTCCTCATGGGTGAGTAAAATCATTCAACTAATAATAAACAGTATAGTGGCGATCAATATTAGCAGAAAATAGCAGTACAATGCAATTTAGAACAAAGCAGTGTCAAGCGTTTGCTAGCAAAACAAGGACATTCCCAAATCATTCACCTGATAATAAACAGTATAGTGGCGTGCAATATTAGCAGATAATAACAGTGTAATGCATTAGAACAAAAACAGTGCCAATCATTTGCGACTAAAGGGGGACAGAACAGTTCAGAGCAAACAGTGAGCACGGCTGTACACAGGCGCGTGAGGCAGTTGGTGCAGCTAAAGCAGACGTTCATAAATAGCAGTAGCATATACAAACGTGGGCAGGCGTGCACAGTTGGGTATTGGCTCAGGGAGCATAAAAGACATTAGTGGGGATCGAGCGCTCATATAAGAGCAAGGGTGGTGCACCTACGTGAAAAGAAGGAGTCTGCATAGAGGCGAGACAGGCTGCAGTGTACCACAAAGTTGCAGTAGTAATATGGCAAGGCAGTTATTAGGAAAGGTGCTGAGGATGTGGCTCACAGTGACGAAGCAAGTCATCCTTGCAGCAAGTCAGTTCATGAATGATGCCGAAAGTGCCATGGAGCAGATAGTGGATTTAAATGAACATACACTCAATTGATAAGAGGTGCTGAGGTGGCGCACAATTCAGTAGCATAACATCACAAAGCGAGTTGGGTAATAGGGGCTGCCGCATTGACATGCAAGGGATCCTGGTGTTGAAAGATCACGAGATCAAAATAAATGATTGCCGTGGTGGCGGGCAAGGGTTATAAGCACCAGTGAAGCAGATGCTGCGTGTAGTACAGCGGTGGATTATGGCAGTGCATACACACTCGGGGAAGATATGTGGATGGGTATTACTCATGCTTTGCAGAGCATGGGGATTAAGTGGGTTGGGGAACATTCCACCATTCCTATCGGCTACGACAAGCTCGGGACAGGAGCCTTTTTCCTCGTGCCTTGTTACGAGGGCCGGCGCTCGCCTACCGGCTAGAGCTGATTGTTTATGAAGATACACAGCAACCAATCTGGTCGCTTCTGGGCACAGGGCTCTGGGTGCTGATGGTCAAATTTAGCGGGCAGCCATGTTGGAAGGAGACGATCCTCATGTTGTACAATGGTGACTGGATATTCAAATGGAAGAGAAGGGTCAGACTGCGGCTTTTCGTGGTCCTGCAAGTTTTCTTGTTATTGTAAATGCAATGCTGTAATAACGGCAATATTAGAATCGCGGGTGCCGCGCATCCGCAGTTATTGCAGAGGGAGGTGGCAATATTGCCCCCAGGCTTACCTTAACACCCAGCAGGGTAAAGGTGATGGGGATGCTGCTCCTGAAGCTCGTGGTGATGCAGCCAGAGCTCCAGCTCTGGTGGAAGGGACTTAATGCAGGATTAGCGACATCCGCTTTCCTGCAAGGCTCCAAGGAGGTTGTAGGTGAGCTCGGCAAAGGCACTTCTGCCGAATTCACTGGGACATCCTCAAGTGTAAACACCGGTAGAGCGCAAGCTCGACGCGGCGTAGGTGCACAGAATGACACGTGAGTGCTAGAATTGTAAGAACTGATACTGGAAAACATTACTGGTGATTTAGACAAATTGTCGGAAAGAAGCTGCGGAGAAAAACAAGAGTTCGATTAATTTAAATCAATTATAGCAACATCAGACACCCCCCCCTCAGAGGTGACCATGTTTGCTTCAATTGGAGCAATGGGAGGTACAGAGTTCAATAGACTATTGTCGGTCATTGATATGTTCAGTTTCGGATATTCCGCACGTGATTCTTGAACAGACAGTGCAACCACTTTGGCTTGCTGTGCGGTAGATTTTAACTGATTACTTGGCACGTGATCCTTGTGTTGGGGCAAAACTTGGGCACCAACTTTCACAGAAGGAACAAGGCAAGCAAGTCTGGAGGTACTCACTGCATTTCGCGCAAAAGCAGCATCTGTGGCGTTTAAAGGATCTGTGCAGAATTTCTGAATATCCATAAAGTCCTTTGTGCTGCCTATTAATGTTGCCGCCTTTCACAAAGCGTTTGGAGTTGACGTGTGATTTAGAATGCAGTTCTTGGGGGGCGCTGTTGCGCATGAGTAAAATGGCCGCTTGATTTCGGAGCTTCTGCTCCACCGCAACATCCTGTGCCAATTTATCCGTTCTGAGGCTACCTGGGAGGCTGGTAAGCTGCGCTGACAACGGCCCAGACAGCTGACCACAACCAGAAAAAATCCTGGTCAGCGCGACGCAGATTTGCCATGATACGACCAAGTGAAGACTAGCCGACACTCAGCGCTGTAACGATCCGGTGCCCAGAACCGGTCAGATTCACCCGAGTGCCGTGGACGCGGGTGGATTGCAGGCCGCAGAGGGGAGGAGCCTGCGGCGGCGATTCGCGCCTGGGAATGACATAAGGGGGTTGCCTTTCTGGAGATGGCAGCGCCTGGTGCCTATCTGGAGTTTTTGTGCCCGAGTGGGCCCCAACCGGAGACTGCAGCGAACACCCGACACCCTCCCGGACGCCGCGATCAACAAAGATCCCACAATATCCCTGAGAGAGGCGGTGAACGCTTCGGCTCTCTCGCGGCGACACGGAGAAAGCACGCGATCACAAGTAAGATACCGTGTGATAAGTGTGGCGGTGTGTGGTGGGCCTAACTAGGCTGTGTGGAGGTTTCCCGCACATACCGCGGCCTGGGCTTATGGCTGGCACGGCTCTGCTTGCTGCGACTGAGGTGGGCGGCCTTTGCCGGTGCGCATGAGGATTGCCGCGGAGAAGCCTGTGGGCCCATCAGCACGGAGCTGTTTGATGTAACACTAGCATCCGAGCGCCTGTTACAGGCTGGACGCTGACGATCCACTAGAGACATAATTTTCTGATTCAAGGCAATATATAAAACCTGGAGCCAGCTGTACAGTGAGGTTCTGACCTCCGTGGCGAATACACGTGGCTCGGTTGACCCGTAAAAGGCACGGTTGATCGATCCGTGAGGCGCACTTGAACTTCAAGCAAAGTAGCACCTTGATTAAGTATCAGGGAGGGGCTGTGATAGCGCTCAACGCCTAACACACTGCATCCTCTAGACCATCTGAAGGCATGCTGACATTGCCACTACGACACGCTAAATCAGTAAGACACATACAGGGGCCCCACAGGAGAAGGCTGAGCAAGAAGCTACCAGATACTGTTATTAAAACATCACATACGTGGGAGAGCGCAGTCCACTCATGGGCGATACGGTTTGGCTCTAACGGGCACACGGACATATCTATGACCCCATCCCATGTAGGCCACAGGCACAGGCAACATGTGGTGAGGGGGTGAACACTTATAGAAACCATTGCCCTAAAACATCGACAAAAGTGCAGTTGGGGGTGACACGCTGCCCGGCGCCGACATGGGGGAACCACATAAAACTGGCAAAACATCCAAAACCCCTGGAAGCAAAAAGAAAGGACCAATGGACACCTATACCAGTAGCCAAAATCAAACCGTGGCAGTTGAGATGCATCGGAGCCCGGTTTGAATGGCAAACCTGAAGGAGGGGAAAGGGAAGATAAACTGGCCACGCTAATGCAAAATGGGTTCCTGGCAGTAAACATGAAACTAGATGAGATAGTGGCCACTATAGGCTCCATGAGGTCCAGAATAGAAAAAGAGAGTGCACGTGTCACTGAAACTGAAAACAGAATAAGTGCGGATGAAGATACTATTGCTCATCACAGCCGGGACATCACTCACATCAAAGAAACAATGAGCAATTTGTAGAGTAAGGGTGAGGATCTTGAATCCAGATCAAAGGAGGAACAACGTTCGCGTGGTTGGTGTGGCGGAATCCTTTGGGAAAGGCCAAATGGAGAAACAACTGGAAGCACTGTTTAGAACCTTGTTCGAGGCTGAGGCATTCTCCGAACATTTCCTGGTAGAGAGAGCACATTGCACGCTGGCACCGGTACCCAAGCCAGGTCCACCGCCACGTACGATAATTGCTCGTCTACTAAACTTTAGAGACAGAGACGCAATCCTACGCCTGGCAAGGGAGGCAGGAACACTACAGTATGATAGGAACCGCATACATATATATCCAGAAATCGTCTGCTCGCCTGAACCGCTGCGGAGATCTTATGAACCAATCAAGAAACTTTTGAAAGCACGCCAAATTACATATGCTCTGATGTTCCCAGCCAAAATGAGGATTCAGCATGCAGGAATTGCACACTTCTTTGAGAATCCGACGGAAGCCTTAACGTATATAGAGCCCTTCATACCCCTTCCTCCCAGAGGGGGCAGACCAGCGCAGAACAACAGACCCCGCCCGGCAGATTAATGACACATGATATATGCAGCTATGTTTGGGATATCCGTTTTTCTCTTTGGTCTAATGAGAGGCTGGCTGGCGCCTGGGATGGCCTCATGATTTATGGATAGGTGGGGTGGTGGGTACCGGAATTGGCAGACATGTGATGCAACATGGCTACCACTGGAACATTCCACAAGTTGCAGTGGGAACATCGTCAAGTTGGGGGTGATGATGAGGGAGGGGGGTTGGTTGGAGGGGATGACGGCTGTTATATAAACGTACGGTTTGAAGCGGAAAACGGGTCCCGTTTTAAGGAGCCCTGTCCTGTAGCAAGGACGAAGAAAGTAGAATGTTTGTTATTGGTTAAACCAGTGTTCTCACAGATGCTAGCACTACCTACGTTATACGAACAGTACATTTCTAAGATGCATGGGGTCGTCAAAAACATTTTCCTATGAAGCATTGGTGATGGACTAAAAGTTAAACTATTGTCATGGAATATAAGGGGGCTGAATAACCGGTTGAAAACCAAGAAAGTGGGTAATTATATAACCAGGCATGGTCCCCAGATTGTTATGTTACAAGAAACACACATGATGGATGCGAATAATGAGCACATACTGCCCAAATGGGGCAAATCGAGGTTTCACACTAATTACTCATCCCAATTCAGTGGGGTCATCATTACCCTTATTCATCCAGGACTAGGGTTCAGGCTACTGTGCCAAAGAATTGATCCGCTAGGCAGATATGTTCTGGTGTGGGGTGAGATCACGGGTCAGCAAATATTGCTGGTCAACACATATGGTCCCAATATCTAGGGGATCTTGGAGAAACCTACACTCGCACACAAGACAAGGCAATATTGGCTGAAATTCAGGCACGGCTTCAATAATAATAAATATTATTATTATTATTATTATTAAGAATTTGGCAAGTTAGCCACTAGAGAAGTGCAATATATGGCAGCACCGATCCGTGCCCGTAGATATGGCGATGGGAACAAAACTAGGAGGACACTGTCCAACTTGCTCAAACAAGATAGGCAACCCAACCATATCACAAATATACAAACATCACAGTGGGTGGTCCTCCTGGGCGAGCAAGAAATCAATAATGAGTTCACTAAATTCTACCAAGAAGTATATAGAAACAAAGATACTAAGACAAACCCGGAAATTAAATCCTACTTAGAGGCACTCGGAATGCCAAAACTGAGGAGGCCCGAATGGCAATGGAGGAGTCTTACCGCTGAGCAAATCACTGAAGCGGTTAAGGCATTTGCATCGGGCAAGGCTCCAGGGTCAGACGGATTGGGCTTGGAATTCTACAAGGAGTTCCACGAGGAGCTGTGTACCAGTGCTGTTGCAGGTATGGGAAGAGGCCCTCCAGAGTAGCATACTACCTCCAACAATGAGAGAAGCAATAATAACCATGCTCCCTAAACCTCGCCGCCCACCCCAGGATATATCTTCTTACAGACCCCTTTCTCTCATAAACACGGACGCCAAGGTATTTGCAAGAGTACTGGCAAATAGGCTTTTTTTAAAACTTTTATTTTTGTCGGCAGAGGTTCACAAGGCACAAACATCAAGGCAACAAGCATATAAACCAGGCATAGCATAGAACATCATAATGATTACAATATCTTAGTTCCAACAGTGGTTTCAGAGCATCACCAAATAAAGAAGGACACAAAAGAGATCACGATGCATGGATGGAGACTGGAGACAAGCCAGATCCGGGCGTGCTCTCACTTTGGTTGTTGAGATACGTATTAAATTTGCTCCAGATGTTCCTGGGGCGAGATTGGGCGGGCAGCATAGTCAGGTATTCCTCCTCACAGTTCCGTGACCATGTGAGCATACCCAGCCATTTCTGAGAGGCCGGTGGGGAGGAGCGCTTCCAGCTCTGGAGTATACATTTTTTGGCAATCAAACAACTTATATTCAAAAGCTTTTTCAGGCGCTTAGTTTCGTCAGTCCTCCAGACCCCTAACAGAACTGCCAAAGGATCGAAGTCAATTACAGTTTCAGTTACTGCACTTAGTGTATTTGGAACACCATCCCAAAAATCAGACAATTTGTTACAGGTCCAGAACATATGTAAGTGATCAGCATCCACTGCCTTGCAACGTGGGCAGAGGTGCACCCCAGAGCGAGCAAACCCCGAAGTCCTGCGTGGAGTGTAGTAGAGCCTGTTAAGAAGTTTATATTGCATAGCACGAAAACGGAAGTTGAGGGAGACTTTTTGGGTGTGACAGCACATATCCTCCCACAATTCATCAGGTATTTCTAGGCCCAGTTCAGCTGCCCATCCGTCGCGTGCCCCGAGAGCCGGAGTGGGGATGATGTCTTGTAGGATTTGATACAATGAAGAGACGACGCCCCGTGCACCGCCCGAGCTAGCGATATATGCTATTGCCGGGTTATCTGGGGGCTCATCAGGAAAGGAGGGCCACATGGTGCGGAACGCGGCGCGGAGCCTATAATATTGAAGAGTCTCTAGGGGGGTTCTGGTGTGCCCCGGTCTCCAAGTTTGGGGATCTATGAATTTGCCTTCAGGATAGAAGTCAGATAGCGCCCTATACCCCAGTGCACCCCAGTGTCGGGCCAAAGCGGTATCCAGCGCGGGCTCCAGGGAAGGCCCATACGGGAAGCCATTTGTAATATGGGGAGGGCCCACTTGACGAGCACAGCAGACGTGACCAGGCATACAGAGTCGCAGCAATGGGGTCGATGGGGGAATCAGGTGCATAGTGTCGATGTAGTGTTAAGGACACTAAGTTGATACCAGCAGACGCAAGCGGCTCCAGTTTGACATGTGGGTGCACTGGGGAGCCAGGGTACCAATGAGTAGCATGCTGGGCCTGGGCCACGATCCAGTATAGTGCTAGGTCCGGAGCAGCAATACCACCCCGTTTGTATGAAAGTGTCATGTCAGTCCACTTCTTGCGCCCTGCACCGGAGTGCCAAAGGAATTGTGCACAAAGCGTATGCAATTTAGTGAAATATGCCCTCCCAGGCCATGTGAGTATATTGCAAAAGGTGTATAAGAGCTTGGGGAGCAAAATCATTTTAATAAGAGATAGTCGGCCAGCAACGGATAACGGAAGAGTGCGCCATCGTGAGATTTTGGTCTCAACTGTTCGATCTACAGCTGAGTAATTATCAGCAAGCAAGGTGGGTTTAGTGAGGGATATCTGCACCCCCAGGTATCTAACACGCTCCGGGGCCCAGCGCAGGGGATATTCGGTGGTGGGCTGTAGGGTAGCTTTAGTGAGCAGGAAGATCTCCGATTTGGAATAGTTAATCGTAAATCCGGAGTGGGTGCCGACACGGGTGATATCTCTCAGTACAGGATCTAGGTGGGTTGTGGGATCTCTGACGTATAGTAGGACATCATCAGCATATAGAGATATAATTTCAGGATCGTCTACCAGTCTTATTCCTTTACGCGAGTGTCGTGCACGGACAAAGTCCGCCATTGGTTCTATCACCAACGTGAAAAGGATCGGGGAGAAGGGGCAACCCTGTCTGGTACCTCTGAATAGCGTGAACATCTCGGATGTTAGTGAATTAACTCGTACTCGCGCAACAGGGGAAGTGTATAATAGTTTGATGAACCCTATCATGTTTGGGCCAATGCCCATTGTTTCTAGGACCAGCCACATGTATTTCCAAGAGACCATATCAAAGGCCTTCTGAGCGTCCAACGTAACCGCTACGGCCTGGACGTCTTGATCTATACGGGACATGACATTGAACAATCTCCTGATATTATGGGAGGTGGACCTGTCAGGAACAAAGCCTGCTTGGTCTTCTTGTACCAAGTGCGTCATAATAGGCAGAAAGCGATTAGCAATGATCTTAGCAAAGATCTTTGTGTCGAGATTCATGAGGGAGAGAGGTCTATAGGACCCGCACTCGTCATCAGGTTTACCCGGTTTGAGCAGCACCGTGATGACCGCTTCTCGCATGGAAGGGGAAGGATGGAGGTACGGAGTGCCTCATTCCAGACCTCCAACAGCCGGGGGGCCAGAATAGCTATGTGCTCTTGGTAGAAGTCCGCAGTGAGCCCGCCAGGACCTGGCGCCTTGCCTTTGGATAAGTCCGAGATAGCCGTTACTATCTCGTCTAGCGTAAACAGGGCATCCAAATGGTCCCGGGTCTGTGGGGAAATTTCCGTAGTGGGGATCTGATCTCGCATATGTTGCTCGGTGTGCTCTACGGGCTGGGAGTAAAGGGATCTATAGAACTCAGTAAATATATCCAGTATTTGTTCGACCGCCCATTGAGCGTCACCATGTCGATATTTGATGGAAATGATCTGCGTTTGGCCCAGCTCCCCCCTCACAAGTGTCGCAAGCGTTTTCCCTGGTCTGTCTTCCTCTCCATATTTCCTGGCGGCCTGCGGGCGGCTGAAGTAATGAACTTCGCTGGTAGCTTGTGTGTTAAATACTTGGAGTTCAACCGAGATTTGGGCAAGAATGGTGGGGTCAGTACCGGTGGAGCAACATTGCTCCAGTCTTTTCAGTTTGGCCTCAGATCGCCCAAGGGCGGCTCTAATGGCTTTTAACACCCCAGCCTCCCGGGAGATAGACATACCCCTAATGTAAGCCTTAAAGGCCTCCCATCTAACCGCGGCGGAAGTGTCCTGAAGAGAGTTAAGTTCAAAGAACGACTCAATGTCAGCTAGTATCTCAGACTTAAGCACAATGTCTTTTAGGGCTTCGGACTTAAAGCGCCAGGTGCTGAGTGTTGGAATGGGAATTCCCAGTCCTAAGGACAGTGTGATTGGAGCGTGATCTGAAAGTGTGCGTGGCAAAATTCATTTATCCTCCACCCTACCCATGACCTCCCTAGAGACCAAGAACAAATCTATCCTGGATTAGCTATCATGTACAGATGAATAATAGGTGTATTCCCGCTTCTGGGGGTGAAGTGTTCTCCAGGCGTCACAGATGTTGAGCGACTGCATGTGGCCATGCAGCCTGCACGCTGCACCAGACAGAACTCTGGCAGCCGTGGCAATTCTGTCCAGGACAGTGTCCAGAATAAGGTTCAGATCCCCCCCCATATAATCTGCACCCCTACGAAGCCCAGCAGTATGGTAGTTACAGTGTCAAAGAATTCCGGAGAACCTACGTTGGGACAGTAAGTGTTAACCAGCACATACTCTTTATTGACCAGTGTACAGTGTAGTATGACATAACGACCTTCAGGGTCTATGTAGCTTTTATGCAGCACAAACTTAATTGATTTGTGGATCATCGTGAGAACACCCCTAGATTGTGTGGAATAGGAGGTAAAGAACCTGGCGGAACCCCATGACGGGGCAACAGCCCTCGGGATGAGTCCATTGGAATGTGTCTCTTGTAGAAGCAATATCTTGCAATTGTGTCTGTTGGCATAGGCCACGATCTTACGGGCCTTAGTGTGATTGCTCAGCCCCCGAATATTCCAGGACATTATGACAGTCGCCATTTCAGAGGTAGGCATCTACACACACAGTACCCATATTTCAGTGAACATCCCAGCTCCAGTGATGGTATGAGCTCCCAGAGTTGGAACAGCAAGTGGGCATGTGGCCCTTCAGTATGCGCGCCGCGAAACCTTGTGTGCCTTTTTGAAAAACCACCCCTTTACCACCCCCCACCCTCACCACTAACCATGGATCAGCAGTGTAAACATCGCCCACCCTTAACTGCGCACAGTTGGGCCGTCCCCAACCTGGCCCAAACTGCCCTAAGGCCCAACTGGGGCCAACACATACCAAAGGTTTGAAAAAAAACAGTGCAATCGCAATGGGGTATGCCGTTGCCGTGCGCTAGCATGCTTGGAGCCAAATGGCTCTGTTGCAAAACGAACAGTGGTGGCGGACACATGATGCAGGACCCCGCCCACGGGGCGGGTAACCGGGGACTGCGCACGAGCCCCTGCGGTTCCGTAACAAACCAAAACAGTTTCAACAGTTAAATAGTGTTCACCCCTATGTCCCATATATGGGAAACGGGGCTTATCGCAGAGAGATTAAAGACCTGCATTCAATAACAGGAAGACAGAAATTGCGGTAGGACAACAAAACAATGCAAGATTAGCTCTGTGGAGTGCCTCACTAACACGCCAAGAAGGATGTGCACATTATTGCAACTTGTTCTATTGTGTTCTCTTGACCTATTGTGAATACTCTGTGTACTGCCTAACTCTTCTTAAGGGAAGTCTGACTGCTCAGCCACAGCTACCAAGTGAATCTGTGTGGTACAGACTGCTACCAAGTGGGTTTACTGCCAAACACCTGTAGTCCTAAATCTTTTGCAGTGGTCCCAGAGGGAACTGCACAGGTTTCTGCCTAACACGGCGCCAGACCTTACTGCCATGATGGAATCAATGGCTAAAAACTTTGCCTCCTTCCACGAGAAGCTCGACGACATTAATGCGAACGTTGCCTCCAAGGTCACACGGTTGCAGTGCACAAAAGTCTTGTAACGGTTCAAAAAGGAGTTGGACCAAAGAAAGGGACGAGTTAGAGGGTCAAGGCAGCAAGCCCAGTCCAGAAGGTTAAGGGGTTATTATTACCTTGTAGCAATCTTTAGAAAGGGAGGCCTGGTGGACACGGTACCTTAAAGTGGTGAGAATACTCCAGCAGGGGCAGTTGTTCCTGGCAGTGGATGCAAGGCGGTGCTTCGTCCGGGGGAAGAGAGGATCTCGTCGAGGAGGAAGACAGGAGTCTGTTGCACTGCCAGGGAAGAAACCAGCCGCGCAGTTCCTCAGGTACAAGGAGCGGTCCTTTAGTTTGCGGTCCAGTGGTGAGTGGCTATCCGGTTGCTGGGGTGCTTGGCAAAGGCAATTCGACCACAGACAGGTCTGGGGTGCGAAGAGAAGAAGGTAAACTGGTTGTGCCCACCAGTCAGGGGAAGAAGCCTCTCCAGCCGGGAGATCTTCTCTGTCGTCGGGAAGTGGTGAGTCGGTTCCGCAGAGCTCCACTGGTGGTGTCGTCATGGCAGGTCGGCTCAGCTTCTCCCTCGTGGGATTCGCAGGTCCTGTGGCGACTTCTGAACTTCCAGTCCCCAAAGCCCTGCTTTTATGCAGCATACCCCCATTCACTCAGCCTAGCTGTCAATCAAACGTGCTAAGTGGTGAGTCGGCCGGCTCACCTCTTGGGCCAATCACACAAGAGTGCGACTTGAGTTACCAAGGTAACTCAGTCCAGGGTGCCTAAACCCCCTCCAACACCCTCTGTGGTACCCAGACAGAGTGGCACCACTTTTGGAGGCTTCTGTGGAGAAGCCCGCCAAAAAGTGGAACAAAGGGCTCGACTTGGGTTGAAGTCACAGAAGAGAACAAAAATGCCATTTTAAAATTGAGTCCTGGCAAAAAATACCAACCGGCGAATTAATATTAATTAAATAAACCGGCGGTATGTTCGACGCTATGAGAATTAAATAAATAAAGTGGTAGCCTCGAACAATGGGAAAATCCCATAGGGAAATATTCGCGGTCGAATATAAAAAGTAGTATCCACTGCCACCAGCCAAAACTCGATCAGGGGGGACGGAGACGTGCCCCCTCGACTAACAGACCCCGGGGCAATCGAATTGCCCCGACCAGTACGTCCACAATATGATGGTTTGTACTGGTTTCTGTTAATAATTTGGGACTAGTAAAGCCAATGGTGATTTTACATGCCCTGGGAGACAGTAGTCAGTCCCAGGGTATGGACTCTATGGTGGGGGGTCACTATGACACCCCTGTGTCTGCACGGAGGGTGCTGTGTAACACACATAGTAAAAACACATGAGACCCTATGGAGTAAAGGACCCCATAGCCCATAAAACACATTAAATGTCAAAGGAAACACCACAAATCATGTGCAAGAGTGGGAGAAAAAGAGTCTCACTCTTGGCAGGAGAAAAAAACACAAACTCCAAAAATCCAGCAAAGCTGCTGGGGGACTCACTAGGTTAGGAAATTCAGCCTAAAGAGAGAATTCTCTCTAACACGTCGCCACCCCCGGATTAGGGTCGTTGTGAAGTTCTTCCTGTGGGGGCGACGTGTGGCCCACCTCAGGCTGAGGGACCGCCTTAGTAAATTTGTCCATGGCACCCCCTTTAGCAGATCCTTTGCAGCGACTCGACATGGCCGGAATCAGAGGGGAAGACGATAAGATGGAGGGAGCAGGCTCCGGTAGCGTTAGTGGCTGCTATAGGCTCGACGAGAGCAACCCGGCAAATTGAGAACACTGCCCCCCGCGGCCATCCAGCTAGTGAGTCAGGTATTGAGGAGGCCCTGTGCGCGGGAAGTCTAAATATATAGCTCAGCCAAGTATGAGACTAAATGGATCATCACATTCCCTATTGCGGTTCCCTCGGAGGACACCACCACAGGGAGCGGTGTCAAATCTGGGGAGGTTACAACTCCCAAGCAATGTATGGCAGGGCGGCAGAGGACGATTCCAGCGGGTGTGCCGCGCAATCAGTAGGCAGGAGAGGCATCCCCTATAGACACGCGGCTGAAGTGTGGGTGTTAGGGCAATCCACTGTAGAATGACCGTGTCCCGGTGCTCCAAGGTAGGGACCAAGTAATGCACATGCCGCCAGCTAGTGTCAGGGGAGAGGGTAGAAGAATCGCAGATACATGTAGGGCCCAGGTGGAGCCACCCCCTCAACTCCTCACCTGACCGGCACTGGATCGGCGTCGAAACAGAAATCCCTTAGAAAATGGACACACCATTTGGATTCAGCTGGGTTACAGATCAGCAGCGATGCAGGAAACAGGCCGCGACAGTGGTCCCCACCGGTCCGTACCAAGCAGCTCAGCCCAGGCCCCTCATGACCGTAGACGGGCAGCTAACGCGCCGCGGGCGGCCGCGGCCTAAGTCCCCAGCCGAAAGGACAGTCAGGTTGGGCCGGGACTGGAACGGACCGGATCACGAGTGTAGTGTGTGCCCCAAGGCACCAGGGGCAGAGCAGCCAACAGCGAATCCGGTGGGAGGCGCCCAATCAGGCCACGATGAGGACAGGGACCGTCGGAGGCCCAAGGGCGGTCCTCAGCAAGACACAGCGGGACGAAGATCTCCGGCTCTGAGGGTCCGATTTCTCCCAAAATTCGACGTGCGGATAGTGCTCGTTGGCCGCAGTGCATGGATCGTAGCAGGGACACAGGATCCAAAGCAGAACCGCAGATGTCGACGGATAAAAGGCGGCTAGGCACGGAGCTCTTGCTCTAGGCAGCCATTTTGCAGGCTGCTCAACAGCGCCCCCCGGCAAATCAGCTTTTGCCAGAGGTCCCTACACTTGTCCATCCCAACCAAAACGGGTTTATCCCCACCAGATCCACGGCCCTTAATTTCTGCAGACTTTTTGGAATGATGGCACAAATAGACCCAGGGAGAAATGCAGTGGTCATATCCCTGGATGCCGAAAAGGCCTTGGATTCGGTGTCATGGGCTTATCTGTTAGCGGTACTAGAAGCATTTGGGATGGGCCCGAACTTCATTAGATATGTTAAGCTGTTATATACGGAACCGGGGACACGAGTGTTAACTAACCGTACCATCTCTGAATTATTCTTGCTGGGGAGGGGCACCAGGCAGCGGTGTCCATTATCGCCTATTATAATTCGCATTAACAATAGAGCCAATGGCGGTCGCAATTAGGCTTAGACACTCAGGCAGGGGGATACATTTGAAAGGCCCTACCCAACTAATCTCCCTATATGTGGATGATACACTCTTATTTGTTCGTGAACCAGACAACAATATTGCACCCATTATAGTGGAGATTCAGGACTTTACAGTCTACTCCGGATATACTATAAACAAGGCGAAATCTGAGATATTCCCGCCTTACACCGGCAACCAAGTGTCCAGACACTCTATGTGGACTCAAATGGTCCGAACAAAGCACCAGATACCTGGGGATACTGTCTCTAGAGATAGACATACACTATACGCAGAAAACCATAAAAGCGCGCTACACACCTTAAATACCAAACTATTGATGTGGGGGCGCCTTCCATTCTCACTGCATGGCAGAGTCGCAGTCCTTAAAATGATAATTTTGCCCAAACTGCTGTATTTCTTTGTCAACATCCCCATATGGCTGGGACGACCCTTCTTTGCTAGACTTCGATCCATGGTGGTAACTTTTCTCTGGAACGGGAAGACTGCAAGGATAGGGTGGGAAAAAATGACTGAACCATACTCCTCAGGCGGCTTAGCAGCGCCCGATTTTGAACTATACTACTACGTTACCCAAGCCAAATTCACGAAATACTGGTATGGTGAGACAGATGGCCCTCCCACGCGTGGATAGAAGAACACACCACACACCCCACGAATATTCAGTCTGTAATTTTCGATACACATTATAGAGACACATGTGATTACAACCCAGTGAGCTGTACGGTTGGGGCATGGAAGGCTATATTTAAAAGATTGGGCATAGAAACCCCCTATAATCCATAGGTCTCTCTCTGGTACTACCTGGGCATACCTTGTTGGGTGTCCTGACCCACGTTTGAGCTATCATGCTGCAACATTTGGTGCTGTGGGCTTAGAAAATCCAAGATGGCCAAAAAGCCCACATGTGCGCCCGAATCCAGGAGAACCACGCAGTTTGCGCACACCAAAATGGTTGCCTAACCTGCCACCCACCAGTGCGAGCATGAGTGGAATGGGTGCCAAAGGAAAAACACCAGTGCCATGTGTTGAACCTGGAGAATATACTTCCATGTAATATCTCTTGTTTGAAATGCTTGAATCCAAGGCAGATCCCAAAAATGGCTGCAATACTGGTGCTCACCACTATCAGAAAGCCGGCGTTTTAAAACAACACCAGACATTTGTGTAAAACTGAATAAATGAACCCAAAGCAGGCCAAAAAAAGACTTACTGAGAGGTGGATACAATGTAAAGTTATATTCTGAAGTGACTTGAAGGTTTATAACAAGACTGGCTGAGCTCTGCAGGTCTGCAGCGGCTTAAACTGAAACTGGATTTAAAATTACCAAAAATCGAAATGTGTAAATAAACTGAGGGATAGACTTGTGACTGCCACATAGTTTGTCACTGTTAAAATGTCATAGTTTTGAACTTAGAATCAGCATTCTAGCTGTATGTGTAAAAATTGTTAGTTTTATTTGAATGCAGAAAACTGGGTAACTAAAAGTGACATTAGCTGGGGCCTGGTTTAAGGAACTGGATTCTGCCTGACAACTTCCCCCCAATTGGAGTGAAACTGGATCCACAGCAGTTCTCAGGCCTGGCTGCATTCTGAGGGGAGGTTACCCCTCTCTGATTGAATTACCAAGGGACTGCTAGAGACTAAACAAAGGACCCAGGCAGAGGGTTTATTGGAAGGAGGTCATAAATGGCTTCCTCTTGAACAATGGGCCTTCCAGGACCCAGGCAGATGGTTTATTGGGGGGGCCGTAAAATAGCTTCCTCTTGGCAGAAGCTGGGAGGGGCAGGGTCTCTGAGCTTGGCAGAAACTGGATAAACTGGTTTCTACACCATGTGACCTGGGAAGACACACCCCTGTTGGCCAGAATATGATTTTAAGAAAGATGTATAACTCATGGTGCGGACCTGTCAAAATTATCTAAATGATACCATAATTCTTGTGATTTTTCTGCCCACATTTTAAGAGGTTTTAGGACCAGGTGGTATGATCTGGGGGGTTGCTAGCAGAAAATAGGGTTTCACTCCAAATGTATGCATGTTAAAAATCTGACACTTCCTTATATAAATGCATACATGCCTTGCGCACATTTGTATACATTTTAATGACAAACCAATGTTGCATAGCCCACTAAGATCGAAAATATGTTGCCATTTCTGAATGCAAGCCCCCAGGAAGAGCAGAGTTTGAACAGAGTATACCTCATGTGATATGTGTTGGGTGCATGTAATTTTAAACAACTGTGTATCTGTGCAATATGTATTTGAATCAAATATAGATTTGTGGGCAAACTGACCAGGGGAGGATCCTCTGACCCATAAAACCTACAGCATCACTCTGACTCACATTTCCTTCCCCCAATCATGGGAGAGGGGAGAATTGGGCCAATGACAAGTAGAGAGGGGCAGGCTTAGCTAGGCCCAGGCACACACCCACTTTCAAAAGACATAAAAAGAGCCACTGGAAGCTAGAGAGGACATTCAAATCCAGTTGCTGCAACGCGCTCTGCCGGACCACTCAACATCCAGAAGATACCAGATCCAACACTTAGACTTTAAAACTCCAAAGAACTTGATTCAGAACTCAAAGCAATGGCCTAAACCCACAAACTGAGAACTCTTCTCAGCAGGCCTCAGCATCCAGCAAACCTAACAGCGGTAGCAGCATCCAGGAGCCGTGCAGATCAGCGCTGTGTCCAGAGAAAGCTGTGCAGAAAGATCCAGGAGCTGTGCACAGACGCTGTACCCAGAGATCCAGGAGCGGGGCCAGGAGCTGTGTCAGACCAGACCAGCAGAGCAGAGACCAGATGCTGTGCGCAGAGACCGTCCGGGGCGAAACCAGAACCGAAGCCATCTTGACCCGATCCGTGAGACCTAGACCTTCCAAATTCATTGTGAGTACAGCTAGGACGGTGTGAAACCAACTCTCTTAGTTTCCAGTGATATAATTCAATCTATTTAATCTAAGTAGAACTGCCTCCTGTCACTTGTCAATTCTGCAGCCGCATAGTTGTCACTTGTCATTTTTAAAAGCTGTCACCTGTCAATTTGAGTTACTTTAAATTCGAAAAACGACCTTTACAAAATCGTTCATATCTTTGGAACCGTTTGGGCCTCTGAAAGCTTAGAATCTTAGCTTTTCAACGAACCTAGAACCGACTTTCTACTCCTTATACTTTTGCCGTAATCGCGATTTCACGCATTTGCGAATTTTGCCGCGATTCGCGATTTGGTTAAAAATCCAGCCACGAGTGAAAACAGCAGCTTCCTTGCTTTCCTTTGCCAAAAATTTGTTTAACCTGCTAGTTACTCCTAGAGCATTGTTAAAGGGAGCCTGAGCTCATCCCAAGTATCTTTCACTCACCCTGAACCTCCTAAAGGGAATTAAAACCATTT
The DNA here is from genome assembly GCF_040938575.1 of Ambystoma mexicanum. Taxonomy (NCBI): domain Eukaryota; kingdom Metazoa; phylum Chordata; class Amphibia; order Caudata; family Ambystomatidae; genus Ambystoma; species Ambystoma mexicanum. The sequence continues at coordinate 468,002,423 of NC_090921.1, forward strand.
TCAGCATATTCCTCACTTCATTGCCAGCACATATAAAAGCATTTTGGGCCTGTGTTTCAACTTCTATCCGTAGTCTAAGCTTGCTGGGGTGAACTGAATTACATTTGATTGCATGTCTGAGAACTGTGTGCTACTCTTCATTTCCTAACATTGCATAAGGGGGGGAGTGGATTGCCAGAGAAAGTGATTACATTGTTTTGTTGAAATCATATTGAGTATTTTCTGTACTGCATTTTCATTCAACATTGCATCCATCTGAACTTATATAAAGCATTCTCTACCACCTTATTCTTCTGTTCCTATTCACAAGTGTGCTACCTCATCCTTATACTACTCCTGGGTAACCAAATCAGTTTACTAGTAGGACATTATTCACTGTTGATCACTGCTCATGTTTTAAGTGTGATATTAATTATTAATTCATTATAAAAGTGTGATATATATATATATACTGTTATTTTTTTTTCAAATAAACCTTTTAAACTTGCAAAACAGAACTACTTCTTGGCTCAGTGGGGTCAGGGGGATTCTAAGAGAGGGGTGTTATATAGGGGTAGTCATCCAGAACTCATGAACTGGGCATAAAGATATATCAATAAGGGTTTCCATTCAGTATCCCAGACTAGGCATTGACTGTAGTGTTGAATTGAATCTTCTTACAACCTCCAACACATGATAGCAACCTACAGGAAGCCTGGGATTCCAATGAAGAAATGAAACTGGGGGATATGTTCATCAACGGGAAATTTGCGACCTTACAAGACGTGTTGAGGGCGCTGGGCGGAGGACCACTTAAAACATTGCAATATTATCGTATGAGATCAGCTTTCTAGAAGCACTGGCCATTATTCCCGGATGAGCCCCATACACACCCATGTTCACAGCTGGTAACGGCTAGGGACGGCCTGGGGATCTCCAAACTATACGTGGCGGTCCAAGCACATACCCCCACGACAAACCAGGCTAAAGACAAGTGGGAAAGAGATCTTCAGGCCCCAATTGACGATAAAACCTGGGACAGATATTGCTCGCTTACCAAAAAGATATCGTTGAATGCTGGTTTATGCTTCATCCAATTTAAGATCTTAAACAGGCTACACTACACCCCAGCCAAAATAGCCAAGTTCACGTTGAATGGTTCTGGTGATTGTCCCAAGTGCAAAGCATCTCAGGCGGGGGCACTCCACATGTACTGGGAGTGTCCAGTGGTGGCGGACTTCTGGGGGGAGGTGGCGGAGATGCTCGAAGAAATCACACAAGTTCCCCCTGTACTAACTCCACAGAAGTACCTATTTTGTGACATAGGGAAGTGCTCCGAAAAAATTAGGAGCCTGTTTAATGTCCCATGTGCGGTGGCCAAAAAGTGCATTTTACAAAACTGGAAGAGGACTAGCCCACCCACCATGAAACATTTCCTTCAAGAACTAACGTATGTAAATGAAACAGAGGAGCAGTTTGTCCTTACCCGCCCAACTACAAGAATACCCAAAGACATTTGGGGCCCCTTCAGAATGTACTTATGTGAATTGATTTCTGAGGATGACGAGACTATGTAATCTTTATTATTCAAATGTGATATATATTATATATTGGTTGTACACTGTGAAAATGATGTGACAAGTGCTGTGCATCTTCTGTGATCACTAATAAAAAGAGTTTTTAAAAAAAAAGAATGCAGTTCTTGGTATTGATAACAGCTGCCCTAATGGCCGCAGGCTGTTTCAAAGGTAGAAGGCCCTGCGGCATATCTGATTTGAGCGAAGTGCCCATGAAAGTGCAGCAGCCAATAGGACCGAGCAAGTCCCGAGGTTCACTCGACCATGACGTCGCGGGGAAGATGCAAAGAGGGGCTTGACAGGACTTGCTCGGTGCGCGCGCGCTGGTGCGCGCGGACTGCTTCCTTTGTAGTCACGCAGCAAGAGGTCGTGGCTTGCACATATTTTTAGTGTTCTAAATAAGCAAAAGAGAAATAAAGGCCAAATATAGTGCCTGTAATGCAAGCCAAGCTCCTTATGAGAGTTCAGAAGGCAATTGATACCGTAGCTCTGCCGGAGAAAAGTCTTGCAGAGAAGATGCGGTATGCGTTCCATACTGCGTCCGAGGCCAAGAGGGACTTGACGGGGTTGCTCGGTGCGAGCACGCTGGTGTGGGCGGACTGCTTCCTTTGAAGTCATGCAGCAAGAGGGCGAGGCTTGCACATATTTTTTAGTGTTCGTGGCTCTGCCGGAGAAAAGTCTTGCAAAAAACACACGGGAAGCGTTCCAAACAGCATCGGAGGCAAAGAGGGACTTGACGGGACTTGCTCGGTGCACGCGTGCTGGTGCGCGCGGATGCTTCCTTTGAAGTCATGCAGCAAGAGGGCGAGGCTTGCACATATTTTTTAGTGTTCGTGGCTCTGCCGGAGAAAAGTCTTGCAGAAAACATGCAGGAAGCGTTCCAAACAGTGTCCGAGGCAAAGAGGGACTTGACGGGACTTGCTCGGTGCTCTTTATGAATGATGTACTCCATGAACTACTGAATGCTTGCGCTCTTGTTTACATTGACGATATTCTTATCTACTCAAATTGCATGGAAGAACATGTAGGCCATGTCCGGGCAGTCTTAGAGAAACTTCCACAACACCAATTGTATGCCAAGTTGGAAAAATGTTTGTTCTATGTAACCGAGGTCGAGTTTCTCGGTTTCATGCTCACACCACAAGGAGTACATATGGATACACGAAAGGCGTATGCAATCCTCCAATGGCCCTCACCAACATCCACGAAAGGAGTGCAAAGAGTGCTCAGATTCACCAACTTTTACTGTAGGTTTATACCTGGGTTTTCACAAATTGTACATCCAATTATCTCCTTGTTAAAGAAAAATCAAAAGTTCCATTGGTCGACAGAAGCTGAAGAAGCCTTCCAGAAGTTGAAACTAGCATTCACTTCAGCACCAGTCCTGTGACACCACGACCAGACCTACCTTACATAGTTGAGACAGATGCTTCAAAAATAGCCATGGGAGCAGTATTGTCACAACGAGACCCTGAAACAGGACAACTAAACTCTGTTGCATTCTGGTCCTGCAAATTTTCAGCCCCCGAGTTGAACTACGCAATCACAGATAAGGAATTACTAGCGATCAAATCAGCATTCAAGGCCTGGAGACATTACCTTCTTGGGGCGAGACATACGGTCACTGTCATCACGGACCACAGTATCTTGCAATACTTGTAAACCACCAAAGCACAATCCTTGTGTCAACTTCGTTGGGCTCTCTTTTTTGCGGAATACAAATTTATTATCACTTATAGACCTGGAGTATGCAATGGGAAAGCAGATGCTCTATCACGCATGAGTGAAGAAAAAGAGGCTTTTACAGCATCCGACCCCATGGCCATAATTCCTGAGGAAAGGATTCAAACCAGAATAGCTGCCACCACCTGTGTGGATGACCAAAGAACCAGTTTACAATCCCTGATGGATCAATCAACACAACAGGAATGGCTGCTAAAAGGTGACCAATACACCATCAAAGACAATCTAACATATTTCCAAGGACGTTTCAATGTCCAAGACCAAGAACTGCAAAAGCAAATCATCACAAATGACCACGGTTCATTAGTGGAAGGACACCCAGGAATCTGTCTGTGGACAACACAAGTCTCAGAAACAGAACCCCGCTGGCTTACTACATTCCCTAACAGAACTGCCAGCACCTTGGCATACTTTGTCGATGGACTTCATCGCGGATCTTCCACCCTGCAATGGATACAACACCGTATTAGTCGTGGATTTATTCACCAAAAGGGCCCATTTCATCCATCTGAAGGGACTCCCAACTGCGTGAACTCTCACTTCTGTGTTCCTAGAGAAAATTGTTCGATTGCATGGATGTCCATCAATCTTAGTACCTGATCGCAGAACGCAATTTGTTTCTGCCTTTTGGAGAAAGTGTTGTACGATTGCCAAAATTGATCTCTGGTTATCCACAAGCCATTACCCTCAAACTGATGGGCAAACTGAACAAACCAACCAAACTTTAGAGCAATATCTCAAGTGTATGTTGCAACAGTCCGAGGATACTTGGAAAAATATACTCTGGATAGCTGAGTTTGCATACAACAACTCAGTTCACACAAGCAGAGGGCAAACTCCATTCTACACTGTGCACTGAAGACATCCGAGGACATCCATATTTAATCCACCCAATATCCTGGAAATGCCAGCCTTAAAAAACGTGCATAAAACCATCACTCAGGTTCTTAAGGAGGCGACAGAGCATCTGACCAAGGCTAAGGAAAGACAAAAACTGTTTGCTGATCGACATCGGAAGGAAGCTCCCACCTACCAGATTGGGGAAAAGGTGTGGTTAGCATCCAAATATATTCCCCTGAAGGGGCCAAGAGCTTTCTGCCCAAGATACCTGGGCCCCTATACTATAAAGTCCATAATCAATCCTGTCACCATGAAATTGGAGTTACCATCTCACATGAAAATTCACCCCATATTTCATGTCTCTCTCCTCAAACCAATGAAGTCCAATACACAGCTTAGTTCTCCGCCAGAGCCCGAAGTAATAGAAGGAGAACCAAAATATGAAGTCAAATCCATCCTGGACTCCAAGATAGTTTGATTAAAATTGTATTACCTAATTGACTGGAAAGGTTACGGACCTCAAGACCGAACTTGGGAACCCAGTGAACACGTCCATGCTCTGCGTTTAATCAGACAGTTCCATCACAATAATCCCACCAAACCAGGACCGGGAGAACTACCCTTGAGAGGGGCCTTGAGGGGGAGTGCTGTCATGGCCATGAAGTCAGGGGCACAGGCATGCAGGGGTCGCATGCACAGGAGACCTTGGTGGACACTGTCCTGGTACCTTTGGCTTCAGGCTCATGAACAAAAGTAAACAAGAACATCCATTTAACACCAAAAAGCTTTTATTATGGACATAGCACTTCAGATGCATTAACCTTGAACATTCCATCCATTAAGCAGGATGCATTAGCCTTGAACATTCCATCCATTAAGCAGCCCCAAATGTATTCTTGGGTGTGGCTGCTAATGGATTGCCTTTGCACGTGCTCACTCTCTAGGAGTGGCAGGGTGTGCTGGTAAGCCGGCCCTAATGGGCGTGCCCATGATCTCAGCTATATAAGCGGCCCGATCCTCAAGACAGACGCTTTGCGTTATTCTGAACTTGCAAGCAGTGTAACGCTCACCGTCGCCTGAGGTCAGACTTACCTTTGAAGATCCTGCTTCCTGGACATCCTGCATCCTGCCAGCATACTTACCAACTGGGGGAAGCTGTTCTTACCTGTACATCTCTTTGGCGAATCAAGTATTCATCTTTACACTTTCCGGAACGCCGAAATCTTCACCTTGGCACCGCACCACGACATGCTCCATCGTCGACAGCAGCGCCTGCAAGGAAAAACAGAAGACAAGGTTAGACATCGAAAAAACAGTCAGTTTAAGGTTGCTCTTTGCCATACTTTGCGCTTTTCCTTAAACCATCACTTACCTACTGTCGAAAATTGTGGTAGCATCCATCTTCCATCCGGCCGTGACTCACAGCGGCATTGAAGCCGCATTTCCATCTAAGGGTAGAAAACAGAGGAGAGACATTATTGCAGGCATAAATAGGAGCAACATATAAAGACATTAAACAGAATGAGCAGCATCACAAGAGCTCAAGAAAGACTTACCTATCATAAGGAGAAGCATAGTCGCAGCTGGACTGGACTAATCCTTATCAGGGATCAGTGAAGGAACTAGATCCCATTTGACGCGCCCCTGCCAGAAGTAGCAGGACAGAGAACTTATCCTCCATAATTCACAGGTGAGCTTTATGGGCCGGCGTATGCTCACAGAAACCGTACTTTGGGGTGAAGGTTTCGAGGCGTACAACAATCACAGATTTGCGCACTCACACACTCTTATCTCCACGCACGTACCACCGCTCACAGCTTTCCTACTAAGGGAGAGGCCTGAAGGGGGTGATTCAAGTTCAGGGAGGGCTGCAACCATGCCCCAACGCCTCCGCAGAGACGAGGTGAGCGTAACAGGAAGTCTATGAACCCAAATCACCTCTTCATGTGGATCCGCCCTGTTATTTCAACAGGACTACAGAAAAAAATCGGATTATGGGAGGACAGGGGCGGATAGGCAAGTATGGGGATGGGGGAAAGCCAGGATAAAAGGAGAGAGGGAGAATATTTCACCAGAGAACATGTACTCTTCTAGTCATTGGCATCCACAGTCTTTAATGATTTTGGCACGTACCCCATTTTCTTCTGATTCTGCAGTGTTGTGTTGTACGGTACTGTTTGCAGTTGTTTCATGGACCCGCACTTGGACTGGGAACCAAAAGAGGCGCTGGAAATAATTTTCAAAGTGGCCCCATATTAGACATAATTTTCAGTAAACGCAACCCTTTTCCTATGAGAACATTTGAAAATAAAATGGGTTACCACACAAAGGAGTCCCAGGGTACAGAGGCCTATCGGGAAATCTCCAAAGTTCCTTAAAGGCCAGTCCACCCTTGTCCTGCTCATACACACCAAACCACTGTAAATCTATAGACAAATGCTCAACCCTGTTTCACAACACTGCCGGAGGGGTGAGGGGCATCTCTGGTTGAAGCCTGTGATTTTTCTGAAATTTTGTAGTGGAATCGCTCCTCCAAGGGATCACATAGCGTATATTGCTGGAAATAAATAGGCCAACGGATTTTTCACAACAATGTCCGTTCACTCAACCATTTGGAAGCCATTCTATGGGGAAAAAAGCATTAGTGTCTGATCGAAACAGGGATGAGGGTGTGCAAATGAGACCGGCTGATGTGCAGCATGCATGGCCAGAAAAGTGGAAAACCACACGTAACTCAGTAGAACAAACAACACACTCTGCAATTTTTCAGACTTCATGAAATGGAAGCATGGGAGTTCTTTGAGGGCCAACCTGCAATTGTAAGCACTGCCAAAGCCAATAGGCCTGCCTGTATACAGAGGTGGCTTTACAAAATACATCTTTGAATCTACGTGACAGATATCTATTATATTTGGCAATACTTGTGATCATCTAAAGTGACCCAAGGCTTCAACAACTACAAAGCACGTCTTTGAAAATTAAAGCCTAGGGTTGGGCCATGATGTCCCAGGTGACATGAGTTAACTGCTAAACGGGACGACCCCCAAGCAACAGAAATGCAGATCCATGACAGATGGGATTTTATGGCAGAGGCGCCAAGATTCAGTTTAAGACAATAATGGAATCAAAAACAGCTGACTAAGAAACAGCCGCATTTTGGCTCAATGCTGAAAATGTACTGCAGTTTAAGGAATGGCAAATAAGGCCTGCTTGGGACACAAAAATGCATGCAGCATATGATAATCCTAGGACCAGCGCAAATGTTGAGCATGGCACTGCCACCCCTAACCCTCCACCCCCCAACAGACGAATCTAGAAAGGGCATAAATATACACTCCTTGAGGCCAATGAAGTTAGCAGCAACATACAGACGCAATGCTTTACTACTGCTCATATAGGTCGATGGCTGGGGTAACATGGCAAACTCCTATCCACCCCGGGGGGAGGGGGGTTGGTCTATCCATGTTCCATTGAGCATGAACGTATAAATGCTCGACGCATGCTTTTTCCTTTCTGTGACTTGTGTAATTGATTTTACCATAGCAATTCAGTACTACACGTTCTGGAAAAATACCACCACCACAGGACTGGCTGAGACTCCCCACAATGGTAGACAGTGTGTGTTTGAATTGTTGCTGGTCAGGAAGCCTGGCACTGCATCCCACACTGTTCAACATATATTGACCATGTCAGGAACGCAGAGTGTCTCCCGCCCAGAGACCACATCAAACAGTTATCAGTGCTTCAAAGTTAACAGAACCTCTAAAAAGTATGCATTTTGAGTTTTAACCACCCCATGCTACAAGAACTAACGTACGGCCTGCTGCCAAGATCCACAACTACAGGTTAGTTAGTGCATAAGGTGCTCCACCTAGTGTGTTTTTCCCTTATGTGCATTAGAAAAAGAACAGAGTGGGGGCGCGCCTCAACCACTGTTGAGATTTTTAAGGCACAGGTAACCCATTATCCTGCCGGATCCAAAAAGAAACGCCATGTCAGTGCACGCAGAGTCCTAAACGAGACAGGATGAAAGAACCCGTCCCCCAAATCTTTACCAAACAGCCCTTTCTTATTTTCAAACAAAAGTGTACCAAAGGAAACAAAGATAAATCATTGCCAGGTTGCTTCTACCAAAAATGGACAAGTGAAGGCAGCGAAAGCAGTAAAACTGCAAGGCATCCTTGTGTGTGTCTTATATAGGCCCTGGATGACATCAGGCTGGGCCCATCACTTGGGTCCCCCTCACCCCCCCTCGGATAGAATCATGAACTGCACCCATTTTTCTCCTGCCATCTCCAATCAAGACCAGGTACCTTACCCACCCCCACTCCATCATTGATCCAGACCCTCACGTCTCATCTGCCCCCCCCGCCTTGAAATAAGGCCTCATCAGCTAGTCAGCTCCCAGCAGCAGTTCCCCCGTCATGCTCTATGGGTGCAGTGACATCAGCAAAGTTAACTAAAAAAGACTCCAGCTGTTTTTTAAGGCACACAATAAAGATTTCACAATTCGCTATGTATTAGTTGTTAGTAAGTCACCCAGCCTGATTTTCTTTGCATTGGGACTTATATATATAAAAAGCTAGAAGTGCCAGCATGTGCTGCAATCCTACACTACCGTGAAAGCGCTTGTGTGGCACGGGCCGCTTCTGAAACCCCCATTCAAGGGCTGGGGTATCATGTATCATTCAGATCACAACCAATGCATTGTGGTACATGTAGTCCGAATCTGCTAAAGAACACACAAAACTAATTGAGGCTGGGGAAGGCTGTTTATCTATGTGGTCTCATCTGTTTTCGTGGATTGCAGCCCAGAGTCTGACAGTGTATCCCAATTTTAATCATACTGGTTGATCAGTTTTGGAGGTATGTGAATTTGTGAGTGTGTCAGGGACATGCACAGAAACACTACTTCCTCAGGAACCCTGGAGCTTTTGAGAAAAAGGTTCTCTGAGGCAGTCACATTGCTCTGTGTGACCCACCGATCCAGTGGATGCTCTTTGTCAACGATGCCAAAAGTGAGGTGCCGAAACTACAGTGCCTGCAGTCCCACATCCCCTAAAGAGCACAACAACAAGATGATACTTTGTGCAAGGGGCAAAGATCGCATGGCAAAGGAAAGCAAAGCCCATGAGCAAGGTAACTCTGGGCATCAACCTGATCCAAATGCTGTAGGGCTCACTGGCAGATCTACCACTACTATGGAAGAGCTTCAGATATGATGTCCCCCGTCCTGCCTCAACCTGGTCCTGCCAATGTGATTAACAGAAAACACTGTAAAGCTCACGAAACAAATAGTGTTCTAAATAATCCTTACCTGGCTATCCAGGCCTGCTGCCCTCAGCCGACAGCCACAGGCTGACAGCAGGTCGCTATGTGCTACTGAAGAATGGATGCAGGCAGGCTGTCAGCTTGTCGCCAGGCCGCACTTGCGCATTTGTAGGGCACGTGCGGTTTCTCGTAATGATCGTTGCCCGTGCCGAATCATGCCATGTTTCCCTTTCCCCATCCTAGCCAGTGCACACAGCCCGGTTGCCTACCCAGACCGAACGGCTCGGCAAACCCACAGAACAGGGAGATTATGAATGACTATCACTTACACGTGCGGTTTCTCGTAATGATCGCTGCCCGTGCCGAATCATGCCATGTTTCCCTTTCCCCATCCTAGCCAGTGCACACAGCCTGGTTGCCTACCCAGACGGAACGGCTCAGCAAACCCACAGAACAGGGAGATTATGAATGACTGTCACTTAAGTTAGAAAACACACAAAAAAGGCAAATTGCAATTGCAAATAATGAACAGAAGCAACCAAAGCATTTCAACATGATTCGATTATCTTTGTATCCTTCCCGCCAAGAAAAGAGGCCTCGCGGGGAAACTCCAGGTCGGCCAATCCAGGCCTGGGGCGCCGTGTCAGACGGCACGCCACACGACGAAGACCCACCCCAGCAGAGCACACTACAAACTCTCTGTGCGGCTCTGCTCTCACTCCAGTCTGGCTGTTACCCTCTTTCACGGGATGACGAGAACCAGGCACCAGCAGTATGACGCACGCGAGGCAAAATGGAGAAACCCACACGTGGCACTGTGCTTGCTGTGGTAGCCACGCCCCCTCAGATGGCCACGCCCCCTCAGCGGTCGACAGAGATTGGCAGGGGTCGCCTGCCAATCGGCAGAGGTCGCTCGATCGACCTCTGGCGACCCCTAAATCGACATCTCTGGGAGAAAGTATAAAATAGCACCATTTTTGATGAATAAGTCTCCCGCACAAAGCATGTATACTTTCTGGTGCGTCCCACAGTGTTTCAAAGGTATTTTTTGTCTGTTATGTTTTGTTACTCTAGTAACTCTACTGAGGCAGACAGCACTGTAGTGTGGTGAAGCCTTTCTGTTGCAAAGGCGGGTGAAATCACCCAATTTTGTTTTTGGCGGGTGAGACGCCCATTGGAATTAATGGGCGTGCAGGAGGCTTGGCGGGTGAGTCAGCCCTTTACAGGGCGGGTGACACCCGCCAAAAGCGTGTGAGTTGAGAGCTATGGGTGAAGGCAGAGGGTTACCTGTCCGGAGAGTTGATGAACCCACCCAATAGAGATAAGGGGTGAGATGAGGCATGGGGAATCGAATACCTTAAGATTAACTGTAAGTAATCAGGGAAGGGGCCATATCATTTCCTCCTGCAGCCTACCTTCAAACTACCCACTTGTTTCTTTATAATACGTTTTCGTTGTGACAGAATTAGACTTTTCTTCAATTTGCTTAAGAAAATGAATGAAACAGAACAGCAAGCTAAGAGTCATGTTGCACAGCTTCAGCTTTCTTGGCAAAATAGGGTCTTGCTCAGTGGTGGTCGTAAATGTTATTCTGCTTTAAGTTGTTTACGTTTTATCTCGTCCCCCATTGGGAATGAAATGTCTGCTTTTTCGGGAAACTTAACGCTACAAATGTCCCTATTCGTTCGAGGGAGAAAGGTGAGTCATGCATAGCCAGTCCCAAACACTGCTGCAATGGATCTACGCACTGTGCTTCCTTTAACTGCACTTACAGATGATGAAACCTGCCGTCCAACACCCAACCCAGCGCTGTAATAAACATGTGTCATGCTGCACCCTGGAGAGCTGTGAAATACTGAGTAGGAAACGGCGGCCATTTTGTCCTATCTTATTCATTGTATTTCACATGGGGTACTAACAAATCAACAGTAGTATAAAGAGCTATGCTATCCTTGTTGCAATGTCCAGAGCTCATGTTATACTTTCCTCATGGCTTGGAGTCACACAATATTATGATTGGAAAGTTCATTAAAAAACAGAGACTGGGTGCAGAGAAACAGCCGAGGTGTCTGGAGTTCGGCCTTGTTTCCCTTAGTCAATGTATTTCCAAATTAAACTACTTATATGGGCATTTACTGGAAAACAAGAGGGTCTGTATTTACTGTATGAAAGTGTCTGTGGCCTTCAAAGAAGTCTTTGAACACTCACATTGAAAAAAAAGAGTTTGGGGCCGTATTATATATAGCCTTATAGGCCTAAGGACCATCATTAGTGTTGGATAAAAACATGTCTGAAGTTCGCACATAGTGTTAGTAGCAATACAGCTTTTGGAGTTGTAGTGGTGGAGTAAAACGTTACTTTAATAATGAGTAAAGTACATAAAACGCATTACTAAATTAAATATTTCATCTTATAATATTTAAATAACTGGGTTATCCTTGTAAAATAAAAACATTTTAATTATAAATGCAGATGATCTGGAACAGTTTTAGCACAAGCTTGCTGCAAGTGCAATGTTAAAGTGAACGTTTTTTCTTTACAGAATTGAGAGCATTATTCCATATTTTAGCTTTCACGAAATCTTGCTGAGAAATTGCATGCATGTTTCGGGAATGCAGGGAAATGTTTTCTGTTGTTTCCTTGGCTGCTTGTGGAGTCAATAGCAGTATTGACTGGATTCCAAACATTCCGATTGGAAATCAATGATGACTTTCATGTGCTAATAATATGAGTTGTGCAGTAATAATAAAACAGGCAGTATTTCAGAATACTGCTTGTTTGAGTGCTCCGCACTACTAGGGTATGGGTATAAAGTGAAGTGATAGGCTCTACACTGCGGGGGTTCGATGTCAGTGGCAGAGCAAGGGTGGGGCCAAGCGGGCGGTGCCCCCATGAAGCCCAAATGGCCCGGGATGAGGCAAACTCCAAAGAAAGCGCTCAGCACTGTAAAGGGGTCCCAAGTGAGGGACGGCCCTTACTGATGTTGCTCACCAAACTGGGCAATATGGAAAAGACGGAGCCAAGGGTGCTCTGCACACATGTTTTTATTTCTCCTTCTTCCAACACGTACTGCCATGTCCCTCCCGCACTGCGTCACTTCCCTGCCTGCTGCCTGCCCCGCTCCATCCCGCCCCACGACCCCAGAAAATACTTGTGAACGTGACATCCCCCAAATTAAACAGTTACCCCAATGCGGGTTCAGCTTGAACTTGTGATGATACTGATCAGCCCATTTCTTCAATGAGTCATCTAGGCTTGTTCCTAGTCCATTGATGTCCCGAGTTTGCTGTCCCCATCGAACCCCTGTCTTGGGGCCCAAGCATGAGTCTTCTCAATCTCCCTGGTAGGGATCGTCCGATAGGCATTCATCTGTCACATCTCCTCTTTGACTTGTCCTTCTAGGGCTCGTTAGTGGGAATCTCTTGAAATGTGAGGAGTTCCGTGTAGTGAGTCCATGGTCACCCTGGACCCACTACACTCAATGACGGCTCAATGACCCATATCATTGAGCCCCATTCCGTGGTAATGATCAAGGGCTCACTCTTGAACACTGAGGTGTGTTTGTGTGTCTGTGGCTGCTTCGCGATCACCACTTCTCCTGCCTCAAGCTTAGAATCTTGGGCTTTTCTTATCACTTCGGCGTCCTCCTTCATTCTTTGCTTGGCAGCTCTGTCTTAGTCTCACAGTTACGCATCAACCGGCCGCTTCCCATAGGGTAGCCTGGTACACACTTCTCTCCCGAACATTAATTCAGCTGAACTTTTTCCTGTGTAGCTATGTGGTGTGCTCCTATAATCCCTTAACAGTTGGTGGAGGACCTGTTCACAGGGTAGACCCGTGAGCCGGGTCACTTGCAAGGCTCGTTTGAGGTTTGCCATGAAGCGTTCGATCATGCCATTTGCCTGTGGCCAAAGCAGTGTGATTTTCTGATGATGAAAACCCATGTATTCACTGAAATGTCCGAAATCCTGGCCAGTGAAGGGGGGCCCATTGTCTGCTTTCACCCTTCTGGGAATACCATACGCCGTGGTCGAAGTGAATGGGAGCGGTCGGGAGCGTTGCTCCTCTACTTCTTTTAATTACGTTTTACTGTTCCTATACTTTTATTTTAAAAAGAAACCGTTCCAGAATGGTTTTGTTTTAAAATAATAGTGTAGGAAGAAGTTGAAACATACACTTTCAGTGTAATGCACTGAACGTTCCCTGAAACAGCAGGCACGTGTGTTTGGGGGTTTGGATTGTGTGTGGGAGGGGGCGCAGCAATGGGGTTTGTGGGGAGCAGTGCAGGCCAGTAGGGAACATAGTTCCACTACTTCTTTCCGTACACTTCGACCACTGACCATATGCGCTGAAGATGCGGTCCAACACTGGGATGACGTGGTGGGTTGGACGACACTATCTGTGCTTCCAGGTAGCAGGAGTATTCATCCATCACTGCTAGCATGTGTTTCCTTCCTTGGATGAGTCCAATGAAGTGAGCCGCTACTGCATCCCACAACCCGTCTGGTAGCTCAAACATGCGAAACAGTTCGGGCTGTCTATTCGGTGTGATGAGACAGCATGTTGGGCACTCTCTTAGAATTTCCTCCACAATTGAGTCCAGTTGTGGGAACCACACCTTTCGTCGCAGCATGTGCTTTGTGGAGACGACAACTCGGTGCCCTTCATGGCCGAGTTCCACCACATTCCTTTTGAGGGAAGCCAGGATTATCATCTTGTGTCCATTTAGCAGTATGTTGTCCTCAGAGAGGGCTAATTCCTCTCTCACCTGCTTGAGTCTGTCCAACTTTTTCCTGACGTCGTCTGATTCGAGGCATCCCCCCTCTTTTGCTCTCCTCCACTGCCCCGACTTGAGTCCCTCACACACTATTTGACATGTTGTGTTCGCCTCCATCTCTTGGGTGAGGTGAGCCGGGTCGATGCCCTTGGGTGTCGCTTGTTGGATGAGGTACCGGAGACAGCAGTCTGCTACCCACGGTTCAGGGGTACTTTCACTCATCGGGTGATGCGACAAGAAATTGGCCGGGTTTTCTTTCTTACTTGGCCTGTGAACTATCTCAAATGAATAGTCTTGTAGTCTGAGGCCCCACCTGGCTATCCGAGGTGGCATCTTGGCCTGGGGGTTGCCATAAAGGAACATGAGAGCCTGGAGCTCTGTCACTACTTTGAACGGCTTTTCATATAGAAAAAGATGGAAGTGTTTGAACGCCCATACAACAGCGAGACTTTCCTTCTCCGCTTCAGTGTATGCTTCCTCCGTCGTCGAGAGACTGCAGTTGTCGTAAGCAACGCTGTGGGTGCGACTTGGATCATCAGGAACAATTTGGGCCAGGTGTTCTCCTAGCCTGACTGAGCTTGAATCTACTGTCAATTCAGATTTGTGGTTGGCAACAAATTAGACCATGTTCTCGGCCTGCGCCACTCTATCGTGTATTGTGGTTTCTCATTGAGCAATGTGACCTCTTTTGGGTCTGGCATCATGCCTTTCTCTGAAAATATGTGCCCGAAGAACTTCAACAGACCCTTTCTGAATTCACATTTCTCTTGATTGAGAGTGAGGTTGGGTACTTCTAATGCCACGCACACTCTGGACAGGGTCTCATCATGTTTCCGTACATCAGTCCCAAAAACAAGAATGTCATCACTGTAATTGATACAGTTAGGTACGTGTTTAATTATATTGTGAATCTCCACCTGAAAGATTTCAGCGGCAGAGGACACGCTGAAACTCAATCTTTTATATCTGTAGAGCCTGACATGCGTGACAAATGTAATGATGTTCCTGCTTTCTGGGCTCAACACCAGCTGGTCATAGCCTTTTGTAAGTCTAGTTCAGAGAAATCCTTGGCTCTGTAGAGAAGGAGCCAAGTACCCCCAGAGGCCAGAGAAGGAGATAGGGATCTGGAACTCAGAAAATTGGAGCAGAAAGGGATACACCACTTAGATACGGTGAACAATTGATTACATGTTTCAATAGAATAGAACCTGTTCTTCTAAAAGTAGGGGTTCACCAACACCTATGTCACCCAGAAGCCAATCACCACCCAGCTATGGACATCCATGGGTAGGCACTTATGGCACAGATTTTCCAACATGTCAATGGGCCTCATTACACAGTAGGAGGTAACCGTTACTAGCTCTGAAGTCCCTTAGCGGGTGCCGTCCTTAACACCTGGTCAGACCAGGCGTTAAGGATGGGACCCGCTGAGGGACCTCGTAGTAGGGTGCTAAGGGATTACCGGCACCGGTGACCTTACCAGTACTGGTAATCTCTTAGCACCTACCGTGTAATGAGGCCCAATTTCTCCAATATGACAAATTACCATTTTGCAGTGCTATCCAATATGTATTAGTGTATGGGCAAGGCCTTCTCAGTCATGCGACTGGTCTAACACATGCCAGCACAAAGATGTTATGCATACTGTTGAATTACTTATGACAATACTATCTGTTAATGATGTTTTGTGTTCAGCCAAGTGCTGATTCATGCTGTACAAAGATGTGCCTATCACTAGCTCAAACGCTTTCATTACGTGCATTATCTCCAATATGAAAATTTACCATTTTGCAGTGTCATCCAATATGCATTATGGTATGGACAAGGCCTTCTCAGTTATGCAACTGGTCTAACACACAGCAGCACAAAGTTGTTATGAATACTGTTAAATGACTTATGTCTGTGCCAGGCTTAAAACAATCTTACCACAATATTATCTGTTAATGATGTTTAGTGTTTATCCAAGTGCTGATTCATGTTGTACAAAGATGTGCCTATCACTAGCTGAAACGCTTTCATAACTTGCATTTTGTTGCACGCCTTTCACCCCTGGACGCATGGTTCCGAGCGCCCTTAGTAGATTACACTATGCCCTTGACAAACGCTTTGGTATGCATCACATACACCAGCCAACTAGCACTATCCATCGACTCATGCGCAGTCTGCACGGCAGTCGCCTAGTTACGAGCGATGCGCTTATTTCTAACACACACACATGCACAGGCCAAGAACACTACCGCGGACACAGCTCCACTACGAAGCAAGCAGACGCAGGTAAAACCGTCTCCCTCCATAGAGCGGTTCTTTTTCCAAATGCTAATAACTACTGCCCACAACCACGCAGACAGGGGGGCACCACCCATGGGGCCCACTAACGTGATGGGAGGACATGTCTAGTAACGGATACCCCGGCAGGGCTGGCTCACCACGGGGCATCAGATATAAAATGGCCGCACGCCCATATTTCTCGATGTGATGCTTGTCCCTAATCACAACCTGGCATTACCACATAACGGTTTGCCAACATTAGTGATCAATAAGTCGGCAATGATGTGCCAACACTAGTGATTCATTAGTAAAAGGGCCAATGGTCCCCAACAGATGCAGCAATTTAGATCTGTCTATCAACCACAGACACGACAATGATGACAAAAGCCTTTTACTTTTGCAGTGATCCAGCTGGACACTCACCAGCAGACCCTATTTGAATAGGACCAAGAACCACGAGGTGCACAGAAGGCACCTTAAGCAAAGAACGCTGCACCTCTTCTCAGTACCTGTGACACTACAATCATTAGCTCAGGTAGGACATGTCGCAGCACACCACACAGGCAATCACTATTCCCTGTAGAAAGACACCAAGGTTCTGATTTTATTTCTCTATTTTTAGATGTTCCGCCACAGGGTACTAAAGTGACACCACCCAGTCCACTTGCATAGTCCTGAAGACGGCACTAGAACAGCAAACCACCCAGTTCGTGCCAGAAACACCAGAAGTGTCGACTAGACATATGTGTTGGTTATAATAACCACATTCTAAGTCACAACTTGTACTAACCCTCACAAAAAAACTGTATTACAAATTTGTTAGTCATATGAATGCTTAATATGATTGCATTTGTATAAACTCCTCATAGATAGGGGGTTAAAAATGTCTATACATACACAACAGCCTCAATAGGAATTTTAAGGATTCACTGGAAAATAAAAACTGTTATATGTGTGAAAACAAATGTTGGTGCTCTCTAATTTATACATAGATCAAATGTTATGATCGATCTTTGTGTGCGACATTACACTACCGGCAAGCGCCATACTGGTGGGGTAGCCTATGTCCCAGTGTCAAAAGTATTATTCTATACCCTCATGACATAGGCCCCCCTAATCAAAAAAGAGGGACACGTACACCCCCTTTATATTATAGAAGTCTTTGGACAACTGAACGGTTGGTGGGTGCCAATAGATCATGAAATAAATCAATGGAGAATGTCAACGTTGTGTCATTCTTGAACGATCAGTATCGCCACTTTTTAGACAAACCATCACTGCTGGGACAAACACCACCAACAGCAGCAGAGGCAACTAACACCTCCACTACAGAATTAGACACACTGTTACAAAAAAAGAAAAAATTAGTACCTACCGAGTCACATGGACTACTAATGTTGGAATACCTGAAGGCAGGAGCAATCCCAGAAGGCCTTCAGGTCAAAAATATCCCTCGAGTTTTCATTGACAATCCCAAATTTCAGGTCAAAGTCAGTGGTGTTGGGAACAAATGCTCCATGGATTGGGTGATCCTAATCATAGAAACAGTGGAAGAAGAGGGCAAGAAACAGACTGAGGAGCTCAAACAGCTGGAAAACAAAATCAACACAGAATCAATCATTCCAGACATCAAAAAACAGTTAGAAAAAATAGAAGAGGAAATCAAGAAATTCAAAGAGTTCACACTGGACAAAAAATTTTGGAAACTTAAAAAGGACATCCAAAATTACAAAGAGGAGAAGACGTACCCCTATCTACAGCCAGGTTTCTACCAATAGCAAAATAGCAACAACACCACCAGGGGAGGCCCATATAACCAAAAAAGGCCATCCAGGAAATGTGTATCATTCTTCAACTCATCAAATAGCAGCGGTTCAGGTTCTCCACCAAGGGGACTGTCCACATCATCAACAGTAGGCAATAAGGCAAGAGGACAACAACAATTTTTTCAAGGACGAGGCAAACAAGGCAGACCACGACAACAGGGTACCACGGGATGCAAACACGGCAGTGGACAACACAACCACAGCAGCAAACCTGGTGATTCCAATATTCAGCTTAAGCAAATATACCCTGACACCACAAGACACAGAAGTCCTAAGTAAAGGACTAAGCTTTGTCCCAAAAAGCAAAGCAGATCATTTCAATACTGGGGTCGAAATCAGGAAATTTTTCCGGCTGATACGGCTACGATATTTTTTCCGTAACTCCACAGGGGAAAAACCAACAGACCATACTACGACGGGATTAATACCCAAATCTACCTTCATCCCCATCACATCTATGGTTTGCCCAGAAATATTCACCTTCGAAAAAAATAAAATCTTAAGAGAAATGGAGACAATCTTCAAAACCAAAAACAATTATAGAGACAACCTCACACAGTCAGAAAGACAGGCCTTAAAAAACCTGGAAACCAACGACCTCTTTGTAGTCAAACCGGCCGACAAAGGAGGCGGCATAGTCCTTCGGGGCAAAGATTTATATGAAGAAGAAATCCTCAAACAACTCAGCGACGCCCGGTTCTACAAGAAACCGGACACTAACCCGACCACACGCATCCTAGAAGAAATCAAAAGTCTCATGTTCTTCGCCACCACACAAGGATGGATTGATGAAGATGAGAAGGCTTTTCTTATAAAAGAACATTCGGTTATACCAGCATCTATTGCATCCCCAAGATTCACAAAAATGTTACCAAGCCACCAGGAAGACCAATTGTATCCGCCATTGGGTCATTACTTGAGCCACTTTCCATATACACGGACATTTTCCTCCGCCCCTGTGTCATAAAAATGAAATAATTCATTCAGGATACAACAGCTATGATACACCACCTCAACAACATACAGACATCACAACAAGAACTCCTCGTCACCTTTGACGTCAAAGTCCTCTACACGAGCATTCTGCAAAATCAATGCATCAACACACTCAAAGAGTATCTGGGCAGAAGAACAGATGTGTCAATACCTACCTCCTTCATCTAAGAATGCATTCGACTGGCACTCACAGAGAACTATTTCATATACCAGGGACAATTCTACCAACAAACAAGGGGCACCAGCATGGGCTCCACCTTTGCACCGGATATCACCAATTTATATATGGACAATCTGGAAAACAAGTTTGTCTACAATGACAACAACATATACAGGAACCAATTGATTGGATGGGTACGAAATATCAATTATATTTTCACCATCTGGAGAGGAACAGCAACACAACTACAAGACTTCCATATCTGGCTCAACAGCGTAGATACCTGCATAAATTTCACCATGCATCATGATACTACTAGCATAGCATTTTTGGACCTCAACATCATCAGAGCAGAAGACGGCACAATCACAACAACTCTGCACCGCAAACCCACAGACAAGAACACGCTTCTGAAATTCACCAGTTTTCATCCACAAGCTCTAAAAGAAAATCTCCTGTATGGTCAGTTCCTTAGAATAAGGAGGAACTGCACCACGCTACCAGAATATGATCATCATGGCAAGGATTTAGAGAATCACCTTAAAGCAAGCGGATACCCGTCAGCCATCATTAGGAAGGCACGTAAAACAGCCAGAAATACCAACAGGACAGATTGCCTGACGAAACGTCCAAGAGAAGAACACCAAGAAAAAATGATGTGTGTGACCACATTCACACCAGTCAGCAATGCAATCAGGAAAACAATTCTTAACAACTGGAGCCTACTACAAACAGAAACCTTCACACCAGCGACACCAAGATTCAGGTTCAAAAGAAGCAAAAACTTGAGAGACCATCAAGTACACACCGACCCGACTGAGAAACCAAAGAAGCCAGACCAAACCACTCTATAGCACCTCCCACCCGTAGTTGGACATTACAGATGCGGCAAGTGCTCAGTGTGCCATTTTACACAAGACCAAAAAGAAATCTCACTCAAGGGCATCATTTGAAAGTACAAAACCTTTTCCAACTGCCTCACAAAATGGAGCATCTATTTGATAAAATGCCCATGTAACTTAATGTATATCGGGAAAAGCAAGCGACAAGTGAGGCAGAGAATCTGCGAGCACAGATCGTGCCTCAAGAACACCATCAAGGACAAAGAAAAACACAAACACACAGAACTACGATGGTGCGTCATCCAAACCATAAACGCCAAGGCCAGAGGAGGAGATAGGGATCTGGAACTCATAAAAGTGGAGCAGAAATGGATACACAACTTAGATACGGTGAAAAATTGATTAAATGTTTCAATAGAATGGAACCTGTTCTTCTAAAAGTAGGGGTTCACCAACACCTATGTCACCCAGAAGCCAATCACCACCCAGCTATGACATCCATGGGTAGGCACTTATGGCACAGATTTTCCAACATGTCAATTTCTCCAATATGACAAATGACCATTTTGCAGTGCTATCCAATATGCATTAGTGTATGGGCAAGGCCTTCTCAGTCATGCGACTGATCTAACACATGCCAGCACAAAGATGTTATGAATAGTGTTGAATTACTTATGACAATACTATCTGTTAATGCTGTTTTGTGTTCAGCCAAGTGCTGAATCATGCTGTACAAAGATGCGCCTATCACTAGCCCAAAAGCTTTCATTACGTGCATTATCTCCAATATGACACATTACCATTTTGCAGTGTCATCCAATATGCATTATGGTATGGACAAGGCCTTCTCAGTTATGCGACGGGTCTAACACACGCCAGCACAAAGTTGTTATGAATACTGTTAAATGACTTATGTCTGTGCCAGGCTTAGAACAATCTTACCACAATATTATCTGTTAATGATGTTTAGTGTTTATCCAAGTGCTGATTTATGTTGCAAAAAGATGTGCCTATCACTAGCTCAAACGCTTTCATAACGTGCATTTTGTTGCATGCCTTTCACCCATGGACGCACGGTTCCCGGGCACCCTTAGTAGATTGCACTATGCCCATGACAAACGCTTTGGTATGCATCACATACACCAGCCACTAGCACTATCCATCGACTCATACGCAGTCTGCACGGCGGTCGCCTAGTTACAAGCGATGCGCTTATTTCTAACACACACACATGCACAGGCCAGGAACACAACCGCGGACACAGCTCCGCTACGAAGCAAGCAGACGGTAAGACCGTCTCCCTCCATAGAGCGGTTCTTTTTCCAAATGCTAATAACTACTGCCCACAACCACGCAGACAGGGGGGCACCACCCATGGGGCCCACTAACGTGATGGGATGACATGTCTAGTAACGGATACCCCGGCAGGGCTGGCTCACCATGGGGCATCAGATATAAAATGGCCGCACAGCCACATTCAGATTTTCTCCATGTGGTGCTTGTACCTAATCACAAGCCGGCATTACCCCATAAGGGTTTGCCAACATTAGTGATCAATAACTCGGCAAGGAAGTGCCAACACTAGTGATCCATTAGTAAAAGGGCCAAAGGTCCGCAACAGATGCAGCAAATTAGATCTGTCTATTGACTACAGACACAACAATGATGACAAAAGCCTTTTACTTTTGCAGTTGATCCAGCTGGACACTCACCAGCAGAACCTTTTTGAATAGGACCAAGAAACACGAGGTGCACAGAAGGCACCTTAAGAGAAGAACGCTGCACCTCTTCTCAGTACCTGTGACCCTACAATCATCGGCTCAGGAAGGACATGTCGGAGCGCACCACACAGGCAATCACTATTCCCTATAGAGAGACACCAAGTTTCTGATTTTATTTCTCTATTTTTAGATGTTACGCCACAGGGTACACAAGTAACACCACCCAGTCCACTTGCATAGTCTTGAAGACGGCACTAGAACAGCAAACCACTCAGTTTGTGCCAGAAACACCAGAAGTGTCGACTAGACAGATGTGTTGGTTATAATAACCACATTCTAAGTCACAACTTGTACTAACCCTCACAAAAAAACTGTATTACAAATTTGTTAGTCATATGAATACTTAATATGATTGCATTTGTATAAACTCCTCGTAGATAGGGGGTTAAAAATGTCTATACATACACAACAGCCTCAATAGGCATTTTAAGGATTCACTGGAAAATAAAAACTGTTATATGTGTGAAAACAAATGTTGGTGCTCTCTAATTTATACATAGATCAAATGTTATGATCGATCTTTGTGTGCGACTTTACACTACCGGCAAGTGCCATACAGGTGGGGTAGCCTATGTCCCAGTGTCAAAAGTATTATTCTGTAGAGAAGGAGCCAAATACCCCCACCTCAACCATCTCGCCCATACTGCCTATATGTTGGGAACCAGATTGTGGAACACGTGCAGTACCAGTAAAAATACCAATACTGAGGAGAATCCTGGAAGCAAGGTTCCCATCGAAAAAGCCATACCTGCATACACGACTGTATGAAGGCCATTTGAATGAAATCCCAGAAGATGCGGGACCAATGAATGAAAGAGCAGATTGGTGACACTGCACGAAGTAATACTGACGTACTTAGAAAAGATGCAGAGACAAGAGAATGAAGATATTCTATAAGGCATCAAGAAAGTGTCAAGGATTAGTGACATCTTGGGCTCAAGATGAAGAGGCTTATGCTACAAAAACAATGAAGATATTACATCATTTTACACATGTACATATGTAAAGAAATGCAAGCAGTTGAAGTATTCTTGAGGCTAGCTATGCAGTGAATAGATTGCGGCATGGGCCAATGTCTACATATATAGGGACAAGAAATTAATGGATGATGCCACTACGTGTTATAGCAGTGCTAGACCAAAGGAGGAAGGCCTTTCCAGCGTGTCGCAGTTGAAAAAGCAATTGAGTTACAGAAGCGGAGCTCAGAAAGGCGAGGCTGGATGAGCTCCAAAAAATCCAAGGTCTTATCAGACTGGGATGAACAGACAGAAGTTACAAATTGTGTGAAAGAATGAAACTCCTGTTCAGAAGGCATGGACAAAAACAAGGAAAACATCAGAGATCTATTAAAAAATTGTATTTTAAATGCACCAGAGCTCAGAAATGCAGTCTTCAGTCACGTGGAAGGATGAAGTATGACAAACATGACGAACAACACCTACACATGAAGGCAGATCGTGCCTTCACTCCCCTGAATTCTCCAGAGCAAAGAACATTTCCAAGGACAAGTTCATAGCCTTAATTGACAGCAGACCACTGAGGTGATGATAGATGATATGCTAATTGGTGGGAAGCTATGGTTATGGCCAGCTCTCCAACACCTGGAAGTCTAGCCTGTGTGCTGCTAATGTAGGTGGAAAAGTACTGACGGATATAAGAGTGCCAACCAATTGTAGGGGGCTGCATAATTAAGGGCCCTATAATTTGGGTAACCAATGGGACGTTGTGTATTTAGTGACGTTCATAGTGACCCATTTGAGGGGAGGGCTTAGTTGCCCCACCTGATGTTAAGGAGCCTATCACTTTCTTAGACTAGTATGGAACGTATACCTAGATGTTCCCTTAGAACCAATCACTCTCTTCAATAGGTTTTAGTAGTTTGCCACGTAGGATGATGTTAGTAAATGCGTAGGTTCACGTCATCAATGACTAGTTTTTACTATAAGTACAATGATTTTTCTGAAGCAAATTGAGAGACCATGCACTGAGACGTCCGTTGATGTCAGTTGTACTCCCTGTTTTAGATAATTTATATTAAACCAGTTAACCTTTTTGCCAACTACCTGATTCGTTTCAATTATTGATGTTTGAGGAAGTTCTGCATCCCCATTCATCTCATAATATTACTACCTTGTCTTAAAGGGCTGGGTCGAGCACCCCAGTTCAGCGACGTTTAACAGATGTATCCTGTCCGTGATATGCTGTGCCATGTGTCTCACTACAGAGATAGATATTAAATAGAAAACAGTTTATTATGCATGGCAGGGGAAGTCAGCTGCTCACTAACAAGCCAAGGACCCTAGCACTAACACTGTAGCACTAGCACTCGGACTGGCATACATACTAGCATATGCTAGCATACTCGCTCGCACTAACACTGAACAGAAATCCACTGTTTATACATAGTGGCAGTGATGTACATTACATACATAGACATATTTCATGGAAACAGCATGCTCTGCTTAAGTGCATACATTTCATAATAGCATGAACTGTGCTGGAACATATAATCTAAGAATGCAAGGCATATTGTGCGAGCATTCTTTCGCACAAGACACCCTAACTCTGCCGTAAATGAAAAGATTTGTCATGCTATCTCTTCAGTCAAGGCAGTCAAGGCTGTTTCTCTGTGCTAAAGAATAGCTGACAGTGTGCCAACAGACACGCTGTTATAATAACATCTCTACGCTATGTTCAGCTACATTCAGCATTTATCATGAACACATTTCCTTGCACACTCAGCAAAGCCTGATTCATAATGGACAAAAACAGACCACATTTAGCGCTTAGAAAAGTAGATTTTACTCTATACATATTACAAGTATATTTACATTATATCTTTCTGCATGGCTCCCAGCAAATGTTGATCCATGATAGCTCAGAACAAATCATATTGCTAAACAATATTAATAGATGAATGAATTAGCTTATGATAACCATAAAAAATGCAGATTCACAAACGCTCCTTTTAGCATGGGCTAATCGATTCTAGGACAGTAAAGCTAGGCAGTAGTGTGGAGGAGATGGTACATTGACATCAGGCAAGTTACATGACAGAGGTCAGTCAAAACAGGGATATAAGAAGGAACTGTAGCTAGATACTAAGGCATACTAAGGCAGTAACATGGACAGTGCAATATTCTCTTAGTGCGAGATGGCAAATCTTGGGCAATTTACCATGATGACCTGTAAGTGTGCCAGATCTCTGGAAACATGTACATATCATGGAAACTAAGCAAGCTGTGTACAAAAGCAGGGTATCAATCTGGTGCTCAAGATGAAAAGGATCAAGTATGTGTGTGTGTATTTGAAAAGAAACATAGCACAGCATAGCATAGCATAGCATAGCATAGCAGGTGTGATGGACGTGGGCAACAGTTTTATGAGATGGTGTGCATTCTCTAGTCCCCAAAAGACAGTTATTATTATCATTTGTACCACAGATATTATCAGACCAAGTATCACATATTTCTTTCTGGCTGACCATGGCCTCCTGGACCTGATCATTTCTGTGGCAATTATGTCCATAACCTCATTTCTGCGCAACCCAAAAAATGGGCATAACTTATCAGTGTCCGTTAATAAGCCTCACTGATATAGGCTGTAGGAGTGGCACTTGACAACATGTCCTTACCTCCAGGCATCTTTGGGCAACTATAGAGAGAACACACGTTGTTTTCTTGTGGATGCTGCACAAATTGATGCAACACTTTCTACCCCAAAAGTCTTTCCCTATGTTTCCTTGGTACAGATTGTATTGTGTCACTAAGGGCACAGAGTGAACTATGAACAATTCAGTTATTTTCAGATCTCAATAGACCCACAGGTTGCTCAAAACTAGGATCTATATTTTGTTCTTCTCACTGAAAGACACACTGGGGTACGTATTTGGTACATATTACAATGTCCCATACTGCCTCCTTTTTTACCCAGTATGTCATAGAGCAGAGGTAAAGTAATTATTTCAGATGTGCAGCATGGATCCAGTGTCTTTTCTTGCCGCCCATGCGAACAGCTTGTATAATGTACATATGATAAACATGTGCATTTCGAAGAACAGGTGGGAAATACATCTCGCAACTGCAGGCAGTTTCTACAAGCATCTTGCACCATTGGGATTCGAGCCAGAAGCATCATAAACTGTGTCCTTCTCAAGCCGAGCTGTTATCCTGCTCGACACTGTGAGGCATTACACATTCTACAGTACTGCGATCGCTTGGCTTGGGTGTTCAGCTGTAGGCCAGTCTGGATCAGTAGGCCAGTGTTCCTACATCAAATGTGAACTGAGGGAGTCACCTCAGCCCTTTAAGACAAGGTAGCAATACAGTGAGATAAATGGGGATGCAGATGTTACTCAAACATCAATAATTGAAACAACTCAGGTAGTTGGCAAAAAGGTTAACTGTTTTAATATCAATTATCTAAAACGGGGAGTTACAACAGACATCATCCAACGTTGCACAGCAATCTCTCAATTTACTTTAGAAAAAACAAATATTAAATAGCAAAAACTCATCACGGATGACATAAACCTACGTATTTACTAACGTCATCCTCCGTGGCAAACTACTAAAACCTAGTGGCAAATGTGATAGGCTTAAGGGGAACATCTACATATACTTTCTATGGGATACAGGGATGTGATTGGATCTCTAAGGTCAGGTGGGCAACTAAGCCCTACCCCCAAACAAGTCACTATGAACATCACTAAATATACGACGTGCCCATTTGTTATACAAACTATAGGGCTCTTAATCATGCAGCTCCCTACAATTGGTTGGCACTCTTGAATTCGTCAGTACTTTTCCACCTACGTTAGCAGCACACCAGCTAGATTTTCAGGTGCTGGTGAGCTGGTCATAACCATAGCTTCCCACCAATTAGCATATCATCCATCATCAAATCAGTGGTCTGCTGTCAATTAAGCTTTTGAACTTGGCCTTGGATATGTTCCTTGCTCTGGAGAATACAGGGGAGTAAAGACACACTCTGCCCTCATGCGTAGGTGTGGTCCATTATGTCAGTCCAATCTTATCCTTCCATGTGACTGAAGACCACAAATTCGAGCTCTAGTTCAGTTAAAATACTATTTTTTAATAGACCTCTAACGTCTTCCTTGTTTTGTCCGTGCCTTCGGAACAGGAGTTTTGTTCTTTCACATGATTTGTAACTACTTTCTGCTCAGCCACGTCTGATAAGACCTCGGCTTCTTGGTGCCCATCCAGCCTCACTTTTCTGAGATCTGCTTCTGTAAACCAATTGCTTTTTCAGCTGCAACACAGGAAAAAAAGGCCTTTCTTCTTTTGGTCTAGCTCTGCTATAACACCTTGTGGAGAACATCCATACTTTACTAGATTCCTATATATCTATACATTGGCATTTGCCGCAATCTATTTTACTATATAGCCAGCCTTAAGAATACTTTATCTGCTTGGTTTTATTGCGTATTTACACGTGTAAAATCACTAGATATCTCCATAATTTCTTTAGCATAAGTTTCTTCATCTTGAGCTCAAGATGTTACTTATCTTTGATACTTTCTTGATGCCTTATAGAAGGTTTTCATTCTCTTGTGTCTGTATCTCTTCTATGTACGTCAGTTCAGCTTCAGGTGTGATGTCACCAATATGTTCCTTCATTCATTGGTCCTGCTTCTTCTGGGATTTCATTCAAATGGCCATCATATTGTCTTGTATGCAGGTATGGCTTTCTTAATACAAATCTTGCCTCCAAGATAATCCTCAGTATTGGTATTTTCACTGGGACTGCACATGTCTCACACTCTGGTTCCCAACATATAGGCAATGCTGGTGATCAGGTGGGGATACTTGGCTCGTCCTTTACACTCCCCCCTCTGGGCGGTTCGTCGACCACGCACCCATCCTTCTTTACATCCAAACATCCTCGCCTGAAGAAATACTTTTTCGGGACCCATATCTTTAAAACTCCTTTCAGGCATCCAGCTGATATCGCATGCTCATCTTTGTTCCATGTCATAAGCATATACTGTCCACTTGGATTGCAATAGATACATTTTCCCACATACTTTGTATGGTTCTTTGGGTACAAGAACTTTGTACATTCAGGTGCATGGATACTGGCCTTCACAAAGTCTCTGATTTCTTCATATGTCAGGTCTCTAGCCATCCATCCTGATTCAACATCAATCATAATCTTCATCCCTATGGCTTTCTTTGCTGTCCTCTTGCATTGGGCGATGATTATCCTAATCACACAAAATCCAAGCAACACTATCACGATCAGGGCTCCAAGAAACTTGAAAATGTCTGCCATCCATTGTGGAACCCAGGTAAAGAGTGATCCAAACCGGCTATCATCAGCAATATCTCCTACTTTGTCTACCATCTGGACGTGTAGCTTTGTCAGCATTTCTATGGCCTCCATCAAGGGGCCATTCTCATCGTCCTGAGAAGGTATGAGCGAGCAACATGATTCTCTGATTTTTGCACAAACACCTCCATCCATAGCTGTAATAATGTCCAGGACGTATCTATTCTGAAGGGTCATCAGTCGTATGGCTCTCAGCTCTTCTCTGATAGCATTGAATCCCTTTATGGTAGTGTTGATTAGCCGTAGCAATTCCCATCTGGTAATCTGCAGTCACTTGGTATTTGCTCCAACTAGGACACTCAGCCTAAAGATCAGCGTGAATACTGGCGAAGTTTGACTGAACAGTCTGTGCTCATAAGGGATGGCATCAAAAGCTTCCATTGACTTGGCTGAAAAATAGTTCTCTCTCTTCATTCGATTTATCAGCTCCACAGATCTCTTCTTCCTCCTTAGATGAGCATCTTCTTTTGGGAAGCTGTCAAGACTTAAGTCACTTTTTGAAATCACCAATGCTGGAACATGAGCATTCACCAATGAACACTTTCCTCCCCAGTCCTTGGGCAGTCTCGTATAGGCTCTGGATCCACATGCCCAATAATGATCCATAATTACTGCTGTTCAAGTTTAATTCCTGGTACATCAAAGATTCGACCACAGTTCTGGTTCTTTCTGACTTCCCTTGTGCCATTGTTTCTGAAGCACAGCTTTGCAGTTTCCAGAGGCATTATCTGCAAAGGTTCCCCTTTATCATCGACCCAAGTCAGTACTTTAGCGATTCTGGGCCATAGAGGCTTGCATCCATTTTGAGCTATGTCAATGGCTGGTTTATAACAGCCAATGACCACCCTGGCTGTGCAGATGACCACTCCTTCTTCCCATCCATCTGGTGATAAAACTGATCCCCACATCTGCATCTGGATTTTCAAGTCTCCTGTTTACTTCCTTTCTGATTCCAGCTCCTTTTACTCCAGGCTTTTCATATCTGATCACGTGATTCTTGGTATGCGCCCTGTTTCTTGTCTTTGTGTCTTGGATACAATCGTCTTCATCTGGATCTGTCCATTCAGTTGCCCATTTGAAATGAGCATCTCGACCCATGAACTGGCCTCTTGTCAAGCAGAGCGCCTTGTGTTATAGACAATGTGCTGTCTGGACATCTATTTCAATAGCTATGAAGATTTTGGACTTCCCCATGCTATAAGGCAGGAGTGCACATACAAAGCATTCCTCCTTCGAGGTCCTCCTCCCCACTTCCTTCATATGCTGATACCATATGTTATTCCCCAAATGTGCTGTACTGTCCAGGTAATCATTAAACTCTATAATCATCTTGTGAAGTATATCAGCATAATTCCTTTTAACTGGACCAATCATAGAAACATTTGTCAGTGGACCTGGTGTTTT
This sequence comes from Ambystoma mexicanum, assembly GCF_040938575.1. NCBI lineage: Eukaryota > Metazoa > Chordata > Amphibia > Caudata > Ambystomatidae > Ambystoma > Ambystoma mexicanum. The sequence goes on from NC_090921.1 coordinate 468,032,238, forward strand.
TACGTGTGCTACCTGCGTAGGAGAAAGGTCTTTAAACCTCATCCTATCAACATAATATGCAGGTATAGAGATGTCGCGCATAATCTCTGCATGTGACCTCTTTTTAATAGGAAGCCTTGCTATACCTATTTCAGGAGTAGGTGCCTTTGAATGTACCTCTAGAGTAGGGACAATTACATAAGGTCTCGGCTGCCTTGTAGTTACCATATTTGTACCTTCCTCTTGCATAGGAAGATACACAGGACTCCTCTCTCTGTTTGGGTGCACATACTAAACTGTGCTTACTGAAAGTAAAAGAAGTATCACTATACAAGTAGGCCCATTTGTTACAGAAGTAACTTCTTGCACAAGATGGACATCTCTCGTTGTCTGTCATCACGTTGTTGCTATTGACTGTTTTTTAAGTAAGGAAAAACAATTTTTTTAGTCGGGCAACATCATGCACTACTCTGAAAGCTGCCGATCCTTCGACACAAATCCCTCAATCAGCTTCAACTGGCTGACTATCCAATGGTGAAGAAAAGCTCCCAGTGAAGACCAGAAATTGGCCTTTTACCAAAAGAAATGAAGATTCTCCTTCAGCATAAAACAAAGTACTTTAACCAGTAGATTTTTTAATCTTCTCCTTCAACAGTCTCATTCAGTTCTCAGTGTTCTCTCAGAGTAAAGGTTAACCTGCGTGATTATGTCTCGTAGAATTTTATTAAGTGCTGCATTATTCCTCGGATTCCTCAGGAGCGAGCAGATATCAGTTTGCCTCCCAACAAAAGCTGGGCACTCCTCAATCAGATAATAGAACACCAAGCTGACCAATCTATGTGCATTATCCGCTGACAGGGGCATTTGTGTTTTCCCCACTGTGCTCAGGAAGCTGAAGGATTTGCTCAATAATAGCTGTGAGCAATATCCTCATGATTGGACCATTCTTAGGATCTAGCAGTAAACTATGAATATCAGTAGTTCTCCCCACCAACGCAGGGTATGCGCGCAAAATGAACAAAAAAAACAGCAAGAACGATCCGAAGAATGTTGTTAATAGGCACCACCATAGACACCTCCGAAAAGAAACTCAGTGAGTGTCAGGGGCAGACCTGGGGGGGCACGCAAAAAGCATGCAGCAAAGCATGCAGCGAAACCTAAAGTGAAGAAACTGGTGGGTGCCCTGCACTATGGGCCACGTGTTGTGGATGTGTGTAGTGTTCAGGTAGGATGGGGAAGGGTGCTGCCATACAGGAGACTGCTTTGTCCTCCCTGTAGGCTGCAGGCACTGCAAGTGCATCGAGACTACACTTCCCAGCATGCCTCGCACACAGACAGCCAATCAGGGATCGGATCGGGCATGGTACGCCCCAACGCGCATGCGCGAAAACACCGGCACGGGGCTTGTGCTCGAGATCGCTGGGGAGAAGGACGTGAGACACCGAGCTCCGCAGGAAAACTCGTGCGAGGGGCCCCGCCCTGCCTGATTGAGAATCCGGCCCCTCGCCTATACTCAGATAAGTTGGGGACGCATACCCAGGGAATCGAAGCCACGCAATATTCAGTCCTGAGAAAGCCCGTAGAGAGAGTTTTGGGAAGCGCAGGGGGCACAGTCTCCCAGTCCATATCGCTTGCCCCTGCGCCGGCATACGAGATAAGTACAAGCCCTGGGATAAAGAGTGTTTAGCAGCGCGAGTCATGCCGATATGAGGAACGCAACATTGGCATTGTGACACGGAGAATACCCGCGCCCCAAGCCACGCGCGGCGAAGCTCGCGCTGGCATTTTTACTAACGACTTGTTTGCTAAAAAGACAAGCACGGCGAGCAGCATAGTCCGTGGGGAGCCGTATCATTAAGCCTGGGAAGAAAGTATGAATGCGGCATGGAGTGAATGACCGTGTGTATGTGTGACCAAGAATAACACATATTCTTTCTTTGTAGCGGAAGACGTGACCAGTCTACACCGTTTTCAGAGACGCAGCACAGACTGACAGCTTTCCAAGGACCGAGCACTTGGACCGGACAATGAACCCAAGCTAAGTGTTGCATGCTAGTCTAACTGTGACAGTGGTTGCCCACTGCCAATTGCACTGCTCAAAGGGGTCAAATGTTGTTTATGTGATTCATACTTCAGAAAGCGTACTGTTTGGCCCAGCCTGTAGGCACTGCAGGAATTATCATGTGGTGTGTTATGAAGATGACGGTGAAGGTGTGCAGCAGTTGAGCCTCACCCAATTTCCCTCTACCTACCCATTACCTCGCCCTACTCCTTTTCCCGGTTTTCCCACAACCCCCCAACCTATCCAATCAACGAGACCCTAACCCTCTTTCCCTGCCCTGGTCACGAAGGCCTGCGTAAGCTTCGTCTTGCAGGTATCAAGACCAGTGTGGGGGTAGTTGGTACATCCACTCCTGCGCCAGGTGCCGGTGTGCAACCCTGACAGTGAGAAAGGAATCAGGGTATTGTTCCTTCTTCCAGTCGTCAAAAAGGAACTCCAAATTTGGCATGCTTTCCTTCTCTATCAAGACTTAAACATGTCTCAGTTCAATGTCAACAAACTCCTGTGGCTCAGAACAGATAGCTTCCCTTAATTCCTTTTTTAGTGACTGAAAAAAGAGTGTCCAGACAATAAGTCACAGTCCACTATATTCTTTGATTGCTTAATTAACAGCTTCTGCATCCTTCTTCCTCATCATAGACCTAGTCTGCACGTGCTGTGGTTCTTCCAATTACATTCACTGCTGATGGTGTTACGTCCTCAATGATAAATGGACCATTAAACCATGTCTTATGCCATCAACGGGTAAAGTTCCTGATTAATATTTGATCACCAGGAAAAAGGTTGGGAAGACATAATGTTTAAAGTCTGGTTGTTGTAGCATCTCCTACTGTGTTCTGTGTCCCACACCCCTTTCGTTTGAGCTGTTCTGAAATGACAGAGATACTTGAGGACATACAGGTTAAGTAATCACGTAACTCCTTTCCTAACAATTCTGCTGTCGTCTGGGCATCACTTCTAGTTCTAGATGGAGGTTTGAGGGGTGTCCTCATTCACCTCCCTGTCACTATTTCGTGGGGCGTAAGGTGATGGTCGGAACCTGGTTGATTTCTCAATGCATACAATGCCAGTGGTAGGCAATGCAGCCATTCTTTCTTCAGAGCAAGCTTCAACTTGGCTATTCTTTCTTTAAGCAGGCCGTTGAGTCTCTCACAGTCACCGTTCACTTGCAGGTGATAAGCTGATGAAAACTTGTACTTTATACTAAGCAACAAGCTTATTTGTTCAAAGACTTTGTTAACAAAGTGAGGGCCTTTATCTGATCTTAATACTTCACATATTCCCAATCTAGGAAATACTTCTCGTACTAAACATTTCGCTGCGCAGGTGGAATCTGGATGTGTACATGAACCAGCCTCCATCCACCTTGAAAAGGGACATACCACTACAATCATATATCTGTATCCATTACAGACTTACAGCATATCGACATAGTCAATGTGTAAATGCTGGAAAGGACCATTAGGTCTCGGGATAACTCCTCTAACAGTATGCAGTGTGTGCCCAGCAGTAAAACATCCCCTCCGCGTCCACATGTCTTTCTCATCCTGAGGTGCTTCCCCTTAAATCTCCACCAGCTGTGTCCTATACAAATTGCTATAACAATCGGACACAGTCATCATCACAACCATGCTTTTATTCACATCAGATGCATCAAACGTCATAATATTTTCGGAATATGCAACACGTTTTGCTTCCTCGTCTGCTGGTTAATTTCCACGTGAGATAAAATCTGCCATTTTGGTGTGAGCTGCGCATTTAACGACTGGGATGGCTACTGGGAGTTGTAGTGCTTTAATGAGTCTGTCCAATAAGGCTGTGTGTTGCACTGGAGTGCCGTCCGCTCGGAGGCAGCCCTTCCTTTTCAAACATGCTAACCCTGCATGTACTGTCGATGTCACATAGCCAGAGTCACTGTACACTGTTACTTCCTGGTCTGTGTGATTCTTGAGCGTGACTATCAGCACCACTAGCTCTGCAGCCTGTGCTGAACAGTGAGATGGTAGTCGTGCACTTGGCAATACTTCAAATTCCTAATTTGCCATGTGCCTTACCACAGCGGCACCTGTATATCTCTGCCCATAATTCTGATCAATTCTGGAAGAACCGTCAATAAAAAGAATCTCCCCAGCTGCCAATGCATTCTCCTTAACTTTTGGGATCTCGTCATAAAATTCTTGATATTCGAACAATCGTGCGCCTGCTCACCTTCTGCCAGTGGTTCTACTACAAACATGGCAGGATTCACTATTCTGCAATTAACTATTTCAATTGCTGGATTTGATATAACCACCTCATAGACACAAGCCCTTTGAGAAGTTAACGTGCCTTTAGGTTTTTCCAAAATGGCAAACAAAGTATGTTCAACAAATAATGTCATGAAACACCCCATTACTATACTAGCAGCTTTCTCAATGGCAAATTCGGCGGCTGCCAAAGATTGTTCACAGGGAAAATTACCCCTCAGTACTGGGTCTAAAATCCCACTGTAATATGCAAAGGGCTTGTACCCCAAAGTGGTCCTCTGTGTAAGTACTGCCATCATAACAGTGCCATGTATACGCGAAAACAAAAAGACTTCCTCAGCATAATTGGGAATCACTAAAACTGGAGCTATGTTTATTGCTTTTTTCAACTCATCAAATCCTTCTTCCATTTCCTCAGTCCAGACAATTGTTTCTCGTGTTGCCTGTGCTTTCTTCAGAGCTTGCAATAAGGGCCTTGTGTATCAACTGCAATCAAAGATCCATGCTCTCACATAATTACATAGTCCTAAAAATCTTTGTATATGCTTTATCGTGTGTGGCTTTACTGTTTTCAAAATAGCCTCAGCTCTTTCTGGAGTAACCTTTTTTCCTTCATATGATATTAACTGACCCATGTACAACACTTCTTCTTGGCAAAACTGCAATTTCTCTTTATCTACTTTGTATCCGTTGTCTGCTATAATGATCATCAGTTGAACTGAATCACGTCTGCACTCTTCTTCTGAGGTGCTGCAGATTAGTATCATCTACGTATTGCAACACAACACTTTCCAAGTTAATATTGCTTAAGTCCATCTGTAGGACTCTATTAAAAATCAACAGAGACTCACAGTACCCTTGAAGCAATCTCGTGCTTTTTAACTTCTGTTGTCTGAACGTAAATGACGTCAGATCCTGTGAGTCTTTATGCAATGGGATTGAGAAAAACGCATTTTTTAAGTCAATCACCGTGAAATATCGCACCTCAACAGAGATATTACATATGATTGTTGCAAGATTAGGAACTAGAGGAAAATCAGCCTCTACAATCTGGTTAATTGGGCAAGGTCTTGAATTAAACGCCATAACCCCCTTTACTTTTTTTGATCGGATACACTGACATATTACCCAGTGACTCTGATGTCACTAAGATACCCTGATCCATCATTGCGGATGTCATCATAAAGATACCTTCATCTGCCTCTCGAGACATGGGATACTATCGTGCTCGAGGTACAATTGCTCCTGGTTTCAATTTAATCTTTACTTCTCCAACTCCCGTTAGTAGACCTATATCATAAGGGCCTGTTGTCCACAATGAAGCTGGTACTTTTGCCATATCTTCATCAAAGTACTCAGGACATTTCAATGTTAACATAATTTTTTTTTAGGAACGTCTGATTGCTCATACCCTATATGTAATACTCATTTCAAATACTATTTTGTCATCCGATGGATGGTCTTTGAATATATCCTTGTCAGTGACATCAGTCAATCTATAACCTTCCCCAATGGCAATCACGGTGCACCATCATCTGCCTTCGTAATCGGTTCCATCGAGCAAAGCCATTTCTCCCCACACTATGGCTGCTTGTAATTCTAAAGGAAAGACTTGTCCTTTCTCTTGATCCATAGGTATCTTTGGTCTAAAAACAATTCATCAGGTATTCTCATAGTTTTTCCCCACTAAGCCTGGTAGCCATGTTAACAAGATGTTTACGCCATAGTAAAAAACTTCTAGTTCTAACAGTACTCCTCACGTGGTCATTTGTCCTGCAAATGCCATGATAAATTCGCTCACGTTTAAATAATCCATTGCTGGTGTTGAGCACACCATGCCTTCATCAGTAAATGAAATTGTCATAAAGTGTCGACCCAGTATATTGACAGGTGTCTGCCTTGAATATAATAATGGCACAGACATGTCACACTTTCCTATGGAGACTAGCAATTTCTTAGTAAAGTGAACTCTACTTGTAGCTCCTGTGAAGCCTTGATTATTCATGGTATTTCCTGACATTGCAAATTTTCCCTCTCGTATACACGAGCGTGTTGCTCCCATGTCTACTAGAAAAGAAAAAGATTTGCCCCCTATATTAACGTCAACCCTTGGGTTCTCTTGAGGATTAGGCATTACAGATAGTACTTAACACATCAAGACTCCCAAAGAGCTGTCCTATTGTGGGTACATTCTCATTCCTGTGCATGTGAAAGGATTTCCTCCTTCAACAGTGACACCCCCAATCCTAGGTGTCATCAATTGTCCCGTGCTTGTACCTTGCTGTCTCTGCATGGGGGACTGCTGTGACTGCCCTTGCAGCAGATTCATTGCTATTTGCTGCAGGTGTAAATCTTGCTGTGCTCTCAGGGCTTGTGTTTGCTGCACTGTCTGATTTTGAACAAACCCACTTTCATTCTGTTGCTTGTATGCAGGCGGGTATGCATTCCCCCCCCTCTCGAAAATTGTCCATTTTGTACAAACCCTTGACTTCGACACACACGCGCAGTGTGTCCTGTCATACCACATGTCAAACATACAGGAGCTCTCCAAATTTGCCCATCCTGCATGTCTTGATTACCGATCTGCGTGTTCTAAAACCCATCTTGGTTATTCTGGAAATTCCCTTGATTATTCTGAAAAACTCTACCTCAGAAGTTTCCCCTACCCTGTGGTATGAATCCACTGTTTCCTTGATCATACTGCCTTTGGTTACTCATCTGTGTCATGTTTGCTGCTTGCTGCGAACACAATCCTTCTCCACTAGTTAACATCGCCCCTTCAATGGCATACTTTCATAACTTCTTCTGTACTAATTTCGCCTCTTCACCTTTCCTAGTATCGTCTTTCTTTCTTTCTGTTCTTTTCTTGCAAAAGTCTACAATAATGTGCAATGGTCAACTGAATTTCTTGAGCTGCTTCAGCACTGGCTCTGGCAGCCCTTGGCATAATATATGATAAAATACAAGTATAGATTTCCCCTACAGCTCGCAGGTTTCCAAGCTCCATTTCTCCTGAAAATTCAGAATGTAAACGAGAGGATCATCACCTTCCTGCATCTTTTTTGTCATTATAGCTCCCATGTCGGACGTGTCCGGGTACAGCACTCTAAGCGCTTTCCAGACTGCCACCCTACAGTTATTGAACAGTGCTGCGTCATGAGTGGTGCTCAACGCGGTAACACTTGAATATCCTGCTCTTGACCAAACATCATCAGCTTTCTCCCCAAGGATAGGAGACCTTTAATGTCCCCTACAGCTAACGTATTTCCTCCTGTCATTTTTTCGAATTCATGTATCCATTTCCCAGCACCAGACGTTTAACTCTGGAGTTTACATCTTAAATTATCCTTACCCATTTGCGGCCAAGGTATAAACTGTGGTCTGGCCCCTCCTTTTTCTAACAAAGGAAACTATGAAATCCCAAACTCATATTCGTCCCCCATTGCATGTCTATTCATGGTAGGGACAATAGTTCCACTCTGCCTCCTCCCTGGCAATGACCTTAACCTGCTCACATAAGGTGGCGAGACTGCCTCTCGCCATGAGATCGTCTTTTGGGTAGATCTAGCCGTGCCAGAGATTCTGATGCCCGTGATTTGGGCATAGCTAGGGATTACACGCATTTTCCCCTCTTCTCCTTGGAAAGGTTCTCTGTCCTCGTCTGACATATCCTGGCCCCAACGTGTGTGACTTCTCTCTTCTTTGTCTCTATTCAGAGTTAGTCTATTTAAAGACAGCTCCTTAGGCTCAAAACTACACAAACCTCCCTCTCTATCATAGAGCTGTGTACTCGCAAGACAATCATTCTTGCCCTTTCCTGTCAGTTCTTTCTCATTCCTCAGATCATGATAGACTTTATCGATTGGCTCCTGTAACGCTCACCTGGTTCCCACGGGGGCGCTGGTCTAGTCTGGATTGCTGTGGCCTCTTCTAGCGTGATGCGCAGGACCCGGAACACCGATTGGACAGGACCTCCAAATCGTGCTTGCCTGGCCCGTAGGAATATCCTTCTGCAGATGAGAAAGGGGATTAACAGTCTGCAGAATAGTGTGCTAGCTCCCCCCTTTCCCCCTTCCCCCTTAGTTCCTCTCTAACTTCCTCCAAACCCCGGTTTAAGCTCACCTTATGGTTTGGAAGGATGAACTCTCCATCCTGCTTCTGGTGCAGGGGCGCGTGTTCGTCCAGTTACTTCACTGGTTTTCAGTATGGCGCTGGCAAAATCCACTTGACTTTCCTGAGCGATGCGCCGTAAGTATGAAAGTTCAAAGTTCAAGTGAGGCCCCCTTTATGTTGTCTTTCTAACCTGTGATCTGTCCTTTATTTCAGGTGCAGAATGAAGGCGATGCGTCGAGGGGTTAAACTGCCGAGGTGAGTAGTGATGAGGGCGATCCCTCTAAATGTCCTTATCATTCCCCAGAAATGTCTCTTGTCCTTTCCCCATAGGGGCCGGGGTACGGTACCTGCCAACGGGGCGGCGCTGACCCGAAATGTGGAAGAAAAGCCGGTAAGTATTATGGCTGTTAATCAGGCTTTCCTTCTGTGTTCCGTCTGCTCACCTTTTGTTTCTTCCTCTCTCCCCTAGGTGCAGAGATGTGGCGTCCGATGCTGACAGCCGCGCTGGAGCCGGGAGATATCTCGAGGACAGGTGAGTGAAGCGTGGCGCTGCAGCGAGCAACGCAATGCTTTAAAATGGAAGTCTTTCTTCATGGATGCTGGCGAGAAGATTCCGGATGCAGGTAAGAAGTTTGAAATAGTCCTTGATATTCACCTTTCTCTTCTCTTCCTTCCTTGCAGGTCTTCCAGGTTCGAGGCGGGCGTGGCTGGAGTCCAGGAGCAGGAGCAGACACGGTGAGCGTTAAGCTGCAGGAAGCAGAACAACGCGAAGCATGAGCTGCTGTCTGGGCGTGGCTTAAATAGCCTCCAAAGAAGTCCCAGGTATGTATCCTTCCCCAACTAGGTATGTATCCTTCCCTGGCCACGCCCAAGTGAAAAAATAGTCCCTATGAAAAAATAGTCCCTTTCAGGTCTCAGGGAGGCCTGAAGTGTGCAGCATGGTCTGCATCAGGTAAGTGCACAAAACACCTCCCTTTATGAGCCTGGCGCCTATAGCGCCAGGACTGATGTCCAACATGAGCCTGGTGCCAAAGGCGCCAGGACTGAGTCCAAAGAGCCCCTATAAGGGGCCGCTGGGCTTTTACCCGAGGGCATGATGCCTGCTTCCGGGGGTGCTGGGCCTGGCCTGGTGCTCCGGGGGTAGGCATCATGACAGCACTCCCCCCCAAGGCCCCTCCCAAGGTCGTTCCTTCTGGAGGTTTCGGTTTGTTTGGGAAATTCCGATGGAACCTTTTTACCAGCCGAGGTGCATGTACGTGATCACTGGGTTCCCAAGACCTTTCCTGAGGCCCGTACCCTTTCCAATCAATTAGATAGAAAAGTTTTGATTTTGAGATCTTAGAATCCAAAATGTTCTTCACCTCGAATTCAGGCTCCCCATCTATCTGAATCGGTTCTGGTGGCTTTGTTAATCTGGTTCCTGGGTGCACCGGTTTCAAAAGTGACACATGAAAAACGGGGTGAATCCGCATGTTATCTGGTAGATCGAGCTTGACTGCCACTGGGTTGATTATAGCTTTGATCGAGTAAGGGCCTAAATACCTTGGATTAAAAGTTCGAGGCCCCTTGAGTGATAGGTGTTTGGTAGCCAACCATACTTGATCCCCTATTTGGTATGGAGGCGCTTCTCTTCGATGCAGATCCGCATTCTTTTTGTATTTCCCTTTCGCATGTTGCAAATGTGCAGTTGCATCCTTGAAGGCTTGAGTAATCGTAGAATGCAAATGGTCCACTGCGGGCATTTCAAGGCTCAGAGGTGAGTCCAAGTCTGAAGTATGAGGGTGATGTCCATATAGGGTATAAAAGGGGCTCTGACCAGTTCCAGAGTGTATCGAGTTATTGTATGCATATTCTGCCACCCATAAAATGTCCTTCCAATTACCCTCCGATTGGTGCAACATACATCGTAGATATTGTTCAAGGGTCTGGTTCGTTCTCTCCGTCTGATCATCGGTCTGTGGGTGGTGGCTGGTCGAGAGTCTTACGTCGATTTGTGCCAGTTGACAACACTTTTTCCAAAAATGAGAAATAAACTGGCTTCCCCGATCGGAGACTAGTATGGACGGGAATCCATGCAAACGGATGATATTTTCGAGGAATTCTTTGGCAAGAACAAAGGCTGAAGGTAATCCTTTCAATGGAATAAAGTGGGCCATTTTGGAAAATAAATCCACCACGACCAGAATAGTATTGTAACCATTACAAGAGGGCAGGTCCGTGATAAAATCTAGTGACAGGGTGTGCCAAGGTGCTGGTGGAATGTCTAAGGGCTGAAGAAGACCGGCGGGTCTTGTCTTTTGACCTTTGTTTTGGGCACAAACTCCACAAGACATCATGAAAGATTTAATATCCTTTCGCCAGGAAGGCCACCAGAATTGTCGTTTAACCTTTTCCTCTGTTTTGGAAATGCCAGGATGTCCTTCCATCAGGGTATCATGATGACGGGAAATAACCAGTTCTTGCAATTCCTTTTCTGGCAAAAATAAGCGTCCTTGGAAGTAAGGTAAGCCATCCTTGACTTAAAAGTTAGACCCCCTTTTGATCCAATCCTGCAAGGCTGAAGAGTCCAGGAATTGTTTCACTCGTGCTTGAATGTCTTCAAGGGTTTGTAAAGTGGTTATCCCCAAAATTCTTTGTTCGGGAATTATCGGCACAGGTTCTGAGTTTGTGTCTATTTCTTCCATTCCAATTCGGGATAGAGCGTCCGCCTTACCATTCTTATAGCCGGGCCGGTAGGTGATTACAAAATCGAACTCAGCAAAGAACAAAGCCCATTGGAGCTGTCGAGACGATTGAGCCTTGGCAGTTTTTAAATATTGTAAATTTTGGTGATCAGTGATCACGGTGATGGTATGCCGGGCGCCGAGGAGATAATGCCGCCAAGCCTTGAAGGCAGACTTAATGGCTAATAGTTCCTTATCAGTGATCGCATAATTTATCTCCGGCGGTGAGAACTTTCTGGACCAAAATGCTACGGGGTGCAGTTGGTTGGTTTCAGGGTCTCTCTGAGACAGGACAGCTCCCATGGCTAAGCTGGACGCGTCGGTTTCGACTATATATGGGAGATCGGGACGCGGGTGCTTCAAAATAGGTGCGGACGTGAACTTAGCTTTCAACTCCTGAAAGGCCTGTTCGGCTTCCTCGGTCCATTCAAAACGTTTATTTTTTCGCAAGAGTGCAGTGATGGGTTGCACCACACGTGAAAACTCCGGGATAAACCTGCGATAAAAGTTGGCAAAACCAAGCATGCTTTGGACACCTTTCACCGAACTAGGTGATGGCCATTTGAGGATGGCATCCACTTTCCGTGAATCCATTCGGACCCCTTTAGGTGTCAGGATGAATCCGAGAAACTCAACCTCGGTGGTATGGAAAACACATTTTTCCAGCTTGGCAAACAGTTTGTGCTGGCGCAGTTTCTCTAGGACGGCCATGACATGCTTTCTGTGATCAGATTCTGAAGAGGAGTACACAAGAATGTCATCGATATACATGACAACACAGACATCGATGAGTTCCCGAAGGACATCGTTCATGAAGAATTGGAAGGCTGCAGGCGCATTGCACAACCCGAAAGGCATCACCTGGTATTCGAATAGTCCATATTTTGTACGGAAGGCCGTTTTCCATTCGTCGCCTTCTTTTACTCGTACCAGATGATAAGCCCCCCGGAGATCTAACTTGGTGTATACGCAAGCGTCCTTCACCTGGTCAAGGAGTTCAGGGATCAGAGGCAGAGGGTAACGATTTTTAACAGTTATCTGGTTCAATGCGCGGTAATCGATACAAGTTCTAAGGTCGCCTTCTTTTTTAGGCACGAAGAACAAAGCTGAGGATGCCGGGGACTTTGACGGGTGAATGAAACCATTGGCGAGGTATTGATCTAAATATTGTCTCAAATGCAGATTCTCTGGTTCAGTAAGGGCGTAAATCCTGCTACAAGGGGGTTGTGCGCCGGGCACCAGATCGATTTGGCAATCGTACGATCTGTGGGGAGGTAACGTGTTGGCCTGTTCCTTTTGGAACACGTCCTGCAATTCTTGATACTCTGGAGGTAGTTGCACGGGGACAGAGGTTACTGATGCTAGATTAATCTTTGGATTTTCTGGGTAGCAGGTTTGTGCACAATCCGGGAAGGTTATTCTCTTCGCTCGCCAATCAATTCGAGGATTATGTGTCTCTAACCAAGGGATTCCGAGAATAAGCTGAAACTGTGGAGCCTTGATTACATCAAACACAACTGTCTCCCGATGGCCATCCCGACCTACAAGTGTCACCTCAGCTGTGGAATGTGTTACCGGTCCAGAGGCAATTTCGGTTCCATCTACTGTGGTGATGACATCTTTGTTGGTTTTAGGACGCAGAGGGAGGTGTATCCTAGAGACCAATTCTCGATCCACATAGTTTCCTATAGCCCCGCTATCGATGTATATGCCTTTATAGCATGCAACCGTTTAGGCTGTTCCGGATCTACGAGGACCATTGGCACAATGAAATGCGAGGTCTGAGAGTTAGTTTTCAAGCTCGGCAAGCGGACCCCTACGCTTGCCGGGCGTGGTCGTTTCCCGATACAGAGTTTCCATGGATTTTATCAGCGGCTCCTACCACCTTCTTGGGCGGCTTAACCGGGCAATCTCGTAGAAAGTGTCCAGAGGGCCCACAATAAAGGCATAATTGCATCTGTCGTCTTCTTTCCCGTTCTTTTTGAGTTAGGGGTCCTTTAACACCTCCGATTTGCATAGGCTCCGAGGCATCAGCCCCCTTGGGGTTAGTGTGGGTCTTGGCCAACACCCGGGTTTCAAACTTGGACCGATCTGCTTTTCTGTTTTGCAGCCTGTGATCCAATTGGACCACTAAGTCTATATATTCACTGCATTCCTGGGGCGGATTTACAACTTGTGCCAGGACATCTTTAAGTTCTCCGCGTAGACCTCGATAGAATAACGTGATTCTTTTATCCTCTGGCCAACCAGTTTCCACAATTAGTCTATTGAAGGTTGCAATGTAGGATAGAAGGTCTTGATTGCCCTGTCGCAGAGATAGAAGTTCGTCATCCAGAGCCTGTCCCTGGGAGTGTTGAGCAAATAACCTTTCCATGCTTGTTTGAAATCCTTGAAAATCACGAAGAATCGGGTCATCTTGATTTACCAGTGGGACTGACCAATCGGCAGCACAGCCGCTGAGATATGACAACACAAAGGCTACCTTGGTCTGATCATTAGGGAAGGCCCCAGGTCTGCATAGGAAGTGCAAACGACACTGATTCATGAATACGGCGAATCGTTTGGGGTCCCCAGCAAAGCGTTCAGGTGGGGCCAGCGGCATGTTTCCAGGTAGATTAATCTGCACCGGGTTACTGGAAACCACAGGAGCGGGGTTCCCCCCGGAACCGGGTAAAGGAGTTTGTCCAGCTTGACCTTGCAAAAGCTGTCTAGCCAGGTCATCAGCTCTATCCTTTATTACAATCACTTCCCTCCTGAGGGCACTAGTCTCTTGATGAGCGGCGTGTACTTCGGCCCGTAATTCCCCCAGTAATTGGGCCAACTGGTCAGTTTCGGAAGTTTCCATAGCGCCTTGGTGGGAATTTGTAGGAAGGCTTCGCATTCTGTAACGCTCACCTGGTTCCCACGGGGGCGCTGGTCTAGTCTGGATTGCTGTGGCCTCTTCTAGCGTGATGCGCAGGACCCAGAACACCGATTGGACAGGACCTCCAAATCGTGCTTGCCTGGCCCGTAGGAATATCCTTCTGCAGATGAGAAAGGGGATTAACAGTCTGCAGAATAGTGTGCTAGCTCCCCCTTTTCCCCCTTCCCCCTTAGTTCCTCTCTAACTTCCTCCAAACCCCGGTTTAAGCTCACCTTATGGTTTGGAAGGATGAACTCTCCATCCTGCTTCTGGTGCAGGGGCGCGTGTTCGTCCAGTTACTTCACTGGTTTTCAGTATGGCGCTGGCAAAATCCACTTGACTTTCCTGAGCGATGCGCCGTAAGTATGAAAGTTCAAAGTTCAAGTGAGGCCCCCTTTATGTTGTCTTTCTAACCTGTGATCTGTCCTTTATTTCAGGTGCAGAATGAAGGCGATGCGTCGAGGGGTTAAACTGCCGAGGTGAGTAGTGATGAGGGCGAGCCCTCTAAATGTCCTTATCATTCCCCAGAAATGTCTCTTGTCCTTTCCCCACAGGGGCCCGGGTACGGTACCTGCCAACGGGGCGGCGCCGACCCGAAATGTGGAAGAAAAGCCGGTAAGTATTATGGCTGTTAATCAGGCTTTCCTTCTGTGTTCCTTCTGCTCACCTTTTGTTTCTTCCTCTCTCCCCTAGGTGCAGAGATGTGGCGTCCGATGCTGACAGCCGCGCTGGAGCCGGGAGATATCTCGAGGACAGGTGAGTGAAGCGTGGCGCTGCAGCGAGCAACGCAATGCTTTTAAATGGAAGTCTTTCTTCAGGGATGCTGGCGAGAAGATTCCGGATGCAGGTAAGAAGTTTGAAATAGTCCTTGGTTTTCACCTTTCTCTTCTCTTCCTTCCTTGCAGGTTTTCCAGGTTCGAGGCGGGCGTGGCTGGAGTCCAGGAGCAGGAGCAGACACGGTGAGCGTTAAGCTGCAGGAAGCAGAACAACGCGAAGCATGAGCTGCTGTCTGGGCGTGGCTTAAATAGCCTCCAAAGAAGTCCCAGGTATGTATCCTTCCCCAACTAGATATGTATCCTTCCCTGGCCACGCCCAAGTAAAAAAATAGTCCCTATGAAAAAATAGTCCCTTTCAGGTCTCAGGGAGGCCTGAAGTGTGCAGCATGGTCTGCACCAGGTAAGTGCACAAAACACCTCCCTTTATGAGCCTGGCGCCTATAGCGCCAGGACTGATGTTCAACATGAGCCTGGCGCCAAAGGCGCCAGGACTGAGTCCAAAGAGCCCCTATAAGGGGCCGCTGGGCTTTTACCCAAGGGCATGATGCCTGCTTCCAGGGGTGCTGGGCCTGGCCTGGTGCTCCGGCGGTAGGCATCATGACAGCTCCCCAATGTTTCTAGAGTCAAACTCATCCTCTAGATTTACTCCAGACGCTCCTACTATGGGCAACTCTGCTGGGAAGAATTCCTCTATATCTGTCATGCACCGCATAGGCTGGCGCATGTGGAACCAATGGCAGTTCTGCCGCCATTGAATGTTCCATTAAGTCTTCCCCAGCAGCATGCTCGGTCTAGTGGTCTGCAGCATGGCTGCCGCCGGGAGTCTTAGCTTCCATTGCATCCCGGCAGTCGGTGAGTTGCAACCCGCTACCGGAGCCCTCCATCTTTGGGTTATTGTGCTAGTATTCTACTTTCTGTACATCCACTCGCCTGCCGTCCTCTGAATCTGCTGCTTCTCTGGCGGTCCGTCCTGCCTTTTTCCCTTTTCCGCTTTGGCTCTGCATCTCTCTGCGGCTGTTCATCTCTCCTCTCCTTCTCTCTCCACTCTCCCTCTCATGCCTCTTTTCCGTGTCCCTTTGCGACTTACTGTGTCTGGCCTCTCCTTCTCTCCCATCTCTCGCTCTCTCGCTCTCTCGCTCTCTCACCTTCTGTCACCGCGTTTCTTTGCAGTCCTTCTGTTACCCTATTTATCCGCAGTTCTGTCCGCCTGTTTCCTTCGGCTTCTACCTGTTTGCTTTCCCACTCAGGGGCGTCAGGAGCATTTGTTCCACTTACCTTATCATCGCCACCCTGCAGCCCCAGCTCCTGTGGGGATCTGCTTTGGCCTCGCATCTTGCTTTTCTCCGGGTCCAAGTGCAGTGGTCCTCGGAACGGCCCAGAGGCCCTTCCCTCCTTCCTCAAACCATTAGGTCTCCAGTTCTTGAGACATATTCACCTGAACCCACATTCCACCAGAAGGGATCAGACTACAATCTTCCCAGAGCCACCAACCTTCAATGTGAAACCACTATTGAAATTTGGACACTCTGAGACCTTGGACTCATCTAGGGTTTTTTTGTGCCTCCGACTTTTTCCCCTTTCCTGGGCTTGTCTCAGGAGCAGGTCCGGTGGCAGCTGTTGCCCCCAGCCTCCACTGTGGCTTCCTCTCGAGGCAGGCCATACCGTCACAAAAAAAGGAAGTGTCTGGAGAAAGAAGAAGTCCCAGCAAGACACCATCAGCTCAGGTGAAGAGGAGGGGGAATTCATTGACACTGAAGATGAAGACAACACAGTTGACAGTTTGCAATGCCCAACTACTACCATGGCAATGGCCGAACAGGGACAGGAGCTTGTGGCGCTGTGCAGGAGCTGACATTAAATGTCCAGAATCTGGCTGAAAAGGTCATTCTCCGTCAACTGGTCTCAGGGCAAGAACCACATCTAGCTGATCTACCCGCAATAGCTCTCTCTTTGGGCAAGTTTGAGGGGAACCCAAGCGGCTCAAGGAGTTTATTGAAGCCTGTATGATCCACTTCGCTCTTTGGCCCACATGTATGCAGCTGAACACTCCCGAGTAGGCTTCATGGTCTCTAATATCACAGGTAATGCCCTGGCCTGGGCTACACCATTGGTGACTGGGAACAACCCGGTCCTCCAGGACTACAGTGGTTTCCTTACTCTGCTTAAACAGGCATTTCAATGCCCCAAAACCACGTTTGGAGCATCCGAAGAATTTCTAGATATACATCAGGGATTTAACGACCTGCTCATTTACATTACCTTGTTTAAGCTCCTAGCCACGAACGCTGGGTGGACGGAACAGGTACAGTATGTGATTTTCCATTGAGGTCTGAAAGAAGAACTGAAGGATGAGTTAGCCCAGACACCTCATCCCGCGATCTTTTCAGACCTCCTCACTGCGGTTCTGCATATCGAATACCGCTTAGGTGAACAAAAGTCTGAGAGAAGGAAGACTAAGGCTCCTTTTTCTTTTCCCCCAACATTGTTCTCCCCTCCGCCCTCTGTAGCTCGACCGACAAAAGAAGAGCCCATGCAGATTGGTCTGCAAGAGCCGCATTGACGCCTGATGAACAGAGAGACTTACGGGAATCCAGCCTTTGTATGTACTGTGGCTCTGATAAGCACCTACTCCGGAACTGTCCTGAAGTGCCTCCAAGGAGATTGGGAAACTGACAGCCGGTACGGGTATCCGAGTGCTTTCAAGCAGTCCCTATATTTCTCTCACTGTGGCCCCTATCTCTGGCACCGAAGATTCCCGCCTCATGGTGGTCGCCTTACAGATGCTCTGCGAATAGCAAACCATCAACACCTTAGCCTTCATTGACTGTGCAGCAGCGGGTAACTTCATAGATACCCTATGGGCCAACAAAGTTAGTCTGTGTTGCTTACGACGAGAAGAAGACCAGAAAGTGGGAGGGGTGGATGGAACCCCTCTCTCCTCTGGAGTCATCACTCACACCACACAGCCACTCCTGGTCAGAGTGTTGCAACACACTGAGAGTTTGCCTTTGCCATCATCAGGGCTGCACATTTCCCTGTAATCCTGGGCATTTCTTGGCTCAGGCTACACAATCTCACCATAGACTGGACTAAGAACAACATGGCCTTTCATTCCACCTATTGCCGTCAGAACTGCCTTCGGAAAGTAGCCAACGAGACTGTCCGGATCTTACCTGTCTCTACAGGGGAAACCAAAGGGATATGTTGCATCCCACCGGAACTCGGAGAATACAAAGAAGTCTTCGTCAAACAAGGCAGTTTTGGATTTAACTCCCCATCGCCCAAAGGATGGTGCCATCGACCTAATCCCTGATGCTTTGGTGCCCTTCGGTTGAATGTTTGCCTTATGCCTCATCGAAAAGAAGGCCTTGAGAACAAATCTGGATGCTCATCTCGAGAACGACCTAATTCAAGCCTCCAGACCCCCTGCAGGGGCGTCCCTATTCTTCATACCTAAGCGAGACTCAACCGATTTAAGGCCCTGTATTGACTACCGAGGCTTCAACAAGGTTACCATCAAGCACAGGTACCCCATGCCCCTCAACTCTGATATTTTCGAGGCGGTGCAGAGGGTGTCTGTGTTTTCTAAACTCGACCTGAGGAACGCATACCATTTGATCTGCATATGAAGAGGAGACGAATGGAAGACGGCATTTAGGACACCATTCAGTCTGTTTGAATACAAGGTAATGCCGTTCGGGCTGGTTAACGCCCCTGCTGTGCTTCAGCGGTTTATGAATCATATGTTCTCGGATACGCTGTTCTCGAACATTATCATCTACTTGGATGACATCTTGGTGTTCTCACATAACCTCCCAGAACACACCGAACATTTCTGAGCTGTTTTTCACAGTCCCACTGTCTGCTTGTCAAGCCTGAGAAGTGTCTTTTCTGCGTGGATACCGTGCCCTATCTAGGGTTCATTTTGTCTCCACAAGGCATAATGATGGACCTGAAGAAGGTCTCCTCCGTTATGGTATGTCCCACTCCATCCACAGTGAAAGACATCCAGAGGTTCCTCGACTTAGCTAACTTCTACCGCAAGTTCATCATCAATTTTTCTAAGGTAATTCTACCGCTAACAGCAGTACTTAAGAAGGAAAACACACCATTCCGGTACACAGAAGAAGCTGACCAGGCATTCAAGCACCTTAAGGGCCTCTTTTGCTCTGCTCCCATACTCAGCTAGACAGATAAAACCAGGCCATTTGTCGTCAAAGCGGATGCTTCTGCAGGTTCAGTGGGCACGGTTCTGCTTCAAGCAAAGGACAGCGTGGAACACCCAATAGCCTATCTCTCTTAGACCCTCTCTAGAGGTCAGCAAAACTACTTGGTTATCGAGAAGGAATTACTGGCGATCAAGATTGCGTGCGAAGAATGGAGGCATCTCTTACAAGGAGGTTGTCTTCCATTTACCATCCGCACAGACCATAAGAACTTAAAGGTCCTCCAGAATATGGAATGTGTCAACTTAAGACAAGTGAGGTGGGCTCACTTCTTTAGTCAGTATGATTTTTCTATCACCTACATACCGGGCAGCCAACACATGTTGGCGGATGCTCTCTCTCACAGGGAATCAACTGGCTCCCTCACAGATTATCAACCGGTACCGATGTTTCCCAGAAACTGGACAGTTGGAGTCATATCCTCCTTCCTCCAGGATCTTAAGGCAGCTACAATACAGAACCGAGATGCATGGCTTCATTCCGCACATCGGCAGGTGGAACACAATGATGGTTTGCTGTTCATAAACCAAAGGCTCTTCGTACCTACTCTACCTCTACGAAAAAAGGTCCTGGAATGGTGTCACAACAACTTGACAGCGGGTCATCGCGGGGTCAAGGGCATGCTGAAGTTGCTCTCTCGCTCCTTCTACTGGCCATCGTTATCATAAGACATTAAGAGGTAAAGTATGGCTTGTCATGTGTGCGCCAGAAACAAATACAGCACCCAAAAGCCCATTAGCCTCCTGGATCAAGTTCAGTTCCTTCCAGACCCTGGTCCCTGATATCCACGGACTTCATTGTCGACCTCCCTGTGTCTCAAGGTTTTTCATGCATAAGGGTTACCATAGATTCATTCTCCAAGTTGGCACATTTCTCTCCCTTGCCAGGCCTTCCTTCTGCTTCCAAGATGGCAGAAACATTCATTTGGGATGTTTTTCGCCTGCATGGTTTGCCGGACAAGATCATCTCAGACCGAGGGAGCCATATACATCCCGATTTTGGAAAGCTCTCTGCGATCATCTGGGCATAGAAAGGGCTTTGTCTTCTGGTTTCCATCCCCAGACAATGAACAAACAGAGAGTCTCAATGCTTCGTTAGAACAATACCTCCAATGTTACGCCAACCGAGATCAGTACGACTGGGTTTCCCTGTTACCCACCGCAGAATACGCCAACAACAACACAATTCTCTCAGCAATCGGTATTAGCCCTTTCTTCTGCACATATAGAAAGCACCCACGCAGTATTGTCCCTGTGCATTCTTTGCCCACCAACTTACCATCCATAGAAGCCACCTTGGACAACATCACTGCAGCCTAAGACACCGCATCGCCGCTCTCTGCCCCAACTTTCAGTGCTATGCGGACGATACCCAGCTCATTTTCAGGCTACCCTCGGGCTCCTCCTCTCCTTCCCTCATCTCTGACTGTCTGTCTGCTATCCAAGAATGGTGTGCCGCCAATGACCTCTGCCTTAATGCCAGTAAGACTGAGATTCTACTCATCGGCACACCCACTCTCTCCTTCCCTGCAGCTCTCTGGCCAGCCTCTCTTGGCCCTCTTCCTGCTCCTACCTGCACGGCAAAAAACCTCGGGGTTATCTTCGACTCCACACTCTCCTTCTCTCCTCATATATCTGACGTTTCTAAGAAGTCACACTACCAGCTGCACCTCCTCAGAGGTATTCTTCCCTACCTCTCCTTCCCCCAGAGGCACACTGTCTCACGAGCCCTGGTTCTCTCAAAGCTGGACTACTGTAAAAGCCTCTATCTTAATCTGCCTGCATCCACTCTCCGCCCTCTGCAACTCATCCAGAACAGAACTGCAAGACTTGTCCTTGGCCTCAAGCCCAGGGACCGTATCTCTCCAGGACTGAAGTCTCTACACTGGCTCCCAGTGGCTGCGAGGATAAAGTTCAAAACCCTCTGCATTGTCCACAAGGCCTTCTGGGGCCTGGGGCCTAAATACCTTCAACTCTCTCTTCCTAAATATCTTCCTTCCCGAGCCCTTCGCTCATCCGTCTCCAAATCCCTCAGGGTCAGCCGCTTCTCGAAGCAACAAGCTGGGGGTAGATCTCTCTCCGCGGCAGGGGCCTCCCTCTGGAACAGCCTTCCTGCCTCCCTGAAACTTGAGGAGAACCATCTACGGTTCTGGAAGCACCTCAAAACCTTCCTCCTTGCTTCTGCTTTCTCTCTCCCTCTCCCCTGCTAATTCTTCGCTGAATCTGCACCGAATCTGCAACTGGGCCACTCTCGCCGACCTCGGTCCTGGGCCCAGCGACTCTCCACTTGCACTGCCTCTGTGGCAACTCCTGCACTGCGGGACTGTCTGTTTATCCCTACAGCCCCCGTTCCCAGCACTTGTCTGCACTTACCTTGCACTTGCCACCAGCTGGCCCTATTTATTTTATTCTACTTAACTTGTACTGCACTTCCCCCCTCCCCTCCCCTTGCACTTTCTCCCTTCCCCCTACCCCTGCACTTGCGCGATCTGAATGACACCTGGCCTAGTAGGATCGCTGTCTGTCTTCCCCTGTTCCCCCCTCCCTGCCTCGTCGCGCCTTGAAACACTTGAAACCCTTGTGTATGCGTTACAAATGCCATATCATATCATATCATAAGAGGAGTCTGCAAGAGGCACTCAACCGATACAAGATCCAGGCTGACCATCACCTTAGGCCGGGTCCTGGGTGGAATGTGGGTTCAAAGATTTGGTTGTCAACCCGATACTTGCCTCAGTGAGTTCACCCATCCAAGTTATCGGCTCGCTGAGCCCCTACGAAATAATCGGTAGGATCAACCCAGTGGCTTATCGCCTTAGGCTCCCTAAGAGTTTGGCTCACATTCACCCTGTATTCCATTCTTCCCTCCTCAAGCCAGCTGAACCAGGAAGTCCAGTTTCACCTGTTAGTAGGCTTTGTGACCTCTCCACGGCAGAGCCGGATGAATACAAGATCTCTCTCATTCTTGACTCCCGCTATAGAAAGGGTCGCTTAGAGTACCTACTGCGTTGGAAGGGGTATCCATCTTCAGAAGATTCTTGGGAACCTAGGTCCTACGTCCATGCACCCATTCTTGCCCTTTACTGACAGTTATTTCTTATTCTCATATCATGATAGACTTTATCGATTGATTCCCCAATGCTTCTAGAGTCAAACTCATCCTCTAGATTTACTCCAGATGCACCTGCTATGGGCTCCTCTGCTGGAAAGAATTCCCCTATATCTGTCATGTGCCGCTTAGGCCTGCGCCTGTGGAACCAATGGCAGTTCTGCCGCCATTGAATGTTCCATTACGTATTCCCCAGCATCATGCCCGGTCTAGTGTTCAGCAGCATGGCCATCGCCAGGAGGTTTAACTTCCATTACATCCCGGCGGTCGGCGCGTTGCAAACCCGCTACCGGAGCCCTCCATCTTTGGGTTAGTGCGCTAGTATTCTACTTTCTGTGCATCCACTCGCCTGCCTTCCTCTGGCCCTCTGCCGCTTCTATGCCGGTTCTATGGCAGTCTGTTCTGCCTTTTTCCCTTTTCTACTTTGGCTCTGCGTCTCTCTGCGGCTGTCTGTCTCTCCTCTCCTCTCCTTTTCTCTCCACTCTCCCTCTCATTCCTCTTTTCTTACCGTGTCTGGCATCTCCCTCTCTCCCATCTCTCCTTCTGTCCCTGCGTTTCTTCACGGTCCTCGTGTTTCCTTTGGGTTCTCCCTGTTTGCTTTCCCACTCTGGGGCATCAGGAGCATTTGTTCCACTTACCTTATCATCGCCACCCTGCAGCCCCAGCTCCTGTGGGGGTCTGCTTTGGCCTCTCATCTTGCTTTTCTCCGGGGCCAAGTCCAGTGGTCATCGGAATGGCCAGGAGGCCCTTCCCTCCTTCCTCAAACCATTAAGTCCCCAGTTCTTGAGACATATCCACCTGAACCCACATTCCACCAGAGGGGATCAGACTACTATCTTCCCAGAGCCACCAACCTTCAATGTGAACCCACTATTGACATTTGGACACTCTGAGACCTTGGAACTATCTAGTGTTTTTTTGTGCCTCTGGCTTTTTACCCTTTCCTGGGCTTGTCTCGGGAGCAGGTTCAGTGGCAGCTGTTGCCTCCAGCCTCCACTGTGGCTTCCTCTCAAGGCAGGCCATATGTTCACACAAAAAAGGAAGTGTCTGGAGAAAGAAGAATAAGTCCCAGTAAGACCGCATCAGCTCAGGTGAGGAGGAGGGGAAATTCACTGACACTGAAGATGATGACTACACAGTCGACAATATCCTGCCATGTCACTAGTGGATTAGGATCCATGAATTCGTTTTCCATACTTTCGAGATCGCATGCGCTCTGCCTTCTCTTTCGTTCTATGTCATCAACAAGCTCTCTTCGTTTCCTCGCTTCTTCTCTCACCCTGTCTTCTTCTTTACTTTTGCTGTCCTTCCTTTCATTTGCCCTCTGTATTTCCTCATCTCTTTGTCTGGGTATTCTTTTATCCCTTAATTTCTGTTGCTCCTCTTCCTCTCTTTTCCTTTCTAGTCTCCCTCGTTCTTCAATTGCCCTCTGTCTATTGTCGTATTGTCTTGCTCCTCTGCTCTTTCCTGCTTTCTCAGTTGTTCATCTGTTCTCTGCTGAACACAATCATGGTCGTCCTCATTCCCATCATTTTGCTCTGGGAGAGGTAGTAACTCAGCTGTGTTCAATTGTGATCCTAATGTGTGCTGTGAACAGAATATGTTCATAATTCAAGCTGATGTGACATGTTTCTGTAACTAGCACACCAACTGAGTGAGGCACCATGGTTAAGCAGTGGACCAAAACCATGCCTTCACTTTCTTTGCATGGTGCAGTTGCTGTAGCTACTGCTCTAAGACATTCAGGTAGCACATAAGCAACAGGACCCAATGTGAATGAAAAATATCCCCATGGTCTATTTTTCCCACCATGTTCCTGGGTTAGTACTGATAAAGCACATTCATCTTTTACATATACAAACACGACAAACCTATTAACATAATCACAAATCCCCAAAACTGAAGCACAACACAAAGCAGATTTCAGTAAGACAAAAGTGTTCTCACAGTGAGCATCCCATTGCAATAGTGATGCAACATGTACTTTCTCAAGAGCAATGCCCCTACCCTCCGTCAACAAGAGGTACCCTACATAGGTGACCTCATGTTGACAATTCTAACTTATATTTGCAAGATCCTTTAGTAAACCAATAGTGCCTTCTGGCATACATCACAGGAGTCTGCTGCAACTAGTAACAATGTGCAATATTGTGGCAATTGTAATCTATCAACCTGTTTCTTAAGAGCCCTACTGTAAATTATAGTATTCTCAGTGTATAATTGTGGTATTATAGTAAAAGTAAATGCATCAATCACAGAAATGTATGTTCCCTGAGCAGGAATAATAATGTCAGAGACAATTGGAAATTGTGACACACCCATTTTGTCAATTGCCTTCAAACAACTTGCAAAACAATAGGACAAACCATTGTCACCCTTTTTAAAAACTGGCAAAAAGGTGCTGTTACAGATACTGTCAGATATTTCCTTAATTACACCTTTCCTCGCCAAATCAGAAGGCAATGCTAAATACTGTGAGTAAACATTTTTCTGCGAGGCCACTGTTAAGTATACACCATCAGACCTGCAATGAATCATTGTGTAAATTTTCTTTCAACATATACAATCCCAATAGTTTCTCTCTATAATTGGATGTTAGCAAGAAGTGGCAGTTATCTGTAAAGAGACCAACAGTAATGGGCACTGGCTGAGACACCGGGCATATTTCTGGTGTACATGCAAACCCTACAGAAACTTTCTGTTGCCCTAACAGGGCAATATCTGGAACCAATGATCTGTCAATGGAGCACTTATGTGACCTGGTATCTATCACAAATGAGTCTGCCGTAGGTAACCTCTGATCCTGGGCAACCCCTATCTTCTCATTCTCATTCATATCAGTGAGGCGCCATTTGGAATTCCCAACCTTATTCTTTTGAACTGACTGGTGTACTGACTTTGGGACCACATCCCAATTGTCCAACATACTCCTCAATCTCCCCTGTATTGTTCTTAGTTCACTAAAATAGGGAGTCATTATTATTTCATTTCATTTTCTAACCCTGTTGGTTGTTGAAGAACATGTGTGAATTTTTCTAACATCAGGCATCTTTAAAAAACTATTCTAGCCTGGCAAAATATATGCATATATTTTTTCAAACAAACAACTTGGAGCAAGCTCACCTAATATCAAAGAGAGGGAACGCTATCTCCCATTAAACAAAAACTCGATTTCCATGCCTGGTGATCTTCATTCAAAAGGTGCGAAACAACATCACGGCTGCACCGGTTCAAAACCCTCACCGGAGATGATCGTTTAGCCGACACTTGGATCAGGAGTAGCAACTGCTAGGAAGTTTGTTCTACTTGGCAGGGATGCCTGGTACTCTTGTCCAAATGCCGCCTTGATCATCCTTGGAAGGGTCCCTGTTCGGGCACCATTTTTAAGTCCCAAAATATATACTATGGAAACAAAATAAGATCACAAGAGACACAGAGATAGATATTAAACAGAAAACAGTTTATTATGCGTGGCAGGGGAAGGCAGCTGCTCACTAACAAGTCAAGGCCCCTAGCACTAACACTCTAGTACTAACACTCACACTGGCATACACACTACCATACGCTAGCATACCCGCTCACACTAACACTGAACAGAAATCCACTGTTTATACATAGTGGCAGTGATGTACATTACATGCGTAGAAGCGTTTCATGGAAACAGCATGCTTCTGCTTACATGCATACATTTCATAATAGCATGAACTGTGCTGGAACATGTAATCTAAGAAAGCAAGGCATATTGTGCGAACAATCTTTCGTACAAGACATCCTAACTCTGCTGCAAACAAAAACATTTGTCATTCTATCTCTGCAGTCAAGGCTGTTTCTCTGTGCTAAAGAATAGCTGACAGTCTGCCAACAGACACGCTTTTATAATAACATCTCTACACTGTGTTCAGCTGCATTCAGCATTTATCATGAACACATTTCCTTGCGCATTCAGCAAAGCCTGATTCATAATGGACAAAAACAGACCACATTTAGCACTTAGAAAACTAGAATTTGCTCTATACATAATACCAAGTATATTTACATTATATCTTTCTGCATGGCTCTCAGCAATTGTTGATCCATGATAGCTCGGAACAAACCATATTGCTAAACAGATTTTACAATAATGAATGAATGGATTAGCTTATGCTAATCATAAAAGATGCAGATTGACAGTGGAGGGAACAGTTTAGGCCATGTTACTGGAATTTCACTGCAGTTTGCGATGAAGGAGGCATTTGGGAACATCAAGGACATGTTTCCAAACTCCCTTACCCAGAGACAGTTGTGGCTGCCCTCCAGTTCATTTGGACCGCAAATGGATAAAGTGAGACGCAATATTAACTAGGCTGTTTGCACATTTTTGAGAGATGTTGGCATGTTGTCCTTCCACAATGAAAACATTATATTTCGTAGCACCAATATTTTTTGCAGAGATGGAGTCCATTTTACTGATGCTGGGAAACAGCTTTTTTTGGAAAATATACAAAATGCTTCACAGCCTTTTTTGCAACTATAGCAAGCATTTTACAGTAGGTGTTGCCTACTTTACTCTAAACCTTGAAAAAACCTTCCAAAAACATAAAAAACTACAAAAAACGCTCACAACTTTCTCCCGCAAAAGAGTGCAATGGTTTAGATGCTGCCACCACCCATGTGTTTTGGATGTCTGCAGACTACCGTGCTGTCCACGGACTTCACAAGCAGCGCAGGAGCCTGCACCATTTGTTTGGTACTTCTATTTTTCAACTGTGAAAGGTGGTTCTGAAAAGAGATGCTTTTGGTTTGACTTTTGTGTTTTGTAATTTCTTTTGGCTTTTTAGGCATTGCACAGAAGGGAGGCAAGGAAAGGGAGTAGGGAAGGGGCACCAACCACAAGGATGAAGGGGCAGGTGGAGAGAGGAAGATGTTGGGTAGGCCTCAATTAGTTAGGGAGCAGTCTTTCTCGTGCTCCCGGACTGTAGCCCCGAAAGCACTTCAAAATTGTTCCCCCCTGCAAAGTGCGGCGTCACAGTACATAAAAAGTACAGTGACCCTCGAAACGCCAGGGTCCACAGTGTTCTGTATGGCCTGTGAGACATGTTCAGGGATACGCTGCCCCACAGAAGTGTCTCTTGTGGTGACAGGAGCAGATGTTGAGAATGTGACAGAGGAACTCAACCTACTACTGCCTTCGAAGGGGACGACTCTCCGAACTGCTGCCTTTTGGTTTGACCTCAGGTGTCGCCA
The DNA here is from genome assembly GCF_040938575.1 of Ambystoma mexicanum. Lineage (NCBI taxonomy): Eukaryota > Metazoa > Chordata > Amphibia > Caudata > Ambystomatidae > Ambystoma > Ambystoma mexicanum. The sequence continues at coordinate 468,059,596 of NC_090921.1, forward strand.
CATGGAGGTGGTCCTGTAGCTGTACAGCCCAGGCTTACCATGACTGAGTACTCAGTGCAGCAAACCTTGGATGCACGCGCCTTGTGTTCCCACCCAATGGTGGTAAAGAGCCTCCAAATTCAAGAATCACGCTGGCAGCTGGTAGTGGGGACATCCACTACCTCATCCTCTTCTTCTTCTTGATTCCCCTCTACATCACCATGCCGGTTCCCGCTCCCTAGGCCCTCCAGAAGGTGGTTGTGGTGGGGGGGATGCTGCTGAGGAGACAGCAGCAGCCATGGATGCTATAATGTCCAACAGCAGGAATCCACAAACAGCAATCCCAATGTCAGTCAAGTGTTCTGTCCTGGGTAGCCAAAAACAGGATGACGAGCATCAGTGGGGTGAGGCCTTTTAAAGGTGTGCAGAGGAGTGCTCTGGGACAGTCACGTGCTCCGTGGCCACTTCGAGCCCCAGTTTGGGCTAAAAAAGTTACAAAAAGTTGACATGGGCATGGTTTAGGACATCTGCAAATTTCAGCTTAAAACATCTTGGATTTGTCAAAAAAGCACTTTTTGGGTTTCCGGGGGTACGAACAGTGTCCGTGGATATGGACCGACGCTCAGCATGCGTGGAGTCACATGATGATGCTGCGAACACTCGTGGATGAGACGGCTGTCCGTAGGACACCTATTGGGCAGGATGTGATGTGCGCATGTGCCCAGGTGTCTGCAGGACACGGGCAGGATCCCCAAACTAATTAAAAGTTTGACAAACGTGCAGCGGACAGCTCCGGACAGACACGGTGTCCAGAGCGCACAGAGGATCAGATGCGCATATGCCAGGTGTCCGTAGGACAGTGTCGGGACCCCCAAACTAATTAAAAGTATGCCACAAGTTTACAGACATCTGCGGACAGGAGCAGTGTTCGGAGGGCACAGGGGATTGGATGTGCATGCACCCAGGTGTCCATAGGACAGGAGCGGGACACCCAAATTAATTAAAAGTACACCAAAGGTTTACGGACATCTGCGGACAGGAGCGGTTTTGGAGGGCACAGGGGATGATATGCGCATGCGCCCAGGTGTCCATGCGACAGGTGCGGCACCCCCAAACTAATTAAAAGTGTGCCACAATTTAAGTACATCTGCAGACAGGCGCAGTGTTCGGAGGGCACAGGGGATCGGATGCATATGCGCCCAGGTGTCCGCAGGACAGGTTCTGGGCCCCCAAATCATACAATGGTTCCTCATGATTTTGCAGACATGTCCGGGCAGGTGCGCTGTTCGGGGGTACCTCCATTTTGATTACAGACAGGCTGGACAGTCGCGCTGTCCCCGGACTCCAGTGGGGCTTTAAAAATAACACACACACAGCAACAGTATAAACATAGAAATGCATTAACACACACAAATATACTCAATTAGGAAAGGGAAGGGGTAGAGGAATGGGAAACATATACGGGGGGAATTGGGGTTTTGCTCAGACTGTTCATCAGGGGAGGAAGGGATTGAGGTCTCATCATAGCGTCTTTGACTTAAGGGAATTTGGGGGATGGTTGGCTGGGACAGAGGTGCACAGGTACAAGTGAGGCAGTGGTATTTAATATTGTCCATCATATGCCTTTCTACAAATGTCTTCAACTGTCCAAAATTGGTGTTCAGCTGATCCATTTTTGCACACAGGCTTATCAGTTAATTTCCTACATTTCCACTTTGGGCCTGTCTGTCCCCATCTTCTTGCACATTTGCTGGTGCTTCCAGGCCATTTTCTTCATTTGCAATATGTACTGTTAAAAAAGAAGCATGTTTCAGTGACATGTGAAGCAATGTGCATTACCTTTCCTACTTTAATAATTGTACTGTGTACCCTTAGAGTTGCTATCATCACTCATTTCATCATGGGGGAAACCTTCCTCTATCCACTCAAGGGTGCTTGCCATTTCTGTGTAAAAAATAATGATGCTTTTTATTAGTCATGTACACACAACAAACTCCACTGTTACAGGAAAAAATATAGTGTACTTATTTTTTGAATGCTTCTCTTCTTAGTATGTTGGACTTCCTTTTGGCAGTTGCTCCTCACTGTGTATGCAAAACAGCACTGAGGTAATATTATTAGATGCACAAGTTATTTTTGTACTTGGTGCATTCCATTATGTTGCACAACCTATGCAAGTGCAGTTCTGCTTTTATAAGTACAGAGTTTGTAGACTTACCACATTTTTGCTTGTAGTATACATATGTGTTGCCCTTTAAACTTCTTTTGTTTGTTCGCTGCACGCTACAACAATGTAAGATAACCCCCGTTTTTTTTCTTTTTTATTTACTTGTGTTTAGCCAGACATAGGCTTTTACAAGAGTGAAAATTGCATCTTCGAGAATATATTTTGAGTTGGGCGTCATTCGCGTCAATTACGCTCCATCTTCACAGAGTTTATTTTCTCGAAAGCAGCGTTTCAAATCTTGACTCCTGCGATTGTCCATCTAGTGTTTTCTCCGGGGATGAGACAGGCCCACCAAACTTCTTCTTCGCGTAGGTTGCAGGTAGAAAACAAAGGTAAAAGGTAGACACTCCTCACTCCTCGTATTGCTGGGCATAACAACATCAGGTGTCTAATGGATTCCAGTTGATGACTCTCTGGGCAGTCATCAACTGGAATCCATTTGTTTGAATTAGACTGGCATCTTCTTTCCAGAATTTCTCGAGTCGGGAGAAGATTAAGCCGCGCTCTCATAAATGTTCCTCTCAGCTTTTTATCAGGAAATTTCTTGATGTACTCCAGCACGGCTTTACGTTTTCTTATTGTAGGTGGAAGGTGGGCCAGAGATTTACTATTTGCTGTTTTCTCCTGAGTCGTTAACCAGTCCTGATCTTCCAACTTCTGTTTTACTCTCATCGGGTTTAATATCAAAACTTCCTCTGAACATGTGATCGTCTCAAAGAGAGATTTTTTTCCTTTTCACCAAGGTATTTCACATGCAGCAGGTACTTTTTGAAATTTCTTCGCCAATCAGTCTGTAGACTGGTTGGCTTTCCAGCATTAGCGTCTTTCTAAACAGCTGCATATTGATGTGGTCTACCATTGCCGATAGTGAGAGCAGCCCTAGCTCCTGTCGGATTGCTTCGATGGGAGTGGATTTTGGTAGATTCAGGACGGATCGCCAGAGGAAGCCTTCTAGCTTGGGCCATATTGTCAGAGGGATAGCCGGGCTTGCATCCATTCCATGTGTCATAGCTGGAATCACTTCGGATTTATAGTACTGAATTGCGGGAAGCAATGAAAGTCTACCAAAGTTTCTGTCAATTAGTCAGGTTTGTGCTGTTAAATTGTGAACTTTGTCCCAGAGAGCTTGCTGCATTTGTACGTCTACTTTTGAGCAGTCAATCGTTACCCCAAGATATTTAAAGTGGGAGACTTGCTCAATTTTGGATCCGTCCATGAACCAGCTGGGCTTCGAGATTTTCTTTGACGCTTTCTCCAAGATCAGATTTTGGTCTTGTCTTTATTTATTTCTAAGTTGTTCTGTTCGATGTACTGGACCAAATTATTTAGCTGGTGTTTGGTCCAACAAAATAAGATCATCGGCGTAAAGTAGGCGAGGGACTTCAGTTTAGGGGGGAAAGCTTGTACCATTGTAGTGGTCTCTTGGTAGTCACCCAGGAAGGCGATAAACAGGGCTGGGGCCAACGGACAGCCCTGCTTTATGCCTCGATTCGAGGGAATCTCCGCTGAGAGAATTCCTTGGCAGCTAAGTCTTACTCTCATACTTGTGCCTGAGTGAAGGGCGATGAGGGGGCCCAATATTGATGCTGCACAGTTCCACGCTCGAAGTTTCTTCCACAGTCTCACTTGATCTACCCGGTCAAAGGCCTGGGTGAGGTCGACGAAAGCCAGGTACACTCTCGGGGCACCTATCATGATCTTACTCTTGATGATGTTCAATACCATTAGGTTGACCAAAGTGCTGACATTTTTTTAAAATCCTGTTTGGAAGGGGTCTGTGGAAGGCGCCAACCTGGCCCAGGCTTGGAATCTTTTGAAGAGGAGTGACGAGTAGATCTTACCAATAATATCCAGCAGGGCTATCGGGCAATAGTTGGTCGGATCGTCTCTGACGCCTTTCTTCAAGATTGGTACGATCACTGCCATGGTCCAGGATGATGGAATTGATTTTCCATCGTTACAGCGGGTAATAATCTGACTCACTAGTGACGCCCATTCCTCCGGGTAGCGTTTTAAGTCTATATTCGTCAGCCCATGTGGCCCGGTGCTCTAGACGATTTTAACTTCTTGATGGTTTTACGGATGTCATCTTTATCAGAGAGATCTTCCCATAGAGTGGTGCTGGGATTGTTCTCTGTTTGGTTTGAGCCACACGGAGCTTTGAAAAGTGCCATAAAGTAGGTTACCAATTTTATTTCAGTGACCGAGTTTGTAATAGCTTTTTTCGACTGGTTTACAGATGGGTGAATGAGATTCCAGAATTCTCTGGTGTTCTTACTACTCAAGGTTTTGAGCATATTTTCCTAGTCTTGCTGGTATAACGTTGCGCAATAGCCTCTAAGCCAGGTGTTATAGGCTCTGGTCTCAGTAGCAAGGGTCGATCTTGTTTCCGACGTGTTATGTTTCGCTGCAGCCCTTTGCAGCTGTCTTAAATATCTCCTCTTGATCACAAGCATTTTGTTATAGGCGTGTTTCACCGGCAGGGTCGTTTTAGGTCTTGCATTTCTGTCCACTTTTTATTTAAGTACCAGAGGTTGGCAATTGACTTTTGGTGTCCCATCTTCCAAGCTGGTAGACATAACTTGTTGGTTATACTTTCTAGTGAGGTCAAGTATGTCCTCCGCTGAAAGTCTTACGCGATTTTGCTGTTGATTCGGCTCAACATTCAAGTTACAGGAAGGTTTTTGTGCACGGTAAGCACTCCATGAGACAGATAACAAGTTATGGTCATTGGCTTCAGTTCTTTGGACCATGAAATTCGTGATTAAAGGTACCATACCGTGCGATACAAAGATGTAGTCCAAAGTCACAGATGATGCTTTTCGTTGCCAAGTTGGGATACAAGGCCCATTGTCCAAAATCGAGGCGGCGTTGTGGAAGTTTTGAGAGTTCATCACGTCTAACCACGCCGATCCTCGGTCCTCCGTACCTCATCTTTGCGCGGTTTGTTGGGGAGATTTTATAGATGTTATGCACTTAGCGTTCAAGCCTCTGCATATGATTATGTTGGGTTGCTGATAGTCCACAAGGAGCTTGTCAGTCAAGTCAGCCACCGATGTGCAAAAGCTCTCGTTCATAGTGCGCTGAGGATTCTAGTATAACGTCACAATGGCAAGTTGGAACGTTTTGGACTTTGGACTCTGTGCTTTGCCATGCTCCCAAGATAGGAGAACTGCAAAGTGGCCGTCGGTTTCGGATTTTTTTTTATGATGTTAATACCGGAATTGGCTCGGACCGCCAGGAGAAGCCCAGATGAAGGTCGGCTCAGCAAACCTTTAAGGGCAGGAGAAATAATCACTGTAAACCCATTAAGAGCTGGTCGATCCTCCAACCATGTCTCCTGTAGACAGAGGATGTTGAAAGCACCCAGGTTTGTTTCACTAGGTCGAGTGAGGTGGAGATGTCCTCTAGTATTCCATGAACCCAATGTCAGCGGGAGTAGCTGACCTTGGGTACCGCATTGACAGTTTTGTCCCTGAAACGCGATGGTGTATTCTGTGGTTGCTATTTCCTGGTACTTGGTTCCAGGGCTTTTGGTAACCAAGCCCACAGACCTTTACGTACGTTCGCGGGCTTGTCTTTAGTTGATAAGTTGGTCTCCTGGATAACAAAGTCTTGTGCACTTGTCTTAGGGGTAGTTGATCGTGACGAGCTAAAGACCGCATTGGTGTTCAGATGTAGTTCAGGGTCACTCTCTAATCTTGGTGGAAGGACGGTGTGTCTGCGGCTAGGACTGGGATGTCTTGTGTAGGGTTCAGCATGATGACGGTGCAACAAATCATTGGGTTTGCGAGTTGACGAGCCCGCTGCAAGAATCTTCAGTTCTTGACGTATATCGGTTCTTTCGACACGCAGATGGACTCATGGTAAAGATGGTCAGTTGGCTTCGGTGGTTCGATTTCAGTGAGGCGGAAGCCTTTTTTTTCCAGGTCTTTGTACACTTCTGACGAAAGAGGCTGGACTGCAATTGCGTCAATCTGCAGGTAGGCCTTGGCTCTGCGCTGTCTATGATAGGGTTCTATCAAAGTGAAGTCGTCAGTTTTCAGTGCCCTTAACTTGCTTATAGTCGATAGAATGTACAGCACTGTTCATCTGTTCAAAACGAAATTCTCCTTTGCAGCTAATGTTTGTTCCAGTTTGAAGGTTCTTGTGGGTACAGATGATCTATGGTCACTTTTCGAGTCTCGATGAATGGTGCTCTTGTCTGAGTTCTTGTCTTGATTCCGAGGATCCTCACGGCTACTGCCATCTACTTGATCCGGTACCACCTGCCTCTGCTCTTTTCTGGATCTCGTTGAGTCCAGGTTTGGTGATCAACTGATGTCAGTGCTAGAGATTTTCCGTTTCCCGGTAGGGGAAGTGTGGCGGTGGTCTCGGTATGATCTTTTTTGAGGATTTGTTTTTATACGGGAGACTACAGGGGACCGGTCAAGATTGATTGTAACTCTCTTCTCCGGTGAGGAAGATTGGAGGGCCAAAGGGTCTTGTTCATGGTCCAGGTGTAGTGATAAGTCCATGAGTACTTTATCGTCCATGAAGTCCTTAGCAGTGATCGTCTTCACCTATCTCCCGAAAATCCTCTATTGCCAAAGATGTCTTTGTTTTCGAGTTTTCAAAAATCGAGTAACCTAAGGTCAACACCACTGTGACTTTAGACCCTATCTTAGGGTCAGGAGGTTGACTTTCTTCGCACCTTTGGGTATTAGTTGACGTGGTCTTGCCTTGCTTCTCGGCGTTAAAGAGCCTGCTCTGGGGCTTCTGGGCTTTCGTTGTGGTCGCGATCTCGGGCCCTTTAGTCTCTTGATCTTCGGACCCTGTCGTGTGGATTTTAGAGGATTGGGACAATCGATGGGCCATTTGCCGGAGAGGGTTTAACAGCAAATTCTTCGTTGGACGCTCTGCAGGGCAACTATCTCATACATGCATTGCCTCTTGTTCTTCATGCCCTTTCATGGTGGTTTGAGAGTGTTCAGTCGATTGGTTGGATAACTCCAGACTCGTCGGTGAGGAACGAGGATGTTGTAACAATGATGGCACGGGGTCCTTGTTCAACTCAGACTGCTCTATTTTCCAAGCTTTGTTCGAGGGCAGTACTTGGATGGCTTCCAAAATTTCTGCGTCAGATAGTTCACTCGATAGATCAAGTTTTCTCTTACACTGCTTTTTTAAACAGTCCTTTAGTGCGTTAGACAACATAGTAATAGGAAGGGCCTTCATGTTGGTTACAGCCTGTTTCTTCGGCGCAGGATTTGTCCGGGGCACAACTTTTTGGATGGCATCGGCTCTTGTGCGGGCTCCTTCTTTATTAGGGGGGGCTTGACGAAACACTTTCTCCTTTGCTTTTTTAAGGGCCGTTGCTTTTGTATGCTGTTTTCTTGTGTAGGTGGATTTCGCCACCTGTGCTTGGGCTCCGTTGCCCGAGACCTGTAGGGACTGGCTTTTCGTTTTGGGCAAAATAGATGAAAAGACACCATCGGGTAGGATGCCATGCTCGGGGATGACACGGCCCGTCTCAAGAGGGGCCTCGTTAGAGCCATCTGGGGTCCAATGGGTAAAGACCGGTGGCATGGCAAGATCCAGCATGACTGGGTCCCGTGGCAATGGATGCATCGTAGCTTCGATTTTCATTCTTGGTCCGTTGTGCCGGGCCTAAGGATGAGAACAGTCAGTCGCCAGATCGTCGCCACTCGTTGCAGGAGGAGGGTTTGAGGAGTCCGGTATACGGAGCAGCACTGAGCTCCCTATTGTCCTTTCCAATGTGCCTTAACTACGCGGAGGCCAGTGTTTGATTGAAAATAAGGTACCTATGGGTAAGAACATATCTGGGTATAGGGTCACCAATATACTTGTGCCAATCTTGAAGAAGAAATTGGGTATAGATGCAAAGGGTAACTATAATAACTTACATTGAGTAGGCAAGGTAAACAGAATACACCCGTGTGCCAGAGTACAACAAATGTTGTCTGGTATGTTCATTATTCAGAACCCTTTAATTGTAAAACCTGAAACCCATTATTTCGAAACATTCCAAACCCAACTTTAATCAATCTTCATATGTACATAACTTCTCTCAAACATATTTAACAGCTAATGTTTATGATGGTTGTTAATTAAACAAATGTGTCTAACAATGTAACTTAAAACAGTCTAAACTTCCTTTGGACTCCATGTCCCAGAAAGCCCCAAGTACTGAGAAGAAGAGGAGCAAGTAGGCAATATGAAATGAAAGTACTACCAAGAACAACGTGCAGTGTAGTTTTCAGGTTCACAATCAGCTGCGCAGGATTTAAATGTGGAAATCACCTGCTTGCAGGCCGGAGCGGAGAGGATAGCTGCAGAGAGTGTGGAGCGGGTAGCAAACTCAGAGGCAGAGGCAGATTCACAGAGACGAGAGTGAAGGAAGAAGGAAACGCTTACAGGCAACTGCCTGGAGGTGTATCATACCGGATGAGAGGAACTCTGGTAAAATCATAGCAGGTGCCCTGGAGGCGTATCATACCGGATGAGAGGAACTCTGGTAAAATCATAGCAGGTGCCCTGGAGGGACCGCTAGAAGTGAAACATTCTCTGCGTGACTGGAGGAGTCGCGGTCTTGTGGAATAGCAATGGTTCCATCAGCAAAAGGGTGAAAAGCCAACGCAGGAACCAAAAGAGACTCTGCCTGACAGGGGAAGCCTGCCCATCGGTAAACCTTTGCCGCAGCTGCATGTTACACCAGTGAGTCAACCCAGAGGAGTTGGAGGCCCCAGGATATGCCAACAGGTTAATGAACACTTGGGGGATTTTTTTATAGACCAAGTTGAAATCTTGGACAAAGGCAAAACTGGTACAAATCTCCTTATATCAGATGTCAATTTGCGGAAATTTGGAACCCACATTCCCATAAGCCAAAAGACACTAAAGAAGAAATTAAACGGCAAAGGTTGTACAATTCTCCTTATGTGAGATTTCAATTTGGGAAACGTGGAACAAGCATTGCCAAAAGTCAAAATACGTTAACAAAGACGTTAACAGCTAGATCTTGAACAAACACCCATATGTGGAATATCAATAAGGCGGAAGTTGGAGCAGGTGAGAGCAAGAGTCAACAAGGTATAAACAGTGAAAAAGTACAACTGTGTTATACTTTAAAGGAAAGTGAACATTGTAGAAAAGACCTGGTCAAAGATACGCATCAGGCAGTGAGTCGTTACTGGAAATAGATATCTAGCAGGAGAGTACACCAGGGGATTTGTGAGAACCAGAAGGGAGCGATTCCTGGTAGGGAAGTACACCAGGAATCCCTAAGGTAGAGGAAGGGGAAAGATACATTGAAAGATGTCTGACAGGAGAGCAAACCAGTATATCTAGAGATTCAGTTGAGAAGTCCCTGGAAAAAAAGTATAACAGGAATTTACATTTTGAACATTTGTGTGAAAGAGATACTTTATCATTTGAAGCAATTGTTGAAGTTAAACAGATCTGCCATCCTGAGAAAAGTGTTCTATAGAAAAGACATTTGTTTAACCATCTTGAGAAAAGCTTTGCCAAACTGAGGAAAGTATTTTGTGAAAGAGACATGTTCGTTCACTTTTGCAGAACATTGTTGGAATAAAACACTTTCAACAGTTTTCCACACTGGACCCAAGGATTTTTATTGAGTTGGAAACAGAGACATTTACCATGCACTTTTTGATTGTGTATGTTAGTGTGAGGGTCAGATATATTTTGGATGCACTATCAGCTTGCTTCAGTTTTAGGTTCATATGCAGCAACACTCTCATTAGGAGAGGGACAGATAGGCCTTTATCCAAACCCCTTTTTATTTTAATTAAAATGGCTAATGTTGAGAACAATGGCACTTTCTGTTCGCCTTTCATTTCAGACCCCTTACATATGGTGTTAGAGGTGGGATGCTGAACTGGTTGATAAAAACTCAGAACCTTATGGCAACATCCTTACACTTTAATGAAAGTCATAATTCAACAATTAGAGGAAAAGGATTATGTTCTTGAGATTAATACTCAAAATATTAATATAAGAATTAAACAGAAGATACTGACTAAATGTGCGTTTCCCATGCATTATCAAAAACCTTTTTGCCATCGTCTACTTTTGTTAGATACCCTTAAGGTATCTGAGTATAATACACAACAACACAGCAAATTAAGATTGGTCATCAAAACAGAAATAGATCTAACCTCCAGTCCCTCTACTAGTGTTCCTCCTAGTCTCAGAAAATCCACTACAACATTGACAAGACAGGAAGGATTATTAGAGACAGTTTGAAGAATTAGATTTTACTGTCAGGTTCAGAATGACACATAGAACTCTCTGAAGCATGAGATTTTGGTCTCACCTGTGTCTTGTTAGTATATTCAATCTTGTTCTGGCGTTTTCTTTGGCTGGTCCGGGAGGCGTGTAGAAATTGGCTATCGTCTCTGGACGCCACCCTGCCTGATGAATGGAACACCAGACAGGGAAACACCCAGAGCCAACCACCAATCAGGAAATAACCCAGATGGGTCAAAAAATATGATGTGGAATTGATATGGAGTTGAATGTTCAGAAGTAGAATGTAATCCAATAGTATCCCATCAGCAAGGATATGCACTCTCCAATTTGGATGCCGAAAATAGTAGTGGAGAGCCCAGGGGTTTGAAAGGCAGACAGGAAACATCAACAATACCAAATGATCCAGGAGGCACCATCCAGGTAAACAAGCAACACGGAAAGGATCGAGCAAGAGGAAGGTCCAGGGATACAGGAAGGGACAGAGCAGGAGTAAATACTAAGAAGGAAAGGGAGGGAATATTTCAGAAGTGAAATGTTGCAGATAAGAAAACCAAGGAGCGCTGAGCTAAGCTTTACCTTAGCGTTGAGACGCTCCAAGCCGGGTCTGATTACTGCTGATAACAGTTGTGGCAACGCTGTCAGGCACAGCGTTGCCAGCAGAGTGCCATGTTGTAATCATAGAGGTCTTGTGAAGTATGGGGAATTAGGGCGCCATCTTGGAGTGGAGAGCATTGACAGAGCATCTATAGGGGAACCTCCACTTTGACCACAGGGACCAGTGTTTGATTTGCCTATTCATGACAGCATGCCCCTTCTAATGGCTCACTCCTCTTTGCTTTCCAGGATGTAACGTATGAAAATGCTGTGCCAGAATGGGGGCATATATATTGCTGCTAAGTTTCCATGATCGCTTGCTGGGTGGATACTCCTTCCAATATACCGCATAATGTAGTCTTCCACATCGGTAGCTGTAATCATAGATGCGGTTGACTTCATATTTCGGGACCTTATTAACCAGTACAGGTAGAGGCAGTGTTTTTTGTGGTAAAATAGGCTGATGATAAGGTTTTAGCAAGGTGTTACGCTCACCTGGTCTATGCGGAGGCGTTGGGGCATGGTTGCAGCCATCCCTGAACTTGAATAACCCCTTCAGGCCTCTCCCTCAGTAGAAAAGCTGTGAGCAGTGGTACGAGGTGATACTGCTCCTGCGTGGAGATAAGAGTGTGTGAGTGCACCAATCTGTGATTGCTGTACCTCTCAAACCCTTCACCCCAAAGTACGGTTTCTGTGAGCATACGCCGGCCCATAAAGCTCACCTGTGAATTATGGAAGATAAGCTCCCCGTCCTGCTACTTCTGGCAGGGGCGCGTCGAATGGGATCTAGTTCCTTCACTGATCCCTGATAAGGATTAGTCCAGTCCAGCTGTGACTATGCTTCTCCTTATGATTGATAAGTCTTTCTTGAACTCTTGTGATGCTGTTCGTTCTGTTTAATGACTTTAAATGTTGCTCCTATTTATGCCCGCAATAATGTCTCTCTTCTGTTTTCTTACCTTAGATGGAAATGCGGCCTCAATGCAGCTGTGAGACGTGAGACGCGGCCGGATGGAAGATGGATGCTACTGCAATGTTCAACAGCAGGTAAATGATGATTTAAGGAAAACGCGAAGTATGGCAAAACGCAACCTTAAACTGACTGTTTTTTCAATGTCTAACCTTGTCTTCTGTTTTTCCTTGCAGGCGCTGCTGTCAACTATAGAGTGTGTCGTGCTGCGGATGAGGATCGCGGCATTCCGGAAAGTGTAAAGATGAATACTTGGTTCGCCGAAGAGATGTACAGGTAAGAACAGCTTCCCCCAGTTGGTAAGTATGCTGGCAGGAAGCAGGATGTCCAGGAAGCAGGATCTTCAAAGGTAAGTCTGACCTCAGGCGACGGTGAGCATTACGCTGCTTGCAAGTGCAGAATAACACAAAGCGTCTGTCTTGAGGATCGGGGCAGCTTATGTAGCTGAGATCGTGGGCACGCCCATTAGGGCCGGCTTACCAGCCACACCCTGCCACTCCTAGAGAGTGAGCACGTGCGAAGGCAATCCATTAGCAGCCACACCCAAGAATACATTTGGGGCTGCTTAATGATTGGAATGTTCAAGGTTAATGCATCCTGTTTAACCCCTTCAGTGCCAAGGGTGAGCTATCTCATCCTTGGAATTACTTTCACAGTGCCAAGGATGAGATAGCTCGTCCTTTTTGGCACCCTGTTTTAAGCGATCCCTGCAAAGCACGGATCGCTCAAAACCGTAATCCAACCCCAGGGCTATGTGAGGAGGAGGTCCCCCCTCACTGCCAGGGGGCTGGATTACCTTCAGTTTCAAGGCGTGAAACTGAAAGTAAATTCACTGCAGCAGCCATTTTCGGCTTGTGCGGTGAAAAGAGAAGGTAAGTGCCCTTCTCCCTCTACCTCAATCTCCGGCTGTATTTCAAGCCGGAGATCGAGGCAGGTGTCGTTGGAAAGGGGAAATTTTCCCCTTTCCAACTACACCCTTTGTGTAGCAATGCTGCCCACGGATCGGGTGCAGGGCGTGGGATCCATGGGTAGCAATGTCACTGGATCAACAGGGATCCGTTTGTGACACAGGGGGCTGCTTACTAGGTAAGCGGCCCCCTTCCCCTGTGGCCTCAAAGCATGGGGCCACATGTATGGAGACCCCTGGGTGCAGATGGGCGACCATCTGCCCCCAGGGGTGGGGAGAGAAAAAAATATTTTAAAAAATGTTTAAAAAAATACTATGGGAAGGGGCGAGGGGGTTGGGGACCACTAGGTCACCAGGGATTTTTTGGGGGATTCACCCCTTTCCAACAACACCCTGTTTGTAAGCATTGCTGCTCCTGGATTGAGCGCAGGGCGCTCAATCCGGGAGCAGGAATGGCCACTAGACACCAGGGATGTGTTATAGAGGTGGGGGGATTGGGCAACTTACTAGGTAAGCGCCCCTCTCCCCCGTGGCCCCAAAGCATGGGGCCATATGTATGGAGAACCCTGGGGACGGATGGGTGACCATCTGCCCCCAGGGTTGGGGATCAAAAACAGTTTTAAAAAAAAGAAATTACAAAAGCAGCATGGGAAGGGGGCAGGGGGCTGGGGACCGCTAGACACCAGGGATATTTTTGGTAGAGGTGTCGTTGGAAAGGGGAGATTCTCCCCTTTCCAACGACACCCTGTTTGTAAGCATTGCTGCTCCTGGATTGGGCGGGCAAGTAACCCCAGGGAGGGCTGCATGAGAACCCCCCTCTTATCTGCCCCCAGGGAGGGCTGAATGAGATGCCCCCCTCCTGCATTTGGTGTGAGTGGAGAAGGTCAACCCCCAGTACATTAGAAAATTATCTGGCGGTGTAGGGTGCCATTTTGAATTATTTTCTTTGTTTACTAAACTTGCCTTGGCGCAGAGGGGCACATTGGTGTGCCAGTCTTGCCCCGGGGTGACCAAACCTTACTGCCCCATCCACCGGGGTGCCTGTCCCACCATTTTTGGGGGCCCTCTACCCCCCACCCCAAATGGAGGGGGGTGTACCACATGCAGGCCTCCCTGGGGGCAGATATCTGCCCGTAGGAAGGGGCAAATGGGTATTCACTGGGGGTAAGGTTCAGTAGACCACAGGGATGGCTTGCAAGGGGGGGGGGCATGCTTGCAAAGTATTTATTTGTTTTTGCTGGTGTGACCGTAGGTAACACATGTTTTTTGTTTTGTGTACAGCTTTTTCTACGCGAGCAGCTGCAACGTTATGTGAGTACTGTTTGTTATTATGCTATGGTTAGGGCCCACTTTCAGTGGGGTGGGTGAGACTGGGGCTGGATTGTTGGCGGTGTGGGTGTCCATGGGCCGTCTGGGAAGATATGTTGGTGGGCTGGGACACAATTGTAGGGGCAGGCCACAAATTGCCCCCCATGCCAGCAGAACATTGGTGTTTCCCTGGGAGTGGATCCCTCCCATGTGGGTTGTCCGTCTGCAAGCCCAGGCTCCACCTCTGGCTGTGCTACGTTACAGATGTCACCTCCGGGGAGGAATGGGGATCCTGCCGGGGCTCCCTGGAGCTGATGTACATGGTACATGGATGTACAAGGCCAGGGACATCACCTCCAACCGTCCTGAAGTTGCGGCTGGCTACATTACAGCTTTTCCCTTCAGGTATGTATTGGCACACTGTCTGGACTCCCTGGTGGGGAGAAGCTGTAACGCAGGACAGCCAGGGCTCCAGCAAAGTCGGCGGTAATATCCCTGGCCTTTGGCACCCTTTTCCCATGTGGGTCTTTGCCCGGGGTTCTGGGTAATAAATTCTGGGCCGATATGTGTAAGTCAGACCTCTGTGGATTCCCACGAGTGTCCTCTTTTTGGAAATGCATGGGGTTCCGAGTTTTCTTTGCTGTCTTCGACACCCTAGGCCCAAATCTGTAGGTTGCCCATATGAACAAAATGTGCTGTGCTGAAAGGCTTGGGGTTGCCAGTGAGTTACTCTTTTCATTTTACGCCCCGGTAGGTGCACCCACACATGTGAGGTACCGTTTTCATCGGGAAATGTGTGGGGATGAGGCAAGGAAGGCCATGTGTTGTTGGTGGTGTGTTTCGGTGGGTGGCCAGAGTGAAATGTCTGATAATTGTCTTTATTTCCAGCCAATTTCTGAGACATTTCCCTCTGTACACTCACCGAAACATGTCGCCAACAACAGATGTCATACCTTCCCGTGTTCCCACAGGTGTCCTGACAAAAACGGTACCTCACATCTGTGGGTGCACCTTCCGGGGCGTAAAAGGAAAAGGGTAACCCACTGTTAACCCCAAGCCTTTCAGCACAGCACATTTTGTTCATGTGGGCAACCTGCAGATTTGGGCCTAGGGTGTCGAATCCAGCAAAGAAAACAGGGAACCCCATGCATTTCCCAAAAGAGGACACCCGTGGGAATGCATAGAGGTCTGACTTGCGTAAAGTGGTTTCCTTGGTGGCTTGGACACCCGAGGCCCATATCTGTATGGTGTGCCTGTCTGGAAAAAGTGTGAAATTCAGATGTCAGAAAAGACTTAGGGTTAGGGGTGTGTTCGGCTTTCCCCTTGGTGCCCAGGTAGGTGCACCCACACATGTGAGGTACCATTTTCATCGGGACACGTGTGGAAACGCGGGAAGGTATGACATTTGTTGTGTTTGTGTGGTTTTTACAAAGTTTTGACCCATTTGCTGGTGCCCTTTGTCATACAACCCTTTCTTTTCCCAAATGTGCTCTACATTTAGTCTCTACTTTAGGCACCATACACTTTTGTAACCTGCTCAAGTCACCGACCCTTGAAAAGGTCTGCCTGTGCTCTTTCAAAAAATGTATGCTTGCCGTTCCTCACCACATTGGTTTTCCTGATTTACACATGCTAAGTATGTCTGTTCAGGACATAGGCATAAAGCTCCTGTCTACCATGGCTCAGTGTTTGGCTTGTGGTATTGCTCGTTTAGTGAAACACTACAAAAAATGTGTGTTTTCCTAACTGCAAGAGACGGGGGAATGTAGCGGAGCATTGTTTTTCTCAAAATTCATAGAAGCCATTGCCATACCAAGCCAACCATGTCCACCACATACCTTTTTTCAGTCATTTTCCCGCTTTTCCCCAATCTATGGCATTTTCCCCTACCTAGTTGTTGCCCGACCTATGCAAATCACCCCTTCCTAAACTTGGAATTTTGTCTACTTTTCAGAAATGTATGCATTTCTGTCCTCCAATTCGGCTTTCCTACCCTTTTATTCCATTCCGTCCATGCATGTCCAATTGTCAAAAATGGCCAAAATCGCCTACCTCTCACAAAACGGTTGATAACAACATCAAAATATTTGTTTTCGTTTCCACTCAACCGGTTCTTGAAAGCCAGGAAATTGGGGAATTCAGCACAGCAAACCATTTGTTCCTAGCTCTTACAAGGAAAAAAACACAGGCTTCTTTGTACATCATTTTATTGGCATTTTTGGTCTCTGCAGGGATTTTGGAGCACGCTTGCAGCCCTCCCTAGAAGTGGATCACCCTTGTCAGGCTTCTTCCCCTGCACATATGCTGTGGGCTGCAACAATTGGTGACACTGCTCCTGCGTGGATATGAAAGATCGTGAGAATACTGCTATGCAATAGTTGTCTCTCTCGAACCCTTCTTCCCAAAGTGGTGAGCATGTGCCGACCCATATAGGCTCACCTGTTAATTGATGATGATGAGCTCTCCGTCCTGTTTCTCACTGCAAGGGCACTTCTTGATGGACCGAGTTCCTTCACTGGCCCATTGTACGTGGCACCCCAGACCCGCTGTGGCTTAGCCACTTCTGGTGGGAAGTGTCTTATGTAAGTGTCACCCTGCCACTCCTAAAGGATGCTGCACGTGCAATCCAGCTTTCCCCAGCAGCCATGCCCGAATAAATGCACATGGAAGTTCCTGCAGGTGAAATAAAGTACTTTTGCACCTGATAAAGTGTGTCAGCTTACATTTGTTCATGACCCTGGTGCCAAAGGCACCAGGACTGAGTCCAGCTGGGCCCTATATGCTTTATTGTCCCAAATGGACAATTCAAAGTTATGTTACACCTTGCCTCATCCCTGATGGTGCATTGTCTGTGGTTTCGGGCCAATGGCCATGATAGAACTCCCACTCAAGGCCCCTCTCACGGGTGTTCTTTCTCATGGTCCTGGCTTGGTGGGATTGTTGCAATGGAATTGTCTGATCAGTCGAGGAGCGAGGACGAATTCACTGCGTTCCCAGGTACGGTCTTGAGTTCCATAACCCTTCCAGTTTATAAGGTAGTAGAATTTAGATTGCACTATCGTGGAATCCAGAATAGCTTTGACCTTGTATTCTGGTTCTCCTTCTATGATGTCGGGCTCGGGTGGTGCTTCAATCCGAGTACCTGGTTTCATTGGTTTCATGAGTGAAACATGGAATACCGGATGGATTTGCATATTAGGTGGAAGTTCCTATTTCATGTCAGCAGGATTTATCACAGCTTTGATGGGATAAGGCCCCAGGTACCTGGGACAGAAAGCTTGCGGTCCTTTCAGGGGAATGTTTTTGGATGCTAACCAAACCTTGTCTCTGACCTGATAATATGGGGCCTCTCTTCGGTGTCGGTCTGCAAATTGCTTCTGCTTCTCCTTAGCTCTGGTCAAATGTTCTGCTGCCTCTTTAAGAATCTGAGTGATGGTTTTATGTAAGGTTGTCACTGCTGGCATTTCCAATTCGTCAAGTGAATCAAAAACAGACGTTCGAGGATGTCGACCATGCACCGTGTAGAATGGAGTCTGTCCGGTGCTAGTGTGGATGGAATTGTTGTAGGCATATTAGGTTAACCAAAGTATGTCTTTTCAGGAGTCCTCAGTTAGTTGCAACATGCACCTTAGATATTGCTCCAAGGTTTGGTTGGTCCATTCGGTTTGACCATTGGTTTGAGGATGATGTCTACTGGATAACCGGAGGTCGATTTTGGCTATTTTGCAGCATCTCCTCCAGAGTCCTGAGACAAACTGAGTTCCACAATCTGATATTAATATTGATGGGAACCCATTTAATCTGAAAATCTGTTCCAAAAACACGGTGGCGAGGGCGGAAGCAGTGGGGAGTCCTTTTAACGGGATGAAATGGGCCATTTTGGAGAACAAATCCACAATAACTAAGATGGTGTTATATCCATTGCAGGGAGGAAGATCTGTGATAAAGTCCATTGACAACGTATGCCACAGTGCTGGTGGTACCGTCAATGGACGCAGTAAACCGGCTGGGTTTAGTTTTTGAGATTTGTGTTGTGTGCAGACACTACAGGGCACGATAAATTGGGCAATGTCTTTTCTCCAAGTTGGCCACCAATAGTTTTTTTGTATTTTAGCTTGAGTCTTGGCAATTCCTGGATGTCCTTTCACTAGTGAATCATGATAGTTTGCTATTATTTGATCTTGTAGTTTTTTGTCCTGAATGTACAGTCTCCCTTGAAAGTACGGTAGATCATTTTCAATGGTGTATTGGTCTCCTCTAGATAGCCATTCCTGTTGTGTTGCTTGATTCATCTGAGATCGGAGATCAGTTGACAGGTCGTCCAAACAGGTGGTTGTGATGATTTTGTAGTGAACTCATTCTTCAGGAATGATGGCCACGGGCTCAGACGTGGTAAAAGCTTCTTTGTACCCACTCATGTGTGACAGAGCGTCTGCTTTCCCATTGCGTACTCTGGGTCTGTAGGTGATGATAAAATCGTATTCCGCAAAGAAAAGAGCCCAACGAAGTTGGCATGAGGATTGGGCTTTGGCAGTCTTCAAGTATTGCAGATTGCAGTGATCCGTGATGACAGTGGACCTCATTACGAGGTATGCCGGTAGCTATGCCGCTATTGGCGGCATGGCTGCTGGCAAAACCGCATCCGTGTCCTCGGAATGAGGACTTACCAGACCATTCCGAGTTCGGATGGCCCGGTAATTCCTCACTCGAGGACACGGACACGGTTCATCCCCATTCCCATTTCAGCCCCTATAGGGCTGAATGGGAATGGGAGAGGGAGTAAACAACGGGCCATTACGAGATGGCCCGTTGTTTGTTCCCTCTTCCCCTCGCGGGACCCGGTATGCACGCCTAGTTTTCCCAGGCGTGCTTAACGTGTCCCGCGAGGGGACCTCGTAATGTGGCGGAACGGGTTGAAAGGCGCTGCAGCCTTTTACGGCGCCGTTTAACCCGTTCCGCCAGGGTCTTAATGAGGCCCAGTGACTGTATGTCTTGCTCCAAGAAGGTAGTGTCTCCATGCTTTGAAGGCTGCTTTAATTGCTAGCAGTTCTTTGTCTGTGATTGCATAGTTCAACTCTGGTGCAGAAAACGTACGGGACCAGAATGCTACAGGATGTAATTTTCCTGTTTTGTGGTCCCTCTGCGACAATACTGTCCCCATGGCTACGTTGGAGGCATCTGTTTTGACCACATATGGCAAGTCCGGTCGAGGGTGTCGAAGAACTGGTGCTGTGGTCAAGGCAAGTTTCAGTTCCTGGAAGGCTTTCTCTGCTTCTGAAGACAAAGGAATTTCTTGTTTTTTCTCAGCAGGGAGGTAATTGGATGTACTATCTGTGAAAACCTGGGAATAAACCGTCGATAAAAATTGCCAAATCCGAACACACTTCGTACTCCTTTTGTGGATGTTGGTGATGGCCATTGGAGGATAGCATCCACCTTGCGTGTGTCCATGTGTACTCCTTGTGGTGAAAAAATAAAGCCCAAAAATTCAACTTCTGTTACATGGAAGAAACACTTTTCCAGCTTGGCAAACAACCGATGTTGCCAAAGCTTTTCCAATACTGCTCGCACATGGCCGACATGATCCTCCTTGGAAGCCGAGTAAATGAGAATGTCATCAATGTAGACAAGTGTGCAAATGTCCAATAATTCACGAAGCACGTCATTCATAAAAAATTGGAACGCCGCAGGGGCATTACATAACCCAAAGGGCATAACCTGGTATTCGAAAAGACCATACTTTGTGCAGAAAGCCGTCTTCCACTCATCCCCCTTTTTAACTCTTACAAGATGGTAGACCAGTTTTGTGCAAATTTGAGCCTTGTTTACCTGATCCAAAAGCCGTTTTTTACCATGATCTGGGTAAGCGCTCTATAGTGAATAAAAGTTCTTAAGTCGCCCTCCTTTTTAGGTACGAAAAAGAGAGCCGTGGAGACAGGGGACTTGGACGGGCGGATAAAGACGTTAGCTAGATACTGATCCAGGTAAGATGTTAGATGCTCTTTTTAATGTTCCGTTAGGGCGTAAATCCGACTGCAGGGGATTTGGGCTCCAGGTACCAGATCAATTTGGCAATCGTAAGGCCTGTGTGGAGGCAGGATGTTCGCTTGCTCTTTTTGAAAAACATCCTGCTAATCCAGATATTCAGGTGGTAAGAAACCATTGAGACCCAGAATGGTTCCTTTCTTTGGTTTCAGGTTGAAAACATTTTTATTGTAACAGGTGTTAGCACACTCTTGAAGAAAGGTCAGAACTCGTTTTGACCAGTCGATCCTAGGGTTGTGGGTTTCCAGCCAAGGCATTCCTAATATCATCTGGAACTGAGGAGCACCAATGAGATCGAAGGTAAAGGGCCTCATTATAAGTTTGGCGGTAGCCGTGCCCTTATTAAGGGCAAGGCTACCGCCAAACTCGCTACCGGTCCCGGCTCCCACGAATTGGCCATTGCTGGCCCATTACGAGATGAATGGGCCGGTAATTGGCCATTCGCGGGTGCCGATATGGCTGACCTCCCGATCCCCATTCTGCCCCATAGGGCAGAATGGGGGTCGGGAGCATGATTGCACCGGCACCGTTAATAACGATGCTGGTGAAATCATGAGTTCTGCTCGCGGGTGCTGGTCTGCATGCCTGGTCAGACCACGCGTGCAGTCTGGAACCGGCAGGCAGAACTCGTAATGTGGCAGTGAGGCAACAACGGCGCCGGTAGCATTACCAGCGCCGTTGTTGCCTTTCCACCACATTCATAATGAGACCCAATGTCTTCTTGATGACCGTCCTGACACATAAGCATGACTTTTTCGGTATACTGCGTCACTGGCCCAGACGATAGCTGAGAACCATCCACTGATGTGTCATTTTCCGATTTCTGCTTTTGTCGGAGAAGAAGGCCTATTTGTGTAGCCAGATCTTGGTCGTTATAATTTCCCACGGCGCCGCTATCAATGTATGCCTCCAAGGTGTGTATCTTTGACAGTTGTTTGTGGTTAACCAAAAGTACCGGGATGACTAGATGTGAGGTCTGTACGGATTCCTTCTTTTCGCTCGACAAGTGGACGCCTACGTTTACCGGGCGTTGGAGTTTCTCGAATCTTGTTCTTCTTTCTCGTCATCTTTGTCCGTTGCTCCGACTAAGTTCTTGGGTGGGATTTAAAATATTGTGATTTTAGTTCCTGATTATTGTCCGTGTCTTTAAATGATGTCTCTCTCCTGCTTTCTCCCAACAGGTGAAATTGCAACCCTGTGGTAGTTGCAGTGCATGAAGCAAGGCCAAAATGGAAGAGAAAGGAACCCACGATGCTCCGGCAGCAGGTGAGTGTTGGTTTAAAGTTGAGCGTGCAAATTTGTCAAAAGCGTGACCTTAAACGTAATGTCTTTGTATTTTCTAACCTTGTCTTCATCTTTTTCTCTTGCAGGTGACGTCTTCGGATGAACTGCTCGCCATGCCGCGATGTCGGGGTTGAAGTGCTGCTTTCCCGAGGTCTGGAGATGGATGATGAATGCCAGAGTCAGCGGCGATGCGTGCCGACAAGAACAGGTCCCAAGGTAAGTGCTGAGGCTGGTAGCTGGAATCAAAGGTAAAATGCGCTCAGGCGGCGGTGAGCGTTACAATGCCATCAGAGCAGAATAACGCAAAGCGCTTTCATGAAGGCTGGGCGGACTCATATAGTCTAGCTCTGGCCACGCCCATTAGCCTTGGCTTACTGGCCCCACCCTGCCACTCCTAAAGGATGCTGCACGTGCAATCCAGCTTTCCCCACCAGCCACGCCTGAATAAATGCACATGGAAGTTCCTGCAGGTCAAATAAAGTACTTTTGCATCAAATAAAGTGTGTCCACTTACATTGGTTCATGAGCCTGGTGCCAAAGTTGTGCTTCTCATTATCTAATTACATTTTTTCCTCCCCGATGTCCACCCTTGTCCTCGCTCTGTGTCCCCTTTTTCTCTTTCCTTTTTCCGCACCTCCTTCTCTATTACTCTCTCTGCTTCATTGATCAAAAGCATACACCTGTTGATGTGTGCTCCTCTCTGTGCTTATTTATCGCCCCTGTCCCTTCTCCCTGCTTTTCTTTATTTCATTTTCTCCATGCCTTTTATCTGGGGTTTGCCCACCATGGCTTTGTATATGTGGCTGCAGGTCTTAATGCTGGGTATGCCCCGTATGGTGGAGGCAGGGCACTGGGCTGTTCTGTCACATTGGCCCTCATTACGACCCTGGCGGAAAGTGACTGACCGGACCGCCACAGCGTAAATAGCGTTTCCGCCATTGCACGAAGGAGCAAAGTGCGGCCCATTCCGACCCATCGGGCACAAGCACCACGGCATGGCGGAAGTGCAAAGTCCGCGATGGCGGAAATGACCCCAAAACGGCCCACACCGCCGCCGTACGGCGCCCTAGGTGCAATACCGCCACCCATCACAGCGGACACCGCAGTGTGCGCCTACCGGAAAGTACGGTGACCGGAAATATACGGAAACGGAAGTTAAAACATGGGCCCGGAACGGGAAACATCCCGCCGTACACCTATAAAACCACTAAAACCACACAACCACTAAAATCACTACCCTGAAACACACCCCAACCCGTCATCCACCCTAGCGAAACCAAGAAAAATGGGAAAAGTAGCGAAGAAAGCGTGCGACCGCAAGCGGCAGGTCCACTTCTCCCGTGAGGAACTCACCGTGCTAACAGAGACCCTCCAGGAGAATGCTGCCGTCGTCTTCTGCACGCAAATGACCAGGACGGCACTTGCAAACAAGAAGGCCATATGGGCTCTGGTGGCACAGCGGGTAAGTGCGGTGGGGACCGCACCCCGCACCCCACAGCAATGCCGTAAGCGATGGGACGACCTGCGGATACGCGTCCGCAGCATACTCTCTGCCAACCGCAACATTGCCACAGCCACCGGGGGAGGTCCTGAATCACCCATCAAGTTGACCCCCTGGGAAGAAATCTGTGCCTCCACCATCGGAATGGAGAGCATAGAGGGAGTCGGAGGGATGGAGAAAGGAGTGCAGACATCCGAAGATTCAGGTAGGTGGGCCAAATAAAACAATGCCAAATCCACAAAGTCCATCCATGTGAAGTACCATGCGTCCACATAGTGCAACAGAAACACATGTCCAGGAGAACGTCCACACACATCGGCCTGATAGCGCACGTTAAAACCCACAATAAATACATAAATAATTAAAAACCCCTAAAACACGCACTACACGTGCAGCAGGCACACCCTAACTGCAGGCTGCCAAACAACTGCACCCTCACTCCACACACAAATGAAAGCACCTCCAAGGCCCCGACCCAAATCACCCTCAGGTACCACCCCAATGCATGTGATACAATGCCATTCCAATTCCCACAGACCCATCAATAACCCTCGACCTCCTTTACTCCACCACAGGGTCTGATCCAAACGACGAGCTTCAGGACACCCCTACCAGCACACCTGCAAAGAGGGCCAAGACCAACGGCCAAAGACCCTCCACCTCAGCTGCACGCATCAAGACACGGCAGCAGCACAAATCAGGTGGCAGCACAGAGGAGGGAACATCAACAGGCACCCCAGCAGCCAGCATGCCCACAACACCACCACCACAGGTCCCCCCAACGGATGCCACAGAAGGCACTGCCTCTGGTGGCAGCAGCACCATAGGTGACACCCCATTGATGGCAGCATGCTCCGACACAGAAGACGGGGATGTCGAAGTCAGATCCATCCATGACCTGTCCCAATCCCCCTGTCTGTCCCATCCCGTACAACATGAGGATACCACGCAGGGGCACCCACAAGACGACGACTGGCCATCCCCCACAAGCCCTGTGGCAAGGCAACATGAGGACAACAGCCCCTCTGTGACACCCCCGCAAATGGCCATGGCCCAGCAGAGGCAACAGTCCCTCGACCAGTTAATCGTGCAACAGCAGCAACTGGCCACGCTCCTCAAGGACCATGCCGATGAATGTGGGGGCACTAAGGCAGACATAGAAACATCAACTGAGACACTTAGGGCAGAAATGGAGAGAAGTACAGAGACACTAAGGGCACAAATGGAGAGTAGCACCGAGAGCCTGAGAGTCCAAATGGAGAGTAGCACCGAGAGCCTGAGAGTCCAGATGGAGAGTAGCACCGAGAGCCTGAGAGTCCAGATGGAGAGTAGCACCGAGAGCCTGAGGGGGGAACTGCATGCGACGTCCAAGGACGTATGTGCCGAACTTGTCGCAGTGCGCCGTGTGCTCACTGAGCTCTCGCAAACCCTTAGGGACATGCATGGACGTGAGCAGGCAGAGACATCATCCGTTGCAAGTTCCGTCCAGGGCAGCCCCCAACGTAGATCTGGGAGGAACCTGCGCTCCACAGGCAGGGGTGCCCCTGATACCCGCAGAGGGGGCTTGCAATAGCGACTGCCCACTGACAATGAGCATCTTTGGACACTGGTGTTCGGGGGGGAGGTAGGAGGGTGGAGGGGGTGTGTTGGGCTCACTTGGGTGGCGGGTCGATAGGGTGTACAACATGATATCACATATGCCATAAACAGTGCACGATCAACCAATGAGATGTGTGGACATTGATCTTTGTGTACTAGGCCATCATAGGCGTACAGTCCATATTGTGCATGTCCCAGACACACACAGTGCCACGGGTCCCGTGTCCATGTATCAGCCACCAGGCGTGAGTGCTAGAAGCATACATCAATGAGATGCTGACGAATGTCACGGCCCTCCGGTGCCTCGCAGACTCCATGAGGTGCTGCCACATCCCCACCCTCATCATGACCATCATCAGGTGCTTGCAGTTCTGCGTCAGGGGGCATGGGCACATTTCTACGTACGCACATGTTGTGGAGCATGACACATGCCATCACCATCTTTGCAACCTTCTCATGGCGGTACAGGAGTGCCCCGCCAGACCTGCTGAGGCAGCGGAAACGACCCTTCAGTAGGCCGAATGCCTGTTCAATTACTACACGGGTACGTGAGTGGGCATGGTTGTAGTCCTCCTCATGCTGGTCCCGTGGGTTCCGGACTGGTGTGAGGAGCCATCTCTTCAGTGGATATCCAGCATCACCTGTATGTGGACGAGAAACGTATGATGTGGAATGCCATTGCTACGTACGCACACCCCCCCCCCCTTCCTGCCAGGTCATTGCCGAATCACATACCCCACATTATCATGCATGTAATGAGACTCACCGAGTAGCCAGGATCTGTTCCCTGCGTGTCGCTCCATGTAGCGTGGTATTGTAGAGTTCCTCAAGACCATAGAATCATGGGTTGATCCAGGGAATCTGGCACAACAATGTGTAATGATCCTGTTGGAGTCACACACCATTTGTACATTCAGAGAATTAAATTGTTTTCGGTTGCGGTACTGGGCCTCCATGGCATGTGGGACGACCAATTCCACATGGGTGCAGTCGATGGCACCAATGCAACCCGGTATGCCGGCAAGTGCATGGAATCCCACTTTTGTGTTGGTAATTTCCTGCTCCGAGCGTGGTAGGGAGATGTAGTCGTCTGCGTGCTGCAGGAGGGCATCGAGCACTTGCAATAGTGTCCGTGAGAACAGTGGCTGAGAAATGCCATGCAACTGTCCGACTGTGTGCTGGTAGGTGCCTGTGGCCAGGAAGTGGAGTACAGACACCACCTTCAGTAGGGGTGGGATGGCGGTTGGGCTATCTATCATGCTGACAAGGTCAGCCTGTGTCATGTCCACAATGGCGGCTATGGTGTCCCGGTCCAAACGGTAGAGGGTGTGGATCTGCTCATCAGTGAGGTTGAACGGATGTGCTCGGAGGCGTGGGATTGCGGGCTGCCTGCGTGGTGGTAGTGGCTGTGCTGGCGGCCCTTGCTGGCCCTGCCTTGGCCTCCTCCTCCTCCTGCGTCTCCTCCGTGCGGCCGGTTGTAGTTGGTGTTCGTCTTCTTCTTGGAGTTGGAGTACTTGCAGTGCTATCAGGTCCCCCAGGGCCAACATCGCGAGTCCTGCCGGTAGCATTTCGGTGTGGTTGTGGGAGGAGACTGGCTGTGCAATTTATGTGTTTTCAGGCTGTATGGCCTCCACCTGTGGTGATTCATTCCACCTGTGCAAACTGCTCTCCCCTTTGGCCGAGCACGTCCCGTGCACAACGCTGCAATTCGGGGAATGGCATCTTGCTATTGCAATCATGTATTTGTACCCGATGGCCGTGTAACATTGGTTGATATGTTCATTCTGCTGTGGTCCCATTGTTTCACATACTATCTGTGCAGTCGCGAACAGACTTGTGAAGGGTCAGTGGAACGTAGTACTCGAGTAACGGTGGGCCCTCATGCATCACTGTACCGAGTTGCAACGACGGGCGGGGCGTCCCATTTGTGGGTGAAGGCAGTTGCCATTTTCACACACAGCCGCACTCGATGGAATAATTAGTGATTTCAAACGGCCACAGATGCCTCTTCGACGTGATGTTGCAAATGAGGAATTCGAAGGGCGGCGCTTTCGGTTTTCAGCTAGCGGCGAGGAAATGCCCACAGGTCTGACTGCAAATATAACGTACTATTGTTCAATGTCCTTGAGACAGGGGCCATGGCGAGGATGCAATGATTGATATGAATGGTTTGGGATGCGCAATGGCGACGTGGGCGATGAGGCCGGACGTTCCCAAATACATGTTACTTCACTACACTGGAATTACGGGCTGGGGCACTGTGGATTTTGCAGGCTGCATAACGCACAGACTCAATGGATATTTCTAATGTTATGTGAGTAAATATTCAGGCGTTTTAATCCCGGGATGAGGGAATGATGAATGGATGCATGGGCAGGTGATTTGATACAGAGTTTGCCATGTACAGGGCTTCTTGGGATCTATCCGCCTCCCCTACGCTATGTGATGCAGGGCTGCCATAGTGGGACCATCGTCTATCTGGCCTTGTTGAGCCCTCCCTGTCTCGACGCGCCCTCAGACACTTGTGTCCATACACGTTAACATTCCCATCTGATGGATTCTGTTTTGACAGACGCATGCACAGGTACACTCGTTTGTGATGGTGTTTGCACCTCGATATAGATGGTTATGTGTCGCAAGTGGTTTTGGGGTGGTGATGATCCTTTGGAGTGGGCTAGCATGCATATGGCTGTGGATTTAGTGTGATCATTGAAGTGAGTTGTTCGAATGTAGTTCTGATGGCCATTCTGTTCTTTTTCTTTTCTTTTGGTTGACAGGTATCTCCTCCCCTTTTGCCACTGCCATCTGTATGCCACTCCTGCAGATGGGTTTTACTCCCGACACCTGCTGCTTCGTGTTAATCAGTGGAGCAGCATTACGATCTTATGGGACGATCGCCAATGGGCCACATGCCCTTACGCAGTACTGGTGGCTCGGAGCAACATTTCGGCCTTTCAGCTGGACTAGTGCCTCCCCATTGGGACGGCCCTGCGGTTCTGTGTGCTTCCATGTTGCCTTTTCGTACGTGAATGTGGCTCTGTGTACCATGAGGGAACAGGGCGTCACACAAGTAGTGGCTGGTCATTTCTTGCGGATGCAGCCCACAATGGTGAAAAGTGTTTTGGAGTTCATGGCCTGATGGCTGTATGGGCTTGGTGATTTTGATGTGCATTAAATTTCTATTCTGATTTGGCCCGTGTAGCGTTCTTCTTTGCAAGTGATGTGGCATATGCCTATTTGGGGGGCGATGTATTGTGAGGAGATCTGCATTGGGTTCCAGCTTCGGAGTTTAGTTGCGTGGTACTGTACTGGGCGCGTTTGCCTACGAAGCCCGTGAGGTCAGGGATGGGGGCTGCCAATATGACAGTTTGAATGTTGTCATGCTCAGGGGCGGGGGATTGGGTTTTGTGTAACAGATGCCGGTCAGCCAGGTGGACTGGTGGAATGATGTGATTCTCGGAATATTGCTGGTCACAGGTGCCTGTGTTTGCGTGCGTTTCTTGGTGGGGGACTGTGGTCATGTCCATTGGGATGGCTTCTGTATTCGTGCCATCTGTGCCCTGCAGCTCCCATTGGCCCCTGTTGTGTTTCTTTTGTTCGTTGGCATGCATGGGTGACTTGTACATTTCAATGGTTGCATTGTGACTTCATTGCACCTACGGGGAGTTGTACTTTGTGGGCAGGGAGCGGTGTACAGGCACTCAGTGGGGCCGTTTACGGTTGATTCGCGATGCCGTACTTCTCACCATGGCGGAATGGTACATTCCGCCATGCTTGATGGCGTTAGGTACATGTCCGCTAGGGTCGGAATTGGCGTACCCTTGCGCCATGGTGGTGTTTGCGGTTTGGCATGGCGCGCGCGCGCGTGCTTGGTGCAGTTAGCGTTGGCGTTCACTACGGTGTCGCTAATGGCTTCGTACTTTGCGGTGACGGATCATAGTCGCACCGAGCGCTATTCGATGGCGGTATTGCATTTCCGCCATCGTTTTCCGAATTCCGCCAGGGTCGTAATGAGGGCCATTGTCTTTTTGCCCTCCTTCGTGGGCCCATCCTTTTTTCTCTTCAATTCAATTTTCACAACCATAAAATACTCTGTCTACTCTTAAGTTTAGAGCCTTTGTCAATGGATACGAAAACATTTGTTCTATTATCTTACTATCGAACGGTCCCTCCCCAGTGTCTTGAACCCATTGAAAAAAGTATATTTATTATTTTATCACGATATTGGGGCAACATTTCACACATATAATCGAGGGGGCTATTCCAGGAAGCCATTATTCAACCATCTGGCATTGTCCCCCTGTTATATCCCTACGATCCCTCCCCCTTATCCTATTCGCCCTTGTCCCCCTTTTGTCCTCTATTTTCCTGTTCACACCCTCACCATCATTCACCTCTCAGATACACGTACTAACCTCTCTTCCTCCTTATGGCCTATTCACAACCCTGGCCTTCTTCACAGACCTACCCATGCACACCCACCATGAACACTAGCCCATTCCACAGGCCCGTCCACTTATTCTGTGTTAGTATGCCACTGGCCCTCTCCACAGGCTCACCTTTACCTATGTTAGTGCAATTGGATGCCAGACCATGCCCTTCCTCCAGGCTAGTGTCCACCACTACTATGCCAAGCGCAATATTATACAGGCGTCGTACTGCATACTGTAGGCGTCGACCCTTCCACCTCGGGCTGGATCACACAACAACAAGTGACAAACACTAATCACTGATGACGGACCACCAGAACCGCTCAGACATATACTATTCTATAGTGCGCTTCCTTCACCACTTCAACAAATGAATAAAAACAACATTCTTTTCCCCTAATGACACAACTATACAATCACCTGCACTGCGCACAACTCCCCTCTAACGGGGTCGGCCACTTTCTACACACATTTCTGCTTACCAAAGATGTGCCCGCCACATATCCACTCATTATGGCGTATATTGCACTAGAGTCTACTACTACCATGGCCGATCGTCCTCCATCCTTGAGGATGCAACCTAAACACTATGAAAAGAGACTCCCTCCCACCTTGTGGGTATGCAATCTCGACACAGCTCGTTAATGCACGGGTACACTCACATGTCCTAGAGATCCTTGAGCCCTCTCTGCACCAAGCCTTCCTTGCTGCCTCGCCGCTCCTCCTGAGTGCTGGCAGCATTTGGGACCAGGCAGACCTTCGTGAACTTGGCATCTGCAAGACCTCCTTGGTGGTGCACGTAGAACTGGTCTACGGTCACCAGACCCATGCTCCACGGGAGGGCGGCCAGAATACCCTCAGTTGATCGAGGGAACTAAGGATCTCGTTGGGGCCTCCAAAATATAACAGGGTTCCTCCACGAACACGTAGTCAATAAAACACCAAAAGTAATCCAGAAAGGAACGTACACCAGGCCAGAAGTAACGCTGTTTATTACAGCTGGGCAAGGACAAATCAAACAGCACAGTGGAACAGAAGTGGTGGATAGGAGCTGACAGCACTGCCCACTACGGTCAGATATTTTATACAGTTAATAAATGTTATTTATATAGTCATTAGCAGTTGTGATTAATGTTGGAAAATATTAGACACCCGACTAAGATGATTGGCAGGACTACATTGGTCCCCTATAGCTAGGCATAGGTTAATCAACAGTGACTGGAGCGAACAATCTTAACCCCTCTGTTCATCACCTCCCTTGTGGCACAACATTCTTCCTCGCTCCGCCCCAAGAACTACCTTTTTGTTTTTTATTAGTTATACAAAATCGTGCTGACCTCCAGTACTTTATTACCCTGCCATTGGTCAGCCCACATAGGAAAAGACACAAGACACACTGGGTGTGTGGGAAGGGAGACATTCTCATGGCATCTGACTAATGAGGTGCCACGCGGCAATCAGCAAGAACACAATATAGTTGTTGCCTTTCAAGGACACCAAAGCTCACCTTCCGATTGGCTCCTTCCCATATCAGGCCCTCGTCCCACATCCTTCTTCCCAGGCCCACCTGCCAAGGGGCAATTTGAAACTGCTGACCACACTGCGTCAGTGCCTCCTCGAATGTGTTTTTATTAGTTTAATTCTCCTCTGTCCCAAGCTGCGCCCGAGGGCCTGGTTCTCTGATCTTGTATGTATCTGTTGGTCCATGTTCCCAGTGACTACTGTCTCCTGGGAACAGTCAGCTGGTATTATTCTTCCCGTTCCCCATTTACCACAGAGGTCTCATGCAATTTTATGTTTGCCCATCATGCAGGGGCTGTCAGGGTTGTACCCATGTGATTTACTTACCTGTGGTTCTCATCATAGTGGTGGTTATAGGGGATCCCCCTTGTGTTAGGTTACCCTAGTTAACCCAGCCTCATATCACACACTCCCGATGCCCCCACATGTCCCCCATTGAGCACCCCCGCCGGAAATTGTCCCTGGACTTCTTGAGCTGCATGCGTGCCTTAGACACATTTATTACAGCTTTCAATGATATCCTATCCATTTAGGGGCACACTACCCCACTCCAATCACTCAGCAGCGTGTAATTACAACCACCCCCCCCCCCCGCAGCACTGGATCAGCACCTTTACTGCAATACCTTGTCTCTATGGTTGGGAATAAAATCTTTACCAGGTATGTTGGAGATCTTAACCACAGTTTGTGAATTCTGTTCCTTCCTATTTACAAAAAACTATTTTGCAATTAAACAAACCTAGTCTGACTATGATTATGGAAACAGCTCTGAGTCATGGAGAGGCCAATCGTCATGTTCGTAACCTTCATAAAATACCAGAGGTTAAAGGAGATCTGAAAGAGATTCGCCGGGTTTCCCCTTTTAATAAACAAAGACAGAAATCAAGACAGTTCATACAAGGCTGTAATAAAATCATCAGTTTTTTTTAAAAACTTTGTTTATTGGCATTTTCAATTAAAGTAACAGTAAACAATCTCCCCCCAAGCCCCTCCCCAAACCTCCCCCTACCCCCTATAAACTGTAGAGTAGATGAGCGATTTGACCCAATATATATATTCAGGATAGTTCATTTTTTTTATTTTTTATTTTATTTTTTACATTTGTAGAGCGCCGAAAGGCATCGAGGCGCTGTTGCATGGAAGGTATACGTAGCAGAATTCATGGTTACATAGGTGGTGGCAACCTATAAGGTTTCTTGGTTATAGACAGGTTTGATGCCCAGTATGCGCTGCGGACAATATGATTCTCTATAGTCATCATGCAGAAACGATATAACCTGCCGAGGCTCGGATTGGCCTATAGGCCAACAGGCCCATGGCCGAACCAAAAACACAACATGCTAGTGTGGGACAGTTTTTCTGGTCAAAGTGGGCCACTTTTTGGGCCAATTTTGTCCCGTTTGATTAATTCACTCTTCGGCTAGTAGTTTTGACCAGTGTTGCTGAATAAATATTCTTTAAAATGCACAATTTGCATAACACTACATCAGAAAACTCCCCCTTGGTTACTGTTGAAAACAGTGTCACAAAAAGAATGAATCGCCATTTGCAACTGTGGGCCACTTTTTCATTGGTGCCCAAGACAATTGTATGGGCTAGTCTGATTGCGTATGCCTTCCTCCTAGCCCACGGCCACTCTCTCTCATCATGAGTCCCCAGACCTAAACTCATTCTCTGAGTCCCCTCCTAATCTGATTGCCAAACATTTGCCCCATATTGCCGTTAACAGCTTTCGAAAAGTATATCATCTTTGGGCAGGACCACCATATATGAACCCAATCATCCCGTCCCCCACACTCCCACCAGCATTCCTGTGATGTTCCTGCACGCAGAGGCGTTGATGAGGGGGGGCTAAAGGGGCTATAGCCCCTGGTCTTTTGGTTGTAGCCCAGGATAGAATCTCAGGAGCTACAACCAAAAGGCTATAGCTAGCCCCCAGTCCCAACAGTTCCGACATCAGCATAGCCCCAGGTCTTTTCCAGACCTAGCAACACCCCTGTCTGCACGCAGTGCATGTAGTTGCATTGGCGTGCAATGCCACTGTGTCATGATTTCATATCAAATGTCTCGTGTTTGCATGGCCCGCGCAAGCTTTGGAATGTCCTGCCATAGCTGTTCGCACTGTTCAGGTTCTATGGGCTTCCCTTATGCCCGGTCCCATGCAGCCATGTACGCATTCTGTGGTCTTGGCATGCTCTGTATCAACAGTCTATAAATAGTAGAGACCAAAACTTCCTATCTCTCATGCTGGAGATGAGATAATTCTCAAACCTTGGGAGGGATCTGGTTGTGGCCCTTTATTACTAGGGGCCATCAGCCAGTGTCTAAACTGCAGATATTGTAGCCTATCCTTGTTGCTCAAACCCACGTCTGCTTTGCACTGCTCAAATGATTTAATTCTTTGACCATGAAACATGTCCCCGATCTTGGTAGACCCTGCAGCCTTCCAGCTTGGGAAAGAAGCCCATGCCATTCCTCGGGAGAATTGGGGGTTGTAGAATAACAGGGTAAACAGGGATGGGAATGATGTTGTACCATACAAATTGTGCGGCTTTATACCATGTGTCCCCTAGTAATGCTGTGATGGTGCTTTTGTGCATATTTTGTGGTCTGTCCCCTTTGGCTGACCACAGCGCTTCTCTTAGAGAACTGCCTGTTACCACTCAGGCCAATGCACATCCATATTTTATCAGGGTTCCCTACAAACCAATCTTTAATTACCCTTAACTGAGCTGCTGTTTAGTAGATGTGGAAATTTAGCAGTCCCAGTCCCCGTTTGTGAATAGGCGCCATGGGCGTCTTCAGTGTGATCCGCTGGGTCTTATGATTCCACACAAAATCGGTGAATATCTGGTTCAGGGATCGGAAAAACTGTGGAGGGATAGGGATCAGGAGTGTTTGGAAGTAGTACAAGATCTTAGACTGGATCACCATTTTTATGGTGTTGATTCTCCCGAGCCATGAGACTGATAGGGCGCCCCAGTTGCGCAGTTGCGCTTGCATGGATTCTAAAAGAGGGTGATAGTTTGCCTCATACAGCCCCGCTGGGCTCTAGGTAAGCATCACTCCTAATAGTTTAATGCCCTGTGGTGCCCATCGGAAACAACATACTGTGTTGCGCCCTTGTCAGGAGTCTCCAGTAAGTGAGAGGTACAGATTTTGTGATGTTAACCTTCAGTCCCGCCACCTTCCTGAACTCCTCTAGTCTCCCATATTGTTGCTGGTAGGAGATTTTACGGGCCGTTGAGGATGAGGAGCAAGTCGTCCTTAAAGGCCATTACCTTATGGTCCTCCCCCAAATGGGATCCCCGGATTGCCCCCTGTGACCTTATCCTGGTAAGAAAAGGTTCTAAGTGAATTGCATAAAGAAGTGGGGACAAGGGGCAGCCATGCTTGTTTCCTCGTCCGAGCCTAATGGGGGCCTGTTAGTTTGAACCCGCATAGTTAGTCTTTTGTAGGATTGATGTCCCAAATCCCAACATCTCCATTGAGCAAAATAGGAAGGACCACTTGACGCGGTCAAACCCTTTTTCAACGTCGAGTGAGATGAGGATTACTGGTGTGCCCTTCATCCCGATATTCTCAATTATGTGGTCCACCCTCCATATGTTATCAAACGTTTGCTGCCGTTTGATAAACCCTGATTGGTCTGGGTGTATTATTTTCGGGAGGACTTCTACCAACCTGTTTGCCAGGACTTTTGTGTAAAGCTTAGTGTCTATGTTAATTAGAGCTGTGGTCCTGAAAGACCATAGTAATAGGTCGTTGAACGGTTTTGGGAAGACAATCAGTTTTGCCTCTTCCATTGTAGGAGTTATGAGGCCCGGGATGCCTAAAGTATTAAAGAGTTTAGTTAATCTGGGGGCCAGTTGTTTCTGGATCGTTTTATAAAACGCCTCTGGATATCCGTCAGGGCTGGGGGACTTATTGAGCAGAAGTTCCCTAATTGCTCTAATAACCTCCTCTGTGGTAATATCTGCCTCAAGTTGCTCTCGCTCACTGAGGGAGATTTTCTGTAGCAATACCGCCCGCAGATAGGCTGCTGGTCTTGGTCAGGGTCTTACAAGAAGTACAGGGAGGAATAAAACAAGACAAACAGATTAATGATGTCCCAGGTCGTGGCCAGCCTAGTACCCTGCAGGGTTACTATTTCCTGAATAACACGCAATGCTGCTTTCTGTTTCATCTGTTGTGCCAGCAATCTGTCGGCTTTATTCGCTCAGCCCTTTCTCTGCTTTCCTGGTGTGCAGCAGGTCGAGGTTACCCTTCAGCTGTCTATATATCCTACGGGTTTTCGTGCCTTTATCAGTTTCCATCTAGCGCATTACATTTTGAAGCTCCTGCCCAAGGTCAGTTTCTAGCTCCCTGAGTTGTTTCGATCTTGCTGCCTGCATTGAGATAAGGTCACCTCTGAGAGTCGCCGTGAAGGCGTCCCATAGGGAGCGTTCCGCCACCTCTGAGGAGGCATTCAATGTGAATAAATCACTGATTTTGGATTCCATCTCCTCCCTCAATACCTGATCGGCCAAGAGCCCCTGATGGAATGACCACTTCCACAGCCCCTGCTTCTCCATTGGCAGGTTGAGCATGATCGATAATGGTGCATGGTTGGATAATTGGATGGCCCCAAATACCACCTCTCTAGACCTACCAGCAGAGATACTGAAGCCCAGGCGTAATCTATGCAGGAAAAGGATGTGTGCACATGTGAATAAAAGGTATAGCCCTTCTCTGGTGTCCTCCAGAGCTAAATTGCCCATTGTCACACAAAGATCCATGGTGGGAGGGGGCTGCCCATGACAGTTGCCTGTGATTCTATCTCTCCCCGTAGATCCCATGCCAGGTGGAAGTAAACCATTAGCATAGTTTCCCCTTTCACGAAGTCCTCCAATTTTGCTAGTGTTGCTCTGATGAAGCCATCTTTCCCCAAGTTGTGGGCATATAAAGTTGCGATCGTAACTAATGTTGGCCCCCTCTTGCAAGATAAGAAATAGGTACCTCCCTTGGGTATCCGCCTTCGAGTCCAGGACCCGAATGGTTGGATCCGAGAGAATAGTTATGAGTACCCCTGCCAACTTTCCTTCGGCATTAGAGTGATATAGGTGTGGGTATTGTGTCGATTTAAATCTGTGTCGGTCTAGCTTCCTGATATGAATCTCTTGGAAGGCACAAATGTCAGGCTGTGTTCTCCGAAGGAATCTGTCTACTTTCTGCCATTTAGTGGGTGAATTAAAACTCCTATTGTTTAATGTTAGGTACTTGACAGTGCACACTATGAATTGCTGCCATCAGTGCCTCCGCCCGCCCACCCCATGGCTCCTCTGGCCCTGTCTCCCCTACAACTCCCTCCCCAACGTGCCAAACAGGCATCGTCCCCCCATCTTCCCTGTGACCCCAGCTTTGTCCCCCCAAATCCCCACCCTCACCCACCTCACCTACATCCGCAACTTTAGTGTCCCAACAACCCCGTCCCGTGGTACGAGCCATACTTCCTAGTGAAACCTCAGGCCTAGGACCCTTTGCAATGGCCCGTTGTCAGTTCCAAGGTAGAATAGCAGGGTATCCTAAAACCCCCAGTACATTTCCAAAGGCGTCCGGTGATGCGCTACTCTGACTACAAGTGCCCCTATGTCCCGGCATCTCATGCACGATCGCCCAATGCCCTGTTCCTACTTGTGCAAGGTACTTGTATAGCTGGACGTCCATCCCATTGTATGCTATAGGTTCTGCCCAACGGGCCTCCTGAAGGATTTGTTCCTTTTGGGTGTTTCTCCTCACCACCACCAGTGTGTCTCTAAGGTGTGTGCCCGGTTCCAGTGAATTAGGGCTGGTTCTATCTATGTGCACCTCCTCTGGCTTTCCAACCACAAAGAGGTCTGCAAACATTTTTTTCAAAGTGTCCTTCAGCTCTTTGTCCCCCAACTCTTCTGGTAGATTCCGTATGCGGATGTAGGATGTCCGTGACCTGTTATCTAGATCCTCGCATTGGAGTTCTAGGTTGTGGGAGATCCTAACCAGATCCTCGAGCATCTCCTCTCTTTTCCTGCTATCCTCCACTAGCTCTTGCAGCGCTATCTCAGCAGTGTCAATGCGCTCGCTCAGTGTTGCACCGTCTCTTTTCAGATATTGGATAGCTTGTTTAAGTTCGGACGTGAACGTCACAAATTGCGTCTGGAAGGAGGTGAGCTTATTTTGGTAGTCATCAAAGCAGGCTTCCAAATCTCCTTTGGACACAGCCATGGCGGTCGTATCACTATGCTGGTGAGTGCCTTCCTTTTCCTGCTCATGTATCTTTGGTGGGGTGGCATCTTGGGCTCTCTCCTTAACCCAGCACTGGTGGAGGGTTCTCTCCTTGGGTGTCAGCAGTGGGTGTTTTTTGCAGGATGTGCTCTGACCCTTGCCCTCTAGCATTGGGAGTTGCACCCCTCAGTTCCCTTGATAATTGCTGCTAATGGTCAGCTATGGTGTGTGTCCCAGTGCCCTTGCTTGTTCTGGTGATTTGCAGGGTCGTCCTGTGTTTGGTTGATCACAATATCTGGGGTGCTGTGCAATTTGCATGGACGTGGCTTCAGTGTGGCCTCTCTTTATGGAGGGTTGCCTATATTGGTAGTGAAGCCTCTCAACGCTAGCTTCCTTAGTCCAGGGGGTCTCCCTCTGATCGCCTTGCTCCATGGAGCCCCCAGTCTAGTCCAGCATGAAGCTGTGTCAGTGGTCCTTGCGTTTCCTATTGGGACCATTCGCTTCTTCAGACTCCCGGTGAGGGCCTAGGGGACTCGCCCCGTGTCTAGAACTTTCCTCGCCTGTGGGGGCCGTTTGCCTCTTCAGGCCCCCAGTGAGGGCCGAGGGGACTCTCTTTATGTCTGGAGATATATTAAAAAGTTCCCCCCATGGCATGGTCTCCCCGCACTGTAAGGGCCCCCTTTGCTGTCTTGGGGTGCTCTCCGCTTGGCTCGCTTCCTCCTCACCTATTGCTTATGGAGTCCCCTTTTTCTTTTATTTATCTCCGCCGCCCTGCGGGTCTCCTTTTGAGGGTTGGGATGCTCTACTATGTGGCGTCGGGCTCCCGCTCTGCCTGCACAGTGATTATGTTATCCTGGATTCTTCTTAATGTCTGCCTCCTTCGGGTGCTCCCCTCCTGGGAGGCCCTCACCCGGTGTTCCGTGCATGCATGATACAAGTCCGCCTTGCCATATGCTGAGCCCCCAGTCCTCCCCTGGAGGCCCAGGTGTGCGCCGATGGTGTTCCCACTGCTGTGGGCACAGTGTGGGTGCCTCTTAGTTCACCGAGCCCCCAGTCCTCTCCTGGATGCCTGGGTGTGCGCTGCTGGTAATCCTGCTGTGCTCCCTCCGGGGCTGTCCGGCCCCCTGCTTGAGTTGCCGCCTAGAGCGGCGGTCTCACAGCCATCGGCTCCCCACTCTGGGATCTGGTGAGTGTGCTTCTGCTTATTGCGGCCGCCGCCTGTTTGGTTATTCTCCCTGTTATTCGGCAGGAGCTTCCGAACCCTTTAGTGGGTAGCCTGCTCCGCCCCCAGTCATGATCAGGATGTATGGTCAGTAAAGGCTGCCTCGACCCCCAGGTTTGCAGCTCGTGATAGCGGGGCACCTCTGCTTTCGGTGAGGCAGGAGCCACAGGGATAGTGAGCCTGAGCATCTAGCAGCCCGCATTAGAGTCCACTTTTGCTGCAAATATAAACCCAGCTCATTTATTTTGCGTTGTGGGGGCTACAATCACTCATGTGCAATGTTGCCTGGGCCTATCGGAGACGGAGCTCACACGCGCACATCGCGTCACCACCGGTCGCCATCTTGGCATCCATAAAGGAATCTTTTAAAGGAGAATGAAAATATGGCATAGTTAAAAGTGAGATAAGGACTGAAGAGGCACAAATCCAAAAACCTACCCCCTTGGTGTGTTACTCATGTGGGCAATCTGGACATCTGTCCCGACATTGCCCCTTTAATAAAAAGGAAGAACCAATGGAAATTGGATATATGATGGGGCAAAATTGGGTGGAAGATTAATTAGATGAGGAGGAAGTAGAAGTTACTAATAATGTATTCCTTGCTACACCATAGTTAATGGAATCCCAGTTAGAGCCTTAATTGATTCGGGAAGTAAACAAACAGCTATACAATATGAATGAGAATCAAATAGAAATCACAGAAAAGGTACCCCAATTAAAGTTACATCTGTACATGGGTATGAAGAGGTTTACCATAGAACCCCTGTTACTAATATGTTTCAACTAAGGCCACTAAAATCAATGCAGCCCTCTTTCAAATTTACCAGAAGAGACCATTATTGGTACAGATTTCCCAAATTTTGAAAGACTTCAAAGCAATGTTAGTAAAACATCTATTCCCTAAAGGAAGGAATTTTCATGGACAAGCCTTGTTTGGGATTAGGAAAATCAAACCCAGAAACATTTTCCCTTTAAGGGGGAGGCTATTGGTGCTCATCAAAACAATAACCCAAGATCAAAAGGCTGGGTCGTTAGGGGAAGTGTATGCGATGAATCCTTTGGAGCAATCACTGACCCCCAGCTTAAAGTTTCCTCCCATGTGGCCAGGGAAAGGATACCTGATCCTGAGCCTCGGGTGGTGTCCTGGGGGTGGATCACATAGGGGATTATGGCTTTTGGAGAAAAGTGGTGACTCCAACAGAGAGACGCAGTATTCTTCTTTATCTGGTGAAGGAGACTCTTTAATTCCAGAGTTTCTAACAGCATGTTAGCATTATTCAGAACTCATTAATTGTCAAACCCTGAAACCTTCTTTTTCCAAACATTCCAAACAGAACTCTATTCACTCTTCATATGTACATAACACATCAAAACATATTTAACATCTAATGTTTATGATGGTTGTAATTTGAACAAAAGTGTCCAACAATGTAACAGTCTAAACTTCCTATGGACGCCATGTCCCAGAAAGCCTCAAGTACAGAGACAAAGAAGAGGAGCAAGGAGTCAATATGGAATAAATGTACTACCAAGTACAACGTGTGGTCTAGTTGTAAGTTTGACAATCAGCTGCATGGGATATTTAAACTTGAATATCACCTGCAAGCAGGCAGGAGAGAAGAGCAGCAGAGGGCACAGAGCGAGAACCGAACCCAGAGGCTGAGGCAGCTTCACAGAGACGAGCCGTGAAGGAAGAAGGAAACGCTTACAGGCAGCCACATGGACGCCTATCATACCGGAGGACAGGAACTCTGGTAAAGTTATAGCGGGTGCCCTGGAGGAACCGCAAGAAGTGAGACATTTGCAGCGAGATCAGAGGAGACGCAGTCTTGTTGAGTGGCAATGGTTCCATTTGCGAAAGGGTGAAAAGCCAACGCGGGAACCAAAAGAGACTGTGACTGGCAGGGGAAGCCTGCCCAACAGGGGAAGCCAGCCCACTGTAGCCCCACGTTACACCGGTGAGTCTCCCAAGAGGAGTTGGGGGCCCTGGGACATGCCAAAAGGTTAATGAATAATGAACAATTGGGGGATTATTTTTTACCAATCAAGTAGAATTGAAGGACAAAGGTAAAAGTGGTGCAAATCTCCTTATATGAGATGTCAATTTGGGGAAACTTGGAACCCACATGGCCATGGGCCAAAAGACATTAAGAAAGAAGTTGACAGACAGATCTTGAGAAAACCCCCATATGTGGGATATCTATAAGAGGGAAGTTGGAGAAAGTGATACATGAAGTCAACAATGTATGAACAGAGAAGAAGTACATCTGCGTTATACTTTAAAGGAAAGAACATTGTAGAAAAGACCTGGTGAAAGATATGCATCAGGCAGTGAGCCCTTTTTGGAAATAGATACCTGGCTGGAGAGTACACCAGGTGTTTTGTGAGAACCAAAAGGGGGCGATTCCTACTAGGGGAATACACCAGGAATCACTACGTTAAAGGAAAGGAAAAGATACATTGAAAGATGCCTGACAGGAGAGTACACCAGGATATCTAGAAATTCAGTGGAGAAATTCCTGGCAGGAGAGTATACCACAAAATCATATTTTTGAACTGTTGTGTTGAAGAGATGCTTTATCATTTGAAGCAATTGTTGAAGTTAAAAAGATTTGCATTCCTGAGAAAAGTGTTCTATAGAAAAAACATTTGTGTTGCCATCTTGAGAAATGTGTTCTATGGAAAAGAGATTTGCTTTGACAACCTCAGAAGAGTCATTATTGAAAGACACATTAGGCCTCATTACGAGCATGCCGGTACGGTAACAACGGTGCCGGTAAGCGTACCAGCACCATTGTTACTGGACCAGCACACTCCGAGTTTGCGAGCTGCTTGCCATCCCGCCTGCCAGGTCAGAACTGGCGGGCGGGACGGCAGCCACAAGCAGACATTCACGGAGGCACCCGCACCGTTATTTACGGTGCTGATGCCTCCGTGTTCCACATTCCCATTGAGTCCTATTGGACTCAATGGGAATGGGGAATACCATTTTTCCGGAGCCTGACTTAGAATCCCCCACTATTAACGGCAAGCCAGGCGCCAGAAAAAATCACAATTCCGGCAGCAGCCTTCCCATTTTTAACGGCATGGCTACCGTCGGAGTTGTAATGAGGCCCATTTTCACTGACTTTAACAGAATATTTCTGAAACAGAACACTTTCAACAGTTTTCCTGAAATATTTTAGGGGAAGGGAACCAACCCCTGGACCCAAGGTTAGCTTTGTTGGAATAACACATTTGGATTTGTGCACATTTTTGGAAACAGAGACATTTGCTATGCACCTTTTTATTGTGTATGTTAGTGTGAGGTTCAGGTATATTTTGGACACAAGATCAACTTGCTTTTGTTTTAGTTTCATAGGCAGGAACACTCATTAAAAGAGGGACAGATAGCCCTTTATCCAAACCCCTTTTTATTTTAATAAAAATGGCTAATGTCGAGAACATTACAACTTTGTGTCCGCCTCTCATTTCTGACCTCTCACAAATTGTATCAGTAACCTGGGTGTTAGTATGGCGTTACAGAATAAGAAATAGTATAATGAATGTAAAGATGCTGCCATTCATCTATGTAGTGTGTCTCGCTTAGGCTCCTTAGAATATTCTCCTGATTAAAAGGTATTAGGTAGATGCACAACACAAGCTCTGTGCTGTCTTTAGGATGCCGCTTGGAATCCCTTAGACAGTACCACAAATGTAGTAGGAGCGCAAGAGGTATGTGGTTATGTCACCTACGTGCTATAATTATGGGTCTGTACTAGCACACAGAATAATTCTGCCCAAATTCAACTGTATTTAAGGTTTTCCTCTAGCGGTATCAAGAAACTTTCAGGGCTAAAAAGGGATGCTAGCAGTAACATGGGGCATGCAGATATCATGGATGGCAGGTATCTTTCTCCTTTCAAGAAGGCGTGCACGAGGCTACGTGTCATGTGCGACGCCGGTACTGCATCGCGGCCGCCGATATAGATACAGGGCCGCAATACTTTCTCGGAAACCAGGTGCCGGGTACCATGATGCTCTGACATGGGTAAGGGGATTTGGATTCCCTTTGGACACATGTG
Source organism: Ambystoma mexicanum (assembly GCF_040938575.1). Lineage (NCBI taxonomy): Eukaryota > Metazoa > Chordata > Amphibia > Caudata > Ambystomatidae > Ambystoma > Ambystoma mexicanum. The sequence continues at coordinate 468,101,761 of NC_090921.1, forward strand.
CTATGGGAGTTGCATTTAGTGTTTAACCTGTTTCCATGCTTTTAGGTGGGAAAAGGTATTGAATCCCCTGTGAGAGTCGCCAGATATGCAGCATCCAATTCTTCTGGAAGTAATAAGTTAAAAAATAAGTTCCCGTTCCCCACTTCAACAATTGGAGTCGAGACACACGACTGTTCGAGTCTTATAGTCCAATGGTAACATTATTAGAGAAAAACAAAGTATGCATGTGATAGAGAAACTGACACTCCACGTAAGCATTGAGAAGCTCCCTACACCTGTGGGCCTCACATCCTCAAGTGAGAAAGAATAACCTGCGCTTGATGGAGCTGCTGCCGGAATTGACTAACATTAAGGGAAAAATGGAAGTGTTCATGGAACTAAATATACAGAACAAAGGGGTCTAATGGGTACCTGATTCATTCAAACACCCATACTGATCCACAACACATACAAGACAGAATCTGTTGAATTCTCAAAGTGCTCTACAAGTCACTGTCTTACCCTGTATGAAAGACTCTACTGCCCCTCGTAAGGGCCTCCTTTCGCTGGGAGACAGTGATGGGACATCTATCTTAGAAAAGGGGATAGCCAGAGAAACTAACGCTGTTTACTTCGGCACTCTGTTTTGAGAAAAAGACACCTGGATGGTTAAGCTAATCATGTCTTTAAAAGCAGTATCTAGATGAGTCCTATACCTTTATTCTTGACTCATCCATGTAGTTTAGGTAAAATATGACCAGCTGAGTCCTAGAACTCAAGGTGGGGATACTCGGCACCTTCTAGGTGTTTCTCTCTTAAGAATGCAGTCTCTGGCAGCCAAAAATATTTTGTCGAAGCAGGACAGAAGCAGTCGGAGCCGCTGTGTCCTGCCGGAGCTTGCCCACTAACCTAAGAAGCAGGACAGAAGCAGCCGGAGACGCAGAGAAACAACACAGAGGACCAGTGAATATTAGGGAGAGGCACTCGACAGCCGGGACGTTCTGACCAGTCTGCAAATAGGTAATGAATTACCAACCTGAAGAGAAACTTAAAATTAAGTATATTAGATGTATATTGAATACTGAACTGAAAGGAAGCTTGAAATTAAGCACATTGAATACAGAACTGAATGGAAACGTGAAATTAAGTATATTGAATATCTGTTGAATACTTACTTGAAAGGAGGCTTGAAATTAAGCATATTGAATGCATATTGAATACCGAACTGAATTAAACCTTGCAATTAAGCTTATTGAATATTGAATTGAGTACAACTTTATGGGCAATTTGTAACAGAAGACAGCCAAAGACAAAGTGCCCTTATGAAAACAACATTGTGGAACAAGAGTGCAAGTGTGAAAGAGTGCCACAAAAGGTGGGACTTAGCAAGACCACCACAAAGTGAACTTTATGAGTATATGTAGTGCGGCAAAGCCATTCTGGCAAGAGGTGTGTGACATGCTGTTAGGCAAAAACCTGTGCAGTTCCCTCTGGGACCACTGCAAAATATTTAAGACTACAGGTGTTTGGCAGTAAGCCCACTTGGTAGCAGTCTGTACCACACAGATTCACTTGGTAGCTGTGGCTGAGCAGTCAGACTTCCCTCAAGAAGAGTTAGGCAGTATACAGAGTATTCACAATAGGTCAAGAGCACACAATAGAACAAGTAAACACTGACCAGAGCTTGGTGTAAAAGAGATATAATTATTTATTTAAAACCACACCTAGAAAAACACACAGGCACGAATAGTAAGCAATTCAAAAACACAGTCACTAAAAGATATACACTCCCTTAAAAGAATATCAGACAAGTCTTAAGTAAAGCTCCACTTATTTTCAGACAGCGGTGAGCGCTCAACGTAGATGGCACTCTAATAGTTCGTTTTAAAAAGGGAGAGAAAAGAAGAGAAACAGATCCCAACACTTTTACAAGAACATAACAAGAGAGGAAGGCAAAGGAAAACCGGGAATTCAGAGTCAGTAGGCCGGATCCACTTTAAGAGGATCGAAACGAAATGTGTCCAAGGTCACACGGTTGCAGTGCACAAAAGTCTTGTAATGATTCAAAAAAGGAGTTGGACCAAAGAAAGGGACCAGTTGGAGGGTCAAGGAGACCGGCCCAGTCCAGAAGGTTAAGGAGTTATTATTACCTTGTTGCAATCTTTAGAAAGGGAGGCCTGGCGGACACGGTACCTTAAAGTGGTGAGAACGCTCCAGTGGGGGCAGTTGTTCCTGGCAGCGGATGCAAGTCGATGCTTCGTCCGGGGGAAGAGAGGATCTCGTCGTGGAGGAAGACAGGGATCCGTTGCACTGCCAGGGAAGAAACCAGCCGCGGAGTTTCTCAGGTACAAGGAGCGGTCCGGTGATTTGCGGTTCAGTGGTGAGTGGCTATCCGGCTGCCGGGGTGCTTGGCACGGGCAGTTCGACCACAAACCGGGCTGGGGTGCGAAGAAAGAAAGGTAAACTGGTTGTGCCCACCAGTCAGGGGAAGAAGCCTCTCCAGCTGGGAGATCTTCTCTGTCGTCGGGAAGTAGTGAGTCGGTTCTGCAGGGTTCCACCGGTGGTGTCGTCGTGGTAGGTCAGCTCAGCTCTCCCTCGTCGGATTCTCAGGTCCTTTGGCAACTTCTGAAGTTCCGGTCCCCAAAGCCCTGCTTTTATGCAGAAAACCCTCATTCACTCAGCCTAGCTGTCACTCAAACATGCTAAGTGGTGAGCCGGCCGGCTCACCACTTGGGCCAATCACACAAGAGTGCGACTTGAGTTACCAAGGTAACTCAGTCCAGGGTGTCTAAACCCCCTCCCACACCCTCTGTGGTACCCAGACAGAGTGGCATCACTTTTGGAGGCTTTGTGGAGAAGCCCGCCAAAAAGTGGAACAAAGGGCTCGACTTGGGTTGGAGTCACAGAAGAGAACACAAACGCCATTTTAGAATCGAGTCTTGGCAAAAAATACCAACCAGAGAATTAATATTAATTAAATAAACCGGCGGTATGTTCGAGGCTATAAGAATTAAATAATTAAAGTTGGTAGCCTCGAACAATGGGAAAATCCCATAGGGAAATATTTGCGGTCGAATATAAAAAGTAGTTTCCACTGCCACCAGCCAAAACTCGATCAGTGGGGATGGAGACGTGCCCCCTCGACTAACAGACCCCGGGGCAATCGAATTGACCCGACCAGTACGTCCACAATACGATGGTTTGTACTGGTTTCTGTTAATAATTTGGGACTAGTAAAGCCAATGGTGACTTTACATGCCCTGGGAGACAGTAGTCAGTCCCAGGGTATGCAGTCTATGGTGGGGTGTCACTATGACACCCCTTTGTTACTGCACGGAGGGTGCTATGTAACACACATAGGAAAAACACATGAGACCCTATGGAGTAAAGGACCCCATAGCCCATAAAACACATTACCAATCAAAGGAATACCATTAATCATGTCCAAGAGTGGGAGAAAAAGAGTCTCATTCTTGGCAGGAGGAAAAAACAAACTCCAGAAATCCAGCAAACCTGCTGGGGGACTCACTAGGTTAGGAAATTCAGCCTAAAGAGAGTATTCTCCCTAACACATGCTATGGCAGAGCCACAAGGTTAAGCATGAGAAGCCAGAGGAATACAAATATTGCACATAAAGCCAAGAGGTCATTAAAGAAAAACCAAGGAATGTGACTCTATACACAGAGGCAACTCTAGAAGAACCTGTGTAGTCTGAGGAGTCTAGGGATCCTGGTTTTGTGACCTGTGATGGATGGACCATTTGGTCTGACAACGGAGCCTAGACCAGTGAGCCCTGAACTGTAAGAAACAAAGACATTGGGGGTCATTACGTCCCGGGAGGCTGCGTAATGAACGGTGCCGGTAAGGGACCGGCACCGTTCATTACGGGCCGCAACATTACGGGTCTGCTCGCGGGTGGAGGTAAAGATGCCTGGTCCAGACCAGACGTGCTTACCACCACCCGCGAGCAGACCAGGATAGTAACAACCGGGCCGTCATTAGTATCCTACCCATTCCCATTGAGCCCTGTGGGGGCTCAATGGGAATGGGGATGTACCGGGTCCCGGTCCCGAGAATGGGAATTAACGGGCCCGCCAAAGTCAGCATGGCCCAGTAATTCCCTCTTTTTGGGACCCAGTACCCAGTTTGGAGGTAGCCATGCCACTAAAAGCGGCATGGCTACCTCCAAACTCATGATGAGGCCCATTGTGAAATAAAACGAGAAGAAGCATTGCAAGTGAGTTGGTGAAGCAATCCAGAAAGAGGGTCAGGCTGACCTTGGGTTGTTTTAAACTTATTGAAAGACTGAAACAAGTGTAAGTGGCTGAGCTGAAGTCTTGGGCAAGGGAAGCCTGAGACTTCAAGAACTGCAAGTATTGTCTTGAGGACAGTGCCTCAAGACCCTTTCCTTTTGAACTGAGGTGCTTTAACCTTGGGGAAGGGAGTCCAGAGGATTGTGTGAAACTGCATTACCTTGAATGTAAGAAAGGTAATTCTGAGACTTTTGTGGAACTTTCATGAACATGGGGAAGGGGAACAGAAAAGGAAGCAAAGAACTGGAAGGAGCTGAGAATTTCGCGTTGATCACCATTTCTTTGATTATTGGCATGTCTAAACACTGTTTAGCTTTGGTTGTGAGGGCAAGCATAGGCTTTGTACACAGACAGGCTTAAGTTGAACTCTTTGACTCAGACTTTCCTTAGTTTCGTTCAGGTAAGGAAATCCCACCTTAGCATAGGGCAAGTTAGCCCTTTTACCATCCTGACATTTAAGTTAATAAATATCTTTTGTTTGAACTTTGTTGTTTATGTCTTGATTCATGATGCCTTCACAGTTGTTGATTTCTTTTTTTTTAAAACGTGTTTTATCATATGCTTACCTTGCTGCCACTTCTCTTGGCAGACTGTTTGGGAGGACCACAACTCCCACAAGTAAAAGTGGTGGTGACTGCTTAGCCGGCGTACACTTGGAACCACCTCTGCCGGAATGAAGCCGGCAAAAGAGCACTGAAGCAGCGGTCTCTTCATCGTACTGCTGACCTTGCTGGCACTTCTCATGGAAGGCTGTTTGGGAGGACCACTACTTCTATAACTAGAAGCAGAGTTGAATGCTGGGCTGGCGTGCCCTTGGAACTACTTCTGCCAGAATAAAGACAGCACCAGAGTACTCAAGCAGTGCTCACTCGGTATGTCGGTGACAAGTTCACTAAGCACAAAACGTGTCGCTGTCTGATGACGTGACAACTGCTGGCATGGTGATGGAGGAAGCAAGTTGCTGCAATTCACATCAGCCTGACAACACCAATAACATCACTTCTCCTCTGGCGACTAACTCCGCATATACTGGTAAGTACAAGCTATCCTTAACTTCTGATAGACAACTAAGGTCCGCCAAGAGCATTAATAATGTTAAACGCGCCGCTTTGATGGATAGTAAGACTGCATTTTTAGCAAAATGACTAGCACCATCACAGCCACTTAGGCTACTAACTCAAATTCCAAAACGCCTAACGTTGGCTGTCATGTGGCTGATTCTAAGTTGAGTAACTCGCCAGACCTTGGCCATCAGCAAAACACTGACATTGGTTCCCCCCCTTGGTGTTCTATCAAACAATCTGATATGTCTATTAACAGACCAAGCACAGGTGAAGACATTACTGTATTTCAGCTCTCGCGCTAGCGCTGCACACTGAGAAGCGACCTCCTGAAACAACCAAAGAGGTGCTCAACAAGGAGGGAAACAATGCAAATTCAACAGAAACAGTTGACAAGAAAACCACATCACAACAACGACCAGTACTAGTGAAGGAGTTTGACTTGCATCAGACTGAGCAGAGTCTTTTAAACAGTAGTCTATTGGCCTCACCTTTGTTACCTTTACACAACTGAGTAGGCTCAAGTGAAGCTGATCAACACAATCCAGAGGATGGGGGCAATTTGGGTAGCGACAACGATCACATTGGTGTCCAGTCAATTGGTCGACAGCAAACTGGTCGACTGCAATTTGGTCGACACCATTTGGTCGAATGCCAAATGGTCGAATTTTTTTTTTTTTTTTATATATATGTGTTTTGTGGGTTTTCGTGTGGGGGAAAAAAAAAAAAAAAAGGGGTTTGGAGGGGGACCCCCCCAAAAAAAACCAAAAAAAGGGGTAAAAAAATATTAAAATTCAACCATTTGGCATTCGACCAAATGGTGTCGACCAGTTGTCCTGTCGACCAAATGTTTTCGACCAATTGACTGGTAACCGATCACATTAGCACTTCTTCCACACAATTGGAGGCATTTGAATATTTGCTAACACCTCTTGTAAAGCTCATCGAGGAATTGCACAAAACTTCTGCTGAATACACTGAGGGCCTTATTACGAGTGTGCCGCTCCGGTAAACAACAGTGCCATTAAGCCTACCGGCACTGTTGTTACCGGACCGGCACACCTATGGCACTCAAATGGGAATGGGGATTAACAATTTTCTGGCACCTGACTTCCAGGAACACTGGGGTCGTAATCCTCTGGCACAGCTACGGCCGGACTCGTAATGAAGCCCATGTTGCTTGATACTATAATCAAGCACTTGACCCCTTCACGTCCTTTGACCAATGTTGCACGCATCATTACTAATTCTCTTATCTTTAAGAATAGTATGCCTTAGAAACCACAAGTACATCACTCATTTGTATAACTAAACAGCAGGGAAAAGTGAATCAAACTATTGCTTGGGAAGCAAACAGACCAAACCTAACCCAGGTAGTAAACCTTGCTATGTTCCTTGCCAACTCGAACACTACAGATATTTTTACTGTGAAAAATAGCAAGGTAGAGTACAATGCGAGGAGTGTTACTGCTCATTCTACCTGTCATCAGGCGGCTAGACACAAGGGTAAAAACAGTCTAGGCTATCAAATAATGTGAAATGCAGGATAAAAAACTAAACACTGCAAAAGCAAAGCAATGGTTTGCTAGTTGAACCCCTGCCAGTCATCCAACTATTCCCCATGTAAAAATATGGAAAGTCTTCAGTTCTTTTACAACGTGAACCACTTTTTTCTGTGGATGATGACCTCCAAGAGAAAATGTCACCACTTCCACATTAGATAATACTCCTTGGGTAAATACACAAGATAAGCTCCGCGAGAGGCCTACTGGATGCAGCTTAACGAGCAGCAACTCTTAGACTATACCCCTGAGTCTGGGACATAATGAGAAACAGAGACCCAATAAAGCCTCGGCTTCCAAATCATACAAGCATGTACCCAGAATCCAAAATGTTATTGATCAAAATGGGGACTACCATCTGAACCGCTCTTCCATCCTACATCTCCTTTACTAAATCTTGCCCCTCCAAACCATCACCACAAGAGATAGCAAGACAGTGGAGCTGCTTGAAGAAACTGACCACGTTACTTCAAGAATACATTTCTACACTGGACTTTGTTCACAGCCACGAAGCTGAATTTGTTAGGTATGGTTATGTCTGCTCCTTGGAACAAGTCAAGTTGCATTTTCATACCACTTACACCAAAATACTCATTCACCCTCCTTATCATGATCAATAATGTATAACGGAAACACTGAGAGAACGACAAGGGCTAATAAGGCTAGTAAAACCTTCTTCACACAATATGACACCTATCAAGATTGCTACCAATAGAACAGGCACTAGAAATGCCCAGTTTGATAAAGTGTTTGACAGTACCAACACCAACGATGAAGACAGTTGGTCTTAGCTGCCATCTTTTCTGCCTGCGGATCATCGGCTCCTTCCATTAGCAATTTGGTGAAGGTAGTTTCTTGGAATTCTCAGGGTCACTCTAATCTCTTTGGCGACTAAGGACTTTTTACTGGCCAACAAAACGTATGTATTGTGGCCCGGCCAGGAACATGGCTTATTGATAATTTAGAACTGGATGGAAGGTGTAGTATAAAATGGCCTGCAAAAAATAAAAGGTTGAAAGCGACGACCTATGGGAGGCTTCTTGATCAGTGTCAAGAATTGTTTACATTTGGTTGATCTTAAAGTACCTGGAGAACAGTTATTGGCAGCTATTTTAACATGGTTTTCTACTGATGGCCTCCAGCATGCCCTGCTCATCATTAACATCTATGATCACCCTAGTCACAACCCTTGCTCATGAATAAGGTCAAGTTACTATTGGAGCAGCATACAGTCTGAGATGAATGTGTCCATCTGGTGGACTTGAATTCAAAGATCTCTTCAGTCTTAGACTCACCTGAGGGCCTGCCAGTTTCTAAATCTCAAGCAAGCCAGCTACAATAAAAGAGACTTGGAGTGGGAAAAACACATGGGCATATATGGGTTATGTATGATGAATAGGTGTTGTCAGGGAGATAATCATGGACCTTTTAATAGAGTCTCACATAACAGCGAAAGCACCCTAGATTATATATTTCCTTATTCACGACTCATACTGATTTGCGCGTTATCCCCAGTGGAAAAAAAAGACATTATCCCCAGTGCTCATTTTCCACTGCACGCCCTGATTGGAGTGACTGAGCCTAATCAAATCCATGATGCTATAGGCATGGTTGTGGGACTCAACAGCAGCCAGAATAAAATCAAATGGAATTCAAATAACATGGCCAGCATCAACAATGCCTTATCTTATCTAGTGCCTAAATCTTTCAGAAATAGTCTGGGGAGATATTTTTGTATGTGTATAGGCACTGCCCAGGTGAGAACCTCTAACAATATAGAACTTGTCTTCTGTTCTGAATATAGCAATGATAGCTGCCGGTGATTGGTTAACACTCATGAGTCATTTCTAGTTGGTTTACTCGTTTCAAGGCTGTTAGGATATCGGTAAACACTCCAACTAGACATAGGCATACATACGGTAAAGACATACATGACGCTAAAAGTAATCTTAGGAGTGACCTTTGCTGGATATGCCGTAACATCTCTGACAGCATTGACTGCTGTATGGCTATTAGGCAGATGAAAACCCGCTATCGCCAATGGTTAAGATAGCAGCGTAGAACTAGAATAAGCAATTAGTGGAAATCCCTAATATTAGTGGCTAGGCAAAATGATAGTGAAAGGTTTTGGAAAATAGCAAATTCCGACCTCCTTGGAACAGTCTTTTGGGAGGAGCCTCTAAATCTGATTGGGTCTCCCATATTAGGGATACTACTGGGCAGTCTAACAATCCATCGGTCAGATTACTTGAAATAACAGATAGATATACAATGGCGATGAATAATTAATAACTAACACTGTAAGTCTCTCAAAAATGTGCTTGCTCCAGTCCCTGATGGCTTGTGCAATGCCCTAATCAAACTAAACCCCAGTTAGTTGAGTAGGCTGCTGCATCTATTATTTTCTACTATAAGACTCAGTAGCAACATACCACTAGCAAATATTCTTATCATTCATGGTACATAAGAAGGGCTCGTGTTCTTCTTAAGGACCTTAAGGATTGGACTAGTAATAACATTATCGCCACAAACCAAAATGTATTTGGTAACGGCTCCGGTATCTTCACAAATGTACTGGTGCTGGTTGCAACTATTGAATGCTCTTGGTGGGATCTGAGACAAACTGTATACATGGCATTTGATGACTTTAGTGCCGCTTTCGACACTGTCCAGCGTGATGTTCTATGCTCAAACAGCACAACTGGGATATAACCCCGGGTTTGTTAAGAATGTTAATGTTAATGTTACTGCAGAGACATACCAAGGTAAAAGTAGCAGCTGGTGAGGTCATAGATTCCATCTCTACATTTGTAGGACTAAAGCAAGGGTCGATTTTTGCCCCTACACTGTTTAATTTATATCTGGCTGACGTTCCCCTCATTTTTAACGATTAAGAAATGTTTCCGCCCAGATTAGGGCTGAATCGGCTACAGTTGCTTGGCTATGCAGACGATTTTGTCCTGCTTGACTACACAGCTAAAGGCTTAACATTCAACTGGATAAACTTGCTGCTTTTGCCAAAAATAATAGGTTGAAATTCAGCAAAAAAAAACAAAATCACGATTTTCAATCCTAATAAACATGGCAATCTGAAGGGCCTAAAATGGCAGCTGGAGGATAACCCACTCGAAATGGTTAATACCTACGAGTACCTTGGTGTCACTATCAATAGCAAACTGATCTGGACATCACAGATCAGACACAATCGAGACAAAAACCCACCAACAAGTAGGTGCCATATTACCTTTTGCCTGCGAACTTAGTGGATATTAGCTTGAGTCTGTTATACAGGTGTATAAGTAAACATTAGCCCAATTATACTTTATTGCTCAGAAATCTGTGGTGCTAGACACTTGGACACATTTTAAAAACTTGAAGGGACGTTCCTCAAAGCCATTATTAAATGTCCTAGCCACACTCTGGTTCAATACCTTCTAAATGAATTTGGCATTTTATTTGTATTTATTTTTTTATGTTTAAAGTGCGGACCTAGCTAGAGAGTAGCCGAGCGCTGTACAGAGTGTGGGTAGCCAGAATTTCGGCTTCCATCTTTTAACAGTAGCGCAGTACTGTGAAGGCTGTGCGTCGATTTGTACGTCCATTGGGATTAGTCCTTCATCAGGTATTGTTGAAAGAGCCATGTTTTGAGAGATTTTGCGAAATTGGAAAATTGTGGGGGCGTTCTGAGCCGACACAAGGATCGAGTTCCAGGGGTGGGTGCATGACAAGAGAAGGATTGCTTGCGGGTCATTTCTTTGCGGACGAGTTGTGATTCAAGCCGGTGAGTCAATTTGCTGCACGAGGAGCTTGTGTGTGCCACCAGATATGTGGAGCTCAGCAGCAAGGTACGCTGGTGTGCTACTCGTGACTGCTTTGTAGATGATACATGCAGTCTTGAATGGTATCCTGGCTTGGAGTGGAAGCCAATGTAGTTTGTGTAGGATGGGGCAATTCAATCAAATTTCCATGCTCCTTTAATAAGACTTGCTGCAGCGTGGTGTACTGCTTTTAGGGGAGCCAAGTGACCAGCTGAGAGCCATGTCAGGAAAGCACTTCCCCATCAACTTATGTACTTGTGGAGCATTCAAACTGCAGAGTGTGTTATTGTACTGTAAACTGATAAACAGTCCTGATAATTCTTGATTGAATATTATTCTTTTAGCGGATGAAAGCTCCACCAGGGGATTGGCTGGCACAGTTTTCTAATTGCATATGGACGAATTCCGCAGGTGGTGCTTACTTCTTGGCTTTGATCCCTTGGCTACTTCATATCGGCAACATTAGAAGTGCTTGCCATTCCCTTGACCTTGCGCAGACAATAGTTGATTTAGGGGCCAATTCACATAGTGGAGAATATCTCCTTCAAAGCCGTAAGTCTGATGTTCTCCATCGCTATCTTCTTGACCACCTCAACAACCAAATTGCACTTGAGTACTTACGGATTAAGTTCAACTTGGTTAACACACTTGAGGAAGTAGGTATCAGGATAGATCTGGATAAAAACCACAGGTGGTGAAGGCTTTGTGGTAACAGGATTATAGAGACAACCAAGCATTTGATGCTCTACTGTGAAAGTTTAACTAACATAAGGAGGATGATGTTTAGGGCCAGTGGGACAGGTAGGCCTGACATTGTAAATACTGTTTATGTATGATAAGTATTTCTCAGGAGTAAACATTTTTTGGTGTTATATCCTATGGTAAAAATGTGGAATGCTATCAAAGATATTTTAGACATTTTAACAGTTTAATACTTATTGCTATGACTATGTTGCATTGTAAGATTAGCAATTAAGTATATGTTCTTACCCATGATGTAACTGTATTAATGTACTTGTGATTACTTTATTATTGTATATAAAGATTTGTTGGCTGTTTTAAAAGAAAGAAGTTGTGTTCTTGGCTTTCAGTGGGATTCTGCCCCTCAAACACGGGGCTCCCTTCTCAGCCGAGGGGAATGAGCATTTCTTCCTAATGACTTCATAAGGGAAAAGCAGGCCTCCCAACTCCCTACCCTGTACTTCTCTGGCTCCCTGGAGTCACACCTCCCTCGCCATGTTTCCTCTCGCTGCCTCACTCTGCAGATTCTTGCCATCTTGGAGTCTCGTTCTCCATTGGCTGGTCATGGGTAATTCTGGCATCTCAGCTGCTCTCCCAACTTGCTCACCTTCTTTCCTGTTACTGCTCTTTATATACTCTCCTGAGACTTTGATAGGTTGCAGGTGGGCATACTTAGGTCCAATTGCCTGACTTTGCCTGAACCTATTAGTGGGACATAACTATTCACTATACTGGTGTGCCTCTTTAGTCATCTTCTTCGTCCTAGTACCAAAGTAGTGAGAGTAAGTGGTGTTCATTACTCTCAGTTTCTTCGTCTCAGTACTGTCAGGTACCCCAAGAGGGGACAAAAAGGGAACAGATTTACAGCTAACTATAAAGGTCGGGGAGGGCTAAACTGGTTGTCACTAGGATAAGATGGATACCATGTCTCGCCTAAACGTACCCCACTCCCAGTCCCCAAGGACCATCCACCCAGGTGATCATCCCTTGCTTGTCCACCCCGAGGGTCAGGATCCAAAAGCAATGACCTTTCCCTGGCCAATTACGTAGAGGAGCCAAGCGGAGTAGGAGGGAGAATACCCTCAAGTTTCTCACAAACCTGAAATGTTACAGGAATGATACACATATCTATCTCACCAACATAGAAACGTAACAGTAATGGGCAGTCATGTTTTTAAAATGAAGCAGCAGCATACATTGAAATTAATGAAAGGCCTCAAGGCTCCATAAACCTCAATCTGCGGAAATCACTGAAATACAGACCCATGCAGGACAATGACAGTAGCTGCACGGACACTGCCAAGGTTACTGAGAAATTAGGGATTGTTTGAACAGCTCAGAAGAGAACACAAGATAAGAATTCCCATGGCACACAACATATTTCTCTAAGATTAATTAAAGAACAACCAGTCTTTGAAAGTCAGGTGCAGAGTATTTATAAGCTAGAACCTTCATAAGGAATTAATCGATTACGTCTCTGGTGGCCAGAAAAGTAATAAAACTCACACTCATATTAGCTAAAATATCGATAAATGCAGGGCAAAATATCCCTGGACATGGTCTTCTCACGCATGACCCATAATTTAAGAACACTGTCTATTCATTAGCCCCAGACACAGATAGGCACCTGCCTCGACTCCTCACATATTCTCAGAAATGGGGCGCTTTGCAAGGTCGACTAACCAGAGGTCGCTCTGGCTCGTGGCCTAGGAATAACGGATAGTATCTTTTTTGATGGAAAGGAAAGCAGTTCCTAGGCCTCTCTCCCCCTTCTCATGATTGGCTCGTGTGTTGATGACCTGTCAGTTGCCCAAGGTTGCACAGTAGATGCCAACCAATGAAAACCCCCAATGCTAGGCTGCCCATTATGTATTATGCCAACCAATACCTTATTGTAGCGCTTACATGTTTTCACAATGATCAACTTAGAGGTTGTCTCGGGTGGAGCCATTAGATAGGTAATATACAATCAGAGGACTAACCCCTATCTAATATATATATATGTATATATATATCTATAGTCGATTCCCTTAACCAAATCCTCCACCACGTAAGATTTTGTTACTGAGATTGTAGTATGATGTCAGTGATGATGAAATCCTGCTTTATAACCCGTTGTTTTGTATGAGCAGCTTTGAGAGTTGCGACTTAATCGCTTGTATGCTATCCCTGCTTTATGTTGGATTGTTAATAAAGCAGGTTTTGCCTTTCACTGTGACTATTTCTGTTATTGAGTGCAGGATTTCCCGGCCTCTCCTTTCGGCTTAAACTGGGCGTTTCCCAGACCTCTTTTACAGTGCCCTTGCGTTACTCTGTGTCAGCTTGCCCTGTCCCCATGCAAGTAGCACAGGGAGCACAGGGAATAGGTGTGTTTGTGTGAGATGCGGCACCACAATGAAAGTGGCAACCCGTGGCTTGTGTGCACTGGAGTGCATCTGTTCCTGAGGAGTCCTTCAAATGCCAAATATGAATCAAGCAAGAAAATCAGCTCAGCAATCTGTATTTTATCTGTTAATGAGGGCAACATTCACCGTTGTCCCAGTATGAGGGTCAGAAGAAATGCGTGAAAGCAGCATACCGTGTAGTGTCATTATGATTTTCATTATGAGTAACGCCCACTGTGAAAGCGACATGCAGTGTAGAGCCATTATGAGGATTTTCATTATGAATGACGCCCACTGTTTGGGGCCATTTATTATATAATATGGTGTGTTGACGAGCCTCATGAGCTGCTGTGGGCAGTAAAATGTGTTTTACAGTTGCAGTGCTAGCCTATCCAGTTGGGACAAGTCACATGTGAAAGATCCAGTGGCAAAGTGGCAACTATCACTAAAGGACAGGAGGACCTATATGGAGGCACTAGAAAAGTACCAGCAACGCTCCAGTTGTTATACAGCTATAGGAGATATTAATTGTATAAAAAGGGAAGTCGAAAACAGACACCAGAGAAATGGTACCAGAAGTAGTAGCAGCAGTAGTGGCAGTGGATCGGAGCGTAATAGTTGCTGGAGCAGTCAAAGAAGTTGTGAAGGCAGGCGGCAGAGAAAACAGGCGGAGAAGAGGACAGAGTGGAGGAGACAGTGGGAATAACAGAGGACAGTGGAAAAGGAGCGAAAAACTCACACTTCTAACAACGGGCAAGTAGTGAAGTGTCCTACTGAATCTCATACACACCAGCCGCTTGATCTTTAAGTGGGCCGGGGCCTGCAGAGGCTGGGCCCCGGCAGGCTCCGAAATTTCGTTTTGAGGCGGGGCCCTGCCGGGGCCCACTAATCTCCCCTGGCAGCCCTGGCCACTACACGAAAAGCCATTTTTTTCTACAGCCTGAAGCTCTCGCTCGTGAGCGAGAGCTTCACGCTTCAGAAAAAAATGGCCTTTTAGCCATAATGGTGGCGCCGCACCTGCGAGGCATTCCTTTAATCAAGTGATGCACGTGGGCCGGCGCCACCATTATGGAGAAAACGTGAGGTCGCTGGAAGCAGAGGCTTTGCTTTCTAAATACTGAAGCTCCCGCGGTTTCTCGGGAGTTTCAGTCTTTAGGAAAAAGGCCTCTGCTTCCAGTGGCCTCACCCTTTCAGCCTTAATGGTGACGCTGCCCCTCCCCAGCTGGGAAGGGCAGCGTCACCATTAAGGCTGAATAGGCGAGGCGCTGTCCACTGCCAGGCAAGCCTATACAAAATAAATGCAGAGATCAGCACCCTCTCCCCCATAGGGGTGCGGGTGCTAATCTCTACAAAAGGCTGCCTGGCAGGGGTGCCAGTAGCCCATTGAGCCGGGGCTCGTCAAGGGGGCGTGGCCTAACGGGCCATGAAGACCCCCGTTGTTAGTCCACGCCCCCTCGATGAGCCCCGGCTCGATTTGTAGTGCCACTTAAGGCACTGCCAGCCGCCTCCCTTGGGTAAGGAACATGGCTATCGTGCAACCGGGGGCAGTCCCAAGCAGCACAGGCAGGGATATCCCTGAAAGCCGGGAGCTTATGCACAGCATGTGGAAGGCACTTGCCATAAGACATTAAGAAAACTGTCTGCAAACGGCAGAGGCGGGCCACCTGGAGGCAGGGCTGAATTCGCTGCAGGACCGGGGAAGAAACCCAGAGGACAATACCTTTGTCTGCTGGTCCCAGCGACATCACTTGAAACAGCAGCGAGCCTGGAGGTCCCTCTGGGACCAGCCGAGGAGCAAGCCGACAACCAGCCAACTCATTGTGGGTCGTTGTGGGTTGGTAAGCGGCACAATGAATACCAAATAAAGAAGGGAGACCCTGATGACCTGCTGCAACCCTAGAGGAAGCTCCAAAAAGATAAGAGTTTATGAGCGCTGGCAGGGAAGGAAGGGGCAAAGTGGGCAACAATAACAAACAGCACTGGGCAGGAGAGTGAACCCAGTTTGTTAGGTGGGCCACAGGCGAGTACACCAAGACTACTGGGATAAGGAGTGAAGCATACAGATCTGGCAATAAAGTAAACCAAGTCCGCCACAGACATTACAACATTTTGAATGTTGCAATTACTCTTTATAATTAGCAAACCTGAGGATAGACCAAGGGATGTGAATTGTCAACCCTGGCATTATCAGATCAACTTGAAGAGAAGAA
Organism: Ambystoma mexicanum; assembly: GCF_040938575.1. Classification (NCBI taxonomy): domain Eukaryota; kingdom Metazoa; phylum Chordata; class Amphibia; order Caudata; family Ambystomatidae; genus Ambystoma; species Ambystoma mexicanum. Next base: position 468,117,829 of record NC_090921.1, read on the forward strand.
GGTCACCTCCAAAATAGGGGCGGACCAGCAAGTAAGAGAGTCTTACTTTTATCTCTGTGGAACTTTGCTTTGGAACACTTTTTGAATGTTTTGAACTTTGTTCAATCAATTTGAGGGAGGCTGCACGGAAGCAGCTGGAAGACATTTTATGTTTCCCTTATAGTAGATTTTGTAGCATTTTGAGCGTGAGAGTCAGAATAGGTTTTGGACACAGGACATTCTGGGCATCCTGACAACGACTGCTTCATTAGTTCGTTTTGTTGAGGCAGGGAAACCACTCATAGAGTTAGGGCTAATGAGGCATTTTTCCAAACCCTTTTATTATTTGAATAAACATAATTGGGCACATTACCAACCTTGTGTCTATCTCATAACTCTGACCCCTCTCAGGGGCTATATATTATATCTACTGAGAAAGGCAAAATGCTGCATTGTTCCATTATGAGGGTTGCCACAAATTCAGGGACGCAGCATACAGATTTGTGTTATTATGAGTGTCACTATTACAAACACTGCTATTGTAAATGCACTAGATGTAGATGCATTTTATTGTAAAATATGATCTGTTGAGGTGCTGTGGGGCTTCATGATCTGCTTTGACCACAATCATTATGAACATGTGTTTCACAGTGGCAACACTGGCATATATTGCTGAGAGAAGACGCATAACTGTCTTTGGTCACAACCTCATGAAAGGAAGGCAGCGCTGGCCAGCTATGTTGCCAGGCCTCATGATTTGCTTTCGGCACAGCCCATCTTGACAGGTAGGCAATGCTGACATATATTGTTGAACAGAACGCATGGGTTTCCATTGGACATAGCCAGCTTGAAAATGAATTGCAAAATGGTACTGCTTATGGACTGGCAGTTATTGGAGTTTTTCATGTGTTCCTTTTTAGAACCAAAAATAAATGATAGCGATTTGTACCTATTTTTTGTTTTTATTTGAGCTTCAAAATGTATGATATCAAACAATTTTTTAATAACGTTTTCATGGGAGGAACCCCAAAAATTCTGCTCAGGGAAAGCATTTATGCCCTGCCACTTTACAACTTCACCAGACTCCACGCCACTCGAATTCTGTGGTGTTCTCCGAGTAAGGCACAGGAACCTAACAAGATGGCTGGTCAAATCTTGCTCCCTTCTTTCACCATTCATTGGAAGAGCCAGATGCCATAGAAAAAGCAGTACTTTTAACATCATTCACCCCACATCCCCATCTCCTGCCATGCTGGATGCTCCATCACGGCATCCCACAAAAGCCCTCTGTAAGCTCTAGAACAACATGCATGGTCAGAGCTGTTGGCTTTCTCAGCACCTGTTTATCTTGCGAGTGAGGTAGTTTCACTGAGGGTTGTTTTACTCTAAATGTCTACAAACCTATGGTTCTCTTCTGAGCATTGCGCGTCAACCATGCATGAGAGGTACGACCAAAGGATTCACTGATGGCACCCCATACAAATAATTACACCAACGCTGCTTGCAATGTAGAGAGCGGAGATCAAAAAAGCATTTCTTTGATAATGCGGCTCAGTAATCTTCATAGAGAATGTGGCTCCTGAGGTACAGGTGCTATGTTGGTTACCCTGCAAATAAAGAAGTACTTCAATGGGCAGGAATGTACTTGAGTTACCTCGATACAGTTGGCGTGAATCTCAGGAAGCACCAGTGTGAGCCACACAATTTACGAATCTCCAACCATACACAATCAACACCATTCTATTGCGGTATTTTTAATTTGATAAGGCAATCTGAGATCTGTTGGGGAGTGATTGGGATATTTCCAGCAAAGTGTTCTTTATGCAAAGCACTTACTCAGTTAACATTGACATAAACCTGGAAAGGATATTCAATTCACAATGAAGTTACTATTAGTAACTAACTTAGTCCTGACTTACCTTTAGTAAGTAATAAATAAATACAAATAATTAAATAAAATAAATAATCCAAGGGCGAGTGAATTCTATTGGACTCCCTTACTCTTGGCTTACTTGCCCACTCAAGATTGAAGCCAAACGTCAGAGTGACTCATAGTGGCTTCTTTATAAATGACCAACACAAGCACTTCATTTTAGGTGGGGGTGACTTGCACCTTGAAATAGACATACATTCCACTTGTAAGATTCACAAAAGGTGAAAATATGCATTATCCGTGCATGAATACATCCCTCATGCATTGGTGCATCAACACAGGTTTTGGATAAGTGAGGGGTTCCGGGGGCACATCATGCATTGTTCAGGGGGAGTGGGATGGTTGATGAAAACCTGTCTTGAATGGGTAGTCACAAACCTTTTTCCATCCACTGCCCACACTTAGCTGAACACACAGGTCGCACCTAGAGCAAGTGCTTCAGTTAAGGCTTAAGCCCATGTTGGACATTTGTAGCCAGGGAGACATAGACCCCACAGATTGCAGGATCTATGTTCGAAGTTCTCTTACAAAAGAGCATTCTTGCGGAAGGCCGCATGGTGAAGGCTGCTCCCTGCATGATCACTCTCTAATCCCGTCTTACCCTTCTCATTCCCGCTGCAGGGCCCCCACACACAACCAAACACGTCCTCCCTCTCCCCCATCACCACCGCCCATCGCCTTAATCGTCCTCCTTCTCCATACTTTTTGTGTCCCCGCTCCCTCTACAAATGCAAACTCCAGCCCTGAGGTATACTGTGCATCGGTCTACTTTTGTGGAGACCATAATTGGATTCATTTATTTTCCTTAAACATCTCCCAGAGTCGCTCTCACTACTCCCTGCGGCAAGATTGTGGGTTTGACTAATCCAATAGTGACGCTGTCTTCCTCTTGGTTCTCAGAAAAACAGAAGGCAGGAGAATTCTACCCATATTCTCACCTAATCTCTGACTTCTTTTTTTGGTCTTTTTATGAATGTAATTTACTCCTAAAATAATATCCATGGATGTATACATTGCCAATCATTTTTAGGCTGAAATGTTATGACTTAATCTCCCAAAAAAGCAACTGAAGCCCTACCTTGCAGGCATAAAGTGGGGGTGCTGCAACAGTTGGAACGTACATAGAGTGGTTTGATTTTTAGGACAGGAAAGTTTTTTTTTTTTTTAATGACGCAAAAAAAGTGCAATCAAAAGTTCCCAAGACCAACAAAACGAATCGAACCCGCCCAAATTGACTAACACGTGGCTCTGCCACCCTCCATCCAGCTCAGTAACGCACACCTAAGCTACTTGCATGTATCTTTTCTTTTGCCCATAACCACTGTAAACACTATAATACCATTGTACCACCTATGTTTGTTACCATGTTGTAACCAAGAGCATCCACTAGCTTTATGTAAACCAGCGCCCAGATGCCCCCGGATTCGGTGCACTTTATAAATGACAAAATAAATAAATAAATAAAATAAATAGTTGCGTATTCCCTTTTTGCATCACCCTATTTATCCACACAGTACTTGTGGATTACATGGCACACACATACAAAGAGATGCATGGTTACACATTGAGACACACGTGCACTAACTTGCTGAAGTCCTACTTATTGCTTGTGTAATTCCGATACATATATTGGGTGGACATAGGCTACCCCTCCCTTTCCCACCTGTAGGTATGTGTAGTGCACCCAATTGCGCAGGTTCAGAGGACGAAGGGCTGGCAGACATTCGATCACACAGCGGGCTGCAAGACAAGAAAAACACACGGAAGACAAAGGACCCCGAAGTTTTTCAAATCATCAGAATACATTCCTGGATTACTACAGGCAGAGAGCAAGCACCTGCAAAGTTGAAACTCAGCGTGGCATTCACGACACACCTCCAAAAGAAAGGAATCCGGCCCAATCCCCCAATAATGATAGGGGAGACCCTGTCATTCTACACCCCCAGTCCCGAGGAAAGCTTGATAATGTCCCATACAAGAACTGTAATTGAGATACAATTGTCTCGAGCTGGAAACACCAATAGTGTCGACTATGAAAGTGTATTGTAATGATAGCAACACACTAAGTCACAAAATACTAACCTCACTATACATTGGAGTATGGGACTAAAACCTATAAGAGCTCCATATGATTGGTAATATAGGCCACATAGGTAAATGGTGATGAACTGTATGTAATTGTGATAATTATCATAACTGTAGCCTGTATAGGCAAAAGGGTTTTAAACTATGTGCAAAGATGAATAAACTGAATATATTTTGTGGTATTAAAAAAGAGTCAATGTACTGCTAGAGAAATACAGACCTACTAACAGATCTGTTTCCAATTGGGTGCACTACACATACCTACAGGTGGAAAAGGGAGGGCTAGCCTATGTCCACCCAATATATGTGTCGTATTCAGTCCCTCACGAGATAGGTCCCCCGAAAACAAAAAAGAGGGAGACTTACCCCACACTTTTTCAAAATGGCGTAATTCCGGACATGTTAAGTTATACAACTCCAGCAGCGGAGGCTTTCAGAACACCACGCGCAGTCACGGTTCTGAGCTCAGTGCAAAAAAGTGCCGTTCCGAGATGGAAATATGCTTTTCTTATGTTCTCCATATCTTCTATCTATATAAATATAGGCACAGAATATGGAGAAAATGAGAAAAGTGCCGTTCCATCATGGAATTACTCCTGTCTGGTTTTACAGGGAGATCAGAATCAGGACCATAGTATAATTTACGTAGTTGACTCATGATATTTGCAAATTTCCCCCTTAGTAATTTTCTGGTGAAGATACGTAGAAGCGGTTCAGTGAACTTCCAGTTGGATAGTAATTCCATGCGATTGGAGAACTCGGACAGTATCTAGGCATGTATGGGAGGGGGTTTCTATAGAGGACACCTTGCTGAGACGCAAAAGAGGTGTGTACAAAAGAGGGGAGCATGAAATAGGTTAGAGTAGGGAAGGGGGTGAGGAAACAGGGCCCCGATAGGTTCCCAGATGGCAAATTGCAGGTGCTCTTTGAAGAGTGGGGGTCATCATTTCCTTCCTAAATTGCACGCGGGAGGGAGCCAGGGAGGCGGGGGGGCACATTTATAGATAACATCTCTCCACTACTCTCACTTTTGTTTCTGGGCACCTCAGCTCCAGCTTATTTAACACCAGGGAGATGATACACACCTCTATAAAAGCTGCACGGAGAGTTAGGAGCCTCCATTGGTGTGCAGCTGACACACCCTAGTCTGATGGCGAGGCTCTGAGGATGCCGTTTTGGTTCAGATTATACAGGGCCAGGCCCCACACTGCATTGCACCCTATCAGAGGCAGGGCTATTCATAGCCTTTGGGCAATGTTGGCATCCACGAGAGATGATTCCAGAAAGCAAGATCTTATATTGCACTACACACCTGTGTGAATTCTTTGGTGGACACCATTTGTTTCCTAATGATATATTGTGTTTGTGTGAGAGAGTGGTCATCTGAGGAGACTGGCATCATGGGAAGGAATATGTGAAGATGTGCAAAATTAGACTTCATGTAGGGAAACAAAAAATCCTGACCATGAGACAAAGGCAACCTGATGCAATGCCAACCTTAATGTAGTTGGCGGTTCACCATTTCAGCAAAACGATGTATTAATCATCCAAACACCTATGAGGCCTCGGATTTGTAGCACCAGCATGCACTCTTCTGGGCATGCTCTGTCTCCAACGTAGACCACTATAAGACCTCCAAAAGCCCAGGGCTCTTAAGTGCCACCTAATGCCTGCAGGGACAGAGACCCTTGAGGGCAACATGTTGGACAGTGCAGCTTTTTACACAAGGGCCAAGTAACTCGGTGACATGTCATACAGAGGAAGCCTATGGAAAGCTTACTGATGGGGAACACTCTGCATGGCACCATGTGCCCAGGCTAACATTGGTCTATAGGCTGCCTGGCTCGAGAAGTAAACTTCACTGGATCACTGCGAGTGCCAGAAGCTTCACACCATTTTAAATAAGACAAGTTACAATTAGTACACTACATTTTTTTAACATGTTTTTATTTGTAAACAAACAAACACATATAAGACACGTTTCACCATGTTGTTACATCGTTGTCAGCGCATGCACATTCTCCCAGGGGTGTCAACATTCCCTATATCACCTCTAGCTTTCAGATGGAGCACTTGTAGAATTGTTAAGAATAAACACGTTTCTCTTTGCAAAATATCTCTTGATTTCATATACTATAAATAGTGCACCATTGTCATGGAAGTCACTGCCCAACATAAACATGGACCTTCAATGAGACTTGTCTGCTTCAGGGGCAAACATTCTCTGCGTCAGAGGGTTCCATGCTGTGATTCCCTCACTCCATTCATGCATTCCCCTCTGTAGTGCTCTGTGCCACTCTGCTGTCTCTGCTAATGACCATCGTCGTAGGTCCGCCCACCAGGCTTGTATTCTAGGGCCATCAGCCTCCACGCCATGGAAATCCTACATTTCGCTAATACACAGACCAGATCCTTCATCTTGGTGAGATGTGTATCCTGCCTGCCACCCCTAGGGAACAAGCCTAGTAAACAGTATTCTGGTGGCCACATCTGCATTTGCATGCCTCCTCGCTTCACCCTTTCTGCTATATCTCCCCAGAATTTCTGGATTACAGGGCACCCCCAGAACATGTGCATCAAGTCCACTCCTTCCCGTGTGTATCTTGGGCAAGTCTGGCCCCCCTGTCCCACCATGACAGACAACCTATGTGGAGCCACGTATCCTCTATGTGTTATGTACAGTTCAGTGAGTTTAAATCTGGCCATCCTTAATACTTTTTTGGTGTAAAGCAGTGCTCTCTCTCCCATTCTGCGTGTGTAAAGGTTCTCCCTATGTCTGCCTCCCATTTGCCACGCACCTTCAGCTCTGTTGTTCCCAGGCTACTCAATAACAGGTCATATATTCTGGAGAACATATGTCCCCCTTCTGCCACATCATACATGGTATCTAATTTCTCATTGGTTCCTACCTCATTCTGTCGACTCAACCATTGTCTCTCACTTTTCTTGATCATGCCTAAATACAATAGAAACTGGTCCTCGTGGATGTTATGTTTGCCGACCAGGGTCTGAAAGGGTACTATTTTGCAAATCCTTTACCAAATCCCCTACCGTGGCTACTCCTTCTTCTTCTCAATGTTATCTATGCTTTCCTAGTGTGACTCGCTGTTCACCGATGATCTCTGCCAAAGGGACATGTATCGAATAGGGATCTGGGCTTCCCAGGAATTTCCAAGTTCTGTGACACGTGTCTTTACACAGTTGCAATAGTTGGGAAGGTCTCTCTAAGGCCAGCTCCTTCACCCACAGTATTTCCTTCATAATATTTTGGCTCAGCAACTGCTGTAGCAACAACGTGTGCTGTGCACCACGTGCTGCAACTGTCCCGCTAGGTAGTAGCCCTCAAAGTGGGGTACTTTTATCCTGCCCGCATCATAGTCTCTTTGCAGAGTGCTCAGGGCTATTCTGTTTCTTCCCCCCTCCCACAGGTATTCCCTTGTCAGCACATCCAGCTGTCGGAAGAAGGCCACCGGTATGCTATATGGAACAATGGCAAAGCAATACAGGGGACGGGGGAGCACTACCATCTTCAGGAGAGCCGCTCTCCACAGCACTTCAAGGGGGGAGCCTATTCCAGAACCTCATAGAGCTTACAACGCCCACCATGGCTTTTTGTGTGTTGTTCCTGTGTGAGGCCTCTGGGACATGCCACATATTAATGCCTGGGTGGCAAAAGGTTTGTGTCTCCCATCGGAGGCCCAATTGGGGCAGGCATTGCCTGTCAAGGTGTCTAAGTCCCGCCAGCGGGAACAGACAGGATTTCTCCCGGTTTACTCTGATCCCTGATAACCTGGAAAACTGGTCTATGAGATCTTATAAGAGTGGCAAGTTGTCGTCTGGCCTGTTTACGTACAACAGCAAGTCATCCACATAGAGGGAGTTCAGGTGTACCACCCCATCTAAGGTTATTCCTGCTTCAGCATACTCCTTCCTGAGGAACACAGCCAGTCGCTCCAATGCTAGGATGTACAGCATCATTGATAATGGACAGCCCTGTTTGGTGCCTTTCCCGACTTACCATGCTTCAGAAATCAGTCTACCCATCTTCACACAAGCCCTGGGTGCCATGTTGATCAATTTCACCCATCGCAGGAAGACTTTGCCGATTCGAAAGTGCGCCAGAGTGGCCATCATCCTGTCCCACAGGACTGACTCAAAGAACTTGACTGCGTCTAGTGAGGCCACAGCACTGTCCTCCGACTGCTGGTCCGTGCTGTCAATGACATGGTGTAGCCTCCGCAGGTTCCATGTGGTATTCCGCTCTGGAACATATCCCATTTGGTCTACGTGTACAAGGTCCCCTGTTACTCTTTTTAGCCTGGATCGCCATCAGGATTTTACAATACTGGTACACCATTGAAAGGGGCCTATATGATCTGCAGTGCTGTGGCTACTTGTCCAGTTTGAGGATTGGTATGATAGTCATCTCCCTCAGGCTGCTGGGTAACACTCCCAGTCCGTATGCCTCTGTGAAGACACCCAGCAATCTGGGTGCCAGTTTGTCTGCATATGCTTTATAGAACTCCCCGGGGAGTCCGTCTGCCACTTGGGTCTGGGTGCTAGCTATGTTTGCTGTGTTGTCTTCCAACTGTTGTTCCGCTGTTCCAAGGCGGGCCGCCAGCGCCCTTACATCCTTTCGGAGTAGGCCCACATCCTATCACTGTGTCGATTTTGTATTCCAGTGCTGTTTTCAACTCTGCTATGGCTGCCAAACTGGGACCTTCTTCTTGTGCAGCCACCTGTTGTACTGCGGGTGTGCCTGCTTGTTCCCGTTGTTGTTTCAGGCTGCCATCCTCTTTCTGTGCATAGGCCTCCATGACGGTTTGTCAACCTTTTCCTTTCCGGCATTTCTCTGCCATTGGAGCGCAATTGTCGTGCCCAACTTGTTGGTTATCATGGGTCTCTCCACTCTGCTCGTAAGGGTCTTGGTTTGCACTCCTCCTCAGGTCAGCGGCCACATGTTGCAGTCCACACTCTAGGGGCAGGCTCTTCAACCTTCTCGTGTCTGCTGACACTTTGTTCCAGTCCTGCAGCTCTTCTCACTGACCGTTACTGTGTGTCGCCCGTGTCAGCACTCTTGCACCTTTGTTGCACTGCTGTGTCTGTGCTGGAGCCCGGTGTAAATGTGCCACTTCCTGCAGTGGCAGTGATGGTGGCTCTTCCATGGGGTCAGCAGCTTGTCTGATGGCCTTCTGGGAATGCGGGTTCAATATAGGTGGTATGCCGCCCTCTCCGGCTTACTTATGCCTAGTTTTGGGCAGGTGTTGGCCCCCAGGTCTTGCCAGGCCACTCTCTGGCATGTCCTGCTGTCTCTTTGGTAAATGCCTGGGGTTTATAGACTGCAGTCTGCCCAGGCTTTAATCAGGCCGCCTCTCCTTGTTCTGTGTCTCTCAATTGTCTCTCGATGGCTCTCGCTCTTCCTCTACTCTGCAGCGACACAGTGAGGAAGACAGAAAGGATCGGTGGGGGGAGGTCTGCTGCGTCTCACCTTCCCAGGCGTCTCTAGTTCGAGTCCCCCGTGCATGTCCACCAGGCGCTGCTCGTGGTCCTCTCTCCTTCTGCTGGCAGTCTCTGCTCTGCGTCAGCTTCACGCTGCTAACAGGGCATGCTCAGTGATGCAGCCGCCATCTTGGGGCATTCTCCTTCAACCTGCAAGGCCGGCATCCGCCGCCAATGCGCTTCCAGGTCTTGCTGTTTCACGCCTCCCCCTCAACTCCCGCTGTGCTCCGATGTCGATGGTTGTATTTTGCTGTGCGGTGCGCTTCCCACAGCGCCAGCCTCGCTGTTTTCTACAGGATCATGCGGCAGCTTCCAAGGAGTGTGACCTCACACCATGGCTCAATTAGTACACTATTTAGTATTCATTATATTGACTCCTTAACGAAGATGGTCAGGGACAGCCCTGCCAGAATGCTAACACATACACAAAAGTTAGTTATACAAACATCTCTTTAGAGCTTCATTTGTATGTGCACTTTAAATCAAGGCATGAAAGCATTTGGGGGGTCATTTTGTTAAAAATGGTGTTAGCATGCAGGGGACCACCAGCACTTAAACGTAGGTGTTGCTTGCCCCTTGCATGCATTTTTCAACACTCAAAGCAGAGTTTAAAAGTAAAAAGTAGACCCAGGCAAAATCCCCTTTACTCTTTAGTTTCACTGTCACTTTGAGAGAAATAAAAAACGACTAAATACCATGTGTAAAAAGCAAGGCATATCCCATTGAAATGTTTAGTTTCATGCCTCTGTGAAACTCTCCTGCAGGTATAAAACCAAAAGCTCTCCTAAAAGGTAGGAGAAAAGCCAAGCAGAGATGCTAGCTCCGCTTTGCTGCCCTCTTACGGCCCAGGACGGCCGTAAAATAAACTGGAGCTTAAAATGAAAGCGTACATTGATTTTACGCGTTCCAGTTGTGTTCCAGTTCATTACAAAACGACCCCCCCCCCTTTATGGGCAGAGTTAAATGCTTTCACTTCGGCCACATACCATTAATATATATGCAAAGTAACCGCTCATTGTGAGAATTTTAAAGGCCATCAAAGCTACTAATGCAGACAAACCACTGCCCGCGTTTCTTACCAAATATCGCTCGTGCTTCTTAAAACTATGAGGAAACAAAGTTCTGAAATCATGTTCAGTAAATCATGCTGTTTTAGTATATACACATTATAAATGTTTGCTACAAGTACCAGAATGCAATACGGTGTGAGCCTAAAAGCCAGGTGGATTCATGCACACCTGACATTGGGCAATGTGATATCCTTGTAAAATGGCCTATGTTCAAGATTTGGACACATGCCAGAAGAGGCTTCGTGATAAAAAAAAAAAAAAGAGACCAGCTTGTAGTCATTGTATAACAAAGGCACACATCTTGTTGTGCATAATTGCAAAACATTTGCATATCTACCAGCCACCATTAGCAGCACTTAACAGGAGCTGAAAACCTTTGGAGAGAATGGCCACCCCTACACTCTTTACTGTGCCTGCTGCAGCCATTAATACAATTGCCGCTCATTAGAGGTCAAATGATAGCACCTTGAGGACCACCTCAATGAATCTAAGAGAAACACTCTGGGACCATTACACCATTTCCACAAGTATATATATATTTTCTTAATTTTTATCATCACACCATGATTATTATTTTTAAAAGCAACATCAAATCACATACACAATGTTTTTCTAAAAAGCATACAACGGAAGTGGTCAAGGAGTTAGCAAAGTGCAATGTGCTAAAGTGCAAGTTCAATTAACACCCTTCCAACAACTATTTCATGTTCCAAAACCTTACTGAACACAAGTATTAACATAAAATCGGCCTGTCTATTCTGAAACAATTCCATTAATCAGCCTGGTGTATATCTTTTAGTGTTGTAATATCACTAGAGATGAAACAGTTGGTGACACTTTTTTAGTTATCTGGTCAACTTTAGACTCAACCCCCAGTATAAGCTCCTAATTACTGGTCTCTTCTAAACATACAAAATCATCGACACTGCATGTTTCGGCCATCTAACAGAGGATACTGTCACCTCTCTATGTACCTCTTTGTTAAAATATCAAGGCCTTCATCAGGAAAAAAAACATTTATGAGACAACAGATGTGCCCCTTATGTACCACATTTCTTGACAAAGACAGATGATCTGTACTTCTCAAATCTTGACTGTTGATATAATTTTCAGTTCACCACCTAAAAACATACAATTGTGAAAAACATTTAAAACACCATCCATCAAATGTCGATAACACATATCTCATGGTCCCACATGCAAATAATCATTCACTCTCCATTACTGTATTCTATATATGATCCTATTCAGGAGTCCTTCAAAGCAAATGGCTATGCGTTATGCTGCCATGTATAATAGAATCCATTGCTCCCTGCTAATATTAAGAGTCAAAGATCACCATTTATTCAGGTGAATTGATATTATTTCTGATGTGCAAATTACTTGAACTGAAACTCATTCCCTCTCCATTACCTTATTTCTTATATGCTCCTGTGCAGGAGTCCTTCAGAACAAATGGCTGTGCTCTCTACTGCTGTGCGTGATAACATTTCATTGCTCCCTGTTTAATTTGAGGGTCAAAGAAATACCATTTACTCAGGTGAATATATGGTGTCTATATTACTTAAACCCAAAACGCTTTGATCTACAAAACATTCTGGCCTGGGACGCTACACTTTATGTTTTGTATTTAATTCGTGGACATTAAATGCACTTCATACCCAACAAGATATACAATACATCCTCATGATTATCAACTCCAACTCACCTAGAATGGAGCTTAATGACGCTGATAGATCGCTTCCTTAAATGCGTGGGATGTTATCCCTTCGAGACCCCACCACCTGAGAAACACCTCTGGATACTTCCTCTCTCGCATCGTTAGTAGACGCTCAGCCATCACCTTACTCATTGACGTCTACACGTCGTGCAGAGAAAGACTGAAACGCTCACTTTGTTTCTGTATTTCCTGCATGTCACCTTTCATTCCACTGGTGCACTCCAATCCATGCACCGCTCAAAGTATATTGCATCCTAGATGCCAGAAATCAAAAATGAAGTGAATTTTCAGCCGCTACTGTGGCCTATACCTGAGCCTTTGTGTATTCTTTGTTATTGAAATTGGCATGGTTCATCAGAAGAAATGTTTCCTTTGTGTCCAAGAACAAATGCTTTCACTTAGTGTGTGCTAAAGTGTCTAATATCTCTCTTACTCCACACAGTCTTGGCTCTTTATAAAAACGTTTCTGTTCTCGACCGAATCCAAGTTGTTAGACACTATTTTTCTGTTTTTACTCTCCTGCCTTTATCTTCCGCTCAGTTTTCAACTAAAAGAATAACGTGTTGCATTCAGTGCAAATATTGAGACCCTTCACAGCTGTATTCACATTCTTAATCCAACGTTATTCCACTTTACGTACAGTTGCATCAACGTTCCCTCATCTTGGGTTTGGAACAACCACTTGTAGCACAAACCAGAAAATGTCTTTCTCTGTGTGATGATTCTGTACAAATGGCTCCACTAGTGGCTTATCATGTACTTTATTTTTTACACATGATCTGTGTTCACAAATTCTTTGCCTCACTTCTCTTTTAGTTTTACCATTGTATAGGAGGCAGCACAGGCATTTAATCCCATAAATGACATTACTCATTCTGCAATTGGTAAATCGTCTAAATTCCCATTCTCTTCCATTCAGATCAATTTTGCTGAAGTTTTTAGTTAATGGGCAAACAGAACACCTCCCACATTTAAAATGTCCTATTACTGGTGGTAAACCTAGAGCTTATACTAGCCTAGGTGAAAGGGGACAATGGGTGGCCCTACTCACCTGAAATTTCTCTCTCTCGCTCTCTCTCTCTCTCTCCCCCCCTCTCTCTCTATATATATATATGTATCTAGAGAGAGAGAAAGCACGAGAGAGGGAGAGAGAGAGAGAGAGAGAGAGAGAGAGAGAGAGAGAGAGAGAGCGAGAGAGAGGGGTTCTAACTAAGGTGTCATCTTGTCTGCTTTGGAGCAACTCTTTTTATATTACCCTTGGATAACACAGTACAAGAAAACTGAACTCTCTCGCTCTCTCATATAAAGTTTAGTTTTCTTGTACTGTGTTATCCAAGGGTAATATAAAAGATGACAGACAAGATGAATGATACCTTAGACAAAGACAATTTCCTGGAGAAAAAGGCTTGCATTGGAGCTAATTTGCATACCCACAATGCCTTGCTGTTGTGGCTCAGAACACGAGGTGAACTTCCTGCGATGGCTACTAGGTGGCGTTGTGAAATGTGTGACTTGGCTCAAATGGACTTTCCTACATGTATAATATTTCTCCAAATACGGCGCTCAGCCAGCAGAAGCGGGTGCTCAAATGGGGTAACATGGGAGAGCTTAATCTTTGAAAACATACACCAAGCAGTCTACCTCAGTAACAACTGCTCTATTCACACAGCGTTCAAAGGTTAGAGCAAAGAAATCCCCAGCGCTTGATCTCACTGTGCAAAAATAGCATTTTATTCAAATATAAGCAATAAAAAAACATGGACTTACCGAGCCAACATTTATTTATGAACCAGGAAATCAACCACGCATTCCCCCCCTTTGTAGGGACTTCTTCGGGTTAGTTACATCATACAGTGTGGGGCTTTCTTTTATTTCTAGGCAAATCACTTGGTTGAAACATCACTTTCTAGTGAGAGAAAGCACATACATATCCAATCTCACTACTGCAGCCATGCTGTAATAGGTTTAATACCATAGAAAACCATTCTAAATCAGCATTATATATGTTTAAATGGATCTAAATACACATCTGTTCACATTATGTATTTTTAAAACAAGATATTTGTTATCACAACTCTTAATTTACATATGATTCCCTTTCAGGCTATCCTGTTTAATTGCATCAAATTTAATTGTTTAAAATATACAACTAATGCTGCTCGTGCCAGCGTTCTAAAACCACAGAGGTTGCCATTTCAGAAGCTTCACTACATCAAGTGCCAACAAGTAATGTTCTCTTCACCTAAATACAAACAATGTGAGCCCAACTGGCTGACATACATATTACTCCAATACATTATAAGACATTGCAATAGATATACAGTTTGTCAAATCGCCCGAGAGAGAAAGTTCACTTTTCTTGCACTGTGGTATGCAAGAGTAATTTAAACGTGTTGCTCCAAAACAGCCAACAAGATGATACATTAGTTCGGCTAATGAAGACATTTATTTTCAAGCGTTTGTAATCATCAGATTACTTCACCAGGCTTAGCAATAGAATGAGGCTCTTGGAACAGCATTACAGCTCAAGGATTCACCTTTGGAATGTCTTAGTTGTTTATGTCTGCTCCTGCTGGGTTTCCCACAAAGAAACAGGCAGGAGAGAGAAACACTGCTAGGCTGCTCTCAAAGAGACATGAAGGAATAGGGTAGTGTCAGTCATGGCATGTGCAAACATATTTACGCTGGTATGTGTTAGACAGTGAGTCCAAATTTTATTTGCTATAGAATTTTGGGAACTGTCATTGCAATTAGGTTTCATCTTAACTATATATACATATGCATGTTTTTCCTGCATTTCAACAAGTGTCATTCTAAACATATTAACCACAGGTTGTTTTTGTCTACTTCTCTCAGTGTGATTGATGCTGAGCCTCCCCCCGGCCACTACTCATACTTCTCGTGATATGAAGCATTAACGTTACAAAAGAATTCTTGGAATCGGCTCTCCTGCAGCAGAATACAAAGGCAGGTAATTGAGGCCTTCATATCCTGTAGGCGTGTATCACTGTGTCATTGTACCTGCATTAGTCACGACAGTATGCTCGTCTTTATTGCGGGGTTGGCTATAAGAAATTTGGGGGAATCACTGAACAAGCGGGTACCTCCAAAAGACCTGAGTGTTTTCGGGAAGAGTCATATGTATGACAGACTTTTCTGAATCAGCGGTTTGGCTCTTTTAAGTAAATTGCACACATTTTCATTTTTATTTATCATTTATCAGGCCCTTGCAAGAACAATTTATATAACTGTGCAATAAAGTTTCTGAAACTCGGAAAGCAGCATCCAAATTGCGAAATCATCCCAAGCAGGTGACTTGTAGCAAAACCATAACCAATAGATTAATCTATAACATATTTCAGAACCTTGGCCAGGGTTTTACTTAATCCACATTACAAATGTCTAAGTAAGCCAAGTAGCTGTTGGAGGTGGAAGCAGCAATCTTAGTGTTACAGACACGCAAACACCTTAAATAGCGTCACACATCGGTTTCAATTAACTTTGCAATGCACAACACTCTAAACCCATTACGTTGAACGGCTTTTAATAACATCTTTGCATTATTTTATTTTGTATATCACATAGCCCTGACCCTCATCCAACTGCACTGAATCATGCTGCAAGCCTGTACCATATTCAAATCATGCTGCATCATCTACAAGGCTGTCACCCTGAAGCCCTCAAGCTACCGTACTGAGGAACTCAGCATCTACGTAGACCTACAATCCACCAGAAGTAAGTACATGTGCTGGCTTGAACTCCGCCGATGCACGATGGAAAAGAACGAGAAGACAGGCCTTCTCTGTCAATGGCCCCCGACTCTGGATCCTCTTCCCCGTCAACACCAGACTCACCCCCCCCCCCGCTGCTACATTATAGGACGGAACCCAAGACTCCCCTCTTCAATGAATGGCTCCTTCCTAATACCTAGGTCTACACGCCCTCTACTCCTCACCTAACCTGAGACTGGATGATCTGCACCTCCCCGTTTCATCCCATTATTGATTGTAGATCCCTTGCTGCCAAACTGCCTGCCCGCCCCCTGCCTGTTTGTTAGCTCCCAGTACCTTTGTATCTCTGCTTCCCTCACTGTGTCCTTCCCCCTTTGGCGTGTACAGTGCTCTGTTGCTTCCCAAAGCTACGTCCGTGCTCAAGTAATACTCTAATAAGTATAATAATTGTACATCATCAAACAGCAGCAGAAAAATATTGCATTTATAAATTGCTCATGAAGCATCATTAAATGAGAACACAATATTTTCAAAACGTGCTACGGATGTGAATAGGCTTAGATCTGTTGCAGAAGGCGACATGTTGTGACATCCCAAAAAAGACTGAAATCTTAAATCATCCCATAAAAAGATGCATTGCGGAGTCATATATACTGCGAACTGTGGCAAAATGCTCTTGTATACTTTCTCAATAATAGCTCCAAATGGCCCCGTCATGTGACGCTTTCAGGCATCTTTTTTCCCTCTTCAGCTATCACTGCTTTGGGTGTCCAGTCAAACGATCGAAAAAAAAGGATTGAATGACCATTTGCTCGAATGCAAAAGGATCGAGAAAAAAAAGGGTCGAATTTTTTATTTTATTTATTTATATATATTTTTTAGTTTGGGTTGGTAAAAAAATGTATTTAATAAAGAAAACAGGGTGCTGGGGGGGTTTCGATCCTTTGACTGTCGATCAAAAGGCATTCGATCCTTTTGTTTTCGACCCTATCACTGGCGCTTTGCAAGAGAGACCTTGTTGGCAAACTACACACTCCAGAATACTACGTGCTGTTGGCTAAAAAGCCAGGCCTGACTGACAGTATCACACAGGCGGTAGAACCACAGGGCAGCTGCACTCATTGCGTTTACCTTTGAGAGAATGACCTTGCTAGGGTTATAACCTGCCAGACTCAGGCACAGAGGCATAGGGCCTCATTACGACCCAGGCGGTAAGGGATTACCGGTACCGGTAAGGGCACCGGTGCTGGTAATCCCTTACTGCCCTATTCCGAGGTCCCTTTGCGGGTCCTCCCTTAACACCTGGTTTTTACCACTGGCTCTCCTGGTCCCCATTGACCCCCCCCCCACTAGCTGGGTCCTCTCCGGATCGTATTTCTCCAGGAAGGTTCCCCACTCCACTGCCCTCGACTGGGTTTAGCCGTGCAGCTTTCAAGTAAGCTGTTCCATCCTATATTTGTCCAGGGCTTTCGGTGCCCCTTTCCCTGGGAAGTTCTTCTCTTTTCCAACCACCTGCTAGGCAAGACCTAGTGGCTAACAACCGGAAGTGGGGAATGTGCGGGAGCTTAGTCCATTCTTCCTCCATTGCCTCCAGCCCAAACAACATGAGGAGGGGGTCCAGTTGCCTATCCACCCCATCCAAGCACCTTATCCATCCCAGGATTTCCTTCCAGTACGTCAGCACCTTTTCGCATCCCCACCATATGTGGCAGTAGTCCGCTATCGCCCTACATTTCCTCCAGCAGTGAGGGTCTGCTCCTGGGTAAATTTTTGATAGCCTTACCGGGTCCTACTCCCATCTATGTAGGAGTTTGAGCCCATGAAGTTTGTATTGGCAGGCCACCGACGTGTGGTGCACATTTATACATAATCGTCTCCACTGATCTTCCTCCATATCTCTTCACATGTCCCTTTCCAATTTCTTCTTGTGTACCTCTATCCCCCCCCTGTGCTTTAGTAGAGCTTGATACAGTTTGGAAATTAGGCCTCTCATCCCCTTCTCAGTATCCAGCACTCTTTCGGTGCATGTCAGTTCCCTCTGAAATTCCTCCTTCCAACTATCGGACATCAGAACCCCTTTGAGTTGTAAATATTTGAACACTGAGACCTTGCCCCCGCCCAGAATCCCCTCCAGCTCCCTCAGTTCTATAAACACATCTTTCTTCAATACTTGCCCCACTCTCTCCACCCCTGCCTCAAGCCAATCTTGAAACCTCTCGTGGCCCTGTATACGGTCTCTAATCGGAGGGGCCCAGATGTAATTTAGGGGTGAAGGCCATGTCGTTGCCCCAGCCATTTCCATTTTAACCCCCCAGAGAGCTCAAAGCGGGCACAGAACCCTATGTGTCTGCACCCTTCTCTGGGCTGCCTCCTGCAGCGCCCAGAGCCATTCTCCAAGTGTAACGGGTCTGAAGAGATAGTTCTCAAAACCCACCCATTGTTTCTGTTTGTCCACTCGCAGATGAGGGACTATGG
Source organism: Ambystoma mexicanum (assembly GCF_040938575.1). Taxonomy (NCBI): domain Eukaryota; kingdom Metazoa; phylum Chordata; class Amphibia; order Caudata; family Ambystomatidae; genus Ambystoma; species Ambystoma mexicanum. The sequence continues at coordinate 468,136,321 of NC_090921.1, forward strand.
CCCTGAATTGGGCTGCCCTGTAGTACGTGAACATTTTGGGTAGACCCACCCTTCCCTTTTCTTTGGGCTGCACTAATAATCTATAGGATACCCTTTGTTTCTTCCCCTGCCAGAGGAACCTCACTATTCCTTTTTTGAGTTATGTGAAGTGCAGGTCCGGCAGGTCTATTGGTAAGGCCTGGTATAAATATAACACCCTGGCAAGGAGGACCATCTTTAGCGTGTTCAGTCACCCCAGCCACGAAATGGTGAGTTTAGACCAGGAGTTCAATTCCCCGAAGAGCGGATGCAGTCGGGTGGGTGGGATGAATTCGTATATGTTATCCAGCTCTGTAGGGATTCTCACCCCAAGATACATTATACTGTCTTCCTCCCCCCATATACCCAACCCTCCCCATTCTGCTTTTTGCCCCTCAGTTGTCTCTTTCAGGGGGAGGAGAATCGACTTTTTACATACTCCCTGAACCCAGGCTTCCATACTCTTCCAACACCCGGAGCACCCTGGGGACTGTCTTACTTACTTCCAAGAGATACACCATAATGTCATCTGCCTACATGCTTAATTTGTGGGTATCATCCCCCACCCCAGTATCTCTTATCTGATCATCCCTACATATCTCCTCCCCCAGCAGTTCCATCACCAGGACAAAGAGCAGGGGCGACAAAGGGCACCCCTGCCTAGTGCCACTACTAAGGCCAATTTCCCTGGATTTTTCCCCGTTTACCACTACCCTCGCCGTGGGTCCCTGGTAGATTGCCCTGATGACTCTGCACTGTCTGTCCACCATGCCTATATTCCATTGCACTGCAAACAATAACCCCCATTCTATATGGTCGAAAGCCTTTTCTGCATCCAAGCTCAAAAGCGCATATTCCCCTGGGCCTCTCCCGACGTGTTCTATGAGGACTAGGGTCTTCCTAATTGCATCCGGGCGCTGTCTCCAAGTTATGAACCCCATTTGGTCTGGATGGATTATTCGGGGTAGTTTTTCCTCAAAGCATGTTGCTGAAATTCGGGTGAATATGTTCTCATCTACATTCAGGAGTGAGATGGGGCGGTATGAAGAACATTGGGCTGGGTCTCTTCCCTCTTTCGGATCACAGATATCAATGCCTTACTGAAAGTGGCTGGGGCTTCACCTGTGTCAAGGATGTGATTGTACAGCTTTACCATGTGGTGAGACAGAACCCCTCCATACTTCTTATAGAACCCAATAGTGTACCTGTCCTCCCCTGGTGCCTTGCCATTCGGTAGGCATGCTATCGCCTCTTGTACTTCCCCAGGCGTTATTGGGCTTTCCAAGTAGTCCACTTCTGGGCCTGTAAGCCCGTAAGTTTATTCATGTCCACCCCACGTAGATATTCACTCACTTCCGTGTCCCCAGTAAGAGCTTCAGATTCATAAAGCTTCCCATAGTATTGAGCAAAGCCTTCTGCTATCTCTTTAGCAGGGTCCCCTGCTGCGTTTTTTAGGGTGGACACCCATCTCTCCACCCTTTGTGCCTGGAGTCTCGCTGCCAGGAGCACGTCTGCCTTATCCGCCTTTTCATACTACTTCTGTTTGAGATATCTCAGTTTCCACATGGTCTCCCCCATCCCCAGTGCTTTCAGCTCGGCTCTCTTGGCGAGTATCTCCTCTCTCATCACATCTATGTTCCCCACCACAGCATGCATCTTCTCCTCACCCTCCACTATCTTGTTCCTCAGCTTCTCTTCCCTCGGGTTCTTTTCCCTTTTCCGCCTTGCCCCCTAACGGATCAGCAGCCCTGTCCAGGTTGCCTTCCCAGCATCCCAAACCATTGCGTACTCACTTCCTCACTCTCATTTAGTTCAAAGCATTCAACAATTGCCTCAGCCAAGTGATCCGCAAAAATGGGATCCTTCCATAGTATCTGATTACAACACCAGCTACCTTGCAGTCTGTGGAGCCCTCTGATGTCCAGGGTCATGCACACCATATCGTTGTCGGTCCAACTCACCGGCCTAATCTCATTACTCATCACCCTTGTCCCTTGGTCCCTATTCAGGAGTAGGTAATCGATTCTGGTGTATGTTTTGTGTGCAGTAGAGAAAAAAGTGGACCCCTCTTCCCGTGGGTGCTGCTGTCTCCACACATCTACCAATCCCTGCACTTCTATAACACGTCCCAGGTTCCCAGGTCTGTCCTCCCTTTCCCCTGGCAAATCACTGCCTCCGGTTCTTCTATCCCATGTTTCATCCGCCCAGGAGTAAAAGTCCCGCAAATACGTACACGTCGGCGTCTAACTCTTGTATCGTATCGAGCGCTCTGGAGATGAAGTGCGCCTGTCCATGGTTGGGTACGTACACTGCCGCCAGGAGCACACGCACCCCTTCCAGTTACCCTTGCAGTATCAACAACCTTCCCTCTGGACTTGTCCTAGTCTGGCCCCTCTTAGCGCCCGTTCTTCCCCTGTTTTCTTGTTTTATGCACGTTTTTTGCAGAAAGAGCACATCCAAGGACGATTGGCAAAACTCTCCAGCAACCAGAGATCTCTTCGTCGGGGAATTTAGAACTTTCACATTAAGTGTACCCACCACCAGACCCTTGTCAGCTTCACCTCTCCCATTTCAAATGCAACCCCTTGCCCACCTCTTCCTCATAAAGCTAGTCAGTTTTCCCCTCGTTGCCGCTGCCACTTCACCCAGAGCCATACCAATTATGATAACCCCACAACAACATTATAAGTGTTTGTGACTGTAACTCGAGTTTGTTAACAATTTTGGAGACGCCCTCTCTCCCACTGAGGACCACTATAGGGTGGAGAGTTACACTACCCTCTGGCATTCCTTAGTCATTTCTGCGCTTTCTTACTGGTGCAAACATCATCACTTTGTCTCTCACCCCGGCTCTTCTCTCAGATTATTGTCCTGTAGTAGGTCCTCTCCTCTTTCTTTGCGGGCCGGGTTACATGTGCAGCCCACCCCTACTTGTGTGTGGCCCTTTGGGGCCTCTCATTTGTGTATCTGCTCCTGCCGTGAGATGACTTAGGGCTTGCTCTGCCTCTTCTGCAGAGGTTATGCGGTAGACCATTGATTCTACCTCGAACTGCAATGGGAACGCGTACCCCCACCTGAATCGAATACCTTTCTCTTAGAGCCACTTCGTGAGGGACCTGCAGGCTCTGCGTCTGGAGATAGTGAGATTAGACAGGTCTTGATATATCGCCACCTTGTAGCTTTCAAAGTCCAGTTCCCTTTGTTGCTTTGCCCTGTTTAGCACTTCCGTCTTGTCCTGGTAGCTCAGGAACTTTCCCACTATGATACGGGGCCTGCTTCCGTATGGTCTGCCTTCTCTGTGCGCCCTTTCGAGTTGCACCTGTTTACCCCTGTCAGCCTCAAACAGGTGGTTTACCAAGGCCTGCACCTTCTCCTCCACTTACCTAGGAGTTTCCCTCAGTGTTTCCTTCAAATCCAGTATCCTGATATTGTTCCTTCTCTATTTCCCAAGTCATCCTTTTTCAACATTACTTCCTCTTCTCAAAGCTCCAGCTTGGTCATCCTAGCATCAAGTCTCATTTTGACCATGTCTGCATTCAATTGGTTATTTTCCAGGCTCTTAACTTTGCTTTCTATAGTTGTCATTCTGCTGGTTAGGTCAGTGAGTCAAGCCTGTATGTCACCCCTAAGGGCCTTGATTTCCACCAGTATATGCCCCGAGTCCTCCTTCGTCGAGAACTAAGACATATCTACCTCTATCATTATTTTCCTTTCCGGCGCCTTTCCAGCTGTTCCTGCTGTTTTCCCTGGCTGTGGGGTCACACTCTCCATGTCTGGTTAGTTTTTGCTCTTTTCCAGCGGGACGGTTCCTTCTGTTGTCGCAGCCTCCCCTCTCTCCTTTTTCTGAGCCTTCTCCTCTCTTCCCCACCTGTCCCATTTCCATCGTCCCTCCTCGTGCCGTTTGTTCTCTTCCCTTCTTCACGTTGCTCTAGTCAGATCCACCTTCGCTGCTCCTTACTTCTCACCCCCACGTCTCCACCCTCCTCGGTTGCTCCAGTGGGGCCACGTTCCCTTTTCTATACTGTCCTCGTGCCTGGCTACCCGGCGGTGCCTCAGTCTGTCTGGCGACAGCGTCTTGTGCCGCTGAATCTGCTCCTGTGGCCCCTGGTATCTGGGCCCTCACCCCCTTGTTAGAGCGATTCTTGCCACAGTGGGGGCAGTTTCGTTGTCCAGTGTATCTCCTCTTCTCTCCACAAGCACTAGGCTACTCCAGAACTTAGGTTCCAGCCTCCTCCGAGGTTACCACCTCTCACTACATTTGCACCTGTGGTTTCATAGTTTCTTTTGTCTGTGTGCTGGGTCTCCGCTTCGTGAGACCGTCCCTCGTCGCTCCCTTGGGCTTATTCCAACTTGCCTCTGCACCTAATGAGGATGGCAGGCGGCCCTGAGCCCCCGGGTCAGCAATGGGGGGCCTCATGTTATCACTTGCTTCCCCCTGGCATCCCTTTCATGTTTGGGCATCCCCCGCCTTGGTCTGAGGTCCTCGAGCACTCTTCCTGCTCCTCCCACCTTGCATCAAACAGGTTCCTCTCCTTGTGGGACTCCTTCCCCCTCGTGCGGGTCTGTCCCCGATGATCTCAGTGGGGTAAGGTGATGTGTGCAGGGCGCGTTTCTCGTTTCTCCCAGGACTTCACAGTGCCCCCGAGGGAGCCTCCACCTCCCCTCCTGTCCTCACGTAGCTTGGGGGGGGGGTATTGGGCATCCCCAGGCACGTCTGGCTCCACTTGGACTCTCTACCACCTCTTCGCTTCCCAACTGCACCTTTTACTCCTGCTGGAGGTGCAGTGGGCCTCGAACGACAGGATCGATACCGGCCCTGGCTGTGCGCAGTTGGACTCTCCCTTTCACCTACCATAGTCCTTCATTGTTCGCCGTAAATCCCGTGGGGGAGGCTTCCACCCTCTGGCAGGGGCCACCGCTGCCTCCTCCTCCTCCTCCTCCTCCTCCTTACTGGTTCCTAGCTCCTCGGGCCGGGGGGTTCCGGCCCTTCACTTGTACTCCTCCGGCTGTACCCCTTGTGGTGGCACATGTAGACGGGGCTCTCCTCCGACCCCCCTCCTCTCGAGTCTGCAGCTGGGGAGGGTTGAAGGGGGGTTGGGTGTGTGTGCTTGTGTATGCTAGGGTGGGGCCCAGTGGTGCATTGGAGTATTATCACTTTTTGTCAAAGTCATGGCATGATTTACTGGCATTTGTGGCAAAGAAAAGCCATCTTCATGCATGTTATTATGTGGAGGGCGGGTTGGGGTGTGTGGAGGGTTCTACAATGGGGCTGACAGTTTGGATCTTTTCATACTGTAGCATGGAATTTTGTTGTACTTACATTAAGAGCAAAGCCTACATGATGTGTATTCTTACATGGGAGAGTGGAGGGCATGTTTCCTTACTTTGGCATGCCATTTTTACTGGTGTCAAGGTCAAAGACAGTTCTTACAAGACATTATTTTCTTACTGTGGCTTGGAATTTCTACTGGCATTAGGGTGCAAATACAACACAATGAGTGACCTTATATGGAGAGGGGTGCATTTGTGCAGCCATCAAGACACAATTTAAGGCAAAGCCAACAGGAGTGTATTCCTATGTGAAGATTGTGTCATATATTGGCAGTTAGCATGAACATACATGTTTGTTATAGTATTATTAATTGGATGGTAGGCAAAGCAATCATGTTATTTTGTGGGAGTACTAACATATATCAGTGCACCAGCATAGACATATATGCGCACAATCAGCATGGAAATGTTGTGGATACTGGCATATAGTGGGAAAAGGCATTATGAAAATGCATTGGAAGATGCTAATGTCCATTGTTGCTAATTTGGTATCTAATGGATAAATGTTTTACCCTACACATCGTATTGTAAATTGTGTCGCTTTTTACCGAATTTGTCACTGAAAGTACTGTAAAATCCACCATATTTTCTCCAAATGTATTATCTGTGCTATTTATGCTTTCCCCAGAAATGCCTTTTTACTGCCATTCACGTCCACCACATGCCAGGAAGACACACATAGTCTTATTGTCTCGGGAGGATAGCTCAGCGGCAGCATCCTCAACTTGGAAGCAAGACAACATGAAGCAACACAGGTTTGATCCCCGGGTTCGTGCTTAGAAACCTCTGGGTATTAAGCGCGTTATAAATATCGTAGCATATCATTTTGCTTGTCCAAAAATGACATTAAAACTGTCATAATCTCACATTACTGCTTATTCAGATTATTGAAATAAATGTCTTAATGTAAAAAGTTCTCTGAAGTCTATGGATGGCATTTGTCAATGTATGGGCGGTCCTTCAAATCTCCACAGTCAACCTGCCCCATCTGTGTCAGTCTGAACAACAGGGTTACCATGGCACCCTCTGATCCTAGGCAGTTGAAGCTGAGGAGGGGTGTCAGAGGAATTCACACTTCTTTGTGACAGTGCTAGTTCCCCTTGGTCCATTGTCCCTTACTGTAGAAATGCCGGCCAGTCTGATGAGGTCGCAAATTTCCACACTTTGGCCCTTTCATATTTGTGGAGGGCCTTCCTTTCCCATGAAGGCTGGTACCTTTGAAGTGCCTGCCTAGGCCAAACTGGTTCTGCTGTTTTCAAAACCTTTTGTTTTCTTTTTCTTTCTTTCCTTCACAGAAACCAAGTCTTTTTGGGAATAAGTACAATACATTTAAACCACCCCAGCCCCACACAGATAATACAGTTTATGTGCGAGTATTGGTATGATTTCACATTTAGCTTTCAAAAGAGCACTTTTCTTGCTTTTGCCAAAACGGATCTACGCGTGTTCAATTTCCACATGTTGATTTCACAAGATGCGGTTTTCTTTATATTTGCTTTCGGAAGGCTTTTTATAGCTCTGGTCAGTTTCTGTACACAGGGATATGCTTGAAAAATGGTTTCTTGGTAACTGACATTTAGCAACAGAGAGAGAGCTTTCTTTTGAAGTACTTGAGACGTACTTGTGTGTAGTAAATCTAACAGTGTGTTGTTTTCCGCTGCTAAGGCTTGTGCGGACATAGAATCTGGATCAAAATTAAAGACAGAACTAGGATCAGGCAATGTACGATGGGCCATCCTGTGGGTAAAATACTTTGCACGGAAATACCCATTTGTAACAAGGAGTTCATTTAAGTCAAGATCAATGATTTGATTGTCACAGGTAAACTTAAGGGAAGCTTTCTGTACAAACTTGTTAGTGGCCTTTCTGCCTTTCTTTCTTAAACTGGCCATATTGAAACGGGAATAACGGCTGGTCATTCTGTTAAGAAAGGAAGAAGGCAATGTGCACGGAATCTCACAGTGCACAACTTTGAATCTAAATATGTGCATACAAAACCCAAGACTTGTGTATACTAAAACCCAGGAGAAACAATAATACCTATATATGAAAAGGAATGTGGGGTAAGCACTTAGAACCTCCTTATGACTGAAAGGAAAGTCGGAAAACTCCTTACCCACTATGCTATTACAGATACTGACAGCGCTAAACCCACGTAGAGGGCAAGCAAGGACAGGATCTGTGAGCTGACACTCTGGATGATACAGAATAAGGAACTTAGAAACTGTACTCACGAGGACCGGAAAGACCACTTGAATGTCAGTAAACTCACAAACCCAGTTGATCAAACAGGAACCCTGAAGGCTATAACAGCAATGGGTGGAGGAAACTAAATACATAAGACCCTAGTCAAGGGGCGAGTAGAAATAGTGATATAAAATAGTGAGGAAACAAAAGGGCATTTACACTGGGACTAGCTATAATAACACCCACACCTAATAATCCATGGGAAATGAATGCAGAAGTGAGATGGAAAACATGGAATGGATCCCAATAGAAAGTAAGGATCAGGAGCAGGGAAAATGATATCACAAAAGGAAACCTTGAGGCAGGAAGCTAAATCTATAAAGGGAAAGACTAAAGAATCAGGTTTTTCAGTAGCAAAGGACAGCAACAAAGAAACAGAAAACACAGGCGAATTGGGCAGCATCAAAGGGTAAAGCACAGAGACAGGCTGCCTGCAGACAGAGGAAGACAGAAAGGGAAATCCAGTGAGCAGAAATCAATTAAGCACAAGAATCCGAAATCCAGGGCAGAGGAACAAGAAACAGGAACTGGGCACTAGGCACAAAAGCTAGGAACAAGGAACAGGAACTAGGTACTAGGCACAAAAGCTAGGAACAAGGAACAAGGGACCAGTCACAACAGGAACACAGCAACAATGACCAGCGCTGGACTGAAGCAAACTGAGGCTTTTAAAGCTGCTTAACGAGCACACCCCTCAGGCGTGCCGCCTGCTGCACCTGCAGCCACAGGTGTTGCCTATCCTCCACCCAGCCTTGTCCTGCAAGGGAGGAGGTGAGGCAGTGAGCCAAGCATTCTGGGAAGCATAGTCATTTGATTAAAGTAGCATGCTGGCTGCCAAAAACCTGGAATGGATCCGGAAGGGAAGTAATTTGGAAAATAAGGTTTTAGCGCTCCCAATTCATAAGGACACTGTAGCATAAGGTTCGGAGGAAATGTCCAGTAGGGAATAAACCCCAAAACATGCCCCCAAGTGGCGGGAACGGGAGCGAAGGGAGCGAGCCGTGACACTATACCCCCTCCCACGGCCGACTCCAGGCGGCCGTTACTCGCACAAAACATCTTCTTTCCATGACAGGAGCGCTTTGTCTTCAGAAGTGGCACTGACGGAAACGATGACCCACGGGCAGAAGCAGAAGGACTGGAATGAATAGAATCAGGCCGCAGTCTATAAGAGCCATAGGCAGGTTTTCGGTGAGGAAGAGACTCATGGGTCGAAGAAAGGCATGAAGGACTTGCAGGACCTGAAACAGAGTTGGAAGGTCCAGGAAGCTCAGTCCCTGGGAGCGAACACTCATACATCATTGAGGAGGGAGGCAGGCTGGTGCAACATGCTTTGGACAATGATTGATGCTCTGGTAACCCCCCTGCTGAGAGCGGACACACAGGAGGTGAGAAAACAGCAGGTTTCAGGAAATGTTCATGTTCAGACAAAGAAGGTGGCGGCCGAGGTAGAGGTTCGGATCTTCTCTCATCATCCATTTGATTAAAGGCCTGTGGTTGAGGGTGACCAAGGTTCGACTGCATCTGTCCCACGCCTTGGGGGCCTGGAAGTCCAATGGGTTGTACGAGGCTGGCACTCTTGGTGTCAGTCATGTAGCCACCTTGTTGCACATGGAATACAACCGCAGGAACGTTTGGCATACCGATATGAGTGATAGACGCAGTACTTGGTACATCAGGCACACTCGCAGCAGGAGCAATAACGGGCACATCTTGAACTGCAGCAGTCATATCCTTCCTTTGGCTACTAGCACCCGAATGGTGCAGCAGTTGGGGGGCCGTGCCCGTCCCTTCCTTCAGGCTCATGAGGGATCCGGCAACAAAAAGGCTGTCAAGCGGCTGATCCAAACCGGCCCCCAAATGTGAACCGTCCAGCCCGTTATCCTGGTTGGCTACTTGTTCGATGTCTGGGCCATGGCGGATGGTATCCGTCTCCCTCTTGTAACACTCCAGGCAAGTCCAACGGCCTTGCATGTAAGGCCCTCTCGAGTCGTGATCCAGCTTGATGTTTCTGGCAGAAGTCTCAGACTCAGATGTAGCATATGCGGGAGGTGCTGATTCTACAGTCAAGCAGTTGGGAGAATTAACTTGTGTAAAAGGCAGGCCTTCTGGTGATCCTCCTGAAGCATAAGAAGGGCAGATTGGACGTCCATCCGTAATAAATGGTTGGGATTTAGGAGGTAGCTCTGAAGTAGATGAATCTGCAACACGATCAAACAGAGCAGACAGGTGCACCTCCGATATTGGCAGCGAGGCTAAGCAGGATACAGGTCTTTCATGAACTGAAGCCAAACTAGCAGTAGGCTCTGGGACCAAAGACAGGCACTCAGGATGTGCTACCGGAGGCTCCATGGCTGAAGGATAATCCGCTAGATGAGTCACTGTAGCCGAAAACATGCATGCCAGAGGAAATTCAGAGGCTGGGGGCATGCAAGCTGGAGCCGTCTCGTTAGCTGATGACAAACTTGTCAAGGTCTTTGACTCTGACCACGTACATGGTGAAGGCTCTTGAGTGATTGGCAGACATAGCAATTGTTCATTGATTGAAGACACGTTAGACAATGATGACTGCAGAGCCGTGGACTGGATAATTGAAGAGTCAATGGTTGTAGGAGGACAAACAGAAGTCCCAGAAGTAGACAGACACATTTGTGGCTCAGGAATGGAATGCACCTTTAGGGCGGTTGACTCCTTGGCACCAGTAACCAAAGACTGAGCTGTAACCATGCCGTCCCTCTCCTTAGTGGATGACACAGAGTCTCTTCCTTTGTAAAAGTCAAAATCAACCAGAGGAATCGCCATAGTAAAGTCTCTGTTAATCAGGATTTCGTCAAATGTCCATTCCTCTGACTTAGCTTCTGAAAGTGGCATATTAACAATCAACAGTTCAGGAATTGCCTGCCGGGTCTTTGGTTCAGTATACTGTGGAATGAGTCCATCAAAACATGAATTTTGTACTGTCTTTGACTGTTCATTGAGACAAAAATTGGCAGAAGAAGGAGCGAACACAGAGGTAGCATCGTTTTCCACATCAGCTTGAATGTCTACTTCAGTCTCAGCAGCTAGATCAAGGGCTGAACCTAAGCCTACAGTAGTGACTGATTCTGTGTATGCCACCATTGTGGATTCTGTTTGGGAATCAGAAGCATGTATGTGTTCAAGCTCAGAATTATGACTGACTGCTAAACAGGAAATCCTAGGTAAAGGAGTGGCTTGTAAATCTTCAGTTAACGGCAATTCCTGACAAACGGTAGAACAATTGTCAGAACCTGTGCCCTGAATAAGTGTTGTGCTAGAAAGAGAACTTTCACTCCCAATAGAATCTTCATATTGACAAGTATCATGACCTACAAAAACCTCCGCACTCAGGGATTGAACAGTATTCACTTCATCAACGGATAAAGTTTGAGGTGTATTCAGAAAAGACCGTAAAGTCTTATTCTCCTCTAGTAAAGTAATGTATTCTTGTTTTAACTCCTCAAGTTCAGCTTTTAGCATGCCCCGCCTTAACTGTACATCCCTATCACTCTTACCGACTTGGTCTGTGTTACCCTTAAGCAGACTACTGACATCAGAGCTCTTGACATTAGGGACTACAGTAAGTACTTTTGCAGAGGAGTAAGCAGTTGACTGAGGGCTGAAAACAGAAGATATGCAATGAACCCCTCCATTCTTTATGTTTGAATCATGAAACTGTTCAATCTGAGGTAAAGCACAACCGGAATCATGGGGTTCAACAACAGACGTACTTGTGTGTAGTAAATCTAACAGTGTGTTGTTTTCCGCTGCTAAGGCTTGTGCGGACATAGAATCTGGATCAAAATTAAAGACAGAACTAGGATCAGGCAATGTACGATGGGCCATCCTGTGGGTAAAATACTTTGCACGTAAATACCCATTTGTAACAAGGAGTTCATTTAAGTCAAGATCAATGATTTGATTGTCACAGGTAAACTTAAGGGAAGCTTTCTGTACAAACTTGTTAGTGGCCTTTCTGCCTTTCTTTCTTAAACTGGCCATATTCAAACGGGAATAACGGCTGGTCATTCTGTTAAGAAAGGAAGAAGGCAATGTGCACGGAATCTCACAGTGTACAACTTTGAATCTAAATATGTGCATACAAAACCCAAGACTTGTGTATACTAAAACCCAGGAGAAACAATAATACCTATATATGAAAAGGAATGTGGGGTAAGCACTTAGAACCTCCTTATGACTGAAAGGAAAGTCGGCAAACTCCTTACCCACTATGCTATTACAGATACTGACAGCGCTAAACCCACGTAGAGGGCAAGCAAGGACAGGATCTGTGAGCTGACACTCTGGATGATACAGAATAAGGAACTTAGAAACTGTACTCACGAGGACCGGAAAGACCACTTGAATGTCAGTAAACTCACGAACCCAGTTGATCAAACAGGAACCTGAAGGCTATAACAGCAATGGGTGGAGGAAACTAAATACATAAGACCCTAGTCAAGGGGCGAGTAGAAATAGTGATATAAAATAGTGAGGAAACAAAAGGGCATTTACACTGGGACTAGCTATAATAACACCCACACCTAATAATCCATGGGAAATGAATGCAGAAGTGAGATGGAAAACATGGAATGGATCCCAATAGAAAGTAAGGATCAGGAGCAGGGAAAATGATATCACAAAAGGAAACCTTGAGGCAGGAAGCTAAATCTATAAAGGGAAAGACTAAAGCATCAGGTTTTTCAGTAGCAAAGGACAGCAACAAAGAAACAGAAAACACAGGCGAATTGGGCAGCATCAAAGGGTAAAGCACAGAGACAGGCTGCCTGCAGACAGAGGAAGACAGAAAGGGAAATCCAGTGAGCAGAAATCAATTAAGCACAAGAATCCGAAATCCAGGGCAGAGGAACAAGAAACAGGAACTGGGCACTAGGCACAAAAGCTAGGAACAAGGAACAGGAACTAGGTACTAGGCACAAAAGCTAGGAACAAGGAACAAGGGACCAGTCACAACAGGAACACAGCAACAATGACCAGCGCTGGACTGAAGCAAACTGAGGCTTTTAAAGCTGCTTAACGAGCACACCCCTCAGGCGTGCCGCCTGCTGCACCTGCAGCCACAGGTGTTGCCTATCCTCCACCCAGCCTTGTCCTGCAAGGGAGGAGGTGAGGCAGTGAGCCAGGCATTCTGGGAAGCATAGTCATTTGATTAAAGTAGCATGCTGGCTGCCAAAAACCTGGAATGGATCCGGAAGGGAAGTAATTTGGAAAATAAGGTTTTAGCGCTCCCAATTCATAAGGACACTGTAGCATAAGGTTCGGAGGAAATGTCCAGTAGGGAATAAACCCCAAAACATGCCCCCAAGTGGCGGGAACGGGAGCGAAGGGAGCGAGCCGTGACACATATGTGCTTAGCAGACAAAAGCACAGCCATTTTTTTTAACTGCTAAAATGCAGTTTTGGAATGCACAGGATTTCTGTTGGGGCTGGTAAATGTACCCCACAAAAGGGAAGAGTAAATACAAGTTAATCTCTCTTTTACTCTTACCTTTTACCCTGCTGCCTCATAAATGTTTAAAATTGCATTCAGGGAACCAATGTTGGTTCTCTCCAGCGAGCAATTCAGATTTTCAACACATTGGTTTAAGAAAGTGATAATTCTGTTAAAGACACAGAGGCAAAGGATTATGATTCTCTTATCTTTATTCAACTCGAGCAGCATTACATTTACAATAACATCATTAGAACAATAGAGTGAAAAAATGACATTCTCCATGTAAAAATAATCTTTAGTAGTTCTCTTGTTATTGGTGTTCAAATGAACATGTGATACATTTTCTCCAATAGTCTCTCATCACTTCTATAACACTGGCCACCATCTTGATATCCTCCACTTTCTTTTGCTGATCATCTCATGTTTGCGTCCCAACCGGTAAACTCTGAGTTTATCTAATCTCGTCCTTATTCTCATGCTGGCTATGTCCCATGGAACCTGCAATTAAAAAACATGTTTAGGTTCCTGGTCACCTGGGCTGGGTAATCGTGTGTTATGACAAAATATATCACATAATTTCATCATAATCATGACATTATATTGTACATTTTCACGATTAGAAAGGTTGGGATAATCCTTTGCCTCTGTGTCTTTAATAGAATTATGACTTTCTTAAGTGAATGTGTTGAAAATCGGAATCTATGTCAAGACCCGGAGGCTCGGATTATGCTTGTTTAAAGTTTTCTTACCACCAACGATGTTACCTTTCCGACTGGCTTGAAATAGAACATTTTGAATGTGGACTCATTTGTCCAATCTGCTGCTTTCAATCCATCCTCCAGTTGTGCTCCTACACTAAAATCTCTGGATGCCATTTCTCCTCTCGCTGAGTGTGCGCCATAATGTGAAATGTCGATGCTCGCTTGGCTCATCACCAATTTCATCCATCTTGCTAAAGCGGCAGGCGCTACTGCCCCAAAAGGTCTCTCCAGTGCAATGAGCAACTGTGATACCCCTGCAGGCCGTAATTCATTTGTTTTATTTATATATGTCTGTATGCACCGTACCGGCATAGTTTTGGTTGTTCAGTGAATGATTTATAATCTATAGTGTTCAGGTTTGTTTTCGTTCGTCTAGTTATATAGAATGTGGGTCTAAATGTCTTCCTATCAACCTCCAACGCTCCTATACCAGATACCCCTTTGCATGACACTAAACATAATAGCATGATAATTCCTTCATGGATAGATCCTTGTTGTCTGGCCATGTTGTGAACAACTTTAATACTCTGTTTACATCCCACAATTGGTCGTATTTAACCCTGCGGGGGTCTCATCAGTCTGATACCTTTTTTTAATTACATACCAAGGGGTGTTCCCCTATTGCTCTTCCTTGTAACTGCATGTGGCCTGCTGATATTGCAGACCTTGTGGTATTGATGGTCCTGTAGGCTTTGCCTTGCACTGCCATTTGTGCTAAGAAGTTGGCTACATGTACTACATCTGTTCCAACTGAATTAACACTCCTCTCCATACACCAGCTGTGTCACTTTGACCATGCAGCGCTGTATGCCTTTCTTGTCCCTGGTGCCAAGGAATCCTCAATGATGTGCTCTGCCTCGTTCGATAGACCTGGCCTAGCCCGGGCTCCCCATATATTGCCCACGCAATGAGGTTGGGGCTGCCTGACTCCACTAGTGGATGGTTGTTCCCCATCAGGTCCCGAATTATCGATCTGATTGTCGGAAGTGCAATCGAGTTGTTGTATGACATTTCCAGTAGATCTGGGAACCATGCGTGTCCCCTCCATGCTGGAGTCACTAATATTAATGAGACTCTTTGTCTCCTCACCTGTGCCAGCGTTCTCGCTATCATTGAGAATGACGGGAAGGCATATTCTATGTCTGAGCTCCATATTTGCAGGAAAGCATCTGTTGCCTCTGCTTCGGGGTCTGGTCTCCACCTGAATAATCGAACAATCTGCCTGTTCAGTCTCGATGCAAATAGGTCCCTCTGAAATGGTCCCCATTTTTCCCACAGTGTTTGGAATACTGCCTCGTCCAGCTTTTAGTCGCTGGCATCCCTTAGGAACCTGGAGTTCCAATCTGCTACTTCGTTCTGACTGCCTGGTAGGTATTCTGCCGTCAATGAAATCTATGCCTGTAGGCATAAGTGCCAGAACTCTAACACTAGATCCGCTAGCATCTTGGCTCTCATTCCTCCTAACCTGTTTATATATCTTACTGCAGACACATTGTCCATTTTGAGGAGAAGGCAATATAGTGCCTTCTCCTGTGTCCAGAATTTCACTGCGAACGAGCCTGCTAGAAGCTCCAGGCAGTTGATATGCATATCCAAATCTTTCTTTGATCACCTCCCTTCCGGTCATCAAATTTCCGCACCAGGCTCCCCAACCCCGTCTGCTGGAATCTCACTCTATCATTAGGTCCGGGTCTGAGCCAAATATCGCTCTCCCGTTCCATGCCTCTATATGCTGTAGCCACCACTGCATCTCCTCCTTGACCTCTTGAGATAGAGGTACTCTCTGTTCGTAAGATGCCCCCCTCCTGAGATGCTGTATCTTCAGTTGCTGTAGGGCTCTATAATGGAGTGGGCCTGGAAAGATTGCTTGTATTGATGACGCTAGCTGTCCCACTAGTCTGGCTATTTCCTGAATCAACAACTTTTCATTTTGTTAGAGCACTTTTGAGCTCTTTCTTTATGTTGTTTACTTTATGAATTGGTAGACTTAGGGTACCCCACAGGGTGTTTACCAAGAATCCCAAAAACGCCATGGATTGATCTGGAGTCAGAACAGACTTTTCCCAGTTTTCCAGAAAACCCAGATCCTCTAGCATATCCAGTGTGATGTTCAGCTGTTGTCTTGACACATTATGCAGATGTCATGTAAATACACAATCATACGTATCCTTGTTCTCTTAGATACGTATATGCAGGTTTCATTAACTTTGGAAAGCACCATGGGGCTGATGCTAGCCCGATTGGTAGACATGTGAATTCCCACATTTGTCCTTTCCATCTGAATCTTAGATATTTCCTCTATTCTATAGTTATTGAGACTGTCAGGTAAGCGTCCCTGAGATCTATTCTTACAACCAATCGTCCCGCTGTAATAAGTCCCTCAGGGGGTGAATACCCTGCATTTTGAAATGTCTGTACATTATGAAGCTGTTCAGTTCTTTTAGATTTATAACTGGTCTCAGCTTGTGTTTTCCCTTGACCAAAAACATATTGCTCACAAAGCTGTCTGACTGCTCTGACACATGTGCTACGGCTTCTTTCTTTAGTAAGGCTTTTATTTCTGTGTCTAGCAGATCTTTGTCTGCTGTGCTCTGTATTAATATATGTGGCCATCTTGTCTGAAATAGGTTGGAATGGAAATCTATTTAAAACCCCTGAACTGTATTTGTGAACCAGATGTCTGAAGATAAAGCGTGCCAGTGTTGTACGCATTGCGCTAGTCTCCCGCCTACTGCTGGTACTCCCTCTATTGTACAGGTTTTCCGTATCAATGTTCTCACCTGTGTTCTGCTGTTACTGGTATTCTGGTTGCCTCTAGCCTGTACCCCTCCTCTTCCCCTGGATGGGAAGAATGGGTTGGGTATTTGGTCATCCTGCCTCCAGGGATTCCTGTTGTTGAAGGACCTTTGATGACTGTACCGGCTGGCTGAGCGGCCCCTTCCTCGGGCAGCCCATGCGAAAATGTGCCTCCCAAACACCCTTTTTAGGGATGCTTGTGCCTTGTCTATAGCTGCATAGAAATTCACGAACTTCGTAAGCTCCTTTATGAAAGAGCTTCCCCTTCGCTGCTGCTGCTGCCTCTGAAGTTGCTAGTTCACTTAGCTTGGATTTAATCTTTACCAAAACTGACTTGCGTCTCTCTGTTAGAAACACGCTATTTGCATATCCTAAGAGACACTCTGTGCTCACCCTGACAGAATCACAGGGTCTATGGGTTCATCTTTCTCCTTCGCCTCTGCTGTCATTTGTAGTATCTTGGTGAGGGGTCCCACAACGTCTAACATCTTGTCCTGGCATGACCGCGAGGACCTATCTAGAGCTTTTTTTATGTCCTTCAAAAAAGGTTTTAGACACCCCTCTCCAGAAAGAACATGGCATGATCACCTGTTCTGTAGTTCTTTCCCACTTTGAAAGTCAGCAGTCATCGCTTTTTGCTCACTGTACCTTTCACGGATGGGAAATATCTATTTGCATATCAGTCTTTGTCTCGCCCACATAGGCAGTCCAGAACCAAAATGCTATGGCAATTCCTTTCTGAACAGGAGTACCAACAGCAACCCCATACATGTGTTTTAGCCTTGTTGGACCTCATCAGTGAGGTGGAGCTGTGCCTCTCTGAGCACAGTGAGCAGGGGGTCCACATCTGGGTTACCCCAGGCAACTTATGGTGACCAACCAAAAGTTTGTTGCAAACATTTTTCAAAAAAGGTAGCAGGCGCCCCTCTCCAGTAAGAGCATGGCATGATAACCTGTTCTGTGGTTCTTTCCCACTTTGAAAGTCAGCAGTCATCGCTTTTTGCTCACTGTACCTTTCACGGATGGGAAATATCTATTTGCATATCAGTCTTTGTCTCGCCCACATAGGCAGTCCAGAACCAAAATGCTATGGCAATTCCTTTCTGAACAAGAGTACCAACAGCAACCCCATACATGTGTTTCAGCATTGTTGTCCGTAGCATATTTGCTAATAAAGGACACCCTTTTCTTATCTATTTCAGGTGTTTCGGCAATACCTTCTGACAGGTGTGGTCTTGGGCATTCTGCTCTAAGTTTGTATCTAGCCTCTTTTTACAGAGGCGTTCTCAGTCTTTTCTTCAAATAAGCAGCTATCTTTGCTAGTGGTTCCCAATCCACTTAATGTGGGTGTATTAAAGTATCCAGGTCGAAGTTGTCCCTGGCCTCCTCATCTATTTCTGTTGTTTTCCTTTTGTTAGAAGTTCCCTCTTCCCCAGATAAAGATATCACTATCACTTCTACTTCTTCTGAGGATTGTTCTTGCCAATCATCATCTTCTGAGCTCTCTGAGGATGTATCGTGCCATTTCTGCACTCTCCTATTAGACTTCACTGCCTTTTTAGTTTTTCGCTGTGGCATGCCCGGGGGGTATTGGTATGTTTAACCTTACAGGCCCTCTTTCTTCCCCCTTTCTCTGACTCATGTCCTTTTGCTCCCCTGAGCCCCTGCATGTCCTGAGAAAATTCTTTCCAATCCTCCTTAATGGTCATCTGGTGGGGATTCACTATACTGGCCCCGAGAGCCTTCTGTATAATCTGCTCCATCTCTGTATAATTCCTTCTTTGGCTCACTTGTGCCCTACTTTCTTCACTGGAGCTGGACATTTTTTACAATGAAACTATTATTTGCCACAGGTATTAAATATGTATCAGTTTATTTATTCACAGGTTTCTTTGGCTGGTATTACTCTCCAAACGCACTTAGCATGTAAGCAGTGGTCTTATTTCAGGCTTGTTTGCCTGTCACGTTCTTCCTGGGCCATTGCCTGTCAATTTGGCTGCTTTTTTGCAATTTATATTGTTTTGCCACTAGGTGGTGCTGTTCCACTCAATCGAGCGATCTCCAGATGGAAGTTCTCTGTCAATAGAATGTATGTGCATGTAGCACTGAGTAGGCACGGGTGACCAGGGCAGGGTGACCAGGGCAGGGATGCAGCGAAAATACGACTTTCCAACTCACCTCCTCCCCGGCACTGTGCCTACTCTGCCCCATAATGCCTCTGTGAACTCCTGTCACAGAGTATCTAATCCGGCGAAATGCGTGAACATTCCCTTAGATTTTGTGTTGGTTCGATTGTTGTTTTTTCTGGTAATAGTGGCGCTGATGTGGTGGTGTACTTGGGACCGTATTTTGATTGTAGAATTACTGTGTTTTTTTTCCCTGTTCTTCATGAACTTCATGTATAACGGTTAGACATGTTCCGGTGCATTCGATTTTTTTACACTGCTCTACAATTTCACATAATAATTTTCTGAATTTTAAGTGTTTGTATTGCAGCGTTAATGAGGGTAAAATCAAGGTGCTCAACGCAACCTATGAGGTGCGTACAGGCCTCTTTAGCACCATTTGGCCCACCAGACTGGGCATGTAAATACGTGCTCCTGTCAATCTATTGTTGCTTTACTTATCAGTGCCACCTTCTTTAATTTCTCAGCTTGCCATAGCCATATCGCTGATCCCTGGTTTGCTTGTAGGCACTCAACAATGTCATCTGGGGGCATCTAGGGGGTCACAGCTGTGACCCCTGCTGTTTCCCATGTGACCCCTGGCATGGCCTTTGCAACCCCATTTAAATGGAATCTCCATGGCTACCTCCTGGGCGGTGGGCGCTATTGTGTCTCATGCTTTCAAGAGTTAACGTCTGTAACTTTTCAGTGGTTACGTAGCAACCATGAAAAGTTACATAACTCTTGCAAGCACAAGTCTGCTTTCACTCAACCTGCCCTGGCTCGTTCTAGCGCCTGGGACGTGGAGCAGCCTCACCCCAACCATTGCCTTGCCGCTGAATTAGCAGTAAAGGGATGTTATGAGGCAGGTTTACGATGGGGAAGAAGGGGGAATTATGGCCCTGTGCCCACACTGACTCCTGACGGATGAGGACATGAGTCCGCATGGGCCCAGGTGGGAAAACACCTGAGGACTCTCAAGTCAGTAGCAAGAACCAGAGAGCCACCCCCATTGGGAAGTGTAGCGGTTTGAGCGCCTGGCACAGAGATCTGCAGTTGTGAACACCAGCAGTGGCCACTCAGACTTTTATACTTCCAGTTCAATAAAACGAGCACAGAGGATTTAAAAAATGGTTCAATAAAATGTTTAAGAACCCAGAGACAGGGTTCTTAAACCCTGTCTCTGGGTTTAAGAACTCTGCAAAGGGCTCTGCAAATATCGCTTTGATTGTATTTAACAATCCGCATGTGAGCGACTAGGTACATTCTTAACACGTCTTTGTAGAAGAAGAAAATCACCCTTATTAAAAGGGGTCCCTGTGACTTGGGGAGTTGGTCCAGGAAGACTATGGAAGGTGTAAAGGAAGTGATTCCCCAAAATGCCATTTATTTTCAACCATGGAGTTCACAAGAAGACCTGTGTCACTATTTGGTACCGAGTTGAATGCTAAGGATCAACTCTATAAAAAGTGGATGGGTTGCCTCAGGTTACCATCAGCACACAGAGAACACTATAAGAAAATAAGACTTATCACATTAACATCCACAAACCCACCGAGGGTGCTAATGATTTAACTCGTCTGGAAGCAATATTAAATATAGATAAAAAATTGCCAGGATGGGTTATCGTGCCACCAGGTTAAACAAGCATTGTCAATGCCAACAATTTGCCCTTTTGTGTAGCAATGGGAAAGGCACTTGCCAGGGACTGCCATAGTAGTATTACCTTGCCATTGATGTAAGCAGCTGCAAAATTGTGTGAGTACCTAAGTATCTAATAGCAGTGCCTGGCAAATGCCTAACACTCACACACAAGAAAAAACAGTTGGCTTTGCCAACACTTGTTTTTAACAGGACTTCAGTGAAGGGCACACATAGTGCTTATAAATAGAGTGGCTGAAAGCAGAGCTGGTTAAGACATTTTATTACATCAGTGGAGCAATTACAGCTCAAATTAAGCCATTAACTCTCAGAAGACTGCTTTGAAAGCACTGACAGACCCTTGAGTACCAAGTTTGATGGTAAGGCTCAAAGAGTTCCCATGAGGAGGTGGCTTGGGCAGGGAGGGGCGGGAACTGAGTGAGAATGGCCATAAGGTTTAGCATGGCCATGTGCAAGGACTGGGTGGGCAAATAACCAAACAACACCTACAGGTAGTGTGTCTCTCCTCATTTGCCATTTCTCCCTATCTGTACTCTAATGCTATAGTTTTAGCTTACAGGTGGCACAAACACCACTTAATATCCCAAACTAAAAAAGGTCCTTTGTTCTTTCAAGAAGAGGCAGTGCTACCATTAGGTTTCTTAAAAGATTGGGTGGATGACCAACACGAGTATGTTCTTATATGGGAACGGCACATATCCGTGCAGCCACCATGGACCACACACAACTGCTAGTTAGTGAGGAATGTGGGCATGTGGCAGGCCTGGGCTCCTTATGTTAGCTCAGTCTCCATGTGGCCTGGAGCCAAAGGGCAGGAGACGAGTGAGGGTCTCTTTCTCTCTGTGTGTTCTTTGCCACACTCAATATATGAGAACTGTTAACAAATGAAAATGCTTCAGAAAACAAACCTCCAACACCTGTACATATTTATAACCTGCTACAATCTATTTGCTTTGTTTTTTGCATATCCCAACAGGGGATGACTGTAAATTTGCTTGGTTTTTGGTCAGTTTCTAAGGGTTGAATTTGTTGACACACCTTCTGTCATGCAACAGCCACATGTATTTTCTTTCCATCGCATTGCATGGCATCATTTGGCATTGGACGTCTGCTTTCATTTACAGTGATTTGGTAAAATGGGCCTATACACACTGATATTAACGCTACTTATTGTGTTCCATTCTTGTAGGAAATGTATATGCAAGCAATGGAACTTACTTCCTCCCACCCTCAGGGCCGAACAGTCCTACTGGACCTTCAGGAAATCATTAAAAACTATACTGTGCACCTAATCATGCCTCCTACTGACCACCCACCCCCCTGAGACCGAGTAACGAGCAATGAAGAGCAACCAATTTTGACCACTATTCTCCTGTATCCATCACTGGTGCAATTCGTTCTTAACTATGTATCACTGTTGTATATATTCTGGCTCTGCTATGTGCTATACAAATTTAAAAATAAATAAATAAATATGGTATTACCATGATATCTTAACCATATTTTTCTTCGTCTACTGAGAAACAATGCTATAAGGTGCCACTTCTGTTTTGTCAGGCGGTGTGTCAAGGGTTTTGACCCATGTTGAATCAATAGACTGGGTATATGTGGGGATGAGCTGTTGCCGCCCATTATTCTATCCCAGAACAAACTAAATCAATAGACTGGGTGGATGTGGGGATGAGCTATCGCAGCCCACATTCACGCCAGAATCCAGGAGAACTGCGCAGTTGGCACAAGACCACTCCAAAGATACAACCTTCTTGTGGGGGGTTCCACATCACCACTCTACTGTAAGGATGCCATCAAAACAAAGTTAAGCAAGGGTCCTATACTATCAAGCAAAAGACCACTCTATTGAAATGCAGTAATTCAAGACAGATCCCAAAAATGGATGCAATACCGGTACTCACCACTATCAGAAAACCCACCAGACTTTTGTGTAAAACTGAACAGAGGAACCCAAACCAGGCCAAGGAAAGACTTGCTAAGAGGTGGATACAATGTAAAACTATATTCTGAAATGACTTGAAGGAAGTCATTATTTAATGTATATGTAAAAATTGGAAGTTTTGATTTAAACTGGGAACTAAAGTGACATTTAGCTGAATTCTGCCTGACAACAACCCCCGACAGGAGTTGAAGCTTGATCAAACTGCATTCCCAGGCCTGGCTGCCTCCTGCTTCCCCACCAAAAGGAGATGACACCTCTCTGATTAGATTAGGGGAGGTGCACCTGCAGGAGGTTGAACAAAGCATTGTCCTGGACTCAGGCAAATGTTATATTGGCGGGGGCCGTAAAGTGGCTTCCTCTTGGGAGAAGTGGGAGGAGAAGTGCCTTTGGGAGCCACCCGAGCTGGAGGCAGGGACAGACAGAAGCTTCCCCCATGTGCTTTGGAACCTAAACCACACCCATCTGGGCCAGAGCATAATTTTAAAAAAAGATGGTTAATTCATAGTACGGACTTGTCAGAATTATATAAGTAATATCATTATCCTGGTGATTTTTCTGTGCACGTTTTAAGAGGTGTTAGGACCCTGTGGTGTATTCTGGGGGGTTGCTAGCGGAAAATAGTGTCTTACTCCAAATGTCTGCATGTTAAAAATCTGACACTTCATCAATTAATGTCCATACTCCTTGCGCACATGTGTGTAATTTTTGGTAAATGTCCGATATTGGGAAACCAGTCAAAAAGCGCAAAATGTTGTCATTTTTGAATGCAAGCCCCCAGGAAGATCAGAGGCGGACAAGCATGGACCATAAGGAATATATAATGTGTACATGTAATTTCAACAAATTGTGTATCTGGGAAATATGTATTTGAATCAAATATAGATTTGTGGGCAAATTGACCAGGGGAGTATCCTCTGACCCATAAACAGACCTCATCATGATGACAATCCATTTCCTTCCCCCAATCATGGGAGAGGGGAGAATTGGGCCAATGACAAATCAAGAGAGGGGCAGGCTTAGTGATGCTAGCCTCTCCACCCACTTTTTAAAACACATAAAAAGAGACTGCTGGGACAGGTTCAGACATTCATTTTCCATTTCTGCTGAGCATTTTGACGGCCAACATCCCATCCAGACAGAGACCAGAACCAGGGACCCAGAGACTATAGAACTTTGAACCAAGAAGGCCCACTGCAAGGAAAAGTATTTCTCAGCAGGCCTCAGCATCCTTAAAATCATTTGCAAACTATTCCACAGCCGGGCGAGCTGTCTGAATTCTTTGCCAAGAACTTGTGCCAGTACCCAGAAAGCAGTGCTACATCCAGAATCCACTTGATCCGGACCGGAAAGCAGAGCAGTATCCAGAACCAGAGGCCGCTGTATCCAGAGAGGCTAGACCAGCAGAGCAGAGCTGACCCAGACGCTGTGACCAGATCCGTGACGAGGCTCATTCATTTCAAAATTAGGAGTGAGTATCCGCCAGAACTGTGCAGAACCCAATCTCTTAGTTAAAATAATCTAATCCAAACTATTTTAACCTAATTAGAACAGCCTCCTAGAAATCGTGTCATCTGTCATTTTTAAAGCTGCACAACTGTCACCTGTCAATTTTACAGCTGCAAGCTGTCACCTGTCATTTTGAGTTTACTTTAAATCCGAAAATCTACCTTTATTAAATCGTCCGTATCTCTTGAACCGTTTGGGCTAGGAACGAAATTTAACTTTCAATTAAAAGCTGTGATTCTAGGCTTTCCAACGAACCCAGAACCGACTTCCCTACTCCCTATACTTATTCCACAATCGCGATTTACGCCCATGCGAAATTTACCGCGATTTGCGATTTGGCCTGATTTCATCATCTGTAAAAAGATAGCCGCTTTTGCCTGAACTGCTAAAATTCGTTGCAACCTAATAACCATCCCTGAACCATTGTTAGGGCTGACCTGAACTGATTTAAAGTGTCTACCACTCACCCTGAATCTCTAGAGGGAATTAAAAGCATTTTTAGCACATTTCTCACTTCGTTGTCATCACATTCAAAGCATTTTGGGCCTGTGTTTCAAACCTCTACCTGTTTCCTCTAAGCTTGCTGGGGGGGAACTGAATTTCGTATTGTATTTGATTGCATTCCTGAGAACTGTGTGCTCCTCTTTCCATCTCCTTCCATTTTTTACATTGCATAGGGGGGTCATTTGACATCGCTTCTGTTACCCCAGGGGTTTTGGTGAAATTACTTCTCTGGCGTCACTGCATCTTTTGAAGATTCACAGAGCCCCAGACTACACCTTTCTAACACCCAGCCCAGCATTACCTTCAAACCATCCTATATAACCGAAACAGGATATGAACAACAGAAGCACATTTCCACACAGCAGAGGACGATCTGTTGTAGAACTTCCCATGCTGTCAAAATGCTCTTTAAATGTAGTAACCCTAGGGGTGGGCTGGCCTATAGGGAACTCAGGAGATTTCCTGATAGGCCTCTGCACCCTGGGCCTCTTTTGTATGGTAACCTATTTTATTTTCAAATTTTCCTATAGGAAAAGGGATGGGCTTGCTGAAAATGTGCAATATGCGGCCAATTTGGTTCACAGTCCACCCGTGAGTGAGCCTGAACTAATCATACAGAAACATCCAGATTCAAAACTCAGGCTAAATATTAAGGAGGTACACAATGGAGGGAAAAGGTTAACAATGGTACAGGGCCTGATTCTGAGCACCATGTAAAATAAGAAAAGTGCCATGCTGTGATGGAACAACACTTTTCTGATTTATGCCATATTCCGTATCTTTATAAATATAGGCACAAAATGGTGCTCAGAATCAGTCCTGCTGAGTAGTGGGCAGAAAAGGTGTGAACCATCATGTTTTGAGTGGTTCTTCCTTACTGCTTCCTGGGCCATAGGGTCCACTGGAAGCATAATTGAGTCAACTCAAGATATGTTTGGTGTCAGCAGCCACATAGTCACTCAAAGAGCACAAGATCAGCTCAGCTTTCTACTTTTCATGGGTGACTAGGTCGGCCAGTCCTGTTTTTTCATAAGGATTCCTGGAAATGCAGTCTTACTTTTCTTATTTTAAATGCAGGTGTATAAGTCCAACCACACACCGGGACTGGAAGATGTGCTCATGGATGGCTTTGGGAAACATGAGAGGCCTGGAGAAGCATAACTGCAGGTAAGGATATTTCTTTTGAAGTGATTTGGGGAAGTAGCAGGCCAGCAGGTATGGACTCTTTGAGGCCTGAGTGGATGGCGCAACAGCAGTCATGGGTGTGCTTAATTTTGAGCAGTGGCAGATTACGTACACTAGTGTGTATACAGCCAACCTGTTGAGGGCCCCAAGGAGGAGTTCAGGTGTTTTGGAAGCTAATTCCATTAAAGTCAATAGAGATTCATTTTTCTCAAGTCTGTGGACGGCACAGGGATTGTTGGGTTTTGGAAATAAGTCAAAGGTGGGAGATACCATACAACTTAGGGTACGTTAAGTGATATGGTGGCTTATGGGGCATGGCAGCGGTGTAAGGAAGCAAAGGAGGAGCTGCTTGGGGCCAGGGAGAAGCGGGACTCCTGTAATTTGCTGTGTGTGGTCATGTTGGGTGGAGGCAGGCTATCAAGAGTCCGTTTATAGACAATAGAGTATGAAAGAATCACATCAGGTACTGACGTTTGATGTGGAGGACCGTGTAAAAACTACTCAAACCTAGTTTTAAATATACTTGTGTCAGGGGGTAGTCTACTGAAGTGAACATTTTATTTTATTTAACTTGATGCAAAATGAATACGTTTGTATATAGGTTCCACAAAAAATGGAAATTGTGTACATTTCCCTGAGGGATCTGTGTGGGGCATTAAGATGAGATCATTGCTCAACCCGTAAGTTCGAGAACCTGGTCTAAGGTGAGGGCAAAGATCAGATAGCGGATGTTAAAGCCACAATGAATGTGAATTATTCCTATTAGAATGTGCTCAGTAGGAACCTCTGGCACTTCCTGCATTTCCCCAGTGCCCCAACCACAAAGACATGGTCCTATCACTCGATGCCGAAAAGACATTCGACAAAATGCCTACATGTTCGAGGTGTTGCACAAATTTGGCACCTCTGGGTATTTTCTGTAGATGGTGCGGCTTCTATATAGGGCACCATGCACCTCGTTGATTACAAATGGTCTGACATCTGATCCTTTCCCTCTGCACACCGGGACTCAGCAAGGCTGCATGCTCTCACCCCTGCTATACGCCTTGGGGATCGAAACGCTAGCTGCCAAGTTCAGGAACGATGATGGATGGTCTAGCATAGTTACAAACACCCTGTTCTTCCTTAAATTGGTTGACAAGGTGGCTACAATCCACCTTCAACTTTACATCAAAAACTCTGGTTGATTGCATGGAAGGCAATCAGGTTTCTGCCGCTTTCATGCCACAGAGAGTCCCCTGGTGGACCTCCAGACCTACATGTTGACATTAGTGGAGAAAAGCAGATCAGGGCTGCTGATATTATTGGATTTATCCGCAGCTTTTGATCTGCTCGACCATGAGATCTTACTGAAGCGGTTGCGAGACACCGGCGGACTTGCCGATGAGACGATAAACTGGGTTAGATCCTTCCTGGAGGGTAGAAGATCTAGTGTGTACTGGGGAGACTCATCCTCCGAGGTGGAGACCATGATGTGTGGTGTCCCACAGGGGGCATGTTTATCCCCCTTATTTTTCAACATCTATATGGTACCCCATGCAGAGAACTTGAAAGATTGGGTTTTTTCTTTACGAATTACACAGATGATTTCCAGTTGTCACTAGAGTTGTCAGGAGACTACTAGGAAGATCAGAAAAAACTAAATGATGTCTACCGAGTTATAAAAAACTGGATGACCACAAACTGGTTGGTTGTGTTTAAATGCCGGAAAAACAGAACTCATGATATATGGGTCCAAGAAGTCTAGAGAGACCTTAGCTCCCACCTTTTCTAGTTTCTTGGTGGAGGGCAGCCAGATAGCGGTGGTTAATAAGGTAAAGACCTTGGGCACATATTTGGAAGCCTCCCTGAATGCAGGGGCTCAAGTAGATGCCATTGTGAAAAACACTCAATATTACCTGAGAGTACTAAGGCGGATGGCTCTGCTAATTTCTAAAAATAATCGAGCTAAACTAGTCAGGGCCATTATTCTTCCACGTCTGGATTACTGCAATGCCTTGCTGGGGGGTGCCAGCAAGGAAGACATTTCTAGATTGCAAAAAATCCAAAATGCGTCTGTCTGCATTGTCTACGGTATGAAACGGCACAAACCGACTACTCTCGCCAGGAAGGAGTTGCACTGGCTGCCTATATCAAGAAGCCAAACTCACCATCACACCAGCAATGGGGAACATTTCTCTCCAGAATTGCTTTCATAGGTCTGCAGGCCCTGCGCAGGCGGATAGGTTCTGGGATCTGGCAGATATGTTTATCTAGACCCTAAACTTCTCTGTGTACACGGACTGATATGTTGCTGGCTTCCTTTTAAACGCACTCAGTGAGACAGGTGTATTTCCTTTCCTTTTGTTCTTGTGGGAGTTCCTCACTTCTCAGCTATGTTCATATTGCTATTGTTATGTTAAGTTATTTTGCCTATGGGGGGGCTTGTTGTTGGGGGGAATCTTGGGGGCATTTTCCAGAGGCTAATTCAGTGTAAAGGTCTGTCGCTGACATTAACGCACAATATGGGGCTTGAATGCCCACAGTGTAACCCGTCACTGTGTGAGTTTTGGTTTCAAATGAAATAAAAAGATTAAATCAAAACCAAGAATACGCTCGGTAGGAGCAGCAAATCCCTACTGCTACCATCAGTTTTAAATAATCTCAAATATTTCTTTTTAGTTAATGTAAGGAACTCATGGTGGCAACAGTAAAGACAGACACAAGGGATCACAGTTCAAGGGTGTTTATTAAACTATAAATTCAGGGTGGAAATAATGCCTAACCTAAACCTAAACCTAAATCTAAGATGGGAGCAAGCTTCAACCATCAAATGAAAAATAAGACAGTCTGTGTCGCGTCTTTTCAAAGAAAAAGACCTATACAAAAAAAACGATTACCAAATCCTTACAACTAATTACAGAAAGGGTGTGGTATAGAGTTTCAATAAAGAAAGAATTGTTCACAATAATAAGTCAGGATGTGATTGCCAGGGGTCTCTCTTCCACACGTTTTGAGCACGGGACAAAGTGGGTCTCCTGAGCACAGCACACACTCAAGCTTTCACTGCACGAGCCGATAGTGCTGTTCCCGCTATCAGGTTCTTCGATGGTTAGATCTCTTTTTACTAAAAAGTCTCTTGCCTTGGAGGGCCTGATATTTTCAACCAACAAACACAAAGTTCTGTTTCACATATGGCTCTTGGTGACAGCTCCACCCCTGGGTTCCCCTCTTCCGGGCGCGGTCCCCTCACCAGTCGTATGCAACAAATCGATGAACCAGTTCCTTTCTCACGAATTATGGGTGATGATATTCCACCACTGGATCTCCCTCCTTCAGGTTCGGACCCCTTTTCAGTCGTCTGCTTCCCTCCTTTGGGTTTACAATGGCTGTTCTTGCATTCACTAATCACAATGTCCTTTCAAATATTTCACTGTGGCCATCCCTCCTCCGGGTTCACTCCTGTCAACACAATGTTCTTGGGGTTTCAGACTTCGTCTCTTCTTGTTAGCATCCCTCCGCCGGGTTCACTCTTGCCAAGCTTTACAACATACTGTCCATGTAAAACTTTTACCATGCAGGATTCGTTCCCCTTCACTTCACAATCATCTGTTGGTCAAAGTCCTTTGATTGTACAGAGGATTTGACAAGACCCCCGTATGACCACTTTGACCCCCTTTTGACTTTTCTTAAGGCCCTCTGGTTACGGTAGTCTCTATCATCAGGTAATCGCCCAAAGTTTCCTACTTGAGCACCCACGTGGTGCCGGACTTCTCTGTTGCTGGTTTTCCCCTTTTTTTCACCAATAGTTCTTTTACAGTTCAAATCAGCCATTTGCTACTTTTCGTTGAACACAGTTCGGTTTATTATTGACTCTCCCCTCGACTCACTGGCTGTGATGAACAGCTTCTCTTTGGAGTCTAGGTTAGTACCACAGAGACAAGCGTCTCTCCCCAGCTTGGTAATCAGAGGAAGAGGGTCTTGTGTACCGTTGACACCTGCTGCAACACATGCTGGCTATTTTCTGGGGTCTTATGCTGCTGTCTGCAGAGGTTTTATGGGCCTTAATCGGAAAGGGCAAGGTCGCTTTTCTCCTTGTCACCCTCTCAGTATGCAACGTCTTTCGCCTCCTCTTGAACAGCCATGCTGAGTTAGCTCTCACATCGTGCTGTCTGCCTTGCTCGCCCTCTGCTCTCGTGTTCCACCTTTTATCCCTGTGAAGAAGGGAAAGGGCCATCAGGTGTTTGTGATTCTGGTCACTTTCCTGACCCTTGTGTTGGGACATGTCAAGTAAACAGCTCTGGTGTTAGTCTGTTGTTTTGCGATCTGTGCGAAAGTGTTTGTGTCGGAAAACGGGGGGGGGGGGGTTTGAATGGGCAAAAGCTGTTCAAAGAAGGGGGATATTGTGTCTCACCCATCGGTGTCCCGCTCCCACTCCCCAAGGAGCCCCCATCCAGCTGATCCTCCCTCACTGGTCCACCCCCAGGAAAAGGGATCCGATAGCCATGGTCATGTCCTGGCCACCTGGATGACAGATCCCTGGGGACTAGCTAGGGAGACACCTTCAGGTTTCACACAAAAAGCATACTAACTAGCTAGGCATTGTTCATTTCTGAGTAGCAAGCAATTGCATTAAATCAGTATTTGGATCAAGCTAAGCAGCATAAGCTGTCAGAGTATGATTGGCTGAATTAGCATTACTTATCTAATTAACAGAGTTGTGGGCAGCAGGCCTTTATCACCACTAAGTGTGCACATTTCAAGTTTGTTGATAGGCCAATCAGTGGAGTGGGCCTCATTACAATCTTGGCGCAATGGGTTAACGGATGCCGCTAATGGATGCGGACCCGTTAAACCCATTCCGCCTGATTACGAGGTCCCCTCGCGGGACCCGGTAAGGATGCCTGGTAAAACCAGGCGTCGTTACCGGGTCCCGCGAGGGGACCAGGGAGCTAACAACGGGACGGTCATAATCGGCCCGCTGTTAGCTCCCTGCACCCATTCCCATTGAGCCCTATGGGGGCTCGAATGGGAATGGGGAAGGCCCGGGTTCCCTGAGGGAGGAATTACTGGGCCCTCCAAACTCAGAATGGCCCAGTAATTCCCCATTCAGGGAACCCGGACCCGGTTTTGGGGGCAGCCATGCCGCCAATAGTGGCATGGCTACCGCCAAAGCCGTAATGAAGCCCAGTGTCTTTTCTAATATGTCACCTGGGCTTGGTTTTGTCAAGCTGCTACAGATACATACTTTGTATTACATTGCATAAAAAAATTGCAAATTGACACCATCAGCCATTCCACCCAGGAGAGTGGAAATCAAAATTATGTTAAAAAACATGTTCTCTTTAGGAATGGGGTTTATTTATGCGATGGATCAGGGAAGCGAGTGAGCTGATTCAGTCCTTCTGGGCCTATTTGTGTCCATGCAGCACGATGCTGAGTGCATTTCTCCACACGCCCAGGGCTGGGTCCTTTGTAAAGGCAGCAAAGCAGATCACAGCAAGCAAAGAAGATCAACATAACAATGTGATGGAAGATTGCAGGATATCAAGGCCTGAATTATCCGCCTCTGCATTCTGCTGTTGTAGAGCAAATTCCAAGAAATCATTTGTAATTGAATTGGTAGCATCAAGAGAAGAAAGTGTGCACGGGCATCAGAGAGAGCTTCACAGATAGTCAGCAATAGCAATTATGCGAACGTGAAGAAAGGATGGATCTCGGGGTTGTGCGCCCACCACGTGCTAACAGCGAATACTGAAAAGTTGTCTTTCCAGTCAGTTTCATTACTACCCAAAGTGGGGGGGTGGGGGGAAGGTCTTCTTGAAAGTCACTCTAGGGTGCATGATGTTTGTGAAAGAGACGTGTTATTCCCATAGATAAGGATGTACCATCCAGTTAGCACAATACATTACAAGTTGTTGGTCACTCATTGTGGGGAGTTGGATTTCTGGCGAATGAGCACGGATGCGGAGGTCCTAGAATTTAGTATCACACTGGCTCCTTAAGGTTAAGGTTACCTGCAAATAATTAATTGCGGCATTCAGGGCCCCAGAGAGGTCTCCATTCTGCAGATGAAGCCAACACTCCCCCTGACGTGTGGCCGCAGCGCTGCACAGAGGCCTCCTTCCCCTGCAATCACAGGCATCCTCCTGTCCTTTGTCTTCAAAGCTGCCATAATTGGACAAGGCATACTCCCATAGGCTGCCCTGGTCACGTGTCAGGGTCCCTGCACCTGTTGTCCATGTAAAAGGCGATACCGCTAAGGCCATAACCCGGTTTGGTCTGCTAGGACCCGGTAGGTCCTATGGCTTTCCTCCTGGACCTATTTCCATCAGTCCTGAGGATCAGAGTGCTCCTCTCTGGCATCACACTACCATGTGAGCCTCCTTGAGTCATTCCATACATTAGCCACAGGTGTCCCAAGACGGTGTCAAAGAGGGGCAATTGCACCCCTAATCACTGTTTTGACCCCTAATTGGTACCTTGCACCCTCTGGCAAAGAACACCTTCAGGAGTCTAATAGGTGCTCCTTCGACTTGAAATCTTGACTGCTTTTACAGGCTCTATGTTTGCTTACCCAAGTTATTTGTTCTGACCTGAAGCAGACAACATGGGAATAGATGGGGCATGAATATCATTAGGTTGGAGGCCATCTATGTTGAAACCAGGCTTCCCACATGCTTGGCCCACTATTGATTTCTTAATGTGCAATTTACAATTTCATAGAAACAACAAAAGAGCATCCCTCAAGTGAAATATGTTTCTTTAAATGAAATAAACTCGTTTTCTTTAAACTATATTTACTTATTTTTCTGACAACCCCCAGAAATACTCTTTGATGTTTGTGCCCCTTCCTTGAGTTTTGTCACAAGGTATACTTCTATAGAGGTTATTTGCTTGTCAAACTGCTCATACGAAAGTAAACACTGATTTTCTGCTGACGGTAGTTATTAGGAAACTGCGTTGTGGTTTCATGGGGGCCCAATTTTAATTTTCACTATGAGGGAGGAAATAATTACCGCACCACCTGAATATGAGCAAGTATCCAGCCCAACCCATCCCTTGGCCAAACGGTACATTTTACAGCACCTCTTTTTTAAATCAAGAATTGCAAAAAGACATAAGATTTACAGCCGGCTTAAACATAATGCATCGCAGAAACACTCAGTGAACGTGTTAAGCTATCTTGTGGCGAGTATGCGTTCCACTTCCTTCAAAGAATTTAACATTGGATAAGGATCCCGGATTGTTGTCAAAATAACTGCATTAATAATAGTGCAGTTCATGAACATGACTTTATAATCAATGGTGTTCCCTCCCCAGCCACACCGACACTGCACATAGTCTCATTTAGGACTTACATCCATAAACTGAAAACTGTAAATATCTGTATCTGGTAAAAAGTGATGTTCCTGTCCCCATTGCTAAAAGGAATAAGGGGCAGGTGCTTGCCACCTATAGGTGATTACCCTCAGTTAAACAGACACAGGTCATTACGAGGTTGGCGGCAGCCGTGCTGGTAAACACAGGCAGGGCTGCTGCCGGAGTCATGAATTTTTACGGCACCCGGGAATGGGCAATTACCGGGGTATTACAGCCCAGGCAGACCCAGTAATTGCCCATTCCCAGGCACCAACAAATATTACTCCCCATTCCCATTTGAGTCCCATTGGACTCAATGGGAATGGGGAGGACGGGTGCAACGACACCATTCATGAACGGTGCCAGTGTATCGGTTAAGGTGTGCAAGCGGGTTCCATTCTGCTCTCCAGGTCAGACCTGGAAGGCTAAAAGGCACCCGCTCGTAGAACTCGTAGTTTGCCGGTCCGGAAACAATGGTACCAGCAAGCTTACCGGTATCGTTGTTTCCGGTTCGGCAAACTTGTAATGAGACCCACTGTCTTTGACGACCTATCATTTGAAACTGAGCTATTAGTGATATCTCTTCTATTGAACTGAATGTTTTAGCTCCATATTATAAGTTGAGCTGGAAGTAACGTCTCTTCTGCTAAACACTATGGGCCTCATTATGACCCGTGCAGAATGGGTTAACGGGTTCCGCTAATGGATCCGGACCCGTTAACACCATTCCGCACGATTACGAGGTCCCCTCGCAGGACTCCGTAAGGACGCCTGGGGACCGGGTGTCGTTACCGGGTCCCGCGAGGGTATGAGGGAGCTAACAACGGGCCGGTCGTAATCTGCCCGTTGTTAGCTCACTCTCCCATTCCCATTGAGCCCTATGGGGGCTCAAATGGGAATGGGGAAGGTCCGGGTCCGGGTTCCCTGAGGGAGGAATTACCGGGCCCACCGAACTCAGAATGGCCGGGTAATTCCCCATTCAAGGAACCCGGTAGAGGAGCCCGGTTTGGCAGCAGCCACGGAGCTAACAATTCCATGGCTGCCGCCAAACTCGTAATGAGGCCCTATGTCTAACTACATATTATTAGAAGCTGACTAGGATTGATGTCTATTTTCATTAAAAGCATGCAGTCTCTTGCTGAGTGCATAGCACTAGGTGACTAATGAGTGATGTCTTCTGATTAAAAATCTTCTTTCTATTGCTTGTATGCACGTCATGCATAACAACAAGCTGCACGCCTTCATTAAACAACAACTAAGTGCATGTGACTATCACATGTATAATCCATGAAGAACAATACAGACATCTCGAAATTAGTGCATGTCATGTGTGAGATGCCAAACCAGTACTCATCCTCACATTGCATTCTGGTATTTATAATCCAGAGTTTACAGTACTAGTACTGTACAGGACTGTTCTGAAAGCAATGACTTAAGCACCTGAGCTCTAACAGGGTGCAGCCCAAGAGCTTTCTTTCTGCATTGTATTATAGATGGTGCAAATAAGCAGCAGTGTGTTAGTCCTGGGCCCCTATTGCAATCTCTCCAGATTATTGGCCTATATCCAGGACTAAAAAGGGTCTGGAAAATGTGTCTGAGTGACATGTAGTTGTTGTGGTCCCTTTAGTCCCTCCCTTCAACCCCGCTGACCTATAACTACAAATATGTATAATGACCCTTATGCACGTGAAAAGTGAGCTAAAGCCTTTAGGGTAGTTTGAGGGTAGAAGGGCCTGACTAACAAAAGGTAATATTTATGCAGTACCACCACTTCCCCCAGCAGAACAAATCAGGTTTAGTGCACAACAGGCAGCATGAGTGCATGGGCAGTAGAAGTGAAAGCTTGGTCCATAAAGAGTAGGTACAGAAATTGTAAGCTGCACTTAAACCTAGACATTCCCCTTCTCGCCCTCTCTGTCCCTCTACTCCCAATGAACGCACTCACCTCACCCACCTCTATTTTAATTTCAATGTTTGTCAGCATGTTCTTCTATGGCACTAACTCACTACACCCAAGATATAGGGAGTCATTATAAGCTTCCCAGTATCCCGCCAGTAATTCCGGAAACTGACCTACCGTTTCCAGGGCCTGATATCCTGATATTACCGAGATATTCCAGCTGCCGGCAACAGCAATAAATCCCCATTCCATGGAGTCCCGCAGGACACCATGGAGGGGATTGCTAAATACCAGTGCCAGAAATACCAGCTGTTTTTTGCCAGTAGGGCTTGTACTTTTGCCGTGAAGGAAAAGTGGTGGCGATGGAATTAACAACACTTTTAAGGGCTCTTTTCCTACACCACAAAAGTCATAATGACCCCCAAAGTCGCCTAAATGCTTATTCAAATGATGCCAGAGGCTATGTTTGGGTGCAGGTGATTTGGCGCCATGTAAAAAAATGCTGACAAATATTGAAATTAAAATGGAGTTGGGTAAGGTGAATGAGTTCAGTGGGAGTAGAGGGAGAGAGAGGGCAGTATTCTCTGTGAGTTCATCAAGCCCAACCTTTTAAGTATGATGCTTTACTCGGGAACCAGTACAGGCATTGCAGTGCAAGGGTAGTGTGGGCATTTATTTCAAACCAAGGATCTCTGGCTGCATTATTTCAGATTAAATAAGTGTTCGTACCTGACATCTGGAAGCAACATGAAGTCACACATTTACATCCTGGTAGGGTTGCCTTGGCCCTTCACCCTTCAGATGTTGATAAACTGACTACCTTGAAGATCCGTCTTCTCTTACTTTTCAACCAAATTATGGAACTCAATGACCAGGTTACTCTGCACAGAGGACGATTATCTAGTCCTCGGAAAACAAACCTCTCAAAACCTGGCTGTTCACTGGACGGCAAAATATCAACTAGTACAACACCCTGTAAAGACCAGACCAAAGAGCACTTACAGCCTCTAGCCCCCACAGGCTGGGACTTTACGATCCACCAGAAGCACTCAGAAAAATCATCATGGGCCTGCAACTCCCAAGGGATGGACCACTTGGATTTTAACAACATGATAGCTACCACAAATCTGGACACAAAGACTAATTAAATCACTACTCCAATAAACTGGACATAGTAGAGACCGAATCATTTTGGTAAAGCCTCACTGACATGCACAATGCACCTGTGCATAACACTTAAAATCAAGAACAAATTGGAAATCGGAACCCAATCTGGTCAGTCTCCCGAACATTTTCTCCCCATCACACAGAAGACGCTGACACCATTCCAAAGTCATCATAAACTGGAACACCGAACAGTAACAAAACCTAATCAAAATCGATAACAACACAACTTGATCTTTACCAATAGAGCCCATTCCTAAAATTCTAATATGACTCCTCAGGAGCCCCAAATCACCTCCCTGTTCCCCAACCTTTAATCTACTAGCACCTTCAACCTGCACATAACTATAAGGCACACAACAGATGTATGGCTGCTAACACCATTCCAACCCTGAGGAACAGCTCAAGGCTAATCACACAGCCTGCTACATCTTTAGCTCTATCCCATGCTGTGCTGTCCTATGGTCTCTCCCGGCGTCCTGGTGCTGTCATTTATTATATCTAGAGTTTCTCCTTCTAGATAGAATGCATACACAAGTGTCAATGCCACAAACCACAAAGAACCATACCAAAACTCGGGACACTCATCATTGCCACATGTTTAGTACCTGCCTCTCTCTTTTAACAACCCCCTCTATTGTTTTGGCAAAACCACACGTCACAAGGGCACCACAAATTTCAGAGATGCGCTAAACAAGACTACTTTGTGTTTGAATTTTGATAATAACACTTACTACAGCACTTAACGAGAGAGGCACCCTTAATGAAGCACTAGATAAAATTATGATATTATTATTATTGTTAACCTTGAAATGATGGAGCAGCGTTAGATGGGCAGTTATAGATTCAGTTTAAAGCACTCAGTGGGCACCTTAAGGAATGCTGTTGAACTGTCATGTTGGAATTGTAATATGTAAGTTTGGCTGGGGTGCCAATCAGGGTGCTGTGGGTTGAACCTTGAATAAACCTGATGGAAAGGAATGATGGTGGGTTGCAGACAGTTAATATTGTTTGTTATGTCATTTTTCATGAATTGTTTTATTGCTCGAGCAACAAATGAAGATAAAATGGGTTCAATGAAAAGAAAACAGTAAAACACTAGTTAGACTACATCCACGTTGGACTTTTTTTGAGGGCCTAACTTCTTAGGGTGTATATTAACTGTATTAAAAACATGCATTATCTTAAACCTACTCTGATCTTGTATAATGTCACCTTTTTAACCAGCTTGGTAAAAAATATGTTTCCTGTAACCATTTTGGCCTGTTGACCCTTATCTGATGTGCCACCACCCCGTCCTCTTGTTCTATTTGTGCTCCCTAGTGTGCCCCCCTAATATTTATTTCTAGATACGCCACTGATGTTAGCCCCTTTCAGGTGGTATCCAGTAATATTACCCCCACACAAATGCTCGCCATACTTATACTCGCCAGGAAAAGGCCATGGCGACATTATGTATGGTGACCATTTGTAAGGGGAGCAGGGCTGTCCCCTGCTCACCTTGAAGGGGATTTAAAAGGGAGGTTGCTGGGGTGTCCCCTGCATGTTCCCAGTGATTGTCCCCGCAAATCGCTGCCTTTTTGCAGCAATTTATTTGCCACACAGCCTTTTTGCTGGGATATTATCACATGGACCTCTCAGGTACCACTGTCCTACCTCATGCCTTTTACGCACTTGCATGTTCAAAGCTGCATTTTGGTCACCTCTCTACCTGTATTTTAGAAGTTGTATTGTGAAAGCTTACAGCCATGTGCCATGCTCCCAACCTGTATATGAAAATCTGCATTTTAGTTATTATAGCTCAGTGCTGTCTGGCGACATTTAAAAAAAAGCTGATTCTTGGTTGCTTGCATTGTAAAACCTGCACGTTGGTTGCTTGTATTTTGAATGCTGCATTCTGATTGCCTTTGTCCCCCTGATCTCTACCTCTATTTTAAAAGCTGTATTGTGGTCGATCAAGTGCCTGCCTGTGTCCTCTACCTGTATTTGAAAATATGAAATTTGTTCACTTTTATGGCCCTGTCCTTTCTGCATGGAATTGAAATTCTGCACTTAGTTTCCTACAATGTTCATAACTATTGCTACAGTGCTGTTATATCCCTCTTGTTACTGCCCCCGGCCCATCACTCCATGCCCTGCCACCACTCCTCCTGTTCTCTCAGTATGCTTCCCTCATAACCCCAACTGCAATTACTCTGCTATTACTCTCTCCAGTAGCCTTTCTCTTATTCCCAACGAACCTCACCACCCTTATCTAGCCCACTTATGCTCCAAATACTCCACCTTTCCTCATTGTACCCTTACCTTCAACCAAACCTCAGAATGCCCTCTGACCAACCTAATTGCTCCAATCACATATCTCCTTCCCGCCTCCCGAGCTGAACTCCCTCTGTTCCCCTCTCTTCTCCTACTTCATCACATAAGGGCATTGGGACACCACGTCAATCAGCAATAACTCATTCTTTGGTGTTCCAAACTTCTATACATCCCAAAGTCTAGCGGCAAGTGCAAATACAAAGTTGAAACTCTTACAAGTGTCCCAAAACAAAAGTACACAAATTCTTCCCTCCTCGTCGAAGACATTTATTCTTCCCTTATTGAGTTTCTGAAGAAAGGGTGCTCTGAACCTCCGACCCTGTCCTTGGGTTGTGGGACTCCCCAGGCTGTGGAACCTTGGCTGCTGGGCAGACAGGTGTTTCATAGTCTCCCATGAGCTATGCCTTGTCCTGCATTGGTAGTAATTCTGTTGGAATGCAGAAACGCTTTCTGGCTAGCCGAGTAACAGTTCATGGTTTGCATGGGGCTCTTGTACACCCATTTGAGGCTTGGTAGAGAAGCATGACCATAACCTTATCCACTCACTTCTGTACTCAATGTTCTCTCTCAAGCTTTCCTCCAGTCTCTCCACACCTATGCTGTCCTCCCCACTCCTCGGCATAGTGACACTGTCTAGTACCCACCCCCTCCTTTAAAATCTCCCCTGGACTGACTTAGTCCATTTTCTTCAGCCTTCTACCTGGATTGGCCTGGTTCTATCTTTTCTACCTGGATTGGCCTGGCTCTATCTTCTCTGTAGCCAATCAATCTCACATTCTCTTTCTTCATAGTTGTAAGGAACTCATGGTGACAATCGTAAAGACAGACACAAGTGGTCACATTGCAAGGTTGTTTATTAAACTGTATAAATAAGAGAGAAAAACGCCTAACCTAAATCTAAGATGGGAGCAAGCTTCGACAAATAAGGCAGTCATAGTGGCGTCTTGTCAAACAAAAGGTGCCTCTACTAAATAAAACTATTTCCAATCCTTACTACTAGTTACAAAAGAGTGAGGGATAGTGTTTGCAAGGAAATACAGAATTGTTCACAAATAATAGGTCAGGATGTTATGGCCGGGGTCTCCCTTTCCCACGTTTTCAAGCACGGGACAAAGACGGGACTCTCTAGTACAGGACATTCCTGGCTTCTCCTATATGAGGTTACAGTTTCTTTCCACTATATCAGGCATCTTCTGTGTCCAAGACTCCTTCATGAAAAATCTCTTACTTCAGAAGCCTGTTGCTTCGTAAATTATAAAATAAAAGTTCCTTTAAATTTTTGTTTACGTTGGGCTATTACTTTTCACCTGTGGATCCCCCTCAGCCGGGCTCTGATGTGTTCTCTGCGTTAGTCTCCCTAAGTCAGGCTCAGACCAACAAATAACTTATCAATAGCTCATCCAGCCCCCAGACAGGCTTTCTTTTAGTGCCCAGTCAGGCTTTCTCTCAGCCTCGAGTCAGGTTTCACATAGATCATGCAGAGTTCCCCTCTGCCGGGTTCAAACGCCCGTTTCACAATGCTCACTAGTTTACAATGCGTCAAGGACTTTCGATTGTACGAGGAATTTGGCTGGACCCTTGGATGACCACCTTCACACCATTCGTCAGCCTCCCCTAGGGCCATCAGGTATTTTACGTCTATACTGTTAATCTTTTAATGTTGCAAATACAACCTTCAGTTTGACATAGTCCGACTCTTATCAGGTTCTTCCGACTCACCGACTCACGTGTCATCTTCTCCCGGCCCTGGCTATCAGTGCGGGAGGGTTCCATGTACTGCGGACATCCGTCACACCATCTGCCATCTTACGTTTCTTTGTTTGGAGCTTTCGCAGGTCTGCGTTGAAAAGGGCAAGGGCAATTCCCTCCTTGACGTCCTTTCAGGTTGCGCTGCCTTTCTCCTCCGTTTGAACTGCTGCTCTAGAACCACTGCTTCCTCGTACATTCTGCCTTGCTCAAAATGTGCTCTCGTGCTCTGTCTTGTATCCCTATGGGGAAGGGAAAGGGCTGTCAAGTGTGTGAAATCAGTGGCAATTTCCTGACTCTGCCTGACCCTTGAGTTGGAACACGTATACGGTTCTGGTGTTAGTCCATTGTCTTTCAGGGTAATCGGTCTGTGAAAAAGTGTTTGTGTTAAGAAAGGGGAAGGGTTGAGCTTTCAAATATCCTACGGAGTAGGTTGGGGAAAAGGTGTTTTTTTTTTATTAAGTGTATTTGGTTTATTACAAACCTATCACAATTAGCAAATGTTTTAACAAAGAGATCAAGCATAAACAAAAAGAAGTCAAACGTAGAAATAGAAGAAAAAAACAAGAAAAAACCAAATACAGAACAACAAACCTTAACAGAAATCTAACTTAAAAAAAGCTTCCAAATTAGGCAAGTATTACTTGAAAATTATTTTAAAAACAAGTTTTAAACAAGTTTGAACCTAAAAACATTTTGGGCCTTATTACGACCCTGGCGCTAAGTGAAAAACGATGGCGGTAAATGGTTACCGCCATCTTTTTCCGCCAGGTCCGATCATGACCCGTGACCGTTAACTACGATGCCATTAGCGGCATCGTAGTTAACGCTGCCGCTAACTGCGCTAAGGGTGCGCGCACGCGACTGGCCACACCGTACTTAGCGCCATGGCGGAAAGGTACGCAAATGCCGACCCAAGCGGACATGCACCTAACGCCATCACCCAGCCCGTTAAGTACCTTACCGCCATGGTGCTAATTACGCTATCGCGAACCAACCGTAAAGGGCCATGTAAAGTGAATGCAGCTGCCACAGGTGCACAGAAACAGCACAGGTGAAGGCAATACAGACTCAGGAAGTACAAAAAGAGCACATCCCACCCCTTCCCACACCCAGTCACACTCCACAATGATACCAATACGACTAGCAATGTTGGGGCTGGAGGACCTGATAGCAATGCATGTGCTACAACAGCAACAACAACAACAGGCATCACAGAGGAGACGCAGGAGGAGAAGGAGGGCAAGGCAGGCCCAGCAAGCCCCACCAGCACAGCCAGTGCCACCACGCAGGCAGCCCCCAATCCCACGCATCAGAGCCAATCCATTCAACCTCACTGCTGTGCAGATCCACGCCCTGTACCGTTTGGACCGGGACACCATCACCGCCATCGTAGACATGATACACAACGACATCGTCAGCATGATAGACACTCCAACCGCCATCCCCCCCTACTGAAGGTAGTGTCTGTACTCCACTTCCTGGCCACAGGCACCTACCAGCACACAGTGGGGCACTTGCATGGCATTTCACAACCATTATTCTCACGAACACTCATCCAAGTGCTCGATGCCCTCCTCAAGCACACAGACAACCACATCTCATTACCACGGACTGCCCAGGACATTGCAAACACCAAAGTGGGATTCCATGCACTAGCCGGCATACCCGGTTGCATTGGTGCCATCGACTGCACCCATGTGGAATTGGTGGTTTCACGTGCCATGGAGGTACCGTACCGCAACCGGAAACAGTTCCACTCAATCAACGTGCAAATGGTCTGTGACTCCAACAAGATCATCACACATTGTTGTGCCCGATTCCCCGGATCAACCCATGATTCTATGGTCCTGAGGAACTCCACAATACCACGCTACATGGAGCGACATGCAGGCCCAAGATCCTGGCTACTCGGTGAGTCCAATGTCATGGAAGTGGGCAGGTGAATGACGTACCGATGCATACTCCACCTGGCTGAAAGGGGGGGGTGATGCATACTCCACCTGGCTGAAAGGGGGGGGTGATGCATACTCCACCTGGCTGAAAGGGGGGGGGGAGGGTTGATGCATACTCCACCTGGCTGAAAGGGGGGGGGGATGATGCATACTCCACCTGGCTGAAAGGGGGGGGGGATGATGCATACTCCACCTGGCAGAAAGGGGGGGGAATGATGCATACTCCACCTGGCTGAAAGGGGGGGGGGGTGATGCATACTCCACCTGGCTGAAAGGGGGAGGGATGATGCATACTCCACCTGGCAGAAAGGTGGGGAGATGATGCATACTCCACCTGGCTGAAAGGGAGGGGGTGATGCATACTCCACCTGGCAGAAAGGGGGGGGTGATGCATACTCCACCTGGCTGAAAGGGGGGGGGTGATGCATACTCCACCTGGCTGAAAGGGGGGGGGGATGATGCATACTCCACCTGGCTGTGAGTAACACAGAGAACGGAGACAGAGGATGGGCACTCACAATGCACTCAACCCCTCTGCATACATTGGGTGATGGCATGCAAAACAGGCCATGGGAGCCATGAGGATATACTGGTTGCATTGTGTGAATCAATTAGTGCATGTAGAAGTGAGTCAAAGTAACAGTTGGATGCAAGCCATGTTGGCACATCATGTTCTTGATCAGATGACATGACTGACACATACATTCTCGCCTACATACAGGTGATGCAGGCTATCCCCTGAAGAGGTGGCTCCTTACACCAGTCCGTAACCCGCAGAACCAGCACGAGGAGGACTTCAACCGTGCACATACAGGTACTCGTGTGGTCATAGAGCAGACATTCGGCCTATTGAAGGGACGGTTCCGAAGCCTCAGCAGGTCTGGTGGGGCACTCCTGTACCACCATGAGAAGGTGGCAAAGATCGTCATGGCATGTGTCATGCTACACCATATGTGCGTCAGACGGAATGTGCCCCTGCCCCCTGACGCAGAACTGCAACCACCTGACGATGAGGATGAGGAGGGTGCAGATGGGGCGGCACCCCATGGAGGAGGCGACGCACAGGAGGGGCGTGCAATGCGCCTAAGTATCATCGACCACTGCTTCTACCACACACGACTGGTGTGAATCACATGGAGACTGCACTTGGGGCACTGTGTGTCTCTTGGACATGCACACTGTGGACTGTACACCAATAAAGCACACATACGGAATGAAAATGCCCACACATTTCATTTTGGGAAAGAAAAAAGTGTATTTAAACTATGAAACGTCGTGACACAC
This sequence comes from Ambystoma mexicanum, assembly GCF_040938575.1. Taxonomy (NCBI): domain Eukaryota; kingdom Metazoa; phylum Chordata; class Amphibia; order Caudata; family Ambystomatidae; genus Ambystoma; species Ambystoma mexicanum. Next base: position 468,179,629 of record NC_090921.1, read on the forward strand.
ACCCTCCCCCTCCCCCCTGCACACCCCAACACACCCCCTCCCGCCTCCCCCCTGCACACCCCAACACACACCCTCCCCCCTGCACACCCCAACACACCCCCTCCCCCCTGCACACCCCAACACACCCCATGTAGGTATCAACAGATGCCTGTGACAGTGGGCACAGGCTGTTACATGCCCCCTCTCCCGGCCCCCGGGGCACCCCTGGCTGTGGAGCGCAGGTTACGTCCGGAACGTCGGACGGGGCTGCTCTGTGCAGAACTGGCAGTGGAGGATGTCCCTGCTTGCCCCCGTGCAGCGCAGTGAGCGCACGACGCAAGCCGGCAAGTTCAGCACAGATGTCCCTGGACATGGCCTGTATGGCATCCCTCAGGGTGGCAGTGCTCTGCGCAACTTCGGCCCTTATGGTCTCCGTGGCCTTTTCAATGGTTGCCCTAGCCCCCACACATTCCGCGGCATGCTCAGCCAGCATCGTGGACAGTTGTTGCTGCCGTTCTGTGATGTCCTCGAGGGACTGCTGCCCCTGCTGGCCCATGGCCAGTGCTGGTGGTGTGTTGGAGGGGCTGCTCCCCTCCTGTGGACTGAGGACTGGGCATGGGGTAGAAGGCCACTCCTCTACCTCTGTGTGCCCCTGTGTGTGATCCTCATGGGGGCTGGCGTCTGACAAACAGGGGGAATGTAGTAGGTCAGTGGGGCTTCGGACTTCGTGCTCCTCAATGTCTGAGTCTGAACATGCAGCTATTGCAGCTGTCTCACCCATGTTGCTGCTGGCCGCTGACCCGGTGCCTTCTGTGGCATGCAATTTTGGTAGAGGTGGGGCAGCTGCTGCTGGCCTGCTGACTACTGGGGTGCTTGCCGGTGGGACGTCCGGTATGCTTGCAGTGGGGCCTGCTTGTTGTGGGGTCTGCCTCACTGCAGCTGAGGTCGAGGGTGCGGGGACGGTATAATTGGCCTTCTTGGCTCTCTTCGTCGCAGGGGTGTCCTGGTCCTCGGGGTGTGAATCTGTGCCTGTGGTGGAGCAAAGGAGGGAGGGCGTTATTGCTGGGTCTGCGGACTTTGGAATGACAATGATAGACATTATTCTGGTCAGTAGATGAGGCAGATTTCAGGCAGGGCCATGCAGGTTGTCTCCTTTTAGTGTGGAATGTGGATGCAGGTATGCAGGTGCCAGCAGTGTATACAGGGTGTTGCTCGCATGTGGCTATGGGCAGTGTGGAAATGTGTTGCATTTACACTCTAGGGCAACCTTGTGCTACACATGAATGGACTGCAGTGACTATGGCATGTCTTGTTTGAGGCACCTACCTTCATCGCCTGATGTCGGAGCTCCCCTTTCCATCCCTCCAACGCCTTCAATGGCTTCCATGCCAATCGTGGTTGCACAAATCTCCTCCCACGGTTGGAGTTTTAGTAGGGATTCCGATCGTCCATCGGTACCCATTGCAAGGTTGCGGTTCACAGAGATGACCGCTCTGACCCGTATGCGGAGGTCGTCCCAGCGCTTCCTGCACTGCTGTGGGGTGTGGGGTACGGTCCCCACCGCGCTGACGCGCTCGGCCACCAGGGCCCAGATGGCCTTCTTTTTCCCTATCGCTGTCCTGGTCATTTCAGGGGAGAAAACGACAGCTGCGTTGTCTTGCAGGGTCTCCGCAAGCATGCAGAGTTCCTCCCGGCTGAATCTTTCCTGGCGCTGGCGGTCACATGCCTTCTTAACAGCTTTAGGCATTTTTGGGTAGTTGGATGGGTGGGTGATTGGTTGGGACAGGTGTCAGGGTTGGATCTGGTGTTGTTCGGTAGGATGGCAATGGATTGTGTTTTTAAAGATGGCCGACGTGCCGTTTCCCGTTCCGGCGCGATGACGCTATTTCCGGTCCTGCTTTTTACGGCCGCCGCAAATTACGGTGGCCGCTACTTACGGTGGCGGAAGTGCACCTTGCTTGCTTTACGATGCCGGTAGGGGCCTTTTCCGCCATGGCGTTAATTGCATTACCGCCATGGCGTAATGCTCGTGCGCGATGGGTCGTAATGTGGCGCTCTTTACGCCATCGGCCCACGGCGTAAACGCTCATTACGCCATGGCGGTAATGACGGAAGATTACCGCCTGGGTCGTAATGAGGCCCTTTGTCTTTTTAGCTATACCAAATTAGTTTTTTTCCATTTCATCTTCTTTATTGAAATGGTCTAGCCTTTTGAGGTTTTTTTTTCCAAAAATGTGACCGTTGCAAAGTTTATTCTTGGGGTTCGACAATCGTATATTAGACTCCACCATTTCTCGGAGTCTAACCCACATATATCTACGATGTTGCTGTTTAGGTACAGATTTCGGAGATCTCTTAGCTTTGGGCAAAATAGCACCAAGTGGCTGAGAGACTCTTCACTTCTTTTGCACAATTGGCACCTTGTACATATCTTTTCTTTGGTATATTTTGCCTTCGTTGCTTTGTTTTGGAGAACATTCAGTCTAAAATGTAATAATAGATCTCTTTGCTTACGATTTGGAAATTTTCTCAAGCACTCCGGTATAATGGACATCACACCACAATTTGTTTTCAGGAATATGTGAGTTTTTGACAATGCTCTTTTTGTTTCAGTGTTTGACCAGTCCTCTGCCCATAAAATTCTTTTGATGGCTATTGGGTGTTCTGCCAATGTTTGATTATCTAGGCTTGACTCTTTTAAAATGTGTTCATTTTCTCTTTTCCAATCTTCAACTACCTTTTCTTCAAATTTGTTGTTTTCACAGAATATTTCAAATTGAGGTAGCATCAAGTGGTCATTGTTTTTCTGTACAACATCAGCTTATTATAGCGTATGTATACATATAGAGCAGTCAGGCCGAGTTCAAGACGAATTACCGTCATTGGTGTCGCTTTCGGTATCGGTAGGATATTTTTCCAGAATAGCCCTTCCAAGGTATTCCAGAACTTCTCTGGAATATTCATACAGGTTTCTTCTCCGTATGTTAGTGTTGCTATTACTTTGAGCCTGTTGAATGTTATTACAGATCGGAGGGAAAATGTTCCGTATCTTTTATTGATGATATTCACTTGCGCTGTTAGTTGTTTTGTTTTCGTCTTTAGCATCCTTTTGCAGGGCTCTTCATTTTTTGTCCCACTTAATTGGATACCCAGGTATCTCATTTCATTGCATGGTTTTATTTGCGTTTTGTTCACTGACCATTCCTCTTTCTTGCTTTTTTTCCATCTTTTGTCAACAAATATCAGTATTTCTGTCTTGTCTGCATTTATTTCTAGGCCCTTTTTTTCTATATATTTTTCAACCTGATTTAAGGCTCTTTGTAAACCAATTTGTGTGTGGTCTAATATTATCAGGTCGTCTGCATATAATAGATGGTTGATCGGTCTGCCATTTAGTCTTGGTGGAAAGGTTCTACTGTTTTCCAAGCAGTATTGCAAATCTTCGATGTAAAAGCAGAATAGAGTGGCGGCTGGCGGGCACCCTTGTTGTAGGCCTTTTGTTGTTTTTATGTCCTTTGTTAGGTTGCCACCTTGGTCTAATTTAACTCTTATTGAGGTTCTAGCATACATTTCCTTGATTGCTTTCAGGAGATCTGCAGGACAACCTTTGGAGACCAGTTTTTCCCAAAGATGTCTTCTGTTTACACTATCAAAGGCTTGTCGCAAGTCAATGCTAGCTGTGCATAATGTTTGTTTGGTTGTGTGTGCTCTTTTTTTCAATCAATCCTAATATCAGGAGATTTAAATTACACCCTACATTTTCGACAAAGCCCGACTGCCGTTTGTCATAAATATTTGTATCTTTAATCTACTTTTTCAGTTGTTTTAACAAAAGGGTAGCGAAGATTTTTCCAACACAATCCAGCAGAGCGATTGGTCGGTAATTTTTAGGTTCTATCCTATTTCCTTTTTTAAAAAATCGGAACAACGATGGCCGACTTCCATGATTTTGGGATTTGTCCCATCTTGATGATTCTCTTGAATAGTCTTTCACAAAAATGTGCCCAATTCTCTTCTTTTAACACTGCGTTCGATAGGCCATCTGGCCCTGGGGCTCTTGAGGAGCTTGCTTTTAGAATTAATAACTTTATGTCTTCTTTATCAAAGGGAATATTCCAGAGTCCGGCTTCATTTTCATTTGTATTGCTTTCTAAATACGTTTTTTCTGTCTCATTGAACAATTTTGTGAAGTGCTCTATCCAGCCAATTTCTGGGATGGGGTTTTCATAAGCGCTACCGCTATTGATTGTTTCTCATTTAGCAAATCCCATAATGACATGCTTTTGTGTTGTTCATTGCTTTTTGCATGGCTTCAGCATCCTGTTGTAACAATTGTATTTTATGGGATTTCTGCCAGTTTTTGTATTTTGGTTTCCTTTTTTGGATCAGTTCTTTTGTTCCTTTGATCTTATCTGTTTTTAATACGGTCAGTTCCTTTCGCAGTTGTTTCTTTTGTATCCTCCCCTCTGGATCATATACATGTAATTTTTTGGCTTTTGGTTTCATGTATTTTCCTGTGCTTTGTTTAAATGTCTGTAGAGACGTATCGTATTCTACAGACATGTTTTCTTTGTCCTGCCACTTTTCTAGATTTTTCAATACAGTGTCAAAGTCATTTCTTTTCAACCTTAGACGATTTAATCCAGATTCTAGCTCAATTATGGTATCCCATTTCGGATTTAGTATTGTCTCCAGTGAGAAATCACAGCGATAATTGGCTCATGGTCACTGTGAATTGATGGTATTACCCTGAAGCTTTGGATTTTCACTAGCAGCTTTTCGGAAACAAACATATAATCCAGTATATTACTCACATTGCCATTGGTCCATGTCTTAGTGGGCGGCATGTCCACCTTCGTATTTTGGTTTAATCTATGCAATCTCCTCGCTTCCATTTCGTCATTCCACGTTTGTCCATGTTTACATTTTTGTCAATTTTTTTGATTTATTTCATTTTGTGTAAGTTTCTTTTCTTCAAAACAGTTCGCATTAAGATCACCCCAGATGATAATATTCAAGTCTTGGTGCACTTCTCTTTTGCTATCCAAGCATTCCATTATTTGGTCTATGAAATGTTCGCTTTCATTTTTTAAAGGTGTTATAAAGTCCCACTTCTACTCTCCGAGGACCCCCCATCCAAGTGATCCTTCTGTACTGGTCCACCCCCACGGGCCACCTCGATGACAGATCCCCGGGGTGTGGTCAGGGAGACACCTTCAGGTTTCTCACATAGTACATGCCCTACTTTACTTATCACGCTCTTCCCTCCAAGTCCTCTAATCTAACCCATCTGTCTCCTTTTCTCCTGGACTCACTGTCTTGGTTCTATTTTTCTTCCTCCCAGATGACTCCCAGCTTCACAATGTCTTTCTCTTTCTCAATATCTCGTTCCTTCTCAAAATCGTTCTCCACTTCAATATCTCTCTGTCTAAATATCTTTCTCCATGTCATAAACAGGACCTTTCTCCTTCACGACAACTGATTCCCTCTTTGTCCTTTCATAATCTCACTCTCCTGCTCCATCAAATAATCATCCTTCCCAAGTTGATGCTTCCTCTGTCCACTCCAAGGTGATGTTCCTCTCCTTACACCCCAATTGACTATCTTCCTCCTCCAACAAACCAGATTCTCCCTCCGACTTCACATAAATTTCTCCAAAAGCACAATGATATCCCTTGCCACAATCCCAAGATCTCCTTCCTGTTTTATAACAATATCTCCCTCCTTTCTACTCCATGGTTTTCTTGCCTCACCATTCACCAGCCTCTCCTTATTGCTAAGTCTCCACCCTCAAGTTCTTCTTACTCTGGTCATCTTGGACCAGGGCCACAATGGATCTGCTGCTCTCCTCCTGCCAGCTCCCCCTGCCTAGTCTAACAGGTAATGGCTTTGAGTGGCTGGGCTGCCTGAATTTCAATATCTGGTCCCTCCTCCACATGGGTGATGCTTACTGATGTGCAGTGCACTTGTGTAATATGGTCTAGGCTGTTCTGTGCTTGGACCATGTGCTTTTGGATTCTAAAGTGGCCCTGCATATACAGTTGATGTCCCCTAGTACTCTCGGGAGCTGTACTGGTATGCCCTCCATTGAACTATGTGCCTGCGTTCTCCTGGCATGTAATTCAGAAGTATTAATGGGCAAAACAGCCCCATTTAACCCTCCAAAATTCCACCAGAAATCACTGAAATTTTGCTCTGTTGCATCATTCCGCTTAGAACCCATTGGCAGTGCGGTGCAAAGTGAAATGGCAGAGCAAATCTACAAAGGCTGGGCTGAATTGTGACAGAACACATGAAGAGGTTTCCAATAATGGAACTGTGTTGGTGTGTGGTTAGAACTTAGCCAGTTGTATTCATATGCTTTTATATTTTGTCTACTGTATGCATCGATATTGTCTTGCCTATCTACAGAGCAGAGGCTTTAACTGAGAGAACCCTGCGTGTTAGCAAGATTCTAGGGGGTTGTATGAAGTGATATTCTAAAAGGGACAGTTGGTGATGAACTGGTTGCACTGATGGTATAGAACTCTGTTCCCAGGAAGCTGGTTATGAACCCCACTTTATGTTATATACCTGGATGAATAAAGTGCATTTCCTGTGTTATTCCCATAGATAAGGATGTACCATCCAGTTAGCACAATACATTACAAGTTGTTGGTCACTCATTGTGGGGAGTTGGATTTCTGGCGAATGAGCACGGATGCGGAGGTCCTAGAATTTAGTATCACACTGGCTCCTTAAGGTTAAGGTTACCTGCAAATAATTAATTGCGGCATTCAGGGCCCCAGAGAGGTCTCCATTCTGCAGATGAAGCCAACACTCCCCCTGACGTGTGGCCGCAGCGCTGCACAGAGGCCTCCTTCCCCTGCAATCACAGGCATCCTCCTGTCCTTTGTCTTCAAAGCTGCCATAATTGGACAAGGCATACTCCCATAGGCTGCCCTGGTCACGTGTCAGGGTCCCTGCACCTGTTGTCCATGTAAAAGGCGATACCGCTAAGGCCATAACCCGGTTTGGTCTGCTAGGACCCGGTAGGTCCTATGGCTTTCCTCCTGGACCTATTTCCATCAGTCCTGAGGATCAGAGTGCTCCTCTCTGGCATCACACTACCATGTGAGCCTCCTTGAGTCATTCCATACATTAGCCACAGGTGTCCCAAGACGGTGTCAAAGAGGGGCAATTGCACCCCTAATCACTGTTTTGACCCCTAATTGGTACCTTGCACCCTCTGGCAAAGAACACCTTCAGGAGTCTAATAGGTGCTCCTTCGACTTGAAATCTTGACTGCTTTTACAGGCTCTATGTTTGCTTACCCAAGTTATTTGTTCTGACCTGAAGCAGACAACATGGGAATAGATGGGGCATGAATATCATTAGGTTGGAGGCCATCTATGTTGAAACCAGGCTTCCCACATGCTTGGCCCACTATTGATTTCTTAATGTGCAATTTACAATTTCATAGAAACAACAAAAGAGCATCCCTCAAGTGAAATATGTTTCTTTAAATGAAATAAACTCGTTTTCTTTAAACTATATTTACTTATTTTTCTGACAACCCCCAGAAATACTCTTTGATGTTTGTGCCCCTTCCTTGAGTTTTGTCACAAGGTATACTTCTATAGAGGTTATTTGCTTGTCAAACTGCTCATACGAAAGTAAACACTGATTTTCTGCTGACGGTAGTTATTAGGAAACTGCGTTGTGGTTTCATGGGGGCCCAATTTTAATTTTCACTATGAGGGAGGAAATAATTACCGCACCACCTGAATATGAGCAAGTATCCAGCCCAACCCATCCCTTGGCCAAACGGTACATTTTACAGCACCTCTTTTTTAAATCAAGAATTGCAAAAAGACATAAGATTTACAGCCGGCTTAAACATAATGCATCGCAGAAACACTCAGTGAACGTGTTAAGCTATCTTGTGGCGAGTATGCGTTCCACTTCCTTCAAAGAATTTAACATTGGATAAGGATCCCGGATTGTTGTCAAAATAACTGCATTAATAATAGTGCAGTTCATGAATCAATGGTGTTCCCTCCCCAGCCACACCGACACTGCACATAGTCTCATTTAGGACTTACATCCATAAACTGAAAACTGTAAATATCTGTATCTGGTAAAAAGTGATGTTCCTGTCCCCATTGCTAAAAGGAATAAGGGGCAGGTGCTTGCCACCTATAGGTGATTACCCTCAGTTAAACAGACACAGGTCATTACGAGGTTGGCGGCAGCCGTGCTGGTAAACACAGGCAGGGCTGCTGCCGGAGTCATGAATTTTTACGGCACCCGGGAATGGGCAATTACCGGGGTATTACAGCCCAGGCAGACCCAGTAATTGCCCATTCCCAGGCACCAACAAATATTACTCCCCATTCCCATTTGAGTCCCATTGGACTCAATGGGAATGGGGAGGACGGGTGCAACGACACCATTCATGAACGGTGCCAGTGTATCGGTTAAGGTGTGCAAGCGGGTTCCATTCTGCTCTCCAGGTCAGACCTGGAAGGCTAAAAGGCACCCGCTCGTAGAACTCGTAGTTTGCCGGTCCGGAAACAATGGTACCAGCAAGCTTACCGGTATCGTTGTTTCCGGTTCGGCAAACTTGTAATGAGACCCACTGTCTTTGACGACCTATCATTTGAAACTGAGCTATTAGTGATATCTCTTCTATTGAACTGAATGTTTTAGCTCCATATTATAAGTTGAGCTGGAAGTAACGTCTCTTCTGCTAAACACTATGGGCCTCATTATGACCCGTGCAGAATGGGTTAACGGGTTCCGCTAATGGATCCGGACCCGTTAACACCATTCCGCACGATTACGAGGTCCCCTCGCAGGACTCCGTAAGGACGCCTGGGGACCGGGTGTCGTTACCGGGTCCCGCGAGGGTATGAGGGAGCTAACAACGGGCCGGTCGTAATCTGCCCGTTGTTAGCTCACTCTCCCATTCCCATTGAGCCCTATGGGGGCTCAAATGGGAATGGGGAAGGTCCGGGTCCGGGTTCCCTGAGGGAGGAATTACCGGGCCCACCGAACTCAGAATGGCCGGGTAATTCCCCATTCAAGGAACCCGGTAGAGGAGCCCGGTTTGGCAGCAGCCACGGAGCTAACAATTCCATGGCTGCCGCCAAACTCGTAATGAGGCCCTATGTCTAACTACATATTATTAGAAGCTGACTAGGATTGATGTCTATTTTCATTAAAAGCATGCAGTCTCTTGCTGAGTGCATAGCACTAGGTGACTAATGAGTGATGTCTTCTGATTAAAAATCTTCTTTCTATTGCTTGTATGCACGTCATGCATAACAACAAGCTGCACGCCTTCATTAAACAACAACTAAGTGCATGTGACTATCACATGTATAATCCATGAAGAACAATACAGACATCTCGAAATTAGTGCATGTCATGTGTGAGATGCCAAACCAGTACTCATCCTCACATTGCATTCTGGTATTTATAATCCAGAGTTTACAGTACTAGTACTGTACAGGACTGTTCTGAAAGCAATGACTTAAGCACCTGAGCTCTAACAGGGTGCAGCCCAAGAGCTTTCTTTCTGCATTGTATTATAGATGGTGCAAATAAGCAGCAGTGTGTTAGTCCTGGGCCCCTATTGCAATCTCTCCAGATTATTGGCCTATATCCAGGACTAAAAAGGGTCTGGAAAATGTGTCTGAGTGACATGTAGTTGTTGTGGTCCCTTTAGTCCCTCCCTTCAACCCCGCTGACCTATAACTACAAATATGTATAATGACCCTTATGCACGTGAAAAGTGAGCTAAAGCCTTTAGGGTAGTTTGAGGGTAGAAGGGCCTGACTAACAAAAGGTAATATTTATGCAGTACCACCACTTCCCCCAGCAGAACAAATCAGGTTTAGTGCACAACAGGCAGCATGAGTGCATGGGCAGTAGAAGTGAAAGCTTGGTCCATAAAGAGTAGGTACAGAAATTGTAAGCTGCACTTAAACCTAGACATTCCCCTTCTCGCCCTCTCTGTCCCTCTACTCCCAATGAACGCACTCACCTCACCCACCTCTATTTTAATTTCAATGTTTGTCAGCATGTTCTTCTATGGCACTAACTCACTACACCCAAGATATAGGGAGTCATTATAAGCTTCCCAGTATCCCGCCAGTAATTCCGGAAACTGACCTACCGTTTCCAGGGCCTGATATCCTGATATTACCGAGATATTCCAGCTGCCGGCAACAGCAATAAATCCCCATTCCATGGAGTCCCGCAGGACACCATGGAGGGGATTGCTAAATACCAGTGCCAGAAATACCAGCTGTTTTTTGCCAGTAGGGCTTGTACTTTTGCCGTGAAGGAAAAGTGGTGGCGATGGAATTAACAACACTTTTAAGGGCTCTTTTCCTACACCACAAAAGTCATAATGACCCCCAAAGTCGCCTAAATGCTTATTCAAATGATGCCAGAGGCTATGTTTGGGTGCAGGTGATTTGGCGCCATGTAAAAAAATGCTGACAAATATTGAAATTAAAATGGAGTTGGGTAAGGTGAATGAGTTCAGTGGGAGTAGAGGGAGAGAGAGGGCAGTATTCTCTGTGAGTTCATCAAGCCCAACCTTTTAAGTATGATGCTTTACTCGGGAACCAGTACAGGCATTGCAGTGCAAGGGTAGTGTGGGCATTTATTTCAAACCAAGGATCTCTGGCTGCATTATTTCAGATTAAATAAGTGTTCGTACCTGACATCTGGAAGCAACATGAAGTCACACATTTACATCCTGGTAGGGTTGCCTTGGCCCTTCACCCTTCAGATGTTGATAAACTGACTACCTTGAAGATCCGTCTTCTCTTACTTTTCAACCAAATTATGGAACTCAATGACCAGGTTACTCTGCACAGAGGACGATTATCTAGTCCTCGGAAAACAAACCTCTCAAAACCTGGCTGTTCACTGGACGGCAAAATATCAACTAGTACAACACCCTGTAAAGACCAGACCAAAGAGCACTTACAGCCTCTAGCCCCCACAGGCTGGGACTTTACGATCCACCAGAAGCACTCAGAAAAATCATCATGGGCCTGCAACTCCCAAGGGATGGACCACTTGGATTTTAACAACATGATAGCTACCACAAATCTGGACACAAAGACTAATTAAATCACTACTCCAATAAACTGGACATAGTAGAGACCGAATCATTTTGGTAAAGCCTCACTGACATGCACAATGCACCTGTGCATAACACTTAAAATCAAGAACAAATTGGAAATCGGAACCCAATCTGGTCAGTCTCCCGAACATTTTCTCCCCATCACACAGAAGACGCTGACACCATTCCAAAGTCATCATAAACTGGAACACCGAACAGTAACAAAACCTAATCAAAATCGATAACAACACAACTTGATCTTTACCAATAGAGCCCATTCCTAAAATTCTAATATGACTCCTCAGGAGCCCCAAATCACCTCCCTGTTCCCCAACCTTTAATCTACTAGCACCTTCAACCTGCACATAACTATAAGGCACACAACAGATGTATGGCTGCTAACACCATTCCAACCCTGAGGAACAGCTCAAGGCTAATCACACAGCCTGCTACATCTTTAGCTCTATCCCATGCTGTGCTGTCCTATGGTCTCTCCCGGCGTCCTGGTGCTGTCATTTATTATATCTAGAGTTTCTCCTTCTAGATAGAATGCATACACAAGTGTCAATGCCACAAACCACAAAGAACCATACCAAAACTCGGGACACTCATCATTGCCACATGTTTAGTACCTGCCTCTCTCTTTTAACAACCCCCTCTATTGTTTTGGCAAAACCACACGTCACAAGGGCACCACAAATTTCAGAGATGCGCTAAACAAGACTACTTTGTGTTTGAATTTTGATAATAACACTTACTACAGCACTTAACGAGAGAGGCACCCTTAATGAAGCACTAGATAAAATTATGATATTATTATTATTGTTAACCTTGAAATGATGGAGCAGCGTTAGATGGGCAGTTATAGATTCAGTTTAAAGCACTCAGTGGGCACCTTAAGGAATGCTGTTGAACTGTCATGTTGGAATTGTAATATGTAAGTTTGGCTGGGGTGCCAATCAGGGTGCTGTGGGTTGAACCTTGAATAAACCTGATGGAAAGGAATGATGGTGGGTTGCAGACAGTTAATATTGTTTGTTATGTCATTTTTCATGAATTGTTTTATTGCTCGAGCAACAAATGAAGATAAAATGGGTTCAATGAAAAGAAAACAGTAAAACACTAGTTAGACTACATCCACGTTGGACTTTTTTTGAGGGCCTAACTTCTTAGGGTGTATATTAACTGTATTAAAAACATGCATTATCTTAAACCTACTCTGATCTTGTATAATGTCACCTTTTTAACCAGCTTGGTAAAAAATATGTTTCCTGTAACCATTTTGGCCTGTTGACCCTTATCTGATGTGCCACCACCCCGTCCTCTTGTTCTATTTGTGCTCCCTAGTGTGCCCCCCTAATATTTATTTCTAGATACGCCACTGATGTTAGCCCCTTTCAGGTGGTATCCAGTAATATTACCCCCACACAAATGCTCGCCATACTTATACTCGCCAGGAAAAGGCCATGGCGACATTATGTATGGTGACCATTTGTAAGGGGAGCAGGGCTGTCCCCTGCTCACCTTGAAGGGGATTTAAAAGGGAGGTTGCTGGGGTGTCCCCTGCATGTTCCCAGTGATTGTCCCCGCAAATCGCTGCCTTTTTGCAGCAATTTATTTGCCACACAGCCTTTTTGCTGGGATATTATCACATGGACCTCTCAGGTACCACTGTCCTACCTCATGCCTTTTACGCACTTGCATGTTCAAAGCTGCATTTTGGTCACCTCTCTACCTGTATTTTAGAAGTTGTATTGTGAAAGCTTACAGCCATGTGCCATGCTCCCAACCTGTATATGAAAATCTGCATTTTAGTTATTATAGCTCAGTGCTGTCTGGCGACATTTAAAAAAAAGCTGATTCTTGGTTGCTTGCATTGTAAAACCTGCACGTTGGTTGCTTGTATTTTGAATGCTGCATTCTGATTGCCTTTGTCCCCCTGATCTCTACCTCTATTTTAAAAGCTGTATTGTGGTCGATCAAGTGCCTGCCTGTGTCCTCTACCTGTATTTGAAAATATGAAATTTGTTCACTTTTATGGCCCTGTCCTTTCTGCATGGAATTGAAATTCTGCACTTAGTTTCCTACAATGTTCATAACTATTGCTACAGTGCTGTTATATCCCTCTTGTTACTGCCCCCGGCCCATCACTCCATGCCCTGCCACCACTCCTCCTGTTCTCTCAGTATGCTTCCCTCATAACCCCAACTGCAATTACTCTGCTATTACTCTCTCCAGTAGCCTTTCTCTTATTCCCAACGAACCTCACCACCCTTATCTAGCCCACTTATGCTCCAAATACTCCACCTTTCCTCATTGTACCCTTACCTTCAACCAAACCTCAGAATGCCCTCTGACCAACCTAATTGCTCCAATCACATATCTCCTTCCCGCCTCCCGAGCTGAACTCCCTCTGTTCCCCTCTCTTCTCCTACTTCATCACATAAGGGCATTGGGACACCACGTCAATCAGCAATAACTCATTCTTTGGTGTTCCAAACTTCTATACATCCCAAAGTCTAGCGGCAAGTGCAAATACAAAGTTGAAACTCTTACAAGTGTCCCAAAACAAAAGTACACAAATTCTTCCCTCCTCGTCGAAGACATTTATTCTTCCCTTATTGAGTTTCTGAAGAAAGGGTGCTCTGAACCTCCGACCCTGTCCTTGGGTTGTGGGACTCCCCAGGCTGTGGAACCTTGGCTGCTGGGCAGACAGGTGTTTCATAGTCTCCCATGAGCTATGCCTTGTCCTGCATTGGTAGTAATTCTGTTGGAATGCAGAAACGCTTTCTGGCTAGCCGAGTAACAGTTCATGGTTTGCATGGGGCTCTTGTACACCCATTTGAGGCTTGGTAGAGAAGCATGACCATAACCTTATCCACTCACTTCTGTACTCAATGTTCTCTCTCAAGCTTTCCTCCAGTCTCTCCACACCTATGCTGTCCTCCCCACTCCTCGGCATAGTGACACTGTCTAGTACCCACCCCCTCCTTTAAAATCTCCCCTGGACTGACTTAGTCCATTTTCTTCAGCCTTCTACCTGGATTGGCCTGGTTCTATCTTTTCTACCTGGATTGGCCTGGCTCTATCTTCTCTGTAGCCAATCAATCTCACATTCTCTTTCTTCATAGTTGTAAGGAACTCATGGTGACAATCGTAAAGACAGACACAAGTGGTCACATTGCAAGGTTGTTTATTAAACTGTATAAATAAGAGAGAAAAACGCCTAACCTAAATCTAAGATGGGAGCAAGCTTCGACAAATAAGGCAGTCATAGTGGCGTCTTGTCAAACAAAAGGTGCCTCTACTAAATAAAACTATTTCCAATCCTTACTACTAGTTACAAAAGAGTGAGGGATAGTGTTTGCAAGGAAATACAGAATTGTTCACAAATAATAGGTCAGGATGTTATGGCCGGGGTCTCCCTTTCCCACGTTTTCAAGCACGGGACAAAGACGGGACTCTCTAGTACAGGACATTCCTGGCTTCTCCTATATGAGGTTACAGTTTCTTTCCACTATATCAGGCATCTTCTGTGTCCAAGACTCCTTCATGAAAAATCTCTTACTTCAGAAGCCTGTTGCTTCGTAAATTATAAAATAAAAGTTCCTTTAAATTTTTGTTTACGTTGGGCTATTACTTTTCACCTGTGGATCCCCCTCAGCCGGGCTCTGATGTGTTCTCTGCGTTAGTCTCCCTAAGTCAGGCTCAGACCAACAAATAACTTATCAATAGCTCATCCAGCCCCCAGACAGGCTTTCTTTTAGTGCCCAGTCAGGCTTTCTCTCAGCCTCGAGTCAGGTTTCACATAGATCATGCAGAGTTCCCCTCTGCCGGGTTCAAACGCCCGTTTCACAATGCTCACTAGTTTACAATGCGTCAAGGACTTTCGATTGTACGAGGAATTTGGCTGGACCCTTGGATGACCACCTTCACACCATTCGTCAGCCTCCCCTAGGGCCATCAGGTATTTTACGTCTATACTGTTAATCTTTTAATGTTGCAAATACAACCTTCAGTTTGACATAGTCCGACTCTTATCAGGTTCTTCCGACTCACCGACTCACGTGTCATCTTCTCCCGGCCCTGGCTATCAGTGCGGGAGGGTTCCATGTACTGCGGACATCCGTCACACCATCTGCCATCTTACGTTTCTTTGTTTGGAGCTTTCGCAGGTCTGCGTTGAAAAGGGCAAGGGCAATTCCCTCCTTGACGTCCTTTCAGGTTGCGCTGCCTTTCTCCTCCGTTTGAACTGCTGCTCTAGAACCACTGCTTCCTCGTACATTCTGCCTTGCTCAAAATGTGCTCTCGTGCTCTGTCTTGTATCCCTATGGGGAAGGGAAAGGGCTGTCAAGTGTGTGAAATCAGTGGCAATTTCCTGACTCTGCCTGACCCTTGAGTTGGAACACGTATACGGTTCTGGTGTTAGTCCATTGTCTTTCAGGGTAATCGGTCTGTGAAAAAGTGTTTGTGTTAAGAAAGGGGAAGGGTTGAGCTTTCAAATATCCTACGGAGTAGGTTGGGGAAAAGGTGTTTTTTTTTTATTAAGTGTATTTGGTTTATTACAAACCTATCACAATTAGCAAATGTTTTAACAAAGAGATCAAGCATAAACAAAAAGAAGTCAAACGTAGAAATAGAAGAAAAAAACAAGAAAAAACCAAATACAGAACAACAAACCTTAACAGAAATCTAATTTAAAAAAAGCTTCCAAATTAGGCAAGTATTACTTGAAAATTATTTTAAAAACAAGTTTTAAACAAGTTTGAACCTAAAAACATTTTGGGCCTTATTACGACCCTGGCGCTAAGTGAAAAACGATGGCGGTAAATGGTTACCGCCATCTTTTTCCGCCAGGTCCGATCATGACCCGTGACCGTTAACTACGATGCCATTAGCGGCATCGTAGTTAACGCTGCCGCTAACTGCGCTAAGGGTGCGCGCACGCGACTGGCCACACCGTACTTAGCGCCATGGCGGAAAGGTACGCAAATGCCGACCCAAGCGGACATGCACCTAACGCCATCACCCAGCCCGTTAAGTACCTTACCGCCATGGTGCTAATTACGCTATCGCGAACCAACCGTAAAGGGCCATGTAAAGTGAATGCAGCTGCCACAGGTGCACAGAAACAGCACAGGTGAAGGCAATACAGACTCAGGAAGTACAAAAAGAGCACATCCCACCCCTTCCCACACCCAGTCACACTCCACAATGATACCAATACGACTAGCAATGTTGGGGCTGGAGGACCTGATAGCAATGCATGTGCTACAACAGCAACAACAACAACAGGCATCACAGAGGAGACGCAGGAGGAGAAGGAGGGCAAGGCAGGCCCAGCAAGCCCCACCAGCACAGCCAGTGCCACCACGCAGGCAGCCCCCAATCCCACGCATCAGAGCCAATCCATTCAACCTCACTGCTGTGCAGATCCACGCCCTGTACCGTTTGGACCGGGACACCATCACCGCCATCGTAGACATGATACACAACGACATCGTCAGCATGATAGACACTCCAACCGCCATCCCCCCCTACTGAAGGTAGTGTCTGTACTCCACTTCCTGGCCACAGGCACCTACCAGCACACAGTGGGGCACTTGCATGGCATTTCACAACCATTATTCTCACGAACACTCATCCAAGTGCTCGATGCCCTCCTCAAGCACACAGACAACCACATCTCATTACCACGGACTGCCCAGGACATTGCAAACACCAAAGTGGGATTCCATGCACTAGCCGGCATACCCGGTTGCATTGGTGCCATCGACTGCACCCATGTGGAATTGGTGGTTTCACGTGCCATGGAGGTACCGTACCGCAACCGGAAACAGTTCCACTCAATCAACGTGCAAATGGTCTGTGACTCCAACAAGATCATCACACATTGTTGTGCCCGATTCCCCGGATCAACCCATGATTCTATGGTCCTGAGGAACTCCACAATACCACGCTACATGGAGCGACATGCAGGCCCAAGATCCTGGCTACTCGGTGAGTCCAATGTCATGGAAGTGGGCAGGTGAATGACGTACCGATGCATACTCCACCTGGCTGAAAGGGGGGGGTGATGCATACTCCACCTGGCTGAAAGGGGGGGGTGATGCATACTCCACCTGGCTGAAAGGGGGGGGGGGGGGTTGATGCATACTCCACCTGGCTGAAAGGGGGGGGGGATGATGCATACTCCACCTGGCTGAAAGGGGGGGGGGATGATGCATACTCCACCTGGCAGAAAGGGGGGGGAATGATGCATACTCCACCTGGCTGAAAGGGGGGGGGGGTGATGCATACTCCACCTGGCTGAAAGGGGGAGGGATGATGCATACTCCACCTGGCAGAAAGGTGGGGAGATGATGCATACTCCACCTGGCTGAAAGGGAGGGGGTGATGCATACTCCACCTGGCAGAAAGGGGGGGGTGATGCATACTCCACCTGGCTGAAAGGGGGGGGGTGATGCATACTCCACCTGGCTGAAAGGGGGGGGGGATGATGCATACTCCACCTGGCTGTGAGTAACACAGAGAACGGAGACAGAGGATGGGCACTCACAATGCACTCAACCCCTCTGCATACATTGGGTGATGGCATGCAAAACAGGCCATGGGAGCCATGAGGATATACTGGTTGCATTGTGTGAATCAATTAGTGCATGTAGAAGTGAGTCAAAGTAACAGTTGGATGCAAGCCATGTTGGCACATCATGTTCTTGATCAGATGACATGACTGACACATACATTCTCGCCTACATACAGGTGATGCAGGCTATCCCCTGAAGAGGTGGCTCCTTACACCAGTCCGTAACCCGCAGAACCAGCACGAGGAGGACTTCAACCGTGCACATACAGGTACTCGTGTGGTCATAGAGCAGACATTCGGCCTATTGAAGGGACGGTTCCGAAGCCTCAGCAGGTCTGGTGGGGCACTCCTGTACCACCATGAGAAGGTGGCAAAGATCGTCATGGCATGTGTCATGCTACACCATATGTGCGTCAGACGGAATGTGCCCCTGCCCCCTGACGCAGAACTGCAACCACCTGACGATGAGGATGAGGAGGGTGCAGATGGGGCGGCACCCCATGGAGGAGGCGACGCACAGGAGGGGCGTGCAATGCGCCTAAGTATCATCGACCACTGCTTCTACCACACACGACTGGTGTGAATCACATGGAGACTGCACTTGGGGCACTGTGTGTCTCTTGGACATGCACACTGTGGACTGTACACCAATAAAGCACACATACGGAATGAAAATGCCCACACATTTCATTTTGGGAAAGAAAAAAGTGTATTTAAACTATGAAACGTCGTGACACACACCCTCCCCCTCCCCCCTGCACACCCCAACACACCCCCTCCCGCCTCCCCCCTGCACACCCCAACACACACCCTCCCCCCTGCACACCCCAACACACCCCCTCCCCCCTGCACACCCCAACACACCCCATGTAGGTATCAACAGATGCCTGTGACAGTGGGCACAGGCTGTTACATGCCCCCTCTCCCGGCCCCCGGGGCACCCCTGGCTGTGGAGCGCAGGTTACGTCCGGAACGTCGGACGGGGCTGCTCTGTGCAGAACTGGCAGTGGAGGATGTCCCTGCTTGCCCCCGTGCAGCGCAGTGAGCGCACGACGCAAGCCGGCAAGTTCAGCACAGATGTCCCTGGACATGGCCTGTATGGCATCCCTCAGGGTGGCAGTGCTCTGCGCAACTTCGGCCCTTATGGTCTCCGTGGCCTTTTCAATGGTTGCCCTAGCCCCCACACATTCCGCGGCATGCTCAGCCAGCATCGTGGACAGTTGTTGCTGCCGTTCTGTGATGTCCTCGAGGGACTGCTGCCCCTGCTGGCCCATGGCCAGTGCTGGTGGTGTGTTGGAGGGGCTGCTCCCCTCCTGTGGACTGAGGACTGGGCATGGGGTAGAAGGCCACTCCTCTACCTCTGTGTGCCCCTGTGTGTGATCCTCATGGGGGCTGGCGTCTGACAAACAGGGGGAATGTAGTAGGTCAGTGGGGCTTCGGACTTCGTGCTCCTCAATGTCTGAGTCTGAACATGCAGCTATTGCAGCTGTCTCACCCATGTTGCTGCTGGCCGCTGACCCGGTGCCTTCTGTGGCATGCAATTTTGGTAGAGGTGGGGCAGCTGCTGCTGGCCTGCTGACTACTGGGGTGCTTGCCGGTGGGACGTCCGGTATGCTTGCAGTGGGGCCTGCTTGTTGTGGGGTCTGCCTCACTGCAGCTGAGGTCGAGGGTGCGGGGACGGTATAATTGGCCTTCTTGGCTCTCTTCGTCGCAGGGGTGTCCTGGTCCTCGGGGTGTGAATCTGTGCCTGTGGTGGAGCAAAGGAGGGAGGGCGTTATTGCTGGGTCTGCGGACTTTGGAATGACAATGATAGACATTATTCTGGTCAGTAGATGAGGCAGATTTCAGGCAGGGCCATGCAGGTTGTCTCCTTTTAGTGTGGAATGTGGATGCAGGTATGCAGGTGCCAGCAGTGTATACAGGGTGTTGCTCGCATGTGGCTATGGGCAGTGTGGAAATGTGTTGCATTTACACTCTAGGGCAACCTTGTGCTACACATGAATGGACTGCAGTGACTATGGCATGTCTTGTTTGAGGCACCTACCTTCATCGCCTGATGTCGGAGCTCCCCTTTCCATCCCTCCAACGCCTTCAATGGCTTCCATGCCAATCGTGGTTGCACAAATCTCCTCCCACGGTTGGAGTTTTAGTAGGGATTCCGATCGTCCATCGGTACCCATTGCAAGGTTGCGGTTCACAGAGATGACCGCTCTGACCCGTATGCGGAGGTCGTCCCAGCGCTTCCTGCACTGCTGTGGGGTGTGGGGTACGGTCCCCACCGCGCTGACGCGCTCGGCCACCAGGGCCCAGATGGCCTTCTTTTTCCCTATCGCTGTCCTGGTCATTTCAGGGGAGAAAACGACAGCTGCGTTGTCTTGCAGGGTCTCCGCAAGCATGCAGAGTTCCTCCCGGCTGAATCTTTCCTGGCGCTGGCGGTCACATGCCTTCTTAACAGCTTTAGGCATTTTTGGGTAGTTGGATGGGTGGGTGATTGGTTGGGACAGGTGTCAGGGTTGGATCTGGTGTTGTTCGGTAGGATGGCAATGGATTGTGTTTTTAAAGATGGCCGACGTGCCGTTTCCCGTTCCGGCGCGATGACGCTATTTCCGGTCCTGCTTTTTACGGCCGCCGCAAATTACGGTGGCCGCTACTTACGGTGGCGGAAGTGCACCTTGCTTGCTTTACGATGCCGGTAGGGGCCTTTTCCGCCATGGCGTTAATTGCATTACCGCCATGGCGTAATGCTCGTGCGCGATGGGTCGTAATGTGGCGCTCTTTACGCCATCGGCCCACGGCGTAAACGCTCATTACGCCATGGCGGTAATGACGGAAGATTACCGCCTGGGTCGTAATGAGGCCCTTTGTCTTTTTAGCTATACCAAATTAGTTTTTTTCCATTTCATCTTCTTTATTGAAATGGTCTAGCCTTTTGAGGTTTTTTTTTCCAAAAATGTGACCGTTGCAAAGTTTATTCTTGGGGTTCGACAATCGTATATTAGACTCCACCATTTCTCGGAGTCTAACCCACATATATCTACGATGTTGCTGTTTAGGTACAGATTTCGGAGATCTCTTAGCTTTGGGCAAAATAGCACCAAGTGGCTGAGAGACTCTTCACTTCTTTTGCACAATTGGCACCTTGTACATATCTTTTCTTTGGTATATTTTGCCTTCGTTGCTTTGTTTTGGAGAACATTCAGTCTAAAATGTAATAATAGATCTCTTTGCTTACGATTTGGAAATTTTCTCAAGCACTCCGGTATAATGGACATCACACCACAATTTGTTTTCAGGAATATGTGAGTTTTTGACAATGCTCTTTTTGTTTCAGTGTTTGACCAGTCCTCTGCCCATAAAATTCTTTTGATGGCTATTGGGTGTTCTGCCAATGTTTGATTATCTAGGCTTGACTCTTTTAAAATGTGTTCATTTTCTCTTTTCCAATCTTCAACTACCTTTTCTTCAAATTTGTTGTTTTCACAGAATATTTCAAATTGAGGTAGCATCAAGTGGTCATTGTTTTTCTGTACAACATCAGCTTATTATAGCGTATGTATACATATAGAGCAGTCAGGCCGAGTTCAAGACGAATTACCGTCATTGGTGTCGCTTTCGGTATCGGTAGGATATTTTTCCAGAATAGCCCTTCCAAGGTATTCCAGAACTTCTCTGGAATATTCATACAGGTTTCTTCTCCGTATGTTAGTGTTGCTATTACTTTGAGCCTGTTGAATGTTATTACAGATCGGAGGGAAAATGTTCCGTATCTTTTATTGATGATATTCACTTGCGCTGTTAGTTGTTTTGTTTTCGTCTTTAGCATCCTTTTGCAGGGCTCTTCATTTTTTGTCCCACTTAATTGGATACCCAGGTATCTCATTTCATTGCATGGTTTTATTTGCGTTTTGTTCACTGACCATTCCTCTTTCTTGCTTTTTTTCCATCTTTTGTCAACAAATATCAGTATTTCTGTCTTGTCTGCATTTATTTCTAGGCCCTTTTTTTCTATATATTTTTCAACCTGATTTAAGGCTCTTTGTAAACCAATTTGTGTGTGGTCTAATATTATCAGGTCGTCTGCATATAATAGATGGTTGATCGGTCTGCCATTTAGTCTTGGTGGAAAGGTTCTACTGTTTTCCAAGCAGTATTGCAAATCTTCGATGTAAAAGCAGAATAGAGTGGCGGCTGGCGGGCACCCTTGTTGTAGGCCTTTTGTTGTTTTTATGTCCTTTGTTAGGTTGCCACCTTGGTCTAATTTAACTCTTATTGAGGTTCTAGCATACATTTCCTTGATTGCTTTCAGGAGATCTGCAGGACAACCTTTGGAGACCAGTTTTTCCCAAAGATGTCTTCTGTTTACACTATCAAAGGCTTGTCGCAAGTCAATGCTAGCTGTGCATAATGTTTGTTTGGTTGTGTGTGCTCTTTTTTTCAATCAATCCTAATATCAGGAGATTTAAATTACACCCTACATTTTCGACAAAGCCCGACTGCCGTTTGTCATAAATATTTGTATCTTTAATCTACTTTTTCAGTTGTTTTAACAAAAGGGTAGCGAAGATTTTTCCAACACAATCCAGCAGAGCGATTGGTCGGTAATTTTTAGGTTCTATCCTATTTCCTTTTTTAAAAAATCGGAACAACGATGGCCGACTTCCATGATTTTGGGATTTGTCCCATCTTGATGATTCTCTTGAATAGTCTTTCACAAAAATGTGCCCAATTCTCTTCTTTTAACACTGCGTTCGATAGGCCATCTGGCCCTGGGGCTCTTGAGGAGCTTGCTTTTAGAATTAATAACTTTATGTCTTCTTTATCAAAGGGAATATTCCAGAGTCCGGCTTCATTTTCATTTGTATTGCTTTCTAAATACGTTTTTTCTGTCTCATTGAACAATTTTGTGAAGTGCTCTATCCAGCCAATTTCTGGGATGGGGTTTTCATAAGCGCTACCGCTATTGATTGTTTCTCATTTAGCAAATCCCATAATGACATGCTTTTGTGTTGTTCATTGCTTTTTGCATGGCTTCAGCATCCTGTTGTAACAATTGTATTTTATGGGATTTCTGCCAGTTTTTGTATTTTGGTTTCCTTTTTTGGATCAGTTCTTTTGTTCCTTTGATCTTATCTGTTTTTAATACGGTCAGTTCCTTTCGCAGTTGTTTCTTTTGTATCCTCCCCTCTGGATCATATACATGTAATTTTTTGGCTTTTGGTTTCATGTATTTTCCTGTGCTTTGTTTAAATGTCTGTAGAGACGTATCGTATTCTACAGACATGTTTTCTTTGTCCTGCCACTTTTCTAGATTTTTCAATACAGTGTCAAAGTCATTTCTTTTCAACCTTAGACGATTTAATCCAGATTCTAGCTCAATTATGGTATCCCATTTCGGATTTAGTATTGTCTCCAGTGAGAAATCACAGCGATAATTGGCTCATGGTCACTGTGAATTGATGGTATTACCCTGAAGCTTTGGATTTTCACTAGCAGCTTTTCGGAAACAAACATATAATCCAGTATATTACTCACATTGCCATTGGTCCATGTCTTAGTGGGCGGCATGTCCACCTTCGTATTTTGGTTTAATCTATGCAATCTCCTCGCTTCCATTTCGTCATTCCACGTTTGTCCATGTTTACATTTTTGTCAATTTTTTTGATTTATTTCATTTTGTGTAAGTTTCTTTTCTTCAAAACAGTTCGCATTAAGATCACCCCAGATGATAATATTCAAGTCTTGGTGCACTTCTCTTTTGCTATCCAAGCATTCCATTATTTGGTCTATGAAATGTTCGCTTTCATTTTTTAAAGGTGTTATAAAGTCCCACTTCTACTCTCCGAGGACCCCCCATCCAAGTGATCCTTCTGTACTGGTCCACCCCCACGGGCCACCTCGATGACAGATCCCCGGGGTGTGGTCAGGGAGACACCTTCAGGTTTCTCACATAGTACATGCCCTACTTTACTTATCACGCTCTTCCCTCCAAGTCCTCTAATCTAACCCATCTGTCTCCTTTTCTCCTGGACTCACTGTCTTGGTTCTATTTTTCTTCCTCCCAGATGACTCCCAGCTTCACAATGTCTTTCTCTTTCTCAATATCTCGTTCCTTCTCAAAATCGTTCTCCACTTCAATATCTCTCTGTCTAAATATCTTTCTCCATGTCATAAACAGGACCTTTCTCCTTCACGACAACTGATTCCCTCTTTGTCCTTTCATAATCTCACTCTCCTGCTCCATCAAATAATCATCCTTCCCAAGTTGATGCTTCCTCTGTCCACTCCAAGGTGATGTTCCTCTCCTTACACCCCAATTGACTATCTTCCTCCTCCAACAAACCAGATTCTCCCTCCGACTTCACATAAATTTCTCCAAAAGCACAATGATATCCCTTGCCACAATCCCAAGATCTCCTTCCTGTTTTATAACAATATCTCCCTCCTTTCTACTCCATGGTTTTCTTGCCTCACCATTCACCAGCCTCTCCTTATTGCTAAGTCTCCACCCTCAAGTTCTTCTTACTCTGGTCATCTTGGACCAGGGCCACAATGGATCTGCTGCTCTCCTCCTGCCAGCTCCCCCTGCCTAGTCTAACAGGTAATGGCTTTGAGTGGCTGGGCTGCCTGAATTTCAATATCTGGTCCCTCCTCCACATGGGTGATGCTTACTGATGTGCAGTGCACTTGTGTAATATGGTCTAGGCTGTTCTGTGCTTGGACCATGTGCTTTTGGATTCTAAAGTGGCCCTGCATATACAGTTGATGTCCCCTAGTACTCTCGGGAGCTGTACTGGTATGCCCTCCATTGAACTATGTGCCTGCGTTCTCCTGGCATGTAATTCAGAAGTATTAATGGGCAAAACAGCCCCATTTAACCCTCCAAAATTCCACCAGAAATCACTGAAATTTTGCTCTGTTGCATCATTCCGCTTAGAACCCATTGGCAGTGCGGTGCAAAGTGAAATGGCAGAGCAAATCTACAAAGGCTGGGCTGAATTGTGACAGAACACATGAAGAGGTTTCCAATAATGGAACTGTGTTGGTGTGTGGTTAGAACTTAGCCAGTTGTATTCATATGCTTTTATATTTTGTCTACTGTATGCATCGATATTGTCTTGCCTATCTACAGAGCAGAGGCTTTAACTGAGAGAACCCTGCGTGTTAGCAAGATTCTAGGGGGTTGTATGAAGTGATATTCTAAAAGGGACAGTTGGTGATGAACTGGTTGCACTGATGGTATAGAACTCTGTTCCCAGGAAGCTGGTTATGAACCCCACTTTATGTTATATACCTGGATGAATAAAGTGCATTTCCTGTGGCCTGCCTTGGTGAGTACATTGTTCCCTGTAGTCATGTTTGAAGTGCTGTCACCCTCATATTGGCAACACGTCCTGCAGGCCTGAGGAAGATTCTGTGGAGCGCTATACTTTGGTTTATGGGAAATACGTGTAAGGTGGTGAAGTTGGACCACTGCTTCTTTGCTAATGTTGACTGGTGTAACACCCTGCCAAGGTTGAGCATATCTAGAGGTAATTTGGGACTGCATTGTAAAAGGGTTACCTGTGCTCATGTGCTACTGTACCTGTAGATTGATAAGCCGTTTGGCTTGCATGCTTTTGATGAACTGAGGGAAAGGTGCTTTGTGACCATGCAGCATTAACTAGTACCTGTTGTGCATCTACAGTATGCACTGGCTTGTGGCTTTGCACTCATTGCTGTTACTGCTGCATCCCCGACTCTCATGCTAACAAGATGTGTGAGAGGGGAGAGTGAGATTAAACATGTCCTCCAATGTCTCTTGAACTTTTTCGTACTGCACACACCACCTCTGGCAGTTTACACCACGCAGCCACGCAGTGCTAGTAACCAGTCTATAGTAATAAAACCAAGACAGTCAATGTGTGTGCAGCTGGACATGAGGGCTGTGTGGCAAGTCTCAGCAATATCATTTACTACAAAAAGGAAACAACAATTATTCAATATTATGATGAAGTTGATTTGCTTCCTTCAGTAGACCCATGGACAAAACAAATATCTGCAAATAGAGTTTGTAATTTTTGGTAGCTATTTCAGTTTGTTATTTAATGTATTTATTTTAGTTTGCTGATTCTTTTGCCTGCTGTTGTTATTTTAATCCTTGGGGCAGGGTTCAAGCAATTAGTTGGCCACTAGTGGCATTAAAACTTGCAATAAAGTGTTCATACATAGAAACATATAGAGTTCTCTTACTTGTATTTGGTATTTATGTATATTTATTTTCTTCTTGTGAAGATACTGTATGAGCATTACTACTTTTACCTACATGTTATCAGGTTCCATAAGAACCATATATGTATAAACAATCATCAGCATAAAATGTGGTATATATCACAAACCATTATTAGTTTTTGCTATAAAGCCTAGATAATACTACTACAAATTGATACACATTGCATTTGTTCTTCCTTCATTGTAAAATAAAATCTTGCTTAGCCATTTCATCCTTATGTCTAACAATGTACGTTAAAATAGTATATTCGCACAATAAGCAGTCCCTAACATCAGCAATAATGTAGTTGAACGTAGTCCTCGTATCCAACTCATCTACTATTCTCTTCTAGGAAACTAAAGCCTACAGTTAATCAACAATGTGTACAGCCACCTAAGATATGGCACAGTAAAACATACAATCATATTCACAGTAGTACTGTCTGGAAAGAGAAGCCAATAGTTATATGTTGTTATTTCAGCCACTGTACACTCATTAAATGAAGGAGGCTAAAAACTCAATCAAAAGCCCATGGTTCTATGGGAGACGACCTAAAGCCAGGTATAATAAAACAGTAACAATCTCCCTCTTTTCTCACTTCCTTCCACCAATGCATGTATGGAGCCTCTTATCCTGGCCATTATAAGTACAAGGCGAGCAATAATGGTGAAATCTGCTTTGCCCAAACTTGTATGATGCCTCTATTCAGTGCTTCTCCAAACAACAGCTGACAGTTAACAGCAAACCGAACCGACCAATTAATGTCTTCAAAGTCATTGTGTAGTCGTAATCTCCTCCAATGCATGTGAGAGAGGTACATCAGCATGAAAACTGAACAATAGGTGACATTTAAATACAAGTATAAGGAAAAGAATGTGTTTTGACATCTTCAGAATGGGTTTTATGTAAAACATGTGATGACATTTTGACCATGATGTCATCGCAAATGTTTTGTTCATTTAAGCAATTTTGCACTATTAATCGTGTATTTGTACCTTTTTGTTTTTAAACCTTTCTGTTTTTAAATTAGATTGAGGAGAATCTGGCAAATATCAAACATATTTGTAATCTTATGCACTGAATGAATTTGTGTTTTATATGTAAATTGATTATTTCATTGTTTTATATGTAAATGGCTTTGCAACAGTTTAATAGCATTTCTAAGTGATTTCAATCCGGCACACACCCAAGTCAACACCGGGCATGAAGTGCACAACTGAAATCCTTATTTATTTTTGTCTAAAAGTTCTATATTCTGAATGATATACCACTGATATCACACCCTTCTCCTGGGACCCCCCCGGTCACACTGAACCAGGAATCGGGCTGGTTTGCAAAGGTTAATATTTATTTATGTATTTAAAATGTAATCACAATATGTTTACTGGGTATACAACAATCACCAATGGGGTGATGTAACACTGAATAATCCCTTTAATACACAAGGAGTAAGTAGTGAGCAAAACAATTCAGCACAGAAAATAATACTTTTGTGTGGGTTCAGATCTGGTAGCACTGTGGTTAGAGGTTCCCCCTGCACACCCCTCAACCCCCAATAGGCAATGTAAAGAGATAAGAGGAGAGAGCAGGTATTCAGGAATGGCAAAATTCAAACAAAATATAAATCCCACTTTCCCCCAGCAAACACAAGAGAAAAGCGGAATTGACTGTCAAGCTGTCAGAATGGCTTTTAAAATTATCTTTAGAATGGACTAAGCAAAAAATTGCTGAAATTGTTATAAATTCTTATGGGAACCACTTGGAGAATTGCACACAAACACAAGCAATGATTTCATGCAAAGAAAACATTTGAAATCTTAAAACTCAAGTCGGAAGCAATCAAAAGCTCTTTTACACGTGTAAAATTTTCCCAAAATGAAATTTTGCGTCAAACTTTTCACTGCGCGATGATTGCGATTACGGGAGAATCGCAACGTTTTAGTAGAGGTCGTTTTTTCGAGATAGGTGCAAGAAAGGAAAACAGGAATGCACTTCTAAAATGAAAAATGGGTTTCTTACACTAAAGGATGACTATGAACAAAACAAATACCCCACAGGAACACAGTCACTTGATCAGGGTGACTGCCTGCTAAGGAACTCGACCTCTTCAGATGAGAAAAAGATCAGCACAGAGATAGTTTTAACATTACTGGTTATGGAGAAAAGATAGAATGGTTTAGGGAGAGGTTCAGACAATGCAAAGGTACTCCTACAATACAGGTTTGAATACAAGATAGGATGGGTCTAAGATAGGGCTAAGACTATGCAAAGTATATATGCTAGTGACACAATTCTTCCTATTTATACTCACTGGATATATTTTTTAATGGGACCATCAATTCTGGTCAGGGGATGGGATCTGGCTTAGGAAAGATGGCTGGGCACATCGGACGGGCAACGTCAGCACGGTGCTCTGGTCACAGCACGGCACATGATTGAACTGGATCTGCAATGCACTCTGGTCACAGCACGGCACAGGATTGGATTGGATCTGCCCTTCTTGGTTCTGATGAGATTTATTTTCAGCAGGCAAGCAATAACAGCACAGCCCAGCTATATTATGATGCTTCCCCTTAGGCTTGTGGGGTTCTGTTCTGGAATTTGAGGCCTAGCTGAGAATGGTTCAGCTATGCAGTGGGCCTTTTGCTTTGCCAAGTTTCTGGAGTCTGGAGCAAGGAAGATGTAGAGTTCAGCAGCAGGGTGCTCCGCCGGCGACAGGATAGTGAGTGAATCTGTCTGTCCTTATGTGTGGTGAGCTGTCTCTAGTTATGCTATGAGTAAGGGGGTGTGTGTGTTGGTTTAGCCTAAGCTTGCCCCTTTGACAGGTGATTGGGTCAGAGTCTGCTCTCTGCCTTGATAGGAGGAGAGAAACAGAGAGTCATCTTTATGGTGCAATTTTATGAGGCTGAGAATCCACCCCTAGACCCTGGAACACATAATCTACTTTTGGCAAAATACATATTTCCACATGTGCAACCTCTCTAAAAATCACATATACAGATTACATATGTTACCTAGCAGCTACTCCTCAAAACCCAGTGGCTGTGGGATCTTGTCTCCGCTTTTCACACAATTTTGCCCTTTTCACTAGGGACACAATGTCCCATTTTTAAGCACATTTCTGCAAGTGTGCGTGTTTAACATGGGCATAAGTGTATAAAGTTTCACCATTCTAGCAGAAATACATTTTGCGTAAAATCATATTTCTTACCCTTTCTTTCCAGAACATGTTCTGGTGCCTCTTCACCCGTGCATCCAGAAATTACATTAACAATGTTGTTATTTTAATATTTTTCACCATTTTACATAGTAAGTTATCAGTCTTTTTAAAATGTGTCCTTTGTCCTTCTCAAGCAACAAATGGTGGTTTAGCTCCACCCCTTTGGTCTCTACCTGGAAGCCCAGGAGCCATCCCCCATTCTTGCTCCTGGCAGAGGCCATTTACGACTGTCTTCGCAATTCGCATTTCCTGAGCTGGAGCTGGTCATTGTTCCCTTTTGCCTCAGTAGACCAGGTTCTTTCCTGCCCTGTAATGAACACTTCTCTGTGATTTCCTGCTGGCGGGAAAGACCTTCCTTCTGTGAGAAAACCTGTTATTCAAGTTCTGCAGCTTTCAGACAGGTTTCATTAAATGTTAACTCTGTTGAATTTTCCTTAGCACAAAACACTGGTTGTATCAAATCACAGCTAGAATACTCATGCAAGATTTTAAACCATGAGATCAAAACAATTACAGTATGGGTTACAGCCCTCTGCTGCACAGAGATTTTTGACAGATCCACAGATAGGCCACTTTTGCTGTGAAACTCTCTTTATGCTTTTGTCTTTTCAGGACCTTGTAAGTTCACAATGATTTAAAGCAAGATTTGGGGTTTCATTTAGCAAAGCACTGCTTTTTCCTTCTGCACTCTGCACTCCACTTTCAATTGTTTTGGGGCCCAGTGACACATTCCAGTAGTGAGATCTCTGTTCCACCACTGACAACATGTGTGGCAGATTGGTCAGCCATCTTGTTGTGCATTGCAAAGCACAATTTTCAGAAATGTTGGTGCTCTCAAGGGTATCGCGGCCATTTTGCTATTTCTGGCACCATCATAGGAGAGTGATGCGGCATAGCAGAGCAAAAGTGGTTCAAAACCCACAGAGCCCCCCTCCCAACTTGAGTTTGACCGCCTGTCAAGGGGAAGTTGGGAGATTTGCATGTTCTTTTTTTTCTTTGGTCCAGGTGGAAAAAGTCAGCTGCTTCTCCCATCAATGCTGGATAGACACACTCTCCTCGCCAGTTCTGGTTGGGAGTATGGAGCGATACTCCGGGCTCCCTGGGTCTTTCCTCCCGGTCCCCAAGTGGTCCTCCTTGGTGATTACAATTTCTTAGTTCCAATGCTAGGAGACAGAACAGAGCATGGTTATGGACATTTCCCCACTACTACTCCCCGAGGGTGTAATGGAGCAGATCCATACATTGAAGACAATTTACAATATTCCCCGCCTATAATTACTAATGATTTCAACAGGTGGATTCTTCTAAGTTGCCGGAATTTCCCCCTCTGGGTTTCCGGTTGGCTTCTCTATTTGTCGCGAAGTATGCCTGAGATGGCAACTCTTCAGCTGGTTGATGTGGACCCACTTGTCTTCCTCTTCTGCCAAACTGCCCTTGGGGATGCAGATTCTGTAGGTGACTGGTGAGATTCTGTCCACAATTTCAAAAGGACCCTGCCAAGTTGGGAGGAATTTACGCTCCTTGGCTTGGTTCCTTTGGAAATTGTACGAGTAGACCCGGTCTCCTACTTAATATTCCTTTTTAGTTGTTTTAAGATCATAGTGGGTCTTCATACTGTCTGCAGATCTTTCTAGATTCTGCTGAGCAAAAGCATGTTGAAGGTGTTTTCTCAGATTCTCAACATACTCATGAGTTGTGGAGGCAATTATCAACGTCTGCTCTTGGGTTCTGTAGAGCAGATGCTGCGGTAGCACCATCCTTTATCCAGTCATCAGCTCAAACTGAGACATTTTTGTTGCAGAAGAAGGGGTAGATCTGATAGCCATCAGGACAAGGGGTAATCAAATATCCCTACTTGGCCCAGAATCTGCCACAAACTGTTTTAATATGCTCACAATAGTTTTGTTGTATCTCTCAACTCCACCACTAGAGGATGGCCAGTAGGCAATCAATGTGTAGTTTCCTTTTGACCCCAAGTATCTCCCACATCTTGGTCATCACTTCGCTAGTGAAGTGACTACCTCGGTCTGACTCAATCCTTTGGGTGTCCAAAACGCGAGAAGATCTGATTGATCATCAGGGCAGTTGCTGTTTCTGCTTTGCAATTTGGGGCCGGGAGACATTCCACCCATTTAGCGAACAAGCATGTTACTGTCAACATGTACTTGTTCCCCCTAGAGGAGTGAATCACAGGCCCTATACAATCGACTTGTAAATCTGACCAAGGCAGTGTCATCCCCCTCTTTTGGAGGGGAGCACGGTGTGTGATTGATGTTGGCTGAAATTGTGCACACACAAGACACCCCTTCAAGTATTGGTCGAGGTCCTGCCCCATGTGTGGCCAGTATGCAACCTCTTGCAAGATTTCTAATGTCGTATGAAACCCCTGATGACCGGCTGTGGCCGCATCATGGGCGTGACTTAGCATCAGGCTTCGGAATGCGGTAGGGACCACCCACTGGTCATGGCCAGCTATGGATCTCCTTACCAGCAAACCGTCTTGGATTCTGAACATTTTTGGACATTTCATCAACACTCTGAGGTCCTCCTTCCCAATGTAATCGGTATCCATCAGGTGAAAGTTCTCAGGGTCTTCAATGTGTTGATAAAACTTACCAATTATTTGATCCCCTTTTTGAGCCGTAATCAAATCAGCATCTGGGGTCTCCTTACTCCATTGTGCAGTTGAGAGTTCATTGTGGGCATTTGTCTGGGACCTAGTGATAGCAGTGACCTGGATTTCCCCCCAACAGGGACTCGACCTCAAGTAGATCCCCTTGGCTGATCAGCTAGGTAATTTCCAGTTTTGTCTGGTCTCGCTATTTTAGAATGACCCTTGATCTTTTTCCAGTAGATGGTCATCCCTTTCAAGGTGACCAGATCATCAATATTTTGTATTAATTTCCCATGTTTTAAAGGTTTATTATTAGCACATAGCATGCCTCTGGTTTTCCAGTTAACCAGGTGCTCCACAAACTCGTTCCGTTCATAATCTGAGTCTGTGATTATGACCAGTTCGTGGAGTTGGTGGTGGACAGCAGTGAGGATGGCTTGAAGCACAGCCATCAAGTCTGCCACTTGACTACTTCGGGGACCGATTTTGTACCCAGTGGAGGGTTTTGGGCCATCATTCACCCATGCATTCCCTACGCCGGCCACAAGTTCCTTTTCCCTGTTGTTGCTAACATGGTAGGTGCACCCATCCACATAGACAGTGGGCCTTCCCTCACACTTGTCTTCTTCATAGACTTTCGGGGTCATTATAAATAAGGTGGGCGGTAAGGAGACCAGTGGCAGTAATCCCTTACCGCCCTACTACAAGGTCCCTTAGCGGGTCCCTCCAGTAACGCCAGGTCTGACCAGGTATTATGGATGGCACTCGTTAAGGGACCAGGGCGCAAATATCGGATTTGACATACGAGAGCCCGTTAGTTGCGCCCTCCCCATTCCCATTGAGCCCTATAGGCCGGATTCTGTCACTTTGAAGATATTGCAAAGGTTGATGTGGAGTCTCCACTATGATGTGTTCCCCCTGGATAAACGGGCGGTAATTCTTCAATGCCCACACCGTTGCCAGGAGTGCCTTCTCACAATCGTTGAATTTTTCCTCCACAGGGGATAAAGTCTTACTCGCATAGGAGATTACTTTATTGACCATGTCATGCTTTTGATATAATACTGCAGTCAAGCATGTATTTGAGAGCCCTGTCTCCAAGAAGAACTCCTTGTTTTTGACAGGGTAAGCTAGGCAAGGTGCTTGTGAGAGGCTTCTTTTGAGTTGTCTTACTGCCTCGGGTTGTTTTGGACCCCACTCCCACTTGACCCCCCCTTCAAAAGATGGATCAGGGGTCTTGTGATCTCTGCGTAATCCTCAATGAACTTTCTACTGTAATTAGTTAGTCCAAGGAGGCTCCTTAGTTCCCACAGAGTTGTTATTTTCTGGAGGGCTTCTACTTTCTTTTCCTGGGGACAGAGACCCTGAGGAGTTATCTCATGCCGCAAGAAATTGACACGGGTTCTGCACCACTGAGCCTTTTGGAAAGAGAGTTTTGCTCCGACAGCCCTCAACTGTGTCAGAACATAACGGATCTCTGCTATGTGTTCCTCCACAGGTGAGCTTTTGACTAGAACATCGTCTACATAGGCCAGGTTACCCCTTTCACCCAGGTCGGGTATGGCCTTATGTAGAAAGATGTTAAATTCATTGCCGGAGTTGATGTATCTGAAGGGAGTCTGGGTCCATGTGTACTGCTGCCAGCCGAAGGTAAAGGCCAGCTTGTATTTGTCCTCCCTACTGACAGGTACAGTCCAGTACCCATTGGTCAGGTCAATGGCAGTGAATACCTTTGCCCCCTGGATCTGGGCCAGCCCTTGGTCTATGTAGGGAAGAGGCCATCAGGAAGTATGGACCCGTTTGTTGAACTCCCTTAGGTCAGCACAGAGTCTCCACTGGCCGTTTGGTTTCAAACTCCCCAGCACCGGATTATTGAAGGTGCTGAGGACTGGACGAATTATCCCACGGGACTCAAGGTTCTTAATTATTTCAGTAAGGGACTGCATTGATGCGAGAGGCAAGCAATATTGCTTCACAAACACTGGAGTCATGCCAGGGTCCGTGGGAATTGTTGTTGTGTGGATGTCGGTGGGACCACAGTCATATGAGTCCACCGCAAAGAGATTTTGAAAATCTATGAAAACTTGTTTCAATTTTTGCTTTTGCTCCAGAGTCTCACAGGCATCAGCTAGGTTGACTCTCTCTTCACCCATCTGCCTGAAGCCTGGAAAGACTTCCAGTTTGGCTATCTCAGCGGCCTCCTCCAGCTGGGTGGAGAAGTCACTGGTCAAAGTGCTGATTTGGACCAATGGCTTAAGGGGGGAAGGCAGTCCTTGTGGACTTGAAAGATCACCTCATCCCTTTTGAAGTCACAGGTCACATCTTCCTTACCATAAAGGCAAGAAGAGTACACCAGGAAATTCCCCCCATGCTGGGTGAAGATCCTGTCTGGTGTTGTGTCAACATCACTATCACTGTCAAAACAGTCCTTGTGGATTGTTCCTAACAGTTTGTTACCTAAATCTGTGGAAAAATGCCAGTCATCAACCGGCATTCCGATAATGGTGCCTGCGCCCAGAGTGATACTCTTTTGGTTGCTCCTATCCACCTCTATTGGAATGGTGTTGTGTTCTATGTTGACTAGTGGTGTTGGGTTTACCCCAACCCTTGCTGTTGGAAATGGGCATTGAGATGAACATAGGCATCAGGATTTTTCAGTTGCTGTCCTCTTTTAATTTTTACTTCCAGTGAGAATTGTCGGGTCCATTCTTGGATGGCGACTTCCTCTACAATCTGAATTTCAACTGCATATGGCAGCAGTTGAGCTGACCTAAATGCTTTCTCTGGTTCATCAAAGTCCATGGGTTTATCTGCTAATAGGGACCAAGCTTTGAAGTTTATTAGGTCCAAACTAATGGCAAAGCGATTGAGAATGTCACTGCCTAAATAAAATGCAGCAGGTACATCTCGCATGACCCAACAACTAGGGACCATGCTCTTGTTGCCTATGGAAATTCTGAGCATACACCTGCTAGGCAGGAGATGTTTGTATTTGGGTGTTTCCTGGCCCATTTCCCATTTGTCTACCAGTTTAAATGTGGGAATGGCTGGATCTTTTAGGAGTTTGCGGAACATGGCCTTGCTGATGAAGCTCTTACCGTTGTTCATACATACTCGGGCGAGAACAGAGTCCTTCCCCTCGTTTAACTGAATAGGGATGAACAA
This sequence comes from Ambystoma mexicanum, assembly GCF_040938575.1. NCBI lineage: Eukaryota > Metazoa > Chordata > Amphibia > Caudata > Ambystomatidae > Ambystoma > Ambystoma mexicanum. The sequence continues at coordinate 468,214,566 of NC_090921.1, forward strand.
CTGCTCTCCAATTTTCTGAATATCAGCCAAACTTTGAGCTGATTTCTCATACCTTTGGACTATAGGAATGAAATTAACTGATTGTGAATTTGTATGGAATTTCAGAGTGTTTTCTTCCAGTGTGGAATGCCACCTTAGACTGGAAGGAAGGTTGATTTTCAGAAATAGAGAGGACTCCCCATCACCAGTTTGTTGTCCTACTGCAATTACTGTCACGTCTGGGATTTGGTTATTCTGGAAGTAGAACTCAATTTGGTCAGGTTTTTGTTCAATCATGTGGCATGTGCCATTTAAACTAACATGGTTGACACTATGTTTCAATTTTATTGGTCGGTTAGTCTGGGTCCAGAGGACCTTGTTTACACGATCTATGAGGGGAGACAATCTACGCAGGATGTCATTCCCTAGTAAACATGGTGTGCCCTCTGGAGTCACAACTATGACCGGGTGCTTCACCTTATGTCGGACAATTTTAACATCTAAATCCGCAGTCCCCTCGACAGGAATTTCCTTCCCATCGAAGTTCTGAAGTTGTCCAGGAAGAGGGGTGAGAGGAATTTGGTATTTCTCCACCCTTCCCGAATTCAGCTGATCAAAGGCCCTTTTTGACAAAAGGGTGGCTTTGGATCCAGTGTCCACCAGTGCCAAAATTGTACATTGTCCCTGTATTTGGACCAGGGCATAAAATCTTCCCTCCTTTTCCTCAACGGGGCAAAGATAATGCACATTTTTGGCCAATTGGTGGGTTTATTGCTTTGCTTTGGATACTGACAGAGAGGTGATTTGGGCAGGATTATGTTTGGGATCTTGGGAACCTGTAAGAAAAAGGTGATAGCTAGATATGGGGGAAGTTTTGGACTCCCCTGGTTCTGATTCTGGGCTGCCCCTCCCACCCCATTTTTGGAGGCAGTCACCAGAATGGGTTTGAACAAGGGGATTTTCGTGCTGGTCATTCTGGGGTTTGATAATGGGCAGTTTTAACTTAGTCCCCACATCTACCCAGTCAGGATTTTGATCCTTTGGGACCCATTTTTCTTTGGGAGGAGTTCCCCCATCCCGGAAGGAGAAGATCCTTTTCCCAGAATCCTCTGAGGACCCATCTCCTTCAAACTGGAAGATTTTCACCTCCTCCACAAAATGGGACTTTTTAGGCTCTTTTTTTCTTCTACCCACCCTCTGCTCCTTGGGTTGCAGACTTTCGCGAGCAGGAGATTTTGGTTCCAGTTCCTGGGTTTCCAGGGGCTTTTCACAAGTGGGGAAGGAAACTTCCTCGAAGGCACCCCTCTCCCCCCTGTGCCTCCTCCCTGGGAACCGGTGGGTTGTCGGGGTTCTTCCCCCATCATTGTTCTGGAGCACCAGACCCTGGATTTGAGGAGTTCTGTTGAGCCCTCAGCATGCAACCCAGATCCTGTGCCATGTTCTGGACCTGGCGCTCCAGTTGGGACACCTGCTCTGGCTGGTACGGGGTCATCTGGTCTACCCTGGGTTTATCCCTGGAAGGGTAACTATCCCTTCCCACATAATACCCCTGGTTAGGATAGTTTGTATACCCCTCCACCCTTCGCCTCCCCTCTCCCGGATTGGGCTTTCTGGGCTCAGAAAAGTGGGGAAAGAAAGAAGGGTTGTTTTGGGTGTTGAAATTTGGCAGGTACCTGGGAAAGAAATTTGGTCCGGCATTTGGGGGATTACTTCCCTCCTGGGAAAGTGAGGAGGCAAGTTTCCTGGGTTTCCAACTGTCTGTTTGGATCCCCCCCCTTGTGCCGGGGGAGTCCACATAGCCCAGGATTGGTCTGTTGCCCTTGTAGCGTGGGCTGATATAGTCAGGGGAGTTAGGGATCCCATTTGTGGGGTTGCCTCCCTGACTCCCTGTCTGAGATTGGCCTGAGGGCCTTCTGTGTCTGGGGTTGGTCGGATTCAGCGCGGGAAGGTTTATAGGCCCCCCCATCTCCAGATCTAAAATGGGGCAACTTTCACCTCTGCCACCTTAGCAGCAGCAGGGGTGTTGGTCGGTTTGGGGCTCCTGCTAATATTTTTACTTTCCAGTGGCTTCTGCACTTCGTATGTGCGCGTGGCTTGTTCAATGACCCAGTCTAGTGATCTTTTCTCATGAAAGTCCTTCACTAGCTGGGTCATAATGTAATTGGGGAGAGCATGAAAGAAGGTGTTCACAAATTCCTTACCGTCAGTGCGCACCCTTCTAGTGGTCTGCGCAAAGGCGCGTTTCAATTCCTGGACAAATTCTTGTGGGGCCTGGTCTTCCCCACATTGTAGGTTGTAGGCTGCCTTCCGGGCCTATTGAGGGTTTCTATGAATAGAAAAATGATTCAGAATGGCCGGCCTATAGGTGGACCATCTGGAATGGTTCTGATCCTCCAGCCCCGCAAAGAAGCTGGAGTACTCAGGTGAAAATGTCCACTTTACATACTGAATACAGCTTTGGCTGTCCTTCAGGTGGAAAGTCTCCATCATCTGCTCAAATAATTCAAGGTGCTCCCAAACTGAATATTTGCCATTTTTGTGGTAGGGCGTAATAACGCTCCTAATAGCTTTTATTTGCTTCAGGGGATCCTTGAGTAAAGCTCTCTCAACTTTGTTAGCCTTTTTAGTTCTGGTCACCCTGGTCCACTCATCCTCTGACTCAGAGGCACTGCTACCAGAGGTGGCTGTCTGATCTTCTGGACTCTCCCGGATTCTGCGAGCTTGGGAATGGCTGGCAGAATGTGGGGGCCTAGTTTCTTGGGACCTGTGGCACTTAGAAGAGTATTCTGACTCTTCCTTGCTCCCAGGATTGGTTGAGTACACCCCCCGCCCCCACTGCCCTAGCTGGGAAGAGGTTTTTAATATGCTCTTAGTGGGCCTAGTCTTGTGGAAGTCCCCACCAAATTTCACTGCCTGATCTCTTGGTAGGTTATATTTATGAGGATCCAGTTCTCTGATTCTCTCCTCACTGGAGTCTCCCTGATCAGAGAAGATGGCCCTAGTATTTGGGAACCTGTACATAGATGCCCGTCCATCCATTTCTGGGAGGCGCTGACCTATCAGCCCCATATTTCCCACTGGGTTGAAGTCTACCATCCCCGTGGCCCTTGGTTCATATGAGCCAGTGGACATGGGGGTGGCACAGTCCTTGGAATTGAAGGGATTAAAGTCTCTGATGCCAGGGTTCCTGAGGTTATGCTCAGGGGTTTCCCTTTCCCATCTGACCTCCTCTCTTTTAGCCCCTACTCCCTGATGACATGCAGGAATCTGACCCTTTTGTGCTTCTATTAAGGCCTTACTGGTCTCTATGAGTTTTTCCTGCATGGCTATTTGACTATGGAGCCTGTCATTTATTTCACAGAGAGCCTCATTGTCTCTCTGTGCTTCCTTCCTGCATTGGGAGTATTGGGCCAGTTTCTGCTGCAGGAGACTCACCTCCAGAGTTTGGTCCTTACTGGTCTGATTATTCTTTGCCAGAGCATCTTCCACCCTCCTGGTATGCTCTAACATCTTTTCATAGTCCATTTTGAGTTCACCCAGTCCCGGAAGGGCCTGGTGATTTTCATCTAGCTCTGTTTTTAGATGGCTGACCTCCTGGCCTAAGGTGTCCCTTTCCTGAGTGAGAGTGCCCCTTTGTGCAGCCAGGTCGTCCCTTTGTTTTCTAATGGCAGATAATTTCTGGCGCTCCTCATCAAAATCTGTTTGAGTGTGTAGATCCCTCACTATTCATTTCTTATTTTCCTCCTTTAGTTCATCAATCTGCCTTTCTAGAGCAATTATTTGCCCTGCACAGTCTCTATTATAGTTTAATTGCTGTTCCAGCTTTTGTTGGCTCTGTTGTAGAGAATCCAACCTTTCTTGACACTCTTTTTGCAGTGTCAGTAATTTGGCATCTTGCTCTAACTTCTCTTGGTGCCGGAGATCCAGATCTTCCTTTACTTTTGTCAGGTACTGTCTGGTTTCTCTCTCTGGTTCTTGGCTCTGTTGTAGCCTTTGCTCTGCAGAGTCCAGATCAGTTTGGGTTTTCTCTATGGATTGTACTTGCCTCTTTGCCAGATCTAGGTTTTCGGCATATTTTTCCTGTATTACTCCAATGTGGAGGTACAGGTAAGCCGCTATTTTGGCAATTTTACATTGCTCTTCTTTTACTTTTGGGGCCATATACAATTCACTAAGTGCCTGGTGTAATGGACCCTGGTCCTGCCATGTATCTAATTCTGTGGCAGTGACTTGTTGTTTGATTTCCTGCAGCCAGACTTTCTCATCCCGCTCTACCCATTCACCCCTGACAAACAATTTGTGCAGTAGGTGTTCCTTTGCAATATTGATTTCCACTGGGGTCGCCATTCCGGAAATATTAATTTGCTTCGTACTTATCTCAGGGTTACTTTTACTTTTGCAAAACAGGCCCAATTCCTTGAGTATTTCTTTTGAAGGGTGTTTTTAAAGTGTAGCACAGTATGGTAGCCCAACAAGGTGTATGTACCCCGTCAGTTAGCACGCTTTGGTAGACTGTCACAAGTGGTATGTCTAATTCAGGATCCCAGACGAGCCCCAAAGCTGTAAGTGATTTCAATCCGGCACACACCAAAGTCAACGCCTGGCATGTAGTGCACAACTGAAATCCTTATTTATTTTTGTCTAAAAGGTCTTTATTCTGAACGATATACCACTCATATCACACCCTTCTCCTGGAACCCCCCCCGGTCACACTGAACCAGGAATCAGGCTGGTTTGCAAAGGTAAATATTTATTTATGTATTTTAAATGTAATCACAATGTTTAATAGGTATACAGCAATCACCAATGGGGTGATGTAACACTGAATAATCTCTTTAATACACAAGGAGTAAGTAGTGAGCAAAACAATTCAGCACAGAAGATAATACTTTTGTGTGGGTAAAGATCTGATAGCACTGTGGTTAGAGGTTCCCCCTGCACACCCCTCAACCCCCAATAGGCAATGTAAAGAGATAAGAGGAGAGAGCAGGTATTCGGGAATGGCAAAATTCAAACAAAATATCAATCCCACTTTCCCCCAGCAAACACAAGAGGAAAACGGAATTGACTGTCAAGCTGTCAGAATGGCTTTAAAATTATCTTTAGAATGGACTGGGCAAAAACACCAAATATGATCAAAATTGCTGAAATTGTTATAAATTCTTATGGGAGCCGCTTTGGAGAGTTGCACAAAAACACAAGCAATGATCTAATGCAAAGAAAACATTTGAAATCTTAAAACTCAAGTCGGAAGCAATTAAAAAGCTGTTTTACATGGTAAAATTTTCCCAAAATGAAATTTCGCGGCAAACTTTTCACTGCCCGATAACCGCAATAACGGGAGAATCGCATTGATTTGGCGTGCGGTTTTAGGTGCGATGGATAGGTATGGATGTTAGCTACAAGCAGAAGTTGTTTCTAGCACAAAAACTGAGGTAGTTACAGATGTTTTAGTAGAGGTCGTTTTTTCGAGATAGGCGCAAAAAAGGAAAACAGGAATGTGCTTTTAAAATGACAAATGGGTTTCTTACACTAAAGGATGACTATGAACAAAATGAATACCCCACAGGACCACAGTCACTTGATCAGGGTGACTGCCTGCTAAGGAACTCGTCCTCTTCAGATGAGAAAAAGATCAGCGTAGAGATAGTTTTAACAATACTAGTTATGGAGAAAAAGATAGAATGGTTTGGGGAGAGGTTCAGACAATGCAAAGATACTCCTACAATACCGGTTCTGAATACAAGATAGGATGGGTCTAAAATAGGGCTAAGACTATGCAAAGTACATATGCTAGTGACACAATTCTTCTTATTTATACTCACTGGATATATTTTTAAATGGGACCGTCAATTCTGGTCAGGGGATGGGATCTGGCTTAGGAAAGATGGCTGGGTATATCGGACGGGCAACGTCAGCACGGCACTCTGGTCACAGCACGGCACAGGATTGGACTGGATCTGCAATGCACTCTGGTCACAGCACGGCACAGGATTGGATTGGATCTACCCTTCTTGGTTATGATGAGATTTATTTTCAGCAGGCAAGCAATAGCTTCCCCTTAGGCTTCTGGAGTTCTGTTCTGGAATGTGAGGCCTAGCTGAGAATGGTTCAGCTATGCAGTGGGCCTTTTGCTTTGCCAAGTTTCTGGAGTCTGGAGCAAGTAAGATGTAGAGTTCAGCAGCAGGGTGCTCTGCCAGCGTCAGGATAGTGAGTGAATCTGTCTCTCCTTATGTGTGGTGAGCTGTCTCTATTTATGCTATGAGAAAGGGGGTGTCTGGGCTGGTTTAACCTAAGCTTACCCCTTTGACAGGTGACTGGGTCAGCGTCTGCTCTCTGCCTTGATAGGAGGAGAGAAACAGAGAGTCATCTTTATGGTGCAATTTTATGAGGCTGAGAATCCACCCCTAGCTCCTGGAACACAAAATCTACTTTTGGCAAAATACATATTTCTACATGTGCAACCTCTCTAAAAATCACATACACAGATTACATATTTTACCTAGCAGCTACTCCTCAAAACCCTGTGGCTGTGGGATCTTGTCTCCGCTTTTCACAGAATTTTGCCCTTTTCACTAGGAACACAATGTCGCATTTTTAAGCACAGTTCTGCAAGTTTGCGTGTTTAACATGGGCACAGTTCTAGCGGAAAAACATTTTGCGTAAAATCATATTTCTTGCTCTTTCTGTCGAGAACATGTCACAGAGTTCTGGCGCCTCTTCACCCGTGCATCCAGTAAATACATTAACAATGCTGTTATTTTTATATTTTTCACCATTTTACATAGTAAGTTATCAGTCTTTTTAAAATGTGTCCTTTGTCCTTCTTAAGCAACAAATGGTGGTTTAGCTCCACCCCTTTGGTCTCTACCTGGTGTCGTAGGCTCTTGATCCAGCGCAGAAGTAGCACAAACTCCTTCCTCCCCTTAGCAGTTTTGGCGTCTGGGACTTAATGCACACAGGAAACCGCAACCACCACGGGGAAAGAGGGTTAGGGTCCACGGGTTGGATAGGTGAGGGGTAGTAGGATCACCGGGTAGAGGTTAAGGGAGATGTTATGGTCGGGGTGGGGTTAGGGGAAAGACATGCTCCTGATCTCTTGATGCTTGGTTGGTCACACTAAACACCTTAGATCAATACATTCTTGCATGCACACATGAGAATCTCAACAATCATACACAGTCTTACTGCACTGCGTAGGGCGATGTTGCTTAGCTTATTAACACTGATTCATAAGCTAGCGCCAAGCATTGCTTACTCCAGCAATGACTCGGTTAGTTGACACTTACTTCAGTGTCAATCGCACTGAATTACATGAGTTTGTTCTCAGCTCATCCACAGCTTAGAAACCTTTACACATTAGGAACACATGTGCAGCACAGTCTGGGTTTGTACTGGTCCAGTACCAGGCAGTTAGTGATATAAAACGTATTTCTCAAAGAAACTGTAAAAGACTTAGCTTCGGTACTTGTCTGATGTCCGGTTTTGTCTGCGGGCCCCCTAGCGGTGCCTTGGAAACCGTGAGCTGCGTCTGCCAAATGAAAAGGAATTAGTACGTGTGTTCACGTAGCTTGTTTCTACCACAGATTGGCTCGCACACAATTCTACATGCGGTTAGTAACATCATGCGCCTGATGCCCAAAAATGCCATTTAAGTCTCCTGCAGTGAACTGGTGCCTCCCGGGCCTCAATTCCCCCCGTGCCTTCATGCAGTTAGTGGTTCGGAACTGTGCTCAGAAGTCTATGTTCCATTCGAGAAATCTGATAAAGTACTTATCTTTGATGCCGCGGGGCCGCGGCGATGTAGTCAGGGCGAGGGATGGCCCCGCGTAGGAGTTGTGCCCTTTCGGAGCTCTGCGTAGGATTTGAGCACTCTCGGAGCTCTGCAGGATGCGTCTGCCCGTGAGGAAGTCGAGCGCGAACAGAGTTTTGGGGCCTGCGCATGCGCGAACCCATCTCGCGCATGCGCGATAGCTGGGGCGTTGTCCGCACGGGTTGCAGGCCTTGCGTGCCAGTCCCTGAGTGTGCTGCTCCCGGGGCTGCTGGGAGATGTAGTCTTCGGGTCTTTGTTTGCTCCTGATGCCGTTTTGGTCCAGCAGATGCCACTCTTCCCCATCTGATATTCCTACAAGAGGGACAGAGATGGCATCTACTGGATAAATACGTCCCCACACTGGTGGCTGCCACACTAGGCCCCTGCTGGGCTCTGACAGTACATCCCCTCCCCGCAGAAGGACCTGGCTTCTTCGGGTAATTACGGTGATACAACCGCAAGAGACGAGGAGCATGTACATTAGAAGCTGGTTCCCAGGACCTTTCTTCGGGGCCATACCCAACACAATCAATGAAATAATATAATTGTCCACCCCTTTTCCGGGAATTGAGGATAGCTTGCACCTCGTATTCGGGGTATCCTTCTACCAGAACCGGGGGAGGTCGTGCCATTCGGATGTGGGGTGCTGCGGGTTTTAGAAGGGCAACATGGAACACTGGGTGTATTTTCATATGGGCTGGTAATCGTAATTTCATGGCCACTGGGTTTATGACATGTGTGATGCGAAAAGGACAAATAAAACGGGGCTTGAACTTTTGTGATCCAGGTAGTTTCAGATGTCGAGTTGATAGCCATACTTTGTCTCCAACCGTGTAGATAGGGCATGCTCGTCTTTTCATATCAGCATATTTCTTGCTAGTGTCTTTTGCTGTGAGTAGGTGTTGGTGTACCTTCTTCCATGTCTGTGTTAGTAACTCTACCCGTGCTTGTACTGATGGCACGGTGTTCGAGGTGGTTTGAGGGATAGTGGGTTGGATGTGCGGATTAAATCCGTAGGTGGTATGAAAGGGCGAGAATCCTGTGGAGGTATGGTGTGAATTATTGTACGCTATCTCGGCCATCCAAAGAACTTCCATCCAAACACCCTCTGTACTATGAGTATAACACCTAAGATACTGCTCCAGGGACTGGTTCAAGCGTTCTGTCTGCCCGTCAGTTTCGGGATGGTAGCTGCTAGACATTTGTAAAGTAACACCCACCTTTTTACAAAATAGTTTCCAGAATTGCGAGGTAAACTGTGTCCCCCTATCTGACACAATGTGTTGAGGTATTCCATGTAAGCGAACTATGTGCTGCAGAAATATGTCCACCAGTTCACTCGCAGTTGGGAGTCCTTTACAAGGAAAGAAATGGGCCAATTTAGAAAAAGAGTCGACCACTACAAGTATGACTGTGTAACCCTGGTCGGGAGGCAATTCTACTATAAAGTCCATAGAGATGGTGTTCCAAGGTTGTGTAGGTGTGGGCAAAGGGCGCAAAAAACCCATTGGTTTCCGATGGTCAGTTTTACTTCGTGCGCACACTTCGCATTGCTGCACATATGTCTGTGTGTCTCTAAGAAGACCGGGCCACCAATAATGCAGTTGCAGTAATTCTTGAGTTTTGTTCGCCCCCGGATGTCCGGCCAAGGGGGAATCGTGACATCATTTCAAGGCTTGGGCTCGCAAAGCAGCTGAGGGTAGATACACGGAGGTTCCGTGATAAGGTATACCGTCCTTTAAATATTGTTCCTTTTTTGGATCCTCCCATTGAAGTAGGTCCTGAGCTGACATTGCCTCCCCGATCTGCTCGAACAATCCATTCGTTATGCTTGCTGCAATTTTTTCAGCCGCTATGATGGGTTTCGCTTGTTCTTCCGGACATATCAAGGTATGGTCTTCGGGGTACCTTGATAGCATATCTGCTTTTTTGTTTTCAAGCCCTGATCTGTAGGTGACTACGAAATCATAATCTGCAAAATACATGGCCCATCGTAGCTGGCGTGGGGTTAAAGCACGTGCAGATTTGAGGAATTGAAGGTTACGATGGTCGGTCAACACCGTGATGGTGTGTCGTGCCCCGAGTAGGTAATGACGCCACTCTGCAAATGCGGCTCGAATGGCCTGTAGTTCCCGGTCTGCTATAGTATAGTTTTGTTCTGTGGGGTTTAATTTTCTGGAGTAGTAGGCCACTGGATGCAAGTGACCCGTCAAATCTCGTTGAGATAAAATAGCCCCCAGCGCATAACTGGAAGCATCTGTTTCTACAGTAAAAGGTTGCGTGGGGTCGGGATGTAGCAAAATAGGTGCCGATGTGAATGCCTCCTTCAATTGGTTAAAACTATGATCAGCCTCTGGCCCCCAAGCAAATGACTTTCCCTTTTTCAGCAGTTTGGTAATGTCTAACACTTTTTTTGCAAAGTCCTGAATGAAGCGTTGATAAAAGTTTGCGAATCCTAAGACGGCTTGGACTTCCTTGACGCTTGTAGGGGCTGGCCAATCCAGAATTGCTTGTACTTTTCGATTGTCCATTTTCACTCCTTGTGGGGATAGAATGAATCCTAGAAACTCGACGGTATTACTGTGGAAGCAACATTTCTCGAGTTTGGCATATAAATGGTGTTCCCTTAGACGTTGTAACACCGTTCTGACGTGTTGTACATGTTCCTCCTCAGTGGCTGAATAAATGAGGATGTCGTCTATATATACCACTACGAAACAGTCGAGGAGACCGCGAAGAACTTCATCCAGAAAATGCTGGAAGGCGGCGGGTGCGTTGCAGAGGCCGAATGGCATGACCTGATATTCATATAAGACAAACTTCATTCTAAACGCGGTCTTCCATTCGTCCCCTTCACGCACCCGCACCAGATGGTACGCCCCTCTAAGATCCAACTTGGTGTAAATGGTTGCTCCCCGCACTTGATCTAACAGGACTGGGATTAGGGGCAATGGGTAACGGTTTTTTATTGTTACTCTGTTGACTGCACGATAATCAATACAAGTCCTAAGTTCTCCGGATTTCTTCGGCACGAAGAATAGTGGTGACAAAACAGGTGAGGTGGAGTGCCGTATGAACCCACTTCGCAAGTTAGTATTTATGTATTCTTCCAGGTGTTTGTTCTCCACCTCTGTTAAGGCGTAAATCCGACTACACGGTAGCGTTGCTCCTGGTTCTAAATCAATCCTGCAATCAAAGGAGCGATGTGGGGTTAGTGTCTCTGACGCAGCCTTACTAAAAACATCCGAAACTCGGCATATGCCGAGGGGAGTCCCGCCAAGTCTTCTATGCCTGACCGTTGTGTTGTACCCAATAGGCGTACAGGTCTCCCTTTATCCTTAACACAACGCCGCTCACAATGCTCAGAGGTGAATGCGACCGTTCCACGTGTCCAATCTATGGCAGGATTATGTAGGGCCAACCAAGGCAAACCTAGAATAAAACCAAACTGTGGAGCAGCGATAACATCAAAGGTGAGGATTTCACTATGGCCTTGTATATCTAATACTGCTTCCTCTGTGTGTTGGGTCACAGGTCCTGATTTCAATGGCGACCCATCCACAGCGCAAACTGGTTCCTGATTTTCCTTCCGACGTAGAGGTAGATTTAAGGTTTGCGCATAAGTGGCATCTACGAAATTGCCTGTGGCTCCCGAATCCACCATTAGAGTGATCACCTGATTCTTCAAACGGGTTTTTAAAAGTCCAGTCACAGTGACATGAGAACTGTGGATATGGGTCTCATTAGCTAAGACATGAGAAGCGGCGTCAACAAGGCTCGGGCTCGACAGATCCACCCCATTCACTGACGAGCGCTGGCGTTTCCCTGCGGTATACTTCCTTTAGGTTTAGTACCACACTCCTTAACGAAATGTCCTGGCTTCCCGCAATACATGCAGAGTTCATCCCGTCACCACTTTTCCCTTTCTTCTTTGGTAATGGGGCCTCTAATGGTACCTATTTGCATGGGTTCAGGTTCTGATGCCTTGTCGCTTTTCCCCATAGTTGGAAGCTTTTGATGATCTAACCTGGGAAGTACTCCCTGTTTGCTTTCCCATCTTTTTTTATCCAGACGTCGCTCTCCTTGTCTGTGATCCAGACGCAGTGCTAAGTCTATCATTCCAGTACAGGTATCTGGCTGGGGATCGACCTGTGCTATGAGATCCTTTAGGTCATCCCTTAAGCCTTGATAGAAGAGGGCTAACCTTTTTTCATGTGGCCATTCAGCCTCCACCACTAACCGATTAAAGGACGTCACATAGGTAATCAGCTCTTTGTTGCCCTGTCGCAGCATCAACAATTCCTTGTCTCGCACTAGAGAGGCTGCTTTGCGGTTAAAGATCTTGCCAAACTCTTCCTGAAAACCACTCCAGTCATACAGCACTGCATCGTCTTTTTGGACCAGGGGTGTTGCCCAGGCTGCCGCATCCCCCGTGAGATAGGAAATAACAAAAGCCGTCCTGGACTGATCTGAACGGAACACAGCGGCCTTGGTTAAAAAGTGCAACTGGCATTGTGTCATAAAAGTCGTGTACCTCTGTGGGTCCCCCCATAACGCTCAGGGGTAGCTAATGGCATTGGAGTTTCGGTAGTGACATTTACCTTCACGGGAGTATGGGCCCCCTCAGGCAAAGGAACCCCCTGGGCAGCCAGACCCCGAACCTGAGTGGAGAGATTAAAGTAGTCCTGGCGAGTGGCCGCTAATTCAGCCTTGAGTTCGTGCAGAGCTTGGGCTATTTCTTCCATAATGGCGGCTAAGTTCGTGCTACCTGGGCGCTTAGAATACGTGGGTTCGCGCTTCTGTCGTAGGCTCTTGATCCAGCGCAGAAGTAGCACAAACTCCTTCCTCCCCTTAGCAGTTTTGGCGTCTGGGACTTAATGCACACAGGAAACCGCAACCACCACGGGGAAAGAGGGTTAGGGTCCACGGGTTGGATAGGTGAGGGGTAGTAGGATCACCGGGTAGAGGTTAAGGGAGATGTTATGGTCGGGGTGGGGTTAGGGGAAAGACATGCTCCTGATCTCTTGATGCTTGGTTGGTCACACTAAACACCTTAGATCAATACATTCTTGCATGCACACATGAGAATCTCAACAATCATACACAGTCTTACTGCACTGCGTAGGGCGATGTTGCTTAGCTTATTAACACTGATTCATAAGCTAGGCCAAGCATTGCTTACTCCAGCAATGACTCCGTTAGTTGACACTTACTTCAGTGTCAATCGCACTGAATTACATGAGTTTGTTCTCAGCTCACCCACAGCTTAGAAACCTTTACACATTAGGAACACATGTGCAGCACAGTCTGGGTTTGTACTGGTCCAGTACCAGGCAGTTAGTGATACAAAACGTATTTCTCAAAGAAACTGTAAAAGACTTAGCTTCGGTACTTGTCTGATGTCCGGTTTTGTCTGTGGGCCCCCCCAGCGGTGCCTTGGAAACCATGAGCTGCGTCTGCCAAATGAAAAGGAATTAGTACGCGTGTTCACGTAGCTTGTTTCTACCACAGATTGGCTCGCACACAATTCTACATGCGGTTAGTAACATCATGCGCCTGATGCCCAAAAATGCCATTTAAGTCTCCTGCAGTGAACTGGTGCCTCCCGGGCCTCAATTCCCCCCGTGCCTTCATGCAGTTAGTGGTTCGGAACTGTGCTCAGAAGTCTATGTTCCATTCGAGAAATCTGATAAAGTACTTATCTTTGATGCCGCGGGGCCGCGGAGATGTAGTCAGGGCGAGGGATGGCCCCGCGTAGGAGTTGTGCCCTTTCGGAGCTCTGCGTAGGAGTTGAGCACTCTCGGAGCTCTGCAGGATGCGTCCGCCTGTGAGGAAGTGGAGCGCGAACAGAGTTTCGGGGCCTGCGCATGCGCGAACCCGTCTCGCGCATGCGCGATAGCTGGGGCGTTGTCCACACGGGTTGCAGGCCTCGCGTGCCAGTCCCTGAGTGTCCTGCTCCCGGGGCTGCTGGGAGATGTAGTCTTCGGGTCTTTGTTTGCTCCTGATGCCGTTTTGGTCCAGCAGATGCCACTCTTCCCCATCTGATATTCCTACAAGAGGGACAGAGATGGCATCTACTGGATAAATACGTCCCCACACTGGTGGCTGCCACACTAGGCCCCTGCTGGGCTCTGACACCTGGAAGCCCAGGAGCCATCCCCCATGCTTGCTCCTGGTTGAGGCCATTTACGACTGTCTTCGCAATTCGCATTTCCTGAGCTGGAGCTGGTCATTGTTCCCTTTTGCCTCAGTAGACCAGGTTCTTTCCTGCCCTGTAAGTAACACTTCTCTGTGATTTCCTGCTGGCGGGAAAGACCTTCCTTCTGTGAGAAAACCTGTTATTCATGTTCTGCAGCTTTCAAATAGGTTTCATTAAATGTTAACTCTTTTGAATTTTCCTTACCACAAAACACTGGTTGTATCAATTCACAGATAGAATTCTCATGCAAGATTTTAAATCATGGGATCAAAACAATTACAATATGGGTTACTATCAGTAACAGGCCTCTTAGATTGCAAACATTTGATTTCAGTTTATACATGTTAAAGTTTAATCAGGCAGGCCACTGACAGCTGTCATCCCAGCAGCCCTCTGCTGCACAGAGATTTTTGACAGATCCACAGACAGGCCACTTTTACTGTGAAACTCTCTTTTTGCTTTTTTCTTTTCAGGACCTAGTAGGTTAACAATGGTTTCTTAAACTAAGTAAATTGTAGCATTCTGAAGTTTCAGCAACAAAGAAAAAGGTGATTTAAAGCAAGATTTGGGGTTTCATTTAGCAAAGCACTGCTTTTTCCTTCTGCACTCCACTTTCAATTGTTTTGGAGCCAAGTGACACATTCCAGTAGTGAGAGCTCTGTTCTGTTCCACCACTGACAACATGCGTGGCAGATTGGGCAGCCATCTTTTTGTGCATTGCAACGCGCAATTTTCAGGGATTTTGGCGCGCACAAGGGTATCGTTGCCATTTTGCCATTTCTGGCACCATCATAGCAGAGTGATGCAGCATAGCAGAGCAAAAGTGGATCAAAACATCCCACAGCATAATCATGCTTTCATTTATTCTTGTGTAAGAGAGTTATTTAATTTTAGAAGTAAATGCAGCGTCTATTTACAGCATTTGTGGTAATCTTGTGATATGCAAATATCACTTTTAATTTCCTAATGTACTGTAATGTACATGAATTATGTTCACAGACCTTATTCAGCACATCTCTGGTCCACATCTGAATTCCTACGATTTCACAAGACATGCTATTATTAAAATAACATCATATGATTAGAGTCATGTTGTAAAAACAGCAATACAGAGAAGTATAATTTTCAAGGCATTTGTGTATTATGCATGTAGTGTTGCATATTACATGTCAAAATCATGTAATATGTCACATTTTTAATCTTCTGTTTTAAAAATAACACAATAGATGCAGAGTCACATAATCTCTTAACAGCAAATTCATTCAGTGTACAAGATTAGAAATAGGTTAGATATTTGCCAGATTCTCCCCCAATCTAATTTAAAAACAAAAAGGTACAAATACATGATTGATAGTGCAATATTGCTATAGATAAATAATAACTAAAGTGTTGTGCAATGTGGCAAAATTCAGTATATATACGAACTAGGCATAGTCACTTTTGCTGGGCACTTCGACACCATGAGAAGGATGACCAACAATCAGGGGAAACCTCATACTGAAATCACAGAGGAAGACTCAGGAGGGGTATCCTGTTTGGTGACTGAAACTACCAAAAGTGTACGTGAAGGAACACTACTTTTCTTAAATATGTGCAAGGAGATGCATCTGCTCCACCAAGATGGAATGCAACTGAACAAAAGAAGACAGGGGCAGATCCAAGAGACGTGGGAGCATAACAAGCAGACAAGAATAGGGTAGCCGGGTACAAAAATAGGGAGAGAGATCAGACCATATGTCATAAAACTGCTGGACATGCTATGGGAACAAGAAAGCACAAACCAAACTAGCATAGTGGAGAAGATGCAAATCATAAACCTCTACAAAATGTTAACCAGTGAGGAAACAATGCTGCTACAAAAGGGGCTCCCATTGTGCCCAGAGGCTTCCCTTGACTATGCCAAAGCAAGTATTGATCTGCTCCAATTTCCTGGAAATAGAACTTGGCAAATTCTACCATATCAAACCACAACAGTTCAAAGATCCCAATGAGACGTACAAATGAACATCACTCTCCAAAGGAGATCTACCCACACTGTTGGAGTTGGATAAGCTTGCTATTGAGCAATATACTGTTGCAAGAATTACCAATACAGCATAGACCATGCCAGGGCCATCTTAACAGTCCCCTCCACCCCTGAATCCCATCTCCCCACTCTACCCCCAAAAGCCCATGCCCCCCAGAAGTCCATACCCCCCGAAACCCATACCCCCTTCCCAATCTGCAAAACAAAGGGGTTACATACCTTGAGTCAAATTAGACATAAACTTGTCTAGGCTTTTAATGGATTATCTAGTTATTAATAAAATATAAACATTACACATCTCTGTGTAAATTGGGCCACCACACAGTAACACAAGGTTGCCAAAATGCACCCCATTGAACTAGAACACCCATTGAGAAACAGTATAACAGACTCTCTACTTAGCACACACTGCTTTTTGCTCCCTGTGTTTTCCACCGCTCCTTGTATTCCCTCACTATCATTCGGGAACACTCGCTGCGCACTGTCCACTGCTGGAGATAGCAGCCTACAAGTACCTCCTTGCTCGAAAGGAAACAGCACCAAGAGGTCGCCCAGTGGCCACACAGAGGTACATTAAGCCATAGTTAGCAGAGATGTGCTAGGATTCTAGCACATTTCGACCAGCTGTTTCAATACCCAGGATCCTTCCACGACCAATGTACTAGAGCCATGCTACTGCCGTGTACCGATTTGTGGTCTTACCTTATCAAGCTCTCCTCGTCGAGGATATGGGGAAATAACCATGGCAGGCCCAAACAAATAAATACAGGGACTAAATATTATGGAATGTGCAAATCTACAGCAAGCAACTGTTAGAGTCCATGGTTCTGTGAGATACATTCCCTTTATTGCCATTAGATGTCTTCTCTTCTGATGCACAGTAATGAGCATGTAAAGAAGCTTATGAAGAGAAACTTCCAATAACCCTGTTAATGTGCCTACTTTTCTCATCTAAAACCTGTTACATTCACATCTTAAGTTTAAGCTATTAGGTGGTGCTTGCTCCACCTTCAAGCCAAAACTATTGCCTTAGAGTACAGCTAGAGAGAAATGGCATATGACGAGGGACACAAAGATTGTAGGTGCTGTTTGGTTGTTTGCCCACCCATTGACTGTCCATGGCCATGCTAATTCCTATGGCCACTCCCGCCCAATTCCTGCTCCTCCCTGACCCAAATACCTCTTCATTGGAACTCATTGAGCTTGCATTAATCAAGCCTTATCCATCATACTTTGCACTTGTTTTGGCTTGTGTGTATTAGGCTTTTGCCAGGTACTGCTGTTAGATGACCAGATATTCACACCATTTTGCACCTGCTACCATCAATGGGCAGTGACTGGCAAGTGCCTTTCCCTTTCCTACACAAAAGCCCAAACTGTTGGCATTGTCAATGCTTGTTTCTAATATACAAAAAGCCCCCAAGTGATGTTCTGGAAGTATTGGCTTTTAGTTCATAATTCCTGTAACTACACTTTTGCATACAGGACTACAGGTGCCAGAATGCAAAGTGATTTTAGGAGCCAACGCTGGCTGAACAACTTGGACCTGACAAGGAACAATGGAGATCTCCAAATTAAACCATTTTTAGTTATGAGATCTTGTCAGATTATAGATTATGTGCCAAACAAGTAGTCGCATGTGGGTAATGGAAAAGACAACTGAACCATTCTTGTATTTGTTGTTTTTTCCCCTTTAATCAGTTGGTTAATATTAAGCAGCAAACCGGGATGTGTGCTTTTTCACTTGGGGATTGTGCAGCAAACGGGTCCCAAAAACAGTGCCAGAATGCAGACCTAGCATATCATCTGACACCCTGCGTTAGCGGAGAGGAGCGGGGCTGACACACACCTGGCTTGCGGCCGCGCCAGCATTCATGCGTAGCACACTAAGGAGGAGGCTCACACAGTATAACCGGTCTCAACTCCTTTCTTTATTAAAGTAAACTTCCTTCCCAACCCGTCCATTCCCTTTTCCCTTGGTCCCACCCTAGCCCTGCTTTTCACATAACAGCGTGGAGGGAATTTAAACCCAACTGTAACAACATGACAACCTTCCCCCTTTTTAAATACTAGGACAGGGCTAGCCGATCTCCTCAATGAGTCTTATGGGTTTGGTCTTTGCCCGCAAAGGGCGGCTCACCCTTGGCAGTCCGGGCTTTGAGAAAGGGGTTTGTCAACAGTCCAGTCACCGTCATCTTCTGTAGCTTCACCCCTACACTTCTTTGTCTCCCCAGTATCGGTCATCGGAATCTTTCCACACCCAGCAGTCCACTTGGTCAACTTGGTTCACTGTTGGGGGTTTCCCAGGGTGTCATTCCACCAGGGAATTCCTTGAAGTGAGACACATTTCTTGTTACTGTTTGTCCCTCCTCATGCACAGCTGTGACCATGGTGCCTTTCACCTTTGTAACTGTGAGAGGGCTAGGTGCGAAACGGGAGTCTCCCTTTCTTCTCTGGGTCTGAAGCACCAGCACTCTGTCACACTCCCTGAAGCTGAGCTCCTGTGCTCCTCTGCTCCTATCTGCAACAGTTTTCATTTTCTGTTTCTCTTCGACATCCCTCGCCCGGATCTCCTGATCCTCCTGGGTGATGCTGCCCACAGGGGGTCATTGCGGCACTTGTGTCTGTAGTTTGCAGCAAAATAAGAGGTCAGCCGGGCATTTGCCCGTGATGCTGTGAGGAGTGTGCCTGTAGTCACGTAGCAATTGGTTTAAGGCCTGCTCGAATGGTTTGTGAGATAACTGCATCACCTGCAGAGCTCTCTTGAGGTTGCCCATAAAGCGTTCAGCCATGCCATTGTCCTGAGGCCAGGGAGGCGTGATTATCTGGTGTTTGAAACCCATGTACTGGGCAAAATTTGCAAAGTCCAGACTGGTAAATGGTGGGCCATTGTCCAACTTGTTTGTTTGAGGGACGCCATATGCTGTGAGTATGCTGTCTAAGACTGGGATGACTGCTGTGGCTGCGATAGATGGCACTATGTGGACCTCCGGGTATCTCGAGTTTTCGTCAATCACAACCAGGGCGTAGGTCCCATCACCGAGGGGCCCAAAGAAGTCGACTGCCAATTCCTCCCATCCGCCATCGGGGGGTGGGGACATCATCAGCGGGTTTGGGGCGGAGGATTGTGCAATTCTTTAGGGTGTCTTCAACTTATTTGTCCAGTCCCGGGAACCACATTTTCTGTCTCAGTAGTTTCTTGGTTGATACCATGCCACAGTGACCTTCATGAGCCAGGCCAACCACTTGTTGGCGCAGTGACTTGGGTAGGAGAATTCTGCTGCCTTTCATGATGATCTGGTCCTCGGTGGTGGTGAGCTCTTCTTGTCCCAGCAGCATCGCCTTGACCTAACTCTGCCGCATCTCCTCCAAGTGTTGGGCTCTCTCTCTTGTGTGTTTTAACTTGCCTTGGTTGATGCATTGTGCCAGAATGCCCAGTACGGGGTCACTCGCTGATTCCTGCTGAAGGGTCTTCTATGCAATGGGGAAGGGTTTTAACTGATGGATGACGTATTGTAAGTATGCATCCGCAATAGAGTGGGATGATGGGAGAGGTAATCGGCTGGCCATTTCCTTGCCTGGTCTATGTTGGATGTTGAATATATGGGGGCCTCATCACGAGTTTGGCGGAAACCCTTAAATCCGGCGGTCGCGCTATTACCGCCAGATTTAAGGGTCGGCCAAATCAGGGCTTCGGCGGATTTCTCCCCAGCTCTGAGCTGGGGGAAAATCTGCCGAAAATTCGCGCTCATACCGCCGGCGGGAAATCCGCCGGCGGTATGAGCGTGAAAATTCCCCATTGAGCCCAATGGGGAATGGGGCATTCCCGAATAGGCTCAGTGGGGAATGGGGAATTCCATTACTGCCAAACCCGTGATCCGGCGCTAATAGCGCTGGGGGGGTTTGGCAGTAGGTCAACTCGCCATGAGGCACATAGTCTTGAAGAAGGAGGCCCCATCTTTCTATTCTCTGAGGTATTCTTACTGTGGGATTGCCGAAGATGGTGAGAAGTGCTTGGTGGTCGGTGACCACCCTGAATGCTTTACCGAAAAGAAGTAGATGGAAGTGTTCGCAGGCCCAGACGACCACAAGGCTCTCCTTTTCCACCTGTGAATATTTCTGTTCAGTGGTCGATAAACTGTGGCTTGCGTATGACACAACCTTCTTAATGTGTGGGGTTCTTGGGTCGTATGGCCAATATCGCACCCAGTCCTACTGGACTGGCGTCCATGGTCACTTCGGTATCTTTGGCTGAGCTAAAGTATGCCATGTCCGAGGCTGAGGCGATGCAGTACAGATTGATTATGATGCCTCTGTAGTGCTGGGGAACTGGCTTGACTTCCGGGTCGATGTGCAGTCTCACTTTGCAGTCACGCAGCTTGCCAAGGCCCTTGAAGAGGTTTCGATATGCAACAGTAATGGCACCTTCTGGGGCCAGATATTTGTGGCCCATTAGGTTGTACAAGATATGGACGAGACACATATCAACAGCCGTTTAACTCAAAATACATCCACTGTTGACTTCTGTGGAGCGAACATGCAGCTGCATGCAGGCTGTGTGTGATTTCTGCACAACAGACTGTGGTGAACGTACCCTTGCACGGCAGGGGAGAGTTTGAGCCGTAAGGGAAAATATTGACCTAAGAGGGCCGCAGCCTTGGTGGATGAGGGAGGCAATTGTATGCCTCTTCGCTCAGTGCATTGACGATAGACCCTGTCTCAAAGTCTGTTGTTACGTTGTGCACCTGCAGCGTCCGGATGTGGCTGTGTTCCTTTGTTGTCTCATTGCCAAGCACCCACACATATCCTTTCCTCATATGTCCGTCGTGCGAGGATGAGAAATCACTGCTTGATGGCTACCATATCTCGACGTAGTGGATGCTTCTTTGGGGTCTTTAGGCAATTCTAATGTCAGGGGACCGGAGCAATCTCCTGGATGGTTGACAGCTACTTTCGTCGTCTGCGGGGCGATATCTTGTGCATTGGCGGCTTGATCATCTGTCTTCAGGTCTGTAGTTGGCATTGTGTCTGCTGCTCCTCTTGGAAGTAGCCGGGGTGGCAGGTGCCGGGGCATTTCTGCAGACTGCCCTGAAGTGGTTGTCACCCCAGCATGTTGGGCACTTCTGGCTGATAGCCGGGCACGTGCCCTCATGTGGAAATTCGTAGCCATACCGATAGCATGACTTTGCTGACTGGCTGGGTTTGTCCGGTGTGGTTGGCGTTAGCTTCTTGATGACCTTCTGATCTCTAGTGTCTGATGAGATCGTCACTCGTCACAGTCCCACCTGTTTCTGCGTAACTGCTGAGTCAGTGTGAGCCATTTCCAAGATTTCACCAAGGGCCCTCTGATTCTGCAGTAGTTTTCTTTTTAATTCTGCGGACTTGCACCCTACAAGCCGTAGTGCTTCATCATTGGAGTATCAATGAAAAGCACAGTGTTTCATGCGGATGCGGAGCCGCATGATGCAATTGTCCATAGATTTCCCTTTTTCCTGCATCGTTGTATGAAATATATGTCTCTCATAGTCTACATTCGTGTGTGGCGCAAAGTAGGTGTCTAACGCCTCTCGAATTTCTTGGTATGTCGCCTTTTCCTCATCAACCAGCTTGTAGAGTATGGCTGTCACGGCAGCCCGCACTGCTAGGGTAAGTATGTTCTTCTTCCTTTCTTCATCCATGGGGCCCATTGCCCCCATGTAGCCCCTGAAATCCTTCATCCCTTGGACCCACCTAGGCCCCTGATTACCAGTGTCCCTAAGGTCAAACGCCTGGGCAACTGCCACGGTTTGGTGTCACTTTGTGCCTGTGGAAATGTTTCTGGCAGTCTTGCTGGCACAGTTGCTGGAATGTCTTCCTCCGACTTACTGGCTGGAGGTGCATGTTTCAACTGGTGGTAGGGTGCCTATTGCTTCTCTGTTGCCCCTTATGAAGAATGGGTCCTTACTGGGCCATTCATGCCCCTCGTGATATGGTGCTTTGCCACCATGGAGCGCTATTCCCGGCAGCTGCGCCGGACTCCCTCTCCTTTTCGGCATGTGTACAGTAGGGCCTTAAAGGGCATGAGACTGCTGACTCACCACTACGGCCTGGGCTGTTAGCTGCAGGACGTGGGCTCTTGAATCTCTGAGCCTGTTGTGCATGTATTCATTTCTGCACCCTCAGGTTCGCTGGTGGAGCAGAGACGGGCCGCATCTCCCGCTCCCTTCCAGAGTGAAAGTGCTATCGCCTGGGAGACCACGCCGGGTCCGTTGATCCTCATCGTCAGTGTTAGCGTGGAGGAGCGGGGCTGTCACACATGCGGCTTGCGGCCGTGCCAGCATTCATGCGTAGCACACTAATGAGGAGGCCCACACGGTATAACCGGTCTCATCTCTTTTCTTTATTAAACTAAACTTCCTTCCCAACTCCTGTCACTTCCCTTTCCCTTAGTCCCGCCCCCACCCTAACACTGTCTTCAACATAACGATGTGGAGGGAACTGAAACCCAACTGTAACAACATGACACCCTGATCTTCCCATTTGGCTGAAGTGCACTTAGTTACCGAACAAGCATACACTGAGTAACCCCACTACCCAACCCCCAAACACAGCATGGAGGCTGTCACGGCATGCCCAGAAACAAGTAATCTCTGCACATGAATCGTTTCTCACATAGATTGCATTACCAGCAAGGGCCCGCTTGGTTGAGAGGCAACATTGCAACCAGTACTACTATGCGCTGACCTCGCACAAACAAGGGCTAGTACCCAGTTTTCTCATTTCAAGTTTAACTGTTTTTTAGCATCATAGATCATTACAGAAGAATAACATGGTTAGAGACTTAACTGCATATTAACCTCTCACCCACGTTGGTTCACCATCAAGCACCATATGACAGATATGGTGAAATGAACCAGGCATGGATTGGAGCCTTCAGTCAGGTCAAGAATGTCACAGCAGAGCCAGCACCACTTATTTCCCCCCCAATCTTTCCTCTCTAGAGAACCCTGCATTCTCCACTTTAATTTACTAGCCAAGTGGAGCAGGCAACGTGTGCGATTAGCTCAAATATAAATCCCCCCAAAAATCATGACTATACACACAATCTATTTTTCCCCAAAGCTGCACAAGTCGCGCAAAAACATTCCAGAAAGACCAATAGTGGCCTTTAATGCTGCCCTACTTCAAACCTCTTCTAAGATCTTCATCCATTTGTGTCTCCCATTTGTGACTGGGCTAGCATCCTACCCCCAGCATACCAATGACATGCTTAACCAATCGATGAACAACCCTGATAGGAAGCATACATGCTTGCAACTATGGATAAGGCCTTGCTTTACACAAGCTTTGGTCACAATGTAGGGATCAAAGGATGTTTATATGTTTTTCAAACTGAATCTTTGGCCTATCTTGAATAATCTAGATGGTTATCAAAATGTTTTCTTTATACCTGAATAATAATTATTCCTCCTTTAAAAGTATTTACGACAAACAAAGCAGAGATACCACATTGGGCCATTGTTTGCCCAGCTCTACGCCAACTTTAGTATGGGCTGGTGAGAGAAAGAGCATGCATGGGCTGCAGAAAAATCTGAACTTGGTGGAAACGATAGGTTTATGTTTATATGGAGCAGTTGGAAGTGCTACAAACATGTGAAGAATGTTTTAGAATGTATTGACAGGAGCAAACTGCTTCAAGAATTGAAGGATATCACAGGCACTGATTAATGTAAAAGATAGATTAGCCTTGCCTTTGGAGGGTCCATTTGAAAACACATGACTATGTCTTGCTTATAATGTCTCATTCTCAATGCAACAATATTTGGATGCAGTGTTTCCACCTAGGAGAAGAATCCTATACTCAAAATCTAGATCAAATATCTTCCCTGAGGCCTAATTTACGAGTAGATGGTCAAAGCATGATCACTCCAGATTCTGTCCTTTAAGTCCCACGATAGTTGAGAGACTTCTTATTTTGCAGTACTGCCCCCAATAAACAAAGATAAGAAGGGAATTGCTGATACTAAATTTTATTAAATATAATGCAAGATCTGCAATTGATGCCTGTTCTATGTTTTTAATGCTATATCTTAGTAGATGTTTTGTATGTTGTATTTATTTGTCACTTTTTAATTTTGTGAAATTACATTTTCGAAATGAAGTTTATTGATTAATTGTCCTCTTCTATATGTAAATCAACATTGCACTCTGAAGTCATCATTGAAGTTTCTGACTATCACCAACACCTGTGATTGGAGAAGGAACATTTGATAAACATGATCTGCTTAATTTAAACTGGGGCCTGTCAAATCATACGATCTGTTTCATATTTTAACTTATGGAATTAACTGTTTGTATTATTTTATCATTTATATTTTAAAGATGCTATATTATTACTTATGTATTTGCTCTGTTACTGTTTGTGCTCTTATACGCAACTAGACGAAATAAAGATCAATTGATTCATATATGGTTAAGGTTTATTGAAGATTATGTGAAATGAGAGTGGAAGATTGCCTTACATTTGTGGCAATCCTAAATAAAAACACATGCAACCTCAAATTCATGAAGAATCACACATTGAAAAGTATCAGCTATCTAGATTCAAGATTTATATTGACAAAGGTGAAGTCAAAAGCAGTCTCTATCATAAACCACCCAAACGTAATATTCTTTTACAGGAAAGCAGCAGTCATACCCATAATATCATTGGAAACATCCCATACAGAGAGTTCCTATGCACTACGTACACTTGAACCACTGATACTAACCAAGAAAACAATGCTAAATAGGTCACTAAAAGATTCCAGAAAAGAGGCTATAAACAAAGGATTCCAGAAAAGAGGCTATAAACAGAGGAATATTGAAGCAAAATGTCTGTGTTGGTGAAATCTAATACCGAGATCGATTTTGGGTTGAGGTTCTTCTGAAAATCTTTAATTCGGAGCGCTGAAGAAGACAAACAATGAAGAGCCCAGAGACGCACAGACCCCCATACAATTTCAAATCATGCCCCCACCATCTGAAACAGTCAATCATTCTACCATTTGTGTTCCATTGGTTTGAATACCATTGGTTTTTTCATTAACAAAATAGAATGAATACAGGGCAATATTAGGGAAATTAAACCATGAGACCCACATATGGTCTCAGAAGTACAGATGGAAGCTAGTCCTGAAACCCCACCCCAGGATGTGACAACTGAGATGAATGATACATTATTTATGTTTGCTGAAGTTTCAAAGGAAAGGATCTGTTCCCTGCTCTCTGCGCTCAAGGCAACTAATGATGCCCTCTTTGTTATCCCTTCCTCAGTAGCTAAACGAATAGCCTCAGATATTACACCATTTATCACTAAATTCATTAACAAATCCCTTTCTTCAGGGGTGGTACCAACGATTTTAAAGAAATCTGTGGTTACGCCGCTATTAAAAAAGAACAATCTGGACCCCAAAAATGTTCAGAACTACAGACCAGTAGCAGGGCTGTCATGGGCAGCCAACATTTTAGAGAAAATTGTGACAACCCAATTACAAGAACATGTGGAACAGGAAAACTTGCTGGACCCCCTGCAATCGGGTTTTCGACCAGGTGTGGGGACAGAGACAGCACTGTTAACAGTTTGGGACGACCTACTGGAGACGGCAAACCAGGGGGACATGTCTCTGCTGGTCATGCTGGATCTGTCCACAGCATTTGATACGGTAAACCGTGGGATTTTACTCAAACGATTGAGAGAAGTAGGATTGGTTGGGGAGACGGCCCTGCGGTGGTTCGCATCGTTTCTCTCTAATAGAGAACAAAGAGTCCGTCTCTGAGATTTCCCATCGGACTCAGCACTACTAAATTGTGGGGTCCCGCAGAGATCCTCTCTCTCACCTCTTCTCTTCAATTTATACTTTAAATTACTTATGAACATCCTTAGGAAGCATGGTATACCTTTCCACTTGTACGCAGACGACACCCAGGTATTTATGAGGACACGGAACCTCAAGGAGTCATATGAAAAAGTGAAACAATGCCTGCAGGAATTTCAGACCTGGATGTGTGCCAATCACCTAGTGCTGAATGCTAGTAAGACTGAGGTGGCCACATTTGCATCTAAACACCGCTTATACAGAGAGCAATTATACCCCCCATGCTTCCTGGGGACACAGCTTGCGTTCTCTAAGAAAATCAAGAACCTAGGCTGTATCTGGGAAGATAACATGGGATGTGGAGTTCAGGTCAGTGCAAAGGTACAGGCAGCTTTCCACTCACTTCGACTGCTGAAACATATATTACCCTTCATTGCAATGGAGGGTAGAGCAGTGGTCATTGGTACCCTGGTCAATTCTACACTGGATTATGGAAATGCATTACTATCAGGCATACCGATTTACCAGCTACACAGACTACAGGTCGCTCAAAACGCAGCAGTAAGGCTGGTATATAGGGTTAAAAAATCAGATCCAATTTCAGCGCTAAGGAGAGCCCTACACTGGCTGCCTATAAAGCAAAGGTATACAGTTCTTTTGCCGCTGGATTTTTCGTCGCGGGACAAAATCGTTTTTTTTTTGGGGGGGGTTAAAAATTAAATAAATATTTGTGGGTGAAAGGGAATAATTTTAAAAAATTAACTAACCCCCCCCAAAAAAAAAACGATGAGCTTTTTTCGATTAAAAAACGGCGATGAAAAGTCCCGCGACGAAAAATCCTGCGGCAAAATAACATAGAACCGATTTTTAAATGCGTAAATAATATTGGCCCAGGATATCTATCGGACAAAATTAGGAAGTACACCCCCACTTGATAACTACACTCAGCGGATAATAACCTGCTCCAGATTCCACACACTAGGTTTGTGAGTAAAGGGGATCGTCGATTTGGATTATACGGTCCAAGAGCTTGGAATAATTTACCGAGAGAAATCCGCAGAATTAAATGCGGTAAAGGACCTATTTGTTCTGCTAGACCTAAAATTGAACTCGATCTGAACTAGCTGCTGTATTAAGACTACACCTGCGCCCAGATACGGTTGAATTCGTCAGGTGCACGTTTACAAATGAAAAAAATCAAAATCATCAAATCAATACAGGAGGGTGGAATATTATCAGGATGTAATATGGAGAGTTAGTCTTCTTTAATTAACACGATAACTGTTACTCTGACATCAGACCGTGCCAAGCACCTTAAGGTCAGAAGCCTACTCAATGAAAGATAACCAATCAGCTGCGAGCAATGAATGCAATTAAAAGTTGAAAACTCTGTTAGCAATAGTAGCATGACGGTAACTTATGAGTGTACTTTCAATACAGTTTCACAGTGAAAGTGTTCTTCTGAAATAATAGCAAATTCAAATGGGTAAGTGCTTCTTTTTCTTCTCAAGGACACATCAGCCAAGATGGTGTACATTTCCTGTGCCTCCCCTCTCCTGCACGATCGGGCTGCTGCCCGTGGAGCCTCTCCACCTGTGCAATCTTCCCACACTTAGCCCTCCCATGCACCCGTACCAGCTGCCTGCTTGACAGGGCCACTGCTGCCATTCCAATGCGCCCAGCAACATGACCACTCATGTGATTCATCCACTAGATCTTCCAGAGGCTCGGACTGCCGGGCAGGACTCTGGCTCCCCTCCCCTGCATGGGCGGCTGTTGCCCGAGGAGCCTCTCCACCCGTCCGGTCTTCTCACAATTGGCCCTCCCCCTGCACCCATAACTATGTTCCAGACTCCTTCCTGAGCAGGCCGTCTCTGCTGTTCCATGGCAGACAAACATGTGATCACTCATGTGGCCCATCCCCTCATCCACCTTAAATGCAACAACTCCTAAGGCATCCATGCCCTGGGCATCACCTTAAAGGGTGACACATTTAAGGGTCAAACCCATCCCTGTTTACCCCTGTTTGAGCCCTGTGTGCTAATCGCCATCCGGACCCACTTCTTTTTAGTACCTCTTCGGTTGTCTATCTGACATACTCTCTCTCTAGTCTACATGTATGCTCTACTCAATCTCACTTCTATTCTGTGTATTGCTTTATACACCATGCCCCTCCCCATCTCCACCCATTTTCTTTCCACTCTTCTCTTTCCTCTTCATCCTGCTATTGCACCCCCTCACATCTTATCTACCCTCCTATCACTTCTTTCCTGTCTCCTATCATTTCTATGGGTCTCTAGAATGCCTGCTGCATATGTAATAAATCCCACTGTATTCTCGACTTATTTTTGTCTTAATCTCAAGTTTTTATGTTTAACTGAAACTTGGCTTACACCCCATAGCTCCTCTATTCCTGCCTCGCTCTCCTCCTCTCAGACTAAGTTCTCTCACGCCCCTTTATTAGCTGGCCGAGATAGTGGCACTGGCATACTCTTTCACTCTTCTTGGTTTACTTCCCATACTAGCATAAATCTTCTTGTCTTCCCCTCCTTTGAACATCATAACTCAGCTTTTTCTAAACCTTATTCAAATACTTTTCTTTACTGTTTATTGCCCCCCCTGACCCTATCTCTTTTTTCTGTGATGATCTAAACTCTTCTTCCTTCTTTCTCAACCTTTTTCTTGTTGGGTGACTTTAATATTCACCTTACCCCTAGTCACACGTCTTTACTCCTCCTTGCCCTTCTTAGTTCTTATTCTCTTAACCCGTCTGTCCACCAACCCTTTTCACATCTTCAGTGTTTCTCTAGAGTTAATATTCTCTTCACTTCCTCTTGACTCTCCCATCCTATGTATTTCTCTGATCATTTACTGCTTTATTTCTCTTTCGTCTTACAACCTAATCCGACTTCTCCTCCTTTTTCCACTCCATTTTCCTGAAGAAATTAACGCTCCTTTTCCTCTGCCTATTTTCTCCCCTCTCTTCCCTCAGGTCTTCGGTCTAACACATGGTGTTCTACTCTTTCCCCTGGTCAGGCCTCTAGTTATCTACAGAATTCTCTTTCAGTCACACAGGATTCCTCACACCCCCTTCCTTCCTTCTTGGAAACCACCTCAACCCTGGATGTCCCTTGACCTCTACTCTAACCGTTCTTCCTTGCACCAAGATGAATGCCACTGGAAGACAGCCCATGAACCCTCTAATCTTGCTGCCCTATCAGCATTGCACACTTCCTATGACTCCTCTCTGATTTCTGACCAAAAAAGTATTTCTCTTCTCTCGCTTCCTCCCTTTCTCATCATACTCATCATGCTTTCCAAATCTTAAACTGCATGCTTTCTCCCCTCTTCCTAATCCTTTTATTTCCTTTAGCCTCTTGTCCTCTGATTTCACTGACTTGGTCACTTCTAAAGTCCCTTGCTTATGCTCATCATTCCCCTCTATCCCTCACACACCTACCCTTCCTTCAGCCCCTTCCTCTGCATCCCTTCCATCCCCATCACTTTCTACATTTTCTCTTCTCTCTGACTGAGATACTGCCTCCAACCTTGGGCGCAATTCCCCCACGGCTTCTTCCCTTTTCCTACTTACCTCTCTTCTTATTCCCTCAGTCTATCTCTCTTTGATTCCCTACTTAACTCTGCTCATGAATCTCTCTCTGTCAACCTCAACCTTCCCTACATCTTTTAAACATGTGACTGGTATTTCAATTATCAAAAAAAGTCTCTTGATCCTTCACTACTCTCAAACTTCTGAACGATTTCCCTGCTTTTCCTCTCAAAACTCTTAGAGAGAGCTTCCTACTCCCAAATCTCTTCATAGCTCAACCTGCACTCTCTATTGCCTTTAACCCAATCTGGCTTCCGTCCTAGCCACTCCACAGAAATTGCTCTCATTTATATCAACAACTCCCTTCTTTCCTCCCGGCACAACAAATCTTCCCCTATATTAATTCTCCTGGATCTTTCTGCAGCATTTGACACTGCCGACCACCCCACTCTGCTCTCTGCCCTCACTACTTTGGGATGTTCTGACTCTTTCGTTCATTGGTTTCACACATATCTTTCTGACTGCTCCTATTCTGTTTCCTGGGCAAGTCAAACGTCCACTCCTTCTTCTCTTCTCAATGCTGTGCCACAAGGTCCTGTACTCGGTCCACTGCTTTTTTCCATTTATACTGTTCCACTTTTCTCTCTCATTGAGTCCTTCCATCTATCATCTCATTTCTATGCTGATGACACCCAGATATTCGTGTACCTTCATGACCTTCTCCAACTCCCTTTATTCCTCCATCTCTGATTGCCTTTCTGCCATAGAATTCTGGATGTTGTCTATCTTCCTATACCTTAATCCCTCCAAAGCAAAAACGTATTTTACTTTCCACCGTCCGCCTCTTGCCCTTCCCGCCCTCCCACTGGTCTTTACTTTCCTGCTTTCTTGCTCTGCTTACCCTCTTCTGTATGTAACCTTGGTGTACTCCTTGACTCCTGACTCTCTTTCTCCACTTACATCTCTTTCCTTGCCACTAAACGTATGATCACCTCTACCTATTTGTCTTCTTTTCTCACTATCCCACACTCATCCATTCCCTCATTCCTTCAGAGCATCAATCTTCTTCCATATGACTCTCACCTTCATTTTTAGTTTATTTGTTCTGTCTTTTAGTGCAACCATGGGCTAGCCCCTCCCTACCTTGCTGCCCTCATCTCATGCTATTCCCCTTCTTTTTCTCTTCAGTCACAACATCTCTACCACTTAGATTCCCCTAAATCCCCCTGTCCCTCCTCATGTTTCCGTTATCTCTCTCTTCTCACCCCTCAGCTATGGAACCCTTTGCCCCTTCACATTCGCTCTTCTCCATTTTTTCACATCTTCCGCTCTCATCTAAGATCCCACCTTCTTTCCTCTATCCCATCACTCTAAGAATCTCCTGAATAGTTTGGTGTATTTTCAAGCTTTGCATATTGTCTGTTCCCTATTTTGTAAATAAAATATGAACAAAATACATTTTCAGACTAACCTAGGCCTAGTCTTTCAAATGAATAACATTTCCCATAATAATATTATGTCAACTCACAAATACATTGCCATCTACATTCTCATTTGCATTTGACCTCCACATCTGTAAGCAAAAAAAGTGAACAGGTGAAGAGACTTGCATCCGGGGAAAATAAATCAGCAAGGAGTACTCAAAAGGCTCAGAAATCTGAACGCTAACTTGCAACAAGGAATTGGATACATTGAGAGGCATTCTAAATAAACAGTAGGGTGTAATCACAAAAGATACAAACTTAAAGAAGCTCCTTGGCATGAACATTGCTATAACATACAGAAACTTCCCTTCACTTAAAGGCGTCCTTGTTCCAAGCTAATTCTAATAGAAGAAAACTAAATACCTGAAATGGCTAATAAAAGAAATCTAGAAAGGACATTCTACAAATGCAATAAATGCAAACAATGTACCAAATGTCTACAACCCACTATGGAAAGAAAATAACCATGCCAAATAAGATGACCTTCAATTATGTATTTGTAGTGTGATGCATAAAATGGAGATGTCCAAATGTCTCTGTGGGAAGCACGGTAGTCTCAAAACGAGGATCCTTTGGCACATTAGAGCAATTGATGATCTTGATTTCTTTCTTTGTGGAAAGCTACAAATCTGATCTGATAATTTTCATCTTCATTGCTGCCAACAAAACTGACACACCATTCATATGTGACAAGTGAAAAAGGTCTACGTCAGCTTAAAAGCAGAACTAGTATACATTTGGGAACAATACAACCAACTGGCCACAACACTGATAAAGATCTTCATGACATTTTGAGTGATTGAGAACTTTCACAGAATGGAGAAATAACTGATATGTCTCAGTGTGGTGTCTCAGATCCTGAACACACTGTGTATTATTTCCCATGGCAATCCCCTCTTTTCCCATGACAGAAGTAACTCTAATTGGCAGCTTGATTTGCTTGTATCCACCTCCAACCAACCACCTTTAATACACCTGAGCGGCCTAAGGTACACTTACATATCCTTATCCTTTCTCATTTGTGAAAATGTTCATTGACACACACACACACACACACACACACACAAACAACATTAATAGGAGCAGAAAGGCTACTTGTCTAATTAGAATTTGCGCAGCTGCTCTTTTTCTTGTTTCTTCTTTTCCTTCTTTCGCCACCTCTCTTCTACTTCTGATTTTGCCTTTATTCTACTTAGTAATATATTTAACCCTCTCCTTCCCACTTACCTTCCCTTAACTTCCTTACCTTGTGCATGTATATCATTCACATTTTACATTGCCCACAACGCTCATACAGATCACAGTGATGCAGCAAGGATGCATGTTGCGTGGTAACTTGTCTACCCCACAACCTTTTCTCCAGTTAATTCCATCTTTTTGAGACTCCCGCAATCATGATTTGCACATGTCTGGTGCATAGGAACTCTCTGTATAGAATGCTTTAATGAGGGGTACATGATCGGCGAGTTATCTGGGACCCTTTCCCACTTGGACACTGCTAATCTGCCTCCAAGCTTCTTCCTTTCTATTCTCACAATAAAAAGCTGCCTAACATCTTTGCCCACTTAGGCATTCTATTACTTACTGCTTACTACTCTGGTTACATGTTATACATGTTTCTTCCCTACTTGCCCCCCTCTTATTCTTACCCTCTATTTTCTTCTTACCTCTTTTCTTGATGGGGCCAATGTATGCCCTTCAATTTTTCATAATGTTACCCTTAAAAGCTATTTGCAAATGGCCTACAATGTTACCTTTAGCGCTTTGTTACTTGCTTGAATGCAAGCAAGCCACTCCAGGGGCTAGCTCATTGACCCTTGAGGGTGCTTAGGGTTCCCTTACTACTTTCTTCCTTCTTTAACTCTCTTGCTTCTGCCACTCCGAACCCTGCTTCCCCCCTTTCGATTTCCAGCTTGATCTATTGATGTCCGTACACTTTGCTACTTGTACGGTTGTATCAGATGTTGCTCCTATGTACATTTCAGTTACTACATGGGCACTCACATAACTCATCCTGTGTTGTTTAACCTTGGCATCACCTCTTTCTGGTGTTTTAAGAGTTTCTTGCAACACAAACCCATGCACACAGAACAGGTAAAGCTGCAAAATAGCAACGCTCTGGGGTTTGGGTTAGCACAATGTCCATTCATGCAATCCCTTGTCATTGAGAGGATCATATGTCTCTCTCTGCTGGGGCAGATGAAACCTGAAAGAGCAGATCTCATCAATATCCAATCCTCTGCTACAATGTTGCAGACATTTTATGAACTATTTAAAAGATACATCGCAACTTTAGGACACGCTTTGGACCACTGGAGTATGTTTAACCTGTTACTAGACCCTTTAAAACTCTTTTGAACCTATAATGAATAATATAACACATCACTATCCATCATGGCAGGCTGGTCCTGAGTGTTTGACTCTACCTTCCTGTTACATGGATATTTCTATGTGCTCCTTCACAAAGTAGAAAACTAAACAAAGTCTCACAGCGAAGCATATCATTTGGTGGCATCCACTGCCACCCGTTGTCAGCTCAATAAAGGATTTGGAAAGACTTAGCATGTATCTATGGTTACTTTCCACTTTCATGTGTGTATTTGTGGTTGTGTGTGCCTGTCCAATAGGCTCCTCTTTGTTCCTCATTAACCCAGCTTTTCTAATGTATATGCCCATGTGGAAGAGCTCTTTCTCCTCTAGATTGAACAAGAGGGGCAAGACATCTGCATGTGAGCTCACCAGTCTCTCAAGGGCAATGACCATTTAAGGCAAAAGTTTAAATCTTAAACCAATTTCAAAAGCACAGAAAATCTGTTGGGGTACTCTTCAT
This sequence comes from Ambystoma mexicanum, assembly GCF_040938575.1. NCBI lineage: Eukaryota > Metazoa > Chordata > Amphibia > Caudata > Ambystomatidae > Ambystoma > Ambystoma mexicanum. Next base: position 468,248,283 of record NC_090921.1, read on the forward strand.
AACTTTCTCATAAGCACATATAATGTCCTGTTTGGCAAGTTTTCCAAGGATTCCAAGTTTCTGCATTGTGTCCAGTGGCACTTGTTGAAAACAAAGGCAAATGACAACGAAACCTATCAGGACTATAAAGAATTAGATAGAGGCATGATGGACACTCTCTAAATGTGGCAAATGTGCTTTAGTTCAAGATTCTAGTTTAAGTCAGAGTGAAGTATATTCCATTGAATATATTTTCAACAAAGTTTCTGTGACTTCAAAAATGTCAGTTGACATATATCACCAATTCTACAACCCTAGCCCACAGACATTCTTACTAGTGTATGCAACCATGGACTCACTGCTTCATGGGGGCCATCTACTACAGAGGTTTTCAATTCAATACATTCTTATGGCGTAGATTTGATTTGATTTGAGTTATTTGTATTATGCAGAACCAGACAGATTTAACTGCATCTGGGCGCAAATGATTCAGATAAACTCCAATTTACAGATCAAGAACCAACAATCCAGCCACATAAAATCTTATATTATTTAAGAAGATGGGTCTTGAGGGGTTTACGAAATTGTTAAAGTGTTTAGGTGTTCCTAAGCTCCCAAGACCGGCTGTTCCATAGTCTGGAGCCATACACTACAAAACGTATATCACCCCTGGTGACAAAGCTGGAAGACGGAACCTCTAGTGGCAATTTATCAGCAGAGTGCAGTGATCCGGTTGGCTTGTATCACGTAAAAAAAGATGTAACCTTGAGTATGCACCATATAATTTACTGTGGTTCTTTAAGAAGACACAATAGAGTAATCATCAAATACCTGTAATCTTTGTCAAAATAATTGCCATTAAGCCTAGTCTTTGATGCATTACACCTTGAGGACTCCTGTGTGCATGATTGGCCAGCTATGGACACTAGATTGTTGTATGTGGGTTCACGTGAATGCCTAGTACTCCACGCTGATTACTAGAATGCAACCATTCTAATGATCACTTTGATCTGTAATCAACTCTCATTCACACATCGATCACTGTCCTACCTTTCTCTCATTCTCTCTCTATCACTCACTGTCCCATCTTTCTCACATTCTCTCTCTCTTTATCGATCTCTACCCCATATTTCTCTCATTCTCTCTCTATCGATCACTGTTCTATCTTTCATTCTCTCTTTATCGATCACTGTCCTCTCTTTCTCTTATTCTTGATCACTGTCCTATTTTTTTCGCATTTTCTCTCTCTCAATCAATATCCTATCTTTCTCTCATGCTCTATCTTTCTCTCATTCTCTATCTTTATCAATCACTGTCTCATCTTTCTCATATTCTCTCTCTCTTTCTTGATCATTGTCCAACCGTTCTCTCATTCTTTCTCTCTTTATTGATCACTGTGCTATCTTTCTCTCATTCTTTATCTCTTTATCGATCACTGTCCTATCTTTTTCTCATTTTCTCTCTGTTGATCACTATCCTATCTTTCTTGTATGCTCTATCTTTATCAATTACTGTCCCATCTTTCTCTCATTCGCTCTCTGTGGATCACTGTCCTATCTTTCTCTCATTCTTTCTCTCTTTATCAATCACTGTCCTATCTTTTTCTCATTTTCTCTCTATCGATCACTATCCTATCTTTCCCTCATGTTCTATCTTTATCTATCATTTTCCTATCTTTCTCTCATTCTCTATCTTTATCAATCACTGCCCTATATTTCTCTAATTCTTTCTCGTTGACTGCCATCTCTTTCTCTTTAGTGCGCTCTGTCCTATCTTTCTCTCATTATCTCTATTGATCACAGTCCTATGTTTCTCTCATTCTCTCTATTGATCAATGTCCTATCTTTCTTTCTCTCATTCTCTCTATCGATCACTGTACTATCTTTCACTCATTCGCTCTCTGTTCATCGCTGTCTTATCTTTGTCGATCACTATCCTATCTTTCTCTCATGCTCTATCTTTATCATTCACTGCCCCATCTTTCTCTCAATCTCTATCGATCACTATCCTAGTATCTTTCATTCTCTCTCTTTATCGATCACTATCCTATCTTTCTCTCATGCTGTATCTTTCTCTCATTCTCTATCTTTATCAATCACTGTCCTATATTTATCTCATTTGCTCTCTCTTTCTTGATCACTGTCCTATCTTTCTCTCAATCTTTCTCTCTTTATCGATCACTGTCCTATGTTTCTCTCATTCTCTCTAGCGATCACTGTCCTATCTTTTCCTCATTTTCTCTCTATCGATCACTGTCCTATATTTCTCAAATTCTCTGTCTATCTATCACTGTCCTATCTTTCTCTCATTCTTTCTCTCTTTATTGATCATTGTCCTATCGTCCTCTCATTTTTTCACTCTTCATCAATCACTGTCCTATGTTTCTCTCATTCTCTCTAGCGATCAATGTCCTATCTTTCTCTCATTCTCTCTATTGATCACTGTACTATCTTTCTCTCATTCTCTCTCTGTCAATCACTGTCTTATCTTTTTCTTATTGTCGATCACTATTCTAGCTTCCTCTCATGCTCTATCTTTATCAATCACTTTACTATATTTCTCTCATTTTTTTGCTCCCTTTATCGATCACTGTGCTATCTTGCTCTCATTCGTTCTCTCTTTATCGATAAGTGGCCTATCTTTCTTTCATTCTCTCTTTGTCGATCACTGTCCTATCTTTCTCACATTCTTTCTTTCTTTATCGATAAATCTTTTTCTCATTTTCTCTCTATTGATCACTATCCTAACTTTCTCTCATGCTCTATCTTTATCAATCACTGTCCTATCTTTCTCTCATTCTCTCTCTATCGCTCACTGTCCTACCTTTCTCTCATTCTTCCTCTCTTTATCGATCTCTGCCCCATCTTTCCCTCATTCTCTCTCTATCGATCATTGTCCTATCTTTCATTCTCTCTCTTTATCGATCACTGTCCTATCTTTCTCTCATTCTTGATCACTGTCCTATCTTTTTCTCATTTTTTCTCTATGAAACACTATCCTATCTTTCTTTCATGCTCTATCTTTCTCCCATTCTCTACGTTTATCAAACACTGTCCTAGCTTTCTGACATTCTCTCTCTCTTTCTCGTTCACTGTCCTATCGTTCTCTCCTTCTTTCTCTCTTTATTCATCACTGTGCTATATTTCTCTCATTCTTTCTCTCTTTATCGGTCACTGTCCTATCTTTTTCTCATTTTCTCTCTTTATCAATCACTGTCCTATCTTTTTCTCATTTTCTCTATCGATCACTATCCTATCTTTCTCTCATGCTCTATCTTTATTGATCACTGCCCTATCTGTCTCTAATTCTTTCTCGTTCACTGCCATGCCTTTATCTCCTTCTCTTTATCGAGCTCTGTCCTATCTTTCTCTCTTTATCCATCACTGTCCTATCTTTCTCTCATTATCTTTATCAATCACTGTCCTGTATTTATCTCATTCTCTCTCTTTATCGATCACTGTCCTATCTTTCTCTCATTCTTCCTCTGTCAATTAGATCCATCATTCTTCCTCAATTATTATTGATTGCTGTCCTATTTTTCTCTCATTTTCTCTTTATCAATCCATGCCCTATATTTCTCTCATTTTGTCACTCTTTATCGATCACTGTCCTATGTTTCTCTTATTCTCTCTATCGATCAATGTCCTATCTTTCTCTCATTCTTTCTATCAATCACTGTACTATCATTCTCTCATTCTCTCTCTATCAATAGCTGTCTTATCTTTTTCTCATTGTCGATCACTATCCTATCTTTCTCTAATTGTCACATTCCGATCTAACTAGCGGTGGTTGCCACAGATACGGCCGAGCCGCCATTAGGATGTTCCACTACGTTTCCCCTACGAACAGTTGCAACGCTCCAGTGTTTTTCCATCATGGCCACCGCTGGGATTACTTAGTTCCTGTTATCCCAGTGGTCAGCGCGTTGCAACTGTCCGGATCGGCTTTCCAGCTCTTTTCGGTTCCGACGCTAGTATTTCTCCTATTCTTTCTGCTTCACACCGAAGCTATCTGCCTTCTCTCTCGCTCTCCTCCCTGTCCTTTTGCCTTTTCTCCCGGTACGCATTATTCGTGTATCAGGATTCTCTCTCTCTCTCTCTCTCTCTCTCTCTCTCTCTATCCCCCTTTACTTGGCTTTTCACTGTAGGTCCACAGGCTCCCATTTCTACGCATTTTCTCTTCTCTCCCCTCCTGCCTCAGCCAGATGCCCGCTGCTCGCTCCCTCTATCCCATACTCTCTAACTCCTGTTGTGACACTATTGCCATAAAAGTTGTCTTCCTCACTACTCCTGTCGATTGGATTGTTACGTCTGTTGCTCTGCGTCCTTGGACCTATTTACCATCGGAGTATTGTGATCATCCTGACCCATTCGGAAGGATGGCAACTACGCCCATAACACCCAGGGTTTTTTTTCTGCCTTTTGGCTTTTTCCCCCTGATTGCCTGTGCCGGGGCTGGAGTCGTGGTGTGGTTTTATCCTAAATCCACCACGGCTTCTACCCGTGTCAGGTCACCCGCACCTAAGAAAGAAAAGGATTATCTGGCCCACCGGCAAGGCATCAGCAAGACTACCACCTCGGACTCAACAGGTGAGGAGAGTGGTGATGAGAGTGGGGAAGAGGGAACCCCATATCTTGGGAAAGAAATTCCTTCAGGGGAGTCACAGGACACTAAGGCCCTCATTACGACCCTGGCGGAGTGGGTTTACGCCAGCGTTATTCGCGGCGGACCCGTCCGCCCTACTACGAGTTTCCGTAGCGCCATGGAACGTTTTCCGCCTGGTTTTTCCGGGCGGAGAAATCCATGGCGCTACGGGACCTTGATGTTAATTACGCCACCGTATTTTACGGTGGCGCAATTAACGCCTTCCCCACTCCCATTATACCCTATGGGGCAAAAATGGGAATGGGGAAGGGTAAAATGGGGAATGGGGATTTACCGCCCCGCCAAGGTCGGCATGGGGCGGAAAATCCACCAACCTCCATGGCGCTATCGGCAGCTTTCCGCCGTGCTCCGCGGTGCATTTAGCACCGCGATTTCCGCCAGGGTCGTAATGAGGGCCTAATTCTCTATCTTTATCAATCAATGTACTATCTTTCTCTCATTCTCTCTTTATCGATCACTGTCCTATCTTTCTCTCATTCTTTCCCTCTTCATCGGTCACTGTCCTTTTCTCATTTTCTTTCTATCGATCACAATCCTATCTTTCTCTGATGCTCTATCTTTATTAATCACTGTCCTATCTTTCTCTCATTCTCGCATTCTCTCTCTATCGCTCACTGTCCTATCTTTCTCTCATTCTCTCTCTCTTTATCAATCTCTGCCCCATCTTTGTCTCATGCTCTCTCTATCGATCACTGTCCTCTTTCATTGTCTCTCTTTGTCGATCACTGTCCTATCTTTCTCTCATTCTTGATGGTGTCCAGACATTTGGTCGACTGAAAACTGGTCGAATGACATTTGGTCGACGCAATTTGGTCGAAAACCAAATGGTCGAATTTTTTTTTGTAATTATATATTTATTTTTCGGGTTTTCGTTTTTTAAAAAAAAGGGGTTTTTAGAAAAAAAAGGGGGGTGGGGGGACCCCCCAAAAACAAAAAAAAAGGGGTGAAAATAAAAATTAAAAAAAATCGACCATTTGGTTTTCCACCAAATTGGTTCGACCATTTGCCTGGTCGACCAATTTCTTTCGACCAAATGTCTGGTAACCATTCTTGATCACTGTCCTATCTTTTTCTAATTTTCTCTCTATCAATCAATATCCTATCTTTCTCTCATTCTCTATCTTTATCAAACACTGTCCTATCTTTCTCATATTCTCTCTCTCTTTCTCGATCACTGTCCTATTGTTCTCTCATTCGTTCTCTCTTTATTGATCACTGTGCTATCGTTCTCTCATTCTTTCTCTCTTTATCGATCACTGCCCTATTTTTTTCTCATTTTCTCTCTATTGATCACTATCCTATCTTTCTCTCATGCTCTATCTTTATCGATCACTGTCATATCTCTCTCTCATTCTCTATCTTTATCGATCACTGCCCTATCTGTCTCTAATTCTTTCTCATTCACTGCCATGCCTTTATCTCTTTCTCTTTATCGATCTCTGTCCTATCTTTCTCCCTTTATCAATCACTGTCATATCTTTCGCTCATTCTCTCTCTTTATCGATCACTGTCCTATCTTTCATTCATTCTTCGTCTCTTTATTGATCACTGTCCTATCTTCCTCTCATTCTCTCTTTATCAATCCATGTCCTATATTTCTATCATTTTGTCACTCTTTAGCGATCACTGTCCTATGTTTCTCTCATTTTCTCTATCGATCAATGTCCGATCTTTCTCTCATTCTCTCTATTGATCACTGTACTATCTTTCTCTCATGCACTAACTTTATCAATCACTGTACTATCTTTCGCTCATTCTCGCTCTCTTTATTGATCACTGTCCTATCTTTCCCTCATTCTTTCTCTCTTTATAGATCACTGTCCTATCTTTCTCTCATTCTTTCTCTCTTTATAGATCACTGTCCTCTATTTTTCTCATTTTCTTTCTATTGATCACTATCCTATCTTTCTCTCATGCTCTATCTTTAACGGTCACTATCCTATGGTTCTGTCATGCTCTATCTTTATTGATCGCTATCCTATCCTTCTCTTATGCTCTATCTTTATCGATGGCTGTCCTTTCTTTCTCTCATTCTCCATCTCTATCGATCAATGTCCTATCTTTTTCTTATTCTTTCTCTCTTCATCGATCACTGCCCTACCTTTATCTCTTTGTATCGATCAGTGTCCTATCTTTCTCTGATTCTCTCTCAATCACTGTCATAATTTTCTCATTTTCTCTCTGTCGATCACTATCCTATATTTCCTGCTCTATCTTTATCAATCACTCTCTTATCTTTCTCTCAATCGTCCTCTCTTTATCAATCACTGCCCCATCTTTCTCTCATTCTCTATCGATCACTGTCCTACCTTTCATTCTCTCTCTTTATCGATCACTGTCCTATCTTTCTCTCATTCTCTATCTTTATCATCACTGTCCTATCTTTCTCTCATTCTCTTTCTCTCATTCTCTTTCTTTATCAATCACCCGTCTATGCTTCTCTCATTCTTTGTAGCTCACTGCCATGCCTTTATCTTTCTCTCTCTCTCTCTCTCTCTCTCTCTCTCTCTCTCTCTCTCTATCGATCACTGTCGTATCTTTCTCTCATTCTTTCTCTCTTTATTAATCACTGTCCTATCTTTCTCTCATTTTCTCTTTATCGATCACTGTCCTAACTTTCTATCATTCACTCTATCTATCAATGTCCTATTTTTCTCTCATTGGGCCTCATTACGAGTTGGGTGCAAACGGATACCGGCCACCGGTAAGGACACCGGTGGCGGTAATCCCTTTGCGCCCTATTCTGAGTTCCCTTAGTGGGTCCCTTCCTTAAAGCCTGGTTTTCCCAGGGACTTTAGAGCTAATAACGGTACCGCACTTTGCGGTACCGTTATTAGCGCCTTCCCATTGAGCCCTATGGGGGCTCAAATGGGAATGGGGAATGGCTTTTTCAATGGGGACTTACCGGTCCCGCAAAGGTCGGAATAGACCGGTAAGTCCCCATTGAACGGTATTGGAGGTAGTCATGGCGCTAATAGCACCATGACTACCTCCAACCTCATAATGAGGCCCATGGGTGTAATGAGGCGCATTCTCTCTATCACTGTACTAGCTTTCTCATTCTCTCTTTATCAATCATTGTCTTATCTTTTTCTCTTTGTCGATCACTATCCTATTTGTCTCTCATGCTCTATCTTTATAAATTACTGTACTATCTTTCTCTCATTCTCTCTCTCTTTATCGATCACTGCCCTATCTTTGTCTCATTCTTTCTCTCTCTATCAATCACTATTCTATCTTTCTCTCACGTTCTACCTTTATCAATCAATGTCATTTCCTTCTCTCATTCTCCATCTTTATTAATCACTGTACTATCTTTCTATCTTTATCGATGACTGCCCTACCTTTATCTCATTCTATCGATCACTGTCCTATCTTTCTCTGATTCTCTCTCGATTTTCTCTCTGTGGATCACTATCTTATCTTTCATGCTCTATCTTTATCAATCACTGTCTTATCTTTCTCTCTTTATCGATCACTGTCCTATCTTTGTCTCATTCTCTCTTTATTGATCACTGTCTTATCTTTTTCTCATTCTCGGTCTTTATCAATCACTGTACTATCTCTCTCTCTTTATCGATCACTCTCCTATCTTTCTCTCTATAGGATCTCTGCCCTATCTTTCTCTCTTTATCGATCACTGTCCTATCTTTCTCTCATTCTCTCTATCGATCTTTCTCTCATTCTTTCTCTTTTTATCGATCACTGTCCTAACTTTCTCTCAATCGATCACTACCCTATCTTTCTCTCATTCTCTCTTTATCGATCACTGTCCTATCTTTCTCTCAATCAATAGCCTATCATTCTCTTTTTCTCTCTCTTTATCGATCACTGTCCTATCTTTCTCTAATTCTCTCTATCAGTGTCCTCTTTCACTCATTTTCTCTATCGATCAATGTCCTATCTTTCTCTCATTCTCTATCATTATCGATCAATGTCCTATCGTTCGCTCTTTATCTATCACTGTCCTATCTTTCTCTCATTTTCGATCACTGTCCTATCTTTCCCTCATTATTGATCATTGTCATATATTGCTCTCATTCTCTCTCTCGATCGATCACTGCCCTGTCTTTCTCTCATTCGATCACTGTCCTATCTTTTTCTCATTTTCTTTCTATCGATCACTATCCTATTTTTCTCTCTTCATCAATCACTGTTCTATCTCTCTCTCTTTATTGATCACCCTCCCATCTCTCTATCAATCACTGTCCTATCTTTCTCTCTATCGATCTTTCTCTCATTCTTTCCCTCTTTATCAATCACTGTCCTCACTTTCTCTCTATTGTTGCCCTATCTTTCTCTCTTCATCAATAACTTTCCTATCTTTCTCTCATTCTCTCTCTATCACTGTCCTATCTTTCTCAGATTTTCCCGATCTCTTCATCAAGCACCTTCATATCTTTCTCTCTATCTTCATCGATCACTGTCCTATCTTTCTCCCATTCTCTCTATCTTTATCTATCAGTCCAATCTTTCTCTCATTCGCCATCCTTATCGGTCACTGTCCTATCTTTCCCTCTTTCTTTCTCTCTTTATCGATAACTGTCCTATCTGTCTCTCATTCTTTCTATCTTTATTTACTTATTTAATAATTTCTTTATAACGCACCTAATACCGTACCTGAGTTCAGTTTGTAAGCTCAGATCTGGGATTCGTATCTCTGTTGTTCTTCCTGGTCTTGCTTCCAAGACCGGCATGTTGCCCCTGTGCTATCCTCCATTCAATGTCTTTCTCTCATTCTCTCTCTCGTTATTTATTTATTGGGTTTTTACAATGCACCTATGCACAAATGTTTGAAGGCTCAAAAGGATAAGGGGGGGGGATGACAAAAGAAATTGCCAATGGTCCTACTAGGTCTTGTAGCATTCCATTTGGATCGTGCAAGTACAGTAAACAGAAGTGCAAAGGACAGGGTGGGTGCCAGAGGGTTAAGCGAGTGATAGGGGAGGCCAGGTCGACAAAGCCCGGGGAGAAGATAGTGCAGGGACAGCAGTCCATGTGCTAAGTGCGAGGCTGGAAGGGCTCGGGGTGCAGGCCCAGCCAGGCTAGTGCACTGTACTATCTGTCTCTCTTTATCGATCACTGTACTATCTTTCTCTCAATCCCCCTATTGATCACTGTCCTAGCTCTCGATCATTCTCTCTCTTCATCGATTAATGTCCTATCTTTCTCTCTATTGATCACTGTCCTATCTTTCTCTCATCCTCAATTTTTATCAATCGTTGTCCTGTCTTTCTGTCATTCTCTTTTTCGATCAGCATCTTTCTCTCATTCTATATCTTTATTGATCGCTGTCCTGTCTTTCTCTCATTCTCTCTCACTGTATTGATAACGGTCCTATCTTTCTCTCAATCTCTCTATCGATCACTATCCTGTCTTTCTCTTATTCTCTCTATCGATTACTGTCCTGTCTTTCTCTCATTCTCTCTCTTTGTCGATCACTTCCCTGTCTTTCTCTCATTCACTCTCTTTATCGATCACTGTCCTATCTTTCTCTCATTCTCTATCTTAATCAATCACTGTCTTGTCTTTCTCTCATTCTCTCTCTTTATTGATCACTGTCCGATCTTTCTCTCATTCTCTATCTTAATCGATCGCTGTCATATCTTTCTCTCATTCTCTCTCTTTATCGATCGCTGTCCTGTCTTTCTCTCATTCTCTATTGCTGTCCTATCTTTCACATATTTTCTCTATCGATCAATGTCCTATCTTTCTCTCATTCTCTATCTTTATTGATCACTGTCCTATCTTTCTCTCTTTCTCTATCACTGTCCTATCTTTCTCTCATTATCAATCACTGTCCTATCTTTCTCTCATTATTGATCACTGTCGTATCTTTCTCTCATTCTCTCTCTCGATTAATCACTGTCCTGTCTTTCTCTCATTCAAAAACTGTACTATCTTACTCTGATTCTCTCTCTATCGATCGCTGTCCTATCTTTCTCTCATTCTCTCTCTTTATCGATCGCTGTCCTGTCTTTCTCTCATTCTCTATCACTGTCCTATCTTTCACATATTTTCTCTATCAATCAATGTCCTATCTTTCTCTCATTCTCTATCTTTATTGATCACTGTCCTATCTTTCTCTCTTTCTCTATCACTGTCCTATCTTTCTCTCATTATCAATCACTGTCCTGTCTTTCTTTCATTATTGATCACTGTCTTGTCTTTCTCTCATTCTCTCTCTTTATCGATCACTGTCCTATCTTTCTCTCATTCTCTGTCTTTATTGATCGCTTCTCCTATCTTTCTCTCTTTATCAATCACAGTCCTATCTTTCTCTCATCCTCTCTCTTTATCGATCGCTGTCCTGTCTTTCTCTCATTCTGTATCTTTCTCAATCGCTGTCCTGTCTTTCTCTCATTCTCTCTATCAATCACTGTCCTGTCTTTCTCTCATTCTCTCTATCGATTAATGTCTTGTCTTTCTCTCATTCTCTCTCTTTATCGATCACTCTCCTATCTTTCTTTCATTCTCACTCTTTTTAATCAATCACTTTCCTATCTCTCTTTCATTCTCTTTCTCAATCGCTGTCCTGTCTTTCTCTAGTTCGCTCTCTTTATCGAACACTGTCCTATCTTTCTCTCATTCTCTATCTTTAGCAATTGCTGTCCTGTCTTTCTCTCATTCTTTCTCTTTTTTGATCAATGTACTGTCTTTCTCTCATTCTCTCTATCGATTAATGTCCTGTCTTTCTCTCAATCTCTCTTTTTATCGATCACTGTCTTATCTTTCTCTCTGTCTCTATCTCTATCGATCACTGTCCTGTCTTTCTCTCATTCTCTTTATCGATTACTGTCCTATCTTTCTCTCATTCTTTCTCTCTTTATTGATCATTGTGATATTGATCGATAGATGACAATAAACCACCTCCTTTTGAACCCTGCTAAAACTGAAATCCTAGTGTGCAGCAATACTGCTCTTCCACCACAGCCGCTCCCAGGGCCCCCATCCCTCGGTTCCCCCAAGTCCCCTCTGATACAGTGAAAAACCTAGGCTGCATTATGGACTCAGGCTGACCCTCTTCTGTCAGATCCACAACGTGTCAAAATGCTGTCACTGCCACCTCAGACTTCTCAGATGCATTTTTCCCTACCTCTCCTACCCGAACAGGCTTGCCGCAGTTATGTCTATTGCGATGTCGAGACTGGACTATGCCAACTCCTTATACCTAGGAGCCCCGGCATACCAACTCAACAAACTCCAAAGATCCCACAATGCTGCCGCAAAACTGCTTGTCGCCCTGTGTCAAAGAGACCACATCTCATCAGCTCTCCGAACCCTCCACTGGCTCCCAGTCGGACGAAGAGCCACCTTCAAGACCCTATGCATCACTCAATACTATATGACTATCCGCAAAGCTCTAAAAACGTGGCTCTTTCCGTAATACCAACCACGACCATCTGAAGCGATTGAACCCTAGTAAGCCGATGACTAATGCTCAATGAGATCCCGAACAATGTCATCACTGAATATGCTCAATTTGCTATTAAGCAACAGCATACCTGAAATGCGGAATTCGATATCCTTAGAACATAACTCCACCCGAACACTCACCTCCCATATCGGTATGCTTACTCTCTACTCCACACCATCACACAATTAGAGTGAAGCTACATCCTTCGATCAATTTCGGCCTAGCTGCTCACATACGAACATTACCCCATGAACACCTCATCATTCTAATAAAACGCAGCTATACTCCATGGCAGACAGGACTAGCTGCACACATAAGCGTCCTACAGCCAGAACCCAGTCTTGGTGGCCACCCGCCAGACTGCACACATTCAACTGATATCAATACCACCACACCTAATGCTAGGATGCAGCTACCATTAGGCAATTGCATCAGCTGCACACAGAACTGGTGCACCCAAGCACCCTACGACACCCTACTCTCTCAACTGACCTGGACTATGGTCCCCAAGGGCGTTCATCCTACCAGCGCGTTGAGGTCATATCAATGATATATAGAGCGCTATATAAATGCCAAATAACATGACTGTCCTATCTTTCTCTCATTCTCTCTATCGATCACTGTCCTATTTTCCTCATTCTCTCATTCTTTATTGATCACTCTCTTTTCTATCTCTTTTTCTTTCTTTCTCCCCCTCCTTATCTCCCACGTTCTCTCTATATTGATCGATCTCTATATAATATATATATATATATATATATATATATATATATATATATATATTCATATATATTCAATGAAAAAACCTTGTTAAAGGGACGTTATGATTAAGTTGCACTAATAAAAAACTATGAAATTCAATGAAAAAACTTTGTTAAAGGGACGTTATGGTTACAAGTAAAACCGAAACCCCCCTGAAATTTGCCACTTATGGTAAGCTAAGCAACCATAACTGGTGCCACCACCGTGCACCGCTAAGAATAACACCCATGACATCAAAGATGACATCCCAAATATGATTGATGACATCACTGATGACATCACAGGTGCATTTAATTTTCATAGGAAGTCCCTACAAGGGGTTGTGAATGTAATGTTGGCAAAAGAGTGTCAAGGGGTCATCTGGAGATGTGTGATAAACTACAAACTTGATTATGCAATGTATTGCTCCAAAGAACATTCCATTTGCAGTGTTGTTTCTAGAACAGGAACCTACTCATACAGAAACATAGGCATTGGCTGCAGCATACACCATAGAGATGTAATATTTCTAATTTTTCCATGTTGGATAGTAAAATGGTGAATGCTTCTGTATCACACTTTTGCATACTGTGAAACATATACTAAGTAGGTAATAATGCATCACTTACTACATGCTTGTACTACTACACACAAAACATTAAGAGACCACAATGTATACACATATGGGGCTTATACAGGGAGAGTAAAGTTAGTAAACAAGAGGCAGTATCATGAGCCACTGTGTATAACCAACATGATTATCTTTACACATAGAAATGATTGCTGTGTTTCAGGCCTGCTTCTTCCCCTATGTATGTGCATCATAAGATGCGATCAAATTCTAAGGAAAGTACTGTAAGAACATGTGAGAATACCAATGTCTACAAATGTAATACCTTTTGAATTTTAAGTTTTTTGACTGTCAGACTGTCAACTCATCTGGCCAAGATATGTCAGTGAACAAAAAAAGAAGTGGCTAGACATGTGATGTCATCAGTGATGTCATCAATCATATTTGTGATGTCATCTTTGATGTCATGGGTGTTATTCTTAGAAGTGCACGGTAGTGGCGCGAGTTATGGTTGCTTAGCTTACCATGACTGGTGAATTTCAGGGTTTTTTCGGTTTTACTTGTAACCATAACATCCCTTTAACAAAGTTTTTCATTGAATTTCATAGGTTTTTATTAGTGCAACTTAACCATAACGTCCCTTTAACAAAGTTGGGAGTAGCTGTAGATCTTGGATTGCCACATGTGGAAGTGCACTGGCATGGAGAATGTGGAATGAAGTGGTTGGACTTGCTACCTCTCTGTGCTACTTTGGAGACAGAGCAACATCCAGACATAATTGTAATTCATTGTGGAGGGAACAGTTTAGGACATGTGTCTGGAATTTCTTTGCAATTTGCAATGAAAGAAGGACTTGGGAAGGTCATGGACATGTTTCCAAATTCTCAAGTAATTTTTTCACGGATTGCGCAGATACAAATGTGGCTTCGTTCTTCTTCATTTGGTCCACAAATGGAGAAAGCAAGGCGCAATGTCAATAAGGCTGTTTGTGCCTTTCTAAAAGATGTTGGCATGTCCTTTTTTCACAATGAAAATATTATGTTTCGTAGCGCATACATTTTTCGCAGACATGGAGTCCATTTTACTTATGCTGGCAATCAGATTTTTCTGAGAAATGTACAAAATGCATTGCAACCTTTTTTGGAATTACAGCATCCATTTTGTAGTAGGTGTTGAGCATTTCAAATTTTGCAAACACAAACAAACACCACCAAAAGGCTCTTTTCAGAGCCACCACTTCCTCTCAAACAAAACTGCAATGGTTATGAGAGGGAAGCAACCCAAAATTTTAGATGTTCCCGGACTGTCCGTGAACTTCTAAAAAATACACAGGGCCCTGCTTCATTTATTTTCACTTCTATTTTTAAACTGTGAAAGGTGGCTCTCAAAAGAGCCTTTTTTTATTTTTGTTGTTTTATATTTTTTGGTTTTTTTTATACACGACACACTAGGAGAGGAGGGAAAAGGAGGGTAAGGGGGGACACCAACCATGGGGATAAGAAAGGGCCGGTGGAGAGAGGAAGATGTAGAGTGGGTTTTACTTGGTTAGTGAGCAGATCTTCTCGTGCTCTGAGACCAGAGCCTCAAAAGCATTTCGAAGTGTCTCCCCCCTGCAGAGTACTGCGTCGCAGTACATACACACAACTGTGACCCTCGAAAGGGAAGGGTCATCAGTATTGTGTATGGCCGGTGAGGCAGTTTGAGGAATACGCTGTCCCACAGGAGTGTTCCTTGTGGTGACAGGATCGGAAACGGAGGATGAAGTAGAGGAAGTCAACCTACTACACTCCTCGCAAGGTACAACCTTGCGAATGGCCCGAGTGTGGAATGACTTGAGGTGTCGCTTCATGGTAGATGTCCCAAAGCTGTATGAACCAGGCCTCCCGCGACTGAGTACCATTTTGCACTCTTTGCAGGTGACTCAGTTTGCACGCGCCTTAAGAACATTACCATGAATGGTAAATAACCGCCACACCCAAGACTCACGCCGAGTGCTGGTAGTAGGGAGTTCCTCTACCTCATTCTCGTCATCCTCTTCATCCTCCTATGCATCCTCACTCCTGTTCCCCTCTTCAGGCCCTTGGGGAGGTGGTGGTGGTGGTGGTGGAGGGGGTAGGGGTGGTGCTGAGGCAGATGTAGCACCAGGTGGCAGTACTGCAGCCATGGATGCCATCAGGTTTCTGATTCAAATCTGGAAAGTTGGCTTGAAAATGCACTGTGTTCTGTAAGATAGCCAGAAACACAATGAGAATGAGCTCTAGGGTGTGGCCTTTTATAGGGGTGCTTGTGCACAGTTTGCGGACATGCGCGCTGTCCGCGGACAGATCGAACACCAAAAAAAGTTTTCAAAAGTCCCAAAAGGTATGTAGAAACTCAGGATTACTATGTGTGACTTGTGCTATGGAGAGTTATTATTGAAAAATATTGTGGATTGCTTGAAAAGGTAGTTTAAAATTGTTCGGGGACACGTACAGTGTTCGCAGTCAGAACACACACTCAGCGTGGGTACGGACATATGATAGCTTTGCGAACATGTCCGCGAAGGGAGCGGGTGTCCGCAGGACATCAAATGCACTGAAACTGTTTTGCGCATGCACGTTGGTGTTCTACGGACACTGTTCGGGTCCTGAAACTAATTAAAAGTGCGTCACAAGTGAAACAAACAATTACGGACAGGCGTTTGGTCTTAGAATAGTTTTAACTCGCTTGCGAACAATACGGACAGGCATAGAATCCTCAGGACACCCTATTTTGTTTATTTGCGAAAATCCAGGGACACTTCATGTGTTCTGAGAACGATTTGAACATGCTTACGAACAGCACGAACTGATCTAGCGTCCTCAGGACACCCCGATTTTGTTTATTTACGAATATTTTAGGACACCGTGTGTGTTCTTAGGACAGTTTCAGCTTGCCTCCAAACAATACAGACCGGTATAGCGTCCTTAGGACACCCCCATTTTGTTTATTTACGAACATTTCAGGATACTGCCTGTGTTCTTAGAACAGTTTCAACTCGCCTGCGAAGAATACGGACAGATCTAGCGTCCTCAGGACACCCCCATTTTGTTTATTTACGAACATTTTAGGTCACAGCGTTTGTTATTTGGACAGTTTCAGTTTGCCTCTGAACAATATGGACAGGCATAGCGTCCTCAGGACACACCCATTCTGGTTATTTATGAACATTTCAGGACACTGCTTGTGTTCCTAGAACAGTTTCAACTCGCCTGCAAACAATACGGACAGGTCTAGCGTCCTCAGGACACCCCCATTTTGTTTATTGATGAACATTTCAGGACACCGTGTGTGTTCCTAGGACAGTTTCAGCTTGCCTCCGAACAATACGGACAAGTATACCGTCCTTAGGACACCCCTATTTAGTTTATTTAAGAACATTTCAGTATACTGCCTGTGTTCTTAGAACAGTTTCAACTCGCCTGCGATCAATACGGACAGGTCAAGCGTCCTCAGGACACCTCCTTTTTGTTTATTGACGAACATTTCAGGACATCGCATGTGGTAGTTTGATTGCGAACATTCCGTACACCAGCTCTGTTCTTAGAGCAGTTTCAACTTGCATGCGAACATTACGGACAGATATAGTGTCCTTAGGACGCTCCCATTTTCATTTCTTTACGGACATTCCGGACATCCGCGCTGTCCGCGGACACCTGAACTGCTTTTTAAAAAAAGACAAGCAAAGAATTAGGACACAATATAATAATTTTACTTTATTTTATATGGATGTTAAATTTATGACAGAGATGGTGAGGCGGAAACTGAAACAAAAACAGGAGAATTGGGGGTTTCAATAGGATTTATATGAGGTGAAGAAGGGATGGAAGTCTCATCAAAACGTTTTGGTTCATGGAGAGGGTTTGGGGATAATTGACTGGGATATGGTGAGGGGGGACAGGTACATGTGGGACAATGGTATGTAGTTGTTTGTTTCAAGTGATCCTCCACAAAGGTTTATAAATTGTTAAAATTTGCCATGAGTAGGTCCATTTTTTCTTCTATGTTCTGAAGAGTCTTATCCAATACTTTGTTTTCTTTAGTATTTTCAATTTTTGTATGGTCTGTACAAAAGAAATGTATATGTTAAATGTATATAAAATAATATTTATTAATTGGTTTATATAGTAAAGTGTCTACCATTAGGTTCACTATCTTCAGACATTTCCTCACGTGGGAAATGCTCCTCTAGCCACTCCAGAGTACTAGACATTTATGTGAGAAAAAAAACATAATATCACTTTTTTTGTGTCTAATACAGACAGTTTACAAATATATGAGTAAAATGCAGTACACTTACTAGCTTCTGGTAAGGTGTGTTCTTACTGGTCTGTAGATCTGCTGTTGCTCTTGGTTGTGGAGTTTCTGTGAGGTAATCATGTTGGAAGACTATATTTCTTCTTTTGGTATATTCCATTTTAGAACATATTGTATTTAAATGAATGGTTAATGTGTTATATATAATATGGGTTACACTTCTTATGTATTACTACATATAATGTGTATGTGTGCTGGTTTGTGAATTTGTAAAATGTTCATATGTTATGATATAACAATTAAACATACCCCCCAGACTTTTTGGGTAGTGGTGCTGTTGTCCGCATATGTCCGCGGACATTAGAAGAGTTTGCGGACATCAAATTCAGTAGAGAGGGTTCAGTATGTTCTATGTTACTTGTACATAAAGTCAGAGATATTATTGTTAAGTTGTGCTACTAAAAACCTAATAAATTCAGTAAAGAAACTTTGTTAAAGGGACGTTATGGTTAAGCTGCGCTACTAAAAACCTATGACATTCAGTAAAAAAACTTTTTAAAAGGGACGTTATGGTTAAGTTGCGCTACTAAAAACCTATGAAATTCAGTTAAAAAACGTTGTAAAAGCAATGTTGTGGTTCCAAGTAAAACCGAAAAACCCTTGAACTCCGCCAGTTATGATAAGCTAAGCAACCATAACTCACGCCACCACCGTGCACTGCCAAGACTATCACCGACGACATCAAAGATGACATCACAAATGTCATTGATGACATCACTGATGACATCACATGTGTATTTACTTTTCATGAAATGTGTGTACAAGGGATTCTTATTATAATGTTGAGAACAAACTGTCAAGGATCATTGGAATAAATATCATGAGCTAATTAGTGCATTAAGCAATGCATTGATATAAATAGCGCTCTATTATGAAGTTCTATCCAGTATACTAAGCTACTCATGCAGAAACATAGGCATTGTGTGCAGCATATATGATGAAGGTACAATATTCATAATGTTGATATGTTGAATAATGAAATGATAACTGTTTTCTAATTAGAGTTTGTGTACTGTGAAATATGTAATAAGTAGCTAATAAAACCCACGTATTACATAATTGCATTATTACAAACAAAACACAAAGAGACAAGAACACATGCAAATATGGGTATATACAGGGAAATTGAAGTAAGCAAAAAAGCAGAAGTAGTAGCAGAAACAATTCATAACCTAAATGATTGCTCTGTTTGAAAGCTGCTATTTACCCTATGTATATGTATCACGTGATGTGACTGGACCCTAAGGAAAGTAGTGTGAGTACAATGTATACAAATATGAGCATATACAGGGAAAGTACAGTAATGAAAAACCAACAGAACTATCAGAAAGTGCTGATAACTCTACTGATTATCTTCATGCACAGAAAGGATTGCTGTCTTTCAAGCTTGTCTCTTCCCCTATGTATATGTTTCATATGATATGACTGGACACTAAGGGAATTACTATAAGAACATACTTGAAGGATAAGTCTACAAATATAGTACGTTTACAATTTTTAGTTCCTGACTGTTACTGAAGAAAACCATGTGGCCTAGATGTGTCAGTAAAGGAAAAAAGAGGGAGACAGACATGTGATGTCATCAGTGATGTCATCAATGACATTTGTGATGTCATCTTTAATGCCGTGGGTGTTAGTCTTAGCAGTACACGGTGGTGGTGCGAGTTATGGTTGCTTAGCTTACCATAACTGGTGAATTTACAGGGTTTTTCGGTTTTACTTGGAACCACAACGTCGCTTTAACAACGTTTTTTAACTGAATTTCATAGGTTTTTAGTAGCGCAACTGAACCATAACGTCCCTTTAACAAAGTTTTTTTACTGAATATATATATATATTGCTCTATGTTTCTATTTCTCTCGCTCTGTCTCTCTTCATCTCTGCGAGTGCATTATATCAATATCTTATTTCTGTGACACTTTGGCATTAGCCTTTGTCCCAGATTGTAGCGTCACAATACATTTCCCAGATTTCGCAACTGCTTCAGCGTTTCTTGAAGAATGAGAAAGATCATTTTTGGTGAAAACATGTCTTGGCACTTAATGCTTTACCTTTTGATTTTATACCTGGCGACTCCGATTCGGCCTATTCGAAATGCCTGTACTGAAACTGTCCTCTCTCAGCATCTGTATCTTTAACGGATGTGCGAAGGAATGGCATTCCTTTTATATTGTTTATTTATTTATTTATATTTATATAGCGCGCAAGCAGGCAAGGGACATTGAGGCGCTGTTACTTGCAATAACTTGGTTACAGGGTACAGGCTTGTTTTTCCATTAATTTAGAACGTTGTGGAAAATCTGTAGCAAACGCCGTGTGTTGGTGATTCGGCAAAGAACAAAAGCATGGTAACTTATAACAGACAAACAATTGACTATTGGTTTAACGTAGCTGGGTGCGCTCAGGGTGTGCGAAAGTATTGTCTGCACTCAACGGCAGCAGAACCACTCTAAAATACCTACTTATCTTGAGATACAGCTGAAAGGGTACTCGCCCGCCCTCTTGTGGCGAATGATGGAATAGTAGAATACTATGATGAAAGTGATCTGGCGCTTTTTCTGGTGGTTTGCTGCTGTCAGTGTCGATCTCCTAAAACTACGAAACGAAAGGTTAAGACACGGGTTGGAAAAGTTGAAATACATGTTTTGGTGTTATGTGCTTAATTAATTTCTGTGCTTTTTTTTCAACGTTCGTATTTGTGGCTTGTACACTTATAACACTACGTGTACACACAACTTGTTTCCGGTTTAGAGGATGGGAGATCCATAGCAATTTACATAGCTCTCAACCTACGCTTTTGCCGTGTGTCACACGCCTGTAAGCAGCACTTTCACACGCCAGATTGCTTAGTTAAACGTCCTTTCATACAAGTCAGTGGGCTTTTACCCCCCAAAAACAAACTCGGGTGTCAAACACAATAGGGCCACAAAACGTTTGAGAGCTATTCAATTTTCGAAGGGGCGAAAGGAATGCTGTTGTACGTGCCTTTATGCAACGCGCTGTCTGCCCAAGACCCGAGCGTCGCTCAGCCACTAAGAATGCATAATAAACACTACTTCCGGTGACACGTTTCCAAAACACTAGAGTTGATGACACACGTTATTTCACATGCCTCTCCTCTGGAACCAGTTTCTAACACAGATGTTGTAAACATTCACACGGTTTCACACTGCTTAGTGTTCAAACAAAGATACCAAGAAAAGGGTAGGGCAAAGCGGCGAGTGAGCAGGGCACTTTATTGGCATGACATGTTTTCAAAATATTGCCAAAGTAAAATACACCTAATGCATAAAGTATAGCACTCTCTATGATAGTGATAATTTTGGTTTCCAGATATTCAAAACGTCCATATTGTTTTGTGCACTGTTATTTCTTTGGTGTCATGTGTAAACATAAGTTGCTGCCCTTGCTGCTAATTCTGGTATTTGTACAAAGATGATACTGAGCTGATGTCCTGTTTTACTTGCAAATACTTCCTTAATCAGACAGAATGTAGTGAAATAACTATCCCGGATGTCGGGGCGCGTGCCTATGTGTGGTGCGTGGGAGGCTGGCGAAGGATATTACATCACCTCCTTTCATTGGTCAATACTGTTCATAATGTCTAGGGTGGGCTGGGGCGTGCTTCATCCGCATAGGATGAGTCGTTTGTGACTGTTGCATGCTGCTAGCCTGGTGGTCTGCTGCTTGTATTGTTCGCTTCTGTTGCTTGAGATGTTTGAGTCTTTTCTCCAAAGTTCTTGGGTCATTGTGTTTGGAGCATTGTGTGTTGTGTTATTTGTTGTGTTCTTTTGGGTTCTTGATGATCTTCTGAACACTGGGCTTGATGGTTTGGAGCACTTGGCTTCTGGTCCAGAGCGCCTCTACACAAATCTCACACTTTATCCCCTTAGGTGAAGATGGAATTTTGAAGGCAATTGAAGGCTTTATTAGGTGCACTATATTTGGAGGATGCACATTTGCTCTTTTTGGGAAGTCTGACCTTTACTTTATCTCCAATTTCAAGGTGTCTCATTGTAACTACGCTTGCCTTGTCAAATGATTCAGCTATTTCCGCCTGGTTCTGTCCTTGCCTGGCTATGATTGTTGCTTCTTAGTGTTTTTGTGCTCCACCTATGCCAGGTTGCTTGTCGTTGGCGTGGGCTTACACCCTCTCATTAGTTTGAAGGGTGTAGCTCCTGTGTTGGAGTTGATGGTCACCGTATGAGCAGACAATGTGGACTGGAAAGGTTCTTGTCTATTGATGTTGTTAGATCTGGGGTGCTGCATCGTGTCCTTGATGAGCTTGGTGGCCCCTTCTACTTGGCCATTTCCACAGGTACACTATAAGGCTGCTTTGTAAGACCTGATTTCATTTCTCTGTAGGAAGGTAATCATGTCCTTTGATGTGAATTGTACTTCTTTATTGGAGAGGAGAGTGTTTGGGCATCATTCTTTGTGGAACACCTTGGTCAAGATATCAATGGTGTTGTCACTGGTGATTGGTTGAAGGAAGTGTGTTTTGATCAATTTTTAGTTGTAGCCTATTAATACTGAAGCACAGCTTGTTTATGTTTATGTTTATTCATTTATATTGCGCACCAGACCCGAGGATATGAGGGCGCAGAAGCATCAAGGTTATTCTCAGCTTGGCTACAGTGCTGTACAGTAATTACAGTGGGTACATAGGTTAATACAGTTGTGAGGGATACAGTAAAAATAGATTATAAGTATACATATTTACATAATTTACACAGTTATAGGACAGTTATTGGTCAGTTATTGGTCAGTGTTATTGGACAGATTGGTCATTATTCTTTAACCACTGAATGTAGTTACGTCTAAAGTGGGGGTAGGTTTGAGGTGTCCTTAAGGATGGTGGTAGAGAGTTCCAGTGTTGGGCTGCTTTCACCTGGAAGCTGTTGCCGCCCATTTTGGTTTGTTTGAACCTAGGAACTGTAAGCAGGTTAGCATTGGTAGTTCTGGTGGGTCTGTTAGGGGTGTATCTTCTTATTCTGTCGGCTCAGTAGCGGGGGGCTGAAATATTGAGCCATTTGTGTGTTAATGAGGCTACTTTGAGCAGGATTTTGTCAGTGGTGGTGAGCCAATTGTGGGTTCTCCTGATGTTAGAGATGTGTTCTCTCTTGGGGATGCTAAGCGCTGCTCTAAGAGCGTTGTTTTGCAGAGTCTGGATTTTATTGGTAACCTGTTTGTTGGCTCCTACATAAAGGGCGTTACAGTAGTCCAGTTTAGAAAGCACAAGGGCTCTGGCTAGGGTAATGCAGTTCTGAGTTGAAAGGAAGGGTTTGGCTGCTCTTATAAGCTTACAAGTGTATGCTGTGGAAGAGGCCATGGAGCTAACCTGTTTGTGGAAGGAGAGGGCGGAGTCTAGGTGGATTCCTAGGGTTTTCGCTTCCTTAGCTACCTTGATAGGATTGCCGTCTGTAGTGAAGCTAGTTTAGCTGTGGTCCAGTTTGTTTAAATTGGGGGTGGAGCTGAAGATAATAGGTTCAGTCTTGTCATCATTCAGGCATAGAGTTTGGGGGCCATCCATGCCTGGATGATGAGGTACACCCTGTTCACCAAGGCCAAATCCTTGTTGTAATCTCCCGTCAACGGGATGAGGATCTGGGTATCATCGGCGTAATTAGTGTAGGTGATACCCATACCATCAAGATCATCAAACAGGGGCTTTGTGAACACGTTGTACGGAGTGGGGGAGACTCATGAGCCCTGAGGGACCCCGCATGTGATGGGGGTCAGCGGAGGCTGAGGTGGAAAAGACACGCATGAATCTGTTGCTCAGGAACGACTCAATCCAGCCGATGGCTTCTTGTGAGAAGTGTGCAGCCGAGTCCAAGTGGTTGCATAGAATTTTGTGATCTACTAGATCAAATGCTACAGAGAGGTCTAGAAGAAGCAATAAGGCAGTTTTCCCATTGTCTCTCAAAGTATCGATTTGAGCCTTGAGATCGATGAGACCAGTTTCTGTCCCATGTTGGGGTCTAAATCCTGATTGCTGGATTCCCAGGAGATGGTTTTGTTCGAGGTATTTTTGTATTTGTTGATAGGCTGTCTTATCTAATATTTTGAGCAAGAAGGGGACAGGGGTCATGGGTCTGTAGTTGGTGGGAATAGAAAGGTCTAAGGAAGGTTCTTTGAGAAGAGGGAGGACCCAGGATTCTTTGAGGTTGTTGGGGATGGTACCTGAAGAGAGGGAGGCGTTAATGAGTTTGGTAATAAATTGTGAGAGGTCTCTTGCCGCATCTTTGATGATTTGTGAGGGGCAAGGGTCGCCCTGGCAATTTGACGGTTTAAGGCTGAGGATGATTTTTTCCACTTCTAACGTATTGACTTTGGAGAAGCTAAAACCGGTGGGAGGGTTGGGTATAGGGTTCTGGTGTATGGGGCGTGGGGGAGTGTTAGTGGCTTTAGTGGAGTTAGTTAGGGATTCTTTCTTGTTATTGATTTTGATTTGAAGGCCTGCGACTTTATTGGATAGGGCATTTTGGACTCTCGTGCACCATTGTTTATCTTTCACACAGGAGTCTGGGACTAGAGCAGGTGTTTCCAACTCTTTGATAATAGTATACAGTTCTTTAGTACTTGACTTGGCTTGTGATATTCTCTGGTTATAAGATTCTTGTTCAGCGATAATGATTTCTTTTTTGTATGTGGAGGCTATTTTGTTGAGGATCAATTTGTTATTGTCTGTAGGTGATTGTCCCCAGGCAAGTTCCTTTGTGCGTTTCTCTAATCTGAGAGCTTTTATGTGGATAGAGAACCAGGTGTTCAGATGTTTTTTTGGTTTGCATTTTCTCAGTTTTAGCGGTGCAATGGAGTCTATGGCTGAGTGCATGATTTCGTTGTAGCTTTCAACAAGGTGGTGAGGGTTGGAGGTAGCTGAGAGTTGGTTCAGAGTCGGGAGAATGATGGGGATAAGATTTCCCACTGTGATGTTTTTCTTGCTTCTCATGGGGATAGCTGTGGCTAGTAAGTTGTTAGTGATGGGGCTTGAGGCTTCAAGGGTGAAGGTGAGGAGGTGGTGGTCAGACCATGGTTGAGGGGTGTTAGCGGTGATGGAGGCCACACAGTTATGGTCTGCTACCCAGTCAAGGGTTCTCCCTTTGTTGTGGGTGGGGGTGGACACTCGTTGGATGAGGGACTTTGGGGTCTTTGAGGCCAAGGTTGAAATCTCATAAGAGGAGGCTCTTGGAGGTATTTTTTAGGTTGTTGGTGAGGATGGTAGTGAGGTCTTCCTCGAATGAGCCTAAGGGTCCAGGAGGTGTGTAAAATAGGTGGATAGTGATGGTTTGGGAATTAGCAGTGGGAAGCTTAGCTGTGATTCACATAATGGGAGGTAGTTTGTGGTGTCAAGTTCAATGTTGAGGTGTGTTTTGGCAATTATGGCGAGGCCTCCGCCTCTGAAATCTGTTCTGTCTGCTCGGATGATAGTATAGTCATCGGGGATGGCAAGCGAGAGAGCTGGGCCAGCTGCTGCATGGAGCCAGGACTCAGTGATAGCCAAGGAATCTAGTTCTTCTGCTAGAATGAGGTCTGCTATGTCTGTGGCATGTGCAACTACAGATCTTGCATTGATTAAGGCGCTTCTTGTGGGCGGTGTGAGAGTATTGGTGCAGGTGGGTATGGTAGTAGAGTTGTGAACCTTAAGCTTGGTCGTAGTATTAGTTCGGCTATGCTTGGTTATGTCCATAGGACGGATGGTGGGAGTGACCGTATGCGTAGGTAGGGTCCGGTTAGTCAGTTTAGACTGGCTGGAATCCCTGGCTCTAGGCTCATATAGTTTGGGTAGTCTGGCTCGTAATTTGGCATTTCTAGCAGAGAGGCTACATGGCGTAGAATAGTGCTGGATGGAAAAGAGGTGCCTTTGGAGGCAGGGCTAGAGGTAGGGCTAGGAGAGCTAGATAGGTGGATGAGGTGAAGGATTACTCTCAGCAGTGCTGAGTAGGTGCCTGGTAGGTACATTCTGTTAGTGTAGGTAATGTACAGTAGTCAAATTGCAGGGCAGGTGACTGCTAGGTGCATTTTAGATGACCGGAGTGGTATTCAAAGCAAGGCAGTTAGGTTCGAGATAGAGTTATCAGAGGTAACAGTCAGATAGAATGGCCGGTAGCTAGTAGGTTCATTCGGTGACAAATTTGGGGCAATTTTAGCAGCAAAGGTTTACCTAAATACAACAGTCATAATCTAGGCATGTAACGACATTTATGTCAGCAAGGTCTATCGGGATTCGAAATTCAGTGTGTGGGCTAAAAACACAGTGTGCAGGCATGTAACAACAAACATGGTAGCAGGGTTTGTCAAGATTCGAAGTCGCAACCTGGGCTAAAATACAGTGTGCAGACATGTAGGGGCAATTCTGGCAGCAAGGTCTATCAAAGTGGTCTATGTGGACAAGCCTGAATGGTTACATTAACGTTTGGTCTGGGGGTAGTAGTTGTAGAACCTCACTTCAGTTGTCTGGTGTGTGCTAGGTAATAATTTGCTGGTCATATATGGGCAACACAGTGAGTGGGGCATAGCGCCTAAATACAGATCTAACAGGTACGGGCAGGCAGGTTAGAGGCAAGGTCACATGTGGTCGCATCTGTGACATAAGACATCGGCTGGGCAAGATACACGTATAATGCCTAGACTAGCGTGTACTAGGAGGCAGGTGTGTAGTAGTGATGACATCAGGCATTTAGTTATAGCAATGAGTGAAGGACAAATGCACAATCTAATAAGCCGGCAAAGTGGAGAGTTCTTACATGGCTCAGAGCTCGTAGCCGAAGTCCGGTACAGTTTGCAGCATGACGAAGCGAACGTGTAAGGCTCCTGGCCCCGGGCTCCAAACGACTCCAGACAGGCTCACGACAGGACTGTGTGCCTTAGTTTCATGCCTTTGTTTATGCCGGCTTCGCCTTCCGGCGAATGGGTATTGGCTACTTGAGCTGCAGAACGCCCAATCAGCTGTTGGGGCGGGCTGCTGGCAGGCAGTGCGGCATCCAAATCACATTAAAATGATGGTGGCGGCCATCTTGGAATGGATGGAACCCTCGTGGTTCTCTGTGGCGGCGAGCAGGGACGGATGCTTTTCTTAAGTAGCTGCTTTAATTCAGAATTCCTGTGGACAACGTAGCTATTATGCTACTTGTGCAGGCACTTTTCTCTTTTTTTCTTCAGGAGCGCTCGAAGCGCGGATCGTGCCCGAAAAAGGGCATGTGGATGGTGATGACCCTGGGGCTTATCTGTAGTGCAGGCAGGTGTAGGTGGTGCTGCTCCTGCAGCATGGTGCGGTCTCCGGGTCCTCTGGTGTGCTTCTGGTATGGAGGCAGGCTTGGACAGGACTGTGTGCCTTAGTTTCGTGCCTTTGTTTATGCCGGCTTCGCCTTCCGGCGAATGGGTATTGGCTACTTGAGCTGCATAACGCCCAATCAGCTGTTGGGGCGGGCTGCTGGCAGGCAGTGCGGCATCCAAATCACATTAAAATGATGGTGGCGGCCATCTTGGAATGGATGGAACCCTCGTGGTTCTCTGTGGCAGCGAGCAGGGACGGATGCTTTTCTTAAGTAGCTGCTTTAATTCAGAATTCCTGTGGACAACGTAGCTATTATGCTACTTGTGCAGGCACTTTTCTCTTTTTTTCTTCAGGAGCGCTCGAAGCGCGGATCGTGCCCGAAAAAGGGCATGTTGATGGTGATGACCCTGGGGCTTATCTGTAGTGCAGGCAGGTGTAGGTGGTGCTGCTCCTGCAGCAGGGTGCGGTCTCCGGGTCCGCTGGTGTGCTTCTGGTATGGAGGCAGGCTTGGACAGGACTGTGTGCCTTAGTTTCGTGCCTTTGTTTATGCCGGCTTCGCCTTCCGGCGAATGGGTATTGGCCGGCGAATGGGTATTGGCTACTTGAGCTGCAGAACGCCCAATCAGCTGTTGGGGCGGGCTGCTGGCAGGCAGTGCGGCATCCAAATCACATTAAAATGATGGTGGCGGCCATCTTGGAATGGATGGAACCCTCGTGGTTCTCTGTGGCGGCGAGCAGGGACGGATGCTTTTCTTATGTAGCTGCTTTAATTCAGAATTCCTGTGGACAACGTAGCTATTATGCTACTTGTGCAGGCACTTTTCTCTTTTTTTCTTCAGGAGCACTCGAAGCGCGGATCGTGCCCGAAAAAGGGCATGTGGATGGTGATGACCCTGGGGCTTACCTGTAGTGCAGGCAGGTGTAGGTGGTACTGCTCCTGCAGCATGGTGCGGTCTCCGGGTCCGCTGGTGTGCTTCTGGTATGGAGGCAGGCTTGGACAGGACTGTGTGCCTTAGTTTCGTGCCTTTGTTTATGCCGGCTTCGCCTTCCGGCGAATGGGTACTGGCTACTTGAGCTGCAGAACGCCCAATCAGCTGTTGGGGCGGGCTGCTGGCAGGCAGTGTGGCATCCAAATCACATTAAAATGATGGTGGCGGCCATCTTGGAATGGATGGAACCCTCGTGGTTCTCTGTGGCGGGAGCAGCATTAGTCACATGGCATTAATGGCCCGATATAGTAATTTTTAACATTTTCCTATTCCCATGTCATACCAGTCCATTCCATCGATGTCGTTGGTGGAGTGCATATGGTGAGCCATTTATCACCTTCTCGGCTGGAAGACACGTCAGGCTGAGACCACACCCGGCCAACCTTACGTCTCATGCATCTGGCGCATGAATGGGGTGATGCCCAAATAGCTTCATGTGCTGATAAGAGCAATGTGTTTAGCAGTGACACCGGAGGAATCAGCTTGTAATTTCAGAATAATAGATCACCTTCTTCTGAGATTTTAGGGGTATTTTTGCAGTAGGCTTGTAGCCTTTCTGTGAGATTTCTTGCCGATGGCCAATCTTGTCTAGTGTACGTCTTGATGAGTTGTATGATTGCAGACAGTCTGACACCTCTTTCTCCACTCTTGCGCTGAAATCCAAGTGAACATGTCTTCTGCTGCTTCATGAATGGTTACGACGAGACAATCGACATTCCATTCGATGTTGCACATGTCGGGGGGAAGCAAACGGCAAAGACAATTGGCTTCTTTTTTTACCATCTGGGCACATACGCATTCTCAAAAAATGAGCTTCTAGTCTGGCCATGTGAGGTTTGATTTTTCATTTCATTTTGATTTTAATAGCTTTTATAGCTTTTATTCAACATCAGTCACAAAGCTGTTACAGAATAAAACATACATACATTTAAAAAAGAATTAAAACATATTATCAACCATGAAATACATTTCTTAAAATTACACTAAATATAGCAAAAGTATCAAAATGCCTCAATTTTCCTGCCTTCTAATAACGGTGAATTTCATAATATACAGATATAGAATGTAAATATATGCCACGTTTTGACTATCTATTTCTATGGTGACAGGCACTGTAAATAAAAGATGAAGATGGGTTATATTTTTAGAAAAAAAACGCAGCCTGGAGCAGGATTCTAACATTACGTTTTTAAAAAACACATAAGAATAAAAATGCTGTTCTGCTCCCTTTTCTCCACAGAAAGAAAAGCATTTCAGAGATTGTTGGCCTCTTGGAGTGCAATACTGTAGCAAACGGTAAAATATCCAGTTTACATTTTACAAAAAGGGTAGGAGAATAATCTGGGTACATTTAATCAATGTATACCTCAAAACCTAAACGGGACCTCTGCAGAATACAACTCTGCCAGACAACTGCTCATAGAGTTTACAAGTTCTCGCTGTTGCTTATTTCTTTCATTCATAGATTTATGTTGAACGGACTCTCATGAATTGTTGGAATCCCAATAGCGGTTGCTAATCTTCTCACCTATTTTATCCAAGGGATCTACTTCACTCCTGCGTACTCTATTACATCTAACAGTCGTTCTCTGTATTTTGCTAGGTAGGGCAAAACCCAAAGTCAATACACGATGAACCCACTCTAGATGTACTAGAGCATTTGAAGCACTAGAAACCTGTTCAAAAACAATTCTCCACTTGACCAAAACTTACCAAGGTCCCCAGTGCTTCAAGTTTCAGCGCCATATTGCCACCTTTTCTGTACAACAGAATCATTTCAGAATTTTCCCACGATTGCATACGTGTAAGCGGACTATTGGATTCTATAATTTTACAAGGAAGGGTGCCAAGATATCTATTTCACTTTTAAAGAGCTTGACAGGTAACCCATCTGGTCCCCGGCGTTCCCCGTGTTCTGTGAGATTATGGCTTCTCTAAATTCTTCAACAGAAACATTATATGTTCAATATGTTATGGCGTCAATGTCACTATCTCATGAGAAGAGTAAATTCATCTTGGAAGGCAAAGGAGTATGATTCCAGCCGTCTATGGTTATGTCAGGAACGCGGATTGCCATTGTGCTCAGGGAATGAGACCACACCGGGTGGCTTCAGGGTCATAGGTGGAAGCGTCACCTCTTGAGGGAAACCAATATGTGGACCAGAGCGGAGGCAGAACATAGTCTGTGGAACAGCAGGGTTTGGGTTTGGTGGGTGCTGGTGAAGAAGGTTCAGCAGATGCAAAAAAAATGTCCATGTGGAGCCTTCGTCCCCACTCAGGACCACACCGTAAAATAAGACAAAGGGAAAATTATTGATGAGAACAGCATTTATTCTAACATGCGCAATAAGCTACGAGAAATGCATGTAACCGGTCTGGAGCACTACTCACTACATATCTTCGTTTCCTCATCTCATTCCCCCATACTCTCATGCTCAGTGTGTCATGTGAGGGCAGGCGTATGCTGGCATGCAGTACGTGGGAGGTGAGGGAAGGACATTACAATAGTGCATGAGACAGATGCTGTTGTTCTTGGGCGTCCTGTTTGAGCTGTATCGCCCAGTCTCTATTTCCAGCTCGTGGTCGCTCAGTCTGTATTTGGCAAGTGTTTCCCTGTGCTTTTACCACTGGTAAGTACTCAACAATGTTAAAGTGTTGCCCCAGTGATCTGCAGCATTCTAGCTTGTTGTTTTTCTCTAGGGCTGCTTTCCAGTACATTGCTTATTGCTTCTTAAGGGCCTTTTGTAAGTCCCTTGCCAATTCTCATCCTGTCTTTGGTTTCCTATGCGGGGAGTCTGCAGGACGATTCTGTTCAAAGGGCTTGTTTCAAGGGCTTTACTGTTTTGTCTTGTAGTGCTTAGTATTTGGCAGTACTGGGGTTACCGTTCGTGGTATGGCACCAGAATTTAAATGTGCGCTTTTGGATGTTGCACATCAGGAAAATCCCTCTAGGTCTGTTCTGCATCAATAATTTGGAAGGTTGTTATGCTCATAGAGAACCCACTTTCACAACTGGGGGAGCAGGATTTCTGTGGGAGCTTTGTCTCATGAGCCATTCACTTTAAAGGGGAAGTTCACTCAAAATTGTTATTGTTTACAGATTTTGCCCATAGTTAAAAATGTATGTTAACATTTTTTTTAAAGCTCCTATGAAAAATAATCTGCAAAATGTTCCTCCTAGTCCTGCTTTGCAATGACTTGGAGGCATCTATTTTTCATACAGAAACAGTTACCCCTGTTTCTTTTAATTCTCTGCTCTCGCGGCAGTAATCAAGCAGGAGCCCCCTATTGGGAGCTTAACCTTGTTGCTGCCGGAAAGCAGAGAATTACATAACACATTCACAGTCCTATGCATGGCAATCTTAATGCAGCAAACAAACCCTTTTCGAACATGGAAAATGCTTGTTTTCTGTATTAGGATGTCATTCATTTCATTTATTTGCATTTGTATAGCGCTCTTGCAGCCCACAAGGCATCGAGGCGCTGTTACAAGAAGATGATGGATTTATGATTTATATACAGGTGACCAGAGGTCTCATGGTTACACAGATACAGGCAGAGATGCAAGAAATGTCTTATACAGATTCATAGTGATGCGAGATGCGAGATGCAATTTATACAAAGAGCCTGGTTTTGATAGCTTTGCGGAAGGCTTGGTGTGACTCGATCAATCTTAAGTGAGGTGGCAGTGCGTTCCAGTGCGTGGCACCTTTTCGCGTTTTGGGTGTGACAATCGTGTTGGCGTATTCATAGGACTGCGAGGCAGACACGCCCTGTTTATTTAGCAGGGTGTGTTTGACACACTCTTTTAAAAGATCTTCTGTGGTCCAGTGGTTAAGAGTTATCCCTTTCAACTGTGTGGCCTGGGTTCTAACTCCTGGCTCTATTCTTTTGGGATGCTTCAAAGTATGTTTAAAAAAAACAATATTTGAAGCACTAGAAAAAAAAAAGGGAGGAACTCCAACCCAGGCCGTGTGACTGAAGGAGCAAACCCTTCATCACTGGACCACTGGAGTCCCTGCTAATAACAAGTGCTCATTGCCATGTTATACAACACGACAATGAGCAAGTGCGATTGGTATTTCACAGCTAAGGAAATAGACTAAGGAAGAGCATGGCAAACACACCCTGTTAAATAAACATGATGTGTTTGCCTTGTTCACACGTTCACAGGACAGGCATTCTTATGAATGCCATCCTTAATAAACTGAACAAACGCTTTTCAGATTTTTCTGAAAAGTGTTTGTTGTATTAGGATTGGCATTTATATAGCTCCCAGTAGGGTGCGCCTGCTTGATTATTGCCGCAAGAGCAAAGAATTCAAATTACTCCTAAAAGTGTTTCTGCTCACAAAATGGATGCCTCCAAGAAAGAACTTGGAGCCACATTTTGTAGCATATTTTCATAGGAACTTAAAAAAATATATGTCAACATCTATTTTTAAATTATGGCCAATATTTTGAAACAACAAAATTGAGTGTGCTTCCACTTTAAAACAAGTGTTTTTCCCACACTTCACTACCATACATTTTTTAGCATAAGCAATCATTTAAATGTATTTCTATTGTTCTTTGCCTTATTCTGAAGTACAATAATGGTCTTTTTTAAGCTCAACTTCAGGGTCCAGGTCTTACAACAATCTTTGATGTTGTTCAGATTGTATTGGAGTCCTTCTTTTGTGGGTGATAGCATGCCCAGATCAACTGCATATATCAGGCATTTTATTTCTGAGCCGTTGAGTCTCAGACCTGGGGCCTAGGATTTCTCTAGCAAAGGGTTTTACAAAGCCTACACAGGCGCTCCTCCCTGGGGATTCCCCTCCAGGCACCTGTGTTTGCCAGAACAGGGAGGACCTCAAGCCTTAGATATAAAACAAAGCGTGTAAATGATGTATATCAGAGGTTAGTCATATACTTGCACGGATGTTCTGAAAAATCACCCTGATGAGAGTAACTAACATATTTCCGGCTAGCGGCCCAGTGAACTAAAGATTGTATTAGATGATACTCTCTGGTTTTCTCCACATATCAACAACAGACTCCATGTTTTTGAACCAAACACTGCGCAAGCACCTCCATTATTAATAGCTATATGAGGTTTCTTATTTGTTGTAAGAGTTCCCCACAGTTCCCAGGAAGAATTGCTGTTGATAGCAGACTCTATCTGCACCAGTTTGCATGTCTTGTTCTTTATTGCTGATTTATATTCCCTGAGTGTGCAGAAGTATTTGGAGTCTGGCTCACAGTTTGTCTGGTCCTTGGTTTAAGGCTAGACAGGTGCCCATGTTTTTGTTTTTGTCATTTATTGTCCTTTCCAAACCATGCATCTGGTTAGTCATTGTGCCTCACATCTTTTGTGGATTTTGGAACCTAAGGGAGTCTGTCGGTAGAAAGGTTATGTGGGTGGCAGAGCAATCGCTTGAAGGACGGGTGTGGGTCTTTGTCCCTTTCTTGGCCTTTCTGGAGTTATTATGTGGATGGAGGGACAGAGTTCTAAAGGGTTGTGCCTGGGCGTTTGGGCACAAAGAGCTGGTACATGTGGGTGGCAAGCCCCTACCATTTTTAGAGAAGGCACTCTGACCCCCTTAGGTCAGCCGAGCAAGGTGATCCATTGAAGTGTAAGCCTGTGGAGCTGTGCACATCAGCAGGGTTGCATTCTGGGATGCACTTAATTAGCATATTTTCATTACTGGGCTTAAACTGCATTTGTTATCTGCATCGAAAGCTAAAATACCACACGGCCCAAAATGTGCTACTTAATATTTATCTGCATACAAGAAAGCAAGAGCTAAATAAACATAAGTTTGAAAAGCGGTCTATTTCTTTTCCATGATGACTGCTTTTTTGCTCCGATACAACATATTGGTTATGTTGATCTGCCGATTTAAAGGAACAGGAGAGCATACAGAGATCTCAGGTTATCCCTTGTCAGGTGCAGGCTGTCCAGCCAGTTTTGGTTGTTAAGGACACGGCACTTTGCATTCTGGCGTTGACAGGCTGTGCCCTAAGGGTCTACCACCGCCCCCTCTGTTCGGCTCCCTCTTTCTGTCTCATGCTTACCCTTTAACTGCCCATTGTCGTTCCGTGTGTAAAATAATCATCCAGTCCTGACATTTAGGCTCACACCTGATTGAAAACTGGTACTTACAGGCTTGAATTTATAAATCTGTAGAGGAATGCGAAATGGCATGCACTAAAATGGTCCCAACCTGTAGGCCATGACTCATGAAGTCTCTTTTAGAATATTTTTAAGAAACAAGAGTATGAATAAAGTATTTAGGAGGGAACAGTGGGAATTGATGTATCTGCATTAGCAGGTTTACAATATTCTTACGTACCGGATGCTTTGCATGCAGCTTACTGTTGTGCAGCGGAAGAGAACACATTTACCTCTCTGCCTTACGTTGGTTCATCCCATGTCAAATACATGGGTATGATGTAACAGGGTTATAGTTCATTCTGTCGTTAACAACGCAAATCATATGTACTATAAGAGCTTGATTTTGAGCTGGTCCGCGGGCAAACACAAAAGAAAACAGTCTATTTAAAATAATAGCTCTCCTTTAGTTAATGGGGACCCTTACCGCAGGCCCACATGTATAGTGCAGGCACGCCTGTCGAGAAACCCTAGCTACACCACTGCACTGTGGTACTTGTAGCCCTACATTTACAAAGGGAAAATAACACAATAGGTGCATTATAGGAATTCAAAATGATATGAGCTAAAAACCAGGATGTGCAGAACATCAAACATAGACTCTGTCTCTGGATAAAGCACATATAAATGATCAAGGAATGCTGTAAATTGAGATAACTGAGCAATAGTTTGTCAGCATTTGTGTGTTTATTGGGCTTTGGCATTTCTCACATTTAGCAGTTACTTTGCATATAGATTGCTACTGTGTGGCTGATGAGAAACACGTAACAATGACAATTAAGTGTATTTATCCATGTGAGCCCCATTACTGAACCGGGATGCCTTACCTTGCATTGGGTTCACAACATTTGATGTTGCTTCCTGTAGTGTTGCATATTCTGTATTCTAATAAGTAACCCCTATTTAAGTCGAGCCCAAAAGAGCCATAGCTATCTGACATAGCTTTTGAAGATACATATAAGAGAAAGGCCCTGGCTCCAGTCAGCCTCTCTGTAATGCAGAACAAGTGCTACCTGGTAAAAGTTTTGTTGTAGCAACATTTTGTCGGAGCAAGTGGAGCAAAGTTGGAGCAAGATTTGTCAGTGAGCATGTTTGTTTACCTGATGCTTGGTATGTTGATGTGCCTTTCACTTTTGTGCTGCATAACGGTGGCATTGTTATTATTTGTTTTGTTTTTTAAAGCATGCATCTACAATAGGACAAAGAAAACTGCATTTGTGGCACCAGACCTATTGGCTTTGCCAGTGCTAATTGAGTTTGAAATGTTCACCTCCAAAAGTTTTACTCGTAAGGCGGTAGAAATCCTGTGAGTAGGAACATGCATGATGGAGTGGCTGTGACGTTACTTATGTATTTAAATGGAGGAGTGGGGAAAAAGAGGATGCTATGTTGCTATCACTCACCAATTAGTGAAAAGGGTAAGTGCTTTGACAAAGTCAATCCATGGAAGTGTGAATCTGTGCCAGAGACCTCCAGTGAAGAGAATGGGAGTATCGCATTTGTACTACCATAGACACAGTATAACCCAGTTTCCAAAATGCTACCAATCTGTCCAGTGAGGTAATCCCTGTAATGGATCCTGAGAAATGTGTTGCACACCTACCCAAGTTCAGCTACCCCATGTGGTCAGCAAGACATTACAAAACCTGAATGTTACCAACTTCCTGATTTGGCGGAGCTGCAGGATGGTATCCTTGCTTCTAGTTATGCAACATAAGCGGATCTCTGAGCAAGCGCATCACAGGTTTGGACCGGACACTGCGGTAAGAGGATAATGTCCGAAAGGCCGGCCATCCATTTTATTGTGAAAATGTTTTCTTTAGGCCAAAGCGGGACAGTTTGATGAGTTACTGCACTGTGTGGACCAATGTTACTGACCAAATGCCCTATTTGTAGCACATTTTATAAAAAAGGCCCCGTCAAGTGGTATGAAAGTCATGAAAAGTAACAAATTGCCATTTGTGAGTTTGAGCGACTCATTAGGGGTGCCCATTCCGATTTTATATCCTAGTCTGACCATGGCATGCACAATAACTGTGTTGCCAGAAAACAATTGCAAGATAGCAACTGAGCATATAATAAACTTGATCCACATCACCACGCAGAACGGGCAAAGATGCAGGAGCAGCTGAAGAACAGTGGTCCGACATAACCAAATTAAGCACGGTCCTAGGGTCATAAGGAAAATTGGTTGAAAGCAATTGAGCCAGGGCAGTTCTTGGAGGCATGACAAACAGACTCTATAG
Organism: Ambystoma mexicanum; assembly: GCF_040938575.1. Taxonomy (NCBI): domain Eukaryota; kingdom Metazoa; phylum Chordata; class Amphibia; order Caudata; family Ambystomatidae; genus Ambystoma; species Ambystoma mexicanum. The sequence goes on from NC_090921.1 coordinate 468,284,662, forward strand.
GCCTTAGGTACCCACAGAAAGGTTTGGGTATTGACAGGTGTGGGGTGTATTCGAAGGCCCCAAACAGAAGTCCCTTTCAAATGTCCAGCAGGCTTATAAACACTGAAACGGAATGGCCTTTGTTTGTTTTTTTCAAGTAAAATTGAAGAGCCATGTGGAGAGGGGGCCTACCTGTCATTACCAAAGGAAAAGAAGCATTTTAATTTACAAAAGAAGGAGGAATCAAAAATCCCTTTCACATGGAAAACAGGATTTTTAAGCAGTGACACAAAAACGGCTTTCACATGGGAAAATGTATCACTGTAAACAGAAAAATGTCAGGGTTGACAAAAGGCAAGGTATATTATGTTTCACATACAAAACACCAGTGGCATTTGAAAAGCCACTTTGTTTTCATGGAAAAATGTCAGCCCAAGACAAACCCTTTTGCTGGCTGTTCGGCACCCTTCACAAGCAAATCTCCCACTCACAGTCTGGATGTCACATCTCCCATCTAATTACCAACTGCAATAAAGTGTCCTGTGAAAGGTGTCGAAAATTCAGTGTTCTCCAGACCTGCTGGCTCTGAAGGCATTGACATCAGGAGAAGTTGCCCTTGGCTGGAACATGAATAATATTTCTGAAAATGGGCACAACGACTTCAAGGAGCAAGCTTCCAACACAAAGAGACTGATAAAAAAAACTCTAGGTACAGGCTGACCCAGAGAAAACAAATAGCCGGAAGGCAGGCGAATGGCCATTTGTCCCACATGAAGATTTGCAATTAATTTAAAAGGACTATTATCATTTAGGCCTTTTTCTCAGCAACCGTAAGGCATATTTGTATCATGTATGTACCATTTTGTAGATAATTTCCAAGCGTTTTGGAGATATCAAATTCCTCCACCTGCGATTCAGGGAATTGTAATGGCCAGTTAAACAAGGTTCCTGGCTGATCTGAACATGCTCCAAATGTGAGAAATGGTGAGCGGGTGGAGAATAAAATTAGGGATATGGGTAATAACGTACATATTCATAACTGTTATGTTTTTTATGGAAACGGCAGAAAGGTGCCACATGGCCATGCTACATTATATGGACCTAGTGGTCGGCTTATCTAATTCCCCATGATTAGCTGAATCAGAAAATATGTATATTATGTCAGTTACTAGTCAAATTATGAATTTGTGATACATAACTAGTTTTTGCCAAAAATGTGAAAGGAGAAGAAATGGCAATTACAAATGGGAATTGCCATATTGTCACAATCACTGGCCCTACCAATACTGGCCTTGCCCCTTGCACCTACCCTAATGTAGTAGCAGGCACATATACACACTGCCCGGGGTTTCCAAGGCACCACTGGGGTTCTTGGACCAGGTTGAGAAAGAATAAAAAGAGTTGGGCCCAAGCTTGGCATGTCTGGCGCCACGTTTCTTATTCATGAGGTGACTATGCCCTGCCACTTCTTATTCCTCCAACATGGAGGCAGAATAAACCAAGCAGCACTTAAAATGCTGCAGGACTGCCTTTTGGTGTGGCTGGCTCTGCCTTTTGGGTGCGGTTGGGCATGCTTAGTCATTGGGTGGTGCTGGGTGTTGTTAAGCTCACCTGACTCCCACGGAGGCGCTGGCCTGGTTCGCGCTGCTGTGACCTCTTCTAAGGTGATGCGCAGAGTTCGGAAGACGGACTGGACCGGGTCCCCAAATCTGGCTTGTCTGGCTCGCAGAAGTATCCTTCTGTAGGTGAAAATAGGGGATTAACTGTCTGCGGGGTAATGCAATCGGCCTCCCACTTTCCCCTCTCACCCTCCTTGAAACCCTTCTGTGATTTCTCGTAGCGTCTCACCTTAGGGTCTGGAAGGACGAGCTCTCCACCCTGCTTCTGATGCAGGGGCGCGTTGGTATCCAGTTACTTCACTGGATTTTCGGATTGGTGAGAACCAAACTTGCTTGGCTTCCAGGTAAGTTTTTTGATAAGAGGTTCCCCTTGTGTCCATGCATTAATGTACTAATGCTAGTGACTTTTTCCCCATAGGGGCCGGGGTACGGAATGCCAGGGAACAGGCACCGACCCGAGATGAGAGGTGAAATCCTTGTAGAAATCAGGTAAGTCTTTAATGAGCGTTTTTTGGTAATGTCTTTTCATTCGCTCATTAACGATGATGTCTCTTTTTCCCCTTAGGGGCCGGGGTCCGGAAATGCCAGGATGCGGCGCAGACCCGAAATGAAGAGGGAATGAATTAACAGGTAAGTCTTAACATGGAGATTTAGCTTTCCTTATTCCCTTCTCTCTCTCACCTTTTGTTCTGGTGTTTTTCTCCCTAGGCGCTGGGGCGTGACTGCGAATCCGGATGATCGCTGCTGAACATGGAGGCGCCCTGTAAAGGTGAGTGGAATGCGGCGCTGCAGCGATCGACGCGATGAGCTTTTAAATTAAAGTCTTCCTTTTCAGGATTGTCGGCGAGATGTCTCCGGGATGTGGATTTAGCAGGTAAGGACTTTTCCTTCTTCTGTTCTCTTCTTCTCTTCCTTTGCAGGTGATCCAGGATGCTGGCAGGTGCGGCAGAAGTCAGGATGCAGAAGCAGACACGATGAGCGTCCAGCTGCTAGATGCAGAACAACGCGAAGCACGTGTGGCTGTTCGGGTGGGGTTTAAATAGCCTTGGAAGAAATTCCAGGTATGTATCCTTCCCCGACCACGCCCGGATGGTAAATTAGTCCCACAGGTAAAGTAGTTCCTTTCAGGCCTCAAGGAGGCCGGGATCCTGCAGCATGGTCTGCATCAGGTAAGTGCACCCAAGCATTCCCATAATGACCCTGGCACCTATGGCGCCAGGACTGATGTCTTTTATGAGCCTGGCGCCATAGGCGCCAGGACACTATCCAAAGGGCCCCTATATGGGGTTGCTGGGTCCTTCCTTGGAGACTGGATGTCCGCTTTCGGGGACACCGGGCTTGAACCGGCTCCCCGGGAGCGGGCATCATGACAGCACTCCCCCCCAAGGCCCCTCCCAAGGTTGTTCCCTCCGGGGGTTTTGATTTGTCTGGGAAGAGTCGGGGGAATTTCCTGACTAATCGAGGTGCATGCACATGGTCGCTGGGTTCCCACGACCTCTCCTGAGGTCCGTACCCCTTCCAATCAATTAGGTAGAAGCTAAACATTTTGAGTCTAAAATGTTCTTCACTTCTAATTCGGGGTCCCCATCTATTAGAATAGGTTCTGGAGCTTTGAGTAGTCGGGTTCCGGGTACCACTGGTTTCAGAAGTGACACATGAAAAACAGGGTGAATTTGCATACCAGCTGGTAAATCAAGTTTAACAGCCACTGGGTTAATTATTGCCGTAATAGAATAAGGTCCTAGATATTTTGGGTTAAAAGTTCGAGACCCTTTGAGTGGTAAATGTCTGGTAGCTAACCACACTTGATCCCCAATCTGATACGGAGGTGCTTCACTCCGATGTAGATCAGCATTCTCCTTGTATTTTCTCTTGGCTTGTTGTAAATGCGTAGTTGCCTCTTTGAAGGCTTGGATAATTGCAGAATGCAGATGTTCTACTGCAGGCATGCCGAGGTTCTGAGGTGAGTCAAGGTTTGAGGTTCGAGGGTGATGCCCAAACAAAGTATAAAAAGGACTGTGGCCAGTTCCAGAGTGTACCGAATTATTATATGCGTATTCGGCTATCCAAAGAATGTCTTTCCAGTTGCTTTCAGATTGCTGTAACATACACCGTAAGTACTGTTCAAGGGTCTGACTTGTCCTCTCGGTCTGACCATCGGTCTGAGGGTGGTGACTGGTCGATAATCTTACGTCGATCTGCGCCATTTGACAACATTTGCGCCAGAAGTGGGAAATTAATTGGCTTCCCCGGTCAGAGATTAGTATAGATGGGAATCCATGTAGCCGAACAATATTTTCGAGGAATTCTTTGGCTAGGACAGAAGCTGAAGGTAAACCTTTCAAAGGAATAAAGTGTGCCATTTTGGAAAACAAATCCACAATTACCAGAATAGTATTGTACCCCGAACAAGGAGGCAGGTCCATAATAAAATCCATTGATAGGGTGTGCCAGGGTGCTGGCGGTATGTCTAGAGGTTGAAGGAGACCGGCTGGTCTTTTCTTTTGACTTTTATTTTGGGCGCAAACACCACAGGACATCACAAAAGATTTAACATCTTTTCGCCAAGAGGGCCACCAAAATTGTCGTTTCACCTTTTCCTCTGTCTTGGCAATACCGGGGAGTCCCTCTATTAATGTATCATGATAACCGGAAATAACTAGTTTGTGTAATTCCTTATGTGGCAGGAATAAGCGTCCTTGGAAATAAGGTAAACCATTATCTATGGTAAAGTCTGATCCCTTTTGTATCCATTCCTGTCAGGTTGTAGGGTCCAGGAGTTGCTTCACTCTGGCTTGAATGTCTTCAAACGTCTGTAACGAAGTCATGCCTAGAATCCTCTGTTCCGGAATTATTGGTACTGGTTCTGAGTTTGTATCAGATTCTCCCATTCCAATTCGGGATAAGGCGTCTGCTTTGCTATTCTTGCAGCCAGGTCGATAGTTAATCACGAAATCAAATTCAGTGAAAAACAAAGCCCATCGGAGCTGCCGTGATGACTGAGCCTTGGCGGTTTTCAAATACTGTAAATTCCGGTGATCAGTGATCACTGTGATGGTATGTCGAGCGCCAAGCAGATAATGCCGCCAGGCTTTAAAAGCAGACTTAATGGCTAACAGTTCTTTGTCCGTGATTGCATAATTAACCTCGGGTGCCGAGAATTTTCTGGACCAAAATGCTACGGGATGCTGTTGGTTGGTTTCGGGATCTCTTTGGGACAGGACAGCTCCCATGGCTAGGCTGGATGCGTCAGTCTCGACGACATAAGGGAGATCTGGACGCGGGTGTTTCAATATAGGTGCGGAGGTAAACTTAGCTTTTAAATCCTGAAAGGCCTGCTCGGCTTCTTCAGACCATTCAAAACGTTTCTTTTTCCTCAAGAGTGCAGTAATGGGTTGTACCACGCATGAAAATTCCGGGATAAACCTGCGATAGAAATTGGCAAAGCCGAGCATGCTTTGAACCCCTTTTACAGAGCTGCCATTTGAGGATGGCATCCACTTTTCTTGAGTCCATTCGGACTCCTTTGGGTGTCAGGATGAAACCTAGAAACTCGACTTTTGTGGTATGGAAAACACATTTCTCCAATTTAGCAAATAGTTTGTGTTGGTGCAGTTTTTCAAGTACTGCCCTGACGTGTTTTCTGTGATCAGATTCCGAAGAGGAGTACACCAGAATGTCATCGATATATACTACAACACAAACATCGATGAGTTCCCGAAGGACATCATTCATGAAGTATTGGAAGGCAGCCGGCGCGTTACACAATCCGAAAGGCATCACCTGGTACTCGAATAATCCGTATTTAGTACGGAAGGCAGTTTTCCATTCGTCGCCTTCTTTAACTCGTACCAGATGATAAGCCCCCTGGAGATCTAACTTGGTGTATATGCAAGCGTCCTTCACCTGGTCAAGGAGTTCAGGGATCAGAGGCAGAGGATAACGGTTTTTAACCGTTATCTGGTTCAATGCGCGGTAATCAATACAAGTTCTAAGGTCGCCTTCTTTTTTGGGCACGAAGAACAAAGCCGAGGATGCCGGGGACTTTGACGGGCGAATAAAACCATTAGCTAGGTATTGATCCAAATATTGTCTCAAATGCAGATTCTCAGGTTCGGTAAGGGCATAAATCCTGCTACAAGGGGGTTGTGCACCGGGCACCAGATCGATTTGGCAATCGTACGATCTGTGAGGAGGTAACGTGTTGGCCTGTTCCTTTTGGAAGACGTCCTGAAAGTCTTGGTATTCCGGAGGTAGTTGCATGGAGGCAGAGGTTACAGATGCTAGATTAATCTTCAGGTTTTCTGGGTAGCAGGTTTGTGTACAATCCGGGAAGGTTATTCTCTTAGCTCGCCAATCAATTCGAGGATAATGTGTCTCTAACCAATGGATTCCAAGAATAACCTGAAACTGTGGAGCCTTGATTACATCAAACACAACACCCTCCCGATGGCCGTCGGGACCAATAAGAGTCACCTCAGTAGTGGAATGTGTTACCGGTCCAGAGGCAATTTCAGTTCCATCGACTGTGGTGATGACATCTTTGCTGGTTTTAGGACGGAGAGGGAGGTTAATCCTAGAGACCAATTCACGATCCACATAGTTTCCAATAGCCCCACTATCGATGTATGCCTTTATTGCATGCAACCGCTTAGGCTGTTCTGGATCTACGAGAACCATTGGCACAATGAAATGCGAGGTCTGAGAGTTAGTTTCAAGCTCGGCAAGCGGACCCCTACACTTGTCGGGCGGAGTCGTTTCCCGAAACAGAGTCTTCATGGTTTTTATCAGCGGCTCCTACCGCCTTTCAGGGCGGTTTTGCCGGGCAATCTCGTAGAAAGTGTCCAGAATTCTCACAATAAAGACATAATTTTAACTGCCGCCTCCTTTCACGTTCCTTTTGAGTTAAGGGTCCTTTAACCCCTCCAATTTGCATAGGCTCAGAGACATCAACTCCCTTGGGATTAGCATGGGTCTTGACCAACACCAGGGTCTCAAACTTGGACCGATCTGCTTTTCTGTTTTGAAGTCTGTGATCCAATTGGACCACTAAGTCTATATACTCTGTGCATTCTTGGGGCGGATTTACAACTTGGGCCAAGACATCTTTAAGTTCTCCGCGAAGGCCTCGATAAAACAACGTGACTCTTTTATCCTCTGGCCATCCCGTTTCCACAATTAGTCTATTAAAGGTTGCAATATAGGATAGGAGGTCCTGATTGCCCTGTCGCAGGGATAGAAGTTCGTCATCCAGAGCCTGCCCCTGAGAGTGTCGAGCAAATAACCTTTCCATGCTTGCTTGAAACCTTTCAAAATCACGGAGAATCGGGTCATCTTGAGTAACCAGTGGAACTGACCAATCGGCAGCGCAGCCGCTGAGATATGACAATACAAAGGCTACCTTGGTCTGATCATTAGGGAAGGCCCCAGGTCTGCATAGGAAGTGCAAACGACACTGATTCATGAATACGGCGAATCGTTTGGGGTCCCCAGCAAAGCGTTCGGGTGGGGCCAGCGGCATGTTTCCAGGTAGATTAATCTGCACAGGGTTACTGGAAACCACAGGAGCGGGGTTCCCTCCGGAACCGGGTAGAGGAGTTTGCCCAGCTTGACCTTGCAAAAGCTGTCTGGCCAGGTCATCAGTTCTTTCCTTTGATATTATTAATTCCCTCCTGAGGGCATTAGTCTCTTGACGAGCGGCATTTACTTCGGCCCGTAATTCCCCCAGTAATTGGGCCAACTGATCAGTCTCAGAACTTTCCATAGCGCCTGGGTGGGAATTTTACATCAAACACAACACCCTCCCGATGGCCGTCGGGACCAATAAGAGTCACCTCAGTAGTGGAATGTGTTACTGGTCCAGAGGCAATTTCAGTTCCATCGACTGTGGTGATGACATCTTTGCTGGTTTTAGGACGGAGAGGGAGGTTAATCCTAGAGACCAATTCACGATCCACATAGTTTCCAATAGCCCCACTATCGATGTATGCCTTTATTGCATGCAACCGCTTAGGCTGTTCTGGATCTACGAGAACCATTGGCACAATGAAATGCGATGTCTGAGAGTTAGTTTTCAAGCTCGGCAAGCGGACCCCTACACTTGTCGGGCGGAGTCGTTTCCCGAAACAGAGTCTTCATGGTTTTTATCAGCGGCTCCTACCGCCTTTCAGGGCGGTTTTGCCGGGCAATCTCGTAGAAAGTGTCCAGAATTCCCACAATAAAGACATAATTTTAACTGCCGCCTCCTTTCACGTTCCTTTTGAGTTAAGGGTCCTTTAACCCCTCCAATTTACATAGGCTCAGAGACATCAACTCCCTTGGGATTAGCATGGGTCTTGACCAACACCCGGGTCTCAAACTTGGACCGATCTGCTTTTCTGTTTTGAAGTCTGTGATCCAATTGGACCACTAAGTCTATATACTCTGTGCATTCTTGGGGCGGATTTACAACTTGGGCCAAGACATCTTTAAGTTCTCCGCGAAGGCCTCGATAAAACAACGTGACTCTTTTATCCTCTGGCCATCCCGTTTCCACAATTAGTCTATTAAAGGTTGCAATATAGGATAGGAGGTCCTGATTGCCCTGTCGCAGGGATAGAAGTTCGTCATCCAGAGCCTGCCCCTGAGAGTGTCGAGCAAATAACCTTTCCATGCTTGCTTGAAACCTTTGAAAATCACGGAGAATCGGGTCATCTTGAGTAACCAGTGGAACTGACCAATCGGCAGCGCAGCCGCTGAGATATGACAATACAAAGGCTACCTTGGTCTGATCATTAGGGAAGGCCCCAGGTCTGCATAGGAAGTGCAAACGACACTGATTCATGAATACGGCGAATCGTTTGGGGTCCCCAGCAAAGCGTTCGGGTGGGGCCAGCGGCATGTTTCCAGGTAGATTAATCTGCACAGGGTTACTGGAAACCACTTGAGCGGGGTTCCCTCCGGAACCGGGTAGAGGAGTTTGCCCAGCTTGACCTTGCAAAAGCTATCTGGCCAGGTCATCAGTTCTTTCCTTTGATATTATTAATTCCCTCCTGAGGGCATTAGTCTCTTGACGAGCGGCATGTACTTCGGCCCGTAATTCCCCCAGTAATTGGGCCAACTGATCAGTCTCAGAACTTTCCATAGCGCCTGGGTGGGAATTTGTAGGAAGGCTTCGCGTTCTGTTACGCTCACCTGACTCCCACGGAGGCGCTGGCCTGGTTCGCGCTGCTGTGACCTTTTCTAAGGTGATGCGCAGGGTTCGGAAGACGGACTGGACCGGCCCCCAAATCTGGCTTGTCTTGCTCGCAGAAGTATCCTTCTGTAGGCGGAAATAGGGGATTAACTGTCTGCGGGGTAATGCAATCGGCCTCCCACTTTCCCCTCTCACCCTTCTTGAAACCCTTCTGTGATTTCTCGTAGCGTCTCACCTTAGGGTCTGGAAGGACGAGCTCTCCATCCTGCTTCTGATGCAGGGGCGCGTTGGTATCCAGTTACTTCACTGGATTTTCGGATTGGTGAGAACCAAACTTGCTTGGCTTCCAGGTAAGTTTTTTGATAAGAGGTTCCCCTTGTGTCCATGCATTAATGTACTAATGCTAGTGTCTTTTTCCCCATAGGGGCCGGGGTACGGAATGCCGGGGAACAGGCACCGACCCGAGATGAGAGGTGAAATCCTTGTAGAAATCAGGTAAGTCTTTAATGAGCCTTTTTTGGTAATGTCTTTTCATTCGCTCATTACCGCTGATGTCTGTTTTTCCCCTTAAAGGTCGGGGTCCGGAAATGCCAGGATGCGACGCGGACCCGAAATGAAGAGGGAATGAATCAACAGGTAAGTCTTAACATGGAGATTTAGCTTTCCTTATTCCCTTCTCTCTCTCACCTTTTGTTCTGGTGTTTTTCTCCCTAGGCGCTGGGGCGTGACTGCGAATCCGCATGATCGCTGCTGAACATGGAGACGCCCTGTAAAGGTGAGTGGAATGCGGCGCTGCAGCGATCGACGCGATGAGCTTTTAAATTAAAGTCTTCCTTTTCAGGATTGTCGGCGAGATGTCTCCGGGATGTGGATTTAGCAGGTAAGGACTTTTCCTTCTTCTGTTCTCTTCTTCTCTTCCTTTGCAGGTGATCCAGGATGCTGGCAGGCGTGGCAGAAGTCAGGATGCAGGAGCAGACAAGGTGAGCGTCCAGCTGCTAGATGCAGAACAACGCGAAGCACGTGTGGCTGTTCGGGTGGGGTTTAAATAGCCTTGGAAGAAGTTCCAGGTATGTATCCTTCCTCCAATCAGGTATGTATCCTTCCCCGACCACGCCCGGATGGTAAATTAGTCCCACAGGTAAAGTAGTTCCTTTCAGGCCTCAAGGAGGCCGGGATCCTGCAGCATGGTCTGCATCAGGTAAGTGCACCCAAGCATTCCCATAATGAGCCTGGCGGCAATGGCGCCAGGACTGATGTCTTTTATGAGCCTGGCGCCACAGGCGCCAGGACACTGTCCAAAGGGCCCCTATATGGGGTTGCTGGGTCCTTCTTTGGGGACTGGATGTCCGCTTTCGGGGACGCCGGGCTTGAACCGGCTCCCTGGGAGCGGGCATCATGACATGTGTGGTTGGCTATTTAAGCCACATCCAGGCAAGGGTTCCCTGCTTCACGTCATTCTGCCACTGCAGTGTGACACTTACTGGCATTGCTCCTGCTCTCCAGGCCTGAAAGAAGAAAGAAACAGCTGTTAGACAGAGCTCCGCTCTACGGACCTGATCTCTGGTCCTCGGCAGCTCTCACCTGGTTATCCTTGTGCAAATTCTTGGCAGCATCGCTTCTTGGCATCTCGGCTTTTCGACTCCTCCATCGCCGCTCCTGCTGGAAAGAGAAAAGAAACAAGACGACAGTTAGTAAGTGGAATTACTGCACAAGGTAGCAGCATTATGAACAGTAGTAACATTGCGCATACCATTAAGGCAGCAATTGAAGAAGGTGAAAGCAGCATTGTGCTTGGGGAAAAGTGGTGCTTCAGAAAGCACCAGCATAGCGCCTTCAACACCGGCAGCTGCTAGACGAACCACAACAGAGCACCACGCATCAGAGGGGCAGCGCTCTGCATCAACACACTCTACAGAGCGCCAAGCATAGAAGGAACAGGGCACAGCCAGGACGCTGTTTGCCCCGAAGCAAAACTGCTCAGAACTCTTACACGGCAAACGGACACAAGTGCCTACAACGCCGTGCGCACAGTCAAACTGAACTTTAAAACCACCCTTTAAAAGACAATTATCTATGCCGCAAGGTGAAAGGGGACTGATCCATGCCACAGCAGGCCTGAGCTGGATATAGACCACCACAGTCAGTGACGTAACTGACTCTACACCTATTGCACCCCTGCTCAAGAAATAGCAGGATAGAGAGCTTCTCTTCCCAATAAATCAGGTGAGCGGTGACCACGAAAGGTGGGAACCAAGGGTGGAGGGAGGAGCCCTATCCACCACTTCCATTAACACAGTATTGTGTATCCCATTTAGGATCATGCCCAGGGGTTCAGTTCCACCGCAGGGTCCTCACACAGACGCCACACGGAAGCGGTTTCCTGGTGACCCCGCAGAGCTAAGGTGAGCGTTACAGGACGTGAAGCCATTTCTGAACCTCTGCCCGGGCATCATGGAAACTTCAGACACCGACCAGTTGGCCCAGTTGTTGGGGGAACTCCGAGCTGAGGTCCACGCTGCCCGACAGGAAACAAAAGCCCTACGAAGGGAATTAGTTGTGAACAGTTATTGAACTGATGAGTTGGCTTGACAGGTCTTTCAGAGTCAGGCTAGTCAAGCCCCATTACCGGGGAGTCACCCTCAGGCCCAATCATCAAGTACAACACCCCCCGTACAGATGGTATTGCCTGGTGTCGTCCCTTTGGCCCTGCCTGAAAGATTTTTAGGTGACCCCAAGAAATTTGCTATCTTTATGAATCAATGCAGTTTACACTTGTGTAGGCCCGGGATGTTCGCCAGCGACCAGTCCAAAGTTGCCTTTGTGCTATCATACCTGGGGGGGAGTGCCGCTGATTGGTCTATTCCCCTAGTAAATCGGGACAATCCTTTGTTGCAGGACCTTGGAGGGTTTCAGAGAGAACTGGAAAAGTTATTCGCCCACCATACCAGAGAACAGGCCTTGGACAATGAACTATTGTCACTCCGACAGGGCAGTCAGGACCTGCTAACTTACATGGCCACCTTCAACCGACTGGTCGCCGAGACCAACTGGCCAGAGGAAAAGAGAACAACCCTATTCCATAGGGGTCTGTGGAGTGAATTAAAAGATGTACTAGCCCAAGTCGTGAACCCACCTGGCCGTTGTGCCGAGTTTATCAATCTTACAGTACAACTAGATCATAGACTCCAGGATAGAAGAACTGATCGGGCACAGGCAGAAGGGAAGTCAGTGTATATACGTCCTAGGGAGACTCAACCCCGGCAATCTGAAAATCAACCAGAACCTATGCAGATCGGGGGGTGTACGAAGCCCACTCACCAAAGCCGAAAGGGAAAAAAGAAGACAGCAGCAGCTGTGCTTATATTGTGGTAAATCAGGGCATTTCCTGCACGAGTGTCCCGTAAAACCCCCTCGGAAAACCTTAGGTGCCCTGGAAAAGGAGAACCCTGACCTCGACCTGGAAAACTCCAGCGCCCGGCAAGCATAGGGGTCTGTTTGTGGAGTGAGGAGAAGGAACCACAGACCTCACACTTCGCCATGCCAGTGATCCAGATATGCCATCAAAAGCCGTCTAAGATGCATGCATTGGAAGCATATATAGACAGCGGGCGGTAGGAAACTACATTGATCAGGATCTGGCAGTCCGGATTGGTCTTCCCACACGTGTCCGAAGGCTGCAACGGAGAACGTTACAACAGTTGATGGTACCCAGCTGTCCTCTGGACCTGTCAGCAACAATACCGACCTTGTAACCCTCCTCTGCCAGAACGGCCATAAGGACTGATAAGCTTCCCACAGTTTCAGCTGCTCCTGGGGATCCCTTGGCTGGAGGCCCACAACCTGCACATTGATTGGCTTGCTGGAGTGCTGACCTTCTCCAGGGAGTGCACCCATTCCTGTTATGCAACGGAATCGCAGCCTTCAGTGGAACACGTCCGAGCTGTCGACAACAGAAAAAGACCACTGCTGGGTCTGATGGGTGTACTACCCCCGTTTACCTTGACTTTCAGGACGTCTTTCAAAAAGAAAAAGCAGAAACACTACCTCTGCATCAGGTGTATCACTGCCAAATCAATCTCGTCCTGGGTGCCAAGGTCCCTTGCAGTCGCATCTACGCCTTAACGGAACAGGAAAACCGCCATTTGAAGACCTACCTAGACCAGTATCTGGCGAACGGCTTTATCCAGCCATCCAAGTCTCCACTGGCCTGACCCCTCTTCTTCGTACCAAAGAAGGAGGGGGACCTCAGGGCCTGTATTGACTATCGATCACTGAACCAGATAACGGTGAAAAACAGATACCCGTTGACGCTCATTCGGGAACTCCTAGACCAAGTGAAAGACGCACAGATCTACACCTAACTGGACCTCAGGGGGGCCTATCATCTGGTACGAATAAAATGGAAGACAGCATTTAGGACAAAGTACCTAGTAAATTCAAGATAAAGTCGCTTCAAGTCAGTTGCAAAAATATATCAACCAGAATAATCTATTACACACCCAACAGTCAGGATTCAAGGAGGCCCATGGCACATCATCCACCCTACTAGATCTCCAGACCAAAATGTTGGGTATAATGGATAAAGGCAAATCAGGATTATTAATCCTGCTGGACCTCTCGGCAGCTTTTGATCTGCTAGATCATCAGAAGCTCCAAGAGGCCCTAGAGAAGTCAGGCAAATGTTCACCATATGCCATCGAATGGATAGCCTCCTTTCTGGGAAATAGGAGCTCCAGGATCCAATGGGGCGACTATACCTCAGCCTCCCAACAGGTAGATTGTGGTGTCCCCCAAGGAGCCAGTTTTTCACCACTGTAATTTAACATCTATATGCACTGTCTCTGCACCCTTCTGACCAACCTGGACATATTTTTCATGAACTTCGCAGATGATACGCAATTGGTATTAGAATTAACTAGCTGCCACACCACGGACAACAGTAGGCTTGACTTGGTCTACAACTCCATTGAGGCATGGATGAAGACCAACTGGATGTGCCTCAATGGAGGGAAAACTGAACTCATGGTGTTCGGTTCCCCTCAAGCACTAGCGAAACTAGATCCAGCTTATGCAACCCTTAACATTAAAAACTTACCAGTTAGGGTCTCAGAAAAAGTGAAGACTCTCAGTGTATGCCTGCAGGCCTCACTGGGAGCAGAAGCACAGGTGGCATACCTCAAACGGACATAGCAATACCACCAAAGACTGTTAAGACAAATCAAACCTCATTTGAGTCAACAAAATAGCTCCAATATCGCCAGAGCTATTATACTATCTACACTAGATTACGGAAACTCCCTAATGCTAGGTGCCAATCGAAAGTGTCTTAAGCAATGCCAAGTCATTCAAAATAATGCCATAAGGACAATCGCTGGCAAATCTAAAAGAGACCACATCACAGAAGAACGAAAAGCCCATCACTGGCTCTCTATTGAAGAGCGTATCACTTTCAAGCCTCTATCCCTTGTTCATCACTGTCTCTATGGTTCTGCCCCAGACTATCTCAAAAAACAAATCAGCCCCTACGTACCCAGCCGGACGTTAAGATCAGAAAATAAAGGGCTGATTAAAACTGGACAAACTAACAAAGCCAATGGGCTGGGTCGAACCTTCCCCAATCTAGCCACGATCAAATGGAATAGACTTCCACTAGATCTCTGCCTTGAGCCCAACTACTTGAAATTCAGAAAAAAACTGAAAATTGCGCTCTATAAGTAAACTCCTGCTCATCCAAGCTCTGTCCCACTAACTGACTGAACCTCTCGACTTGTCCTGTGCTCCTATGTTGTCTGGTGTCTTTTTGTTGGCGCCCTGATGCCTGCGGGCTGCGGCGCTCTATAAAGATATTAAAAAAAAAAAGTATGGCCTCTACGAATACCAGGTGATGCCCTTTGGGATTTGTAATGCCCGAGCTGCATTTCAAAGTTTCATGAACGATGTATTACGAGACCTGTTGGACATATGTGTTATAGTATACATCGATGATATCCTGGTATATTCCACCATGGAGCAAGAACATATCAAGCATGTAAGGGCTGTTCTAGAGAGGCTACAAAAACATTGGCTGTATGCAAAGTTAGAAAAGTGCACTTTTCACGTCACCGAAGTTGAGTTTTTGGGATTTATCCTTACCCCTCATGGCATCCGGATGGACAATCGTAAGGTTGACGCGATTCTCAACTGGCCCTCACCCACATTGGTCAAGGGAGTACAAAGCTTCTTAGGCTTCGCAAATTTTTACCGCCGTTCTATTCCTGGTTTTTCTCGAATAGTGCATCCAATCGCAACCTTACTGTGGAAAAATCAACTCTTCGTCTGGTCCACAATAGCCGAGACGGCCTTTCAAGAACTGAAACATCTGTTTACCTCTGCCCCAATATTACTACACCCAAAGCCTGATATCCCATATGTGGTTGAGACAGAAGCCTCCAATATCGCCATGGGAGCAGTCCTTTCACAGAAAAACCCTGAAACCGGCCGCTTGCATCCAGTGGTGTTCTGGTAAAAAAAAACTCACTCCCGCAGACAGGAACTATGCTATCAAAGACAAAGAACTTCTTGCAATCAAGTAGCCATTCAAAGAATGGAAGCATTACCGCCAGGGGGCCAGACACACGGTCACGGTTATCACCAATCATCGTAACTTGCAATATCTGAGGTCTGCCAAGGCACAATCATCCCGCCAGCAGAGATGGGCTCTGTTTTTCACAGAGCGCAACGGCAAAGCAGACACCCTATCTCGTCTGGGGGAAGGTCCAGATGCATACACAGTCCAAGAACCAATCGCCATCATACCTGAAAACAAACTCCTGGGCATTACAACAATATCCCCTTTGGATGAACTAAAGGCTGACGTACGGCACCAGATGAGTACAGAAGACCTACAGGCTTGGAACTCAAAAAGTACGAAACACACACTCAAGGATGGATTACCATTCTACATGGGCCGCCTCTATCTTCCGACTGCAGTGCAATAAGAACGGATCATCGCCAATTACCATGACACGTTGCTGGAAGGACACCCTGGATTTACAAAACAATGGCCAGGATCAAGCACGGCTACTGGTGGCCAACCTGGCGAAAAGATATCACCCAACATGTATTAGCATTTGGGATTTGCACGTAGAACAAGGCTGACAAACAGAAATCTGCAGGACTCCTGCATCCACTAGCAATTCCTCCCATACTATGGCATATGCTAACCCTGGACTTCATCACAGACCTTCCCCCCTGTAATGGTTATAACGCAATCCCGGTTGTAGTGGATGCATTCTCCAAAATGGCTCACTTCATACCCCTGAAAGGACTACCCACCGCATCTACCTTGGCAAAAGTATTCTTAGAGCAAATTGTCCGGCTACCTGGCTTCCCATCGGTCCTGGTGTCGGATCGCAGAAGCCAGTTTGTTTCCAAGTTTTGAAAAAGAAAGTTGTGAGTTAGCACAAGTTGACGTACGTCTATCCACCAGCCATCATCCTCAAACAGATGGCCAGACAGAGTGAACAACCAGACACTTGAACAGTACTTAAGATGTTTGTTCCACCAATCAGAAGGTACATGGAAAGATATGTTATGGGTTGCGGAATACGCTTATAACAACTCACATCATGCCACGATCGGACAAACCCCGTTTTACACCTTGTATGGTCGACACCCGCAGAATTCTGTTTTTGAATTGCCAGAAGAATTGGAGATGCCCGCTGTAAGAACTTTACACACCAAAATCACCCAGAGTCTCAAGGAAGCCACTGAACCATTGACACAGGCCAAGGAAAGGCATAAAAGATTCAACATCGGAAAGAGGTCCCTGCTTATAAAATTGGTGACGCAGTATGGTTAGCTTCCAAAAATGTGCCCACGAAAGGTCCCAAGGCCTTCCGCCCCAGGTACTTAGGCCCATACACCATTGAAGCAATAATTAACCCAGTCGCTATGAAGTTATCCTTGCCTTCTAACATGCGTATCCACCCGGTGTTCCACGTATTCCTCTTAAAACCTGTCCAACCAAATACCTGAGTGAAGGCACCCCCAGTTCCTGTAATCATAAATGACGAACCTGAATACGAAGTTAAAGAGGTACTAGATTCAAAATTAACAAGGTCCAAGCTATATTACCTCATCAAGTGGAAGAGCTATGGGCCACAAGACAGGTCCTGGGAACCCAGTGAGCATGTGCATGCTCCTCGGCTAATTAAAAGATTCCATTGCGAGCACCCGAGTAAACCCGGGCCCGGAGTGCCGGGAACTACCTTAAGAGGGGCGTTGAGAGGGGTCTTAGGAGGGAGTACTGTCACAATCACTGGCCCTACCAATACTGGCCTTGCCCCTTGCACCTACCCTAGTGTAGTAGTAGGCACATATGCACACAGCCCGGGGTGTCCAAGGCACCACTGGGGTTCGTGGACCAGGATGAGAAAGAACAAAAAGAGTTGGGCCCAAGCTTGGCATTCCTGGGCCACTTTTCTTATTCATGAGGTGACTATGCCCTGCCACTTGTTATTCCTCCAACATGGAGGCAGAATAATCCAAGCAGCACTTAAAATGCTTCAGGACTGTCTTTGGATGTGGCTGGCTCTGCCTTTTGGGTGGGGCTGGGCACGCTAAGTCATTGGGTGGGGCTGGGCACGCTTAGTCATTGGGTGGGGCTGGTTGTGGTTGGCTATTTAAGCCACACCCAGGCAAGGGTTCCCTGCTTCACGTCATCCTGCCACTGCAGCGTGACGCTTACCGACCTTGCTCCTGCTCTCCAGTCCTGAAAGAAGAAAGAAACAGCTGTTAGACAGAGCTCCGCTCTATGGACCCGATTTCAGATCCTCGGCAGCACTCACCTGGTTATCCTTGTGTGAATTCTTGGCAGAAACGCTTCTTGGCATCTCGGCTTTTCGACTCCTCCGTCGCCACTCCTGCTGGAAAGAGAAAAAAAACAAGACAACAGTTAGTAAGTGGAATTACCGTGCAAGGTAGCAGCGTTATGAACAGTATGAACATTGTGCATACCATTAAGGCAGCAATTGAAGAAAGTGAAAGCAGCATTGTGCTTGGGGTAAAGCGGCACTTCAGAAAGCACCAGCATAGCGCCTTCAACGCTGCTAGTTGATCCACAACATAGCACCACGCACCAAAGGGGCAGCGCTCTGCATCGAGACACTCTACAGAGCGCCGAGCATAGAAGGAACAGGGCACAGCCAGGATGCTCTGTGCCCCGAAGCAAAACTGCTCAGAACTATTAAACTGCAAAAGGACACAAGCGCATACAGCACAGTGCACACAGACAAACTGAACTTTAAAACCACCCTTTACCGACAATTATCTAAGCTGCAAGGTGAAAGGACACAGATCCATGCCGCAGCAGGCCTTGGCTGGATATAGCCCACCACAGTCAGTGACGTAACTGACTCTACACCTATTGCGACCCTGCTCAAGAAATAGTAGGATGGAGACCTTCTCTTCCCAATAAATCAGGTGAGCGGCGACCCCGAAAGTTGGGAACCCGGGGGGGTACAGGGTGGAGGGAGGAGCCCTATCCACCACTCTCATTAACACAGTATTGTGTATCCCTTTTAGGATCATGCCTAGGGGTTCAGTTCCACCGGAGTGTCCTCACACAAACACCACACAG
Source organism: Ambystoma mexicanum (assembly GCF_040938575.1). Lineage (NCBI taxonomy): Eukaryota > Metazoa > Chordata > Amphibia > Caudata > Ambystomatidae > Ambystoma > Ambystoma mexicanum. The sequence continues at coordinate 468,303,053 of NC_090921.1, forward strand.
AAGAGGTTTCCTGGTGCCCCTGCAGAGCTAAGGTGAGCGTTACACATATGTTGCTCCAGACCCCTAAACCAATCCTAACTTGGAAGCTGGGTTTGGGAGGAGACAGAAGGGTAGCTGTCCAATCCCAGTTGCAGGAATTATTGCAGGGTACTTTCCCAAGATTGTAAAATTGGTGGTGTCATCACTTCTATATAAGGGGGACTGCACTAGGGCACACAGAGAGACACAGATACAAGAGACAGACCATCAGGAAGGATGCTGAAACTTACCACTTGACAGCTGTAATAAACACCAGAGGAGATTGCTGAGAGTGCATCTGAGTGGGGCTGTCTAATTCTAGGAATGCCTCAAAGATGACTGGGTCCTATGGTGGAGAACGGGAGGCCATATTTGAGAGAGGAGTGGCCAGACCCCTGCCCTATCTTTCCAGAGTGTCCTGAGATGCAGCGGGCTTTGCTGAACTTTAAACAGAGGCTTTCTATGTAAGTAGAACTGTGCCCTGGGAAAACAAAAGGTGGGGGAGTATATATAAATATTAATTTAATTAATTCCCCCTTTGGTAGAATACGACGGGTGGATTTTGTTAAAATTCGAAATTAACAAAGCTCACTTCCCAGTGTGTGCTGAAAACTATAGCATATACATTAATTGGGTAATCCTTGTTGTCCTGCTGACCCCAACTTCTTTAAGGAAGAGGGGTGTCTTTGTTCTTAAATCAGTCCAACCTTTTTATCCAGCTTCCCCAACACAGGTCTTTCAGTGGAGGGTGTCCGAAATCCAAAATTCCCCAAATCATTCAAATTTTTCTGTCTGACTTCCCCAACACAGCCAAAATAGGGGGCATCTGAAAAACAAACCACTAAATCACCGTATCACCGTGGCCCTCATTACGACCCTGGCGGAAAGTGACTGACCGGACCGCCACAGCGTAAATAGCGTTTCCGCCATTGCACGATGGAGCAAAGTGCGGCCCATTCCGACCCATCGGGCACGAGCACCACGGCATGGCGGAAGTGCAAAGTCCGCGATGGCGGAAATGACCCCAAAACGGCCCACACCGCCGCCGTACGGCACCCTAGGTGCAATACCGCCACCCATCTTAGCGGACACCGCAGTGAGCGCCAACCGGAAAGTACGGTGACCGTAAATATACGGAAACGGAAGTAAAAACATGGGCCCGGAACGGGAAACAACACGCCGTACACCTATAAAACCACAAAATCCACACAACCACTAATAACACTACCCTGAGACACATCCCAACCCGCCATCCACCCTAGTGAAACCAAGAAAAATGGGAAAAGTAGCGAAGAAAGCGTGCGACCGCAAGCGGCAGGTCCACTTCTCCCGTGAGGAACTCACCGTGCTTACAGAGACCCTCCAGGAGAATGCCGCCGCCGTCTTCTCCACGCAAATGACCAGGACGGCACTTGCGAACAAGAAGGCCATATGGGCCCTGGTGGCACAGCGGGTAAGTGCGGTGGGGACCGCACCCCGCAACCCACAGCAATGCAGAAAGCGATGGGACGACCTGCGGATACGCGTCCGTAGCATACTTTCTGCCAACCGCAACATTGCCACAGCCACCGGGGGAGGATCGGAATCACCCATCAAGTTGACCCCCTGGGAAGAAATCTGTGCCTCCACCATTGGAATGGAGAGCATAGAGGGAGTCGGAGGGATGGAGAAAGGAGTGCAGACATCCGGAGAATCCGGTAGGTGGCCCAAATAAAACCATGCCAAATCCACAATGTCCAATCATGTGAATCACATGTGTCCACATAGCGCAACAGCAACACATGGCCAGGAGAACGTCCACACACATTGGCCTGATAGCGCACTTTAAAACTCACAATAAATACATAAATAATTAAAAACCCCAAAAACACCCACTACACGTGCAGCAGGCACACCCTAACTGCAGGCTGCCAAACAACTGCACCCTCACTCCACACACAAATGAAAGCACCTCCAAGGCCCCGACCCAAATCACCCTCAGGTACCACCCCAATGCATGTGATACATTGCCATTCCAATTCCCACAGACCCATTAATAACGCTCGCCCTCCTTTACTCCACCACAGGGTCCGATCCAAACAACGAGCTTCAGGACACCCCTACCAGCACACCTGCAAAGAGGGCCAAGACCAACGGCCAAAGACCCTCCACCTCAGCTGCACGCATCAAGACACGGCAGCAGCACAAATCAAGTGGCAGCACAGAGGAGGGAACATCAACAGGCACCCCAGCAGCCAGCATGCCCACAACAGCAGCACCACAGGTCCCCCCAATGGATGCCACAGAAGGCACTGCCTCTGGTGGCAGCAGCACCATAGGTGACACCCCATTAATGGCAGCATGCTCCGACACAGAAGACGGGGATGTCGAAGTCAGATCCATCCATGACCTGTCCCAATCCCCCTGTCTGTTCCATCCCGTACACCATGAGGATACCACGCAGGGGCACCCACAAGACGACGACTGGCCATCCCCCACAAGCCCTGTGGCAGGGCAACATGAGGCGAACAGCCACTCTGTGACACCACCGCAAATGGCCATGGCCCAGCAGAGGCAACAGTCCCTCGACCAGTTAATCGTGCAACAGCAGCAACTGGCCACGCTCCTCAAGGACCATGCCGATGAATGTGGGGGCACTAAGGCAGACATAGAAACATCAACTGAGACACTTAGGGCAGAAATGGAGAGAAGCACAGAGACACTAAGGGCACAAATGGAGAGTAGCACCGAGAGCCTGAGAGTCCAAATGGAGAGAAGCACCGAGAGCCTGAGGGGGGAACTGCATGCGACGTCCAAAGACGTATGTGCCGAACTTGCCGCAGTGCGCCGTGTGCTCACTGAGCTCTCACAAACCCTTAGGGACATGCATGGACGTGAGCAGGCAGAGACATCATCCGTTGCAAGTTCCCTCCAGGGCAGCCCCCAACGTAGATCTGGGAGGAACCTGCGCTCCACAGGCAGGGGTGCCCCTGATACCCGCAGAGGGGGCTTGCAATAGCGACTGCCCACTGACAATGAGCATCTTCGGACACTGGTGTTCGGGGGGGAGGTAGGAGGGTGGAGGGGGTGTGTTGGGCTCACTTGGGTGGCAGGTCGATAGGGTGTTCAACATGATATCACATATGCCATAAACAATGCACGATCAACCAATGAGATGTGTGGACAATGATCTTTGTGTACTAGGCCATCATAGGCGTACAGTCCATATTGTGCATGTACCAGACACACACAGTGCCACGAGTCCCGTGTCCATGTATCAGCCACCAGGCGTGAGTGCTAGAAGCATGCATCAATGAGATGCTGACGAATGTCACGGCCCTCCTGTGCCTCGCGGACTCCTTGAGGTGCTGCCACATCCCCACCCTCATCATGTCCATCATCAGGTGCTTGCAGTTCTGCGTCAGGGGGCATGGGCACATTTCTACGTACGCACATGTTGTGTAGCATGACACATGCCATCACCATCTTTGCAACCTTCTCATGGCGGTACAGGAGTGCCCCGCCAGACCTGCTGAGGCACCGGAAACGAGTCTTCAGTAGGCCGAATGCCTGTTCAATGACTACACGGGTACGTGAGTGGGCATGGTTGTAGTCCTCCTCATGCTGGTCCCGTGGGTTCCGGACTGGTGTGAGGAGCCATCTCTTCAGTGGATATCCGGCATCACCTGTATGTGGACGATAAACGAATTATGTGGAATGCCATTGCTACGTACGCACCCCCCCCCTTCCTGCCAGGTTATTGCCGCATCACATACCCCACATCATCATGCATGAAATGAGACTCACCGAGTAGCCAGGATCTGTACCCTGCGTGTCGCTCCATGTAGCGTGGTATTGTTGAGTTCCTCAAGACCATAGAATCATGGGTTGATCCGGGGAATCGGGCACAACAATGTGTAATGATCCTGTTGGAGTCACACACCATTTGTACATTCAGAGAATGATATTGTTTTCGGTTGCGGTACTGGGCCTCCATGGCATGTGCGACGACCAATTCCACATGGGTGCAGTCGATGGCACCAAGGCAACCCGGTATGCCGCCAAGTGCACGGAATCCCACTTTTGTGTTGGTAATTTCCTGCTCCGAGCGTGGTAGAGAGATGTAGTCGTCTGCGTGCTGCAGGAGGGCATCGAGCACTTGCAATAGTGTCCGTGAGAACAGTGGCTGAGAAATGCCATGCAACTGTCCGACTGTGTGCTGGTAGGTGCCTGTGGCCAGGAAGTGGAGTACAGACACCACCTTCAGTAGGGGTGGGATGGCAGTTGGGCTATCTATCATGCTGACAAGGTCAGCCTGTGTCATGTCCACAATGGCGGCTATGGTGTCCCGGTCCAAACGGTAGAGGGTGTGGATCTGCTCATCAGTGAGGTTGAACGGATGTGCTCGGAGGCGTGGGATTGCGGGCTGCCTGCGTGGTGGTAGTGGCTGTGCTGGCGGCCCTTGCTGGCCCTGCCTTGCCCTCCTCCTCCTCCTGCGTCTCCTCCGTGCGGCCGGTTGTAGTTGGTGTTCGTCTTCTTCTTGGAGTTGGAGTACTTGCAGTGCTATCAGGTCCCCCAGGGCCAACATCGCGAGTCCTGCCGGTAGCATTTCGGAGTGGGTGTGGTTGTGGGAGGAGACTGGGTGTGCAATTTATGTGTTTTCAGGCTGTATGGCCTCCACCTGTGGTGATTCATTCCACCTGTGCAAGCTGCTCTCCCCTTTGGCCGAGCACGTCCCGCACACAACGCTGCAATTCGAGGAATGGCATCTTGCTATTACAATCATGTATTTGTACCCGATGGCCGTGTAACATTGGTTGATATGTTCATTCGGCTATGGTCCCATTGTTTCACATACAATCTTTGCAGTCGCGAACAGACTTGTGAAGGGTCAGTGGAACGTAGTACTCGAGTAACGGTGGACCCTCATGCATCACTGTACCGAGTTGCAACGACGGGCGGGGCGTCCCATTTGTGAGTGAAGGCAGTTGCCATTTTCACACACAGCCGCACTAGATGGATTAATTTGTGATTTCAAGCGGCCACAGATGCCTTTTCGACGTGATGTTGCAAATGAGGAATTCGAAGGGCGGCGCTTTCGGTTATCAGCTAGCGGCGAGGAGATGCCCACAGGTCTGACTGCAAATATAACGTTCTATTGTTCAATGTCCCTGGGACAGGGGCCATGGCGAGGATGCAATGATTGATATGAATAGTTTGGGATGCGCAATAGCGAAGTGGACGATGAGGCCGGACGTTCCCAAATACATGTTACTTCACAACACTGGAATTACGGGCTGGGGCACTGTGGATTTTGCAGGCTGCATGACGCACAGACTCAATGGAAATTTCGAATGTTATGTGAGTAAATATTCAGGCGTTTTTATACCGGGATGAGGGAATGATGAATGGATGCATGGACAGATGATTTGATACAGTGTTTGCCATGTACAGGTCTTCTTGGAATCTGTCCGCCTCCCCTGCGCTATGTGATGCAGGGCTGCCATAGTGGGACCATCGTCTATCTGGCCTTGTTGAGCCCTCCCTGTCTCGACGCGCCCTCAGACACTTGTGTCCATGCACGTTACCAATCCCATCTGATGGATTCTGTTTTCACAGACGCATGCACATGTACACTCGTTTGTGATGGTGTTTACACCTCGATATAGATAGTTATGAGTCGCAAGTGGTTTTGGGGTGGTGATGATCCTTTGGAGTGGGCTAGCATGCATATGGCTGTGGATTTAGTGTGATCATTGAAGTGAGTTGTTCGAATGTAGTTCTGATGGCCATTCTGTTCTTTTTCTTTTCTTTTGGTTGACAGGTATCTCCTCCCCTTTTGCCACTGCCATCTGTATGCCACTCCTGCAGATGGCTTTTACTCCCGACACCTGCTGCTTCGTGTTAATCAGTGGAGCAGCATTACGATCTTATAGGACGATCGCCAATGGGCCACATGCCCTTACGCAGTACTAGTGGCTCGGAGCAACATTTCGGCCTTTCAGCTGGACTAGTGCCTCCCCATTGGGACGGCCCTGCGGTTCTGTGCGCTTCCATGTTGCCTTTTCGTACGAGAATGTGGCCCTGTGTACCATGAAGGAACAGGGCGTCACACAAGAAGTACCTGGTCATTTCTTGCGGATGCAGCCCACAATGGTGAAATGTGTTTTGGAGTTCATGGCCTAATGGCTGTATGGGCTTGGTGAATTTGTTGTGCATTAAATTTCTGTTCTGATATGGGCCGTGTAGCGTTCTTCTTTGCAAGTGATGTGGCATATTCCTATTTGGGGAGCGATGTATTGTGAGGAGATCTGCATTGGGTTCCAGCTTCGGAGTATAGTTGCGTGGTAAAGTGCTGGGCGCGTTTGCCTACGAAGCCCAGTGAGGTCAGGGATGAGGGCTGCCAATATGACTGTTTGAATGATGTCATGCTCAGGGGCGGGGGATTAGGTTTTGTGTGACAGATGCCGGTCAGCCAGGTGGACTGGTGGAATGATGTGATTTTCGGAATATTGCTGGTCACAGGTGCCTGTGTTTGCGTGCGTTTCTTGGTGGGGGACTGAGGTCATGTCCATTGGAATGGCTTCTGTATTCGTGCCATCTGTGCCCTGCAGCTCCCATTGGCCCCTCTTGGAATTCTTTTGTTCGTTGGCATGCATGGGTGACTTGTACATTTCACTGGTTGCATTGTGACTTCATTGCACCTACGGGGAGTTGTACTATGTGGCTAGGGAGCGGTGTACAGGCACTCAGTGGGGCCGTTTACGGTTGATTCGCGATGCCGTACTTCTCACCATGGCGGAATGGTACTTTCCGCCGTGCTTGATGGCGTTAGGTACATGTCCGCTAGGGTCGGAATTCGCGTACCCTTGCGCCATGGTGGTATTTATGGTTTGGCATGGCGCGCGCGCGCGTACTTGGTGCAGTTAGCGTTGGCGTTCACTACGGTGTCGCTAATGGCATCGTACTTTACGGTGACGGGTCATAGTCGCACCGAGCGCTATTCGATGGCGGTATTGCATTTCCGCCATCGTTTTTCGATTTCCGCAAGGGTCGTAATGAGGGCCCCTGTATTTATTTGAAACCAAAAGTGTGGGTGAAAACATAATTGCCATATGTATTTTTAACTTTCTTGAAATTCTACAGCTGGCCTTTTTAGCCTGCAGGAAAATCAAACTCGCACAACACTACATGATAATGGCTTTGAATATTGAACAGTTTAATTATTTCTTGAAGTGAAATTTGCAGAAAGTGAAGAATTGTGATTGTGTTCTTTTCAACTCACTTTTGTGATGTATTTATGCTGAGAGAAGTTGATTGTGTTGTACCACGAATAAAGTGGTGTTTTGACATTTTCGTGTTAATTTCTATTAATTTAATTTAAATAAATTCCAATATATTTCCCATACATCGGCCTGGTCCTTGGTTCATTGTTAGCTCAGGGCAAGGAATCCAAGGGACATGATATGTGTCTGAGTTAAGGTCTTGTTGATGGTTCTGTATCCAGGTAAATACCTGATTTGTCTTTTTCTTTTCCTTAGAGTGTGGAAAGAAGGTACGATAGCCTTCAGCACAGCGACCATATAACTCAACCCTAATGAAGAAAACCTTTCAAACCATAATTAGAAGTTCAATTGCATATGAGAGTGAACACTCCTATATCATAAAAACCTTTTCTATCCTGATGAACCATAGTCTGATCTATGGGGAAACACATGTCGAGGGATGAAATTGTAATATGTTTATAACCAACACGGGTTACAAAAACCTATTTTTTGGAAGAAAAGATTATGTATGAAAAATAATACGAATAATCTTTGAAAAACTGGAATAAATTTGTTTTTGAATTCAACAATCTGACCCACAGGTGGCTTTTTCTGAACAACATAACTGTGAGCGCATACGATGTTCCAAACTAGTACAAACATTACGTCTATTTATTGCTACAGTCACAATAAAGGAGCCACAAGTGCAGAACACAGTGGAAACAAAACATACAAACCAAATAAGGAATCAGCCAGGAGACAAAAAGCCAACAGTGACTGTTACTCAGTAACCAATGATATTTGGTTTGAAGGTGGAATACTACACAAAGCACTTGAGGCATTTTAAATTACCACAACTGCTCATGATGAACAGATACAAATGGCTCAGCTAACTGCTCAGTTATATTTTCATTTGCTGTAAGTAGAAGGGTGTTGGCAAAATGGTGAGGCTAGTAGGATGAATCAGGCTGGAGACCTGTCACTGACCCAGGACCTTGTTCAACAACTCAAAGCTGAGTTAAAAACACTGCAGCAAGAGAGTGCAGAGCGGGAAATGCCGTTTTTGCACTGAAACATGCACATAGATAGTGTGTTAAAAATCTGAGCGCACTGGAAGACAAGCTAAATGAGCAGGCTGCTCATAATAGTCTTTTTGGAGGGCAGTCTCATATTCCAATCAGAAATAAAACAATTGAAAACTGAAAACAGTGAATTATCAAAGGGGTTGATTCCCAAAATGACTTTGATCAGATACATCAGCAAGTGGTACTCTGAACAACAGAGGACGCAGCTGGCTCAGGAAAAGGATGTCTTGAATTGGGATAACAGCGTCCTATTACAGATTATAAATCAGTTGGAAATGGAGGTTTCCAGTGACGGTATCAGGACCTGGCCAGAATGAGAGAAGAAAGGAATGAGCTATAAAGGTGTGTGAGACAAATAGAAGGTGAACTATCAGAGGCAGTGAATGGTAGGGATGAGCAAGATAAACAGATTAATTTCCTGAATGAAAAGCGCCTTGAATATCTAAGCAGCATACAAGGCTCACAGGGAGAGAATTAATCACTTCAGCATGAGGTGCAGCAAACAAAGGATCGATTGGTAGCTCAGAGCAGGATCCTTGGCACTAATCAGGCCTTAGTTTTCAGAATTAAAAAGCCAGCTCTCTGACTACCAACAGCTAATAAATAGAGACACAGTTGTCAGAGCCTCACCAAGGAAATCGAAAATGATAAACAGGCCCTGAGGCACCCTGACCAACCAGGATATGGGACAAGGCCCACCGATCAAGGTGATGCGCCCTTCCCAACAGGGGCCTCATGTCAGTCATTTACAACCTATCATGAGAAAAGCCAGACGCTCAACCTAGGAAGGGCATTCTAATAAAACTCTGTATATTCAGGGGAATTCCCCAGATTCCCTGGTAGGAGGGATGAGAAAACTGGGTACTATCCTGGGCCTGAAAGGAATTCCAGTAAGAATGATGACATTGGGGGTTCATTTTGGTCCAGGCGAGAGGAGTCCAGACCCTGTGGTTCTGGGAGATATTCCCAGTCTCATAGAGAAAAGGAGCACCTAGAAAACAGGGAAGCGAGTACCAGTAGCACCTCTGAGTCAGAAGGTGAATGGACTCAGGTGTAGAGGAAGAAAAAAACTGCGAAACAGAGCAAGGGTTTTGTGAAAGATCAAATAAGACAAATCAAGGCTATAAAGAGCATCCTGACCCCATACCACAAGAATGCTAAGTATTCTGTATTGGAACACCTGGAACTTTATGAGCAGATGATGGCATCACTACATATCAGGAATGATGTGAATTTTATACAATTTGCTAAATGGAAGTTCTCATCTGAGTACTCCAGTTTCTTTGCAGGACTGGAGGACCAGGATCATCATAAGTGGTCCACCTATAAAGCGGCCATATTGAAAACAAATTCCACCCATAGGAACCCACAAGAGGCCCGTAAGGCTGCATATAACTTGCAGTGTGGGGAAGATCAGGTGCCTAGGGAGTTTGTGCAGGAGTTAAAGCGGCATTTGCTCAGACTTCCCGGCGGGTAAACAGCAATAGTAGGGAGTTCATAACTACAAATTTCCATGTGCTCCCCAAATACATAATGACTCAGTTGGTGCGTGACTTTCACGAGCATAGGACCCTGGATTGGGCTATTGAACAGGCCAGCAGGATTTATGAGGTCCAAAAGCCTGCTGAGAGTAAAATAACTGCCAATCCCCCCAAACCATCTAACACCCCCGCTTCTGCAAAGGTGGCAGATGTAAAAACTACCCCTCGATTGGATCTGGAGAAACGGGGGCCTAAAAGTAAGCCACCACTGCCCCTGCACTGTGTTTGCTCTATACTGTGAATGTCCTGCCCCTAGTGATTATTGAATTAGCCTATTCATGCTCTGCCAATATTACGACTTGCATTGTGAATGTCCTGCCCTAGTGATTATTGAATTAGCATATTCATGCTCTGCCAATATTACGCCTTCCATTGTGAATGTCCTGCCCTAGTGATTATTGAATTAGCATATTTGTGCTCTGCCAATATTACGCCTTGCATTGTGAATGTCCTGCCCTAGTGATTATTGAATTAGCCTATTTGTGCATTATTGTGACTAATCTGCCCCCCTATCCTTGAACCAGTATACCCGTGCACTGCTAATACTACGCCATTGCATTGTGAATATGCTGCCAATATTACGCCTTGCATTGTGAATGTCCTGCCCTAGTGATTATTGAATTAGCATATTTGTGCTCTGCCAATATTACGCCTTGCATTGTGAATGTCCTGCCATAGCGATTATTGAATTAGCCTATTCATGCTCTGCCAATATTACGCCTTGCATTGTGAATGTCCTGCCCTAGTGATTATTGAATTAGCCTATTTGTGCATTATTGTGACTACTCTGCCCCCTAACCTTGAACCAGAATACCTGTGCACTGCTAATACTACGCCATTGCATTGTGAATATATTGCCAATATTACGCCTTGCATTGTGAATGTCCTGCCCTAGTGATTATTGAAATAAACCTTTTGTGCTCTCCCAATATTACGCCTTGCATTGTGAATGTCCTGCCCTAGTGATTATTCAATTAGCATATTCATGCATTATTGTGACTACTCTGCCCCCCTATCCGTGAACCAGCATACCTGTGCACTGCTAATACTACGCAATTGCATTGTGAATATGCTGCCAATATTACGCCCTACACTGTGAATGCCTTGCCCTTTCCTACTCTCGAACTAGCCTACTTGTACTGTCAATACCTTGCCATTGCCGTTTGTCTCTTCTTTACACCATCATTATAATGACCTGCATTAACTTCGCACCTTGCACACTGCAGGAGAGAAACCTCAGACTTCATGCAATACTATCCTGTCTTCATGAGCCCAAAACTAACAGAGCCAAGGTCCAAAACCCTCACATTGATTATAGCAACACCACTATAGATCAGGACCCCTCCATCCCCATCCTCGAAGCCTATCAACAAACACAGTATCACACCCTCCCACCTTCTCTTCAATCCCACGCGAGAACTAAGCACCCTAAATGCAGTTCCGCCCCCCAAGGGCATAACAAGGCCACATCAATTTCTGGAGCTCTTATTAATGCAAGATCTCTCACGGCACATGCCACTGAAATTGCGGACATCCTATCCACTGATCACCTAGACATCTTGGCAGTTACTGAATCCTGGCTTCATGAGGCATCAGACCCTGCCCTCATGATAGCTATACCAGATAACTACCAAATACTGAGAGGAGATAGACCCAATGCCAGAGGAGGTGGCCTAGCCATCATATCTAAAACTAATCTAGCAATAAGGCTCACCACACCTCCCCAAATCAACTTGTGTGAAATACTCTCAGCCAAATTACATATATCCAATAACCACACACTATCTTCCTGCTATATAGAACACCAGGACCTTTAGGCACCTTCGAGGAGGACCTATCGAGTCTCCTTACAAATAACACCAAGGACTCTACGCAACTCCTACTCCTAGAAGATTTCAACTCAGTGTTTAACGACCCTGAGGACAAACATGCACAATCAATTCAACCTATCTTGACTGAACATGGCCTTACCCAAAAAGTCCTTGCCCCCACACATACAAAAGGCAGAACACTAGACTGGGTCGCCAATTTAAACTGCACTATCACCATCACCAAAATAACGCCACAACCCTGGACCAACCACTATCTAATTGGCTTCTCCTCCACAATAGAGCCCCAAAAACCTAAAACTATATATATGGTAACCCCACTCCCTACCAGAAGCAAAAAAGATATCACAGCTGAAAAACTACTTCCACACCTCCTCCCGACTATCAACTCCCTCTCCTATAATTCTGACCCTAGTGTACTAGTTGAGACTTTCAACAACACCATGACTAAGGCCCTTGACACCATTGCGCCTGTCAAGACACGCAAAAGTAAGCAAAAGTGCCACCTCAACACCTGGTTCACTCCCCAGCTTAAAGAATTACGCCTCCTAAAAAGAAAGCTCCAAGCTATATGGCAACATTCCCCCACAAATGTCGACAAAGTCCAACTAACCAACTTTGCCAATATGTACAAAAAAGAAATCCCCTCCAAAAGAAATACTTTTAATGACAGAATCTCCAAAGCTAACTCCAATACCAAGGAGCTATTTACCATCCTCCGTGAAATGGAATCCCCCATTCCACCTACAGACAATGTCCCTAAAGACCAGCAGTGGTGCACCAGCATCCAGAATTCACGATCCAACAAAATAGCCACCCTTCAGACCAAAATAGCCACCAAAAAAGCATCCCTGACATCCAGTGAGCCGCAACTTACTTCTCCCACTGCTATACCTAGCACCGACATACCTACAAATTCACTAAAATATGCATACTAGAAACTGAAAAACAGAGGGAGGTCTGGGAAACTCTCTACCAGCATGAACACAGCCCATTGACTTGTTCTTGGGTGGATGGCCCCTGGGAGAGTCTCAACCAAGACTTTATCTCACTGTTCTTTTCACAGAAAAGACATTTCCCTGCATATCAGTCTTTGTCCTGCCCAGGGGCAGTCCAGCACCGAAATGCTAGGCAATTCTTCTCTGAACAAGAGGACCACAGCAACTCCATACACGTGTTTCAGCCTTGTTGGGCATCATCAGCGAGGTGAAACTGTGCCTCTCTAAGAGCAGTGAGCAGGGGTTCCACGTCTGGATTCCCCTGGTAACTTAGGGTGAGACCCAAAGATACTTGGTATGCAAAACAGAGAGGGGTCTGGGAAACTCTCTACCAGCACGAACACAGCCCATTGACTTGTTCTTGGGTGTATGGCCCCTGGGAGAGTCTCAACCAAGTCTTTAGCTCACTGTTCTTTTCACAGAGAAGACATTTCCCTCCATATCAGTCTTTGTCCTGCCCAGGAGCAGTCCAGCACCGAAAATGCTAGGCAATTCTCCTCTGAACAAGAGGACCACAGCAACCCCATAGACGTGTTTCAGCCTAGTTGGGCATCATCAGTGAGGGGAAGCTGTGCCTCTCTAAGAGCAGTGAGCAGGGGGTCCATGTCTGGATTCCCCTGGTAACTTAGGGTGTGACCCAAAGTTACATGGTATGCAAAACAGAGGGGGGTCTGGGAAACTCTCTACCAGCACGAACAAAGCCCATTGACTTGTTCTTGGGTGGATGGCCTCTGGGAGAGTCTCAACCAAGTCTTTAGATCACTGTTCTTTTCACAGAGAAGACATTTCCCTGCATATCAGTCTTTGTCCTGCCCAGGGGCAGTCCAGCACCGAAATACTAGGCAATTCTCCTCTGAACAAGAGGACCACAACAACCCCATACACGTGTTTCAGCCTAGTTGGGCATCATCAGTGAGGTGAAGCTGTGCCTCTCTAAGAGCAGTGAGCAGGGGGTCCACGTCTGGATTCCCCTGGTAACTTAGGGTCAGACCCAAAGTTACATGGTATGCAAAACAGAGGGGGGTCTGGGAAACTCTCTACCAGCACGAACACAGCCCATTGACTTGTTCTTGGGTGGATGACCCCTGGGAGAGTCTCAACCAAGTCTTTAGCTCACTGTTCTTTTTCACAGAGAAGTAGTTTCCCTGCATATCAGTCTTTGTCCTGCCCAAGGTAGTCCAGCACCGAAATGCTAGGCAATTCTCCTCTGAACAAGAGTACCACAGCAACCCCATACACGTGTTTCAGCTTAGTTGGGAATCATCAGTGAGGTGAAGCTGTGCCTCTATAAGAGAAGTGAGCTGGGGGTCCACGTCTGGATTCCCCAGGTAACTTAGGGTGCGACCCAAAGTTACTTGCTATGCAAAATAGAGGGGGTTCTGGGAAACTCTCTACCAGCACGAACACAGCCCGTTGACTTTTTCTTGGGTGGATGGCCCCTGGGAGAGTCTCAACCAAGTCTTTAGCTCACTTTTCTTTTCCCAGAGAAGACATTTCCCTGCATATCAGTCTTTGTCCTGCCTGGGGGCAGTCCAGCACTGAAATGCTAGGCAATTCTCCTCTGAACAAGAGTACCATAGCAACCCCATACACGTGTTTCAGCCTAGTTGGGCATCATCAGTGAGGTGAAACTGTGCCTAAGAAACTGAAAAAGTCATACTATCCCTAAAGCCATCAAACTGTCAAGGTGACAATTGCCCGGCACAAATAATAAAGGATGCAGCTAGAGATCTAGCCCCATTTATCTCTAAATTAATCAATGCTTCCTTCAAAACCTGCACTGTCCCAAACAATCTCAAAGAATCGTGGGTTCTACCGTTACTTGAGAAACAGACCTTAGACCCATCCATCCTGACCAACTACAGACCGATTACCAAATTCAGAACCATCTCAAAACTAACCACTTACTAGGCACCCACCAATCTGGTTTCAGACCACAACACGGCACGGAAACGGCACTAATTGACTTAAAGACTCAAATCGACGGGTTGATGGATAAAGGTAAAACAGCTATGCTACTCCTCTTCAGCCTATCGGCGGCCTTCGACCTGGTGGATCATGCAGTGTAATGCAAACACCTGGCATCAGCCGCCCATTTCTCGAGTGATGCCATAGCCTGGGTACAATCCTTCCTAGCTAACCGTAGGATGAGAGTGTTCTCCCCTTCAGCATCAGCAGACCCAATCCACATTACTTGTGGTGTTCCACAAGGATCATGTGTCTCACCGACAACCAAGCCACTATTCGACAAATTGGATAGACTGGGTGTTACCTACACTAATTATGCAGACGACACCCAGATCTTCATACCCCTTTCGGGCAATTCTGTTGAAGACACAGCTCTGGTAAATAAGATATACCTCCTCATTCAGGCATGGATGGCATCATACGGCCTCTGCTTGAATGACGACAAAACTGAGATCCTTATACTGGGCTTGGATGCTATCCTGAAAAACTCAGCCCTAATTATGCTGCATTCAACATTGACGGAAACATAATCAAAGGATTTACTAAGGTAAAAACATTAGGTTTCTACCTAGACTTTCACTGAAAAAACAAGTAAGGGCCATGGCCTCCTCAACTGCCTACACTTGCAAACTTATTAGAGCCTGCAGACCCTTCCTGTCTAAAACTAGTTGGATCACGCTTGCCAATGCACTAATAATGTCCAAACTAGACTACTGCAACGCCTTATACGCAGGAGCTAACAAATACACCTTAGATAAAATGCAAATACTCCAGAACAATGCCCTTAAAGCAGCCCTAAATATCTCTAGTAGAGAGCACATATCCAACATCAGAAGAGACCAGCATTGGCTAAAAATTAAAGACAGGATCAATCTCAAAAATGTATCCCTTACATTCAAATGCCTGAACAATGCTGCACCCCCCTATCTGTCAGACAGAATGACTAGAAGAACCTCGACCTGTCCCACCAGATCATCCAATTCCATCTTTCTTGATATCCCCAGATTCAAACTCGCCAAATCTGGCAAAGTCAGCTTCCCAGTCAAAGCAGCTCTCTCATGGAATGCTCTCCCCCCCCAGCCCTCAGAACTGAACAACCATACACTAGATTTAGACACAATATGGCAAAATGGCTCCGGGCTAATGACACTTAATTCCTGTTTGCTCTGCTGTATCCTAAGTGCACCGATTACTCGACTACCCTCCTTGCCTAATGTACCACTTGGTTGATTCAACCACTGCATTGTATTGTATTATATGTTACTCCCTATTTACTCTATCCCCAAGTATTGCTACTCTACCTTTTCCATGTCTGTAACTAAGCTTTAAATATACTTGTATCTGTTGTGCCCAGCTACCTTCGGGTTAGGTGTGCATTACCAAAAAAACAAACAAACAAACAAACAAACTAAATGTAACCCTCCTGGCAACAAGCAAAATGGGAAGCAGAAGGGACCCCTCCAACCCAGTCCAATCGAATGGTAGTCAGGTGGGTGCCCAGGACAATGATCCCTCTGACCATGCCACCTATATAGTCCAAGGTACAAGGGTACTAAGCCAATCCTGGGATATCTATACACTCCCCCGGCCCAAGAGGGGGAACTAATCAGGTAAGTACTGCCCCATGAAACATCCCTACAAACTTCCCTCAGGAGAGAAGCAACACTCCACCTCCCAATATGAACTTTTTCCCCATATATCCCCTAAACCAGAACTTCCAAAACAATCCCCCTCTCCCTCCCTGGTTCCAGGACAATAGATCCCCGAACCCAGGAGAAGGGAGATTCAGGATGGAAAATTAGGGGGGAAATTTACAGTACCCAAGCTACTACAGAAGAAGGGACAGTTACCCTTTTTGGGAGCAGCAGAGGTATGACTTGAGACCTCCCTACCACCCAGACAAGGTTCTGCAACTGGAGCGACAGGTCCATCAACTGACTGATGATCTGGGACACATGCTGAAGGCTCAGTCCAACTCTTAAACTATCAAAACTAACCCTGCATCCCAGAATTTCCCAACCCCCAGGTCTGATCCCCCAGGGGGGAAAAGAAAGGAGGAAACCTCCAACAAACCACAGGTTCCTGAGGAGGGGGCCCAGGTGGAGGGGACCCAGGTGGAGGGGACCCAGGTGGAGGAGAGATGCCATGGCCTAGAGGAAGCTTCCGTTCTCACCCAAACAGACCCTCTAAAAATCTCTCGGCCAGATAGAGTATCTTCTACCCCCGAAATGTTGGAACCCAAAGAAGAGAGGGTAGGTAGGAGAGGCCAAAGAAGAACCCACTTTGTGGAGTAACTCCAGATTATGCCCTTTGAAAGAGAAGAATCCCTGGAAGATTCAGGTAAGCAGACCTTCTCTTTCAAAAGAGGGGGGATCGCTCGCAAATAAAAATTGATCCCAAAAGACCCTGAGTGGGACAGGGTAAGTATGGAGACCAACTCAGAACCAGAAACTATTCAAACCCAAACATGGAAGCCAGACAGAAGTGAAACAGAGGGGGTATCCTTTCTGAGAACTGTTGCCAGGTAACGGGGGACAGTCAAGGAGCTGGGGAAAAGGAGAATTCCACAACAACTCCCAATTCGAGTTGCAAAGCTTTTTTTTTTTTACAGATTCACGAACTCAGACACAGAAAACTGCCCAAGATCACACAGTGTTGGAGTTCAATATTAAGAAAATGACCACCCGGCTGTCCAATAACTCATCCTTTCTTTGCACCTTGGAGGAGAAAGAAGGCCGATTTTATGCACTGGTCAAGGGGAAGGGTCAGTGTGAATTATCAGCTCTGGTGGATACTGAATCCCAAGCCACCCTCCTGTCAAAAAGGGCCTTTGACCAACTAAACTGAGGACTGGGGAGGGCCACCAAATTCCATTCGCACCACTTCCCGGATAACGCCAACATTCTGATGGGAATGATATTTCCGTCGAAGGGACTGCAGATCTGGACATAAAAATTGGATGGCACCGGCTGAAAAATCCAGTGATAGTTGTGACTCCAGAGGGCACACTTTGTTTACTGGAGAACGATCTCCTGAGGACGTTATCCCCTCTCATCGACTGTATAAACAAGGTCCTCTGCACTCAAACTAACCACCCTATCAAATAAAAAATTAGTACCAATTATGTAAGCCTGAATACCTGTCACGTAATTGATCAAGGTTCTGAGAATGTAGAGTTCCATTTCAAGGATAACCAAGTCCCAGACATCACCTTCATCTCTGTAGAAGAAAAAACTGGTGATGGGAACTCTTCTCCATTCTTGAAAATCAACCTTCGTCCCAGTTTTAAGTGGCAATCCACACAGGAAGAGAACACACTAAAATTTGACACCAGTCCAAAATCAGAAGAAACCATGAGTCCTGTGAAACCAGACAAGTAAGAACGCACTCAAAGTCTGAATGACATTCAGAAACAAGGGCGAGCAGTTGTTTTTCCCCATTCAGTTAAATGAGGGTGTTGAGCTGGTGCTTGCCAGAGTATGCCTGAATAATGGAAGGAGCTTCATCACCGAAGAATTATTCAGGAAAGTCCTAAAGATCACACCATTCCCATATTTAAATTGATTGGCAAGTGGGAAATAGGTCTGGAAACCCCAAATTCCAAACATCTCCTGTCTAGCAGGTGAATGCAAAACATGTTCATAGGCAACAAAAGCATAGACCATAATTGTTGGGTCATGAGAGATGTCCCCTCCGCCTTTTATCTGGGAAGTGGCATTCTTAACCGATTCACAATAAATTCTGTTATAATTAATTGTAAAGCCTGGTCCCGACTGGGGGGTAACCCCATGGACTTTGACAACATTAAAAAGCATTCCGGTCAGCTCAATTGCTGCCTTATGCGGTGGATTCAAGTGCGTGAAGAGATTACCATCCCAGGACAGGTGCAACAATTTACTCTTCCCTAGGTTTGTATTTAAATCTAACACCTCTGGTAGACCTAGAACACGACACTATTTGAATATTGGTGGATAACAACGACCCTCGAAGTATCACTTTGGGCACAGAGACCTTTATTGTAATGGCCGTTGATGCCCAACATTATTCTATTGATTTAAGTAATGAAATCATGGGACCAATCCCAAACAACTGTTTCAACATCAGTGAGGGTATTCCTCCAGAAAAGATGTTTACTAGGCATGAGGGGAATTTCCTGGTGTACTCGTCCTGCCCCTACGGTGTGGAAGAGGTGACCTGTGACATTAGGAGGGATGAGGTAGAGTTCAGAGTCAAGGACCACTACCTCAAATCCCCTGTCTAGGTCAACACCATCAAAAGAGATCTCTCCGCCCAACTGGAGGATACCACTGAAATTGCCAAGCCCAAGGTATTTCCAGGTTTCAAGCAGATGGTTGAGGAAAGGATTAATCTTGCTGATGCCTGTGAGACAGAGGAGCAAAGACAAAAGCTGAAACAGGTCTTCCTGGAATTCCAACATATTCTTTTCAGTGGACTTATACGACTGTGGACGCACATCCATTCATTCAACCACCATTCCCACGGACCACGATATGCCTCCAGTATTTGTGATACAATACCGGTTACCTCTAACGTCCATGGAGTCACTCACAGAGATTATTACGAATTCAGAATCCTGTGGGATAATTCGTCCGATCCACAGTACCTTCAACAACCCGGTACTGGCGATCCTCAAACCAAATGACCAATGGAGACTATGGGCCTAATCACGACTTTGGCTGTAACCCTTAAATCCGGCAGTCGCGCTATTACCGCCGGATTTAAGGGTCTGCCAAATCAGGACTTCGGCGGATTTCACCCCAGCTTTTAGCTGGGGGGAAATCCGCCGAAAATTTGCGCTATTACCGCCGGTGGGAAATCCGCCGGCGGTAAGAGCACAAATTTTCCCCATTGAGCCCAATGGGGAATGGGGCATTCCCAAATGGGCTCAATGGGGAATTACATTACCGCCAAACTCGTGATCCGGCACTATTAGCGCCGGGGAGTTCGGCGCTAGGGCTAATACCACCAGCGGTAATACCGCTGGCGTTACCGCCAAAGTTGTGATCAGGCCCTATGTGAAGACCTGAGGGAGTTAAACAAACGGGTCCACATGTCAAGATGGCCCCTTCACTATATCAATCAGGGACTGGCCCAGATCCAAGGATCTACTGCCATTGACCTGACCAACGGTTACTGGACAGTAACCGTGAGTAGGGAAGACCAGTACAAGCTTGCCTTTACCTTCAGGCGCAGCAGTACACATGGACCCGAACCCCCTTTGGATATATAAACGCTGGCAATGAGTTCAAAATCTTCTTACATAAGGCCATGCCCGATTTGGGTTAAAGATGAAACCTGGCCTATGTGGATGATGTTTTGATCAAGAGCTCAATGCTGGAGGAACATACAGCAGGAATTCACTATGTTCTAACCCAGTAGCAGAAAGCCGGAGCAAAACTGTCCTTTCAGAAGGCACAGTGGTGTAAGACCCGAGTGAACTTCTTAGGGCACGAGATCCCTCCTGAGGGTCTTAATCCGCAGGCGGAAAAGGTGGAAGTCTGTAACGCTCACCTGGTATCCACGGGGACGTCACTCAGCCTGTTCTGACATCTTACAACCTCAAACCCTTCCCTGGAGTCTACTTGACTGGAGACTGAGCCTGAAACACAGGATTGGTAGAGTTTAACTCCCTATTGTCTCTGTGTGCTTGAACCCCTTCCTCCCCGGGGTCCAACCCTTCCCTTTGATCCACAGCTCACCTTGTTTTCTTGGAAAGTGTGCTCTCCGGCCTGCTTTCAGCGCAGGGGCGCGTTGATTGATGCGGGCTTGTTGCTGCCTAGTTACTTCACTGGCAAGAGTCCGACAGGTAAGTATAATGAGTCTTTTCAACAGTTCTCTAATTTCGTTCTTTTCCTTCCTTAGATGATGGCCGGCATCCGGGGATGGCGACGTGCTGCTGAGATGAGTAGCGCTGAAGGTGAGTGAGAGCGCAATGCGCGATGCGACCCTTTCATATTTGTATTGAATTGAGTTCTTTTTCTGTGACTTTTAGGTGCTGCAACATTTTCAGCGTGGATGTCGGTTATGAAGAAGAAATGTGGTGAGTAAGCGCGGTATGCCGCGCCTCTAGATGTTTCCACGCTAACCTGGAGTGTCTTTTCCCTCTTGCAGATGGATGAGAAGTTCCGGAGACAGAGTTCCCCCAGAGCGGCTCGGATTCAGGTAAGCGTTTTAAGCTCGTACAGTCTTTAAAAATAAGCGAAGATTTGCTGAATGCTTACTAATGCCTTTTTTCTGTTCTTTTCCCTTTTCCTTAGGAAGCGGCGTGCCGGGATGGGAATGACACCACCGAAGATGCCCGCAGAACAGAAGGAGCGATGAATGATGGGCAGAAGCGCTGCAAGGTAAGGCTGTTCCTAACGGTGTTCTTGTTCTTGCAGGAGCTGAGCGCAGAAGAAAGATGCAGGCCTACTGGAGACCGATCCGAACACGGTGAGTGTCACGCTGCAGGTGTAGAAAACACAAAGCATGTTTCTCAGCCCGGGCGTGGCTTAAATAGTCTCTGGGTATCCCAGGTGTCTCTGGGCTGAACCACACCCAAAAGACTAGACTGCACATGCAGTTCAGGGAACCGAAATATGTGGGAGCATCCATCTTGTCCCCATCAATTCACTACAAGTCCAATCCCCAATGTTATCCTATGGGAGTGAGTGAGTCTGGTGCCACAAGCGTCAAGTCTGACTCCAAGTGGGTCTTTGGAGGGATGGAGAGGCCCTTGAGGGCCATGAAGGTGATCATGGCCTGGCTCCAGCCTGACATCTTGGAGGGCTGGGGAAATGAGGGGCAGGAATCATGACAGCACTCCCCACCAAGGCCCCTCTCAAGGTGGCTCTTCTGTCTGGTCCTGGTTTGGCTGGATGGTTTTGACGAAATCGTCTAAGAAATCGAGGTGCATGGATGTACTCACAAGGCTCCCATGTCCTGTCTTGTGGGCCATACCCCTTCCAGTCTACTAAGTAGTATAATTTGGATCTGAGGTACTTTGAATCTAGGATGTCCTTGACTTCGAATTCTGGCTCCCCGGCGACTACAACTGGCTGCGGTGGCGTTGCTACCCGGGTCCCAGGTTGAACAGGTTTAAGGAGAGACACATGGAACACAGGATGAATCTGCATGTTTGACGGCAAAGCTAGTCTGACTGCCACAGTATTTATCACGGAGGTGACGGTGAATGGACCCAGGTATCTTGGACGGAAAGTGTGGGTTCCTTTAATGGACACGTGTTTAGACGCCAGCCAGACTTTCTCTCCCACTTGGTAGTTGGGGGCCTTTGCTCAGTGTTGATCAGCAAACTTCTTTTGGAGATTCTTAGCTTGAAGTAGGTGTTCAGCTGCCCTTTTAAAGGTTTGAGAAATGGCTGTGTGCAAGGTTTTGACTGCTGGCATTTCCAGGGTTGTAGGAACGTCCAACTCAGAAGTACGTGAGTGCCTGCCATACATGGTATAAAAGGGTGTCTGCCCAGTGCTGGTGTGTAGGGAATTATTATAAGCATATTCAGCTATCCATAATAGGTTGAACCAGCTTCCTTCAGCTTGGTGTAACATGCAATGCAGATACTGCTCGAGCATCTGCTTTGTCCTCTCAGTTTGACCATCCGTTTGGGGATGGTGACTGGTGGATACCCAGATGTCGATCTGGGCCATAGAGCAGCAACTTCTCCAGAAGTTAGATACGAACTGAGGACCTCGGTCTGAGACCAAAACTGAAGGAAACCCATGGAGCCGTACGATGCCTTCAAGAAATACTTTTGCCAGAGTGAAAGCATTTGGGAGCCCCTTAAGAGGAATGAAATGTGCCATTTTTGAAAATAGGTGCACGACCACATGAATAGTGTTAAACCCTTGACTGGGTGGTAAGTCAGTAATAAAATCGAGGGACAATGTGTGCCAGGGTGCTGGTAGGATTTCCAATGGTTGTAATAGCCCAGCCGGTTTCTGCTTGGATGACTTGTTTTGAGCACACACTCCACAAGATAGGATGAATTAGATAATGTCTTTACGCCACGTGGGCCACCAATAATTTTGTTTTACCTTGGCTAGGGTTTTAGCGATTCTGGGGTGGCCCTCGATCAAGGAATCATGATAACCGGACATGACTTGTTCTCGTAGTTCTTGGTTTGGTAAGAATAAACGATTCCTGAAGTAGGGCAACTGATCTTTTATCATGTAATGTTCTCCTTGCGCACTCCACGCTTGTAATTGCTCCGGACTCATCAGGTTTTGGATTTCTTCATGTAATTCTTTCTGAGTTATGCTTGCTGTGATTCCTAGGAGCTTGTCACTCGGGATGATTGCTATTGGGTCAGGGTTCTGATACACCCCCATACGGGAAAGGGCATCGGCCTTCCCGTTTTTCACCCCTGGTCGAAATGTAATCACATAGTCATATCCAGCAAAAAAAGAGCCCAACGTTGTTGTCTTGAGGATTGGGCCTTTGCCGTTTTTAGGTACTGGAGGTTCTGGTGGTCAGTTATTACGGTGATTGTGTGTCTGGCACCCAAGAGGTAGTGCCGCCATGCCTTAAAGGCAGACTTAATGGCCAGGAGTTCTTTGTCAGTGATAGCGTAATTGAGTTCAGGGGGTGTGAATTTACGCGACCAGAAGGCAACAGGGTGTAACTGGCCCTTTTCGGGGTCCTTTTGTGAGAGGACGGCTCCCATAGCCATGCTTGAGGCGTCCGTTTCCACAAGGTATGGGAGATCAGGGCGAGGGTGGCGTAGGATTGGGGCAGATGTGAATCTTGCTTTGAGTTCCTGGAAAGCCTCCTCGGCTTCTGTTGTCCACTGGAACATTTTGTTGCTTTTCCTTAGTAATGACGTGATGGGATGCACGATTTGCGAAAATCCTGCGATGAACCGGCGGTAAAAGTTTGCAAAACCCAGCATACTTTGAACCCCCTTGAATGAATTTGGGGGTGGCCAGTTCAGGATAGCATCTACCTTGTGTACATCCATTCGGAATAAAGCCCAGGAATTCCAACTCGGAGACGTGGAATGAGCACTTTTCGAGCTTGGCGTAGAGCTGGTGTTGACAGAGTTTCTCCAATACGGATCGGACGTGTTTAACGTGGTCCTGCTTTGATGCAGAATATACTAGGATATCGTCGATGTACACTAGAGCACAGATATCAATCAATTCCGTAGGACATCGTTCATGAAGTATTGAAATGCAGCAGGCGCGTTGCAAAGGCCTAATGGCATTACTTGATATTCGTACAAGCCGTATTTGGTGCAAAAAGTGGTTTTCCATTCGTCCCCCTGTTTTACGCGAACAAGGTCATATGCCCCCCTCAAGTCTAGTTTTGTGTAGATTTGGGCATCTTTGACTTGATCAAGCAATTCAGGGATCAGTGGCAGGAGGTAGCGTTTTTTTACAGTAATCTGGTTCAGTGTGCGATAGTCAAAGCACGTTCTCAAGTCCCCCTCCATTTTCGGTACGAAGAATAGAGGACTGGCTGCTGGAGACGTCGAGGGACGGATGAACCCGTTGGCCAGTTATTGGTCAAGATAGGCCTTCAGGTGCTAGTTTTCTGGTTCCGTGAGTGCGTAAATTCACCCACAAGGGATTTGTGCGCCGGGTATCAGGTCGATCTGGCAATCGTATGGTCTATGCGGTGGAAGGGTATTAGCGTGTTCTTTCTGAAAGACATCTTGAAAGTCCTGGTATTCACTTGGTAGGGTGCCGATTGCCACAGTCGCAAGCGTGGAGGTTCTGGTGTCTATTGGTTGTTTCTCTTGGTGATAACATGTGCGGGCACAAGTCTCAGGAAAGGCCAATTCTTTTGCTCGCCAATCGATTCGAGGATTGTGAGCTACCAACCATGACATTCCCAAAATCAACCAGAACTGTGGTGCCTTAATGAGGTTGAAAACGATAGATTCTTGGTGTCCATCCTGGCACAGAAGGGTTAAAGCTGCAGTGCATTGGGATACTGGACCAGAAGCTATTTCCGTGCCGTCGACAGTGGTAACAGTGTCGGTGGTTGATTTAGGGCATAACTGAAGCCCCATCTTTGCCGCAAGAACCTGGTCGATGTAATTCCCAACAGCTCCACTGTCTATGTACGCTCTTACTGCGTGCATCCGAGATGGTTGTTGGTGATTGATCAAGACCACTTTAGTCAAGGGGGATCTGCCCCCCCACCCCCGATTTGCATTGGTTCTCCTGAACCTTCCGTTGTTCAGGCAGTATTATCCTTTGAACGCACATACATAGGCCAAGGGTCCGGTCTGGTTCGATCTGCTCTTCGGTCCTGCAACCTATGATTCAGTTGAACAACAAGGTCAATGAATTCTGAGCAGTCTTTCGGGGGGTTCACTACTTGTGCAAGAACATCCTTGAGCTCCCCCCGCAACTCCTGATGAAATAACGTGGTTCTCTTCTCCACTGGCCATTCTGCTTCAACTACAAGACTATTGAACGTGGCTATGTATGTCAATAGGTCTTGATTCCCTTGGCGTAGGGACAGAAGTTCGTTGTCTAATGCCTGCCCATGAGTACGACGGGCGAACAGCTTTTCCATCTCCTGCTGAAAGCCCCTGAAGTCATGCATCAAAGGATCGTCTTGGGCCACAAAGGGTACAGACCAGTCCGCGGCGCTACCACTCAGGTAGGATAGCACAAAAGCGACCCGTGATTGGTCATTCGGAAAGGCCCCTGGCCTACAAAGGAAGTGTAGGCGGCACTGGTTCATAAATGTTGCAAACCTCTTAGGATCCCCTGTAAATCGTTCGGGTGGGGCCAAGGGAACTGCCCCAGGAAGGGTTATCTGAACGGGATTGGCTGATGGCGCTGGCATCGAGGGCACGCTTCCCAGCAATGGTGCATGCCCTGCTTGTGACTGGAGAAGTTGCCGGCTTAAATCATCAGTGCGTTCTTTGGCTACTATCAGCTCTCTCCTCAGGGTGTTGGTCTCCTGCCTGGCTGCATGTACTTCGGAACGTAGCTGCCCCAACATGTGGGCTAACTGGTCAGTTTCTGACGTTTCTATGACGCCCAGGTGGATTTTGATGTGAGGCTTTGCGTTCTGTAACGCTCACCTGGTATCCACGGGGACGTCACTCAGCCTGTTCTGACCTCTTACGACCTCAAACCCTTCCCTGGAGGCTATTCGACTGGACCTGAAACACAGGATTGGTAGAGTTTAACTCCCTATTGTCTCGGTGTGCTTGAACCCCTTCTTCCCCGGGGTCCAACCCTTCCCTTTGATCCACAGCTCAACTTGTTTTCTTGGATAGTGTGCTCTCTGTCCTGCTTTCAGCGCAGGGCTGCTTTGATTGATGCGGGCTCGTTGCTGCCTAGTTACTTTACTGGCAAGAGTCTGACAGGTAAGTATAATGAGTTCTCTAACTTCGTTCCTTTCCTTCCTTAGATGATGGCCGGCATCTGGGGATGGCGGCGTGCTGCTGAGATGAGTAGCGCTGAAGGTGAGTGAGAGCGCAATGCGCGATGCACCCCTTTCGTATTTGTATTGAACTGAGTTATTTTTCTGTGTCATTTAGGTGCCGCAACGTTTTCAGCGGGGAAGCCGGTTATGAAGAACAAATGCGGTGAGTAAGCGCGGTATGCGGCACCTCTAGATGTTTCCACGCTACCTGGAGCGTCTTTTCCCTCTTGCGGATGGATGAGAAGTTCCAGAGACAGAGTTTCCCCCAGAGCGGCTGGGATTCAGGTAAGCGTTTGAAGCTCAAACAGTATTTAAAAATAAGCAAAGATTTGCAGAATGCTTAGTAATGCCTCTTTTCTGTTCTTTTCCCTTTTCCTTAGGAAGCGGCGTGCCAGGATGGGAATGACACCTCCGAAGATGCCCGGAGAACAGAAGGAGCGATGAATGATGGGCAGAAGCGCTGCAAGGTAAGGCTGTTCCTAACGGTGTTCTTGTTCTTGCAGGAGCTGAGCGCAGAAGAAAGATGCAGGCCTACTGGAGACCGATCCGAACACGGTGAGTGTCACGCTGCAGGTGCAGAAAACGCAAAGCATGTTTCTCAGCCTGGGTGTGGCTTAAATAGCCTCTGGGTATCCCAGGTGTCTCTGGGCTGAACCACACCCAAAAACTAGACTGCACATACAGTTCTGGGAACCGAAATATGTGGGGGCATCCATCTTGTCCCCATCAATGCACTACAAGTCCAATCCCCAATGTAATCCTATGGGAGTGAGTGAGTCTGGTGCCACATGCGCCAGGTCTGACTCCAAGTGGGTCTTTGGAGGGAGGGAGAGGCCATGTAGGTGATCGTGGCCTGGCTCCAGCCTGACATCTTGGAGGGCTGGGGACATGAGGGGCAGGAATCATGACACATGCTTTACGACTGATTCAAGACCCAAATGAAAGTCAAGAAGAGGAACCATCTGAAGAATGAAAAGGAAGGATGAAAAATCAGATGGAAACTAAGACGAATATATATATATAACAGGGAGTAATTTACTTGGTGTTATTGTTCAAATGAAGAAAATAATTAAATGGTTTTTGTAAAAGGGTGAAAATGTCATGTTTTAATTGTATATTGTATGTTGTTGTAAATTCTGTGTAACTCTTCCGGGGGAAATATGTGTGTAGAAAGTACTGAAACTCTTTTTCTATTTTTTATTGGAGATAGAGTGGAGTCTAGTGAGAACCCCAGGGACATGGAAAGGAAGGAAGAAAGGGGGTGCCATGTCATACCCTCCAACCCCAAGATGGAAGGGAAGGCTTGAGTGCCCACTCCCAAAAGAAGTAATTGCCATACTCTACGCCCCAACCCAGAGATGGAAGTGGAGACTGGAGTGCCCACTCCCTAATGAAGGAAATTATGCCTAATGAAAGCCCACTCTGCCCTACTTTTCCCCAACAAAGAGTCATGGAAGAACAAGGGTGAGGGGGCAATGGGGTGCATTAAAAGTCCCCCCCAAACAGAAGTCCCTTTCACATGAACTGCAGGATTTTAAACACTGAAACAAAAACAGCTAGGCCTTTGTTTTATTTTTTAAGTACATTTGAAGAGCCACAGGGAAACTAGGCCCACCTGTCATTACCAAAGGAAAATCAGCATTTTAATTTACAAAAGAAGGAGGAATCAAAGATCCCTTTCACATGGAAAATAGGATTTGTAAGCAGTGACTCAAAAACGTCTTGCACAGTTGTGTGCAAATAAAAGCAGATTAAATGGGAAAATGTATCACTGCCAACAGAAAAATGTCAGGGAAAAGACATGATGTGCGGTTTGACAAAAAGCAAGGAATATTATGTTTCACATACAAAACACCAGTGCCATTTGAAAAACCACTTTGTTTTCATGGAAAAATGTCAGCCCAAGACAAACCCTTTGCTGGCTGTGGGCAAACTTCACAAGGAAATCTCCCACTCCCAGTCTAGATGTAACATATCCCATCTAATTACCAACTGCAATAAAGTATCCTGCTAAAGGTGTCGAAATTCAGTGTTCTCCAGACCTGCTGGCCCTGAAGGCATTGACTGCCGGAAAAGTTCCCCTTGGCAGGAGCATGACTAACAAGTGTGAAAATGGGGGCAACAACTTCAAAGTGCAATCTTCCAACACAAAGAGACTGATAAAAAAATCTCGGTACATGCTGACCCAGTGAAAACAAATGGCCGGAAGGCAGGAGAATAGCCATTTGGCCCACGTGAAGATTCACGATTAATTTAAAAGGACTATTACCATTTAGGCCTTTTTCTGAGCAACCATAAGGCAGATTTTGTTCATGTATGTGCCATTTCATAGGTAATTTGCAGGCGACTTTTTATATATAAAATTCCTCCACCTGCGACTCAGGGAATTGTAATGGCCAGTTAAACTAGGTTTCTGGCTGATCTGAACATGTTCCAAATGTGAGAATAGGTGAGTGGGTGGAGAATAAAATTAGGTATATGGGTAATAACGTATATAGTCATAACTGTTATGTCTTTAATGGAAACAGCAGAAAGGTGCCACATGGCCGTGCTACATAGTACGGACCTGGTGGTTGGCTTATCTAATTCCCCATGATTAGCTGAATCAGAAAATACATAAATGATGGCAGTTGCAAGAAAAATTCTGAAGTTGTTATACATAACTAGTTTTTGCCAAAAATGTGATAGGAGAACAAATGGTGATTACAAATGGGAATTGCCAAATGCTGCTCCAGACCCCTAACCCAATCCTGACTTGGAGGCTGGGTTTGGGAGGAGAGAGAAGGGTAACTGTCCAATCCTAGTTTTGGGAATTATTGCAGGGTATTTCCCCAAGATTGTAAAATTGTTGGTGTCATCACTGCTATATAAGGGGGGCTGCACTAGGACACAGAGAGAGACACACACACACAGACAAGAGACAGACCATCAAGAAGACTGCTGAAACTTACCATCTGACAATTGTAAGGAAACACCAGAGGAGATTCCCAAGAGTGCATCTGGGTGGAGTTGTCTATTTATATGAAGGCCTCAAAGCTAACTCTATAATATGGTGGAGAGCGTGAGGTCATCTTTGATAGTGCAGTGACCAGACCCATGCCCTATCTTTCCAGAGCGTCCGGAGATACAGCTGGCTTTCCTTAAGTTTAAACAGAGGCTTTGTATGTAAGTGGAACTGAGCCCTGGGAAACCAAAAGGTAGGGGAGTCTTGCCTTGAATCCTTTCCCTTTATAGTGGGTGTAGGGGCGGTGGAGAACGATGTAGATCCTTAGCCTATTTAACCAAAAATATTAATTTAATTAATTCCCCCTGGCAGAACATGACGGGTGGATTTTGTTAAAATTCAAAAATTAACAAAGCTCACTTCCCAGTGTGTGCTGAAAATTACAGCCTATACATTAATTAGGTAGTCCTTGTTGTCCTGCTGACCCCAACTTCTTTAAGGAAGAGGGGTGTCTTTGTTCTTAAATCAGTCCAAACTTTTTATCCAGCTTCCCCAAAACGGGCCTTTCAGTGGAGGGGGGTCTGAAATCCAGAATTCACCAAATCATTCAAATGTTTCTGTCTGACTTCCCAACAGAGCCAAAATAGGGCGGGTCTGAAAAAGAAACCGCTAAATCACCCTGTGTGTATTTGAAACCAAAAGTGTGGGTGATATCATAATTGTCATATGTACTTGTACCAATCTTGAAATCCTACTGCTAGCCTTTTAAGCTCGCAGGAAAATCTAACTCGGATAACACTACATGATCATGGTTTTGATTATTGTCTTTTCAACTCACTTTTGTGATTTATTTATGCTGAGAGAAGTTAATTGCGTTGTTCCACGAATAAAGGGGTGTTTTGGCATTTTCGTGTTAATTTCTATTACTTAAATTTAAATAATTACCAATATATTTCCTGTATGCTGGCTTGGTTCTTGGTTTATTTTTAGCTCAGGGAGAGGGATCCAATGGGCATGATATTTGTCAGAGATAAGGATAAAGAAAATAATTTAACAGTGTGTTGTGTAACCCCTTGAGTGGGGAGGAAAGGAACTCCACGTGTTGAGGGTGGCTTCTCAATGAACCGGTACAAAGGTGGTGGTTGAGATACATAGTTGGAGGTCGGAGAATGAAAAAAGGAAGGTTAAGCAATAGATAAGGAGGTTAGAGGAATGGGAGAGGGGCCGGAGAGGAGTTGGGGGAAGGTGCAGAGGTGGAAGAATGAAAGAGATGATAAAGATGGTGGAGAGGAGTTTAGAGAAGGCGCAGAGGTAAAAAGGGGTGGAAAGAGCTGGTGAGGAGGAGGGCACAAGGAGTAGGAGTGTAACGCTCACCTGGCTCCCACGGAGGCGCTGGTCTGGTCTGGGTTGCTGTGGCCTCTTCAAGCGTGATGCGCAGAATTCGGACCACCGATTGAACTGGACCCCCAAATCTTGCTTGTCTGGCCCGTAGGAATATCCTTCTGCAGATGAGAAAGGGGATTAACTGTCTGCTGAATAATGTGCTTGCTCTCCCCTTTCCCCCTTCGTTCTCCTCTGACTTCCTCCAAAACCCCCGGTTTAAGCTCACCTTATGGTTTGGAAGGATGAACTCTCCATCCTGCTTCTGGTGCAGGGGCGCGCGTTCGTCCAGTTACTTCACTGGTTTTCAGAATGGCGCTGGCAGATCCACTTGACTTTACTGAGCGATACGCCATAAGTATGAAGATGCAAAAGTTCAAGTGTGAGCCTCCTTTTATGTTGTCTTTTTCTGTCCTTTATTTCAGGTGCAGAACAAAGGCGATGCGTTGAGGGATTAAATGGCCGGGGTAAAATCAGGTGAGTCAGTGATGAGGGCGACCCCTCTAAATGTCTTTATAATTCCCCAGTAATGTCTTTTGTCCTTTCCCCATAGGGGCCGGGGTGCGGTACCTGCCAGAGATGTGGCGTCGTCCCGAGATGTGGAATGGCTCACCAAGAATAGCCGGTAAGTAATATGGCTGAAAATCCGTCTTTCCTCTTGTGTTCCCTTGCTCACCTTTTGTCTCTTCTTCTTTCCCTTAGGCGCGGTGTAGAGATGTGGCGACCGGAACTAAGAGCGCGATGGAGCCGGGCCGCGTCTCGGGAACAGGTGAGTGAAGCGCGGCGCTGCAGCGAGCAACGCGGTGCTTTTAAATGGAAGTCTTCCTTCAGGAATGCTGGCGTGAAGATTCCGGATGCAGGTAAGAAGGTTGAAATAGTTCTTGGTTTTAATCTTTCTCTTCTCTTATTTATTCCCTTACAGGTGTTCCAGGTTCGAGGCGGACGTGGCTGGAGTCCAGGTGCAGGAGCAGACACGGTGAGCGTTCAGCTGCTGGGATGCAGAACAACGTGAAGCACGTGTGCCTGTCCGGGTGTGGCTTAAATAGCCTTGGAAGAAGTTCCAGGCGAGTATTCTTCCACAGCCCCACCCAAGTAACAAAATAGTTCCTTCAGAAAAATAGTCCCTCCTAAGCCTCATTTGGCTTGGTTCTTCATGCAGCATGGTCTGCATCAGGTGAGCGTGCAGCATGGTCTGCTTCAGGTAAGTGCACCAAACACTTCCCTTTATGAGCCTGGCGCCTATGGCGCCAGGACTGATGTCCAACATGAGCCTGGCGCCAACGGCGCCAGGACAGAGTCCAAAGAGCCCCTATAAAGGGCTGCTGGGCTTTTACCCGGGGGCGTGATGCCTGCTCCCGGGGGTGCTGGGCCTAGCCTGGTGCTCCGGGGGTAGGCATCATGACAGCACTCCCCCCCAAGCCTTTTCCCCAGGAGGTTTCGGTTTGTTCGGGAAATTCCGATGGAACTTTTTACTAGCCGAGGTGCATGTACGTGGTCGCTGGGTTCCCAAGATCTTTCCTGAGGCCCGTACCCCTTCCAATCAATTAGATAGAAAAGTTTTGATTTTGAGATTTTAGAGTCCAAAATGTTCTTCACCTCGAATTCAGGCCCCCCATCTATCTGGATTGGTTCTGGTGGCTTTATTAACCTGGTTCCTGGTTGCACTGGTTTCAAAAGCGACACATGAAAGACGGGATGAATCCGCATGTTAGCTGGTAGATCTAGCTTGACTGCCACTGGGTTAATTATAGCTTTGATCGAGTAAGGGCCTAAATACCTTGGATTAAAAGTCCGAGGTCCCTTGAGTGATAAGTGTTTGGTAGCCAACCATACATGATCCCCTATTTGGTATGGAGGCGCCTCCTTGCGATGCAGATCCGCATTCTTTTTGTATTTCTCTTTCGCATGTTGTAAGTGTGCAGTAGCATCCTTGAAGGCTTGAGTAATCGTAGAATGCAAATGGTCGACTGCGGGCATTTCGAGGCTCAAAGGTGAGTCCAGGTCTGAAGTACGAGGGTGATGTCCATATAGGGTATAAAAGGGGCTCTGACCAGTTCCAGAGTGTATCGAGTTATTGTATGCATATTCAGCCACCCATAAAATGTCCTTCCAATAACCCTCCGATTGGTGCAACATACATCGTAGATATTGTTCAAGGGTCTGGTTCGTTCTCTCCGTCTGACCATCGGTCTGTGGGTGGTGACTGGTTGAGAGTCTTACGTCGAGTTGTGCCAGTTGACAACACTTTTTCCAAAAACGAGAAATGAACTGGCTTCCCCGATCGGAGATTAGTATGGACGGGAATCCATGCAGACGGATGACATTTTCGAGGAATTCCTTGGCAAGAACAAAAGCTGAAGGTAATCCTTTCAACGGAATAAAATGGGCCATCTTGGAAAATAAATCCACCACAACCAGAATAGTATCGTATCCATTACAAGAGGGCAGGTCCGTGATAAAATCTAGTGACAAGGTGTGCCAAGGTGCTGGTGGAATGTCTAAGGGTTGAAGAAGACCGGCAGATTTTGTTTTTTGACCTTTGTTTTGGGCGCAAACTCCACAGGACATCACGAAAGATTTAATATCCTTTCGCCAGGATGGCCACCAGAATTGTCGTTTTCCTCTGTTTTGGCAATGCCAGGATGTCCTTCCATCAGAGTATCGTGAT
Source organism: Ambystoma mexicanum (assembly GCF_040938575.1). Lineage (NCBI taxonomy): Eukaryota > Metazoa > Chordata > Amphibia > Caudata > Ambystomatidae > Ambystoma > Ambystoma mexicanum. The sequence continues at coordinate 468,336,134 of NC_090921.1, forward strand.
GACGGGAAATAACCAGTTCTTGCAATTCCTTTTCTGGCAAAAATAAACGTCCTTGGAAGTAAGGTAAGCCATCGTTGATTGAAAAGGCAGACCCCCTTTTGATCCAATCCTGCAAGGCTGAAGAGTCCAGGAATAGTTTTACCCGTGCTTGAATGTCTTCAAGGGTTTGTAAAGTGGTTATCCCCAAGATTCTTTGTTCGGGAATTATCGGCACAGGTTCTGAGTTTGTGTCCATTTCTCCCATTCCAATTCGAGATAGCGCATCCGCTTTGCCATTCTTACAGCCAGGACGGTAGGTGATTACAAAATCGAACTCAGCAAAGAATGAAGCCCATCGGAGCTGTCGTGAAGACTGAGCCTTGGCAGTTTTTAAATATTGTAAATTTCGGTGATCAGTGATCACGGTGATGGTATGCCTGGCGCCAAGAAGATAATGCCGCCAAGCCTTAAAGGCGGACTTAATGGCTAATAATTCCTTATCAGTGATTGCATAATTTATCTCCGGCGGCGAGAACTTTCTGGACCAAAATGCTACGGGGTGCAGTTGGTTGGTTTCGGGGTCTCTCTGAGACAGGACAGCTCCCATGGCTAAGCTGGATGCATCGGTTTCGACTATATATGGGAGATCAGGACGCGGATGTTTCAAAATAGGTGCGGACGTAAATTTAGCTTTTAATTCCTGAAAGGTCTGTTCAGCTTCCTCGGTCCATTCAAAACGTTTATTCTCCCGCAAGAGTGCAGTGATGGGTTGCACCACCCGTGAAAATTCTGGGATAAACCTGCGATAAAAATTGGCAAAACCAAGCATGCTTTGGACACCTTTCACCGAACTAGGTGATGGCCATTTGAGGATGGAATCCACTTTCCGTGAGTCCATTCGGACCCCTTTAGGTGTCAGGATAAATCCAAGAAATTCAACCTCGGTGGTATGGAAAATGCATTTTTCCAGCTTTGCAAACAGTTTGTGCTGGCGCAATTTCTCAAGGATGGCCCTGACATGTTTTCTGTGATCAGATTCCGAAGAGGAGTACACCAGAATGTCATCGATATACACGACAACACAGACGTCGATGAGTTCCCGAAGGACATCGTTCATGAAGAATTGGAAGGCAGCAGGCGCGTTGCACAACCCGAAAGGCATTACCTGGTATTCGAATAGTCCATATTTTGTACGGAAGGCCGTTTTCCATTTGTCGCCTTCTTTAACTCGTACCAGATGATAAGCCCCCCGGAGATCTAACTTGGTGTATATGCAAGCGTCCTTCACCTGGTCAAGGAGTTCAGGGATCAACGGCAGAGGGTAACGATTTTTAACAGTTATCTGGTTCAATGCGCGGTAATCGATACAAGTTCTAAGGTCGCCTTCTTTTTTTGGCACGAAGAACAAAGCCGAGGATGCCGGAGACTTTGACGGGCGAATGAAACCATTGGCTAGGTATTGATCTAAATATTGTCTCAAATGCAGATTCTCCGGCTCAGTAAGGGCATAAATCCTGCTACAAGGGGGTTGTGCACCGGGCACCAGATCGATTTGGCAATCGTACGATCTGTGAGGAGGTAACGTGTTGGCCTGTTCCTTTTGGAAGACGTCCTGGAAGTCTTGGTATTCCGGAGGTAGTTGCATGGAGACAGAGGTTACTGATGCTAGACTGACCTTCTGATTTTCTGGGTAGCAGGTTCGTGCACACTCTGGAAAGGTTATTCTCTTCACTCGCCAATCAATTCGAGGATTATGTGTCTCTAACCAAGGGATCCCGAGTATAACCAGAAACTGTGGAGCCTTGATTACATCAAACACAACTGCCTCCCAATGGCCGCCCGGACCTACAAGTGTTACCTCAGCTGTGGAATGTGTTACCGGTCCCGAGGCAATTTCGGTTCCATCGACTGTGGTGATGACATCTTTGCTGGTTTTAGGACGCAGGGGGAGGTTAATCCTGGAGACCAAATCACGATCCACGCAGTTTCCTATAGCCCCACTATCGATGTATGCCTTTATTGCATGAAACCGCTTAGGCTGTTCCGGATCTACGAGGACCATTGGCACAGTGAAATGCGAGGTCTGAGAGTTCGTTTTCAAGCTCGGCAAGCGGACCCCTACGCTTGTCGGGGGCAGTCGTTTCCCGATACAGAGGTTTCATGGATTTTTTCAGCGGCTCCTACCACCTTCCTGGGCGGCCTTGCCAGGCAATCTCGTAGAAAGTGTCCAGAGGATCCACAATAAAGACATAAGTGCATCTGCCGTCTTCTTTCACGTTCCTTTTGCATTAAAGGTCCTTTAACTCCTCCGATTTGCATTGGCTCTGAGGCTTCAGCCCCCTTGAGGCTAGCGTGGGTCTTGACTAACACCCGGGTCTCAAACTTGGACCGATCTGCTTTTCTGTTTTGCAGTCTGTGATCCAATTGGACCACTAAGTCTATATATTCAGAGCACTCTTGGGGCGGATTTACAACTTGGGCCAGGACATCTTTAAATTCTCCGCATAGACCCCGATAAAATAACGTGATTCTTTTATCCTCTGGCCACCCAGTTTCCCCAATTAGTCTATTAAAGGTTGCAATGTAGGAAAGGAGGTCTTGATTGCCCTGTCGCAGAGATAGAAGTTCGTCATCTAGAGCCTGCCCCTGGGAGTGACGAGCAAATAACCTTTCCATGCTTGCTTGAAATCTTTGAAAATCACAAAGAATCGGGTCATCTTGAGTTACCAGTGGAACTGACCAATCGGCAGCACTGCCGTTGAGATATGACAATACAAAGGCTACCTTGGTCTGGTCATTAGGGAAGGCCCCAGGTCTGCACAGGAAATGCAAACGACACTGATTCATGAATACGGTGAATCGTTTGGGGTCCCCAGCAAAGCGTTCGGGTGGGGCCAGCGGCATGTTTCCAGGTAGATTAATCTGCATTGGGTTACTGGAAAGCACAGGAGCGGGGTTCCCTCCGGAACTGGGTAAAGGAGTTTGTCCAGCTTAACCTTGCAAAAGCTGTCTAGCCAGGTCATCAGCTCTTTCCTTTGTTACAATCACTTCCCTCCTGAGAGCATTAGTCTCTTGACGAGCGGCGTGTACTTTGGCCCGTAATTCCCCCAGTAGTTGGGCCAACTGGTCAGTCTCGGAAGTTTCCATAGCGCCTGGGTGGGAATTTGTAGGAAGGCTTCGCGTTCTGTAACGCTCACCTGGCTCCCACGGAGGCGCTGGTCTGGTATGGGTTGCTGTGGCCTCTTCAAGCGTGATGCGCAGAATTCGGACCACCGATTGAACTGGACCCCCAAATCTTGCTTGTCTGGCCCGTAGGAATATCCTTCTGCAGATGAGAAAGGGGATTAACTGTCTGCTGAATAATGTGCTTGCTCCCCTTTTTCCCCCTTCGTTCTCCTCTGACTTCCTCCAAAACCCCCGGTTTAAGCTCACCTTATGGTTTGGAAGGATGAACTCTCCATCCTGCTTCTGGTGCAGGGGCGCGCGTTCGTCCAGTTACTTCACTGGTTTTCAGAATGGCGCTGGCAGATCCACTTGACTTTACTGAGCGATACGTTGTAAGTATGAAGATGCAAAAGTTCAAGTGTGAGCCTCCTTTTATGTTGTCTTTTTCTGTCCTTTATTTCAGGTGCAGAACAAAGGCAATGCGTTGAGGGATTAAATGGCCGGGGTAAAATCAGGTGAGTCAGTGATGAGGGCGACCCCTCTAAATGTCTTTATAATTCCCCAGTAATGTCTTTTGTCCTTTCCCCATAGGGGCCGGGGTGCGGTACCTGTCAGAGATGTGGCGCCGACCCGAGATGTGGAATGGCTCACCAAGAATAGCCGGTAAGTAATATGGCTGAAAATCCGGATTTCCTCTTGTGTTCCCTTGCTCACCTTTTGTCTCTTCTTCTTTCCCTTAGGCGCAGTGTAGAGATGTGGCGACCAGCACTGAGAGCCGCGATGGAGCCGGGCGGCGTCTCGGGAACAGGTGAGTGAAGCGCGGCGCTGCAGAGAGTAACGCTGTGCTTTTAAATGGAAGTCTTCCTTCAGGAATGCTGGTGTGAAGATTCCGGATGCAGGTAAGAAGGTTGAAATAGTTCTTGGTTTTCACCTTTCTCTTCTCTTATTCCCTTACAGGTGTTCCAGGTTCGAGGCGGGCGTGGCTGGAGTCCAGGTGCAGGAGCAGACACGTGAGCGTTCAGCTGCTGGGATGCAGAACAACGCGAAGCACGTGTGGCTGTCCGGGTGTGGCTTAAATAGCCTTGGAAGAAGTTCCAGGTGAGTATTCTTCCTCAGCCCCACCCAAGTAACAAAATAGTTCCTTCAGAAAAATAGTCCCTCCTAAGCCTCATTTGGCTTGGTTCTTCATGCAGCATGGTCTGCATCAGGTGAGTGTGCAGCATGGTCTGCTTCAGGTAAGTGCACCAAACACTTCCCTTTATGAGCCTGGCGCCTATGGCGCCAGGACTGATGTCCAACATGAGCCTGGCGCCAACGGCGCCAGGACAGAGTCCAAAGAGCCCCTATAAAGGGCCGCTGGGCTTTTACCCTGTGGCGTGATGCCTGCTCCCGGGGGTGTTGGGCCTGGCCTTGTGCTCCGGGGGTAGGCATCATGACAGGAGTGAAGCAGTATGTTTTAACGCTCACCTGATATCCACGGGGATGCCACCCAGTCTGGCTGGACTGCTTCCGACCTTGGACTCTTGTTCTGCTGAGGACCGGATCTTGATTTTTGGTATGGTTTGCTCTCCGTCCTGCTGTTCTGTGCTCGGGCGCGTTGTGAATGGGAGCTTCGAAACCTAGTTGCTTCACTGGTGCGGGCCCCTCTGAGTCCAGGCCTGGTCTGACTCTGTTCGCCAGGTAAGTTTGCTGTTTTGGTAGTTTGTCCTTTATTTTGCAATTGCCCCTATTAATGTCTTTCCTTCTTTCTTAGGTGCGGAAGGAGTTCTGGTGAATGTTGTGCTGCCTGGGGCTGTGCACGAGATGGTAAGCGAAAGCGCGAAGCGCGGCGCTTTGTGCCTTTCTTGTGCTAACCTATTCGTTTTCCCTTTCTTGCAGGCCACTGTGATGTTCCGGACTGTATGTTGCCGAGAAGATGGAGAGCGGTGAGTAAAGCGCTGCACAAGCCGCTTTCTAGAACTTCTGGGTGATAATCGGCCTTTTCTTTCTTCTTGCAAGTCGTTAAATGGCCCGGAATGGACGTGGACCAAGAGCAAGTTAATTTCAGGTAAGCGTGCGCCTTTTGGTTGTTTTCCAATGTTGAAGAATAAACTCTTACTAATGCTGCTTCTCCGTTCTCTTTCTTCCCAGGTTATGGCTTTCAAAATTGACCGAGCGGTCGCCAAGATGCTGGATGTTCGGGATACTGGAGCGGAGGACAGAAGCAGGGATCACTCGTAGGTAAGCGAATACTAACGGTATTCTTGTTCTTGTTCTTGCAGCTAATCGGGCCAGGAATGCAGATGAGGATTCCAACAGACCGTGGTGAGCATCACGCTGCGACCAGCAGAGTAACGCGAAGCGTGTTCCCCAGTTTGGGAATGGCTTATATAACCTGCAGGTATCCCAGGTGCCCCCAGGCCTGACCACACCCTAAATGCTAGACCACATGGCTCAGTTCTGGAACTGAGCCATGTGGGGGCATCCATGTTGTGTAAATGCTATTGTAAGTTCCAGTTCTCTGACTTCCCATATGAGCCTGGTGCCAAAGTCACCAGGACTGACTCCAAGAGAGTCTTGGGGGACATAATGGGGCCCTTGAGGCCATGATGGAAGACTGTGGAGCAGCCCAGATGGCCTGTCTGCCAGGGCCAGGGGCAGGGGTCATGACAGCACTCCGCCCCATGGCCCCTCTCAGGGTGGTTCTCCTGTTTGGTCCTGGCTTGGTCAGATAATCACGATGGAAACACTGTATCAAACGTGGTGCATGGATATAGTCACAGGGTTCCCATGTCCTATCCTGTGGGCCATACCCCTTCCAGTCCACTAGATAGTATAGTTTCGCTCTGACGTACTTTGAGTCCAGGATGTTCTTGACCTCAAATTCCGGTTTCCCATTGACCATTACTGGTTCGGGTGGTATGGTTACCCGGGTTCCGGGTTGGATTGGTTTCAAGAGAGACACATGGAACACAGGATGAATATGCATGTTGGCTGGCAAGGCCAGCTTAACTGCTGCTGGGTTTACAATAGATTTGATGGTGAAAGGTCCTAAATATCGTGGGTGAAATGTCCGGGTTCCTTTTATAGGCACATGTTTTGATGTTAACCAAACTTCGTCACCCACCTGGTAGTTGGGAGCCCTTTCACGATGCTGGTCTGCGTATTTCTTTTGCTGGTCTTTGGCTTGACGTAAATGTGTGACGGCTCTTGTGAAGGCCTGAGAAAGTATGGTGTGCAACCTTTGGCACCAGGCTCATAACCATCATGAAGACCAACATTAGAATGGGACTATTTACTTGGGACTATTTAACTTGGGGGGGGTTCAGCCAACATGGAGGCACACACATAGCTCAGTTACGAGGAACTGAGCTATGCGGTCTAGTCTTTTGGGTGTGGCAGGCCTGGGACTACTTTACCTGGACTACTTTGGGTGTGGCAGGCCTGGGACTATTTTACCTGGACTATTTTACCTGAGACTATTTAAACAACACCCAAACAGCAGAACATGCTTTGCGTTATTCTGCTGTGGGCAGTGTAACGCTCACCGCGTCCAGTTCTTTGATGCCAGTTTACCTGAAACCAAGGACCTGCAGAGAGAGAAAGAACACTACAAAACTTACCTCGAACAGTATCCTGTCTTCAATCCATCGCTGACTTCAGTTCCACTCACCTGAAGGTACGAACTCCATCATCCGGCACCGCATGCATCCTGGAATACCATAACCTGGAAAGTGGCGAAAGAAAGACAGCATTAGTAAGCGTTTACTCACGTTTCCTCCCAAATGAAGAAAGCCACACAATTCTTACCTGGGTAGTCATCTCTTGGTCAGTATCATTGCTGGAACATTACGGCGCTCGGCGAGGAACATCGCAACCTGCAAGGAGAGAAAAGACACAGGTTAGCAATATAAAAGGCAAAACAGCGCCGCACATTGCGCATTACTCACCGGACAGCATCGCGCACACCACGCTTTCACCTACCGGCCCATGCTCATCTTCAAACTGCATCACAACACCAAAATACCTTTCCATACCTAAGAGGAAAGAAGCAAGACATTATTTTTCGAACTAAGAGGAACTTAAGAACTGCATATAAAGACTGTTATGTTATGTTATGTTATTTTGCACTTATATAGCGCCTTATATACCATTGGTATGGTCTGAAGGCGCTGGTAGGTTGAACGCCCTTGGGAACCGCAGTTCAAATCAGTAGAGAGAGTAGAGAGAGTCAAAAAGGTGCGTGTGAGCACCAGGTATGTGTACAGCTCGTGCAGTATCGGTGTAATAGCTGCTTTCTAGCGGTAGGTGTGGTGGTTGAGAGGTCAGGGGTATGTGTTCGTTCTGGCAGGATTTATCCAGATCGGATGTGGCTGCGTTAGGCCTGAGGAGAACGCCTCGCTGGGGGGTGCGTAACCAGCAGTGATTACTTAGAGTGATGTGGGGTGAGCGGCAAATGTTGATATGAGAACAGTTATACCGAATGGTGTCATATTATCTCTGTGTTCTATTTGAGTGATGGTGTAAGGAGAGAGTAAGCGTGTTGGTGAGATATGATGGGTTACATGGGGTACACTTCTATATTCAACTTTCCACGGGAGGCTCTTGGGCGTACTTCTTAATTCACAGAGAGGCTACAGGGCACACTTCTAAATTCAGCGGGTTGTTGGGCACATTTCTAGAATCACAGAGAGGCTATTGGACACACATCTAAATTCAACTTTCTAAATGTACTTCTAAATTAAACTTTCCACAGACAGGCTATTGGGCACACTTTTAAATGCAATTCTATATTCAACTTATCACAGAGTGGGTACACTTCTAAATTCAACTTTTCACAGAGAGGCTGTTGGGTACACTTCTAAATGCTGCTTCTAAATGCACTTTCAATGCAACTTTCTAAATGTACTTCTAAATGCAACTTTCTACATAGAGGCTATTGGGCACACTTCTAAATGCAACTTCTAAATGCAATTCTAAATTCAACTTTCACAGAGAGGCTGTTGGGTACACTTCTAATTCCCTTTTCACAGAGAGGCAATTGGGTATACTTCTAAATTTACTATTGACAGTTCTATCTAAGTGTGGGCATGCTAATATTCATAATTCCATCTAAGAGTGGACATGCTAACTCTCACAACTCCATCTAGGAGTGGACAAGCTAACTTTCGCAGTTCCATCCAAGTGTGGGCATGCGAATATTCACAGTTCAATCTAAGAGTGGACATGCTAACTTTCACAATTCCATCTAAGAGTGGACATGCTAACTTTCAAAGTTTTAACTAAGTGTGGGCATGATAATATTCACCATTCCATCTAAGAGTGGACATGCTATCTTTCAAAGTTTTAACTAAGTGTGGGCATGATAATATTCATAATTCCATCTAAGAGTGGACATGCTATCTTTTACAATTCCATCTAAGAGTGGACATGCTAACTTTCACAGTTCTAACCAAGTGTGGGCATGTGAATATTCACAATTCCATCTAAGAGTGGACATGCTAACTTTCACAGTTCTAACCAAGTGTGGGCATGCGAATATTCACAATTCCATCTAAGAGTGGACATGCTATCTTTCAAAGTTTTAACTAAGTGTGGGCATGATAATATTCACAATTCCATCTAAGAGTGGACATGCTAATATTCACAATTCCATCTAAGAGTGGACATGCTATCTTTCACAATTCCATCTAAGAGTGGGCATGATAATATTCACAATTCCATCTAAGAGTGGACATGCTATCTTTCACAATTCCATCTAAGAGTGGACATGCTAACTTTCACAATTCCATCTAAGAGTGGACATGCTAACTTTCACAGTTCTAACCAAGTGTGGGCATGCTAATATTCACAATTCCATCTAAGAGTGGACATGCTATCTTTCACAATTCCATCTAAGAGTGGACATGCTATCTTTCACAATTCCATCTAAGAGTGGACATGCTAACTTTCACAATTCCATCTAAGAGTGGACATGCTAACTTTCACAGTTCTAACCAAGTGTGGGCATGCTAATATTCACAATTCCATCTAAGAGTGGACATGCTATCTTTCACAATTCCATCTAAGAGTGGGCATGCTATCTTTCACAATTCCATCTAAGAGTGGACATGCTATCTTTCACAATTCCATCTAAGAGTGGGCATGATAATATTCACAATTCCATCTAAGAGTGGGCATGATAATATTCACAATTCCATCTAAGAGTGGGCATGATAATATTCACAATTCCATCTAAGAGTGGACATGCTATCTTTCACAATTCCATCTAAGAGTGGACATGCTATCTTTCACAATTCCATCTAAGAGTGGGCATGCTATCTTTCACAATTCCATCTAAGAGTGGACATGCTATCTTTCACAATTCCATCTAAGAGTGGGCATGATAATATTCACAATTCCATCTAAGAGTGGGCATGATAATATTCACAATTCCATCTAAGAGTGGGCATGATAATATTCACACTTCCATCTAAGAGTGGACATGCTATCTTTCACAATTCCATCTAAGAGTGGACATGCTATCTTTCACAATTCCATCTAAGAGTGGACATGCAAACATTATGGCAGTCTATGTTATTTGGATGTAAGATAGAGTGGCATGGGCTTTCAGGAGTGGAGTGATTGCTCTACTCCCCACCCACACCACACTCACGGTTTTTGGTGGTGTCTGTTAGTTGCTGGCTTCATTGGCTTCCCCTGCGGACACCTGCAGACACATCTTGGAGCCGCCTCTGTTGGAGCCGCCCTTGGCCTTGGGGCCCTTAGCCGCTGGGGGCTGCCGGGCAGAGGGCTGCCCTGGGAGGACCAGTGATAAAGGTCGAGGGGCCTATCAGAGGGGGGGTGGGCGGGAGGGATGGGATCAGGAAAAGGTTTTAGAGGAGGGGAAGTGGGGATTGACTCATTTGCTCCTAGGATGGGAAATGGGTGCAGGAAGCGGGATGGGAGGCGGGAGGAAGGGGAGAGACCAGGAAATGGTGGCTGGGCCACGAGAGGCACACGGGGAATCTAACACTTTTACAGTGTTTTCTTTCCAAAATGGCATTGCGCGCTGCTGCTCCACTCACCTTCCTTCTTGGTAAGGAAATGAAGTGGGCTGCAGCGCTCGAAACGCTAGGCCCAGGAGCTGCTGGCTGTGCAGCCAATCACTTGCCAGTGGGCGGGATGGGAGGCGGGAGGAAGGGGAGAGACCAGGAAATGGTGGCTGGGCCACGAGAGGCACACGGGGAATCTAACACTTTTACAGTGTTTTCTTTCCAAAATGGCATTGCGCGCTGCTGCTCCACTCACCTTCCTTCTTGGTAAGGAAATGAAGTGGGCTGCAGCGCTCGAAACGCTAGGCCCAGGAGCTGCTGGCTGTGCAGCCAATCACTTGCCAGTGGGCGGGATGGGAGGCGGGAGGAAGGGGAGAGACCAGGAAATGGTGGCTGGGCCACGAGAGGCACACGGGGAATCTAACACTTTTACAGTGTTTTCTTTCCAAAATGCATTGCGCGCTTCTGCTCCACTCACCTTCCTTCTTGTAAAGCAACAAACCTACGGAGTCGCAGCAGGCCTGGATTCCCACAGGGGGTCTTACGCCAGTGAAGTAACTTGGTCGCTGCTTGCCCCCCCACTTCTACGCGCCCCTGCTGTGAAAGTGAAAGAAGATATCGAGGCTGAGTACCCCAAATGGAAATACACCAACACGGGTTTATAAAGATACACAGATCTTTATTCTACAACTGAACAGTTTTCAAAGGACAACACAACAGACAGCTATAAGGCCCTCAGTACAACACAGCGAATACCAGCCCTGTTCGGTGTGTGAAGTGAGTGGGGCTGTACATCAGAATGTTTGTGCCTTTTATACAATATGTAATCTGATGTCCAGCCCATTTGCAGGTTAGCCATTTCTCGGGCTAAGGGTTCATACCGAGTTCGTTCCTAATGTATGCATCTATACATTTATGGATTATCCTTAATACATACTCCAATAGGTTACAATAGCAACAGTGTGTCTTTGGATTCAACATTAAACCTTTGTACATATTCTTATACAATATAGTCAAACAAGTGTTTACATTAAATGCTCGAACAGTATTGTGCATAATATATGTTCATGGATTAGTATCGTTGCACAGATAATCCTCTATCCACAGGTCAACGAAGGACAAGGTCTCGTTACATGACACTAACATTTGGCCTGCGGGCAGTTTAAGCATTAACTCGTATGCAGAGGTCAAGACGGACATGTTACAAGCAGAACAACACTGTCCACCATCTTAGAACACAGGGTGACTTTGGAGAGAGAATCAAAATGGCGGATGAACCTAAAATGGCAGCTAAAACTGATCTAAGGTCAGGACCTTGCTGCGCAGATTTCTTTGCAGAGCGACTGGGCTTAGGCCAATATATACAACAAAGGAGGCACGATATGATTTCCAGTTCGACAAACCCTCCTTTTGGCCTAAGCCAAGCGCTAAACTGTTCTAGTCACTTTACAAATAACTCCACGTCTCAACGTCCATACACCCTGAATCACTATCAGAGATATCGATTGCCATAAAATCAGTTACTGGGATTTCATTCAGCACATATTCATTGGTGTTCTTGTCTGGGACGTATACCTTGCGACCTAATGTACCCATCGCCTGTGCGCAATATCCTCCTAACATCGAACATATACCAGGAAGACATTGTATACAACAACAAAGAAACAGCAGAAATCCTAAAATGATCAGCAAGACCGAAAGTAGCTTCCATCCCCAAGATCGCAACAAGTCCCAGAACCAAGCGCTAAGATCCCAGTGTCCCTCGGGAACATGCACTTCTGAACTCAGGACATGCAGATTCTGTATTGCCTTGAAGATAGTTGGGGAGGAATCTGGCACGAAAACACAGCAAGCGGATCCCACTAATTTACATACCCCTCCACGTTCAGCCAGGATGACATCTAATGCCATCCGGTTCTGAAGCACTACTAACCTTATTGCTTTCTGTTCCAGAGTCATATTATAGAGTATGTCAGTGGTCCGGTTGATGGTTCTCTCCAGTACTCTCGCTAGTCTCCTGATATCTTTAGAGTTCATTACTTGTGCTGAAGTATCACCATTCTCGTCCCGCCGTGAACGAGCCTTTGAAATCTCTACAGTACTGGCTATGAATACCCCGGGTAACAGAATCTCGAAATAACAAGTTCCCTGCCAATCCCTGGGTAACCATGGAAATGCTACATTACCGCAAACAAAGTAGACAGGTTCGCCTACATACAAAAGTCTGCCCTCACCAGTCAAATTTGCAACGTTGGCGCAACCTTTAAAATCACCCATTGAATGAGTACCATTCCTCTGTATGCAGAAAGAAACTGAATCGGGGCTATGGTTAACAGTGTAAGAAGGAGGTGTGGCGTCCTTATTGCCTATAGGAGCCATCTTGAAAGAGATCAAAGATTGAAAAGGACGAGACAGTCTATCAGAAGTCCTAATAGACGCAACATTGAGCTTACTCCTACTTGCAAAGAGTGAGCATCCCAAGGGAGTCAGAACATGTTTTTCAAACTGATTCAAATTAGTCCCATCAAAGTTCCCTGGGATGCTATCGTTCTAGCGACCAAAGAATAGTGCTCTAAGCGAAGCATAGCATGCAGTTGTCAAAGGTAGAGGATGAATATACCAACCCAACCTATTATGTAGCATTCATAATGAGTAATAGTGTATTATTATGATATCTCTGTCTGTGCTGAGAGTCTCTAGGAGATAGAGTGTGCAGATGTACGAAAGGAGTAGAAACAGTAGGTACATTTTCAGTCTGCAACAAATTCCCAAGCGGATGTACTTCTTCTAGATACCAGAAGCCTAAAACGATGACTATTATAAAACCAATTAACATTATCATAAGACAGCAGTACATTTTCGGGGCCCAAACATTTAAATGTTCATTTCCATAGCTGGTCACACAGTCTTTTCCCTTTTCCATACGAGCGGAAGCGGTTGCAGGCATTGTAATCTTCAAACAAACGCACCAGTGTTATTAGCTGGCGACCTCCAGGCCAACTGTCTTCTTAGTCCTTCCACAAACCCTAGCCAACGGAATCCCCTTATGAACAATTGATCAGGCCAAAAAGGCAAGCCCTTGATGACTTTTTCTTCTCTGAGCGCACAGCCGAACCGTGCCATAAGTCTATTTCCTTGGACGCAGATCGTACCTTGTGATCCATGGTACTGATTGATCCGTGAACAACATGTCGTCACTTCCCACTGGAAGCGGTGAATGAGCGGAAGCAAGGTCAGAGGCACAATTGGGGATCGCTTCCGGAAATAAAATGGTTGGAGAGTGCAGGGATGAAATGGCTGTTTCCCAAGACCTCACAGGATCAGGGAGAATCCCCAACACACTTTCAATGCTATTTACTGCTTTGGGATCGTTGGTTGCATTACTGATGAGGGGTTCTGCTTCTTCTGTATCGTGTGGCACTGGGTGTGGAATCTTCTTGGTGTGTGACGCATGGATCCACTTCTTCCGGCCTGCCACCCGCACCGCAGTCTGTGTGACCAGCAGGACTTGGAAGGGGCCCCGCCAACGAGGTGCGAGGCAAGAAGATCGCTCAAAAGATTTTACGAGGATCCAGTCCCCAGGTCGTATGCTGTGACCGGGACCCTCGTATCATACAGGTAAAGCCTCTCGCACCTGGTGATAAATCAAATACAAGTTTTTAGTCAACTGGCTACAGTAATCTGAAAGAAGTACATTTTCAACATTTCGCAAAGAACAACATTTTGGAATGTTCCAAATATTAGCAGGCTTCCCCATAACCACCTCAAAGGGAGAGAGCCCAGTCTTAGTTTGAGGGGTTGTTCGCATTGATAACAACACAATCGGTAAGGCGTCAGGCCATTTTAGTTTGGTGCCGGCACACGTCTTAGCAAGCTTGTTTTTGATGATGCCATTGTGTCTTTCCACTAATCCAGCACTAATGAGCGTGTCTGGCCGAATGGAACCGTTTATCGATCTGCAATCCCGCACATATCTGCAGAATTACAGCAGCGATAAAATGTGGCACATTGTCCGACTAGATGACTCTTGGTAGCCCGAATCTCGGAAGTACTCTTTTAATATGGTCTTTGCAATAGTCATGGCTGTAGCGTCTTTAACAGGAAAAGCCTCAACCCATTTTCTAAAAGCACAGATGATGACTAACACATACTTTAGATTATTGCAACGTTCCATCTCAATAAAATCAAAATGAATGACTTTGAAGGGGACAGAAGGTGGACCAAAACTACCCCTAGGAGTTGATGTGCCCTTTCCCACATTATGCTGTAAACAAATCATACATTCCTGAACACAACGTTCAGCTACTTTAGAGAATTTGTCATTTACCCATATTTTTTCCAACATTTTTGTGATTTTACGAGCACATATGTTTGTGGGACCATGAGCCATAACAACCATCATCATAATATACGCATCGGGAAGTAGCCACTTCCCTTCAACTCTGTCCACCCAACACCCATCATCATCAAGTTTCCCCAAGCCCTCAGCCCATTTCTTAGACTCTTCTAACGTGACATTGGCTTGGATATCCCTTACGGAATCAATACCCTCATCCATAGTACAGGCATTTGTGGCTTCCCTTGAAGTATACATGTCTGAAGAGAGATCAGTGGCAGTCTGTTTAGCTATCTGATCAGCAAAAGCGTTCCCTTTTCCTACATCATCTACAATCTTCTGATGCGCTGGGTATTTTATGATAGCTAGCTGAGTAGGGAGTGCAAGCGCTGAGAGTAGCCGTACTATCAAGGAGCCATGCTGGATTTTTGTACCATGTGAAGTCAAGAACCCTCTTTATGACCAAAGTCTCCCAAAGTTGTGAACCACCCCAAAGGCATACTGACTATCAGTGTATATATTCATGGTAAGTCCTTCGGAAAGTTCACAAGCTTGGGTAAATGCTATGATCTCTGCGGCCTGCGCAGAGTTATGCGTGATTCTCTTGGTTTCCATGACTGTGCTCAATGTAGTGATTGCATAAGCAGCTGTGGATGTACCATCTGGAAGTTTGAAGCAGGAGTCATCGCAAAACAGCTCCCCTTGTGGATTGTTGAAAGGAGTATCTTTCAGATCAAATCTACCCTTTGTCTCTTGTTTGGTAGTGTAAAGGCAATCATGTGACTCTTTGTCACTGCAAGCAGTACCTTGCGGGAAAGGTAAGAGTTCAGCCGGATTAAGAACACAACACCTCTTAATTTGTATGTGTGGTGCAAACAAGATCAATTCATATCTCGTTAACCGTGCAGAAGTGAGGTGTTGCGTTTGAGTTCTGTTCAGTTGAACATCCACAGAGTGAGGTACCATTAGGGTTAAAGCATTGCCTTGGACCATTCCCTCACTCTGTTTTACAGACGCAGCAGCAGCAGAGACAGCTCGCAAACATCTTGGCAAAGCGCATGCTACAGGATCAAGGGCGGAAGAAAAGTAGCCGCACAGCCTATTCTTCCCTCCATGTTCCTGCGTTAATACAGCCAAAGCACATCCATCACATTCATACACAAACAACACAAAGACCTTTTCATAATTTGGTGTGCCCAAAACCGGTGCCGAGCACAATGCAGTCTTGAGCAAATCAAATGCACGCTGGTGCTCCATGTTCACGGCAATGGCGAAGAAATGCCCTTCTTCGTCCGAGCCAACATCGGCTTAATCACTAGTTAAAAGTTGGGGATCCACTGCCTACAGTAAGAAGCCATTCCTATCAAGGCTCTAACTTCCTTCTGTGTATTTGGGACAGACATGCTAGAAATGAGTTTTATCCGTTCAGGCGTCAACCTTCTTCCCTCCTTTGACAGGAGATAGCCTAAATAGGCGACCTCCTGACCACAATATTGAAATTTTTTAAGCAAAGCTTTATGCCCATGTTTAGCCAGGTGAATAAGCAACAACACAGTGCCTTCCTTACAAGCGCTCTCTGAGTCAGCAGCTAAAAGCAAGTCATCAACATATTGAAGCAGTGTACAAGTAGAGGGCAACTCAAGGGTGTCGAGCTGTTCTTTCAAAGCCCTACTATAGATGCTAGGACTTTCTGTGTAACCTTGCTGTGCACGGGTGAAGGTAAACGAGCGTTCCCCTAAGGTGAACGCGAACAGGTATCTACTGTCCTTATGTCTAGGAATACTAAAGAAAGCGTTCTTTAGATCCACAACACTAAAGTAAGTAGCTGAAGCCGGGATCATAGTTAATATCATCGTCACATCAGGCACAATTGGAAATTGTGGAGCGACAATCTTATTGATGGCACGCAAATCAATTATGAAACGAAAAGGAATTGCTTTATCGCCTTTTTTGTACACGGGCAAAATCGGACTACTGCACAAACTACCTGCAATTTCCTCAATCACCCCTCGATGCACAAAATCGGAGACGATGCATTTCAAAGCTTGCTCACCATCGACTGAAATCTTATACTGTGGAATACGTGGCAGCTTTACTCCATGTTTCAAGACAATTTTAACAGGCTCAATTCTCAAAACACCGACATCATTGTCGTCAACTGCCCATAAACACTCGGAACATCACTAAATTCCGGCGGCAAAGGTCTGGTCAAATCGCCAAACACACTCCATCAGAAGAACAATGAATTACTGCATTTAATTCCTTCAACAGATTCAACCCCAACAAAATCTCTCCACAATTCGAAGTCAAAAGGAATGGACAATGGTCCGTAAAGGGACCCAAAGAAATAGGTACCGGTGAGGAAACCGGACAGCCAACTGGTGTGCCAGAAAACCCTACAGAAACGTTAGTTTTCCCTGATAGTGGAATGTTTGGAACCTGAGAATGATCAATGGAACACTTCTGTGCCCCTGTATCTATCAAGAATAGATGCTTCCTATTTCCCACTATTATTTCAATGTAGGGACCTTTCTGATTAATGGGAATAGGTGTTGGTTCCAAACCTTGCTTCAGGCAATCCTAGCGAAACAAAATGTCGTCGAAAGGAAGTTCTTCAGAGAGGTAAGCGGCAGAAGGATGATCAAAAATGTTTCTAGTATCCACACCTGATGCCTGATTGTCCTGTGAAAAAGGCTGCTGTGAATCCTGTGAAAAATGACCTCTACTAGGGCCCCCTACACCCGTGCGACATCTGGATTGTCTACCCATATTCCCAAGTGTGTTATTTGACCTCTGTCGAAGGATCGGGCATTGTGCATGCCAATGACCCTCTTGCCTACAATAGGCACACTGGTTAATGTTTACAGGACCCAAGGGCGCATTACCTTGTGGAACATACTGACCTCTAATTTGTGAATTACCCCCTGTAGGGCCTCTAACAATTTGCTGCAATAATACTTTTGTCTTCAAATCACCTTTCCTTTTTTCGACTCTTTCTTTTTCATGATTGACACGATTCTCGTAGTACTGAGCCATGTGCAGTACTTCTGATTGAGACTTCGCTTGCCAAGCGCTCTCAAAAGACATAATTTGCGACTGGACGTTAGGCACTGTGTCTAAATCTTATCCACTGAAATCTGAGAATACCTGTTCGAACCGATTAAAGAACTCGGTAGCACCCTCAGACTTCCCTTGAACAGAGGCAGTGAGCTTGTCCCAAATAATTCTCTTTTCAGGAATTATAGTTTTCAATTTTGCAACTATTCTGTCAGGTAAAGTTAGTATCACCTGCAGCGGTCTTTCGGCAGCTGGCCTTTTTCCATCGAGTCTAATTATGTTAGTCCATGTATCTCCTAGCCCTGGTACATCGTCTATAGTTCTAACCTGTTTCCACAAATCAACAAGCAGGAGTACAGGAAATAACAGATCAATATCACTTAGAGTGAATACTGAGGATTGCAAAACAGACTCTATTTCTTTGTAGAACCGTGTCGGATTCTTCCTAATGTCGGGAATAGATTGTCTAATGGTGTTCACTTCCTGTCTCGAGAACGGGACGTGAACAAACTGCGACACATAATGTGTAGGTATTTCTTGAGCAGCTGTACCCGCTGCAGCATTAGCGGTAATCTCAACTTTTGGGACAAATGTCGGAGGAACCTCTCTCATAGGCAACTGAGAAGTAGGCAACTCCAAATGCTTACTAAGCAACAGAGCCAAATCGAGCGCTAAAGCAGCCGAAGAAGTGTCAAACGAAAAAGCTCTCTTGTAAATACTCAGCAACTCTGCAGGACAACAAATCTTTCTTTTTACACACTCATCTTGTGGGTATTCTACCATTACCTGTATCACTTTCCTCTGCATTTCTGGCGTATACTGACTATATGTGTCATGTACTTCAACGGGAGTTATCGGTGTGCCTGAAATCCATCTAAACGCGTCTTTCGTGCGAATTAGCGTTTCCTCAGTTATCGATTTATGACAAGGAAGGAACAGTTTTTGTACAAACATAGTACCCAAACTATCTCCACCTTCATCTTCATTCTGTAACCTTTCCAGCTCCCTTCTATACTCAAGTACCCTCTCAACATGCTCTTGCACTTTCTCCGCAGTGTCTCTAGAGAACGCTAAAGTATTCAGATCCCTAGAACCCTTGTGGGAGATCTGTATCATTTAACCTGTCCCACATTATACACAAATGAATCCCTAATCCCTCAATAAAAATGTTTTTCTCAGGAAATTTGTCTACTTTAGAGAGTGTGGCAAAAACATTAGCTTGATCACCCATCTCCATGCAATGCTTAGCCCACGCAGTTAACTCACGCTTTTTCTCTGGAGACACAGTATTGCAAGTGATGACCCTCGATCCCGCTCCCCGATCTACTACAAGCGGCGTAGAACCACTTGGAAGAGGGAGAGTAGGCAAGTTCAACGGAGGTGCTATCACTGGTACAACAGGCACAAGAGGAGGAGCAGGTGGAGGAGGAGCGACAAAAGGAGGACCAACAACTGGAGGAAGAGGAACAATAGGAGGAGCAGGAAGAGGCAAACCAGCAGGACGAGGAACATACGGAGGTGGTGCAGTGGCACCAGGCCTTCGTTCATTTAACAATTTATCGATAAGTTCATCAGAAACATGAAAGTCTTTAGAAGGATAGATTTTCTGGATACCAAGTGAGAAAGCCCTATCCATATTCCTAGCTGACTCAGACTGTTTATTTTGGTCATATAACAACGCTTTGTCGACATTCGTCATATGACGGCACGCATGTTTTTCTCTACTCTTGAGTTGCTGTAAAGCTTCTTTTTTCCAATTCTGTAATACGTCAAATGATGCAGGTCTAGCCTTTTTCTTCAATAATATAGATTCTAAGTACTCAATACGAGGGATTTCAAAACTACCATTGGTTGGCCACTGAAGTTCGGAAGCATGCCTAGTTTGTCTGTGCCAAATATCATTGAACACTATACTACCAATGCCGTGCTTACAGTACATAGTACAAGCAGGCGACCCCTCCATTGGTGCCGGTCGGCCAAATTCCAAAGATTGTCTGTCACTGCGGAATAAAGCCCTGAAGCAGGCAGACAATTTCCCAGGCATATCAGATTACTGGTGTTACCTGGTCAATAATTGCACTTGCAAGTGTAATACGCCAAAACAAATTATCAGGATACTTAAGAATCGGGTCACGACTCACCTGATCAAATCCTAAGGAGGTCCGATCGGATTTCAAAGTTTTCTCACAAAGTTTACCTGATGTTTGGTGATTTCGGCAAATCTGCCCGCCTCGATATGTGGACCCTCGTCAAGATGCCGACTCGGACCGCGTGCTCACCAGCCAGGGATCGTGCCGTGCAGTGCTGCTGAGGTGTCGCTTCTCATTCAGGAAAGGGGCCCCTTTACACTGTCGGATCCCGGTCCGATTGCCGCGTCAACCTTCAACGAGCTGGCATCAATCTTGCGGGTCCCTATTCGGGCGCCATCTGTGAAAGCAAAAGAAGGTATCAAGGCTGAGTACCCCAAATGGAAATACACCAACATGGGTTTATAAAGATACACAGATCTTTATTCTACAACTGAACAGTTTTCAAAGGACAAAACAACAGATAGCTATCAGGCCCTCAGTACAACACAGCGAATACCAGCCCTGTAAGGTGTGTGAAGTGAGTGGGGCTGTACATCAGAATGTTTGTGCCTTTTATACAATATGTAATCTGATATCCAGCTCATTTGCAGGTTAACCATTTCTCGGGCTAGTGGTTCATGCCGAGTTCGTTCCTAATTTATGCATCTATACATTTATGGATTATCCTTAATACATACTCCAATAGGTTACAATAGCAACAGTGTGTCTTTGGATTCAACATTAAGCCTTCGTACATATTCTTATACAATATAGTCAAACAAGTGTTCAGATTAAATCCTCGAACAGTATTGTGCATAATATATGTTCATGGATTAGTATTGTTGGCACAGGTAATCCTCTATCCACAGGTCAACGAAGGACAAGGTCTCATTACATGACCCTAACATTTGGCCTGCGGGCAGTTTAAGCATTAACTCGTATGCAGAGGTGAACACAGCCATGTTACAAGCAGAACAACACTGTCCACCATCTTAGAAAACAGGATGACTTTGGAGTGAGAATGAAAATGGCGGATGAACCTAAAATGGCGGCTAAAACTGATTTAAGGTCAGGACCTTGCTACGCAGATTTCTTCACAGAGCGACTGGGCTTAGGTCAATATATACAACAAAGGAGGCATGATATGATTTTCCGTTCGACACTGCCATGAGGAGCAGGACGGAGAATCCACCTTTCACAATATTAAGACCCATCTTTAACCAGAGGCCTTAACAAGGGACCGGTAGAGGGTTCGAGAGTGCAAATCATCCAACCAGGGCTGGGTGGCGTCCCCGTGGATACCAGGTGAGCGTAACAGAACACAAAGCCTCAATAATATTATCCACCTGGGCGTCATGGAGACTTCAGAGACTGACCAGTTAGTTCAGTTGTTGGGACGATTACACGCCGAAGTACATTCAGCCAGGCAAGAAACCAACGCTCTTAGGAGGGATTTGATTGTTACTAAGGATCATACCAACGAAATAAGTAGACAATTGCTCCAATCACAGGCAGGACAGACCCCATTGCCTGGTAACATTCCGCCAGCACCTGTACCAACTTCTTCCACCAATCCAGTACAAAGAACCCTTCCTGGGGCAGTTCCTTTTGCTCCTCCTGAACGATATACAGGGGAACCCAAAAAGTATGCAACGTTCATGAACCAGTGTCGTCTTCATTTCCTTTGCAGACCTGGGGCTTTTCCTAACGACCAAGCGCGGGTTGCTTTTGTCTTGTCATATCTGAGTGGCAATGCTGCAGATTGGTCGGTACCATTGGTAAGTCAGGATAACCCGTTGTTGCATGACTTTGAGGGTTTCCAGGTGGAAATGGAAAAACTCTTTGCTTGTCATACCCAAGGCCAAGCATTAGACAATGAACTTTTGTCACTCTGTCAAGGAAGTCAAGACTTGATTACATATATAGCAACATTTAACAGACTAGTCGTTGAAGCTGGGTGGCCTGAGGAAAAAGGGACCACACTATTTCATCGGGGTCTACGAGGGGAACTAAAGGATGTCCTTGCTCAAGTGGTTAACCCACCTAAAGACTGTGGAGAATTCATCAACCTTGTGATGCAATTAGATCACAGATTACAAGACCGAAAAGCGGACTGGATAAGCTTAGACACTCGAGCTGTGTATGTCCGGTCAAAGGATAATGTTCCAAGTACATTGGAAAACACGGTAGAACCCATGCAAATCGGAGGAGTACGGCCCCCTTTAACTATAACTGAAAGAGACAAGAGACGGCAACAGCAATTATGCTTATATTGCGGAAAATCAGGCCACTTCCTCAAATAATGTCCAGTGAAACCACCAAGGAGAACTGTTGTAGCCCCAGAGAAGGAAGATAATAACAAGGAGTCAGAAAACTACCAAGCCCGGCAAGCGTAGAGGTCCGCTTGTCGAGCGAGAAGGATGAGCCACAGACCTCACACTTTGCATTACCAGTAATTTTGATCAATCACCAACAACCGTCTCGGATGCATGCTGTCGAAGCATACATAGACATCGGAGCAGTTGGGAATTATGTAGACCAAGATCTGGCAGCAGAGATGGGGCTTCCCTTATGCTCTAAGTTGACTACTGAAAAAGTTACCACTGTAGGTGGGACAGAAATAGCTTCCGGACCAGTAACCCAATGTACAGCAGCACTAACCCTACTGTGCCAGGATGGACACCGAGAATCTATTGCATTCGATCTCATCAAAGCATCTCAGTTTCGACTAATCTTAGGGATGCCATGGTTGGTAGCTCACAACCCTCTAATAGATTGGCGTGCCAAGAAGATGGCCTTTTCCGATGATTGTGCTTGCACCTGTTATTAGCAAGAAAAGGGGAAAACAGACTTATGTATATCTGCTACTCCCAGTACGGCGGCGATTGTACTAGGTGTGACGAGTACTTTACCAAATGAATACCAAGATTTTCAAGACGTGTTCCAGAAAGAACAAGCCAATACTCTACCACCGCACAGGCCCTACGATTGTCAGATCAACCTCATACCTGGTGCGCAAATTCCTTGTGGTCGAATCTATGCACTTACTGAACCAGAAAACGTCCATATGAAATCTTATCTTGATCAGTACCTGGCAAATGGATTTTTTTCTGCCCATCTAAATCACCGGCAGCCAGTCCCTTATTCTTCGTACCATAGAAGGAAGGAGATTTGAGGACTTGCATCGACTATCGTGCATTAAACCAGGGGGGCATACCATCTTGTTCGAATGATGAAAGGAGACAAATGGAAAACTGCCTTTCGTACCAAATACGGCTTGCATGAATACCAGGTAATGCCTTTTGGACTTTGCAACACTCCTGCTGCATTCCAGTACTTTATGAATGATGTTTTTCGGGAGTTAATCAGCACTTGTGTCCTGGTTTACATTGATGACATCTTAGTGTATTCTGCTACAAAAGAAGACCATGTCAGGCATGTCCGCTCTGTCCTTACTAAACTCCGCAAACATAAACTGTATGCTAAACTCAAAAAATGCTCTTTTCATGTCACCGAAGTGGAGTTCCTCAGTTTTAATCTCACACCAAAAGGTATCAGAATGGATAGGCACAAGGTAGATGCCATTCTTAACTGGTCGTCACCAACTTAATTTAAAGGAATCCAGAGTATGTTGGGCTTTGCAAACTTTTACCGCCGATTCATCCCA
The DNA here is from genome assembly GCF_040938575.1 of Ambystoma mexicanum. Classification (NCBI taxonomy): domain Eukaryota; kingdom Metazoa; phylum Chordata; class Amphibia; order Caudata; family Ambystomatidae; genus Ambystoma; species Ambystoma mexicanum. The sequence goes on from NC_090921.1 coordinate 468,359,420, forward strand.
GATTTTTCCCAAATAGTGCATCCAATTACATCACTATTGAGAAAAAACAATAAAATGTTCCATTGGACCGAAGAAGCAGAGAAGGCTTTTCAAGAACTTAAGAAAATTACTTCTGCTCCAGTTCTACGGCATCCTCGCCCAGACCTCCCTTACATAGTTGAAACAGATGCCTCTAGCATGGCTATGGGAGCTGTTCTCTCACAAAGGGACCCAGGAACTGGCCAGTTACACCCTGTGGCCTTCTGGTCACGAAAATTCTCACCTCCCGAACTCAACTATGCTATCACAGACAAAGAACTCTTGGCTATAAAATCAGCTTTCAAGGCATGACAACACTATCTCCTTGGTGCTAGACATACTGTCATGGTCATAACTGATCATCGAAACCTGCAATACCTAAAAACAGCAAAGGCTCAATCAGCCCGTCAGCTGCGGTGGGCTCTTTTCTTCGCTGAATATGACTATGTGATCACCTACCGGCCAGGATTCCGAAACGGAAAGGCTGACGCCTTGTCCCGCATGGGTGTTGATGAAAAGGTATATATAACTCCAGATCCAGTAACCATCATTCCAGAAGCCAAACTCCTGGGTCTTACGACAACATTGACACAGGGTGAACTCCAAAACAAGATCCAACTCTTAATGGATCCCACTTTCTCACAAGAGTGGTGTACTCAAGGAGAACATTACACCATTAAAGACCAGTTACCATATTTTAGGAACCGTCTATACTTGCCAAGTAAAGATTTACAAGAGCAGGTTATTTCGGGTTATCACGACTCCCTGATTGAAGGTCATCCTGGAATTGCCAAAACTCTAGCTAAAGTAAAACAAAACTATTGGTGGCCTACATGACGTAACGACATCATACAATTTATCCAATCATGCGGTGTGTATGCACAAAACAAGTCCCAAAAGCAGAAACCAGCTGGTCTTCTCCAACCATTGGAAATTCCTCCCGCACCATGGCACACACTGTCCCTTGATTTCATTACAGATCTACCTCCCAGTCAAGGATTCAACACCATCTTAGTAGTTGTAGACATGTTCTCTAAAATGGCACACTTTATTCCTTTTAAGGGTCTTCCAAATGCATCCAATTTAGCAAAAGTATTCCTGGAGGAAATCATACGTCTACATGGCTTTCCATCAGTCTTGATCTCAGATCGAGGTAGTCAGTTCTTATCCAACTTCTGGATGAAATGCTGTTCAATGGCCCAAATTGACATTCGACTATTCACAAGTCACCATCCTCAAACATATGGCCATACAGAAAGAACAAACCAAAGCCTCGAGCAATACTTACGTTGCATGTTACATCAAGTGGAAAGAAATTGGAAGGACTTGTTACTGATAGCTGAATATGCCTATAATAACTCTTTACACACCAGCACTGGACAAACCCCTTTCTACACTATATATGGTAGACATCCACGTACTTCAGAATTGGATCTCCCAACCCCTTTGGAAATGCCAGCGGTTAAAACCCTACATACGACTATTTCCCAGGCCTTCAATGAAGCAGCAGAACATTTACTCCAAGCCAAGAACAGACAAAAGAAATTAACTGACCAACATCGTAGTAAAGCCCCCGACTATCAAATTGGAGACAAGGTCTGGTAAGCATCAAAATATGTGCCCATAAAAGGGACTTGGTCCTTTCGTCCCCGATATCTGGGACCTTATTCTATTGAATGCATAATAAATCCACTGGCAGTTAAATTAGCCCTACCACCCACTGTGCAGTTTCATCCTGTGTTTCACGTATCACTCCTGAAACTGGTACAACCCGGTACTCGGGTTACAACACCACCAAACCAGTATTAGTTGACGGAGAACCAGAGTTTGAAGTAAAGGATATCCTAAACTCAAAATACACCGGATCCAAACTATACTACTTAGTTGATTGGAAGGGATACGGCCCTCAAGACAGATCATGGGAACCTAGTGAATACATCCATGCACCTCGCTTAATTAAAAAGTTCCATCAGAATTACCCAGCCAAATCAGGACCAGGCAGAAGTGCCACCGTGAGAGGGGCCTTGGGGAGGAGTGCTGTCATGACCCTTGCCCCTGGCCCTCACTGGCAAATCAGCCTTCCAGTTAGGGCCAGGTCAAAGGCCTTAAAACCTCATCCAAGACTCTCTTGGAGTAAGTCCTGGCACCTTTGGCGCCAGGCCCATAACCATCATGAAGACCAACATTAGAATGGGACTATTTACTTGGGACCATTTAACTTGGGGGGGTTCAGCCAACATGGAGGCACAGACATAGCTCAGTTACAAGGAACTGAGCTATGCGGTCTAGTCTTTTGGGTGAGGCAGGCCTGGGACTACTTTACCTGGACTACTTTGGGTGTGGCAGGCCTGGGACTATTTTACCTGGACTACTTTACCTGAGACTATTTGAACCACACCCAAACAGCAGAACATGCTTTGCGTTATTCTGCTGTGGGCAGCGTAACGTTCACTGTGTCCAGTTCTTTGATGCCAGTTTACCTGAAACCAAGGACCTGCAGAGAGAGAAAGAACACTACGAAACGTACCTGGAACAGTATCCTGTCTTCAATCCATCGCTGACTTCAGTTCCACTCACCTGAAGGTACGAACTCCATCATCCGGCACTGCATGCATCCTGGAATACCATAACCTGGAAAGAGGAGAAAGAAAGACAGCATTAGTAAACCTTTACTCACGTTTCCTCCCGAATGAAGAAAGCCACACAATTCTTACCTGGGTAGTCATCTCCTGGTCAGTATCATTGCTGGAACATTACGGAGCTCGGCGAGGAACATCGCAACCTGCAAGGAGAGAAAAGACACAGGTTAGCAATATAAAAGGCAAAACAGTGCTGCGCATCGCGCATTACTCACCGGACAGCACGCGCACACTGCGCTTTTGCCTACCGGCCCATGCTCATCTTCAAACTGCATGACAACACCAAAATACCTTTCCATACCTAAAAGGAAAGAAGCAAGACATTATTATTCGAACTAAGAGGAACATAAGAACTGCATATAAAGACTGTAAAGCAGCAAATCTACGGAGTCGCAGCAGGCCTGGATTCCCACAGGGGGGCTTGCACCAGTGAAGTAACTTGGTCGCTGCTCGCCCCCCACATCTACACGCCCCTGCCACGAGGAGCAGGATGGAGAATCCACCTTTCACAATATTAAGACCCATCTTTAACCAGAGGCCTTACCAAGGGACCGGGAGAGGATTCGAGAGTGCAAATCATCCAACCAGGGCTGGGTGGCATCCCTGTGGATACCAAGTGAGCAGAACAATTCCCTTGCACGCCAATCAATATGCGGATTGTGTGCGACCAACCACGGTATTCCTAGGATCAACCGGAACTGTGGTGCCTTGATGAGATCGAAAGCAATAGATTCCCGGTGGCCATCCTGACACACAAGGGTTAGAACTGTTTGCATTTGGATACTGGGCCGGAAGCTATTTCTGTACCATCAACGGTGGTCACTGTCTCAGTGGTTGACTTAGGGCACAGAGAGAGCCCCATCTTTGCTGCAAGATCCTGGTCCATATAATTCCCAACTGCTACGCTGTCGATGTATGCTTCACCAGTATGCATTCTAGACGGCTGCTGGTGGCTGATTAGGATGACGGGCAACGCAAAATGGGAGGTCTGTAGTTAACATTCATCGCTTGACAAACAGACCCCTACATTTGCCGGGCTTGGTAGTTTTCCAAATCTTCATTCGTATTTTCCTTATCCGTGGCTCCTACAGTTCTCCTTGGTGGTTTTACTGGACACTCTTTGAGGAAATGACCTGCTTCTCCGCAGTATAGGCATAACTGCTGTTCCCTTCTCTTGTCCCTTTCAGCTTTGGTTAAAGGGGGTCTTACCCCTCCAAGTTGCATTGGTTCCACCAAATCGTCTGCCACCCGTGGGACATTGTCCTTCGACCGCACCAACATAGGGCGAGTGTCTGGTCTGCTCCGATCTGCCCTTTGGTCTTGCAACCTGTGATCTAATTGAACCACCAGATTAATAAACTCTGCACAGTCTTTTAGTGGATCCACCACTTGGGCAAGAACATCCTTTAGCTCCCCCCATAGGCTCCGATGAAACAGCGTGGTTCTTTTCTCCTCTGGCCATCCTGCTTCGACCACAAGTCTGTTGAAAGTCGCTATATATGTTAATAAGTCTTGGTTTCCTTGACGGAGGGACAAGAGTTTGTTGTCTAGTGCCTGTCCATGAGTATGACGGGCGAAGAGCTTTACCATCTCCTGCTGGAAGCCCCCGAAGTCACGTAGCAGTGGGTCATCCTGACTAACGAAAGGTACAGACCAGTCTGCAGCACTGCCACTCAAATAAGACAAAACGAAGGCAACCCGCGACTGATCATTAGGAAAGGCCCCAGGTCTGCAAAGAAAATGGAGGCGACATTGGTTCATGAATGTTGCATACTTCCTAGGGTCCCCCGTGAAACGCTCCGGTGGGACTAAAGGAACTGCTCCGGGGAGAGTTATCTGCAGCGGGTTGATTGGCGGTGCTGGCATCGAAGAAACGTTCGCAAGCAGTGGGGCTTGTCCGGCCTGTGATTGGAGGAGTTGTCTACTTAAATCGTCAGTCCGTTCCTTAGCCACTATCAATTCCCTCCACAAGGCGTTGGTCTCCTGCCTGGCTGAATGCACCTCAGCGCGTAACTGCCCCAGCATTTGAGCTAACTGATCGGTTTCTGAGGTTTCCATGACGCCCAGGTGGATTGTGGTTTGTGAGGCTTTCCGTTCTGTAACACTCACCTGATATCCACGGGGACGCCACCCAGTCTGGCTGGACTGCTTCCAATCTTGGACTCTTGTTCTGCTGAGGACCGGGTTTTGCTTTTTGGTATGGTGCGCTCTCCGTCCTGCTGTTCTGTGCAGGGGCGCGTTCTGGATGGGTGCGTCGCAACCTAGTTGCTTCACTGGTGCGGGCCCCTCTGAGACCAGGCCTGCTGCGACTCCGTTCGCCAGGTAAGTTTGTTGTTTTGGTAGTTTGTCCTTTATTTTGCAATTGCCCCTATTAATGCCTTTCCTTCTTTCTTAGGTGCGGAAGGAGTTCTGGTGATGCCGTGCTGCCTGGGGCTGTGCACGAGATGGTAAGCGAAAGCGCGAAACGCGGCGCTATGTGCCTTTCTTGTGCTAACCTGTTCGTTTTCCCTTTCTTGCAGGCCGCTGTGATGTTCCGGACTGTATGTTGCCGAGAAGATGGAGAGTGGTGAGTACAGCGCTGCACGAGCCGCTTTCTAGAACTCCTGCGTGTTAATCTGCCTTTTCTTTCTTCTTGCAGGTCGTTAAATGGCCCCGAATGGACGTGGACCAAGAGCAAGTCAATTTCAGGTAAGCGTGCGCCTTTTGGTTGTTTTCCAATGTTGAAGAATAAACGCTTAATAATGATGCTTCTCCATTCTCTTTCTTCCCAGGTTGCGGCTTTCAAAATTGAGTGAGTGGTCGCCGAGATGCTGGATGTTCAGGATACTGGAGCGGAGGACAGAAGCAGGGCTCACTCGTAGGTAAGCGAATACTAACAGTGTTCTTGTTCTTGTTCTTGTTCTTGTTCTTGCAGGTAATCGGGCCAGGAATGCAGATGATGATTCCAAGAGACCGTGGTGAGCGTCACGCTGCAACCAGCAGAGTAACACGAATCGTGGTCCCCAGCTTGGGCATGGCTTATATAGCCTGCAGGTATCTCAGGTGCCCACAGGCCTGACCACACCCTAAATACTAGACCGCTTGGCTCAGTTCTGAAAGTGAGCCATGCGGGGGCATCCATGTTGTGTAAATGCTATTGTAAATTCCAGTTCTCTGACTTCCCATATGAGCCTGGCGCCAAAGGCGCCAGGACTGACTCCAAGAGAGTCTTGAGGGACATGATGGGGCCCTTGAGGCCATGATGGAAGACTGTGGAGCAGCCCAGATGGCCTGTCTGCCAAGGTCAGGGGCAGGGGTCATGACAATGTTAAGTCAGAATTCACTTTTTGTGAAACTTTCGGCCCACTTTGTGGGTCTCCTATATTTTTGCTTTCTTGTGGCTGGTGTCCCTGTTTAGTTTATTTTACCTGTATGGTGAGGGAGCCTACTACTGAAGTCCCTCTGCAACTCCTTTTCTGATGTGCTGACTTACTATCCAATATGGCTACTAACTTACTGGTTCTTTCTAAGCCCTCCATTTTAGTCTTAGGGTGTAAGTGTGCTGTAGCATAGGCTATATGCAGCTGTGTTTTAGATTTGGCTACACCATACATGGAGCCCTTTTTACTGCATTGGTAGCCCAATACATATATATTGTGGCCATTGGGGTACCAATGCCTTTTTCTAAATCCTACATCCAAACCTTCTGTCTTTGGCCATTCCTTTGTCTGTGGGGACCATGGGTCAGGCTTAAAATGGCTGTTGTACTGACTTGTGCTCCGTCCAAGCCCAGCCGTGAACCCTCTAATGTAGTTTAAAGGGATAGACTATATTCTAGACCCAAACAAGGACAATCCACATCCTGTGTGGGTGGACCATTGTGTTTTGTGGTTCTTAAGGCCTGATTGGAAGCCCATCAAACCCATTGTGTGCTGCCCCCTTGTGCGATTAGTGAGGGAAAGCTTATCAGTGGAGACCCTGTTTTTAACTCAGCATCCAGGACTACCTGCTCCATGTTGAGTATTTGAACTGTTGCTGTGCTTCTCTCTGTTATTTTCACCTGACCCAAGTGCCTTGTGGTGGAGATTATTCCTGTCCTGGACATTGGGTGCCTTTGTGCTGCTCCGTCTTCACCTGCAGCCATTTCCCCCATCATGTGACAGTTCCTTTCCAGCTTGTTGTTCCCTCTTCCCCCATGACTTAAACCCTTGGCTGGGTTTCTCTGTCCTCCGGGTGCAGGCTTCATTGCTGGTGCTGCTCCTGTCCTTTAGGGTCATCCCTTCAGGTGGCTTTCTTATTGCTGCTTCTGGTCATCTGGGTCCTTTGTGGTCGGGAGTTCAAGTCTCTTTTTCTCAAAAAGCCAAACCACTGATAGCCCAAACTAAAAAGAACCCCTATACTTACAGGGTTATTCTGCTGCTCCCGGACCGAATCCACCAACACATGATTTCCTGGATGGCCTTTTGGGCTGAACTCTATTCATCACCATAGCTGGCTGTGGATGTTGCAAGGCTTATTCCGTGAACATTGTTTAACGACCATAACAGCCAGCCAAGCATTTTTATGAGGTCCTGCAAACACCTGCGAATCCAACAACACTGTTGGGTGGTGTTTGAATGGATTTTAGGAGGCCACCCTTGTTAGTGAAACAGGGGACTCCTCTGCGAAGATAGCCAGACCACTTCATGGTAGCTTGGAGAGCTGTCAAGGCTAAGTCTCAGGAGGAGTGAGGGTGATCAAAGGTCTTTGATAAGCACACATAGTGAAACAGCAAAAATTATCATTAGACCAAAGCATACGAAAATATACAATTTAGTAGGCCCAAGAATAAACACACATGAATAATGGAATGCAATAGGAAAAATACCACACAAGAAACACACTACGTAAAATATATACAGTCACTGGAGTCAATGTGATGAAGTTGGAAACTCTACCGATACCTGTAAGGGAAAAGTACAGGCAATCTTTATAGCACCAACGATGTTCAGAAATGAAAAACCAAACTTTATAAGTCCAACCCTACTATGAATGGAGCCTTGTCCTCAGTGTTCTATGCACGCGTAAAAGTGCACGATCATGCGTAAGAGTCACAAAGTACCTTTCTAAGGAGCTGGCAAGGTTAGGGAAAACAGGTTCCAAGACTCAGGGGAGGATCTGCTGCAATGAACAGAGCTATTCCCAACTTTCAGAGGGTTTAAGTGGAGGCTACTCAAACCAAAGAGAGGACCACAAAGGATCCTCTCTACATAAAATGCAATGAATTAGCAAGGGGACACCAGTAAGTGGTTGCAGTACTCACAGCCCTTAGCTCTGTTTTGGACCAAAGTTCTCAGGTCTGGAGGGGGTCGTCAGAAGTTCTATTTCCCGCCCTTGATTCAGCTGGTTCAAAGTTCACAGTGTGCAGATGTGCGACCAGTTTGTAACACAAGCTGTATCTCTCGAATCGGTTGAAGAATAAAAAAAACACTGATGCAGCTGGTCTCAAGGCACAAGAAGGAACTCAGGAAAACTGCCTTCAGCGACCGTCACTGTCGCACAGTGACGCAGGGACACCCAACTCTCACAATCTGACACAACCTTCTCTTTCGTGGCCCAAAGAAATTCAGTGAAAAGGTGCTTTGTAAAGCAAGCTAGGATTCACAAAAGTTTTGAGGCAAACTCGATGCAGCGACGCTCCTGCACAGGTCCCAAAGTTTGAGCTGGATGGCCATGGGTCACTTCCGAACAAGCTTTTTTGCAGGGCAACCAGGAGCCATCGAGATTGATTATTCCAACCGCCCCAAAGGTTCGAATCACATTTGCAGGTCTTCTGAGATCCAGCGCAAAGCAGACCCCTACCGGGACAGCAGCAGGCTCAGGGTGCCAACCTTCTTCAGCGTGTCTCTGGATAGGCCTTTGTTCTGCTCAGCTCTTCCGGATACTTGGCTCTGTCCACAGGTCAATTCAGACCTGTTGCTGATCAGCGGGTCTGCATTCGGAACCCCTCCTCATATCCACAAGTCCAGCAAGTGCTTGCACCTGGCCAGCCAATGAGAAGACCTGCCCCATTCTTGTATTTCAGCAGTGGTCCAATCAGATACACTGCGGCTCTCATGTTCTCATGTACACTAGACATCCTGGCCCCAGTAGTGTGGATTGGGACTACACAGTTCCAACCCATTTCCTGGGTACCAACACACGTGACCTGCGGTAGCCATCAAAAGAAGCAGCTTTTGTCAGCAACTGCATGCCCAAATAAGGACGTCCCAGGTCACGAAGACCAGGGAAAGGCAAAGAGCAAAATGGCCAAAGGAATACACAAAAGACCTTGTGGCATGGCCATGATCAACACTACGCACAGTCATAAGCCAAACACGATAAGTGCCTAATGGTTTGGCAAAAAGTTGTAAAAGTACAAGACAAAGCTTCTGCTGCCACTATTGCGCAGTAGAGTAATGTACAATGTGCAATGATAAAATGTTATCAAAAGTGGCAACAAAGTCGAAAGACAAAGTTTCTCAGTACTGACAGCCTGAAGGACTTGTCGGTTTCCCCGTAACAATGAGCAAAAACCCAGGGGAGCGCAGCTGAGGGCTGTGCTCTATTGGCAAAAGTCAGGTCAGGATGTTGTAACAAAAGCAAAAGTTATAGGGGTCCACAAATATAGAGGGAAAGTTGCATTTAGAGATATTTTCCCTAACACTCGCCACTCCCAGACTAAGGACAGGGGGAACTAATCCACCCCTGGATGAGTCTTATGTTCAGGTCAGTTAAACATCCTGGACAACCCATCAGCATTGCTATGTAGAACACTTGGCCGTGCTGAATAGTGTAGTCAAAGCCTTGGGGGCCTTTAGTCAGTCTGCACAGTGAAGTGGGTTCTATAGAGGTAAAAGCATTTATTTTCCATAGTGGACCACCTGAGCTCTCTGCCCTTAAGGTGGCGACGGATGAACCCAATCGGGTGTTCCCTGTCTTTGTCATCTAGCTGTAATAGAACTGCACCTATCCCAGTGTCAGAGGCATTCATCTTCACAATAAAATGTTTCTGATAGTTAGGGGACCTGAGAACAGGGGCCTGGCACAGGGAGTCTTGTAAGCCTTGGAAGGCCTTCTCACACTCCTCAGTCCATGTGATCTTCTTGGGCTTCTTTGGAGTTGTGAAGGAGAGTCAGGGGGGCAGCTATGGCTTTAATTCCCAGTGAGGCCCAGGAAATCTCTCGCTTGGGTTTGGGTTGGGGCGGTAAACCAGTCTTGTACTGCTTGTACATTACTGGGAAGAGGCTGAATTCTACCTCCTCCAACATCATGCCCAAGATAGACCACTGAGCCCTGACCAATTTGACTCTTGCTGGCCTTTATGGTCTTTATGGTCAGGTGGGCCTTCTGAAGAGCCTCACATGTTCTTCCCAATTGGGGCTGAAGACTGCCATGTCATCCAGATATGCAATGCAGAATACATCCAACCCATTAAGAACATGGTTGACCAACCTTTTGAAAGTGGCAGGTGCATTCTCTAGTCCAAACGGCATTACAATTAACTGCTTAAGCCCTTCTGCAGTTGAGAATGCAGTCTTCTGCTTGGCATCTTCTGCAAAGGAACGTTGCCAATATCCTGCAGTGAGAGCAAAGGTGCAGACATCCTTGGAAGCACCCAGCGTGTCTACCAATGTGTCTGTCTTTGGTAGAGGGTGAGCATGTGTCTTGGTGACAGCATTCAGAGCCCTGTAACTCACAAATAACCTCAAATCAGAGCTACCTGTCTTTAGCACCAGAACCACAGGACTGGACCATGGACTACTGGAGGGTTCAATCACCCCTAGATCCAACATCTTGTTGACCTCAGACTTGATGTGGGACCTTACCTTATCTGACATCCTACAGCTCCTCCCTTTGGTAGGCACACTAACTCCAGTGTTAATTTCAAGTTTTCATTAAGGTGTCAACCCTGGAGTAAGTGAGAACAAGGGGGAGAATTGCCCCAGCAAAGTCCTCACCTCACCTTGCGGCTGAGGAGACAGTTGAGGAGCCAATTTGGGACACTCAATGGAGCATCTCAAGGACTGCCTTGGAATAGATCAGGGAGGGGTTCAGATCCCTCTTCCTCTCTGTCGGACGCCAGGAGCAGAGCAGCCATTTCAATCCTAGGGATGAATGCCTAGGGTCTAGTTGTGTGGTGATTTTATATTTCCAAAACCTTTTATATTTTCCCTCCATTCACCATATTTTGTATATTAGAATGGACACTAACAAGGTAACAGCCTGAATGATTTGATGGTAGCTCAGCACGACAGCACGAATACATTTACTGACTAGACATATTTTATGTTTCACAGCGGACAGAGAGCGGTGACGCCGACATCTGTCGCCGGCTCTGAAATTAAGATATACAATTAGTTTAATCTAAAAGTGCATGTTTCCAATTTATGTGTTTACATTAGAATGGCAACGAAAGGTTACGAATTTGTATACGGCCAACACACATTTAATGCACCAGCTATTTTCATATCACGTAAATGTCACGTCTCTTGTTAGTAAAGCGCTTTTCAACACTGCGAGACCGGTAGATTCAGATGACCAAGATAGCGTTGAACAGAGCGAATGCGTATACAGCACAGAGAATGTCCTTTGAGGTAAGTGGTGGCCAACGAAGCCATGAGCTACATTAGTATGAAGCTTATGGCAACCTAAATGTGACATATGACTGCCGCGAAATTATTCAGCGCATGGCGGCCTGGCTAGCTGATCCGGCTCAAGCACAGCACTCTATAAGGTGCACTTTGGAGCAGTATTAAATAAATGAGAATTTCATATTAAACTCTAGTTCTACAATGCAACATACACAAAAAATCTTTTCACTGTTTTTTTTTCAAAGTTCATTCCAAAGGGGTGCTTCAGAGTCAGAGGAGCGGCCGAATGAGGAGTCACAAGACTAAAGGAAGAAAGGCCTCTGCGCCCTTTTTTAGCAGACACATAACGTGACAGGTAAGATTTTAAGCAAATTGAGTAAGGCTCCCATTGCGGCAAGCTGAGGTTGCATGTTGCACTAGGAATAGCAGTATTAGAGACAGTGCTCTCTTTTGTTTTGTTTTGTTTCTTTTTCTCCAGCGTTGCTCTGAACAAGACAAATACCCCATTTTGTGATTGAGCTAATCTAACACATGGCTCACGGTACCAGTGAGTGTTAATACTTTTAAATAACTCACGTTTGGGTGCACCAACAAAATCAAACAGTACATTGTTATGCCCATTTGTTTTCTTTCAGCACGAGCTGTGATTCATGACACATACTTTTAATGTTAGATACTCCTTTAAGACAAGTGAGTATAAGTTCTCGCACTGGGTTTCACGTGGTGGATTTTCAGATTTAGTTGAATTGCTTTCTGAACATTTATTGTCATTTTTTCTAGACTAAATTGGAAAAAATGGGTCTAATGTCCTGATGAAAATGCCAGGGCGTACAGCCTCACTGTTGAAACGAGAGGGGAGGACACCATACTGATGCCTCCCAAATGAGATGAACTTAGAAGACAACTATTTGATTATCGTTGTCTCATCTAGTAGACTTGAACTATTAGATCCTTGGTATTATCATGCCGGATTATTGATCAGATATTTTCCATTGGTAATTTCTGATTCCATACTCACATTGCAGATGCATTGTCTAAATATATTTCCATTGAGGATAGACAATGCTGTATTTGAGACTTGGCACACATTGGTGGTGATTAATTCAAGTGTATTATTATTGATTGTATTTTTTTTAAACATGCCTTTACTGGCATATATCAAACAACTCCTCCTACCCTCCGCCACCTCACCCCCGCAAGCATCACCCCCGTCTCCCTAGGAACCACTTAGTCCAGCTGTGAAAACTGGAGTATTTGCAAACCATTGGCTGTGAGGGGATTCCAACTGGCTCTTTTTATCTAGTCACTGCATGTCCAGTACCTGTAAGTTTTGTGGGCACCATTGTTGCACAAAGTCACTTTTCAAGAAGGAGATCGCTTCTCCCCAATCTTTCCGGAATCTCTCTGAATCCCCTTGAATCTTATAAGTGATCCACTCCATACCTACTATATCCCACAGTTTTTGAAGCCAAAATATCGCCGTAGTTGGATTTTTCTGCTTCCAATTTTTTGCGATAACCAGCCAGGCCGCTATTAACAAAGTCACTGTAGCTCTTTTCTGTGGCTTAGAGATTATATGTTGCTCAGGGTCTAGCCATCTACAGAGATTTACACCTAATGAGAGAGGAAAAGATTCCAGAACCAATTTCTGCAGGTATCCCGTAACTTCTACTCAAAATCCTTTGATCTTAGGGCACCCCCACTCGATATGTCCCTAGTCCCCAATCTCCCTACATCCCCTCCAGTACTCCAGAGGGGCTGGAGGAGTACATTTTATACAATTTGCTACGGGTGTAGTGCCATTGTAGCATCATTTTATACCATGCTTCTTGTGTCTGAAGGGACCTGGTCATTTTTTTAATGTTCCTCCATAACCCTTCCCAGTGAGCATCTGAAACAGTTTCTCCCAGTGTGCCCTCCCAAGCTATTTGCTACGGTCAACTCCTTTTATCTGAACATTCTTGAAGAATCCTGTAAATATCCGATACTAAATGTTTGCCCCCCGTGTGGGTAGTGGCATACTTCTTAAATTTAGTCAGCCATCTAGTTGCAGCCTGGCGGATCTCTCTCTGTCGCAACCAATGTCTCAGCTGTACGTATTCAAATCTATCTCCCTCTGTTAACCCTACATGTATTTTACACTCCTCGAACAACGCTATCTCAAATTTTCACGCACCCACTTTCCTTCCACCATCTAAATGTCCCTTTTCCATACCCAGGGAGAAGTTAGGGTTTTGAAACATAGGGGTAAAACGGGATGGGATAGTCGATAGGTGCCCCCTTTTGATCCATCTGTCCCATAGGTCACAATTTACCCAGAGTACCTTGATACACCTCGTGTTCAGGGGCCTATCTTTCCCATGATGCCACAATAGACCAGTCAAAGAACGTCCCGCTACCGCTCTATCTATTTGAGCCCAGACTTTGTCCCTGCTTTCAGAGAACCATTGCGCACCAATTGAGCAGTCTCATAATAGCGGTACAGATTAGGCAAACCCAGGCCTCCTCTTTGTCTTGGGGTCGTCAGTAGGTACAAGGCTACTCTCAAGCGTTTTCCTTGCCAGATAAATCTTCAGATCACTTTATTGATTGAATGGAAAAATGCCTTTGGGGCCAGTATTGGGAGTGTTTGGAACTTATATAATAACCTGGGGAGGGTCACTACCTTTACCGTGTTTATTCGCCCCAACCAGGAGATCTGGGTGAAATCTGCCTGTGTCTTTTTAATTAAATCTGGATAATTAGCCTGATATAGCGCTGAGAGTCTGCTATTTAATTTAATCCCCAGATATGTTCTGGTTCGCCCGGCGGGGCGAAACGGGGAAAGGCTTTGCAACGCAGTGATCAGCCCTTAGCACATTATTTACATTGCAGGAGAGTTAAAAACATAGTAATCCATACAATTCATACAGTTGACAATAAATCATTCACTCATTCGTCCACAAACAGCCACCATACATACACATTCCATAACATTTTTACCCAACAACAATTCATATATGAAAAAGCCTGTTAAAAATCATAGCCATCAGATTTAATTTCTTTCCACCAATGTAAGTACCATGTCATCCACGTACGTGACCGTTTTATGCATTTCCCCTCCGAATGGGACCCCTTTGATTTCATGATTCTGCCCGATATTGGCGATCAGAGGTTCTAATTATATGGCGCATAGACGGGGACACAGGGGACATCCTTGTCTAGTCCCTCAGTCTATATCTATAGCTTCTGAGATACGTGCATTGACTACCAATCTTATCGAAGGATTTTTATAGTTTGTGTCCACCATTTGGATAAATTTCGGCCCAACTCCCATTTGTTCCATTGCCAGAAACAAATAAGGCCTACCCCATCGAAAGCTTTTTCAACATTGAGGGAGATCATGGTGGCCGGAGTCCTTTTTATTTCTAATTTCTCCAGTAGGTGAATAACCCTTCTGGTATTGTCCCACAAGTGCCTTCCTGAAATAAAACCGGATTGGTCCTGCCCTATGACCCCCGGCAAAACTCCCATCCTCCTTTCCGCTAAAATCCCTGTATAGATTTTTGCGTTCGGATTTAGTAGTGCAATGGGTCTATATGATCCACAGGTATTAGGTTCTTTATTTGTTTTTTTTAACAGTATCCCCTTTGCCTCTGTCATCAAGCTGGTCACTCTTTCCCCGTTACAAAAATAATGCTATAATCTAGTGAGGAAGCATTTTAGTTCATTACAGTAAGTTTTATAGAGTGTAAGTGATTCCAACCCGGCACTCCACCTAAGTCAATGCCTAGCGTGTGATGCACAATTGAAACCCTTAATTATTTATTTATGTCTATAAGTTCTTTTATTTCTGAATGATGTACCACTTATATCACGCCCCTCTCTTTGAATCCCCCCCGGTCACAACGAAACAGGAAGCAGGCTGGTTTGCAAAGTTAAAGTATTTATTTTAGATATTTCACAATGTATATATCACACTACTTTAATGGTTTTACAATGATCACCAATGGGGTGATGTCAAGCTAAACAATCTCTTTAATCAGAAGGAGTAACGATAGGAAAAATAATGGAGCACAGGAATAATAGTTTTGTATGAGTTCAATCGAATGCAATGAGATTACTCTTTCCCCCTGCACACTACTCAATCCCCCCAATATGCAATATAAAGAGATGGACGGAGAGAACACAGGTTTCAGGAATACAGAATTCAACAAAATAGTATCAATCCAAATTTCCCCCCGGCAAACACAGAGAGAGAAACAGGAATGATTGCAAACTGTCAAAATGGGTTAAAGTTGGCTTTGCATGAATGGGGAAAACACTGAAAATTGATTTAATTCACTAAAATGGTTTCAATACTAGTGAGAGCTGCTTTGAATAGTTTCAGACAAACACTAGCAATGATTATTGAGTAACTAGCAAGTTGAAAACTTATTTCTGAGGTCGGGTGCAATGATCAGCTATTTCACACGTTACAGATTGGAGCCAAATGAAAAATTTGCAGCAAACTTTTCCGCGCGCGGTAAACGCGATTGCGGAAAAACTATTAAGAGTTGGATGCGGTTTTGGGTTCACAGGAAAGCCTTGCATTGACAGAATCCAGGAAGTAATTTGGGAATTACTCACATTTCTGGGCCGGATTGTCACTTTGGAGATATTGCAGAGGCTGGTGTGGAGTCTCCATTATGATGTGTTCCCCCTGGATAAACGGGTGGTAATTCTTCAATGCCCACACCGTTGCCAGGAGTGCCTTCTCACAATCGTTTTGCTCACATAGGAGATTACTTTATTGACCTTGTCACATGCTTTTGCTATAATACTGCCGTCAAGCATGTATTAGAGAACCCTGTCTCCAGGAAGAACTCCTTGTTTCTGACACGGTAAGCTAGGCAAGGCGCTTGTGAGAGGCTTTTCTTGAGTTGTCTTACTGCCTCGGATTGTTCTGGACCCCATTCCCACTTGACCCCCCCTTCAAGAGATGAATCAGGGGTCTAGTGATCTCTGCGTAGCCTTCAATGAACTTTCTGCTGTAATTAGCCAGTCCAAGGAGGCTCCTTAGTTCCCGCAGAGTTGTGGGGTCTTTCAGTTTCTGAAGTGCTTCCACTTTCTTTTCCTGGGGACAGAGACCCTGAGGAGTAATCTCATGCCCCAAGAAATTAACACGGATTCTACACCACTGTGCTTTCTGAAAGGAAAGTTTTGCTCCGGCGGCCCTCAACTGCGTCAGAACATAACGGATCTCGGCTATGTGTTCCTCCACAGATAAACTTTTGATGAGGACATCATCTACATAAGCCAGGTTACCCCTCGCACCCAGGTCGGGCATGGCCTTGTGTAGGAAAATGTTGAATTCATTGCCGGAGTTGAGGTATCCGAAGGGAGTCCAGGTCCATGTGTACTGCTGGCCCCCAAAGGTAAAAGCCAATTTGTATTGGTCCTCCCTACTGACAGGCACGGTCCAGTATTCATTGGTCAGGTCTATTGCAGTGAATACCTGTGACCCCTGGATCTGGGCCAGCCCTTGGTCAATGTAGGGCAGAGGCCATCAGGAAGTATGGACCCGTTTGTTGAGCTCCCTAAGGTCGGCGCAGAGTCTCCACTGGCCATTTGGCTTCAATATTCCCAGCACCGGATTATTGAAAGTGCTGTGGACTGGACGGATTATTCCCCGGGACTCAAGGTTCTTCATTATTTCAGTAAGGGACTCCATGGATGCGAGAGGCAAGCAATATTGCTTCACAAACAGTGGAGTCATGCCAGGGTCCGTGGGAATTGTTGTTGTGTGATTGTCGGTGCGACCACAGTCATATGAGTCTACCGCAAAGAGATCTTGGAAATCCAAGAAAACTTGTTTCAACTTTTGCTTCATTTCGAGAGTCACACAGGCATCAGCTAGGTTGACTCTCTCTTCCACCATCTGCCTGAAGCCTGGAAAGACTTCTGGTTTGGCTATCTCAGCGGCCTCCTCCAGCTGGGTGGAGAAGTCCCTGGTCAGAGTGTTGATTTGGACTGGAGGCTTCAGGTGGGATAGGCAGCCCTCATGGACCTGGAAAATCACCTCATCCCTCCTGAAGTCACAAATCACATCTTCCTTACCATAAGGGCAAGAAGTGTACACCAGGAAGTTCCCCCCCATGCCGGGTGAAATTCCTGTCTGGTGTTGTATTGTCCTCACTGTCACTGTCAAAACAGTCCTTGGGGATTGGTCCTAACAGTTCATTTCCTAAATCAATGGAGAAATGTCGGTCATCAACCGCCATTCCAATAATGGTGCCTCGGCTAGAGTAATACTCTTTAAGTCGCTGTTATCCACCTCTATTGGAATGGTGTCATGTTCTATGTTGACTAATGGTGTTGGGTTTACCCCCAACCCTTGCTGTTGGAGAGAAGCATTTAGATGAATATAAGCATCAGGGTTTTTCGATTTTTGTCCTCTTTTAACTTTCACTTCCAGGGAGAATTGTCGGGTCCTTTCTGGGATGGTGGCTTCCTCTTTAAGCTGAATTTCAACTGCATAAGGTAGCAATTGAGCTGACCTAAATGCTTTTTCTGGATCATCAAAGCCCATGGGATTATCCACTAATCGGGACCAAGCTTTGAAGTTTATTAGGTCCAAACTAATGGCAAAGTGATTGAGAATGTCAGTGCCTAAGTAAAAGGTGGCAGTGACGTCTCGCACGACCCAACAATTATGGACTACGCTCTTGTTGCCAATGGAGATTTTGAGCATACACCTGCTTGGTAGTAGATGTTTTCGAATTGGGTGTTTCCAGATCCATTTCCCATCTGTCTATCAGTTTGAATGTGTGAATGGCTGGATCTTTTGGG
Source organism: Ambystoma mexicanum (assembly GCF_040938575.1). Taxonomy (NCBI): domain Eukaryota; kingdom Metazoa; phylum Chordata; class Amphibia; order Caudata; family Ambystomatidae; genus Ambystoma; species Ambystoma mexicanum. The sequence goes on from NC_090921.1 coordinate 468,377,478, forward strand.
AGTTGGCGGAACATGGCTTCGCTGATGAAGCTCTTACCGTTGTTCACACACACTCGAGCGAGAACAGAGTCCTTCCCATCATTTAACTGAACAGGGATGAACAACTGCTCTCCAATTTGCTGAATATCAGCCAGGCTCTGAGCTGATTTCACATCTTTCTGGACTATAGGAGTGGGAGTGTCTGATTGTGGATTGGTAAAGAATTTCAGAGTGTTTCCTTCCAGTGTGGAATACCACCTTAAACTGGAAGGAAGGTTGATTTTCAGAAATAGAGAGGACCCCCCATCACCAGTCTGTTGCGCTACTGCTATTACTGTCACGTCTGGAATTTGGTTGTTCTGGAAGTGAAATTCTACTTGGTCAGATTTTTGTTCAACCATGTGGCAGGTGCCGTTTAAACTAACATGGTTGACACTCTGTTTTAATTTTATTGGTCGGCTAGTCTGGGTCCAGAGGACCTTGTTTACGCAATCTATTAGGGGTGACAACCTTCTCAGGAGGTCATTCCCTAGTAAACAAGGGGCGCGCTCTGGAGTCACTACTATGACCGGGTGTTTCACCTTGTGTCGCCCAATTTTGATGTCCAAATCTGCAGTCCCCTCGACGGGAATTTCCTTCCCGTCAAAGTTCTGGAGTTCTCCAGGAAGAGAGATGAGGGGAATTTGGTACTTCTCCCCCCCACCTGAATTCAGTTCATCAAAGGCCCTTTTGGACAGAAGGGTAGCTTGGGATCCAGTGTCCACCAGTGCCAAAATTGTACCCTGCCTCTGTACTTGTACCGGGGCATAGTATCTTCCCTCCTTCTCCTCAAGAGGGCACAGATAATGCACATTTTTGGACAACTGGTGGGCTAACTTTCTGGTTTTTGGACATGGCGAGAGAAGAGATTTGGGCAGAATTCTGTGGAGAGTCATGGGAATCTGAAAGAAAAAGTTTGCAACTGGATATTGATGCGGTTTTTGGTTCCCCTGGTTCCAGTTCTGGGCCACCCCCCCCTTTTTGGACGCAGTCACCTGGACGGGTTTGAACCAGGGGTTTTCGGGCTTGTTGGTTCTTGGATAGAATGATGGGCGGCGACAGCTCAATCCCCACATCTACCCAGTCTGGGTTGGAATCCCTTGGGACCCTTTTTTCCTTGGGAGGAGTTCCCCCATCTCTGAGGGAGAAAATACTTTTCCCAGGATCCTCTGAGGATCCCTCTCCCTCAAATTGGAAGACCTGTACCTCCTCCACAAAATGGGTCTGTTTGGGTCCTTTGTTTCTCCTACCTCCTCTCTGCTCCTTGGGTGGCAGACTTTCAGGGGTAGGAGATTTTGTTTCCGGTTCCTGGGTTTCCAGGGGCTGTTTACAAGTGGTCAAGGAAAGTTCCGCCAAGGCTTTACACCCCCCTTCCACTTGTGCCTCCTCCGGGGAACCGGTGGGTTGTCAGGGTGCTGCCCCCATCATTGTTCTGGAGCACCAGGTCCAGAGTTTGGGGCGTTCTGTGCCGGCATGCCCATCTGAGGGTTCTGTTGCACCCTCAGCATGTGACCCAGATCCCGTGCCATGTTTTGGACCTGGCGCTCAAGTTGTGAAACCTGCTCAGGCTGATATGGGGCTCTATTTTCTCCCCTGGGCTGATCCCGGGAAGGGTAGCTATCCCTTCTCTGGTAATACCCCGGGTTGTGAAGATTTGGATACCCCTCCACCCTTGGCCTCCCCTCTCCCGGATTAGGTTGTCTGGGCTCAGGGAATTGGGGAAAGAAGGATGGATGAGTATGGGGCTGGAAACCTTGTGGCTACCTGGGGAAAAAGTTCGGCCCAGGGTTTAGTGAATTTCTGCCCTCCTGTGGGAAGTTTGGAGGGAAGTTCCCTGGGTTAGGTGCTTGACTGGATCCCCCCCCCTTGGGTTAGAGGAGTCCACACATAACCCAGGATGGGTTGGTTTCCCTTGTAGCGGGGACTTACATAATCAGGGGAGCGAGCGACCCCATTTGTGGGGCTACCTCCTTGACTCCCTGTCTGTGACTGGCCCGAGGGCCTTCTGGTGTTACAGTTATTCTGCGCAGGCAGGTTTTTAGGCCCCCCCATCTCCAAATCTAAAACGGGGGCAACCTTTACCTCCGCCACCTTGGCAGCAGCAGGGGTGCTGTTGGTTTTGGGGTTTTTCTGCGCATTACTTTTATTTTCTATGGGCTTCTGCACCTCATAGATCCGGGTGGCTTGCTCAATGACCCAGTCTAAAGATCTTTTCTCGTGAAAATCTCTCACGAGCTGGGTCATTATGTACTTGGGAAGAGCATGGAAAAATGTGTTGATGAATTCTCTGCTGTCCGTGTGCACCCTTCTGGTGGTCTGCGCAAAGGCACGCTGAAATTCTTGCACAAATTCTTGTGGGGCCTGATCCTCCCCTCATTGCAAATTGTAGGCTGCCTTGCAAGCCTCTTGGGGATCTCTATGTACAGAAAATTGTTTCAGAATGGCCGCCCTATATGTGGACCATCTTGAATGGCTTTGGTCCTCCAGCCCCGCAAAGAAACTGGAGTATTCAGGGGAGAATGTCCATTTGACGTACTGGATGCAGCTACTGCTGTCCTTCAAATGGAAAGTCTCCATCATTTGCTCATAGAGCTCCAAGTGTTCCCAAACAGAATACTTGGTGTTCTTATGATAAGGAGTGATGACACTCCTGATTGCCTTAATCTGTTTTAAGAGGACCTTAAGCAAGGCCCTTTTCACCTTATTGGCCTTTTTGGTTCGTGTAACCCTGGTCCATTCATCCTCTGATTCAGAAGCACTTCTCCCAGAGGTGCCCATCTGATCTTCCAGGTTTTCCCGGATTCTGTGAGCCTGGGAATAGCTGGCAGAATGTGGGGACCTGGTCTCCTGTGTCCTGTGACCCTCAGAGGAGTCTTCAGATCCCTCCTTGCTACCAGGATTTGATGGGTACCCCCCCCACTGACCTAACTGGGCAGAGGTTTTCAGGATGCCCTTAGTGGGCCTACTCTCCTGGGGATCCCCACTAAATTGCACTGTACTTAGGTGCCCATACCCGGATGCCCGCCCATCCATTCCTGGGTGGTACTGGCCTATGAGCCCCATACTTTTGGCTGGATAGTAATCTGCCATCCCTGTGGCCCTGTGCTCATGTGCGCCAGGGGACATGGGGGTGGCAGAGTCCATGGACTGGGAGAGATGAAGGCCTCTGGCACTAGGGCTCCTGAGGTTATGCTCAGGCGTTTCCCTTTCCCAGCGAACCTCATCTCTATCAGCCCCTGCTCCCTGTTGCAATGCAAGAGCCTGCGCTTTCAGTTCCTCAGTTAAGGCCTTACTAGACTCTATCAGTCTCTCCTGCATAGCTACCTGTTGCTGGAGCCTATCATTGTGCTGGCAGAGAGCCTCATTCTCTCTCTGTGCCTCCTGATTGGTCCTGGAGTACTGGGCCAGTCTTTGCTGCAGGAGGGTTACCTCCTGACTCCCATCCCTACTGGCCTGCTCCTTTCTTGCCAGAGCCTCTTCCACCCTCCTGGTGTGCTCTAACAAGTTCTGATGCTCCTTTTGGAGGTCACCCAGCCCCTGGAGGGCCAAGTGATTTTCTTCAGTTTTTCTTTTTAAATGGCAGACTTCCTGGCCTAAGGTGTCCCTTTCCTGACTAAGAGTCTGCATCTGTGCCGCCAGGTCGTCCCTTTGCCTTTGAAAGGCACCAGCTTTCTGGCGCTCCTGATCAAACTCTGCCTGGGTATCCAGGTCTTTCAGGATCAGTTTATTGCTCTCTGCCTTTTCCCTATCTAGGTGGCTTTGCAGGGTAACTACCTGCTCAGCACATGCCCTATTTAATTGTTGCTCCAGCTTTTTCTGGCTCTGCAGTAGGGAGTCCAAACCTTCTTGGTACTCCTTCTGCAAGGCCAGAAATCTGGTATCCTGGTCAGACTTTTCCTGTTGCAGGATACACATGTCCTCTTTGATTTTAATGAGATACTGTCTGCTCTAATTTTCTGACTCCTGGCTTCTGTGCATCCTCTGCTCAGAAGTGACCAGGTCAGATTGGGCCTTCTCTAACGGGATCTGTTGCCTATTTGCCAGATCTTGGCCTTCAGCACATTTGTCCTGCATGGTTCCCATATATAGATACAAATATGCCGCTATCCTAACCATCTTGTCGTGTTCATCTTTAGCTTTAGGAGCCATGTATAGTTCACACAGGGCCACATGTAAGGGACCCTGATCTCTCCAGATATCTAACCCAGTTGCAGTGACCTGTTGTGTGATTGCCTGCAACCACGCATCCTGGCCCTGCTCAGTCCATTCACCTCTCACAAATAGCTTATGTAAGAAGTGCTCTCTGGCTATTTTGATGTCTACCAGTGTCGTCATTCTGGAATTTGAGTTCCTTCCTGACTTACAGAAGTTTGTATTTTATTTTGCAAAACAGACCGTTTCCTTAGAGCGTTCCTTTGAGGAGTGCTTTACAGCGTAACACAGCGTGGTGATCTAACCGTATATGTATCCTGTCAGCTGGCACACTGTATTAATCTGCACAAGTGATAGCTCTAATCCAGAATCCCGGACGAACCCCCACTCTGTAAGCGGATTTAATTCAACACTACAGCTAAGTCAATGCCTAGTCTGGGATGCTGAGGGAAACCCTTATTGAGATATTTTTATGCCCAGTTCATTTACTCTGGATAATAACCCTTATATAACACCCCTCTCTTAGAATCCCCCTGACCCCACTGAGCCAAGAAGTAGGTTTGTTTTGCAAATTAAAAGGTTTATTTGAAAATTAAACCATATATATATATCACACTTTTATAATAAATTAATATTTGATATCACACTTGAGAATATGATGTTGATCAACAATGGATAATGTTATAGTGGTACACTCTTTTTAATGGCTTAGAAGTTGATATAGAGAGGATAAAGTAGCTGAGAATGCTCATATGGCTTCAAAGACAATGCAATGATGAATGAAATGCAGTACAGAAAATAAACTTGATATGATTTCAACCAAAACAATGTAATCACTTTTCCCCCTGGTAGCAATTCACCCCCCCCCCCCTTTATGCAATGTAAAGAGATGGAAGGAAAGCACACAGTTCTCAGGAATGCAATCAAATATAATTCAGTTCCCCCCTTAGCAAGCTTAGAGGAAAGCAGGTAGAAGTTTTAAACACATGCCCAAAATGCTTTGAATGTGATGACAATGAAGTGAGAAATGTGCTAAAATTGCTTTTAATTCCCTATAGGAGCTTTCGGGTAGGTGATAGATACTTGGAATGAGTTCAGGTCCGTGCTACAATGATTAATGAGTGATTATTAGGTTGGAGACGGATTTCGGGGATGCAAGAACAGACAAATATTTTTACACATGGCTAAAATGAAGCAAAATGTCAAATCGCAGCAAATTTTCGGAGTGCGTTGGCGCGATTACGGAAGCACGATAAGGAGTAGCAAGTCGGTTTTAGGCTTGTTGGAAAGCTTAGAATCTTAGCTTTAAGATGACAGTTAAAACTCGCTCCTAGCACAAACGGTTCCGGAGATACAGATTTTGTGAAGGTAGTTTTTCAGAAATGAAATCACAGTTTCAGAATGACAGATGACAGTTTTCAGCTTTAAAGATGACAGAATGACATGATTCTAGGAGGCAGTTCTAATAGGTTAAAATAGTTTGGATTAGATTATGTTAAACTAAGAGATTGGTTTTGGCACAGTGCTAGCTGGGTACTCACACTAGATTTTGGACAGGAATGCGACTTCGTCACGGATCGGGTCAACTGCTTAGACTGGACTCCTGGCGGTTCTGCTCACAGCGTCTGGTCTCTGATTCTGGCAAAAGTTCTTGGCAAAGAATTCAAACAGCTCGCCCGGCTGTTGAATAGTTTGGTTTGGGTTGCTAGGTTCTGAAGGCCTGCTGATAGGATTTAGCTGGTGGGTTGGCCCCTCTGCTACAAGTTCTGGAGTTAAGTCCTATGGTTCTGGATGTGAAGTTGTCTGTCAGCGTGCTCCGCAAGGAAATGGAAAATGGATCTCTCTACCTGGGTTTCAATGTTCCTTTTATGTGTTTTGCAAATAGGTGTGTGCCTGGGCATAGCTAAGCCTGCCCTTCACGACTTATCATTGGCTAAGTTCCCCTCTCCTCCTTGATTGGGGGAAGGAAATGGAGTGTCAGAGTGATGACAGCCATTTATGATCTATTGAAGAACGCCCCTTAACTTTTGCTTAGAAAATCATTTTTCATAACTACACATACTTCCCAGATACACCGTTGTTTGACATTACATGTACATATTACAGCTGACTTAAGGTACATTCTGGCCCAACTCTGATCTTCCTGAGGGCTTGCATTCACAAATGGCAACTTATTTTCGTTTTTAGTTGGTTTTCCAATATTGGATTTCTATCAAAAAATACACACATGTACACCGCCTGTCTACACATATTCCAGTAATTTACTGTGTCTCTAGCATAAACACAGTGTCTGTAATATCAATAAATAGCGGGGTTTTGCCTCAGAACATGGTACAAAGTTGAATCAAGTCTTGAATTGTGGGTACATTTCTTAGATTAAGGATCTCCAAATTGCACATTTTTGTAAGCTTAATACAATATTTTAGAAGCATTTAACTTAAAAATATATTTGCTGCAATATGATTCCACAAAAGTGTCTGAGCCCACCCCCAGAAACTGGGTAAATCAGGAAACACATGTCTCTCCTTCCAGGCAGGGCTCTGTTTACAGTCCACACTGAAAATCAACATACCCCATTCAATTGCAAGGGTCTATTGTGTTGGGTCCAGCAGGCTGAGGTCAACAGACCAGGGGGCCACTCTGCATTTGATTAACAGAGACCTGTGATTTCCTGGGCTGTTGCTGCTCAGGGCTGGTGTGAATGCCTCCCATGAACAGAGACTCTTTGAACTTTTAATTAACTAAGACTCCTTCTGATCAATGCACAGTTCTGCAAGACAGCTCTCCTGTAAGAGTTTAGACCGCTAGCGCCAGTTTGTGTCCAAAGCGGGTACTGACCCCATTTTTGGGATCTGACTTGAATTAATGCATTTCAAAAGGGGATTTTGCTTGATGGTATATGATCCTTGCTTAACATTGTTTTGATGGCATCCTTACAGTAGAGTGGTGATGTGGAACCGCCCACAAGAAGGTTGTATCTTTAGACTGGTCTTGTGCCCATGATTTTAGCAACTTTTTGACATCAATAAAAATGGATTTTGAACAGAACCATCTTTCTTTGCACTGGTAGGTGGCAGATTAAGTGGCCATTTTGGTGTGCGCAAACTGCATGGTTTTCCTGGATTCTGGCGTGAATGTGGGTGGCGACAGCTCATCCCCACATCTACCCAGTCTATTGAATTAGTTTGTTCTGGGATAGAATAATGGGCGGCGACAGCTCCTCCCCACATCTACCCAGTCTATTGATTCAACATGGGTCAAAACCCTTGACAGGAGTAATCTCATGCCTCAAGAAATTGACACGGGTTCTGCACCACTGTGCCTTTTGAAAGCAAAGTTTTGCTCCGGCAGCCCTCAACTGTGTCAGAACATAACTGATCTCCGCTATGTGTTCCTCCACAGCTGAGCTTTTGACTAGAACATCATCTACATAGGCCAGGTTACCCCTTTCACCCAGGTCGGGCATGGCCTTATGTAGAAACATTTTGAATTAATTGCCGGAGTTGATGTATCCGAAGGGAGTCCGGGTCCATGTGTACTGCTGCCCCCCGAAAGCCAGCTTATATTGGTCCTCCCTACTGACAGGTACAGTCCAGTACCCATTGGTCAGGTCAATGGCAGTGAATACCTTTGACCCCTGGATCTGGGCCAGCCCTTGGTCTATGTAGGGAAGAGGCCATCGGGAAGTATGGACCTGTTTGTTGAGCTCCCTAAGGTCGGTGCAAAGTCTCCACTGGCTGTTTGGCTTCAAAATCCCCACCACTGGATTATTGAAGGTGCTGTGGACTGGACGGATTATCCCAAGGGACTGAAGGTTCTTAATTATTTCAGTAAGGGACTCCATTGATGCGAGAGACAAGCGATATTGCTTCACAAACAGTGGAGTCATGCCAGGGTCCGTGGGAATTATTGTTGTGTGGATGTCGGTGCGACCACAGGCATATGAGTCCACCGCAAAGAGATCCTGAAAAACTAAGAAAACTTGTTTCAATTGTTGCCTTTGCTCCAGAGTCTCACAGGCATCAGCTAGGTTGACTCTCTCTTCAGCCATCTGCCTGAAGCCTGGAAAGACTTCCGGTTTTGCTATCTCAGCGGCCTCCTCCAGCTGGGTGGAGAAGTCCCTGGTCAAAGTGCTGATTTGGACTGGTGGCTTCAGGTGGGGAAGGCAGTCCTCACAGACTTGGAATATCACCTCATCCCTCCTGAAGTCACAGGTCACATCTTCCCTACCATAAGGGCAGGAAGTGTACACCAGGAAGTTCCCCCCATGCCGGGTGAAGATCTTGTCTGCTGTTGTGTCATCATCATTATCACTGTCAAAACAGTCCTTGGGGATTGGTCCTAACAGTTCATTACCTAAATCCATGGAAAAATGTCGGTCATCAACCGCCATTCCAATAATGGTGCCTGCGGCTAGAGTGATACTCTTTAAGTCGCTGTTATCCACCACTATTGGAATGGTGTCATGTTCTATATTGACTAGTGGTGTTGGGTTTACCCCCAACCCTTGCTGTTAAAAATGGGAATTAAGATGAAGGTAGGCGTCAGGCTTTTTCAATTTCTGTCCTCTTTTGACTTTCACTTCCAGTGAGAATTGTCAGCTCCTTTCTGGGTTGGTGACTTCCTCTCTAATCTGAATTTCAACTGCATAAGGCAGCAGTTGAGTTGACCTAAATGCTTTCTCTGGGTCATCAAAGACCATGGGATTACCCGCTAATCGAGACCAAGCTTTGAAGTTTATTAGGTCCAAACTAATGGCAAAGCGATTGAGAATGTCACTGCCTAATTAAAATGGAGCAAGGACATCTCGCACGACCCAACAATTATGGACTATGCTCTTGTTGCCTATGGAAATTTTCAGCATACACCTGCTAGACAGGAGATGTTTGGAATTGGGTGTTTCGAGGTCCATTTCCCATTTGTCTATCAGTATAAATGTGGGAATGGCTGGATCTCTTGGGAGTTTGCGGAACATGGCTTCGCTGATGAAGCTCTTACCGTTGTTCACACACACTCGGGCGAGAACAGAGTCCTTCCCTTCATTTAACTGAATAGGGATGAACAACTGATCTCCAATTTTCTGAATATCAGCCAGGCTTTTAGCTGATTTCTCATCTTTCTTGACTATAGGAGTGGGAATTTCTGATTGTGAATTTGTAAAGAATTTCAGAGTGTTTCCTTCCAGTGTGGAATGCCACCTTAGACTGGAAGGAAGGTTGATTTTCAGAAATAGAGAGGACCCCCCATCACCAGTTTGTTGTCCTACTGCTATTATGATCACGTCTGGGATTTGATTGTTCTGGAAGTGAAATTCTATTTGGTCAGGTTTTTGTTCAACCATGTGGCAGGTGCCGTTTAAACTAACATAGTTGACACTCTGTTTCAATTTTATTGGTCAGCTAGTCTGGGTCCAGAGGACCTTGTTTACACAATCTATTAGGGGTGACAACCTACGCAGGAGGTCATTCCCTAGTAAAGAAGGTGTGCCGTCTGGAATTACAAATATGACCAGGTGCTTCACCTTGTGTCGCCCAATTTTAATATCCAAATCCGCAGTCCCCCGACAGGAATTTCCTTCCCGTCGAAGTTCTGAAGTTGTCTAGGAAGAGGGGTGAGAGGAATTTGGTATTTCTCCCCACTTCCCGCATTTAGTTGGTCAAAGGCCCTTTTTGACAGAAGGGTAGCTTGGGATCCAGTGTCCACCAGTGCCAAAATTGTACACTGCCCCTGTATTTGGACCGGGGCATAGAATCTTCCCTCCTTCTCCTCAAGGGGGCAAAGATAATGTAAATTTTTGGACAGCTGGTGGGTTAGTTTCTTGGTTTTGGACACTGATAGAGAAGAGACTTGGGCAGAATTCTGTTTGGAGTCTTGGGCATCTGAAAGTAAAAGATGACAGCTAGATATGGGTGAAGTTTTGGGTTCCCCTGGTTCTGGGCTGGCCCCCCCTTTTTGGAGGCAGTCACCAGGATGGGTTTGAACCAGGGGATTTTCCTGCTGATGATTCTGGGGTTGGATGATGGGTGGTGCTAACTCAGTCCCCAACTCCACCTAGTCTGGATTTTAATCCTTTGGGACCTATTTGTCTTTGGGAGGAGTTCCCCCATCTCTGAAGGAGAAGATCCTTTTCCCAGGATCCTCTGAGGACCCATCTCCTTCAAATTGGAAGATTTGTACCTCCTCCTCAAAATTGGTCTTTTTGGGCTCTTTATTTCTCCTACCCCCCTCTGCTCCTTGGGTTGGAGACTTTCAGGGGCAGGAGATTTTTGTTCCGGTTCCTGGGTTTCCAGGGGCTTTTTACAAGTGGGGAAGGAAGCTTCCTCCAAGACTTTACACCCCCTTCCCCTTGTGGCTCCTCCATGGGAACCGGTGGGTTGTCGGGGTTCTTCCACCGTCATTGCTCTGGAGCACCAGGTCCTGGGTTTGAGGCATTCTGCACCGCCATGCTCATCTGAGGGTTCTGTTGAGCCCTCAGCATGCAACCCAGATCCTGTGCCATGTTTTGGGCCTGACGCTCTAGTTGTGACACCCGCTCTGGCTGGTGCAGGGTCCTCATTTCTCCCCTGGGCTGATCCCGGGAAGGGTAGCTATCCCTTCTCCCAAAATACCCCGGGTTTGGAAAATTTTGGTACCCCTCCACCCTTGGCCTCCCCTCTCCCGGATTAGGCTGTCTGGGCTCAGGAAATTGGGGAAGGAAAGATGGATTGTTTTGGGGTTGAAAGTTTTGCGGGTACCTCGAGAAGAAATTCTCTCCAGTATTTGGGGGATTACTGCCCTCCTGGGGGAAGTGAGGAGGGAAGTTCCCTGGGTTAGCTGCTGTTTGGTTGGATCCCCCCCTTGGGCTGGAAGAGTCCACACATAACCCAGGATGGGTCTATTCCCCTTATAGCGGGGGCTGATGTAATCAGGGGAGTTAGGGGTCCCATTTGTGGGATTGCCTCCCTGGCTCCCAGTTTGTGATTGGCCCGAGGGCCTTCTGGGCTTGGGGTTACTTTAATACTGTGCAGGCAGGTTTTTAGGCCCCCCCATCTCCAAATCTAAAATGGGGGCAACCTTCATCTCCGCCTCTTTAGCAGCAGCAGGGGTGTTGGTTGTTTTGGGGCTTTTTGGATTATTTTTGTTTTCCACAGGCTTTTGCACCTCATAAATGAGTGTGGCTTGTTCAATGACCCAGTCTAGTGATCTTTTCTCGTTAAAGTCTCTCACTAGCTGGATCATGATGTACTTGGGAAGAGCGTGGAAGAAAGTATTCACAAACTCTTTGCTGTCAGTGCGCACCCTTCTGGTGGTCTGCGCAAAGGCACGCTTTAATTCTTGAACAAATTCTTGTAGGGCCTGATCTTCCCCACATTGCAAGTTGTAGGCTGCCTTGCGAGCCTCCTGAGGATTCCTGTGCACAGAAAAATGTTTCAAGATGGCCGCCATATAGGTGGACCATCTAGAATGATTCTGGTCCTCCAGCCCTGAAAAGAAGCTGGAGTACTCGGGAGGGAAGGTCCATTTCACATATTGAATACAGCCTTGGCTGTCCTTCAAATGGAAAGTTTCCATCATCTGTTCAAAGAGCTCTAGGTGCTCCCAAACTGAATATTTTGCGTTCTTATGATAGGGCGTGATGACGCTCCTAATAGCTTTGATTTGTTTTAGGGGATCCTTGAGCAAGGCCTTTTTTTACCTTGTTGGCCTTTTTGGTTCAGGTGACCCAGGTCCACTCCTCCTCTGACTCGGAGGCACTGCTACCAGAGGTGCCCGTCTGGTCTTCTAGCCTCTCCCAGATTCTGCGAGCCTGGGAATGGCTGGCAGAATGTGGGGACCTAGTTTCTTGTGTCCTGGAGCCCTCAGAGGAGTCTTCTGATTCCTCCTTACTCCAAGGATTTGATGAGTACCCCCCCACTGTCCTAGCTGGGCAGAGGTTTTCAGGCTGCCCTTAGTGGGCCTACTCACATGGAGTTCCCCACAAAATTCTACAGCACTTGGGAACACATACCCAGATGCCCGCCCATCCATTCCTGGGAGGTGCTGATCTATGAGCCCCATATTCCTCATTGGATTGAAGTCTGCCATCCCTCATATGCGCCAGTGGACATGGGGGTGGCAGAGTCATTGGAGTGGAAGAGATGAAGGCCTCTGGTACTAGGGTTCCTGAGGTTATGCTCAGGTGTTTCCCTTTCCCAGCGGACCTCATCTCTCTCAGCCCCTGCTCCCTATTGCCATGCAAGAACTTGAGCTTTCTGTTCCTCTATCAAGGCCTTGCTAGTCTCTATCAATCGCTCTTGCATAGCTACCTGTCTGTGGAGCCTGTCATTTTTCTCATAGAGAGCCTCATTGTCTCTCTGTGCTTCCTGTGTCATTTTAGAGTACTGGGCCAGTTTTTACTGCATGAGGGTTACCTCCTGAGTCCTGTCCTTACTGGCCTGGTCCTTCCTTGCTAGTGAATCTTCCACCCTCCTGGTGTGCGCTAACAGTTTTTCATGGTCTTTTTGGAGGTCACCCAGTCCCTGAAGGGCCAGGTGATTTTCTTCCATCTTCTCTTTTAAATAACTGACCTCCTGGCCTAAGGTGTCCCTTTCCTGAACAAGAGTATGCCTCTGTGCAGCCAGGTCGTCCCTCTGTCTTTGGAGTGCACTAGCTTTCTGGCGCTCTTCATCATATTCTGCCTGGGTGTGCAGGTCTTTCAGGATTCATTTATTATTCTCTTCTTTTTCTTGGTCTAGGCATGTTTTTGCAGGGTAACTACCTGCTCTATGCATGCCCTGTTAAGATGTATTTGCTGTTCCAGCTTTTTCTGGCTCTGTAGTAGAGAGTCCAAACTTTCTTGGCACTCCTTCTGCAGGGCAAGCACTTTGGTATCCTGCTCTACCTTCTCCTGCTGCAGGATGCCCATATCTTCTTTTATTTTTGTCAGGTACTGCCTGGTTTCATTTTCTGATTCCTGGCTCCTCTGTAGCCTTTGCTCTGCAGAGTCCAGATCAGTTTGGGCTTTTTCTAATGCTTGTAGTTGCTTGCTTGCCAGATCTTGGCCCTCGGCATATTTGTCCTGTATTGCTCCAATATGGAGGTACAGATACCGCTATTTTTGCAATCTTACTTTGCTCTTCCTTTACCTTAGGGGCCATATACAGTTCACTCAGCGCCATATGTAATGGACCCTGATCTTGCCATATGTCTAATCCTGTTGCAGTGGCCTGTTCTTTAATTCCCGGCAACCACACATTCTGATCCTGTTCTGTCCATTCACCCCTGACAAATAGTTTGTGCAGTAGGTGTTCTTTTGCCATTTTGATTTCTACTAGGGTGGCCATTCCGGAAATATTAATTTCCTTTCTGACTTACAGGAGTTTATTTTATTTTCGCAAACAAACCAGTTCCTTAGAGCGTTCCTATTGAGGGGTGCTTTTCACAGTGTAGCACAGTGTGGTAGCCCAACAGGCTTTATGTACCCCGTACAAAGCAGTATTAAGCTGTCACAAGTGGTATGTCTAATTCAGAAATCTCAGACACAAGCCCCCAATCTTGTAAGTGATTCCAACCCGGCACTCCACCTAAGTCAATGCCTTGCGTGTGATGCACAATTGATTATTTATTTATGTCTATAAGTTCTTTTTTTTCTGAATGATGTACCACTTATATCACGCCCCTCTCTTTGAATCCCCCCGGTCACACTGAACCAGGAAGCAGGCTGGTTTGCAAAGTTAAAATATTTATTTTAGATATTTCACAATGTATAAATAACACTACTTTAATGGTTATACAATTATCACCAATGGGGTGATGTCACGCTAAACAATCTCTTTAATCATAAGGAGTAACGATAGGAAAAATAATGCAGCACAGGAATAATACTTTTGTATGGGTTCAAATAAATGCAATGAGATTACTCTTTCCCCCTGCACACTACTCAGTCCCCTCAATATGCAATATAAAGAGATGGAAGGAGAGAACACAGGTTTCAGGAATACAGAATTCAACAAAATAGTATCAATCCAAATTTCCCCCCGGCAAACACAGAGAGAGAAACAGGAATGATTGCAAACTGTCAAAATGGGTTAAAGTTGGCTTTGCATGAATGGGAAAAACACTGAAAATGGATTTAATTCACTAAAGTTGTTTCAATACTTGTAACGCTCACCTGATTCTCGCAGAGGCGCCGGTCTTGACTGGGCGACTACCGTATCTTCAAAGGTGATGTGTAGCACCCGGTTGGCTCTTTGGGCTGGACCTCTGTGCACTGTATGCCTGACGTGTAGAGTAAGATGTCTGCAGATAGAAAATATGGGGTTAATGAACTGGGGTTATTGGGGTGTCCCTATCTCTTTCCTCTTCTCCTCTCCTGTAGACCCCCAAAGGTTAACGCTCTCACCTTAGGTAAGTGAATGCCGAGCTCTCCATCTGCCTCGGGGCAGGGTGCTGTAACCAGTTTCTTCACTGGATAGGTAGCGCAGGCCTCTTGACTTCAGAGGACTGCTGTCCGTCGTTTACTGCACGAACGGTAAGTTTCGAGTCATTCAAATGTCTTTAAAGTCTTTAGTAATGATGTCTCTTGTTTTGCAGGGTTCCGGCGATGGCGGATGACGGGCTGAAGTGAGTTGAAGATGGAGCCCGTGTGATGAATAGAAGCGCCTGGAAGCAAGTAAGTAAGCGCTTGTTGCCTGCTTCACGATGCGCTCTAACTGTCTTTTTATTTTGCAGGTACGAGTTCGGAGCGGCTGCAGGGTGCCGGCATACCCACTGGATTAGATGTGGAAAGGAGTAATGGCACGTGAGTATTAAAGTTCCCCAATGTCTTTAAACGCACCTTGTTTTGTCTTTCAGATGCGGGATGCAGCGCCGAAGGCCTCCGGAGCGTGCGAAGAGTTGGTAAGCTTTTGTCTTTCAGATGCCGGAATGCAGTGTGAAGACCTCCGGAGCGCACAAAGCGTAGGTAAGCCTTTGCCTTTCAGATGCCGGAATGCTAACCTGTTCTTTCTTGTCTTTATAGGTGTTGCTGAAAACTGGATTCAGAATGGTAAGCCTTTGCCTTTCAGATGCCGGAATGCTAACCTGTTCTTTCTTGTCTTTATAGGTGTTGCTGAAGACTGGATTCAGGATGGTAAGCCTTTGCTTTTCAGATGCCGGAATGCTAACCTGTTCTTTCTTGTCTTTATAGGTGTTGCTGAAGACTGGATTCAGGATGGTAAGCCTTTTTCCTTAGGCCCAGGACTGGATGCAGAAGACACGATGAGCGTCCTGCTGCAGAGGTTGCAGAATAACGCAAAGCAAGATTCATCCACCGGGTGTGGTTTAAATAGCCTCCTGTAGTGCTTAGGTGTCTCCTTCCACAGCCACGCCTAGGTAAGAAAAGAGTTCCTGGTAAGAAAAGAGTTCCTGCCTTCCAGAAGAGTTCCAGTGTTCTGAATCTAGGGAGTGGCTCCAGCCCCACCCAACAGGAAAAGTAGTTCCAAACAGAAGAGGATCAGAGGCTCAACTGGCAGGCAAGTAAGCAGCATGGTCTGCTGCAGGTAAGTCCACCCAAGCATTATGAGCCCGGCGCTTCCAGCGCTGGGACTGGGCATATTTATGAGCCTGGTGCCACTGGCGCCAGGACTGGGTCCAAAAGGTCCCAATTGGGACTGGTTGGCACTCGTAACCTGGGTTATGGATCTGCTTCCAAGGGAGTTGGGAAAACCCTGACCTTTTGGAAGCAGAGATCATGACAGTACCCCCCCTCAAGGCCCCTCCCAAACCGGGCTTCTCCGGGGGTTTTGGCTTGTCAGGAAATGTTCGGTGAAATCTTTTGATTAGGCGAGGAGCGTGGACATATTCAGCAGGTTCCCAGCATCTCTCTTGGGGGCCGTAGCCTTTCCAGTCAATTAGGTAGAATAGTTTAGATTTGGAGATCTTGGAGTCCAGAATGCTTTTGACTTCAAACTTGAGTTCTCCATCAACTAGGATAGGTTTTGGAGATTTGGTTAGTCGGGTTTGAGGTTGCACGGGTTTTAATAGAGAGACGTGGAAGACCGTAATGTATCTTCATGTGCGGGGGCAAGTCCAACTTGACCGCTACCGGGTTTACTATGGTAGTGATGGAATAGGGACCAAGGTATCTTGGGTTGAATGTGCGTGGCCCTTTTAGAGATAGATATTTGGTGGATAACCAGACTTGATCCCCTACTTGATAGTGAGGGGCTTCCTTCCGATGTTGATCTGCTCCTTTCTTGTATTGTTCTTTAGCCCTTTGAAGGTGAGAAACAGCTTCTTTAAAGGCTTGGGTGATTGTAGAATGCAGGTAGTCTACTGCTGGTGTTTTAAGATCTTGGAGGGGATCCAACTCCGAGGTTCGAGGGTGACTGCCATACAAAAGAAAAAACGGGGTTTTCCCAGTTCCCGAATGGACAGAGTTATTGTAGGCATATTCGGCTATCCAAAGGATATCTTTCCAAGTTTTTTCAGTTTGTTGCAGCATGCAGCGTAAATACTGTTCCAGAGTTTGATTGGTCCTCTCGGTTTGTCCGTCGGTCTGAGGGTGGTGACTGGTCGATAGTCTCACATCAATTTGAGCCGACCGACAGCAACTTCGCCAAAAATGAGAAATAAATTGACTACCTCGATCCGAAATTAGAACCGAAGGAAAACCGTGCAGTCGGACGATGTTTTCGAGAAATTCTCGGGCCAGAGTTGCTGCTGTTGGCAAGCCTTTGAGCGGAATGAAATGCGCCATCTTGGAGAATAAGTCCACGATTACTAGAATCGTATTGTATCCGGAGCATGGAGGTAGATCGGTGATGAAGTCCATAGAAAGCGTATGCCAAGGGCGAGGTGGGATGTCAATAGGGCGTAAGAGGCCTGCTGGTCTTTCCTTTTGACTCTTGTTTTGGGCGCATACTCCACAGGACATTATAAAGTCTCTGATATCTTTCTTCCAAGACGGCCACCAGAAGTAGCGCTTGATCTTTTCTGAGGTCTTGGCCATACCGGGATGACCTTCCATTAAAGAGTCGTGATAACAAGAGATTACTTTTTTCTGTAAATCTGTGCTGGGTAGGTATAATCGTTCTTGGAAATACAATAAGTTGTCCTTTACTGCAAAGTCCTTTCCCTGCAGATGCCAATTCTGTATGTCTGCTGGAGTTACAAGTTGCCTGGCTTTATCCTTAACTTCCTCTATGGATTCGGTGGCGATTACACCCAGAATTCTTTGTTCGGGAAGGATTGGTACAGGTTTAGGGTTGATCAAGTGTTCTTCCACTCCCATCCGAGAAAGGGCATCAGCTTTACCGTTCTTTGTACCAGGTCGATAGGTAATTATGAAGTCAAACTCGGCAAAGAATAATGCCCAACGGAGTTGTCTAGAGGATTGGGCTTTTGCGGTTTTCAAATATTGCAGGTTTCGGTGATCCGTAATCACAGTAACGGTGTGTCGGGCCCCCAGCAGATAATGCCGCCAAGCCTTAAAGGCAGACTTGATAGCCAGAAGTTCCTTGTCAGTAATCGTGTAATTGATTTCAGGAGGCGAGAATTTGCGGGACCAAAATGCCACGGGATGCAACTGATTGGTTACCGGGTCCTTTTGTGATAGAACTGCCCCCATGGCAAGGCTTGAAGCATCAGTTTCCACGATGTAGGGGAGTTCGGGGCGAGGGTGTTTTAAGATTGGTGCAGAGATAAATTTAGTCTTCAAATCCTGGAAAGCTTGTTCCGCCTCGGTAGACCATTCAAAACGTTTGTTTTTCTTTAACAAGTCAGTGATGGGCTGGACTATTCGAGAGAATTCGGGGATAATCCTGCGGTAAAAGTTAGCGAAGCCTAACATGCTTTGCACACCATTTACGGAGGAAGGTGATGGCCATTTGAGAACTGCATCGACCTTCTTTGAATCCATACGCACTCCGCCAGGTGATAATATGAATCCCAAGAATTCAACTTCAGTCACGTTGAAAACACATTTTTCCAACTTAGCGAAAAGTTTGTGTTGACGCAATCTTTCGAGGACCATTTTCACGTGTTTCCGATGTTCAGATACCGATGAAGAATAAACGAGGATGTCGTCAATGTAAACAACAACACATACATCTATGAGCTCTCTGAGGACATCGTTCATAAAATATTGAAAGGCGGCCGGGGCATTGCAAAGTCCGAAGGGCATGACCTGATATTCAAATAGCCCATACTTGGTGCGGAAGGCCGTCTTCCATTCATCGCCCTCTTTTACTCGTACCAAGTGGTAAGCTCCTCTAAGATCCAGCTTTGTATATATGCATGCTTTTCTGACTTGGTCCAGGAGTTCAGGGATCAAAGGTAACGGATATCTATTCTTAACGGTGATCTGGTTCAGGGAGCGATAATCGATACAAGTTCTAAGGTCTCCTTCCTTTTTTGGAACGAAGAACAAAGCTGAAGAAGCAGGGGACTTGGAAGGACGAATAAACCCATTTGCCAGGTATTGATCCAGGTATTGTCGAAGGTGAAGGTTCTCAGGCTCGGTGAGGGCATAAATTCTACTACAAGGAGGAGTAGATCCAGGTATCAGGTCTATCTGGCAGTCATAAGACCTATGAGGAGGTAGAGAGTTAGCCTGATCCTTCCGGAAAACATCTTGGTATTCTAGGTATTCGGGAGGTAACTGGGGAGTCTCTGAAGAAATTGCGGCCAGTGTAACACCAGGTGGAGGGTGACAAGTAGAGACACATTCTGGAAACTGGACCGTTCTTGCTCGCCAATCGATCAGAGGATTGTGTTTCTCTAACCAAGGTATTCCTAGAATAATCTGAAACTGAGGGGCCTTGATCACATCGAACACGATCTTCTCATGGTGTCCATCTTGACTTACTAGCGTCACCTCTTGAGTGGTATGCGTTACTGGCCCGGAGGCTATCTCCGTACCATCCACCGTAGTAATGACGTCCTTTAATGCCTTGAGACAAAGAGTTAGATTCATCCTCAAAACCATTTCATGATCCACATAATTGCCGATGGCACCGCTGTCGACGTAAGCTTCAATTGCATGTAATCGATCCGGATTATCAGGGCTAATGAGGACCATAGGTATCACGAAATGCGAGGTCACGGAACTGGTTTTCACGCTCGGCAAGAGGACCTCTATTCTTGTCGAGCGAGGTCGTTTCCCTGCTCAGAGTTTGTAACTTTGGTAACTGCAGCTCCTACTGCCTTCTTGGCAGGTTTCACCGGACAGTCTCGAAGAAAGTGCCCTGAGTTTCCGCAATATAGGCATAATTGCAACTGTTTCCTCCTTTCCCGCTCCCTTTGTGTTAGAGGACCTTTCAGACCCCCTATTTGCATGGGTTCCCCGGAGTCTACTCCTTTGGAAGGAGTTGGCGGTTTGGAAAATACTCGAGCATCAAACTTGGAACGATCGGCCTTCCTGTTCTGCAGCCTGTGATCTATTTGAACGACCAAGTCTATATAATCCGAACAGTCTTGTGGGGGATTCACTACTTGGGCTAAAACGTCTTTGAGCTCTCCACGTAGACCTCTATAAAACAGCGTAATCCTTTTGTCCTCAGGCCATTGAGTTTCCACTATTAGTCTATTGAAAGATGCAATATAAGCCAAAAGGTCTTGATTACCCTGTCGCAACGAAAGAAGCTCATTGTCCAAGGCCTGCCCCTGTGAATGTCTTGCGAACAGTTTTTTCATACTAAGCTGAAAGGCTT
Source organism: Ambystoma mexicanum (assembly GCF_040938575.1). Lineage (NCBI taxonomy): Eukaryota > Metazoa > Chordata > Amphibia > Caudata > Ambystomatidae > Ambystoma > Ambystoma mexicanum. Next base: position 468,397,298 of record NC_090921.1, read on the forward strand.
GAAAATCATGGAGAACCGGATCATCTTGATTAACTAGAGGGATCGACCAGTCTGCCGCATTGCCACTAAGGTACGAAAGTACAAAAGCTACTTTTGCTTGATCAGTTGGAAAGGCTGCTGGCCGGCATAAGAAGTGCAACCGGCACTGATTGATAAATACTGCAAACCTCTTTGGGTCACCAGAAAATCGTTCGGGCGGAGCCAGAGGTACATTCCCAGGTAGGTTGATCTGCACTGGATTCATAGAGGATGTTGAAGGAAGATTTGCCCCTGATGCGGGTAACGGGGTCTGTCCGGCTTGTGACTGTAGCACTTGTCTAGCAAGATTGTCTGTTCTCTCCTTGGAAATAATTAGTTCCCTTCTTAGAGCATTCGTTTCCTGACGAGCTGCGTGCACTTCTGCCCTTAGTTCCCCAAGTAACCGGGCTAGGGGGTCAGTATCCGAGGTTTCCATAGCGCCTGGGCGAGAGTTTTGCGGTAGGCTTTGCGTTCTGTAACGCTCACCTGATTCTCGCAGAGGCGCCGGTCTTGACTGGGCGACTACCGTATCTTCAAAGGTGATGTGTAGCACCCGGTTGGCTCTTTGGGCTGGACCTCTGTGCACTGTATGCCTGACGTGTAGAGTAAGATGTCTGCAGATAGAAAATATGGGGTTAATGAACTGGGGTTATTGGGGTGTCCCTATCTCTTTCCTCTTCTCCTCTCCTGTAGACCCCCAAAGGTTAACGCTCTCACCTTAGGTAAGTGAATGCCGAGCTCTCCATCTGCCTCGGGGCAGGGTGCTGTAACCAGTTTCTTCACTGGATAGGTAGCGCAGGCCTCTTGACTTCAGAGGACTGCTGTCCGTCGTTTACTGCACGAACGGTAAGTTTCGAGTCATTCAAATGTCTTTAAAGTCTTTAGTAATGATGTCTCTTGTTTTGCAGGGTTCCGGCGATGGCGGATGACGGGCTGAAGTGAGTTGAAGATGGAGCCCGTGTGATGAATAGAAGCGCCTGGAAGCACGTAAGTAAGCGCTTGTTGCCTGCTTCACGATGCGCTCTAACTGTCTTTTTATTTTGCAGGTACGAGTTCAGAGCGGCTGCAGGGTGCCGGAATACCCACTGGATTAGATGTGGAAAGGAGTAATGGCACGTGAGTATTAAAGTTCCCCAATGTCTTTAAACGCACCTTGTTTTGTCTTTCAGATGCGGGATGCAGCGCCGAAGGCCTCCGGAGCGTGCGAAGAGTTGGTAAGCTTTTGTTTTTCAGATGCCGGAATGCAGTGTGAAGACCTCCGGAGCGCACGAAGCGTAGGTAAGCCTTTGCCTTTCAGATGCCGGAATGCTAACCTGTTCTTTCTTGTCTTTATAGGTGTTGCTGAAGACTGGATTCAGAATGGTAAGCCTTTGCCTTTCAGATGCCGGAATGCTAACCTGTTCTTTCTTGTCTTTATAGGTGTTGCTGAAGACTGGATTCAGGATGGTAAGCCTTTGCCTTTCAGATGCCGGAATGCTAACCTGTTCTTTCTTGTCTTTATAGGTGTTGCTGAAGACTGGATTCAGGATGGTAAGCCTTTTTCCTTAGGCCCAGGACTGGATGCAGAAGACACGATGAGCGTCCTGCTGCAGAGGTTGCAGAATACCGCAAAGCAAGATTCATCCACCGGGTGTGGTTTAAATAGCCTCCTGTAGTGCTTAGGTGTCTCCTTCCACAGCCACGCCTAGGTAAGAAAAGAGTTCCTGGTAAGAAAAGAGTTCCTGCCTTCCAGAAGAGTTCCAGTGTTCTGAATCTAGGGAGTGGCTCCAGCCCCACCCAACAGGAAAAGTAGTTCCAAACAGAAGAGGATCAGAGGCTCAACTGGCAGGCAAGTAAGCAGCATGGTCTGCTGCAGGTAAGTCCACCCAAGCATTATGAGCCCGGCGCTTCCAGCGCTGGGACTGGGCATATTTATGAGCCTGGTGCCACTGGCGCCAGGACTGGGTCCAAAAGGTCCCAATTGGGACTGGTTGGCACTCGTAACCTGGGTTATGGATCTGCTTCCAAGGGAGTTGGGAAAACCCTGACCTTTTGGAAGCAGAGATCATGACAATACTAATGGGATCCACGCTGTATAGTTTCAGACAAACACTAGCAATGATTATTGAGTAACTAGCAAGTTGAAAACTTATTTCTGAGGTCAGGTGCAATGAACAGCTATTTCACACTTTAAAGATTGGAGCCAAACGAAAAATTTGCGGCAAACTTATCCGCGTGCGGTAAGCGCGATTGCAGAAAAACTATAAGGGGTTGGGATGCGGTTTTGGGTTCGCAGGAAAGCCTTGCATTGACAGAATCCAGGAAGTAATTTGGGAATTACTCACATTTCCGGCACGGATTCTATCACTTTGGAGATATTGCAGAGGCTGGTGTGGAGTCTCCACTATGATGTGTTCCCCCTGAATAAACGGGCGGCAATTCTTCAAGGCCCACACCCTTGCCAGGAGTGCCTTCTCACAATCGTTTAATTTTGGTATGCGGATGCAGTTTTGGGTTCATTGGTAAGCTGTGGATGTTAGCTTCAAGTAGACACTTACATTTCGTTTCTAGCATAAACGGTGAAGGAGTTATAAAGGGTTTTGTGGAGGATGTTTTTTTTTAGAAAGAGGCAAAATTGCAAAACAGAATTCGCTTTTTAAAATTACAAGAAGATTTCTTTACACTAGGGGAAGACTATGAAGATGCCAACTACACGACAGCACAGCCACCAGTCCAGGATATCACTGGATGGTTTGGCCTGCCGAGACGCTCGCCTTTCTTCAGAAAATATATCAGCGCAAAGATGGTTTTAACACTATTATTACAGAGGACTATAGGGTAAGAGAAAGAGAAAGAGTTCAGGAAGGCAAAAGGATTTTAACAATGCAGTTCTAGATTTAAGAGAGGATGGGTTGGATAGGGATGACTTATGGACAATACATATGCTAGTGACAATCCTATGCTATGGATACTCACTACCAATGTTTGGAATGGAATGTTTGGAATGGACCCGTCAGGGATCTGGTCAGGGTTACTTTCAGGGTTACTTTCTGGACAGGAATTCTGCTAGCACACTGGACTGGACTCAAGACGCTCTGGTTCTGCAATCAACAAGGCACTCTGGACACCGCACAGTGGGACTTGACTGGATCTCCCGGATCTCCCGGGTTCTGGTTCTGGTTCACACCTATCTGGTCACAGCACGGCTCTACTGGGTTGGGTCTTTGGATTCTGGCAATAATTTTGAGCAAGAAAGCAGCAGAGCACAGCCAGGCTGTTCTTTTGTTCCCCTTAGAGGTCTGGGTAAAATTTGGTTTCTGGATTTTTAAAGGCCAAACTGAGAATGGTTCAGCTTTGGAAATGGGCCTTTCTGCTTTCAAAGTTCTGGAGTCTGGAATCTGGATGGATCTCTTGCAAAGTGCTCCGCCAGCAATCGGTTGGTGGATGAATGTGTGTGTCTGTCTCTAGGTCCTAAGCTGTCTCTATGTGTTTCCTAAAAGGGTGGGTATGCTGAATTACCCTCGGTATTCTATTGGTTAGGGTCTTTCCTCTCCCTTGATTGGAGAAGCAAACAGGGTGTCCTCATGACGATGTGGTTGATGCAGGAAGATCACTCCCCTTTGTTTTTGCACATTAAATCTACTTTTCATATAATGCATATTTACAATTTTACAAACTTGATAGCAATAGTCTGTCTATATCACATATTTGGTGGAGCAAGTATTCATCCAAGCCCCATCACGGTGAGAGCTTCTGTCTAGATTTGGCAATTTTTCGCAATTTTTCGCACTTTTGGTCTGGTACCCAATGTCTGATTTGTCCACAATTTTACACATATGTATGCAAGATATATGGGCATAATCATATGAGGTTTCATGTTTCTGACATCACTACAATTGCTACAAAACCACAAATTCTGCAGTTATGTCCCTGAACATAGCAAAGAGTTCTGAATACTTTTAAAACGTGACCAAAAATTTCACATTAACAATACTGTAATTTTACAATTTTTACAAATGTGCACAGTCCTTGGTCAGTCCTTTTCAAAAATATACTTTTAAGAATCAACAAAACTGTCTATTCCCGTCCCCAACGTTTCTGGTGGTTCAAGAGCAATCCCCGCCTCTTTCCTCTGGCAGGGGCTACTCTTGACACTTGCATCTGCATATCTTTTCAGCCAAGGAAGTCCTTTGTCCCTCCCAGGAGCAGCAGCCCAAATCCCCTCCCCTCTTCATTAACACCTGAATGTGAGTTCCTGGGCCAGAGAGCAGAAGGGAGGTGCTTTTTGTTGGGGCAAGCTGTGGAATCTGTTCTTTGGCTTGCATCAGGTTACTTTAAAACTCAATTTGTTAAGTTTTTCTTTGATGAAAATAAACTTATAATTTCAAAATAGGCAAACAGAACTCTAATTCCAGTCTTTTAAAACATAGAAATTAAATAGTTGCAAACTATATTACTTTTGATGGCAAGTCACTTAATTCCAACAATTTGCTGCACAGGTTTAAACTTCTAATGCAATTAAATGACAGCTGTCATACAGGCGGCCGGTGGTACTGCGCCCATATTGTGAGAGATTTTTACAGGCAAGCACATTTTTTAATGTGGATATTCTGGTGATAGATTCTGCTTTTCCTGACATTGTGTGCTCATGTTGATTCCTTAAATAAAGTGACGGGCAACACCCAGCAAGGTGTTTGGATATTTTTCTGATGTTTTGAACCATTACTTTGTATTTTCAGCAGCCAAAGAAAAAGGGACTTCAGAGCACTTCTGGGTTCCCTTGCAATAAATCGCTGCCTTTCATGCAGTTTCCAGGTTCACTCGGTGGGCAGCCCAGTGACAGGTTTCAGCATTGTGGTCTCCTGTTCCACCACTGACACAGGCAAAGTAGATTGGTGGCCATCTTTTCCGGTTTCAAAGCACAATTTTCATAGGTTTAGCACGCATAGGCCTTTTTGCGGCCTTTTTGCTGGTTCTGGTGCCAGCAGCACACAGTGATGTCGCAGGGAAGAGCCTAGTGGGTCAGTACATCCCACAAGAGCATTCCTGGATAGTCATCCAGGCATGAAACCTTATTGTAAGGGAGACCCTTTATCATCTTCTCTACCTAGATGTTGGGTGTCTTGACCCACGTGCAAGTAATCATGCTGCAACATTTGGTGCTGTGGGCTTAGAAAATTCAAGATGGCGGAAAACCCACATGTGCGCCGAAATCCAGGAAAGCTGCGCAGTTTGTGCGCCCACCAAAATGGTTGCCTCACTTGCCACCCACCAGTGCGAGAATGAAAGGCCGGGTTGCCATGAGGGAAATGGGTTGCCAAAGGAAAAACAGTAGCGCCAGTTAGCTTCAAAGCGCTTTAAAACCACCATTGGACTACCCGCACAGTAGTCTGAAACCATTGGGAATGGCAATGCTGATTGCCAAATGCAACTTAGAATTGTGGGGAATTCATTTGTTAAATCCCAAAAATGGGTGCAGTACCAGTACTCACCACTATCCAAAAGCCGGCGTTTTAAAACCACCCTGTGTTTCTCTGAAGGCAGGCTCAAAATGCCTATTTTCAAACATTACAATATGTGCAAAATATTCACTGAACACCAGCAGACATTTGGCAGAATGGAGTTTTGTGTGCCTACAAAATCTGGGAAATGAAGAGCCCAGAACAATGCTTATAACAAAACTGGCTGAGCTATGGAGTCAGCAGTTTAAGTTGCACTGGATTTAAAGACACTAAAATCGAAAATGTTTAGATTAAATGAGTGACCTATGTTTGGTGTCACATGCCTTTGTAACTGTTGAAATGTCATAGTTTTGCACTTAGAATCAGCATTCTAGCTGCATGTGTAAAATTGCAAGTTAATTTAAAAAGCAACAAAAAAACATGACAGTTAGCTGAAAGTCTGGCTTAAGGAACTTGATTTTGCTTGACAACTACCCCCATCAGGAGTGAAACTTGAGTCACAGCTGTGTTCCCAGGACTATCTGCCTTTTTGCTGGCCACACTAAGAATATACCATCTATCTGATAATTGAATTACCTGTGCTCTGCAGGAGAGTGAACAATGCAACTCCCTTCACCCAGGCAGAGGGTTTATTGAGAGGATCATAAATGGCTTCCTCTTGAACAATGAGCCTTTCAGGACCCAAGCAAATCTTATATTGCAGGGGTCGTAAAAGTGGCTTACTCTTGGCAGAAACTGGGAGGGGGAGAAACTGGAGACAGAAGCTGGCTTGGCAGAACTGGATAAACCAGTATTTCTACCTTGTGCTGAGAGGAAACCACACCCCTTTGGAGCCAGAACATAACTTTAAAAAGATGGATCATTCATAGAGCGGACATGTGAAAATTTTATAAATGATACCATAATTCTTGTGATTTTTCTGCCAACAGTTTAAGAGGTTTTTAGAACCGGTGGTATGTTCAGGGGGGTGTCAGCGGAAAAGTGGATATTACTCTAAATGTATGCATGTTAAAAATCTGAAACTTCATCAGTTAATGTCCATACTCCCTGCGCACATGTATGTAAAGTTGGGTCAATGTCAGAAATTGAAAAATCTGTTAAAAAGTCAATTATGTGCCATTTCTGAATGCAAGCTCTTAGAAACAACAGATTTGGACAGAGACATGGCTAAATTCAGCCACACCATGTATATGTAATTTCAAGCAACTGTGTAACTGTGAAATATGTCTTTTGTTATCAAATATAGAATGTGTGCAATCTGACAGAGGAGTGTCCTATCTGCAAGCCATAAAATGACATCACTCTGACACAACTTAGCTTCGCCAATCAAGGGAGGAATGGAAATTTGACCAATGACAAGTGAGAGGGGCAAGTTAGTTATGACCAACATACACACCCACTCTCAAAACACATAAAAGCAGACAGACAGGACAGATAGAGACCTTCAATTCCATCTGCCGCTGGAAGCTCTGCCGGAAAAATCCATACTTACCTCCATCAATCTTCAAAGAGCCAACACTTAGACTCCAAGATAAACAAAGACTTCAGAACCTTAACCAAAAAGGCCACTGCCAGCAAGAGTATTTGTCAGCAGGCCTCAAAATATTTTTGCAACTGAACTCTTCAGACAGCCGGGCGAGCCGTCTGAATTTTGCCAAGAACTTTTGCAAGAACCCGGTGACAGAAATATCCAAAGAGAAGGCAGGACCCGACCCAGAGAACCGGTGCCTAGCAGAGACCAGGCCATCGTATCCAGAGTGCTGACCCCGATGCTGTGAGCAGTTCCAGAGACCAGACGCTGTGCCCAGAGACCGTCCGAAGTCCAGACCTGTTGACCAGATCGTGACAAAGCCGCCTTCCTGTTTAAAATCTCTTGTGAGTACCGCCAAACTGTACCAAACCAAAGCTCTTAGTTTAAATTCATCTAATTCAATCTATTTAACCTAAGTAGAACTGCCTGATAGCTCCAAATCTGTCACCTGTCATTTCTAGTAAAATCTGTCACTTGTCATTTTGAGCTTTTAAAATTTGCAAAACCAAAAACGACCTCTATTAAATCGGTCATAACTCTGTAACCGTTTGGGCTAGAGACTTGCAGTAACTTTCATTTGGAAGCTGAGATCCTAGGCTTTCCTAGGACCCCAAAACGATAGAGATAGTCCTTGTGGTTCCTCTGTAATAGCGCTCGGCGCATCCGCGTATTTTGCCGCGATTTGCAAATTTCTTCACGTGTAAAAAGACAGCAGTTTTGCTTTTCCTTGCCAAAAACTTCGTTTACCTGCTAGTTACTACTAAAGCATTGTTAAGGTGATCCTGAATTCATAGAGAGTAGATACCACTCACCCTGAACCTCTGAAAGGGAATTAAAAGCATTTCCAACATATTTCTCATCCATTGCTAGCACATATCAAAGCATTTGGGCCTGTGTTTTCAAAACTCCTATCTGTTTTCTGTAGTGTAAGCTTGCTGGGGTGAACTGAATTACAGTTGATTGCATTTCTGAGAAGTGTGTGCTTCCTTCCATTTCCTTGCATTGCATCAAGGGGGGGAGGGGATTGCCAGAGAAAAGTGATTACATTGTTTTGTTGAAATCATATTGAGTATTTTCTATACTGCATTTCATTCATTCAACATTCCATCCAATTGAACTCTATAAAGCATTCTCTATCACATTATTCTTCTTTTGTTCCTATTTACCATTGTGCTATCTCATCCATTTCATGTCAACTCATTAGTGATTATAAAGAAGTGTGCTAGTGCCAGATTCTCCGTTGTTAATCATTATCATATCAGATTAAGTGTGATATTCAATTATTAATTTATTATAAAGTGTGATATATATATATTTTAAATTATCAAATAAACCTTTTAAACTTGCAAAACAGAACTACTTCTTGGCTCAGTGGGGTCAGGAGGATTCCAAGAGAGGGGTGTTATATAGGGGTAGTCATCCAGAACGCATGAACTGGACATAAAGATATATCAATAAGGGTTTTCATTCAGTATTCTAGACTAGGCGTTGACTTAGCTGTAGTGCGGGATTGAATCCTCTTACAAATTGGGGGCTCGTCCGGGATGTTTGGGTTAGAATACCACTTGTGCAGCTTAATACAGTGTGCTAACTGACGGGATACATACATCCGGTCGGATCACCACGCTGCATTACGCTGTGAAGCATTCCTCAAAAGGGACACTCCAAGAAAAGTTCTGTTCTGCAAAAATAAAATACTAACTTCTGTAAGTCAGGACAGAGACCAATCTCTAGAATGACGACCTTGGTAGATATGAAAATAGCCAGAGAGCACTTCTTACATAAACTATTTGTGAGAGGTGAATGGGCTGAGCAGGGCCAGGATGCCTGGTTGCAGGCCATCACGCGACAGGTCACTGAAACAGGGTCAGACTTATGGAGAGATCAGGGTCCATTACATGTGGCCCTGAGTGAACTATATATGGCTCCTAAAGCCAAAGAGGAACACAATAAGATTGCCAGGATAGCAGCATACCTGTACCTATATATGGGAGACATGCAGGATAGATGTGCTGAAAGCCAAAATCTGGCAAATAGGCAACAGGTGGTGTTAGAGAAGGTCCAATCGGACCTGGTCTATTCTGAGCAGAGGCTGCAGGGGAGCCAGGAGTCAGAAAATGACAGCAGGCAGTACATCATTAAAATAAAAGAGGATATGGGCATCCTACAACAGGAAAAGACAGACCAGGATACCAGATTTCTGGCCCTGCAGAAGGAGCACCAAGACAGTTTGGACTCCTTACTGCAGAACCAGAAAAAGTTGGAGCAACAGATTAATTTCAACAGGGCATGCGCGGAGCAGGTAGTCACCCTGCAAAGCCAGCTAGATAGAGAGAAAGAGGAGAGCAATAAACTGATTCTGAAAGACCTGGATACCCAGGCAGAGTTTGATCAGGAGCGCCAGAAAGCTGGTGCCTTCCAAAGGCAGAGGGACGACCTGGCGGCACAAATGCAGGCTCTTAGTCATGAAAGAGACGCCATAGGCCAGGAAGTCTGCCATTTAAAAAGGAAAATGGAAGAAAATCACCTGGCCCTCCAGGGGCTGGGTGACCTCCAAAAAGAAAACCAGAACTTGTTAGAGCACACCAGGAGGGTGGAGGATGCTCTAGCAAGAAAGGAGCAGGCCAATAGGGACACAGCTCAGGAGGTAAACCTCCTGCAGCAAAGACTGGCCCAGTTCTCCAGGACCAACCAGGAAGCACAGAGGGAAAATGAGGCCCTCTGTCAACACAATGATAGGCTCCAACAACAGGTAGCGATGCAGGAGAGACTGATAGAGTCTAGTAAGGCCTTAACTGAGGAACTGAAGGCACAAATGCAGGCTCTTGCATTGCAACAGGGAGCAGGGGCGGATAGAGATGAGGTTCGCTGGGAAATGGAAACTCCGGAGCATAACCTCAGGAGCCCTAGTACCAGAGGCCCTCATACCTCTCAGTCCCTGGACTCTGCCACCCCCATGTCCCCTGGCGCACGTGAGCACAGGGCCACAGGGATGGCAGATTACTACCCAGCTAAGAGTATGGGGCTCATAGGCCAGTACCACCCAGGAATGGAGGGGTGGGCATCCGGGTATGGGCACCCAAGTACAGTACAGTTTAGTGGGGAACCCCGGGAGAATAGGCCCATTAAGGGCATCCTGAAAACCTCTGCCCAGTTAGGTCAGTGGGGGGGGTACCCATCAAATCCTGGCAGCAAGGAGGAATCTGAAGACTCCTCTGAACTGCGCAGGACACAGGAGACCAGGTCCCCACATTCTGCCAGCCATTCCCAGGCTCGCAGAATCCGGAAAAAACCTGGAAGAACAGACGGGAACCTCTGGGAGCAGTGCCTCTGAGTCCGAGGACGAATGGACAAGGGTTACCCGAACCAAAAGGGCCAATAAGGCAAAAAGGGCCTTGCTTAAGGACCCCTTAAAACAGATTAAGGCGATCAGGAGCGTCATCACGCCTTACCATAAGAACGCTAAGTATTCTGTTTGGGAGCACTTAGAGTTGTTTGAACAAATGATGGAGACTTTCCATTTGAAGGACAGCCAAAGCTGTATTCAGTATGTAAAGTGGACCTTCTCCCCGGAATACTCCAGTTTCTTTGCGGGGCTGGAGGACCAAAATCATTTAAGATGGTCCACCTATAAGGCGGCCATCTTGAAACATTTTTCTGTTCACAGAAATCCTCAAGAGGCTCGCAAGGCAGCCTACAATTTGCAATGTGGGGAGGATCAGGCCCCACAAGAATTTGTGCAAGAACTGAAACGTGCTTTTGCGCAAACCACCAGAAGGGTGCGCACAGATAGTAGAGAGTTCATTAATACGTTTTTTCATGCCTTGCCCAAATACATAATGACCCAGCTCGTGAGGGATTTTCACGAGAAAAGATCTTTAGACTGGGTCATTGAACAGGCTACCCGGATCTATGAGGTGCAGAAACCGGTAAATAGCAAAAGTAATGCCCAGAAAAACCCCAAAGCCAACAGCACCCCTGCTGCTGCAAAGGTGGCAGAGGTAAAGGTAACCCCCGTTTTGGATTTGGAGATGGGGGGGCCTAAAAACCTACCTGCACCTAATAATGCTAGGCCCAGGAGGTCCTCGGGTCAGTCACAGGCAGGGAGCCAAGGAGGCAGCCCCACAAATGGGGTCCCTCGCTCTCCTGATTATGTAAGTCCCCGTTACAAGGGAAACAGACCCATCCTGGGTTATGTGTGGACTCCTCCAGCCCAAGGGGGCGGATCCAGCCAAGCACCTAACCCAGGGAACTTCCCTCCTAACTTCCCACCGGAGGGCAGAAATTTACCAAACCCTGGGCAGAACTTTTTCCCCAGATATCCACCCGACTTTCAGCCCCAAAACCATCCATCCTTCTTTCCCCAATTCCCTGAGCCCAGACCACTGAATCCGGGAGAGGGGAGGCCAAGGGTGGAGGGGTACCCAAATCTTCCCAACCCGGGGTATTACCAGAGGAGGGACAGCTACCCTTCCCGGGATCAGCCCAGGGGAGAAAACAGGGCCCTGTATCAGCCTGAGCGGGTTTCCCAGTTAGAGCGCCAGGTTCAAAACATGGCGCGGGATATGGGTCACATACTGAGGGCTCAGCAGAACCCTCAGATGGGCGTGCCGGCGCAGAACGCACCCAACTCTGGACCTGGTGCTCCAGAACAATGACGGGGGCAGCACCCCGATAACTCACCGGTTCCCAGGGAGGAGGCACAAAGGGAAGGGGGGTGTAAAGCCTTGGAGGAAGCTTCCTTCCTCACTTGTAAACAGCCCCTGGAAACCCAGGAACCGGAAACAAAATCTCTTGCCCCTGAAAGTCTGCCTCCTAAGGAGCAGAGGGGGGGTAGGAGAAACAAAAGACCCAAACAGACTCAGTTTGAGGAGGAGGTACAGATCTTCCAATTTGAGGGAGAGGGATCCTCAGAGGATCCTGGGAAAAGGATCTTCTCCTTCAGAGAGGGGGGAACTCCTCCCAAAGAAAAATGGGTCCCTAGGGATGCAAATCCAGACTGGGGAGATGTGGAGACTGAGCTACCGCCGCCCACCATCTCATCCCAGAACCAACCGCAAGAAAATCCCCTGGTTCAAACCCATCCTGGTGACTGCCTCCAAAAAGGGGGGGGCGGCCCAGAACCGGAGCCAGGGGAACCCACAATGGCTCTGATCTCCAGTTGCCAACTTTTTCTTTCAGATTCCCAAGGCTCTCCACAGAATTCTGCCCAAATCTCTTCGCTAGCGATGTCCAAAACCAGAAAATTAGCCCACCAGTTGTCCAAAAATGTACATTATCTGTGCCCCCTTGAGGAGAAGGAGGGAAGATATTATGCCCCGGTACAAGTACAGGGACAGGGTACAATTTTGGCACTGGTGGACACTGGATCTCAAGCTACCCTTCTGTCCAGAAGGGCCTTTGATGAACTGAATGCAGGAAGGGGAGAGAATTACCAAATTCCTCTCACCTCTCTTCCTGGACAACTGCAGAACTTTGACGGGAAGGAAATTCCCGTCGAGGGGACGGCAGATTTGGACATTAAAATTGGGCGACATAAGTTGAAACACCCGGCCATAGTTGTGACCCCAAAGGGCACCCCTTGTTTACTAGGGAATGACCTCCTGAGAAGGTTGTCACCCCTAATAGATTGTGTAAACAAGGTCCTCTGGACCCAGACTAGCCGACCAATAAAATTAAAACAGATTGTCAACCATGTTAGTTTAAACGGCACCTGCCACATGGTTGAACAAAAATCTGACCAAGTAGAATTTCACTTCCAGAATAACCAGATTCCAGACGTGACAGTAATAGCAGTAGGACAACAGACTGGTGATGGGGGGTCCTCTCTATTTCTGAAAATCAACCTTCCTTCCAGTCTAAAGTGGTATTCCACGCTGGAAGGAAACACTCTGAAATTCTATACCAATCCACAATCTGAAACTCCCACTCCTATAGTCCAGAAAGATGTGAAATCAGCTCAGAGCCTGGCTGAGATTCAGCAAATTGGAGAGCAGTTGTTCATCCCTGTTCAGTTAAATGATGGGAAGGACTCTGTTCTCGCTCGAGTGTGTGTGAACAACGGTAAGAGCTTCATCAGCGAAGCCATGTTCCGCCAACTCCCAAAAGATCCAGCCATTCCCACCTTCAAACTGATAGACAAATGGGAAATGGACCTGGAAGCACCTAATTCCAAACATCTCCTGCCAAGCAGGTGTATGCTCAAAATCTCCATTGGCAACAAGAGCATAGTCCACAATTGTTGGGTCGTGCGAGACGTCCCTGCCGCCTTTTACTTAGGCAGTGACATTCTCAATCGCTTTGCCATTAGTTTGGACCTAATAAACTTCAAAGCTTGGTCCCGATTAGCGGATAATCCCATGGGCTTTGATGATCCAGAAAAAGCATTTAGGTCAGCTCAATTGCTACCTTATGCAGTTGAAATTCAGGTTAAAGAGGAAGTCACCATCCCAGAAAGGACCCGACAATTCTCCCTGGAAGTGAAAGTTAAAAGGGGACAAGAGTTGAAAAACCCTGATGCTTACATACATCTAAATGCTTCTCTCCAACAGCAAGGGTTGGGGGTAAACCCAACTCCATTAGTCAACATAGAATATGACACCATTCTAATAGAGGTGGATAACAGCGACTTAAAGAGTATTACTCTAGCCGCAGGCACCATTATTGGAATGGCGGTTGATGACCGACATTTCTCCATTGATCTTGGTAATGAACTGTTAGGACCAATCCCCAAGGACTGTTTTGACAGTGACAGTGAGGACCATACAACACCAGACAGGATTTTTACCCGGCATGGGGGGAACTTCCTGGTGTACACTTCCTGCCCCTATGGTAAGGAAGATGTGACTTGTGACTTCAGGAGGGATGAGGTGATTTTCCAGGTCCATGAGGGCTGCCTTTCCCACCTGAAGCCTCCAGTCCAAATCAGCACTCTGACCAGGGACTTCTCCACCCAGCTGGAGGAGGCCGCTGAAATAGCCAAACCAGAAGTCTTTCCAGGCTTCAGGCAGATGGTGGAAGAGAGAGTCAACCTAGCTGATGCCTGTGTGACTCTGGAACAAAAGCAAAAGTTGAAACAAGTTTTCTTGGATTTCCAAGATCTCTTTGCGGTAGACTCGTATGACTGTGGTCGCACTGACATCCACACAACAACAATCCCCACGGACCCTGGCATGACTCCTGTGTTTCTGAAGCAATATCGTTTGCCTCTCGCATCCATGGAGTCCCTTACTGAAATAATTAAGAACCTTGAGTCCCGGGGAATAATCCGTCCAGTCCACAGCACCTTCAATAATCCGGTGCTGGGAATATTGAAGCCAAACGGCCAGTGGAGACTCTGCGCCGACCTTAGGGAGCTCAACAAACGGGTCCATACTTCCCGATGGCCTCTGCCCTACATTGACCAAGGGCTGGCCCAGATCCAGGGGTCACAGGTATTCACAGCAATAGACCTGACCAATGGATACTGGACCGTGCCTGTCAGCAGGGAGGACCAATACAAACTGGCTTTTACCTTTGGGGGCCAGCAGTACACATGGACCCGGACTCCCTTCGGATACCTCAACTCCGGCAATGAATTCAACATTTTCCTACATAAGGCCATGCCCGACCTGGGTGCGAGGGGTAACCTGGCTTATGTAGATGATGTCCTCATTAAAAGTTCATCTGTGGAGGAACACATAGCGGAGATCCCTTATGTTCTGACGCAGTTGAGGGCCGCCGGAGCAAAACTTTCCTTTCAGAAAGCACAGTGGTGTAGAACCCGTGTTAATTTCTTGGGGCATGAGATTACTCCTCAGGGTCTCTGTCCCCAGGAAAAGAAAGTGGAAGCACTTCAGAAACTGAAAGACCCCACAACTCTGCGGGAACTAAGGAGCCTCCTTGGACTGACTAATTACAGCAGAAAGTTCATTGAGGGCTACGCAGAGATCACCAGACCCCTGATTCATCTCCTAAAGGGGGGGGGTCAAGTGGGAATGGGGTCCAGAACAATCCGAGGCAGTAAGACAACTCAAGAGAAGCCTCTCACAAGCGCCTTGCCTAGCTTACCCTGTCAGAAACAAGGAGTTCTTCCTGGAGACAGGGTTCTCTAATACGTGCTTGACGGCCGTATTATACCAAAAGCATGACAAGGTCAATAAAGTAATCTCCTATGCGAGCAAAACTTTATCCTCTGTGGAGGAAAAATTCAACGATTGTGAGAAGGCACTCCTGGCAACGGTGTGGGCATTGAAGAATTACCGCCCGTTTATCCAGGGGGAACACATCATAGTGGAGACTCCACACCAGCCTCTGCAATATCTCCAATGTGACAGAATCCGTGCCGGAAATGTGAGTAATTCCCGAATTACTTCCTGGATTCTGTCAATGCAAGGCTTTCCTGTGGAGGTCCGATATGGCCAAAACAAGAAGAGTCCCCTCGCGCAAGGTCTGGCTGACTTGCATGATTGTGCCTCGAGGACAAAAGTCTAAAAATCAAGGACAACACGGAGGCATACCTTAATTCCCCACACAAAGTCTTTGAAGAAGACAAGTGTGAGGGAATGCCCACTGTGTATGTGGATGGATGCTCTTACCATGTTGACAACAACGGGGAGAAAGAACTGGTGGCCGGCGTAGGGAATGCATGGGTGAATGAGTCCCCAGAACCCTCCGCTGGATACAAAATTGGTCCCCGAAGTAGTCAGGTGGCAGAATTGATGGCTGTGCATCAGGCCATCCTCACTGCTGTCCAGCATCAACTCCACGAACTGGTCATAATCACCGATTCGGATTATGTACGGAACGGGTTCGTGGAGCACCTGGTTAACTGGAAAACCAGAGGCATGTTATGTGCTAACAACAAACCCTTGAAACATGGGAAGTTGATCAAAAACATTGATGATCTGGTCACCTCGAATGAGATGACCATCTATTGGAAAAAGATCAAGGGTCATTCCAAAGTAGAGGGACCAGACAAAACTGGAAATGACTTAGCTGATCAGCTGGCCAAAACCGGGGCCATCCAAGGGGATCTAATTGAGATTGAGTCCATGTTGGGGGAAATCAAGGTTACTGCTATCACTAGGTCCCAGACAAATGCTCACAACGACCTTTCAATTGCACAATGGAGTAAGGAGACCCCTGATGCTGATTTGATTACTGCCCAGAAGGGGGATCCAATTATTGGTAAATTCTACCAGCACCTTGAGGACCCTGAGAACTTTCCCCTGACGGATACCGATTACATTGGGAAAGAGGACCTAAGAGTGTTGATGAAATGTCCAAAAATGTTCCGGATCCAAGACGGTTTGTTGGTAAGGAAATCCAAAGCTGGCCACGATCAGTGGGTGGTTCCTACCTCATTCCGAAGCCTGATGTTAAGTCACGCCCATGATGCGGCCACCGCCGGTCATAGGGGGTTTCACACAACATTGGAAATCTTAAGAGAGGTTGCATACTGGCCACACATGGGGCAGGACCTCGACCAATATTTGAAGGGTTGTCTTGTGTGTGCACAATTTCAGCCGACATCCCTCACGCACCGGGCGCCTTTACAAAAGCGGGGGATGACACTGCCATGGTCAGATTTACAAATCGACTTTGTAGGCCCTGTGATTCGCTCGGCTAGGGGGAATAAGTACATGTTGACTGTGACATGCTTGTTTACCAACTGGGTGGAATGTCTCCCAGCCCCAAATTGCAAGGCAGAAACTGCAGCTGCCTTGATGATTAACCACATCTTTTCCCGTTTTGGTCTACCTCAAAGGATTGAGTCAGACAGAGGTAGCCACTTCACCAGTGAAGTAATGACAAAGATGTGGGAGATACTGGGGGACAAGAGAAAGCTGCATATTGCTTATAGACCAGCTTCTTCTGGGGCAGTAGAGAGATATAACCAGACAATTGTGAGCATATTAAAGAAGTTTGTGGCAGATTCTGGGCCAAGTTGGGATATCCGATTACCTCTGGTCCTAATGGCTATCAGATCTACCCCTTCATCTGCAACCAAAATGTCACCATTTGAGTTGATGACTGGGCGCAAGATGGTGCTTCCTCAGCATTTGCTCTACAGGACCCAAGAGCAGACACTGATAAATGCCTCCACTACTCATGAGTATGTGGAGAATTTAAGGAAACACCTCCAACATGCTTTTGCTTATGCTCAGCGGAATCTGGAAAGATCAGCTGATAGCATGAAGACCCACTATGACCTGAAAACTTCCAGGAAGGAATATCAGGTGGGGGACCGGGTCTATCTATACAACTTCCAAAGGAACCAGGCCAAGCAGCGCACATTTTTGCCTACATGGAAGGGACCATTCGAGATCATAGACAAAATCTCCCCTGTGGCCTACAAAATCCACATCCCCAAAGGTCCTTTGGCAGAGGGAGAAGACAAGTGGGTCCACATAAACCAGTTGAAATGTTGCCATCCCAGGCACACTCTGCAACAACTGGAGGAATCCTCTGGAATCCTAGCGGGTACTGTCTCAGACTAATTCAGTTCCAATCATAAAACATACCACATCTAGTCTCTAAAATATTGTGATTTGCATGAAACTGTCTCTTAGTTATACTGTTTTTTTTTCAAAATAAGAATGTAATGTTTCGTTATGATGAAATGCATATGCTGCCCCACTATCTCAACAGTGGTGGAAAAACGTCTATGAGTAGGTATTGCCGCTCTTCCTTTGTCGTCCTAGGAGAAAGAAAACCTGGAGACAGGCCAAGGAGGGCGATCCGGAGACCAGGAACGAAGATCCAATGGGCCCAGTGGACCGCCCAATACTCCCATCAGGACTGGCGAGGAGAACCGATCGATCCGACCGGATGGAGGAAAAGATGCTGAACTGTGCCATCTACCGGAAGAAGATTATGCGGACAGACCGGTGCGTGGGTCAAAACCCTTGTGCACCCGACTCCCCATCGACTCAAATTCAAAGTGCAGTCGCGTGGGGGGGCTTGTTGGGTGTCTTGACCCACGTGCAAGTAATCATGCTGCAACATTTGGTGCTGTGGGCTTAGAAAATTCAAGATGGCGGAAAACCCACATGTGCGCCGAAATCCAGGAAAGCTGCGCAGTTTGTGCGCCCACTAAAATGGTTGCCGCACTTGCCACCCACCAGTGCGAGAATGAAAGGCCGGGTTGCCATGAGGGAAATGGGTTGCCAAAGGAAAAACAGTAGCGCCAGTTAGCTTCAAAGCGCTTTAAAACCACCATTGGACTACCCGCACAGTAGTCTGAAACCATTGGGAATGGCAATGCTGATTGCCAAATGCAACTTAGAATTGTGGGGAATTCATTTGTTAAATCCCAAAAATGGGTGCAGTACCAGTACTCACCACTATCCAAAAGCCGGCGTTTTAAAACCACCCTGTGTTTCTCTGAAGGCAGGCTCAAAATGCCTATTTTCAAACATTACAATATGTGCAAAATATTCACTGAACACCAGCAGACATTTGGCAGAATGGAGTTTTGTGTGCCTACAAAATCTGGGAAATGAAGAGCCCAGAACAATGCTTATAACAAAACTGGCTGAGCTATGGAGTCAGCAGTTTAAGTTGCACTGGATTTAAAGACACTAAAATCGAAAATGTTTAGATTAAATGAGTGACCTATGTTTGGTGTCACATGCCTTTGTAACTGTTGAAATGTCATAGTTTTGCACTTAGAATCAGCATTCTAGCTGCATGTGTAAAATTGCAAGTTAATTTAAAAAGCAACAAAAAAACATGACAGTTAGCTGAAAGTCTGGCTTAAGGAACTTGATTTTGCTTGACAACTACCCCCATCAGGAGTGAAACTTGAGTCACAGCTGTGTTCCCAGGACTATCTGCCTTTTTGCTGGCCACACTAAGAATATACCATCTATCTGATAATTGAATTACCTGTGCTCTGCAGGAGAGTGAACAATGCAACTCCCTTCACCCAGGCAGAGGGTTTATTGAGAGGATCATAAATGGCTTCCTCTTGAACAATGAGCCTTTCAGGACCCAAGCAAATCTTATATTGCAGGGGTCGTAAAAGTGGCTTACTCTTGGCAGAAACTGGGAGGGGGAGAAACTGGAGACAGAAGCTGGCTTGGCAGAACTGGATAAACCAGTATTTCTACCTTGTGCTGAGAGGAAACCACACCCCTTTGGAGCCAGAACATAACTTTAAAAAGATGGATCATTCATAGAGCGGACATGTGAAAATTTTATAAATGATACCATAATTCTTGTGATTTTTCTGCCCACAGTTTAAGAGGTTTTTAGAACCGGTGGTATGTTCAGGGGGGTGTCAGCGGAAAAGTGGATATTACTCTAAATGTATGCATGTTAAAAATCTGAAACTTCATCAGTTAATGTCCATACTCCCTGCGCACATGTATGTAAAGTTGGGTCAATGTCAGAAATTGAAAAATCTGTTAAAAAGTCAATTATGTGCCATTTCTGAATGCAAGCTCTTAGAAACAACAGATTTGGACAGAGACATGGCTAAATTCAGCCACACCATGTATATGTAATTTCAAGCAACTGTGTAACTGTGAAATATGTCTTTTGTTATCAAATATAGAATGTGTGCAATCTGACAGAGGAGTGTCCTATCTGCAAGCCATAAAATGACATCACTCTGACACAACTTAGCTTCGCCAATCAAGGGAGGAATGGAAATTTGACCAATGACAAGTGAGAGGGGCAAGTTAGTTATGACCAACATACACACCCACTCTCAAAACACATAAAAGCAGACAGACAGGACAGATAGAGACCTTCAATTCCATCTGCCGCTGGAAGCTCTGCCGGAAAAATCCATACTTACCTCCATCAATCTTCAAAGAGCCAACACTTAGACTCCAAGATAAACAGAGACTTCAGAACCTTAACCAAAAAGGCCACTGCCAGCAAGAGTATTTGTCAGCAGGCCTCAAAATATTTTTGCAACTGAACTCTTCAGACAGCCGGGCGAGCCGTCTGAATTTTGCCAAGAACTTTTGCAAGAACCCGGTGACAGAAATATCCAAAGAGAAGGCAGGACCCGACCCAGAGAACCGGTGCCTAGCAGAGACCAGGCCATCGTATCCAGAGTGCTGACCCCGATGCTGTGAGCAGTTCCAGAGACCAGACGCTGTGCCCAGAGACCGTCCGAAGTCCAGACCTGTTGACCAGATCGTGACAAAGCCGCCTTCCTGTTTAAAATCTCTTGTGAGTACCGCCAAACTGTACCAAACCAAAGCTCTTAGTTTAAATTCATCTAATTCAATCTATTTAACCTAAGTAGAACTGCCTGATAGCTCCAAATCTGTCACCTGTCATTTCTAGTAAAATCTGTCACTTGTCATTTTGAGCTTTTAAAATTTGCAAAACCAAAAACGACCTCTATTAAATCGGTCATAACTCTGTAACCGTTTGGGCTAGAGACTTGCAGTAACTTTCATTTGGAAGCCGAGATCCTAGGCTTTCCTAGGACCCCAAAACGATAGAGATAGTCCTTGTGGTTCCTCTGTAATAGCGCTCGGCGCATCCGCGAATTTTGCCGCGATTTGCAAATTTCTTCACGTGTAAAAAGACAGCAGTTTTGCTTTTCCTTGCCAAAAACTTCGTTTACCTGCTAGTTACTACTAAAGCATTGTTAAGGTGATCCTGAATTCATAGAGAGTAGATACCACTCACCCTGAACCTCTGAAAGGGAATTAAAAGCATTTCCAACATATTTCTCATCCATTGCTAGCACATATCAAAGCATTTGGGCCTGTGTTTTCAAAACTCCTATCTGTTTTCTGTAGTGTAAGCTTGCTGGGGTGAACTGAATTACAGTTGATTGCATTTCTGAGAACTGTGTGCTTCCTTCCATTTCCTTGCATTGCATCAAGGGGGGGAGGGGATTGCCAGAGAAAAGTGATTACATTGTTTTGTTGAAATCATATTGAGTATTTTCTATACTGCATTTCATTCATTCAACATTCCATCCAATTGAACTCTATAAAGCATTCTCTATCACATTATTCTTCTTTTGTTCCTATTTACCAGTGTGCTATCTCATCCATTTCATGTCAACTCATTAGTGATTATAAAGAAGTGTGCTAGTGCCAGATTCTCCGTTGTTAATCATTATCATATCAGATTAAGTGTGATATTCAATTATTAATTTATTATAAAGTGTGATATATATATATTTTAAATTATCAAATAAACCTTTTAAACTTGCAAAACAGAACTACTTCTTGGCTCAGTGGGGTCAGGAGGATTCCAAGAGAGGGGTGTTATATAGGGGTAGTCATCCAGAACGCATGAACTGGACATAAAGATATATCAATAAGGGTTTTCATTCAGTATTCTAGACTAGGCGTTGACTTAGCTGTAGTGCGGGATTGAATCCTCTTACATAGACTTCAGTGATCTCCCTTTCTAGGTTTTCCCTGTCCTCCCCAGCTACCTTGGGTAACTTTATCGCTTCCAGATATGCTTTTATCATGCTATTGTCTGGGCGATCCGAGGAATATAGCTGCTCATAATATGTTGTGAAGGCCTGTACTATTCCCTCTGAATCTGTGGTAATGGATCCATCTGGTTGTTTTAATCCCTCTACATGCCACTGCCCACTCTGTTGTTTTAGTAACCTCGCAAGCATTTTATCTGCTTTATTGGCCCGACATAAGAGCGCTGCTTAAGATTTAGGAGGGTGCTCTCTGCTCTGGTGGTCCTAAGCATCCTCAGTTGTCTTTGAGCTTCTTTCCCTTTATTATTATTCTCCCTATTCTTTAGCTCTGCTAATTCTTTTTGGGTCTTTCCCAGATCTGCCACCAAATCTTTTTGTAGCCTCTCCTTCCCTTTCCTTCTCTTAGATTTTAGGGAGATCAATTCCCCCCCTCAGAACTGCCTTAAAAGCATCCCATACCTAGCCTAGAGGACCCCTTGTGTATCGATCAGTGCAAAATAATCCTTAATTTTATCCCTCACCTTTTCTCGCAATATTTCATCCCTAAAGAGTTCACCCGGCATCCTCCAGGCTGACAGCGGGCTACTCAGTTTTAACCCACTGAGGTGGATCTTTATCAGTGCGTGGTCTGATAGGGAAATCAGGTTGATCTCTATATCCGTAAGTGTCCCTAATATACCAAGGGTTCCCCAGGCATAGACTATCCTGGAGAACGTGTGGTAGACCTGGGAGAAGCATGTGTACCCCTTTTCCTTCCCTTTTTTTTGCTCGCCAGAAGTCTCTCACCGCCATTTCCCCCAACTGGTCTCGTGCTGCCTTAGATGGATATTGACCTTTGCTAATAACACAACCTCTCCTAACCCTCTCCGAATCCCAAGCTATGTTAAAATCCCCTGTAGGGAGGACCTCCCCTTCTGCAAGCTCTCTAATTTCCCCAATGTCCGAAGTAAGAATATGTCCTGTCCCATGTTGGGGGTGCATATGGTACCTATAGTCATTACCTTCTTTTCCAATAATACATGCAGGAAGATAAACCTCCAATTCGGATCCACGAGTGTTTTGGTTACTTTTGCACCAAATGAGTTCCTTATAGCCAGTAATACCCCCGCCGTTCTATTCACCTGGTATATTTGTGTAAACTGGTGCAAGTGTATCTTGTGACCATCTCCTTTTTTGATATTTTTCCTATAGCAATATCAGGTCTGGCCTTCCCAGTCTGTGCTCCTAGCTTCTTCCTCTTCACTGGGGTATTCAGGCCCTGTACATTATGTAATAGAATTAACAATGGTCTCATCTTAGTTTGTTGTTTTCTCCCCCTGTCGCCTTTTGTATCTCCTGAAACCTTTATTTTCCTTGACTGTTCTCCTAAGCCCTCCAAGTGGTCCCCAATGCCTGCCAGTCTATCCGCCCGCCCTTCCCCCTCCTGCGCCCCCTTACCCCGATCCGGTTTGGGCTCGGTATCATGAGATACGTCCCAACCAATGAGAGAACCAGCCCACCTTTCAACCCGGACCCCTAAGGTTGCACTAACCTTCAACGATTCCAAGCGGTGCCCCACACCCTTCCCATAGAGGCCCACTTATTCATGCCAGATAACTTCCACTGTACCTCCTCTCTGCATATGTTCACACCCCCCCCGTTCTTCTCGTTCTTCGTGCCCCTTAGGACGAAATGATGTACGCTTTTCTGAGTCGATTCTGCATTACTTTTCATCCCCTTTTCTTCTCGACTGAGGTCCTTTTAGTTTATCTCCTCTCGTTCCTTGAATGCTAGTCCACTCCCAGGGCCTCTATCTCTGTTCTTGGGTCTCATGTCCAGGCTCCCCTTGATCCACATCCCCAACTTCCATTCCCAAGATCGCCAGGCCTTCAGCGCAAGTGGTGGCTCTCTGTTGTCTCCCGTTGCATGGAAATAAAAGGCTAAAGGGAAAGGTTCATTTATAGGGTATTTTGTTTTTTGACCAAAGATCTCATTACCGGCCCATAGCTCTTCTTTTCTGGAGTGTGGTTGCTGCCAAATCTTGGAACAAGCTCACCTTCGAGCCATTTATTGAAATTGTGGTCTGACCTCTGGCTGCCCTGGGGATATTCTCTTTTGCTTCATAAGAGGCCAGAGCCGCCAATACATCCCTTGATCTGCTTCCCTCGCCACTCCTCTAGCGGCCACTCTATGAATCCAATCTATCCGGATCTCCTCCGAGGCGGTGTCTGTCAATAAAGCTGCAAAGCAAAACTGTGCCGTTGTTTTCAGATCTGTCTCCGAGTTGGATTACGCAAGGCCTTTAATTCTTATGTTGGACCGTCTTGAGCGGTTCTCCAGATCCTCAGCCTGAATTTCCAGATTTTACATGGTGGAGGCAATTTGCTCTAACAACTCAGCATTCTGGCGTACCTCCTTGTCCACTTCCGATAGACCTTGTTCAGCCACGTCTACCCTGTTTCCCAAGGAATTGATGTCATCCCTGACCTCCTTCAAGGAGCTCTTCAGCTGTCATCCTCCCCTCCATACCCTTCAAGCACGCCTGCAGATCTTCTTTTCTAAGAGCCATGTCTTCAGATGTCTGGGGGTCCTCAGCTACCTTTTCTTGGTGGCCCAATTTCATAGTGGCTACTTCCTTAGAGACCAGTTGCCAGCACCTCTTTAATTGGCCTCTCCTCGCACTTTTCTTAGAGTTCTGTGACACTGGGGTCTGCTTCCCCTTTGTTCTGGGCATCTGAGTGTGCTCCAGAAGTTATCCAGCTCTCACTGGGTTAACTTTGTTCCCAGCATCTTCCGGCAAATCTGCCTGAATGTGTTGACCTCTTTGGCATTCGCTTCGGGCCCCCGCTATGAAAGCTCCTTCTTTTGCGGGCACCCTCCGGCTGCAGATTTCCACCACTTCTTCCTTAACAGCCCCTGACACCTGGCTACCAAATTCTCTTCTCCTTCGGCACACTGCCTGCTACAAGTTCTGGCTGCGTGCCCGGCTGCCTCTTTCGTGAAGGCCAAGCCGATCGCCTGCCACTCCATTTCCCCATCGCCTGACGACGATCCGTCTGCCCCTATAATGCCCCTATAATGCTGCACTTCGTTTCAGGGGGGTTGTGAATCTTTATCTCCATTTTCCTGCTATCTGCATCAACCTTTACTTCTCCTGTTTGTGGGCCTGGCCAGGGGCTCGTGGGAGTGCGTCCTCACTCTCCGGCAGCCATCTTGGAATCCCCAATATTGATTGTATTTTAACTATCTAAAAATAGTTTTGTATGTGTTTAACCAAGATATTTTAAAGCATTCCTTTTTTTATTGTGCATTTGGATAACAAAAACCTTTAACACACCCAATAAGAACATTTTATACATGAAATTCATCAAAATTGTGACAGGGTAAAAAGATACATTCAATATTCATATATATAAAATATCCATAGTATACCATATACATAATAAAAAAGAAAATACAATTCATTATACTTAAAAAAGGCATTATAATACTACGATATGAGCATCAGTACTTTTTTTTCCAGATATGAAAAAGCAAATGCTGTAATCACTATCGATTCTGCACAATATAACGAACTGCAGAATGGGTCGGAAGTAACAAAATGCATATTTGATACCAGATGTCCATACCCTTTCTCGTATAATTCAGACAAGGGTCCACAGGCCTCTGAGTACATGTTGAGATGTTTCTATATCAGTTTTACATATTCTACAGAGTCTTTCTATATAACGAATACCAGTCCAACCACCAATATACTAATTAGTAGGCAAGATATTAAATCTTATATATGTAATAAATTGTTTCAGTTGTAAGCAACCTGCTTTGTTTCAATAACTCCTTGGGCAATTAAAACAAAAAGCTTGAGTAGCGAATGTGGCATAATTTCTCTTTTGATGCAAATAGCAAAGGCTGGAGTTTATATCCCATGGTATGGTTTTAGTTTTCATGTCCCTGGCCGCTGTAGGCGAGGGGACCAAGTCTTGCAAGGAGAGCCCCACTTCAGAGTAATACTTATGTATAGAGGCCTGCATTTCAACAAAAAGTGGACAGCTAAATTATTTCAAATAATGTCTGGCTATAAGTCCTAACAGTCTATTGTGCTGGTTGTGAGTCAAAAGAAATGAAAGAACAAATGTACCTTGCTGTAATAACCATAATGATCTTAACGATGGGAGCCCAAAGTCCAGCCTTAGCACCTGCACTGACACAGACAATGGCACATCAATAATTGAGCGTAGTTGTTGGCCCTCTAAACACTCTATCATAGTAGTTTCGCTTAAAGAATCAGTGCCATATACTGTGCCCGGCACAATGCTGGTTTTGTATATTGTGATGTGATGTATATTGTGATCAATTCCTCAGTGTTTTGTCCTCCCTTGCTGTTAATACACTTTTTGAGCACCTGCCTTTTCCTGAGCACCTTACTAGTTACATAGGCACTGTGATCTGATTTGTGTTGGCGGGTCCTCATAGAAACCCCAAGGTACGTGCAATAGTTTACTATTTCTAAAGGTAAACTTATTCTTAATACTAGTACTACGACCACCAATCAAGACCTTGGTCTTGGCCACATGTATTTTAAGATAATTTTCTTTCGAATAGGCTAACAGTGCATCTATAGATCGCTGCAAGCCTAATAGAGTGTGGTCAAGTAATACAGTATCATCTGCATATCCAAGCCAAGGGACAGGCTCACCCCCCAATTTGGGTGGAAAATTCAGCACTTCTCTTAGAGCCTGTGCCATGTCAGAAATATACAAGTTATAAAGTATGGGGGGCAAGGGTGAATCCCTGCTTTAGTCCTTTGTTAGTCGTAATGGGCAGCGTGGCCATACCCTCTTGGTTCAAACGAACCATTGCACATGTGTCCTTGTACAGTTTTTGAATAAAGTAAAGCAAACACGGCACAATTGCCCAGGCACAAGGTTATTCCCAAAGCCTTGCATGGAGCACCGTGTCGCATGCCTTGCTAAAGTCCACAAAGCAAAGGTAAAGTCTCCTTGCCTTGGGACGTGCAGTCTCTGACATCAAGCAGTGAATGGCACAGATATTGAGCCTAGTTCCGTGCTCCTTCCGAAATCCTGTCTGGAGTTTGTTAAGCAGGCACTGTCCTTCAGCCCATATATCCAGTCTCCTAAGAAGCAACATAGCAGAAATCTCCATGTTTACATCCATCATAGCCAAGAGCCTATAATTATCAGGGCAGGACCTGTCTCCCTTTTTAAATACTGGGCTGAGTGAGTATAGTCATCCTCCAGCTCTCAGGTATATTACCAATAATTAAGATCTTATGAAACAGTTGCGACAGAGTAAGCGCACAAAACAATGAATTTATCTTAATAACCGTGTTCTCCAGGCCGTCACATCCAGGCGCGCTAGCGTTATTAAGTTTCTTGATGGTAAGCAAAAGATCATCCATGTCAAATGACAATTTCAATTCTGCATCCAAAGGAAAAAAAGTCGTAAGATCATATTTTATATCGGGATCAAAGTATAGATTTTGAATGGCCACAGACAAAGTCATCCCCAAAACAACATTGTTTTCCTGTGTGGTCTGAGTGGCAGTGGCAGTATATTGCCTGATAAGGGACCATAATTTCTTACTATCGTTGCTCCTCAAAAGCTTAAATAGGCACATCCAATTAGCATTGGACAAAGGGGACTTATGTGCCTTGTGCCAGTTTTTATAACGCGTGGCTAAATTGGACATTATACTATTTTTCTCTCGGACAGGAATGGTAGTATCTCTCTTAATCCTAGCCCTGTCTCGACTGTATTCCCTTTTTTTATTTTGAATAAGAATGTCAAAGGGACCATGTACCCTGGTAGACCTGGGAGTGATTCCATTACATAGCCCAAGTTGTCTGCCCAATGCCCTCATAAGCTAGCCAAAATCCCAGTCATGGCTTTCTAACCAGCCTAGGAAGGGAAGTTACCAGTCTAGGATATATTTATCGAGGCGAGTAAGATTCATTCATGTCCAGATGATACGGTTGCCTTGTAAGTTAGCCCTGACCCTGTTACCAATACGTCTGTTATACCTGGTCTTATCCAATGGTATAGTCCATTTAAAAACAGCTTGGTTACTGTATTCAGTGTGGAGTATTGTTAACACACTAGAGCAATTAGCAGTATCATAGTCTGCAAAAATGTAATCAAGGCAGGAGTTGGCTCTGCCATTCATCCATGTGGAGCAGGGAGTCCTCACATGGTCCCCCTTAATATTAAGACAAGACAGGTCATGTGATTCCTTCAAAGTACTGCAGGCCGAACTACAAGTACCTATTTTATCACCTACCACCCTGCAGGCATTACCACTCCAGTTGTTACCAATGAAGGCAAGATGATCACACAATGTGGGTGAGTTAAAGTCATCGCCCGAGATTAATCTTCCCTTCAGACACTGCTCCGCCCATGAGGAGAGAAGATTATCTACTGCATTTATTAAACCAGAATGCCCTCCTCTATTAGGGGGAGGATATACATTGATGAGTAGAAATGACAGTGGATAGAATACAAGGATTGAGATGTCCCTTAGTAAAAGGTGTTAATGGGAAGTGTACACTTACTCCAATGGCGAGTCCTCCTGTAGGACGGCTCCTAGGTTGACTAATTGCTGTACGGCACAAATCCTTCCATATGAAAATCGCGAGTGAGTAAGCTCTCCTGTAACATGAATATCTCAGTTTCCATTATATGCGAACGTCCCCTCAGATACCTCAAAAAAGCGCAATGTCCCTGAATGTTCCAACACATACAGTCAATTTTAGATTTAATTTGAGTATATCATTGGTTGCCAAATCTCAGTGTGTCTGGTATCCATTGTGTGACTTGCTTTTGGCCAGACACCATGTTTTTGTATTGTGGTAATGAGGCACGAAGGCTCTCCCTCTCTTTACTTAATTTGGCAATGGGGACCGGCTCACTCGATTAGCCTGTGTTGAATTAATACGATTTTGATCTGGGGTACTGAATATGTGTTTCCTGCAAACTGTAAGAATGTATCCAATCCTGTTTAATTCTACATTACAGCTACTCAAGAGCAAAGAGACCACTGGTGAAATAAATTCAATCAGGGCCCAATTAGTGGTGCTGTATCGAGTGGGGAGTTCTGTAAAGAGCATATCTTCTGTATTAATTCCTCTCAATCTCAGGATTTTACTCCAGAGTTGAAGGAGGAAAGCATGATTCAGGTATGGACTCGCATCACTTGGATTTACCTCTTCCAATTTAACCCATTTCCCCAATGGGAGGTGGTATTCTAGGTCACCAGAGGGCAGTGCAAGCTGTTAGTTATTTTTTGCTGGATAAAATGTACCCCTTGGTACTGTGGAAGGGGTCGGAATAATTGGGGGCTAAGGAAGGCTGTATTGGCGGGAGGAATCTCTGTTTCTCAATAGGGAATGTTACATTATGATGGTGTTCCTGTATAGAAAACATCTGAGCCTGATTGTTACTGATAGGCGGAGGGATCAACATGTGGTCCATCCCTTTCACAGGGTTACAACCCAATTCAAAATGGTTTTCCCGGAATGTAGAGGGCTGTGGTCGTAACTTCAATGGGACCAGAGGGTCTGGTACCACCATAAGTGAAGAACTATTTCATAAAACTTGCCTTGCTAGATCATAAGAATTATCTCGTACATTGTCTGATCGAGACCTCTGTCCATGCTGTGGGTTAGCACTGCCCAAATTGGCCTGCACTGTTAGTGGTCCAGGTAATTGATGAGGTCGTAGTATAGGTTGGGGAACAATTAATGTAAAAGACGAAATAGGTCCACAGCAAACCCATTTATCCAAGGGTCCTCTGAGCGTGACCTGTTTGAAGGTGCCATCCCCTTGATCGACCATATAATTGATAGACATGGGGCCCCCATCTCGGAATCTGCATGGGGGCTCGTCATAACGCGGGCAATATGCTGGGTCTCATTATTCACTGTATTAGCATCCCCAGGTCCTGAATTCCTTGGCTTATTCTTCTGCTTCTTATTGGTGTATTTATTTTTACCTTCTTTTCCCCTCTCGGAGCCCCAGAGATGGCACCAGTGCACCCTTATCAAGTAAGTACAGGTGACTGCTGTTTATGTGTTCCTGCCATATATGATGCTGGATTTCTAATACCTCCACTGTGTCTGAGGTCTCTTGGACATTAGTGGGAAGAGGTATGGGGACCGTTCCCTCCACAATGGGTGTGGGCCTTTGAGGAATAGTAGTGTTCGTAGTCAATGTGCCAGGTTCATTAGTCTTGTCCATTGAAATATCCATGGGCAAATCTTTGCTTCATGCAAGAATAACGTCTACAATTTTGCCCAATATAAGTTTTTCTTGGTTACCAGACATTTGGTCGAAAAAAAAGGTCGACAGGACAAATGGTCGACACCATTTGGTCGAAAGACAAATGGTCGAATTTTTTATATTTTTGTATTTTCACCCCTTTTTTTCTAAAAAACCCTTTTTTTCCCTAAACGAAAACCTAAAAAATATATATATAAATTAAAAAATAATTCGACCATTTGGCTTTCGACCAAATTCCGTCGACCATTTGGCTTTCGACCAAATGTCTTTCGACCAAATGACTGGACAGCGTTTTTGTTCACGTTGCTTGTCTGCCATGACAGAACATAGCTGGAACAAAGATTCAATTTTAGCCAGAAGCATGTTGTCACATAATGTGGGCATCGAAATTGCAGTTGCTTCTGCAAAGGTAATGGCAGCCGAAAGAAGTGAACTCTCATCAGGACTATATAGGTCAGATGAATCAGTAAAGGTGGATATAAGTCTCTGTAAATCCGGGCTGGCTGAGAGTTCTGTGCCAATCATGTTATTGATCCCCAAGGAAGTCGAATGTATTGCAACCCCCCGCCCAACAAATATCTCTGGAGGCCAACACACATCTTAGGTAGAGAGTGATTATTATATATGGCCGGCCTGTCAAACGAGACTCTTTCTTCAAGATCCTCATTATTAGTGGGCAGGGTAGGGAGAGCTTCCCAATATTTTCAGAGTGCTTAGGAGAGGAAACTAGGGATTTTGCTCTGAGATTCTATGTCATGATTAAGTTTATCTTTCTTAGATGCGGGGGGGGGGGTCACACATCCCTCTCTCTTTCCCTTTCCTTTTCCCTTTCATGGGTGCCAGCCAACAAGCACTTTTTGTAGCTACGCTCCAAAGGGAGTAGTTTCCACTCTTCATGTTGAACAATTACAAAGGTGATACAGGGAGATGCACTCACCAGTAACTTGCCAATAATGTGTCTTGTATGGTAGGAGCCCAAAAAGTTAAATTCCAGACGCTGGGCTCCAATCTCCTGTCCCGTTCACTGTACTTCCAATTCGGATGAGGGTGCCACTGCTCCTACGGCCAAACCGCAGACCACCGGAGACCACCTTTTGCTGCACCTTTCCGCTCTGTGTTCCTCAGAGTTAAAGGCTTTTTGAAAGCCAGCAGCAACAAGTGTCTTGCAGTTGCCCCGCCTCCACAAAAGCAAGAGAGAAAAGATTATCCACCGCAGACCACCTTTCACTGCACCTTCCGCTCCACGTTCCGCAGAGTTAATAGCTTTTTGATAGCCAGCAGCAGCACATGTCCTACAGTTGCCCCGCCTCCACAAAAGCAAGAGATAAAAGACTGTCCACTGCAGACCACCTTTTGCCGCATCTTCTGCTCTGCGTTCCGCAGAGTTGATGGCTTTTTGAAAGCCAGCAGCAGCAAGTGTCCCGCAGTTGCCCCGACCTCCACAAAAGGAAGAGAGAAAAAACTGTCCACCGCAGACCACCTTTCGCTGCACCTTCGGCTCAGAGTTCTGCAGAGTTAATGGCTTTTTGAAAGCCAGCCAGCAGCAAGTGTCCTGCAGTTATCCACCCTCCACAAAAGCAAGAGAGAAAGACTGTCCACCGCAGACGACCGTTCGCTGCACCTTCCGCTCCACATTCCGCAGAGTTAAAGGCTTTTTTGAAAGCCAGCTGCAGCAAGTGTCCCGCAGTTGCCCCGCCTCCAAAAAAGCAAGGGAGAAAAGACTGTCCACCGCAGACCACCTTTCGCCACACCTTCCGCTCTGTTTTCTGCAGAGTTAATGGCTTTTTGAAAGCCAGCAGCAGCAAGGGTCCAGCAGTTGCCCTGCCTCCACAAAAGCAAGAGAGAAAAGACTGTCCACCGCAGACCACCTTTTGTCGCACATTACGCTTTGCATTACGCAGAGTTAATGGCTTTTTGAAAGCCAGCAGCAGCAGGTGTCCCACAGTTGCCCTGCCTCCACAAAAACAAGAGAGAAAAGACTGTCCACGGCAGACCACCTTTCGTTGCACCTTCCAATCCGCATTCTGCAGAGTTGATGGCTTTTTGAAAGCCAGCAGCATCAAGTGTCCTGCAGTTGCCCTGCCTTCACAAAAGCAAGAGAGAAAAGACTGTCCACCGCAGACTACCCTTCGCTGCCCCGTCCGCTTTGCGTTCTACAGAGTTAATGGCTTTATGAAAACCAGCAGCAGCAAGTGTCCCACAGTTGCCCCGCCTCCACAAGAGCAAGAGAGAAAAGACTGTCCACCGCAGACCACCTTTCGCTGCACCTTCAGCTCAGCGTTCTGCAGAGTTAATGGCTTTTTGAAAGCCAGCAGCAGCAAGTGTCCTGCAGTTGCCAGTCTCCACAAAAACAAGAGAGAAAAGACTGTCCACGGCAGACCACCTTTCGCTGCACCTTCCAATCCGCATTCTGCAGAGTTGATGGCTTTTTGAAAGCCAGCAGCATCAAGTGTCCTGCAGTTGCCCTGCCTTCACAAAAGCAAGAGAGAAAAGACTGTCCACCGCAGACTACCCTTCGCTGCCCCGTCCGCTTTGCGTTCTACAGAGTTAATGGCTTTATGAAAACCAGCAGCAGCAAGTGTCCCACAGTTGCCCCGCCTCCACAAGAGCAAGAGAGAAAAGACTGTCCACTGCAGACCACCTTTCGCTGCACCTTCAGCTCAGCGTTCTGCAGAGTTAATGGCTTTTTGAAAGCCAGCAGCAGCAAGTGTCCTGCAGTTGCCCGTCTCCACAAAAGCAAGAGAGAAAAGACTTCCACTGCAGACCACCTTTCCCCACACCTCCCGCTCCGCAGAGTTAATGGCATATTTGAAAGCCAGCAGCAGCAAGTGTCCCGCAGTTGCCCCGCCTCCACGAAAGCAAGAGAGAAAAGACTTTCCACCACAGACCACCTTTCGCCACACCTTCTGCTCTGCGTTCCGGAGTTAATGGCTTTTTGAAAGCCAGCAGCAGCAAGTGTCCTGCAGTTGCCTCGCCTCTAAAAAAGCAAGAGAGAAAAGACTGTCCACCGCAGACAACCATTCGCTCTGCCTTTTACTCTGCGTTCTGCAGAGTTAATGGCTTTTTGAAAGCCAGCAGCAGCAAGTGTCCCACAGTTGCCCCGCCTCCACAAAAGCAAGAGAGAAAAGACTGTCCACAGCAGAACACCTTTCGCTGCACCTTCCGCTTCACGTTACGTGGAGTTAATGGCTTTTTGAAAGCCAGCAGCAAGTGTCCCGCAGTTGCCCAGCCTCCAACAAAGCAAGAGAGAAAAGACTGTCCACCGCAAACCACCATTAGCTGCACCTTCCGCTCCACGTTCTGATGAGTTAATGGCTTTTTGAAAGCCAGCAGCAGCAAGTGTCCCGCAGTTTCCCCACCTCCACAAAAGCAAGAGAGAAAAGACTGTCCACCGCAGACCACCTTTCGCTGCACTTTCCGTATTACTAATAAAACTCACTGTTTTGTGATTATGTATTGGGACTTCATATGTGTTATCCAGAGCGAGAACTATGAATTATTATATTCTATGGATTGAAGTTTCATTTAGTCCTACTACTCCAGTTCGTTTTCACACAAACTTGTTTTTCTTCTTCATAATTATTTCTTCCCCTTGAGTGAAAATCCCCTTGGGGATCACCTACAGCGCCCCCCTTTTTCTTCATGGCTTCAGTCTATGAAACACTTTAGGGGATTGACAGGCCTCCCAAGGTCCACTAAATAGTTCTCCTCGCCAAGTTGCTCCACAACCTTGTAAGGGCCTGACCACTTATACTGTCCGGCTGTGGCCTGATGGGGTTCATGATTAGGACTTCTTGGCCTGGGGGAAAATGCACATGTGAAGCTGTCTGATCATACCAATGTTTGACCAATGCCTGTCCAGCCTTCAACATGTCACTGGCCTGAGCCATCATTAAGACCATCTTCTTTCTCAAACCCAGCACATAGTCCACCACATTTGTAGTGACTGGAGGAGTGGGGAGCTCTCATCCTTCCGTGATTATAGGCAGTGGTCCCCTCACAGGATGGTTAAAGAGAAGCTCACAGGGACTGCAACCAACCCCTTGTTGAAGGACCTCTCTGTAGGCAAAGAGTTAGCACGGTAAAAGGAGATCTCACTTTCTCCTTTGGGGCTCAATCAATAGCTCCAATCATGTGTTTGAGAGTCCTGTTGAGCCTCTCCACAAAGCCATTTATCTGTGGATGATAAGCTGAAGAAAACCTATAGGAGACCCCACACTCCTTCCACATGGCTTGCATCTACTTGGACATGAAGTTGCTGCCTCTGTCAGATACAACTTCTTTAGGGGAAGCCAAGGCAATGCTTTAGCAACTGACCTGAGAGTTACTGTGTTTTAAGTGGGATGGCTTCAGAATATCTGGTGGCATGGTCAACTAACACCAAAATAAACCTGCTGCCAGAGGATGTTGGAGTGTCAAGGGGACCAACAATGTAAATCCTACCCTCTGAAATGGTACACCCACTACAGGGAGTGCTACCAATGGAGCCTGAATGGTTGCACCACTTTTCCCATAGATCTGCTTAGTGACGCTACTCCTGCAGTAGCTTTCTGTCTGGACCCCCATCTTGGGCCAGTAGAAGTGCCTGGCTAACCTCTGCTTAGTCATTTTGATGGCAAGATGACCCGCAAGAGGGACCTCATGAGCCAACTGCAGGAGGAAGGGTCTCACTTGAAGGGAGACCACCAACATCCTATGGTCTCCTTCAGTGAACTCTTTGGGCTCACTATATAGGAGCCCACCTTCCCAATAAATCCAATGTTTTCCAGGAGGTTAACCCTCACGCTGTGAACAGGCCTGTCTCCTGAGACCTTCCAAAGATGGACACCCACGTTGGCCCTTACGAAAATCAGCCCTGTCAGCACGACCTTCAGAAAGCAAGCTCTGAAGTTCAGGATGGTCATGGGGGTTGAGAGCTTCAGGCAGCCCCTCTTCGTCAGGTTCATGGGCTTGGCCCACCACCTTCACCTAAGTGGTAGGCGAGTTAGGTGAATATTCTCTTTCCCTCTTTTTTGTTTCTTTACTCCCTCAGACTTGGGTATCTACTTTGGCTTTGGCTCAGCCTTGGACTTAACCAGGGCAGCCTTGTTCTGAGATCTAGCACAGGGCCATTCTGCTGTTGTATCTCCCACAAGACCCAAGTCTCTGAGATCATTTCCCAACAGAACTCTCCCAGGGACTTGCCTCTGAACACTCACAGGTATCCTAACTACTCCACCATTCATAGCTAGGGTTACAGGCATAACTGGGATTGGGAGGGGGTTCCCTTAGCCAACCTGGTGGGCACCAGAGGGACCCTGGCTAGCTCCTCTGGGTTTACCAGTGTGGGATCCACCAGAGTTCTGCTGGCCCCGTGTCCCTAATGGCAGAGGTTTCTACACCATTCATCATGGCATTATCCTTAAATTAATGATTTGTGTTATCAGGGATGGTGGCCTATGCCTATGCCTCAGCTATTCTAGGTTCTCAGGATCCCAGGGAAACTAAGACTACTTCTGATCCTATCTCACAGGCTAAGGAATCTGAAGAGAAGGATGCCCATGTGAATACTTCCTCCTCATCATGAGTGAAGGCCACATTCACAAAGTGGGCCCCCAAGGTTTTGACCTTACATCTGGGGTCCCCCTTCATATGGTCATTGGCCCCACAAGTCACACAAGATCCACTGGGTCTTGGGACAT
Organism: Ambystoma mexicanum; assembly: GCF_040938575.1. Taxonomy (NCBI): domain Eukaryota; kingdom Metazoa; phylum Chordata; class Amphibia; order Caudata; family Ambystomatidae; genus Ambystoma; species Ambystoma mexicanum. The sequence goes on from NC_090921.1 coordinate 468,432,647, forward strand.
GGGGAGGCTTAGAATAACCAGAGTTGTGCTTGGGATAATTAGTCCCACTACCCTGTACATAGTCACGTGGCTTACCCTTTTAAAAACCTGTTATGGCCCTGTTGGGAAGGAGATTTTTCAGATGGCCCACCCTCTTTCTCTGTTTGCTTCTTTTCCTCTTCCTGCTTTCCAGAAGCAAGCTTGTCCTTATGGGACACCCTGTGGGATTACCATAAATCTGCTGCAGTGGCCATCTTCTTAGGAAATATCTCCTTAGAGTCCACCAAATGCTGCTTAAGCTCAGGGGAACATGAGGCACAAATATGTTCAAGCATTACCACATTAATCATGCCCTCATAAAGGGTGACCTTAAAACCTTCCACCCAACCAGTCAAGTGTTTTAAAGATTCAGTAACATATGTGACCCCTTCTCTTTTCTTGTACTCTCTGAATCATTTCAAGTATTGGGCAGGAGTCTTCCCAAATTTTAAGTTCAGGCTTTGATTCGATTTTGCAAAATGTTTTCTGTCGGCCTTTGACATTTCCACAATGGCACTGCAGCCAGAGTGGGGTAGTCGACTGAGCAACCATGAAATCTTGTCAGCATCTAATACTTCTTGCACTTCACATACATACTCAAAAGCAGTCAGCCAGTCCATTATGTCATTTGTCTCATCATATACTGTGAAGGCATCATAAAGTATGACACAGACAACAGAATCAAGATTAAAAAAGGAATTATGATTCAAAAAGGTAATTTACTAACTCAAATGTCAGGATGGTAGAAGGCCTAACTTGCCCTATGCTAAGGTTAGATTTCCCTACCTGAACAAAACTAAGGAAAGTCTGAGTCAAAGAATTCAACTTAAAAGTCTATGGGCCTCATTATGACTTTGGAGGCAGCCACGCCCTTATTATTAAGGGCGTGGCTGCCTCCAAAATCGTGTCCGGGTCCGGGTTCCCTGAATGGGGAAATACCGGGCCATTCTGACTTTGGCGGGCCCAGTATTTCCTCCTTCAGGGAACCCGGACCCGGTCCTTCCCCTTTCCCATTCGAGCCCCCATAGGGCTCAATGGGAATGTGGAGGGAGCTAACAACGGGCCTGTTAATAATGGGTAAAACCGGACATCCAGGGCGGGTCCCGCGAGGGAACCTCGTGATAGGGCGGAATGGGATTAACGGCGCCAGCACCATTACCAGTGCCGTTAATCGGATTCCGCCCACCTCGTAATGAGGCCCTATCTGTTTCTAAAACCTATACTTGCCCTCACAACTAAAGCTAACCAATGTGAAGGGATGTCAATAATCAAATAAATGTTGATCAACACAAAGTTCTGAGCTGCTTCCAGCTCTCAGCTTCATCTTCAGCTCCCCTTCCCCAAGTTCAAGAAAGTTCCACAAAGGTCTCAGTATTACCTCTCTCCCAATCAAGGTAACAGTTCCACACAATCCTTGGAGTTCTGTTCCCCAAGTTCCAAATACCACAGTTCAAAGAAAAGATGGGCTTGAGGCTTCTTTTCGAGACAACAAGTATAACTCCTCACGTCTCAGGAGACCCCTCCCCAAGAATTCAGTTCTGCTAAGTATACCGCTTTCAATCTTTTAAACAATAAGATTCTTCCTTGGTTAATTCCACAGTGTCTTTTGGCTATCACAGTTCACGGCTCACTGGTCTAGGTGCAGTTGTCAGACCACACAGTCTACCCATCACAGGTCACGCAAACAGGATCCCTCTCTTTGTTGGCCTCTTGGCTTTGGTGGATAATGTTCACTCTCCTCTGACCTCTCCTTGTAATTGTAATTGTTTATTTATAAAGCGCTTATACACAAGTGAAGTGCTTCAAAGAGCTTCAAGGCGGGAGGGGAATAAAGTCATTCTTAGGACTTGAAGTTTCCGAATGATCTAACAAAAAATGACTAGCATACTAGGCCTGACGGCATTACTACCAGCGCAAGTGCATGACATGAAGGAAGCGGAGAAAGGTGGGAGGAGAGGGAGAAGAACATAGAGTCCATAAAATACTGTACTAGGCCAAAAATATTTCAGATAGTGCAAGTGCATGACAAAGAGTGAGGTGATAAGGGGGGGATGGAGAAGGAGAAGAACATACAGAAACGAAACAAAAAAATACCATACTAGGCCTGGCAAACTAGGCCTAGTGCATTCTGGTAATGTAAGTTTCACAGACAGGAAGTAAAAGGGAGTGGGAGGGGAACAGGTGTGCCCAGTCCAGCAGGGAGGTTACCCTTCTCATGGAACAAATTCCAGAAGTGTAGTAGTGGTGAGCAGAGTGCAGAGGGCCAAAGGCAAGTGCAAGGACTGGCTGGGGAACCTGGGACCTGTGAACCTCTGGAGGTGCACCAGGTGAACAGTCAGCAGAATGGAGCGGAGTTAGGGAAGAGAAGGAGGAGGGAAGTAGGCAAGAATAGAGAGGAGCTTTGCAGGGAAGATGGAGAGAGAAAGAGGAAGAGAAGATGAATATCCTTGGTAGCCTTCTGGCTCTACCAGAAAACGTCCGACACCTCCCAGCAGTCATTGGCCTTGCTGCATGTATTTATTTACAAAGTTCACTTTGTGGTGGTCTCACTCTTGCCCTACCTTTATATGGCACTCTTTCATACTGGTGCCCACTTTATGTGTGTTATTGTCATATGGGCTCTTTCCCTTTTGTGGTTCTTGGTTACTTGCTTTTCCCAAAAAGCTGTGCTCAGTTTTATATTAAACAAGTTTAATTGAGAGGTTTACTATGTTGATATTCACCAGATATTCAAAAGTGCTCAACTTCATGTTTTCACTGAGTTCGGTTTAGAAAAGGCTCAATATGCTGAAGTTCAAATTTCATTCAATTCAGTGTTTAATAAAAGCACAACCATTTTCAATTTCAAGTTCCCATTCGATTCGGTATTCAATATGCCATTTGGGTGTTTATTTTCATGTTTTCCCATATGTTCGATAAAGAATTATGGTCCCACCACCCGATACGAATGCCTCTGGCTGCCGAGTGCCTCTCCTGAACCTCACCGGTCTGCGGCATGGTTCCGCTGCTTCTCCCAGCCTCTCCAGGTGCTGGGTTGGCTGATGCGAGCCCTGCTCGTTCTCCAGGACTGGTCTCTGCCGCGCCAGTTGCTCCACTACTTCCTCCGGGCAGCAGCCAGCCTCCCACTCTATCTCACAGTCCTGAAACCCCAGCTACTGGCGCCTTTTGCCACAGAGGCCCCTGTCCCTAAAACAGCCTATCGCCCAACCTGCCTTAGGCTGGGCAAGTTTCCTAGGCTTCGTACCAGAGTTCTGGCTCCTGCACAGACACCGCACCGGCTGCCCCCTCCAGACACGGGTCTCCTGCTGGTCTCCTTCCCACAGGTCTCCCTTTATGCACCTGCAACCTGTCAAAGGGTTGCAGGTGTGGACATCCGGTTAGATTTGTCTGTCCATGATTAAGAGAACATGCCTGAGCTTCACCACTCTTTGCAGGCATCTTCCTCGTCCCAGTGGTGACATGGCCTAGTGTGCATTACTGTCCGTCTCCTCTACTTCGTCTCAGTACTGTCAAGTGTTACATGTGGGGAAATGAGGGGCACTGCTTTATAATAGCCCATACATGTTGGGGTGGGTTAGTTGGTCATCAATGGGAAAAAGGGGATACCATGTCTCGCCCGAGGGCACATCACTCCCAATCCTCAAGGACTCTCCACCCAGGTTATCCTCCCTCGCTTCTCCACCTCCAGGGTCAGGATCCAAAAGTGATGGCCTTTCCCTGGTCACCTGAGCAGAGGATCCAAAGGGAGTAGGAGTGACAATACCCTCTGGTTTCTCACAACACACTGAGCAGAATCTTATGAAATCTAGGATGTGAGGAGGTACCACAACCATTCCCAGACCCACTTTACTTTACTTTACTTTAATGTATTTATAATACGCACCAGGTGACCCTGGGGCTTAAGGGTGCAAACAAACACATAGGACATAACATAAACAAGGCCTGAAGTAAGACACACACAAACAAATCAAGGGCCAAAAGACACACAGAAAAAACAGCCATCACCGCAACCTGCAAATCCCAAGAACATTATATGAACAATAAAGTCTTCAGCTTCTTTCTAAATATTGCTGTCGATCTCAATTCCCACAGGTCTGGCGAGATTGCATTCCAGGCGTTGTTGCTGTCTTGAGGAGCTGTTGGCAGCTTGAGGCTTGGCAAGCTCCAACTGATGTTACCTATCTTTCTGTTTATCCACATTTTCCATCTCCGGCTTAGCCATGTTGAACTCAAGTTCCTTTTCTCTAAGCCTAAGCGTTTGTCTCTTGAGTTCCAACACAACCTCAGCCTCAGAGGTAACAGATGACACACTGGACTGAACATCAGCCTCCTCATCCTCTTTCTCTATGATGGCAGCAACAGACACATCATGACTGTAACTGGGAGCAGCCCCAGCACCTTCTGCACTATCATAGGAGGGGAGAGGCATAATTCTACTTTCCTGCCAATATACAATATTTTGGACCAACTCTTTTTTGTGCCAGACATAGTAATACCTCTCTCAGCACACAGCCTTCTTAATGTTTCGGGTTTAGAAGCACCTAAAGTAATAGCAGTGACTGATTCCATTTCATAAGCTTAGCAGGTGGTTTACTATTGCTAGCTGACAAAAGTCACTGAGTTACTGTGTAACTGTAACTCAGGTATTACAGCAGTGTGTAACACCAAAGTACCTCAGTTCTTCTCCTCGCCGCTGTACATCAATTTGTCAGAATGGATTTCTAAACTCTGCTCCGGTGAATACAAGTTTTGGAGGCCACCCTTATTAGTGAAACAGGGGATGCTTCTTGGAAGATAGCCAGACCAATTCACAGTAGCTTGGAGAGCGGTCAAGGATAAGTCATAGGAGGAGTGAGGATGATCAGAGGTCTTTGATGAGAAAACACAGTGAAACACCAGAAATTGCCATTAGACAGAAGAAAATATACAATTTATTAGGCCCAACCATAAACACACGTGAATAATATGAAGCAATAGGAAAAATACCACGCAAGCAACGCATTATATAAAATATATACAGTCACTGGAGTCAATATAATAACATTGGAAACTCCAGTGATACCTGTAAGGGAAAAGAGCAGGCAATCTTTAAAGCACCGACAATCTTCACAAATGGAAAACCCGAACTTTATAAGTGCAACTCTACGGTGAATGGATCCTTGTCGTTAATGTTCGATTCGCACCTAAAAGGGCGAAGTCATGCGTAAAAGTCACAAAGTTCCTTTCTAACGAGCTGGCAAAGTTGGGGACATGATTCAGAGGGGTGAAAACAGGTTCCAAGAGTCAGGGAGGGTCTGCTGCGATGAACAAAGCTATCCCCAACTTTCAGAGGGCTTTAGGAAGCGGAGGCTACCCAAGCCAATGAGAGGACCACAAGGGATCCTCTGTGCGTAAAATACAATGGATGAACAAGGGGACAATGGTAAATGGTTGCAGTACTCACTGCCCTTAGCTCGGTTTTGGTCCAAACTTGGCACATCTGGAGACGGGGTCATCAGAGGTTCAATTTCCCACCCTTGGTTTGGCTTCAAAGTGCAGAGGCACTGCGGTTGCAGATGCGGGTCTGGTTGCAACAGGAGCTGTATCTCTTGGTTCGGTTGAAGAAAAAGAAAACACTAATGCAGCTGGTTTCAGGGCCAAGATGGAACGTGAGAAAACCACCTTCAGCGACCGTCACTGTCACACAGCGACACAGGGGCACCCAACCCTTGCGATCTGAAGCAACCTTCTCTCTCTTGGCCCAAAGCGCCTGGGATGACGCAATTCACTGAAAAGGTGCTTTGCAGTGCAAGCTATGATTCCCCAAGTTTCGAGGCAAAACTCGATGCAGTGATGCTCCTGCATGGGTGCCAAGTTTTGAGTTGGACAGTCCACTGGATGGCCCAGGGACACTTCCAAACAGGCTCTTTTGCAAGGAAACCACGAAGCATCGAGAGTGATTATTCCCACCAACCCAAAGGTTCAAAGCACCTTTGCAGGTTTTCCCAGATCGAGGGCAAAGCAGGACTCGACCAGGACAACACCGGACCCAGGGTGCCAACCATCTTCATCACCTCTTTGTATTGTCCTTTGTTCTGCTCGGCTCTTCCAGATACTTGTTTCCGTCCACAGGCCAATTCGGAGCTGCTGCTGATTTGCGGGTCTACATTCAGGACCCCATCTCATATCCAGAAGTCCGGCGAGTGCTCGCCCCCAGCCGGCCAATGAGAAGATCTTCCCCACTCATGCAAGCTAGCAGTGGTCTAGTCTGGGGTCACTGCTGCTCTCATGTTCTCGTGTACACCAGACATCCTGGCACCAGTATTGTGGATTGGGACCAGACAGTCCCAATCTACTTCCTGGGTACCCAAACACATAGCCTGCAGCAACTCACGAAAGAAGCGGCTCTCACGGGCAATTGAATGTCCAAATAAGGAAGCCACGGGCCATGACGGTCATGGGGAAGGCCAAAGGACAAAATGGCCAAAGGACTAGACAAAATACCTCGTGGCACGGCCATGACGGGCACTAGCCACAGTCATGAGTCAAACGTGGTAAGAACGGAATGGCTAGTGAAAAAGTTGTAAAAGTACAAGAAAAGGCTTCTGCTGCCACCAGTCCATTCATAGGCACATTGTTCAATCACCAAAACATCCTTAGTGTGTGATTAGTGCTGGAAACACAAGGACCGCATTGCGCGGTATAGTAATGTACATTGCACAATTAAAAATGTTACCGAAAGTGGTAACAAAGTCAAAAGAATAATAGAAACGAAGTTTCTCAGTACTAACAGCCTGAATGACATTTAAGTTTCCTGTAACAATGAGCAAAAGCCCAGGGGAGCGCAGCTGAGGGCTATTCTCCACTGGCAAAAGTCAGGCCAGGATGTTGTAATAAAGGTAAAAGGTTTGGTCGGTCCACAAATATAGAGGGAAAGATGCATTTAGAGATGTTTTCCCTAACAGGTGGTGATACTGTATCACACTAGTGGGAGATGTTTATTTCTATTTACATTTTTGGTGTGTATGTACATAAATCCTGTGAATCATATTTCTTGAGTCTGGTTTTTCCTGGCTAGAAATCCAGACACACCGTCATGTCTCTGCACCTCAACCCTTCTGCTTGAATTTGGCTCAGCAAGAGGCAGAGATTCTCTACTGTCTTTTGTGTGTTTTGTCACATCTTCACTGGTATAAAACATTATCTAGTCTCCAGTTCTATTCTCTCCCTCCTCTCCCAAGCAAGTCCTATGTATACACTTGGTGAGTTTGCCATTCCTACCAGCCTCGGTAATATGGCTCCTGGCTAGAAAGACTCTGATCACAAGCCTTATATATTATCTTTAGTGGGCTTGCTAGTACAGACTGACTGCAGGCTAGCCTATCGCTTTTCTTACTTTGAGCTATCAGCTTTCTTTGGGTCTTTAGGTATTACTCCAACCAGTCTCTGGTCCCATCGAGGGCTCTCAGTTGCACTATGCTCAGTAACTTGTTTGTTCCCAAGCTATGGTTCCGCAGGTCTCGCCCTTTACCTCAACCCCCCCCCCCCTCCACCGCTTACCAGTTATCCCTCTTGGTTTGGCCAATGCAGACATATAACTCTGGACCAACTTGTCTACTGCCACAGCCTTCCTTCGATTTGTTTTCTCTTTTGCTTCTGACAATATCATACTTCCTCTTTCTCCGTTTCCTCTCCATTCTTGCTCTCTCTCCCCTGTGCCTTCTCCAATGCCTCCTTGGTCCATAACTGCCTTGCTTCCTCTCCTTTTTTAAGTTTGCCATCCTCCAATTCCTTCCTGCCCCTCACCAGTCTTTTTCTCCCTTGACCCTCCCCTTCTCCAACCTCTCCTTCCTTACCATTCACCTTCCTCCTCCCTGCGTGTTTGATCTCTCTAGATTTGTATTGTTGCTAACCTTCTCCAATCTCCCTTACTCTGGTAGATTCTGGTCCCTTTTTATGTTGATCCTAAGGTATTTGTCTGAGGACTTAGTCACAACCCATGTTTGTTTTCTTCACAACCCATGTTTGTTTTCTAATCTGATAATGAAGTGGAAATCCAAAATTCCACCATTTGAGGCAACAAAGCAACAAAGCAACAAAGCATGGTGCCACAATCCTGGAGTCAGGGGACCCGGTCACGTTGGCTGCCTGCTTCTGTTATGGTCCCTGCCGGTTTGCTATTGTTCCTTCTGCTTTATTCCCACTACTCCTCCACCAGCTTACATACTTTTTTCTAATTAATCTTTTGAATGTTCACAAGTGAAAACCGTGAACCGTTCAGAGAAATGAAAGCCACTCTGGATTAAATATCTTCTTGTCTGTGTTTTGGGTGCATCTGTGTGTCAAAACTACTGATGCCGGGAATGAGGGACAGACTTCGGGGATCCTCTATGTTCCTCCTCCAGCGTTCGCATGACAGACTGGGCTGGCTGCATGGCTCCCACGGTCCCCCGCATTGTATTCCGTAGCCGCAGGATTGTGAGGCCACCCCATGGGGAGTAAATTGGAAATTGAATGTGGCTTTTCCTTGTTTGGCTTTGACTGATAACAAGCAGGTGACAAACAATTCAGCATAGATATCAGTGAAGAAACTCACAACACAAATTATTTTAAAAATATATTTTGTAATGGTTTGTGTAGCTTCTTCTATGGACACCGCCACACCCCACCACACCTTTCTGAAGCATGTTCCCTTCCCCACCCCACTTCTGTATCCATCTCCCGAGCCTTGGTCAGAGCGTGGAAAGAAAAGCATGAATAATGCAGCAAATCCGCAGAGTGAAGTGACCAAAGAGAGGGATGTCAGAAGCAGTCTCAGGGGTCGCTGATATGTCTGTAAATAATTAGATGAAGGTGCATTCAAAGCACGCTGCTACCACCACCATATAATTAAAATACCACAATATCTTTATGCTTCTCTGCTCCTCCATCCAATTACTATTTTCCATAGGGAACTCACCCCTCCTTCGTGCTGCCTCTTGCCTGTTTGTCTGTTGACTGTTGACTCAAGCTTCTTCTCTGTCCCTTGTCAGTCAACTGTGAGTACAATTTAGATGTGCAATATGTCACTCTGCCACCATTCCTACAAACCCTTGGTGTCCCCATAATACCACAGGTCGACTGGAAATCCGAATTCAGCATGTACTTGGAGGCCATTGATGGCCTAGAATTTACTCCAAAGCAGTCTGCCAGATGCTTGGAAGCAGTAAAAACAGAGACCAAAGAAGAAGTTGTGTTATCTTATGCTATGTCATTAGTCTTTTATACTGGACACATCACCATCGTAGTGGTCTTAAAGTGCCCAGCATTGTCTGTCTAGAGGCAAATTGTGGCCACACCCAGGAAGAAGGTGTGTACAATAAGGAAAACCAGAAAACAAGATGTGAAATTGTGAGAAGACAAAGCAACTAGATCAAATACAACTTCTAAAATGATAAAAGATCACTTCCCAGAGGAAATGTGAGGACATGCTGTAGGTTTGGCAGCAGGTTGTATATTGCCAACCACAGAGAAACTTATGCATGTAGCAAAGAGTGCATGAACTACAGCATAACTACACACTTTGTCAGTGTGTGCAATGCAAAATGTACCAGAACTGCAGCAGTAGTTGATGAAGAAGATGCAACTTCTGAAGCTGGTTGTGATGTGGTCACGTGGCGTGATGGCAATGTCCCGATGTTGCGTGTGGTTATAAATAAAGGGGGCGGTCCTGTGACAAGAAAGTGTGCGCCGGGAACCCGATACTGCAGGATCTGTGTCTGTGTGTTCCTTTGAGGGATGGGTGGGACAAGTCTTGCATGAAGGAGTCCTGGGGCAATGCAAACCAAAACATTGGTGACGAGGATGCAGCTGGGCAGGGGGTAAGACGTTCTGACGCTGATTGTGCCTCCGGTGGCCTGATCTGATGCCTGTCAGGTGCATTCATCACTGCAGTAAGGCAAACACCGTCTTTTTGTGATTCCAACAGCAGCGGCTCCCCACGTGGAGTGCTTGTGCGCCGTCTGGGCAATTTTTGGAACCCACAAGACAATCCCACACGGCAATAGACTACAGGCAGGGCCACAAGAGCCCTTCCCCCCACCCAAAAAAAGAAATTCTGTCTCTTTTACACTGGTATTTTGGCCTGTTCTCATTCCCACTGGCTTATTGACTGAAGTGGCAGTGGCACTGCATTGGAAAGGCAGATGTGCCTTATATCAAGGCGTAGTTACCCAGAGGGAGCAGAATGTGTGCGCCACAGCGTTTGACATGGTCCCCGAAGTGTGTCAGCAGGTGCAGGTTGCAGCCTTCTCTCACGTAGGAGGTGCCTGTGCGATCTGCGACCATGAGTGATGAAGATGATCACCAAGCAGCTGGGCAAGGCGCTGCAAGGCCCCCTCAAGCAAGAAGAACACAAAATCAACAGGGTACACTGGCCCGGTGCCAATATTTGACATTTCAGACAATCCCTAAAGGCTGGAAAATGGTTGCTTTGGATAGAGAAGTTGAACATGCATTTTAGAGCAACCGGCGAGACGGATGATGAGACCAAAATTGCAACCCTTATATACTCCGCTAGGTCGGAGGTTCACAAGATCTTCAAATCCTTCACTCCCATTGCCAACTCCATTCAGGATGCAAAAGACAGCCTCAAAGAACTTTTTTTGCTGCAGGCTAACAGGATTATGAACGGTTTATTATGTGCAGCACCAAGCAGAAGGAGGAATCTCTGGATCATTTTTTGGCTGGCTCCATCATCTGGCAAGTACCCATGCATGGGAAAATGAGGAAGGCATGGTGAGAAACCAACTGATACAAGGGTGCGCTTCAGAGAAGCTGCGCCGCCAAGTGCTGCATGAGTCTGGTCTGTCGTTAGCCTGCATTCTAGAAATGGGCAGATCATACGAACTGGCGGAAAGCCACGCCACAAAAATGGGCACTGCGATTCATTAGCTTAAAGTGGAGGAAGCTTGTGTGATTGGGCACCCGCAAACTGCTAACTAGGCAAGACCTAGATGGAACACGAGGAGAACAGAAAACCTGTTCCCCTGCCCCAACTGTAGCTATGACCTTCCACACGCAGGGGAGAGGCCAGCGAAGGAGAGAGTATGCAGAAGCTGCGGAACAGCGGGTCACATTGCGAGGATGTGTAAAGCTCTGACACCCGTGACTATTCCCAGAGGGCCCAGCAGGACACCCAGTGACACTCCAAGATAGCAGAGGCAAGTGGCAATTGTCGAACAAGAGGCACCAAGTCAAGACCTGGCAGAAGAGGTAGAGGAGGATGACAAAATCCTTTTCATCTCAAGCATAGACTCCATAAAGAAAAAGAGGAGACAACCCATGTGCACAGTATCTGTGGAAGGAGCGAAAACGACAGTGCTTGTAGACACGGGAGCGTCGGTGTGTGTGATGGTGAACCGCCAGTACGAAGCACTCCCAGGGCCTCCAGCTCTGACAAAATCCCGGGCGAAGATTTTTACTTTTGGCGGCACCCAACCGATACCCCTCATAGGTATGTTCATCACCAAAGTAGCCCATGAAGGGAAGGAAATTAGGGCTAAATTCTTTGTCACCGACATAAGTACTCACTATTACTGAGCTGTGCGGCAGCAGAGGCCCTTGGAATCGTGAATTTCGCGTTCAGCGTTTATGCTGAAGATATCAACGAGGTTGCTGAGAGGTTTACGGGATGAACCCATCAAGCTGCACATCGATGAAGCGGTACACAAGACCGCACTGAAAAACACCAGAATTCCTTTCCATCTCAGACAGCAGGTAGAACTGGAATTGCAGAAACTGGTGAGACTGGACATCATAGAAAGAGTGGAAGGACTCACCTCATGGGTATCCCCCATCATCGTGGCAAGCAAACCATAACGCTGGTGATGCCATTAATCGCTTTGTGAAAGCATTGCAAAAAGTTGAAACCATACTTCAACATTTTAATACATGCTAATCAAGTTACGTTGCTAGCAGTCTCTGGTTTGAACCCTTCTACCAAAAGTGGGTATGTTGCATCATTTCATATTAAAAAAAACAAGAATCTGTTGAACCAGGCATTGCCCCAGGTTGCCATGCGGGCCACACAAAACACTGTCATAACAATGGGCCTCATCATGAGTGTAGCAGTAATTCCAATTAAATATTCTTAGCATCATCACTTGGTGGTGTAGATTTACTGGGGCATTACTATTGGTGGTAGGGCAGTGTTAACCCCCATTTTGGAACTCCATGGGGATTATGTCGGATTTACCTGCAGCAGTAACTCTGTTAATCAGCTAATGTTGTTTAGTTAGTTGCGAGCCTCGGTTTCCCCTTTTAAATTGCTGTTTTTCGGTTTTGCCTCGGTTGTATTTTGCCACACTTGAATTGTGTCTAACTAGGGCACCTCATTGAGATTGCATCACACATAGCCTCACACATTTGACTTGCACACTATTTGACTACACCCTATACTAAACATACATCACCCTCGGGCTGAGCACCAACACCCATAGAATACAGATGGGTCCCACAAAATATATCCGGTCTAATTGTTCACATAACTCGACTCTTTTGACAAATTGACACAGCACCCATCACACACCTTAGATTAGGGGCTGCTCTTAGGACCCATCCATTCCCTACCTATCTTCGATCAGGCTATAAATGCACACATGCATTTTACTACTCCTTTTGCTACTTCACTACTCAGACTACGGTCTTCCAAAGGGCGTTCATCCTCACACCGCTTTGAGGCCCTACCAATGGCAGTAGGCGCTATACAAATGCCAAATAGCATACCATAAAATAACAACGAAGAATTTAACTTGCATGCTTGAGATCAATCCTCCCTTTAACCTCCACTATCGGAATTTGGTGATGCAGCAAAGTGGTGGTAAAGTGGCTTGCGCTAGTTCCATTTCTGCAATTTTACCGCTATTGCTTTTACTGAATTATGATGAGGCCCGTTGGGCCTCATTACAAGTTTGGAGGTAGCCATGCCCCTTAAGAAGGGCATGGCTACCCCCAAACTCGGTTCCTGGACCGGGACCGGGTCTCGCAAAAGGGGATTTACCGGGCCATTCCGACCTTGGAGGGTCCGGTAATTCCCATTCGAGGGACCCGGACCCGGTACGTCACCATTCCCATTTGAGCCCCCATAGGGCTCAATGGGAATGGGGAGGATGGTAGCAGCGGTACCGTTAATAACGATACCACTGCTACCATCCTGGTCTGCTCGTGGGGGCCGCTCTGCACGCCTGGTCTGACCAGGCATCCAGAGCGGCACCCCGAGCAAACTAGGAATGTTGCGGCGAGGTAACAAAGCGCCGGTAGCACGACCGGCGCCTTAGTTTCCTTACCGCAACACTCCTAATGAAGCCCATTGTGATTTAAACTTGAAAGGCTGCAAAGCAAAGGGTAATGCATATGTACTTAGCATCCAAGTAACACTGTGCACCGGAGTCCGGCAGATGTATGGCTCTATATTTGATACACACGCTGACACACTGAAGAACTATGTGCATAAGATCATTCAAGGCAAAAGGGGCAATCCCAGTGAAGCATTCTGATATCCCTGTGCCAATCACAGCACATCAGCAACTCAAAGGACTACTGCGAGGGCTAGTACGGATAGAAGCCACTAAGTGGCTCAGCACAGCGGTCCTCATCAGAAAAGCAGGAGTCATAATCCTCTGCCTTGTGTGAATTTTACGAGTTTGTACAGCACCATAGTCATGAGCTAATTCCCTTCACTCAGTATTACTATTGATCCCCAAAAACGCCACATTCATGGCAAAGCTGGATGTACGAAATGCATAACACCAGACATGACTTCACTCGATTTCTAAAAGTCTTGCATTATTTCTCACACCTGAGGGAGTTTTTCAAAACACCCGGATAACAGTTGCCATGTCTTTGCTGACCTCCGTCTTCCAGAGGCTCTCACACACCTTCTAGAAGGGGCAAAAGACGTACTTTTCTACCAAGGTGGCATTTTGGAGAATAGAGAGACACCATTGAAAACGCACTGAAAAGGATTCACCCCAGAGATACGAACTTTCAGTTGTAAGGGTAAGAGGAAAGGCAACATTTATTGTAAGGATGGCCTCCACACGTTGCTTGATTGATATCAAAGTAGTTTATTAACAAGATGTTTCAACAATAAAGACCCCCAACCTGTACCCAGCACAACAGCAAGCCAACGTGCGCTAACCAAGTAATAACATTCTAAACAGGATCTGGACACTCCATATTCCACTCCAGAATCCCACACCCTCCCAAGTACATACATCACAACACATCTCCCCCTTTACAAACATACACACAAACACACACACTAGCAACTATGTACAAGAGGCGCAATGTCATACTGCGCATTATCATGAAAATAAATACGTAGGAATGTGAGGTGCAAAGCTGCCGGGGTAGCTAAGTGCCTTCCTTTCCTTCACCATGCCTCCACTGTGTCAATGATTTCACCCATGCCACTCTGGCCATATTCCACTGCGAACCCTTACCGCACCTCCCAGAACATGCGTCACCTGCACAGGCTCAGTATACAGCATGTTCCCTTTCCTTTTAATCACCACCTTCTTGATACGAACCCAATCTCCCACTTCAACATTGAGTTTCTTCCTTCCCAACCTCTCATTCACCCTTCTCACCCACTCGTTTTTCGTTCTAACCATCCTCCCTCTTACCTCTTCCACCACACAATCAGATTCTCGCACTCTACCCAACAATGGTGGCAAAACTCTAGTATTAGGCTTCCTTCCCCTCATCAACTGAAACTGACTCACACCCTTATGCACATGGGGAGGTAATTGTAAAGCGTACAGCCTAACTCTCAATTCCATCTTTCTATCCTTTCCACATGCTCCCGCCATCTGTACTGCTTCCATTACGCAGCGATTGACTCTCTCTACAATCCCATTAGTCTGGGGCTGGTACAATGCAGTCCTTTTATGTCTCACACCACACAGCCTCAAGTATTCTTGGAAGTGTCCCCCAACGAACTGTCTCCCATTGTCGGTCAAGACCGATAAAGGAAAATCTTCCCTCTCAAAGAAACACTGTAAAAATTCAACCATGCTTTGGGACCACAATCTGAAACGCCGTCCACCTAGAGAATTAATCCACTAAGACTAAAATAAATCTTTCGCAACCACTCCCCATATCCATTGGCCCTACAATATCCATTGCCAGATCATGCCATACTTACCGCGACCATCCACGTTTATCACAGGCTGCTGCTTCGCCACAATATTCTTACCAGATACATCACATTCAATACAACCTCCTACCATCCGTTCCACATCACGATCAAATCCCGGCCACCAGTACTCCCCTCTCAAAACTCCTTTGATTTTGTATACACCAATATGTCCTTCATTCCCAGTCTACACCAATCTCCTCCTTAAAACACTGGGAACCAGGGTCGGACTGGGACAAGAAATAGGCCCGGTCACCCAAAAGAAAGTGGCCCACCCCTCGCCTCAAAAAACTGGCCCACCCCTTGCCTCACGACCCTTGACCTCTGATGACATCACCGGAAGTGATGCCATTTGACCCCACTCCAAAGTGACATCCAGGGAAGCGATGAAACACGACCTTTCACCCCTTGACAAAACCGGAAGTGGCATCAAATAGCATTGCCCCTAAGTACACTAAATTACTGTGAATCCAAGCAGACGTCCAAAGCCAAATGATAATATGTTATTGTATAGCACTTACGCTTAAGCTGTTTTTATAGAACAAATTTGCATACAATATCACCCAACCTCTGTTGGTACTCATTTATCGACCTAAGAAGGATGAAAGGCTTTTGAAGAAAAAAAAAATTATGAAGAAAAAAAAAAGAAAATTCTCATTTTTTTTCCTTCCAAACCGGCACAGGCATGGGCAGAAACCAGCCCCCACTCCCCAGGGACGATTTCGGCCCGCCCACGGGCCGAAAGGACGAGGGACCAATCCGGCACTGCTGGGAACTACCACACGATCCCATGATACAAAATTCCATCGCTCACAATTAACTCAGATCTCACTTCCCACAACGATCTCCCCATTCAAAAGCCTCTTTTCTAGCCACCCCTCTTGAACAAAATGCATAACTCGCACCTAACTTTCATTTGCCCACAGGGCATTTATCCACTCTTCTCGGGTTATTACACCATCATGAGACACAAACACCATATCTGTAATATCATCCTCCAACACCTTATCCTGGCCTTCACACTCACCTTCACACAATCTTGATACATGATCTGCCCTTACATGCTCTTTTCCTGAAATGACTTCCACGTCAAATGTGTGCCCCTGTAACCTAGCCACCCAACATGCCACCCTCCTTGATACTTTTTCCAGTCCCTTCTTCTCAAATATGGACTTGAGTGGTCAGTGATCAGTCCTTATAGGGAACTCCATTCCCCACACAAAATTGCGGATTGTCTCAACTCCCCAATGACAGGTCTATGCCTCTTTCTCTTATACAGAGCCATTTCTTTTCCACCCCTCTGAGCATTCTCGATGCATGTGTAATGACCATCTCCTGGCCATCCTTCCTAACTTGGCTCAATACGTCACCAATGCCAGCCTCGATGGCATCCACTGAAATGGTATACTTCTTAATAGTATCAAACATAGCCAAAGCATCAGCCATGTCAATCTCTCTTTTTATTCCTTGAAATTCTTCCTCACACCTAGCATCCCACTCAAATTCCACCCCTTTCTTGAGTAAACCTCTCATTTTAGAAACCTTATCAGCACAATTGTTTACAAATCTATGATAGAACTCTATCATACCAAGAAAGGAGCTCAGCGCCTCTTTCCCTTTGGGCGACATCACTTTCTTAATGCCATTCACTACCTCCTTCCTCGGCCGCAGTCCATCCACAGATATCTCATGTCTCAAACACTCTACAACCTACTTCCCAAATGTATACTTCTCCGCCCTTAATGTAATACCTCTCTGTTCCAAAATTCTCACCACCTTCCCCACATTCTCTTCATGTTTCTCCCAAGTTTCCCCACACACTAAGATGTCATTTTGAAAACACCATACCCCTTCCATACCCCTCAGCAGTTTGTTCCTACAAAATTGAAAAATGCCTTTGTGGGTAATAAACGCGTTAAGTTCTTTCGATGGCTGGTAAAGTTATATCTGATGATAGGCGGACGCCATGTCCAATTTGGTAAAAAAAAGTTTGCACTACCAATTAATGTTAGCATTTCTGACATGTTGGGCAATGGATATCTTTCTGCTACTATGCACTTATTTAGCTCCCTGTTACGCTCACCTGGCTCCTACAGAGGTGTCGATCTGGACTGGACTGCTGCGGTCTCCACCAATGTGATGCGTAGGGCCGAGATGACGGACTGGACTGGCCCACCTAGCTTCGTTCGCTTGGCCCGTAGGAATATTCTTCTGCAAGTGGAGAAAGGGAATTAACCACCCGTGGAGTTGAGCGTAAATCCCCCCACCCGAATGTTCTCCCCACTGATCACCTTGGATGTTCCCTCTTATAGTCTCACCTGATGCTTTGAAAAGATGAGCTCTCCATCCTGCATTGAGCGCAGGGGCGCGTAGATAACCAGTTGCTTCACTGGCTCGAAGGAATTGGTGAGTTCCAGGACAATATTGAATCCGATATTCCCGGCAAGATGCCGTAAGTATGTAGTTCATAAGAGTTCAAATGCCTGACTTTCACTCTTATCCGATTCCTTGCAGGTTGCAGCTTGACCCTACTGAAGAATTCCTCGTGGCAACCGGTGATGTTCTGGTAAGGATTTGTATTATCCAACACAGTTCGATAAAATAATGTCCATATGTGACCTGTTGCTTTCTCCCTTATTCAGGCGCTGAGAGAAAGTATGAAGTCTCGGGGAATAATGCCTCCGGCGGTAAAATTAGGTAAGTCTTTTGTGGTGAGGGGGGTTCCCCTTGTCAATCCCTTGTTTCACCTTGCTGTCCTTTTGTTTCCCCTTAGGGGCCGGGTTTGGCTGGGATGCAGTGGAAGCTGCGCCGACCCGTGGATGAGAATAGTACCCCCGGTGGTAAAATCAGGTAAGTCTATGGGGGGTTATCCTCTGTGTATTCCCTTGGCTCACCTTGCTGTTCTTGTCTTCTCCTTAGGTGCCGGAGTGCAGTGGTGGCATGCAGGAGGATGCAGTGAAATGTGAAGATGCTGCGAAGGCCAGTGAGTTCAATGCAGCGCTGCAGCAGGCGAGGCGACGCGCATAAAATAACTTCTTTCTTCCAGCTCGAAGGCGCAATGGATCGGCAATTCAGGTAAGGATCAAAGGTATTGCTCTTGTTCTAACCTTTTCTCCTTCTTTCTCCCTTTTTCTAGGAGCTCCATGTTAGGGAGAATTCTCTGGTTAGGCTGAATTTCCCTACCTAGTGAGTCCCCCAGCAGCTTTGCTGGATTTCTGGGGTTTAATTTTTTTCTCCTGCCAAGAGTGAGACTCTTTTACCCTCACTCTTGGACATGTTGAAGTGTGTTTTCTTGGTTAAACCTTGTGTTGAATGGGCTATGGGGTCTTTTACTCCATAGGGCCTCATGTATTTTTGTGATGTGGGTCACACAGCACCCTCTGTGCCGTGACCCAGGGGTGTCCTAGGGACTCCCCAACATAGACTCCATACCCTGGGACTGACTACTGTCTCCCAGGGCATGTAAAGTCACCAAAGACTTTGCTAGTCTTGAATCCTGAACAGAACCAGTACAAACCATCATATTGTGGACGTACTGGCTGGGGCAATTCGATTGCCCCAGGGTCTGTTAGTCGAGGGGGCACGTCTCCGTCCCCCCTGATCGAGTTTTGGCTGGTGGCAGTGGAAACTACTTTTTATATTCGACCGCGAATATTTCCCTATGGGATTTCCCATTGTTTTAGGCTAACACATTTAATTATTTATTTACGGTAGCCTTAAACATACCGCCGGTTTATATATTTATTTTTATAACTCCGGTTGGGACTTTTTGCCAAAACTTGATTCTAAAATGGCGTTGGTGTTCGCCTCTGTAACTCTGACCCAAAGTGGAGCCCTTTGTTCCACTTTTGGCGGGCTTCTCCACAGAAGCCCTCCAAAGTGGTGCCACTCTGTCTGGGGTACTTAGGAGGGGTGGAGGGGGATTTAGGCACCCTGGACTGAGTTACCTTGGTAACTCAAGTCGCACTCCGTCCTG
The DNA here is from genome assembly GCF_040938575.1 of Ambystoma mexicanum. NCBI lineage: Eukaryota > Metazoa > Chordata > Amphibia > Caudata > Ambystomatidae > Ambystoma > Ambystoma mexicanum. Next base: position 468,451,798 of record NC_090921.1, read on the forward strand.
ATTGGCCCAAGTGGTGAGCCGCCCGGCTCACCACTTAGCATGTTTGAGTGACAGCTAGGCTGGGTGAATGGGGGTTTGCTGCATAAAAGCAGGGCTTTGGGGACTGGGACTTCAGAAGTCGCCACAGGACCAAGAATCCGACGAGGGAAGAGCTGAGCCGACCTGCTTCGACGACACCACCCGGTGGAGCCCTGCTGAACCGTCTCACCACTTTTTCCCGACGACCGAGGAGAACTCTTAACGGAGTGGCTCCTTCCCTTGACTGGTGGGGACAACCAGTTTTCGCCTTCTTTCCGTCCTTTTGAGGTATCTCGTGGCCGCCTTGCCTGTGCCAAGCACCCCGGCATCCGGAATACCACACTTTACCCCCATACCGCGAAAGTCGGTACCAACCCTTTAACCGGAGGACTCCGCGGCTGGTTTCTTCCCGGGCAGTGCTACGACCTTTCTCTTCTGCTCTTCAGCGAGATATTCTTCTCCCCTGACCGACGTCGAGCCTTGCTGTCGCTGCCTGGAACAACTGCCCCCGCTGGAAGATCCTTTCCGCTTAAGGTACTGTGTTCCGCCTGGCTTCCCTTGCTACCGACTGTACGGGGTAGATTTAGTCCCCGGCTTTCGAACCTGGGAGTGCCTGGGACACTTTGGCTAAACTTTCTGAGCCACTCTAAACTCTTTTTGACTCTTTGCAAGACTTTGAATCTCTAACTAACAGTGTGATCTTGGGCACATTTTCGCTCCGGCTACTCTAAGAGTGGGCCCTGCCTAGTGACTTTTGCTCACCTGTGACTTGATTCTTCTTTAAGCCTATTGCAAGTGTTCTGGACCTTAGAGTGGTGTGTCTAACCTATTTCTGCTTTTTCTCTCCCTTTCTTGGAAACTACTAGAGTGTCATCTAACGTTAAGCACTCACCTCTGTTTTAATTAAGTGGTGTTAACCTAGAGTTGTCTAGATAGGAGAAAGGATTGAATTTACTTTCAGTATAACTGTGTTGAAGTGCTTTTACTATATTTTTGCTAGAGTGTTTTTAACTTATGTGTATTTTAAATAAATAACTATATACTTTTGAAACCAAGCTCTGGTCAGTGTTTGCTTGTGCTATTGTGTTTTGGTACATATTGTGTATACTTTACATACTGCCTAACTCTTCTTGAGAGAAGTCTGACTGCTCAGCCACAGCTACCAGGTAAATCTGGGTGGTACAGACTGCTACCAAAGGGGTTTACTGCTCTACCTGTAGTCTTAAATCTTTTGCAGTGTTCCCCAAGGGAACTGCACAGGTTTCTGCCTAACACTGGTGTACAGCGGTGGGATTTGTATTGAGTATACATTTTATTGTGCTTTAGATACCTTAGTACAACTAACCACAAAGCTTAGCACTGAAAAAGTAAAACCTCTAACATGTCAGTTATAGAAAGCTATAGTCAAGAGTCCCTTGCAGCCAAAACTGCTGATTGTTTAAGAATGCTCTGTAAACATAAGGATCTCCTGACTAAGGGCAAGAAAATGGAGCTGATTGAAAGATTGTTAGCTAACCAAAGTCTGGGTGATGGTTCAGAGGAGCCTACCACTCCAGCAACTGTAGATGACAGTATTGAAGTTAACATGGAGCAAAATGTTGATGTTTCTGAGGAAGAGTCAGAAGAGGAGGGTGAGGCTGTTGTAACTGTCCCCCCTAGGCCTCTGCCTGCTCTACCTGCTGTGCCTACTGGACCTTTACCAGGTCCCACATTTAGTCCTCAGTACTTTGAACTGGAGAAAATGAAGCTAGAATTGGAGTATAAGAAACTTAATGCTCAAACTGACAAAGAACTAAGGCTAAGGGAAATGGAGCTCAAGTATGACTTAGAAATGAAGAAATTATCTGTTGAGAATGTTTCTCTCTCTGGCTCCTCTAGAAGTTCCAGTCCTAAAAGACCCCGGATGCCTAAAGAATTGGTTGGTATGTATGAGCCTAAGTTGGATGTGTTGGATTGGTTGTCTCTGTTTGAATATAATCATGGGCTCCAGAACATCACAGGAAATGACTTACTCACCTGGTTGTTCTCTAGGCTTCCCCCTGTTGCAACTGATGTGGTAATGGAGATGGGGGAGGAGGATAGGAAGGACTATGAATGTGTGAAACTAGCTTTGATAGCTAGGTTTGGGAAGACCCCTTCCCAGTATCTTAAGAGGTTTAGGAGCCTCAAAAAGCATGATGGTACCCCTTGGGCTACCTGGGTGAGTGAATGTTTGAAAAACTTAGAGGGATGGATTAAGGGTTACAAGGTGAACACTTATGAAGGTATGAAGAATTTGTTTATGTTGGAGACTATTTATGATGCCTGCTCTCCTGAGCTCAGACAACACTTGGCTGATTCCAAGGAATTGGATTCCCGGAAACTAGCTAAGGCTGCTGACTTGTGGGTTGCCAACAGGGCCACTCACAAGGATTCTGGGGTAACTCAGAAGAAGGATGGGGAGAAACAGCCTAAAAAAGACTCCAAAGAGAATTCTAATAATTCCTATCCCAAAGAGGGCCCCAAACCACAAAATAACCAGGGTAAGCCCCATGGGAAACCTAGTCAGGCTACTGTACCTTCTGGCCACAAGCCAGAAGGAGGTCAGAACAAGCCACCCTTCCAGAGAGCATTTGGACAATGCTATGTCTGTCAGGGTACTGATCATATCAAAGGAGATCCCAAGTGCAAGGGTAAACCTGCAGGGATCAGCACAGTCTCCTTAGCCTTCACTCCTGAGGATGAAGTACAGATGGCTAGTGCCCACTTTGAACTCTTTGCTGAAGAACCCTTGGGTCTTCAAGCAACTGTAAACTTAGAGCCTATGGGTCTGGTTAGTCCCCAGAATAGGGTTGTGTATAACTCCCTACCTGTTAACTCTAAGGTGTATTATGTGGACAGTGTTCTTGTCAATGGCCAGGATACTCCTGCCAGGAGAGACACTGGGGCCAGCAGAACAGTAGTGGATGAAAGCTTCTTTCAACCTGAGGATGTGGCCAAAGCACCCAAAGGTCCCACTAAAATGTCTGGAGGCCCTGTCCAAATGGTTCCTATTCTACCAGCCCTCATTCAGTGTAACAACATGACAGTGAGGATCCCTGTCAGTGTTCAGACTGAGGTACCTGGGAAGGTCCTGTTGGGGAATGACCTAAGAACTCTAGGAGTAGTGTCACATACCCCCAGGCCTCCCAGTATGGAGAAGCAGAACTTAACCAAATTGGCTAGACAGGCTACCTTGAAGGACCCTTCTAAGCCTGTGGGACCCTCTACTGAGAACCCCACTACAAGCCCTGGTGTTAGTAAGTTGACCTCTAACCCAGGCACATTTCAGGATAGTATGCTAGGAACATGGGAGCCCCAACCAAGCTCCACCCTTGTTCCCCTAGTTTCCGAGTCTCTGACCCCCCCTGCTTCTGAGGAAGAGGTGGATAGACCAACTAGGCCCCTATCTGGACCTGAGAGAACTGGTAATTCTCAGTGCTGGTGGAAAACCAGAAAAGAAAAGTCTAAGGCCAAAAACCTTCGGACTGTTGGACCTTCTACTGAAGACCCCAACTCAAATCCTAATATTAGGGGGGAAACTCCTAAAATAGGTAAGGGTAGATCTAAGAGGAAGGGGAAGCAGGTACATTGCCTAACCCCAACCCCTCCAACCAAGAGGCCTAAGACCCAACCTGCTCCCACAAGAGAGGTGGTGAGGAACCTTGGAGGCCCCTCTAGATCTAAGGGAATCCTTTATAAGGACCCCTTCAAAAAGCCTAACATAGGTTCAGAAGTTGTACCAACTTCTGAGGGACTGGTCAACCAGATCCCCTATAACAAAAAGACTGATGTTCCTCAAAGGGTCTGTAGGTCCGTTAGCTTGCAAAAGAAAACCTTTGAGTTCTCCATTGAACATAGGTCAAGGTGTCACCATCAAAATGCTGATGGACTCTCTAGGATGTATATCATCGACTAGAGGTATGAGGTTCATCCAGGAGTGGATTAAATCCTCCTGTCCCTTAGTCTGGGGGGGGCGAGTGTTAGGGAGAATTCTCTGGTTAGGCTGAATTTCCCTACCTAGTGAGTCCCCCAGCAGCTTTGCTGGATTTCTGGGGTTTAATTTTTTTCTCCTGCCAAGAGTGAGACTCTTTTACCCTCACTCTTGGACATGTTGAAGTGTGTTTTCTTGGTTAAACCTTGTGTTGAATGGGCTATGGGGTCTTTTACTCCATAGGGCCTCATGTATTTTTGTGATGTGGGTCACACAGCACCCTCTGTGCCGTGACCCAGGGGTGTCCTAGGGACTCCCCAACATAGACTCCATACCCTGGGACTGACTACTGTCTCCCAGGGCATGTAAAGTCACCAAAGACTTTGCTAGTCTTGAATCCTGAACAGAACCAGTACAAACCATCATATTGTGGACGTACTGGCTGGGGCAATTCGATTGCCCCAGGGTCTGTTAGTCGAGGGGGCACGTCTCCGTCCCCCCTGATCGAGTTTTGGCTGGTGGCAGTGGAAACTACTTTTTATATTCGACCGCGAATATTTCCCTATGGGATTTCCCATTGTTTTAGGCTAACACATTTAATTATTTATTTACGGTAGCCTTAAACATACCGCCGGTTTATATATTTATTTTTATAACTCCGGTTGGGACTTTTTGCCAAAACTTGATTCTAAAATGGCGTTGGTGTTCGCCTCTGTAACTCTGACCCAAAGTGGAGCCCTTTGTTCCACTTTTGGCGGGCTTCTCCACAGAAGCCCTCCAAAGTGGTGCCACTCTGTCTGGGGTACTTAGGAGGGGTGGAGGGGGATTTAGGCACCCTGGACTGAGTTACCTTGGTAACTCAAGTCGCACTCCGTCCTGATTGGCCCAAGTGGTGAGCCGCCCGGCTCACCACTTAGCATGTTTGAGTGACAGCTAGGCTGGGTGAATGGGGGTTTGCTGCATAAAAGCAGGGCTTTGGGGACTGGGACTTCAGAAGTCGCCACAGGACCAAGAATCCGACGAGGGAAGAGCTGAGCCGACCTGCTTCGACGACACCACCCGGTGGAGCCCTGCTGAACCGTCTCACCACTTTTTCCCGACGACCGAGGAGAACTCTTAACGGAGTGGCTCCTTCCCTTGACTGGTGGGGACAACCAGTTTTCGCCTTCTTTCCGTCCTTTTGAGGTATCTCGTGGCCGCCTTGCCTGTGCCAAGCACCCCGGCATCCGGAATACCACACTTTACCCCCATACCGCGAAAGTCGGTACCAACCCTTTAACCGGAGGACTCCGCGGCTGGTTTCTTCCCGGGCAGTGCTACGACCTTTCTCTTCTGCTCTTCAGCGAGATATTCTTCTCCCCTGACCGACGTCGAGCCTTGCTGTCGCTGCCTGGAACAACTGCCCCCGCTGGAAGATCCTTTCCGCTTAAGGTACTGTGTTCCGCCTGGCTTCCCTTGCTACCGACTGTACGGGGTAGATTTAGTCCCCGGCTTTCGAACCTGGGAGTGCCTGGGACACTTTGGCTAAACTTTCTGAGCCACTCTAAACTCTTTTTGACTCTTTGCAAGACTTTGAATCTCTAACTAACAGTGTGATCTTGGGCACATTTTCGCTCCGGCTACTCTAAGAGTGGGCCCTGCCTAGTGACTTTTGCTCACCTGTGACTTGATTCTTCTTTAAGCCTATTGCAAGTGTTCTGGACCTTAGAGTGGTGTGTCTAACCTATTTCTGCTTTTTCTCTCCCTTTCTTGGAAACTACTAGAGTGTCATCTAACGTTAAGCACTCACCTCTGTTTTAATTAAGTGGTGTTAACCTAGAGTTGTCTAGATAGGAGAAAGGATTGAATTTACTTTCAGTATAACTGTGTTGAAGTGCTTTTACTATATTTTTGCTAGAGTGTTTTTAACTTATGTGTATTTTAAATAAATAACTATATACTTTTGAAACCAAGCTCTGGTCAGTGTTTGCTTGTGCTATTGTGTTTTGGTACATATTGTGTATACTTTACATACTGCCTAACTCTTCTTGAGAGAAGTCTGACTGCTCAGCCACAGCTACCAGGTAAATCTGGGTGGTACAGACTGCTACCAAAGGGGTTTACTGCTCTACCTGTAGTCTTAAATCTTTTGCAGTGTTCCCCAAGGGAACTGCACAGGTTTCTGCCTAACACTCCAAACTCGAGGCGGGCGTGGCAGAAGACTGGATGCAGACTTGCAGGCACGGTGAGCGTACGCTGCTGAATGCAGAATAACGCGAAGCGTGTGCAGCTCTTCGGGCGTGGTTTAAATAGCCTCTAAAGTAGTCGCAGGTAAGTATTCCTCCCCAGCCCCACCCGAGTAAAAAAATAGTTCCTAGGTAAAATAGTCCCTTCCAAGCCTCGTTTGGCTTGGAGCTCTTGCAGCATGGTCTGCATCAGGTAAGTTTGCAGCATGGTCTGCATCAGGTAAGTTTTAATCTATGAGCCTGGCGCCATAGGCGCCAGGACTGACTCTCCATATGAGCCTGGCGCCATAGGAGCCAGGACTGCACCCAAATAGCCCCTAGCGGGGGTTGTTGGGTTTGCTTGGGGTAACTTGATGCCTGCTTCCGGGGTTGCTGGACTTGGTCTGGGTCCCCGGGGGTAGGCATCATGACAGCACTCCCCCCCAAGGCCCCTCCTAAAGTCATTCTTCCCTGTGGTTTCGGTTTGTCTGGGAAATTTCGGTGGAATTTTTTCACCAATCGGGGTGCATGAACTTGGTCACTAGGTTCCCATGACCTTTCCTGTGGTCCGTAACCTTTCCAGTCGATTAAATAAAACAGTTTTGACTTTATCAGCTTGGAGTCCAGGATGTTCTTAACTTCAAATTCGGGTTCTCCGTCTACAAGGATGGGGTCTGGTGGCTTGCTTAGTCTTGTCCCTGGTTGTACTGGCTTTAAAGGTGACACATGAAAGACGGGATGAATTCGCATATTAGCAGGTAAGTCCAACTTGACAGCCACCGGGTTGATAATGGCCTTAATAGAGTAACTTCCCAAATATCTGGGGTTAAAGGTCCGTGTTCCTTTTAGAGGTATATGTTTTGTGGCTAACCATACTTGGTCCCCTATTTGGTATTGTGGAGAATCACTTCTATGCCGATCAGCATCTTTCTTGTATTTTTCTTTCGCCTGTTTTAAATGTGTAGTTGCTTCCTTAAAGGCTTGTGTAATCGTAGCGTGCAGATGGTCCACTGCAGGCATTTCTAAGTCTTGGGGTGAGTCAAGGTCTGAGGTTCAATGATGGTGCCCATATAAGGTATAAAAGGGGCTTTGTCCAGTTCCAGAGTGTACTGAATTATTGTATGCATATTCGGTGATCCAAAGAATGTCTTTCCAATTACTCTCCGTCTGATATGACATACAACGCAGGTATTGTTCGAGAGTCTGGTTGGTCCTCTCCATTTGACCATTGGTCTGGGGGTGGTGACTGGTCGATAACCTCACATCGATTTGCGCCAATTGACAGAATTTTTTCCAAAAATGTGAAATGAATTGACTGCCCCGGTCAGAGACCAACACGGATGGAAATCCATGTATGCGAACAATGTTTTCGAGGAATTCTTTGGCCAGGATTGAAGCTGAAGGTAGTCCTTTTAAAGGAATAAAGTGGGCCATCTTGGAAAAAAGATCCACAATAACTAGAATGGTGTTAAACCCATTACAAGGAGGTAGATCGGTAATAAAGTCTAACGATAAGGTGTGCTATGGTGTAGGCGGAATGTGTAAAGGTTGTAAGAGTCCAGCTGGTTTTTTCTTTTGACTTTTGTTTTGGGCGCAAATGCCACAAGACATCACAAATGATTTAATATCCTTTCGCCAGGTGGGCCACCAGAATTGTCTTTTAATTTTAGCTTCAGTTTTTGCAATACCTGGGTGCCCCTCCATTAGGGTATCATGATAACGTGAAATGACTAGCTCTTGTAGTTCCTGGTGTGGCAGAAATAGCCGCCCTTGGTAATAAGGCAGATCATTGGTGACAGAGTAGTCCGGGCCTTTCTTTACCCAGTCCCGCAGGGCTGTAGGATCAAAGAGTTGCTGGATCTTTACCTGAATGTCCTCTAGTGTCTGTAGAGTAGTCATGCCAAGAATCCTTTGTTCGGAAATTATAGGTACTGGTTCTGGGTTCACTTCTGCCTCTCCCATTCCTATTCGGGATAAGGCGTCTGCTTTACCATTCTTACAACCTGGTCGATAGGTTATCACGAAATCGGCAAAGAACAATGCCCATCAGAGTGACGATTGGGCCTTGGCTGTTTTTAAATACTGTAAGTTCCGGTGATCGGTGATCACAGTAATGGTATGCCTGGCACCGAGAAGATAGTGCCGCCAAGCCTTGAAGGCGGATTTAATGGCTAATAACTCCTTGTCGGTAACCGCATAGTTTAACTCTGGTGTCGAGAACTTTCTGGACCAAAATGCTACTGGGTGAAGCTGGCCAGTTTCAGGGTCCTTTTGAGACAGGACAGCTCCCATTGCTAGACTGGATGCATCAGTTTCCACTATGTATGGAAGTTCAGGGCGCGGGTACTTTAACACAGGTGCAGACGTGAATTTCGCTTTCAGCTCTTGGAAGGCATTTTCAGCTTCTTCAGTCCACATAAAGCGTTTATTTTTTAGCAAGAGTGCTGTGATGGGATGTACGACATGTGAAAAATCTGGGATGAATCTGCGGTAGAAATTGGCAAAGCCGAGCATGCTTTGTACTCCTTTAACTGAACTTGGTGATGGCCACTTAAGGATTGCGTCCACCTTTCGTGAGTCCATTCGGACTCCCTTTGGGGTCAGGATAAACCCAAGGAATTCAACTTCTGTGGCATGAAAAACGCATTTTTCTAGTTTTGCATATAGTTTGTGCTGGCGCAATTTCTCAAGGACTGCTCGGACGTGCTTCACATGGTCATATACTGAAGAGGAGTATACTAGAATATCATCGATATACGCGACAACACAAACGTCAATGAGTTCACGAAGGACATCGTTCATGAAGTATTGGAAGGCTGCTGGTGCATTGCACAACCCGAAAGGCATCACCTGGTATTCAAATAACCCATACTTAGTGCGGAAATCAGTCTTCCATTCGTCGCCCTCTTTTACACGTACCAGATGGTATGCCCCCCGGAGATCTAATTTAGTGTATATACAAGCGTCCTTCACTTGGTCTAGTAGTTCAAGGAGCAGAGGCAACGGGTATCGGTTCTTAACAGTTATCTGGTTCAATGCGCAGTAGTCTATGCACGTTCTGAGGTCACCTTCCTTTTTGGTTACGAAGAACAAAGCTGAAGATGCAGGGGGCTTGGATGGGCGAATAAAGCCATTGGCAAGGTACTGGTCTAAGTATTGTTGTAGGTGAAGGTTCTCAGATTCCGTAAGGGCATAGATCCTGCTACAAGGAGGTTGTGCACCGGGTATGAGATCGATTTGACAATCGTACGATCTGTGAGGAGGTAAGGTGTTTGCCTGCTCCTTTTGGAAGACATCCTGGAATTCTTTGTATTCTGGAGGTAGTTTCATGACTGCTGTGGTTACTGTGGCCAGGCCTGCATTCTGATTTTTCTTTGGGTAACAGGTTTGTGCCCAATCCGGGAAGGTTATTCTCTTCTCTCGCCAATCAATACAAGGATTATTTGTTTCCAACCAAGGTATCCCCAGTATTATTTGGAACTGTGGGGCTTTGATTAGATCAAACACAATAGTCTCTTGATGCCCATCCTGACCCAATAGTGTCATCTCTGCAGTGGAATGAGTTACAGGCCCAGAGGCAATTTCAGTTCCATCGACTGTGGTGATGACATCTGAGATGGTTTTTCGGCAGAGAGGTAGATTCATCCTGGAAGCCAATTCATAGTCCACATAGTTTCCTATGGCCCCGCTATCAATGTATGCCCTTACTGCGTGCATACGCGATGGCTGCCCTGGATCTACGAGGACCATTGGTATGATGAAATGCAAGGTCTGAGTATCATTCTTCAAGCTCGGCAAGCGGACCTCTACGCTTGTCGGGCGTGGTCGTTTCCTCGAGTCTGACTCCATATGGCTCTTATCATCAGCTCCTACCACCTTCTTTGGTGGTTTTACAGGGCAATCCCGTAGAAAATGTCCAGAAGTTCCACAATATAGACACAATTGCATTTGCCGTCTCCTTTCTCTTTCCTTCTGGGTTAAGGGTCCTTTAACCCCTCCGATTGTCATGGGTTCTGAAGCATCTGCTCCTTGGGGTTAGCGTGGGTTTTGACCAACACCTGATTCTCAATCTTGGCTCGATCAGCCTTTCTGTTCTGAAGTCTGTGATCTAACTGGACCACTAAGTCTATATATTCAGCGCAGTCTTGAGGCGGGTTCACGACTTGAGCCAAGACATCCTTGAGTTCTCCTCGAAGCCCTCGATGAAATAACGTGATTCGTTTTACCTCAGGCCATCCAGTTTCCACTACTAACCTATTAAAGGTCACGATGTAGGATAGAAGGTCCTGGTTACCCTGTCGTAGGGACAAAAGTTTGTTATCCAGGGCCTGTTCTTGGGAGTGCCGGGGCAAATAGTCTTTCCATGCTAGTTTGAAAGCCCTGAAAATCCCGAAGAATTGGGTCATCCTGAGTAACTAGTGGAATTGACCAATCAGCTGCATTGCCGCTTAGATATGACAATACAAAGGCTACCTTGGCTTGATTGTTTGGGAAGGCTCCAGGTCTGCATAAAAAGTGCAAGCGCATTGGTTCATAAACACAGCGAACCTTTTGGGATCTCCGGCAAAGCGTTCGGGTGGGGCTAATGGAATATGTCCTGATAGGTTTATTTGCACAGAGTTACTCGATAACACAGGAGCCGGATTTCCCCCGGAACCAGGTAGGGGTGCTTGTCCAGCCTGGCTTTGCAATAGTTGCCTAGCAAGATCATCAGTTCGCTCCTTTGACAAAATCAGTTCTCTCCTAAGAGCATTGGTTTCTTGACGGGCGGAATGCACTTCAGCCCTCAGTTCCCCTAGTAATTGGGCCAATTGGTCAGTCTCTGAGGTATCCATAACGCCCGGGTGGGAATTTGTGGGAAGGCTTCGCGTTCTGTTACGCTCACCTGGCTCCCACAGAGGCCTCGATCTTGACTGAACTGCTGCGGTCTCCACCAATGTGACGCGTAGGGCCGAGATGACGGACTGGACTGGCCCACTTAGCTTCGTTCGCTTGGCCCGTAGGAATATTCTTCTGCAAGTGGAGAAAGGGAATTAACCACCTGTGGAATTGAGCGTAAATCCCCCCACCCCACTGTTCTCCCCACTGATCACCTTGGATGTTCCCTCTTAGAGTCTCACCTGATGATTTGAAAAGATGAGCTCTCCATCCTGCATTGAGCGCAGGGGCGCGTAGATAACCAGTTGCTTCACTGGCTCGAAGGAATTGGTGAGTTCCAGGACAATATTGAATCCGATATTCCCGGCAAGATGCCGTAAGTATGTAGTTCATAAGAGTTCAAATGCCTGACTTTCACTCTTATCCGATTCCTTGCAGGTTGCAGCTTGACCCTACTGAAGAATTCCTCGTGGCAACCGTTAATGTTCTGGTAAGGATTTGTATTATCCAACACAGTTCGATAAAATAATGTCCATATGTAACCTGTTGCTTTCTCCCTTATTCAGGTGCTGAGAGAAAGTATGAAGTCTCGGGGAATAATGCCTCTGGCGGTAAAATTAGGTAAGTCTTTTGTGGTGAGGAGGGTTCCCCTTGTTAGTCCCTTGTTTCACCTTGCTGTCCTTTTGTTTGCCCTTAGGGGCCGGGGTTCGGCTAGGATGCAGTGGAAGCTGTGCCGACCCTTGAATGAGAATAGTACCCCTGGTGGTAAAATCAGGTAAGTCTATGGGGGGTATTCCTCTGTGTATTCCCTTGGCTCACCATGCTGTTCTTGTCTTCTCCTTAGGTGCCGGAGTGCGGCGGTAGCATGCAGGAGGATGCAGTGAAATGTGAAGATGCTGCGAAGGCCGGTGAGTTCAGCGCAGCGCTGCAGCAGGCGAGGCGACGCGCATAAAATAACTTCTTTCTTCCAGCTCGAAGGTGCGATGGATCGGGAATTCAGGAAAGGATCAAAGGTATTGCTCTTGTTCTAACCTTTTCTCCTTCTTTTTCCCTTTTTCTAGGAGCTCCAAACTCGAGGCGGGCGTGGCAGAAGAATGCATGCAGACTTGCGAGCACAGTGAGCGTTACGCTGCTGGATGCAGAATAACGCGAAGCGTGTGCTGCTCTTCGGGCGTGGTTTAAATAGCCTCCAAAGTAGTCCCAGGTAAGTATTCCTCCCCAGCCCCACCTGAGTAAAAAAATAGTCCCTAGGTAAAATAGTCCCTTCCAAGCCTCGTTTGGCTTGGAGCTCTTGCAGCATGGTCTGCATCAGGTAAGTTTGCAGCATGGTCTGCATCAGGTAAGTTTTAATCTATGAGCCTGGTGGGCGCCAGGACTGACTCTCCATATGAGCCTGGCGCCATAGGCGCCAGGACTGCACCCAAATAGCCCCTAGCGGGGGTTGTTGGGTTTGCTTGGGGTAACTTGATGCCTGCTTCCGGGGTTGCTGGACTTGGTCTGGGTCCCCAGGGGTAGGCATCACAACACTCCCTTAGGTCGACACATAACCTCAACTCGTCACTAGACTTCTTTACAATGACTAGAGGGGATATCCACTCAACACTCTTCGTGGGCTCAATTATGCCTGCCTCCCTCAACCTTTTGAGCTCATCTCTCACACCGTCCCTGAGAGCCAACGGGACTGGGCGAAGTTTTGATACCACAGCCTTAGTCCCCTCCTGTAGAACAATTTTGTGAACCATTCCTTTCACACATCCAATCTTCTTCAAAAACACCTTTGGAAAATGTTCAACCACACTCATACCTTCTGTCACATTCAACACCTGCTCGTCTGTATTGGGGTCAAGTCTTATTTTTAGGCCTTTCTGTTCCTTCCACCCCAGCAATGTCTCACCACTCCTCATAACATATATTTCCCCTTGCATTTCTCTCCCTTTAAATTGCAAAGATGCCATAAAGTATCCTATAATGTCAATCTTCCCACAATTGTAACCACCGCGCCTCTTATCTGATGGATTCAAATCCGCCACCTTGCCACCGATGTCACGCTCATCCACTTATCGTGACATAAGCAACAACTTTGCTCCTGAATCGGCCATAATGTGTTCCATCTTCCCATTCATACAAATGTCAGCGAAAGGACTATCACAACTATCTTCACCACCACACCTTACCATGTTCACTGTAACAACCTCTACTCTTTCCTCCTTCTCTTCACCAGATGAATGCTGCATTTCTTCACCCACATAGAGTACTTTCCTCACACCTCCCAACGCATAGTTCTGGCAGCAATTTGCGTAATGCACGATCTATGTCATTTATTGCATATAACTCTCCTACCCGGATAAACTGGTGAGTTTGCAAAATGACTTGAACCTTACACAGCGAAAACATAGCCTCTAATCCCGCCTGGTACCCCTCATTTTATTGATTCTCTCATCCCCCGCTTCAAAACCTTTTGAAGCTTTTTCCTTCCCCTTTTTCTTCACATTCCTGTACTCCTTGACAGGATCCTCCAATCTCAATATTTCACTAGATATGGCTCTATTCTCCTTTCTTGCTAAATTAGCTACACATTGCATAGTGTGTTCGACCCTTTTTGCTATCACCACCACATCCTCCAGATCTGGTTAATCGTTTAACCATATTTCCTTGCTTATTTTATCACGTGAGCAGTGGTTCATAAACTGATCGCATATGTGCTCTTCTAGCTTCTCTCCAAATGTACAACTCAAAGCCAGGTGGCACAATGCCGTAATGTACTCTTCCACGTTCTGTCCCTCTCGCTGCTCCCTTATTCCAAAGTTGTTTCGCTCTAATACAGTACTGGTCCTGATATCAGGATGATGGCCTTGCTTCACTAATGCATTGTCAAATTCACTGACGCCACTTTCTTGATCAAGATCTGGCACTTCTGGTAGTGTTTCGTAAATCCTCTGGCCTTCATATCCAAGAAAATGCATTAAAAGAGAGACCTTTTGCTCAGCAGATATATTGTTCCCACAAGCCGCCTTAAGATAATTCATAAAGCCTTTCTTCCAAGCAGTCCACTTTATTTTTACTGGGCCGGGACTGCCCATAAACAAAGGCGGCCCAGGAACCCTTGCCACAGCCATTGTCGATATTCTTCTCTCCTAGAACTCCCCCTTCTTGTATTGGCACAGGGTTTAACTCCTCCCTCTTTGGTTCTGAGTGGTGCTCTATTGAATGGCTTGTGCCCTGAAGTTCCCAAAGGTTTTATCTCAGTAACAAACGTTAACTCAGATTAAGCGTGTGGCTGCTTGAGATGGTGATTAGCACTCTCACCTTTGGCTTGCCTTGTTGTTGCATCTGCGTTCAAATTAACACAAAGTTGCATGTGCGACTTTCGCCCAGGGGCCCTGGGCGCACATGTATGATTCCACGACTCTTCCGCGTTCACAGCACGGTTGCTGCCATGTCACAAAACAGCTGATGTTGATGCGTTGCTATGCACGTATGCGTCGCGGATACTGATTCGTGTGCATTCCTTCTGTAGTCTCAAGCACGTGCCTCGTGTCAGCTGACACAGTCCAGCTGATTGCTGGTTACAGATGATGCGCTGCCATAGGCACACGGGTATTTCAAATGTCAATTTCTCCTGCAGCGGGGCCTTTCTCCCACACCCTGGTATAAGCACGCGTACACACAAATACAAATGCAATGCAATTGTCAATTTCACTCGCGGTGGGGCCTTCCTCACACACGCCGCTGTGAGAGCGCACACGAGTAATGTCACTTTCCTTCTCGTCTCCTATATCTCCAGCACTGAGAAATTCGCTTACCATGGATCGCAGCCGTGAAGGTCACTTAATCACTCACCTCTCATGACAACAAGCATAGTAGTGAAATTCTTAATGATGTCGACACAAATAACACATGTATCATTAGCTTATTTATCAGTTTAATCGGAGGAGCCCCCGAAACGGCCTTCTCAGCCAAGCCACATCTTCGTGTATGATTCCATCAACATTCTGGAATCATACACGAAGATGTAACCACGGCAACAACACAACATTCTCACATCTCCCCTTCTAATCAATAAAAATACATATTGTATTCAAACAAAAATTTTCTGTTAACTTTAACTAAAACACTAAACAATATAAATATTGAACATCATACTGTATCTTAATAACCAAAAAAAAAAGGATACAATTTCCTCCATGTTTTTTTCTCACGTATCAGCCAGTCTTGAAATTATCACTATGTTGAACTCTTCAATAATATACATAGTCTTGTTTGTAATTCCATACTCTTTTTCTACATTTTGATCCTGACTGAACACTGTCATTTTTCTCTTCAATTAAACCTTCCTGTACTTCCTTCCCTTGCAACTTTCCTTTTCCTGCAACAAAACCATCTTCTCCATATCTCATCACTTCCTTCTCCTTTGCCACCACAATATCATCACATGACCATTTCTTGCCATCTTCCAGTATCACAGACTTTCTTGAGCACTCCATAACTTTCTGTGGAGCACGAAACTTAGACTCTCCTTTCATCACACGTGTTGGTTCCCTCACTCTAACCATATCACCTTTCTTGATTTTACTCTCTTGAACGTTTCTCTGCTTGTCATAATAACTTTTATATTTCTCTTGTTTCCTTTTCACTTTGTCAACAATGTCATCCATGTTAATTTTTTTACTCTCATTGCTCATCATCCAAGCAGGCCTCAACCTATTGGTGAAAAGTCTCCCTCTCATCAAGGTAAATGGCACCTCCTCGGTAATTGAATGTGGTGTGACTTTATATGTAGTGAGAGCTTCCTTAAGTGTCTCCTTCCATGGTAACCCATTTGCACAAGCTAACTGTAATATACCTTTAATGAAACGATTCATTCTTTCTACCAGCCCATTACCCATTGAGTGGTATAACGCTGTAGTATTGTGTTTAATAAATCTGTCCCTTAAAAATCCTTGAACCTCTGACGACATGAACTGGGCTCCATTATCTGACACAATTTCTTGCGGGTCTCCTTCTCTACTAAAAATCTCATCCAAAAACTTCACTACTTTAACAGCTGACACTGACTCCTCTGCTATGCCACATTCCACCCACTTGGATGTATAATCAACCAATACCATTAGATAGATCTTCTGACACTCCAAAGATTCATATGGACCAGCTATATCAATAGCCAATTTAGTCCAAACAGTAACAGGAATGTCCACAGGTTGTAATGGAGTCACTCGTACAGATTTGCTTTTGTCACTTACAGCACAAGCAGTACAATTTTTAACCAAGGCTTCCATATCACTCCACATGTTGGGCCACCAGTAAGCCTCTCTTACTCTTCTTTTCGTCAACATTCTACCCACATGGCCCTCATGCGCAATGTCCATGATCCTTTTTCTTAAAACTGTCGGTGGTATTATACGATCTCCTCTATACACACATACCTCATCACTGGACAATTCATCCTTAAATCTTTCCCAGTGACTCAACTTGTCATCAGTATCTCTCCAACCAGCTTCAATAGCCTTCCTCAACATCTCTTGTTCAATATCATTGTCCGTTGCTTCCATCCAATCTTTTTTTGAAAAACTAGGATGCACTTGAGCTACAATACAATCCATGCTCTGTTCCTCTCTGAACACTTGTTCATCCTCACCGTTATCTACATTATCTTCACATGGAAATCTAGAGAAACAGTCCGCAACCATATTATTCTTTCCCGGAGTGTACTTTATGGCCAAATTAAATTGCATAATAATCAAAGTCCATCTTCTTATGCGTAGAGACATCATGTGGGAATTTTTTGCGTTCAATACATGAACAAGAGGCTTATGATCCGTTCTTACATCTACAGGAATTCCCAAAATAAGACTCTTAAAATGTTCTAATATCCACTTTACTCCAAGTGCTTCTTTTTCTATTGTCGAATAACTTCGCTCAGCACCTCTTAATGTCCTTGAAGCAAACGCTATGGGAACTACTTCTCCATTTTGAACTTGTTCCAAAATACCACCTAAACCTACATTGCTTGCATCCACTGCTATTCTCGTTCTGGCACTTGAGTCAAACAATTTCAAAGCTGGTGCTTTATTAATCATAGTCTTTATCTTTTCAAACTCTTTTTTACATTCTTCTGACCAAACATATTTCATTCCTTTGCACATTAACTTCCTCATGCTTTCAGTGTTATCAGAGTAGTGATCAATAAATTTGGAATAATATTCTGTGAGACCCAAAAAACTTCTCAACTGGTCTTTATTATTTGGTTCTGCAATTTTAAGAATGGTGTCCACCAAAGATTCTTTAGGCATGATGCCCTTATCACTTATTCGATGACCCAAATATGTCACTTCATTTTGTTTTACTTTACACTTTTCAATCTTGAGTGTCATTCCCTTCTGCTGTAACACTTGCAGCACAGCTAACAATTTTGCATCATGCTCCTCTTGAGAATTTCCTGACACCAAAATATCGTCCTGGAAATAATACACTCCTTGTAGACCTTCAAACAGATGGTGCATTAACCTCTGGAACACTGCAGCAGCCGAAGCTAACCCAAACGGCATTCTCTTGTACCTAAAAGCTCCCAACGGCGTCACAAAAGATGTCAAATGTCTCGATCCTTCCTCAAGTACCACCTGATGGTAGGCCGACGACAAATCCAAAGTCGTGGAAAATTTTGCTGGACTCATGGTGGATAACATCTCTCCAATATTTGGAAGGGATGTTGATCAATCCATATGTTGGCATTTAAATCTCTTAAATCAACACACATCCTGATGGATCCATCTGTTTTTCTAACCAATACAATAGGCGATAACCATTCCGAACTTTCAATTGGTTCAATGACATCTTGTTTGCATAGTTTCTCTAACTCAGCCTTTAATGCATCTCTGGTGCCGATGGGTATACTTCTCACTTTATGTACAACTGGTGTCACACCTCGTTTGAGAATAATGCGATGCTCAAATCCTTTAAGCAAACCAATCTTGTCATTGAAGACATTTGGAAAAGTTTTTGCCAAACTCTCTGCATTGTCACACACCTTTTCAGAGATGCACAGGATGGGTACACTTTCTCCTGGATGAATTTTGATATTCAATGCAGCTTGCTCCCACCATCCTACTATTGAAAAACCATCCTCCGCCACATACAATCTGCAGTATGTCTTGCGTCCTTCAAATTCCAATTTCACCCAAACACAACCTATAATATTGATAGGTGTCTTTCCATAACCTGTTGCTCTGGTGTTTGTCATCTGTAAATCTTCCATCTTCTTCTTCAAAACATTTACATACATCTGTACATCAACCATGGTATAAGGGGAACCTGTATCCACCATCACTTGTAACGTTACACCATCAATATCCATAGGAACCCAAGATCCTACTCCATCATCTCTTGGTGTGACGGTAAGTATCTGGACTCTATCCTCTGCCCGATCTGTTATTGCTACCAAATTACTGGAATCAGCACTCTCCTCGACAGCTCTCACGCCCATGGTAGTTGCATTTCTGCTTCTATAAAATCGACCAGTATTCCTACCAAATCTGCCATTAAATCTGCTTCTTCCTCTGTTGGTGCGACACATCTTTCCAAAATGTCCAGTATGTCCACACCTAAAACACTCTGCTGAGAATGCTGGACACTCCTTTTCCATGTTTCCGTGTTTGCTCCATCCACAATATGTACACCTATTACTTTGCTTGAATTCACCTCCTCCATCTTGTCTGTAAACACCAGATGCCTCTGACCTAACCATTCTCTTGACCATGGCAATCAGTTTTTCTTCTTGGTTGTTTTGCTGTTCATCATCTATCCCTTGGACTGACTTAATTCCGGTGAACTCTGGTTTACTTTGAACCTCTCTCATACATTTTTCGCCCATTTCCATTGACCTGGCTATCTCCACAGTCTTCTCTAATGTGGGATTTTTCGCCTGCCATAGTCGTTGCTGAATGCGCGGGTCAGCCACATGCAACACTATCTGATCCCTCAAATATTCATCCGTGACCCCTGTGAAAGCACATGTGGCCATTAATCCTCTCAATGCAGCTACATATGAATCAATACTTTCCTCTTTGCCCTGTTTTCTTGTGAAAAATCTGTATCTTTCCAAAACAATGTTGGACTTATTACCAAAATGTTTGATCAATTTAGCAACTGCTATATCATACTTTCTTGACCCACTTGACGCTTCACCCCATGTTTCTTCATCCTGTTCTAGATCAGGTAATGATCTAAATATCCTCAAAGGTTCTGTACCAATGCAGTGTAACAACGTTGCTTCTTTCTGATCATCATTGAATTTAGCCCCTCCAATCGCTCTCAAATAAACATGAAAATTGTCCTGCCACTGCTCCCAAGGACATGTTGGATTACCAGGAGCCGACAAGAATTTTATAGGAGCAGCCGTGTTTTGCATGGCTAAAGCTTGATGATGATTAGTATGTAATGTCCTACTCATATGTAGTATCTTCCGAAGGGCGTTAGTATGCTTCTCTGTTTATTATCATTTGCTCTTTACAACAGTTTTTTTTTTTTTTTTATTGTCCAACTTCCTGTCTTACGGCACAAAAAAAAACAAACTAAAGTCAGTAATGCCATGCACACTATAAGCGTTGGATTATTCTCCGTTTGTTTATCTCCTTCGATACATTGTAACTGTATCAAACAGCTGATCGCCGTAAACGCGATCGTACAAAAACAAGCCTTGTTGTATCCAAAATGGCGGCACGCAACTCACGTACGAGGGTCCTTTACTCTAGCCTCCAACGACAGTTGATCCACACACTCTCGCGCGGCCCTCGTTTTCCTTTGTAAGGTGATTTCCTAACTTCCTTGTTGCAATGTTACTGCTTCATGATGCCGCTCACCCGTTCTTCGTCATGAATGTTTCCTCCGGCACAGCAGCTCACACTAAACCGACCCTTACGCCATATAACCTTCACTTCCTCTCTTTCTCCTGTCCGGGGGCTCCCTCCATTGATCCCATCCTCGTCGCCAATTGTAGTGAAATTCTTAATGATGTCGACACAAATAACACATGTATCATTAGCTTATTTATCAGTTTAATCGGAGGAGCCCCCGAAACGGCCTTCTCAGCCAAGCCACATCTTCGTGTATGATTCCATCAACATTCTGGAATCATACACGAAGATGTAACCACGGCAACAACACAACATTCTCACAGCGGGGCCTTTCTCCCACACCCTGGTATAAGCACGCGTACACACAAATACTAATGCAATGCAATTGTCAATTTCACTCGCGGTGGGGCCTTCCTCACACACGCCGCTGTGAGAGCGCACACGAGTAATGTCACTTTCCTTCTCGTCTCCTATATCTCCAGCACTGAGAAATTCGCTTACCATGGATCGCAGCCGTGAAGGTCACTTAATCACTCACCTCTGATGACAACAAGCATATCATTGCAACACTTCCTCCTTCTGCTTCAAAACTGGAGGGTGGGCCGCTACTATGTCAGGAACTGGGGTATATAAAGCTAGAGGTAAAGAGGGGTTTGTCCCGACAGGGGAATCTATTCAGTTTAAAAGTGGGTTGAGTCACTGTACATTGTCTTAAAACGGGGGACTGCATACACAGTGTTTGTAGTTTACACCTTGTGTAGTGTCCTCATATTGACTCTCTATTAGGTAAAAGCTGTAACACACTGCGCTGAGTCCTAGCACTTGTGTAGGTTTCACATTTATTATTTGCAATAAAAAAATATCAACAAATTCTGTATAAACAGGTTAAATCAGTTTTCATGAAAAGACCTGAAGCAAGAGTCAAGAAGTTTATAAAAGTAAAAGTGTGAAGAGTCAAGACAGTATAAACTAGCATTCAAAGATCATTATTGGAAAAAACTGTTTGTAAAGCGTAGTCTTCACATTTAGTTTAGCAGAACATTTTGGCCATAATCTTGTCGATAAACAACATAATACCTCTTATTGAATCTATGAAGCTTTAGAAAGCATATAGGAAGAGACTGCCCTATTGGCTAGGATTAGTACAATATGGAGCTGATGTATTATTCCAAAATTGTTATGTGTATGGAAAGGCTCAGCATCGGTTAGGTCAATTGACACATAACAATTGTATACTGTCTTGACTCTTCATGCTTTAACTTTTTCTTGACTCTTTCCAAAGAACAGGTTATCATGCCATGTTCTTTCTGGGGAAGAGACGCCTGCTACCTTTTTTGAAATTTGTTTGCATGGAACTTGAGGTTGGTCACCATGAGTTCCATGGGGGAACCCAGACGTAGACTCCCTCCTCACTGTGCTCAGAGAGGCACAGCTCCACCTTACTGATGAGGCCCAACAAGGCTGAAACACGTGTATGGGACTGCTGTTGGTACTCTTGTTCAGAAGGGAATTGCCATAGCATTTCGGTGCTGGACTGCCCATGTGTGCGGGACAAAGACTGATATGCAAATGGGTATTTCCCCTCTGTGAAAGGTACAGTGAGCAAAAAGCGATGGCTGCGAATTCTCAAAGTGGGAAAAAAAAACACAGAACAGTTTATCATGCCATGTTCTTTCTGGAGAGGGGCGCCTGCTACCTTTTTTGAATTTTCTTTACAAGGAACTTGGGTTTGGTCACCCTGAGTTACCTGGGGGAACCCAGGCGTGGACTCCCTGCTCACTGTGCTCAGAAAGGCACAGCTCGGCCTCACTGATGAGGCACAACAAGTCTGAAACACGTGTATGGGGTTGCTGTTGGTACTCTTGTTCAGAAGGAAATTGCCACAGCATTTCGGTGCTGCACTGCCCATGTAGGCGGGACAAAGACTGATATGCAAATGGATATTTCCCGTCTGTGAAAGGTACAGTGAGCAAAAAAGGATGGCTGCGAACTCTCAAAGTGGGTAAAAACCAGAGAACAGGTTATCATGCCATATTCTTTCTGGAAAGAGGCGGCTGAAACCTTTTTAGAATTTTTTTTGCAAGGAACTTGGGGTTGGTCAACCCAAGTTATCTGGGGGAACCCAGACATGGACTCCCTGCTCACTGTGCTCAGGAAGGAACAGCTCCGCCTCACTGATGAGGCCCAACAAGGCTGAAACACGTGTATGGGGTTGCTGTTGGTACTCTTTTTCAGAAGGGAATTGCCATAGCATTTCGGTGCTGGACTGCCCATGTGGGCGGGACAAAGACTGATATGCAAATGAATATTTCCCATCTGTGAAAGGTACAGTGAGCAAAAAAGGATGGCTGCGAACTCTCAAAGTGGGTAAAAACCAGAGAACAGGTTATCATGCCATGTTCTTTCTGGAGAGGGGCGCCTGCTAACTTTTTTGAATTTTGTTTGCAAGGAACCTGGGGTTGGTCACCCCGAGTTATCTGGGGGAACCCAGACATGGACTCCCTGCTCACTGTGCTCAGAAAGGCACAGCTCCGCCTCACTGATGAGGTCCAACAAGGCTGAAACACGTGTATGGGGTTGCTGTTGGTACTCTTGTTCAGAAGGGAATTGCCGTAGCATTTTTGTGCTGGACTGCACATTTGGGCGGGACAAAGGCTGATATGCAAATTGATATTGCCCATCTGATAAAGGTACAGTAAGCAAAAAGCGATGGCTGCGAACTCTCAAAGTGGGAAAAAACTACAGAACAGGTTATCATGCCATATTCTTTCTGGAAAGAGGCGGCTGAAACCTTTTTAGAATTTTTTTTGCAAGGAACTTGGGGTTGGTCAACCCAAGTTATCTGGGGGAACCCAGACATGGACTCCCTGCTCACTGTGCTCAGGAAGGAACAGCTCCGCCTCACTGATGAGGCCCAACAAGGCTGAAACACGTGTATGGGGTTGCTGTTGGTACTCTTTTTCAGAAGGGAATTGCCATAGCATTTCGGTGCTGGACTGCCCATGTGGGCGGGACAAAGACTGATATGCAAATGAATATTTCCCATCTGTGAAAGGTACAGTGAGCAAAAAAGGATGGCTGCGAACTCTCAAAGTGGGTAAAAACCAGAGAACAGGTTATCATGCCATGTTCTTTCTGGAGAGGGGCGCCTGCTAACTTTTTTGAATTTTGTTTGCAAGGAACCTGGGGTTGGTCACCCCGAGTTATCTGGGGGAACCCAGACATGGACTCCCTGCTCCCTGTGCTCAGAAAGGCACAGCTCCGCCTCACTGATGAGGTCCAACAAGGCTGAAACACGTGTATGGGGTTGCTGTTGGTACTCTTGTTCAGAAGGGAATTGCCATAGCATTTTTGTGCTGGACTGCACATGTGGGCGGGACAAAGGCTGATATGCAAATTGATATTGCCCATCTGAGAAAGGTACAGTAAGCAAAAGGCGATGGCTGCGAACTCTCAAAGTGGGAAAAAACTACAGAACAGGTTACCATGCCATGTTCTTACTGGAGAGGGGCGCCCGCTAACTTTTTTAAATTGTTTTTGCAAGGAACTTGGTGTTGGTCACCCTGACTTACCTGGAGGAAACCAGACGTGGACTCCCTGCTCACTGTGCTCAAAGAGGCATAACTCCACCTAACTGATAAGGCCCAATGAGCCTGAAACACGTGTATGGAGTTGCTGTTGGTACTCCTGTTCGCAAGGTAATTGCCATAGCATTTTGGTGCTGGACTGCCCATGTGGGCGGGACAAAGACTGATATGCAAATGGACTTTCCCATCTGAGAAAGGTAAAGTGAGCATAAAGCGATGGCTGCAAACTCTCAAAGTGGGAAAAAACTACAGAACAGGTTATCATGCCATGTTCTTCCTGGAGAGGGGCGCCTGCTACCTTTTTTGAATTATTTTTACAAGGAACTTGGGGTTGGTCACCCTGAGTTACCTGGGGGAACCCAGGCGTGGACTCCCTGCTCACTGTGCTCAGAAAGGCACAGCTCCGCCTCACTGATGAGGTCCAACAAGGCTGAAACACGTGTATGGGGTTGCTGTTGGTACTCTTGTTCAGAAGGGAATTGCCATAGCATTTTTGTGCTGGACTGCACATGTGGGCGGGACAAAGGCTGATATGCAAATTGATATTGCCCATCTGAGAAAGGTACAGTAAGCAAAAAGCGATGGCTGCGAACTCTCAAAGTGGGAAAAAACTACAGAACAGGTTACCATGCCATGTTCTTACTGGAGAGGGGCGCCCGCTAACTTTTTTAAATTGTTTTTGCAAGGAACTTGGTGTTGGTCACCCTGAGTTACCTGGAGGAAACCAGACGTGGACTCCCTGCTCACTGTGCTCAAAGAGGCATAACTCCACCTCACTGATGAGGCCCAACAAGGCTGAAACACATGTGTGGGGTTGCTGTTGGTACTCTTGTTCAGAAGGGAATTGCCATAGCATTTCGGTGCTGGACTGCCCATATGGGCGGGACAAAGGCTAATATGCAAATGGATATTTCCCATCTGTGAAAGATACAGTGAGCAAAAAAGGATGGCTGCAAACTCTCAAAGTGGGTAAAAACCACAGAACAGGTTATCATGCCATTTATGCTGCATGAATGACTACCCCCTTGCAAAATACAACATGAAAAGAGCGCCATGTCACCCAACCCCTCCCCAGCTCCGCCACCCAACACACCATGGCATGTCATGCAATGTGAAAGCAAACAAAGCAATGCACAAGACCTGACACAAGTGTCACAAAGTGCACTGTCCCAAATGGAAACTGCCCACAGACAATATGCTCCCAGTAATCAATAACAAACAGCACACATGAACAAATACTTACCACCAACACAACACAGCAACACACCGTGAAACATTTCAAAAACATGACAGTACTAAGTCAAAGTAGTGGTAGTCTTACAACCTGAATAAGCCAGCACATCAACCCCTTTCAACTGTAGAGTGTTGCTGCCACGCAAATGTGTCAGTGTACTGCATACAACATGAACTCCATCTGCAAAGGAGACGGCCTTGTGAAGACATGAGGAAAGAACCTGCAAATTAGGAGGAAGGCACGGATGCACAAGCACATATCAATACACCATGCAGTGTACAATACAACAACAATACCCACTAGGGATGTACACACAGTATTGACTATAGACTGCCCACACAGCTCATGGGAGCCCAATGTCACTGTGTAAGTCACTGTCACTTGGTCACACGCTTTGCAAGCCCATGGAAACGGGAAGCAGGAGGGGTGTGTGTGTCACGAACCCAAGCATCTAACCCAAACTCAGGACAAGCCTGTATGTGCCCAGCCGCATAAAGTGGATGCCCACGGGAGACACACAAGGCAACACACTGTAAAAAAAAAAAAAAAGAATGGCCATGTGGGGGACAGGGGGGAGGCCACCCAGGAGGTTCGAGGACAGGGTGCACACCAACACCCACCTGCGTGGATGTTGCGAAAAAAAATACCTCCTTGGGCTCATGGCCTGCACGGCTATGCCATTGTGGGAGAACTGCTGTCGCTCTCTTCACCCTCTGCTGCTGCATCAGGAGGTGGTGGCACTATGGGAGGCAGCCCACGCAAAGCCCTGGTATGGTCCTCCATGGCAGCAAGCATGCGGGTCTGGAAGGTCTGATTCTGGAGGATTAAATTGCGGAGATCCCAATGCAGCACGTCACGGGTTGCCTGCACTTCTGCACGCATGGCCTCGCGGGATGCCCGGGTCTCCTCACGTGTTGCCTGCAGCTCAGCTGAGAGCGAACGTGTGACCTGCTCCAGCTGCTGTTCTGCCCTAACATTCCGGGAAGCCTCAAGTTCAAGCAAACTCTGCCTGAGATTATGGAGTTCCACCCACAGGGCTTCCCTGTGGCCCTGTGACTCTATTGATATGGATTCGTGCAGAGTCTCCAGTGCCGCCCGTCGGTCCCTGTTGGACGCCAACATGTCTTCCCTGTGTGATTGGCAAATGGAGTCTGTTGCCTGCTGTTGTTGCTCCATCTGCCTTTCAGGGGGGATAATGGAAGTGGCCACCCTCTCTATTGCCTGAGCCATCATTTCTACTGATGCCTCCTGTTGGGTTGCCATACCGTACATGGAGTTTTCCCATACAGTATTGCCTGGTGGCGCACGGCCACCGCGTCGGCGGGCACCACACCTGTTTGGGGCAAGGCGATCTGCACCTTGCTGTGCTGGCACTGCCTGAGGCTGCAGGACTGCATTCCCCCTCTGATCTGCTGGCCCAGGAACAGGATCAGATGCTGTGGAGTGTGACCCTGCATCCGTAACCGCCAAAGGCGGACCTACCAACACTGACATCCCCATAGAGGGTTCTACCCCTGGTCCAGGTGGGTTGGACAGAACAGAATCCCTGCCAGAAGCACTGACCTGCGACAGCACATAAGTCTCATCATCCGGCTCAGCACCTGAATAGAGGTCTGGGGAGCTGCACCCAGAGGCACCCCTCCACAGTATGGTCTGCAGTACCAAAGTGTTTTCACCCACCACCACACCACGTCCCCCACTGGTGCCTGGTCGTGGCTGAGAATCCTCCTGGGTCTGCACCATCTCCTGAACCTCACCAGCATCAAGTGCTTTGTCACCTGCAAAAACATGAAACACAAGAAATGGAAACAGGCATGAGCACCATAGCACACACATAGGCCTGACAAGACAGAGATTGTGTACATGGTTAACACATGTCCCACATGATCATAACCCTGGCATGCATGCACTGTCAATGATTCTGAAGGGAAGTCAGAAAGGCAGACAATGAAGACAGCAAGATGGAAAAGCAACACATTCGCAGCATGTCGTGTAGCACTGGCATCACACATCAGCCTCTGAGTGGCATGTCCAATACACATACATGACACATGCCAGCACACAGATGTCATGTAGCATAGCCATGGTAAATTAGACAACTACAGCGATATGTCAGTGAATGAGTACTGTCACACAGCCATGTCACATGGACATGATGAGAAGATCAATGCAGAGTAGTGTTGCAAAATATGCATGTGCCACACACTGCAACACATCCAGTGTACAATTAGACAGTGATTGTAGGCAGATGTACACATCAATGGTTGGTCACTTCAACATGACAGGAAACAACTACCATGTTCCACATGCAAACAGGCCATTAAAATAAATTTCAGCAGGCCAAGACTCCCTCGGCCTGAATGGTTTAAACATTCACATAACCAGGTAACTAAAGTGGTACAATGTGGGGTGTAAACAATGACAGAAGCATGTCACATATGTATCATTAAGGATGAAAAAAGCATATGAAAAATGGTATAATCTTACCAATCAGCCTGAATGAACACAGAATAAATCAGAATAATGTTGTTGCAAGATGATAGTTCAAGTGCAACAGCAGTAATTTGGGGCTAATTGGCTACTGTGGGCAGAAGGGATACTGTCATACCCAAATCAAAGGCACATGAATGTATTGGAGGAAGCACATGGGAGACCCATAACACTCAGGAGTACACACCCTCACCTGGCACTCAATCAGAACCCGTCACCCAAACAACATACACATGGATTACACACACATTCATGGGCACTCACCGGACAATGCCTCGTAATCAGGTAGCTCTCCCACACCTTGGATCTGTTCCTCTGTGACGAAGGTCCCAACAACAGACTCATGTTCAGTGAGTTTGTTGTCCTCTGGTGGAGACCCACCGCCAGTCACCAGAGTAGCGGCATGATTTGAGGCCAGCTTGTTCTTTGCTCTGCGTTTCAGGTCATTCCACCGCTTGTAGCAATCATCAGCTGTGCGCCTCACAAATCCAAGGGCACTTATGCGGTCCGCGATGGTCTGCCAGTGTACCCTACGTTGACCAGGTGTGGTCTTGCACCCAGCAGTCACCACCATTTCGTGGCTATGTGCCGACACATAGGTCACAAGTGCATCAAGTTCAGGGTCATTAAAGCTAGGCTTCCTTGATGTGCCGGACTGTGTAGCCGTGTCTGGGGTCTCAGCCTGTAGTGTCAGAGCACCCTTCTTCCTCTTTTTCAAAGGTGGAGCAGAGCCTGAGTGGCTTGCGCCGCTCTGGTAAGTAGGGGCAGAAGTGCAGGTGGACTGGGTACTGGGAGTGTGCGAATGCACAATGACCATAGGTCTTGGTGCAGGCATTGGCTGAAGTGTGATGTTGGCAGGGGCAACGTCAGTTTGATGGACCAGGACCGACACTGTCCCGGCTGGGAGACTCAGTGCTTGGGTGGATAGAGCTGCAGCTGCCCCTGCAGCCTCCCCACCCTGCCTACTTGGGGCACCAGATGACATCGCTGCCCCAGATCCATGTGGCCTGGTGACACCAACATGCACCGGCACACGTGGCTTAGACTTGCTGACCTGGAAGTCAGCCTGGGAGTCATCCTGTGCTGGGTCAGGTGCCACAATGGGCTGGTCCAACAAGGACTGAGCTGGGATGGTGTCAGCCACGTTTCCCTCAACCATGGGGGGGAGCATAGGTGTCCCTGATTGGTCCTCCACACCTGGGGCTCTAGGGGCACCCTGCAATTCCTGGCCACGTCCCCTACTGCGCCCACCGCGCCCACCTTTTGGAGGTCGGCCACCTTTGCCTCCCTTACCGCTTGGTCACCTCCCAACCATGGCACTGATGTTGTTGTGCCTATGGGAGTTGCAGTAAACAATTGTCCTGGGAAATTGGGGGTGAAAGGGGTAGGGTACTAGATGGAATTCGTACCCTAGTGCTCTAGCGAGGCTGTCTGTGACCCCTGGGGGAAGATGACGGGTCACACAACGCACAGGCACCCCAAAAACAAAAAGTAACGTGCACGCAACGCCTCATAGACCACGTGCGTGGAAAAATGAACCCGCACTACGCTGTGGCACCCAGAAACACAAAAATAAGCGTACGCGTGTTACACGCAGCCTACAATGACCTCTGAAGGGGTACGCGACACACGGGGCAAGCACAGTTGGTAAATGCGTGCGCGACTCACCGTCTGCCTGGAAAAAGAATGTGAAAAAAACGCGCGTGTGCGCGTTGGCAACACCCCCGGCAAAAGAAGATGTGTACGCTGTCTGAGGAGCCAGGACAAAAGAAGAAGTGAACGCTGTTTGAGGAAATAGGCCCAAAAAAAATGAACTCTGTCAGAGGTAACAGAGAGTGTGAACTTGAAACGCTGTGAAGTAATCGCGTGTGAACCGACAAGAACCGACAAGAAGTACAGAATTCACCCACACTTACAGCGTCACTTACGCGTGTATGCGCTAAGGCCCTTTCCTACAATTACACGAGCTGACACTCGGACGTGCAGTTTTGATGGAAACGCCCACGCGCGTCACGTCACTTACGCGCGTAGGCCCTTTCCTCGGATTACACGCATTTGCACGCGGATGTGCAGTTTTTCACGCGCGCTGAACCACTATGCCCACGTCACGAGGGAAATGCCTGCACGAGTCACGTCACAGAAGCGCTTAAGCGCTAAGGGCCTTTGGTCCAATGAAACCGCGTATGTGTGCTGACACGCTTACTGTAGCGCTCACCTGACTCCCACGGGGGCGCTGGCCTGGTTCGCGCTGCTGTGACCTCGTCTAAGGTGATGTGCAGGGTTCGGAAGACGGACTGGACCGGGCCCCAGATCTGGCTTGTCTGACTCGCAGAAGTATCCTTCTGTAGGTGAGAATAGGGGGTTAACTGTCTGCGGGGTAATGCAATCGGCCTCCCACTTACCCCTCTCACCCTCCTCAAAACCCTTCTGTGCTTCCCCGTAGCGTCTCACCTTAGGGTCTGGAAGGACAAGCTCTCCATCCTGCTTCTGATGCAGGGGCGCGTTGGTATCCAGTTACGTCACTGGATTTTCGAATGGGTGAGAACCAAACTTGCTTGGCTTCCAGGTAAGTTTTTCTATAAGTGGTTCCCCTTGTGTCCATGCATTAATGTTCTAATGCTAGTGTCTTTTTCCCCATAGGGGCCGGGGTACAGAATGCCGGCGAACAGGCGCCGACCCGAGGTGAGCGGTGAAATCCTTGTGGAAATCAGGTAAGTCTTTAATGAGTGTTTTGGTAATGTCTTTTCATTCACTCATTAACGCTGATGTCTTTTTCCCCTTAGGGGCCGGGGTCCGAAAATGCCTGGATGCGGCGCGGACCCGAAATGAAAAGGGAATGACCCAAGAGGTAAGTCTTGACATGGAGTTTTAGCTTCCCTTTTCCCTTCTTTCTCTCACCTTTGTTCTTGTCTTTTTCTCCCTAGGCGGGGGGGCGCGACTGCGAATCCGGATGGTCGCTGCTGAACATGGAGGCGCCCTGTAAAGGTGAGTAGAATGCGGCGCTGCAGCGATCGATGCGATGTGCTTTTAAAAATAAATGTCTTCCTTTTCAGGATTGTCGGCGAAATGTCTCTGGGATGCAGATTTAGCAGGTGAGGCCTTTTCCTTCTTCTGTTCTCTTGTTCCCTTCCTTTGCAGGTGATTCAGGATGCTGGCAGGTGTGGCAGAAGTCAAGATGCAGGAGCAGACACGGTGAGCGTCCAGCTGCTAGATGCAGAACAACGCGAAGCACGTGTGGCTGATCGGGTGTGGTTTAAATAGCCTTGGAAGAAGTTCCTAGAATGTGTCCTTCCTCCAATCAGGTATGTATCCTTCCCCGACCACGCCCGGGTGGTAAATGAGTCCCACAGGTAAAGTAGTTCCTTTCAGGCCTCAAGGAGGCCGGGGTTCTGCAGCATGGTCTGCATCAGGTAAGTGCACGCAAACACTGTCATAATGAGCCTGGCGCCTATGGTGCCAGGACTGACGTTTTCTATGAGCCTGGCGCCATAGGCGCCAGGACACTGTCCAAAGGGCCCCTATAAGGGGTTGCTGGGGCCTTCCCCGGGGACTTGATGTCTGCTTTCGGGGACGCAGGGCCTGAGCCGGCTCCCCGGGAGCGGGCATCGTGACACTTACGCGCGAAGGGCCTTTCCTCGAATTACACGCAGACGTGCAAGATTTTCACGTGCCAAATCACTCCGTATCAAGCTGGCCACGCAACAACACACGGAAGACCACGTTCCTGGCCAGAAGGCCGAATTACTGTCCCCAGAGCCCCAAGCACACTCCCACCTGCCATCTGCTGCTGCTTGTCTGCCTGTTGCCCACGTGCCCTGCTATTTGCTGCCTGCACATCATCCATCTGCAGGGGTGCAGTTGTTGTGACCACCCCTGCTGGAACTGAAGACTCCCGACTGGGATACCATTGCTCCACAGCCCAGCCCCAGGACCCAGTTGCCCACTCACACCTGCCTCTGAGGTTGCCATGTCGGGCACACCACCATCTGGCACCACCGGCAACCCCCAGCCAGAGAGGCAGAGGGCCACCAGCTTCAGTGCCAGGAAAGTTGGTGTCCTGGTGGAGCAAGTCCTGGGGCAATCTGATGACCTCTTCGGAAGTTCTCGGGCCGACAATGAAGGACGGACCAGGATCTGGGTGGACATTGTGACTGCCATCAACGCGGAGGGGGTGGCAGTCCACGACTTACAACATGTCAAGAATCGCTGGGAGGACTTCAGGTCCAGGACCCTCAACAAGGCCCGCCACCTCTTGAAGGCAGCGGATGCCAAGGGGCGCCGGGGCCACCTGTCCGACCACCAAATGAGGATCCTGGAACACATATGCCCAGCGCTCCACGTCCAGGTCCTTGAGAGGCAGACCCGTCTGGAGTCGAGCGGTAAGTGTACATGCATACTGATTGGACGCTGTGCGTGTGGTGTTGTGCCAGTAGTGTGCAGGTTGCACATGTGTTTTCGTAGGGCCATGTAGGGATGTGTATGAACAGGGGCGTGAGGCTGCCACATGTGAGTCCTCTCAGGTGTGAGACACATCGATGGTGTATGTGTTGGTAAGCATGCTGTGCAAATGCAGGTGTGGGAGCACACATGTTTGAACTTCTGTGTATGTACGTTGGCATGGTTGTGGTGTCACACATGGATTGTGGTTCCTGCTGCATGTATCTGCACTGTGTACATGTGCATGTGTGTGTATTTGATAAGTGTGCAACTGTGATGCAACATGGATGCACGTGACACTGTGTTTCATGTGATGTCAGGCTCACCTCCGGCTTTTCATGCAGTTGTATGTGTATGGATGGTGCTGCCTGGTGCAATATTGCTGTGGAAATGCTCATGTGTGTGAGTTGAAATGACATGTGTGTCGTGGAGTGTGATGCCATGTCTGAAGTTTGACACTGCCACTCATGTGCAACTGTCATGTGTGTATCAGTCCATTGTACAGTGCCCTGATGTCTGTGTTTTATCTCTCCCTGTCTGCAGCGTCAACTGATGAAGAGGGCGGAGAGGGTGCTGTGGAGCACAGCGGCAGGGATCGCACCAGCAGCCGGAGACGCAAGGCCCGGCTCCCCTCCCAGATTGTCATCTCGTCGGGGAGTGAGGAGTCTGGTGCCGCGTCCCAGGCCGCAGCTGCCGAGGGTAGGTCCAAGAGGCGGAGGTCGGAGGTGGACTCCTCGGCAGCAGAAGGGGCAGCTGAGACCCCATAGGGTGCAACGGAGGAAGATGGCACGGAGTCATCCAGGTTGGTGGGGGGTTTGGTGGAGGAGGAGGTCAAGGAAGGGACACACACGGGGTCTGGAGGTGGGGATTCCACTGGTGCTAGTGGTGCAGTGCAGGGGCAGGGACAGGAGGTAGCACAGGCCCCCGCGGAGGTGCCTGTGTGCAATTTCTGTCCCTGATCCTGTCACTGCATCACCTGGCACCAGCAGGGATGCCTACGTCCAGACCCGTTTTCAGGGAGGGGATGAGCGCACAACGGGCCTTCCTCTCCCTGCGGACGTGGCTATCCGGGACCGTGTTGAGCCTGACCGGGCCGGGATAGCGTTGCGTCAACGGGGCATGCGAGGTGACCTGCGGTCTTTTCGTCAAGAGACTGCACGTCATCTCGGATGCCTCTTTGACCACGTTGACCTGCTGGGACGGGTCACCAGTGCTGGATTCCTCTGTGTGCTGGACCTTCTTGCGACTCCCTCCTCACCTGAACACCCTACGTGCCAGTCGTCCTCCATGCCATCTTCCCACCCATGTATCACCTGGGTACCCTGTGGAGCTGCCTCTGGCCCAGCGGCCAGGCTGGTGGAGGATACATCCATGCCACAGTTGGGAGTCGGACGTCCAGCAGGGGTAGCCACCATGACAACTGCACCCCACCCGGAGGAAGATGTGCAGGCAGCAAGAGCCAGGACGCAGGCACAGGCACAGCAGCAGCAGCAACATAGTGGGAGCAATGATGGCTCGGGGCCTTCAACATCGGATGTGCAGGCATAGGCCAGAGGGCAGGAGAACCCAGGATTTCAAGTGTCTTCCGTGTGGCAGTGGTTGGGCCACGCTATAGATGCGGAGCAGCAGCGGGCGGAAGAGGCATGGCTCACAATGGTCAGGGCGGAGAACTCCATGCGGAGGGCACTGAGGCGGGCCGAGTGCCTCGAGGCAATTCGCAGGGAGTTGGAGGTGAACATGTCGTTGTCCCTGCGAACCCTCAGGGCCATGGAAGAGGACCGCCTACAGAACATTGAGCGGGAGTTCGATGATGCCCTGGCCTGGGACATCAAAAAGTGAGCCACCGGACTAGTCTGCTGCCATTGCAAATAATTTTTAGAGTTAGGTTTCTTTTTCCTTTTTCTTTGATTTGTGGTGAATGGACTATGCCACACACATTTGTATATAGTTTTTTTATTAGGTAGTTTATTAGGTAGGTTTCATTTCTTTCGTTGGGCTCATGGACTCTTGACAATGGATTGTACATAGTTGGAAAATGGATTATTTTGACCTTTTTCATTTGATTTCACCATGGATCAATGGATTTTTCTTTTTACATTTCCTTTGGATTTGCGTTGTTGGAGGGAGAGTTTGGACTATTTTTCTTTCGGATTTCTTTGGATTGGTTATACTTTTCATTTGGTCATCTTTTGCACATGCTTTTCATTTCATGTTTGCTATTTTTTTATGCTTTCATGTCATTGCTTTTTTATTGTACATAATACATTTTCATATTTTAGTTCCATGTGTGGGATTCGTTCATTGGGTTGATGCATGTGAAAATGTGGGTTTACACAATCAATGCCAACCAGTGTGTGTGTGTGACGGACATGTGTTGATGTACATAGTTGACTATTGGTTTGTGTCTTGAGATAGGCATGTCAGTGTGGGGTAGATTGGGAAATCATTGCGTCTCAAGAATAGGGTGGCGTGCTGTGGTATTTTGGTGTAGAAGTGGGCCATGATTGTGCATCTGTATTTCATGTAGGGGGGACATGAGCGGGCGCCTGCTGGCAGGTGCCCCTGACTGCTGGGGGGTGGGGGTGCTGTGGGACATGAGTGGGACATTAGTGGGGGCCTGCTGGCAGGCGCCCCTGACTGCTGGGGGGTGGGGGTGCTGTGGGACATGAGTGGGACATGAGTGGGGGCCTGCTGGCAGGTGCCCCTGACTGCTGGGGGTGGGGTGCTGGTGGACATGAGTGGGACATGAGTGGGGGCCTGCTGGCAGGTGCCCCTGAGTGCTGGGGGTGGGGGTGCTGGTGGACATGAGTGGGGGCCTGCTGGCAGGTGCCCCTGACTGCTGGGGGTTGGGGGTGCTGGTGGACATGAGTGTCATGATCTCTGCTTCCAAAAGATCAGGACTTGCCCGACTCCCTTGGAAGCAGACCAATAACCCCGGTTCCGAGTGCCAGCCAGTCCCAATTGGGACCTATTGGACCCTGTCCTGGCGCCAGTGGCACCAGGCTCATAAAGATGCCCAGTCCCAGCGCTGGAAGCGCCGGGCTCATAATGCTTGGGTGGACTCACCTGCAGCAGACCATGCTGCTTACTTACCTGCCAGTTGAACCCCTGATCCTCTTCTGTTTGGGACTACTTTTCCTGTTGGGTGGGGCAGGAGCCACTCCCTAGGCTCAGAACACTGGAACTCTTCTGGAAAGCAGGAACTCTTTTCTTAGGCGTGGCTGTGGAAGGAGACACCTAAGCACTACAGGAGGCTATTTAAACCACACCCGATGGATGAATCTTTCTTTGCGTTATTCTGCATTCTCTGCAGCAGAACATTCATCGTGTCTTCTGCTTCTGATCCTGGGCCTAAGGGAACAAAGGCTTACCATCCTGGAATCCAGTCTTCAGCAGCACCTGTAAAGACAAAGAAAGAACAAGTTAGCACTACCGTCTTCAGTGGCAGCGCATCTCTTACCTGGTTCATCGGCTGTCACCAACGCCTCGCGCTGCATTCCGGCATCTGAAAGACAAAGGCTTACCTACTCTTCGCATGCTCCGGAGGTCTTCGCACTGCATTCCGGCATCTGAAAGACAAAAGCTTGCCAGCTCTTCGCACGCTCCGGAGGCCTTCGGCGCTGCATCCCGCATCTGAAAGACAAAAGAAGGTGCGTTTAAAGACATTGGGCAACTTTATTACTCACGTGCCATTACTCCTTCCCACGCCGAATCCAGTGGGTATTCCAGCACCCTTCAGCTTCTCTAAAGCTCCGAACTTGTGCCTGCAAGATAAAAGGGGACAGTTAGTGCGCATCGTGAAGCAGGCTACAAGCGCTTACTTACGTGCTTCCAGGCGCTTCTATTCCTCACGCGGGTTCGATCCTCAACTCTCATCAGCCCGCCATCCGCCATCGCCAGAACCCTGCAAAACAAGAGATATCATTACAAAAGACTTTTAAGACATTTGAAGTGCCCAGAACTTACCGTTCGTGCAGTTAACGACGGACAGCAGTCCTCTGAGGTCAAGAGGCCTGCACCTTTATCCAGTGAAGAAACTGGTTACGGCACCCTGCCCCGAGGCAGATGGAGAGCTCGGCGTTCACTTACCTAAGACATCTTACTCTTCGAGTCAGACATACAGTGCACAGAGGTCCAGCCCAAAGAGCCAACCGTGTGTTACACATCACCTTTGAAGATACGGCATTCACCCAGTCAAGACCGGCGCCTCTGCGGGAATCAGGTGAGCGTTACAATGAGTGGGACATGAATGGGGGCCTGCTGGCAGGTCCACCTGACTGCTGGGGGGTGGGGGTGCTGGTGGACATGAGTGGGGGCCTGCTGGCAGGTGCCCCTGACTGCTGGGGGATGGGGGTGCTGTGGGACATGAGTGGGGGCCTGCTGGCAGGTGCCCCTGACTGCTGGGGGGTGGGGGTGCTGTGGGACATGAGTGGGGCCTGCTGGCAGGTGCCCCCGACTGCTGGGGGTGGGGGTGCTGGTGGACATGAGTGGGGGCCTGCTGGCAGGTGCTCCTGACTGCTGGGGGTGGGGTGCTGGTGGACATGAGTGGGATATGAGTGGGGGCCTGCTGGCAGGTGCCCCTGAGTGCTGGGAGTGGGGGTGCTGGTGGACATGAGTGGGGGCCTGCTGTCAGGTGCCCCTGACTGCTTGGGGGTGGGGGTGCTGGTGGACATGAGTGGGAGATGAGTGGGGGCCTGCTGGCAGGTACCCCTAACTGCTGGGGGGTGGGGGTGCTGGTGGACATGAGTGGGACATGAGTGGGGGCCTGCTGGCAGGTGCCCCTGACTGCTGGGGGACGGGGGTGCTGTGGGACATGAGTGGGACATGAGTGGGGGCCTGCTGGCAGGTGCCCCTGACTGCTCGGGGGTGGGGGTGCTGGTGGACATGAGTGAGGGCCTGCTGGCAAGTGCCCCTGACTTCTGGGGGGTGGGAGTGCTGGTGGACATGAGTGGGACATGAGTGGGGGCATGCTGGCAGGTGCCCCTGACTGCTGGGGGTGGGGTGCTGGTGGACATGAGTGGGACATGAGTGGGGGCTTGCTGGCAGGTGCCCCTGAGTGCTGGGGGTGGGGGTGGGGGTGCTGGTGGACATGAGTGGGGGCCTGCTGGCAGGTGCATCTGACTACTGGGGGGTGGGGGTGCTGGTGGAAATGAGTGGGACATGAGTGGGGGCCTGTTGGCAGGTGCCCCTGACTGCTGGGGGGTGGGGGTGCTGGTGGACATGAGTGGGACATTAGAGGGGGCCTGCTGGCAGGTGCCCCTGACTGCCGGCGGATGGGGGTGCTTTGGGACATGAGTGGGACATGAGTGGGGGCCTGCTGGCAGGTGCCCCTGACTGTTGGGGGTGGGGGTGCTGTGGGACATGACTGGGGGCCTGCTGGCAGGTGCCCCTGACTGCTGGGGGGTGGGGGTGCTGTGGGACATGAGTGGGGGCCTGCTGGCAGGTGCCCCTGACTGCTGGGGAGTGGGGGTGGGGGTGCTGGTGGACATGAGTGGGGGCCTGCTGGCAGGTGCCCCTGACTGCTGGGGGGGTGGGGGTGCTGTGGGACATGAGTGGGGCCTGCTGGCAGCTGCCCCTGACTGCTGGGGGGTGGGGGTGCTGGTGGACATGAGTGGGACATTAGTGGGGGCCTGCTGGCAGGTGCCCCTGACTGCTGGGGGGTGCGGGTGCTGTGGGACATGAGTGGGACATGAGTGGGGGCCTACTGGCAGGTGCCCCTGACTGCTGGGGGTTGGGTGCTGGTGGACATGAGTGGGACATGAGTGGGGGCCTGCTGGCAGGTGCCCCTGAGTGCTGGGGGTGGGGGTGCTGGTGGACATGAGTGGGGGCCTGCTGGCAGGTGCCCCTGACTGCTGGGGGTTGGGAGTGCTGGTGGACATGAGTGGGACATAAATGGGGGCCTGCTGGCAGGTCCACCTGACTGCTGGAGGGTGGGGGTGCTGGTGGACATGAGTGGGGACCTGCTGGCAGGTACCCCTGACTGCTGGGGGGTGGGGGTGCTGGTGGACATGAGTGGGGGCCTGCTGGCAGGTGCCCCTGACTGCTGGGGGGTGGGGGTGCTGTGGGACATGAGTGGGGCCTGCTGGCAGGTGCCCGCAACTGCTGGGGGGTGGGGGTGCTGGTGGACATGAGTGGGGGCCTGCTGGCAGGTGCTCCTGACTGCTGGGGGTGGGGTGCTGGTGGACATGAGTGGGGCCTGCTGGCAGGTGCCCCTGACTGCTTGGGGGTGGGGGTGCTGGTGGACATGAGTGGGACATGAGTGGGGGCCTGCTGGCAGGTACCCCTGACTGCTGGGGGGTGGGGGTGCTGGTGGACATGAGTGGGACATGAGTGGGGGCCTGCTGGCAGGTGCCCCTGACTGCTGGGGGACGGGGTGCTGTGGGACATGAGTGGGACATGAGTGGGGGCCTGCTGGCAGGTGCCCCTTACTGCTCGGGGGTGGGGGTGCTGGTGGACATGAGTGAGGGCCTGCTGGCAAGTGCCCCTGACTTCTGGGGGGTGGGAGTGCTGGTGGACATGAGTGGGACATGAGTGGGGGCCTGCTGGCAGGTGCCCCTGACTGCTGGGGGTGGGGTGCTGGTGGACATGAGTGGGACATGAGTGGGGGCCTGCTGGCAGGTGCCCCTGAGTGCTGGGGGTGGGGGTGCTGGTGGACATGAGTGGGGGCCTGCTGGCAGGTGCATCTGACTACTGGGGGGTGGGGGTGCTGGTGGACATGAGTGGGACATGAGTGGGGGCCTGCTGGCAGGTACCCCTGACTGCTAGGGGGTGGGGGTGCTGGTGGACATGAGTGGGACATGAGTGGGGGCCTGTTGGCAGGTGCCCCTGACTGCTGGGGGTGGGGGTGCTGGTGGACATGAGTGGGGGCCTGCTGGCAGGTGCCCCTGACTGCTGGCGGATGGGGGTGCTGTGGGGCATGAGTGGGGGCCTGCTGGCAGGTCCCCTGACTGCTGGGGGGTGGGGGTGCTGGTGGACATGAGTGGGGGCCTGCTGGCAGGTACCCCTGACTGCTGGGGGGTGGGGGTGCTGTGGGACATGAGCGGGACATGAGTGGGGGCCTGCTGGCAGGTGCCCCTGACTGCTGGTGGGTGGGGGTGCTGGTGGACATGAGTGGGGGCCTGCTGGCAGGTGCCCCTGGCTGCTGGGGGGTGGGGTGCTGTGGGACATGAGTGGGGGCCTGCTGGCAGGTGCCCCTGACTGCTGGGGGGTGGGGGTGCTGGTGGACATGAGTGGGGGCCTGCTGGCAGGTGCCCCTGACTGCTGGGGGTGGGGGTGCTGTGGGACATGAGTGGGACATCAGTGGGGCCTGCTGGCTGGTGCCCCTGACTGCTGGGGGGTGGGGGTGCTGGTGGACATGAGTCGGACATGAGTGGGGGCCTGGGTGGCAGGTGCCCCTGACTGCTGGGGGTGGGGTGCTGGTGGACATGAGTGGGACATGAGTGGGGGCCTGCTGGTAGGTGCCCCTGAGTGCTGGGGGTGGGGGTGCTGGTGGACATGAGTGGGGGCCTGCTGGCAGGTGCCCCTGACTGCTGGGGGGTGGGGGTGCTGGTGGACATGGGTGGGACATGAGTGGGGGCCTGCTGGCAGGTACCCCTGACTGCTGGGGTGTGGGGGTGCTGGTGGACATGAGTGGGACATGAGTGGGGGCCTGCTGGCAGGTGCTCCTGACTGTTGGGGGATGGGGTGCTGTGGGACATGAGTGGGACATGAGTGGGGGCCTGCTGGCAGGTGCCCCGACTGCTGGGAGGTGGGGGTGCTGGTGGACATGAGTGGGGGCCTGCTGGCAGGTGCCCCTGACTGCTGGGGGGTGGGGGTGCTGGTGGACATTAGTGGGAAATGAGTGGGGGCCTGCTGGCAGGTGCCGCTGACTGCTGGGGGGTGGGGGTGCTGGTGGACATGAGTGGGACATGAGTGGGGGCCTGCTGGCAGGTGCCCCTGACTGCTGGGGGGCAGGGGTGCTGGGGGACATGAGTTGATGATCACTAGTGCAAAGTGACATGTGGCCTGGCTGGGGGGCATGCCCAGGGTGGATGGACTGGCTGTGGCATATGACCAGGGGTGCAGGGTAGTCCCCTGTGGTGTGGGCTGCCTGCAGGGGCCATGGAGGGGGTAGAGGGGACACCAGGGAGGACCTACAGTGCTCATTCACGTGTGGGACTCCAAGCGCACCCCACTGGATACACGTACCCCGCTCTGACAGCGTAATCGCTTGTGAAACTTCCCGTGCACCCCCGAAATACACGTACCCCACTCGCACTGGGCCAATCGCGTGTGAAACTTCCCGCACACCCCAGTAATACACGTACCCCACTCGCACACGGCCTATTGCGTGTGAAACTTCCCGCAAACCCCAGTAATACACGTACCCTGCTCCAATCGCATGTGAAACTTCCCGCGCACCCCCGAAATACACGTTCCCCGCTCCAATCGCATGTGAAACTTCCCGCGAACCCCAGTTATACACGTACCCCGCTCCAATCTCGTGTGAAACTTCCAGTGCACCCACGAAATACACGTACCCCGCTCCAATCGCATGTGAAACTTCCCCCGAACCCTTGAAATACACATACCCCACTCGCACAGGGCCTATCACGTGTGAAAGTTCCCGCGCACCCCACTAATACATGTACCCCACTCGCACAGGGTCTATCGCGTGTGAAACTTGCCGCGCACCCCCGAAATACACGTGCCCCACTCCAATCGCGTGTAAAGCTTCCCGCGAACCCCAGTTATACATGTACCCCGCTTCAATCACGTGTGAAACTTCCCGCGAACCACAGTTATACACGTACCACGCTCCAATCGCATGTGAGACTCCCCATGCAGTCGGGTACGTGTATTCGGAGGGGTGCGCGGAGAGTTTTACAGGCGTTTTCGTGGTTGGCGGTCTGTGCGCCATGTACGGGATATGTGCGCTGTGCATGGCGCACAGGGCGGGGTTGGGGGCGTAACTGGCGCTGCTGCAGGGTCGCTGCGCCACTCTGCGCTATGGCTGGTTTTGGAAGCTAAAATCCATGAATACGCTGT
This sequence comes from Ambystoma mexicanum, assembly GCF_040938575.1. Taxonomy (NCBI): domain Eukaryota; kingdom Metazoa; phylum Chordata; class Amphibia; order Caudata; family Ambystomatidae; genus Ambystoma; species Ambystoma mexicanum. The sequence goes on from NC_090921.1 coordinate 468,492,474, forward strand.
GTGCGGGAATGGATTTTCGCGCACGCGGCTGGTGCAGAAAATCGCACGCACACACTGTGCACCAGCCGCGTGCACCACTTGTGCGCTGAATTCTATGAATTACCCTGAAAATCTCCATTATGATCAGAGGGTTCTTAGATTTAGAAATGAGAGCAATGAGATCAAACAGTTGTTCTTCAAATTGGGGCATTGCCTTGAGAGTTCTGTAGAGGGTAAGCACATTAAAGGAAGTTTTGGACAAGGTTTTTATTTTGACCCAGAGGGATTTTCACTCTTCGGGAGAAGTGTGTGGGATGATGTGACAGTCCAAGCTTTCCTTGCACATCAGCGCCACTCCCCCCCCCTTTACCAAGAGTTCGATCACCCCTGAAAAGCACATAACCTTCAGGCGTGGAGAGCGTGGCTTTTGTGTGTTAAACCAAGTTTCTGTAAGGCCAAATACATCTGGGTTGTGTTCTGCCACATAGTCAGGTACTTCCACACCATGTTTAGCCAGGGAACATGTATTTAGTAAAGAGAGCGAGAGAACCAGTAAGGGAACAATGTTTTTGAGCTTTGAGCCCTGTGACTGCAGATCCCTTTTGAGACACATAATGGCTAAAAGGCAGATATAATCAGGGCAGCCAAGACACAAAGGGTAAGAAAAGTGTCAAACGAGCACCACGGAACGTACCTGGTGTTAAACACGGTATATAGCACGAAGCACAAAGTCTCCGGGTGATACGTAGTAGGGAGGAGTCCACTAAGCGCGCCAGCGACCAGCGATCTGCGGCGAGTACTGGCAAAGACTGGCATGACGCAGAAGCGCCAACGCTGAAGCACCTGAATGATGAATAAATACCCAGAGGAGCTTGGGAAATTTAGTTTACAAAGCGCAGACTGCACGCACACACAAGAGTGCTTTTTCTTTCTGCCATGTAGTTTTGCACTAAAGTTACAGCAAATCACATCCGTACCAGATGTTAATAATACACAGGATATATAGAAAGTACACAAAAGCACAAAACCTTGCTAAAATGGTAAAATAGCGGTGAAATTGAAGCTAGAAAGCCGTGGATTGGCTACTCAGCAATAGAAAGTGGCGATCACAACAATTCACAGCAACGTACCTAAAAGGAAAGATGAATTGGTGGATGGAATCAGGCAATATATGTGCTTAGCGGCGGGACCGGCGAAGACGGGCACGACACAGAAGCGCTGACACTGAAGCGCCTGAAGGATAAATAAATACCCAAAGGAGCTTGGCAAAGGTAGTTTGCAAAGAGCAGAATGCACGCACACACGAGATGCTTTTTCTCTCTGCCACGAAGTCTTGCACACTAAAGTTACAGCAAATCACACGTATACCAGATGTTAATACACAGGATATATAGAAAATACACGAAAGCATGAACACTTGCTAAAATGGTAAAATATCAGTGAAAGTGAAACTAGAAAGCCGTGGATCAGCTAATCAGCAATAGAAAGGGGAGGCACAATTCACAGCAACGTACCTAAAAGGAAAGATCTCGACTCTCCCTCTACTCAGAATCACATGCCCTCCTTGACCCCGCCAACTCAGCCTCAGACCTCTCCACAGTACTAGACCCTCTTACGGTTTAAACTCCAGGCCAGGACAACTTACTCGGCAATTTATTCAATTGTCACATTCATCCATGTCTGAGCCACCCTCACTACACACTATCGACGCCTCAACGTCCTCCGCTGTTGCCACCGCCCTTTTGCCTAAGCGCACCTACCCTCATGTCAATACCGTGGCAGAACCTATGAGAATTCACACCTGATGGATCTCCACTGACTTATAGCATATGGCACAACAATTCCCAATGTTGCCTGAAAACCCTACTGCTTTCATGGAAGATTTGAACACAGTGATTGCCTGTTATGATCCCACCATTGAGGACCTTAAACTACTCATATGAGCTGTGCTCAAAGACACTCTATACAAACAAGTTATGGACAAACTGCAGTGGCCTGACACACTGGTGAAAGGTGAGGCTATTATTGCTAATGTTACCGCTCTTACTGCCCTCATCAATGAAAATTACCCTGTCAGAAGGCGACCAGGGGCGCAGGGAAGATAGCAGCCTGATTGCAGTGCTCTGGCCCGTGCCCTGATGGTGTGAGGAGTCTTGACGGCGTTGGTGATGTGGGAACTGTGGTGATGGGGTCCCCGGGCAGAGAGTAGATGGCAGCATATGTGGGCGAGTGAGAATTGCCCTTGTTGGGGCGAATGGGGCTCCAAAACAGGAGGCTGGCCACGACCGACAGACGCAGGCCGCCAGGCGTGTGTGGTCAGCTCACCGTGATAGTGGATCCAGGCGTGTGATCCAGAATCGAGCACACAGGACAGGCTGAGAAGTCGCGGGAGAACCCCACCCCCGCAAACCGAAAGGGGACGGAGCTATTGCAGGGAAGCCCGGAGCCCTGGTGCGGAAGAGTGGAGGAGCAAGAGCAGCACAATAACTGCTGGACGGCGAGTCCCTGAGTGCCTGATGGCGGTGCAGCAACCCCTGCCCTGAATAAAGGTGAAGTGAAAGTGGAAGTTGGCGGCCCGGGAACTGTGCCTACGCGGTCCCCGGTGTAAAAGTGGTGGCAGTGTCTGAAGTGACAGCAGCGCATAGCAGGGAGTGACGGAGCCCCAAAATCGGAGTCCAACCCGGTGGGAAAGAAAGCTGGCTGCGAAGCCGGGTTGAAGTGCAGGCACAGAGGTGGAGGCGATCAGGGCAGGAGAGAGGCCCAGCACAGAAGCAAGGGATTTCAAATCCCATACCCACTCTGAAACGATCCCAGGCAGACCTCCCGCCTGAGAGGTCGCGAGGGGTAGCAAACTGGAGGTACAGGGGAAAGGACTTGAGACACATGGCGATGAGGAGGAGGAGCAGAGGGCCATCGAGCCGCTCCTGTAGAACAGTCGGAGGTAGGAGTCAGCATAATTGAGCATGGTAGAGTAAAGAGACTGACAGTCCGCCCGTTCCATGGAGACCGAGTGGGAGGGCCTGGGGACTGGAAGGCAGCACACAGAGGACTTGTAGCAAACACCAGGACTGTGCAGACAGTTGCTAATGGAGGTGGCTGTGTGAGAGCTGCTGACAGATAGAAGGGACATGTGGAGTGGAGGGGCCCGTTGTGAAAATAGGTGGAGAGCTTCAATGCCAGAGAACTGACACGGGAGATGGTGCTTTGAGCAGAGAGTCAGAGGGGCAAATTTGGGGAGAAAGGCCAGGCCAGGATGTCTGGCCCAGAGACTGGCAACAGAGGGCAAAGTGAAGTAGTGGGAGATCCTCCGTTGACTGGAGAGAGCTGGTGGAGTGGCAGAGATACCTATAGACGGTGGGACTTGGAGAAAGTGAAGAAACACCAGGACAGAGGGGCTACACCAGGTAGATGAGTTGGAAAGAGACGCTTTCCCAGTTCCAATACCTTGATGAAGGATACATGGTGAAGGTAAAGGCAGACAGAGGGTTCCACCCCTATCCTGTGGAGATCGGAGTCCATCAAAAGCAACATCCAGATGATCCTAGAAGATATCCATGGAATGCGAACTGACATTGGCGCCAAAGTGGCAGACCTATCAGCGAAGGACGTTATATTGCAGGAAAGGCTGGATGGGGTAGAGGCGAACCAGGCCTCGACGGGGTGCTTGAAGCGCATATTGAGGTCCGGTTCAGAGACATTTAGAGGAGAGCGATGGAGCTGGGTCTCAAAATGGACGATATCGAAAACAGAGAGGCGCAACAAGCTCTGTTTTTTTGGCCTCAAAGAAAGGGAGGGGGAATCCCCGGCTGGACTTGAAAAGAAAATCCAGGAAATCATAGGGATGGTCCTGGGGTCGAATGAGGGGAAATGTGTGACCCTGGATAGAATACACCAGGCAGCAGGGGGAAGCTGAGGACCGCACTCAGTGCTGGCTAAGTTACATTACTATCGTAACAAAGCAGACATCCTAGCGAAGGCCAGGCTCATGGGAGCTATCGAATATGAGGACTCTAAAGTGTCCATATTCCAGGACCTCTCAGCCCAGACCCTTCTGAGGTGGAATCAGTGCGGCCCTCTTAACAGGTGGCTTCAGGAGAAAGGGGTAAGATATAGGAGGGGATACCCCTTCGCACTAATATTTGAATGGCAGGAGAAAGACTTCATCTGGTGTCGGAGGAGGACATCACGAGGGCCGCGGAGGACCTGGTGGAACCACGAAAGGATAACAACGGAAACAAGAGATTTGGGGCCCAAAGGCAGGGCAAGGATGGAACAGAGTGCAAGGGGCAAGAAGGTTTCAGAAACTTAACACCCCCTCCTCAAGAAGGGAGATTACATGAGGGGAACTGCAGTTTCTGATGTAAATTAATGGTTTTGCGGCGGTGACGGAACCCCACGCCCGGTGTGCCGGAAGTTCAGTACCCCGTCCTCCAGGAGGGAGACTACCTGAAGGGGGGTGGGTTGATTGTGGAAAGTTTTTTGTTCTGCGGGGGTTGGAAAACCCTGTGCTTGGAAGCCGGTTAGGGGTATTGGTTTGCATTTGAGAGGGAAGACTTGGGGGTGGGGGTGCACAGAGTGGGATTGTGGACACATTCTTTTGTTGTTATTGCTCCAGTTTTAGAGGAGCTTGTTTAATGAAGTGTGGGAAGGCCTGATGAATTGCGGAAAGAAGGGGGTCAGATGGTTGAGGGTGGCTGAGATATGGTATGATGGGGAAGAGAAGGAGAGGTCATTGTGAACAGGTAAGGGGCCGTTACCTTGGTGGCTCAGTCGGTGTGCCTGGAATCTGAACCTGGGGGTCCTTGGATTGGGTTGGTGACACAGCCTTTGTTGTGGGAGTGCGGGGCTGTGGGAAGCAGGAGGAGTGACGTAAACTGTGGCTAGGGCAGGGGCTGCATCCCTGGTGGTTTGACAAGTGTGACCAGCATGGTTGGGATGCACGGTCGGATACCTCAGTTGGAGTAAGGGGGAGGGTGGGATTAAGGGTGGAGATAGGGTGCCTGGGGGGGTTCTCATGCAGTGGTTCCTACGGAGGGTGGTACGGGGGTTCCTCTCGAAATATGAGGGGGCAAAGGGTGAGAAAAGGCTATGGCTGAGGTGAGGATAGCCACACTAAATGTTAAATTCCCAAAATAAGAGATCGCTAACTAGCAACATGTTCCGTAAGCAGCACCTGCCGATCCTCTTATTGGAGGAGACCCACTATAAGCAAGGTGCGGAAATTGCTATAAAGGGTAAGGAAATAGACCAGAACTTTCGGGCCTCTCACAAGGATTGCAAGAAGGAAGGTGTGGGTATCATACTAGGGAACGCATTTAAGATGACGGAGGTCCAGACTAAGAGGGGATTTGGGGGCTGATTCCTGGGGATAAAGGGACTCTACGAGTGGACCCGAGTTACCCTAGCTACCTTATATGCGCCTAACCTGGGACATCTGGGGTTCTTGCACCAGATATTTGGATGCTGGGAAGCTGGGCAGAGGGGGCCATGATTTTGGGGGGTGATTTCAATCTGATGGCTGACCCGGCACTTGATTGGTGGTTGGTTATGGGCGGAGAGCCAAAAACGGCAGGTAAGGAGAACAGGGCCTTCCGGAACCTCTTGCAGGACCCCTGTTGGGCTGACGTCTGGTGGATGCACTTTCCGCGCCCAGGGGGTACATGTTTTTCTCGCCTCCACACCAAACCTATACCAGAATAGATTTTCTGCTGGTCCCCAGGGAAAGTGAGGTGAAGGTGCCCACAGTGGAGGCAATTACTTGGTCCGATCATGAGCTGGTGGTGGCAGAATGGAGGGTAACAAGGACTTGGCGGCAGTTCTGCTGGAGGTGTAATGACACCCTGTTGAGGGACCGGGTATCCCGGGACTTCCTGGGGAAGCAGCTGCGGGCGTATTTTGAAGTTAATGACAACAGGGATACAGGCATGGCAATGGTTTGGAGGTGGCTAAGGCCACGTTTAGGGGACTCCTCATTGCTGAGGGGTCCCAAAAGAAAAGGGAGAGGGGGGTTTATCAAGGCCAGGCTTCAGGAGGAGCTGAAAAACTGCATACTCAATTGGTCTAGAGGGACCCCGACAGGGAGAAACTCCTGGGTGAGATGAGGGATAAGAGGCAAGAGCTCCACACCATGTTGATAGTGGTGGTAGTAAAGGGGATGAGGTTCCCGCGGCAAAGGTACTATGAACACAGTGACATGGTGGGAATGCTTCTGGCAAATAGAATGAAGGGTTACAGGATGGAGTGGAGAGTAGATGGAGTGCGTGGCTCAGACGGGAGTATGGTGATTAATGGGGACGACATTTCATCCCAATTTTCAGACTACTACCAGGAGCAATATACCAGACCGACGGAAGCAGGGGAGGAGGCGGTGCAGGGTTATCTTGCAGACCGGCAGCTTCCCAAGATTACGGGAGCAGAGAGGGAAATCCTCGAGAGGGCGGTAATGAGGGAAGAGGTGCTGCGGGCGATCCAAAGACTAAAAGTTGGGAAGGCCCCTGGGGAGGACAGGTTTACTGCAGACTTTTAGAGACAGTATCAGTCTTTAATCGTGGTGCTGTTGGCTAAGCTGTCTAACTCTGTTGTGGGGGAGAGCACAATTACACTGACATTTCTTTGTGCTTTGAAATCAGTTATTCTAAAGCCAGGGAAAGATATAGCCAATTGTGCCTCGTACAGGCCTATCTCCCTGCTGAACGTGGATGCCAAAATCTTTGCCAGGCTCCTTGCATCCCGTTTGGAGTCCTGCCTTCCTGAATTGATCCATCCGGATCAGGCGGGTTTTGTGATGCATAGACTGGGTGCTGACAACATGCTCTCAATGCTAAGGTGGTGAAGGAAGAAGGGGCACTAATGCTGTCTCTCGATGCCGAGAAGGCCTTTGATCAGGTGAGTTGGGCCTTCATGAGGGAGGACCTCTCGACCATAGGGGTGGGCCCGAGATGGAAGGGATAGATGGCAGCTTTATACTCCAGTCCGACAACCAGGGTGGTGGTCAACAGGAGTGCGTCACAGACCTTCCTGCTACAGCTGAGTATGCAACAGGGATGCCCACTCTCCCCACTGGTTTATGCACTAGTCATGGAGCCCTGGGCGGAGGCAGATAGGGAAGATGAGGGAATAAGGGGATCCTGATAGGGGAAGTAAAGTGCAAGATCAGTCTTTTTGCAGATGATGCCCTGCTTTACATTACCAATGTGGTGCAGTTGGTGCCCCCTCTGTTTGAAAGTTTGGCGCAATACAGGGAGCTATCTGGCTTCAAAGTTAACTTGGAGAAATCAGTGGCTTACAGGGAAGGTGGGTGTTAGGGAGAATTATCATTCTATGGCTAATTTCCCTTACCTATAGAGTCCCCCAGCAGCTTTGCTGGATTTTAAGGGTTTGTTTTTTTCTCCTGCTAAGAGTGTGACTCTTTTTCCCACTCAAAGGCATATTTGCTATGTGTGTTCTAGGCTATTTTTTGTGTTTAATGTCTATGGGGTTTATCTCACCCTCATAGGAACCATCTTTATCCACATGTGTTACAAGGCACCCTCCGTGCAGTGACACAGGGGTGTCATAGCGACCCCAAAACATAGACTCCATACCCTGGGACTGACTACTGTCTGCCAGGGCATGTAAAGTCCCCATTGACTTTACTAGTCAACCTTTATGAACAAAACGAGTACAACCCATCTTACTATGGAGGTACTGGCAAGGGTTCATAGTTTTTCCCTTATGTTCATTTTCGAGAGGGTACCGTACAGTCCCTCTCTCAAAGGTTTCTGGCTGGTGGCAGTGGTTACTACCAAAAATATTCGACCGCAAATATTTCTCTATGGGATTTTCCCATTGTTCGAGGCTACCACATTTACTGACAGCCTCTAACATACCGCCGGTTTATTCTTATATTAACTTTACTCCGGTAGGTTTCATTTGCCAGTACTTTTATATAAATTCTTTCTCGTGTCTTCCTCTAAACTCCTAACCCAGGTCGGGGATTCTTTGTCCGTCCTTTTGGTGGGCTTCTGCCAAGAAGCCCTCTTTTCGGTGCCACTGAGTCTGGGGTGGATCCATTGTGTGGGAGGGGGACTAGGACCCCTGGACAGGGTTGCCTCAGCAACCCATGTTGCACTCTGCCCTGATAGGCTGGAGGGTCTCCCCCCCAGGATGACCACTCCACTGTGTGAGTGACAGCTAGGCTGTATGAATGGGGATCTTTTTGCATAAAAGCAGGGTCTTGAGGACTCGAAGAGAAAGACGTCACCACTGGAACTAAGAAGCCTAACTAAGGAGAGAAGCCAAATACATCTGCACCAACTGAACCACCGGTGAAGCCCTACTGCAGCGTCTCACCACTTTTCTCCACACGACGAGAGAGGATCTTCATCTGCAAGAGCCTTCTTCCCTTGAGCTGGGGGGGCCAACCAGTTTGCCAATCGCCTTCCTGGAGCTGCCTTGGTCGAATCGCCAGTGCCCTGCTCTCGGAGACCGGATAGCCAGGCACCCGTCCACCCGGACCGCGATTTGAGGGAGCGTACCTTTTATTCGTTTGGCAGCACCGCGGCTTGTTTCATCCCTGGGCAGTGCAGTAACTCGAACCTTCCTCCATGACGAGAGTCTCTCTTCCTCTGCTGGATCTCCCAAACTGCAGGAACTGCCAGGAACAACCGCCACCGCAGGAGCCTCTTCTACATTTTAAGGTACTTTGTTTCGTTTGGTAGCGCTAAAGGTGTTTTAAATCCTTTACCTACCTGCTGGGTTGGCCGCCCCTATCATCTAACATTGTCTTTCACCTTCTGCATCCACCTTTTCGAATCGTTTAACAAAGACCTGACTGCAGCTACAAGAACATTTTGCTCCTGGGCTCTTTGCCCTGTACCACTGACTGTGGCACAGGCCTATTGACTCTGGCTGAATCTGTTAAAACTGCCTTCTCTAGATTGCTTCTCAACTAGAACTGTGTTGGTGCACATAACTCTTGTAACCACCTTTTCCTTCCCACTTTTAAAACTTGTGAAGTGCCATTTTGCTCGGTTTTCATTTAGGTATTCTACATGCTAAAGTACTGCCTTGCCTAAACTTGTTCACAAACTTATTGGGAAGTATTGCTAGGGTGCCTAAGAGTATATTCATGTATAACTTGTGCTTTCCCTCCCTTGTGAGAAATTGCTAGAGTGCCATTTGTGTTTGGTTTTCACTGTGCCGTTTTGCTCAGTTTTCACTCTTGCTCAAACTTGTCTACAATTTAACCAGGGAGTTGGGTATACTTTTCTTGACTGAATTTAACTTGCTTTAATAACTGTGATTGATGTGTTGAACTATAAGTGTGTAAATAAATATATATTCTTTTTAATACAAAGCTTTGGTCAGTGTTTCCTTGTACCATAGTACTGTAGCCCTATTGTGTAAACCCTGAATACTGCTCATCTCCCTCTTGAGATAAGTCTGACTGCTTAGCCACAACTACCAACTAAATCTTTGTGGTGCAGACTGATACCAAGGGGGATGTATTGCTCATACATGTAGTCTTAATCTTCTGTAGTGCTTCCTAAGGGAACTGCACAGGATTCTGCCTAACAGGGGGTTGTCGGAGATTGAGAAGAGATACATTGATGGGTTGCAGTTTCAATTTCTGGAGGATTCCTTTTGGTATCTGGGGATACAGGTAACATGTCATTATGGCGACTTATTCCCCCAAAACGTCCTAACGCTGTGGGCGGTCGTGGTAAAAGACATGGAGAGGTTGGCGAGATTGGGGCTATTCTGGATGCGTGCCTAAACTGTATCAAGATGGTGGTCCTGCCCAATTTTCTGTTTGTATTCCAAATGCCCCTGGGGGTTATCCTGCCACCCTTCTTCACCAAGGTGAAAGCGGCTAAGCTAAAATTCCTTTGGGAAGGGGCAAAATATAGGGTGGCCTACAGGACTTTGATTTTGCCGAAGGATGAGGGGGGCGTTGGGTTCCTGGATCTCGAGATTTCTAATAAGGTGACCCAGCTTTGGGTTCTGGTGGATCACTTGAACCCGCTATCTGACAAGCAGTGGGTACCAATGGTTAATGCAATCCTTGCCCGGTCTCTTTGGGTGAATGGTTGTGGGTGCCCGGATCCCAAAAAGGGTGTTGCACCTCTTGATGCTGGAGGCCCTGTGGGCTATCTGGAAAGAGGGGGCACATAGATGGCTCTCTATGTGGCAGGCGGTTTTGAGTTGTATATGGGACCCATCTCTGAGGGATGGGGTTGAGGAGGCATTGGCATTTCAGCTCTGGTACGAGGGGGGGGGGGTTAAGCAGAGCCGGAAAGATGTGGGAAGGAGGTATTTTTATCCCGTTGATAAGCTGGAGGAAGGTTTGAACCTGGGTAAGCTGTCGCCATTCCACTACCTGCAACTGAAAAGGGTCCTGACTGATGTCCGATGGGGTGAAAACCTGAGAAGGGACTTGACAGGCTTTGAACGGCTTCTGATAACAGAGAGGGGCTCTAGGGGACTAATTGCTGGATTATATAGGACGGCCCTACTGGCAGAACCTAGGGATCCCCTTCTAGCCAGGATCAGGTGGGGGGCAAGATTTGGGGAGGGATATCGATGATACACTGTGGACACGGATCTGTAGGAAGGTTGTGCGCTTGACGATTTCTTTGCAGTATAGACACCAAGCGCTGAAGTTGATACATAGATGGCATTATCTGCCGGCTCTGATAGCTAAAATGTGCAAGGGATATGACCCATGCTGCTGGAAGTGGCAGCAGGTGATGGGGGATTATACACATATGTGGTAGGGATGTCCCATAGTACAATCATTGTGGAGGGATGTTTATCCTGGATAAAAGGGGTGGATGGGATTCATAGGGAGCTCTCGCCGTGGCTTCTTCTTTTCGGGGTCTGGTTAGAGGAGGTGGATGAGGTGGAGGAGGGGCATATGTTAAGGATTATTTTGGTCGCAGTTAGATGCTGCTTAGCCCAAATGTGGAAGAATTCGCACATGCCAGTGGAAAAGGAGTGGGTGGCAAAGATCTGAGTAATATATGATATGGAATACCTCACACAAATATTGGACGAATCCCGGTCTGACATTGAAGGACTATGGCTGCCCTTTTTCAAGAAGCATGGACGTTGAGTGGAGGAGAGGGTGGGGACCTTGTGATGGGACGGCTGGGAGGGTCTCACTGTAAGGAAATGCACCCTGTTACGATTGGCATTTTGGGAATCTTGTGGGAAACGTGACTCACTGTGAATACAGCGGTAACGCTGGTCTGTAGGCCTTGGGCATTGCCTTTCTCCAAAGGGAGTAATACCCTTGGTTTGAAATTTGTGGACTCAATGAGAACCTGCTGCATGAGTGGGGAGGGAGGGCGGCTGGGGTTGGGGCAGGTCGGTGGGGGTGGAAGGGGGGACCAAGAGGTGCTTGAGTTTTGAGGAGGGGTTTATATGATGGTTTGTAACACAATACTCGAAATGCCAATAAAGTTACATTTTTAAAAAAAATACCCTTTCAAATCTGACCGGTCGAAGATCGCCACTTGCAAGCAAAACTAGTATCAATCTCCCTCTGATAACCTATCTAGAGTGACAGACTCACTAAATACTCTGGTATTGCAAACACTGGAGAACAAGCTAAACCTGCGTTAGTTACTCATGCCAAGGACACAACATTTCACACAGCACTATGTGCCTTGCCCCCTCTCAAGTATCCTGCATCTTCCAATGTCCCATGTCCACTACTAAAAGGCAGCTGCGCTCCTTTTTAGAAATTAGCAGTTTTTGTCACCCCTGGATCCTTGATTATGCCTCTACTTTAGCACCTATGCGGAAAATGCTACATAACTCCCAGCCTGACAATCTCACATGGTGTGCTGACGCTTCCACAGCCTTCGCCAAGATCAGGACTACCCTCTCCATTGCTCCCACCGTCACCCTTCCTGACTACTCTAAATCAATCACCCTGTGCTTTGATGAGAGAGGGGTATGCCTTAGGCGTACTCACATAGAAGCACATAACTCTTCTTGTTTCTTCTTGTCCCAATATGACCCATCCCTTTCCCCCAGGATTCTTGTACCCCAGATACGCCAATACATTACCTCCCAAGATACTGACTGCATTTGTTCCACACGCTCTGATCTCTTTCACCGCGATAGGCATGCTGCCTTCAATGGGTATCACACCAGTGACCTATGTCCTTAACAGAAGTGCTACTACCACCACCTGTAACAACACAGCTGTCAGTAAGATAGGACAATTTCATAGTAATAGCACCAACATAGCACTCTACACCCACAGAGGGTTATATTTCCTTTGTGGGGCTAGCGCCTACAAATGGCTACCAGCTAACTGGACTGGTCAGTGCACCATTGGGTTCATTCGCCCAGCAATCGGCCATGTGTCCCTTTTTCCAGATGCTCACTACACACCCCGACGGTCCAAACGAGACGCCTGGACATGGTTCAAAGGGTTCCTGATTTAGAAATGAGAGCAATGAGATCAAACAGTTGTTCTTCAAATTGGGGCATTGCCTTGAGAGTTCTGTAGAGGGTAAGCACATTAAAGGAAGTTTTGGACAAGGTTTTTATTTTGACCCAGAGGGATTTTCACTCTTCGGGAGAAGTGTGTGGGATGATGTGACAGTCCAAGCTTTCCTTGCACATCAGCGCCACTCCCCCCCCCCTTTACCAAGAGTTCGATCAGCCCTGAAAAGCACATAACCTTCAGGCGTGGAGAGCGTGGCTTTTGTGTGTTAAACCAAGTTTCTGTAAGGCCAAATACATCTGGGTTGTGTTCTGCCACATAGTCAGGTACTTCCACACCATGTTTAGCCAGGGAACATGTATTTAGTAAAGAGAGCGAGAGAACCAGTAAGGGAACAATGTTTTTGAGCTTTGAGCCCTGTGACTGCAGATCCCTTTTGAGACACATAATGGCTAAAAGGCAGATATAATCAGGGCAGCCAAGACACAAAGGGTAAGAAAAGTGTCAAACGAGCACCACGGAACGTACCTGGTGTTAAACACGGTATATAGCACGAAGCACAAAGTCTCCGGGTGATACGTAGTAGGGAGGAGTCCACTAAGCGCGCCAGCGACGAGCGATCTGCGGCGTGTACTGGCAAAGACTGGCATGACGCAGAAGCGCCAACGCTGAAGCACCTGAATGATGAATAAATACCCAGAGGAGCTTGGGAAATTTAGTTTACAAAGCGCAGACTGCACGCACACACAAGAGTGCTTTTTCTTTCTGCCATGTAGTTTTGCACTAAGGTTACAGCAAATCACATCCGTACCAGATGTTAATAATACACAGGATATATAGAAAGTACACAAAAGCACAAAACCTTGCTAAAATGGTAAAATAGCGGTGAAATTGAAGCTAGAAAGCCGTGGATTGGCTACTCAGCAATAGAAAGTGGCGATCACAACAATTCACAGCAACGTACCTAAAAGGAAAGATGAATTGGTGGATGGAATCAGGCAATATATGTGCTTAGCGGCGGGACCGGCGAAGACGGGCACGACACAGAAGCGCTGACACTGAAGCGCCTGAACGATAAATAAATACCCAAAGGAGCTTGGCAAAGGTAGTTTGCAAAGAGCAGAATGCACGCACACACGAGATGCTTTTTCTCTCTGCCACGAAGTCTTACACACTAAAGTTACAGCAAATCACACGTATACCAGATGTTAATACACAGGATATATAGAAAATACACGAAAGCATGAACACTTGCTAAAATGGTAAAATATCAGTGAAAGTGAAACTAGAAAGCTGTGGATCAGCTAATCAGCAATAGAAAGGGGAGGCACAATTCACAGCAACGTACCTAAAAGGAAAGATCTCGACTCTCCCTCTACTCAGAATCACATGCCCTCCTTGACCCCGCCAACTCGGCCTCAGACCTCTCCACAGTACTAGACCCTCTTACGGTTTAACCTCCAGGCCAGGACAACTTACTCGGCAATCTATTCAATTGTCACATTCATCCATGTCTGAGCCACCCTCACTACACACTATCGACGCCTCAACGTCCTCCGCTGTTACCACCGCCCTTTTGCCTATGCGCACCTACCCTCATGTCAATACCGTGGCAGAACCTATGAGAATTCACACCTGATGGATCTCCACTGACTTATAGCATATGGCACAACAATTCCCAATGTTGCCTGAAAACCCTACTGCTTTCATGGAAGATTTGAACACAGTGATTGCCTGTTATGATCCCACCATTGAGGACCTTAAACTACTCATATGAGCTGTGCTCAAAGACACTCTATACAAACAAGTTATGGACAAACTGCAGTGGCCTGACACACTGGTGAAAGGTGAGGCTATTATTGCTAATGTTACCGCTCTTACTGCCCTCATCAATGAAAAATACCCTGTCAGAAGGCGACCAGGGGCGCAGGGAAGATAGCAGCCTGATTGCAGTGCTCTGGCCCGTGCCCTGATGGTGTGAGGAGTCTTGACTGCGTTGGTGATGTAGGAACTGTGGTGACAGGGTCCCCGGGCAGAGAGTAGATGGCAGCATAGGTGGGCGAGTGAGAATTGCCCTTGTTGGGGCGAATGGGGCTCCAAAACAGGAGGCTGGCCACGACCGACAGACGCAGGCCGCCAGGCGTGTGTGGTCAGCTCACCGTGATAGTGGATCCAGGCGTGTGATCCAGAATCGAGCACACAGGACAGGCTGAGAAGTCGCGGGAGAACCCCACCCCCGCAAACCGAAAGGGGACGGAGCTATTGCAGGGAAGCCCGGAGCCCTGGTGCGGAAGAGTGGAGGAGCAAGAGCAGCACAATAACTGCTGGACGGCGAGTCCCTGAGTGCCTGATGGCGGTGCAGCAACCCCTTCCTGAATAAAGGTGAAGTGAAAGTGGAAGTTGGCGGCCCGGGAACTGTGCCTACGCGGTCCCCGGTGTAGAAGTGGTGGCAGTGTCTGAAGTGACAGCAGCGCATAACAGGGAGTGACGGAGCCCCAAAATCGGAGTCCAACCCGGTGGGAAAGAAAGCTGGCTGCGAAGCCGGGTTGAAGTGCAGGCACAGAGGTGGAGGCGATCAGGGCAGGAGAGAGGCCCAGCACAGAAGCAAGGGATTTCAAATCCCATACCCACTCTGAAACGATCCCAGGCAGACCTCCCGCCTGAGAGGTCGCGAGGGGTAGCAAACTGGAGGTACAGGGGAAAGGACTTGAGACACATGGCGATGAGGAGGAGGAGCAGAGGGCCATCGAGCCGCTCCTGTAGAACAGTCGGAGGTAGGAGTCAGCATAATTGAGCATGGTAGAGTAAAGAGACTGACAGTCCGCCCGTTCCATGGAGACCGAGTGGGAGGGCCTGGGGACTGGAAGGCAGCACACAGAGGACTTGTAGCAAACACCAGGACTGTGCAGACAGTTGCTAATGGAGGTGGCTGTGTGGGAGCTGCTGACAGATAGAAGGGACATGTGGAGTGGAGGGGCCTGTTGTGAAAATAGGTGGAGAGCTTCAATGCCAGAGAACTGACACGGGAGATGGTGCTTTGAGCAGAGAGTCAGAGGGGCAAATTTGGGGAGAAAGGCCAGGCCAGGATGTCTGGCCCAGAGACTGGCAACAGAGGGCAAAGTGAAGTAGTGGGAGATCCTCCGTTGACTGGAGAGAGCTGGTGGAGTGGCAGAGATACCTATAGACGGTGGGACTTGGAGAAAGTGAAGAAACACCAGGACAGAGGGGCTACACCAGGTAGATGAGTTGGAAAGAGACGCTTTCCCAGTTCCAATACCTTGATGAAGGATACATGGTGAAGGTAAAGGCAGACAGAGGGTTCCACCCCTATCCTGTGGAGATCGGGGGCCATCAAAAGCAACATCCAGATGATCCTAGAAGATATCCATGGAATGCGAACTGACATTGGCGCCAAAGTAGCAGACCTATCAGCGAAGGTCGTTATATTGCAGGAAAGGCTGGATGGGGTAGAGGCGAACCAGGCCTCGACGGGGTGCTTGAAGCGCATATTGAGGTCCGGTTCCGAGACATTGAGAGGAGAGCGATGGAGCTGGGTCTCAAAATGGACGATATCGAAAACAGAGAGGCGCAACAAGCTCTGTTTTTTTGGCCTCAAGGAAAGGGAGGGGGAATCCCCGGCTGGACTTGAAAAGAAAATCCAGGAAATCATAGGGCTGGTCCTGGGGTCGAATGAGGGGAAATGTGTGACCCTGGATAGAATACACCGGGCAGCAGGGGGAAGCTGAGGACCGCACTCAGTGCTGGCTAAGTTACATTACTATCGTAACAAAGCAGACATCCTAGCGAAGGTCAGGCTCATGGGAGCTATCGAATATGAGGACTCTAAAGTGTCCATATTCCAGGACCTCTCAGCCCAGACCCTTCTGAGGTGGAATCAGTGCGGCCCTCTTACCAGGTGGCTTCAGGAGAAAGGGGTAAGATATAGGAGGGGATACCCCTTCGCACTAATATTTGAATGGCAGGAGAAAGACTTCATCTGGTGTCGGAGGAGGACATCACGAGGGCCACGGAGGACCTGGTGGAACCACGAAAGGATAACAACGGAAACAAGAGATTTGGGGCCCAAAGGCAGGGCAAGGATGGAACAGAGTGCAAGGGGCAAGAAGGTTTCAGAAACTTAACACCCCCTCCTCAAGAAGGGAGATTACATGAGGGGAACTGCAGTTTCTGATGTAAATTAATGGTTTTGCGGCAGTGACGGAACCCCACGCCCGGTGTGCCGGAAGTTCAGTACCCCGTCCTCCAGGAGGGAGACTACCTGAAGGGGGCTGGGTTGATTGTGGAAAGTTTTTTGTTCTGCGGGGGTTGGAAAACCCTGTGCTTGGAAGCCGGTTAGGGGTATTGGTTTGCATTTCAGAGGGAAGACTTGGGGGTGGGGGTGCACAGAGTGGGATTGTGGGATTGTGGACACATTCTTTTGTTGTTATTGCTCCAGTTTTAGAGGAGCTTGTTTAATGAAGTGTGGGAAGGCCTGATGAATTGCGGAAAGAAGGGGGTCAGATGGTTGAGGGTGGCTGAGATATGGTATGATGGGGAAGAGAAGGAGAGGTCATTGTGAACAGGTAAGGGGCCGTTACCTTGGTGGCTCAGTCGGTGTGCCTGGAATCTGAACCTGGGGGTCCTTGGATTGGGTTGGTGACACAGCCTTTGTTGTGGGAGTGCGGGGCTGTGGGAAGCAGGAGGAGTGACGTAAACTGTGGCTAGGGCAGGGGCTGCATCCCTGGTGGTTTGACAAGTGTGACCAGCATGGTTGGGATGCACGGTCGGATACCTCAGTTGGAGTAAGGGGGAGGGTGGGATTAAGGGTGGAGATAGGGTGCCTGGGGGGGTTCTCATGCAGTGGTTCCTACGGAGGGTGGTACGGGGGTTCCTCTCGAAATATGAGGGGGCAAAGGGTGAGAAAAGGCTATGGCTGAGGTGAGGATAGCCACACTAAATGTTAAATTCCCAAAATAAGAGATCGCTAACTAGCAACATGTTCCGTAAGCAGCACCTGGCGATCCTCTTATTGGAGGAGACCCACTATAAGCAAGGTGCGGAAATTGCTATAAAGGGTAAGGAAATAGACCAGAACTTTCGGGCCTCTCACAAGGATTGCAAGAAGGAAGGTGTGGGTATCATACTAGGGAACGCATTTAAGATGACGGAGGTCCAGACTAAGAGGGGATTTGGGGGCTGATTCCTGGGGATAAAGGGACTCTACGAGTGGACCCGAGTTACCCTAGCTACCTTATATGCGCCTAACCTGGGACATCTGGGGTTCTTGCACCAGATATTTGGATGCTGGGAAGCTGGGCAGAGGGGGCCATGATTTTGGGGGGTGATTTCAATCTGATGGCTGACCTGGCACTTGATTGGTGGTTGGTTAAGGGCGGAGAGCCAAAAACGGCAGGTAAGGAGAAAAGGGCCTTCCGGAACCTCTTGCAGGACCCCTATTGGGCTGACGTCTGGTGGATGCACTTTCCGCGCCCAGGGGGTACATGTTTTTCTCGCCTCCACACCAAACCTATATCAGAATAGATTTTCTGCTGGTCCCCAGGGAAAGTGAGGTGAAGGTGCCCACAGTGGAGGCAATTACTTGGTCCGATCATGAGCTGGTGGTGGCAGAATGGAAGGTAACAAGGACTTGGCGGCAGTTCTGCTGGAGGTGTAATGACACCCTGTTGAGGGACCGGGTATCCCGGGACTTCCTGGGGAAGCAGCTGCGGGCGTATTTTGAAGTTAATGACAACAGGGATACAGGCATGGCAATGGTTTGGAGGTGGCTAAGGCCACGTTTAGGGGACTCTTCATTGCTGAGGGGTCCCAAAAGAAAAGGGAGAGGGGGGTTTATCAAGGCCAGGCTTCAGGAGGAGCTGAAAAACTGCATACTCAATTGGTCTAGAGGGACCCCGACAGGGAGAAACTCCTGGGTGAGATGAGGGATAAGAGGCAAGAGCTCCACACCGTGTTGATAGTGGTGGTAGTAAAGGGGATGAGGTTCCCGCGGCAAAGGTACTATGAACACAGTGACATGGTGGGAATGCTTCTGGCAAATAGAATGAAGGGTTACAGGATGGAGTGGAGAGTAGATGGAGTGCGTGGCTCAGACGGGAGTATGGTGATTAATGGGGACGACATTTCATCCCAATTTTCAGACTACTACCAGGAGCAATATACCAGACCGACGGAAGCAGGGGAGGAGGCGGTGCAGGGTTATCTTGCAGACCGGCAGCTTCCCAAGATTACGGGAGCAGAGAGGGAAATCCTCGAGAGGGCGGTAATGAGGGAAGAGGTGCTGCGGGCGATCCAAAGACTAAAAGTTGGGAAGGCCCCTGGGGAGGACAGGTTTACTGCAGACTTTTAGAGACAGTATCAGTCTTTAATCGTGGTGCTGTTGGCTAAGCTGTCTAACTCTGTTGTGGGGGAGAGCACAATTACACTGACATTTCTTTGTGCTTTGAAAGCAGTTATTCTAAAGCCAGGGAAAGATATAGCCAACTGTGCCTCGTACAGGCCTATCTCCCTGCTGAACGTGGATGCCAAAATCTTTGCCAGGCTCCTTGCATCCCGTTTGGAGTCCTGCCTTCCTGAATTGATCCATCCGGATCAGGCGGGTTTTGTGATGCATAGACTGGGTGCTGACAACATGCTCTCAATGCTAAGGTGGTGAAGGAAGAAGGGGCACTAATGCTGTCTCTCGATGCCGAGAAGGCCTTTGATCAGGTGAGTTGGGCCTTCATGAGGGAGGACCTCTCGACCATAGGGGTGGGCCCGAGATGGAAGGGATAGATGGCAGCTTTATACTCCAGTCCGACAACCAGGGTGGTGGTCAACAGGAGTGCGTCACAGACCTTCCTGCTACAGCTGAGTATGCAACAGGGATGCCCACTCTCCCCACTGCTTTATGCACTAGTCATGGAGCCCTGGGCGGTGGCAGATAGGGAAGATGAGGGAATAAGGGGATCCTGATAGGGGAAGTAAAGTGCAAGATCAGTCTTTTTGCAGATGATGCCCTGCTTTACATTACCAATGTGGTGCAGTTGGTGCCCCCTCTGTTTGAAAGTTTGGCGCAATACAGGGAGCTATCTGGCTTCAAAGTTAACTTGGAGAAATCAGTGGCTTACAGGGAAGGTGGGTGTTAGGGAGAATTATCATTCTATGGCTAATTTCCCTTACCTATAGAGTCCCCCAGCAGCTTTGCTGGATTTGAAGGGTTTGTTTTTTTCTCCTGCTAAGAGTGTGACTCTTTTTCCCACTCAAAGGCATATTTGCTATGTGTGTTCTAGGCTATTTTTTGTGTTTAATGTCTATGGGGTTTATCTCACCCTCATAGGAACCATCTTTATCCACATGTGTTACAAGGCACCCTCCGTGCAGTGACACAGGGGTGTCATAGCGACCCCAAAACATAGACTCCATACCCTGGGACTGACTACTGTCTGCCAGGGCATGTAAAGTCCCCATTGACTTTACTAGTCAACCTTTATGAACAAAACGAGTACAACCCATCTTACTATGGAGGTACTGGCAAGGGTTCATAGTTTTTCCCTTATGTTCATTTTCGAGAGGGTACCGTACAGTCCCTCTCTCAAAGGTTTCTGGCTGGTGGCAGTGGTTACTACCAAAAATATTCGACCGCAAATATTTCTCTATGGGATTTTCCCATTGTTCGAGGCTACCACATTTACTGACAGCCTCTAACATACCGCCGGTTTATTCTTATATTAACTTTACTCCGGTAGGTTTCATTTGCCAGTACTTTTATATAAATTCTTTCTCGTGTCTTCCTCTAAACTCCTAACCCAGGTCGGGGATTCTTTGTCCGTCCTTTTGATGGGCTTCTGCCAAGAAGCCCTCTTTTCGGTGCCACTGAGTCTGGGGTGGATCCATTGTGTGGGAGGGGGACTAGGACCCCTGGACAGGGTTGCCTCAGCAACCCATGTTGCACTCTGCCCTGATAGGCTGGAGGGTCTCCCCCCCAGGATGACCACTCCACTGTGTGAGTGACAGCTAGGCTGTATGAATGGGGATCTTTTTGCATAAAAGCAGGGTCTTGAGGACTCGAAGAGAAAGACGTCACCACTGGAACTAAGAAGCCGAAGAGGAGAGAAGCCAAAGACATCTGCACCAACTGAACCACCGGTGAAGCCCTACTGCAGCGTCTCACCACTTTTCTCCACACGACGAGAGAGGATCTTCATCTGCAAGAGCCTTCTTCCCTTGAGCTGGGGGGGCCAACCAGCTTGCCAATCGCCTTCCTGGAGCTGCCTTGGTCGAATCGCCAGTGCCCTGCTCTCGGAGACCGGATAGCCAGGCACCCGTCCACCCGGACCGCGATTTGAGGGAGCGTACCTTTTATTCGTTTGGCAGCACCGCGGCTGGTTTCATCCCTGGGCAGTGCAGTAACTCGAACCTTCCTCCATGACGAGAGTCTCTCTTCCTCTGCTGGATCTCCCAAACTGCAGGAACTGCCAGGAACAACCGCCACCGCAGGAGCCTCTTCTACATTTTAAGGTACTTTGTTTCGTTTGGTAGCGCTAAAGGTGTTTTAAATCCTTTACCTACCTGCTGGGTTGGCCGCCCCTATCATCTAACATTGTCTTTCACCTTCTGCATCCACCTTTTCGAATCGTTTAACAAAGACCTGACTGCAGCTACAAGAACATTTTGCTCCTGGGCTCTTTGCCCTGTACCACTGACTGTGGCACAGGCCTATTGACTCTGGCTGAATCTGTTAAAACTGCCTTCTCTAGATTGCTTCTCAACTAGAACTGTGTTGGTGCACATAACTCTTGTAACCACCTTTTCCTTCCCACTTTTAAAACTTGTGAAGTGCCATTTTGCTCGGTTTTCATTTAGGTATTCTACATGCTAAAGTACTGCCTTGCCTAAACTTGTTCACAAACTTATTGGGAAGTATTGCAAGGGTGCCTAAGAGTATATTCATGTATAACTTGTGCTTTCCCTCCCTTGTGAGAAATTGCTAGAGTGCCATTTGTGTTTGGTTTTCACTGTGCCGTTTTGCTCAGTTTTCACTCTTGCTCAAACTTGTCTACAATTTAACCAGGGAGTTGGGTATACTTTTCTTGACTGAATTTAACTTGCTTTAATAACTGTGATTGATGTGTTGAACTAGAAGTGTGTAAATAAATATATATTCTTTTTAATACAAAGCTTTGGTCAGTGTTTCCTTGTACCATAGTACTGTAGCCCTATTGTGTAAACCCTGAATACTGCTCATCTCCCTCTTGAGATAAGTCTGACTGCTTAGCCACAGCTACCAACTAAATCTTTGTGGTGCAGACTGATACCAAGGGGGATGTATTGCTCATACATGTAGTCTTAATCTTCTGTAGTGCTCCCTAAGGGAACTGCACAGGATTCTGCCTAACAGGGGGTTGTCGGAGATTGAGAAGAGATACATTGGTGGGTTGCAGTTTCAATTTCTGGAGGATTCCTTTCGGTATCTGGGGATACAGGTAACATGTCATTATGGCGACTTATTCCCCCAAAACGTCCTAACGCTGTGGGCGGTCGTGGTAAAAGACATGGAGAGGTTGGCGAGATTGGGGCTATTCTGGATGCGTGCCTAAACTGTATCAAGATGGTGGTCCTGCCCAATTTTCTGTTTGTATTCCAAATGCCCCTGGGGGTTATCCTGCCACCCTTCTTCACCAAGGTGAAAGCGGCTAAGCTAAAATTCCTTTGGGAAGGGGCAAAATATAGGGTGGCCTACAGGACTTTGATTTTGCCGAAGGATGAGGGGGGCGTTGGGTTCCTGGATCTCGCGATTTCTAATAAGGTGACCCAGCTTTGGGTTCTGGTGGATCACTTGAACCCGCTATCTGACAAGCAGTGGGTACCAATGGTTAATGCAATCCTTGCCCGGTCTCTTTGGGTGAATGGTTGTGGGTGCCCGGATCCCAAAAAGGGTGTTGCACCTCTTGATGCTGGAGGCCCTGTGGGCTATCTGGAAAGAGGGGGCACATAGATGGCTCTCTATGTGGCAGGCGGTTTTGAGTTGTATATGGGACCCATCTCTGAGGGATGGGGTTGAGGAGGCATTGGCATTTCAGCTCTGGTACGAGGGGGGGGGGTTAAGCAGAGCCGGAAAGATGTGGGAAGGATGTATTTTTATCCCGTTGATAAGCTGGAGGAAGGTTTGAACCTGGGTAAGCTGTCGCCATTCCACTACCTGCAACTGAAAAGGGTCCTGACTGATGTCCGATGGGGTGAAAACCTGAGAAGGGACTTGACAGGCTTTGAACGGCTTCTGATAACAGAGAGGGGCTTTAGGGGACTAATTGCTGGATTATATAGGACGGCCCTACTGGCAGAACCTAGGGATCCCCTTCTAGCCAGGATCAGGTGGGGGGCAAGATTTGGGGAGGGATATCGATGATACACTGTGGACACGGATCTGTAGGAAGGTTGTGCGCTTGACGATTTCTTTGCAGTATAGACACCAAGCGCTGAAGTTGATACATAGATGGCATTATCTGCCGGCTCTGATAGCTAAAATGTGCAAGGGATATGACCCATGCTGCTGGAAGTGGCAGCAGGTGTTGGGGGATTATACACATATTTGGTAGGGAAGTCCCATAGTACAATCATTGTGGAGGGATGTTTATCCTGGATAAAAGGGGTGGATGTGATTCATAGGGAGCTCTCGCCGTGGCTTCTTCTTTTCGGGGTCTGGTTAGAGGAGGTGGATGAGGTGGAGGAGGGGCATATGTTAAGGATTATTTTGGTCGCAGTTAGATGCTGCTTAGCCCAAATGTGGAAGAATTCGCACATGCCAGTGGAAAAGGAGTGGGTGGCAAAGATCTGAGTAATATATGATATGGAATACCTCACACAAATATTGGACGAATCCCGGTCTGACATTGAAGGACTATGGCTGCCCTTTTTCAAGAAGCATGGACGTTGAGTGGAGGAGAGGGTGGGGACCTTGTGATGGGACGGCTGTGAGGGTCTCACTGTAAGGAAATGCACCCTGTTACGATTGGCATTTTGGGAATCTTGTGGGAAACGTGACTCACTGTGAATACAGCGGTAACGCTGGTCTGTAGGCCTTCGGCATTGCCTTTCTCCAAAGGGAGTAATACCCTTGGTTTGAAATTTGTGGACTCAATGAGAACCTGCTGCATGAGTGGGGAGGGAGGGCGGCTGGGGTTGGGGCAGGTCGGTGGAGGGTGGAAGGGGGGACCAAGAGGTGCTTGAGTTTTGAGGAGGGGTTTATATGATGGTTTGTAACACAATACTCGAAATGCCAATAAAGTTACATTTTTAAAAAAAATACCCTTTCAAATCTGACCGGTCGAAGATCGCCACTTGCAAGCAAAACTAGTATCAATCTCCCTCTGATAACCTATCTAGAGTGACAGACTCACTAAATACTCTGGTATTGCAAACACTGGAGAACAAGCCAAACCTGCGTTAGTTACTCATTTTGTGAATTATCTCCTTCCTGAAATTTCAAACAATATTCAAAATGTTCAGAATGGGTGGTAAGCTGAATCTATTGAAAAGGCACCACAAGCAGCTCAACATTTCTATGATATCCAAGGGAGAGGGGTGAATTGTTTGATTTACACTGGTACCAGGTGCTGCAAGTTGAGGGCGGTTGAAATTACAAATGTTGACGTTTCAAAGGAAATTGTCAATGCTGTTGGGATATCTGGCACCACTATTCCACATTGGTGTCAAATGAATTGTTTGTTTCTATTGGTCCCATTACTTAACGTCATGCCTTTCTGTTGAGCACTTGCTCAAATGAAAATCTGTTGGATATTGATCAGCTATGCAAAATGCATTGTACCATGTATTGTTCTCTTGATGGTATTTATCCAGAGGTTCCACAATCTAGGCAAGCTGAATGTGTGTATCTCCTCCAACAACCGACTCACCTGGAGCCTCCTACAGAGCCTCCTGCACTCCTCACAACCTTACAATTTACACAGGTACAACACCTTATTTACTCCGTGCCAGTGACCCTCTGGGCGGCACATGCCAATGAGGTAGGCCACATTCTCTCTGCTAAACCTCTTTTCATCAATCTCAATCCAGTTGTCCCTCGCCCACGTGTGCCACAGTACAGAATATCCCCTTGAGCAGAGGAAAGTATGAAGCCTGTCATCTCTTCCCTCATTGATCAGGACATCCTCTACTACACCACTAGCCCTTGCAATACTCCAGTGTGCCCAATTGAAAAAAAGGGCACAAGCAAATTCCATTTTGCTCACGATTTGCATGCCCTTAATAAGCCGGTAGTACTCTTGCATCCGGTGGTCCCGGACCCCCTGACCCTTCTCTCCTATATCCCGCCCCACGCCAATTTTTCACATGCATTGATCTTATCTCTGCCTTCTTCGCTATCCCCATCCACCATGACTCTCATGCAACTCTTTGCATTCATGTACAAGGGACGACAGCTCACCTACAGGTCATTTCCAATGGGTGTTATTGACTCCACATCTCTCTTCTACCAGGTTCTGCAGGAAGACCTCCAGGAGTATTCCTGGGGGGAACCACTATGATCCAATACATGGATGACCTACGGTTAGCATCACCTTCCTTTCAGGTCTCCCTCGCCGACTCAGAAGTGCTCCTCACTGCCATGGCAGCAAAAGGTGACAAAGTGAACAAAGCAAAATTGCAGCTCTGGCTACCTACAGTCCGCTGCCAAGGACACAACATTTCACACAGCACTATGTGCCTTGCCCCCTCTCAAGTATCCTGCATCTTCCAATGTCCCATGTCCACTACTAAAAGGCAGCTGCGCTCCTTTTTAGAAATGAGCAGTTTTTGTCACCCCTGGATCCTTGATTATGCCTCATCTTTAGCACCTATGCGGAAAATGCTACATAACTCCCAGCCTGACAATCTCACATGGTGTGCTGACGCTTCCACAGCCTTCGCCAAGATCAGGACTACCCTCTCCATTGCTCCCACCGTCACCCTTCCTGACTACTCTAAATCAATCACCCTGTGCTTTGATGAGAGAGGGGTATGCCTTAGGCGTACTCACATAGAAGCACATAACTCTTCTTGTTTCTTCTTGTCCCAATATGACCCATCCCTTTCCCCCAGGATTCTTGTACCCCAGCTACGCCAATACATTACCTCCCAAGATACTGACTGCATTTGTTCCACACGCTCTGATCTTTTTCACCGCGATAGGCATGCTGCCTTCAATGGGTATCACACCAGTGACCTATGTCCTTAACAGAAGTGCTACTACCACCACCTGTAACAACACAGCTGTCAGTAAGATAGGACAATTTCATAGTAATAGCACCAACATAGCACTCTACACCCACAGAGGGTTATATTTCCTTTGTGGGGCTAGCGCCTACAAATGGCTACCAGCTAACTGGACTGGTCAGTGCACCATTGGGTTCATTCGCCCAGCAATCAGCCATGTGTCCCTTTTTCCAGATGCTCACTACACACCCCGACGGTCCAAACGAGACGCCTGGACATGGTTCAAAGGGTTCCTGATCCCCGAGCATTGGCACAACCACCAACAGGCCTGATCCTCATGCCCTATCACTCCTCCTCAAACAGGTAGCCAACAACACCGCTAAAAGAATATAGATACTTAAAAGCAAACAAGTTGCACTCAGAACTATGGTCCTCCCAAATAGAATGGCGCTCGATTATTTACTAGCTGCCTGTAACGCTTACCTGGACTACTCAGGAGCGTAATGTCTTCTCACCCTGTGGACCTGGTGCTTGACAATTTGGATTCTCTTTCTGTTTAAACAACAATAACAATAATAGAACACTATAACATCTATTGCCTAAGATACTACTGCATGAGATGTGTACTCTTCTAATCCCTCCCCTCTCACCTGTGTTTATTTTGTGTGGAGCTCTCCATGCTGCTTTTCTACAGGGGCGCATTGAAATGAAGAAACAATGGTAACTTGGGTAGCTCAAGTATTCTATAGTCTCTTGTCACAAAGGGTCTTTACTTTTTTTTAAAGAATAAATCTTGGAGTAAGTAGCTGGTGTCATTATGCCTACCCCCGGGGATCCAGATCAAGTCCAGCAACCCCGGAAGCAGGCATCATGTTATTCCAAGCAAGCCCAACAACCCCTGCTAGGGGCTATTTGGGTGCAGTCCTGGCGTCTATGGCACCAGGCTCATATGGAGAGTCAGTCCTGGCGCCATAGGAATACTTACCTGGGACTACTTTGGAGGCTATTTAAACCACGCCCGAAGAGCAGCACACGCTTCGCGTTATTCTGCATCCAGCAGCGTAACGCTCACCGTGCCTGCAAGTCTGCATCCAGTCTTTTGCCACGCCCGCCTCGAGTCTGGAGCTCCTAGAAAAAGGGAGAAAGAAGGAGAAAAGGTTAGAACAAGAGCAATACCTTTGATCCTTACCTGAATTCCCGATCCACCGCGCCTTCGAGCTGGAAGAAAGAAGTTATTTTATGCACGTCGCCTCGTCTGCTGCATCGCCGTGCTGAACTCACCGGCCTTCGCAGCATCTTCACTATCCACCGCATCCTTCTGCATGTTCCCGCCGCACTCCGGCACCTAAGGGGAACACAAGAACAGCAAGGTGAGCCAAGGGAATAAACAGAGGCAATATTAGTTACCCCCCATAGACTTACCTGATTTTACCGCCGGGGGTACTATTCCTCTTCACGGGTCGGTGCAGCCTCCACCGCATCTTCGCCGTACCCCGGTCCCTAAGGGGAACAAAAGGACAGCAAGGTGAAACAAAGGGACAGACAAGGGGAATCCTTCTCACCACAATAGACTTACCTAATTTTACCGCCTGAGGCATTATTCCCTGAGACTTCATAATTTCTCTCAGCACCTGAATAAGGGAGAAAGCAACAGGTTACATTCTGACATTATTTTATCGAACTGTTGGATAATACAAATCCTTACCTGAATGTTACTGGTTGCCACAAAGAACTCTTTGCTAGGGTCAAGCTGCAACCTGCAAGAAATCGGACAAGAGTGAAAGTCAGACATTTGAACTCTTACGAACTATATACTTACGGTGTCTCGCCAGAAATCTCAGAGTCAATATTGTTCTTGAACTCACCAATTCCTTCGAACCATTGAAGCAACTGGTTATCTACGTGCCCCTGCGCTCAATCGCTCAATGCAGGATGGAGAGCTCATCTTTCCAAACCATCAGGTGAGACTATAAGAGGGGACATTGAAGGTGATCAGTGGGGAGAACAGCGGGGGTGGGGTTTAACACTGAACTCCACGGGTGGTTAATTCCCTTTCTCCATTTGCAGAAGAATACCCCTACGGGCCAAGCAAACCAAGCTAGGTGGGTCAGTCCAGTCTGTCATCTCGGCACTACGCGTCACATTGGTGGAGACCGCAGCTGTCCAGTTCAGACCAACGCCCCTGTGGGAGCCAGGTGAGCGTAACAGCTGGTGAAAATACTGTAATCTTTTAGGGCTTGGAATAATTCCTACTTTGGATAAATCTCTCTTTCTAATAACTTGCTCTTTTTTCACTTCTTTTGCAGGTTCTCTGAATTTAGGAAAAAAGAATTATGGCTGAGGAGGGCTGCAGAGTTACTCAGGATGAGAAAACATTTTTAAACTTAAGTTTGCCTATACGGAATAACTGTAGTCTTAAGGGAAGCGTGTGGAAACAACTGTGAGGTGAAAACTTGAAGAACTTTCAGGTACGTAAAATGCTTAGTAAACATCTTCTTTCTTTAACTATTAAATTAGTTTATTGTTAATTTAAATACCTCTTGTTTTGTCTGCAGGTTTTCGGAAAGCTAAGGAAAAATACCCTCGGAAAATGCAGTGGCTGCGGAAGAAACCTCTGACGGAAGATGCTGCGACTACGAGCAAAGACTGCTGACTGAAGATGCTGCGGCAGTGAGTGGAACTTCTAACTGAAGATGCTGCGACTACGAGCGAAGACTGCTGACTGAAGATGCTGCGGCTGTGAGTGAAACATCTGACAGAAGATAGTTGCTTCGGATATAACATTAGACAGGTAAGACTTTTCTACTAACTATTGAACTCTGTAGTTTTCTGTAAAACAAATGTCTCTATTATCTCCTTTTACAGGTTCTGTGAGAAGAAACGCCGGTAGCATTACCCGCTGTTAGTGGAGAAGAGGCAAAGCGTGCGTTCCAGCAGAGGCAGGGCTTAAATAGCTCCATCTGCAATATGAATAGTACATGCTGAAACTTATGAATGGACCTTACGACGGCCATGTTAAGCATATGGAATTACTGTAAATCATCACAAAAGTCTATGGAAGTGTATGCAAAGAATTATGTAAATGCCATGTCTGCCAGGCTAACACCCGCCTTTGACCTGCTGTTGTACATAATATTCTCTGCCTAGCCTGAAAGCCTGAATGAGAGCTATGCCCACTGACTGGGATCATGACACTGCCCAAGGGGGTACCTGTAAAATTATAGGACAAGAATGCTGCACCTGGGTACCCGATAACTGCTCCCAGGTTGAGGACATCATAAAACACCTCCAAGGGGTTGATATCACCTTACATGGTATAAACAAAGGTTATGGCGGCTCACTGTTAACTTGGATTCAAAACACTTTTGGTTTACTGGGCTCTTTCATTCTACATAGTATTTTAATGATTGTTGTTATAGTTGCTGCCTTTGCAATGATAGTGTTTCTTATTCGCTGCCTTCTGGCATCTGTGCTGAACTATATAAGGAAATAGACCAATTGGAATATAACCCCAGCAGCACCCAAATGCAGCGAGCATCCGAGCATGTGAACAAGCTTTGACTCCAACTCGCGCCTTGCAGCATGCTCACGGACACATGCTGTGCTAAACACAACCCACACGCAGCAAACAACAAAACGCCACCTGGCCTCACCTGGATAATAACTACTAACCCCCTCAATTATTCTCCCTTAGCTTGCTACTCAGCTGGACAACAGTCAGAAGCTCTTAACAGGGCTCTCAGAACATTTACCATACCAACCTGATCATACATATTGGTAAGCTAACTTGAGATCAAGCCACTATTGGGCCAGTACACAGGCCCTCAAACCATCTAGATTAACTAAATAACTAACCCATCTCTTTTTTCTCCCCACCAACCCCCCAGCACAATTCCGTCAACTCTTTTAGCACATACAACTCCTGCACTACGCTATTTGAAATCGATGTATCTCTCAGAATTGCTATATGTGAAATGTACAAACATGTAGTTACGCGGCCCCCAGCTTATCTCTCCTCTCTTCTTTCATTCTACACCCCCTCCCGCCCCCTCCGATCTGCTGATCTGTTCCTACTTTCTGCCCCCCCATGTGCCTCTTCTCATTTCCGCTCCTTTCAGCTCCTTGCCCCCCTACACTGGAACTCCCAACCTCTTTCTATCCGCTCCATCCCCACCTATTCCTCCTTCTGCGCCTCCCTGAAATCACTCCTTCTCCATTCCCCACCCTGACACCCTTATCCCCTCTTCACCTTTCTCTCTCTTCCCTCTAGCACCCCTATTCATACTTCTCTTACATGCCCATTTCTCTCCTACGTCCTCCCCTCCTCCTTCTTCCTCACTCTATTCCCCCCTCTCTCTCCTTCTTCCCTTCCCTTCCCAGGCCCCTCCTTCTTTTACCCTCTTAGGCTAATTGTTCTACATACTGTTTTACCGGTTTGATTCATATTATGTAATTTGCTTCTACTGTTATCATGTTCTATGTTCTATGTATTCTTGTTGTTAAACTGTAAAGCGCTTTGGAGTAAAGCGCTATATAAGAATAATAAATACAAATAAATACAAATGTAAATTCATAATGTAAATCTGTAATATGTAACATACTATATTACACGTGATAATCACTCTAATGTAAACCAATTCTCTCTGTTCCCCAAACAACAATACAAACGGACCTCAATCATGAGTGATATTTCCACTATGGTCAAATAATAACATACCAACAAGATTCACTCAGGAGTCTTATACACGGAGCGCTTGGTCTTTACAAATTCCCATCCCAACTTTCTCTGTGCTAAACAGGTGTCTCACTTTCCCTCCAAGGCCAAGTGGCTGCCACTCGAAATAGAGACACCTCTACTTAAGGAGAACACTCAAAAGACGTCTCAGATGACCAGGAAATGGCAGATGTGCTAGGACAAATGTTGGACACCGAATTGTATGAATTTTTGAATTAGCACCTTAAAAGCAGACAATGGGCCTCATTACGACCCTGGCGGTAAGGGGTTAACGCCAGCGTTAGCTGCGCCGACCCCTTACCGCCAATTACGAGGTCCCTTAGCGCCATGGCGCTTTTAACACCTGCTTTTAGCAGGTGTTAAAATCCATGGCGCTAAGGGACCATGGAGTTAATTACGCCACCGTAATTTACGGTGGCGTAATTAACGCCTTCCCCACTCCCATTATGCCCTATGGGGCAAAAATGGGAATGGGGAAGGGTAAATGGGGATTGGGGACTTACCGCCCCGCCGACCTCGGAATGGGGCGGTAAGTCCGCCAACCACCATGGCGTAAACGTAGTTTACGCCATGGTGGTAAAGTCACGGCCCAGGCGGTAACTTACTGCCTGGGTCGTAATGAGGCCCAATCTATGTCTCTGAAGCAGCATCGTTTCTGTGACAATCCCTGTGCCTGTCCACCCTATCCCTATCTCACTGGTGTACCTGGGTGTCTTTGATGCTATACCCCAATCCTGCTCCCTGTGGTCTACGCCCTGTCTCAGGGATGACCAAACGGGGAGTTGATGTGGCAGGATTGATATTTGATGCTATGTTATGCTAGGATTGTTATGCTATGCTATGTTATGCAGGATTGTTCTGCTATACTATGCTATGGTATACTACATTAGGCTCTCTCTCTCATACATTTAGGCCTCAGATCTTCCCTCTGCCTCCCTCTGCACGCAGCACCCTGGGCATGCCCAAACCCCTCCTGGGGCAGATCAGACGTCAGACCTCCTCTTCTTCTTCTTATTCTCCACAAGTATAGCATTAGCACCATATATATGGGAAATATAATAAGGGTTTCTGCAAATGCCGCTTATCCATAATACAACACGATGTGCCCGCAAGGCTGCGTCAGAAGTTAGATTTTGACAGTTCCTGCCAAATGTCTGCAATATCGTGCCAAGTAACAGCCCCCATTGGGAAAGTGCTATCATATATTAGTGCTATATAACCTGTGCTATAGGGGGGGTCCCGAGAAAGCTCTCTGTACCGACTGCCTGGACACTTGTCCTGATGTGTGTCCTGCTGATCAGCTGATAACTCTGTATGCTGTGTATTTGCTGTCTAATCCAAGAAGCTTGGTTTACCACCAGTCTATGGGCCTCATTACGAGTTTGGTGGTAACCCTTAAATCCGGCGGTCGCGCTATTACCGCCGGATTTAAGGATCCACCAAATCAGGGCTTCGGCGGATTTCCCCCCAGCTGTGAGCTGGGGGGAAATCCGCCGAAAATTTGCGCTATTACCACAGGTGGGAAATCCGCCGGCGGTAAGAGCGCAAAAGTTCCCCATTGAGCCCAATGTGGAATGGGGCATTCCCGAATGGGCTCAGTGGAGGAATGGGGAATTCCATTACCGCCAAACCCGTGATCCGGCGCTAATAGCACTGGGGGGGTTTGGCGGTAGGGCGAATACTGCCGGTGTTACCGCCCAACTCGTGATGAGGCCCTATGTTTGATCTCCTTATTTGCTGCAAACTGAGGCTGATGTCGAGGGGGCCCTTGGGAAGGGGCCCGATCTTGGCCACCACAGTACTGACAACCCTCCTCTTCCTCCCTGGACTGGGAAGGTCCCATGATCTGGCTTGGGAAATTAGTAACTACTGGATTGTGGGTAGTGGGAGGTATTATACCTCCAAGGAAAAGAAAAAGAAAAAGAGTTCCTGGATTGGAGGAGAGGCCTCAGGTAAGGACTGTAATGAGGAAGAGTAGGACTAGGAGTAATGAAGAGTACAGTAAGTAATTGGGGCATGCCCCCAACAAGCTAGTAAGCTGAACAGTATCAAATCAGCTCCATGTCAAGAGAGAATACTTTCCACCCCTGTGATTTTAGGTATGAGTTTTGCATGATCAATCTCTGTGGTTCCACTTTTTCCATTATTTGCTTTGGGCTACATGTCTCATCATGCAAACCGCTGCCAGCTAACAAGCCAGGAACAGATAAAAGTGACCCTTGCAGCATGGGGACAGTTGGCAATAATGCATCTGCAGGTGAGGGTACCTCCTCAATTGGGACTTTGTTACGCTCACCCGGTCTCTGCGGAGGCGTTGGGGCACGGTTGCAGCCCTCCCAGGGGTGAGGTCGCTCGGGTGCGACTTCGCCCTCTGCGCTTATGTGGTGACTGGTGGTAATAGGTGATGCTGCTCGGGACTGCTCCTGTTGATTAGTTTTGTCGAGCACTCTGTCCTGCTGCTTCTGGCCGGAGTGCTTGTATGATCTGGACCGAGTTCCTTCACTGGTCCCTTGCACGTGGTAGTCCAGTCCTGCTGTGACTAAGCCACTATACTTCAGGTAAGTGTTCCTGTTTGTCTTTGTCTTTCCTCGTCTGTTTTTGTTGTATCGTAAAGTTTGTTGTCTTGTATTGCTGTCCATTCCACCTTTGATGTTTGCTCTTTTTCTTTCTTCCCTTGCAGGTGATGTTCCTGGCCCGGCAGAAGCTTTGGAGCTAGAGACGGCAGTCGGAGGGAATGAGGAACAAAGCTGCAATGGTGCAGTACCTGGTAAATTGTTAACTAGGGGGCGCGCAGGGTTCAAATGCAGCGCGGCCCTAAAACGGATGTTCTAACCTTGTCTTTGTTCTTCTTCACAGGGTCCGAGTTTGTGGATGCGGAGTGCGGTGCTGCGGCATCAAGATCAATGGGTGTCAGGAGATGAATCTGCAGATGAAGCGATGAAGCACTGGTTTCCTGGAGGTGAGTATGCAGGAGAACACCTGGTTTCAAAGGGAAGTAAACTGGTCCAAGCACCGGCCTTAAGGATGGAGCAGCTTATATAGCTGAGCTTCTGAAGCCACGCCCACCGGATTCAGCCTGCCTGTCACACCTGATGAGTCAACACATGAAGACCAGGCCCAGGGAGCCACACCCGATGAGTCAGCACATGAGGATGTTCTCTGGAAGAAAAGCTTTCAGCTCCTGGTAAATTCTTGTAAAATAAAAGCACTCATGCACTGAAATAAAGTAAAAGCACTCCTGCACTGAAATAAACTGTTCCTGCTCACATCTCTATACTTTGGCACCAGGACTAAGTCCAGCTAGGGCCCCTGTGTTTATGGGTCCCAAAGGGAAATAAGTGAGTCAAGTGACCCATTGCCCCCATCACTAGATGGTGCGGTTTTTGTGTTGTGGGGCCTGTGGCCTGACAGACTTCAGTCTATTTTTGGTTTGGGCTATTAGGTGTCGATTGCAACACCTATATGCCGAAAATATTTCATTAGAATACAGCTAGGGAGGAATGGCAAATGAGGAGGTACACACAGCTTGTAGGTGTTGTTTGGTTATTTTCCCACCGAATGACTGCCCATGGCCTTGCTAATCCCCATGGCCATTCCCAACCAGTTTCTGCCCCTCCCCACCCAAAACACCTCCTCATGGGAACTCTTTGAGCTTGCTTTAATCAAGCCATACCATCAAACTTTGCACTCGACATGCCTGCCAGGGATTTCTCAAAGCAGTCTTAATGACACTTAATTGGAGTTGTAAACCTGCTACTGGTGTAATAAAATACCTACCAGGTTTGGCTTCGGCAACTTGATTAATAAGCACAGTGCATATCCTTCACTGAAATCCTGCTAACAACAAGCATTGGCGAAGACACCAGTTTTGGCTTGTGTACAAGTATTTGGCATTTGCCAGTCACTGCAATTAGATGGCCATGTACTTACATCATTTTGTAGCTGCTACCATCAATGGGCAGTTCATACCACTATTGAAGTGCATGGCAACTGCCTTTGCCATGCCTACACAAAAGCACAAACTGTTGCCATTGCCATTGCTTGTTACAATACTTACTTTCCACACCCAACTCTGTCAGTGTACCACAATGCTCATTAATGCAGCTGCATCGCTCAACCTGCTGTTGCAGTAACCAAAAGGTATCCACACAGCTGTCTTACCTCGGTGCTGACCTGTCGCATCCCAACTATTTTAGCATAGAGTCAGATTGCCTACCAGGAAGATCTGCCAATGCATTGTATTTGGCTCTGACTCCTACTGGCCTTGATCACTTTGTATTCCCACTACCAGAAGGTGCCAGTTGCTAGCTTCCCAAAGAACCTCCAACACTCCTGTTTAAAAAAAGTATTCATTGCTTTTGGCTAATAATTTTAGGCTTTTGCATACAGTACATAATAAAGTGTGATTCTAAAAAACAACAGGATATTCTCTACATTTAAAATGAACAACACAAAAGAAAAATCATCAAAATGTATGTACAATGCTGAAAAAATGCATATACTAACATCATCAATGTCTAAAAGCCATCAGTCAATTCATTTACTACTATTTGATAGTCGACATTAAATCTTAAAATATCTATTCACTTAAATTATGAAAAATAAATAAAAGTGTTCATGCAAACTCCCGTCGCAATATCCGTATTGACAATTATGCTCTTCTGTGTCTATCCTGTTCATTAAAAAGAATGGCACGTTTTAGCTGATTATAAAATTCAGTTCAGTTCCAGTGCTCTTAGTTAATAAAGTGCATTGAATGGTCTCCCAAGTGTGCATTATTGCAGCAGTAATCACAAGAGAGTTAGCAGCTAGAATGGTGGACCAAAACTGAACTGTTGCAATACTGCCTGGCTGTGTGCAAAAACACTCATATCCTTTGGGATAAAATGTTTTGTAAACTTCTCACATGCAGTCAACATATGTCTACTTGATTCTATAGACTTTACACAAGTACGACATAGGGCCTCATTACGAGGTAGGTGGTAAGGGATTACCGGCACCGGTAAGGACACCGGTGCCGGTAATCCCTTACCACCCTATTCCGAGGTCCCTTAGCGGGTCCCTTCCTTAACAAATGGGGCCTCATTAGGACTCCGGCGCTAAACCATGGTGCTATTAGCACCATGGTCCATGCCGGAGTCCGCCATGGCGGAATGGGGAATTACCACCCCATTCCGAGGTTGGTGGGGCGGTAATTCCCCATGCCGCCATGGCCCTTCCCCATTCCCATTTCTGCCCCATAGGGCTCAATGGGAATGGGGAAGGCGCTAATTACGGTACCGCAAATTGCGGCACCGTATTTAGCACTAAGGTCCCTTTGCGGGTCCCTACTTTAACGGCTGGTAAAACCAGTCGTTAAGGTCGGGTCCCGCAAAGGGACCTCGTAATTAGGCGCTAAGTGTTTAACGGCACTGCAGCCTTTTACGGCGCCGTTAAACACTAAGCGCCTGGGTCATAATGAGGCCCATGGTTTTACCAGGCGTTATGGAAGGGACCCGTTAGGGGACTTTAGAGCTAATACGATACCGCAAATTGCGGTACCGTTATTAGCTCCATCCCCATTCCCATTGAGCCCTATGGGGGCTCTAATGGGAATGGGGAATGGTTCCCGGAATGGGGACATACCGGGTCCTCCAAGGTTGGAATGACCCGGTAAGTCCCTATTTCGGGAACCCAGACCGGGAATGCGGTAAGGGGGTAGCCATGGTGCTAAAAGCACCATGGCTACCTCCTACCTCGTAATGAGGCCCATAGTGTTTTTTCACGTGGGTTGTTCTGCCAAGCCCCAATATACTCCATGACCGGCAAGCTATATATGCGCAAATATATAATAAAGCACCATAAAGCACTAGTACAGGCCTTAATCAAGTAACTGCATGGCTTATGATGGGGAAAACTTTGCTTTACATACTCTTCGTATCGTCGCATTTTTTCAAGTATCTCAATAGTTTTCACTCTGTCCCATTCATATGTTTTATACTTTAATTTATGCAAATAATAGCCAATATCGACTGCCCCTTACAGAGATAATCTGATATTCTCCAAATGTTCATGTACTGACACAGCCAGTTCAAGATGTGCTGTATTATCCCTTTGGTATTGGACATGTGCCTTGCACATCGAGAATGTGTCTGGTATGACATCATGCCAGTGCTGGCTCTTTTGTTTACTTATTGTTATTATTATTATTACTACAGGTCTTTTTTCTGGTAGTACATAAAGATGTAATATTACTCAAGGAAGCAGGCGCAACATGTGAGATGCTGATTTTCAACCCCTGCAAGGTAAAAAATTATTGGCAACAATTGGATTGGAATAATACATGTGCAAAAGTTCTCGAAACAAAGCTATATAAACATCTGGTATCCGGATATAAAAGAGGAGGTACTATGGAGTCGTACGTAATATTTGCAAATTGGTGTCCACTATATAAGACTGGTAAATGATGAGTGTGTAATAATATTAGGTGCCTTCTCATCTCTTCAATATAAGGAATTGATGAGTTCTATGATGCAGCTCTAAGAATTATGCAATATATGGTAACTGTAGATAAGGTGTAGCTCTAAGAAGTATCCAATTTATGGTATTTGAATAGATTGTTTTAAATTACTGTAGATCTCTTCTTTTCATGTGGACATTTTTTTATTGTTCCTTGCCTGATTCTTAACTGATTTTTTCAGATAATGTTTTTATATTGACATATGTATTGAGTTTCTTTTTGCAAAGGTTATGTATAACCCATACAAATAAATAAATAATAATAATAAAGATGTAATACCAAGTACCATTCTCACAGAGGCCACTGGAACTGACGAGGGCAGACCCAAAAGTGACCTGAGCATTTTCCCTTCCAATTGAGCAAGCCAGCCCACACACTTTTCTGGAATAGTTTCCATACCATATAGAATGAATTAAATATATAACTTATTGACTCACCCAATATTCTTTTTATTCCTTCTTTCAAAAGAAATTTCTTATTTTATCCAAGGGTTTAGTATAGTATAGTGATGAAAATCCAATTGGTAATATGGAAACTTTATGCCAAGTTTTGTCAAAGATAATGTCACTAAAGAAAATATACAAACTAAAACAACAACTATTATTTACTATCGAGCCTTCTCCTTATATGAGGCGCCTACTTTATTTTCTTATTCTCTATTAATCTCTACATGGTCGAGACAGTGTAACCCGGAGCCCGCTTCTATCTCTTTTCAGAGCTAGGTTCCCGTATTTCCTCTCTTCTTCAACTTTATTTATCCATATATATATATAAAGAAATGGCCATATAAAAAGAATACAAATTCTCAAATTCTCATCTCACTCACTCACTCTCCAACCATGCATGTTCCTTTCCCCTTATAATTATACCTCCCAACTATATACCCTTATTTGTTCTTCCCTTGCAATTAGTACTCACGTGCCGGTGTTCTTCCAAGAGCCTCTGTTCGTGGTGTATCCCGAGGGGTCCTCCCTGTGGCGGGCACTGCCCAGCTCTGGCAAGCAGTTGAGTTTTCGCAAAGCAGGGACCCACAGACCCAACTCAGGGGCATACGCTTTTGTAGGACGTCTTCCAAAAGTAGGTAGTAATGGCCCTCCACGGGTAGCCCCGGATCTCGTGCAGGCACGGAAGTATCTCAAGAACTATAAGGGGTCACCAAATGAGGGCTGGCACCTTATCATGCGCGTGTCCCAATAGACAGAAAAAAGTACACACCCCACTAGGGAATGAGACCAGGAGAGTAGTTGCAAGGGAACCAAAATTTATATACGTAAAATAATGCAAGCAAAGAACTCTGCTGCCCGAGAGCGCTCTACCAACAGATACATGAGCAGCACATTCAGAAGGCACTGATCGTCATGGATGACATCATACATAAGAGACAGTCTAACAAACAAGATTGACTAGGTACGTATTCTACTCTCAGTTACATAGGGGAAGCCTGGGTCCCATTGGTTGCTGTCTCTCCATCAGCACACTTGGTCAGCTGGGCTCATCCTTGCAGGGTAAAGGTCAGGCGAAGTTCTTCAGCGATGATGTAGAGCTGTCTGACTAAGCTAAATAGCAGGGCTTGGCATGCAACAGATAATTACTGGTATACACTATCACATGAAACAGGGATATTGGTGTGAAATAGGTACATTCTAACCCGTGTTATTATGGGGCATGGGTCAGGGGTAATTCTGCAATCTCTCTCAGCATTTTGCAGAAAGGGGCATTTGGCTATCCAAACAGGTCAACCAGACCCCCTGTGGGAGCTGGTCCTATTCAGGCACTCTGGCAGACAAAGAACAGGGTGGTGGAAGACTCCTCCCCCACTTCCTGCCTGCCCAGGCACTCTGCAGCCTAGGCAGGGATACCAACGGGTTCCCGCCAAAGGCCAAAACATCCACAGACCTCCATCTCCCAGAATGGTAGAAGAAGGGCTAACAAAGAACAACCACACTAGTAATGATGAAAAAAGAAGGGAGGCCCCAAGTTGGTACTTGGGTGCCCCAATTGTGCACTACCGGGGCTATGGACACAGCTTGCTGTATAAAAAATACACAATAGTTGGTAGAACACGTCCACTGCCACCAGCCATAAGTAGTTTATTGTCTATGAGACTAAAAAGTCACAGCAGCAGAGAGAAGGGGGATACTAAGTATCGCTTTGGCACTCCACTCAAGATGGGGTGTGCCAGTCTCTCAGACTATACTGTTTTGGGAGAGATACTATGTATCTCTGTATCCTCAAAATAACTATAGTTTACTTAAGGGTATAGGAAAATAATCTTAAAGGAGGACCATATGGGTCCCCATCAACACTGCCCATAAGGAGCTGTGTGCTGCAGTAGTAAAACACAGATGCCGTTAAGAGCTATGGAGTAGACGGACTCCATAGTACAGGTAGGTTTACAAAGAATAGAGTTCCAAAAGACAGAGCCCATAAGAATGAATGAGTGGGAAAAGGCTCCACTCATTCAGGATTAAAAGAAAAAGGTCCAGAAGTCCAGCAAAAAGTGCTGGGGGTCTCACTAGGAGAGGTGTTGAAGCACAATAATGATACATCTCCCTAACAACCCATAACCATTAGGACTCGATAATGGTAGCCCTAAGAGTAAATCTCATAGTAAAGGAAGTTCTGTTACAAAATATTCCTGCTATTATCGATTGCAGGGCCACAGAAAACTTTCTTGACGATCATCAGGTCTCTCATGTGCCCACCTCAGTTTGGATACCCTTGGAAGGCGTGGACGGTACACCCCTTTCCTCTGGACCCATCAATTAACAGACCTCCGACATTACCATGACTATATCATCACATGCCGAAAAGATACAATTCAGCTTAAGGCAACCCATTACACGATCATATTAGGCCTCCCATGGCTTTGCCGTCACAATCCATTCATCAATTGGACTGCGGGAAACATTTCTTGGGATTGGAATACTGGCTGTCCAAATGTTTATGCTATGGAGCCCTCAGATTTCGTACTCCTTTAGTCTCTGGTGAGGAAGCGAATATTACATCTATTGCTCCGCTTCACTTAATACCTGAAGAATACAGGAAATATCAACAAGTCTTTTCGGAGGACGAATGCAAGGAATTACCTCCTCACAAAGCCGACTATTGTTCCATTGACTTGTTACCAAATACTCTAGTGCCCTCTGGCAGAATGCATACCCTGTCAGAACCTGAAAAATCAGTCTTGAAAACATATTTACAAACCAATGTACACAATGTATTGATTGCAGAGTCTAAGTCACCAGTAGGTGAATCCTTATTCTTTATCCCGAAAAAGGATGCATCCTAATTACGCCCATATATTGAATTTCGCAGGCTAAACAAGATCTCTGTGAAAGCTAAATACCCTCTCCCTTTTGTCCCAGACATACTGGTGGCAGTGAGAGGCGCCTCCATCTTTACAAAACTAGACTTACGAGGAGATTACCATCTTCTCCAGATTCGTAGTAGTGATGAGTGGAAAACCGCTTTTCGCACCCCATTTGCCCACTACGAATACTATGTAATGCCCTTTGTTCTGGCAAATGCCCCTGCTGTTTTTTAGCATTTCATGGACCACTTGTTTCCATATCTCATGTTTCATTCTGTTGTAAATTACCTAGATGACATTTTAATATTTTCACGGAACATTCAAGATCGCTACCATCATGTTTCAGAAGTGTTTTCACGGTTACAAAAGAACCACTTTTCCGCAAATTGGAAAGGTTTTCATTTCTTCAAATCTCATTAACCTATTAAGGTTTTGTATTATCCTCACATGGTGCTTCCATGGACCCAGCAAAGGTACAGGCTATCGTTCAAACGAAGGAACCCACAGCTATCAAAGACATACAAAGATTTCTTGTTTTTTCGAATTTTTATAGGAAATTCATCGCCAACCTTTCCCTGAAGATCCTACCGTTACCAGCCTTGTTAAAGAAAGGAGTGCACTTCCATTGGGATCGATCGGCACAAGAGGCTTTTCGAGAGCTAAAAGAAGTCTTCACCAAGGCACCGTGTCACGACCCTCAGCCCTGATCCCCACTGGCAAGCCCATTGGCCAGATGGAATCAGGACTCAGATCTCAAATAAGGCCTGGCATCCACGTCTCAGGCCCTCTTGGGGCCAGTCATGGCGCCTTTGGAGCCAGGCTCATACACAGTGAAAGACATGTACTCAGGGAACTACTTTGTTTAGGCTTTCATCCAACATGGAGGCATCCACATAGCTTGATTCCTAAGAACCAAGCTATGCTGTACATTGTTTTGGGTGTGGTGGCCTAGGGACTACTTTACCTGGACTACTTTGCAGAGGCTACTTAAACCACACCCGAACAAGGCAACACGCTTCGCATTACTTTGCAGCTAGCAACGTGACGCTCACCGTGTCCAGCTTACTCACAAGCCTGGGAAAACAGAACCTGCCGAAAGACAAAAGAACATCGTTAGCAGCAGCATCTTACCTGCGATCTCCATCCTTCACTGCTCGCAGCTCCTGGGAAGCTCCATTGGATCTGCGGTCCGTCCGGACCAAAGGACCTGAAAGAGGAAGAAAAGACATCATTAAAGGAGGTATTAGAGACATTTCAACCACAAATTGCTTAAATGACTTACCTGGCATCGCTCCGGGAATCCACATGCACTGGGAGCACTCCGCGACCTATTAAAAAGGGAGAAAACACAGGTCAGCGAAGACAAGACATCGCAGCACTGCGCAAAGCGCTTACTTACTGCATCATAGCGCTTATTGTGTGCCATCATTTACCGGCGAGGCCCAGCTTAGCCAGTTTGCCACGTGGACGCTCCGCACATCTAAGGGAGATAAAAAGAGACATTATCAAACAGAGAAAGGCATGCAAGAATAACAACTCAATAAACAGCAATAAGACCTACCTGAAAGACATTACTTGGGCCGCTGTCAGTGAAGTAACTGGACCGCATACGCCCACGAAAGACAACGCACACCTGCCCAGAATGCAGGACGGAGAGCATACCAACTTCTACAACAAGGTGAGAAGAGGGCCCAGAGGGGCGGAAGTCATACGGGAGGTGGGGGGAAAACTTACCTTGGTTGGCCAGTCCTAAACACAGTCCTCCTGTATTTCCAGGTGGAACTTCCACCGAGAACCATACAAGGGAATCACTGAAAAGGATACCAGCAACCAACTGGCTGGGTGGCGTATCCGTGAATACCAGGTGAGTGTAACAGAACACGAAGCCTACCATAACTAATCCACCTGGGCGCCATGGAGACATCGGAAATTGACCAATTGGCCCAATTGTCCCGACAAGAGACTAATGCACTCCGAAGAGACCTAATAGTGACCAAAGATCGCACCGAGGAGATCGGTAGACAGTTCTTGCAATCACAGGCAGGACAGACTCTTCTGCCTGGGGGAAATCCATCGACGCAAAATCCCACCTCCTCATCTTTTACCCCTACTCCAGTACAGATCACGTTACCTGGAACAGTTCCCCTGGCACCACCAGAAAGGTTTTCAGGCGACCCACGGAAGTATGCAGCATTCATAAATCAGTGTCGCCTTCATTTCCTTTGTCGCCCTGGAGCATTTCCAAACGACCAAGCTCGGGTAGCTTTTGTCTTATCATACTTGAGTGGAAGCGCAGCGGATTGGTTGGTGCCATTGGTGACCCATGATGATCCACTGTTACAGGACTATGGGGGATTCCAGAGATAAATGGAAAAACATTTTACCCGCCATACCCAGGAACAAGCAGTTGACAAGAACTCTTATCCCTCTGGCAGAGGAATCAGGACTTGTTGATGTACATTGCTACCTTTAATAGACTGGTTGCTGAAAACAGGTGGCCAGAAAACAAAAGAACCACGTTATTCCATCGAGTCATGCGAGGCGAATTAAAGGACGTCTTAGCCCAGGTAGTTGATCCCCCCAGAAACTGTACCGA
Organism: Ambystoma mexicanum; assembly: GCF_040938575.1. Classification (NCBI taxonomy): domain Eukaryota; kingdom Metazoa; phylum Chordata; class Amphibia; order Caudata; family Ambystomatidae; genus Ambystoma; species Ambystoma mexicanum. The sequence continues at coordinate 468,535,247 of NC_090921.1, forward strand.
ATTCATAAATCTGGTTGTGCAGCTAGATCACCGGTTGCAGGCAGGACCGAAAAGCAGACCGGTCCAAAACAGACTCTTGCGTGGTTTATGTTCGATCAAAGGACAACGCACCATGGGTGCCAGAAAACGCTGTAGAACCCATGCAACAACAACTTTGTTTATATTGTGGAAAACCAGGACATTTCCTGAAGGACTTCCCAATAAAACCCCCCAAGGAGAACAGGCGGGGCCACTGAAAAGGATGAAGTTAAGGAATCGGAAACCTACCAAACTCGGCAACCGTAGAGGTCCGTTTGTCGAGTGAGAAGAAAGAGCCACCGACCTCGCACTTTGCAATACCAGTGATCTTAATAAACCACCAACGGTCGTCAAAGATGTATGCCGTAGAAGTGTACTTCAACAGCGAAGCAGTTGGCAATTATATTGATCAAGAGCTGGCAGCAGAGATGGGGCTTCCTTTATGTTCCAAGTCAACCAGGGACAAGGGAACTACCGTGGATGGGACAGAAATCGCCTCCGGACCAGTAACCCAGTGCACAGCTGGAGTAACCTTGCTGTGCCAGGATGGACATCGGGAGTGTATTTCGTTCGATCTCATTAAGGCACCTCAGTTCCGGTTAATACTAGGGATGCCATGGTTAGTTGCTCACAACTCTTTGATAGACTGGAGGGCACGGAAATTACCCTTCCCTGGCGACTGCTCCCCGGCCTGCTATTATCCAGAGCCGGAACCCGACTTCTGTATCTCCAAGACTCCCAGAACAGCAGTATCTACCCTAGGAGTAACTAATACCTTGCCACATGAATACCACGATTTTCAGGACGTATTCTAAAAGGACCAGGCTAACACATTGCCACCGCACAGGCCATACGACTGTCAGATTGACCTTGTTCCAGGTGCACAAATCCCTTGCGGCAGGATCTATGCTCTCACTGAACCAGAAAACCTTCATTTACAATCTTATTTAGACCAGTACCTTGAAAACGGATGTATCCGCCCATCAAAGTCCCCGGCAGCCAGTCTTTTGTTCTTCGTACCGAAGAAAGAAGGGGACTTGAGAACCTGTATTGATTACCGCACAATAAACCAGATCACTGTGAAGAACCTCTACCCCTTGCCACTTATCCCTGAAATGCTGGACCAAGTAAAAGATGCCCAGATTTATACCAAATTGGACCTTCGAGGAGCGTACCACCTGGTCCGAGTCAGACGCGGAGATCAGTGGAAAACCGCTTTCCGTACCAAATATGGCTTGTATGAATATCAAGTCATGCCTTTCGGGTTGCGCAATGCTCGCGCAGCGTTTCAATATTTCATGAATGACGTCTTGAGAGAATTGATTTACGTTTGCGCCTTAGTGTACATAGACGACATTTTAGTGTACTCAGCCTCGAAACAAGATCATATCAGGCACGTTTGTTCAGTCCTCACCAAGCTCCGTCAACATCGTTTATATGCAAAGCTTGAGAAATGCTTTTTTCACATCACCGAAGTAGAGTTTCTTGGTTTCATCCTTACGCCAGGAGGCATCAGAATGGACGTACACAAAGTAGACGCCATTCTAAAATGGCCATCACCAACACCTCTGAAAGGGATACAGAGAATGCTTGTCACGATGCCCACTCCCGGGGAGCCGGCTCAGGCCCTGCGTCCCCGAAAGCGGACATCAAGTCCCCGGGGAAGGTCCCAGCAACCCCTTATAGTGGCCCTTTGGACAGCGTCCTGCGCCTATGGCGCCAGGCTCATAGAAAACGTCAGTCCTGGCGCCATAGGCGCCAGGCTCATTATGAAAGTGTTTGGGTGCACTTACCTGATGCAGACCATGCTGCAGAACCCCGGCCTCCTTGAGGCCTGAAAGGAACTACTTTACCTGTGGGACTCATTTACCACCCGGGCGTGGTCGGGGAAGGATACATACCTGATTGGAGGAAGGACACATTCTAGGAACTTCTTCCAAGGCTATTTAAACCACACCCGATCAGCCACACGTGCTTCGCGTTGTTCTGCATCTAGCAGCTGGACGCTCACCGTGTCTGCTCCTGCATCTTGACTTCTGCCACACCTGCCAGCATCCTGAATCACCTGCAAAGGAAGGGAACAAGAGAACAGAAGAAGGAAAAGGCCCCACCTGCTAAATCTGCATCCCAGAGACATTTTGCCGACAATCCTGAAAAGGAAGACATTTATTTTTAAAAGCACATTGCATCGATCGCTGCAGCGCCGCATTCTACTCACCTTTACAGGCCGCCTCCATGTTCAGCAGTGACCATCCGGATTCACAGTCGCGCCCCCGCGCCTAGGGAGAAAAAGACAAGAACAAAGGTGAGAGAAAGAAGGGAAAAGGGAAGCTCAAACTCCATGTCAAGACTTACCTGTTGGGTCATTCCCTTTTCATTTTTCGGGTCCGAGCCGCATCCAGGCATTTTCGGACCCCGGCCCCTAAGGGGAAAAAGACATCAGCGTTAATGAGTGAATGAAAAGACATTACCAAAACACTCATTAAAGACTTACCTGATTTCCACAAGGATTTCACAGCTCACCTCGGGTCGGTGCCTGTTCCCCGGCATTCCGTACCCCGGCCCCTATGGGGAAAAAGACACTATCATTAGAACATTAATGCATGGACACAAGGGGAACCGCTTATAGAAAAACTTACCTGGAAGCCAAGCAAGTTTGGTTCTCACCCATCCGAAAATCCAGTGACGTAACTGGATACCAACGCGCCCCTGCATCAGAAGCAGGATGGAGAGCTTGTCCTTCCAGACCCAAAGAAGGATACTTCTCCGAGTCAGACAAGCCAGATCTGGGGCCCGGTCCAGTCTGTCTTCCGAACCCTGCGCATCACCTTAGACGAGGTCACAGCAGCGCGAACCAGGCCAGCACCCCCGTGGGAGTCAGGTGAGCGTTACAGAACGCGAAGCCTTCCTACAAATTCCCACCCAGGTGCTATGGAAACTTCTGAGACTGATCAGTTGGCCCAATTACTGGGGGGTAAACGGGCCGAAGTACATGCCGCTCGTCAAGAGACTAATGCCCTCAAGAGGGAATTAATGAACTGATGACCTGGCCAGAGGGAAAGAACTGATGACCTGGCCAGACAGCTTTTGCAAGGTCAAGCTGGACAAACTCCTCTACCCTGTTCCGGAGGGAACCCCGCTCCTGTGGTTCCCAGTAACCCTGTGCAGATTAATCTACCTGGAAACATGCTGCTGGCCCCACCTGAACGCTTTGCTGGGGACCCCAAACGATTCGCCGTGTTCATGAATCAGTGTCGTTTGCACTTCCTATGCAGACCTGGGGCCTTCCCTAATGATCAGACCAAAGTAGCCTTTGTATTGTCATATCTCAGCGGCTGCGCTGCCGATTGGTCAGTTCCACTGGTTACTCAAGATGACCCGATTCTCCGTGATTTTCAAGGATTTCAAGCAAGCATGGAAAGGTTATTTGCTCGACACTCTCAGGGGCAGGCTCTGGATGACGAACTTCTATCCCTGCGACAGGGCAATCAGGACCTCCTATCCTATATTGCAACCTTTAATAGACTAATTGTGGAAACGGGATGGCCAGAGGATAAAAGAGTCACGTTATTTTATCGAGGTCTACGCGGAGAACTTAAAGATGTCTTGGCCCAAGTTGTAAATCCGCCCCAAGAATGCACAGAATATATAGACTTAGTGGTCCAATTGGATCACAGACTTCAAAACAGAAAAACAGATCGGTCCAGGTTAGAGACCCGGGTGTTGGTCGAGACCCACGCTAACCCCAAGGGAGTTGATGTCTCCGAGCCTATGCAAATTGGAGGGGTTAAAGAACCCTTAACTCAAAAGGAACGTGAAAGGAGGCGGCAGTTAAAATTATGTCTTTATTGTGGGAACTCTGGACACTTTCTACGAGATTGCCTGGCAAAACCGCCCCGAAAAGCGGTAGGAGCCGCTGATAAAAACCATGAAGACTCTGTTTCGGGAAACGACTCAGCCCGACAAGCGTAGGGGTCCGCTTGCCGAGCTTGAAAACTAACTCTCAGACCTCGCATTTCATTGTGCCAATGGTTCTCGTAGATCCAGAAAAGCCTAAGCGGTTGCATGCAATAAAGGCATACATCGATAGTGGGGCTATTGGAAACTATGTGGATCGTGAATTGGTCTCTAGGATTAACCTCCCTCTCCGTCCTAAAACCAGCAAAGATGTCATCACCACAGTCGATCAAACTGAAATTGCCTCTGGACCGGTAACACATTCCACTACTGAGGTGACTCTTATTGGTTCTGACGGCCATCGGGAGGCAGTTGTGTTTGATGTAATCAAGGCTCCACAGTTTCAGGTTATTCTTGGAATTCCTTGGTTAGAGACACATAATCCTCGAATTGATTGGCGAGCTAAGAGAATAACCTTCCCAGATTGTGCACAAACCTGCTACCCAGAAAACCTGAAGATTAATCTAGCATCTGTAACCTCTGCCTCCATGCAATTACCTCCGGAATACCAGGACTTTCAGGACGTCTTCCAAAAGGAACAGGCCAACACGTTACCTCCTCACCGATCGTACGATTGCCAAATCGATCTGGTTCCCGGTGCACAACCCCCTTGTAGCAGGATTTATGCCCTTACCGAACCAGAGAACCTGCATTTGAGACAATATTTGGATCAATACCTCGCCAATGGTTTTATTCGCCTGTCAAAGTCCCCGGCATCCTCGGCTTTGTTCTTCGTGCCTAAAAAAGAAGACGACCTTAGAACTTGTATCGATTACCGCGCATTGAGCCAGATAACGGTTAAAAACCGTTATCCTCTGCCTCTGATTCCTGAACTCCTTGACCAGGTGAAGGACGCTTGCATATGCACCAAGTTAGATCTCCGGGGGGCATATCATCTGGTGCGAGTAAAAGAAGGCGACGAATGGAAAACAGCCTTCCGTACAAAATATGGATTATTCGAATAAGAGGTAATGCCTTTCGGGTTGTGCAATGCGCCTGCTGCCTTCCAATTCTTCATGAATGATGTCCTTCGGGAACTCATCGATGTTTGCGTTGTCGTCTATATCGATGACATTCTAGTGTACTCCTCTTCGGAATCTGATCACAGAAAACACGTTAGGGCAGTTCTGGAAAAACTGCGCCAACACAAACTATTTGCTAAACTGGAGAAATGTGTTTTCCATACCACAAAAGTTGAGTTTCTCGGTTTCATCCTGACACCCAAAGGAGTCCGAATGGACTCAAGAAAAGTGGATGCCATCCTCAAATGGCCATCACCTAGCTCTGTAAAAGGGGTTCAAAGCATGCTCGGCTTTGCCAATTTCTATCGCAGGTTTATCCCGGAATTTTCACGCATAGTACAATCCATTACTGCACTCTTGAGGAAAAGTAAACGTTTTGAATGGTCTGAAGAAGCCGAGTAGGCCTTCCAGGATTTAAAAGCTAAGTTTACCTCTGCACCTATATTGAAACACCCACGTCCAGATCTCCCGTATGTCATCGAAACTGACGCATCCAGCCTAGCCATGGGAGCAGTTCTGTCTCAAAGAGATCCTGAAACCAACCAACTGCATCCCGTAGCATTTTGGTCCAGAAACCTTTCGGCACCAGAGATTAATTATGCAATCACTGACAAAGAACTGTTAGCCATAAAGTCCGCTTTTAAAGCCTGGCGGCATTACCTGCTTGGCGCTCGACATACCATCACGGTGATCACTGATCACCGGAATTTACAGTATTTGAAAACCGGCAAGGCTCAGTCATCACGGCAGCTCCGATGGGCTTTGTTTTTCGCTGAATTTGATTTCGTGATTACCTATCGACCTGGCTGCAAGAACGGCAAAGCAGACGCCTTATCCCGTATTGGAATGGGAGAATCTGATACAAACTCAGAACCAGTACCAATAATTCCCGAACAGAGAATTCTAGGCATGACTTCATTACAGACGCTTGAAGACATTCAAGTCAGAGTGAAACAACTCCTGGACCCTACAGTCCTACAGGATTGGATACAAAAGGGATCAGACTTTACCATAGATAATGGTTTACCTTATTACCAAGGACGCTTATTCCTGCCGCACAAGGATTTACACAAACTAGTTATTTCAGATTATCATGATACATTAATAGAGGGACACCCCGGTATTGCAAAGACAATGGAAAAGGTGAAACGACAATTCTGGTGGCCCTCTTGGCGAAAAGATGTTTATTATTTGATCTGCACTATTCTGTAATTTTTGTAATTTATTTCCTATTATATCTGTATAACAACTTCCGTGGCTTAATGCACGGTTTAGGTAACCCCATTAGAGTTACTTATCTTGTTTATTACCTTGTCTGATTTTTTTATTCTGTCATAAGTATTGCAAAAAAAAGTAACTGTTTACTGTAGACTGTGTATGCACCCACGCACATTTTTGACAGTATCATAGTTACTCTAATTATTATCAGCCGTGCTTTACACCTCGTAGTCTAGTTGCCACTGTATATATCAACACAAGAGCACTGTCACGCCATTAGGTAAACATTGCATAATGAGTACTTGCAGATAACGCCTGCGCTCTATTAGCTTATTACTGTTGTTTCACTGCAATTGCAACTTCGCGCTGGTGCTTTCCTTGCTAGTAGCCCAGAGTTTCTAGTTTTTTGTAATTGCTGTTGTATACACATCTCTTTAGCAACAGACAGTATTGACTCGTTGCCATGACCCTGATTAACATCAGCGTAAGATCACGTAACCACGTCACGCGTCTAACAAAAGCGTCTCCATGACAACGCTCGTACTTATTCACTAACAGCTCGCGGCCACATTAAAACCGCGTCTTACTGTGTCTCTGCTTTCAACTCGACACTACGGGGTAGGTTAATCATTAATGTGTATCTATGCCCATTTTAGTGTGTAAGGCTAGTTAGTAAATACCATTTTGACACTTAGATTTCCTTTGTTCGACAGGCGGGACTCTTTGCGCTCTGTTGGTTTTTCCATGGAGTGTAAGCATACACGTACCTAGCTTACAGCAACGTTACTGGCAGCCCTAATGACTTCCATCTCCATCTTGCAATAGAATGAAGATAGCTTTAGCATGTTATGAGGTAAGCTTTCACAGTGTTATATTAGTTTCCTTTAAATAACATTAGGTACGTTTTAGATATCTTACCACTGCATCATCCTACCTGCTTTACAGATGGGATTGTTATAAGTGGATTTACATTGGAATGAAGACCTCTAATAAACAGCACGTGCAACAAGATTAGTAACGCACGCGCCACAATAGTTTTTAATGCAGCAATATATACAAGCAGGTATGTGTTTCTTTACCATTACAATGTAGTAAGCATAAATTGGCATTCTTAAACGGGATGACTACTGTTTGTATGATGATGCAAGATGCTGGGTCGCATTAAAATGATTACACTAGAATGTTTTACAGATACACATCTGGGTACTCTCGGAATTCTCGAGATTGCATATAGAAACTATTAAGTTATTTCCGATATTTCTGAATTTTTGCAAAATTATGACGTAACTCAACGCTCGATATGCATTGAAATATTATGAGGATAATAGTAACATTATTATGATGAAATAGTGACAAGGACAGATATAAATGCAGATTTTGGTTTTATTTGAGATGGTCATTTGTGGCTAGCAATGAAATTGTTTTATGTAAATACTCGTTATGACTGTTTTTTCTTGTTTTCTCTGTGTATGTTTTTTCCTTGTACTACAGAAATTCGCCCTGATGAAGGACCAAGTATAGGTCCGAAATGCATTGGCACATCATTTCTGCTTCTTCTTAACAAATGAAGTAAAGAATAAATTTACTAAAAGTTTTGTTTTGGATACATTTTTTTCAAGAGCATTTTTGTGCCTTCAGGCATAATTTTCTACAACGTATCTATTTACTTAATATGAATGAATTTAATTTCCTTCAGTAGTCTTCACTACAATTGGCGACCCAAGGTCTGATGGCAATTCTTTCCCATCAGACATTTATGCAACTCTTCGGTACACCCAGTATAGTGTATACTGGTTTACTTGGTGACGCCATTAATCGCCTGTTCTAATTAACTAGTAGCCATACGAATGCAAAAAGAAACTCAGCGGTGCCCGCCCTAACCACTTTTTCTTTGCCGTTCTTCTCCTTACACTAAATACGGGCGGCGGCACGCACTACAAAGAATCGTCAAAATGTCATATGAAGAAATTTCTAAAATTACAGATAAACATGCCCAAACTATGGGATTCTCTACAGAAGAAGCAGAAGCTATCCTTAATTTGATCAAGGATTCTAGTACAAGTTCAGTGGAAACAGATCCAACTAAAAAAATCAGACAACTAGAGTATCTCATTAGAAAAGAGATCAATCGTAAACTTCACGCTGTAACATTAACCAAGTATTATAGAGCTCAACGTATTCCTAGAGGATTACGGATGCCTGTACGTCCAACTTTATGCAAGGAAAACAAGGAATTTGTTCGAAAATGGGAAAACATATTGAACAAGTGCTCACTTGATTTAATTCTTTTGACCATACAAGAACTTTCTAATGAACTGAAATCTACCACAACTGACATTGATACTATTAAATCTGAACTAAGTGATTGCTTGAGTAAAGATGAAATGAAAAACATGCTGGAAGACATTGACAAAAAACTAGAACAATACAAATCAGAACTAGAAAGTAAAAAGATCCGCAAATTTAAAAGAGATACCTATGATTACCATAACGACGAGGTTTATACCTGGATGGATAAATATAGACAGTCTGGACAACCTCAACATTCTAGGAACTCCTCTGATCAATCCAGTTCAGACTCAGATATACAATCTCGCCCAAGTACTTCAAGAAGGCCTACTCTCCCTAATGAAGAACAAACTACTGCCACAGAGGATACTGTAAGGAATGACGATCGAGCACCCAGAGAAGAGAGACTGCCTAGGCAGTCTTTTTTAGACAAAAGGAAAGCAAGAAAAGAACCAGGAGGGGCCGCAGGAAAAGAAATCTCACAGAAACCAGAGGCGCGATATCCGAACAGGAGAGTCTAATCATCAATATATCCAAACGCAATTTAAGTAACGTTGAAGTAAAAATCCTTCAAAAAGGACTTAGCTTTGTACCAACTCACAGCACGAGTCTTTTTAACACCAAGGTAGAACTTTTTAAATTTGTTCGGAAATTGAAACTGAGGGCATTTTTTGCTGAGATTGAAATACCCGAAGAACAAACAACCAATAACTATCTTGAACTTAAATCCAAGAGCTCTTTCATACCACCTTTACCACACGGTACAATTGATATTTTTCATGAAGCTGTCCTACGAGATCTGAAGAAAATTTCCTTTCAAACACCTAAATTTCGTAACCTCAATCGTAGGGATCTGTCGGTCATTAGGAATTTGTATGAAGATGAGATGATTACCATCCGACCAGCAGACAAAGGCGGGGTCCTGGTGGTGATGGACTCTGCCGATTACAGAAATGAATGCCAGAGACAATTAAATGACATCAACATCTATAAGTCTCTACCTTGTAACCCAATTAGAGGAATTTCAAATAAGCTTAAAATCATGCTTGAAATGGCAGAAGAGAATGAATGGATAAGTGAAAAGACGAAAGATTTTTTGACTCAGAAATTCCCTCAAACTCCACACCTCTATCTACTTCCAAAAATCCATAAATCTCTTTTGAATCCCCCTGGTCGACCAATCGTGGCTGCCACTAATAGCATTCTCCAACCTCTTGGCATCTATATTGATACGATTCTGCAACCAATCATACAGAAACATCACACCTATATCAAAGATACCACGCATTTTCTGAACAGATTGGCTAACATTCAATTGGAAGAACATGATCTCCTAGTAACTATTGATGTTAACAGCCTATATACCTCGATTCCTCACTGTCTTGGCAAACAAGCAGTGGATTGGCTTCTATTACAAGAAGAAGAAATAGGGGCATGCAAAGAATGGATTATGATGTTGCTTGACTTCATTGCACAAAATGCTTATTTTCAATATGATAAACAATACTATTCACAAATTAGTGGCACGGCCATGGGAGCCACCATGGCTCCAGCATATGCCAACTCATTCATGTTGAAATTTGAAGAGGACCATATTATCAAACATCCAGTCTGGCATCAATATATTAAACATTGGGGCAGATACATTGACGATATCTTCCTAGTGTGGTCTGGTCCACACGCAACTTTAGATTCATTTCTGGGATACATCAACTTGATAGATGAAAGAATCCAATTCACGTATGAAATAGGCCATCCTAGTGTACACTTTCTAGATGTTCTAGTGATTCCAAATGCACCATCATTCAACACAGAGGTCTATCATAAACCAACTGACAGAAACAACCTTCTCCACAGGATGAGTTTTCATCCAACAGCTACAATAAGGAGTTTGCCATATAGCCAATTGCTACGTATTAAAAGAATCACTAATATAGACTCTAAATATACGCAAGAAAAAGAAGAACTATTCCGTAAATTCAAAGCAAGAGGTTTTAAAGAAGATGAACTGAATCTGGCTGTAGAGAAAGCAGATATGCAAGAAAGAACTCATTTACTGGAGACAAAAGTATCCAACAGCAAAGAGAATCCATTGGTGTTCGTTAGCAAATACAGTGTCCAGTCATCTAAAATTAAGAAGTCAATTCTCAAACATTGGCCGATGCTAACTTGCGACGCGAAAATCCAGAATTTGTTTCAAGAAAGACCTGTCTTTGCTAATCAACGGAGCAGCAACCTGAGGGATTTGTTGGTTAACACCAAACCCAAAATAACCAAACAAGTCCTGTCAAAGAAACAAGGGACATTTCCATGTATGTCGTGTAATAATTGTAATAACATCACTAAAGGTGACTCAGTCACACACCCCAGAACTGGACAAATAATAAAAATCAAGGACCACTCTACTTGTTTGTAAGAAGGAGTCATATACTGCATCAAATGCCCTTGTGGCCTATTATACATTGGACAGACCAGCAGAAAGGCACGAGTAAGATGGAACGAACATAAATCAAATGTTAGAACCAACAACCAACATTCACCAATTGCTAGACATTTTAATCAAGCTAAGCATCAGATAGCACAAATGCGATTCCAAATTCTCGAAGTAGTACAACTGAAGAACATCAACACAAGTGCCACAAAAAGACTTGAGCAACGTGAAGCATATTGGATCGAGAGACTCGATACGGTATCACCACGTGGTCTTAATGAAGAACTTAATCTATATTGCTTTTTATGAAAGAGTTATCATCCAGTTGATTTTGCCTTGTCTTAACTTTTTTTCTTTTTTTCACAGGAAATACATTTAGTAACTAATTACACTAGCTGTTGTCAAGTCAGATACAAGACCTTTAAACACGCCATAGGGGTGTGTAGATAGGAGAGTAATATTGATGAGAGACTTTTAAACATGCCATAGGGGTGTGGAGCTAGGAGAGTAATATTGATGAGAGTGGCATAATATTGTAAGTAACTGCAAGTAATGATTGGTTTAGTTTTGATTACTCGTGTAGTCCGTCTCTTCTTGGATAGACATACTTGTGTAACATTTGCATTTAACTCAATAGTACTCACATGTTGAAAATCAGGATGAGGTATATGCTTTTTTTATTTGTAATTTTTTTTGCATTCTGCGTAAATAGGTTTGGTACTGATGGTTTTTTGGATGTTTTGAATATGTCATGCAATGTTTATTATTTGATCTGCACTATTCTGTAATTTTTGTAATTTATTTCCTATTATATCTGTATAACAACTTCCGTGGCTTAATGCACGGTTTAGGTAACCCCATTAGAGTTACTTATCTTGTTTATTACCTTGTCTGATTTTTTTATTCTGTCATAAGTATTGCAAAAAAAAGTAACTGTTTACTGTAGACTGTGTATGCACCCACGCACATTTTTGACAGTATCATAGTTACTCTAATTATTATCAGCCGTGCTTTACACCTCGTAGTCTAGTTGCCACTGTATATATCAACACAAGAGCACTGTCACGCCATTAGGTAAACATTGCATAATGAGTACTTGCAGATAACGCCTGCGCTCTATTAGTTTATTACTGTTGTTTCACTGCAATTGCAACTTCGCGCTGGTGCTTTCCTTGCTAGTAGCCCAGAGTTTCTAGTTTTTTGTAATTGCTGTTGTATACACATCTCTTTAGCAACAGACAGTATTGACTCGTTGCCATGACCCTGATTAACATCAGCGTAAGATCACGTAACCACGTCACGCGTCTAACAAAAGCGTCTCCATGACAACGCTCGTACTTATTCACTAACAGCTCGCGGCCACATTAAAACCGCGTCTTACTGTGTCTCTGCTTTCAACTCGACACTACGGGGTAGGTTAATCATTAATGTGTATCTATGCCCATTTTAGTGTGTAAGGCTAGTTAGTAAATACCATTTTGACACTTAGATTTCCTTTGTTCGACAGGCGGGACTCTTTGCGCTCTGTTGGTTTTTCCATGGAGTGTAAGCATACACGTACCTAGCTTACAGCAACGTTACTGGCAGCCCTAATGACTTCCATCTCCATCTTGCAATAGAATGAAGATAGCTTTAGCATGTTATGAGGTAAGCTTTCACAGTGTTATATTAGTTTCCTTTAAATAACATTAGGTACGTTTTAGATATCTTACCACTGCATCATCCTACCTGCTTTACAGATGGGATTGTTATAAGTGGATTTACATTGGAATGAAGACCTCTAATAAACAGCACGTGCAACAAGATTAGTAACGCACGCGCCACAATAGTTTTTAATGCAGCAATATATACAAGCAGGTATGTGTTTCTTTACCATTACAATGTAGTAAGCATAAATTGGCATTCTTAAACGGGATGACTACTGTTTGTATGATGATGCAAGATGTTGGGTCGCATTAAAATGATTACACTAGAATGTTTTACAGATACACATCTGGGTACTCTCGGAATTCTCGAGATTGCATATAGAAACTATTAAGTTATTTCCGATATTTCTGAATTTTTGCAAAATTATGACGTAACTCAACGCTCGATATGCATTGAAATATTATGAGGATAATAGTAACATTATTATGATGAAATAGTGACAAGGACAGATATAAATGCAGATTTTGGTTTTATTTGAGATGGTCATTTGTGGCTAGCAATGAAATTGTTTTATGTAAATACTCGTTATGACTGTTTTTTCTTGTTTTCTCTGTGTATGTTTTTTCCTTGTACTACAGAAATTCGCCCTGATGAAGGACCAAGTATAGGTCCGAAATGCATTGGCACATCATTTCTGCTTCTTCTTAACAAATGAAGTAAAGAATAAATTTACTAAAAGTTTTGTTTTGGATACATTTTTTTCAAGAGCATTTTTGTGCCTTCAGGCATAATTTTCTACAACGTATCTATTTACTTAATATGAATGAATTTAATTTCCTTCAGTAGTCTTCACTACAATTGGCGACCCAAGGTCTGATGGCAATTCTTTCCCATCAGACATTTATGCAACTCTTCGGTACACCCAGTATAGTGTATACTGGTTTACTTGGTGACGCCATTAATCGCCTGTTCTAATTAACTAGTAGCCATACGAATGCAAAAAGAAACTCAGCGGTGCCCGCCCTAACCACTTTTTCTTTGCCAAATCTTTTGTGATGTCCTGTGGTGTTTGCGCCCAAAATAAAGGTCAAAAGAAAAGACCAGCCGGTCTCCTTCAACCTCTAGACATACCGCCAGCACCCTGGCACACCCTATCAATGGATTTTATTACGGACTTGCCTCCTTGTTCGGGATACAATACCATTCTGGTAATTTTGGATTTGTTTTCCAAAATGGCCCACTTCATTCCTTTGAAAGGTTTACCTTCAGCTTCTGTCCTAGCCAAAGAATTCCTCGAAAATATTGTTCGGCTACATGGATTCCCGTCTATACTAATCTCTGACCGGGGAAGCCAATTCATTTCCCACTTCTGGCGCAAATGTTGTCAAATGGCACAAATCGACGTAAGATTATCGACCAGTCACCACCCTCAGACCGATGGTCAGACCGAGAGGACAAATCAGACCCTTGAGCAGTACTTACGGTGTATGTTACAGCAATCTGAAAGCAACTGGAAAGACATTCTTTGGATAGCCGAATACGGATATAATAATTCGGTACACTCTGGAACTGGCCATAGTCCTTTTTATACCTCGTTTGAACATCACCCTCGAACCTCAAACCTCGACTCACCTCAGAACCTCTGAGTGCCCGCAGTAGAACATCTGCATTCTACCATTACCCGAGCCTTCAAAGAGGCAACCACGCATTTACAACAAGCCAAGAGAAAATACAAGGAGAATGCTGACCTACATCGGAGTGAAGCATCTCCGTATCAGATTGGGGATCAAGTGTGGTTAGCTACCAGACATTTACCGCTCAAAGGGCCTCGAACTTTTAACCCAAAATATCTGGGACCTTATTCTATTACGGCAATAATTAACCCAGTAGCGGTTAAACTTGATTTACCAGCTAATATGCAAATTCACCCTGTTTTTCATGTGTCACTTCTGAAACCAGTGGTACCCGGAACCCGACTACTCAAACCTCCAGAACCTATTCAAATAAATGGGGAACCCGAATTCGAAGTGAAGAACATTTTAGATTCAAAAATGTTTAGGTCAAAGCTTTTCTACCTAATTGATTGGAAGGGGTACGGACCTCAGGAGAGGTCGTGGGAACCCAGTGACCATGTGCATGCACCTCGATTAGTCAGGAAATTCCACCGACTCTTCCCAAACAAACCAAAACCCCCGGAGGGAACAACCTTGGGGGGGGGAGTGCTGTCACGATGCCCGCTCCCGGGGAGCCGGCTCAGGCCCTACGTCCCCGAAAGCGGACATCAAGTCCCCGGGGAAGGTCCCAGCAACCCCTTATAGGGGCCCTTTGGACAGCGTCCTTGCGCCTATGGCGCCAGGCTCATAGAAAACGTCAGTCCTGGCGCCATAGGCGCCAGGCTTATTATGAAAGTGTTTGGGTGCACTTACCTGATGCAGACCATGCTGCAGAACCCCGGCCTCCCGGGCGTGGTCGGGGAAGGATACATACCTGATTGGAGGAAGGACACATTCTAGGAACTTCTTCCAAGGCTATTTAAACCACACCCGATCAGCCACATGTGCTTCGCGTTGTTCTGCATCTAGCAGCTGGACGCTCACCGTGTCTGCTCCTGCATCTTCACTTCTGCCACACCTGCCAGCATCCTGAATCACCTGCAAAGGAAGGGAACAAGAGAACAGAAGAAGGAAAAGGCCCCACCTGCTAAATCTGCATTCCAGAGACATTTCACCGACAATCCTGAAAAGGAAGACATTTATTTTTAAAAGCACATCGCATCGATCGCTGCAGCGCCACATTCTACTCACCTTCACAGGGCGCCTCCATGTTCAGCAATGACCATCCGGATTCACAGTCGCGCCCCCGCGCCTAGGGAGAAAAAGACAAGAACAAAGGTGAGAGAAAGAAGGGAAAAGGGAAGCTCAAACTCCATGTCAAGACTTACCTGTTGGGTCATTCCCTTTTCATTTCGGGTCCGCGCCGCATCCAGGCATTTTCGGACCCCGGCTCCTAAGGGGAAAAAGACATCAGCGTTAATGAGTGAATGAAAAGACATTACCAAAACACTCATTAAAGACTTACCTGATTTCCACAAGGATTTCACCGCTCACCTCGGGTCGGTGCCTGTTCCCCGGCATTCCGTATCCCGGCCCCTATGGGGAAAAAGACACTAGCATTAGGACATTAATGCATGGACACAAGGGGAACCACTTATAGAAAAACTTAGGAAGCCAAGCAAGTTTGGTTCTCACCCATCCGAAAATCCAGTGACGTAACTGGATACCAACGCCTTCCTGCATCAGAAGCAGGATGGAGAGCTTGTCCTTCCAGACCCTAAGAAGGATACTTCTCCGAGTCAGACAAGCCAGATCTGGGGCCCGGTCCAGTCCGTCTTCCGAACCCTGCGCATCACCTTAGACGAGGTCACAGCAGCGCGAACCAGGCCAGCGCCCCCGTGGGAGTCAGGTGAGCGTTACAATGCTGGGCTTTGCGAACTTCTACCGCCGGTTTATCCCAGACTTCTCTCAGGTTGTGCACCCGATCACTGTACTGCTACGAAAAAACAATAAAAGGTTTGCTTGGACCGAAGAAGCGGAAAAAGTTTTTAAGGAACTGAAACAAAGATTTATCTCTGCCCCAATCCTGCGGCATCCTCGTCCTGACCTCCCTTATGTCGTGGAAACTGATGCTTCCAGTATGGCAATGGGAGCTGTCCTTTCACAGATGGACCCAGAAACTGGCCAGCTGCATCCTGTGGCCTCTGGTCAAAAAAGTTCTCACCTCCGGAGATTAATTACGCCATAATGGACAAAGTGTCATGATGCCTACCCCCAGGCATCCGGATCAAGTCCATCAGCCCCGGGAGCAGGCATCCAGATACTCATTAAAGAAGAGAGTAACCTTCCCAAAGTGTGCACACACCTGTTACCCGGAAAAAACCTTGAACAAAAGCCTGGCCACAGTCGCTAATGCAGTCATGCAGTTACCTCAGGAATATCAAGAATTCCAGGATGTTTTCCAAAAAGAACAGGCAAACACCTTACCAACTCATAGATCATATGATTGTCAAATCGACCTCATACCCGGTGCACAACCTCCATGCAGTAGGATCTATGCCCTTACGGAACCCGAAAACCGCCACCTACGACAATACTTGGACCAGTACCTTGCTAATGGCTTCATTCGTCCATCTAAGTCCCCCGCATCTTCAGCTTTATTCTTCGTGCCCAAAAAGGAAGGTGACCTCAGAACGTGCATAGACTACCGCGCATTAAACCAGATCACGGTGAAGAACCGATATCCATTGCCTCTGATCCCCGAACTACTAGACCAAGTAAAGGATGCTTGCATCTACACTAAATTAGATCTCCGAGGGGCATATAATCTGGCACGTGTAAAGAAGGGCGAAGAATGGAAGACCGCTTTTCGCACCAAGCACGGATTATTCGAATATCAGGTGATGCCCTTCGGGTTGTGCAATGCACCAGCAGCCTTCCAGTATTTTATGAACAATGTCCTTCGTGAACTCATTGACGTCTGTGTTGTCGAATACATAGACGATATTCTAGTGTACTCCTCCTCAGAATCAGACCATGTTAAGCACATTCGTGCAGTCTTTGAGAACCTATGCCAGCAGAAGTTATATGCAAAATTGGAAAAATGTGTTTTTCATGCTACAGAAGTTGAATTCCTTGGATTTATCCTGACTCCAAAAGGAGTCCGAATGGACTCTCGAAAGGTGGACGCAATTCTCAAGTGGCCATCACCCAGTTCAGTTAAAGGGGTGCAAAGCATGCTTGGATTTGCTCATTTCTACCGCAGATTTATTCCTGACTTCTCATATGTTATACACCCCATCACAGCACTTTTGCGAAAAAACAAATGCTTCTTGTGGACCGAAGAGGCTGAAAAAGCCAAGAACTGAAATTGAAATTCACGTCGGCACCTGCCTTAAAGCATCCACGCCCCGAGCTCCCATACATAGTTGAAACCGATGCATCCAGTTTAGCCACGGGGGCTGTCCTGTCCCAGAAGGATCCGGAAACCGCTCAACTTCATCCAGTAGTATTTTGGTCCAGAAAATTCTCGGCCCCCGAATTAAACTATGCGGTTACCGATAAAGAGTTGTTAGCCATCAAATCTGCCTTCAAGGCTTGGCGGCATTATCTTCTCGGTGCCAGGCATTACCATTACGGTAATCACTGATCACAGGAACTTGCAGTATTTAAAAACAGCCAAGGCCCAATCATTGCGTCAACTTCGATGGGCCTTATTCCTTGCCGAATTCGATTTCGTGATCACTTATCGACCAGGTTGTAAGAATGGTAAGGCAGGCGCTTTATCCCAAATTGGGATGGGAGAAGCATATTCGAACCTGGAACCGGTGCCTATAATTCCTGAACAAAGAATTCTTGGGATAACTAATCTCCAGACCTTAGAAGATATTCATTTAAAGATCCAACAAGTTTTCGATTCAGCAGCCCTGCAGGACTGGGTTAAAAAGGGCCCAGATTATTCAGTTGTCAATGACCTACCTTACTTTCAAGGGCGTCTATTTCTACCACACAAGGAACTACAAGAACAAGTCATCTCCAATTACCATGAAGCTCTGATGGAAGGGCACCCAGGTATTGCAAAAACTGAAGCTAAAATTAAAAGACAATTCTGGTGGCCCACCTGGCGAAAAGATGTAAAGTCATTTGTACTGTCTTGTGGCATCTGCGCCCAGAACAAAAGTCAAAAGAAGAAACCAGCTGGTCTTTTACAACCTTTAGATATTCCACCCACACCATGGCACACTTTGTCTTTAGACTTTATTACAGATCTACTGCCATGTAATGGATTCAACACCATTCTAGTTATTGTGGATCTTTTTTCCAAGATGGCCCACTTTATTCCTTTAAAAGGATTACCTTCTGCTTCAATCTTGGCCAAGGAATTTCTCGAATATATTGTTCGAATACATGGATTTCCTTCCGTATTGATCTCTGACCGAGGTAGTCAGTTCATTTCGCAATTTTGGCAGAAGTGTTGTCAATTGGCACAAATCGGCGTAAGGTTATCAACCAGTCACCATCCCCAAACCGATGGTCAGACGGAGAGAACCAACCAGACTCTTGAACAATACCTACGTTGTATGCTCCACCAAACCGAAAGTAATTGGAAGGACATTTTATGGATTTCTGAATACGCATACAATAACTCTGTACATTCAGGAATCGGACAAAGCCCCTTTTATACCATATATGGACATCATCCTCGAACCTCAGAATTCGATTCGCCCCAGCATTTAGAAATGCCGGCAGTAACTCATCTGCATTCTACTATTACACAAGCTTTTAAAGAGGCAACAAAACATTTGAAACAAGCAAAAGAGAAATACAAGAAAAATGCTGATCAACATAGAAGACCCCTCCATATCGAATCGGAGACCAAGTTTGGCTGTCTACAAGACAAATACCTCTGAAAGGAACTCAGACTTTTAATCCTAGATATTTGAGACCTTACACCATTAAGGCCATTATCAACCCGGTGGCCGTCAAATTAGAATTACCCTCTAATATGCGGATTCTTCCTATCTTTCATGTTTCACTTCTAAAACCAGTTCAACCCCGGACAAGATTAACCAAACCACCTGACCCCATCCTAATAGATGGAGAACCTGAATTCGAGGTGAAAAACATCCTGGACTCTAAAATGGTTAAATCAAGACTTTTTTATTTAATCGACTGGAAGGGTTACGGACCACAAGAAAGGTCATGGGAACCTAGTGACCACGTTCATGCTCCTCGATTGGTGAAAAAATTCCATCGGGACTTCCCAGACAAGCCAGGGCCAAGGGGAAGAACAACTTTAGGAGGGGCCTTGGGGGGGGAGTGCTGTCATGATGCTTACCCCTGGGGCATCCGGATCGAGTCCATCAGCCCCGGGAGCAGGCATCCAGATACTCATTAAAACCCCAACAGCCCCGGCTTGGGGGCTGTTTGGATTCAGTCCTGGCGCCTTAGGCTCCAGGCTCATCATAGAAATCAGTCCTGGCGCCTTAGGCGCCAGGCTCATAGACTTTACTTACCTTATGCAGACCATGCTGCAAATGAGTCCAAGCCAACGTGAGGCCTGGATGGGACTATTTTATTACAGGGACTATTTTTTACTTGGGTGTGGTTCTGGGGAACTTCTTACCTGGGACAACTTTGCAGGCTATTTAAACCACGCCCGAACAGCAGCTCATGCTTCGTGTTATTCTGCATCCAGCAGCGTAATGCTCACCGTGTCTGCAAGTCAGCATCCAGTCTTCTGCCACGCTCGCCTCGAATCCGGAGCTCCTAGACAAAAGGAAAAGAAAGGAGAAGAGGTTAGATCACGGACATTATTTGATTCCTTACCTGATTCCGGACCCAGCACATCTCCAAGCCGGGAAAGGACATTATTTCAGCACGCGTCGCTTCGCCAGCAGCAGCGCCGCGTTATACTCACCAGTCCACCGCATCTTTCAACTCGGCGCTGCCTCCATCATTTTCTTCGTCGAAACCCAGTACCTGGGGGGAAAACAAAAGGAATAACAAGGTGAGCCGAGAAAACCGACAAAGACAATGGGCCTCATTACAAGGCAGGCGGTAAGGGTTTACCGGTACCGGTATCTTACCGGTACCGGTAAATCCTTACCGACTTACTACGAGGTCCCTTTGCGGGTTGGGGAATTTAACGCCTGCTTTTTGCAGGCGTTAAAAACCAACCCGCAAAGGGACCAGTGGAGCTAATTACAGTACCGCAATTCGCGGTACCGTAATTAGCGCCTTCCCCATTCCCATAGAGCCCTATGGGGCAAAAATGGGAATGGGGAAGGGCAATGGTGGAAGGGGGAATTACCGCCCTGCCAACCTTGGAATGGGGCGGCAATTCCCCTTTCCACCAAGGCGGTGCCGGTATTTTACCGGCATGAACCATGGCGCTAATAGCGCCATGGTTCACCGCCTTCCGTGTAATGAGGCCCAATCTCTTTGCCACCATAGGCTTACCTGCTTTACCACCGAAGGTATTATCCTTCAATTCGCTGCATTTTTCTATGCTGCACCTATAAAGGGAGAGAAAACAGCAAGTTAAACTCATGCAACTTTTACCGGACAGTGTTTGGTAATACAGACTCTTACCTGAATGCCATCAGCTGCCTCCAGGCAATATTCTTTTGGAACCAGCTGCAACCTAACGAGGGAATGGAACAAGAGTGAACATCGGACATATTGAACTCTTTGAACTTTATAGACACTGGAGTTAATATTCCTCCAGAACTCCTCCAGTACCTTCAAACCAGTGAAGTAACTGGTATCTACGTGCCCCTGCATGCCATGCAGGATGGAGAGCTCATCATTTAAAAACATAAGGTGAGGTTACCAAGAGGGGATATCAGAGGTGATTAGTGGGGAGAACAAGAACAGTTGGGGGGGCCATCACTTACGTCCACGGGTGGCTAAATCCCTTTCTCCACTTGCAGGAGAATACTTCTACGAGTCCAGCAGACAAGATTAGGCGGGCCAGTCCAGACTGTCATCTCTTCACTACGCATCACGTTGGTGGAGACCGCAGCTATCCGGGTTCCGATCGTCGCCCCTGTGGGGCACAAAGAACTCCTGGCCATCAAATCGCTTTCAAGGTGTGGCGACAATATCTTCTGGGGGCTAGACACACCATTATAGTCATCACAGACCACCGAAACCTGCAATATTTCAACACAGCCAAGGGCCAGTCCTCGCGCCAGTTGCAGTGGGCCCTTTTCTTCGCCGAATATGACTATGTAATCACGTTTCGACCAGGGGTCAAGAATGGAAAGGCTGATGCCTTATCTCGTATGGGCATCAATGAAACGGTATATACAACCCCAGACCCGGTACCCATTATACCTGAAGACAAACTCTTGGGTATCACGACAGCCTTAACACAAGCAGAATTATGAAATGAAATTCGACGGGCGATGGACCCTGATGCTTTCCTCGCATGGCAAACTCAAGGAGAACAATATTGAATCTAGGATCAATTGCTCTTTTTTTAGAGACCGGCTATATGTTCTCAAGAAGGAATTACAACAGCATATTATTTTAGATTATCATGACTCTCTGATCGAAGGACACCCTGGGATGGCCAAAACCTTAGCTAAAGTGAAACAGAACTTTTGGTGGCCTACCAGTATATTCAGTCTTGCGGTGTCTGCGCACAAAATAAATCACAAAAACAAAAACCATCGGGTCTCCTACAACCATTGGACATTCCTCCCGCTCCATGGAACACTCTTTCCCTTGACTTCATCACTGATCTGCCTCCCAGTCAAGGGTTTAACACCATTCTTGTAGTCGTGGACTTATTCTCTAAGATGGCACACTTTATTCCTCTCAAAGACCTCCCAGACGCATCCACCTTACCAAAAGTGTTTCTGGAGTACATTGTTAAGCTACATGGCTTCCCATCAGTTCTGGTCTCTGATCGAGGCAGCTAGTTTGTATCCAACTTTTGGAGAAAATGTTGTGCAATGGCGCAGATTGATGTCCGGTTATCTACCAGTCACCATCCCCAAACGGACGGCAAAACCGAGAGGACCAATCAGACCCTCGAGCAGTATTTACGGTGCATGCTGCACCATGAATTAAGAGATTGGAAAGACTTACTTTGGATAGCCGAGTATGCATACAACAATTCCGTACATTCTAGCACAGGACAATCACCTTTTTACACCCTGTATGGCAGGCATCCACGTACCTCGGAACTCGACATTCCAGCCAGCTTGGAAATGCCTACAGTAAAGACTCTCCACACACCCATCACTCAGGCTTTCAGAAAGGCGAAGGAACATCTCATTCATGCTAAGGAAAAGCAAAAGCACTTCGCCGACCAACGTCGGAAAAAGGCCCCAGACTATCAAGTGGGAGACCAGGTTTGGTTAGGTGCCAAATTTGTACCCATCAAAGGGACCCGGACCTTCCATCCACGATACTTAGGACCCTATACCATCAAGGCAATTATCAACCCGGCAGCCGTCAAATTGGACTAACCACCCAATCTACAAATCCATCCGGTATTTCATATGTCCCACTTAAAACCAATGCAACCCGGTACACGAATTGAGACACCACCAAAACCCATACTTATTGGTGGAGAACCTGAATTTGAAGTCAAAGGCATCTTGGACTCTAAGTACTCTATAGCCAAGTTATATTATCTCGTCGACTGGAAGGCATTTGGACCCCATGATTGATCCTGGGAGCCCAGTGAGAACATCCACGCACCACGTCTGATCAGGATGTTTCATCAGAGCGTCCCAACTAAACCTGGACCAGACAGGAGAAACACTGTGGGAGGGGTCTTGGGGGGGAGTGCTGTCACGACCCTCAGCCCTGATCCCCACTGGCAAGCCCACTGGCCAGGTGGAATCAGGACTCGGATAAGACCTGGCATCCACATCTCAGGCCCTCTTGGGGCCAGTCCTGGCACCTTTGGCGCAAGGCTCATGCACAGTGAAAGACATCTGCTCAGGGAACTACTTTATTTAGGCTTTCATCCAACATGGAGTCATCCACATAGCTTGATTCCTAAGAACCAAGCTATGCAGTATAGTGTTTTGGGTGTGGTGCCCTACGGACTACTTTACCTGGACTACTTTGCAGAGGCTATTTAAACCACACCCGAACAAGACAACACGCTTCGCGTTACTTTGCAGCCAGCCATGTGACGCTCACCGTATCCAGTTTACTCACGAGCCTGGGAAATCAGAACCTGCAGAAAGACAAAAGAACATCGTTAGCAGCAGCATCTTACCTGTGATCTCCATCCTTCACTGCTGGCAGCTCCTGGGTAGCTCTGTTGGATCTGTGCTCCGCCCGGACCAAAAGACATCATTAAAGGAGGTGTTAGAAATATTTCAACCACGAATTGCTTAAAAGACTTACCTGGCTGATCGCCTTTCGGCCGGCATCGGTCCGGGAATCCACGCACGCTGGCCGCACACCGCGACCTACGAAAAAGGGAGAAAATACAGGTCAGCGAAGACAAGACATTGCAGCGCTGCGCAAAGCGCTTACTTACCGCACCATATCGCTTATTGTGCGCCATCATTTACCGGCGAGACCCAGTTTAGCCAGTTTGCTATGCGGACGCTCCGCACATCTAAGGGAGATAAAAAGAGACATTATCAAACAGAGAAAGGCATGCAAGAATAACAACTCAATAAACAGCAATAAGACCTACCTGAAGACATTACTTGGGTTACTGTCAGTGAAGTAACTGGACCGCACACGCCCACGAAAGACAACGCGCCCCTGCCCAGAAAGCAGGATGGAGAGCACGCCAACTTCTACAACAAGGCGAGAAGAGGGGCTTGAGGGGCTGAAGTCAAAGCGGAGGTGGGGGAAAAACTTACCTTGGTCGGCCAGTCCTAAACACAGTCCTCCTGTATTTCCAGGCGGAACTTCCACCGAGAACCATACCAGGGAATCACTGAGAAGGATACCAGAGACGAACTGGCTGAGTGGCGTCCCCGTGGATACCAGGTGAGCGTAACACACCGATTCTAAGGCTGCCAATTCAAAATAGAACTTTTATATTGGAAACAACTCTGCAATTAGAGCAGTACTGAAACAAAAATGTGAAGATGGTTATGAGCATCTGATCGCCTATTTGTCTAAAACTTTGACAACCTCTGAAGTCAATTACATAGTCCTAGAAAAAGAGCAACATCTTCTATTAGGATCCAAGTACCAGAGAAGAGTAAGAACCGATCACCGCAATCTTAAGGTTCTGCAACAGTTCGAATGTCAAAACAGCCATCAGGCTAGATGGGTTTATTTTTTTCTCACTATGATGTTTCTTTTACATTTTCACCAGTAGTGTGTAACCAGATGGCAGATGCCTTATCCAGAACAGATCAGGATGCTTGAAAACACTGTTTTCAAGAAATATTGTTTCCCAAAGCATCATTTTTGTTTGTGGTGACTACTTTTCTGCAGCGTGTTCATCATGAGACCTCTATTGATAAACCTTTGGTTCATGAAGTGATTGAACGTCATGGCAGTGAAGAACAAGGCCTTCTCTTACATTATCTGAGGTTGTTTGTACCTACCTCACTCTTACACCAGTAAGTGCTATATATGTGCCATGATGCTAAGACTGCAGGACATCGGGGAGTACGGGTAACTTTAGAAAATGCTACAAGATATTTTTGGTGGCCTACCTTTTTTAAGGACATACATGATTATGTGATGGCTTGTGTCATTTGCCAGCAAAGCAAAACATGCCACAGACCTCCTTTGGGTAACTCGATTCACCATTGTTACAAACCCAACCATGGCAACAAATAAGCACCGATTTCCTTGTAGATCTGCCTCTGTCTGCAAATCAAACCACTATTAGGGTTACCATAGACTCCATGGCCAAGATGGCCCATTTTATAGTCATGCCTCAAGGGCCTTCGGCTTTACAAATGGCCCAAACTTTTCGTCAAACTATCTTCTGTCTAAATGGACTACCAGCCACGATATTATCCGATGGTGGACCTTAATATACATCTGAATTTTGGACACAGCTTTGCAAGATATTGGGTATACAAAGAGCCTTGACCTATGACTACCATCCACAGTCAAATGTACAAACAGAGAGGTTAAATCAGTCATTAGAACAGTACTTACGCTGCTTAATTTCAGCCTCTCAGGATAATTGGACTGAATTGCTTACCTAAGCTGAATTTGCTTATAACAACTCAATTCACACTGTCATAGAAGTAAACCCTTATTTTTGTACTCATGGGTTTCATCCTTTCAGTGTACCTACAGTGACACCTCCTTCTACCATGATACGGTCAGTCGATGATCTGATCGACAATATCCAGTCTGGTCATACTGCAGCCTTGCTTGCTCTGAAAGAATCTCGTGCCACCAGCAAGAAAAACGCTCACAAAAGCCATGTGCAGGTGCCATCTTTTGCTGTTGGGGATCTAGTGTGGCTCTTTTCAGGTTTTTTTGCCAAAACATTTAGTGCCTTCCAAGTTATCTTCTGTTTTTTTTTTACCCTTTAAGGTACTTCAACCCATTGGACCGGTGGCCTATAGACTCTTATTACCAGAAACATGGTTCACAATCCCTCCAGTATTTCACGTGTCCCAGCCCAAGCAAAACATACCAGACCATTTTCTTAGACGAGACCAAAAGCCACCTCCTCCAGTCGAGACCTCCTCCGGGGCAATGTACGGTGTCACATCGATTGGAAAGGTTATGGTACCTCAGACCGCACATGGGAACCAGCTTCAGCTGTTTATGCTCCTATTCTCCTAAGGAGATTTCAAAGGTCCCATCCTTGGAAGCCAGGACCTTTGCCCCCACAAAGAGACATTCTGTCAGGAATCACCTGACCTCTTCTTCCATTGTGGCAACAATGGAGGAAAAGACATGCTCACTGAATTTTCTCCCCTTCAAGATGGCGCCATGTCGCACTAACTCCAATTCCAGAGGAAGCAGTCTAGCTTTTTTTCAAGATGGTGACAGGAGTCCCGTGCAGCTCCACACAGGGCTTGTGGGCTGCATCACTGCATAAAAACCACAACAGCGGTAAGCCCCTTGCATCACTTCGTCCCTACTAAGCCCTGATGCTATCCTAGTTTTCGCTTGTTCCTTACTACTCGCTTCATTCAGCTGTCCTTCCTAAAACCCCCGCCTGTTCTGTTCTCCTCATTCTAGCTTTCTGCTCTTTTGTACTTTGCTGCCCTCACTCCCGCTACCACCGGCATTTCTCTACCATGGAAGGAGAAGATCCTAGAGCTTCCTGTGTATCCTACATTCTATTTACCGAATCCAGTTACGTTCATCATCCATTGGATTGCAAAAGAGTTTTCTACCCTGGAGGGTTTCCCTTGGGATCAGCCCTTTGAAAACACGCAGCCCTGTCACTTCAGGTCGGCGGATGTTCATTGGGCCTTTGCCTAATCATCATCTCTACCACAAATACCCTGGGACCTTCAGAGCTACCACTGCCTTCCTCTTTCAGGTCAATCCTTACTAGTCCTTGCAGACATTTGTTCAGGGGTCTTTTCGACATGGAAATAATGTGCTTCATTACAACCTTGCCGGTATCCTAGGGCCAGAGCCGCCAGGATACCGGCAACGGCTGTTACCGTTTCCGGCACCTGGACCAGCGGCATTGCCGGCAGATTACGGGTGCCGGCGGAGCAGTGTAAATCACCATTCATGGAGTCCCATAGGACTTTTGGTATGATAGCAGAGGACTTGTATGCTGCTAGTGGAGCCAATCACACGCTTATTGGCTGCTGCCCAAATGACATTGGTCCGATGGTGGCATGGTGATGGGTAAATGTTTGGGGAGTTCTGGCCATGGAAAAGGTATGTGCATTGGCAGCCGGGTCCTATCAGAAGTTTCTTAAAGTTTAGTTCCCCTTTTATGAGTTTGTCAAAGATAGGGAACAACAATTCCATAAACCTGGCTTACTTAAAAGTTTTACCATATTGTAAACATGTGGGGATGACGTTTTACAGTGCAGGGACTTTGTACTGGATTTGAATGCGCCATAGATCTGATGTTGCGCCATAGATCTGATGTTACGCCAAACTGGTTCACCTTGTTTAATGTTGTTGTTGGGGGAGGGGTTATATATAAGTGTAAAACCCATTGTCGCCAGTGAAGGGAAGACTGACTGAGAGCCTTCTATTGCTTCTTTCCAAATGTACGCTTTTCTTTGCTTCCTGGAAGCCCTGTTAAATCTATGCTATCGAAAGGCACAGGTGATATTGTACAATAAATAAAGGTTTTTGCAAAAAAAATGGAATGGATTGCTGAGATGGAGGTTGGGAACGTCACAAGTAAATGATGTGACGAGGAAGAGTAGAGCTAGGCAGGGCCGGCCCAAGGATTTGCGTGGCCCTAGGTGGCAAAAGACATGTGGGTCTCCCTAATTTGCATAAACAGTGACATCAGTGATATCACAGAATGAGTCTTTAGTACGCAACGGTATCTTGGGAAGTTAAATTAGAAGCATGTTGCCATGCTTAAGGTAGTAGACAAATACACTGTGACGTCCATTATATGAATTGTCAATATTAATATTTACCTATGTGGCAATATCAGGAGTGAGGCATTTTTTTGACGTTACAGACAGCTGAATACCTTGTACAGACTCCTAATGTAAGGATTTGCCTGGGAGCACACACTTTGGTTAAGTGACGAAGCCCGGATTTAAGAGCAGTCTGCAATTCAGGAACTTGAACACATCTCTTCCCAGATGTAATTGGTAGAAATACAGTTTGCAAAAAGTCTTTTTGAAACGTTGGTTTGAAAAAACTATCTGTGGAAGGCATTGCAAAAATATTGTGATTGTGTTTTTCTAACTGAAACTTGCTGCATTTGCAGAAGTTTTCTGATTGTTTTCATTTTGTGTGTATATTTGGGCAATACTAGCACCTAAATGCCTACGGGTTTAGTGAGCTTTACAAATGTAAAAATGAATAAATAGATATTGTCCAAATCAGTAATATGCTTTTATTTCAGAAGCTACAGATAAGGATTATGTTGACTGCCAAAAAATAAAGAGCATTTAATAACTACGTTTATCAGGTGCTGCTCACTACAAAATAAGAAGGGAGCCTCATTAACGTACACCCTGAGCCTCTGACAACTCCTGACAACAGGGATCCTGGCCTACTTCACAGACTGTCCATGTTTCAGGCAGGAGCTGGGGCTAGGAGTAATGAAGTTTACAGGTAAATAAATATCCAGGCCACCAAACATAGTTTACAGCCACGTGATAGTGTCCACGCACTGACAGCTAATAAGCGCAAGGGCCACTGGTGAATAGAAATAGAAAGGGGGGTCGCAACACACGCTACGGTAGATAAGGCCGCCATTTTTAAAGTAGTTCCTTTTTTATTGCGAAAACTGACTTTAAAGGCTCTATGCACTCTTTTGAGGTAAATCTATAGCTTATCGTTGTGTACTTCGGTGACAAAAACAAAACGTATATTCTCTGAAAATGTAGAGATTAAAATGTTTGCTAGATATTGCGTTACGAAAGTTTCTCATCAACGGTGTTTTATGGAGTCACAAAGAAATAGAAATGTTCAACTACAGGTAACTAGTACGGATGTCATTATGGAAAAGCGCGACCGGTTACTGTTTTCCCGATTGTCCGAGACTTCATTTCGGTTTTTAGAAGATTTTATAAGGCGGAAATAAAAAGGTTTGCAGAACATACACACGAATCCTGCAGGTCTAAATTGGTGGCCATCTTCATTATAACATTTTATACATTGTTTCTAAGAAACTGTACGGACAAAATTGAATGTAAAACCAGACAAGTACGAAAGAAATAAAATGTCGATTTTGTTTTTACGAGCTATCAGAGTTTCCTTTAGATCTGGTTGTTTTGAACATTCTAATACTTCTACAAAATTTAAACTTTGCATTGTTATTACCAAAAGAAACATATAGTGGGAAAAGTGTTAGGACTTTAACTGAATATATCTCTATAATTGATACGCTGTTATTGTGTTGCATGGCACAGGCCACCATTTAAAGATGGCTCCTCTGTTTTCATGGTGTGCATCAAAAGCACCTTTCACGTACCTGGCCGTGTGACGGCTTTTGCCGTGACGCTATGTGACACGGTAGACGCTGCAGGCGGCTTGTCACTACTACTTCCTGCGCGGGCCGCACTTTGCCGTCAGCGCCCTCCTTCTGTCTCTTCCTGGGCTGCCTTAGCTCGTTGATTGCTCGCGCCCGTTTCAGTGTTTTTCTTTCAATAGCTTGGGGGATTCTCTTCCGTTTTTTTCGTCTGCACGAGCCCCTTCTGCTCTCCGGCACTGCATAGGCCGCGCAGGCCGGCCGTGGGCTCGGGCACAGAGAGAACAAGCCTGACACAGGACCCGACCCCGGTACTGATCGGACGGCCGTAGATAGCTTCCTCGTTGGGTCTTGGGAGCAAGTCCACACCTACCCCCTCGGCACTTGCAGGAGCGTCCCAGAAGCACTAACACCATGAGCGTGGAGGCGTATGGACCCAGCTCGCAAACCCTCACCTTCCTGGATACCGAGGAGGCTGAGCTGCTGGGTGCCGACACTCAGGGTTCCGAGTTCGAGTTTACGGATTTCACTCTGCCAAGTCAGACTCAGACTTTGGGACAAAGCCAGAGCCAGCTCGACGGTCAGGTGCGTTCCCCCTCCACTTTTCTACACCTGTATACAGAAAGCCGTTGTACTGCCCACATACATGTTTAAACTTTCACTTTTTGATGCATGTATAGTTTTCACATTTCGACGGCGCACATCCAATTTCAACAGCTAGTTTTTGTATCGTGCTTCTTTATTGTCAGTTTTGATGTAGTTCTGTAGCGTTTTTTTGGTAAAATGTTCTATTACTGACAAGTTCCGAGTCGAATCGACCCTGTGAACTGAGGGATGATCACATCAACTAGCCGAGTTAAGTTCCGGCATGCCTTTTTAAGCAGTACATAAACCATCGCTACCTGTACTTGACCAATCGGATCTTCTGGGTTTGCCGTCACCAAATACATTAAACACATGACAACATATAGGAAGATTGTTTATTTGTCAGCTCAGTCTTACCACTGAATCGACTTTTATCCTCGGTGTTTATCTTTGTGGGTTTCTTTTTTCTTTAGTGAAGAACGAGCGTGGATTGAACGCTTTTAACTTTATTAAACCATTTGCTATATATATATATATATTCTATTTGAACAAGCATACTCTAGTATTTTTTAATACATTGTTTTTTAGTTCAATAAACTTTTACAACATTTATAATTTCACAAATTTACATACTCTATTACTGTTTTAAATCCCTTTTAAATGATGGAGTGTTTTTACCGAAGTCCACAGGTTAGCTGCCCCGTTCATGATTTTGGCAGATTGTTGCCAATCGTTTGCTACCTCCTCTGTTTTTTGGGCCCCTCTGACGGTTGACACTTTTTTCTCATTTTTTTTCCTGAATTTGATAACTTTATCAATTACAAAACAATATATTCAAGAATGCTGGATATGCATATTCACTGAAATATCGTGCAAGCCAATCCTACTTTTTTACTATGGTCTGGGGTGGACTGGCATATGTGTGCTAAGCTGTATATTTTTTTCTCATAGGAAAAGGGTTGGGCTTGTTATGTTAATGTTTAAGGACATTTGTACCGTGCACTATCGCCACCAGAGTGGTCCCCTGGCGCTCTGGCGGCTCTGAAAGAGGAGGAGAGGTTGAGTTAGTGGGAGGAAGCAGGAAAAGTGCAAGAGAGCAATGATGTGCTGTTGGCGGCCTCAGCCCGGTGGGTCTTTTGGCTGGGCCTGGGTTGTTTGCGGCCGGTAGTCGTCGTGTACTGTTGTGCAAGACTGTGTTTTTGTTTTGTTGCAATCTAGTGAAGCTTGTGCAGTTTGTTGTGCTGTAGGTTTTGGTTGTTTGGTGTGGAGTCTGAGAGGTGTATGCAGAAAGGGAAATTGTTAGTACGGTTGGTTAGTTTGCGTCTCTATCCTGAATTGCTGAAAATTTGTAATATTGGGATTATTTGCAGGGCGCCTCTTGGTTACCAACCCACCCCTGATTCTAGTCCCTTGCTACCAGTACAGGTTTCCCAGCTGAACATCTTTCAAAATTGCACATTTATTTTTTTTATTTGTAAAGCGCTTCAGCCCATGGGCATCGGGGCGCTGTTGCGGAACCAGTCACATGTGAACATCAAAGCAAGCAAACTAATGTTGGCATATCACAGGGGCCGCAGATCTTCGACCTCCTTTCTGGCATGGGTGCATGGTTAACTAAAGTTCAGTCTGGGCCGGGGTACTGCTTGACAGATGGCGTCTTAGGCGAATCGCCAGGTTTTTAGGGCTATGCGGAATGGCCAGTGAGATGGTTCTACTCTTAAAGCAGGTGGAAGGACGTTCCAGTTGATGGTTGCCACATTCGGGAAGCTTGAACTTCCTCCTCTGTTATGTTATGTGCTTGCTTATTTCGCGCCGGTAGCCCGCGGGAAACCAAGAAAATCAAAAACACGTCATTCTCCTCATTAAGTTGGATAGAAATCCTAGAGATAGGGACTCTATTATTGAAACAGCTAGGTTTTAAGCAATTTCCTGAATCTCTGGTAGTTTTCTTCTAGCCATAATGCCATCGGCAACTTGTTCCAGAGGTCTACTGCTTTCACCGGGAAGGATTTGCCTTGCCTAAATCCACACTTGGCCCCAGGAGTATTCAAGGTGCCCCTGTCGGCTGATCTTAGACATCTTCCTGGTGAATAGAAGCCCTCTCCATTTAGGCATCTATGGATTATTGTCATGGCCTTGAACTTGACTCTTATCCTCCACTCTTAACCAATGTAGTGCTCTTTTCCCTGTTGACACATGTTCTTTATATTCTTGACTATGCGGACTGTGTCGTTTTGTATGACTTGGCACTTTTGAATTTCCTTTTTTGTGGCTCCTAGCAAAAGAGCATTGCTGTAGTCAAGCCGCGACAGGATGATGGCTCTGGCAATTGTTGCAGCATTGATTTCATTATTGAAGGGTCCTATTGCTCTCAGAAGACGTAGATAGTAGGCGTTATTTTTCTGCAGGTAGCTTACTTGTACCTCCAAGCCCACCGAAGCTTCCATCATCCCGAGAGTTTTAACATGCGGCATAACCGGGGTGATGGCGTCCTTCATGGTGAAGGACTTATATTCGTTCCCCAACTTGCATCTGGCCTGTCGCATGCCGAAAATCAGCAGTTCCGTTTTAGTATTATTCTGGCTCTTTTTACTCTTGATGGGGCTAGGTGGTGAGCATAGGCGGTTCTCGTTGGTTTGTTCGATTTGTATCTCACCATTTTTTGGGACGCGTATAGGGGTGGTGCTGGGCCTTATTTCTGTGTGATTGAAAGGATTTTGAATATGATCTTTCCCTGTTTGGGGAGGCAGTGCACTCATGGCAAAGATGTGGTCTCTTTTTGGGATGTTAACTGCGGCCCAAAAGGCATTGTTTTGGTTTGTCTGTAGTTTCATTAGGTTCTGTTTGGAGGTTTCTGCAAATGGGGCATTGCAAAATCGTCTGGTCCCGTGATCACTCGGGCGATTTGTTAAGCAGCTGGCTGGTGTCAAGAAGTCCCTAGAAGCGTTGATAAGCTTGGTTGTGTATGCTGTTGAGGCAATCGCATTCACTTGCTTGGTGAGCGTGCAAGATGCATCTAGGTGGACACCCAGAGTTTTTACTGATGCCGAGGATGGGATCTGTGTCCCTTCAATGGTTAAGTTGGAGAATTGGGGGTTGAGGTTCTTGTTCATAGCTGGAGAGCCCACCAGTAAGATTTCTGTCTTGTCATTAAAGCACAGGACATTTACTGCCATCCAAGGTTGGATTGTTGAGTAAGCGCTGTTAACGGTACGGAGTCTTCCTCGTAACTGCCTGCCGGGTGTAGGAGAATTTTTGTCTCATCGGCATAGTTCGTGTAGGATATGCTGATGTCTAGGTCGTCAAAGGAGGGCTTGGTGAATGTTGTATAGGGTGGGGGAGATACAGGAACCTTGTGGGACTCCGCAGGGGGTGCGTGGGTTGTGCGCTGGCCAGGTCGGAGACAACTCTCCTGGATTTACCCTCCAGGAAGGATGCTATCCACACTGTCGCCTCTGGTGAGAAGTTGGCTGCACCTGAAGTAATGGCATAAGGTTTTGTGATTAACCAGGTCGAAGGCGGCTGAGAGGTTTAGTAGTAGGAGGAGAGCAGGTTTTCCCTCGTCCTTGAATACGTAACTGTGTTTTATTTTTTAAATGTTTTTTTCTTGTGTGTCGAGCTTGGTCTAGAATTTTTTTAATGGGAAAGGCACTGTGGTGATGGGGCATTAGTTGTTGGGGATGGATGGGTCGAGTGTTGTTTTTATATATTTGTGTTTTTTTTTTTTTTTTTTTTTTTTTTAGCAGTGGGAGGACCCAGGATTTTTTAAGGCGTGGTAGGACTCGGCTACTTGTGAAGGAGGCATTATGAATCTGGTGATGAAGGGTAATACGGTTTATGCGCAATATTGTCTGGGCAGATGTCCCCTTTGCACCTGGAGGGTTTTGTTTTTTAATGATGTTGGCAGTTTCTAGTTCTGAGATTTCTCTAAAGCAAAAAAAGAGGTTTCTTGGGCAATTTGGAGGCAGAGCGTGGCTGGGCAGTACTTTGGCCAGGGCTTGTTTCTTTTCAATTTTCTGCTGTAGTGTCCAGATTCTCAGGCGCATATCGTCCTGGATCTTGCAACACCATTTCTCATCTTTGTAAGGGGTGTCTGGTTGGTTGGGGGTGGGGATGTGGGTGATTCTAGTTTTGTAAGGATTTTAAATAGTTCTTGGAGCTGGCGTTGGCTATTCCAATGTTTTAGGCGTTGGCTTTGGTAGTAATAATGGCCTGCTTATATTGAGTGGCTATCTTATTGGATGCGGCTGAGTGTGCTTTTTTCCAGGTAGCTTTCGTCTGTCTTTATTTTTTATTGCGCAATGCCTGGAGATCTTTGGTGAACCATGTGTTGATATGGCTTTCTAGTAGCGGGGCTTCCGGGTCTACCGCTTTTGTGCGGGTACTGGTGTAGATATCCACTAGTACATCTGGGTCTGGGGAGTTAAGCGATTCTGATCGTAGTGAGGAGCTGGGGAAATTGATTCTTTGGATATCTTCGGGGTGCTGCATGACAAGGATTGAGGCATTGGGCATTGCTGGGCTTGGTGGAGGGGGTGGGGGTTTCGGGGGAGAGGTTGGCGGCGGGGGGGGGGGTTGGCTTTCAGCGGGGGGTGGATTTTGACGTTTCCACTGGGGGAATATGATGGTCTGACCATAGACACAGGACGTTGGCTGTGATGGAGATTTGACTGTTTGTCAGCTATCCAATCTAAAATGCAGCTTCACATGAAATGTGATAAGATAATGCCCTTTTTACCGGTTCCTTGGTAAATAATGCAATGGTAACAAACGTACAAGCATGGGTTGTAACATTTTATTAAATATTCATTCTGCTTCGATGTCTACTTTCACTTCACCAATCCATTGTCCATCCTATTAACATTGGGTTCTTCCTGAGATATGAACACCAACATTATTTTTACTTCCTCCTAAAGAATTTGATCACAATCTGCTTTTGGTTTATCTGCTTCAATGCCACTTTTTCACGTGTATGTTCTTATTAGTATGCAGACTTTACTTTTGTTTTCAAGTTCTTGCTTGATCTTTTAGCTCTTGAATTGTATTGGTTGCAGTCAGTAATGCTATTGCCAGGTGTGCATATTTTTGTGTAAAATACTGTCGGACTGAGCAACCCAGGCTACCCGATTTGTCGAGTAATAAAGGTGTGCTTAGGGTATGTGTGGAATTGAGGGGGCAATCGCGTTTTTATGACTGGCTTGTAACGTGAAACCTTTACCTCGGGTGTAATCTTCCAATCTTATCACCATTGTGGGCACTTAATGAGAAGCATGAAGCATATTTCTTTTTCCTTTCATGTGAACAGATCAATAGAGTGCAGGATGTTAATTTTACACCCTTTTGGCCTAAGACAAAGTGACGGCATGGTCTGTACCACCATCACTGGTCTGGTCCAGAAAACTTCTGCCAACTGCTTTCAATTAGGAGTGATGTTGCTGCTGGGTATGCATTTTTCCTGATGGAACTGTTTCAGTGTAGCTCCCCAGCAATGTTCCCTATAATTATTTTTCCTCAAGTGCAGAAATGGTTAGCTTTTGTGCGCACATTTACGCAACTCGCAGGCGTAGCCAGAATTGTCTCACAAGTGGGGCCTGGAGCTAATGTAGCTGTACCCACCTCAGTGACCTCAACATCTGTAAATGCCCACACACTGTATTGCTGAGTGGGCATTTAAAGGATTTTGAGTGGGCTTGGCCCGCTCGGGGCCTACTTACTACGCCTCTGGCTCAACTGAATAACAGGTTAAGCCACTTTGTGAGCACGCATACTTTGCAAGCTTCCCATGAGTTGGAAGAGGTTCCCAACCACCAAAAAACTCCTGCGCCGAGAATGTTTTTTATTGTAACATTTAGTTTATACAAACTTTTATTACAAATGACCTCATTTCCAAAACTTAATGATATTCGTACAACCCCCCCCCATCTCCAATATTCCTCTCCCAGGAGGCAATAATGCCTCTACAATCCGTGTCTTGTCTAAGAAATCAACCACTGCGCAAGATAACTACATTATTACCGGAGAGCATCATAAACCCCCAACCTTCCATATTATCATTTAGGGGGGCAAATATTTTCAATAAGATGACCTCTGTTCAATCAGTTCAAGACATTCTGTAATCGGATGTTTCGATGATTCAACCGAACTCTTCCAAAATCTACGCCGATTGTCTTTATCTCGTTTTATCCACATCTCTTTTGTTTTGTAAGCGTAAGTCGTAGCCTCAAACTGGTCCTGATGATGGCGTGAAGGGAATTTTTAAAGGTATTTTGGTAGTTGTTCGAGCCCATTTGCAGCTGATCCAGTGTATAATGAAGTCGCTAACGCGATGCGTTGTTCACTGTTTCGTAACCAATTCCAGATTTTTTATTTGCCAGTTTGGGATTCAACATTACTGTTTGTACTTCGGCGCACATAAAATATTTTTTAGTTTAGTTGCCCATGTCATCAAAATGCCGGAGTGAGGGGTTCTTCTTTGGTGGAGCCATGATGCAATAAGCTGGAGCCGGGTTAGTTAAATACATTTTCCTCAAAGCAGAGACCCATCTCCACAGCACAGTGCCATACATTGAATCCATGCCAAGTTCTTGTCTTATTGCAATCGTGGATATTTTTCTCGTTCTAAGAACCCTTCCCTAGAACAATCCTTTTTAAATCTGGTCAGATTCGATGATTCAAATTCCATTCAGCTTCTGATCCAAAGGTAATGGACGGAATAACTTTTTGAGTATAAAAAGTCAGTACTGGAATTAAGGTGAACTTTCCATATTCAGCGTGTAATTTTGCTAGGGAAAATGTCATGCGATGGATAAGTCTCACGACCAGTCCCATTCCCCTAATAGATTTGTTAAAAAGCACACCTAAATAGCAGATAGTTGTCGTAGTCTCAATGACCTTGCCCGCTACTGTCCACCTGAAACCTTTGTCTTTGGGTCCTCTCTTTGGACCAAAGGGCACCATTTTCATGGAATCTGCCAACAAAATCATCTGCATAAATGGCCCAGCTAATCTGCTGGCCATTTATTTTTGGCGGGAAACCATGTTTCAAGGCATCGGGCACATCTGCAATAAACAGAACAATAAAGCAGCAAGGGGGCAACCTTGTTTAACTCCTTTGTTCGTTGCAATTTGATTAATCATGTAACCACGTTCATTAGTTTGCACGCGGATGCTTGTATTAGCGTGCAGTGCCATCACAGGATGAAGTAATGCTGGCAGACAAGACCAGTTTGTTAAATTTGGTCCAGTTTCTCCCGGTTTATGTTATCGAATGCTTGTCGCATGTCCACAAAGGCTAGGAACAGCTTTTTCTTCATTTTGATGGCTTCAAGTTTCAGTAGATTAAATAAATAGTAAATTACTTCCGTTCCTACACTCCTTGTGACACCGGTTTGCCGACAGTCCATTAACCCAGCGTCCGTGGCCCATACTGTCAGTTTTCGCTGCAAAAAACATAGCAACATTTTTTCAATAATATCAAGAAGGGCAATCGGGCGATAGTTTGATGGATCATCCCGACTGCTCTTATTGAAAATCGGTATTACCGCCGTTAACCATGACCGTGGGAGTTACTTCAACTTCAATAATTTAAAATGGAACTTCTATAAATTTCGATCTTTGTTCGCCTTGAGCATTACATTCGCGAGGCCGTCTGGTCCTGCGGCTCGTGAGTTTAACTGTTGAATTGCAAGAGGGATGTCTTCCGCTGACTCGCATACATTCCATCGCTCGGGGCACTCTGAATCGGGTATTGTCTGCACTGATGTTAAACTATTACAACACACCAGTGAAATGTGTCACCCAAGAATTGTCCGAGACCCCTTGATTAAATGTACCTTTATTCAAAATGCCCCATATTTCTCTCGTCTGATGGTTACTGATGAGCTTGAGAATCTGTTCTGCATGTTCTTGATTACGTATGTGTGAACGATTTCTCAACCAATTGCGATATTTTATTCTTCGTTTTTAATAGCACAATCAGCATTGCGCCCTAATGTTTTTTCAAGACTCAAATATTTTTATGCATGATCTTTTTCGCCTGACACACACAAGCGCTAAAAATATACTTTTGTTTGGAAACTTTTTTCTTTTGATAAGTTTTAACTTTAAATTGTGAAAGCAAGGGCGTGTAGTTTATTTTGCTTGTTGGAGACAGCGACGCTGACAAGATGCTTTGTCTTGATATGTTGATCTGGAGAGCATTTACCTTCAGTCTATTTGCTCCCTGATTGATCGCCAATGACACGGTATACTTCTCAGCTGATGTCACACAAGACATGTACCATGTCATTTTCATTTCATCGTGGTCGCTGTTCGATGTTTTTAAAAACATTTAGCTGCTCAGTTTTATGCCACATATTGTTTGAAATCCAGATATAATAGAGTTTTATGACTCAGATTTCGATGCAAAGTATGGCTAGGTGGAACGTCGCCTTTCAACATTTCACACTTTCGGAGCACCAAGGCTAATTTCCACTGCTGTCCTCTGCTTACGTTTTCGGCTATCAGTTGTGCCAGAGCTCCCTTGTTTTTGTTTTTTTTCTGAAACCAAGAATAGTTCAGGTCACCACAAATTATGACTGATAAATAAGGAAATTTAGTTAAGCAAGCATCCATTAACGTATTGAATTTATGTACTTGCCTGTAGATATCATAATAATAATTTAGCATTATATAGTGCTACAAACCCTCAGGTATCTGAGCGCTGCTTATTATTACCCACGGTGTGTGGTGCTCATTTATCGACCTCGGAAGGATGAAAGGCTGAGTTTGGCCCTGCCGGGATTCAAACCTGTCAGCAGGCTCTGCACGGATGTCAAAGCGAGTGCTTATTCGCTGTGCTATCGGACCGGCTATGGCTGGGTTCCAGTAAGTATTTATGAGCAAGATTTGTTTATTTTACTTTGGATCATTTTGTCTGAATTGCAGGACAGTACCTTGAACACAAATATTCAGATTTTCTGTTTGTATTATGTCCCACCCATTACTGATTTTCACCATTGTTAGTAGGCCTGAATACGGACGTCCTAGGTGTTTGTTTTATTTTTTTTTTTTTTCCCTGCTGGATTTAATGGAATTGAATAGCCATCTCTTATTGGGACTTCGCGTAGCCATGTTTCCTGTAGGCAAATCGCGAAGTTGTTTTCTAAAGAAAAGGGAACTGATTAAACAAGTGTTGAAAACCTCTAGTGTTCCACTGAATTAGTACACATGGGACCTCCTTTTGAGACTCTGATGGCTAATCTTTCTGTTGACTTTTGTATAGATTTCTTCTTGTCCATTCGTGAAGACTGCTGCTCGTCAGTCGAAGTCTCCACTGGTTTGATGTTTAACAGCTTCCTCAAGGCGTTTTGCCTGTATTAGCAGATCCATTATCACAGGGCGAAGACTGACTTTCGCCTTGAGGTCTGTTTCGTTCTTTTTCAACTGAGAGATCAAACCCCAAAAAAAGCAGTTTGACCCTTGCTGCCAACAGTTATTTTCACTGCTTGTGACTTTATGTGTAAGAGCACTTGATTAGAGCATGCCTCTGTTACGTATTCAACAATTACTATG
This sequence comes from Ambystoma mexicanum, assembly GCF_040938575.1. Classification (NCBI taxonomy): domain Eukaryota; kingdom Metazoa; phylum Chordata; class Amphibia; order Caudata; family Ambystomatidae; genus Ambystoma; species Ambystoma mexicanum. The sequence continues at coordinate 468,574,568 of NC_090921.1, forward strand.
TCTTCCGATGTAATTGTACGCAACGACGAAATGTTATGCAATAATCTCATTATATTGCCTTTGTTTACATTTTCATCATTTCCTTCTGATAGGATGTTTTCTACTCGCAATGTCCAGATATTGGGTGGTGGCTCAAATTTCCAGACGGCCAAATAGTTTTTTTTCCCCCACTTGTTTTTGCCACTGTGCAGTTGTCAATTTTGTATTTAAATTAAAGGACACTTTGCTTGTCGTTCGTTCCTTCGAGTCTGCCAAGCCTCTTGCCTCTGGGATTTTAATTGCTCTAGCACCACGAGAATCATCATACAACTCTGTTACATGTTCTCTTGTTTGAGGCTGCTTCGATGCCTGCTTTCGGTGCAACATTTAGATTGCTTACCGGAAGCAAGGGACTGGCTCTTGTGGTCCTTGCATCGCCAGCGGATATATTACAGCCGACTGACTCATCTGTGTCAACAGAATACGCTGATAGGTCATGTAGGTCAATAGAAGCTGATGGAGAACTGATGGATTGTTCCTCTGATTCAACTCTGGCTCGTTCATTCTGAAACAACCCTGTTTTTTGTGGTCTCGTTAGATTCCTTACAAATTGCTTTACTTTAGTCGATTGTCTCTTTTGGCTACATTCCTTACCACCGTGTTTTTTTCTTTGTTTTATTTGGTTGTATTGCTGGTACTGACGGTTTCACACTATTCTGCATGGTTTTTGCTGAGCCAGTAAATATTCCAAATGTAATCATTTGTTTTTTCTTTAGAGGGTAATTCAAACAAGTAACACTTGAATCTCTTATCATTCGGGGAGCGGACTCCAGTGCATTAGTGGTGACTTCCAGTTCGATACTTTTTTATATTGGACTACAATGAGTTTTCATTTGACCCTTCGTTTGAGTGAGTGGATTACGCAAGGGAACTGCCATATTGACCAGTACTGGCTTGGCCGTGTCTAATTCTCTCAGCTGACTTTGTCGCCATATCTATAGATGTAAGATCCAAAAATGGTTTGTCTAAACATCGCATTGTTGGTTCTCTTTCCGTTTGATTCTCGTTTGATGTTATTCCTGAGGGCTGCCGAAACTCTGCAGTTTTGCTCAAGCGATTTGGCTGGTTAGATACACTCCCGTCATTGTGCCGAAGCCATTTCATACATTCTTGGATTGCGTAAACATGTATGCACAAAAAAAGCTTTGAATGCTCAGGATAAACAAAAGGTTTAGTTGTGACTAATCATTTGTCAACACTCCCCACAGACAATGCAGAAAGTGCTTAATGCAATTAGGGGGAAAAAGCACTTCTGTTTATTACAAAAAACAAATATCGCTTATCAGTGATGTGGCTGTCAAAACATTCAGATAGGATACAATTTTAGCAAATGGAATAATGGCAACTGAAAGGAATGTGTCAGAAAATATAACAATAGGACTTCATGGGCCACTTTAATCAAGAAATTTAAAGCCAATTTCGTCTCATAATTTGTGTAAGCGCGATAATTGCATCAGAATATGATTAGAATTCCTGGGCCTCTTAGTATCCACATTACGTTGTCCTGTGAGTCGTGACATTTACTCAAAACCAGCCTACAGCTAAGAGGCCTATACCCCATTCATTTATACTCTTTTAAAAACAGGAAAAGGTGCCCAACTAAAATGGGAATGCATTAACATATAGAAGCCCCCCCCCCCCCCAGATCCCCCCTTCTACCCATAAGGCTCCACTGATATTTTTTTAATCCGTGACCAGTCGAGCAGTGGTACAGGTAGGAATTTGGATATTCTTGCCTGATCTCAAGAGGATTTTTAAGGGGAAAACATATTTTAATAAGCATGACATATCCCTATTGGTAAAGCCAATTACTTTCTTACTCCATGAAAATGTCACTTGATTCAAAGTAAGGAGTAAAATCGTATCTGAGCCTTGCGTGTAACCCTGACAGAGGTGAACGGATGGGGCACATAATACAGCGTATAGTTTTGCCCACCCTTGCTCATCACAGCCTAGATAAAATTCAACACGAGCCTTACTGAGGTTTCCTCTGGAGCCCTGTTGAAGAAAAGCACATATTTACTGTTTTTAAGTCAATAGCAACAATGCTCACGGGTACAACAGATTGAGTGCCGCCTTCTTTAACTAAGGTCCCCTCTTATTAAATTCACTTATCAGTTGAACAAGATACATGGAATGCTAGAGGCAATAAACGCAAACACATGAATATATTGAAAAACCCTCAGCACCTGAGCACAGGAAGAAATAGAAGGTGCAGTTTCCTAAACGGTTACTAGAATTTCATATCCTTTAGGAACCATCCCTTCACTGTACTGTAAAATCAGATTTTGTTTTTGCAAGTTGATGATTTGTTTCTTGCCCCAAAGGGGTGTTCTCCTGTGCCCTTTGTGACGATTCACAGGTTTTCGTCACTTCTCCTCAGCCTTTCTCTGTGAAGCTAGGGAGGTGCGGCCACTACCCAGTAGCCCCCCTAGGGGTGGCAGGAAACACTTTACAGTAAGGGACTCCCCTCCTGCGGATAGAGATTCACGTTATGTGATGCAACTCCCTAACCCCTTTTCTTTTGGGACCAAGTGCCTGTTTGAAATCCCTGATAACACTATTGTCTGTTATGGTAATTCATGTCTCTTCAGTATTTGATCTGCAGTTAATGACCCCAGAAAAAGAAGAGCCAAAGAAAGCTGCAGTGTAATACCAGGCTTCCTTACCATGGTACTTAGAAGTGTTGGCCCCAAGGAGGCATAAAGATTGGTTCAACAACAGTAAAGAAGGACTTTGACTTTATGCTGTGGAGGCTACAGGAAATAGAGTAACGAAGAGCTGCGTGACGGAGAGAGCAACCAGTGTGAAGCCAGCCCAGCCTGGTAAGTCCAAAACTGGGAACACGAAACAGCACAAATGCTGATTTTTTTTTTCCTCCCCCCTCCCCCTGGTGGCAGGGACATTTAGCTCTGTGGTGGAAGCCAAGCCCCTGACCATTGGAAGGAGGGAGAAGCCAGCGGCTGTGTGGGATCGGTGTGGTCCTGCAATTTCGCCGGAGAAGTGTTGCCCAAGTCTATGCGGAGCCGCAAGGACAAAGCAGGGAGAGTAAAGGAAGCAGGAAGTGCTGAAGCAACTCAAGTAAACCCATCACCACAAGAAGAACCAGTAATGCAGTCCCGACACGCTATAGGAACAGCAGACCCGATAGGTGTTTGGACCAGCTCAAAAGTCAAGAAAGCCTCAGGAGTAATCTCCCTTGTCACAGTGATCATCCAAGCAGGATTGAAGCGGTTATTAGAAAACAAGAGCTGTCTGTAGGTGATCTTCATGACTTGATCAGACAGGGAAGAATTGCTGGAATTGTAAAGCAAGCTTTCAGTAGCCCTTGGGAAGAAATGAAGTCTCTTGGACTATTGCTAAAGTATATCCCAAGACAGCCCTCAGGATGGGCAAAGTGGGTCAGAAGGAGGTAATTCTCCTGACCAGCCTTTCATTGTTGAATCAGAAGATGGAGCAAAGGATTGTACAAAAAAGGTAAAGACTGAGCCAGTTCACTTTCACATGGATGCTGAATCCTTTTGTAGATTAGTGGTTAGAGTAGGGGTTTGGACAGAGGATGGACACTTCATTTGTACAAACATCCTGATGACAAGCACCTGAGTTGATATTTGTTTAGGTAGGGATAACCCTTTAGAAATGGCGAGAGGTAGGTTATTTTCTTTATTTCTAAAATAAAGTGGTGTTGAAACATGCCACCCCTTTCTCTGACTCCTTACTCTCCACCACGCCACACCTTCCACACGTATCCCTCCCCGACTCCTGTGCTAGCCTCTAATACTAGTTGACAGGGCTCTGTAAAAAGCAAGTAATTGTAGCAGTAAAACACAAACTTTTAAAATTTCGCCTCAATATCCTCCCAACAAGAGAATATCTAGCTCAAACGAAGCAAATTGCGGCTACGAAACAAAAATGCTGGTTCTGCAAGCAAGAAAGTACACCAGAAACATTATACCATATAGTGATGGCATGCTGGGACTTGTCTAACAAAAGAAATCAGTTTAGGGACTTCTTAAGTGCAAAGAAACACATTTATACAAAGGAAAGAAAGATGGACACAAATATTGCTTGGTAATGTGAAAAAGAAATGACCTAGGCATGAGAATATATAAATTGTCTACAAGCTCTTATCAGTTTGCCTGTGTAGGCGGTGGCTGAGGCGGTCATATTTACTTGTTTGCTAAGGTTAGACGAGGCATCGAAGTAGAAACCAAGTGTTTTACTGCTTTGGCAATTGTGATGTGTCAATCTGTTATAGTTAGGTCTTAGTTTGTTTAAATTAGCTGTGGAGCCTACTAACAAAATTTCATTTTTATCATCATTTAGGCATAGGCCATGGACGGCCATCCATGCCTGAATGATGGTGTAGATGTCGTTCACACAACGTACATCTGTGTCGTAGATACCTGTAAGGGGTAGGAGTATCTGGGTGTCATCTGCATATGTAGTGTAGGTGACACTCAGACGATCCAGTACATCAAATAACGGTTTTGTAAAGATGTTATACCAAGTGGGCGAGACGCAGGAGTGTAACGCTCACCTGGTTCCCACGGGGGCGCTGGTCTAGTCTGGATTGCTGTGGCCTCTTCTAGCGTGATGCGCAGGACCCGGAACACCGATTGGACAGGACCTCCAAATCGTGCTTGCCTGGCCTGTAGGAAAATCCTTCTGCAGATGAGAAAGGGGATTAACAGTCTGCAGAATAGTGTGCTAGCTCCCCCTTTTTCCCCCTTCGTTCCTCTCTAACTTCCTCCAAACCCGGTTTAAGCTCACCTTATGGTTTGGAAGGATGAACTCTCCATCCTGCTTCTGGTGCAGGGGCGCGCGTTCGTCCAGTTACTTCACTGGTTTTCAGAATGGCGCTGGCAAAATCCACTTGACTTTCCTGAGCGATGCGCCGTAAGTATGAAAGTTCAAAGTTCAAGTGAGGCCCCCTTTATGTTGTCTTTCTAACCTGTGATCTGTCCTTTATTTCAGGTGCAGAATGAAGGCGATGCGTTGAGGGGTTAAACTGCTGAGGTGAGTAGTGATGAGGGCGATCCCTCTAAATGTCCTTATCATTCCCCAGAAATGTCTACTTTCTTTCCCCATAGGGGCCGGGGTACGGTACCTGCCAACGGGGCGGCGCCGACCCGAAATGTGGAAGACAAGCCGGTAAGTATTATGGCTGTTAATCAGGCTTTCCTTCTGTGTTCCTTCTGCTCACCTTTTGTTTCTTCCTCTCTCCCCTAGGTGCAGAGATGTGGCGTCCGATGCTGACAGCCGCGATGGAGCCGGGAGATGTCTCGAGGACAGGTGAGTGAAGTGTGGCGCTGCAGCGAGCAACGCAATGCTTTTAAATGGAAGTCTTTCTTCAGGGATGCTGGCGAGAAGATTCCGGATGCAGGTAAGAAGTTTGAAATAGTCCTTGGTTTTCACTCTTCTCTTCCTTCCTTCCAGGTTCGAGGCGGGCGTGGCTGGAGTCCAGGAGCAGGAGCAGACACGGTGAGCGTTAAGCTGCAGGAAGCAGAACAACGCGAAACATGAGCTGCTGTCTGGGCGTGGCTTAAATAGCCTCCAAAGAAGTCCCAGGTATGTATCCTTCCCCAACTAGGTATGTGTCCTTCCCTGGCCACGCCCGAGTGGAAAAAATAGTCCCTATGAAAAAATAGTCCCTTTCAGGTCTCAGGGAGGCCTGAAGCGTGCAGCATGGTCTGCATCAGGTAAGTGCACAAAACACCTCCCTTTATGAGCCTGGCACCTGTGGCGCCAGGACTGATGTCCAACATGAGCCTGGCGCCAAAGGCGCCAGGACTGAGTCCAAAGAGTCCCTATAAGGGGCCGCTGGGCTTTTACCCGAGGGCATGATGCCTGCTTCCGGGGGTGCTGGGCCTGGCCTGGTGCTCCGGGGGTAGGCATCATGACAGCAGCCTGGGGGCACACTGCAGGTGATGGGTATGGGGTCAGCTGCTGCGGTGGGCGCGAACTCGCATGGCCCTATTGTTTAGGAACGATAATATCCATGTGATGGCTGACTTGGAGAAGTAGGTAGCTGTCGCCAGGTGATCACATAGTACCTTGTGATCAAGCAGGTCAAATGCCGCTGATGGATCCAGAAGGAGCATGATAGCGAGTCTGTCTTTGTCTAGGCGGTCGTCAATCTGGCTTTTTAAATCCACAATGGCGGTTTCTGTCCCATGTTGCGCTCTAAAGCCAGATTGCTGAGATCCCAGGAGTTAATTGGCCTTGAGGTATTCCTGGATTTGCAGATATGCAACCCTATCCCAGATCTTTAGCAGAAATGGGACTGTGGTGATTGGTCTATAGTTCGTGAAAATCGTTGGCTCTAAGGTTTGTTTAAGTAGTGCAAGTACCCAAGATTCCTTCGCGGTAATGAATGGTGCCAGGTGTTTGGCTGCATCTTTGATGATCTGAGCTGGGCAACTGTCGCCCTGGCAATTTGATGGTTTTAAGGAGGCGATGATTTTTTTTGTACCTCAGGGACTGATACGTTTGAGAATTTAAAGCCGAGAGGGTGTGAGGTGGGTGGTAAGTGGTTTTGTGCTTCAGTGAGGGGCATGGCGGAGGCTTGGTTAGTAAGTAGTTAGGTGTGTTCGCTATTTTGGTCTGTATATTAGCGATTTACTTTGAGAGCATTTTGGATGTTTGTGCACCGAAGTTTGTCTTTAAGCCAAGTGTCCATGGGTAGGTTGGGCATCTCCATTTCTCACAGGATGGTAAAGAGTTCTTTAGTTCTAGAACCTGCATGATTTATTCTATTGTTGCAAGTGTCACGTTTAGTGCGGATAATCTTTCTTGTATTTAGTGGAGATGGAGACTAGGTTGGTTTTGTTCTCTGGTGACTGTGTGTTTCTCCAGAGTTTCAGATTTTCTTTTTTCGGAGCGCTTTCAGCTCGGGGGTAAACCATGAGTTCACATGGGCTCTTGGTTTCCCATTGCACATTTTAAGAGGTGCTATTGAGTCAATAGCTTTAAGCATGTAAGAGTTATAAACACGTCTACAAGGATGTTAGGGTCGTTTGTGTTCGATAGTGCGCTGGGGGTCAGGATGAGAAGATGCATGATTGCCTCAGCCGTGATGTTGCATTTGTTTCTGGTGAGGCACGTGGGTGATTTGGGACAAGTTTTGATGTGTTGTGTCCATATTGAGCTCAAACGTGATGAGGTAATGGTCGGTCCATGGTTGTGGTATATCATGTACTGACATGTTGCAATTTAGATCTGCTACCCAGTCGAGGGTCCTTCCTTTCTCGTGGATAGGTTGAAAGATTTTTCTTTTTTTTAGTAAATCCATGTTGAACCAAGGTGTTAGCTAGAGAGGTTGCAGCGAGGTCATTAGGGCTGTTGTAGCCTAGGTTGAAATCTCCTAGGATTAGGGTTTGTGAGGTAGTTTTAATATTGTCAGAGTAAGGTCGTTATGTCCTCTTCGAAGCACCTAAGTGCCCAGGAGGTCTGTATATTAAGTGGATAGACGTGGTACTTTTATGTGAAGTTTGGCTGAGAGGATTTCACACGAGGAGAGTGGTGGTGAGGGGACTTATCTTATGTTGAGTGCATTTCTGAAAATGAGGGCATTGCCTCCTCCTCTGGTTGTGGGTCTGTCAACTCTATTGATGGAATGGTTGTCTGGGATAGCTAGTAGTAGTGAAGGGCCTGCTGCAGCGTGTAGCCAGTATTCTGTTACTGCTAGGAGATTCAAGTTAGTGGATAGTATGATGTCAGCTACGTCGGTAGCGTGATCAACTAGCAACCTTGTGTTAATTAAGGCTTTGAGGGGTTGTGTGGGGTTGTTTGTTTTGGCTTGTTTCAGAATATCCTGCTTACTCAAGTGGTCGAGGTTGGTGGCTGGGAGACCCTTGGGGTGGTTTGTTGGGGTAGTGTCTGGTATGGTTTCTGTTAGAGGCAGGCTGAGAGTGTGAGAGTAACCTGGTGCCAAGTCTGAGATTTCTAAGCTTAGGGCAAGTGGTCAGCTGGTCTGAGGTGCGGGTTATGGTACTCCTAATAGTAGTGTGATTGGGTAACATCACCCTGTTGTTCCTCAAGGTATCTGTGTGTAATTTGGGTAGGAATGTGGTGGGTTTGATTGTGGCGTCTTTGGTGTATGTAGTCTCACCATAGTTAGTATATGAACACATGTTCCTCTGTAGCTGTAGAACGTTTCTTGCTGTTTTCTCCTATCTTGGTATGTTGCTCAGGTGTTTTCCTCCAGTGCTTAAATAAACCCTGATACAATGTGTCCTGAAGTGAGCTACAATATTTCTTGGGTCTTGTGTTTAGTTGGTACTTCGACGTCTCTTGATCTATCAGTAGTCCAAAAGGCACTCGCAGAAGGCAGATTTTGTGCACAAGATCCATCGGCTGTGTTGTCAATGGTTCCATGATCAGTCAATCTAGGTTGGCAAATGGCTGTACTCTAAGGGCCTCCGACATCGGGAATGGTGCTTCTGGAGCACTCTGAAAGCAGCTTTTATTCCAAATGTAAGGGCGATCAACTGGAAGTAGGAGGAGGCCATCCCAAAACCTGTGATACCCCTGGTGTGCTTTCCTGATGGCTATGTGGCAAAAGGCATGCTCTCGATCTGTCAATGCTAGGAAAAGCTTTCCCGGTGTTTTGATATAATTTCAAGATGGACACACTTCAGAAGGTCATATCAACCGCTTGAGCTGTTTCAGATCCAACACAGACCTGCACTTTCCCCGATTTTTTTTCAGGATCATAAAAATAATGGAATTCCTTTTTCGAAACGTTGTCCACCTTCACTTCAAGGATTATAATCCCTGCAGTGGAGGGTGTGGGGGGGGGGGGGGCTCTCCCTTTGGGCAGCAGGGAAAAGATTGAGCTGATGTGTGAAGAAGGATCCTGGATCCATCTCTGTCGGGAGTCTCTTTCCATGCTTCTAAAAAAAACATATATGGTGGCGAATTGGCCCATTCTGCTGTCTTCCACTAGGTGTTCTTGTTTCAACTATAGTAAAATCAATACTGTGGAGCATGTATTTTTGACATTTTAAAATTTGCATCGTGAGGGAATGGTGCTTCAACATTCCATTTTTTAGTGCAGATTAACTGGCTGTGTTTCCATAGAGGTTTTAGCCAAGTTACTTTCTGCCCAGTTAGTCTGATATCTGGTTGTGGGTACATTGCTGTCGCAAGCAACATTTATTTACTCCTAATGCAATTTGTCATTCTCCTTATTTTGCGTGTCTGTGTTCGGTATACAAGTTCATATGCCTGTGTACATCATGATCTTGTTGCTCTAGCCTGCATAAACAATATATTTTCTTGCTGATTCTCAAGGGGCAAGTCCTTTTGGAGTGCTACTGCACCCTAATCGGCTATCTGCCACTTCATTGACCTGGTTCCTCAACGCCAAGCCTGCCCTCCTCTTAACCCCACTGGCCCCTTCTTTTGATTGAGCACGCAGTCACCTGACCAGGCCTCTCATCTCGCCAGTTGTCTTCCCCACCCCCTCCCCCCTCCCAACACCCTCAGGGCAGCTGACAAAGGGCACCTCCTTTGGCACCTTCACTGCCTGTTAGTCTCTTCTCCAAGGGTGCCCTGCCAATCCATCTTCTCCCTACTGCCACTGTTATCTAGTTGTATTGGGAGAGTAGCATATGTGTAGAATGTAGCTGCGCTCTGAAGCCTGCCACTCTTTCAAATCTAGCTGCCTTTTGAATTTTGTCACTGTGAGGAAACCAATTACATTGGGAGAGCAGCTTAAGTTTGCCACAGCTTTAAATCCTGCTGACCTTGCGTTTAGCCACACCAGATTGTACTGAATCGGGCAATTGTTGCTGTTGAACCTAGCCACTCTAGAACTGTAATGGTTCAGATAACACTGCTGTTGAATTTAGTCTCACTAGAATTGTATTGAATCCGGCAACACTACTGTATGAACATAGCCACACTAGAACTATAATGGTTTAGGTAACCGTGCTACTGTATTAGGCCACACTAGGTTTGCTCTGAATCTGCTAATGCTGCTGTTTGAACTTAGCCACACAAAAATCATAACAGTGGTGTCATTTGTAAATCGCCTTTAGGCCATTGGTATGACCTCAAAGTACGTGTAAGTCCAAGGTATTGTCATAAATTATGATGAACGAACAAGCTAAGACCGTCAAGTCACAGATCAGACGACCTCAGTAATGGCAACAGCGAGAGGCCGCTAATGTGCGTTGAAGACAGTTTACCCGGTTGCCCAAAGGGCCAGAGCTGCTTTCAAATGACAATCCTAGACACATGCTGTAGATATTTTGGGTTCCGTTTAATAAAAACGAACGTGGGGCCAGCGAAGAACAAGAGCATAGCCTGTTGCTTGGCTTCAGTAGAAGCCGATGAACTGGACATGGTAGCTTCCTCTCTTCACAACAGAATAGCAGCTTCCTGTCTTAAACGGCTAAATAGGATGCCTTTTTCGCACCAGTCAGATCAGATAAGCCAAGGACCGGAAGCATGATACCAAAAGTACACATGGATGGTTGAACATGTGCACAGACGAGTATCGCTCTTACCCTGTTCAGAAAAAGCATTTACTAGAACGAGGTTTAAAGTGGTCTAGGAGCAGAACACACATGGCGCTGTGTCCTGCGGGATATGTTGACCCATTCCAATGTGCCCCACTGCATCGCTTCACAAATGGTGAAAGAAACTGCCTAAAATGGATGCACTGACTCCTGTGCGCGCCAAAATCTTGAAACTGCGTTTGGGTCACAACCAAAAAAGGCTGCACACCTCGTCACACACAGTCAGGGGGCGTGAAAACAGTTGCTACTGCAGAAGCATGCCAGTGGGTTCTGCCACATTCAACATGGAGCAAAGCAGCAGAATTGTGCTTAAAACCGAAAATGCCTTTTAAAATGTTAGCTTTGCAACCTTTAAAAGTGCTGTTTTGGCGCTAGATCCACTCATTGCCATGGAAGCATTGAGATTAAAAGGGTACTGCAATGCCCAGGATCATACAGTGTGGCTCAGAGGAACTGGGCCTCATTGACCGACGGCTCTGTAAAATGTATCTAATGAAAAAGCACCCCAGGAACCCTTGTTTTCATCTTTCACTGGAAAAACACGGCTAAACTTTGCTACAAGCAACGGACTCAGCTGTGCAGAGAGAAACTCTAAACAAAGGCTGGATACATGTATCCAGACTGCAAACAATCCCAGCACTCAAGAGAAGACCTAATGCTGAATAAAATGTGTATGTGTTGCATAGGAAAATCGGATTTAAAAGAACTCGGTTTAATGCGCTTTTCCATGAAGAAAGTGCAAAATCGCCTGTTGTGAAAGCATCTTTTTGTTTAAAGGCTTAATTCTTTAAGAAATGTCAAAGGATTGCTAATGTAAAAATCCACCTATAAACTGTTCAATTTATGCTTAAATGAAACATTAAGGTGAAACTTAAAGTTAAAACCCAGTCTTGAGTTAATTAACTATTAAAGCAGAATAGTATGTGTGTATGTATGTATGTATGTATGTATGTATGTATATATATATATATATATATATATAATTTTTTTTTTTGTTGACAGTCTGTAGCCTGGGAAAAGGTGACACTTCACTGCTGGCAGGAAAGGCTAATTGCTGTTGGGAGGACTTGCGTATTCACGACAAAGGACCTCATTAGACATTCGTCTTTGCCCCAGGCAAAGGCAATAGAAGGCTTGGACACTCTTTCCAGGGGAGGGGCAGGATGCTCTCCTCTCCAGGAAGAGGCTTCTCATTGAACTTCAAAGGACTTGCCATTTGCTCACACTTGTGAAGGGAAAAAAAACTGACTTGTGATTTTGGATTTAAAATGCTTATTTGCCACTGAACCTCAAGACATTTCACTTGGCGGCAAGAATAAGTAAATGAGTGAAAAGTGCATACTTAGAAATCTGAATTTGGGCTAGCCATTTTAAAACTTGGTAGGATTTCTTACTGCTTAAGGAACTGAAGTTATGAAAAATGACAAATTGCCCAGAAACTATTAATGCTGCAAATCTAATATTGTGTACCCATGTTCTAGGGGTGATTGCACATATATTTACCGAATTAGGAATTGTTAGGCCAAACCTTTATGATTGAAATTGCCAGAATTCAATAGACAAAACCAGGTCCCACCGATTTGGGAGTTGGATGTAAATGTGACCCACAAAATATGTAATTTATGTATCCAATTTTTTTAGAGGGCATAGTTATATTAATATGTATTTGTGGGAAATTTACATTTTGGTCACAATAACTATGGGAGGTTTCCAGACCATGACATAAAACATGACAACCCATTCTGTCATCCAACCAGCAAAGAGCAAGGCAGGAACTGTGCCTTTGACCAATCACAGCATTGTGGGTGTGGGTTGTAAGTCTGCCCCTAAACTGAGCGTCATTTGGCATGATAAATAAGGGATCCTCACAACACACAGACACACACTGATTCCTGATTTCCGCATGGCGCCCTGTTCCTGAATTCACCATCCTGATTCCAGATTTCTTTGCAAAGCCGAGGCCTCAGAATTGCTAAACTCTTTTTCAGCTAGGCCCAAATTCTGAAGCAATCCCAAAACTTAAGGCAACAGTTTGACCCAGTTTGGGTTGCTACCATAAATTCTTGTCTGCGGAAACTCACCATCCCACTCATGTACAGTGTCCAGCAATAAGAAGTGGCTGGGTTCCTTCAAATAGTTGGCTTAGGGAGCTGAGGCCTCCGGCGATCCAGTTTTTAAAGTTCGAGGGGTGAGATCCCGGTGAGAACGCCGGATTGTGGAAGACTGGTGCTGAGGGGCCCAGGGCTCTCGGGATACCTCTGGATTTGCAGGCCCAATCCCATGCCTTCAACGCTTGCTTGGTTGAGGACAGAATAGCTGGCAACGTCCGGCGCAGCGAGGTTGGCAGGTGTAAAAGACAGCGCAGTGGGAGGGGTAATCGGGATTGCTCTATGTCCATCCATTTGGGGCGCCCTGATGCTATAGTCCAAGCCCGGGTGTGAGCCATCTGCGCCACCATTTGGTATTTTTGGAGGTCAGGGACCCCCAGGCCTCCCTGGTCCGGAGCACATAGCATGATCTTCCATGGAATACGGGCCTTATTCCCCCTCCATATGAATCCAAATATCTTCCTCTGAAGTCTCTGTAGTTGGGGGTGAGGGACTATGATGGGAAGAGCTGAGCAGGCGTATAGGAATCGTGGCAACAGATTCATCTTACAGGCCGTGATACGACCTATTAGGGATATTTCCTGCTTGAGCCAGGTGTCTAGGTCTTTTTCCAAAGTTTTCATCAGGGGTGGGAAGTTCATCCGATAGATGTCTCCCGGGTTAGCGGGGATCTGCACCCCAAGGTAGGGGATGGAAGTGTCACTTAGCGGGATCGCGCACTGGGCGCTGAAGGATGCCTTGTCTCTCTGATCTAAGCCTATCCCCAACGCTGTCGATTTCATCAAATTAATGGCAAATCCGGACGCCTTTCCGAATCTGTGGATTTCCGCTAGGGCGGCTCTTAAGGATTGAGAGGTGTCTGTAATTGTTAGCATCACGTCATCAGCGTAGAGCACGATCTTGTGCTGGGTAGATCCCACTTGAAGGCCTTTGATTCTGGAGTTGAGGCGGATCCGCTGGGCCAAAGATTCCATAACCATAGCAAACAGTAGGTGGGAGAGGGGGCAGCCTTGTCTGGTGCCGCATGTTAGGGAGATCGGGTTAGTTAGCAGGCCGTTCACTCGAGGAAGGGTGGTCGGGGATTGGTAGTTCGCTAAGGTGAGCTTTAAGAAGGTGGGCCCCAAGCCGAAGATTCCAGGGTGAGGTGGAGGAACGACCAGTCCACTTTGTCGAAAGCCTTGGTCGCGTCCAAGGCTAGCAGGGAGAGTTTCTTCGAGCCTTGCCTGGCTATCTCGATCAAGTTGAGGACTCTGTGTGTCTTATCTGTGGTGGCTCTGTTTAAAATAAATCCCGTCTGGTCTGGGTCTATGATGTCCGGAAGAAGCTTCGCTAATCGGTTTGCCAAGACCTTCGAATAAATATTCGCATCCAGGTTTAGTAAGGAGATGGGTAGATAAGCTGCTATATCGCTGGGGTCTTTTCCTGGTTTCAGCGCTAATACTGTTATCGACTCTTTCATGGATGGGGTTGTTGATCCAGAAGTGGCGAAGGAGTTGAAGAGGGTCGTCATTGGGGTTCGTAGCTGGGGCCGAAAGAGTTTGAAGAATCGGGACGAGAAACCATCCAGGCCCGGGGCTCTAGTTCTTAAGCTTTTAACAGCCTCGTCGATCTCCTCGCTGGTAATCGGGGCCTCCAACTCTTCTCTACTCATAGTTGAGAGCTTGGGCAAGGCGGCTTCCCGCAGGTAGGACTGCTGCTCTTCATGGGGTTTTTGGGTAGCTGACATGGTTTCGGTTACGTGAGCCTCTGCAATTCTCAGCTTATCCCGATCTGCGAATTGGACTGCACCCTGGGGGTCTCGGAGGCCTATTATAGTGTTCCTTCTCTTGATTCTTGCCAGTTTTTCCACCAGGAATTTATTTGCTTTTCCTCTGGTGTAGTAGCTCTGCTTCGTTTTGGTTAGCAGCTGGGCTGTGTCCTCTGCGTAATGGGCCTCTAGTTTTTTCCGGGCCGACTGCAAGGCTCTGTAGGTTCTCGGGGACCAGTTTCTAGCCTTACACGCCGTCTCTGCCTCCAGGACCTTGTCTTCTAGGATGCGGCGGACCCGTTGCTTTTGTTTATGGTAGGCCGCTCCCCGGGAGATCAGAACCCCTCTCACCACGGCCTTCATTGCGTCCCATGTAGTCGCTGGGGAGGTATCTTCGTTTTTATTGTCTTCGAAATAACTGTTTGATTGTTTTAGCTACTACGTCTCTCGTGGCCATGTCATTTAGGATCGGGTCATAAAGAGACCATCTGCGTCTTGGGGACGGGGTCCGGGTTATAAGCTCTTAGCGTTAGCATTATGGGTGCATGGTCCGAATGGATTCTGGGGCCTATGAGGACATCGTCTGTGTATGACAGGATCTGCAGAGATGCCAGCAGGAGGTCGATGCGTGAGTAAGTTCTATGTACATAAGAGAAGCATGAGTAGTCTCGCTCCTCTGGGTGGAGGATCCTCCAGGTATCCACCACTTCGAAGGTTCGGAACAATTTAAGCAGAGCAATCGCCAAGCCGAAGTCTCCGCGGGTTGGGGGGTGTGATCTGTCTACTAATGGGTTGGGGACTCTGTTGAAATCTCCCCCGATGATGGTCTGACCCTCAACAAACAGTAGGAGGGTGCTTTCCAGGGCCGAGTAGAATGCTTCCTGTTCTTGATTCGGAGCATATACTGAGATCAACGTATATAGTTGGCCGAGAATTCGGCACTTCACCGCCACGAAGCGGCCATCGGGGTCCCGCTTAGAGTCCAGGATTTCCGGCTTCAAATCTTTGGCGATTAAGATAGCTGTGCCACCCTTCTTTGCTCCATTCGATGCTAGGAACTGTGTTGGGAATTGCAGATCTCTGAGCCTTGTGAAGTCCGCTGGGATCAGGTGTGTCTCCTGTAGGAAGACAATGGAGGCCTTGTCATTCTGGATGCGTTTTAGAATCGCTTTCCGCTTCTGTGGGGCGTTGAGGCCTCTAACGTTCAACATTAGGAACCTTAGTCTCTGGATCGACGGGGGGGCCTCCTGGGTGCCCTCTGGGGTGGGATACTGTTCCTCGTGGGGGGGCTGGGGGTATTCAGTCTTCATTTCGTGACTCAGAGTTAGCTAAATCCTCCTGCGGCCGGGTTTTCTGTATCCTCCAACGGGAGGGTAGCTTTTTATCTGAGTGGGCCAACCAACGGGTGGGAGAACTCCCGACTGTGTGGGGAGCCGGGGTTTTCTGCACGGCCACCACCACGGCCAACGGGGCCCAAACAGTATTCCTCGTCAACGGGGCGGGGGTCGAACCATTGAGATCGGCTCGGCTCCAAGGGTGGGTAGGTGACATACACCTTGGAGAGGGGACTGGGCCGTTCGGGGCCCGCGGCGTTGCCATGCTTTGTTTTGGCTCCAGGGTCGATCTTAGCACCATGGGAGCAGACATCTGGATCATTTCATCTTTCGGCGTCTCTGTGCTTTAGACCAGGGTTGTTGCTGTCTTTGGGGTGATTGATCTGGTTCCTCTGGCGGGAGGTGTGGACTGGGGGTGGGTGAGGTCTCTGGAGAGCTCGGGTGTAAAATAGATTTCGCGTCCTCCAGATGGCTAATTTTACGCAGGGTTCCCTGGTACGAGAATTGTAAAGTAGCGGGGAAGAGCCATCGGTAGCGGATCTGCTGGCTCTGGAGGAATAGGGTCAAGGGCTTGAGAGCTCTCCGTTTCTGTATGGTGATCGGGGAGAGATCTTGGTATATCTGCAGGGGGGTGCTCATGAATGACAGTTCATCTTTGGTGCGGCTTATCGCCGAGATGGCCTCTTTGGTAGCGTAGAAGTGGACTCTAGTGATCACATCCGGAGGGCCGTCCGAATCTGCTCCTCGTCTCGGGCGCAATCTGTGAGTTCGGTCCAGGACGAGTTGGGTTTTGTCCATAAGCGGGAGGAGAGCCTGGAAAAAGGTGCCTATATATTCCGGGAGCTCTTTATCTTGAATCGTTGCTGGGACCCCACGGATGCGCAGATTATTTCGTCGAGCCCTGTTTTCTAAGTCCTCTTGCTTCAATGCGAGGATCTCATTACTGGATTGGAGCGCTCGGATCTCGCGTCGCATTTCTATTATTGTTGCATCGTGGTTCTGGGTTAAGTCTTCGACCTCTCCTATCCTCTGTTCCGCTTTCGTTGGTCCGTCTGTTCTAGTCGTGTGGTGAGCTCGGTCATGCAGGACCGGATCTCGGCTTTAATGTCCCGCATGAAGGCCATCAAGTCATCTCTGGTGGCGAGATTACCTTGTTCTTCTGGGGGCTTCTGCGGGGTGAGTTTAGGCGGGGGGTCCGGTTTCCTTGTCTTGTCTGTTGCTAGGAGCATGGTGGAAATGTCCGCGGTTTTGGCTGGTTTGGTGAGTCTCGACATTTTGCTGGGGCTGAGACTTTGGGGATCATCCTCCTGGCTGGGAGCACCTGGGGGGTCGCTTTGGGGGGGGATGATTAGTCTCGGCCGAATCTGCTATCGACCGGGACTCCTGGGAGGGTGAGGGATGAGGCCTCCCCCAGTGATGTCTTTCGGGGGAGAGAGTGATTTGCCAGCCGTATTTGTCAGAGTTGCAGTGGTTATATCCAGGTATTGCCTCTCTTGGATGTTGTGGTGGGGTTGGTTCAGCTTGAGGTAGATGCCTACCTTACCAGGGGGCTGCAGCTATCCAGGATGATAGGTGTGACGGGTGGAGTGGGCAGGAGCGCCCCAGGAAATTATGGCGGCAGGAGACTTGGGGGTGCCTTCAGAAGTAGGTCACGGAGAGATGTTGTGAAGCCAGGGGGGGGGGGGGAGTAGGAGCGATACGTGGCCACTTTCCCTAGCTGGCGAGGTATCTTGTGGGCAGGGGCGCCCCAGGAAGCTGGAAGGAGGCTCGATCTGGTGCCGGGGAGACTTTGGGGGGGGGGGGCTCCCGGGAATTTGGCCAGCAGAGAGTAGGGGTCCACCCAAGGAGGGCTGCGCCGCAGAGGCCGCACCCCAGGGCAGGTGGGAAGCAGGGCCGGGTCTGGAATCGTGGAGAAAGTGGAGCGTATCCTTCAGTGGAGAGGTGGGGGGGTGGGCACTCGGCCAGGTCCCCGACACCACCTCCGGGGCGCTGGGCCGCGGGGCCGGGGACAGATGTGAAGTCCCGGGAGGCAGAAGGAGGCCTCAGGCTGCAGGCGGGGTCTCCTCGGGGAGACGCTGCCGTCCCGCCAACCCTCGGCGCTGATAGTAGCCGATGAAGGAGGTGGGGGGTGGATGAAGAGCCCTCGCCCCCCGGTCCAGAAGCAGGAGGGCTCCGGGGGCTCGGTCGTCCCTCCAGGGAGCCGGGCCGCCGAACGGGTGAGGGTTGGGGAGCTCCGGAGGCTCTCCTCCAGGAGGGCCTCTCTCTGAAGTGTTCGTCGGGTCCGGCAGGCCGGAGAGTCGGCAGGCATGGGGTGGCTCTGCTGGGGCTCAAGATGCTGGCGGGGCCCTCCGGAGGGAGATGCCGCCGACCCCAGTCTCCGCGGGAGCGGGGGGGGAGGGGCGGGTGGAGAGGACCCAGACCCGCGCCCAGGCCACAGGCAGGAGGGCCCCGGGGTCCGGAGCGGCCGCCTCCCCAGCAGCCTCCGACAGCAAGACTCGGGGCCGGAGCGGAGGGAGGGAGCAGGAGGTACTATAGGCGTCTAGCCACTGGGCGCCGGGGGAGATGAGGGGCCTGGGTCACGCCCGCTTTCTTGGCTCGCTGTAGTGAGGCACCCGCACCAAGTTCCTCAGCCGCGTTTTCGAAGTTCCTGCAGCGTTTATCTTCAAAGTTGGAGCGGTGGATGCGGGCGTGGTTCCGCTGGCTTCTCCCATCCAGAGGGACAGCAGCGGCGTTGCTGGAGCCGGCTAAATCTTAGTTGAGGCCGCGGGTCCCTACGGAGGCCATTAACGGAGCAGCATTATCAGTGGCGCTCCAGGCCACGCCCCCGTCGGAACCATTCTTGCAACTCTATTTGTGATTCCGAGTGTTGGCGCTGATTTCTCCTCTTTCTGTTTTACTAGACCATAAACCATTAGTGATTTGATTAAATAAAGTAATTCCCATAAAGAAAACTGGGTATCTGTCACGTGAAGGGTTACAAGCTGTTGTGTGTAACTGTGGAGAATCACGGGTGGCATTCTTCTTTTTCTTAGCCATTAATATAGTTAATAAAGTAAAATAAACCTGTCAATTTTAAAACCAATTTTCTGTTTTTCTCTGTTCTATTTTTCTAAAAACACCTCTCAATCAAACTTGCATAACTTCCTCAATTTAATAGCTAGAGACTTCATTTGAACTCTGACCTAAACCTAATACCTTTGCTACATCCCTACCCAAGATATAGTGCATGTATTTGACACGATCTTCTTAAAAACAGTTTAGTGAAAATTAGGCGGGTATTCACATTTTTTCAAAAGTTTTACATGTGTGAATTTCAATTTAAAGTATTTCCCAACTTCCATTCTGATTCAAAGTGTTTACTGTTGCTCATACTAAAGCTTAGGATTGTTGGCATCTTTTCAGTGTTGCTCCCATAGGAATTCACAGTGATTTAAGGACTTTAGCACACTTCATTGTTTCACACAGCCATTTCCGAATGTCATTAAAAGTGTGATTTCCAAAACGTTTTTCTCTCTTGTTTGGGAAGGGAATATTGCATTCAAACCCTGTACACTGTTCTATATTCCTGAATATGTGCTGCTTACATCTGTGTAGAATTGCTTCTTTGTGAGTTGAGAAATTTGCAGGGGGGAAAATCATAACTTAAATGCTATGTTTTCAAACAAGTCAAAACTGTTCTTTTCTCTGTTTCTATATTCTGTGTTGCTAAAAAGTGAATTCAACTGACCTACTTTATTATTTGTATTGTCACCACATTGGTGATTGTTGCCCCATATATGGAAAAAAATTTGATTTTAATTTAAATAAATATTACCTTTACCAACCTGCCTGATTCATGGTCCAGTGTGACCTGGGGGTATTTTGAGAAGAGGTGTGATATGAGTGGTATATCACTCAGAATATTGAACCTATAGACATAATCAAATAAGTATTTCATTTGCGCAGTGCATGCTAGGCTGAGACCAGGGTGTATTACTTGATTGAAATCCTTAACAGATTAGGGGGCTTGTGCCGTGATTTTGAGTTACCACCCGTGACAGTCTAACACAGCAGACTAACCTGCAGGGTACAGACACCTTGTTTGGTTGGTGTACTGTGCTACACTGTACACGCACCTCTCAAAATAAATGCTCCAAAATCCGGCCTGTTCGTAAAAATAAATCAACCCTGAAATAATTCGTGAAGGAATTGATAGTTCCAAAATGACGATCCCAGTAGAATCAATATGGCTAGGGAACACATCCTGCACAAACTGTTTGTCAGGGGTGAGTGGACAGAACAGAATGAACATGTCTGGCTGCAGGAAATCAAAGAACAGGTCACTGCCATGGACCTGGTTCCTCAAGACAAGGGCCCATTACACCAAGCTCTTAGTGAACTGTACATGGGCCCCAAAAGTGAAAGAGGAGCAGAGTAAAACTGCCAAAATAGCGGCCTACCTATAACTCCACATAGGGGTAATGCAGGAAAAGTATGCTGAGAACATAGTTCTGGCAAAAAATCAAGTAGAAATACTAGAAAGAATCCAGACTGATCTAGACTCTGCTGGGCAAAGGCTGCAGAAGAGCCAAGAATTAGAGACCGCATCTAGACCGTATGTTACAAAATTAAAAGATCTGCCTCTCCTACAGCAATAGAATGCAGAGCAAGACACCCATTTACAGGCACTGAAAGAGGAGTATCTGGAAAGGGTTCACTCTTTACAACAGTCAACACAAGCTGGCACAACAATTGCAGTTTAATAGAGCCTGCGCAGAGCAAATAGTTACCCTACAGGACCAGATGGACAAATTAAAAGAGGAAAATAATACATTAATTATTAAAGACCTCCACTCTCAAGAGGAATTCGAGCGCCCGAAATAAAGTGCATTCAAAAAACAAAGGGACGACCTGGCTGAACAGAGGGGCACCCTAAGTCAGGAGAGGGACACCTTAGGCCAGGAAGTAGGCAAATTGAAAACCTGATAACCAAGCTAGAGGGAAGAAAGCTTGCCCTGCAGGAGCTCAATGAAGTAAAAACTGAATATGAAAAGCTACTAGAGCACACCAGAAGGGTGGAGGATGCTCTGGAAAAGAACACCCAGACCAATGATGCTAAAAGTAAGGAGGTGGGTCTCCTGCAGCAGAAATTGGCCCAGTATTTCCAGCCCATGCAGGAAGCGCAGAGCGACAATGAGGCTCTCTGTGAAAATAATGATGTGCTCCATCAACAGATAGCAATGCAAGAGCGAATTATTAAGACTAGTAAGGCCCTGCTATAGGAACAAAAGGCTCAGATTTTGGCATATCGCCAGGGAATGGTGGCTGAAAGAGAAAAGGTAGAGCGGGATAGAGCCACCACTGATCCTAACATCAGGACCCCTGTAATCGGGGACTCTGACCCCTTCAGTACCATGAACTCTGCCACCTGTCCACTGGCGCATATGAACCTGGGGACATGGGGATGGTAGACTTGAACAGAATTGGTAGGATGGGACTGACAGATCAGCACCTCCCAGAAATTGATGGACGGGCGTCACTGTACAGATCACCAAATGTTAGGGCTAAGATCTCTGTCCAGGAAGACTCAGATGAGATGAGGGGAAGGTCAGGGAATTGGATCTTCAAAAATGCTGCCTACCAAAAGATCAGTTTAAATGGTGGGGAACTCCAGGCAATAAAGGCCAAAAAGAGTATCCTAAAGACCTCTTCTCAGCTAGGGCAGTGGTGGGGGGGGGGGGCTCTCCGCCAATCCTGGGAGCAGGGGAGAGACTCTTCTGAGCACCACAGGAATAGGGCAACTAGGCCCTCCAATTCTGCACGCCCTTCTCAAGCTCGCAAAATCGGGGAGTGCCTAGAGGATTAGATAGCCACGTCCAGTAGTAGTGCCTCTGAGTCAGAGGATGAGTGGACTCTGGTGACTAAAACCAAAAAGGCAAACCCAATCAAGAGGGCTATGCAAAAAGATCCCCTGAAGCAGATCAAGGCCATTAGGAGTGTTATAACTCCCTATCATAAAAATGCCAAATATTCAGTCTGGGAACACCTTGAATTATATGAAAAGATGGGCACTTTTCATCTGAAAGATGGTCCGAATTGCATCCAATATGTGAAATGAACATTCTCCCCTCAGTACTCCAGCTTCTTTGTGTCATGGTGCATGTCCCCAGTCTTCAGGACCAAACCAGCTTTTCCAAGTTGCAGCTTTCCATTGGGGATTTAAAGACCACAAAACGTTATCAGAGGCTCTCCTGGAACTAGTCCTGGTGCCTTTGGCACCAGGCTCATACTATTTGACAACATGGCATGAGGTTCCAGTGAACATGGAGGCACACATAGCCCAGTCCTGAAGAACTGAGCTATGCAGTCTAGTTTCTGGGGTGTGGCTGGGCCTGGAACTATTTTACCTGGGACTACTTTACCAGGGCTATATAAACCACACCCAAAGAGCAGAACACGCTTTGTGTTATTCTGCAGCGTAACGCTTACCGTGCCAGCTCTGCTGATGTTACTTGTACTTCAGCCACACCCTGTTATCTTCATCGGGATCCACGGACCATTGGCACCTGTCGAAAAAGGGAAAACGCAAGAAGAACATTAGTTAGAAGTAGTCTTTCCAATTCCATCTGAACGGCTCCCTCCCGCCACTCATGAGGACCACCACACCTGCAGAAAGGAGACAAGAAGGGAGAACGAAAACTTACCTAGAGGAATCAGTCCTCTCAGGATTCCATTGAAGCGGTCCACACGGTTGCTGCTCCGGAGCATCAACACACCTGCAGAGGAAGGAAAAGAAACCAGGTTAGCCGCGCAATAGAAAAATACCCATTTTAAAATGCGTTACACGCTATCACCTACCTACATAAATATTGCTCAGCGCCGCATTTAGGAGTCCATTGCTTAACCTGGCATCTCCAAGACCGCTCCTGCAACAAAACAATAAAAAAAGACAATAGTGAAACTTTGGCAACAAGAAGAAACACATTAAGCAAAAACAGTTACCAAGAACCAATTGGTACTAAGACCTACGGAGTCACAGCTGGTCTCGATTCCACTTACTGGTCGTAGGATTAGTGAAGGAACTAGATCCAGCGAAGTGCCTAAGAACATTAAAGCGCCCCTGCATTTAGACGCAGGATGGAGAGTCCATCGTTAAAATATCTAAGGATAGCGCCCAAGCGTGAGTGAAGCAGTGGGACAGGAAGAGACGCACGCAGACGTTCATCGCTCAGCTTCGTGCAAATGCCCCCATGGAGACCAGGTGAGCATAACACTTTGCGGGACTGGAGGATCAGAACCACTCAAGATGTTCCACCTACAGGGCGGCTATCTAAAAACACTTCTCTGTCCATAGAAATCCCCAAGAGGCCCGCAAGGCGGCATACAATCTGCAGTGTGGGGAAGATCAGGCCCCACAAGAATTTGTGCAGGAACTACGTGCCTTTGCGCAGACCACCAGGAGGGTGCGCATAGATAGTAGGGAGTTCAACACCACCTTCCATGCACTCCCCAAATGCATCATGACTCAGCTGGTGAGGGATTTCACGAGAAGAGATCACTGGACTGGGTCATAGAACAGGTGACCCGTATTTATGAGGTGCAGAAACTTGTAGATAGTAAGAACACCAATAAAAACCCCACACCAGCCAACGCCACCTGCTACTGCTAAGGTGGCGGAGGTGAAGATTGCCCCCATTTTAGATCAGGAGATGGGGTGCCTAAAAATATACCTATACAGAACCTATCCAGCCAAAGAACCAGAAGACCCTCGGGCCAATCCCAGACAGGTAGTCGGGGAGGTAATCCCACAAATGGGACCCCTAACTCCCCTGATTACATTATTCCCCCGATACAAGAGCAAAATGTGTTGACTCACCCCCCAAACCCCCTCCCGCCCCCAAGCCTGGGGGGAGGGGGTGGGGGAAATTCAACCAGGTAGGTACCAGTACCAACCCAGGAAACTTCCCTCCTTACTTTCCCCCAGGAGGGCAGTAATACCCCAAATGCCGGGTTGAGCTGCTTTCCCCGGTACCCTCAAAACTTCAACCTACAAAACAACCCTCCTCTTTCCCCACTTTCCTGAACCCACACAGCCCAAACCGGGAGGGGGGAGGCATAGGGTGGAGGGTTACCTAAACTATCCAAACCCAGGGTGCTACCGGAGAAGGGATAGCTACCCTTCCCGTGATTCACCTAGGATGAACCAGACCCAGGATGGACCAGACCCTCGTACCAGCCAGAGCGGGTGTCTCAACTGGAGTGCCAGGTCCAGAACCAGAAGACCCTCGGGCCAATCCCAGACAGGTAGTCGGGGAGGTAATCCCACAAATGGGACCCCTAACTCCCCTGATTACATTATTCCCCCGATACAAGAGCAAAATGTGTTGACTCACCCCCCAAACCCCCTCCCGCCCCCAAGCCTGGGGGGAGGGGGTGGGGGAAATTCAACCAGGTAGGTACCAGTACCAACCCAGGAAACTTCCCTCCTTACTTTCCCCCAGGAGGGCAGTAATACCCCAAATGCCGGGTTGAGCTGCTTTCCCCGGTACCCTCAAAACTTCAACCTACAAAACAACCCTCCTCTTTCCCCACTTTCCTGAACCCACACAGCCCAAACCGGGAGGGGGGAGGCATAGGGTGGAGGGTTACCTAAACTATCCAAACCCAGGGTGCTACCGGAGAAGGGATAGCTACCCTTCCCGTGATTCACCTAGGATGAACCAGACCCAGGATGGACCAGACCCTCGTACCAGCCAGAGCGGGTGTCTCAACTGGAGTGCCAGGTCCAGAACTTGTCCCAGGATCTGGGTCGCATGTTGAGGGCTCAGCAGAACCCTCAGGTGAACATGGCGGCTCAGAACTCCGCAAACCAATGGTCTGATACTCCAGAACAATGACGGGGAGAGAACCCCAGCAACTCACTGGTTCAAAAGGAGGCATGGGGGAAGTGGGGTGCAAAGCCTCAGCGGAAGCTTCTTCCCCCACTTCTGAAAAGCCCCTGGAAACCCAGGAACCGGAACCAAAATCTCCTGTCCCCGAAAGTCTGCAACCTAAGGAGGAGGTTAGTGTCCAATTTGAAGGAGAGGGGTCCTCCGAGGACTATGGGGGAACTCCTCCCAGAGAAAAATGGGTCCCGACCGATCCTAATGAAGACTGTGTGAATGTGGGGACTGAGTTGGGATCGCCCAACATTGAACTCCAGAATAATCCCGAAATCCACACTGCCCAAACCTATTCTGGGGACTACCTCCAAAAAGGAGGGGCGGGCCAGAATCGGAACCATGGGAGCCCAAAACTCCCCCAATATCCAACTGCCACATTATTATTTTTTTTTTTTTGCAGATCCCCAAGCTCCCACACAGAATCCTGCCCAAACTACCCCGGTGTCAGAATCAAGAAACTAACCCACCAACTGGGCAAAATGCACATTATCTTTGCCCCCTTGAGGAGGAGGAGGAGGGAAGATGTTATGCCCCGGGACAAGTACAAGGGCAATGTACATTTTTGGCACTGGTGGCCACTGGATCCCACACCACTCTTCTGTCCAACAGCCTTTGATCAGCTGAATTCAGGAAGGGGGGAGAGATACCAGATTCCTCTCACCCCTCTTCCTGCACAACATCAGAACTTCGATGGGAATTAAATTCCTGTCGAGGGGACTGCGGATTTGGAAATTAAAATTGGGCGACACAAGGTGAAACACCCAGTCATAGTTGTGACTCCGGAGGGCACACCATGTTTACTGGGGAATGACATCCTGCGCAGATTGTCACAGATAGACTGTGTAAACCAGGTCCTCTGGACCCAGACTAACCGACTGGTAAAATTAAAACTTGTCAACCATGTTAGTCTAAATGGCTCGTGCCACATGGTTGAACAAAAATAGGATCACATTGAGTTCCATTTTCAAAACGACCAAATCCCTGACGTGACAGTAATTGCAGTAGGACAACACACTGGTGATGGGAATTCCTCTCGCTTTTTGACAATCAACCTTCCTTCTAGTTTCAAGTGGCATTCCACACTGGAAGGAAATACCCTGAAATTCTATACTAATTCGCAATCGGAAAATCCCACTTCCATAGCCCAAAATGATGAGAAACCAGCTCAAAGCTTAGCTGATATTCAGAAGATTAGAGAACAGTTGTTTATCCATATTCAGTTAAATGAGGGAAAGGACTCTATTCTCGCCCGAGTGTGCGTGAACAACGGTAAGAGCTTTATCGGCGAAGCCATGTTCCGAAAATTCCCAAAAGATCCATCCATTCCTTCATTTAAATTGATAGTCAAATGGGAAATGGACCTGGAAACTCCCAATTCCAAACATCTCCTGCCTAGCAGGTGTATGATAAAAATGTCTGTAGGCAACAAAAGCATAGTACACAACTGTTGGGTCGTGCGAGATGTACCTGCTGCATTCTGTTTAGGCAGTGACATTCTCAATCGCTCTGCCATTAATTTGGACCTGATAAACCTCAGCCTGGTCCCGATTAGAGGGTAACCCCATGGACGTTGTTTCAGAAAAAGCATTTCGGTCAGTCCAATTGTGCCATATGCAGTTGAAGTTCAAATTGGAGAGGAAGTCACTAGCCCCACTTGAAGTAAAAATTAAAGGAAGAAAAACTGCAAAATCCTGTCGCATATGTTCACCTCAACGCCCATCTCCAACAGCAAGGGTTGGGGTTAAGCCCGACACCATTAGTCAATATATAGAACACAACACCATTCCAAGATTGGTGGATAACAGCCACCTTAGGAGTATCACTCTGGACACAGGCACCATTATTGGAATGGCGGTTGATAACCGACATGTTTCCATAGATATAGGTAATGAACTGATAGGACCGATCCCCATGACTGCTTTGACAGTGATCGTGCCAATGGCACAACACCAGACAGGATCTTTACCTGGCATGGGGGAAATTTCCTGGTGTACTCTTCCTGCCCTTATGGTAAGGAAGAGGTGACCTGTGACTTTAGGAGGGGTGAGGTGATCTTCAAAGTCCACCAGGACTGCCTTCCCTGCCTGAAACACTCTGTCCAGGTCAGTACTGTAACCAGGGACTTCTCCACCCAGCTGGAGGAGGCCGCTGAGATAGCTAAACCAGAAGTCTTTCCGGGCTTCAGGCAGATGGTTGAAGAGAGTCAACCTAGCTGATGCCTGTGAGACTCTGGAACAAAAGTTGAAACAAGTTTTCTTAGATTTTCAGGATCTCTTTGCGGTGGACTCATGACTGTGGTCACACAAAAATCCACACAATCCGCATGGACCCTGGTATGACTCCAGTGTTTGAAGCAATATCGCTTGGCTCTCGCATCCATGGAGTCCCTCACAGAAATAATAAAAACCCTGAGTCCTGTGGGATAATTCGTCCAGTCCACAGCACCTTTTAATAATCCGGTGCTGGTGATTTTTAAACCGAACGGCCAGTGGAGACTCTGTGCTGACCTTAGGGAGCTAAACAAACAGGTTCATACTTCCCGATGTCCCCTCCCCTTCCTTGACCAGGGGCTGGCCCAGATCCAGGGGTCAAAGCTATACACTGCCATTGACCTGACCAATGGGTACTGGACCGTACCTGTCGGCAGGGAGGACCAATACAAGCTGGCCTTTACCTTCGGGGGTGCAGCAGTACACATGGACCCAGACTCCCTTCGGATACATCAACTCTGGCAATTAATTTAATATCTTCTTACACAAGGCCATGCCCGACTTGGGAGAAAGGTATACCCTGGCCTATGTAGATGTTCTGATCAAAAGCTCGACTGTGGAGGAATACATAGTGGAAACCCGTTGTGTTCTGACACAGTTGAGGGCTGCTGGAGCAAAACTATCTTTCTAAAAGGCACAGTGGTGCAGAACCCATGTCAATTTCTTGGGGCATGAGAACTCGTGATGGTCTCTGTCCCCAGGAAAAGAAAGTGGAAGCACTCCTGAAACTAAAAGACCCCACAACTCTGCGTGAGCAAGGAGCCTCTTTGGACTGACTAATTACAGTAGAAAGTTCATTTAGGATTACGCAGAGATCACAAGACCCCATATCCATCTGTTTGAAGGGCTTTGGGGGGGTCAAGTGGGAGTGGGGTCCAGAACAAGCCGAGGCAGCAAAGCAACTCAAAAGAAGCCTCTCACAAGCACCTTGCCTAGCTTACCCTGTCAAAAACAAGGAGTTCTTCTTGGAGACATGGTCATCAAATACATGCTTGACCGCAGTATTATACTAAAAACATGACCATGTCAATAAAGTAATCTCCTATACAAGCAAGACTTTATCCTCTGTGGAGGAAAAATTCAACGATTGTGAGAAAGCACTCTTTGCAACGGTGTGGCATTGAATTACTGCCCGTTCATCCAGGGGGGAAACACCTCATAGTTAGTTTAGGCGAGGATCAAAGAAGCACACGCAGAATAGTTTTAGTTGGTTTTAAATTCGTTTTAAATTGCTTTTAACCTCTACTTTGAAACATTTTGTTTTATGAGCGAGTGCTTTTTTTTTTTAGAAAATACGATTGTAGGAATATCATTAGTTGAAGATTTGTAACATCGCCTGAAGTTTGCTGTGTAATTGTCTTTATAACCAGCAACTTGTTTCTAACTCAGCTGCATGCCTACTTTGCATTGTTGGCAAGTAGCTAAGAGTATCGGATCCTTGTATGAACGGCTGCACTACATATCCAATCGTTCCTGTAGTTCACGGCAGTACAAATCCGCGCGTAAGCGCTGGTTTACTCGGTTTCGCTCTGGGAGTGCTCTGCCCGTCGTCTTTCCTCTGCTACATCACAGGTAAATCTGGTTTTAGATTGGCATCTAGTAATTCTACTTTATTTTAGGATTATTTATAGGATGACAGCTGAAAATGGTGAACGGCTGGCGCCGGGGCAGCTAGGGGGCGGCATGGAGGATCAAGGACTAAGGAAGTGGGAGGAGGAAAAACACGCTAAGTCTAGGGAGCCTCACTTGAGGCTGAAAGTGGGTCTGAACACCCGATCCCTGGTCAAACATGCCATTAACATAAATGAATTATCCAGGAAAAACAATTTGACATATTGTGTGACTGAAACATGGCTAAAGGACCCCATAGGTCCTACCTGTACTTTAGCTATGCCAGAGGGTTACACCATCTACAATGGGAACAGAGATAGTGGCCAGGGAGGAGTTAAACATTTTTAAGGCCAGCTTGAACTGTAGTGATGCAAATCTATTCAGATGAAGTTGGCATTTACCCCAAACAACTGCTTCAATCTATTGTCTTATATAGACCACCGTCACTGGTCTCGGAATTCACCAACGAGCTCTGCTCCCAACTAGCAAACGTTAGATCAACTAACGTGTCCACGTTAGTGCTTGGTGATTTTAATTGCTGGTGTGGGAGCTCGAAAGATAAACCAGCCATCTGTCTAGAAAAAACACAAAATAATTTAGACTTTAAGGTAAATGACGATGAGCCTACGACACCGCAAGGGAACCAACTGGACTGGATTATATCTCATAATCGTTGGACCCAGATATGCTCTACGGAACCGTGTATCTGGAGTGACCATTACTTAGTCTGCACGGACATAGTATTGCAAACCACTCTCAAACTACATAACCCTCACATTAAGGTTGTTAGCCGAAATTTTAAAAATCGGAAAATCGAGCATCTACAACCCTGTCTAGATAAAATATTGGAGTCTTTTCAGGCGCAGGACAGCTCTGAGACGCTGCTAAATAAAAACACCACACTAATCCAAGAGTTAGTTGATAAGGTGGCGCCATTAAAAAAACCAAGCTAGCCAGGAAAGATGGCAATAACCAGAAATGGTACAAAACAGAGCTAGACAAAATTAAAATGGAAAAAGGACCCTTGAAAGAAAGTGGTTCCAAGACAAATCCACGGAAAATGGAGATAAATGGAAGCTAGCCAACAAGAAGTATAGACAACATAAGGATGGCCAAGGCAAAATACTTCAATGAAGAAATAGAAGCCGCTGCCAATACCACCAGTAAACTTTTCAAAATCTTAAAGTGTGGAGAAACCTAAAAATCTTACTCTGCCGTTCTCACCTTCCAAGGCAGATTGCGATATTGTGCAAAATACTTTTGCAGCCAAAATAGCGAAAGCAAGACAAAATATAATAAATGCTAGGAATACCCGGCATCAGGAACCTTTAACAAAGGATGACAACAAATATGGTGGACCCGGGTACTTTCTTTGCTACCATTACCGAGGCACAGTTACTAGAAGTCTTGGGTAAAATGAAACCCACGTCCTGCGCCGAAAATGTGTTGGCGCCCAATATTATTCTCCAATATAAGGAACATTTTGCTCCTATTCTTTTGAGAATAGTTAATGCTTCGTTCAAGGAAGGATTAGTACAGAATGCGATAAAGAAGGTCACTATTACACCGTTGGTAAAGAAAGTCGGGCTGGATCCTAAGGATCCAGGCAATCTGTCCAAACACCAATTAAAATGTCATACTTAAAATTATGGACAGAATAGCCACATTGCAGCTGCAAGAAAATGTTAAAATATACCTCCTTACATCAACAACAATCTGGATTCAGGGCTTGTCATAGTACTGAAACAGCCATGTTGGACCTTCAAAATCATATGCTGGGTCTGATTGATAAAGGAAAAATAGGGATATTAATGCTGCTTGAACTCAGTGCGGCTTTTGACCTTGGATCATAAGCTTCTAGTTAAAGCACTAAGATAATTTGGGTTGTTCTGAGGTTGCGCTGGAGTGGTTGGTATCCTTCCTTTCTGACCGCCAAGCCAAAGTGCACTGGGGAACTAACTTCTCCGATCCAATTTCCATTTTATTTGGAGTCCCTCGGGGAGCAAGTCTCTCCCCAATGCTCTTCAGCATTTTATATGCGAAGTCTGTGTAACATCTTATGCGGACGATACACAGCTCATCCTAGAACTAAGGTTCTCACCTTCTGGACAGTGAGAAGATTGCAAAGGTATATGGCAAAGTCAATAATTGGATGCAGTTAAACTGGATGTGTCTTAATGATTCCAAAACCGAACTTATGTTGTTTGGGTCCATTCGCACATTGGCAAAGCTGGGGAAGGAGTAAGACTTTCCAGATAAGCTAAGCTATAATCCAAGTCTCCAACCAGGTCAAAACACTGGGTATGATGGTGAACTCCTCAGTTAATTCAGAAGCACAGGTAAACTAGCTGTATAAAAATACAGCTCATTACCTTCGCCTTATGAAGGCCATTAGTCCTTATCACAATGAAAGCAACATGGCCACAATTGCAAGGGCCATTGTGCTATCTAGGTTGAACTATGTTAATGCCTTACTCACTGGTGCATCGGCCAAGGACCTGGCTAGATGTCAAGTCATTGAAAATGATGCAGTGAGGTTAGTAAAGAATCTTAGGAGAGGGGACCACATTACCTTGGCCAGAAAATCATTACACTGGCTTAGCGTCCATGAGAGGATAACATTTAAGGCCATTACACTCGTTCATAAGTGCCTTTTCGGGAAAGCCCCTAGCTATCTTAAGAATTGCTTGGTGTTATACACCCCGCAAAAACAGTTACGCTCCGAAGGTCAGAGCCAGCTAATAGTACCCAAATACAAACTAAAGACGGGCATGGGTAGATCTTTCAACATCCTAGCAGCCCAGCAGTGGAACAGACTCCCAAAGGCACTCGCACAGGAAGGAAATCACCTAAATTTTAGAAAATTCCTGAAGACTCACCTGTGTAGGTGAATAGGGTCTTTAGGGTCTTTTTTATTTTTTTTCTCTGATACTTGAACACAGCTACAGGAGTTTGCATAATTGTTTTTTAGCGCCCTGATGCCTGCAGGCTACCGGCGCTAGACAGACACTGCAATATCTCCAAAGTGACAGAATCCGGGCCGGAAATGTGAGTAATTCCAGAATTACTTCCTGGATTCTGTCAATGCAAGGCTTTCCTGGGGAGGTCAGATATGGTCAAAACAAGAGTCCCCTTGTGCAAGGTCTGGCTGACGTGCATGATTGTGCCAGTGAAAACTTTCTCGAGGACGAAAGTCTTAAAATCCAGGACAACATGGAGGCGTACCTAAATTCCCAGCACAAAGTCTATGAAGAAGACAAGTGTGAGGAATGCCCATTGTTTATGTGGATGGCTGCTCCTACCATGTTGACAACGGGGGGGGGGAAAAAAAGGAACTGGTAGCCGGCGTTGGGAATGACTGGGTAAATGATGCCCGGAACCCTCCGCTGGGTACAGAATCGGTCTCCGTAGTAGTCGGGTGGCAGAGCTGATGGCAGTTCATCAAGTCATCTTCACTGCTGACCAACACCAAATCCACGACCTGGTCATAATCACTGATTCAGATTATGTGGAACGGGTTTGTGGAGCACCTGGTTAAATGGAAAACCATAGGCATGCATGCTATCTGCTAACAAACCACTCAAACATGGCAAGCTAATACAAAATATTGATGATCTGGTCACCTCTAGTGGGATGACAATCTACTGGAAAAAGATCAAGGGTCTTTCCAAAGTAGGGGCACCAGACAAAAACTTGAAATGACCTAGCTGATCAACTGGCCAAAACCGGAGCCATCCAAGGGGATCTCCTTGAGATAGAGTCCCTGTTGGGGGAAATCCAGGTCACTGCGATCACTAGGTCCCAGACAAATTCTCACAATGAACTCTCAATTGCCCAGTGGAGTAAGGAGACCCCAGATGCTGATTTTAATTGCGGCTCAAAAAGGGGATCCAATCATTTGTAAGTTTTATCAACACATTGAGGACCATGAGAGTTTTCCCCTGACGGGTACCGATTGCATTGGGAAAGCGGACCTCCGAGTGTTGATGAAATGTCCAAAAATGTTCCGAATCGAAGACGGTTTGTTGGTGAGGAGATCCATATCTGGCTGTGACCAGTGGGTGGTCCTAACCGCATTCCGAAGCCTGATGCAAAGTCACTCCCATGATGCGGCCACAGCCGGTCATCGGGGTTTCATACTACATTAGAAATCTTCCGAGAGGTTGCATACTGGCCACACATGGGGCAGGACCTCGACCAATACTTGAAGGGGTGTCTTGTGTGTGCACAATTTCAGCCAACATCACTCGCACACCGTGCTCCCCTCCAAAAGAGGGAGTTGACACTGCCGTGGTCAGATTTACAGGTAGATTTTATCTGGCCCGTGATTCGCTCCTCTAGGGGGAACAAGTACATGTTAGCTGTAACATGCTTGTTTAGTAAATGGTGGAATGTCTCCCAGCCCCAAATTGCAAGGCAGAAACTGCAGCTGCCCTGATGATCAATCGCATCTTCTCCCGTTTTGGACTACCCCAAAGGATTGAGTCTGACCGAGGTAGTCACTTCACCAGCGAGGTGATGACACAGATGTGGGAGATACTTGGGGTAAAAAGGAAACTACACATTGCATACCGCTGTCCTCTAGTGGTGGTGTTGAGGTATAACACAACCATTGTGAGCATATTAAGAGTTTGTGGCCGACTGGGCCAAGTTGGGATATTCGATTACCCCTTTTTCTGATGGCCATCGGATCTACCCCTTCTTATGCAACTATCATGTCTCCATTTGAGCTGATGACTGGACGAAGGATGGTGCTACCCCAGCATCTGCTCTATAGAACCCAAGAGCAGACATTGATAAATGCCTCCACAACTCATGAGTATCTTGAGAATCTGAGAAAACGCCTTCAACATTCTTTTGCATATGCTCAGCAAAATTTAGAAAGATCTGCGGACAGCATGAAGACCCACTATGACCTTAAAACAACCAAAAAGGAATATCAAGTAGGAGACAGGGTCTTCTTGTACAATTTCCAAAGGCACCAAGCCAAGGAGTGCACATTTTTGCCCAGCTGGCGGGGCGCTTTTGAAATTGTGGACAATCTCACCAGTAGCCTTCAGAATCCGCATCCCCAAGGGCGACTTGGCAGTAGAAGAAAAGTGGGCCCACATCAACTCCAGAGTTGCCCCACCAGGCATACTTTGCGGCAAATGGAGGAGCCTACAGAAAACAGAGGGAGAGAATTTAGAAACCTAGCAACATTTTAAATTGTCACTGAATACATGTGGGGAATATTGTAAATTGTCACTGAATGCATATGTATATCCCATGGCTGTCCTCCCTATTGGAGGGCAGTGGGAAGATTTTCATAACTGGGTTGTGTTTGGTTTCCTAGTATTGCCACTGACTGTACCTAACGACCAAGGTGACCTCCTCTGGGACCCGGTGGAAAAGCCAAAGAAATCCTGAGTCGCTCCTCACCGGAAAAGAAGCATGAGAGAAGACGGGGGTATTGTTCCTATTCCAACCAGAGCCGGCGAGGAGAGTGGGTCGCATCATTCGCTGATGGAAGAACTTACACCTGAAGAAACCTGTGGTCTTCACGGGAAGAAAGAAAAATCCCACATGCCCGACTTCCAGATGACTGGAAGTCAAGCTGGGGGGTTGAAGGGGTGGCCTCTGTGGGATATTTTGAACCATTCATTTTGCCCCACTGCATCACTTCACAAATGGTGAAAGAAACGGCCTAAAATAGATGCGCTGACTCCTGTGCACTCCAAAATCTTGAAACTGCGTTTGGGTCATAACCAGAAAAGGCTGCACACCTCACCACACAGTCAGGGGGGGAGAAAACAAGTTATGACTGCAGCAGCATGCCAGTGGGCTCTGCCACATTCAACATGGAGCAAAGCAGCAGAATTGTGCTGAAAACCGAAACTATTAATGCTGCAAATCTAATAATGTACCCATGTTCTAGGGGTGATTGCACATATATGTACTGAATTAGGAATTGTTAGGCCAAACCTTTATGATTGAAATTGCCAAAATTCAATAGAAAAAAACGGGACCCACCGATTTGGGAGTTGAATGTAAATGTGACCCACGGAATATGTAATTTATGTATCCGATTTTCTTAGAGGGCATAATTATATAAATATGTATTTGTGGGAAAGTGAAATTTTGGTCCCAATAACTATGGGAGGTTTCTAGACCAGATCATAAAACGTGACAACCCGTTCTGTCCTCCAACCAGCAAAGAGCAAGGCGGGAACTGTGCCTTTGACCAATCACATCATTGTGGGTTGCAAGTCTGCCCCTACCATAAACTGAGTGATGTCATTTGGCATGATAAATAAGGGAACCTGACAACACGCACAGATTCCTGACTCCATCCTGATTTCCGCATGACGCCTGTTCCTGAATTCTCCATCTTTGTTCCTGATTCCAGATTTCTTTTCAAAGCCAAGGCCTCAGAATTGCTGAACTCTTTTTCAGCTAGGCCCAAATTCTGAAGCAATCCAAAAACGTAAGGGAACATTTTGATCCAGTTTGGCTTGCGACCATAAATGCTTGCCTGCGGAAACTCGCCATCCCACTGATCGACGGTGTCCAGCAGCCAGAAGGGCCAATTCAGTCTGAGGAACCAGTCCAGGTGACCAGAACTGCCCCGCTGATCCAATTCCGCCAGATGCGCCATACTGTCCTTAGACCTGATCCGTGATGACCAGAGCCCTTGACTGTCCAATCTTAAAATTAAAGTGGACTGTAAGTATCAATAGGGATCATAGTAAACCATAGTATATTTGCCTTGTCCTATCCCGATATATAACCTATCCCATCTTTAACGTAAGTACCGATAATATTGTCAGAACCATTCTTACAACCCTATTTGTGATTCCGAGTGTTAGCGCTGATTTCTCCTCATTCTGTTTTACTAGACCATAAGCCATTAGTGATTTGATTAAAGTAATTCCCATAAAGAAAACGGGGTATCGTCACGTGAAGGGTGAACAGCTTTTATGTGTAACCGTGGAGATTGACAGGTGCCATTCTTTTTCTTAGCCATTAATCTAGTTTAAGTAAAATCAACCTGTCATTTTAAAACCAATTTTCTGTTTTTCTCTGTTCTATTTTTCTAAAAACACCTATCATTCAAACTTGCATAACTTCCTCAATTTAATAGCTAGAGACTTCATTTCAACTCTGACTTAAACTGAAGACCTTTAGCTACATCTCTACCCAAGATATATTGCATGTAATCGACCCGTTTTCTTAAACCGTTTAGTGAAAATTAGCGTTTTTGCAAAGGTTTTACACGTGTGAGTTTCAATTTAAGTATTTCCCAACTTCCATTCTGATTCAAAGTGTTTACTGTTGCTCATACTAAAG
Source organism: Ambystoma mexicanum (assembly GCF_040938575.1). Classification (NCBI taxonomy): domain Eukaryota; kingdom Metazoa; phylum Chordata; class Amphibia; order Caudata; family Ambystomatidae; genus Ambystoma; species Ambystoma mexicanum. The sequence continues at coordinate 468,610,456 of NC_090921.1, forward strand.
CCTAGGATTGTTAGCATCTTTTCAGCGTTGCTCCCATATGAAGTCAGTGATTTAAGACTTTTGCACACTTTTCATTGTTTTTCACAGCCATTTCCGAATGTCATTTTAAAAGTGAGACTTCCAAAACGTTTTTCTCTCTTGTTTGGGGAGGGAATACCTGCTGCTTACCTACATCTGTGTAGAATTGCTTCTTTGTGAGTTGATAAATTTGCAGGGGGAAATCTTAACTTAAATGCTATCTTTTCAAACAAGTCAAAACTGTTCTTTTCTGTGTTTTTATATTCTGTGTTGCTAAAAAGTGAATTCAACTGCATGATCTACATTATTTGTACTGTCATCACATTGGTGATTGCTGTCCCATATATTAAAAACATGTTTGATTTAAATTGAAATAAATAAATCTTACCTTTTACCAACCAGCCTGATTCCTGGTCCAGTGTGACCTGTGGGTATTTAGGGAAGGGGTGTGATATGAGTGGTATATCACTCATTTTATTATGTTTATAGGTTCAATATTCGAAGTATTTCATTTGCGCACTGCATGCTAGGCTGAGACCAGGGTGTATTGCCTGATTGAAATCCTTAACAGTCCTGAAGCAGAAACCCATCTTCCCCAAGGGAAGAAACCAAGGATCAAGGACATCGTATGTCTCTTGATTTTGAACATAGGAGGCAACGCAAAGCACAGGAGCAGGTTTAAACTCTAGCCTTTAGCTTTGCATGCCAATGAAATGACGCCCACATTTTAGGCAGACCATGTCCTTCTTTAATATAAAAAGCACAGGTTGACTGGGTAAACACACGCACAGCACAGCAGACGAAATCGTGGGGTTGGGAAGAGCCATCCACTGCAGGTCCCTGAGCAGAAGGCACGAAGGAAGGCGTGCAGGGTCCTCATCGATTAGTAAGTCTATCGATAGGAAGTCGTAGTCACTTGGCATGCAGCCCGGCAAGGCCTGAAAAGCATGAGTTTGAATGTGGAAGTTGAACCGTATGCATTTATTCTGAGACTGCAGGCGTGCTTTATTATGTTACACCACTCATGATTGTAACATCTTAGTATAGACCAACATAACATAAACTCCATGTTGCTCAAGCTGATATCTTAAAATAATGAATTGTATTTCCTTTATTAAATGTAAATCATGCTTTTAGCTTACGCAATAATGCTCTTTACATGTTTGCTAATAAGTTGCGTTATAACTGCTGCTTCCATAGCAGGTGTAATGAGAATTAGAGCTGGGAGAGAACGGAAGTAATATTAAATATATTGACTTGCTACCTTCAAGTGTCAGTTTCACATTTTTGAGTAATGCCTCATAATGAGGTTTGTGTCCAAACGAATTACACAAACATATTTCCTGGCTGTATTATGTCGAGGGGTGCAAACACTCAAGGGAACAGTCCAAGCGCTAGACTAAATCCCCTATGGGCATCTATTGCCATAGAACACGTTTTATTCCCTGCTCACTTCACACGTCCCTATTTTGTGGTTGGTGGAGGGAGGGCAATGGATGACGCTCTATAGGGGCAGTTCTGCCAGGTGGCACCTCCAGCAGATGAGACTTCTTGGAGATGTCCAGAGCATTACTAATATTTAAATAAACTCATGTCCCAGCCACGGGAGAAGGACGGGCAGACATTTTCTTTTCTTTCTAAAAAGCCTTTTTAAAATAAGAGGTTAGAGTGTACACGAGATGGCTCACAATCAATATTCCCATCCATTGCAGAATAGCTCTATATGATTTGGCTCAGAGCAGCGCACTGCCATGCAGTGAATATGAATTTCACAGCAGAATCACTCTTAAGACCCCAGCTAACAGGACAAATGACGTATATGCAACTCTCCTGGTTAGAGGAGATTTAGACACCATTCAGTATCGCCCATACGAGTATCCTGAATTGGCTTTATCACATCCAAAACATGTCAACCGGTTTGGAGGCAATCTAGTTTACCCACAAACTGGGGCAAGGCATGGCCCGTTGGCTACACCCATTCTGTCACTAGAATTCTTGGCCCAGTTTCATCCAAACCGTGGAGGTCCGTATTTGCAGGCTCACTACCAATTGTTAGCCACCCACTTTGACACAGTGTGAAACATTGCACTGCAATATGCAGCTCAGCAGGGCATAGCACCTGCGCAGCAACATAAGGACAGCTGCATGCAGGTGGGGTACAAGTAATATTGAGATTCTGTCCATCCACAAGAATGAAGACATTCCCAAGTGGTGGTCAGAAAAATTAAGACCATTGCAAGCTGCCTATCCACAAGTCACTCCCCAGCACAGACCTAGGGCTCAAACAAGATTTCTTCCTTCTGGCTGCACACCGCCGCCAGCGAGCTGACAGCTGGGTCTCGATCTATAGCTGGCTTTATTTACAGCTGATACGCACACTGTCCATCACATCACTAGCACTGATACTAGCTGACATCATGGGAACACAAGGCGCGGCCGAAGCCAAGAATAAAGGCCTGTCTCTAGCATCTAACAATTAGGAAATGGTTGAGAGCATAATCCTACCATTATTAAAAGGAGAGCCTGCAAGGTTAGTCAATAGGAAATGGTCCCATTTGAATGAGCAAGAAAAAAGGGAGCAATTTGGAGAAATTGTGACATCCACCTATCAATTGCTGGGCAGGGATCACTTGGGTAGAAGACCTGCAGAGACACAGAAAAAGGGTGACCAGGATTTTAAGCCGGAGGAAGAACCTCACCACGATGGAAGGCCCTCGAAGGGACTAGGATCGTTGATGCTATAAAAAAAAACCAACAACCCACAGAGGTGGCTTGTTGCCCATAGAGGAAGAAAAATATCCCGAGCATGGGCCTAAAAATTATAGAACTACAGGAGATAGACGGGTCATGCAGTGGCAAGTGAACCACAGGGGCAGACTATCATGGGGTAAGCCTGGCGGCCAGTCCCATTTTAGACCTACTGACTATGATTTTAGAGACAGAAAACGCATGAAAAGTCCACAGAAGTATGGCACTGATGAGAGCTTGTCTCCTTCCCAACAGGCACGGACGCCAGACCGTTCTAAGGCTGAGGGGAAGGAAGTGAAGGTTGAGAAAAAATCACACGGCAGCACTACAGGTTTCACAGAATGCAGAGTCCACGCGCTGATCGCATCATCCCCAAGACTAAGCGACACACAGATTGGATTGAGGTCCTATTAGACTCTTGTCCGACATTTCCATATTTTAATGCAACGACAAGGCACTACTGGAGCAACCAAGGGCACACAGGAATTCACAGATCACTACTCCCACTGGGCAGACACTAGCACATAATGAAGTGCATTTTCCAATCGGCTAGAAGGCGAACACCCAAAGAAAATTAAAGCACTGTTTTGGCCACGGCTACACATTCAATATAAATGGTTGTTAGCATTTCAAGATTGGCCACCATTGTATTTGAGTCAAGCACCAAGGGGTGAGGAAAGTTGTAATGCCTGCTTTTACAAACGAAGTAGTGGGGAACTAATGCAAAAATATGCAAGAAAATGGTCGGCACTGGCAGCGGTGCAGCTGTTTAAAAATCATGTAGGGCATAAGGAATGTCCAGCACATGAGATTTCCCCCCGCTCCAACCCCCTGCCACAAAGGCAGTATCAAGTTAAACCAAGGTAGTTGCCCACATGCAAACCATAGTAGACCAGCTAATGGACTAGCGGAGGTAATCCTAAAGCAAGCTCGCCCACATAACAGCCCAGTGCTCCCAGTTTTAAAACCTGATGGTACCTACCGCTTTATTGTACATTTTCGATTTTTGTATGCACATTGTAAGACAGAGGCAGTCCAGAACCAACACAGTTCTGGATTGCTAGCCAACTTACACACATGTAAATATAAAATGACCCTTGACTTGTGGAATGGGTGTTCCTCACTACATTTAGTGTAGAAAGCCAGAAATACACTGCATTCACGTTTAAGGGGACACATTTCCAATTCACTAAGATAATGCAGGGATACACAAATTCACCTAGCACATTCTTAAGTTCGGTACAGTGCTTGCTTGCAGACATTCCTAATTGTTGGCAGTATGTATATGATATTTACATCAACCATGAGAATCTCCGTGAACACTTGCAACAAGTAGACATTCATTCACACATTGGCTGCAAACTGGTACCTGATTAATTTCCAAAAGTCAAGAATAGCTCATCGTGAGGTTAACTTTTTAGGATTCACTCTTTCAGATTAGGGCAGAGGCCTGTCGGCAGATTTTCTTGAAGTGTGCCAATATAAGCCCACCCCCTACGCTTGGGTAGTTACAGGCCATTCTAGGGCTGTTACATTTTGGCAGATCGAATGTGTCTAATTTTGCTCAGCTACTGAAACCATTGTATGCTTCGATAAAACCAAATTTCAAGGCAGCGCACAGACTGCCAGAACACACTCGCATTCTGCACCAGATATACTCATTAATGACTCACACTGGTCCTTTGCAGGACAGGGATACAGATAAAGACTTGGAGATAAACCTTGTGGTGGGAGACAATTCTTTCACATACACAGTGTGCAATTTGGAGGAGACTTAACCAATTGCATATAAGTCACATGTATATTCCACGCGAGTTAAAATTTACACCTGAGAGGATTCTGGCTTCAGTTCAGATGATTATGGATCTATTTGCTGCCAAAAGTCTCTTTCTGAATAGACAAAAACACACCTTTAGCTGAACTTGAAGCTGCTACAAAAGCTAGCGTGCCAAATACAAAGGCATTACACACTAGATGGATTCAATGGTCCGCAACTCAACATGCTCCAGATGTAAAGTACCATTTTATAAAGCAGAATTGCAAAGACTGAGTGGATTTAGTTGGACAATGGACAGGTAATTTACTCAGATGGGTCAGCAATTCCAGCAGTGGGGACACGGTCCAATTATGCAGCAGCATGCGCCGCTGTCGTAGGATACTTCACACATGACCAAGCTTGTATACATACTGATATTGCAACCAGTCATCTGGGAAACATGTTTGCCCAGAACGCTGAATAGCATGAGTTACTACTTGCATTGCGCCAAGCAGATTCAGGGAAGCCCACTTTAGTAGTCTCAGATCGAGATTACATTGTCAGGGCTTATAATACTGACTTGCATTGGTGGATGCAAAATTACTTCAAAAGACATTGGGCACAAAACTATTGCTTTCAGGCAACTCTGGAAGCAGATTTGGGCTCTTAGACTTGCCCTTTGCTATGGGTAATACACACGAGCACATACCAAAGGGCACATTCATAGCAGTGGCAATGCATTGGCAGATGAATATGCCGAAGAGCACACAATGAGAAAAACCATAGCAGCCATAACTCGCTCGGCGACTGCAATGGATGAGGAAATAAGAGGCTAGCTTAGGTATAGTACCTAGGCAAAAAGGATTCCCCAGTAATTATATTTGACATTGTAAACAACAAAGCAATGGTCACAATTTCTATGAAAAGAAGGGGATCCTATTCAAAGATTAATCCCTAATAGAGCTGTCAGGGAAAAGCTGATTGCAGCCACACATGCTGGACTTGCATCTGCCCATTTTGGCGTCGGTGCAACTGCACAGCTGCTCCTTGATTGCTTCTGGTGGCCAGGGCTTCGACATCAGGTAAAAATATATATTGCAAACTGTGACACATGTTTGAAGACAACTGTGGACCACAGCAAAAAAACTAAGGAGGTTCCTTTGAGAAAGGTAGCCTCGCCCTTTTGAGATCCAATATATGGATCGTATAGGCACACTACAAGCAGTGAAGAAGTACAAGTACATTCTAATAATAGTGTATTCTTGCACTAGGTTTACCTGGATGATTCCTCAAAAGAAGTCACACTGGAAATCAGTCGTACAGGCACTTAGGGATGTAGTAGCGATGACTGCAACCAAAATTCTCCATGTTGACCATGGTCCTGCTTTCTCAGGGAGGGCCCTGAAGAAGGCGTTGGAAGCATGGGGAACAGAGTTGCACTTTTCCAATCCTTTCCAAGCCGAAACCAACGGAATTTTGGAAAGAGCCAATCGGACCATAAATGTTAGCCTGACTAAATGCATTTTGTCACTGGGATGGTTAGACCATGTAATCGGGAGTGTGAATAATTTACCGCGCCAGTCTCCATGCAATGGTCAGACCCCATTTGAACTCTTGTTTGGGAGAAAGATGTATATGCCTTACCTGCTTGCTCTTCCCAGCCCCCTCTCAAGGCACAAGCAACTGCTGGCGACAACCCTGCTGAGGGAATCCCTCCAGGTGGAAGCTGCTGAGGCCAGTCCTGAGAATACTCTCAAAGCAGGAGATTGGGTCCTGGAAAAGATTCATGACAAGACTCCTTTTTGGCCCGTCTTACAGACCAGTAGTGCAAGTGATCAGATGGAAAGGTTCTCCAGCATGGGGTCTGGCATGGATTCACATGCTCATGAATATTCCCCGTCGTCAGGCTGGGAATCCTCGGTAAAGAGAAAAATCAGTATCCGTTTCGTTTCTGATCTGTCTTTCTTAGTATTAACCAATCACTGGTCTCTGGGTCATACTGCCCCCAGCCAATGACTTCCCTCTCCCTAAGCCCCGCCCCTGGGAGCCATCCTCAGATTTTTGCTGCACATTGAAGTGTTGGGAGGCCTTGTGCTATAGCCCTCGAGCTTTTACTGCGTTTTGCGTTTTTTTTCAAAGTTTTCTCATTTTTTCGGCCAATCGAGCCTCAAGCTCCACCGTTTCTACTTCCGATCAACGCAGACCTGTTTCGGAATTTTCTACGCCCCTCAAGGGTGAAGTTTTCATAGAGTTACGCTTCTTGGAGGATTCCAGAAGTTTCTGAGGTCTACCTCGTGGACATGGCCCAGGAAAAGGGAAGCTCGACACCCAGATCCAAGCTGTTTAGGAACTGCCCTGGATGTTCAAGGAAGAGCATTCTAGATGTCTCTACTGCCTTCACGAAGACAAAACGCACATGGAAAAGGAAAGTGTTTTGCATGAACATGACGGACCGGACTATGGGGGATCGTCGGACCCGTCTCGCCAACTAGCTGGAAGGAAAGAGCCCAGCAAGTGAGAAGTCCGAGCGGTCTTCTAAGTCCTGTGAGGGTGCCCCGGCGACGGGGGCCCAACAAAAGGCAAAGCACTGCGAGTCCGCTCTGGCTCTGGGAAGAGAAAGTCAGAGAACCCGGCAAAGCTTCTGGAGAAGCCCCGGTTGATCTCGAAGGAACTAGCTGAGGGGGAGCGAGGCGGTGACCCTCTCCCCCATGGTGAAGGCCTCAAGCGCCCTCAAGGTGGTGAAGGCCTTGACTCACTAGGGCCTCTATTGAGGTAGTTGCGACGGCTCTGGCGAACCCTGTGGAGGCTACCCCAGTGGAGGCGACCTCAGGGCCCAGAGTTTCCCTGCCGCCGCCGCGGGAATCCTCTTTTCAGCCCATCGAGAAGACCCCGGTGGAAAAAGAGGGGGGGGCGGTGGCCGTTATGAACACTGATACAGACTCCGAGGAGGAGCTGGTCGAATTCGTGGAGGGCCTCAACGAGAAGTTAGAGGAGGTCCGGTCCCACGGGAGGAATCCCATCGAGGAGGACGAAGAGAGCGACAGTGGCGCCAATGAGGCTCCTGTGGAGGAGCAACTGTCGCAACCCGAGCCACAGGACAACTCTATGGCCATTTTGATGGCAATCCAAACCTTCTGCACGCTGATAAGGACGAGATTGCCCCTACCCCCAATGAATGACCCAGTAGACCCGGGCCTGTCGGGAAGCCCTCCAAACAAGAGGAGAGTTCATCCACCCCCGCCCTTCCAGCCCTCACGGCCCTCTCAACCGTGATCTCCTTCTCCCGTCCCGGAGGATGACACCGGAGCAGATACGGCCACGACGGGGACGGGTGACGGGATGGGCCTCCCATCACCTCCTCGGGTCTCCCCGCCCGACGAAATTGGCTCCTTCCATGCCATGATTACCAGGGCATCCGAAGAACAAAAGAAAGGCTTCCTCTACCCACGGCGCGAGGCCAAGAGGTCGTCGCAGTGCCGTTGCTGGATGACATCTGGGACGAGGTACTTGCTCTTCTGAAGAACCCATCCACGGCGCCTGCCAATAGGGACCGGTACGAGAAGTAGTACCGGGTCCCCAATACCGCCCCTTTGTGCCTTAGGGCACAGCCGACCCCGGATTCGGTCGTCTCAGCGGCGGCCAAGAAGAAATCGGTGGGGCCATCGGCTTTAACTTCCCCACCGGATGGTGAGGGAAAGAAACTGGATGCCATGGGACGACGAGCCATCTCGTCTGCGGCGACAACAGTTAAGGCGGCCAACGCCCTGGCAATCGTGGCCCGCTACGACAGGGAGTTGTGGTACAAGATCGCCCCCCCTGTTGGATTTCCTTCCAGACGACAAGAGGGCAGAGGCCCTGGCAATCCTACAGGAAGATGAGATGGCGTTGGACCACGCCATAACGGTAGCCACGGACATTGCCGACACCAGTTTCCGGCAGGTGGGCAACAGCGTTTGCCTTCGGCGGCGGGGATGGCTCAATGCAACAGATTTCCACAAGGACGTGCAAACCAGAGTTTTGGACATGCCCTTCGACGGGAAGAACCTGTTTGGAAAAACAGTGGATGAGTCGCTTCAGGCCATCAAGACTGACACAGAGACGGCCCGGGCCTTGGGAGTTCTGCAACGACGACGGCCGCCCTTTCGGAACTCTGGAGGCAAGCAAGGTGCCTCCAAAGGATTCGGTGGCAGCTCCTCGACAGTCAGGCGGCCCGCTCCTCTTCGCAAGAAGCCTACAGGGGGCGAGGCAAGTCGGGTGGATCTCGCCGTCGTCGCCAGAGGGGCCAAGGCTGCAAGGCCGCCGCCAAGCAGGACTGAATCGGCCGTTGGGTCAGGCCCCCACTGGAGCACCCTGGTGGGAGGCCGGCTGACGAAGTTCGTCAGCGTTGGAGTCCATCTCCACCGACTGTTGGGTGCTGGATTCCCTGGCCCACGGGCACACTCTCGAATTTCTAAAAAAGTGCCCCCGCATTCCTCCCATGGCCAGGAAGGAAAGCCACGTCCCTCAACTGCTGTTCGAGGTAAGGGCGATGTTCAAAAAAGAAGCCATCGATCTCGTCCCGAAGAGGCTCCGAGGCTCAGGGGCTCAGAGTATACTCAAGGTACTTTCTCATCAGAAAGAAGACAGGGGGGATGGCGTCCCATCCTGGACCTGCGTCGACTAAACAAATACATGAAGGCACAAAAGTTCCTGATGGTTGCCCTCCAGCACGTACTGGGCCAGCTGTAGGAAGGTGACTTCCTACTGTCGTCGGATTTGGAGGATACGTACTTTCACATCCCCATTCTAAAGGGACACCAAAAGTTTCTCCGGTTCGTAGTCTGACGGTGAGGCCAGTTCAAGACCCTCCGTTCGGATTGAAGTTGGCGCCCCTGCTGGGGGTCCACGTCTACCCCTAAGTCGACAATTGGCTCATCCGGGCAAGAACAAGGGAACTCGCTGTTGAACACACAGCAAAGACTGTCCGCCTGCTCACGGACCTGGGATTCTCCATCAACTTCCCCAAATCCCACCTGGTTCCGTCGCAGGTCACACTGTTTCTGGGAGCTAAGCTCGATACATTAGCGCGACTGGCCTCGCTGTCGGAGGAAAGGATGAAGGCCATCCTGGGCAAGGTGCAGCGTCTGCTGGCCACTGACGTGGCCAGGGTGAGGTCCATCAAGTTCCTTCTCGGGATGATGTCCTCATGCATCTATCTGGTGCGCCTTTGCAAGCTTCGGATGCTACTGGAGTTCCTCGACGCCATTTGGATGCAAGCGGCGGGCAGTTTCGAGGACAAGGTGTTGCTCAACGAGGTCTTCCGCCAAGCAATTCGGTGGTGGGGCACCCGCATGCATCTCGCGCCGGGCACGCACTTTCAGACCCCAGCACACCAGGTGACGGTGACGACGGATGCCTCCCTGGAGGGGTGGCGAGCGCACACCGGAGACCTTCACGCGAGAGGCCTTTGGCTCCTGGAGGAGAGGCCTCTCCACATCAACATACTGGAGCTCCGAGCAGTGTTCTGGGCCCTATGGTCATTCCTCCCATCCCTCAAGGGCAAGGTGGTGAGGATCTTCACCGACCACACCACCGTGATGGTCTACATCCGGAAGCGGGGAGGAACCCGATTCCCCCAGCCCTATCCAAGGAAGCCCAGGATCTGTGGCACAGGGCCGTTGCCCAGGGGATGTTCCTGGTACTGTTCATCTAGCAGGGATAAACACCATTGCCGACTCACTCAGCAGGGAGCTTCGCTCGTACACGAGTGGGAACTACGCCAGGATCAAGTGGATCGACTCTTCCAGCGATGGGGCAAACCCCAAATCAACCTGTTTGCGACGGCGACAAACTCCAAGTGCCAGAGGTTCGCCAGCAGGTTTCCCCAGCCGAGGCGCATGGGCGATGCTTACTCGTTCCCCTCGGACGGCCTGTTCCTGTATGTGTTCCTGCCGTTGCTGCTCCGACTCATCAACCAACTCAAGAGGTCCTGGTGCAGGGTGATCCTTGTCGCACCGGCGTGGCCGAGACAGATCTGGTTCCTTCTGGACTTGTCAGCGTCCCCACCAGTCAAACTATCGATGGACGCAGATCTTCTCTCCAGAGAAGGAGCCATCCTTCATCACGACCCGGAGTCACTGAACTTGCAGGCCTGGCTCCTGCAGCAGTAGATTTTGGAAGGTACCATATCCCGGCGAACTCCAGGGAGATTCTTGCGAAGGCCATGGCGTCCTCAACTTTCAAGTGCTACGGACACAAGTGGAAGAGGTCCTCTGTCTGGTGCCGTGCACAGATTAACCCACTACGGATTACGGCCCCTCAAGTGTTACCGTACCTACTGTCGCTGGCCAAGGCGGGTCTAACGCATGCTTCCATCAAAATACACCTGGCAGCGATTTCCCGATATACCATGTGATCTCGTCGCCTGGTGAAGGGATTTATGAAAGGACTGTTCGATCGTTCCCGCCGGTGAAGGCTCCGGCCCCGGTGTGGGAGCTCAACGTGGTGCTGACCAGGACCTATCCTGCAAGCCTCCATACTTGGCTTTTCACGAGACGAGGGTGGTGCTGAGGACGCACCCCTCCTTTATGCCCAAGGTGCCATCGGACTTCCATCTTAACGAGCCCTTGGTGTTGCCAGTTTTCTTCCCGTCGCCTTTGTCGCCGGCCGAGAGGACTTTGCACTCGCTGGATGTAGCTAGAGCGCTGAAGTTCTACGTGGACTGCACAAAGACAGTTCGGAAGACTTCACAGCTTTTTGTGTTCTTTGGACCTGTGAACCAGGGGAAGGCCCTCTCGAAGGCTTCAATTTCCAAATGGCTCTCCGGCTGCATCATGCACTCACTGTTGCCCGGCAGTCCGAGCTCATTCGACCAGAGTGATCGCTGCTACCACGGCGTTCTTGTCTGGTGTGCCCCTGCTGGATATCTGCAGGGCTGCTACGTGGAGGTCGACGCACACCGAGAAGTCCAGGGTCGGCCAAGCAGTGCTGCGCAACCTGTTCGCCTGAAGGTGGGCCTGGTGAGGAGATGGGTTGCTTAATGTTGAGTTTATGTGATGCTTAATGTTGAGCCTTTTGCCACCTCCCGTGGTTGTGCATGTGTGCACTGCTATGTATTCTTACATTCATGAGCATGTGAAACCATGCCAGACCCCATTCTGGAGAAGGAACAAGTTACTTACCTGCAACTGTTGTTCTCCAGCATGACAGTGTGGCATGGATTCACATGTAAACCCTCTCTCCTGCCCCTCTGCGGCTCTTCACTTGCTCATACTGCCACTTTACGTGCTACCAAATCTGAGGATGGCTGCCAGGGGCGGGGCTTAGGGAGAGGGCAGTCATTGGCTTGGGGCAGTATGACCCAGAGACCAGTGATTGGTTACTACTAAGAAAGACAGATCAGAAACAAAAGTGATTTTTCTTTGCCGAGGATTCCAAGCCTGACAGGGAATATTCATGAGCATGTGAATCCATGCCAGACCCATGCTGGAGAACAGTTACAGGTAAGTAACTTGTTCCTTCCAGAACTGCCATCCTACCCACACTTCCTAATCGAGGTACTCTTCAGGTTTCTGTGGACCACCTAAAACCTGCGCCAGATGGTTACCGCAATGTTTCCACAGAATCTTCCTCTTCGAAATGAGGAACCCACAGAAGACGAGGAAATGGAGATCCGGCAAATGATAGGCGTTCAAGATGAGGAAGAATACGCCAATCTTGATTACAAGTCCATAAATCAGGAAAGTACTGCAAGTCTGCCAATATGGAAACGGAAAGCTTTTCTAATTGTTAAAGTAATGAAAATTCTTTTGGAAAGACTTCTAAAACAGTGTTTTATAAAATGCTGGCAGTGTATTTTCTCGTGGATCAGCCTCATTTTATTCTTCATCTCACTGACTTTTGGGCATTTTCTGAGCAATGATTCCACTCCACCTGTAAGCAGAGAGGTTGTTCTAAAGACTTTAAGTTTGTCACACATGTTAGAAATAAGAGCTCCAAGAGCCAGGAACTTCAGCCTCAATACAGATGTTCCCTCGAGCTATGGGTCACGTGTGGATGCCATCATTCAAGACCTACAATGGCCCAGCAACACGGCTACAAGTTCACACCTTGTCTGTGATTGATGAATCCAGACTGTTTACACCCAGTAATCCTGTGTCTAGAATTTGCAGAGAATTGTTAAAAACTATGCTTCAGACATTTGGGCAAAATGCATTATTTGACGTGTTTGATGTGGAGGATCTCCATGAAATGTGGTCCCATGTGTTATGTGCGATATTACAATGCCTTTTTACTTGTCAAACTTGAGCCCATTTTATGGCCTAAATACACATTCTGAGAACACTGTGCAGTACATTTTCAAACTGATGGCCCTGAATTCAAAGCACAGTTTCCATATATTTCACGGAGACCATACCAAGCAGGGGATTACATTTTTGAAAATCGGTACAAATTTGCAGATTCAGTCCTCTTTGACAGAGAATACTTGGCAAACATGGCGGGAAACAGATATGGCAAATTAAAGGGGTTCACACGTTCGACATTGTTTGTATATTCCCACATTTTATGTATTTCTTAAATTAGACGCAGTTACAGACCACTTGCAGCAATAGGAACCTGAGTTTTTACCCAGAGTGGGAAAACGCAGAAGGTGAGTTCTGGAGTTCTGGAGTGCGTCCTATACAGAAGCAAAAGAACGCAATGGCACCAAACGTATTACTTATGCATCAGGGAGATCTGTGTTATGGGCGGTTCAAGCAAATTAATGCAATAAAAGAAAATCAGGACTCGGTGTGGGCCCATATAGGGGTTGGACCTCCCATAATGCATCTCTGACTCAAGCTATATCCATGGGTAAGCTATGCCAAGGAATGCTTTCACAGTATCACCTAGATAACTTCATAAGAGAAGAGAATTGGACAGCTATCATGCAGTCAGCTACTAGTCTGAAGCAAGTGGGCTTGTCAGGAGAGCAGCTACCTGCACCACCTCAGACCCCAGTGTACTTTGTGAGGTGAAACACGCATCCATACCAGGAACAACTTACAAATGGTCACAGGCAATAATGCTAATCCTGCAAACTGAAAGTGAGGCAGTACATTGAGGATTTCATGCCGCAGATGCTAATGATCAAGCACTACAACAAGGCTTCTATGCGCTAAGAGATGTCATAATAGATGTTGTGGGTTTGATTCAAAATGACTCATTAGAAACGACCAAGAAGCCTCAGTAAGTCTTTCTGTAGTAACTGGTTTTTTGGACACTCGGTAGATGGGTCCCAGATTGGAATGTGATTTCATGGCTAGAACAAATACAGGCACTTAACTTGTCCAAGGTGGCGTCACGCCAGATGATGTCCGGCTCCACTTTCTTATTGCTTAGTGTACTGGCAAAGAGTGTAGTAGCAGCATCTGCTTGGGCGTCGGGCTCAACAAATTGGATATTGCTCTGGGTACTGATTATTCCCATTCAAACCACACCACCTATGATATGTCATGAATTACATTCTTGGGGTAATATACATTGGGTTAACGATACGTGGATCAGAGAAGATTACGTGGTACCATATTCACATGCATGTTTGTCACCAGTTAGGCCTGACTTAACACTGTACTCCTTACATGATTGCAAAGGTTCTACTAGAATAATGTGAACATGCTGAGCCAATGAATTCATGTGGCAGTAACTCGAGATGCACACTGCATATTGCACCAATTGACTCATTCTACTGTAAAGTGCCCAGCCTACAAAATGGTTCATATTTGGTACATGTCAACCGATCTTGCTGTCATGTCCCTATAGGAATACCAACTCTGATCACCGTAGGTACACAAGTTAAATGCTCTGGACTCATTTTGGATCCACCTAGATCATTGCAATTAAAATCATTATCCTGGCCTGGCTTCAAGTTACAAAAACGAGTACCCGAAATTGACCTTATACATAGCAAAGCTGTTCAAAAATGCGTGTGGAAGTGCTAAGCACTGAAGGTGCATATCTCCAGTCGCAGTTCGCTGTGGTCAAACAGATTGCATCTCTGCTAGGCTCCGAGCACACAAGGCAGGAAGCCTTGTACAATCCGATTGTTCACAGCTCAGTGGTGTCAATACTGCCCTTTCTGCAGTCCCAAAAGCAGCTACGAGTCTCCTACATAAAGGGTTAATTGCCTTGGACAGTCATTGAACATTGAGTGCTTGTTACAGCTGGCTGTTGAGAATACCTGGACTTTCTCATGTTTTGTTGTAAACACCGAAATTATGACAAGCCACAAATTACATCCCTTGAAGCAACCCGCCTCTGGTACAGATCAGAGCTTTGGCGACGTCTAGGATTTGAACAGTGTTTTCAATTTCAAAAACATTCCATTTTCTCATTAATCAGGAAGAAATCTACACTGTCAGCATTTGCTAAATGCAGAGTTTGTCACAAAGATTCACTGCTTGCGAAGAACGTCGGAGTCACAGCATCACAGTTGAGATTAACACTGTGGCGCAATATAATCTCCAGGACCCTGTCTGTGCATAGAGACGTTTGCGGAATTCAAAGGTCCTTCCCACAAGTGTTAATTGAGAGTCCTCCTGAAACCACGCCTGATGATGGGGACATGCCAGAGCAAGAGAAACTGCTCAGAAAACGACAAAAGTGATTATTCCCAAATGCTTCCTGCACTCCCACGGAAGAACCTGTGCCTTCTGTCTCTCTCACAAGTGAGCCACAATATGATCGATGCATACTCTCAAACCTTGATGACGACAAGGGGAAAGTGATGTGTTTCTCTGGTTCCAGGAATATATGGCACAAGGAAAGCATGCCCAAGATGGTACGCAGTGATGACATGAGCATTCTGTTTTCTTCTCTGTGCTTCTTGACATACCTCAGAAAGAGACTTGCTTTTAATCCAGAGTTCAGAATACCTGAGGTTCTACAAATTTCTCCCACACAAGCTTCTCACTCAGAAATCAAAGAGGTGAAGCTATATCACATTCTACCTCAAGCTGCAGGATTGACTGCAAAGCAAACATACAAATTGGATGACCTCCATGTGCTGATCTCTGTGAGTAACAAAAACTCACATACTGGTTTATTTTCAAGGACACAGATTGTCACATGCATAAACAGTTAAAAGTTAAATGTGC
This sequence comes from Ambystoma mexicanum, assembly GCF_040938575.1. NCBI lineage: Eukaryota > Metazoa > Chordata > Amphibia > Caudata > Ambystomatidae > Ambystoma > Ambystoma mexicanum. The sequence continues at coordinate 468,626,092 of NC_090921.1, forward strand.
TTAAGATCACACACTCGACAGCTCATTGGGTCAAAAAAACAGGGACCAAGCTATGTTGGTTGCTAATTACTAAGGGATTTGCAAAAGATCCTGGAAGATTGTCGGAGAGGTTGGAACACATGTGTCCATTTGGCCAAGATGAAATTCGGTTGGATGGCCGCCCCAGTGAGCTACCCATGTCAAACGGGCATGTGGATGGGTGCTGTGAGGTGTTTAGTAGAGTGTGCAAGATTAGGAGACTAGTTATGTGCCCAACTAAACCAAATTTCTGTCGTTGGACTTTGCTGCATTCTGATGTGTTGACTGGTTTACGGAGGCAAATGCGTGTGGCCATACCTGTGGCTAGGGTACAACGGAGTGGTGTGCAATATGTACCCTTGAGCTCCAGTTTCTTTGCTTTCGATTTGGCCATGGAGTCTGTCAGGTATGAAGAGGGGAAAGGTGATTTGTGGACAGTTGGCGAGGAAAGAGGCAATCCTCTTAAAGCAGTGTTGCTGATGTCTAGAGAGGGGAATCTGTCCGTGATGATGTGGTCCGTAGTGTCAAAGGCTGTCGCAAGGTCAAGTAGGATAAGTGCAGCCCAGCCTTCGTTCTTTTCATGTCATTCCAGATGGAGACGAGGGAAGTTTCAGTTCCTCCTTAGGGGTCTGAATACAGACTGGGCTGGGTATAGTAGGAAATTGGATTCTGTGAAGTGGCATAGCTTGGAGTATGAATTTTTGACTAAGGGTTTGACGTGAGAGGTTTTTAATGCTGCAGGGAAGAAGCATGTCAGTGAATGGTTAATTATCGATCTTGCGGCACTGGTTTGTCATGTTGAGGGCTTCCTTGTCAATGAGTGGACGGATCAAGGGGTTGGTAGGGGCATCAAACCAGATGTTGAAGTCCCCTAGCATGGTGAGGGAAGAGCGAGAGATCAGGAGTCAGAAGGGTGTCTACAGATTTCCGGGTTACAAAAGAAACTTTGCAAAGGAGTATGAAGCTGTGGCTGAGGGAATAGGGGATGTGGAATTTCACTAGCTAAGATTTGCAGTCGGTGAATTGCAGGGTTGTTTCTCGGGAGTGTAAAACTGTGAGGTGCAGTTTGTTGGGGATGGTGAAGCCCCCTGCTCTGCTGGTTCTATTGTGCATCATCTGGGAGTAGCCAGCAGTAAAAGGGTTATAAGAAAACTACCCACGGAACACTGGTATAGGGTCTGTTACTTGATCATATGACTGTATTTTCTGGCTGAAGGCTACATGCTGAAAATAAACGACAGTTGCATAGTCTGATCTGAGAGTAGAATTATGATTATCCAAATGGACTGTACTGTCGGACTGATTGATGGGTTTCAGTACCTGGACCACATGTTCTAATCCCATCCATTATTTGACTGTGTATGCACATCTGCATGCCGCCTTTATTTCTGTGGTTGTTGGGCTGACAACCCTGCACCACTGCCCCAAAAACATATTTATTGCCTAGCCCTCTAGTCTAGGCACAGTCAAGCAAACACCAGAGGTCAGTGACCCTAATAATTGGTGGCTGCACCACTGTGCCCTAGAATAAAACCCAAAGCAAACCGTCAAATCAAAAGGTAATCGCTGTATGCACAACAGAGGATGAAATGGGAAAGTGTTCCATATAAAAGGATTAAACCACTTAATCTGCAGTCTACACCGCAGCACCAGTCACAACCCACCCCCAATAGCTGTGGACTCATCACACTGATCCTTGCCGTAGGTATACTAAACTAATGAGGAATCTTAAGACCCGAAATCAAAACATTTAACTAACAGACTATCCGCAGATATTTGTAGCAGGCAAAGTTTTCTTTTTCATTGTAATGCAATCCCATTAGTTTACACACAAACTTGGGCAACAGGGCACATTGATTAATTACTGGTTTGTCTCGATATTAGAAGCAGTGTCCTACTAGATATGCAGACATCTGCAGCAGGCACATTACCACTTTTAGGTATCTATCGCACTACTCACTCCCACCCATTCACATTCAGCACTGGGACTCCCACTGCAGACGTCATTGTGAACTAGGGAAGATCTATGGTTTTATACCATCTCTACTTTGTCCTGTAATTGCCAAACTCCACTACCTGCCCACCCTCTTATTTTAGCTATGCTTCTATTGCTGGTGCTCCCCCATGCCCCTCCCATTGCCCGGGTCAGTAGCTTACAATCACATTTGGCGAAGAAGGAACATGGTGATGCCCCTCCCCACTTTCTGATCATGTTGAACAAGTACGGTGCAAACTGACTGCAATTCAAGTTGGATTTCTGAACAAAGTAAAACACTTTGCACTTCCAGTTGGCCATCTCTCTAAGCTACTTCACCTCTGCCATATCTCATTTGGATACTTTTCATCATACAAGCTTTATTCAGTATTTGTACCATCAAAGCGGACATCATGCGTATAAAACAGTAGTTATGATAAATCGAACATCCAATGAGTACATATTAAAAATGAGCAATATAAGCAGATAAAAAGGCCATCTAGGTATCACCAGCAGTTGCATTGTCTATATCCCTAAAATCTCTTGATATCCTCAACCATGTCCTGTGCAAGTACTTTGCTACTGGATAGTCCATAAGAGGCTCGACCATACTTGTACAAAACTTATTTGCATCTATAGTTCTTTGTATTCCATTTGATCTAAACCTTGCAACTGGTATTTGGCTCTTAGGTCATCGCACCCATGGCACAACAGCATAAAGTGAGTAACTTATTCAGTAAGTGCGCCACAGATCAGGATGAGGTATTGTGCTGGGACCAGTTTATTTTTTGTATAACAGCAATTCTAAGAGTGCCAGCTCTTAGCTTCAAGTGAAGTGACCCACATATAAAATGAGTAATATGTGGGAGGACACAATCCATTTGAAATATGCCTGGTGCCATTGCGTCCTTTGGCCTCTAATGCACTTAACTCTCCTTCCGCCCTCTTCCTGTCTGGGTAGACGCTCAAGTGCCTATTACTGCAAGTGGTCTGGAACTGCGTATAATTAAATGCATCAAATGGGGGAATCTACATGCCATGTTGAACGTGTGAACACCTTTGATTTGCCATTCCTGGAGATCCCACGTAGACCATAGGACAGTTTTCCACCATGCTAGTTCAGTCATGTTTGAAAAGTATTCTCTGTCAAAAATGACTGCATCTGCGACAGACCTATGATGTGCATTATGTGGTCCTTCAGGGAATTTATACTGATTTTCAAACATGTAATCCCCTGCTTTGTATGGTCTAAGTGAAATATATGGGAACTGTGCCTGGAATTCAGGACTATCGGTTTGAAAAGGCACTGCAGTGTTCCCAGAAAATGTATTTGGGCCACGTGATGGGCTCCCGCTTGACAAGTAAATGGGTATTGTAATATCGTACATAACGCACATGGGGCCCCATTTCATGGAAATCCTCAATCATCAAACAAGGCATTTTGTACAAATGTCTGGAGCCTAGTTCTTAAGTTATCTGTTCTGGACACAGGATTACTGGGTGCAAACAGTCTGGATTCATCAATCATAGAAAAGGTGTGAACTTGCAGCTGCTTGGCTGGGCCCTTAAATGTCTTACATGATGGCATCCACACATGACCCATGGTTGGAGAAGAGCTCCAAGAGCCAGGAACTCCAGCCTCAAATGAAATGTTTCCCCTAATGTGTGAACAACCTTTAGAGTAACTTATTTGCTTGCAAGTGGAGTGGATACCTGCTCAGATAAATGCCCGGAAGTCAGTGAGATGAAAAAGTGAGGCTGAGCCACAGTAGGAAGAAATATACTTCCTGCATTTTATAACACGGTTTCAGAAAGTCTGTCCAAAAGAATTCTTTCATTACTGTAGCAACTAGAAAAGCTTGGTTCCCAAATTGGCAGACCTGCAGTATTTCCCTGAATCAGTATAGTCTTCCTCATATTGAACGCCAATCATCATTATTTGTCGGATCTCCATCTCTTAATCTTCTGTGGGCTTCACTCCTGGAAGAGGATTGCATGGAAACATTGCGGTAATCATCTGGAGCAGGTTTCAGGTGTTACACAGAAACTTGCCTTGTACCTCTCTTGGATGGCTATGCGAGCAGGATAGCAGTTCTGGAACCTTTCACTCTGATTACTTGCACTGCTGGTCTGTAAGACTGGCCAAACAGTATTATCATGAATCTTCCTCAGGACATAATCTCCTGCTTTGTGTGTTCTCAGGACTGCCCTCCGCAGCTTCCACCTGAAGGGATTCCCTTAGCAGCGTTGTCGCCAGCAGTTGCTGTTGCCTAGAGGGGGATTAGGCATAAACCTTTCTCCCAAACAAGAGTTCAAATTGAGTCTTACCATTGCATAGACACTGGTGATCACTAAAGGCATGTGGTCCACCCAGTCACCCCCAATTGAAAGGATGCATTTAGTCGGACACTTTTATGGAATGATTGGCCCTTTTCATAATCATGCTCTTCTCCGGACGGAATGGGTGGGAATAGTGCATCTGTTCCCCACACCTCTAATGCCTTTCTTAGGGCCCGCCCTGCGAAAGCTGGTCCATTGTCGCCATGGAACGTTTGAGTTTCCGTCATGGCTACTACACCCTGAGTGCCTCTATGACTGACTTGCAGTCTACTCTCTTTTGAGGAATGATCCAGGTGAACCTAGTGCAAGAATTCACTGTTACTAGAATATACTTGTACTTATTATTGCTGGTAGTGTGCCTATATGATGCAGATATTGAATCTCAAAAGGTGAGGTTGCCTTTCTCAAAGAAGCCTCGTTAGGTTCTTTGCTGTGGTCCACAGTTGTCTTCAGACATGTCATAGCTCGCTATGTATACTTTAACCTGTGCCTTAATCCTGGATACCAATGCCGGTCAAGGAGTAGCTGTGCAGTTGCACTAACCCCAAAATGGGCAGATGCAAGTCCAGTATGTGTGGCTGCAATTATCTTCTCCCCGTCTGCTCTATTAGGGATTAATCTTTGAATAGGATCCCCTTGTTTCATAGGAATTGTGGCTTGGGAAACCTTTCGGCATAGGTACACCTAAACAAGCCTTTTATTTCCTCATCCTTTGCATTTGCTGAGCGAGTTATGGCTATCGTTTCTCACTGTGTGCTCTTTGGCATATTGATCTGGCAATGCGTTGCCTATGTTATGAATGTGCCCTTTAGTATGTGCTCTTGTGTGCATCACCCATAGCAAAGGCTAAGTCTGTTTAAGGTCCCACACGTTTCCAGAGTTGCCTGGAAGCAATAGTTTTATGCCTAATGTGTCTAAAGTCATTTTGAATCCACCAATGCATATGTGTTATAAGCCCTGACAATGTAATCTGAATCTGAGACTACTAGTGTGGGCTTTCCTGGTCTGCTTGGCGCAATGCAACCAGCAATCTATGCAATTCAGCAGTCTGGGCAGCCATGTCTCCCAGATGCTTTGTTGCAATATCAGTGTACACAAATGCTTCTTCATGTGTAAAATATCCTACGACTGTTGCACATGCAGGAGCATATTTGAAACGTGTCCCCACCGCTGGTATAGCTGGTATAGCAAACACATCACAGTAAATTATTTTGATAAAATAAAACCATGGCATTTCAGCCAGTGAGGTGTCTGCCTCTGTGTCCATTGTCCATGTCAATCCACTCATTCTTTCCAATTCTGATTTAGAATGATACTTTACATCTGGAGCATGTTGTGATGCTGACCATTGAATCCATCTAGTATGTGTAATGCCTTTGCATTGGGCATGCTAGCTTTTGTAGCAGCCTCAAGTTGAGCTAAAGGTGCATTTGTGTATAGTTCTATTGCTACCAATGGCCTTTCCTTATGAATGATCATCTGAACTGAAGCCAGAATTTTCTCCTCCGGTGTAAATCTCAACTCGGGTGTCGAATATACATGTGACTTGTATGCAATACATTTAGTCTCCCCTAGATTGCATACTGTGTATGTGAAAGGATCATCTCCCACCAACAGGTTTATTTTATTTCTAAGTCTTTTTTTCTATCCCTGTATAACGTAAATGGTGAACAAAGCGCTGTGTATCGGAGGCGGCTGGTGACACGTACTGCAGCGCTTTCGTCTCTCTACCCAATGCGGCCTGATACTCGCTTGTTTTTTGCTGCCGTTGCTACGTTCCTTCCTCCAGCAGGCAGCTGCAGAGGAACCTGCAGAGCTTGACTGTTTATGTGCTTTCAAGGAGTTCGCCTGTGCAACGAAGCGCATTTGGAAGGTACAGTGTATGGTGGAGAGGTAAAGCGGGCTGAGGTGTCCTGCTGTACTACCGTAGGTTTTCTTTCTGATGTGGGCTTGGACGCGTATAGAGGGAACGACGGCTGCTCCACTCAATTGTACCGTGTGTGTGCTGTGAGTTGGGAGCTGTGTTGTGAGCTGCCGGCCGCTGTGAAGCTGCAAAGCTCATCTGTGTGCCTCTGATATTGAGGAAGGCATTAATAAGGCAGTGGACTCTGCTACCCCCATATTTCGTGCAAAGATTTAGTGAAGTAAGTTTTAAAGCTACCTTCCGTGGTGGCCTGTGTTACGGCTGGGAGACTGCAAGACCTACTGCTTTTGATCCCAACCACTATACTTTAGTCCACTACAGTCCATTATATTGCAAAATATCACGTAATTGTCCTTTACCCTTGAAAACCTCTTCACTGTTTCAACTGACCTCGTACACAGACATGGTAGGTCCAGATATCAACTGACAATTAAGGAGGCGAGCACTTTGAAAACTGGGTACAGTGCTGCATGCCATTGGTGGGGAAGTTACTCTACTCAATGGTAACGTCCCGAATGACATTCCATTAGAGGTCATGTCTTCAGAAAGCAGGAAATAATGGAGGAGACAGCTCACAACTTCAATGTATTTGTCGAAATCGCCTACACTACGACCTCTTCTGATAATATTTTACAGCAAGACACATTCTCAATCCACATTACGGTTTGGGCGCACATGATAGCCCCCAAGCCCCGGAGCCCAGTCAGGGCGATAAGAGGCTGTTACACCCTACTACTGCAACTATTGGCAGTACTGTAAGTGCAAGTGACCCTTCTGGAAAAATGGGACATGTGAAAGCTAATTCAGTATCGCTTGTGGGAGGGACAAAATCGCATGATACAATCTATAGGTTTGGCAAATTGCATCAGGATATGCCGACCCAAAAATGTATCCAGCATTCTCTCAAATCAATATGGAAACCTCCTGGCCTTACCGCGTCCCTGATGGACTCTAAACAAAGGTTCTTTTATCGGAACACTCAGGGTACCACTGAAGTGGGAACATCAGGGGCTGTTTCCACTAATAGCGCCAGGATGGATGGATGGATGGATGGAACGGATCTCACAAACTTCGAAGGAAGTATTCATGAGGAAAAATGTTTTTCACCTCACAAATCTCTAGTGGGATCGGAATATCTTCAAACAAATCTCTTGGAACTCCTGCGACAGTCCCTCTGAGACAAAATTGGGAAAACCAATGATCCCTGATGGATCTGGCCGCCTCCCACATGGAAGAGGCTGCGAGCAAGGCGCCGTTAGACACGAACTACAATGACTCATGCTTGCCCCATACATGAAACTACACGAGGCCTTGAATGACCAGATCCGAGACCAATCCATTTTGGTGGCCATTATTAATTCTAAGATTGTTTTGGGTGGCTTCGCGGCTGCAATTCAGTCAAATCTAGACAAAAATAAGTGGCAAATAACAGCCATACTCCATAGTAGTATTGACCCAATCTTGCAGGACAAAATTAAGAGACTGGCTCAACAAGACAGGATGTCAGTGGATGAGATTCAACTGAAAACGCCTGCTAACACTGATGGGCGTATGCGGGAACAAGAGAAGGAATCGAGAGACACAGTACAACAAGGCCCACTCCCTCACATAGCGCACAGTGGGGATAATTTAAAAGAACATCCAGACAAGTGAAAGGACACACCGCACCCTAGAGTGACTCCCTTTGCCATACAGAGGAGCAGATCTCCCTGCTGGAAGTACTTCGTCTTCATCTGTTGAACCAGCTCTTAACGCTATTAACTAGTCACAGGCGACTAGTCAAATGCTGACAGTCTTGTTGGACCCCCAAAAAGAAATACGTAATCTTCTCAAAATTGGGGCTGAAGGAAACCGGGGCCTCTCCCCTCAGACCAAACAATTTTGAAAAGGGTGGTGTCCCGTACTTGTGAGACTCAATCAAATCAGAAGGAACACATTCTAAGAAGCTTGGAAATTCCAGGGACTCCACCTTGAACAGTGACGAGCAATGCTTGTTCCATACCCTCTGTAGAACTTTAAAACAAGTGCCATTCGCTGGCGAAGAGTGGACTGGTCTAGGGCGCAATACTGATGTTGCAGGAATGCAGGAGGCTTCTGTTTCTAAAAATCGATTGCCAAAAGATCCGGCCTTACTAGCCTATCGGGAAGATCTAATCAACCTCTCAACCTATAACATTTCGGAAAATGAGGACGGCTTTATGGATGAACACACCAGTAATTCCATCATTAGTGTAAATGAAGACACAATAACTTGTCAGGACCTGGTAGGAGAAGTACATCTGCAGCTAGACTCAAGGGCCTCCAAGGAAAGGTCCGATAATAAGGAAACTACCTGATCCTCCAAAATCTAATTGCCCTCTGAGGAGAATCAAATGAGCAACGAACATCGGTCCCTTTGTGCCTCTAAAACCATAAAGGGTGGTAAGATCACCGTCTGGCCCTTTCTGTCCCCAACTTGTAATTTCCCGACCTCCTTTCAGCCTTGGTGGGGAGGGGGATCTGTCAGAATATGGGGAGTACATGCTGCACGTTTGTGCCTCCAAATGATTTGACAAATGGGTCCCTGACATGGAATGTTGCCGCCTTGCAGAAGCGCAGAGCAATCCTGGAGAGCGAAGCAAGGATCACAAATGATGCATGGTGCCTTCGTGTATGAGCTCAGCTGTGAGGGTTTTGGTGCCTCTGTCTTTTTCTTATCATTTGCTCCCGTGAAATGCTCTTGCGGTGTTCTGCCCAGGTACTGAAAGCAGCAAACAAGATGACTGTGACCCCGTCCAAAGCTAGAATCTCTACCATTTCATCTCACGTGGGTACTTGGACTGAAGCTGTCTTGTCTCCTCCACCAAGTTGTGGTGATTGTGTGGAGCAGTGGGTAGATCACGGAAATAGTGGGTGGGGGGATGAATTTGGTTTGTTCAGCCTAGTAGTATGCCTGTGTTGGGACCAATGTAAGAGGTGCTCGTAGGGTTGTTCCCTGAGATGATTTTAAATAACAGGAATATGATTTGTTAAAGTATTAACTGAAGGGGCGGGGTTAATTTTGGGGGTGGTCAGGGTAGGCCCCAATCAGGAAGAAAGGTTTGTTGCGCTTGCCATATTTGTGACCTGCGGGTGCCGCGAAATGGGCCTGGTGTTACAATTCTATATGTATCTAGTGTTAAATGTGAATGGGATATGTTACTTTGTGATATTTTGTGTTCAAGTTCATACATATTCGGTTTGCACACACATAGAAAGACAAATGCTAACACCACTTAGACATAAAAACATGATGCAGATATAATGTGCGATGAAGTGCTTAAAGGCGGGCGGAGAGGAGTTTTCACAATGCGTATGTGAGTAAGGCGGACTGGTCACTTAGGTCCCACTGTAAAGAATAGACAATATTTATTAAACCTACTTTCACTCGGCTACATACACAGCGAGTTTACTAATCTGTATGTAGTGGGCTTTTATGAATTCATTAAAACTCTGCAGTTAGCAGTTGCGCTGTGAATTTTAAGTGACAGGGAAAATCTAGTTCTGCAAGGCTGGAGGGAGGAGTAAAGATTAACCCAGGAGATGGGCAGCTAGCAACTGATCAATGGTTTATGGCCTGGTAGTTTGCATAAAGCATATGTAATCTTTGTGCATGAGAGCTTGCAGAGGGTTTGGCCATTTGATTTGACCAACAAATATGGGTTGAGGTGACTCTCGAGGCCAGAGTCACCGATACACCCGGGTTTTCATTGTTTTCTCAGGATGTGCCTTGCATGCTGAAATGGTTGTCGATTACAATGTTCCGGTACACCAGTAAAACCGGGGTGGATAAGTTAGCTATCAACAGTAAAAAGGAACCTGTGTTTATGCTCTTGTGTAGTTTAAAGCATCCGTGCAAACAATGTGCAAATTACATTTAGAAGTCTTGACCAGTTGGGTCTTGTAATGAATTGTTTGTATACAAATGTGTAACTAATGACCCGACCTACCATGGAAAAACCTAAAAAAGGGTGTGCCATGAATATGATCTAAAGATTGTGGTATCAAGATATCAATGACCAATGAGGAATTGGAGAAAGATGGGATTTTTTTGTATAGGTCTTGACTAATCATATATGGGGGTGTATCGTGATAAAATGAGTTGTTTTTACTGTTGCATAAATGTGGATAATTGTACAATAAACTTGCTTTTCTTACACACGTGTACTTGTTCCTTAAATGGTGGGCCTGCCTGGTTAAGTTGATTAGGGGCCCATCCATACAATTCCCATGACTTTTATGAGAACATTGTGAATATTATTGATTCATATCCATCAACTCCAGTCATCTGGGAGCAGGCGGGAAACTACATTAACTGCATACTAGTCCAGCAGACGGATCGGACTGGGCGGGCCCTAGACTGCCATCCAGAGCTGCTTGTAGTTTGCAAAGTCATTGAGCTATGGGCTATATGGAGAGTTCTGCACCTGCAGGATCAGCAGTATGCATGTCTTCCCGTATTGACTTGAAGTTGGTCATGACAATTGGTGGGAAAGGTATAACCGGTGGATATTCTCCCTGTGCGTTCTCAAACCACTCTGTTACTTCCCTGGAATAAATTGGTTTTACGCAACTAGTCCTATCCCCTACTCACAGTAGGGGTAACACCTTGGATTGAATACTAATCGAGAATCTGAAAGCCACTATTACTTCAGTTGAACATTGTCTGGTCAGACCATTTGTGTGTGTTTCGATCTTTGTCTCCTTCCTAGAACACACCCATGAAAGAAACCAGACCCCTGGTGTCTTTTCAATCGTAGGTATGTGACCGGTGAGGCTTTCAGAACTCAAGTGATACTGTTGCTACCCTCATTAGAAAACCCTATATTACTTGAAGAGTATACTGAGTCGTTTAGAAATGCGGCTAATCAAGTTTGACTCTTTAGCCACTTAAAAACCAGTCAAAATGACTACGACCATGGGTCTAAATAAATGGTTCTCCTGACTAGGGGAGCCAAACGTAAAGCTGAGCGTTGCTGGGTAAAACGGGCAACGCTGGAATCGGCTGCCTCTTACAAATAGGCAGCCCAACTATACCATCAAGAAATTCGTAAGGCTAAGAATTTAAATGAGAGAGTGGATCAAACAAAATCCAAGCCCAAGGATCTTTTTTAAACATAACATGAGTTATAGGGGTCACCAGCGACAACTTTGATTCCGGAAAACAATGCCTGTTGTCAAGCCATTTGCGATGGACCAGCAGGCTATTCGAGACCAAGTAAACATGATTTGTGCTGGTAAAACTCCTTGTTCTTCATCTAGCAGGTTGGAGCGGGATTGCTCCACACTATTCTCTTGTAAGGTGGTGTCTGAGAAAGATGTCTTGAAAGTCATTCATAACTTGAAACCCGCCTCGTGTAAAGGGGAGATTTTCCTGCCCTCTTTGTTTAAATACTTTGCTGAAACACTAGCCACCTAGGTTACCCAGTTTGTGAACCGCTCTTTTAGTGAGGCATATGTTCCTGAGAACATAAGAGGTTTGGATAACCCCATTATTTAAACAAAATCTTGACCCTTCTGCTTCTGCAAACTTTAGGCCGATCACTAAATGTTCAGTTTAAGTGATCGATAAAATTGCCTATATGCAATACCAGAAGTTTGTAGAGAGCAATGACATCTTGGCCTTCGAACAATCGGGTTTCCGAGCAAATCACGGCACTGAGACCGCACTTTTGGATTTACAGTCCAATATGGCTAATATCATTGAGAAAGGTAATCCAGCAATAAAAGTAATGCTGAATCACTTTGCTTTTGATTTGATTGACCATACGTTACTGGTGAATAGACTAGTTTAGGAAGGGAAATGTACCTTGCATTCTGCTAATTGGTTTAAGTCATTCCTAGGACCTAGAATGGCTGCAGTGGTTAAAGAAACTGATTTCTTGGAAAAATCACCTATGTTCTGTGGAGTACCACAAGGCTCTTACCTATCCATTACTTTTTAATTTTTATGGTTCTAGATATTGAAAATGATACATGTGGTACAAGTTACAGACTTCGAATGAAACAGGTAACCATAAAGGATTAACAGAGTGAATGATCTTGACAAACTAGATTATGATTTCCATATAACACATTTATTGGTTAAATTAACTGATGTACCAATTTAAACAAGAGTAGACTTGAAGTTGTAGATATTACTAATTACACATTAATGGTTGTAAAACAAGTCTGTAAAAAGTACCTAATATGGAGAGAAGAATAGAAAATTGTCGAGACGTACCAGGAGACAAACAGGAGACATACAGGAAACAGATGGGAACAGGATGGGGGTGGGGGAGGATGGGTATAATAGATTATTTCATAAAACTGATCTGTTCATTTCTATAGTAATATATAAACCAGGCATATAAATGAGTATAGTCATCAGGTTAATGAAGTAGAAATCAGGATATATGTTCATGAACCATGAGCAGTTGCATTGAAACAGTTAAGATAACATGCGAAATAGTACCATTTAGCCTTGTATTTAGGAATTGTATTTTGATTGTTAGCCATGCACATTTCCAATTTATGACTGTGACAAATAACATTCCAACAGACTTTGGTAGAGAGCAAACGAAAGTCTTTCCAGTTAGCTCTGAAGCATTTTAAAGCTATACAAATAAATAGATCATATAGTCTGGCTGAGTCAGGTGGAATGTATGTTGTAATAGCCAAGCTTCTGAAAGGAAGCGCCCCCAATTTCAGCACGATCCTCCCCGCAATGAGAGACAATAAGGGACTCTCCCGTAGTGGGAATAAGACCAAGACAGAGTGCGGGTGAGCGTAAGTGGGAGTTTATCCAAAGATTAGGGCATGCAAAGAACTCTGCAACCTCCGAGAGCGCTCTGTCTGACAATAGCAAAGACAGGCGTATTTCTAATACAAAAAACGTCATCAGAACCTACACACTATAGGGGGCACAAGTTAATTGGGATTGGGTGGCGTCGACTAACTATAGGTGTTGCTGCAGCGTGGTTGGTCTTGGCGTGAGGACGTCACTGGTCAGCCTCGTGGGTTGGGTTGGGCCTGGCAGGCCAGCTTGAGGTCATCCGAGCGGTGTTGGTATGCTGGGGCAGCCTGTGACAAAGATGAATACCTTTCCTGACTCGTTTGCCCTAGGCCATGCACACTGCAGTTATTCAAGAAACGACATCTAAGTTCATCAATAAATCGCTCAGCAGTTTGTCTTATAGAATAAACGCAACACATGAGGAATGCACCTCGTGAGAGGTCCGGTGGTTGTCGGTTGGGGTGAGATTTACCTGTGTCCTATTGACCGGTATTTTAGGTCGAGGGGCTGGGCTCTGGGGCCTGTGCCGAATGATACATGTCTGTCTGCCGCGTTAGAAGTTATTATATAAATGGGTCTCTGTGTCTTGTCGCAGTGATGGGGGTCGTCATGATTCTTGGGGCGGTCTAGGGGGGGGTTGTGGGATTTACGAGAGGGTGCTGGTAGATCAGTGGATTCGAACGTGGGTTTATTACCGTGCTGTAAATAACACAGGTGGCGGGCTGTGGCCTTGGGTGCGGTACCGGGGCCTCTGACTCTCTGAAGCGGCTCCAGCTTGGTTGGGGGAGGTGAGGGAGCGCGGCACAGGCCTTAGCTTCCTTATCTGGCAGGCTTGGTAGGGTGGGAGGGAGAATGGCCTTGCATATATTCACAAAGGTTTTTTCCTCGTGCGTTGCTAACTTTTGAATGCAGAACTTTTATAATGTTCCGCCTTATTTTGATGTTATTTAAACACACATATATATTTCAATTTCGTTACACATTTCTTTAATACAGTCGGTCCGAGTACCTTTTCGTTACCTAACATTATATTTACTACATGGTGTGATTATTTTATGTACATTAAACGTTACACGAGGTAGTTCTAGGTTATGGCCTACAGAAATTGATGCTCGCTGCTTTAGGTGATTAAGAAAACATATATGAGTTCAGGTTTCTACATAAAATTGTAAGAACACTTATACAGATAAAGGCTATACATTTGGTCGACATCTTTCTCTGTGGTTATAGCAGCACTAGTCCAGACCTGGGGTGGTATCATGTAACGTTACATCTTTATGGTTTATTCACAGTTTACAGGATCTGTTTAAACAGAGGTAGTTCGTTAATACCAATACTTGAATTATTTTCTACTTTCTTCAGATAGTGATGCTTCAGCTTTTTTCCCGTCACCCCGGCCTCGCGGACCAGGTCATGCGGGGTGCAATATTACATTGTGAACGATAAAATGTTACAGTGTTAGCATCTCGGGTTAGCTCATACCCGACTTTCTCATGGGAACACGCTCGCAGCGGATCTACCAGGGCTACTGCGGCGGCGGAGATGCATGAAAGGCCCTCCAAAGGTGGGGGCCTCGTTACAGTGTGCTGAACTCACGCCATGTTTGCTAAACAAGATGGCTTCTAGGCCTAACTGAATTTTGGTATATGCAGGGAACGGATATGTGTGGGCAATGTCGTCGGCGGGTGACCCCTCCTCCACCTGGGCCCGGGTGGCATGAGGGGACTGCCACCGAGTCATGGTCCTCACCTGGGGAGAAGGCTGCAGGTGAGGAGGGCCTCGCGGCCAGTCCTCCCCTACATTTCCCCCCTTTCGTTACTAAAGTAACGAATTCTTTAGCTCTTCTAATCTTCTACATTCTTGCTCCTCTATCACTGCGTCATCCCATGCAGGTGTTCCTTTTCTAGGCATCCAGGCTCTGCATACCCCCCTCAAGCTCTCACCTCGTCTAGCATACTCATCTGGGGTACATGTTAAATATATACAGTCACCAGTTCCTTCCAAGTCTACCCAGACCTCCTCATACCATTCCAGTTCCACATCTCGGGGTTCTTTGATAGTGGTGTGCCATAGTTTATCTACTATGTACTTATCACGGCACATAGGCACTAACTGGTATCTGGGAGTGTTATCTGTTCCTGTCTGTACATGTACCTCTTGTGTCGCCTTAATTGTACCACCAGAGTTGCCCATTGTCACCATCATCATTGCACCGTTAGGGACTTCGTTAGCACAACATCGGAGGCCCACCTGGCACAGGCAGAACACCACGAGGAGGACCACCACAACTGGTATCAAGAACTTCATCGCCATTCCAAGCCATGAGGGAACCCAGGAGAAGATATTGTCGAACCATGAGCTATCTTTAGCCCCACCTTCCAGCTTCATCTTCTCTCCCAGGTTATGTACTGCTTCAATGACGTGAGACAGGGACCCATTTTCTGCGTCTTCAGAAGGTACGAACGTGCAGCACGCACTTCCTATTTTTCGGCAAACACCTCCATCGATCGCTGTTAGCAGGTCCAGAACATACCTGTTCTGCATGGTCATTAGTCGCAGAGCTCGTAGTTCCACCTTTATTATGTTGAACCCCTCTTCAGTGTCATTGGCCAGCTGAATCAGTTCCCACCGTGTGATCTGGAGCCATTTTGCATTTGCTCTTGCTTGGACACTTGAAACTAGTGAGGCAAAAAATGTTTCCACGGAGCTGAACAGGCGATACCTGTCTGGGATCTGTGCCAATAAATCGGATGATGCTTGTGATATGTAGTTTGATGCTCGCTTGTTCCGTGATAGCTCCTCTTCTTTCCCTCCGGAGGACAGGACATAGAGGTGCGCTTCTGCAGTGGGAGACGTCGCATCCTTGTTCACGTTTCCTTGCGTCCTTTTATTTTCGTCGACGTGACTTTCTGGAATCACCATTAGGGCCGAATGCAAAGTGGCCATTGAGCAGCTGCCACTCCAGGCCTGGGGAAGGTGCAAGTAAGCCTGATTCCCGCATACCCAGTATGTGTCCATTAGTGCTGCTGTTCCTTTTTTCATGTCTGGGATGGTGAGAGTTTTGTTACAGTTTTTGTTCGCTCCCATTGCCACTTTTCCTTCTCCCTTGAAACATAGTTCGTTTTGTATTTCACTTTGTAGCTTGAAGGGTTTCTCCATCGCTGTTACCCATGTTAGTTTAGAGATGTGTTCTTTCCATATTGGTAAGCACGTTTTTTCCATCCACCGCAGCTTGTCTGGTTGGACACCTCTCAGTGCTTCCGCTTTGCACAGTACTTCTTCATCTTTCCATTTGTTTTCGGAAAACAGCGTCCCTTGTATTGCAAAGAAAGGTTCTTTAAGACAGACCACTCCAGACGCTTTTGAATAGCACGTTTTGTTGTCCTGTATCATTTTGAAAGAGACATCGTGTGCTTGGAAGGTGTTCTTTATTCTACACAGTGTGAGATGAAGGAGACATTGGGCATCCACAATGGGCAATTCTCTTGGCAACAACACTTTGGGTGTACCTGATGCATGGGGGATGAGCGAACAGACATAGCAGCTTTCATTGGTTGTCTGTTTAGCTGTTGTACTCATATCTGCATACCATTTATTTGCTTGGTGGGGGTGTCGTGGGTCTTCCATCTTGTCCAATCCTAACCCATAGTACTCATCATACCCCCTCCTACTTGTCTCTCTTCTTCGCCTACTTCTCTCCCCCCTCCTATACCTTTTAGTTTCGATAGGTGAAAGAATAGGCCCCCCTTTCTCATTCCCTCCCCCCTTTTCCAATTCCTCATATAGGAACTTGTGTTCTGTCATCGTAATTACTTTTCCATTTTCCTCAATAAACAACAAATCGCTGTTTTGTATCGGGGCGGGAAGGGTAGTGGGGCTGTTATATATTTCAGGTAGGGACATTGTGTCATTTTTCATATCTTTATCTCTTGATTGTAACAGGGCAGCAGTGGGTGGTGCAGTGTAGTAACCCCATACAAGGTGTGATCCATCCCAGACCAAAAAATCACCTTCTTTAATATTCATATTTGTAATTGAATTCGTGCCAGGGGCAAGGGTGGTGTTACTCCCCCCTCCCCCCTCGTTCATCTCGGTAGAGATGAACGCTATGACCCAATATGTCACTAGGCAAAATATTGAGATGAAGAACACAATAACACACATTGATAAACCACATTCGTATGAATATGTCAATCTATCTACTAACATTTCTCTAAATCTAACAAATCTATTAGTTGCAGGCTGCCCATTCGATGCCATAGTAAATCCTGTTTGAAACATAAAAGTGCATTAAGTACAAGCATGTAAACATTTATAACGTTGTGACATTTTTTTCCGACAAAGTATGGGAGTGGGTGAGGGAGGGGGTGTGTCCACAGACAAGGTAACTTTACAATCATTATTATCCGTACATTATTTCATATATAAAGAGGAAAGTCGAGAGGAAAAAAAACTTCTCTAAAACAAAAAAACCACAAAAACCTTCAAAAGTTGTAAAAAATTATATATATATATATACACATATTTATTTCAGTACACTTGTCGTGCGCCAGTCGCATTCAATGTTCATCACTTAATGCACACAAAATTCCCATCATTCATTCTGCACCACTTCATTGTCCGCAGTTGCCTGTGCCTCGTCCTGCACCTCACTTTCCACGGCGCTATAGGCTCTGCGTACGTCTGTCAAATGTACCCAGTATCGTAGGCCCTTCACCTTTACTGCTGTGGGTGTGCAAAACCCTACCTCATAAGGGCCATGGAAACGTGGCGCATTCCACCTTCGCACAAAACTTCTGACATATATGAGGTCACCAGGCATTAGTTGTAATGGCTTTTCAGGCAGTGTCTCTGTTTCTGTTGTGTTCCCCTCCTCTCTTGTAGAGGGGGGGGCTAGTTGCTTTGCAATTACGCGCGCTGCCCGTGTCAGTTTTTTCAAATACTCTGTGAACTCCTCTCCCAATATCGCTGCACTTCTGTGTGCATCAGAACGTTCACGGAGAGGCGAATGCGCTGTGTGCATTCTCCTTCCCGTGACGATCTCATGCGGGGACAAATGGTGGTCTTTACTTGGCTGATTTCGTAACTCAAACAGGGCCAAAGGCAGGCAGTACATCCAGGTCTTTTTAAGGGAAAAACACAGTTTTGACAATCTGCTTTTTAACAGACCGTTCATCTTTTCCACTACTCCATTACTTTGAGGATGATAAATCGAACATAATTTGTGCTTTATTCCCAATAGCGTAGTCACTTCCTTGAATAGTTCATTAACAAAATGTGTGCCGTTGTCTGAGCGAATAACGTCGCAAATCCCCCAGCGCGGGAATACTTCCCGCACTAGGAACTTCGCGGCGCCCTTCGCATCTGGGCGCGCGCAGGGGCCTGCCTCCACCCACCTCGAAAATGGACATACAACCACAATCATGTAGCGAGCCCCGTTACATCTTTCTCCCATGTCTACATAATCAATGTGGAGCTCTCTGAATGGGCCATTTGGTTTTGGTATCGTTCCTCTCAGTGTGCGCAATGTCATACCTGAGTTGTAAATCTGACATGTCGTGCATTCTAAAGCCAGCCTTGTGATGTGTTCATGGAGGCAAGGTGCAAACCAATCTTCTTGTATGTCCGCCATTATGTGTTGCTTTGCGTTATGTGCGGGAAAGTGTAGTTGTTGAAATGCTATTTCTAACAATGTAACTGGCATTACCGCTTTTCCTGAACTTTTTTGTCGCCACAATAAATCAGTCGGCGATTTGCTGCATCCCCTCTTAGTCCACAGCAATTTTTCTTCTGCACTAGCCCCCTCTTGCAGCTCTATTATTTCCTGTGTGGGCATCATGTTGTATCCTGTGGGGACCTCTTGGCTTGCTGTGTGGTGCAACATGTACTCTCCTACTACACCTTTCTGTAAATACGAAGCTTCTTTGGCAGCGGCGTCTGCTGCCACGTTCCCCAAAGATATAAAATCTGTATTTGTGGTGTGGGCTTGGCATTTTACGATGGCCACTGCCGTGGGCTCTTGCAGGGCCTCAATCAGTTCTTTCAATAATTCTGCATGTTGAACTGGTGTTCCATCTGCTCGTCGAAACCCTCTCCGCCCCCACCGTGCCAACCCGCCGTGTACTGTTGTCATGTATGCTGAGTCGGTATATATTGTCACTGCGCACCCCTTGGCGGCATGCAAGGCTTCTATTAGCGCTATTAGTTCTGCTGCTTGGGCTGAATAGTGTGATGGGAGGCGGTGTTGCACTAGTGTCTCGTATTCATCTTCCTCTAATCGTACAACTGCCATACCCACATGTTTCTCTCCTGTCTCCATGTCTATTGATGCTGACCCGTCCACGAAATACACCTCTCCCTCGTTCAGGGCATTCTCAAAAATCACTTGATCCTGACCTTCGTCACCTGTGTACGTAGCGCAGTTATGGTTCTGCATGTCCTCTACGGTGCACGCCTCTGTGATGAATGTGGCCGGGTTCACTGTTTTACATCTTACTATGTGGATGTTTGCGCTGGAAAGTATTATTTCATATGCTGTGGCGCGCTGTGTTGTCAATGTGCTCTTTGATCGCTCTAATATTGCAAAGAGTGAGTGTTCCACAAACAGTGTCACAGGACAGCCCATCACTATCGTGGCACTTTTCTCAATCGCGAACGCGGCTGCAGCTAGGGATTGCTCGCACGCGAAATGACCTTGCATTACTGCGTCTAGGGTGCCACTATAGTAAGCCAGTGGTTTGTGCCCTAACGATGTCTTTTGTGTCAGTACTGCTGTCATCAGTGTTCCTTTGCAGTGTGAAAATAAGAAGAATTCGCGCCCATAATCTGGGTTTGCCAGTACTGGAGCGCTTGATATCAGTTCCTTTAGTGAGTTAAATGCTGTGTTCATCTCTCCTGTCCATTCTATGTGTTTGTTGTCCTGCTGTGCCTCTTTTAGTGCCTGTAACAAGGGCCTTGTGTACGCTGCATAATCCAATATCCATGCTCGGCAATAGTTGCACATACCCAGAAATTTCTGCATCTCTTTTACTGTTTTGGGCTCCCCAACTGTTCTAATCGCCTGTGCCCTGTCTGGTATGATCCGCTTGCCATCCTTTGATATCAGCTGTCCCAAGTATAGGACCTCTGTCAGACAGTATTGTAACTTCCCCTTGTCCACCTTGTACCCTTTATTGGCCAATAATGTCAGGAGTGTTATTGAGTCCTTTCTGCACTCTTCCTCAGTTTGTGCACAAATCAATAAATCATCAACGTATTGAATCACTGTGCTTTCTACAGACAAATTCCCCAGATCTTCATGTAGTACCCTGTTGAATATGCTTGGGCTCTCGCAATATCCTTGTGGTAGTCTGCAGTGTTCGAACCTCCTCCCCCCTAGTGTAAACGCTGTTAAGTACCTGCTCTCTTCTGCTAAGGGAATCGAGAAAAATGCATTTTTTAAGTCAATAACTGTGAAGTGGGATGCCGTTTTCGGAATGTTGCACAGTATTGTCGCCGGGTTCGGGACTAAAGGGAACTCCTTCTGAATCACATCATTGAGTGGGCGTAAATCCTGTATCATCCTCCATGAACCTCCCTTCGCCTTTTTAATCGGGTAAATGCATGTGTTGCATGGGGAGTTTGAGGGCACTATTATTCCTTGTGCTAGCAGTGCATCTAGTGTCTCTCTGATCCCTTCTTCTGCTTCGCGTGACAGTGGATATTGTTTTACCCGGGGTAGAATTGCTCCCGGTTTCAGTTTTATTACCACAGGCTGAACCCCATGTAATAACCCCACATCATGGGGGCCATTTGTCGATATGTTAGTGGGTACTAACCTCATGTCGTCATCAAAAAATGCGTGTGGTGCTCCCACTACTGCCATTAATTCAACTTGAGTTTTCCTGGCTGTAACTACAATGTCGCACGGCATTGCTAGTTCCATCACTATTTCGCCATCTGTCTCAGTGTCAGAAAATAGCTCCTCGTCCGAAAGCTCCCTCAGTGGGATATTTGCATTTGTACACAGTACTGTCCGCCACTCACATCCTTCCATGTCCACGCCAATCACACATATTCTGTTTGCTGACACGTGTACTGCGTGTAAATCCAAAGATAGCACTGACCCGGGAGCAGTGTCGGGGCTTGCTATGGGGCGGAAAAGGAATTCGGCTGGAATCCTCCAATCCATCCTTTTTAGTTCTGGTACTATGAGAGCCAATGTTCTCATGCCCTCAACAAACATCTCCTCGTTTCTTGGTAACCCTCTGATCTCTTGCATGATTGTGTGGCCGTGTATTACTGCTAATATGCGGAGGGGGCATATGCCTGGCGTCGAACATACGATACCGCTCCCTGTGAATGATATTGTCATATTTAGTTTGCTTAAGAGATCTCTCCCCAGTAAATTAATGGGAGAGTGTTCATAGTACAGTAAGGGTGCTTTCACTGTTTTACCCCCCACTGTCACATCCAATGCCTCTGTGTAAGGAACTTCAATTACAGCCCCAGAGAACCCCTGCGTCTCTAACGTTCTATTAGATAACGGGAACCGGCCCTCTCTAATGCATGATTTCTCCGCTCCCGAATCCACCATGAATATGAACTGCTTGTCTCCTATCTGCGCTCCTATCAATGGTTCCTCTGATGCATTGTGGGTCGTAGATAGTACTGGACACGCAAGTGCTCTCTGTGGGCTGTCCTATGCGGGGTGTCTCATTGCCCCCCCTTGATCAAAAATGTTCCCCGAAACTACTGACACCCCGCTGTAAGGTGCGGGAGCAGGAGCTCCGTTAGCTACTGTGGCGAAAGTGTTACCTGGCGTGTATTGCATATTGTCATTATTCTGTGGGTGGTTTTGTGTTCTGTACTGATGTCCGTGTAGTTGTGCGTTACTTCTTTGTCCTACATTTTCTGGTTGTTGGTATTGTCCCATGGGGAGGCCGTAGGGGCTTCCTGGGTGGGGGTGACCGTACTGTTCTATCTCCTGGAACCCGTTGTTTTGTCTGCTCCTGCACTCTCTTGAGTAGTGCCCCCATCTCCCACAATTCCAGCAGCTCCCCTGTGGACCTCTGGGACCCTGCCACCCATTTCCTCCCATTCCTCCATACCCTTGTCCTCCTCTTCGGCCCCTGTACCCACCTCTTCCCCCTCTTGGGGCCCACTCTTGCCACGTTGGACCTCCGTTCTGCTCCTGCTCAGTCCCCTGTCGTTGTCCTTGTCCTGCCCAATTTGCTGCTATTCTTCCTTGTATTGCTATTTGCCCCTCCTCTCCTTCGTCTCCCTCCCTCATGAGTGGGAGCCCTGCTACCGCTGCTGCAACCTTCACCAGTTTTGATTGTACCAACTTCGCCTCGTCTGCCAACCTTTTCTGTGCTACTTCCCTCTCTCTCTCTTTGATCCTTTTGCAATGGTGCACTATTATACTTTGGATCTCTGGCCACCCCTTTGCCTCGACGCCCGCTATTTTATCGAGTGCCTTCTGCACCTCTTTTGGGAGCCCTCTCTTAATGATAAAATAAAATAGAGATGTGGATTGGTGCCAGGGCGTGCCCGTTTCCGCTCTCCACATCTCCTGCACCCGGAGAATGTAATCCATAGCATCCTCCCCGTCATTCATTGTACATTGCATTACTGACTGTAAATCAGGGGTATCTGGGAATGTCTCCCGCAGTGCGTCCCACACCCTTGCTCGTACTGTATTAAAGGAAGCCCCATCATGGCGATCACAGTCCAACGTCACTGCCGGGAAACCAGCCTTAGCCCATACTCTGTCCGCTTGATCTCCTACTGCTGTTACTAGTAGGCTTTTCACATCTCCTACTGCCAACGGTATGCCGGCGGTATGTTTCTCAAATGCATATATCCACTTGCTCGCCCCTCCTGACAGCTGGGGCAATAATTTCATTAAATTAGCCTTATCCATCTGAGCCCATGGTATATAGTTTGGTCTCCCCCCCCCCCCTGTGTATCAATGGAAGTTGTAGCTTCCCTTTTGCCGTTGCACCCTCCCTTTCCTTAGTCGCTGCTGACTCCAATGACGCCATCTTCCCCACCCTATTTCTTAGTCGTCCCATCCATTCGTCGTCTATAGTCCCTAGCGAACATGCACCGTCCACCTCCTCGCTTTCCCCTCCTACTGCCATACTCAACCTATCACTCTCATCCAACCCTCCTCTGACATCACATAACAAGTCCTCTCTGATCCCTCTCTCTCGTGATACATCACCAATGCTCCCTTCTACTGCTCCTATCTCTATTATTCGTGTCGGCTCTTCCTCAATTCTGAACAGTATTTCCCCCTTTTTCCATCCTTCCTCAATGTGTCTACTTTCGCTCGACGCTCTAGACGTGCGTCCTGATTGTATAGGGGCGCACGCCGTGCGCTCACATATGTCTTTTATTCTTGAGAGTTCATCCCTTGCCACAGTAAGCCTTGACTCTAAGTCACTTGTTAGCTTCTCTATATCCACCCTCTGTGTGCTTCCCTGGGCGCGCTCTCTGGTGCTTTCGTATGGCGGGGGGGCTGTTGGTCTTTGTAGTGTACCAGTTGTGGGGGGAGGCACATAAGTAGGGTCGCTATACCCTGCTGCGGGGGCTGGTTTAGGTAATATCGGGTACAAACTAATCACCTCCGTAGGTTGTTCCGTACTTAGCTGTTCCTTTTCCTCTCTTGGAATCATCAGTGCATTATCTGTGGTGGAAGGTAGATCACTATTTGGTGCCGGAGCTTTGGGTGGGGGTACTTCCTCAAACAATCTCCAGAGGTCTAATATCTCCTTCCTATTTTGCCATTGTTTCCCCTTATACTTGAGGCTAATGCATGCTCGTACCATATCAAGAACGCTTTTGTCAAAAGACCCTCCCTCGTGCCAAATCTGGGGCAGACCCTCCCCTTTCAATTCTGTTACCCATTGATCGTGATATTTATTTATTCGTTCAGCGTATCCCGGTAAGCTCTTACAAATATGTGACAAGGGAGTTTCGGCCCCCATATTCTAAATCACTAACACAGCCGTGTCCACCTTTTTTTTACTTTTAGTTAGGTGTAGATATGTGTATGTATACCTGTATGGCACAGACAAGAGCGGACGTCTCAAAAATTATCACCCAATTTTATTCACTGCGCAAGTCCCTTCTCACTTACCATAGCTCATCTCCTTCCCATTCCCATACACTCTCATGGGATTTCACTCGCAACTGATCAAATACCAGTTATGGTCAACACTCTCTGGCGCCACCTCGCGGTCAACCGTTCGTCTCCAACACTCACACGGTGCGCGCACCCTTCACAATGCTTTTCCACTCACACCTCGTCTTTTTTCCTCCCTTTCCTCCCTGGCCAGCTGTCCCTGTTTTTCTGCTAAGGTTACTATGTTCACGTCTGTACGTGCCACTAATTAATCCCCACTCCTAAAAATGTGCTCCCTATTTTATAGTTCTTCTACAAGTATATTTACCTTATACCCTTTTCGCTTTCTCCCCCTGCCCCGTGGAATGGAAAAAAGAAATAGAGAGAATAGCAATCACTAAAAAATATTCCCGGTGTCTCCCTTTGCCAGACACCAATAACTTATTTCTTACTTCTTCATATATTCCCAGTACTAGTTTAGATAGCACTATGCGGCGCCGCCTTCCACCCCCTTTCGGAGCTAGGTTTCCGTCACTTCTACCACTTCACTTATTTCTTACTCCTAATGGCCATATGCAAAGAAAAGATAAAGAAAGTTTCAAGACCCGTCTTTAGTAGACCCCCGTTATTCTTCTCCTCTACCTGTCCCCGTTCCTCTGTTCACAATTTCCCCTCCCTTCCCCTTTACGATCGCTCGCACTCAGTACTCACGTGCCCGTCTTGAACCGATAGTCTCCGAAACTGGGTCCGTCCAGGCGGTGTCACCGGTAACTCAACGGTCAGCCCCTGGCTCCGGCGAGCGGCACTCAAAGGGGATTTTTTTCCAATCGGGATCCCGTACCCTTTCTCATTGAGTGCGCACTTCTTATTGTGCCGGTCGCCGTTGGCGGGCAGCCTCCCGGAGCCGGCTCACCGTGCGTATCCCTTCTCGACCGGAGATTCTCGTGCTACAAGGGGGTCGTTAAAAAGGAGTTAGGAAAAATAATTTGGAGATATCACGCTATCGGGGTCACCACTGAAAGGAAGCGCCCCCAATTTCAGCACGATCCTCCCCGCAATGAGAGACAATAAGGGACTCTCCCGTAGTGGGAATAAGACCAAGACAGAGTGCGGGTGAGCGTAAGTGGGAGTTTATCCAAAGATTAGGGCATGCAAAGAACTCTGCAACCTCCGAGAGCGCTCTGTCTGACAATAGCAAAGACAGGCGTATTTCTAATACAAAAAACGTCATCAGAACCTACACACTATAGGGGACACAAGTTAATTGGGATTGGGTGGCGTCGACTAACTATAGGTGTTGCTGCAGCGTGGTTGGTCTTGGCGTGAGGACGTCACTGGTCAGCCTCGTGGGTTGGGTTGGGCCTGGCAGGCCAGCTTGAGGTCATCCGAGCGGTGTTGGTATGCTGGGGCAGCCTGTGACAAAGATGAATACCTTTCCTGACTCGTTTGCCCTAGGCCATGCACACTGCAGTTATTCAAGAAACGACATCTAAGTTCATCAATAAATCGCTCAGCAGTTTGTCTTATAGAATAAACGCAACACATGAGGAATGCACCTCGTGAGAGGTCCGGTGGTTGTCGGTTGGGGTGAGATTTACCTGTGTCCTATTGACCGGTATTTTAGGTCGAGGGGCTGGGCTCTGGGGCCTGTGCCGAATGATACATGTCTGTCTGCCGCGTTAGAAGTTATTATATAAATGGGTCTCTGTGTCTTGTCGCAGTGATGGGGGTCGTCATGATTCTTGGGGCGGTCTAGGGGGGGGTTGTGGGATTTACGAGAGGGTGCTGGTAGATCAGTGGATTCGAACGTGGGTTTATTACCGTGCTGTAAATAACACAGGTGGCGGGCTGTGGCCTTGGGTGCGGTACCGGGGCCTCTGACTCTCAAGCGGCTCCAGCTTGGTTGGGGGAGGTGAGGGAGCGCGGCACAGGCCTTAGCTTCCTTATCTGGCAGGCTTGGTAGGGTGGGAGGGAGAATGGCCTTGCATATATTCACAAAGGTTTTTTCCTCGTGCGTTGCTAACTTTTGAATGCAGAACTTTTATAATGTTCCGCCTTATTTTGATGTTATTTAAACACACATATATATTTCAATTTCGTTACACATTTCTTTAATACAGTCGGTCCGAGTACCTTTTCGTTACCTAACATTATATTTACTACATGGTGTGATTATTTTATGTACATTAAACGTTACACGAGGTAGTTCTAGGTTATGGCCTACAGAAATTGATGCTCGCTGCTTTAGGTGATTAAGAAAACATATATGAGTTCAGGTTTCTACATAAAATTGTAAGAACACTTATACAGATAAAGGCTATACATTTGGTCGACATCTTTCTCTGTGGTTATAGCAGCACTAGTCCAGACCTGGGGTGGTATCATGTAACGTTACATCTTTATGGTTTATTCACAGTTTACAGGATCTGTTTAAACAGAGGTAGTTCGTTAATACCAATACTTGAATTATTTTCTACTTTCTTCAGATAGTGATGCTTCAGCTTTTTTCCCGTCACCCCGGCCTCGCGGACCAGGTCATGCGGGGTGCAATATTACATTGTGAACGATAAAATGTTAGTGTTAGCATCTCGGGTTAGCTCATACCCGACTTTCTCATGGGAACACGCTCGCAGCGGATCTACCAGGGCTACTGCGGCGGCGGAGATGCATGAAAGGCCCTCCAAAGGTGGGGGCCTCGTTACAGTGTGCTGAACTCACGCCATGTTTGCTAAACAAGATGGCTTCTAGGCCTAACTGAATTTTGGTATATGCAGGGAACGGATATGTGTGGGCAATGTCGTCGGCGGGTGACCCCTCCTCCACCTGGGCCCGGGTGGCATGAGGGGACGGCCACCGAGTCATGGTCCTCACCTGGGGAGAAGGCTGCAGGTGAGGAGGGCCTCGCGGCCAGTCCTCCCCTACACTTCCTAAAAATATATTTACAGAAGAGAATGGAACATCTACATAGAAGATGCATTTGATAAGCTTCCAGATATCATACCAAAATTTAACAATATATGAACATTCAAAGAACATATGCATATATGTAGCGGGGGATAAGCCACGTGACCAGCATTTTGCATCATAATTCGGCTTAGCCTATTTGGCCAGAGTAATGAATGCTCTATGAATGAAGTAAGTGTTGTGTAATATTTGCTGACTCCGATAATTGTTTAATTTTGGAAAACAGGCTGTGCCAAATATGATCTTCAAACATGTAACCTAAGTCAAATTCCCATTTCAGACGAATTGGACAAACCTTAAATGTTGAAGTGAGCAAATTATATATTTTTGAGGCTCTAACTTCTCTAGTCATGGTTAGGTGCAGTAGACTGAGGGCGTCTGGAGTAAGAATCTCATAAGAAAAGTGGCCGAGTGCATCAAGACAGGAGTTGATTAATTTATTGTAAAATTGAAAATCTGTCTTGTCTATGGTAAATATGGTAGAGAATTTTTGGAAGGAGAGAATAGTAGGACCATCTATAATGTGTTGGATGAATCCAATTCCTTTTTTAATCCATGCTTTGCGATTAAGGATCTTTTTATTTATTAGTATATTCTTGTTATGCCATAGTAACGGGGAAAGATACTTATTGGGGGTTTTAGTATGGGGAAAGAAAGGTTTGTAGGGCTAAAACGGATGCTTTAATAGGTTCCAAAATGTTTTTTGAGGTATGATTAAATATGTATATATAATCAGTAATATGTGGTTGAACTGTGTTTTTCTAATGTACACCAAGTCGGGGTGTAGGCGAATTCGGGATCAGTGAACCATTGGCGAGCGTGTTTTATGAGAAACGCAGAGTGGCATAACATAGTCAGGGAATGTAACGCCTCCCATTTCATAGGGTGCTTTAACTTTAGTTAGCGCAATTCTTTTACTTTTTCCTACTCCCCAAAGAAAATTTAGTAGTACGGAATAAATGGATTTGAAAAAGGAAAGGGATAATTGAGCGGAGAGAAGCTGAAGATAATATAGAACTATAGGAGTTAGCATCATTTTAATTGTATCTAAACGCCCCCACCAGGAAAGGTGAAGTGGGGACCATTTGGATGTAAGATCCTTAAGAGTATCCAGTAAGGTTTTAGTGTTGAGTTTGATAGCTTCTTGGATAGTAGGGGCAAAACAAAGTCCTAAATATTTGATGGAGCTACTGCTCCATTTGAGGCTGAAAATGTCAATGTCCTGCTTAAGACAGTAGGGATTTAAGCACCTAATTTCTGATTTTTTACTATTTAGTTTGTATCCTGAAACATGACCGAACTGAGTGTACATACAAGAGGTTATGAATATGAAGTTTGCGGTTTTTGATTAAGATAATATAGTCCGCATATGCAGCCATTTTGGTAATTGAGGCACCTACTTGAATTCCCGGGATATTCTTGTTGGATCTTATTAATTCTAGTAATGGTTCAAGGGAGAGAATATTTAATAATGGTGAAAAGGGGCAGCCCTGCCGCGTTCCTCTGAGCAAGGGAAAGAATGAGTATGTTTGACCATTTAAGTAGATAGCGGAGTTGGGGGCAGAATAAAGGAGTTTAACAAGTGAGCTACATTTTTCACCACAATCGTGCCAGCGTAGGGTTTGAAACATAAAATTCCAATCGACACGATCAGAAGCTTTCTCTGAATCCAATGCAATGGCAGCGTAGCCTCGAGTGTCTTTATCTTTGGCTGCTAGTTTAATGGCAGTAAGTAGGAGTCTGGCATTGGATGATATGTTGCATCCTTTTACATAACCTGTTTGATCTGCTTTGACCAGATTTGGGAGTGAGGATTCAATTCTGTTAGCTAGTATTTTGGCAAAAATGTTGCTTTCTATGTTGATAAGGGAAATGGGTTGGTAATTACTGGGAAGGGTAATGTCTTCATCAGGTTTAGGGAAAATGATAAGTAAGGCTTCTGAGAAGGAACCTGAGGAAGATTTATGTGATATAAAGTATGAAAAGTGTTTTAAGTTTTGGGGTTAATACTTTGGATAAATTAATGTAGAATTTGGTGGAAAGGCCATTGGGGCCAGTTGCTTTACCTTTACTGAGGCTGTGAATAGCTTTAGTGATCTCAGAGGAGGTAATATCATTTTCAAGGTGAGATAGGGCTGATCCGGGGTATGCGGTGCGATTGATATTATTCAGAAAGGAATCAATGTTGTCTTTAGTAATTGAGCTTTCTGGAGTATAGAGATCAGTATAAAATTTCCTAAAGCATTCAAGTATTTCATCAGACCGGTTATGCCTTGAGTGTCTTTAATGTGAGAGATTTGAACGTTTTCCTTTTTGGTTTTTAAATAGGAAGCAAGCATTTTGCCCGCTTTGTTTGATAGATCTTTGTTTTGTATTTAAGTATGGTACTTAAAGCTCTGTGATTTCTTTATTGATTTCAAAGCGTATTTTAATTACTTGTAGGTTTGTGTCCACATAGTAGCGTTGCTCTGCAAGGGTGAGTTTAGAATAAAGGTCATCTAGGTGTTTTTCCCGAAGTTTTTTGCTCGAACCTGAGAGGGCCATTATGTGACTTCTTAAGACCGGTTTGAAAGCATTCCAATTATTAACAATAGAGGTATCATAGTCTTGGTTGTTATTGAAATATTGTTGAATGAAAGCTTTAACAGATTGAATTAACTGTGAATCCTTTAAAAGGAAATTAAGTTTCCATCTGGAAGCAACTCTGTTTGCATCTGTAAGGCAAAAGGATGTGATAACCGGTGCGTGGTCTGAAATATTGTAGATTTTAGAATCTATAATGGATCCAGAGAGGGTCTTAGTTGCAAAAATATAGTCAAGACGTGATAATGTATTGTGTGGGGGGGTGAAAGGTATAGTCCAATTGTGTGGGGGTGAGATGGCCTCCATAAATCTCCATTACTTTTTAAATATTTTTTCTAAACCCCTATGTGTTATGCTTTATAAGCACAGGTGTCCGGTTTACTAACTACGCCAATGATACCCAGATAGTCTTGGAACTATCTGGTTTATATAAGGACGATGTACTTAAAGTTAATGAGGTTTTTAAAGCTATACAAATTCGGATGGCAATGAATTCTCTAGCTCTTAATGAGGAAAAGACTGAGTTGCTGAGTGTTGCTACTCAACAGAAATTGAAAAAGCTGGATATGATATCATATGGTATTTGTAACGCGCCTATACACGTGTTTCAAGGCGCGACGAGGCAGGGAGGGGGGGGGACAAAGGGAGACAGACAACGATCTTACTAGGCCAGGTGTCATTCAGATCGCAAGTGCAGGGGTGGGGGAGGGGGAAAAGTGCAAGGGGAAGGGGAGGGGGGGGAGTGCAGTACAAGGTAAGTGGCGTAACGAAATAAATAAATAGGGCCAGCTGGTGGCAAGTGTGAGGTAAGTGCAGAACAAGTGCTGGGGGAGGGGGGGGGCTGTAGGGATACAGAGACAGTCCCGCAGTGCAAAGGGGTTCCAGGGCATCAGTGCAAGTGGAGAGTGGCAGGGCCCAGGGCCGAGGCCGTTTAGAGTGGTCCAGTTGCAGGATCAGTGCAGTTTCAGTGAGAAATTAAATTAGCTGTTCAGCAGGGGAGAGGGAGAGAGAAAGCAGAAGCAAAGAGGAAGGTTTTGAGGTGCTTCCGGAACCGGAGATGGTTCTCCTCAAGTTTCAGGGAGGCAGGAAGGCTGTTCCAGAGGGAGGCCCCTGCCGCGGAGAGAGATCTACCCCCAGCTCGTTGCTTCGAGAAGCGGCTAACCCTGAGGGAATTGGAGGCGGATGAGCGAAGGGCTCGGGAAGGAAGATATTTGGGAAGAGAGAGTTGAAGGTATTTAGGACCCAGGCCCCAGAAGGCCTTGTGGACAATGCAGAGGGTTTTGAACTTTATCCTCGCAGCCACTGGGAGCCAGTGTAGAGATTTCAGTCCTGGAGAGATACGGTCCCTGGGCTTGAGGCCAAGGACAAGTCTCGCAGTTCTGTTCTGGATGAGTTGCAGAGGGCGGAGAGTGGAGGCAGGCAGATTAAGATAGAGGCTGTTACAGTAGTCCAGCTTCGAGAGAACCAGGGCTCGGGAGACAGTGAGCTTCTGGGGGAAGGAGAGGAAGGGAAGAATACCTCTGAGGAGGTGCAGCTGGTAGTGTGACCTCTTGGCGACGTCAGAAATATGAGGAGAGAAGGAGAGTGTGGAGTCGAAGATGACCCCAAGGTTTTTTGCCTTGCAGGGAGGGGGCCAAGGGAGGCAGGCCAGAGAGCTACAGGGAAGGAGGGAGTGGGAGTACCGATGAGTAGGATCTCGGTCTTACTGGCATTAAGGCAGAGGTCATTGGCGGCACACCATTCTTGGATAGACAGACAGTCAGAGATGAGGGAAGGAGAGGGGGAGGCTGAGGGTAGCCTGAAGATGAGTTGGGTATCGTCCGCATAGCACTGGAAATTAGAGCAGAGAGCGGCGATGCGGTGGGCAAGGAGTGCCAGATACTGGTTGAACAGCCAGGGAGAGAGATTAGATCCCTGGGGGACACCACAGGTGGAGAAAAAGATGTCGGAGAGGAAGGGCCCCAGTTGGACCTGGGAGGGTCGATTTGAAAGGAAAGAGGTCAACCACGCCAGAGCCTGACCAGTGATACCCAGGTTTTCCCGGAGACGGTTGAGCAGGATGGCATGGTTGACAGTGTCAAAGGCAGAGGAGAGATCGAGCAGAATGAGAGCACACGGAGTGTTGGAATCGAAGTTCAAGAGCAGGTCTTCACGGATGTTCAGGAGAGCAGTTTCCGTGCTTCTGGCAGCTCTGAAGCCAGATTGATGGTCATGAAGACTACCAACAGATTCAGCATGGAGGTTAAGCTGGGAGATGGGCAGTTTCTCCAGGAGCTTGCCCAGGAAGGGAGTGATGGAGATAGGGCGATAGTTAGCCAGGCAGGAGGGGTCGGAAGAGGGTTTCTTGAGAAGAGGGTGCACAAGGGAGTGCTTGAGGGGGGAAGGGAAGACTCCAGAGGCGAAGGAGTGGTTGCAAAAGTCAGCCAGGGCAGGAGCCAGGGCGTCAATGTGGTCCTTGATAGTTTTGGAGCAACAGGGGTGAACCTGTTTAGACGAGACTTTCATAGATCGGACTTGTCTGGAAACCTCGTCAGCAGAGAAAGGTGGAAAGGCAGAGAAAGAGGGAGGAGGGGTGACCGCAGAAGGACCAGAGGAAGGGTCGGGTAGGGAGGGAGGGAGGGAGGTGAAAGGAGGAGAGCGAGGACAGGATGTCCTGAGTTTTAGAGATGAAGTGAGAGGCCAGTGCAGTGCAGAGGGCCTGGGAGGGGACAGGAGAGGTAGAGACTGCAACAGGGTTGGCCAGCTCCTTGCAGATTTTAAAGAGTTCGGCGGAGTTGTTTGATGCCGCAGAGATGCGGGCTTGGATAAGGGCTCTCTTCTTTGTGAGAACGGAGAGCCGGTACTGCCTTTGGAGCAGGCGGCAGGACAATTTGTCAGAGGATGAACATGAAGCACGCCATTTCCTCTCTGCAACCCTGCACTTGCGTTTTAGGGTGGCGAGATCCAAGTCCTACCAGGAGTTACATTTGGCTTTGCGCTTCAGGCGGATTCTCATGACGGGGGCAAGGATATCAAGAGTAACAGATATAGCAGAGTGGAGCATGGATGACCATTATGCATGTTTAAAGATAAATGGGAACGATATAATGGGGTCTGAACATGTGAAAAACGTCCATCTTTTTTGACTCCTTTTATCTTTTAAAAGGCATACCTCTTATTTGAATTCAACATGCGCTTTCTACATTAATCTACTCTGGCAAATTCGTCCATATCTGTCTGAATGTAACAGAGCTATGATTGCTGGTGCAATCATAAATACAAAATTGGATTACTGCAACAGTCTTTTGTTGGGTACATAAATAAAATACACAATTCAAAATGGTGCAGTTTGGGCAGTCTATGGACTGAGCCGCTGCTCCAAAAGATATCAATGGCCAGTAGGAGCTACATTGGCTCCCTGTGGAACAGCGGATACAATTCAAAGACTTCGTTCTGGTATATAAATGCCTGTCTGGCAAGGCACCGTGCTACCTTTCCAACAGGATTTAAGTAGTGTATGCGAGAAGGACCCTTTGTTCCAATAGCAATCAGTTATTGGACCTGCCACGTATCCCTCAAAAGGATTGGTAGTATCAGTTCTAACTTCTGGAACCTCCTCCCTCTGGACCTGAAGAGTTGTACATCAATCGCCTTATTTAAAAAACTGAAGACATTTCTGTTTGATGAAGGGATGATGTATTCTCTTTGTCTTTCTCTTTTTCTCTTTCTCTCTCTCAAAACCATTCCTCTCCCCACCTTCGTCTGTTTTTGTCTGTGTGCTTTGAGGCCTAAGGCCGAAATGGCGCTATATAAAGAATGATAGATGGAGAGGATCGACTTCAAATGCTGTGACACTGCCATAGGTTTCTTGAGGTTTGGAAATATGTTGTAAGGGTGTCTATCAGATATCAGCCGCACCTTGCCATATTCTCCCATGAGTGTTCCGTTTCGGCTGTGAGGGGATGTCCCGGAGCGGAGAGTCCAATCCTTCCTTAACATTGGGTGCCTTCTTGCTAAACATGTATTGAAAAAAGTGGGAAAATGCAAGTCTTCAGTTGGTTAAGGACTGCAGGTCTGATTTTAACTTGGTCCGAGAATTACAAGCGCCCTGCCTGGCACGTCCAAGTCGCAAAATACTTGGTGCGAATAGTGAGCCTACCTATCACGTCTCAAAACTACATAAATGTACCACTGTGTTGTCAACGTGCTGGGGCTCTGGACTGAGTTATGTATCGAGCCACGTCTGCAGCTCAATGTGATTGATGTATGCTCAAATTATTTTAAGCCATGTAATGAGCCGATTCTTGATGTGGTTCAATGAATGTAAAGGATGCTGTTGGATAACTTCAAATGCCTGCTTAACAAAAATACTTAAAACAATAAAAAATCATTAATGCATTATGTGCATACAAACTAAGGAAATTCTGGAGTTATTATTCAGATGTTTGTCCAACAACATTTTCCCCCAAATCAAAATAATTAAAGTAAATCTAAAGTATTTAATTCTCACAAACTGCTAGAAATTATAGAGCACTAAAGTACCCCATAGGTGTCATAGATACTGCCTATAAAAAAACTAGAGTGGAACAAGATCTATTAAC
Organism: Ambystoma mexicanum; assembly: GCF_040938575.1. Lineage (NCBI taxonomy): Eukaryota > Metazoa > Chordata > Amphibia > Caudata > Ambystomatidae > Ambystoma > Ambystoma mexicanum. The sequence continues at coordinate 468,660,379 of NC_090921.1, forward strand.
AAAGTTAAAAATGAACAAACAGCTAATAAAACTCATAACTTTTAATAGAAAATCACAAGCTATTAGACATTGGAAGTTTCTCAATAATGACAATATGAGCCAACATATTGGTCAGAGGCCATAACGTTGCCACCAATAAGAACACTATTAGCATAGTTTCTTTGAGAATAAGAAACCGGAAGGCACAAAATGATTGCGATGAGCTGCCCCGCTCTGTTAGAGCATTCTTTGACCGGGTACTGGATATGATGGCCCTTCTTGATATTCCAGTACCTGAGCACCCACTCCACAGGAAGGGATGCTTTCTGGAGCCTTTACCCCATCACCTCAGGAACGCACTGGCCTGTTCCTCCTGAAGGACATTTTGACTGAGGCTGTAATGTCTGGGATAAGCCCCATACTGGGTTATACCTCAACAGGATTGATGCTTGATACAAGCTTTACTTCTCTGACGAGATGGCCTTATCGGCTTGTCCGTTCCCTTCCTCAACAGTGGTGGCAGCAGCCACCCTCCTGTCCAAATTGGCTTCTGCATCCTCCACGGCTGCTGCTCAAATCCTTTCTAAAGAGGATAAGCTTCTGGATGCCTTGGGCAAGAAAGTCTTTGCCAATTCGTCAAGCCAATGCCAAGCTCATCCTAGCAGCATCCAATCTGAGGCTGTAGAAAGAGTTAGCCGATTTCTAGGAGTGTAGTCCTGCGGATATGTTAGATGATTTCAAGGGCGGTTTGTTGGATGCCAAAGTGTTTGGGCAGGATCTACTGGAAGCTGCAGCAAACCACGTAGATACCTGAGCTCGAGGCCTGATGGTCTGGGTTGACCTCTCCCGCCAGGCGTGGCTCCACAGGAGGTTTTCAAAGGAAGTGCAAGACAAAGTACTGGACCTTCCTTTTGATGGCAAGGAATTGCTCCATTCTTCTACAGACGAACTCACGAAGGCGAGTACCCAGACCTCAAGTCTTTATCGGATCTGGCGAAAGCTCCGGCTAAGGCCCCTTAGACACAGAGGTCAGGGTCTTAAACTCAGTCCTCTGGATTCAGTGGGTTTCAGGAACGCAGTGTGTGCTGTACTGAACCTCTGGTTGGCAGGCCCCATCGCAAGCAACAACAGCAAGGTGGTCGGTTTGTCCCTCGCCCATCGGCCTCCTCACCAGGGACAGGTAGTCTCTCTGCCGACAAGTAACATTTCCAGTTCTGTGTACTCCCCTTAGATCTAAGCTTGGCGCCACGTGTTTTTACAAAGATGTCGGTCATCGCAGCTTTCCTCAGGCTGCAGGGAGTTCATGTATACCCATATCTGGACGATTGGCTCCTGTGCAGTCCCTGCCCACGGACGGCTTTGATCAATCTCCAGTCTCTCCTCCAGCTCCTGTTTCACCTTGGGCTGTGGGGCAACTGGTGGTAATCTTCCATGATGGTTTTTCAAGACCTGATTTTCCTGGGTTTTTCGTTGGAATACGGTCAGTACCAAGGTGTTCTAACGGCACACAGGCTTGCGGACTCATCAGCCACATGTCAGCTCTTCCACCAGTATTCGCACATGATGGCTTGGTGGTTCCAGGGCCTTCTGGGCCTCCTGGCTTCCTGCATGTTAGCCCTTATTCTTGCATGTCTGAAGATGAGGCATACTCAGTTGGTTCTTCGGAGCGCTTGGCCTAAGGCTTCAGACCCTGATTCCAAGATAATCCCAGTTACATCCTGCATGATGGCGGATCTACATTGGTGGTCCTCGACCGACAACCTTTCAGTGGGAGCCTCCTTCCCAGAGCCCTGTCCACAAGTGACGGTTACAATGGACTCGTAACTTCTTGGGTGGGGCGCAACGCTGGGCCACCTTCAAGTATTCAACCTTTGGACACTTCAGGACAAGCGATTTCATATCCATTATCTGTAACTTGTTGCAGTTTTTTATGGCGCTCAAAGCCTTTTCACTGTCATCATGAACTGGGTAATCCGTATTCGTACGGACAATTCTGTGGCAATGTTTTACATCAACAAGCAGGGTGGAACCAAGTCACCTCTCCTTGTGGACCTAGCCATATAGATTTGGGAATGGGCCATCCAGCACAACATTTGGCTCCTGGCTGTACACATTCCGGATCACATCAATGTAACTGCAGACTCACTCAGCCGCCAGTCAGCAGCCAGTTAAGAGTGGGAATTGAACACAGATGTTCTACCATTTTTCACCATTAAGGCACTCAGAAGTGGACCTCTTTGCAACCTTTACAAACGGGGAAACTTCCTCTTTATGCATCCAGACAGGGTCTTGGAGTGTCCTCTCTGGGAGACACTCTTGAGATTCCATGGCACAACATGAAGGCTAATGCCTTTCCTCCACTGCCTCTGATTCATTGGTCACTCTGCGAGCTCAGGAATGCATCAAATTGCTCTCTCCTCCTCATAGCTCCTTGGTGGCCAAACATATTTTGGGTTTCAGTACTTTAGCATCTGTCGATTCTTCCTCAGATCAGATTGCCGTGGATTCCTGATCTGCTTCACCAGTGCGATCACCAGATGTGGCACCCCTTCCCACAATCGTTCAGCTTGGGGGCCTGGTGCCTGAATTCAGATCTTTAGCGCAGCTTAATCTGTCAGAGGACAATATGCGCATCATCCAAGTGGCCAGAAAACCTACGAGAGCTCAATATAGGAGCAAATGGCTCAGTTTTTGTCACTGGTACTTAGCTAAAGAACTTGACTACAGGCACGCTACTGTTGACATTGTTCTATCTTTTGTCTCACCTCGCAGCTTCGGGTATTCATGTCTTTTCTTGCAGGACTTGATTATCTGCCATTGTGGCCTATCTATCCGCTGACAGCTGTTTCTTTTCTTTGACTAATCCAGCCATTAAAAGGCATTTTGCGGGTCTTCATCTGTTCCCACCTATACGCACTCCTCATCCCAAATGGGATTTGAATGTGGTCCTCATAGAATTATGCCATAAACCATTTGAACCCATGGCCACCACTGATCTCAAATACCTTTTGTGGAAGGTTGCTTTTTTGATCGCGGTGACATCGGCAAGGCGAGTAAGCGAGTTCCAAGTTCTCTGTGGAACATCCGTATCTCACCTTTCACAACAATGAGGTTTTGCTCCGCACTCATCCTTCTTTCCTGCTTAAAGTGGTTACCGATTTTAATCCGAACCAATCTATTTCCTTACCTTTTTTTCCTAACCCGCCATCGGATGCCGAGAGAGTCTTGCACAAGTTGGACGTCGGGCGAGCCCTGAAGTTTTATCTCGACGGAACGAGTGAGACGAAGGGCTCCTCACAGCTCTTTGTCACGTTCGGAGACCCAAAAGGGAAACCGGCTTCAAAGGCAACTATCTCCCAGTGGGTTGCTTCCTGCATTTCAGAAGACTATACCATCCAAGGTCTTCAACCTCTGAAAGGCATTCATGCTCATCTTGTACGTGGCAAAGTATCTGCTGTTGCCTTCCAAATGTATGTTCCTTGGGAAACCATCGCCAATGCGGCAACGTGGGTTCCACGTCAGCTTTTTGTAAGCATTATTGCTTGGACCTGAGCTCCAGGGCAGATGCCCAGTTTGGCCAGGCTGTTCTTTAGAACTTATTCCAGTAAGGGGTTTTTTCCATCCACCCAAACTAACTTTGGGGAGTGCTTGGGAATGTCCCCCAAGTATGGAGGAAAGGGGACGGACGTAGGAGTACAATAGTTACTCACCGTAGTGACTACCTTACTCCTAGTCCACTTCCCTCCATATACCCACCTGCCTTCCCCTCTATTATTGCTTAAAATGGTCTCAGACCTGGTGATGGAAAAGGGCGATGCGTGGTGCAGACCTCAGAAGTGCGGCCACGTGCAGTACCCCCACGTAAAAACAGGAGGACAAAAAATGTTTGATGCTGTTTTACGAAAGTGCTCTGGTCCCATCCCGAAGGACTACATGTCCCACAAGTATGGAGGAAAGGGGACTAGGAGTAAGGTAGTCACTATGGTGAGTAGTATTTTTCATGTGCCTAAGCAAAGCAATTTTAAGATGTACATAAACAGGATATTTCATCATTGGGGTATTTTGTGATTGACCAATTAGAGACGCAACCATGAGGTGTAGATAAAGAATCATGTCAGAAAAAAAACAATCTATCACAGATCTGGATACCAAGAGGGGACACAATGTAGATGAGAAAATGCATGTCTTCGTTGGAACTTGAATATGGGGGCTAGGGGAAGTGAAAAAGAAATGACAGGCACGGTCTCTCTTAACACCACCTTTAGAACATGATCTTACTCTATTTTTTTGTTTTACTACTCTTCCTAATGTATGTTTTCAATTGGATATGTGTTGGTTGTGGTAACAAGACCATGTACTTTGTCAGCAGCGAACCTCGGGCGATTTGGAATGCAAATATATGAATGTTGCGCTTTTCTCGGCAGAAAATTAATAGATCATGTAGTTATGTGGTACAACATGCTAATGAGAGATGGTGCAAAGAAGGAATTGTGTGGTGTTTGTGTATATATAGAATTGAGGTGTGAGCGATTTCTTTTCATGGCTGTCTTATAGCTTGCATCTTGAATTTTTGTTCCCTCTGTATATTAACTGTTGTGTCTGATTCTTATTTTGGTTTTTCTGTGCAGGTTAATGGCCCAGATGGTGTTCTGCAAAATGGTGCTGTGGATGATGCAACCAAAACTAGCCAACTGCTTGCAGAACTAAATTTTGAGGAAGATGAAGAAGATACCTATTATACAAAAGACCTCCCACTTCATGCTTGCAGGTAATTCAGAATCTAAAATAATTCCAGCTTTAGACTGTTTTCTAGAGGCCAAAATCAGGACTCTGCAAGTAGCCCTCTAGCCCATGTTTATCTTGCCAGTGCTTGAAATCCTCACTTGGCTCATTTTTATGCGGGCGTTTCTGTTGTATATCACTGTGTAGGCCTGTTATATACAGTGGAGCTCACAGAAAATAATTTGGGTCACTAGCAAGAAGATTGGCTCTGCTGGTATTTAGTTGCTTTAAGCATCTAGAGTCTGATCTTTCCATGGATATTGAAAAACAAAACAAACTATCAGTACTATTTACATGGAGGGTGCAAAAACAATGACAATGAAGTATATCTCTGAAATTTCATAGTGAAGCAAACTTTTTAAATTTGACAAATCTACTGTGAAGGGAGATGTTTCTGGAGGAAGTGGAATGGTGGAGGATGAAAGCTTCACGTTGCAGTTAATTGAACTTTGAGCCAAACCCTTCTACCAGCGTTCGCTAGTCTGTATGCCTGAGGTAGTGAACTTGTATGTGGTTCACAAGATACTTGTTATGTAACAAGTGTGCTAATTTTGAAATATGCAAATCCAATGTTTTGTATCTTTTCATGACAGTACGTTTGTGAACGTACTGGCTTGCTGCCCCATAGATTTTTATTTTGTTGAAAATTTGATTTTTATTAACATTTTTATAATTATGACATAAGGAGAGTAATATAAACATTCAAGTGCATAAAGAATGAAGTCACAACTTTCCCCCCACCCTTCATCCCCATCCCTCTCCCATACCATGGTTCGACGGATGAAAACAGCGTGCAACACATTATCTTAGCACACATTACGAGCAAAAGATAGTTCCACAAAAGGAGGGTGCTCAAACCGTAAGGTCCAATCTGTGGGGGCCACCTATCCCGTCATAACACGCTCCTCCCTAGCCTGGGGGGAGTATCCAGGCGATAACATTGTAATCAGGGGGACCGGACCGTCTGAGATGTCACTTATGCCTTAAACTTTACCCCCATATTTGTTGAAGAATGGACGCCATAGGGCCTCGATATCAGACTTGGATTCGTCAATCAGGTGAGTTAAGAACTCCATGTCGTAGATTGCCCGTATTTTTGAAACCCAATCTCCCTCCCCAGACGGTCGGGGTGATTTCCATTTTTGGGCCCAGCAGCATCTGGCCACGACTAGCATAACTTGTAACATTGGTTGTGTTTCACCATTGGACCCCCTCTACCTCAATACCAAACACCAGCCAGGGGGGGGATAGGGTTCTCTCAATTCCGTCGACCCCTTTAATCCATGACAGGACTTCACACCAATAGGTTTGCACCACCTGACATTTCCACCACATGTGAACATAGTCCCCTATTTCGGTGTGGCATTTCCAGCAGTGGGGGGGGGGTCATAGTCCTTTCTCATTCTGGCTATTCTCTGTGGAGGGTAGTGCCACCTGTGAATCGGCTTCAGAGCCTGGTGGCGATATTGGGACGCGGATGTGGAGCGGTTGGCCTGCCTACAGATCTTGGTCCATCTTTTCTCAGTTATGGGAGTGTCTAGATCCTTTTCCCATTGTACCTGAGAAGATGGGGGGAGGGGGAGGGGCTTAGGGTCCCGTGGGGTGGAGAACAAGAAGAAGCCATAGAGCCGTGATATCACCCCTTTGGTCCCTTTGTGTGTGTTAAGGAATTTCTCGAAGTCTGTTAAATCTCTCCTCAGCGTATTGCCCCATCTACTCTCAGTGAAAGGGGGGGGGAGGAAGGCGAGGTCTCATGAGAGGCGAGTCACAAGCTCAAGCGAGTCGGATGACGACTATTGCAGGAGCAGTTCTAGATCGGAGGGATTCACCTTATCAGAATCTCAGACCTCCCCAGAAGAGGATGAAAGCCAGCCTAAGAGTAAAAAAGGCAGGAGGGAAGAGGAGGATCCTGACGACCTTGTACATCAAAGGTCCAATGAGTGGGATGGTCCAAGGTCCTAAGAATGTTAGAATGAACGGTTTGTCGTTTAGAATTGTCCTTTCAACCTGGCGCCTATGTGCTTTGCATAATGACCACTATGAAGCACTGTTGTGCATTTGGTTTCACCACGTAGCGAGCACGTGTGAATTAATCACCCAATTTGGATACAAAGCGTTTGTGGATCCTGGCTACGGGTGAGCGCATGGGGTGCTTACTTTTCTGGTACACTGTATGCCAGAACGAACAGTACGCCATTTAAAAATGGCGTTACCAATTTGGTGCTTAAGTTTTGCAGAGAAAAGTGTGCCCCTTGTTTTTGAGACTTGGTGAAGAAATTGCAAACTTTCATTTTGTTGGAAAATACTGAATTAATTTCAGGCAATATTGATGTGCCGCAAGAGCTGTTGTGCCTCGGTATAATGGTTCAAACTAGGGCAAAACTTTAGGGGAAATTTAGTGTTCGCTTGGCTTTTTTCTTCTGCATTTCAGATTAATTATGAATGTTGAATATTATGGGATGGCAGCAATTTATTCATTTGATATGAGGGAATTGAATGTCCCAATCACAAAAGTTGAATCTATATTAATCATTTGATTCTTATTGTGAATTTATGGAGAAATGTGTGGTTTTCTCTGTTTTGGTCCTGTTCTCTGTTTTTCTAGGACCCCCGGTGTAGATTTCTATACGTCAGAAGCCCCTCTGAGCACCTAAATGAAGTCAAGAATGTCATCAAACCTGCTTGAATCCACTTAGTAGGTTTTGTCCTCAATAGGACAATCCATAACTGATTCAAAGGGTTCCAAGTGAATAGAGCAACATGTAAACCTTTGTGTTCTTTAGCAAATTTGAGTTGGCTGAATTTGAGCAGCTTACATTCCCATCTGGCTTGAAGGCATGGTAATAACCCTTGAATAGTCACATGCCAGGGATTGCTTTAATATTCAGTTTTACTCTCGCCTCCTTCCCAACCCTGCTACTGGAGTCTGGTTTCCAAACAAGTTATGTAGGTAGTCGTTTAGTTATTCAGCTCTGCGATCTTGCTTCTGTTATTATCTCAGCTAGATTTAAAATGTATAGCTCTGGGTATACTAGTACTGTTGACCAGATTGTACACATTTTTTTCTAGTTACTGTGGCATCCATGATCCAGCTTGTGTTGTCTACTGTAATACCAGCAAGAAATGGTTCTGCAATGGACGTGGAAATACTTCTGGAAGGTAGGTGGTACAAGTGTGAGAATGTTTAAACGTTCGTTTTTGATTACATTAAATTAATTAAATTTCTTTAATTTGGGACCGAATACGGATGTCTGTTCTTTGAATTGAGTTAATTCAGTACAAAGTTTCTTCGCCAAAAACCACAGTAAATGTAATTCGAGGGGATTGGGTCCTCCGACGTAGTCCAGATCTGACAGGTAATCATCACAGCTGTGCTGCTTCGGAAAATTTCCTGCGTCGATGATGTCGATACGCTGTCCTCGAGGGTCTCCGTCGAGCCGATGTCACCGGATGTTATCAGTAGGACGCACAATGCCCGTAGCCTCAGTTCCGTTTTTTTCCGTGATTTCTTGATCGGTTCTTCGAACTTGGTTTGTGAAGATTGTATTATTTCTTCCATCCTGCGGCCTGGTTTCAAGAAGTGTTGGGACTGCAGTTCCAAGATGTCGCTGACGGATCCGCACGCCGCCTGCCTCTGGGAGGACCAGGCTACGGACGATTGTGAAGAATGCCAGTCGCTCACGTCAAAGGCCTTGTGGGAGCGGGAGAAGCAGCTTTCGGTAGGTAGGGTTTCTAAACCCCGTAAACTGAAGTCCACTGGACTTTCCACCGACGATTCGAGGGGCAACTCTCTGCGTCGTCGGCGTAAGTCCAGGGGGGGGGTCTCGTTCCCGGAGTGGGTCCCGCCATTCCTCTGCCTCTTCGAGGCACTTGCGGAAGCGCTGTCACCGGTCACCTTCCCCGTCCGAGGACTTGCTTGTCCCAACAAGCACTCTACTCCTGTGGAATGGGAGGCATTTCACAAACAAATGTTTATTTTTGAATCACATGACTCCGGTCTTTCTCGCATTCGAGAAGCCGGCCGTGACCGTGCTAGAGCCACCACTTGCACACCTTCAAGCTCTGGTGGTCGGCGCGATCATCAAGAACCTTCGAAGTCTCGATCGGACAAGGTGGATCGCTCTAGCCATGCCCGCTCCCGGTCCTCGACGCCCTCGTGACCGTCGGAGCCTGTGAGGTCTTCTTCGAAGATGTCGACACCATCAGCGCCATGTCCGTCGAGAGGTTCACTCGAGGCTCCGAGGAAACCCTCAACGCCATCGGCGCAGAGGCCGTCTAAGGATACGCTCGGGGCACTGCCCTCGAGGACTCTGTCGAAGCCGTCGGCGCCAGGCTCATTGCCGATTCCGTTGACTCCTTTCGAGGATGCTTTGTCGGAGGTACCCATGGCACTGGGGAGCCCCCGAAAAAGGCTTTGGCCAAGTCCAAAAATGTTTTTGTCCCTTTTTCTGTGCCCCATTCCAGCCTCTGGATTATATGTCTGAGGAAGGTTTGGTTCCTGATGAGGTGCCTGATGACGAGATATTGTCTGGTCATAACCAATTTGAAGACATGCGTCAGTCGTTGCACGACGCCAGTGGTCTTGACACCTCCCCGGAGGTGGAGTTTGGTAGGCCACAGCCTGGTACGCACGCAGTCTTCATACCAGCGGCTTATGTCAAGGGCGTCGGAGTACTTGGGGTGGTCTGCGCCTCCAGTGGATTTTCTGTAGGATGACCTGACAGATATCCTGGACCTTGGTCCACCAATTGACCCGTTTCTGCCATGCCATATGGCCTGGCAAAGAAGGGTGCCGGCGGATTGGACTGCTCTGGAGAGTCTCCCAGCAGTAGGAAAGTCGTTGCTGAAAAATACCGCCCAGCCAGTGGCGACACCAGCTACTTGTCCGTGCACCCTACTCCGGAGAGTTTGATGGTGCAGGTGGCCACGGCCCCGGCTAGACAGGCGTCGTACCCTACCATACCTGCTGATAGGGCGACCAGCGTTTTGACGGTTGGGCGAAGAAAGTGTGTTCTTCAGGGGGTATGGCTTTGAAAGCAGTCAACTCCGTGTGTGCCTTAGCACGTTTCACTCATACTCTGGAATAGTTTCATTAGCAGCTGAACATATTCCCGAAGGGGTGGAACAGGATGGCTTTCTTGCTCTTGAACAGGATGGCAAGGATGCCATGTGTGAATCTGTTCAGTCGGGTCTGGACGTGGCAGACTGCGTCAGCCGGTCCATGGCAGCCAGCACCGTAATGCGCAGATTTGTGTGGTTGCGGAAGTCAGGGTTTGCTCCGGATGTACAAGCCTGACTTCTCAACATGCCCTTTGATGGTGACCATCATTTTGGCAGCAATGCTGACTAGAGCCTTGACAGGTTGCAGACTGCGAAGGCTGCAGCAAAGTCATTGAGCGCTGCAGTTCGCCAACCTCTGCCTTTTCATCCTAGTGGACAGCAATGAAGGGGAGGTTCCTTTCGATATTACTCCCCCTTTCTTAAATCGAGGGGAGCTGCAAGTCAGAGGCCAACGTAGGAGTACCAGAGGTGGAAAACTGGGTACTCGAGGTGCTAAGGCCGCTCGAGCAGTTGCCTCTTTGTCCTCAGGCACTGCCGCAGCCGCTTCAGGTCAGTCATGAGGCCATGTCCCATGGTTCACTGGTTGGGGCAAGGCTGGTGCAGCATCTTGTAGAATGGCGTGCCATTACTTCAGATGTGTGGGTTCTGGAGATCATAGCCCACGGCTACTGTCTTCCTTTCCGGCAAAGGCCTCGCGACAATCGACCAGGGAATCTCTCTTTGAAGAGTCCGGATCCGCTCCTGGCGCAGGAAATCAAATCCCTGCTGGAGAAAGGCACCATAGAACTGGTGCCTGTAGCGGAGAGGAACAAGGGATGGTATTCCCCTTATTTTTTGATTGCGAAGAAAGACTGGGGATTGAGACCCATCATGGACTTGCGTGGTTTGAACAAGCTCCTCAAGAAGGACAAGTTCAAGATGGTTACTCTCTCTCTCAAGTCCTCCTGGCCCTTCAACTTCATGACTGGTTGGTGGCTCTCGACCTCAAGGATGCTAACTTTCATGTGCCGATTCATCCCAAGCACAAGAAGTACCTGATTTTTGCGGTTGTCAACTCGCACTTTCAGTTGTGGGTCCTGCCGTTTGGATTGACCTCCGCCCGAGGGTTTTCACCAAGCTCATGGTGGTGGTGGCAGCGTATCACGGGAAGGGGGGAGGGGGGATTCCCGTGTACCCCTACCTGGACGATTGGTTGATCAGGGCGCGCTCTCAGGAGCTAGTCCTGGGTCATCTGTGTCACCGGGCGCTCCCTTCACAGGCTGGGCTTCTCCCTCAACTTAATCAAGTCCCACTTGATGCCAACCCAGCAGCTCCAGTACATCGGAGCAGTGCTCGACACATCCCGGGGGCAGTGTTTCCCTCCCCAGGTGAGGGCTCATCACATTCTGCAGATGGTGCACAAGTTTCAACATGCCCAGAGTCTCTCGGCGTTGGAGTTCTTGAGGTTGCTCGGTCTCATGGCATCCTGCATTCTTTTGGTGCCAGAGGCTCGGCCGCGGATAAGATCTCTGCAGTGGGCTCTCAAGATGCAGTGGTCACAGTCCTCCGGCAGGATGTCGGACCCCGTTCAGGTGCCGCCCTTGGTCACCCAGGACCTTCTGTGGTGGGCCGTCGAAGGCAATCTGATGAAGGGGGCTCCATTTTGGCTACCCTGGCTGGAGCTGACGATCATGACGGAAGCATTCCTCACGGGATGGGGAGCTCATGCCAACGAGTTGACAGTCGGCGCTCGTTGGTCTCTGTTGGAGTCCAGACTCCATATCGATCTGTTGGAGCTGAGGGCCGTCGGGCTTGCCCTGAAGGCTTTTCTGCCGACCGTGCGAGGAAAGAATGTTCTGATTCTGACGGACAACAAAGTGGCCATGCACTACCTCACCAAAAAGGGGGGGCGAGCAGGGTCACTTCCTCTGTGCAGGGAGGCGATGTAGCTCTGGTTCTGGGCCATCCAGCAGGAAATTTCGATCTCAGCAGTTCATCTGGCCGGAGATGAAAACGAGACGGCGGATGCTCGGAGCAGGCAGAGCGCGATCTCAAGAGTGGGAGCTGGCTCAGGAGATTCTCCTGGAGATCTTTGCCCTTTGGGGGACCCCACAAGTAGATCTCTTCGCCTCCAGTGTCAACCGGAAGTGCGAAAGGTCCTGCTTGCAGGAATTTCCTCCAAGAGGAGCCTTAGGGGACACGTTCGTGGAGGAGTGGTCCTTCCCACTGTTGTACGAGTTTCCTCCAGTCCCTGTCATCCCGTAAGTGCTGCGGAGGTTAGATGTTCGGTTCCCGGATGATCCTCATTGCTCCGGCATGGGCTCGGAGAACGTGGTAACCGGACCTTCTCGACTTGTCCATCTGCCCTCCACGCCGTCTTCCCTACCGAGACGATCTGCTCTCACTGGAGGGGGAGGGGAGGGGTCAGGTTCTCCATCCAGAGGTCAGATCCCTCAACCTTCATGCTTGGCTTCTGAAACGTTGAGGTATAAGGATTGGGACCTCCTTGAAGACGTGATGGAGGTGTTGCTTTCGGCCAGACGGCCTGCAACTAAGTCCCTGTGCCGTTGGAGAGAGTTCTGCGACTGGTGCAGGGTTAAGAATGTGGATCCTTTTTCATGTGACATTCCTGTGGTTCTGTCTTTTTTGCTTTCTTTAGCCCACAAGGTCCTGCAAGTGGGTACCATTAAAGGTTGCATGTCGGCGCTGTCCATATTTAAGAGCTAGTCTATGGAGTGTTCGTATTTCAAAATTGCTTTAATTTCTCGGTTTCTGAAAGGGCTCACTAATGTGTTTCCTCCGTCACCTTTCCAGGTGCCCGGTTGGGATTTGAACCTTGTTCTAAAATTCCTAATGGGTGTTCCATTTCAGCCTTTACATGCTTGTCCTTTGAGACTCTTAACCCTTAAAACTGTATTTTTAGTTGCGGTCACTTCTGCTTGCAGAGTGAGTGAGTTGCAGGCACTTTCAGTTAAGCCATCTTTAAGTGTTTCATAAGGACAGGGTTGTCCTTAGGGTTCGTCCTTCCTTTCTTCCGAAAGTGGTGTCGGAATTTCATTTAAGCCAGGTCATTCTTCTGGCATTGTATCCTCCTCCGCATCCTGGTAAGAAAGAGGACAGGCTTCATAGGTTGGATCCTAGGAGAGCTTTAAGTTTCTACATTTCACGCATGTCCTGGGTCAGAGTGGACGTCCGCTCTTTATAGGATATGCTGGAAGGCGTTTGGGACTAGCTGTTACTAAGCAGACTTTGTCTAGATGGATTATTTCTGAATGTTACCACTTGGCGGGTAAGGACCCTCCAGTAGGCTTACGGGCCCATTCTACTAGGGGGGTATGGCTGCCTCTACTGCCCGCAGAGGAGTGTTCCTATTCGTAACATCTGTGAAGCAGCCACATGGGCTTCGGGCCATACTTTTGTAAGACACTACTCCCTAGATTCTATCCATGGGCAGGATCTGGCCTTTGGCAAGGCGGTCCTATATTCTGCAATTTGATTGGGCATTCTAAATGTCTCTATTATAAATTATTTTCCCTCCTCCATACATTGGTACTGCTTTGGGAGTCTGTCATAGATATGGAATACGTCGGAGGACCCAATCCCATCGAAGAACAAGTTACTTTCTTACCTGGTAACGTTCTTTCGATGGGATGGTCCGACTTATTCCATATCGCTCCCTCCCTGCCTGCCCCGCTACAGAATTTCTTATGCGATTGCAGTTTCTGTTTCCGCAAGGCTTTCTGTGGTCCTACTGGCAGAAGATTGGTGCCACACTTTCTGGGAAAAAACTGCCACTGAGGCTACGGGTGTCGTGCATCCTACTTATAACATCCGGTGACGTCTGCTCGACGGAGGCCCTCAAGGACAGCGTATCGACGCAGGCGCCAGAAATTTTCCGAAGCAGCACAGCTGTGGTGACTACCTGTCATAGATATGGAATACGTCGTCGCACCATCCCTTCGAAAGAACGTTACCAGGTAAGAAAGTAACTTAACTGGTGCATCTTTATCAAGTAAGGCTTTCTTACAAAGAGTTGGGCTGTGTTTTTCAGTAGCTTAATCTGTCAGGATCTTATGCAGTTAATGGCGCCTTATGTCAGAATGTTCCTCAAAGAATTGGTCTGCTAAAAAGATCTATGTAAGGGGAGGTACAGCAAACTACAGTATAAACCGTTTTTTTCAAATGTTACTGTGATTGCAGGAATGTGAGTCATTTGAGGGATGATCAATGGTAGTTTAACTTTTTCCGCATTTTCTGATGCAGGTCAGGGAGGCTACTTCTTTCAGAGATGTCTAGCCAGTGGGATTTTTCTGCTCTTGGGGAAAGAAGGGCTGATGTTCAGAACCCTTACAGTACTGCAAGTTGGTTCCTACTGTCTGATTCAAATTCTCTGCCGTCTTCCGTCCGAAGGGAAATTTCTTAATGGCTACACACATCTTGTAATAACGACTAGCACACAGTTAACAATTCGAATGCTGTGCGCTTCTATTCACAGCCCTATTTATACAAAAAAGCAGCAGAAGGAATGTATATGTTTAGATAAGGTATAGCGTTCCTTGCCTCCAGCGCCCATCACATGATGACCTATTCAAAGGAGATCAGCTGAAGAGCGTAATGGGTCACCCAGACTGTCCTTTTAATCTCAAAGATAGATGCGTAGCCTTGGGCTGAACTGTGCTGCTGCGGGGAAAACGTACGAGTTAGCCTGACTTATGACATTTTTTTCTAAAAGAAAAAAAACTCCTTGCTTTTATCAGCAGCTGGCCAGCAAAAGTCTGTAGTGACCTCAGATGTTCTTTCAGTCTGTGGTCACGAGGAGGTTTCTAAACAAACTTTTCAAAGTGCAAGCATTGTTCAGGCTCATGTGAGCGATTTTCAATATAGCAGAATATAGCAGAATGTAGAAGACAAAAAATGACAACACCTACTACCATCAAAACCTAAGACATGTTACTGGTTGGTACTGTATATAATCTAGTTTAAAGTGGAAACTAAACCTTTAGACACACCATAATGGTCCTCCACATCAAGACAGTACTTTGTCAGTGAAGAACCCCCTTCGATCACAAAACTCAGCAGGAATAAATAGCAACCATTTGAATTGGCTATGTATTTTAGGCAACCTAGCAAGTGAAAAGCAGTGTTTTATTCTAAATCGATATGTAAAATGACTTTAAAAAAAATAATACAGGAAACTCAGGACTCCCAGGGGCAGGAATTAGGGCGAAAATGTCAGACTCCAGATAAGTACTTATTTTAGTCACTTAAGCGTAACTTTCAAAGTTCCAAAAAGTTCCAAAACGCACAGCAAAACACAGGACGCCAGGGCAGTGTCCCGAACGACGCGTTTCGCGCTTCCCAGAGCGCTTGTTCGCGTTAGGGAGACGTGAAAACAATCGCAGTAGATTTTGCAAATTAGTCCTTTACCCATGTTGCCTAGCTCCACAAGTTAACAACTTTGTTACGAAACCATGGCGGCCATATTAGAGTGTAGCAGAATCCTGCATTAGCCAATGGAGAAGCAGGTTAAAAATGTGTTCTGCAAAAGCACATTGGAATCCATCAAGAAACATGTAAAGCGATGATACTAATGAATAAAAAGGGACGCATAATGAGATGGGTATCAACAAATCTCACTCGGTAAAGAGAATTTAGTAATCCACAGCTGTAGCATAAAGTGCAAGTGCATTCCTATGTGAACATATGAACATAGTACATGAAAATGCAGCAAATGGCTATACGATAAAGTGCAAGTGCATATCTAGCTCAGCATGGCAACATAGTAACAATATACAGTAGAAAAACAGCAGGGACAGAATAACTGTCTAATGTGGAATCTCTATTGACAGTTACAGGCAGTCAATATATGCAACCCTTAGAATAAAAGCATGTTTCAGGGAACAACCATAAAGTGCAAATTGTAGATCTTCGTAAATACGTAAGCTCCAAGGCTACAGTATAAAGTGCAAATGCATTAGACCGTAAACATATCGACTTAGCAGCGATAGATATGCAGACAAATGGTAATTATAAAGTGCAAGTGCAAACAATACCGATGTCCTCTTGATGTGTGTCCATATTCAAGTATAAGCGGCTACTGGCTCAGGTGCAAATAAGAACCATATGCACCCAAGAATCTAACAAACCAGTATTGCCCACATAGAGGGGAACCACAATAAGGAAACACACCTGCACAGTATTGTACTTGTGGAAAAACAAGGGCAGAAAAGTAATAAGGCAGGCAATATCAAAACCAAAAATGTAAAATACAGATGTCATGGTGTACTCTCAAAATCACATCCCCCTAAGACATCAGGAAGGCTTGACGGCCAAAATGGACCAACAAGAAAGTAAATGAAGTTGGATAACGAAGATAATACAATTAAAACAAATAGAGCAATTCCAGGCCAGGGCAAAAGAATCTAAATGATCAAGAGAAGCAGTATTGAGTAGCAGGAGACCAGGATCAACCAAAGCAACAAGGAGAGAGAGGAGAGAGGAGAGGGGTGGGAGCACAGAGAAACAGAAGAATCAAATTCCCACAAAGGTATGCATCTCTTCATCCACATTGTGACCATTGGGATATTTTGTATCAAAATTCAAAATGAGCCTGGTTTACAGTTGTCTTAATCTCAGAGTGCGATGACCTCCTCTCGGGTCGATCGGCACATGACCCACAGCAAAAAATGTAAGCAAATGGACATCGCTGTCATGTTCCTGCCTGAAATGTTTAGCCATGGGGTACGTAGGGTCAAAGTTCTTAATTGCTCTGAGATCCCGCAAAATACGGAGCTTGAGTATACATGTGGTGGATCCAACGTACCATTTACGGCAGGGAAAGCAAGGACGTACACTACAAAGGGAGTGTCGCAGTTGATAAAATGTTTTAACCTGAATTCAATGCCCGTAATCGGATGTATAAAAGATTTGCAGGTAGTGGCATGAGGACAGGCTTTACATTTTTTGGCACTTGGTAAAGCCTTTAGGTAAGCCATGTAGTTAATTGGTCATAATGGAATTTTTTTGGACAGGAGATAAGTAACTGGAAACCATTCTATCCTTTAACAAAGGTGCCTGTTTAAAAGTTAAAGTCGGGCATTTGGGTAGTAATGGGCCAAGGTCTTTGTCCATCCTAAGGATATGCCAATGTTTCGTAACAATCTTACGAACATCGTATGAGGCATTGTTGAATGTCACAATGAGGCGGGGGTCATCCTGATCCTTATTTTTCTTCCTACTGGTAGGACCATGTAGTAACAATTCCCTTGAGAGTGCCCGTGCTTTAGAGAAGGCCATTTCAATAATCTTTTTTTTGATATCCCTGTTGTAGGAAATCAACGGCAGCCAAACTGCAACAGCGGTCAAATTCATGGAGATCTGTGCAGTTGCGCCGAAAGCAAATGAATTCGCCATAAGGGATACTGTTCTTACAAGAAAGCGGGTGACAACTCGTTGCATGCAAGGGAAGGCCTGTATTGGTGGGTTTTTTTTATGCAGGGAGGTGTGAATGCCTAGATTCTCGAGTCTTACATTGACATCCAAATATACGAACTCAGTGGAGCTGTGACATTCGGTGAATCTCAGATTTACAGCATTGTTGTTAATACTGTCCGCAAAGGATCCCCACTCAATATATATATTTCTGATGTTTGTTAATCTGCTTAGAATCACATGCTGTGCATAGTCCGACATCCAGTGGTCACTGCGGAGTATTGCATTTTGTTTTTCGTAGTCGAAAAGGGGACTTCGACAAGGCATGTCTGTAACACTATCCCTATAGTGACGTGCAGTGTACCCACAATCCCTCACGCGTCGAGGTCCCTCAGATTGTTTTTCCGCCCAGATATTGGTCGCCTCTACGCAGAGCTCCTCGAGAGACATTGCAAAAACTTTACTCGACCTTTGGTCGCCCTTAATTATTCATTTCTTCCTGGGTAGGCTGGTCAGTCTGCTGGATGGCCCAGAGACCCTTCCGAAGGCTTACGGGCAGGAGATGGTGAAGATGCCGAGAATAGCTGTCCCAGCTATTCGAAGGGTCGAAGTACCAGTACAGGCCTTCTGGTTCGATCAGAGGTAGAAAGGGTTTCACAAAGCGACAGCAGTGCAGAGGAGCAGTCCTTCAGCGGGTCACCAGTGATTCCTCGGTCCAGCCTCGTGGTTGCAGGATACTTGGCTCCTGTATTCCTTTGTTCGTGAGAACTCAGGAGATCGACATGGTAGTGGCGTTTCCAGCCCCCTCTTATCCACGGTTCCTTTCGTGCCAAAATGGAGGGGTCCCAATGGGAGATCCACTCATCAACACTCGAACCATACGTGGACCTGTCACGGACCACGGTGGTCCCAGGCATCCACACCACCCTAGACTCTCTGGCACCCAGGATGTGTATTGGGACCAGACATCCCAGCCCACATCCTGGAGGCACACACAAGGCCTGTAGAAGCCCGCGAAAGCATCTGTGTTTCGCGGGAAAGTACATGCCCAAATAAGGAAGGCCCCGGGTCGGCTCGACCTGGGGAAGGTGAAGGGAGCAAGACGGTCAGCGGACAGGACAAAGGAGCCTCGTGGTCTGGCCATTTTGGGAGCCAGGCCACCATTTTGGGCTAAGCGCGAGAAACGCGCTTAAAACGCCAAAAGGAGCTCAAAACACAAGAGATCGCTGCCCCCATTCCCATCTGTGATTCACTTGCACCGATCAGTTACAATCCAAAAAGAGTATCTAGGGCCTGTAGAAGGCTAGAGACCCAAGAGCGCAGTAACTTAGCTTACAGTGCCCTCTTGTGTCATGTTGCACGAAAGCCGCAACATGATAAACTACGGAAAACAGCGTTTCCTGGTACTGACTGTCTTAAGGGCATGTCAGTTTCCCTGTAAGAATGGAGCGAAAGCCCAGAGGAGTGCCGCAGAAGGCTGCACTTCTCTGGCAAAGTCTAGATCATGGTGAAAACAGCAAAAAGTTTAGGGGTTGCCACATGGAAGGAAAATTACCCACAATTACGAAATCTTTCCTAACAAGTACTGGCAGTGGCAGCGGCTCACCTGCACAGGTTGTTCATCCCAGTATACCCTTACCTCGACGATTGGCTCATAACGGGCGATTCTTACGAAACATGATTTGCAAATACCCAGAAGACTGTAGACCTTTTATTTCAACTGGGCTTCTCCATCAACGAGAAGTCCAGCTTAGACCCCAGCCAGATCAAACAATTCCTAGGGGCTCTAATTCGAACAAAGGACGGCCCCGTCTTCCCCTCCAACGAGAGGGTCCAAAACATGCTGTTTCAGATCCCTCAATATGCGGCCGGTTGTGAGGTGACGGTACGCAAAGCAATGCGCTTGCTAGGAATGATGGCGTCCTGTATTTATTTGGTACCTCACGCGCGCCTGCGCCCAATGCAAGAGTGGCTCAACGGCTAGTGGTGTCAGGCCAGCTTAAATTGGGACGATCTAGTGGTGGTCTCGCAGGCCTTGGTTCTCTCGCTACGGTGGTGGTCGAAGGAAAACCTGGTAATAGGGAAACCATTCGCCACCCCCGCAGTGGAAGCCACTCTGACCACAGACTCATCCCTCACAGGATGGGGGGCTCACCTATCCCAACAGACTGCTCACGGAGTCTGGACTCCGAGCGTAGCATCCAAGCACATAAACTTACTGGAGCTACTAGTGTTCAAGGCACTGAAAGCCTTCTACAAGGGAAGACGGTGATGGTCCTCCGGACAGCACCACAGCCATGTACTACCTCAACAAGTAGGGGGGCACTCGCTCTACAGGACTGTCCAAGCTGTCCCAGAACATCTGGAAGTGGGCTCTCAAACACATATTCCTACTGTCACAACATGTACCAGGGGAACTCAATCTGCCAGCAGATGAACTCAGCAGAGACTTCCCTCTGCCCTCGAGTACGAATGGCGGTTACACGAAGACATCGTCTTCACGCAATGGGGATTCCCAGAAATAGACCTGTTCGCAACTCTGGAGAACTCACAATGCCAAGATTACGCCTCCAGGTACCCCCAGAACCAATCCAGGGGAACGGTCTATCGATACCATGGTCAGGGAAATTTGTTTACGCTTTTTCTCCCCCGCCCCCCCCGACTCCCCTCCTCAACAAGATAGTGCACAAGATGCACCAGGAACAAGTTACCATGATACTGGTGGGACAGACGACCTTGGTTCGCTCACTTGATGGAGATGTCCCTATCCCCTCCAGTGAAACTTCCCTGCCCGTACAACATGTCACAGGACAAGGGCAGGACACTACATCCTTGCCCTCAGACCATGAACTTAGCAGCTTGGCTCCTGAGATCATAGAATTTGGACATTTACAACTCCTAAAGAGAGAGGCTTTCTAACCTCCCTGAGAATGTCCATGCATAACACTCGTCACTGTTATTCTAGCAAATGGAAAAGATTTGTCATTCGGTGTAGGGGGAAGGAGCATCAACCCAGTTGACTGCTCTCCCACACAGATTGTTCTGTACCTGACTCACCTACTAGACTCAGGCTTGGTGTTTAACTCTATTTTAAAGTCAATTTAGCTGCACGTTCCGCATACACCACTTCCCAACTTAAAATGTCATGGTGGAAAGTCCCAGTTATTAAAGCCTTTGTGGAAGGATTGAAGAGGATATACCCTCCCATAGCTAACCCCGCTCCCGGATGGGACCTAAATGTGGTACTAACCAGGCTCATGGGGTCTCCCTTTGAACCCATGCTCAAAGCAACACTTAAAGACCTCACTCTTAAGACTGCTTCTCTAATAGCTATCACCTCCATTAGGAGAGTAAGTGAACTACAAGCGCTCTCTGTACTAGACCCCTTTGTTACAGTTCACAAAGACAAGGTGGTTCTACGCACACATCCTAGGTTTGCACCAAAATGGATCTCAACCAGTCAATAGAACTACCAACGTTCTTTCAAATTCCTTCAAACTTAGGTGAGAAGAGCCTGCATACACTGGATGTTCGCAGAGCAGTGATTGTTTTATATGGAAAGAACTAGACCATTGAGAAAGACTAATCAGTTCTTTGTCTCAGTGGCATCAGGAAGAGGAGATGCAGTTTCGAAGTCCACTATTTCTAGATGCATTGTACAATGCATCACTCTGTTACATTCTTGCTAAGAGAGAACTACACTTCAAGCCAAGAGCACACTCCACTCGTGGCACCGGGGCTTCCATAGCTTTCATTGCAAATGTCCCTCTTGAGTCCTTTTGCAAAGCGGCAACCTGGAGTTATGTTCACACCTTTACAAAACACTACTGTCTAGATGCCCACTCTAGATCTGATTCCCAGGTGGGACAAGCAGTATTAAGACATCTTTTCTCTACTGTTTCTTCTCACAATCCACCTCCAACTCCGGGTACTACTTGCTAGTCTATGCACAGCATGTGATTCTAAGCAGATTAACAAACATCAGAAGACAATGCATTACTTACCGTAAAAGCATTTCTGATGGTTGTATCTGCTTAGATTCACATGCGCCCACCCTTCCTCCCCGCTCGGATGGAAGGAACATAGACTTTCTTCTATACCTCTTTTCTGTACTCGCTCACGTCTAATAGGCTCCCTCAGGGCAGAAAAAATACAAACTGAGGGACCTTGACGCGTGAGGGATTGTGGGTACACTGCACGTCACTATAGGGATATTGTTACAGACACGCCTTGTCGACGTCACCTTTTCGACTACGAAAAACAAAATGCAATACTCTGCAGTGACCACTGGATGTCGGACTATGCACAGCATGTCAATCTAAGCAGATACAACCATCAGAAATGCTTTTTCGGTGAGTAATGCATTGTCATATTCTCTAAAATGTCATCCCCTGCTCAACTCCACACCTTCCCAAACCTGTCTAACCACATCACCAACTGGATGGCCACCCACGTCCTCAAACTTACCCCTACCAAAACAGAATACCTTTTCCTATCCCCACAACGCAGAACCCCAACCCCACCCCCTGAATCCCAAGAACTCGCCATGGACAACCCACATATCCCTCTCAACACCTGTTGAATACCTTGGCTTCACCATCGACCCCCATTTCCTTCATGTACCACATAACTGCTGTCAGCAAAACATGCAATCTACTACTACGCAAAATCGGACAAAGCCTTTGTCCAGACTATTTCCACGTGGCAGTCCAAGCACTGTTTCTTTCCAAGCTGAACTATGGAAATGCTCTCCTCTCCGGACTCCACAACACCCTTGCAAGCCAGACACATCCTGTACCCAAACATTCGCATATCACCATAGCTCTTGCCAAGCTCCACTAGCTGCCTGTGCCCAAGAGAATTGCCTTCAAAGGACTCTGCATGTTATTCAAATACCTCTATCTCAAAACTTATTTTACCTTCATGACACTCAAACCCTTAACCCACACAAGCACCAGACAAGGCCAACACCTAAATATTCCACTCTGCAAACTCGCATGCACACAAACAAGCATTTACCCTCTGGCCACTTGGGTATGAACTCCCTACTTCACATAAGCACTGCATCCTCCATCACCACTTTCAGAAAGAGCCTTAACATACAAGTTTCCCCAAACACCTTTCTGTCCTTTCCTGAAAACGTTTTACACCTTTTTTCAACTCCCACCTTTTCAGTGTTTGAACCATGTAAGGCAGCCTGAGGCACTCTGGGTGGAGCCAGCACTAAACACAAATAAAATAAAGCAACCTCGGATTCCCAGGTTTTGAGTTCTTGGTCTATGGGGGAGTCGACTACCATTTCAAGGTTCTACACTTTGACCTCTGGTCATCACCCAAGGTCTTAGCGAAATGCCCAACTCCAGCGGCGGCACATATGTGGTTATGGGTTGTGGAAGGGGGCACGATGACATTGAACTGGTTGAAACTCAATGGCTTTAAGACCGAGGTGCTGATGGTGGGTTCTACTTCACCTTTGCTTTTCTGGACTAATGACTGCTGGCTAGCTTCCCTTGGTCCTCTTGCGGTACCTGTTTTATCAGTAAAGAACCTGGGGGTGATCAGGTCTTCCTCCCTTGCTATGGATGGTCAGGTTGCTGCAGTATTTAAGAGCGTCCACTTTCGCATACTCGGGGAAAGTCCTTCCATTCGTGCCTGAAAAATGTCAGGCCCCAGTGTTTGCTGCGCTTGTTATGAGTGGCTTAGACTACTGCAATGTTGTATGTAGCACAGCCACGTTATTTGTTGAACTGCCTTTAGCTGTTGCAGAATGCTGCTTCTAGAGCTGTCTTCTGGCCCCCTTTTGGCACCCACATGACACCACTATTGTGGCAGCTTCACTGGCTCTCGGTGGAAAACGGATTATGTTTAAGTCCTTGTGTATGGTGCACCGTGCCTTTAATGGCTTGGGACCTGAAAACATCCAGGACATATTTCCCCACTATGTTCCAACTCGGTGCCTCCGCTCTCAATCCGCATTTCCCCGCTTCAGACTGATATGCACTGGCGGACGGGCTATTTCGGTTGCTGCCGCCAAGGCCAGGAATGTCCTCCCTCTGGTATTGCACAGGACCAGTGACCACCTTGCCTTCGGATGCCTGCTAAAAACATTTGTGGTTTAACCTGGCTGTTAGGCTTTTCTATTCACATCTCCAGCGCCAGGGTGCCTTTGGGCGTTTGTGCGCTCTATAAATCTGGATAACCTACCCTGATCTGTAACTTTTGCAGGTTTCATCTTCGACTATTTCGTGAACCCCTACGGCGTCCACTGCTCTCGGTAACTGGTGCATCAGCTGCTGCTGTCGGACCGCGTGGCCTCAGCCCTCCGGCCAGGCCTATACCGTAGGGAGAGTGGGGCCCCAGGGTTTGATTCTGTGAGAATGCATTTCCTTTCCCCCCTTTCCCTTTCTGGTCTGGCTGCTGCCTTTTACCTCTGCTATTGAGAGGACTCCATTTAAGTTTTGGCCGTCTTGCAACAGAAAATACCCTTGGAATGACACCCATTCCAAGCGCAATAAGTGCTTACCTCGTGACCACCACGAGCAAGCCTTTAATTCCTGAAAGCCTTTTGGTCCTAAAACGTTAAAGGATAGGTGGACGAAACGGTGGGCGGCCTACGTGATGCAGGCTGAGTGGTACTCCCATAGGCTCAGTCACCTCGAGTGACAAGGATTCTAACGGCAGCCATGGTTTCGATGTGGTGGCCATAGACCTTTCCACAGAAATGTCCGGTTCCCAGTTGCCCGTCCCTGGCCCCAACGGGCAGGCTACCGGTACTGCTATGGGGAGATCACAGCCCGACGACGGGGGCACAACTGCACCACCAAAGGATAAAACTACAACCCCATGGGCTCCCTCGACGGATACGTTGAAGCATCAGACTCCAACAGGCCTGCTGAAAATTTTGACGGTGCCTACCAATCCTCACGTTCGGCCACCTTCCGTGCATCTGTTGTCCCTGCATTCTTCGTCGAAGAAAGCCTCGTCATCCTCATCTTCGACTAAGAATGACAGATAAGACAAATCGAAATCCTCCTCGGGCGATCATAGATTGACCTCGAGTCGAGATGCAGAGAAGCGTAGGTCGAGTTCAGAAAAGGCGGGAACGCCTGAAGGACCTACACGACCACCACCGTCGACGGCAGGGCAGTCGTCGCCACTTCTCTACCACTGACACAATTGGTCTCAACCGTTCTTGGGCCGCAGACGGTGATGACGGGGCCAGCTTTAACCTCGACGGAGATCCCGCAAGAGGCCTGGTGACCAGAAGTATTCGACCCAGTTTTGCCAGGGACCCTACAGCAGCAAGTAGCTGGTCCTGCAGACCTCGGGTTACGAGAGATTACCAGGCCTCTCTCCGGGAGCATTCAGGGGTCTACCCCTATTTTCAATCCGCAGTCACTCGTCGTTGGAGGTTTTATCCACGTTGCAAATTTTGCTGAAGACACTAGACGAGAGACTACCTCAAGCAACTCCGGCCAGGTCGGCCATCGACGAACCCGGCCCATCTCGTCGGCCACCTCCGTCAACCCCCACGGCAGTGCCAGCGGGTGGAGACCTCTGGGCTCCACGCCACGAGGAAGGAGAGCTGATGGATCCGGATTCGGACAGTAGAGCCTTATCTCACTTCCCCCTCCAGGGATCCAACCTGGGAGTCTGAAGCAGAATTAGAAACCCAGAGAAGCCCGGCTCAGCCGTCTCCCCCAGACGACATCGGGTCATTTCACACCATGATGGCCAAGGCTTGTACAGAATTCGGGTTGGCCCAGGAAGAGAAGAAAAAGGACTGTTTTCTTTTCGACCACATGGGAAAGGGAAAGTCGGTGTTTTCAGTACCCATCCTGGATTGTGTGGCAGGAGGGGGGGGTTACAGACCATGCGCCACCCTTTCTCGGAACCTGCAATAAAAGGTCGCCTAGAGAGAAAATTTAAGGCCCAGAAGCTACCCCCAAGTGTCTCTCCTCCCAACCAGCCCCTGACTCGGTGGTGTCGGCGGCGAGAAAGGCGAGGGCCCAGCACAAGTGCACGACCCCTCCATCCCCCAGAAAGTGAAGCCAGAAGACAGGATGCCTTTGGCAAAAAAGTGATGTCGGTAGGTGCTACCACAGTGAAAGCGGCCAATTCTCTGGCCATAGTAGCCAGATACGACGGGGAGATGTGGCACCGACTGGCTCCTATGCTGGAGCATCTTCCAGAAGAACATTGTAAGGCGGCGATGTTACTGGTCAGGGAAGGCGAAGAGGCCTCCAATCATGCCATAAACATCGCGGTGGACCACTGCGGAATCGGGGTTTAAGCCGGTGAATAACGGTGTGGTTCTCCGAAGGCAAGCATGACTGAAATGCACCGACTTTAGACCAGAGGTGCAGTACAAGGTGCTGGATATTCCTTTTGAGGGAGACCACCTGTTCGGCGAGAAGGTGGACGAGACCCTGAAGGGCATGAAAGAGGACTCGGACACGGCGCGTTCCTTGGGGGCCTTTCAAAGTGGTTGAAGTTTCAGGTCTTTTCGTCCCTTTAGGGGATAATCGGGAAACTCCAGATTCTCGGTATCGAGACAGATCCTTCAGTAGGACAGCATACACCTCCCAGGGATACAGATGGGCTTCTCAAGCGGCAAAACAACCGAGACTACCAGGCCCCCAAGAAGAGAACAGGTTACTCGTCGACGAGGGATAAGCAGACCAAGGACCAGCAATGACAGGCATCGGATCGTTCTGGCAGGCAGGGTATCGTGCTACATCAACGAATGGGAGCAAATAACGGATCAATGGGTGTTGGACACTGTAAGATACGGACATTCCCTGCAATTCAAAAGCAACCCTCCGCACATTCCACCGGTGTTTGTAGCTCAACCCCATCTGAGCGTGTTGCAGCAGGAAGTAGCACTTATGCTACAAAAAGGTGCTATAGAATTGGTTCCGTCGTCGCAGAGGGGTCAAGGGGTTTATTCCCGATACTTTGTGGTGAAAAAACCAAACGGAAAATGGCGTCCCATTCTAGATCTAAAAAAGACGTTGAAAAGCCTAAAATTCAAGATGCTCACGCTCCAGGAAGTGATCCGGTCAGTTCAGGAAGGGGACTTTCTGGCGTCTCTGGACCTGCAGGACGTGTATTTCCACATACCAATGTGTCAGCGACACAGAAAATTCCTAAGGTTTGTGGTAGGACGGACTCACTACCAGTTCACAGTACTTCCTTTTGGGCTGAAATCCTCTCCCAGAACGTTCACGAAATGTTTGGCCCCGGTGGCGGCCTGGCTGAGAAGGCAAGGCCATTATGTATACCCGTATCTCGACGACTGGTTGGTGAGGGGGTCCTCCCCTATGTCTACTCACACAAGTTTGCAGGCCACCATGCACCTCTTACAACGGCTGGGGTTTGCGGTAAACTTCGTGAAATCCTCGTTAACGCCGTCAAGAAGCTTGGTGTTTCTGGGCGCACAATTCGAGAACCAGTCGGGGTTAGTGAAGCCATCCCTCGACAGAATCACCAAACTCAATCGATAGTCTGGTAGTGATTTTCAGCTAACCTGCCAATCAGTGAGAAAATGTGTCAATTCTGGGCGCTATGGCGTCCTGCATTCCTCTGGTGGGCAACTGCCGCCTGTTCATGAGGCCGGTTCAAGAGTTTCTGACGGACCGGTGGACGTAAGCCCAAGGGCTCTGGTCGGACAAACTGACCGACGACGAGCTCCTACTAGCTCTTCAGTGGTGGCAGAGCTTTCAGAATCTATCCAGAGGGGTACCCCTACAGGAGCTGGAGTTTCGGCTAACCATAGTGACGGACGCGTCCCTGACAGTCTGGGGAGCACACATGGGCACTCTACAAATGCAAGGTCGTTGGTCTCGGAGGGAATCTCTCCTGCACATCAACGTTCTGGAACTGAGAGCAGTGCGCTGGGCCCTGAAGTCTTTCCTGCCGCACATCAGAGGGTCCATAGTGAGAATATTGACGGACAACACAACTGCGATGTTTTACTTGAGGAAGCAAGGGGGCACGTGATCCAGAACCCTTTCCACCGAGGCTCAAAAGGTGTGGCATTGGGCTCTGAAACACAATATCCATCGTAGCTCATCTTCCGGGAGTAAGAAACGAGCAAGCGGACTCACTCAGCAGAAAAATGGACCAAATACACGTATGGGAGATGGACAGCGTTCAGTTGTCGAAGGTCTTCGAGAAATGTGGACGGCCTCCGCTGGATCTCTTAGCTACGAAGAGGAACAAGAAGTGCGAAATGTATGCCAGCAGGAAGCCGCTGGAAGGTTCTCTGGGGGAAGCATTCTCCTTCCCGTGGACGGACAAGTTCCTCTACTCCTCTACTCCTTTCCCTCTTATACGGAGAACTCTGCAGTGGATACACAGGTACAGGTGCCGGGTCATCCTAGTGGCACCGTGTTGGCCGAGGCAGCCTTGGTTTTCCGACCTGCTTCACCTGTCAGTGGATCAACCTATAACGCTCCCGAAGGTTCCCAATCTCCTGTACCGGGACGAAGGAACAGTGTGGCATCACAATCCAGACAGTCTCAATCTCGCAGCTTGGCTCCTGACTTTTCGGAATTTGGTGCCTTGAGCATTTCATCGGATTGTCGGAGAATCCTGCAAGCAACGCGGGCCCCTTCCACCAACAAGTCGTACGATTGTAAGTGGAGAAGGTTCTGTACGTGGTGTCAAGGACAGACGGGAGTGCAACCTCTAAGGGTAACTCCGGAACAGCTTCTGCCGTATCTGCTTCACCTGGCGAAGAGCGGATTGTCTTTCATCAATAAAGGTACACCTGGCGGCCATCTCTGGGTTCACGAGGAGGAGGCAGTCGTCTCCCTTATTTAGTGACAGGTTTGTGAAACACTTCATGAGGGTTTTGTTCCGGATGTTCCCTCCGGTTAAACGTTTTCCACCAATGTGGAGCCTTAATGTGGTGCTAGCAGGGTTAATGAAAGCACCCTTTGAACCAATGGCCACATCGATGAAGTTCTTGTCATGGAAAGTGGCTTTTCTAATAACTATAACATCAGCTAGGCGGATCTCGGAGTTTCAAGCGTTGGTCGTAGACCCGCCGTACCTAAGGCTTATTAAGGATGAAGTGGTTTACTATACATATGCTTAGGAGGGTGCCGGATTGCATTCACACCTCTTTTTAGGATCACTGCTGTGCATTCTATTCTAAGCATGTGAATCCATGAAGGATCCAATGCTGGAGAAGGGAATAGTTTCTTAGCTGTAACTCCATTTCTCCAGCATTGGTATCTTTCATGGATTCACATGCGCCCGCCGGCCTCCCCGGAATGCAATCTTCTTGTATAACTAGATTTAACCCCAATCTGCTTTGCAGGGGTCGGAATCTGAAGGGAGCCGCAAGGGTGGCGCTTTTATACCGCTACGGCATCTGTGGGCGTCCCCAAAAAACGACGTAGATGGGACACAAGTGTTGGAAGTTTTCCTATGGGAAATGGCTTTATAAGCGTACCAAGGGTTCCCAGTCTGTCAACGGGGAATATTCTAAGCATGTGAATCCATGAAAGATACCAGATGCTGGAGAAATGGAGTTACAGGTAAGAAACTATTCCCTTCTGATGCTTATTTATCTGCACAGCATGCGATTCTAGGCAGATTGTCGGACATCAAGTGGCAACTGCAGAGTATTGCATCTAGTCTTTTGAGGATCTAAAGGGGTTTTCGACATGGGCATGCCTGTAACACTATCACTGGCGTGTAGGGTACCAAAATAACTTGCGCGTCACGGTCCCTCAGATTGTATTTTTTCCGACCAGCTACCTGGTCGCCTTATGCAGAGCTCTTAAATATTGTGATATTGTTATTTCTCGACTACCGGTCGTTTTTCTTTTATCATCCCCTTCTCGACGGTTGATTCCTGTACCTCCGCTGAAGACCGTTAAGAACAGAACTTAGACGGCTCGTGCTCCAGTTGGCGCTGCCGACCACGTGGTCAGGCCTTCTGGCCGGCCTATACAATAGGGAGAGTGGGGTCTGGGTGGTCACATTCTTTTCAAGAATTTCTTTCCTTTTCCCATCTTTGTCCCTATTGGTTTTGTTGTCACTTTTAAATTCCTGAGCTATGGATAGGACACCATTTAGATTTTACCCTTCCTGTAAGGGAAGATTCCTATGTGAATACAAGCACAGTCTTCCCTTTCGAGCACGATCTACATAAGGCAACATGGTAAAAAGGGTTGCAGTAGCAGGAGGGACTTGAGTAGAAGTCCCATCTGACCACACGTAAAATCAGAGATCCTAAATGACTAAGTGCAATGAACAGTTTAGACCTCCCATAAATTGGGTCTGCACGTTTCTAAACATTTAAATTCTGTCCTTGAAGAGAAAACCGTGGACAACTGGGAGCAAGATGTAGCAAGGGGATATCTAGAAGTAAAATCTCACCGGGGCACTTGATTGAAGAGTCGTAGCTGCACTGTAATATTGATGCTGGGTTTGCTGCACACTGTACTATTACCTTGTTCTCTTGAAGTAGATCCTGCTCAGTAGGTGTTTCACCTTTAGCTCATGTTTTCCCCTGTATGGGGAAAATAATCTCTCCAATGAATATAAGTGGCTTTATGGTGGTTCTCTCTAACGCTATTTCACAATTTACTTAGTCTGGCTGCATCTTCTGTTATTACTCGAGTAGCTTTTTGGCTTGCATTCTGTGCTGTATGAAAGAATATTGATTGTCATTTTATAATGAACCACTGCAAGGCCCTATCTGAGGCTATTCTGATCAGATGTTCTGGTGTCTATTAGATCAATGTGGCAAAGCATCTCTTCACTTTTACCTCACCCATTGAAACTGGACTACAAGAGTTACAAATCAGAACTATTTAATGATTGCTTACACTTACTATGTTTTTGTTTCAGTCATATTGTCAATCACCTTGTAAGAGCTAAATGTAAAGAAGTAACCCTCCACAAAGATGGACCCCTGGGGGAGACTGTTTTGGAGTGCTATAATTGTGGATGTCGCAATGTGTTTCTGCTTGGATTCATTCCAGCTAAAGCGGATTCTGTTGTTGTGCTGCTATGTAGGTATGTAACCTTTTTGTGATTTGCATTTTCTATCGCTACTCCCTTGTTCTATAAATTGTTATTGAAATGTTGTACTTTGTCATTCTATTCATCTAATGAATGCAAATTATTCGATCTATTCAGCTCCTAGGTAACTAAATTTAAATTATACGTTTATAGGCTAAACTGGTCATTTGAGAGCTGCGAGTACCTTAGATAAAAGAAGCAGGAGGTGATGATTTGATAGAGGGGTTAATAGCGCCAGTAAGTGGTATTGAAGCTATGCACAAGCATGGCTGGGTAGAAGATCCCAGAAGGGGCCTGGACTAGCTCCTCCAGCAAAGGTTGGGTGTGCGTTTTCAAGATTATTTTAGAGCAGTGTTTAGCTGTAGGAGGGAGTTGGGGTGGGGCTGAAGGTGGGGAGGGGTTGTTAACAATGGGTAGTGTTGAGATGACATTGTGGTCCCTCTTCTGGCAGGGCTGGATGGCAGCGACTGAAATGTTGCAATTCAGATCAGCAGTCAGTCCTGGATTCTTCCTTTGAATGGGTGGGGCTGAGAATGTGCTGTAACATAACAAAGTGTCAATGAGTTGGCCAGAGTGAATGCTCCAGAGTCTTCCGTCGTTTAGACCATGGTTAAGGTCACCAAAGAACCGTGTTTTGGATGTGGGTTTGGAGTTGGAAAGGATATGGAGGATTGCCTCTTCAAATGCGAGCATAGGGCCAGGGGCACGTTACACAAGGTTAATGGGCACTGTGGCGAGCAAGGGGGTTGCCATTTCTCGAAGTGAGGGCATTTCTAGCTATGAGGGTGCCCCACCACCTCTGGCATCCAACCCGGCTTTTTGCGGGGGTTGTATAGTTGGGTGGAAAGGCCAGGGAGAGTGAGGGGTGTGAGGCAGGGTGGAGCCAAGTCTCGTAGATGGCTAATAAATCAAGGTTGTTAAAGGTAATCGGGTATGCAATATTTAGAACATGAGCTATTTGAATTGCAAGTCTGTGAGGTCAGTTGTAGGGGAGTTGAGGTTGTTGAGGAAGGATAGATGGGGGGGCATTGGGGGTTTTGGGGTGTGGACCCCAAGGTGATGCAAGGGGTGCATGGGGCAGTTAAGCTTTGAGTTACTGTGCAGATTGACTCTATAGGGCTCCTCCTTGTATCAACAGGACATGTGTGCCTCTGTGAAGGTAGTAGGCAGCACAGTTGTAGGGTCAGTGTTGAACTCCTTCTTGATGTATAAGGGGGTGGGGGGGGTACACTGACTGCTAGGTGTGGTGATGCCGGCATTGGCTCAGTTAGGTGGGTCAGTGGTTGAGCAGGGGGCCAGTGGGTTAACAATGGCGGTTATAATGCAGGCGGTGCTTGCAAGAGCTTACCTGGGAATTTTTTAATGTTTTTGGTGGGACAGATAGGTGGAGGCTGAGGCACGAGGTTGTTGTACATGGGGGGGGGAGACAGTGGTAAAGCACCATGGTGTGGGTTGTGCTTTTTTAAACCTCATGCGTGTTGGAAGTCGCTAGTGCCTTGACGCCTATGTATGGGCACGTGAGGCGGGCAAGGCATAATGCACTGCGGTTAGATGGGGATGCGTTAGGCATTGTAGTGACCCTCTGAGGCAGTGTGTGCGTGTAGACAAATGGATTAGCCGTGCATCTCCTGTGCAGGCCTCCGTGATGCGATCAGGTTAGACTGTGTAGCGCCTGCGCATGTGATTGAGCGGCGGTGGTAAAAGTGGACATTTTGCAGATGCCCTTTCTGGGATGTTCAAAGAGCGGTTGGTTAGTTTTGAGAAGCTTTGAGTCCGACAAGTGGCTGAATATAAATGTTGAACAGAATAGGCGATAAAGCGGAGCCCTGAGGAACTCGCAAACTAAAGCCATACCTACCTTTAGAATAGAAAGGTGATGGAGAGACTGAGACTGGCCCTCCAAAAAGGAGGAAAACCATGCAGGCACCTTTCCAGAAAGTATAGCACAGACGGATGATCAGGGTGGGGTGGTCAACAGTATCAAAGGCGACTAACGGGTCTCATAAAATCAGCGCCCCCCACACCACCCTTGTCGTCAAGGCGTGTCAGATCATCCACTACTAATATAAGTACGGACTGTCTAGCCCTACCAGGGCGAAAGCCGGACTGAAACGGATTCATTCTAAGACTCTATAGAGGAACTTAGCAGGGGGGGGTGATCATGGATTCATCAGTTTCATAAGGAATGGCAAAAGTGAAATGGGGCAGAAGTTAGATGGTACAGAGGGATCCAATTGTACTTTCTTTAGTAGCGGGATCACAAGGGCACGCTTCTGCTCCTCCGGGGAAAAGTCCTGTGGCAAATGAATGGTTGACTGTGGATGTAATGGAAGGGGCGATTTGGGTTGAGATTGTACTCCTGCTCTCTATATGGCAGAGTAAAGGCACAGAGCACCCCAGCCAAGGTTCTCTATTCGGTAGCTGTGGACGAGCAACCAAGGCTTAAACGCTCAGGAGGTGATGCAGGCTGGTTCTTAAGTACAGTGTAGTCCCTTAAGCACCCACAAAGGAATGTCCACACACTGTTAGTGAAAACAGTCTTGATCAATAAGGTTCAAGGTTGTATACACATCACAATAACACACTTTGTGCTCCGACAATTCTAAAATGGTAAATATATACAGTTTCTATGTGGTACCACTATAACTCTGATTCCATTAAAATGTATCAACTGTAGACAGTTCAAATGGCATTCAAATCAATATAGCCAAAGGTATCCACCAAAGACTTGGGAGGAAAACAAGTTGGTTAGACAGTTGGCAGAATACTGGGCCCCCTACCAGTAGGCACTGCTCTGTATGAGCATTCCCCCCACCTGGGTAACCTGTAAAATGAAGTATATTGACAAGCCCATCCCATATGTTGTCTATAATAGTCTTATCGCCTTGTACAAATGCTCTACTACCCCAATATACCTGGTTTGGCAGAGTTGGACGTCTGGTCGTCGAGATCCTTCTTGAGTGACTCCCTTTAAGGCAGGAGCCACAGATCTTGAAAATCCCACAGAAAAGGTGAACAAAAGCTGTTGAGGCAGCAGCTTTGGTCCTGGCAGTGCTTGTCGACTATCTGTTGTGGACGTCCTGCGAAGATGAGGCTTGACGACGATAGTTTGTTGCCGCAAAGAGTCCATGAACTTTGGCCCAGCAAGGGCGTCGGGTCATCGGTGTCTTTGGTCCTCGGGTGGCGGGAAACCCACTGGCTTATGCTCCTCTGTTCGTCTGCAACCTTGACTTTCTCTGGCGGGACAAAACGGTCGTCGGTGATGAGCGAGGGAGTCCTTGGATTAAAATGTCTTGGACAATGGAGTGTTGCGGCTCCGGTTGACCATGATCGTCGACAGTGATGGACTTCAATGTCCGGGCGCTTTACTTTGTGATTCTGCGGCGATCCCCGTCTCCGGTTGGCAGCCTTTCGAGGACTGACTTCCAGGGATCCTGGTGCACGATAATCCCTCGTAGCTCGGGTAGAGGTCTCCTAGCCAGGTCCTCTCTTGGATCAGTTCTTGACAGTCACGCACCTTTCAGATTAGCGAAGGTTAGCAGCAGCAGTTCTTCTTCCAGTGGGCCTCAAGGTTAAGCATCAGGTTTCGACTTCAGCTTCTGAACGATTTCCCTCAGTGAGGGGCCCCTAGACATACTGTTTGGGCTCTCATTCACTCTGCTGGGTCACTCGGGCAACCAATCATTCAGAAGTGCATTCAGGCCATTCTTTTCCATCCAGACACTCGCAGCACAGAATGTGGATTCGGATAAGTACAGCACCATTCAACACTAAACACTGCATTCATACCAGTTTCGGGCAGGGCTGTCTCAGTCATTGTCGCACACGAAACTAGACACCCATAACATGAACTGCATATTGAGATCACACTCCATTCACCCAGGTCCCACACCACAGGCATACCCACAACATAGTCATTGGGAAGGCTCCAGCCAGTCTAGCCTGGACTTCCCCACAATACCATATTTGGGACTTCCACCCAACAGCCAGTCAGGGGAAAGGGACAGAGTCAGGGCTTCCCAGGACTTTGGGGGGAAAACAAGGTAGCAGGCAATAGAAAGCAAGAGGCCCCCGGTGGCAATCTTGTCTTCTATCAGGAATCGACCGATTCCAATAGCAGGGACTGTCTCAAAATGGAGGCTACTCGGAGCACCTGTCGAATTCAGCATGCCCATACCCTGCCACCAGCCCATACCCTGCTCCGTGGGCCACACACTGGTGCCCAAAAACATACACTGGGTGCAGAGGGTTGTACCCCCCCCCCCCCATGGGTGCCATAAGGGGTATCCCAAGGGTCTGTTCACCAAACCAAAAAGAGGAAGAGCTGCACTGCCCAGAGTCCCACATGGACTCCTGGGCAGAAAACCATACAGAACACACATGAAAAAGGACTAGAGAACAAGGATAGGGAGGCCCTGTCCCTTCAATGCATTTCCAACATGGGGAGCAGGGGTGAAGCAGATTTCAATTTATAGCTTCAGAAACATCCTGGACAGTAAGAGGGGAAGGTGGACCACCCTATATTTGGGTTACAAGCGGGGGCAAAAACCGAGAACCTGAAAAGGCAGTAGCATTTGCTATGTCACTGCAAAAGATGTCGATTTTACCCAGGACAAAGTCAGCCAGTCACAAAGGGGTTGGGATGGGACAATCGCGGACTGGATGGTAGAAGAGGAGGACAGACTACATCAAACAGTTGTTTAGGCTGATTAATTGCACCCTCTATTCTTGGGCAAAAGAAAGTTTGCTTAGCAATGTGTATAGCTGTCTGATAAACAGAAGCTCGACAAAGTGAAACTTTGCTGGCCTATATGCGAACCACCCTTTTCTTCGCTTAGCCTTGAGGGATTGCAATTTCTCAGTAAACCGGGGTGCAGAAGGGCTTTTTTTAAATTCAATTTTATTTTTTTTTACAATGTTTCATTGTGATTGCAAGAGTGGACACATTACAGCCTGCAGGGTTACCACAGCTCATGAGTGCCCAGCTCCAACATGGAGACTGTATGCCACTTACGCTTTAGAGTTTCCACTTTTTTTCAGAAGAAAGGAAAAGGAGAATGGAATGATCAGACCAGATAACCGGAAATGCAGCAAAGATTGACAGAAAACAATCGGAAGAAACAACAAGATCA
Source organism: Ambystoma mexicanum (assembly GCF_040938575.1). Classification (NCBI taxonomy): domain Eukaryota; kingdom Metazoa; phylum Chordata; class Amphibia; order Caudata; family Ambystomatidae; genus Ambystoma; species Ambystoma mexicanum. Next base: position 468,695,787 of record NC_090921.1, read on the forward strand.
TGTGTATTCCCCAACTGATGTGTAGATTCATTGACAAGTCCAGGTCCAGCATGAGGCCTCGAAATTGAGAAGACAGAGGGTCGTCAGCTTGTCAGATGTGTAAAAGGAATTGTTTGTGAAGGGCGAGTTGAAGGGGGGGTAATGTAACTGGTTGCGTGTTTTGTGTGTGGATGTGGTGGGGGATTTGGTGGGAATGCTTGTAGCAAAAGGAGGCAATGGGGGTGGCGCGGGGGAGAAAGTAGGAGAGTTCGAGGGTTGGCGGAGGGTGAAACCTCCCGAATTCTTGATATTTCAGACTTTTGAGGGGCGCACAAACAACCAAAATAAAGCAGTCTTTCTTTTTTGTGCGGCCTTCAAAAAGTGGAAAATTACATAGAACCACCCAGACACATAGCAGGAAGATTTAATACCTTTTCTGATTCTAATCTGCTTAGATTCACATGCACTGACCCTTCCTCCCCTCTTGGAGTAGAAGGAACATAGACATTTTACACCATCTCTCTTCTTTACTCACTCACACTGACTATAAGGCTCCCTCAAGGCAGAAAAACCCAATCGGAGGGACCTTGACGCGTGAGGGATTTTGGGTACACTACATGTCACGTTAATGGTAGTGTTAGTTACGTCCAATGCCGACATCTCTTTTCCCTCGTTGAAAGAAAGATGCAATACTCTGCGATTACCACTAGATGTCAGACTATATGCACAGCATGTGAATCTAAGCAGATACAATCAGAAATGCTATCGCAGTGAGTAATGCATGTCATATCTCTTGCCCCTCAACACATTCTCAAGTGTATATATAGTAGACATTATTGACATTGCTTTGCTTTTATGCAAGAAATCTTTCAGTTGGGTTTGTGGCAGCGAGCTTTTTCTAGTCTGATGTGGTGCAGTGGTCTAGTGAGGCTGGGTGGGGGGGTGATGGGTGACCTGCATGCTTTAATGGCAAAGCTATCCAGTCAAAATTGAGTGTCTTTGCCATGAAAATGGCAGTCCCGCGTGTGCAGAGAATGCCACCAGTATGGAAGGAGACCGGTCATCGGAGTACTATGTGCTTAGTATTCCCACTTTCTTTATTTGAATGTATTTGAGATAGTAGGGAACACAGGTTTTAGCTTTGATTCTGTGACTGATTATATATCCTAGATATGTCGAGGAATCCCACTATACCCTTTGCAATAGTCATTGAGGGTGTAGGATATACCACCAGGTATTACAGAAAACGGTTTTAGGACTGGGAAAGCTCTTCTCAAAGGCCTTTTAGCTACAGTGTAACATTTGTGTATTATCTTATAGTATTAGTTTTATCTGTGATTTTAATGGAGGCTTTCATTATATATCTTATCACTTAATCCATTGTGCCCAACTGTACTTAACCCATCTCCTAAGATTGATGTATTACTGCGATGATACTTTACAGTTTCTGTCCAACTTGGTGCACATTTTTCCCCCAAAGGATAGATCTTTTCACATCCCTCACCAGAGGGCTGTACTAAAATCTGTAGTTTCATGGTGGAAACTGTTGGGCAAGAATTGATGTAGTACCCTGTGGGAGACTACACACCACTTGTCCTCTTGATATTGGGTAACCCACCTTTTTATATAGGCCTGTACTACACAAGTTGGTAGTGTGACTGAGCAGCCAGGCTTATCTTAAGAGGGGTAAATGTGAGCTGTAGAGCTGTAGCAATGAAATTCGCAAATACAAGTAACCCTTACACTTAAGGTTTTATTTATTTAACATCAGTTTATAAATGAGCACTCTTTAAAAAGGGCAATATAGGGAACAATCAAATATACTTTTCCAGAATCAACACAAAGCTAGTAGATACTCTTTAGGGACACTTTTTACACACTTCCTACAACCTGAGGTGATTTCACTAAATAGGACTGTAATGGCATTTATGTATCACTAGTACACTTGGTAGATTTTGAGGTTTGTGGAAAGGTTGAGGGAAGGAAAAGGGTTCAAGTTCTCAGAGCATGTGAGCACTTAAATCTTCCAATGAAGTCTAGACCAAACCCTTTCCCAGCAATACTGGTACTCTCCTGTCTCTTTTCCTCCATACTGCAGAGGCGTCCCTTCCAAGGGACAGGAGACGGAACCTTTTTCATCAGAAAAAACCTTCTCCTTTAAATTTAGAGGCGTGCCGGGGTGCAGCCCTGGGAGCATGCAGTGCCCTTACTCCGCCCTCCTACGCCACACCTCACCTCAATCCCCTTTTCCGTGTCGACAGGAACGGGGCGAATTCACCAGCGCTCCTGTGTTTGGCTTCGGCCATGTAATTCCACGCACGGATACTTCTTTGTCTTTTTTGTCTTTATCATTCAGGTGGTTGGTCCTCGGGTGTCGCGCCCCTCCCCGGCGCATGTCGACTTCTACAGGGTTCAGCAGGTGTCCATCCTGCGAATGGCTTTCCAACTTCAGACCCCCGTGCCCTCTGCCTACGTTGCCTTAGCCCAGACTATGGTTGGCAAGCTTATACAGCGTGCAACGCCCTGTCATCGAGGTCACTGAATAAAAGGCTAGCCAGGTGGAGGGAGCTCTTCCAGAAGTCGCCTCCAGAGGACCTCAAGAACTTTGACACATCGAGCCAGATCCAAGGTAGGGCCTGTATTTTCTATAGCACCCCACAAGGGAGACTCCTTCCCAAGGACATGCCTGCGCGTGAGGGACCGCTCGGGTCCTTTTTTTACCAGCACGCGCACCGAGACTGCTTCAGCTATCGACCTCCAGGCTGAGGGATCCTCCAGATAAGTGTTGAGGGGCAGGAAGGTTCTTTGACTGGGGCTACACGCGAGGGGCTGCGCCCTTTGACCAGCATTATGTCAAAGGGACCATGCCCTAGTACCGGCAATACAGTCGAGGGGGTGCTTAAACGCAGCTCTACTGACCCACGGGCTGAGGGTGTTGCACCTACCGGCTCTAGGACCGAGGAGCAGGGTAGGCCTCGCGATCCACACACAAGAGTCTTGGAGGAGGCCGGGCCCAGCGAAATGAGCAAAACGACGCAGGCACGTGGCAGGCAGCTTGACAAAATGGCCGCTGCGCCAGACATCTGCACCTGTCTGACTCCATTCCAGGAGTTCTGTGAAGAACGAGAGTCAAGGTGGGGCTGGCCTCAACCAGGTACGTGGCCTACAGCCTTTCCTTCATTTGCGCAGGGCAGTTCCCTCTGCGTCTGTACGGGCAGGGTATGCAGCAGCTCCAACATCCTCCTGCTTCCCCCCACCTGTATCCCCTACCACTGCTCCGGCCTGTGAAGATAGGTTTTTTGAGAGGTTCCTCACTCTCATGAAGTCCCCTCGGATGGGGGTTATCCTAAGGGAGGCCATCGGGGACATGCTCCCTCAGATGCTACTGGCACCACAGGCTCCCCTTCCGGCACCCCTGGCCCCGGCCCAGCCTCTGCCTCCCCAGCAGATTCCTCAGGCGGTTCCCTACCAGCCTCTGCCTTGGTCCCCGTACGCCAGCCTCCGGCTCACGCTACTCCTTCACCTACGCAGGACCCTCCTGACCCACAGGATACGGATGAGGAGGCGGGGCTGGCGGACTATCTGGGTCTAGCTCAACTCGAGGTCGAGCAACCGGCCGAGGGGGTACTTGCTGAAGTCCTCACGCGACGCCCCTCAGCCAAAAGAGGAATTCCACTGCAGACCGATGTAGTCTCCCTGGCAAGAAGGGCTGGCTCAAGCCCCACTCTGTCCAGCCAGTCAATCGACGCCTGGACGCAAAGTACAGGCAGATGGAGGGGGGATACACTCTTGCATCGGCCCATCCTCAGCCACACTCCTCAGTGATTGCTGCAGCATCACTATACTCTAAGCCTCAGTCGTCGTCCTCAGTCTCCTCCTCGGCGACGCTGCTAGGCAAGGAGATGATCTTGGAGGCATACAGGAAGAAACTGTATTCCAACGCGTCCTTGCATCTTCGTCAGACAGATGCCATGCTGCCTGCCGCTAACCAAAGGTTATAACGAAAAATTGCGCACTTCCTCCCGGAACTCCCTATGCAGAGCCAATCACGTTTAAAGCAGGGACTGGCTGAGGCCAAGCTGGTGGCGCAGTACCTCATGGAATCGACAATGGCCTATATTGACGCATCTGGCCGTGCCATCTTGACAGAGATGAGGACAGCCTGGCTCCGTGCAACGAAAATCAACCCGCACGTCCAGGAATGCATATTAGACCTGCCGTTCGAGGGGTGGGGGGAGAGCACCTCTTCTACTCCACCACAGCGAAGAGCAGGACAAAAAGAAAAACAGCTCACAAACGGCCAAGTCTTTATCCATCTTGACAAAGACCACACCCAAATCGTACAACCGGTCACAGCAGCGCTCCGACAAGGGGCGTACGTACGGAGGGTTCCGCGGCTTCCAGGAACGGAGATCCAGGTAGCCTGACCGCTCGTCGACTCCAAATCGGCACAAGCAACAAAAAGGGGGGTTTGGGGTGGGTAAGGGCTTTTTCCAGCCCCCCTCTGAGACCACGTCAGAGGGAAAGAAGGCATGACCCGCCCCTTCGGGTCCACGTGTCTCCAGTGGGGGGCAGGCTTGCTCTCCATGCACATTTCTGGTGGCAGAATTTTGCTGACCCCTGGATCCTCCCTGTAGTATCCACTGGGTACTGCCTAACCATCCCAGCCTCTCCTCCCTCAAGTTGGGACAGCAACTCTACTGGCAGAGATCTGGTCGCTCGTAGAGAGCCAGGCAGTGGAGGAAGTCCCAGCCTCCTAGCGAGGCTTGGGCTTTTACTCCAGGGTTTTTGACATTCAGAAGAACCACCAGGCAGGCCTGACAGTCGTGCTGGACCTTTCTAACCTCTCCTTATCCCTACAGAAATTCAAGATGGTTATGCCAGCTTTTATAGCGGAGACATTGTGCAAGGGAGACTGGATGTGCTCCCTGGATCTGAAGGACGCGTACCTACACGTCCCGATTTGGCAGCCCCATTGCTCGGTCCTCCGGTTCAGGATCATGGGCTACCATTTCCAACTCTGCTCCCAGGGTCTTTACCAGACTCATGAATCAGTGGCTGCCCGCCTCAGAGCGCAGGGCCTCCACATCTACCCATACCTCGACGACTGGCTCGTCAGGGCTACATCTGCGGAAGCGGTTCACCACTCTTCCCATGCCCTTATGAACGCACTGCACGATCTGGGCTTGTCGCTCAACCTCAAGATGTCGCAGCTGTAGCCCACGCAAACTGACATTCTTGGGCCTCATCTGGGACGCGTGCTCCGAGAAGGTGTTTCCGTCGGAGGACAAGATCTCTGCCATCAAGAGGGCGACCACCCACTTACTCAGAGAGGTGACCTCAGCATGGTGGTACCAGCATTTCCTAGGTCTCCTGGCGGTGGTCCCATTAGCCATTCCACACACGAGACTGAGGGTGAGGAGGATTCAGCTGCCAGCCCCGCAGTTCACGATTGTCAGACTCCTCGCTCGATGGCTGGCGAGCCACCCTGGATGATCTCTCGGTCCACAGCACCTGGACTCGACAGGAGCAGGAATACCACATCAATTGGTTTGAGCTGAACGCCATCTGGCTAGCGCGCAGAGCATTCCTTACACTTCCCAGGGGCAAGGTTGTCCTCATCCAGACGGAGAACTCGACCAGCATGTACTATGGCAACAAGCAGGTAATCACCAGATCCCATCCACTTTGCAGACTGGCAATCAGCATGTGGGAGTGGGCCCTGATAAACGACATCGACCTCGTGGCAGTCCACCTTCCGTGGAATCCAACCTGGAGGCGGACAGGCTCAGCAGGTTAGGAGCAGACAATTACGAGTGGCCTCTAAACGACCTTGTCACTCAGGAGATCTTCAACAGATGGGTCTACCCTAGGTGGATCTCTTTGCCACCTGGTACAACAAGATGGGTCCTCAGTTCGCCTCCTGGCAGGGACAGGGCGCCGGCTCCCTGGGCAACGCAGTTCGGATTCAGTGGAAAGGCATGACGGCTTACGCCTTCCCGCCCACTCCGCTGATTCAGTGATTTGCAAGATCAAGGAGTCTCGCCAGCTCAACATCATTCTAATAGCTCCATGGTGGCTGGCCAGCCCATGGTTTTCGGAGCTGCTAAGCCTCTCGGAGTTGCCTCAATTTCACCTTCCGACGGGCCCAGCACATCTGGCACAGCAGGGGGGGCATGATCATCCAACCCACGCCATAGAAACAAGCCCTCACAGCGTGGTTCCTGAGTAGGTAACGCTAAGGCACCTCAGACTCTAACAGGCTAATATGGAAATCATACAGGGCGCAAGGCTACCAGGGCTCATTATAAAGGGAAATGGACCAGGTTCTGCCACAGGGCAGTCTCCAAGGAAATCGCCCCCCCCCCGGCTTGTATTTTGAACGACGTGCTCTCCTTCTCGGCGCAACTCGCCCACTCTGGCGTGCAGGTGGACACCTGCCGCACTTACCTCGCAGCCATAGGGGCTTACAGGAACTCTGAAGAGGTGGGTGGTGGGTCTTCTCCACCTCCAATCTGATTGTCAAACATTTGACTGGGCTGGTGAGGCTCTTCCTGCCCATCAGGAAGCCGCACCGCGTGTGGGACCTGAACATAGTCTTGTGCTCTCTGGCGCACAAACCGGTCGAGCCAGTGGCGTCTGCCGATTTCAGGGTAGTTACCATTAAGACGGCCTTACTAGTCGGCCTCACCTCGGTTTGCAGAATCGGTGAAATCCAGGCGCTGGTCGCCTCAGAACCATATATACGAACTTTCACAGGGACAAAGTGGTTGTAACGCTCACCTGGCTCCCACGGAGGCACTGGTCTGGGTTGCTGTGGCCTCTTCAAGCGTGATGCGCAGAATTCGGACCACCGATTGAACACGACCCCAAATCTTGCTTGTCGGGCCCGTAGGATTATCCTTCTGCAGATGAGAAAGGGGATTAACTGTCTGCCTAATAGTGTGCTGGCTCCCCTCTTCCCCCCCTTCGTTCTTCTCTGATTCCTCCAATACCCCCGGTTTAAGCTCACCTTATGGTTTGGAAGGATGAACTCTCCATCCTGCTTCTGGTGCAGGGGCGCGCGTTCGTCCAGTTACTTCACTGGTTTTCAGAATGGCGCTGGCACATCCACTTGACTTTTCTGAGTAATACGCCGTAAGTATGAAGATGCAAAAGTTCAAGTGTGAGCCTCCTTTTATGTTGTCTTTCCTGACCTTTATTTCAGGTGCAGAACAAAGTCGATGCGTTGAGGGGTTAAATTGTCGGTGGTAAAATCAGGTGAGTTAGTGATGAGGGTGACCCCTCTAAATGTCTTTATAATTCCCCAGTAATGTCTTTTGTCCTCTCCCCTTAGGGGCCGGGGTGCGGTACCTGCCAAAGATGCGGCGCCGACCCGAGATGTGGAATGGTTCACCAAGAAAAGCCGGTAAGTAATAGGGCTGAAAATTCGGCTTTTCTCTTGTCTTCCCTTGCTCACCTTTTGTCTCTTCTTCTCTCCCCTAGGTGCAGAGATGTGGCGACCGGTGCTTAGAGCCGCGATGGAGCCGGGCGGCGTCTCGGGAATAGGTGAGTGAAGCACGGCGCTGCAGCGAGCAACGCGGTGCTTTTAAATGGAAGTCTTCCTTCAGGAATGCTGGCGTGAAGATTCTGGATGCAGGTAAGAAGGTTGAATAAGTTCTTGGTTTTCACCTTTCTCTTCTTGTTCCCTTACATGTGGTCCAGGTTCGAGGCGGGCGTGGCTGGAGTCCAGGAGCAGACACGCTGAGCGTTCAGCTGCTGGGATGCAGAACAACGCGAAGCACGTGTGGCTGTCCGGGCGTGGCTTAAATAGCTTTGGAAAAAGTTCCAGGTGAGTATTCTTCCACAGCCCCACCCAAGTAACAAAATTAGTTCCATCAGAAAAATAGTTCCTCCTAAGCCTCATTTGGCTTGGTTCTTCATGCAGCACGGTCTGCATCAGGTGAGTGTGCAGCATGGTCTGCTTCAGGTAAGTGCACCAAACACTTCCCCTTATGAGCCTGGCGCTAATGGCGCCAGGACTGATGTCCAACATGAGCCTGGTGCCAACGGCACCAGGACAGAGTCCAAAGAGCCCCTATAAAGGGCCGCTGGGCTTTTACCTGGGGGCGTGATGCCTGCTCCCGGGGGCGCTAGGCCTGGCCTGGTGCTCCGGGGGTAGGCATCATGACAGTAGTCCTGCGGACACACCCAGCATTTCTGCCGACGGTGCCGTCTGCTTTCCATTTGAACGAGAAAATAGTCCTTCCTACGTTGTTTGCCGATCCTAAAGACGAGGCACAGAGTTCTGCACTGCCTGGATGTCGGGCGTGCCCTGAAATTCTACCTTGACCGGACGAAGGGCTTCTGCAAATCGGAAGCCCTTTGTCACTTTCGGAGGTGCAAGACCAGGCTTTCGGGCCTCAAAGGCCTCCCGCTGGATGGTCTCGGCCATCAAAGAAGCATGCGAGGGCCCGCACAAGCCGCTTCCGGCTAAACGGCACGCCCACGCAGCCAGGGCCAAGGCAATGACCATCGCATTCCAGCGCCATGTCCCATGGCAAGTCATAAGCAGGGCGGCCCCTTGGGCCCCTCCCTCGGCTTTCTGCAAGCATTACTGTTTGGATGCCGGCTCTAGCTCTGATGCGGCTATCGGACAGGCGTTTCTCAGGAACCGATTTGCTTGAGGAGGGTCTCCTTTCCACCCTGGCGCTACATTCAGTTGTAATTGCCCATGCATTATGGAGGAAAGGGAATGGGACCTAAGAGTAATTATAAGTTACTCACCGTAGTGTCGTACTCTTGGTGGTTAGTCCCCTTTCATCCATACGTCCCACCATCCTCCCCCCCCCCCCCCCCCATATCCCCAATAATACTGGAGTCATTAGGCAATGTTAAATTTATCGTCCATGCGTCAATGGGGACTGAGGTGTGCCACCGGGTGGTGGTCTGAAGGCAGCGCATGCTCCCAGGTACGCACCCCTGCATGTCTCTAAATTTAAAACGGGAGTTGAAAAAAGTTCTTTCTCCCGTCCCTTGGAAGGGACGCCCCTGCAGTATGGCGGAAAGGGGACTAAGGGCTAAGTCAGTTTCACTTTGCTATTCTTGGGAACAGTAGTTCATGCAAGAAAACGTATTTAAACCTTAGGAGTAATCTAAAGGATTTCTCTGACTGCACGGAAGGTGTTGTCACCATACAAAAAGTAAATGCCAATGGAGTTTGTCAGACTCCAAAAACAAAGGATACACATAATCCAAATCGGGTCAAAACACATGAGCGAGTGAGAAAAACGGCCCACTCGCTGCAGGGTTAAAATTAAAAAGTCCTAAAGTCCATCAAAATAGCTGGGGGTCTCTATGGTTGAAGGGAATTGGCATAGAAATGAGTTCTCCCTAACAAACTCATGTCGTTGGTTACATTTTTAATCTTTCTAAATGGTAAGCGTGCAGAAACTGTATGTTTTATGGGTTTGCCAATCTAACTTGTATGTTTTTGTTTTGTAGACAGCCATGTGCTAGTCAAAGCAGCTTGAAAGATATTAATTGGGACAGCTCCCAATGGCAGCCACTGATTCAAGATCGCTGCTTTCTTTCCTGGTTGGTGAAGATACCATCTGAGCAGGAACAATTAAGAGCTCGCCAGATAACGGCTCAACAAATAAACAAGCTGGAAGAGCTATGGAAGGTATGCTGTTAGGGAGTTGTAACCTGCTTGCTAATTAATGGTAATTGGAACGTGAGCCATGTATGTGATTTATGCTGTTCAATCTGCTTTCATGATCTTGACATGTTGGTCACAGTGGTAAATGTATCTGCCTGAAGATGGATAGATGGAATGACTGCACCCATACGATGAAACGACATTTGCGTGTGACCAATGCATATTGAATTTGAGTGTGAAAATGTCACCAGGATTTGAGTGCAAGAAGTCTACAGTCTTATGTAAATGCTTACAACACGTAAATATATGCAAAAAATAGTCATGCCATTTTTGCAGGATCAGACTGTTTTAGATTAATGTTCTGCACATAGATCCCAATATAGTAATTCGGCTGACATATAACCTGATCACTAGATTTTGAAATGCGTGATTTTCTGGGTGATTACCATATGTAACTCAATGCAGGCATCATTTTCATGCTCCATCCATGCTGCTACCTCGAATTAAAACCTTCAAATTCATTTTGTCTGCACACTGGTTTGGCCCCTGGGGAGAGGACGACTTTGGGCGAAGGTTTCAACTACTAAGGCTCAACTGTATCCTGACTGTCTACCATGGGAACCTAAGGTTAAATGAAAACAGTGGGCTGCATATGCAATGGATGCCAGCAGCTCATTGGCTTCAGTGTTAACTGATTAGGCAAAGGGAGTCTGCAGGAAACTTGAATACTGGACTTGTAAAAAGGGGAAGCAATACCATAATTCCAAAACATACTAACTATTATGTTAGTATCACGCCTATTAAACAAAAGGTGTGCGCTGGAGGCTCCAGCTTCCCCACCCATGCAGCCACGCACTGGAACACACTGCCACCTCACCTAAGACTGATTGAATAACACCTAGCCTTCCGTAAGGCTATCAAATCTAGACTTTATCTAAACAGAATATCTATTACGAAACGGTTTTAGCAATTTCCTGCATATTTGTTTGCTACTGTGTAACCATGAGCCCATTGGGCACCCGCCTGTAACCTTAAGTCTGCTGATCTGTAACAGCGCCTCGATGCCTCATGGGCTGCAAGCGCGCTTGATAAATGCAAATAAATAACTTCAATGGTGAACATCTTTCAAGTCTGGTACCTCCTTTAAGGCCCATGCAAGTGTGCCTTTATATTTTTTAACGGGGCTAAAGACCAATGCATTTCTGACAAAGCTATAGAAATGATCACATGACTACCGTACAAGTCTGCCCATGTCAGCATCACAGGCAAATGTTGAGTACGTTAGTCTGTACCCCTGCAGGGCTAAAACCCACTTAGGCTAACATCAAAGTCTCTGGTGCTTCAGTACTGCAAGCTAACTGCCAGAAATTGTCATCTATTGTCTGTTAGGAAGGACTTTCAGAGCCTACCCTCTGGGAGGGTTTGGAGACCAATAGTACAATTTCCACTTAATTACTGTTGAGTAAGAGTTTCACAAAAGTATGAACCTGTACTGTTCGGCCCAAACAAACGTAAAGCTTGCATAATATACACACGCCATACAGATAAGAGGCGTATCTGCTAATTTTGCTCAACAAAAATTGGCAAATTCACGCACACAAAACAAATGGAGTGAAGTACTCCCCGAAGAAATGGAAAACGGACACATGAGCCTGTCCCCCTAATGTCACTCACAGCTATATGGATATTTATGGACCAGTAGTGCATCAGGAACTATTGATGTCTAATTTGAATATATACAAATGTACTTTTTTTTGTGTATGAATGACTAGGTGCAAAGCAATATTTACTCAAAGTTTTATAGTTTTTTTTACGTTTATAAAATACTTCAATCGGAAAGGGGACTTTACCTTTTTTACTCCCCTAAAATTCATCTTACTTCCAACTTTAAATAAAATACTTCAATTTCAAAATCTTTTCTGGAGCACTGCGATCTGCCATAGCACACAACTATATACATATTTCTGATGCTTGTGTAATCTGCTTAGATCACATGCTATGCATAGGCCGACATCTAGTGGCAGCTCCGGTATTAGTTTTTCGTCTACACAGTAATGTAAGAGGGGCACTAGACAACTCTTTGCAGTTAACACAGAAATAAACGATTCACATAAGCAAAATCTTTACTGTGCAAGTAAAGTCAGAGGAGTGGTTAAAACAGATATTACACCTTTCCTAAGTCTAAGGCTGTCCTATATCCGGAGCAGTCATGCCCTAATGGGTAAGCAAATCCAATTTTCCAAAGTTAGTCACAGGTAATTGAGGATGGTCAGTGGGGTGCAGAACCTCTCAATGTTCCCCCTATATACTTGTTAAGGTGGATTTATAGAATCTGGTCTGGTGGACATATTTTAGGAGGCAACCCTAGTTATAGTGAACAGGGGGAACTCTGCGAGGCTATCCAAAACCAAATCAAGGTAACAATGAAGAGCAGTCGAGGCTATTGTGAGGAGTGTGTGGTTGGGGCCAGTGGTCCACAATGAGTCCACACAGTGAAACACATAATTAATTGTAGAGTGAAATGTGCAGAAATACTATTTCTCCAGCATGGGGTCTGGCATGGATTCACATGCTCATGAATATTCCCTGTCGTCAGGCCGGGAATCCTCGGTAAAAGAAAAAAAAGTTTCACTTTTGTTAGGTAGAAACCTGTGCAGTTCCCTTAGGGACCACTGCAAAAGATTTTTAAGACTTCAGGTGTTTTGCAGTAAACCCACTTGGTAGCAGTCTGTACCACACAGATTCACTTGGTAGCTGTGGCTGAGCAGTCAGACTTCCCTCAAGAAGAGTTAGGTAGTATGCAGAGTATACACAATAGGTACAGAAATACAGTAGCACAAGCAAACACTGACCACTGCTTTGGTGTAAAAGTATATAATTATTTATTTAAAGACACACTTGTAGATTACACTAGCACAAAAAGGTAAGTAAATTTAGCACACAGTCACTATTATATACACACAACCCTAATCACGTATTAGACAAGTCCTAGTGAGAAACACCACTTATTTTCAGACAGAGGTGAGCGCTTAACATAAGATGGCACTCTAATAAGTTATAAATAAAGGGAGGGAAAAAGGCAGTATCGAAGCGCACAAGTTTCAATACTTTTAAAAGAACCACAGTAAGGCAGGATAGGCAGAGTTCTACTGGAGAGCAAGGAAGTCAATTGCAAGGCCCAGCTCTTGGAGAGAGCAAGCAGAAGGGGTCCAGGTTCACACAGTGGGGTTATGCCCAAAGAGTCTTGTAGATAGTTCGCACACAAAGGATGAAATTCAAGTTAGGAAAAGTTAGCTAGGTTGTCCCAGGCCAGCCCAGGTTAGAAAGTCTAGGCTTTACTGTCACCCCGAACGATCTGTCGCAAGGGAAGCCAGGCGGGACACAGTACCTTAAGTGTGAAGGAAGCTCCTGCGGGGGCAGTTGTTCCTGGCAGGGGGCGCAAGTCGGTGTTTCATCCAGAGGAAGAGGTCTCGCCGTGGAGGAAAGATGAAGGTCGTTGCACTGCCAGGGAAGAAACCAGCCGCGGAGTTCTTCGGTTAAAAGGTACTACCCTTCTCGTCGCGGTAGTGGTAAGACGTGGTATTCCGTTTGCCGGGGTGCTTGGCACGGGCAAGGCAGCCACCAGATGCTCCAGGAAGGTGAAAAGAAGGCAAAACTGGTTATCCCCACCAGTCAAAGGAAGAAGACTGTCATGATGCCTACCGCCCGGCATCCGGACCAAACCCATTAGCCCCGGGAGCAGGCATCTAGACATTTAGTAAAACCTCAGCAGCCCCGGGTAAGGGCTATCTGGGTTCAGTCCTGGTGCCTAAGGCGCCAGGCTCATAGTCACTCAGGCAGACCATGCTGCAAATGACTCCAATCCAACATGAAGCCTGAAAGGGACTATTTTTCTACAGGGACTATATTTTACTTGGTGTGGTTCTAGGGACTTCTTACCTGGGACTACTTTTGAGGCTATTTAAACCACACCCGACCAGCAACACACGCTTTGTGTTATTCTGCATCCAGCAGCGTAACTTACGCTCACCGTGCCTGTAGCCTGCATCCAGTCTTCTGCCACGCCCGCCTCGAATCCAGAGCTCCTAAAACAAAGAGGAAAGAAAGGTACAAGGTTAGAAAGCAAACTGAATTCTATTCCACACCTGATTCTGGATCATCTCGTCTCCGGACCTGTAAAGAAGATCATTTCTGCACGCGCCTCACCTCCAGCTGCAGCGCCGCGCCATACTCGCCAGTCTTCACAGCATCATTCGGGTCGGCCCTGCCTCCATCAGCCAAACTTCGGCACCTAGGAGACAAAAGAAAACCACAAGGTGAGCCGAGGGAACCAACAAATGTAATTCTTACCACCATAGACTTACCTGATTTACCACCGGAGGCATCCTTTTGTGACTCTCCATATTTTCACGTGCTGCATCTGTAAAGAGAGACAAAACGTTTTCCACGTGCAACATTTACCGGTCAGCGCCGGGTAATACAGACTCTTACCTGAGTGCCACCAGCTGCCACAAGAGCATCTTTTCACGAGCCAGCTGCAAGACAAGAAAGGAAGGGGGGGAACAAGAGTGAAAATCGGACTTATTGAACTCTATGAACTTAATACTTATGATCCTCACCAGGAACCTCAGTCAATAGTCTCCGACTTTCCCGAGCCTTCAAACCAGTGAAGTAACTGGAATCGACGCGCCCCTGCAAATCCACGCAGGATGGAGAGCTCATCTTTCAAGAATATAAGGTGAGATTGCTGTGAGGGCATTTTGGAGGTGATTAGTTGGGGAGGACTGTGGGGGTGCCATCACTTGAATCCACAAGTGGCTAAATCCATTTCTCCACTTGCAGGAGAATATTTCTACGGGTTAAGCAGACAAGATCAGGAGGGCAGATCCAGTCAGTCATCGCTGCACTACGCATCACGTGGGTGGAGACCGCAGCTGTCCGGGTCCAACCGACGCCCCTGTGGGAGCCAGGTGAGCGTAACAAAGACTCTCCGGACTGGACATCTCCTCTGTCGTCGGGAAAAGTGGTGAGATGGTTCAGCAGGGCTCCACCGGTGGTGTCGTTGCAGGTCGGCTCAGCTTCTCCCTCCTCGGATTCTTAGGTCCTGTGGCGACTTCTGAAGTTCCAGTCCCCAAAGCCCTGCTTTTATGCAGCAAACCCCCATTCATTCAGCCTAGCTGTCAATCAAACATGCTAAGTGGTGAGCCGGCCGGCTCACCACTTGGGCCAATCACGCAAGAGTGCGACTTGAGTTGCCAAGGCAACTCAGTCCAGGGTGCCTAAACCCCCTCCTACCCCCCCTGTGGAACCCAGACAGAGTGGCACCACTTTTGGAGGCTTCTGTGGAGAAGCCCGCCAAAAAGTGGAACAAAGGGCTCGACTTGGGTTGGAGTCACAGAAGAGAACACAAACGCCATTTTAGAATAGAGTTCTGGCAAAAAATACCAAACCAACCGGTGAATTAATATTAAATAAATAAACCGGCAGTATGTTCGAGACTATAAGAATTAAATTAAAGTTGGTTGCCTCGAACAATGGGAAAATCCCATAGAGATATATTCGCGGACGAATATAAAAAGTAGTATACACTGCCACCAGCCAAAACTCGATCAGGGGGGACGGAGACGTGCCCCCTCGAACAGACTCCGGGGCAATCGAATTGCCCCGACCAGGGCGTCCACAATATGATGGTTTGCACTGGTTTCTGTTCATAATTTGGGACTAGTAAAGCCAATGGTGACTTTACATGCCCTGGGAGACAGTAGTCGGTCCCAGGGTATGGAGTCTATGTTGGGGGGGGTCGCTACGACACCCCTGGGTTACAGCACGGAGGGTGCTGTGTAACCCACATCAAAAACACATGAGACCCTATGGTGTAAAAGACCCCATAGCCCATAAAACACATGGAAAGATAAAGGAACATCTCAAATCAGATCTAAGAGTGGGAGTAAAAGAGTCTCACTCTTAGCAGGAGAAAAAAATAAACCCCAAAAATCCAGCAAAGCTGCTGGGGGACTCACTAGGCTTGGGAAATTAGCCTTTACAGAGAATTCTCCCTAACACTCCCCCCCTCCACCCCCCTCCCGACTAAGGGACAGGAGGATTTAATCCACTCCTGGATAAACCTCATACCTCTAGTCGATGACATACATCCTAGAGTCCATCAGCATTTTGATGGTGACACCCTGACCTGTGCTCAATGGTGAAATCGAACCTGTGCAGGCAGATTGACCATCTCAATAGTTTTGGATTTTCTCCCTTCATTTGGTCAGTCTGAATGACAAAAGTAGAACCATACAAGTATGGCCTAAATTTCTTCAGTGCCCACACAATAGCAATGCATTCTCTTTCGATTGTTGCCCACCTTGTCTCAGTTTTCTACTGATGAAGCAAATGGGGTGCTCCCTACCCTTCTCATCCAGTTGGCTAAGGAGTGCACCTATACCTACATTAGAAGCATCTGTCTGCACAATGAAAGTTTGGTGATAGTCAGGAGCTCTCAATACTGGTGCCTGGCAAAGAGCTTTCTTCAGGTTTTCAAAGGCCTGATTGCATTCCTCATTCCATTTGACCTTCTTAGGGAATTTTGGAGCGGAGATCACATTCAGTGGAGAAGCTATGGTCCCATAGTTCTCAATGAAATTCCTGTAGTACCCGGTGAGGCCTAGGAAGGCTCTCACCTGGGTTTGAGTAGTAGGTGTTGTCCAATTTTGCACAGCTTCAATCTTACTGAGCAAAGGCCTTATTTCTCCACCTCCTACCTCATGCCCAAGGTAGACTACCTTACGCTGTCCAATCTGGCATTTACTTGCCTTTATGGTCAGATTGGCTTGTCCAAGAGCCTGCAAAAACATACCCTAAGTGGTCAACATGTCCTTCCCAGGATTGGCTGAATACTGCAATGTCATCCAAGTATACCATGCAGAAGTCCTCCATCCCATTCAGAACCTGATTCACCATTCTTTGGATTGTAGCAGGTGCATTCTTCAATCCAGAAGGCATAACCTTAAATTGGTATAAGCCCACTGGGGTAGAAAATGCAGTCTTCTCCTTGGAATGGTCTGTCAAGGCTATTTGCCAATAGCCTGGCGTGAGGTCAAATGTGCTGACGAACTTGGCTGAACCAAGTCTATCCACCAACTCATCTGTTCTTGGCAAAGGGTGGGCATCAGTCTTGGCGACTGCATTAAGAGCTCTATAGTCCACGCAGAATCTCAATTCTTTGGATCCTGCCTTTGGTACTAACACAACTGGGCTAGACCATGGACTAGTAGAGGGCTCTATTACCCCGAGATCAAGCATCTTCTTGACCTCCCCTTTGATGTGGGTCCTTACATTTTCTGACATTCTATAGCCTCTGCTTTTGACTGACTGGCAGGCAGTCACCAGTGAGTATATCATGCTGTCCCCAAGAGGTCAAGCCTGGTGAAAGTGAGAACAGAGGCAAAGTGATTTAACATAGCTTTGCACTCTGCCTGTTGCTCAGGTGTCAGATTTGAAGAGAGATTTACTCCAATCTTTTCGTCCAAGGGTAAGTCTCTGAGAAGATCAGGTAGAGCTTCGCTCTCTTCTTCCTCTTCTGTTGAAGCTAGAAGCAAGGCTCCTACTTCAGGTCTGGAGACATACGCCTTTAGTCGGTTGGTGTGGAAGACTCTAGGAGCCTCCTTGGGATTGCCCAAGTCCAACAGATAGTTCACCTCTCCAAGTTTACCCACAACCTTGAAGGGTCCCATCCATTTATCTTGCAAGGCCCTCCGGCTTGTTGGGATCCTAACTAGAACTAGCTGGTCTTGAGTGAACTCAACTATGTTAGCCTTCTGGTCATGCCAATGCTTGACCAGGGCTTGTCCAGCTTTCAGGTTATCACTAGCTTCTGCCATCATTTGTGACATTCTCCTGCGGAGACCTATCACATAGTCAGTCACTCTGACTGGCTTGGGGGAAGGAACACTCTCCAACCCCTCCTTGATCAGGGCCAATAGACCTCTGACCGGATGGCCATAGAGAAGTTCAAAGGGAGAATAACCTACTCCCTCCTGAGGGACTTCTCTATAAGCAAAGAGAAGGCATGGCAATAGAAGGTCCCACTTTCTTTTAAGGGGATCCTCTAAAGCACCTATCATGCTCTTCATGGTTCTGTTGAACCTTTCTACCAACCCATTTGTCTGAGGGTGGTAGGCGGTAGAGAACTTGTAAGTAACTCTACAGGTTTTCCACATGGCTTTCATGTAGTGGGACATATAAAATTTGACCCCCTGTCAGAGATTACTTCCTTAGGAAACCCAACCCTGGTAAAAATACCAAGGAGGGCCTTGGCCACAGCCTGAGCTGTAACAGTCCTCATAGGAATTGCCTCAGGGTACCTAGTAGCATGGTCTACTACAACAAGGATGAACCTGTTACCTGAGGAGGGTGGGGGATCAAGGGGACCAACAATGTCAATCCCTACTCTCTCAAATGGGACCACAACTGGGAGAGGCACTAAAGGTGCCACATTCTTGGACCCAACCTTACCAGAAGTCTGGCAGGTATGGCAGCTCTTGCAAAACTTATCTACCTCAGCCCCCATCTTTGGCCAATAAAAGTAGAGTGAGAGCCTTTCCTTGGTCTTCTTGAAACTCAATTAACCAGCCAAAGGAATCTCATTGGCTAGTTGCAAGAACTGTTCTGTTTTCTTGAGGTACTATAAGCCACTTGTAGTCTCCAGGTGCAGACTCAGTTGGTTCACTGTAGAAGAGGCTATCTTCCCAGTGCAACCTATACTTCCTAGGCTCTTGCGCATCAGCCTGAGAAGCTGCCTGTTGGCGAAGACCTTCCAGAGTTGGACATTCTCTCTGTCCCTTACTGAAGTCCGCCCTGTTGGGCCCACCTTCTGCCAGTAAAGACTGCAGCTCTGGATGGTCAACAGGATCCAGATCTCCAATGAGTTCTTGGCCTTCCACTAGCCCTTCTTCAGAGTCTAGCTCCACCATACAGGGTTGTACCTCCCTCTCAGCCTAACTTTGGACAACCTAGGGGAAGTCCTTGTTGGACGCACTGGAGTGCTTGCTGTTGGCTGTTTCTTGGAAGTCTTGGGTTTCCCCTTTGCTTCTTTTTGTTCAGTGATAGCAAGTTGTAACTCCAGTGGAGTAGGAGTGATATCTATCTTCATCATCTCCTTGGGAGTACCTCTCATGGTTCTCTCCCTTGCAGGTCTGGTGAGCTCCTGTAACCTTTTACTAGGAGGTCTGGGGGTATGTGACACTACTCCAAGAGTTTGTCTCTCCTCCTGTCATTGGCCAGTGAGGGCAGCTGCTCATACCTGGCTTTTAGGGTAAGAGGACCCATGCTGGCGGTTGTGTCGGAGGGGAGGCAGGTTAATCAAAACATTCTTTAAAAACACCCTGGATGCTGCAGAGACAGCGGGACGAACACCGGCCCAAGGTACTTTGCTAAAAAGGCACATTTGGTTAAAAAATTTGGGATTTAAACCTGAAACCCAGGCATCCCTCACTGGTAGAAGAAACTAACCTGTTTGGAAAGGCAGTGGATGAGGCTTTAGAGATTGCAAAAAATGAACATGAAACCTTAGTCACTAAATATAAAAGAGGCCCCATCAGCAGCCTGGGGGTAGCTTTCGCCGCTTCTTTTGGGGGGGACAATCTTTCCCACTTCCCCCCACCATCAGTACAGAACGGGAAATGCATCATGGTCCTCAAGCCAATACCAACCAAGAGGACAGTCCTGTGACAAAGGAAGGGGTAGAAGCACCACACCAAGGGGCTGCCCGGCCTCAAATCAAAAACAACTTACCGATCCGGGTCCCCTGCCATGCCTCCCCGTTCGGGGGACAGATAACATCATTCTTGCATACATGGGAGAGTATTACCACAGACCATTGAGTGCTCAAGATGGTCACCCATGGTTACTGTATAAAGTTCAGCTGACCCCCTCGATACCAGCCACCAATGTCCAGACATTTATCGCCAGAACATTCGAAGATCCTACTACAAGAGTTTGAGATTCCGCAAGAAAAGGGCACGATTGAAGTCCTCCCGGTTCTACAGGTAAACAAGGGTATTTATTCAGTGTATTTTCTTGTACCCAAAAAGGATCTCACCATGCGTCCTGTGCTAGACTTGCACCCAGCGAACAAATTTGTCAAACCATAAGTTTTGTATAACACTGCAAGAGGTAATCCCTCTACTAACACGGGGGGATTACATGGCAACATTGGACATGAAAGATGCGTACTTTCATATTTCAATGTTGCTAGCGCACAGAAAATACCTAAGGTTCATGATAGACGACAAGCACTATCGGTTCAAGGTCCTTCCCTTCGGCATTGCCTCTGCCCCCAGGGTATTTGCAAAGGTGCTGGCGGTAGTAGCGGCTCACCTGCGCAGGCAGTCCATTCCAGTTTATCTTTAGCTCGATGACTGGGTAATAACGGGGGATTCCTACGAGGGGGGGGGGGAAGCTGTCCACACCCAAAAGACAGTAGTTCTAGTCTTCACTCTAGGATGCTCAATAAACGAGAAGTCCAGTCTAGACCCCAGTCTAGTCACACAATTTCGAATGGATTGTGTCCTCCCACGTATTCCTCGTCTTATGATAAGTCGTTATCGCCAGCTTTGCTGCTCTGGGAAAAAAAATTCTCGGCAGAGGGCGCTGTGCTCGTGGAGTCGATTATCCCTCGACTGACTCCGTACTCTGTCGACGTCACCAATGGTATAAATAGCTCGTGCCGCGCTCATTGCTTCAGTTCCATTTTTCCGATCGCTTCGCTATCGAGAACGGCGCGCTTGAGATTTTCTGTGAAGAAAATGTCTTCTTCGACTCCTTCGACACCCAAGACTGGGTTCAAGAAGTGCGTAGATTGTGGATCGAAAATGTTGATCACGGATCCCCACCAAGTTTGTCTCTGGTGCCTTAGTTAAAGTCACCGAACCGACGACTGGTTCCTGCCAATCCATGACCGAGAAGGCCCTTCGTGAGAGGAGAGGTAAACTGTCAGTGGGGAGGGAAGCCTCTTAGAAGGCTACGTCCAAAAAACACAAAGCGACCGATTCGAAGGAATTGGATCGCCATAGGCATTCCAAGAGGTCTCGATCTAGGAGTAGATCGAGACACTCTTCTTCCTCAGCCAAAAAAATGAAGAGACATAGATCTCCATCTTCTGAGTCGACCGAAGAAATTCGATGTGCGACAAAATCGGATTCCCCCAGAAAATGGGAGGAATTTTGTAAAAAGATGATGGAGGTATTCGAGAATGCGGCCCGACCCCCTTGAATGAACCTCAGAAGAACCATACCCCTAAAGTCGCTCCATTGGACGACAAAGGGAAGTCTAAAACTACTATGGTAAATGCCAGTAGTGTCGGATACTCAAACTCGCGTCGACGACTTGTCGTCGAGGACTCTTCGAGAGTCGAGCACCTTTCCGCTGCCACATAAAAAAGTCGTCGAAGGCTTCGACTTCATTGACGCCATTTCGGCATCGAAGCCAAAAGCATCCTCGACGTCTGTATCGAAGATTCCTTCGACAACTTTGAAGGATTTTTCCATTCCTTCGACGCATATTGTGGAGGAAGAAAGGAGATTTACTCCATTGCCTAGGTCAGACCTTTTTAAGTCCATGTCCTCAATTTATGAGGAATCTGGCTCGGAGGAAGATGAAGTCACTCCTTTCGGAGTTTCATATGGCACAAAACAAGTTCCTGAGGAACTCATTGATCAAGAGTCTAAAATGAGAGACCCAGTGGAATCGACCCCCTCCCCAGAATTAGTTTGCCAGACCTGATCTTGCAGAACATGCAGACTCAGGCTACAGGAGTCTTATGACCAGAGTGATTGAGTATATGGGTTGGGGTAACACTTCACCCGTTTTCGAACAGGACGACATGACAGATATAATTGTCAGAGGTCCTCAAAGAGATCCAGTTTGCCCTTTCCACAGGGCTCTTCAGAGGACGGTGGAGAAAAACTGGGAAAATTGCTGCTGCAAATAGTAATTTCGCTAAGAAATACAGACCACCTGGTACAGATCCTGAATATTTAAACAGGCATCCGACTCCAGAGAGTCTAGTTATTCAGGCAGTATCCACATCAAAACAAACTGCATATCCCTCTATCCCTCCGGATAGAGAGGATAGAAAAGTTGATGCTTGGGCCCGCAAAGTTTTCACTTCAGGCAGCATGGCCCTTAAATCGACAAATGTCACCTGTACGCTGGCCAGGTTTACCCATACCCTTTGGGACTGTATTTGGGCAGCGGCTGATCATATTCTGGAAGGAAAGGGAAGGCTTCCTGAATATAGTCAAAGATGGCAAGGAGGCAATGGGGGAATGTCTCCAGTCTGGACTGGATACTACTAATAGTATCAGCAGATCCATGGCTGCAAGCATTGTGCTACGCAGATTTGTGTGGTTGAGGAAGTCTGGGTTTGCACCAGACGTGCAAGCCAGACTCCAACATGCCCTTTGATGGCTCAAGGCTGTTTGGCAGTAAGGCTGATGAAAGCCTAGAAAAACTTCAGACCGCGAAAGCTGCATCTAAATCGCTTAGTGCCTCTATGCGCCACCCTCAAAAACCCTATTCTGGCTCATCTTCTTGGAGGGGTCGTTCTTTTCGTTACTACTCCTCATTTGGAGGACAGGCTTCTCAAAGAGGCAAAAGAAATTTCCCTCGTGGTGCACGAGGGAAGAGGTGCAAAATCAGCCTCATGAGCGGCATCTTTACCCTCAGCCACTCCTGCAGCCGCCTCCAAATCCCTCTGAGGCTTTGTTGCACAAAACACCAGTGGGAGGCAGGATCTCTCTGCATCTGAAGGAATGGCGGGGCATTACCTCAGATGCTTGGGCACTGGAAACAGTAGCTCAAGGTTACTGTCTCCCCTTCCAAAAAAGGCCTCAGAATCATCAACCGGGAACCAACTCTGTAAAAATTCCAGACCCGCTCCTGTTGCAGGAAATTTTAACCCTGCTAGAGAAAGGTGCCATAGAACAGGTACCTGTAGCAGAAAGGAACGGGTTGGTGCTCCCCATATTTTCTCATCCTAAAAAAAGACGGAGGATTGAGACCCATCTTGGACTTAAGAAACTTGAACAAGTTCCTCAGGAAGGACAAGTTCAAGATGGTGACCCTTTCTCAGATCCTTCAGGCTCTCCAGCTCCAAGACTGGTTGGGATCATTGGACCTTCAGGATGCTTACTTTCATGTGCCAATCCATCCAAAGCACAGAAAGTACCTGATGTTCGTGATTGGCAACTCTCATTATCAGTTTCGAGTTTTGCCATTCGGGTTGACCTCCGCCCGAGGGTTTTCACCAAACTGTTGGCGGTTGTGGCAGCGAGTCTCAGGAGAGGGGGTATTCACATCTACCCCTACCTGGACGATTGGTTGATCAGAGCAAGTTCTCCAAAACCAGCTCAGGAACATCTTTCGATCACCTGCCACTTCCTCCACAAATTGGGCTTCTCCCTCAATTTCAAGATATCCCATATGATGCCATCCGAAAAGCTCCAGTTTATTGGAGCAGGCTTGGATACTTCCTCAGGAAAAGCCTCACCCCCCGAGGTGAGAGCTCTCCACATTCTGCAGATGGTAACAAAGTTCCAGAGTGCCCAACGTCTACCAGCCTTCGATTTTCTCAGGTTGCTCGGCCTCATGGCATCCTGCATTTTCCTAGTACCGGAGGCCAGGTTGAGAATGAGATCCCTTCAATGGGCACTCAGAACTCAGTGGTCCCAGTTCTCAGGGAATGTCGGATCTTCTGTAAGTCCAGAGTGCAGTTGCTCAGGATGTTCTATGGTGGGCTTGCAACGACTACATTCTCAAGGGAGAATCTTTTTGGCAACCATGGCCGGAGATAACAGTAGTGACGGACGCCTCACTCATGGGGTGGGGAGCACACACCAACAATCAGCAGTCGTTGGTCCCCATCGGAGTCCAAACTACACATCAACCTTTTGGAACTGAGGGCAATCAGATTAGCGCTGAAGGCCTTCCTGCCCTCTGTACAGGGAAAGAATGTCCTGATAATGACGGACAACACAGTGGCCATGTACTACCTCAACAAGAGAGGAGTATGGTCACTACCACTGTGCAGAGAGGCAATGCAGCTCTGGTTCTGGGCAATACGAGAAGGAATATCTCTATCAGCAGTTCACCTAGCCGGAGAGCAGAACACGGCGGCGGCAGATGCTCTGAGCAGGCAGAGCAGTCTCTCACGAGTGGGAGCTAGCTCAGGAAGTCCTTTAAGAGATCTTCACCCTTTGGGGAACCCCTCAAGTGGATCTGTTTGCCACTGTAATCAATCGGAAGTGCGAGCAGTACTGCTCAAGGGAATTTCCTCAAAGAGGAGCTCTGGGAGACGCATTCGTAGTGGAGTGGAATTTTCTACTACTGTACGCGTTTCCCCCAGTCCCTGTGATTCTTCAAGTAATCAGGAGGCTGAGAAAGTTCAGGAAAACCATGATTCTAATTGCCCCGGATTGGGCCAGAAGGACGTGGTACCCGGACCTTCTAGACCTGTCCATCTGCCCTCCAATACGTCTTCCACAAAGAGAGGATCTTCTCTCGCAGGAGGAAGGTCTGGTTCTCCATCCAGAGGTCAAGTCATTCAACCTTCACGCCTGGTTTCTGAGAGGTTGAGATACAAGTATTGGGATCTTCCAGATGACGTAATGGAAGTCTTGCTTTCGGCCAGAAGGCCAGCAAAAACATCTTTGCACGATGTCGCTGGACCAGGTTTAGTAACTGGTGCAGAGATAAGGATGTGGACCCTTTTCAATGTGGCACTCCAGTAGTGCTCTCTTTTTTATTACATCTAGCCAATCTGGGGCTCCAGATAGGAACAATAAAAGGATACCTTGCTGCGCTGTCCATTTTCAAGCGCACCTCGAACAAGTTTCATATTTCAAAATACCATTAATCATTCAATTCTTAAAAGGGCTTAGTAACGTATACCCTCCAGTACCTTTTCATGTCCCAACTTGGGATTTAAATTTAGTACTAACATTTTTGACTTGCATACCTTTTGAGCCTTTGCACTCCTGTCCATTGAGGCTTCTAACATTAAAAACTGTCCTTCTTGTGGCCCTATCAGCCCGCACGGTTAGTGAACTTCAGGCTCTCTCATGCAAACCACCATATACTATTTTTTCTTTTAATAGTCCTTAAAGTTAAACCTTCCTTTTTACCAAAGGTAGTTTCGGGCTTCCATTTGTCACAAAAAAATATTACCAACATTTTATCCTCCTCATTTGGGCAAGGAAGAGGAGAGATTGCATAGTCTAGATCTCAAGAGGGCTCTTAGTTTTTACATCTCAAGGATGTCTAAATTACGACAAGATGACCAACTGTGGGTTGTACTGGTCATAAACTGGGCTTATCAGTAACAAAACAGACCATATCCCGCTGGATTATTTTGGCCATAATTGAATGCTACAGATTGGCGGGAAAAGACCCACCAGAGGGGCTTCGAGCCCATTCTACAAGGGGAATGGCTACTTCTGCGGCTCTAAAGAGGAGTCCCAGCAGCAGATATTTGTTCAGCTGCAACTTGGAAAACAATGCATACTTTCATCAAGCATTACTGCTTGGATACTGCCTCCTCCAATGACGGGTTATTTGCCAGGGCAGTTCTACATTCTGTCCATGAAAACTGTAATTAGTACTCCCACCTCCCAAATCGCCACTGCTATGGGAGTCTATCATAAGATGAGGAATACATGGGAGGACACAATCCATTCGAAGAACAAGTTACTTAGCAACTGTAACGTTCTTTCGACTGGATGTTCCTCCCACGTATTCCTCATCAACCCTTCCATCCTACCCCACAGTACAGTTTACGTTTTCTTACTTTCCTCTCACGAAGAAGGTAAGTCATGGGGCACGCCTGGGTGTTCCTCCTATATGTTCATTGAAAAAACAGAACTGAAGCAACGGGCGCAGCACGAGCTATTTATTCCATCGGTGACGTCGACCGAGTACGGAGTCCGTCGAGGGACAATCAACGCCACGACCTCAAGCACAGCGCCCTCTGCCGACAATTTTTTTTCCAAAGCAGCCAAGCTGGAGATAACGACTTATCATAAGATGAGGAATACGTGGGAGGAACATCCAGTCGAAAGAACGTTACAGTTGGTAAGTAACTTGTTCTTCTGGGGGCTCTAATTCAGACAGAAGACGTCCTCTTCTTCCCCACCAATGTGAGGGTTCAAAACATGTTGTTCCAAATACCTCACTATGTAACCAGTCTCAAGGTGGCTGTACGTAAAGCCATGCGACTGTTGGTGATGATGGCCTCCTGCATTTACTTAGTCCCACATGCACGTTTGCGCATGCACACCATGCAAGAGCGGCTCAACAGCCAATGGTGTCAGGCCAGCAGACAATCTAGTGGTTGTCTCTGCAGTGGTGGTCGAGGGAGAATCTTGTGAAGGGGAAAATCTTCACTAACCCCGCAGTAGAAGCCACTCACTACGGACGCATCCCTGATGGGTTGGGTCCTCTCCTCCATCGCACGGCATTTGATCCCCAGCACTAGCATCCAACAAAATAAACCTGTTGGAGTTGTTAGCAGTGTTCAAGGCCCTAAAAGCTTTTCAGACACAACTACCTCGGAAGACAGTACTTGGTCCTCACGGACAGCACCACGGCCATGTATTACCTGAACAAACAGGAGCACACACTCTCTCCAGGGCTATCCAAACTGTCCCAGAACATTTGGAAGTGGGCTCTCAAACCCGAGATGTTCCAGGGGAACCCCATCTTCTGGCAGACATACTCTGCAGAGACTTCCCTCTACCCACAGAATACGAATGGCAACTGCACAAAGACATTGTCTGTCTTCGCTGAATGGGGCTTCCCAGAGATCAACTTTGTTTGCAACTCTGGAGAATGCACAATTCCCAGATTACGCCTCCAGGTACCCCCAGAACCTCTCCAAGGGGAACGGTCTCTGGATAACATGGTTGGGGAAATTTGTCTACGAAACGGCCCCCACCTCCCCGACTTGCTTACTCAATAAGAGTGCCCATCATGCACCAGGAACCAGTCGCAATGATTCTGGTGGCCCCTCTGTGGGCCCGCCAACTTTGGTTCTCCCATCTGATGGCGATGTCAATCTCTACTCCGATGAAGCTACCTTGCCCCTACAACATGCTCTCACAAGACCGGGGGGGTTTGGGGGAGGACACTCCATCCTTGCCCGCAAACTCTCAATTTAGCGGCCTGGTTCCTGAGGTCCGAGTTCAGGCACCTCCAACTCCCTCAGATGCATGGACATTCTTAAAAACGCAAGAAAACTGAACACTATTCCAATAAATGGAAACGCTTTTTCTGATGTTTGTTAATCTGCTTAGAATCACATGCTGTGCATAGGTCCGACATCCAGTGGTCACTGCGGAGTATTGCATTTTGTTTTTCGTAGTCGAAAAGGGGACGTCGACAAGGCGTGTCTGTAACACTATCCCTATAGTGACGTGCGTTGTACCTAAAATCCCTCACGTGTCGAGGTCCCTCAGATTGTTTTTTTCCGCCCAGCTTCTGGTCGCCTTACGCGGAGCTCCTAGAGAGACATTGCAAAATACTTACTACGGACCTCGGTACTTATTATATTGTTAAAGATCCCTCCACTCGACGTTAGCTGTGAAGCTGTTTCTCCGCTGAGCAAGTTTTCGACGGAGGGGAAGAGACGGAGGGGATCCTTCGGCGCTGCCGAACACGTGGCCTGGCCTCGGCGGCCAACATACAGTAGGGAGAGTGGGGGTTCAAACTTTTATCTTCTCTTTGAGAATGTCTTTCTTTCTCCCCTATCTTTCCCTTGGGGTTGTTATCACCAGTTATTATTGCCTCAGCTATGGAGAGGACACCTACCACGCTGTAGGGGCAAATACACTTGGAAGGATAAACACAAGCTCTGTAATCGTTGCTTGCCCCTCGATGATAAGGAGGACAGCTGCGCGGCCTGTAAGCTCTTGAAACCAAGAACTCTTAAAGAACGAAAAGTTAAGAGGTGGGCGGACTACGCTATGTCGAAGTCAGTTTCCTCACCCGCCGCCGCCGCTGTTACAGAAAGTGACGAGGAGGGTGATAACTCGACGTCCGTTACGGTAGTCATTAACACCCAGGAGGAGCGCTCGCGCTCCTCGACGTCCGTCCCCGACGGGCTCGGCTCACGCCCTGCTTATGGGGATGATCACCCCGGCGACAAGGACGCACATAGAACCCATAGGCCTAAGCACACAACCCACGGCTCTTCTTCGTCAAAGACAAAGGATCCATCAGCGCCGAAGGGGACGCATGGCACTCGGCGTCTACCTCAGACCGTAAGGGTCTCACGCCCCACCCGCAAACGCAGCCGCGACCAGCGATTGGGCTTTCATCAAACACTGGCGCGACCTCAATCATCCGACGTAACGCTCCATAGAGCGGCCGTCGAGAAACAACGCATAACGCAGGCAACGTCGACACCAGAGCCCTCTACTGACGAACTCGTTGTCGAGAGCCTGGCGAGAATTGTTTCCGAAGACAAACGTAAGCGGACGACGAAACAGACGTCGAATACCGCACAAAAAGCTATAGAAACGCCGAAAAAGCACAAGAGTAGCCAGGAACTGCCCCCTTCATCTAGGGACACTTCTGAACTACTGGAGGGCTTTTCTGAGGGCGACGGAAACCTTTCTTCGACGTTGTGGGAGCGTTCTAAGCATTTGGAAGGTGAAAACACTGATTTCCGCCCTCTAGACTATTCAGGGGTCCCCTATGAGACCCTTGAAAGACTCCATTCTTGTATGGAGAAAATGGAAAGGTTTTTGGGAAGCCAAAACCCACCCACACACAAAAGACCAAGAGAATGGCCCCAGGATGACCCTAGGGTCAAGATCCCTCGGCTGTTTCCCCTTTCTACAGACGTATATGACCTCATTGAAGAGGAGCAATACCTCCCAGGAAGATGAGGAGGGTTTGGGTGGAGAGGAAGAACATGAGGAAGAGGGGTTTGAAGAAGATCCTTACACTAGTGCAGGAGTTTTTGAAGAAGATACAGCTACCTCGCAGCCCTGGCAATCCCCATCAGTGCAGCCTTGGCAATCCCCATCAGTGCACTCAGACCCTGATGCCTTTCACCCTTCTCCCCCCAAGGATTCACCTATTGGAAACACCTCTCCCATAGATGACCAACCTTCACTTAATGCACTATTGCGCAAGGCAGCAGCGCATTTTGAAATAGACACAGGGGAAACTCTTCCTGACATAGACTTTGTAGAAAAAGTTATTAAAGAAAAAGCCCCTGTTAGTCAGTCTATTCCGCTCCTGGCTTCTATAAAGAGAAGAATAACTCCTTCCCTTTCCAATCCTGCATTAGTCAGAGGGGTCAACCCTCGGATAGAAAAGCTCTTCAGCCCTTCGTCCTCTGACCACTTGTACATCAGAGGACATTCTATTCCGGACTCCCTTGTAGTTACTAATACAAGAAAAAGAGCGGGGGTACCACTATCCACTAGTGAGGCACCACCTGACAAAGAGGGCAAGAAGCTCTATGCACTTGGGAAGAGAATTACGACCTCCGCAGCCTTCTCAACTAGGATTGCAAATAACAATTCCCTACTAGCTAGCTACGCAGATGCACAGTGGAGCAAGCTGCGCAGCGAAGCAGAGGACGCACCTGAACCCCTGCGTTCACGCCTGTTAGATACCATCTCAGAGGGAACTCTTGTAAACCAGGGCATCGTAAAGAACTCCTTAGATGCAGCAGAGACGGCTGGCCGTTCCCTGGTTCAGGGAATACTTCTCAAACACCATGTCTGGCTGCGCAATTCGGGATTTAAGCCGGAAACCTAGGCTTCCCTGATAAATAAGCCCATAGAACAAACACATCTGTTTGGGAAAGCAGTTGATGAGGCCCTAGAACATGCGAAGAAAGAGTTTGATACCATCAAGACTCTTGACCAAATTTCTAGGCCCCCTAACAGACGCGGCTATGGCAATAGACGCTCCTTTCGTGGCCAACGCCAGCAAAACCAAGAGCAATTCTACTCTGCTACCAACTGGCCCTCTAACCATGGTAACAACCAGTTCAGTCAAAGAGGCCAACGCCGTGGCAAAGGAAGAGGTCGCGGCTCCAGCCCCAAAGGTTCCACGCCCAATACCAACAAATGACCCGAAGATTCGGGTCCCCTCCCATGCATCACCGGTCGGGGGCCAGCTAACATCGTTCCTATCAGCATGGGAGGGAATATCTTCAGACCGCTGGGTTTTACCCACCATAGCCCACGGATACTGCATAGAATTCAACGGTTCCCCGAAGTACAGACCCCCACGGAACCGACGCATGACACCGGAACACCTCACCATTCTTCTTCAAGAAGTAGAAGAGCTAATGAAAAAAGAAGCTATAGAGGCTGTCCCCCTATCTCGGGTAACAGAAGGTATTTATTCAGTGTACTTCCTTGTACCCAAAAAGGACTTAACCATGCGCCCTGTATTAGATCTGCGCCCAGCGAACAAGTTTGTCAAACCCCAAAAGTTTTGTATGGTGACCTTGCAGGAAGTAATCCCACTGTTATCACAAGGGGATTACATGACAACACTAGACATGAAAGATGCATACTTTCATATTTTAATGTTGCCAGCGCACAGAAAATACCTCAGGTTCAAGATAGAGAACAAGCACTACCAGTTCAGAGTACTACCCTTCGGGATAGCATCTGCACCAAGGGTATTCACGAAAGTTCTGGCAGTGGCAGCGGCCCACCTACGCAGGTTATCCATCCCGGTATACCCTTACCTCGACGACTGGCTCATAACAGGGGATTCTTACGAAACATGCTTCTCCAATACCCAAAAGACCGTAGACCTTTTGTCCCAACTTGGCTTCTCCATCAACGAAAAGAAGTCCAGCTTAGACCCCAGCCAAATCAAACAATTCCTAGGGGCTCTAATTCGAACAAAGGACGGCCTTGTCTTCCCCTCCAACGAGAGGGTCCAAAACATGCTGTTTCAGATCCCCCATTATGTGGCAGGTCGAGAGGTGACGGTACGCAAAGCAATGCGCTTGCTGGGGATGATGGCTTCATGTATTTATTTGGTACCTCACGCGCGCCTGCGCCCAATGCAAGAGTGGCTCTACAGCCAGTGGTGTCAGGCCAGCGGACAATGGGACGATCTAGTGGTGGTCTCGCAGGCCCTGGTTCTCTCGCTACGGTGGTGGACAAAAGAAAACCTGTTATTAGGGAAAACTTTTGCCACACCCGCAGTGGAAGCCACTCTAAACACAGACGCATCCCTTACAGGATGGGGGGCTCACCTATCCCATCAGACTGCTCACGGAGCATGGACTCCGAGCTTAGCATCCAAGCATATAAACCTGCTGGAACTATTAGCGGTGTTCAAAGCACTGAAAGCCTTTCAGGAACACCTACAAGGAAAGACAGTGATGGTCCTCACAGACAGCACCAAAGCCATGTACTACCTCAACAAGCAAGGGGGCACTCACTCTCCAGGACTGTCCAAGCTGTCCCAGAATATATGGAAGTGGGCTCTCAAACACATGTTTCTACTATCACAACATGTACCAGGGGAACTCAATCTGCTAGCAGACAAACTCAGCAGAGACTTCTCCCTGCCCGAAGAGTACGAATGGCAATTGCACAAAGACACCGTCTTAGACGTCTTCACGCAATGGGGGTTCCCGGAAATAGACCTGTTTGCAACTCTGGAGAACTCACAATGGCAAAGTTACGCCTCCAGGTACCCCCAGAACCAGTCCAAGGGGAACGGTCTGTCGATTCAATGGTCAGGGAAATGTGTTTACGCCTTTCCCCCGACTCCCCTTCTCAACAAAGTGGTACACAAGATGCACCAGGAGCAGGTTACCATGATACTAGTGGCCCCAATGTGGGCCCGGCAGCCATGGTTCGCTCACTTGATGGAGATGTCCCTATCTCCCCCAGTGAAACTTCCCTGCCCGTACAACATGCTGTCACAGGACAAGGGCAGGACACTGCATCCATGCCCTCAGACCATGAACTTAGCAGCCTGGCTCCTGAGATCATAGAATTTGGACATTTACAACTCCCGCAGAGATGTATGTACATCCTCAGGGAAGCCAGAAAACCTAATACTCGCCAATATTCTAGCAAGTGGAAAAGATTTGTCATCTGGTGTAGGGGAAGAAACATCAACCCTGTTGACTGCTCTCCCACACAAATTGTTCTGTACCTGACCCATTTACTGGACTCGGGTCTAGTATTCAATTCTATTAAAGTCCACCTAGCGGCACTTTCTGCATAAACCACTTCCCAACTTAGTGTCGTGGTGGAAGATACCAGTTATCAAGGCCTTCATGGAGGGGGTAAAGAGAATACACCCTCCGATAGCTAACCCAGCTCCCGGATGGGACTTAAATGTGGTACTTTCTAGACTCATGGGCCCGCCTTTCGAACCCATGCACAAGGCAACTCTTAAAGACCTCACTCTTAAGACTGCTTTCCTAATAGCTATCACCTCCATTAGGAGAGTAAGTGAACTACAGGCTCTTTCTGTACTAGACCCCTTCGTAACAGTTCACAAGGATAAGGTGGTTCTACGCACACAGCCAAGGTTTGCACCAAAATTCATCTCGAAATTCCATGTAAACCAGTCAATAGAACTACCAACGTTCTTTCAAAACCCTTCCAGCTTGGGAGAAAAAAGTCTGCATACACTAGATGTACGCAGAGCTGTCATGTTCTACATGGAAAGAACCAGACCACTGAGAAAGACTAATCAGTTCTTTGTCTCTGTGGCAGCAGGACGAGAAGGAGATGCAGTTTCAAAGTCCACTATATCTAGATGGATTGTTCAATGCATCACTCTCTGTTACACTCTTACTAAGAGAGAACTACCCTTCAAGCCAAGAGCACATTCCACTCGAGGCACTGGGGCTTCCATAGCGTTCATTGCAAATGTTCCCCTTGAGTCCATCTGCAAAGCGGCTATCTGGAGTTCTGTGCACACCTTTACAAAACACTACTGTGTAGATGCACACTCTAGATCTGACTGCCAGGTGGGACAGGCAGTATTAAGACATCTTTTCTCTACTGTTCCTTCTCATAACCCACCGCCAACTCCGGGTACTGCTCGCTAGTCTATGCACAGC
Organism: Ambystoma mexicanum; assembly: GCF_040938575.1. Classification (NCBI taxonomy): domain Eukaryota; kingdom Metazoa; phylum Chordata; class Amphibia; order Caudata; family Ambystomatidae; genus Ambystoma; species Ambystoma mexicanum. The sequence goes on from NC_090921.1 coordinate 468,728,531, forward strand.
ATGTGATTCTAAGCAGATTAACAAACATCAGAAGACAATGCATTACTTACCGTAAAAGCATTTCTGATGGTTGTATCTGCTTAGATTCACATGCGCCCACCCTTCCTCCCCGCTCGGATGGAAGGAACATAGACATCCTTTACTATATTTCTCTCTTTTCTGTACTCGCGTCTTTAAGGCTCCCTCAGGGCAGAAAAATACAAACAGAGGGACCTCGACGCGTGAGGGATTGTGGGTACAACGCACGTCACTATAGGGATAGTGTTACAGACACGCCTTGTCGACGTCCCCTTTTTGACTACGAAAAACAAAATGCAATACTCCGCAGTGACCACTGGATGTCGGACCTATGCACAGCATGTGAATCTAAGCAGATACAACCATCAAATGCTTTTACGGTAAGTATTGCATTGTCATCTGGTGCTATTCTAAGGGCATCAGTCCCTTAGACTGCTCTCCAACACATTGTCTTATACCTTACTCATCTACTGGACTCTGGTCTGGTTTTTAATTCCCCTGGCTGCACTTTCAGCATACTCTATGTCCCAAAAGGTGTGTTTTAAGATCCCAGTGAATAAGGCTTTTATGTAAGGCGTGATGACGCTTCATCCCCTAATTTCAAACCCAGCTCCCGGATAGGACCTAAATGTGATACTAGACTAATGGGATCTCCCTTTTAACCTATGCATAAGGCTGGCCTTAAAGCACTCACTCACAAGACCGCCTTCCTAGTGGCAGTCCCTTCAATAAGTCAGTGAACTGCAGGCCTTTTCAGTTCAAGACCCATTAGTCAATTGTTAGGCAGAAACCTGTGCAGTTCCCTTAGGGACCACTGCAAAAGATAGAAGACTACAGGTGTTTGGCAGTAAACCCACTTGGTAGCTGTGGCTGAGCAGTCAGACTTCCCTCAAGAAGAGTTAGGCACTATGTAGAGTATACACAATGGGTACAGAGATACAGTAGCACAAGCAAACACTGACCAGAGCTTTGGTGTAAAAGTATATAATTATTGATTTAAAGACACACTTGTAAGTTACACTAGCACAAAGAGGCAAGTAAATTCAGCACACAGTCACTATTATATATATACAACCCTAATTACTTATTAGACACGTCTTAGTGAGAAACACCACTTATTTTCAGACAGAGGTGAGCGCTTAACATAAGATGGCACTCAAATTATAAAAAAAGGGAGGGAAAAAGGCAGAGTTATGGAAGCACACAAATTTCAATACTTTTAAAAGAACCACAGTAAGGCAGGATAGGCAGAGTTCTACTGGAGAGCAAGGAAGTCAATTGCAAGGCCCAGCTCTTGGAGAGAGCAAGCAGAAGGGGTCCAGGTTCAAACGGTGGGGTTATGCCCAAAGTCTTGTATATAGTTCGCCCACAAAGGATGAAATTAAAGTCAGGAAAAGTTAGCTAGGTTGTCCCAGGCCAGCCCAGGTTAGAAAGTCGAGGCTTTACTGTCACCCCGAACGATCTGTCGCAAGGGAAGCCAGGCGGGACACAGTACCTTAAGTGTGAAGGAAGCTCCTGCAGGGGCAGTTGTTCCTGGCAGCGGGTGCAAGTTGGTGTTTCGTCCAGAGGAAGAGGAGGTCCCGCCGTGGAGGAAAGCTGAAGGTCGTTGCACTGCCAGGGAAGAAACCAGCCGCAGAGTTCGTTCGGTTAAAAGGTACTACCCTTCTCTTCGTGGTAGTGGTAAGCCGTGGTATTCCGGTTGCCGGGGTGCTTTGCACGGGCAAGGTGGCCACGAGATGCTCCAGGAAGCTGAAAAGAAGGCAAAACTGTTTATCCCCACCAGTCAAAGGAAGAAGACTCTCCAGACTGGGGATCTCCTCTGTCGTCGGTAAAAGTGGTGAGACTGTTCAGCAGGGCTCCACCGGTGGTGTCGTCGTTGCAGGTCGGCTCAGCTTCTCCCTCCTCGGATTCTTAGGTCCTGTGGCGACTTCCGAAGTTCCAGTCCCCAAAGCCCTGCTTTTATGCAGCAAACCCCCATTCATTCAGCCTAGCTGTCAATCAAACAAATCACCACTTGGGCCAATCACATAAGAGTGCGACTTGAGTTGCCAAGGCAACTCAGTCCAGAGTGCCTAAACCCCCCCCCCCCCAACCCCCTGTGGTACCCAGACAGAGTGGCACCACTTTTGGGGGCTTCTGTGGAGAAGCCTGCCAAAAAGTGGAACAAAGGGCTCGACTTGGGTTGGAGTCACAGAAGAGAAAGTAAACGCCATTTTAGAATCGAGTTCTGTCAAAAAATACCAACCGGTGAATTAATAAATGAACAAACTGGTGGTATGTTCGAGGCTATACGAATTAAATAATTAAAGTTGGTAGCCTCGAACAATGGGAAAATCCCATATAGATATATTTGCGGTCGAATATAAAAAGTAGTATCCACTGCCACCAGCCAAAACTCGATCAGTGGGGACGGAGACGTGCCCCCCTCGAAAAGACCCCGGGGCAATCGAATTGCCCCGACCAGTACATCCCCAATATGATGGTTTGTACTGGTTTCTGTTCATAATTTGGGACTAGTAAAGCCAATGGTGACTTTACATTCCCTGGGAGACAGTAGTCAGTCCCAGGGTATGGAGTCTATGTTGGGGGGTCGCTACGACACCCCTGGGTTACGGCACGGAGGGTGCTGTGTAACCCACATCAAAAACACATTAGACTCTATGGAGTAAAAGACCCCATAGCCCATAAAACACATGGAAAGATAAAGGAACATCTCAAATCATGTCTAAGAGTGGGAGTAAAAGAGTCTCACTCTTAGCAGGAGAAAGAAATGAACCCCAAAAATCCAGCAGAGCTACTGGGGGACTCACTAGGTTTGGGAAATTAGCCTTTACAGAGAATTCTCCCTAACCATTTACAAGGAGAAGGTGGTTTTGTACTCACCCTAGGTTTCCGCCTAAATTCAATTCATAGTGCCATGTGAACCAATCAATGGAACTACCCACCTTTTTAAAGAACCCCACTTACCTGGCAGAAAGAAGCCTACACACACTTGATGTGCGCAGGGCAGTCCTATATTATCTGGAAAAGACAAGACCACTAAGAAAAACCTCGGTTTTTCGTTTCAGTGGCCGCTGGAAGAGAAAGGGACCCTGTCTCTAAGTCTGCCATCTCAAAGTGCATTGTAAACTGCATCACACTCTGCTACACTCTTGCCAAGAGAGATCTGCCCTTCAAGCCTAGAGCATACTCTACTCAAATTCATTTGCTAAGCGGCAACCTGGAGTTCTATACACACCTTTACAAAACAGTACTGCCTAGGTACTCACTCTAGGTCTGATTCTCAGGTGGGACAAGCAGTACTAAGACATCTCTTTAATTTGCTCACAATCCACCTCAAACTGTGGGTACTGCTTGCTAGTCTATGCACAGAAGGGGACTCTTAGCAGATTCAAAAGCATCAGAAGACCTGCATTACTCATCGTAATAGCATTTCTGATGATTGTATCTGCTTAGATTCACATGCGCCCACCCTTCCTCCCTGCTCGGAGTGAAAGGAATTTAGACCTTACTTTCTCTCTATCTGTACTCACTCACGTTGGTCATAAGGCTCCCTCACGGCAGAAAGAAAACGACCAGAGGGACCTTGATGCGTGAGGGACTTTGGGTACACTACACGTCACCTTAGGGATAGTGTTACAAGCACGCCCATGTCGAAGTCCCCTTTCGATCCTCGAAAGACCAGATGCAATGCTCTGCGATTACCACTAGACGTCGGACTATATGCACAGCATGTGAATCTAAGAAGATGCAATCAGAAATGCTGTTACGGTGAGTAATGCATGTCATATTTCTACTGGTGTGTGATAACTACTTGCCAGTAGTCCTTTTTGTATAGTGTTTTGGCCAACACAAAATTGTATTTTTATACATCCTGTCCAAGTGTAATCTGTGATTCCCATTATGTGACCTCATTGCGGACCCTTTACACGCTCACCACCTCTGAAGAACTTAGCCTGGACCGCCTGTCACTGCTACCTGAACTGGTTTGGCTACAGCTCCCCAGAGTTGTCCCTGTCACAACTCTGGGGAGCTGTTCTAGGTTGGCATGTTATAAATCTGTCCACCAGATCAGAGTATAGAAAATCAGTCCTAACAATGTTATATTGTAGGACTCGACTGTTTTAGCAAAACATTTCTCTGCTTTTTGGTACACACACACTGATCCAATTTTGGCTTTCTAGTTTGGGTATGTAATTTTTTTTTATGACCTTGAGGAACTTTTTGGAGATATCAAAGGCTTGTACCTGCGCGACCTAATTTGTTTTGCTTTTCTAGGGTTTTTATTTTTTGTTGGTTATTAGTCGCATAAGTGTAGGTCACTACGGAGACAGTCCCTCTACTCCGTCTGTAAACTATATGAGAAATTGCAAATGTGCCTGCACTACTTTGCGCCAAGATAGATTATCGTATATACTTCTACTATGAATAACGATTCCAAATCCTTTGTATTCAAGAGTCTTATTTTGTATTTTCAGCCCCTCTTGGATGACACGTGTTTCGGCGTATAGACTGCGCTTTTTTCAAATCGGGGCTAATTTGATCATCAAAAAAAAGAAAACACAAACATTTTGAAACTCATATGAAATCCATGTCGATTTTCAAAGAATAAATGTGACCCTATTTGTGTTTTATCCACATACCCTGTATTGCAGAAAACATTTCAGCTTGTGTGTTTTTAGTGAACCAGATTGTAAATATGCCACTACGTCGGAGCGGTAGGTGGAGGGATGGGGATTGGATCCTACTAATAGTTATATGTGCGTCTAATTTTATGTGCTGCTTATAGTTATTACCACTGCTATTTAGTGTGATTACCATCATTGTGTTTACCAGAAGATTCCCTTCGTCGCATCTTACCCCTTTATAGCGTTAAGGTTCACACAATATATATTCTTGTCTTGACGATTAATTTACATTCTTGGGCTCAATCCCACCTATACAAAAAAGCATAAATACATAGATATTGGTGTATGGCTTACAATGTCTCTCTCCGAGCTGACATACCGATTTCCTGTGACCATGACTGTAAACACTAATTATGCTTGTCACTGTCTAAAAAGAAATCCCAATTTCCTATAAGTAAGGCCATGAAACTTATTTAAATATGCAGCGTAAAGCATGCAAACCAGTTTAGTACATGATGGCAGTTATTGCATATCAAAGTATTGCTGTTCTTTCCTTCTGGGTAAGGTTAATGGGAAGATTTCTACATTTTTGTTTGGATTTAGTTAATGATAACAATCTATCTTGGCGCTAACAAGTGCAGGCACATTTGCAGTTTCTCTTATGGTTATGTAATTAGTACAAGTAGTACGTAGTGATTTGAGGTTACCCCCGTTCAGGGTCAAAAAATGTAGTTTGGAAAGTTGACTATTGTAAGCCCCACTATACAAGAATTTATTTAACATGGTGCTTGCGCCAAAGCACGGGATCTAGAACATTTTTATATACAATCATCCAACTAAAGTTGGTGCTCATTTATCTCGGATGAAAGGCCGAGTTGTCCTCTTCGAGTTGGACAATATAATGTGCAAAACATTAATACTCCTTCCCATTACCATTTCTTTTAAATGGATTGTGTCCACCCACGTATTCCGCATCTTTTGATATTCGTATCCAGCTTCAGCTTCGGAATTTCTTTTTTGGCAGAGGGTGCTGTGCCTTGATGCAGTGACCGTTTCTTTTAAGGACCTCCATCCCGATGTCGACGGCATCCCTGGTACATATAGCACGCAGAGTTCCCGTTGGCTTCAGTTATGTTTTTTCTAGCCAGCGCTTCGAAGAATTACAGCATGCTTCGGTTCCAGTCTTAAGAAAACGGATACTCTCGAAAGATGTCCTCTTCCATACATTCAACCCTGAAGACTGGGTTCAGAAAATGCTGTGATTTCAGGGACAAGATGTCGCTCACATTCCCTCACCTGCCATGCAGCATGGCACGACAAACTGTCAATACTGTTAAGCAATGACCGGTAAGGAGTTGAAAGAGCAAAAATTGAAATTAGCAAGTCCCCCTCGACTGTCGAAAAAACACTAGTCTGTCGAGTCGAGGGGCTACTCTCCTCGAATGAAAAAAAGCCTTTTCGATCCAGAAGTGGGTCACACAATTCATTCTCTTCCAAGAAGATGAAGAAAATACGCTATAGGTCACCTTTCACCCCTTCCGATTCTTCTCCTGAGAACCTCTCTAAACAAAAGACCTAAAGTCCTGCTCCTTTCGCAGCGTTGAAGACTGACAAGGAAAGGACTAAGCCAAAATACCACGTGCCCTCTAGCTTAGGACACAGGCTAGAAACCCCACAAGAACCTTTGAGGTTTTGACTTGGATGAAAAATCGTCAAAGACTCGATAGAGTTATGGATCGAGCCCCTCAAGGGCTTCGATAAGGTCTTCAAAGACATGAAGCAATCGCTATCCGTGTCGAAACCATTGATGCTATGAGGGTCGAACCCATTGGTGACATTGGTGTTGAAACCAACACCTTTGCCCACTAAACATGCTCAGGAAGTTGAATAATCATTTTAACCCTCAAGTGATTTCTTAAAGTCTTTGCCTTCAATTTATGAAGGGCTTGAACCGTCAGACCCAGATACTCTTCCTTTTGGTTGGGAGTATGGTACCCAAAGCGGTTTATAGTGAAAGGGTCGGATACATTGTTTTCGAAATGCAATAGTTTCGAAACAAAAGGACCGAAAAAAGAAATTTGAATGCACAGTTTTTATTTTTTGTATTTTTTTGGGGGGTCCTTCCGAAACCTTTTTTGGGGGGGAAAAACCAGTATTTTTTCCTATGTGATAAGGTGAGAGAAATAAAGGAAGATCAGAGCCAGTTAAAGCCCCTTCCCCTTCTCTGTATTCATACTTCAAGGAGAGGCTAGAATATGATGTCACAAAGGGTGGCCCAACTGTTCTATGATTGTCACTTACATAAACCAATGAGAAATGATACTTCCCTCCGGAGATGTACCTTTCTCTAATACTGGTCTTTTGTTTTGTTTTTGGTATGTTTGATGTTGGGGCGGTTTGAGAAGAGGCAGCAAGAGGATCTGAGTCCAGAGGAGGAAGCCTTGTATGAGTGGGCTTATTGATCATTTACTCAAAAGAAATCGTTCTAAAGCACCTGTTGTGGAGAAACAGTTATACTCTTAGTGAAGTTGCCAGAGCTGTGGTTAATAAGACTTTCATGTAAATGCATAACGCGCCCTGAGGACAGGAGGCTGAGCCTGCTGCGACGGAGCTCAACAACGGGTCCGCGGCTCCACTCGTAGCCCCCACCCTCGTGGAGGAGGAGCCGCGGCGCAAGCCTCACTTATCCCAGCAGAGATAAGGAGAGAGGGCCCGTCAGACGAGGCTGACTCCGGGTCCGCGGCTCCACTCCTTGCCCCCACGCTTGCGGAGGAGGAGCCGTGGCGCAAGCCTGGCCTTGCACGCATCAGTGCTAGGAAAAGGGGCCTGTGAGACAGCCAACGTCTTCAAGCCAGCTGGGAAGAAAACAGCTGATCGCCTGATCTACGCGGAAGGCGAGAGAAACCATTGAGGATTCAGGGGACGGCTGAATAGTACCGAAGGGCGTCCGGGAGCGGACTAACCCTGGGCCAGCTGAAATTACATTAAAGGGCCTTTTAATTAAAGGGAAGGGTGAGATTCACCAAGAAGTATGAACCATTGTTGAATGGTATAAGACATTAGGGGCCAACCGACCGAAGAGCCAAGTACGTGCTTGAGATCCTTGTACTGTTTGAAAACAAATGCCACCTACCTTTAGAATAAATCTACATGTAACTGTTGGACAGAAAGGCCTAAAGAATTAGCCCCTAGTTGCGCTTCAGTGGGGTGTTGACAGTATGACAAGAAAACTCTGACAGAGTATGCTGATGAGAAGACAGAGCAAATAGTCATGTCAGAAGAGTTGTTTGGGCAGAGAAAATAGTATGAGTGTCAGCAAGAAGGGACTACCAAGGAAAGCAAGACTCTCCCTCAATACCCAAGGAAAGTAGGGCTTTTTCCTGAAGAAGTTAGTTGTACACAATAAAGCTCCAGTTCTTAAATCACACCTGTGGCTGAGTTGTCTATTCCCAACCACACCCTTAACTTATTTTTGGGGGTCCCTCCGAAACCCCTGTTTTTTGGTGGAAAAACACTATTTTTTCCTACATACGAAAACCACAAAAAAAATACATTTAAAAAAAGGCATTCAAATTTGTTTTCCGATCCTTTTGTTTCGAAACTATTGCATTTCGAAACTTTGACTGGACACCACCCAAAGCGTCCCAGAAGCCCTGATCTCAGTCGATGCTAGAAGATTTATATGAAATCTTTAGTAAGCTAGTGGGATTGATACTTCACCAGAGCTTGATTTTGGTAAACCGGATACAGCAGAACACACAGATGCCCCATACAAACATCTTGTGTCTAGGGTAATAGTTTTTAGGGTGGGGCAGGCCAGCTCCCCCATTCGAGCAAGATGATCTGACCGATATCCTTGATAAAGGGCCTCAGAAGGATTCAGTACTCCCTTTTCATATTGCCCTGCAGAAAAGGGTAAAGGCAAACTGCGAGGCACCCAAGGCAAACCCAGCGGTGAACACAAACCTCACCAAGAAGTACAGGTGACTGTTTGTCTAAACATCCTACGCCAGAGAGCCTGGTTGTACAGGTTGTTGAGACATCCAACTCTAAACAAACATCTTATCCAACAATTCTGCCAGACAGGGATGAGTGTTTCGACTCTTGGACAAGAAACTCTGTTCTGATGTGAACAGTGCTCTTAATTCTGCAAATGCCCCTTGTTCCTTAGCAAAATGTACGTTCAGCCTGTGGGACTTTATAGCCATGGATGGTGGCTGACCATATCCCCAAAGGGGAAGACAGAGAGCTTCTGCATTGTAAGAGATGGAAAGGAGGCTACATGTGAGTGTCTTCAATCAGGACTGGACTCTGCTGACAGTAGCAGCAGAGCCATGGTGCCGAGCACAGTAATACGCATGTTTGCATGGTTGAGGAAGTAGGTATTTTCACTTTTACTCAGTTGGACCAGTGAGATGACTGACCAGTCAAAAGGGCCAAAGAAGATTCCCTCGTGGTGGACAAGGGTGAGGTGCCAAATCCGGCCAAGCAACGCCTACTTTGCCATCATCTGCCTCAAAATCTGAGGCCTTAACACCCAAAACCCTGGTGGGAGGCAAACTCTCATAGCATCTATAGGAATGGCAGGTTATTACTTCAGAAGTTGGAAACAGTAACCGAGTGTTACTGCTGCCCCTTTCTAAAAAGGCCTTGGGACTATCCACCGGGGAGTCACTCATTCAAAGTACCAGATCCATTCCTTGTGTAGGCAATTTTGAGCCTGCTAGAGAGGCGCTATAGAACCAGTGCTTGTAACGGAGAGGAACAAAGGGTGGTACTCCTTATTTCAAGGACGGATGGAGGATCCGCACCCATCTGGGACTTGAAATGCTTGAACAGTTCCTCAGGAAGGACCAGTTCAAGGTGGTCACACTTTCTCAGATTCTTCAGGTCCTCCGACTCCAGGATTGGATGGTGTCATTGCACCTTCAGGATGCTTACTTTCATGTGCCTATCTATCACAAGCACAAAGTACATGAGGTTCGCCGTTGGCGGTTATCAGCAGTTTCGAGTTCTGTCATTCGGGCTGATCTCCGCCATAGGGTTTTCACAAGTGGTGGCAGCGAATCTCAGTAGAGGGAGATTCAGGTCTACCCCTACCTGGATGATTGGCCGATCAGGGCTTCTTCTCCCAAACAAGCCCTGGAACATCTCACTATCACCTGCCACTCTCTCCACATACTGTGCTTCTCCCTCGATTACAAGAAGTCCCACATAATACCATCTCAAAGACGCCAATTAATTGGAACAGTACTGGTTACATCCTTGGGAAAAGCTTTTCCATCTGAGGTGAGAGCTCAACGCATTCTGCAGATGATCACCAAATTTCAGAGTGCCCAGAGTCTTCCGGCCTTCAACTTTTTGAGGTTGCTCAGCTTCATGGTAGCCTGCATTTTTCTTGTGCCAAGAGGGTCGCCTGAGAATGGGGTCCCTCCAATGGGCCTTCAGGATTTGGTCTCAATTCTCAGGCAAGATGTCTGAACTTCTTCAGGTTCCGAGCAGAGTTGCACAGGACCTCCTGTGGTGGGCCTGCAAGGGCAACATTCTGAAGGGAGAACCTTTTTGGCAACCATGGCCGGAGTAGTGACCAACTTCTCACTCACGGGGTGGAGGGGAGCCCATTGCAACAATATGACAATCAGCAGTCTTTGTTCTCCATCGGAGTCCAAACTGCACAACAATCTTTTGGAGCCGAGGGCAATAAGACAACCGATGAAGGCCTTTCTGCCTTCTATACGGGGAACGAATGTCCTGATCATGACGGACAACAGTGACCATATACTGCCTCAACAAAAGGAGGCGTAGGTTCACAATCTCTGTGCAGAAAGGCGATGCAGCTCAGGTTCTGGGCAATTCAAGAAGGAATATCCCTAGCAGCAGTTCACCTGTCTGGAGGGAACACTGCAGCGGCTGCTCTGTTCAGGCAGAGCAGTTTCCCACGAGTGGATCTGTTCATGATGAGTGTGCTCTAGGGAACGTGTTTGTAATGGACGGGGAATTTCCACTCCTGTACGAGTTACTTCCAGTCCCCGTCATTCCTCATGTGATTGGGAGGTTGAGAAAGTTTGGGAAATCGATGATCCTAATTGCTCCGAATTGGGCCAGGATGACCTGGTACCCGGACCTTGGACATGTCCATCTGCCCTCCAATGCGTCCTTCAGAGGGTTCAGTTCTCAATCCAGAGGTCAAGACACTCGACTTTCACGCATGGTTTCTTAGAGGTTGAGATGCAAGAATTTGGGACCGTCCAGATGACGACTTCTATTGTGTTTTGGGCAAGAGCATGTTACTATTTCTAGGCACCACAAAAGACCAGGGGCAGGGGGCATTAATAGAAGGCAGTTATTTAAATAAAAGGTGCATTAGCTGAATGAATTTGTAAATTTTGAAGCTTATGCAGTTCTTAGCACTCAAAAATACACCTCCCGTCTCGGAAAGAATGCAGCCTGTACTAAAAATAGACTATAAGCCATTGTGTGGGGCTGACAGAGCACGGGGTAACTCGGCAGCTGTTCCTGTCCATCAAAAGCCAATGGAGACTTAAAGGATTCAAGGCACGAACGAATACTATGGGAAAACAGCTTTTTTTTGTAGAGATTACTAGACCAGATCAAATATAATTTTATTGTGAAGTGGTGAGAGTATGGCGTGATGATGTGTTTATGTATGAATGTTAAAAAACAAGAGCGACTATGCAGCATTATGTAGCTCTTCCCAAACGGAACCCAGCCATGCCAGAAAGAACTGCTGCATCCATTTTAAAGAAGAGCAACAAGTTTTGGATGAGCTCTGCCGGTATCAAGTTGAAGAGTATATAAAGGCGCCTGCTTGCCATTTAGTCTGCAGGAGCCAGCGACGGAAGACAGAATGCTGGTCGGGAATGGCAGTCTTCTGCCATTTCACCAATCCTCATGATCTGTAAAGATTAAAGTTTTCTATCCCTTGCAAGATGGACGCGTGGCCTTAATTCCCTAGAGGGGTGGATTTAATCTGGTGTGAGCGTGATCAGGGGGTACCCCAATGTATTTAAGGGCTACATGTATGGCCTACCTTTGACCAGGCCAGCAACAAAATCCTTGTACCGCTGCCTTTGGAATAAATTCTGCAGCTGGTGCAGAAAAAAGAATGTGGACCCTTTTCAGTGCAGTACACCTATGGGGTTGTCCTTTTTGTTAAATTTGGCAAAGCTGGGGCCCCAGATTGGGACCATTAAAGGATACTTGGCAACGCTTTCAATCTTCAAGCGCACGTTGGAAGAGGCATCTTACTTAAAGATGCCGCTAGTCATGCAATTTCTAAAGGGACTCACTAACGTGTCCCTCAATCTGTTTCAGGTTCTGATTTGGTATCTTAATCTTGTTCTAAAATTCCTCATGTACACTCCTTTTTGAGCCATTCCATTCCTGACCATTAAGATTGCTGACCTTTAAAATAATACTTTAAGTTGTGTTGACATCAGCCCGCAGAATGCGAACTTCAGGCCTAATCGTGTAAGCCTCCATATACTACCTTCTTCAAGGACAAGGTAGTTCTTAAAGTTAAACAGCTTTACTGCTAAACATTGTATCAGACTTTCATTTATCCCTGAAAATTGTTACCATCTTTCCATCCACCCCCACATCCTGGCAAGGAAGAGGAAAGGCTACATAGGCTTGATCCAAGATGAGCACTCGACTTTTACATCTCTTGGATGGCTAAATTGGGTCAAGATGACCAACTTTTTGTTGGTTATACAAGTCACAAGTTGGGACTTGTGGTCACAAAACAAACTTTGTGAAAATGCATCATATTGGGCATTATGAAATGCTACATATTGTCTGATAAAGATCCCGCAGAAGGCCCTAGGACCCATTCCACAAGGGGTATAGCAACGTCTTCTGCTTTACAAAGAGTGGTGCTGATAGACATATGTGCGGGAGCCACATGGTTTTTCCTTCACACTTTTACAAAACATTACTTTCTGGCTTCATCCTCAGGCCAGGAGGTAGGATTTGGGAAGGCAGTATTGCACTCGGTCCATGATAAATCTTAAAAGCACATCTGAAATGCTTGCGCCCTCCTATCCAAAAGATGAGGAATATATGGGAGGGCACAATCCATTGGAAGAACAAGTTACTTAACCCTGATAACATTCTTTCGACTTGATGTTCCTCCCATACATTCTGCATCGGCCCTCCCAACCTACCCCGCAGTAGAATTTCTGTGCTTTACACGTTACTCTGTCAAAGTCTTATTCGGCCAAGGGGATATTAATGTGGATAAAAAAGGGCGTAAAATCGGAACAGCAGCTCGTGGGCGCTGTGTGCGTAATGTGCCTGGGATGACATTAACAATGGGACAGAGGCCCTTGAGGGCCGCATCAACGCACTGCACCCTCCGCTGAAACTTTTTTCCAAAGCAGCTGAAGCTGGCGATGAGTATTTCAAAAGATGAGGAATACGTGGGAGGAACATCCAGTCGAAAGAACGTTACCTGGTGTAAGTAACTTGTTTCTCTAATTTACGAGCCTTAATTAAAAATGAGTAACTTCTGTGTTTTTGCATTCTTAGGAAAACCCTTCTGCAACCCTGGAGGATCTGGAAAAACCTGGTGTGGATGAGGAACCACAGCATGTCCTCCTTCGATACGAGGACGCTTATCAGTATCAAAATATCTTTGGTCCTTTAGTTAAACTTGAAGCAGATTATGACAAAAAATTAAAGGAATCCCAGGTAAACTTTTTGATTTCGTTCTTTAAAGTCCTATTAATTTAGCAGTATTTGAGTTTTGTTTCTTTATATATTTTCATGAATTTAAAAAATGCTGTTGTGCTTACTCTGGTCACATCGAGCAGGTGACACTTGGATTTCTACAGTATTGCAGCATTGCATTTCATGCTCCCCTTGGTTCTCTGGAAACATGTAAAGGAAAGTATTTGGAAACCTTTTTTAATGCATTAACTAGAATAAATTTCTCCGTGCTGCCAGAAAATGTTTAGGGGTTTGAAAGGGGTTTTGATAGATTCCCAGCTTATCTACTTGCCAAACCCCTGAAAAAAGGCATAGGTCTGATAGTTAGATTTGCAGTAAACTCCTTATTTTGTGACATGTATAAATGCAAACCTGCCTGTTTTTTGAAGGGTTTCAAAAGCTCCCCAGACTATAATTTCACATGTCAGAGTGTGCTATATGGAGCAAACTCATTTGTGTTTCAAGGCAGTTCTTGCATTGTGAGCCTGAAGACTGTCCATTGCTGTAGAAACAGCATGTTGTCCGGTCACTGAGCTTCTCTCTCGAGCCCTGCACACATCCAGCACTACTGGATAACACTAACACTTGCCTTGGAATCCCAGTGCGTTTGTTGGCTCAACACATACTCTTCTGTCAACTCTCTCGAAGATGGTCACTTATGGCTGAACATGCATCCATACTAATACAAGACTTAAGCCTAGCGCAACACCTTTACACCTCTGTATCTGGAAACATTTTCTGAATTCCCTTTTTTCATACTGCTTGCTATTCTTCCCAGTTGTTTGTGGAAGTTTAACACCCCTGTACAATTCTGTTCCCAGCTGTTTGTGCCTATCCTCAGTCGGACAACAGATAAAACAGTGGATGGGAAGAGTGAATAAAGTAAAAGTGCATTAATGCAAACTTTGTGTTTCATCATGCACACCCTGTTCTACCTTATATACAATAAATACCTAAAGGGGACCAATTCAAGTCCTCTGCATTATGGCCACCTTTTGTCCTGGTTTTATGGCCCTGCCCTTCATGACTAGCGTTTCTGTTCCATTATATTCTAACACCCACTATCATATGCAATGTTTCATTTCCTTGATTTGCTTGCACCCCACACATTGCTCAAGCTATGGTTGAGTACGATTTATTTTCGAATACCGCTTCCTCAGTTCATCCATTTTCATCAAACGACCTGTTCCAAGTAAACCAAGTTTGGAGAATGTGAATAATATTATTCATTTTGACCAGCAATTATTTTTTTTGCACATTTGACATTGCAAGGCAGTGTTTTCAGTGAATCTAACTTCTAACTCCCACAGATTGCTCACCCTTAAATAGAGGCGTTTACTATACCTGAACTCTACATGGCCCCAGGATTTGGGGGAGGAGGGGAGGAAGGTGAATGTTGCTTCAAGATAGCCTGTCATAGGTCATATGCAACACTGAAGAGTGACATGTTTTGCATGAATTGTGGGTACTGCTGTCTCTCTGGGGTAACCCCTAAATAAACCGTTTTACCCTTATGTAAAGGCACATTAGGAAGAAAAGTATTTGAGTAATGCTTGGTCGCATCTCAAAAGGGGCAGTCAAACCTGAACTGCTAAATCACTTCCCTTCAGCAGTGACTATGATCAACACTAAATCTGTTTTGGCTTCATTGGATGTCATCGCTCCAGTTAATTTTCGGGTTTTAGCTACTGCATACTGAAACTTCCCAAGGGGTGTAAGAATGGCGTTGCCAGTGTCACCAATTCTCAGTTAATTAAAAAAAAGTATATGTATTTCTGATGTTTGTTAATGTGCTTAGAATCACATGCTGTGCATAGGTCCGACATCCAGTGGTCACTGCGGAGTATTGCATTTTGTTTTCCGTAGTCGAAAAGGGGACTTCGACAAGGCGTGTCTGTAACACTATCACTATAGTGACGTGCGGTGTACCCACAATCCCACACGCGTCGAGGTCCCTCAGATTGTTTTTTTCCGCCCAGCTTTTGGTCGCCTTTACGCGGAGCTCCTCGAGACATTGCAAAACATATTTTCTGGACCTTGGTCCTGACTTATTACATTAACGTACAGATCCCTCCCCTCGACGTAGCTGCGAAGCGGTTTCTCTGCCGAACAAGATCTTCGATGGAGGAGACGAGACGGAGGAGATCCTTGGGCGCTGCCGAACACGTTGCCTGGCCTCGCTGGCCAACATACAGTAGGGGAGAGTGGGGGTGGAACTATCTTGTTTCTCTTCGAGAATGCCTTTCCTTTTCCCTTCCCTTTCCCTCGGGGTTGTTATCACCACAAATTATTGCCTCCGCTATGGAGAGGACACCCTTTCGGTTTTGCCCGCGCTGCAAGGGCAAGTACACCTGGAAGGACGAGCATAAACGCTGTAATCGTTGCTTGCCCCTCGATCATAAAGAAGACGGCTGCGCGGCTTGTCATCTTTTAAAACCCAAAACTCTAAAAGAACATAGAGTCAAGAGGTGGGCGGCCTACGCCATGTCGAAGTACGATTACTCACCCGCCGCCGTCGCGGAAAGTGACAAGGAAGGTGATAACACGACCTCTGTTGCGGAAGTCTTAAACCTCTCGAGGGAGCGCTCACGCTCCTCGACGTCCGTCCCCGGCCCCGACGGGCTCGGCTCATGCCCTGCTTATGGGGATGAACACCCCGGCGACAAGGACGCACAAAAGACTCACTCCCATAAGCACACAACCCACGGCTCTTCTTCGTCAAAGACAAAGAATCCATCAGCGCCGAAGGAGACGCAGGGCACCCCGGCTTCTACCTCAGACCGTAAGAGTCTAAAGCCCCACTCGCAAACGCAGCCGCTACCAGCGACTGGGCTTTCCATAGATAAAGGCGCTACCCCAAAACCATCTGTAATGGTCCATGTAAGAGCGCCCGTCGCAGTACAACACGCAACGCCGAGACCAGAAACCTCCAGACAATTTACTTGTCGAGAGCCTAGCGAGGATAGTTTCCGCCGATACCCATAAGCGGACGACGAATGACACGTCGAATACCGCGCAAAGGGTTAAAGACACGCCGAAAAAGTCAAAGGGGAGCCAGGAACTGCCCCTTCATCTAGAGGGACTCCTGGCCTACCGGAAGGCTTTTCAGACGGCGACGGAAACCTTTCTTCGACGTTGTGGGAGAGGTCAAAGCGTTTCCAGGCAGAAAACCCTTGTAGTAACTAATACAAGGAAGAGGGCAGGAGTGCCACTGTCCACCAGCGAGGCACCTCCAGACAAGGAGGGGAAAAAGCTGTATGCCCTGGGGAAAAGAATCACAGCTTCCGCCGCTTTCTCAGCAAGGATCGCTAATAACTCTTTCTCCAGCATGGGGTCTGGCATGGATTCACATGCTCATGAATATTCCCCGTCGTCAGGCTGGGAATCCTCGGTAAAGAAAAAACCAGTATCAGTTTCGTTTCTGATCTGTCTTTCGTAGTAATAACCAATCACTGGTCTCTGCGTCATACTGACCACAGCCAATGACTGCCCTCTCCCTAAGCACCGCCTCTGGCAGCCATCTTCAGATTTTTACCGCACGTTCATGTGTTGGGATCCTCGTGCTATTGCTCTCGAGCGTTAGTGCTATTTTTTTTCACGTTTTTTCTCAAAAACTTCATTTTTTCGGTCAAAAGAGCCTCAAGCTCCACCGCCTCTCCATCCGATCAACGGGGACCCGTGTCGGATTCGTCTGCGCCCCTCAAGGGTGAAGATTTCGTCGAGCTACGCTTTTGGAAGACTCCAGAAGTTTCTCAGGCCCGGTCATGGCCCAGGAGAAGGGAAGCTCGACTCCCGGAAAGCTGTTCAGGGTCTGGCCTGGATGCCAGCTGCAGAACGTCTTCAAGGAGGACGAACACTCTTTTTGTCTTTACTGCCTACATGAGGACAAGACGCACGTGGAGAAGGACTGTGCGTTTTGCGGCAACATGTCGGAGCGGACCATGAAGGACCGCCATCAACGTCTCGCCATCTGGCTGGAAGGGAAGAGCCCGTCCGGCGAGAAGAAGAGGAAGAAATCCGAGCGGTCTTCTAAGACCTTTTGAGGACGCCCCGGCGACGGGGGTCCAACTTAAGGCCAAGCACCGCGAGTCCGCTGGCACCGGGAGCGCCGAACGGTCGGGCTCTACGGGCGCCAGGCTGGGCGCACCCTCCCCGGCACCATCAACCACGAGCCAACGCTCTGGGTCGGGTAAGAGGAAGGCCGAGCACCCGGCGAGGCTCCTACAGAGGCCCCGGTCGAGCTCGAAGGCGGAGGGGGAGCGAGGCACTGTCTCCCCCCCCCCCCCCCGTCAAGGATAAGGCGGTGAGCGCACCTAAGGTGGTGAAGGCCTTAATCCATCCGGCCAAGCCCTCTATCGAGTCTGTCGCGGCGGCCCTGGCTCAGCCTGTGGAGGCTACGCCAGTGGTGGCGACCTCGGGGCTCAGAGTCTCCCTGCCACCTCGGAGGGAGTCTTCTTTTGTGCCCATCGATAGGACCCCCGTGAAATCCCCCGTGGGGAAGAAAAAGGGGGGGCAGGGCGTCGTCGTAGATTCGGCCTCAACCTCGGAGGAGGAGCTGGTCGAAGTCTTAAGCCACGGCCTCGGCGTGGAAGAAGACCGGCCCGTCGGGATGGATCCCGACGCAGGTGACGACGACATCGTCGAGGGTACCGACGGGGCCCCTGATCGCCCGTCGGATTCCCCTCTGCCAGCGCCGCGAGACAGCTCGGCGGCCATTTTGTTGGCTATACAGTCCTTATGCTCAGAGATAAGGACGAGACTACCGTTGCCGACGGAACCTTTCCCGTCGGGGGACCCAGAACCGGGAACTTCTGGGGTTCCCCCTACCAAGAAAAGGATCCACCCTCCTCCTCCTTTTCAGCCGTCGCGCCCCTTCCAGCCCTCCTCCCCGTCCACCCGAGGGGATGATACGGGGACTGACACTGCAGCGACGGGTACAGACGACGAGGTATACGACGAGGATGTACCGTCGTCGCTTCCCACCAGGGCTTCTCCGCCCGACGAGATTGGATCGTTCCACTCCATGATCGCCAGGGCATCCAAGCTTTTCCAACTCTGCCCTGAGAAGAAGGAAGGTTTCCTTTATCAGCGGCGCGAGGCCAAGAGGAAGACGGTCCTCGCAGTGCCTCTATTGGACGACATTTGGGATGAGGGCCTCACCCTCCTCAAGAACCCTTCCACGATGCCAGCTAGAAGAGACCGGTACGAGAAAAAGTACCGGGTCCCGGACACGGCCCCCCTGTGCCTCCGGGCGCAGCCTACCCCGGATTCCGTCGTCTCCGCGGCGGCCAGGAAAAAAGCGGGGGGTGCGGCCTCCACATCGACTTCCCCACCGGACGGCGAGGGAAAGAAATTGGACGCTATGGGACGCAGAGTCATCTCGTCTGCAGCGACGACGATTAAAGCTGCCAACGCCTTGGCTATCGTGGCCCGATACGACCGGGAGCTCTGGTACAAACTGGCTCCTCTGCTGGACTTCTTGCCGGACGACAAGAGGGCAGAGGCCCTGGAGATCCTGCAGGAAGGTGAGGTGGCTTCGGACCACGCCATTACCGTTGCGACGGACATCGCCGACACTGGGTTCCGCCAGTTGGGCAACGGCATTTGCCTTAGGCGGCGTGGATGGCTCAAGGCTACGGACTTCCGTCAAGACGTTCAGACCAGAGTCCTGGACATGCCCTTCGATGGGAACAACCTGTTTGGGAAAACAGTGGACGATTCCCTTCAGGCCATTAAAGCGGACACCGAGACGGCCCGGGCCCTTGGAGTTCTGCAACAACGACGGACGCCCTTTCGGAGCAGCGGAGGCAAGGGCGCCTCCAAAGGTTCCGGCGGCGGTTTCTCCTCCTACCGTCAAGCGGCCCGCTCGTCGTCTCAGGAGGCCTACAGAGGACGAGGCAAGTCTGGCGGACCCCACCGTCGTCGCCAAGGACAAGGCGGCAAAGCCTTGTCGAAGCAGGATTGAACCGGCCGTGGGGTCGGGCCCCCACCGAAGCACCCCGGTGGGAGGCCGGCTGGCGAGCTTCATCAGCGTGTGGGATTCCATCTCCACCGACCGTTGGGTGCTGGACGCCTTGGCCCGGGGCCACGCGCTCGAGTTTCAAAGAAAGTGTCCGCGCGTCCCCCCCGTGGCCAGGAAAGAACTTCACGTCCCTCAACTTCTCCTGGAGGTAAAGGCGATGCTCAGGAAGGGCGCCATCGAACTCGTCCCAAAGAGGCTTCGGGGCTCCGGAGTTTACTCGAGATACTTCCTCGTGAAGAAGACGGGGGGGATGGCGCCCCATCCTGGACCTGCGACGTCTGAACAAGTTCATCAAGGCGCAAAAGTTCCGGATGGTCACCCTCCAGCACGTCCTGGGTCAGCTGGAGGAAGGAGACTTCCTGTCGTCGTTGGATTTGGAGGATGCCTACTTCCATATTCCCATCCTAAAGGGGCACCGAAAATTCCTCAGGTTTGTGGTCCAAGGGCGTCATTACCAGTTCAAAGCCCTCCCCTCCGGACTACGGTCGGCACCCAGGGTGTTCACCAAGTGCCTCGCACCGGTGGCGGCGCAGCTGCGCCGCGAAGGGATCCACGTCTACCCCTACCTGGACGACTGGCTCATCCGAGCCAAGACAAGGGAGCTCGCTGTGGTTCACACGGCAAGGACCGTCCAACTTCTCACGGACCTGGGATTCTCCGTGAACTACGCCAAATCCCACCTGGTACCCGCGCAAGGTGCTCTGTTTCTGGGAGCGAGGCTCAACACAGTGTCCCTTCTGGCCTCCCCGTCGGAGGAGAGGACCAGGACCATCCTGGGCAAGGTGCAGCGGATGTTGGTGGCCGACGCGGCCAAGGTGAGGTCCATCAAGTCCCTCCTCGGAATGATGTCTTCCTGCATCTACCTCATTCCCATGTGCAGGCTCTGGATGCGCCCGTTGCAGGAGTTCCTGGACGCGCGCTGGATCCAAACGACGGGCAGCTTCGAGGAAAGGATCACACTCGACGAGAGCTTCCGACGAGCGATCCGGTGGTGGGGCACCCTCGCGCATCTGACGGCAGGCATGGACTTCCAGACCCCAGCCCACCAGGAGACAGTGACCACGGATGCCTCCCTGGAAGGGTGGGGAGCGCACACCGAAAATCTGCACGCAAGAGGCCTTTGGCTCCCGACGGAGAAATCCTTACATATCAACGTCCTGGAGCTCCGTGCAGTGTTTTGGGCCCTCAGGTCCTTCCTTCCGTCCCTCAAGGGCAAGGTTGTGAGGATCTTCACCGACAACACCACCACCATGTTTTACATCAGGAAACAGGGCGGACCCAGGTCCCCAGCACTGTCCAAGGAGGCGCAGGACCTGTGGCATTGGGCAGTGGCCCAAGGGATGTTTCTGGTGCCGTTTCATCTGGCAGGGATAAAAAACACCATCGCCGACTCACTCAGCAGGGAGCTGCGCTCGTGCCACGAGTGGGAACTACGGCAGGATCTAGTGGACCGCCTCTTCCGACGGTGGGGCACACCCCAGATCGACCTGTTCGCGACGGCGACGAACTCCAAGTGCCGGAGGTTCGCCAGCAGGTTTCCCCAGGCGAGGAGCATGGGCGATGCTTTCTCGTTCCCCTGGGAGGGCCTGTTCCTCTACGCGTTCCCTCCTTTGCCACTGCTAATCCGGCTCGTCAACCAGCTCAAGAGGTCATGGTGCAGGATGATCCTCGTCGCACCTGCGTGGCCGAGGCAGATATGGTTCCCGGACCTTCTGGACTTGTCAGCGTCCCCGCCAATCAAGCTGCCGGTGGACGCGGATCTGCTCTCCAGGGAAGGAGGCGCCATCCTCCACCACGATCCGAAATCGCTGAACTTGCAGGCCTGGCTCCTGCAGCGCTAGAGTTTGGAGGATACGACATACCGGCCGACTGCAGAGAGGTTCTTGCAAAGGCCAGGGCATCCTCGACTCTTAAATGCTACGGACACAAATGGAAGAGGTTCTCTGTCTGGTGCCACGCACAGAAGATTAACCCTCTACGGATTACGGCTCCCCAAGTACTGCCGTACCTGCTGACGCTGGACTGGCACACGCGTCCATCAAGATTCATCTTGCTGCGATCTCCCGATACACCAGAACCACGGGGCGGACGTCCTTGTGGTCTCATCGTCTGGTGAAAGAGTTCATGAAGGGACTGTTCAGATCGTTCCCGCCGGTGAAGGCTCCGGCCCCTGACCAAGCTCATGGGACCTCCGTTCGAGCCTCTGCACTCGGCCCCGTTGAAGTTTCTGTCGTGGAAAACAGCGTTTCTTGTGGCCATCACCTCCGCACGACGGGTGGGAGAGATCCAGGCCCTTTCCTGCAAGGCCCGTACTTGACTTTTCACGACACGAGGGTAGTGCTCAGGACGCACCCCTCCTTCATGCCCAAGGTACCGTCGGACTTCCACCTCAACAAACCCTTGGTGTTGCCTGTATTCTTCCCGTCGCCTTCGTCGCCGGCTGAGAGAACTTTGCACTCGCTGGATGTGGCTAGAGCGCTGATGTTCTACGTGGACCGCACAAAGTGTTTTCGGAAGACGTCGGAACTCTTTTTGTGAACTTTGGACCTGTCAATCAGGGGAAGGCTCTCTCGAAGGCTTCCATTTCCAGATGGCTCTCCGGCTGTATCATGTACTGTCATCGGTTGGCAAACCGACCGCTGCCTGGCCGTCCGAGAGCCCAATCCACCAGAGCGATCGCAGCTACCACGGCGTTCCTTTCTGGTGTGCCCCTGCTGGACATATGCAGGGCTGCTACGTGGAGGTCGACGCACACCTTCACGAAGTTCTACTGCGTCGATCGGGATTCCAGGGAGGAGTCCAGGGTCGGCCAAGCAGTGCTGCGCAACCTGTTCGCCTGAGGTGAGCCTGGTGGGGAGGTAAGATGCTTAATGTTGAGTTTGATGTAATGCTTAATGTTGAGCCTTTGCCACCTCCCGTGGTTGTGCATGTGTGTACTGCTATGTATTCTTTATTCATGAGCATGTGAATCCATGCCAGACCCCATGCTGGAGAAGGAACAAGTTACTTACCTGTAACTGTTGTTCTCCAGCATGGGTCTGGCATGGATTCACATGCGAACCCTCCCGCCTACCCCTCTGCGGCTCTTCACTTGGTCATACTGCCACTTCACGTGCTTCCAAATCTGAAGATGGCTGCCAGAGGCGGTGCTTAGGTAGAGGGCAGTCATTGGCTGTGGTCAGTATGACGCAGAGACCAGTGATTGGTCATTACTACGAAAGACAGATCAGAAACGAAACTGATACTGGTTTTTTCTTTACCGAGGATTCCCAGCCTGACGACGGGGAATATTCATGAGCATGTGAATCCATGCCAGACCCATGCTGGAGAACAACAGTTACAGGTAAGTAACTTGTTCCTTACTAGCAAGCTACGCAGACGCACAGTGGAGCAAGCTAAATAGCGACGCTGAAGAGGCACCAGAACTCCTGCGTACACGCCTTCTGGCCACAATCACAGAAGGGACACTAGTGAACCAAAGCATCGTTAAAAACACTTTAGATGCTGCAGAGACTGCTGGGCGTTCCCTAGTCCAAGGGATACTCCCCAAACGCCATGTCTGGCTGCGCAATTCGGGGTTTAAACCTGAAACACAGGCTTTCCTGATCAAACCTATAGAGGATACCTATCTCTTTGGTAAGGCAGTTGATGAAGCCCTAGAAAATGCTAAAAAGGAGTTTGACACCATCAAGACCCTTGACCAGATTTCTAGGCCCCCTAACAGACGCGGCTATGGCAATAAGTGCTTTTTTCATGGCCAACACCAGCAGCAGAATCAACAACAACACTCTGCCAACAACTGGTCCTCTAACCAGAGTAATAGTGGCCAGTACAATCAGAGAGGCCAACGCCGTGGCAAGGGGAGAGGTCGGTCCTCTACCCCTAGAGGCTCCCAGGCCAATAACGGCAAATGACCCGAAGATTCGGGTCCCCTCCCATGCATCGCTGGTCAGGGGCCGGTTAACATTGTTTCTTCCAGCATGGGAGGGAATAACATTAGACCGTTCGGTACTATCAACCATAGCCCGCGGCTACTGTATAGAATTCAACAGTTCCCCAACATACCCCCACGGGGACGACGCATGACACCAGAAAACCTCACCATCCTTCTACAGGAAGTGGAACATCTACTGGAAAAAGGAGGTATAGAGGTCGTGCCTCTATCTCGGGTAACGGAAGGTATTTATTCAGTGTACTTCCTTGTACCCAAAAAGGACCTAACCATGCGCCCTGTATTAGATCTGCGCCCAGCGAACAAAAAAGTTTTGCATGGTAACCTTACAGGAAGTAATCCCCTTGCTGTCACAAGGGGATTACATGACAACACTGGACATGAAAGATCCATACTTTCATATTTTAATGTTGCCAGCGCACAGAAAATACCTCAGGTTCATGATGGAGGACAAACGCTACCAGTTCAGAGTGCTACCCTTCGGGATAGCATCAGCACCAAGGGTATTCACGAAAGTACTGGCAGCGGCCCATCTGCGCAGGTTGTCCATCCCAGTATACCCTTACCTCGACGATTGGCTCAACACAGGAGATTCTTACGAAACCTGCTTCTCCAATACCCAAAAGACTGTAGACCTTTTGTTCCAACTGGGCTTCGCCATCAACAAGAAGAAGTCCAGCTTAGACCCCAGCCAGATCAAACAATTCCTAGGGGCTCTAATTCGAACAAAGGACGGCCGCGTCTTCCCCTCTAACGAAAGGGTCCAAAACATGCTGTTTTAGATCCCCCAATATGTGGCAGGTCGAGAGGTGACGGTACGCAAAGCAATGCGCTTGCTAGGAATGATGGCGTCATGTATGTATTTGGTACCTCACGCGCGCCTGCGCCCAATGCAACAGTGGCTCAACAGCCAGTGGTGTCAGGCCAGCAGACAATGGGACGATCTAGTGGTGGTCTCGCAGGCCTTGGTTCTCTCGCTACGGTGGTGGACAAAGGAAAACCTGCTAATGGGGAAACCTTTTGCCACACCCGCAGTGGAAGCCACTCTAACCACAGACGCATCCTCACAGGATGGGGGGGCTCACCTATCCCATCAGACTGCTCACGGAGTGTGGACTCCGAGCGTAGCATCCAAGCACATAAATCTATTGGAGTTACTGGCGGTGTTCAAGGCACTGAAAGCCTTCTAGGAACACCTACAAGGAAAGACAGTGATGGTCCTCACGGCCAGCACCACAGCCATGTACTACCTCAACAAGCGAGGGGAACCCACTCTGAAGGACTGTCCAAGCTGTCCCAGAACATCTGGAAGTGGGCTCTCAGACACATGTTCCTACTGTCACAACATTTACCAGGGGAACTCAATCTGCTAGCAGAGTAACTCAGCAGAGGTTTCCCCCTGCCCGCAGAGTATGAATGGCGGTTACACGAAGACCTCGTCTTCGACGTCTTCACACAGTGGGGTTTCCCAGAAATAGACCTGTTCGCAACTCTGGAGAACTCACAATGCCAAGATTACGCCTCCAGGTACCCTCAGAACCAGTCCAAGGGGAACGGTCTATCGATTCCATGGTCAGGGAAATTTGTTTACGCTTTTCCCCCGAATCCCCTTCTCAACACGATTGTGCACAAGATGCACCGGGAACAAGCCACCATACTAGTGGCCCCTATGTGGGCCCTGGCAACCATGGTTTGCTCATCTGATGGAGATGTCTTTCTCCACCAGTGAAACTGCCATGCCCGTACGACATGCTGTCACAGGACAAGGGCAGGATACTGCATCCATGCCCTCAAACCTTGAACTTAGCAGCCTTGCTCCTGAGGTCATAGAATTTGGACATTTACAACTTCCACAAAGGTGCATGGACATCCTCAGGGAAGCTAGAAAACCTAACACTCGTCACTGTTATTTTAGAAAATGGAAGAGATTTGTCATCTGGTTTAGAGGAAGAAGCATCAACCCCGTTGACTGCTCTCCCACACAAATTGTCCTGTACCTGACCTATTTGCTGGACTCGGGTCTAGTATTCAATTCTATTAAAGTCCACCTAGCGGCACTTTCTGCATACACCACTTCCCAACTTAAAGTGTCATGGTGGAAAGTCCCAGTTATCAAAGCCTTCATGGAAGGGGTAAAAAGGATACACCCTCCAATAGCAAACCCAGCTCCCGGCTGGGACCTAAATGTGGTACTCACCAGGCTCATGGGTTCACCCTTTGAACCCATGCACAAGGCAACTCTTAAAGACCTCTCTTAAGACTGCTTTTCTAATAGCTATCGCCTCCATTAGGAGAGTAAGTGAACTACAGGCTCTTTCTGTTCTAGACCCCTTTGTAACGGTTCAGAGATGAGGTGGTTCTACGCGCACACCCAAGGTTTGCACCGAAATTCATCTCGAAATTCCATGTCAACCAGTCAATAGAACTACCAACGTTCTTTCAAAATCCCTCAAATCTAGGAGAAAGAGCCTGCATACACTTGATGTGCGCAGAGCTGTCATGTTTTATATGGAAAGAACTAGACCGCTGAGAAAGACTCATCAGTTCTTTGTCTCGGTGGCAGCAGGAAGAGAAGGAGATGCAGTATCAAAGTCCACTATATCTAGATTGATTGTTCAATGCATCACTCTGTTATACTCTTGCTAAGAGAGAACTACCCTTCAAGCCAAGAGCACACTCTACTCGTGGCACTGGAGCATCCATAGCATTCATTGCAAATGTTCCTCTTGAGTCCATCTGCAAAGCAGCAACCTGGAGTTCTGTACACACCTTTACAAAACATTACTGTCTAGATGCCCACTCTAGAGCGGATTCCCAGGTGGGACAAGCAGTATTAAGACACCTTTTCTCTACTGTTTCTTCTCACAACCCACCTCCAACTACGGGTACTGCTCGCTAGTCTATGCACAGCATGTGATTCTAAGCAGATTAACAAACATCAGAAGACAATGCATTACTTAACGTAAAAGCATTTCTGATGGTTGTATCTGCTTAGATTCACATGCGCCCACCCTTCCTCCCCGCTCGGATTGAAGGAACATAGACATCCTTTTTATATCTCTTTTCTGTACTCGCTCACGTCTAGAAGGCTCCCTCAGGGCAGAAAAAGTACAGAGGGACCTCAACGCGTGAGGGGTTGTGGGTACACTGCATGTCACTATAGGGATAGTGTTACAGACACGCCTTGTCGACGTCCCCTTTTCGACTATGAAAAACAAAATGCAATACTCCGCAGTGACCACTGGATGTCGGACTATGCACAGCATGTGAATCTAAGCAGATACAACCATCAGAAATGCTTTTACGGTAAGTAATGCATTGTCATATATATTCATTGTGATTCAGGTGCTTAGTCCGGGGTTCTCTCTCAATTCCTGCTAAGCCATTCTTTTGAGCTTATGCCACTGCTAATTCAGTACTACCTGGTGTAAAGACTTGGCAATTAGTTATTGAGCTGTTTATTCTGGTTATGAAGTGGATCATGGTATGCAAAGGATGGTTTGTGTACCAGGATTCCAGGTTCCAAATTATTTTGCTGCTTTATGCAGCATCTTCAGAGATGTTTTGCAGCTGAGCCTTCTGCAGGAGCATGCTTCCCACACAGTTGTGAAGGAGGGAGAGCCACAGACTGATGAGTAAGAGTAACAATCACCAGATAGGTCATTTGCTGGAATTCATTTTTTTTCTTTTGTATTTTATCTGAAAACAATCTGTTTTGCAGCATAGTTTGGAGAGAACAACGTCAATGTAGGTTTTCGTTTTTTTTGTTCCTAGACCCAAGATAACATCACTGTGAGATGGGACCTGGGCCTAAACAAGAAAAGAATTGCGTATTTCACCTTGCCAAAAACAGACTCTGGTAATGATCATGTATTTCTTCAAATGTTTTGTTAATCAAGTTTTGTGGCCATGTATGAAGTCCAGGTACATAAAGTACTTGTATTGGAGTGTAACCGTAAAGGGCCCATGGCAGTGCATCAGAGTTGTGGTTTTGAAGCACAGATGTTGAATAGCAATGGTTTTTTATAACGTCTTCCTATTTAGCAGACCTGTGGAATCCAAATATATTTATGGTATTTGAATGCGGACGTAGCTTCGAGAAGCAACAGAGCGCTTTACAGAGGTATACAACAGTAAAGATGCATAACTGAGTGCTCTTCAGAGGTAACAGAACCAATATACAGCGGTGGGTGGGGGATACAGAGGGGCGCCCAGAGGAGGGTTTCAGCTGTACCGGGTGGTGGGGAGACGAGCGGTAGCAGCGTTTAGCGGGCCTGGAGGGGCGATGTGATGGCTTAGGTGTCGAGGCAGAGGGATTCCTTGAAGAGGTGGGTCTGACTTCCTTTCTGAATTTTGGGGGCGAGTCTGATACTGACGGGAGGAGGTTCCATAGTCTTGGTGCATAGGCCTAGATGGCTTGTTTCCTGGTCCATTCCTTTTTGGGTACAGTACATGACACTACGGATAGTATTACAAACCTGCCTTGTCAACGTCCCATTTTGAATTTCAATACTTCAGACCTACCACTAGATGCCGGGCTATGCAAAGCATTTGAATCTAAGCAGATGCAGGCATCCGAAAGACGATTATAGGTATGTACTATTCATATAATTGAGTGGGGATAGATGCCCTCCACTGTTTCCACAGTGTTCTTTCCTACTCTAGGAAACCCAAAGTATCCTGCCTGGACCAGTTTTGAGGGACGGGGTCCTTGGACCTTGCTTTGAATCAGTGGTAGACTATTGCCCTATTGAAAACAGCACATTTAGTACTCCAATGTGATGATGAGCTTTCCTAATTATTGCATCCTAAGATGGTGGAGAGTGTAAATGATCCATATTTTAGATGGATGTTCTTGAGATAGATTTTAAATGATGTTGCGAGTAGACTGCCTGATTTACCAGGCATTCTATAGTTTGTTTCAGGATCTTTGAATCTCCCTCTTTGTCATATATTTTATCAAAAGTACCACACAACCTCTACAGCAGATGCATAGCACTCTTGAGCTACCATATTGCCAATATTTCTGCATGTCCTGCGGTTACTTTAAAACCTCTCGGGGTGTCATCCTTACAGTTAGTGACAACATATGAGCATGTGGCCAAATGTGAAAAGCTGCTTATAATTAGTTCAATAAAAATAATTTGACTGTTGCACCTTGTGGTTTCACTCATGGTTTTCTTACCGGTGGTCTTTTGTTTCAAACAATTCTATCATAAACTACGTGACCTGTGCAGAAGAGGATGTTGGATACTGGTTCAGGGAATGGTACTAGCATTTGTCTGCATGACAACCGCCATATCCTGAGAAGATCTTACTTAATAGTTTCTTTCCAATTTTCAGTGTATCCCTAAAGGTTAGAATTAGACATCCGTATCTCAGTAATGTGCAATTAAAAGATTAACATGCATTCGAAAACACTCCTTTGGGGCACTTGCGTAGTTGGGCCATCTGTCCCACTTGTCTGCGAGTCCCCAGTCAGCAAATTGGTTTCCCTTTCACATATATGTATGCCAGTTAAAGACGTACCAATTTGGAAGGGGTCCCAATAGAGCTACATTTGGTTGTTAAATGCCTGAGGAAAAACATAGGCCAGGAGGATGAGTATACATTTGGCATTTACTGCCTTTACCTCCATGAGGGAGAAGCTTGTGAATTATGTAAATACCTGTACTCCAGGTAGTGATCAGATAAGGTTTCGAAGTTGGGATATTTTACTGCCCATTTATGAAATGTGGGATTACATTGTTTTTTGTTTTTTTTGTTGGTGAGTAAATCGCAATGGAAGAAATGTATGAGCAAGGAAACCTATTTTAACTATGAAACAGATGTTTCTGTAATATTTCTTTGCACCTGTGTATTCACAGGTTACCCCTATCTCCTGTTCGTCTAGCAAAGTACAAGCCACACACTATGACATATGGATGGTCATATCAATGAGAAAATGCTTGTATAAACACCCAGACTCAGTGTTTCTGCTACTGTTGAGACAACATATAGCATAATTTATTGCATACCAATAATGTATCTTTCCTTGGACATATTATACAAAACACATCACAAAACATGACTAAAATAATTCAAATGGGTTATCTATAGAATTAATTTTCTTGCATCTAGTCATAGGTTTTCGTTGTTTTCACCATCTATCTCGTCACAAAAGTTTAAGTACGTACAAGTTGTTTCTCAAACAAATATATCTTTGAGCTCGTATGCCAACGCGTTTCAGCCTATAGCCATAGAATAAACCCCATTATTAAAGGTTTTTCCGGAGGCCTTCATCAGGACAGATTATTTTCTTCTGATCATTGATAGTTTTTTTCCCCTCCCCTTCCTTCCCATTTTAAAAATCAAGAAAACTGAGTCAATTGGGTGAGCAGTATCAGTTAAATAAAACTGCAAGGAGAGTGGGACTATGCTACTAACCTTTCTCTTAGTAGACTTGGAACAGGGACCTCTCTTGGTGGGTTCCTTTTACTGGGCCCTCACAAAATGGGTCTGTTGGACAAACTTTATAGGCAATTTTGTGATGTCATCAAATTATGGCTAATAAATACGGCACCTACCTGGCCAGTGCTCAGTGTTCCATGTAATTCCTACAACTGATATAGAAATCGAGGAGACCCAGAGTTGTAATCCCATATTGTAGCCTGTTTGTGAAAACTGAACAGATTCACATTACTGCCAAAAATGCTGCTGATTATTTCTTAACTCGTGCTCTAATTATGCCTAACATACGGCATTATCTTCTGTCTAGCTACACTCACATTTACTTGGTCAGAGAATTTTTTGTGCGTGAATAAAATGTTGCTATAAGTTTTAATTTTTCAAAATGATAGACCAACTTCTTCAGGTATTTTTATATATGTGGAGCTATAAACCCTGTTTTGGGAGCAGCACTACAGTGCATTACTTTGTTGTGGAGCTTGTCTTATATGCATCATTTTACCTTCACAACCGCATTGCTTGCTGGTACTGAGGTCAAACCTCTTCCCTCACAAGCGGGACGTCGACTGCGCATCGTCTTACCTTCTGCTTGAGTCCAAAAAATGTGCTTGTTCCGCTCTCAATACTTATTCGAGACCCAAGACAGACGCCGATTGAAATGAATTTCTCGTGTCTTCTATTCACGGGACCGCCTCATAGTACTATGGACATATAAAGGGGACTAAGTCCCTTTTCGAGGAAATGCATAGATTCCATGTGTGAAATGCTGAGTTACGCTTCAGTGGCAGAGACGTGCTGTTGAAAACATGGAACATATAGAGATAGAGAGGGGATCAAAACTTCCAATATTCCCTCGTGTGCAGGTTGCATTTTGCATTACCTTATCAATGTATTATTTTTATTTTATTAATTGGGTTAGTTGTAACCCATTGGTTTTAGGGTGATGAAAACATCATCAAAAAATTAATATATTTGATGTTAAACCACCCATTTCCTTATTATACCACTCACGGATGACAAAGCCGCAGCAGCTCTATGCATGCATTTGGGTAATAGAGTTGAACAGGGATTATCTATCAAAAACAAGTTGTGACCTCTATTTTGCTCTTAAACGGGGACAATGTCTTTTCCCCTGATAAATATTTATTTGAGAACCAATCCTAATGCAATCAGTTCACATGGGGTATATGTCTCAGGTGCTAGAAAAATGTGTTGCAATGCATGATTGGTGATCATTACCATATAATCATATTTTGTTCATTCACTATAACCTTTCGTTTCCCAATGTGTACCTGCACAGCATGAATAAACATTCTTTATTCCTTTTGCAGCAGATGGCTCATCCTGCCTCACCTTTTGTTTCCCGTTTAACAATTATTGGCTACATGCATGCAATTAATTTCAGTCTTACATATCGAAAAAATACCCACTTTGAATGGATTGTCTTCCAACGTATTCCTCATCTTATGATATTCGTATCCTGCCAGCTTTGCTGCTTTGGCAAAAATGCTCTCGCCAGAGGGCACTGTGCACAAGGTTGTGGCGTCGACGTCCCTCGACGGGCTCCGTACCATGTCAACATCACCATCAGTATAAATAGCTTGTGCCACGCCCATTTGCTTCAATTACCCCCCGAACATATCCCGTAACGTTCTAAATCCCCCCTGATGCCAAGCTTGAAAAGCAGTAGTGATGTGTCCCGGTGTGAACTGCGGGTTAGTTAATAGCGGTGTGTAAGGGGATGGGTGCATCGTTAAGTGGGCCTGCTGCACCGCCTCGTCCCAGGTACAGGCCACCAGAGCCAGGATTGCACTACAGTACATCCGAATCGGCCTGTCCTGTTTTGGCTTTCACAAGACCCCTTCGAGATCCTCCCCCAGAACCGCCCTGTCCATGGGTTTACATACTTTCCCCGGTCGTCTTTTTGCCAATCCCGGAGCACCTTCAGCTGAGCCGCCCTATAGTACACCCTGAAGTCGGGTAGCCGCATACCCACCCGCTCCGTGGGGGTTCTCATCACCTTGGCTGCTTCCCTTGGGGGCTTATTGGCCCACACAAATCTTGTTCAGAGACCTGAAAAAGGCTGGGGGAATGTGCACCGGCAGGGCAGGGAAGCAGTACAAGAGCTTTGGGAGTACGGTCATTTTTAGAGTATTTAATGCGTCCTAGCCAGGAAACCGCTACGGGCCCAAGTCTATCATCTTGCTCTTTAGTTTCTCCAGCAGGGGCGGATAGTTCACATTGTACAATTGTTCCACCCTATTAGTCAGTTTTATTTCCAAATAGGTGATAGTGTTTTACCCATCTGTAGGGAGAAGAGGCCTTACCCATCTGTAGGGAGAAGCGGGCTACTGGCGTTGGGACTGTGAGGTTGAGAATTTCATTTTTAGAGGTATTTATTTTCAGACCCGCCACGCTACCAAAGTGGGCTAGCTCAGCTTCTACTGCGGGTGTGGCTGTACTCTGACTGGTCCGGGAAAGTATCACATCGTCGGCGAAAGCTGCAATTTTGTGCGCTTTCCCTGCGAATGGGTGTCCTGTTATGAGCTGATTGGATCGCACTGCTTCGAGGAACGGTTCCAAGCGGATGGCATGCAGCATTGTGGAGAGTGGGAACCCCTGTTTGGTGCCCCGCTCGACATACACCGGGTCTGACAGTTGCCCATTCACCGCCAGCCTGAGGGTTGGATTTCCGTAATTGGCTCTAATCCCGTCCATGAATTTGGGGCCAAATACCATCCTAAGCATTGTTGCAAAGAGGAATCCCCACTCCACCCGATCAAACGCCTTCTCTGCGTCAATTGCCATCAGGAGAGCGGGAATTCCTCTCCTTTGGGCCTTTGCTATTAAGTGGGCCAGCCTCCTGGCATTATCGCTGGTCTGCCTGCCTCTGACAAATCCCGATTGATCCGGGTGGAGCAGTTTAGGGACAAGATGGTCTAATCTCTTTGCTAGGATCTTGGCGTGTATTTTAGTCTACATTAATTAATTAATGCTATGGGATGGTAGGAGGTGCACTTGGTTGTGTCCTTGCCCTTTTTGTTGATGAGTACTACCTTCGCCTCCTCCATAGTTCTCGTAGTTGCGCTGTCCTGTCCTATTTGATTGAAGAGCGTGGTTAGGATAGGGGCAAGTGTTTCCTTAGGCCGTTAATAAAACTCCACCACATAGCCGTCCGGGTCCAGCGATTTAAGATTAGGCAGAGCTCTAATTGCATCCATGACCTCGTTCTCTATGATAGCCCTTTCCAGTGTTTCCCTCTCTTGCGTTATGCATGGTAAGTTAACCCTATCTAAGTCATTTGATTGGGAAGCCTGCGCCGGAGTATCAGACGCGTACAGGGCCGAGTAGAATCGGGTAAATTCCCTTAAGATGTCCTCGCTTTTGGTACTAATGGTCCCTCCCCCAGGTTAATTTTTATTGTCTTTCTGCTCCTTTCTTGGCATTCTCGAGAGCAGCCGGTCGGCCTTGTTAGCTTTAATATAAAATTTCTGCCTGAGGTGCAGCAAACTCTGCATAGCCGCTCGAGTCTGGATCAGATCCAGCTTGCCCCACACTGCCCTACACTCCCTTTTGGTTGCCTGGGTCTGATTTATCCCCATTTTAGCAGTTATACCCTTAAGTGCATCTTCTAGCTGCGCCTCCACTATTCTCAGTTCCCTGTCCCTTCTCGCTTTAATCGCTATTATTGCCACTATCGGGGTACCCTTAAAGGCGTCCCACCTGACTTGGAGTGACGTGTCCCCTGCGGAGTTCTCGGCAAAGTAGCGTCCTATTTCCTCCTCAATCTCTCGGGCCAATACTTGATCTTTAAATGGGGGAAATAGGGTAGCTCCATTTCCACAGACCAGAGTGTCTGCCCTTCGCATTCAGGGATAAAGTCAAGGGGGTGTGGTCAGATAGGGTTGTGATGCCCATAGAGATATCTAGAGCCCTCCCCAGCAGATAGCCAGCTGTAATCTATTTGTGAATGGGACCGGTGGGCATGTGAATAAAAGGTATACCCCCCTGCTTCTCCCCGGATCTCTCGCCACGCATCAACTAGGGCCAGGTTGCTGATTTTCTTCAGGTCGTGTGATGGTCTCCCCTGTGGTTCCCGCCCCTCCCGCCATTCTGTCTTACGCTGGGTCCCAAGCGATGTTGAAATCGCCAGTAAGAATGATAGGGGACTTGCTGAACTTCTCAAGCTTTCCCGAAGAACTTTGGAGAAGGCTGTCTTGTGCTGCATTTGGGGCATATATCGTTGCCACTGTGAGTCGCTTATAGTGACCTGGAGTAGCCCCAAATCTTGACCCTTCCCCAGTCAGCTGTACGAACATGGGTCTCTTGGAGCGTGATGTTGTACGGCCTTTGGCGCCCAATAAAGCGCTCTACTTTCTTGCGTTTGATCGCTGAATTAAGGCAGTTTACATTGCGGGAGAAGATCCTCAATATGTGTTGGCTAGCCATAATGATTCACGTGAAAGTAAGAGATCTCCCAAGTTGCCCTGCTTTAGCATTCCGCTCTCCTCCCTTGGGCTCCCCCTTTCTGTTTGCGCTGTAGCACCCTTAGTTTTGCTTCTAGGGCAATGGTTCTCCCAAAACCCCCTTCCCGCCCCCTTCCCTCTGGCAGTGTGGAACGACTGGTCTCAGCCCCTCTCGAATCAGAACCTCGAGTCTCAACAACCCCCACTCCCTTCAGCCCCTTGCAGGCGTTTCTGATAGACTTGGCCTTACCAATCAATTTTTCCTACTTCTATGCCTTCTCCAGGCATCCTTTTCATGGTCCGTCAGCCAGGTCCCGTTTGGAGCCTCACTCCCGTGAGGGGCCAATAATTTCCGTGATTGCTGTCTGTTCCTTGGCGACTGACCTTTCAGGAGCGGTTAGTTGTCGTTTTTCCTCGACTTCTTGGAGAGGGCCGTGGACCATTCCCACTCTCTACAGGCGGTTCTCTGGGATGGAGGCGGAGTAGATGGTGATGGCGCATCCTCTTCCACCCCCAGCAAGGCGAGACCCTGTTCACAGGTAGTAATCTTCTGAGGTTTCCCTCTCCATTCAAAAGCCAGGCCAAAGGGATGTAGCCATCTATAGCAAATGCCTTGGGATCTTAAGTGGGAGAGTATCGGTCCCATTCTTCGTTTGTTTAATGTTGCTTGCGCCAGATCCTGATGCAGCGCCATCTCTGCCCCATTATAGGGGAGTCTGTCGGCCTTCCGTGCTGCTGAGAGGATCCGCTCCTTCACTGAGTAGCTGTGCAATGCCACAAGGACATCTCTGGGTCTAGTGCCCGGCCCTGCTCGTTTCAGACACACTCTGTGTATCCTATCGAAGGCGATGTCCTCCGTCCCAGCCGCTTCCAGGGGGTCCACAAAAATGCCTTTCAGTTTGGGGGAGGTGTTGGTTCTGGGTGTCCTCCGGAAAGGCCTTAATACGAATGTTCGAACGCCTAGGCCTGTTCTCTAAATCTCCCACCTGGAGCACCAGGTTATGCATAGCTGTCGCCAATGTGTCCAGGAGGGAGTCGGTCTTCCTTGCGTCCTCAGCTATATCGTGAATTGCCCTCTGATTTGTGTCCACCCTTTCCTCTTTCTTGCTGATGTCCCTTTTGATCTCCTGGAGGCCCTCCGCCATGTCCTCCCTGAGGGCGTCCATTTGCTTTTGGCCAGCTGTGGTAATCTTGTCAAGTAGGTCTGCCAGAAGGAGCTTCAGTGTTGCCTGAGTGATGGGTTGTTCTGGAGACTGCAGGTCCGCCGGGGGATCCCCTGTGGGCCACTCATTAGGGGATGTTGCCAGGTGTCCTCCGTGTCCTTGGCCCATATCTTGGTCAGAGCATTCTCCTGCAGTCTCCTCAGGGGTCTTTGGAGGGATTGAGTGTCCTTGGCTTTGTTCTTGGACATTGTGCCAGCAACTTAGGGTGCTGAGCTCAATGTTTGGACTTCCAGGTTCGCCTGGTGGTGGGGCACCCCAACGGGGGATAGGTCACGGCCCGACCGGGCCTCTGCTGGAGGAGGCCCTCCTCTACATTCCACCGCATTGGGCGAGTATGGTTGGGTGCCGATATGGAAGTCACTTTGTGGGTGCTGGTGGTCGGGGTAGTCCTCTGAGTGCCACTACACTCCCCCGAATCAGTCTGAATTCTCTGGTGTAGGTGGGGTCTCCCAGAACGCCCAGGAGAGAGTGACGCCGGGCCCCGGCACAGTGGTGGTCTGGTCTGTATGCCATAGGGTCAAGAAGATATGTGGCGCCGTGAAGAATTGACCAATGAGGGAGGTGAGTGGACTCTCCTATGCAGAACAAGGGCCCCCACGGAAGAGGGGGGGTCTCATGAGTGGGAAGGGGGGGCAGTCACCGTTTCTCCCTTGCGCCTCCCCCTTCTAAGTTGCTCCCTGGGCGCCTGAGAAATCCAGCCCCAAGAGGTTAGTCAGTAGGGGGTGCGCTATATCAGATGCGGGGCACTTCAGAGAGGTGGGTCCTGTGGGTAATGGTGGGTATAAGCCCAGGGAGTGGGCTACCGCTCGACCACCCACCCCCATCGGGGGTACCTTACAGAAGTTGCCTGGGGACGCAGTGCGATGTCCTCTGCTCCGCACCAGCTCCGCTCAGTGCAGCTCCCCCTGGCTCACACTGCGTCCCACTGGCGGGCCCGGGGCTGTGCCCCGTAGATGTCTCCAGAGGGGCGAGAAGTCGTGGGCCGAGCAGCTCTCTTCAGCGGGCCGAGGCTCCCACGGGCACTCCTCCAGCGCTGGTTGCTCCTCTATCGCCTCTGCTGGTATGGGCGGTGCTGTCAGCTGGCCAGCACCAGCCTCAGTCCCTCGCCGATCGAGTCTGATCGCACCCCCAGGTCCCTCCACTTCCTGAGGGCGGCGAGCCGAAGAGGTGGAAGAGGGAAGCTATGTGGAATCTGGCTTTTGCCGCACCACGGATCCTCTAGGCTACGGTCTGATGCGTTTTCCCCACCTCCTGTCGTTGCTTGGCTGCCGGAGGTGTTTACAGCCCGGGTGCCTTGCAGGTAAGGCAGGCCCCGCTCGCATGACCACGGGTCCGCCTCCTCTGGTCCTTCCGGGGCCGACGGTCCCCCCAACTCCAGATTCCCAGGACGCTGCGGCTGAAAATAGTCAGACCCTGCTCCCTTATAACCGCGGGGCCTCCCGCCTTCAATTACTGGCGCCTGGGGAGTGCATTGTTGGTCAAGATGTATAATTGCAGTGCCTCAGGAGCTCGGTGGCCGTGGTGTTCTCCAGCATGGGGTCTGGCATGGATTCACATGCTCATGAATATTCCCCGTCAGGCTGGGAATCCTCGGTAAAGAAAAAACCAGTATCCGTTTCGTTTCTGATCTGTCTTTCGTAGTAGTAACCAATCACTGGTCTCTGCGTCATACTGACCACAGCCAATGACTGCCCTCTACCTAAGCACCGCCTCTGGCAGCCATCTTCAGATTTTTACCGCACGTTCATGTGTTGGGATCCTCGTGCTATTGCTCTCGAGCGTTAGTGCTATTTTTTCACGTTTTTTCTCAAAAACTTCGTTTTTTTCGGTCAAAAGAGCCTCAAGCTCCACCGACTCTCCATCCGATCAACGGGGACCCGTGTCGGATTCGTCTGCGCCCCTCAAGGGTGAAGATTTCGTCGAGCTACGCTTTTGGAGGACTCTAGAAGTTTCTCATGCCCGGACATGTTCCAGGAGAAGGGAAGCTCGACGCCCGGAAAGCTGTTCAGGATCTGCCCTGGATGCCAGCTACAGAACGTCTTTAAGGAGGACGAACACTCCTTTTGTCTCTACTGCCTGCATGAGGACAAGACGCACGTGGAGAAGGACTGTGCGTTTTGCGGCAATATGTCGGAGCGGACCATGAAGGACCACCATCAACGTCTCGCCAACTGGCTGGAAGGGAAGAGCCCGTCAGGCGAGAGGAAGAAATCCGAGCGGTCTTCTAAGACCTTTGAGGACGCCCCGGCGACGGGGGTCCAACACAAAGCCAAGCACCGCGAGTCCGCTGGCACCGGGAGCGCCGAACGGTCGGGCTCTACGGGCGCCAGGCAGGGCGCACCCTCCCCGGCACCTTCAGCCACGAGCCAACGCTCTGGGTCGGGTAAGAGGAAGGGCGAGCACCCGGCGAAGCTCCTGGAGAGGCCACGGTCGAGCTCGAAGGCCCCATCGGAGGGGGAGCGAGGCAGTGTCCCCCCCCCCCCCCCTCAAGGATAAGGCGGTGAGCGCACCTAAGGTGGTGAAGGCCTTAATCCATCCGGCCAAGCCCTCTATCGATACTGTCGCGGCGGCCCTGGCTCAGCCTGTGGAGGCTACACCAGTGGTGGCGACCTCGGGGCTCAGAGTCTCCCTGCCACCTCGGAGGGAGTCCCCTTTTGTGCCCATCGATAGGACCCCCGTGAAACCCCCGGCGGGGAAGAAAAAGGGGGGGCAGGGCGTCGTCATAGATTCGGCCTCAACCTCAGAGGAAGAGCTGATTGAGGTCTTAAGCCACGGCCTTGGCGTGGAAGAAGACCGGCCCGTCGGGATGGATCCCGACGCAGGTGACGACAACATCGTCGAGGGTGCCGACGGGGCCCCTGATCGCCCGTCGGATTCCCCTCTGCCAGTGCCGCAAGACAACTCTGCGGCCATTTTGTTGGCTATACAGTTCTTATGGTCAGAGATAAGGACAAGACTACCGTTGCCGACGGAGGAACCTCTCCCGTCGGGGGGTCCTGAACCGGGACCTTCTGGTGCTCCCCCGCCCAAGAAAAGAAGGATTCACCCTCCACCTCCTTTTCAGCCGTCGCGCTCCGTCCAGCCCTCCTCCCCGTCCACCCGAGGGGATGATACGGGGACTGACACGGCAGCGACGGGTACGGACGACGAGGTATACGACGAGGATCTACCGTCGTCACCTCCCACCAGGGCTTCTCCGCCCGACGAGATTGGATCGTTCCACTCCATGATCACCAGGGCATCCGAGCTTTTCCAACTCTGCACTGAGGAGAAGAAAAAGGAAGGATTCCTTTATCAACGGCGCAAGGCCAAGAGGAAGACGGTCCTCGCAGTGCCTCTACTGGACGACATTTGGGATAAGGGCCTCGCCCTCATCAAGAACCCTTACACGACGCCAGCTAGAAGAGACCGGTACGAGAAGAAGTACCGGGTCCCGGGCGCGGCCCCCCTGTGCCTCCGGGCGCAGCCTACCCCGGACTGTCGTCTCCGCGGCGGCCAGGAAGAAAGCGGGGGGGGGGGAGGTGCGGCCTCCACATCGACTTCCCCACCGGACGGCGAGGGAAAGAAATTGGACGCTATGTTACGCAGGGTCATCTCGTCTGCAGCGACGACGATTAAAATGGCCAACGCCTTGGCTATCGTGGCCCGCTACGACAGGGAGCTATGGTACAAACTGGCTCCCCTGCTGGACTTCCTACCGGACGACAAGAGGGCGGATGCCCTGGAGATCCTACAGGAAGGCGAGGTGGCCTCGGACCACGCCATCACTATTGCGACGGACATCGCCGACACTGGGTTTCGCCAGTTGGGCAACGGCGTGTGCCTTAGGCGGCGTGGATGGCTCAAGGCTACGGACTTCCGTCAAGACGTACAGACCAGATTCCTGGACATGCCGTTCGATGGGAACAACCTGTTTGGGAAAACAGTGGACGATTCCCTTCAGGCCATTAAAGCGGACACTGAGATGGCCCGGGCCCTTGGGGTTCTGCAGCAACGACGGACGCCCTTTCGGAGCAGCGGAGGCAAGGGCGCCTCCAAAGGTTCCGGCGGCGCTTTCTCCACCTACCGTCAAGCGGCCCGCTCGTCGTCTCAGGAGGCCTACAGAGGACGAGGCAAGTCTGGCGGACCCCGCCGTCGTCGCCAAGAAGGTCAAGGCGGCAAAGCCTCGTCGAAACAGGATTGAACCGGCCGTGGGGTCGGGCCCCCACCGAAGCACCCCGGTGGGAGGCCAGCTGGCGAGCTTCGTCAGCATGTGGGAGTCCATCTCCACCGACCGTTGGGTGCTGGACGCCTTAGCCCGGGGCCACGCGCTAGAGTTTCAAAGAAGGTGCCCGCACGTCCCCCCCGTGGAAAGGAAAGAGCTTCACGTCCCTCAGCTTCTCCTGGAGGTAAAGGCGATGGTCAGGAAGGGCGTCATCGAACTCGTCCCAAAGAGGCTTCGGGGCTCCGGAGTTTACTCGAGATACTTCCTCGTGAAGAAGACGACGGGAGGATGGCGCCCCATCCTAGACCTGCGACGTCTGAACAAGTTCATCAAGGCGCAGAAGTTCCGGATGGTCACCCTCCAGCACGTCCTGGAGCAGCTGGAGGAAGGAGACTTCCTGTCGTCGTTGGATTTGGAGGATGCCTACTTCCATATTCCCATCCTAAAGGGGCACCGAAAATTCCTCAGGTTTGTGGTCCAAGGGCGTCACTACCAGTTCAAAGCCCTCCCCTTCGGACTACGGTCGGCACCCAGGGTATTCACCAAGTGCCTTGCACTGGTGGCAGCGCAGCTGCGCCGCGAGGGGATCCACGTCTACCCCTACCTGGACGACTGGCTCATCCGAGCCAAGACGAGGGAGCTCTCCGTGGAGCACACGGCAAGGACCGTCCAACTTCTCACGGACCTGGGATTCTCTGTGAACTACGCCAAGTCCCACCTGGTACCCGCGCAAAACGCACTGTTTCTGGGAGCAAAGCTCGACAGTGTCCCTTCTGGCCTCCCCGTCGGAGGAAAGGACCAGGTCCATCCTGGGCAAGGTACAGCGGATGTTGGTTTCCGACGCGGCCAAGGTGAGGTCCATCAAGTCCCTCCTCGGAATGATGTCTTCTTGCATCTACCTCATTCCCATGTGCAGGCTCCGGATGCGCCCGTTGCAGGAGTTCCTGGACGCGCGCTGGATCCAAACGACGGGCGGCTTCGAGGAGAGGATCACACTCGACGAGAGTTTCCGCCGAGCGGTCCGGTGGTGGGGCAACCGCGCGCCTCTCACGGCGGGCATGGACTTCCAGACCCCAGACCACCAGGAGACAGTGACCACGGATGCCTCCCTGGAAGGGTGGGGAGCGCACACCGAAAATCTGCACGCGAGAGGCCTTTGGCTCCCGACGGAGAAGTTCCTCCATATATCCGTCCCTCAAGGGCAAGGTGGTGAGGATCTTCACCGACAACACCACCACCATGTTTTACATCAGGAAACAGGGCGGAACCAGGTCTCCAGCGCTGTCCAAGGAGGCGCAGGACCTGTGGCATTGGGCCGTCGCCCAAAGGATGTTTCTGGTGCCGTTTCATCTGGCAGGGATAAAAAACACCATCGCCGACTCACTCAGCAGGGAGCTGCGCTCGTGCCACGAGTGGGAACTACAGCAGGATCTAGTGGATCGCCTCTTCCGACGGTGGGGCACACCCCAGATCGACCTGCTCGCGACGGCGACGAACTCCAAGTGCCGGAGGTTCGCTAGCAGGTTTCCCCAGGCGAGGAGCATGGGCGATGCTTTCTCGTTCCCCTGGGAGGGCCTGTTCCTCTACGCGTTCCCTCCTTTGCCACTGCTAATCCGGCTCGTCAACCAGCTCAAGAGGTCACGGTGCAGGATGATCCTCGTCGCACCTGCGTGGCCGAGGCAGATATGGTTCCCGGACCTTCTGGACTTGTCAGCGTCCCCGCCAATCAAGCTGCCGGTGGACGCGGATCTACTCTCCAGGGAAGGAGGCGCCATCCTCCACCACGACCCGAAATCGCTGAACTTGCAGGCCTGGCTCCTGCAGCGCTAGAGTTTGGAGGATACGACATACCGGCCGACTGCAGAGAGGTTCTTGCAATGGCCAGGGCGTCCTCGACTCTTAAATGCTACGGACACAAATGGAAGAGGTTCTCTGTCTGGTGCCACGCACAGAAGATTAACCCTCTATGGATTACGGCTCCCCAGGTACTGCTGTACCTGCTGACGCTGGCCAAAGCTGGACTGGCACACGCGTCCATCAAGATTCATCTTGCTGCAATCTCCCGATACACCAGAACCACGGGCCGGCCCTCCTTGTGGTCTCATCGTCTGGTGAAAGAGTTCATGAAGGGACTGTTCAGATCGTTCCCGCCGGTGAAGGCGCCGGCCCCGGCGTGGGAGCTCAACGTGGTGCTGACCAAGCTCATGGGACCTCGGTTCGAGCCTCTGCACTCGGCCCCGTTGAAGTTTGTCGTGGAAAACAGCGTTTCTTGTGGCCATCACCTCCGCACGACGGGTGGGAGAGATCCAGGCCCTTTCCTGCAAGGCCCCGTACTTGACTTTTCACGACACGAGGGTAGTGCTCAGGACGCACCCCTCCTTCATGCCCAAGGTACCGTCGGACTTCCATCTCAACGAACCTTTGGTGTTGCCTTTGTTCTTCCCGTCGCCGGCTGAGAGGACTTTGCACTCGCTGGATGTGGCTAGAGCGCTGAAGTTCTACGTGGACCGCACGAAGTGTTTTCGGAAGACGTCACAACTCTTTGTGAACTTTGGACCTGTCAATCAGGGGAAGGCTCTCTCGAAGGCTTCCATTTCCAGATGGCTCTCCGGCTGTATCATGTACTGTCATCGGTTGGCAAACCGACCGCTGCCTGGCCGTCCGAGAGCCCATTCCACCAGAGCGATCGCAGCTACCACGGCGTTCCTTTCTGGTGTGCCCCTGCTGGACATATGCAGGGCTGCTACGTGGAGGTCGACGCACACCTTCACGAAATTCTACTGCGTCGATCGGGATTCCAGGGAGGAGTCCAGGGTCGGCCAAGCAGTGCTGCGCAACCTGTTCGCCTGAGGTGAGCCTGGTGAGGAGGTAAGATTGCTCGATGTTGAGTTTGATGTAATGCTTAATGTTGAGCCTTTGCCACCTCCCGTGGTTGTGCATGTGTGTACTGCTATGTATTCTTTATTCATGAGCATGTGAATCCATGCCAGACCCCATGCTGGAGAAGGAACAAGTTACTTACCTTTAACTGTTGTTCTCCAGCATGGGTCTGGCATGGATTCACATGCAAACCCTCCCGCCTACCCCTCTGCGGCTCTTCACTTAGTCATACTGCCACTTCACGTGCTTCCAAATCTGAAGATGGCTGCCAGAGGCGGTGCTTAGGTAGAGGGCAGTCATTGGCTGTGGTCAGTATCACGCAGAGACCAGTGATTGGTTACTACTACGAAAGACAGATCAGAAACGAAACTGATACTGGTTTTTTCTTTACCGAGGATTCCCAGCCTGACTGGTAATATTCATGAGCATGTGAATCCATGCCAGACCCATGCTGGAGAACAACAGTTACAGGTAAGTAACTTGTTCCTTCACAGCATCGCAGCCATCTTGGAATCCTCTGTACATTTTAATTTTAACTACTAAGTGAGTGAACTTTTTTCTCACTCGTGTTTTTTCTGACTAGGAGTGGTTTCTTACTGCTCAATGGAGTCTGGGAAACTCCATAGGGATCTGCTTTTTGCATTGTGACACACAACACCTTTTGTGCAGTGCCACTGAGCAGTCCCTTGGACTTCTCTTAAA
This sequence comes from Ambystoma mexicanum, assembly GCF_040938575.1. NCBI lineage: Eukaryota > Metazoa > Chordata > Amphibia > Caudata > Ambystomatidae > Ambystoma > Ambystoma mexicanum. The sequence goes on from NC_090921.1 coordinate 468,771,803, forward strand.
TTTTGAACTAATGTTCCTAAGAACAGTAAGCTGATTCCTGTCCAGGAGGACAGTCATGCTGCTGGGCTATTGACAGCCTAGGGCTGTGAATGAATGGTAACTTGCTTAAAAGGCCTAGGGACTAGAGGCAGTCGACCATTGGAGGATAACATCCGACGAAGACGCAGCTCTGGTGACCCCATTGTCTCGCCTGGGAAGACCTGTATGGGACGACTTCCTCCCTTGGGCTGGTGGGACAAACTAGCCCTGAGACTAACTTCATTTTGGTTCAACCCCTGACTTGCTGTGACTTTCCAAGGGTGCAGAATCCATCCCAATGCCCGGGGACCCCTGACTATCATTGGGTACTTTGTGTTCGGAAGTGCGAATCCTGCCAAAACTTAGTTGGCATCCAGAGGCCCCTACAGAAGCAGGAAATCTTCATCCAGGACAGAGGAATCAAGTAACCTCTAACCAGAGCTGTTCGTTCTTCTTTGGCGCTATGAAAAAGGCGCCAAAACCGCCACAGGTTGCTGAATAAAGGAGAATCCATTGCTGCAGAGCCCCTCTCTCGAGTGCTGCTGCAGAAGCCTGCCAGATGTCTTCCCTTTAGTCACCACGACCAAGTACCAGGAACAAGGGTCTGCTACACTGCAATAGGAAGCAATCCAGCTGGAACAAATTCTTCAGTACACAGGTACTGTGGGGCTTAGGGGTACATCTACATTTTGCCAATTGTGGTGCTTCCTAGCTCGGGGAGTACTATTTTACTCCTTTGAGTTGACCTCAACTGACTTGTACTGGCCTCCCAGCTTGTGCTTCAAGATGGCACCTCTTTAGCATCTATGATTCTTCGATTTGAAATACTGACTTTTTGAAAACATTTTCTAAGAGCATCGCAGCTGTGATCTAGCCCATTGACTTTGGCAGTCCTGGCTCCCTAAAGGTCCCTTCTGAACTGATTTTAATTGTTGAACACTATTATTGCTGGGATAAAAAACTGCCTACATGCCCCTGGGAGAATCTAACTATTTTTCTAAGTACAAAGTATGTTCTGATCCAACTATAACTTTTCCCACCTTATAACTCAATGTTGCAAAGGTGGTCACAAATAAGTGTTAGTAAAGACCTTATGACTTCACTCAATGTGCTGGAATATGTATAACATATAAAAGTTACTCAGCTTTATTGCTCTTGTTGAAATTGAATATTAACTTTGTGGATTAATGTAACTATTGCTGCTTTTTAAAGATTGTATAAATATCCTTGTGTGTATATATAAATATGTATACTATAACTTTGTGTGTTTACTCGAATACCTGTATTTACTGATTTCATTGTACAGCTCGCATTACCCTTCTTAAAATGAGCCTGGCTGCTCAGTCACATTACTAACTTGTGTAGTACAGGCCTATATTAAAAGGTGGGTTTCCTAACACCAACAGATATCTTGTAAAGTCCCACACAAGTTGCACTCTACAAATTCTTACCCTACAGTTTCCAGGGCAGACAGTAAGATTATTCTCCTAGCTTCATAAACCCAGAGGGAAATATCAAGCCAACTATCAGATTCAATGCAGTGCTGACTATGAAGCAGGTTGGTATGGAAAAGTCCAGGCGTGATAATCTACAGGCGGTGAGGGGGGGGGTCTAGTACCACTAGGCCATCTTCAAATGTTTGAGAAAGCGAGTATTGGCCCATAATCATTGGATGGTCCTGTTCCAAAGAATCTTTGGCTGTCATTGATGCCAACAATCACAGAAACAACAAGGGACTAACTGGTTTGAGAGCAATCCGCATTGAAATTGCTGGTGTTGAAGGTGCTGCCACCAACGGCCTTGACTCCCATCAACTCCTGCCTACACAAACAAACTGATCAATGCATGCTAAGCATTTTTGTCGCCTAACAGCTGCATCACGCTTGCCAGGGCTCTAGTACTATCTAAGATTGATTATTGCAGCACCCTTTTCCTAAACTCTTCTGAACTGAACTTCAACAGACATTCAAGTCTTACAAAACAAGATCAGCGTTAAGCATCCCTAGATCCAGCCATATCACCAGTCTCGGACAGAACGCCCGCTGGTTCCCGGTGCGCAACAGAATTTTGCTTGCATCCTAGTCATCACCCATAAATGCCTATCTAACTCTGCCCCTAAGTCAGACAAATTCTCCAAACATCAACCAGATAGACCTACTAGAACTCCTTACTCGCACTGGCTTACCATCCCGAGATACAAAATTAAAAGTTGGAGGAGCTAGTTTCCTAGTTCTTGCTGCCAAATGCTGGAACTCTCTCCCAATAACCATCAGAACGGATTCTTCCTTCTGTACCTTCAGAGCAAAAGTAAAGAGCTGGCTCTTTGCAAAAAAGACTACCTTCACTGCCTACACATCTATACCCATCTCAGATGATTTCTACCTGATCTTCCATCCACGCTGTCTGTTTACATCTCTATGCATTTGTACTCCTGTCCAAGATTTAACCACGGACGACCCTGTTATGCGCTTACTTGTATTTCTTTCAAAATCGACTTACTCTTTAACCCCTGGTCGACAACCACTTTTGTTGTAAACTTTGTATGCCTGTAACATTGACTTACGTTTTAGCGCCCATATAAATAAACTAAATGATCATTGGTGGAGCTGCTGTTGCTGATTTTATGGAACATTCATCTAAGCCAGTGTTCAAACCTTTTAGGCTTGGATCCCACCCCCAAGCAAAATGTGGGCAGGCTGGACCCCCCCAAAAATGCCAAATGGACAGTAGGTCCAAATGGCTATGAACTATCGTGCGCTGTCACCGCAAACTACTCCCAGTAGTCCCTGGGCTTCCCCACCTGCTCCCATAACAGTCGCTGGACTCTCATCCCACTCCCACTCCTAGTCCAGTCCCTGTGCTCTCCCCACCACAGACCCTGGGCTCTCGAAACCCTGCTTGCACCACTATCCCATGGCACCGCCCATCCTGGGCTCACCACCCTGCTCCCACCACAGTGCCAGGGACAGTGATGGCTGGTAAATTTCTTAAGTGGAGGGGCATAAATATTTCCACCAGATATGCCATAGCAAGCAAGCGCAGCCAGGGAACCCAAACCAATGAAGTGGCTTTCAGGGGGTTGTCCTGTGTGAATTAAAAAAATAAATAATGGGTTAAAATGTTGCATTTTAGAGCATACTTTAAAAAAAAAATGAGTAAAAAGCCGAACAGTTTGCAATTGACACTGGGGGCCAAGGGGGCAGGCATGCTATTTTTTACACGACCTATGATGTCCAGTAAAAAAAAAAAATACCATCCCTGGATGGTATGAACAATGAACAGGATTGTGTGTGTGTATGCAAGGCACTTGGGGGCCAAGAGGGAAAGCCTAGTCCCCAGGGCTCCACAGCGCCTCAGGAGAGCTGAATTTTTCAGGTGGGTAGGGGGATTGTGCAACAAAGGCATTTTTAAAACGCGCTCGCCCCCATGACTGCGCTTACTCATTTAAATAAAAAATAAATGACCGTACCTTCTGCAGGGGTGCCTACGCGTGGGTGGTGAAATGCCCTGCTCTAGGCTGCTCTGTCCATATGTGCGAGGAGTCCCAGGAGCTCCCCCTCACACATAGACACGCAGTGCCCCAACCAGCCTTTCCAATAAGCTATGCAAGGCTGGCTGCATCTTTTCTTCTTTACCAAGGTACTGTAAAATAAGTCTAAAAGAATTTGCTTCTTACCGTAAAAGTTCATGTAACTTCCACAAGTCTAATCGGCTTGTGGCCCTACATTTGATTATTATGTTCATCAGACTCCTAAGAACGTGTGCAAAGACTTTTCCATTACTTACCAGAAGTGCTTTATCCTATCCAACACTTTTGCCCATTGACTTTGGCTTAGCCTATTGAATTGAATGACTCTTCTAGTGAACTCTAAAAGTATCTGCACTGCTTAAGAATATTTGTTATCTCTTGTGTTCTAATAACCAATAGAGCAAGAAGATGACTACTGCAGTGCTATTGAGCAGAAGTGCTGTGCTTATGAACACAAGCAGTTGCTAATAACATTTACCAATGATCGGAAACGCTACAAACCAATAGGCAAACACTGCCTAGCTTTCTTCCATGCTGGACCACTGGCCATGAATTGCAAATGTTATGCCAGTGAGCAGACTGAGGTGTTGTGCAGTAAGTAAAGAGCTACGAAGGGAAGCTAGACGCTTGCCAGAGGTCATCAAAGATGTTAGGAAAGATTTGGGGTAGTACCCTTTGGGTGCACTACAACAACCTTGACCTCCTGGCAATAGGAACCCACCTTATAGGTCTGTACTACACAGGTTGGTAGTGTGTTTGAGCAGCCTGGCATATCTCAAGAGGGGTCAATGTGAGCAGTAGTGGAGTTGGAGATTCACAGTGACAAGCATCCAAATATACTCCTTCGTCCCGTCCCCTTTACTCTATGTGGGACATGACCGGAGCACTTTGTAAAAAGCATCACATTTTTAAAAAATGTCCTTCCTCTTTTTACACGGGGTACCGCATGCAGCTGTAACCCCGCCCTCCTTAGCTCTGCCCAGCGCATCGCCCATCAGTCCTTTTCTCTGCACGTTCGGGACTGAACGCACTTGCATCTTTGGAAGATTTGCTTCCAGTGTCCTTCTCTCCTGTTCTGGCTTAGCGGTCACATGGTAGTCCGTCTATGCCGTTTCAGTTAGATTTTCTTAATTCTTTCTGCAAACGATGCTTTGCTAGGGCGGATCCCCATCCTCTTTGTTTAGAGTGTTTGGGTCCGGACCACCGGTGGAACTCGTACTCCTACTGCGATTCCTTTTCAGTCTGGGCACTTCAATGTCATCTGGAGCAGTGGGAGGAGTTGTTTCAGCACGTTTCATCGACGAGAAGAAACACCTGGTAAGTTCTTTTGTTTTTAGGGCACCAGGCCGGGGGACTCCTTTTCAGGGTCTTCCCGGTCTGGGAGGGGCTTTAAATGCTGTTACCAGGGTTTCCCCTCAGGTGCCTTCCAGGCCTAAGAAAGTACCAGAGTTTCCCAGAGGACCTCCGTAAGGGGCCTGCTCACACCGGATTGCAATCGGAGGCCCCTCCTGTGGGGCTATTCAACGGCCCAGTTTTCCCATACAGACACCAGGGTGCGCCCCGAGGCCTCTACTGAGTTTTTCTGTACCGAACCAAGGTTCGAGGCACCTCGTGAGGGGGCTGTTACCGGACTCTGGTACAAGGTTCCTCTATCGGAGGCTAAGGTCACCGACAGAACTGAGAGGCATGTTAAGGTCTTGTCGGTGAGGTGGGTTTCTCATCGGTCCTGGTCTAGTGGGGATACCGGTTCTGTTGAGGGGGTACAGAGTGAGGTCGCTGACTGTAATTTCTCTGTTACCGGCATGGCCGAGGTTCCTGTTTCAGAGGCTAATTTGGCTATTAGTATGTCTCAGAAACATCCTAGGCCACACAGTACCGGCACTGTCGAGGTGCCTTGTGTCAAGACTAAAGTCAAGACCCCTGACCTGTCTGTGGAGATCCCTGCCTCACACTCACATGTGACGCAGTTCTCCTCAGGCATTGACAAAATGGCGCCTGTTCCTGCGCAAACTGTGACAGCCATTTTAGACTCTTCCCTTACACCTATGCCATCGGCGTTGGGTGCTAGGAGCATTTTTTTCAGGTGAACAGCATTTTCCTTGTGCACCGTTTCGTCCTATTTATGACTGGAATGCTCGGATGCCATTGCAACACTGTCTAGCTCCCTGCAGCATCTGCGCCATTGATCTATGTCCATCCTACTGGTGAGGGCCCCTCTTGGCAGCCCTCTCCCTTGCAGCCCTGGAGCCATTCCTCTCATGAGGCCTCCGCCTGTCAGTCTCTAAGCCTTCTGCGGAGGATGACTTCTTCGGAAAATTTCAGAAGCTAATGCACTCCGACCCCATGAAGGAATATTTCAGAGCTCTTTTTAAGGAAATCTGCCCGCCAGGGCCGAATTCTGTACCAACGGTTCCCGTCGCAGCAAGGGTTGTTCCGGCAGTTGGCCCACCTCCAGCTCTTTCACCTCTGCCGCCCTTGTCTCCACTAGAAAAGTCTTCGGCAGAGCCAGACATGGCAAAGGACGATCCGGACACGTTGGATGACGCAGGGGAGTCAGGATGGCAATGACAGGCGCCGCTCCTCTTCTGGATGTTCCAGTACGTGAGGCATCCACTTTGCAAGAAGGGGTGCTTTTGGGGGCATTCACCTGGTCTCCTCAGGAGCGCACCGGCTTGTTCGTCCAGAAGGACGTTTTGTCTGAGGTCCACAAAGTCTGGGATAAGCCACACTGGACTGCACGTTAACAAAGATTGATGCTCGTTATAGGCTTCATACTTCGGAGGAGGTAGCCTTAGCGTCTTGCCCGCTTCCTTCACAGTGGTGGCAGCTGCCACGCTACAATCCAGACCGGTTCAGCGTCTTCTACAGCGGCGGCTCAGGTTCTGGCCAACGAGGACAAGCTGCTTGACTCTTTGGGGAGGAAGATATTTGCTGATTCAGGCCTGCAGTTGCGCCAGGTGAACGCTGAGCTCATTTTAGCAGGGGCAAATATGAAAATGTGGAAAGGTCTGTCGGAATTTGAGGAGCTCATTCCTGCAGACAAGCTGGACGATTTTAAGGCTGGCTTGTCAGATGCCAGTCTTGGCACAGGATATGCTTGAGGCTGCGGCGCATCGCTGCGGCGCATCGCGTCGACACCTTGGATCGGGGCCTCATGCTTGGCGTAGAAACCTCTTTTCAGGCTTGGCTTCATGCCACCAAGTTTTCCAAGGAGGTTCAAGATAAAGTTCTGGACCTGCCTTTTGACGGCAAATAACTATTCCATTCGTCAGCGGATGTAGAGCTGACTAAAACTAAGGACAGCACTTAGACAGCCAAGTCTTTGTCTGTTCTGGTAAAACCACCTTTTAGGGCTCAGAACACCTTGGCAGGAGTTGATCCTCCAGCTGGAAACTCCAGTCTGTGTCGGCAGCGAGGCCGGTTTTTCTCTTGGTCCTCGGCCTCCTTTTCAGGATCTGGGGGTCTCGCACCTGAGAAGCCTGCTAAATGAGGGTTTGCAACGCTCGCATGAAACCCCGGTTGGAGGGTGCATTGCGTCTCACTGGGAGGCGTGGCAGACCATAACCGAGGACCGGTGGGTCTCGTCAGTAGCTCGGGCAGGCTTCCGCTAGCCCCCCCCCCCACCCAACCCATCAATTCTCCCTTCCAGCAGTCGGGGACGCCCTGCCTCAGCGGAAGTCAAGAAGCTTCTGGATCTCAAAGCAGTGGAACCCGTTCCCCTAGAGGAGCGAGGGGAGGGCTTCTACGCCCGTCTGTTCACAGTACCCAAACCCAACAACGCTGGCCTGCTCACCATCCTAGACCTTTCCCAGTTCAACCTTTCTCTCCCCAAGAGAAATTCAATATGATCACCTCTGGTCAGATAAAGTCCTCTCTACAGATGGGCGACTGGCTCAGTGTGGTGGACCTTCAGGATGCTTATATGCATATCCTCATCTTGAGCCTGCATCGGAAATACCTATGGTTTTCCATGTGGGAGGAGCATTTCCAGTTTCGTGTGCTCCCGTTTGGTCTCATCTCAGCACTGCGTGTTTTTTTGAAGATGTCGGTCAACCCAGCTCATCTTCGGCTACAGGGTATCCATGTGATTCCATATTTGGACTATTGGCTGCTGCGGAGTCCTTGTCCAGTGAAAGCCTCGAGCAACCTTCAGTCTCTCCTCTAGCTCCTGTTCCACCTTGGGCTGTCGGTGAACTGGCGGAAATCCTCCATGACAGTCTGTCAGGACTTCATTTTCCTGGCTCTTCGGAACTCATGGCTTCAGGCAGTGGATCCAGATTGCAAAATTATACTGGTTCCACCTTTCATGAGGGTGGACCTCTTCTGGTGGTAGTCTCTCAGCAATCTGTCGGTGGGCGCTCCCTTCCAGGACCCTTGCAAACTATTGATGGTCACAGACTCCTCCCTTTTGGGTTGCGGTGCGACGCTGGATCATCAGGTTTCAGATCTTTGGTCGCCACAGGACAGACAGCTTCATATAAATTATCTGGAGCTCCTGGCGATATTCCTGGCACTGAAAGCCTTCAAACCAGGCATTGTCAACAAGGTGATCCGTGTCCGCACGGACAATGCAGTGTCATGTTCTATATCAACAAGCAGGGGGGTACCAGGTCTCCACCTCTTGTGGATCTTGCCATTCAGATTTGGGAATGGGCCATTCAGCATGGTATCTGGCTGGTAGCAGTACACATCCTGGGCCAGCTTGAATGCCACTGCAGATGCCCTCAGCCGATGAGCAATTGTCAGCTACGAGGGGGAACTGAACACAGAGATCCCCTCGGATATTCTTCGCTGTTGGGGCACTCCAGAAGTGGACCTCTTTGCAACATCTACAAACGGGAAGCTTCCCCTGTATGCCTCCAGGAATGGGCTCGGAGCCTCCTCACTGCGGATGCTCTCGAAATTCCATGGCACAACATAAAGGCCTACGCTTTTCCGCCTCTTCCTCTGATCCATCAGGTGCTTTGCAAGCTAGGGAACACTGAATTACTCCCTGCTGTTCATAGCCCCTTGGTGGCCGGCCAGGTTTTTGGAGCTTCAGCATGTATCGGTAGGCCTGCCGCGCAAGCTTCCGCTGGTCCCCAACCTGCTTCACCAGAGCGATCAACCGCTGTGGCACCCCTCTCCACAATCGTTCAGCTTGTCGGCTTGGTGCCAGAGTTCAGATCTTTAGAGCGCTTCAATTTGTCTGCGGATAACATGCACATTATTCAAGCGGCCAGGAAGCCTTCAACAAGATCTCAATATAGAAGTAAATGGCTACGGTTCTGCCACTGGTGTTTAGCTAGGGAGCTGGACCCCAGGGAGGCTATCGACATGGTCCTGTCTTTTGTCTCACATCTAGCAGAATCGGGCATTCATGTCTTGTCTTGCAGGACTTATTTGTCGGCTGTCGTCGCTTCCTGTCCACTGATCAGTGCTCTTTTTCACTGACGAATCTGGTCATTAAAAGGCACTTTGCGGGCCTATTACATCTTTACCCTCCTGTTCGCAGCCTGCATCCAAGGTAGGATCTGAATGTGGTCCTTACAGCCTTGTTTTATAAGCCTTTTGAGCCCATGGCTACTATTGATTTTAAGTACCTTTCGTGGAAAGTGTCCTTTTTGATTGCTGTGACTTCGGCAAGGCATGCAAGTGAGCTTCAGGCTTTGTCGGTGGAGCATCCGTTCCTTACTTTTCATAAGGATAAGGTTGTCCTGCGAACGAATCCCGCCTTTCTTCTGAAGGTGGTCTCTGATTTTCATTTAGATCAGTCAATTTCATTGCCTGTATTCTTTCCAGACCCGGCCTCGGAGGCCGAAAGGGTTCTGCACTGCCTGGACTTTCGAAGAGCCCTTAAGGTCCATCTGGACAGAACATCTGAGTTTAGGAACTCTTCCCAGCTTTTTGACCTTCGGAAATCCACAAGGAAAGCCGCCTCGAAAGCGACCATCCCCCGGTGCATTGTTGCCTGTATTTTTGAGGCGTATACCATTCAGGGTCTTCGGGCCCCAAAGGGAATTCATTCTCCTGTTGTGCGGGGCAAGGCGGCTGCTGTTGCCTTCCAAAAATGTGTTCCCTGGAAGACCATCGCAAAAGCGACTACGTGGGCCTCCCCTGATTATTTCGGTCAAGCTGTGCTTAGGAACCTGTTTCAGTAAGGAGTTTCCATTCACCCGTAATTCCTGTGAGGAGTGCTTGGGAATCTCCCATAAGTATGGAGGAAAGGGGACGGGACGTAGAAGTATAGTAAAGTTACTCACCGTAGTGACTACCTTACTCCTAGTCCATACGCCCGCCCGCTGTCCCCTCTAAAAAGTTTCCTCTGTTATTGCTTAAAGGTCATAGACCTGGTGATCGAAAGGGACTGATGGGCGGTGCCCTGGGCAGAGCTAAGGAGGGCGGGATTACAGCCGCGTGCGGTACCCTGCATAAAAAGAGGGACACATTTTTTAAAAATGTGATTGTTAGGGAGAATTCTCTGTTTAGGCTGAATTTCCCTACCTAGTGAGTCCCCCAGCAGCTTTGCTGGATTTCTGGGGTTTAATTTTTTTCTCCTGCCAAGAGTGAGACTCTTTTACCCTCACTCTTGGACATGTTGAAGTGTGTTTTCTTGGTTAAACCTTGTGTTGAATGGGCTATGGGGTCTCTTACTCCATAGGGCCTCATGTATTTTTGTGATGTGGGTCACACAGCACCCTCTGTGCCGTGACCCAGGGGTGTCCTAGGGACTCCCCAACATAGACTCCATACCCTGGGACTGACTACTGTCTCCCAGGGCATGTAAAGTCACCAAAGACTTTGCTAGTCTTGAATCCTGAACAGAACCAGTACAAACCATCATATTGTGGACGTACTGGCTGGGGCAATTCGATTGCCCCAGGGTCTGTTAGTCGAGGGGGCACGTCTCCGTCCCCCCTGATCGAGTTTTGGCTGGTGGCAGTGGAAACTACTTTTTATATTCAACCGCGAATATTTCCCTATGGGATTTCCCATTGTTTTAGGCTAACACATTTAATTAATTATTTACGGTAGCCTTAAACATACCGCCGGTTTATATATTTATTTTTATAACTCCGGTTGGGACTTTTTGCCAAAACTTGATTCTAAAATGGCGTTGGTGTTCGCCTCTGTAACTCTGACCCAAAGTGGAGCCCTTTGTTCCACTTTTGGCGGGCTTCTCCACAGAAGCCCTCCAAAGTGGTGCCACTCTGTCTGGGGTACTTAGGAGGGGTGGAGGGGGATTTAGGCACCCTGGACTGAGTTACCTTGGTAACTCAAGTCGCACTCCGTCCTGATTGGCCCAAGTGGTGAGCCGCCCGGCTCACCACTTAGCATGTTTGAGTGACAGCTAGGCTGGGTGAATGGGGGTTTGCTGCATAAAAGCAGGGCTTTGGGGACTGGGACTTCAGAAGTCGCCACAGGACCAAGAATCCGACGAGGGAAGAGCTGAGCCGACCTGCTTCGACGACACCACCCGGTGGAGCCCTGCTGAACCGTCTCACCACTTTTTCCCGACGACCGAGGAGAACTCTTAACGGAGTGGCTCCTTCCCTTGACTGGTGGGGACAACCAGTTTTCGCCTTCTTTCCGTTCTTTGAGGTATCTCGTGGCCGCCTTGCCTGTGCCAAGCACCCCGGCAACCGGAATACCACACTTTACCCCCATACCGCGAAAGTCGGTACCAACCCTTTAACCGGAGGACTCCGCGGCTGGTTTCTTCCCGGGCAGTGCAACGACCCTCTTCTTCTGCTCTTCAGCGAGAACTTCTTCTCCCCTGACCGACGTCGAGCCCTGCTGCCACTGCCTGGAACAACTGCCACCGCTGGAGGATCCTTTCCGCTTAAGGTACTGTGTTCTGCCTGGCTTCCCTTGCTACCGACTGTACGGGGTAGATTTAGTCCCCGGCTTTCGAACCTGGGAGTGCCTGGGACACTTTGGCTAAACTTTCTGAGCCACTCTAACCTCTTTTTGACTCTTTGCAAGACTTTGAATCTCTAACTAACAGTGTGATCTTGGGCACATTTTCGCTCCGGCTACTCTAAGAGTGGGCCCTGCCTAGTGACTTTTGCTCACCTGTGACTTTATTCTTCTTTAAGCCTATTGCAAGTGCTCTGGACCTTAGAGTGGTGTGTCTAACCCATTTCTGCTTTTTCTCTCCCTTTCTTGGAAACTACTAGAGTGTCATCTAACGTTAAGCACTCACCTCTGTTTTAATTAAGTGGTGTTTACTTAGAGTTGTCTAGATAGGAGAAAGGATTGAATCTACTTTCATTATAACTGTGTTGAAGTGCTTTTACTATATTTTTGCTAGAGTGTTTTTAACTTATGTGTATTTTAAATAAATAACTATATACTTTTGAAACCAAGCTCTGGTCAGTGTTTGCTTGTGCTATTGTGTTTTGGTACATATTGTGTATACTTTACATACTGCCTAACTCTTCTTGAGAGAAGTCTGACTGCTCAGCCACAGCTACCAGGTAAATCTGGGTGGTACAGACTGCTACCAAAGGGGTTTACTGCTCTACCTGTAGTCTTAAATCTTTTGCAGTGTTCCCCAAGGGAACTGCACAGGTTTCTGCCTAACAGTGATGCTTTTTATAAAGTGCTCCGGTCCTGTCCCACAGGACGGAGGAATGTCCCACAAGTATCGAGGAAAGGGGACTATGGACTAGGAGTAAGGTAGTCGCTACGGTGAGTGACTTTTTAAAACTCTAACACACAAGGTTTCTTGATTAAACATTTCATTTATTAAACAGTCGGTTTGAATAAGCCTTCTTCAGAAGGGGCAATATAATAGTAACACACAAATGCACCATTAAGTTTCTCTAAATCATGAAATAACCATTTGGGATGGCACACACACTTCCTACACTCTCAGGTGACTTACATTAATGTCTACAGTGTCCTATTTATTCATCACTGTTGCATTTAGAGCAGTACGTAGAAGTATGGCAAAGAAAAAGGGTTATTAGAATAGAACAAGAGATCACACAAATATTCTGAAGCAGGTAAGTACTTTTGAACCCCTAATGCAGAGCAAATTAACCCTTTCCTGGAAGGAAAGTAAAAACGCAGAGGAGAGGAGTCATTCAGGGAGCCAGGCCAGGCCAAAGTCAATTGAGCAAAAGTCTAGGTGAGCTGAAGCACTTCTTTCGAAGGGATTCTGTCCTCCGACGTATTCCTTATCTTTGATATACGTTTCCAGCTTGCTGGCCTTGGAAATTATTTCTGTAGAGGGCGCTGCGAGTCGACGTCCGCCGATTCGATGTCCCTTGACGGCCACCGTCTCAGCGCCGACATCACCATGCCCATAAATAGACACGTGCTGCGTCCGTTGCTCAGTTCTGTTTTTCCGCGCTTCGTGGGGCCTCGGAACGTCGTTGCTCAGTTAAGTCTGGTATATCTAAATCGATTTCGACAAATTTTTCTTATCGTTCTCGATGGCTTCTTTATCAGAACCGACGACGCTGCAATCCTGCTTCAAGAAATGTCGAGACTGCGGTAAAAAAAATGTTAACGGATCCACACAGGGTCTGTTTATGGTGCTTGGGGTCCGAGCACCATTGCTCGGAGTGTGAGGACTGCATGTCCATGACGGCGAAAGCCCTGAAGGAGCGAAAGGGGAAGCTCGAGAGAGGTAAGTCAGCCAAATCCTCCTTGACGGTTTCGTCGGCCGAGGCATTCCTCTCCTCGCCATCAAACACTCCCATTCCAGATCTCGAAGCAGCTCCCACCATTCGTCGAGATCTAGACACTGTCGAAGGTCCCATTCCTCGTTGTCTTCGGTGTCCCCAGAAAGAGTTTCCTGTCCCATCAAACACAGTTCTCAAGCTGAGTGGGAGGAATTCAGAAAGAAAATGTTAAGCGTCTTCGAGAACGCGGCCTCAACCCCCTCGAAGACAGCTGAAGGTGATACCCCGGGTGAAAAACCCAAAAAATCAAAAAGCAGCGAGTCGCAGCACCCAGCGAAACATTACACCCGAGAGCGCCATGAGCCATCGGGTAAGAAGGCACCATCTTCGCCGTCGTCTAGGGTTCCTTCGCTGTCGTCTAGGGTTCCTTCGCCGTCGAAGATTCCTTCGACGCACGGGTCGGCGCCATCGACGCCGTTGTCGAAGAGTTCCTCGACGCATCAGTCGATCGACTCTACGCCGATGAAAGAGAGGACCAAGGCTCCACAGCCAACGGTGTTTTCAAGGGCCTCCGGCTCGACGCCGAGACTGTCGTCGATGCCCTCGAGTAGGATCCCGATCCTCTAGAATTCTTCGAGGCCCCTTCCAGTCTTTTCGATGCCATTTTCGGCGCCTTCGAGGCCAGTTACATCGGCGCCGACGACTTTGACATTTTCTCGTCCAATAACGACGTTTGGCTCCTTCAGCCCTAGAAATGGGCTTTACTCCATTTCAGAGATCAGAATACCCTGGTCTGTCTTCAATTTATGAAGAAAGAGAAGACTCTGACCAAGAAACTTTTGGTTTACAGAGATCCTCGCTGCCTGCTGCAGAGGATTTCACCTCTGAAGAAAGGAGGCTGAAGGAACTACAAGACTCACTTCATGAGGCCAGTGGACTTGACACTTCCCCAGAAGTGGAATTTGTAAAGCCAGACCCAGGGGAACATGCCGAAGCACCATATAGAACCCTGATGGCAAGAATAATTGAGTTTATGGGCTGGTCTGCGCCTTCACCTGTTTTCCAACAGGATGATCTAACGGATATATTGGACAAAGGTCCACAGGAGGACCCGGTGGTCCCCTTCCATGCAGCCCTGCAAAGAAAAATTGCATCCAATTGGGAGACTCCCGAAGTCATCCCAGCAGTCAATAAAAGACTGTCGACAAAGTATAGGGTAGCGGCTGCTGACCCTGAATACCTGTCAAAACACCCGACCCCAGAGAGCCTGGTGGTTCAAGCGGCAACTTCATCCAGCAGTAGGACTGCTTACCCTACTGTCCCACAGGACAGGGATGACGAGAGGTACGACTCTATGGCAAAGAAAGTCTTCTCTGCCTGTAGTATGGCGTTGAAGTCCATCAACGCCACCTGTACGCTCGCCAGGTTCAGTCACACATTATGGGAGTGTTTCATCAGCGGCTGATTGCATACCCGATGGAGAGGAGAAGGAAGCCTTCCTTAACATCATTCAAGATGGCAAAGATGCCATGTGCGAGTCTCTTCAAACTGGCATTGATTCCGCTGACAGTATCAGCAGGGCCATGGCGGCTAGTACAACAATCCGCAGGCATGCGTGGTTGCGAAAGTTTGGCTTTGCTCCAGATGTACAGGCCAGACTTTTGAATATGCCCTTTGACGGCTCTTCCTTATTCGGAAAAAAGTCTGACAGTCTGGAAAAGTTAGACTTCCAAGGCAGCAGCAAAATCTATCCGCCAGACTCCTTTTCGCCCCTCAGGAACCTCTGGCAGAGGAAAGTCCTTTCGCTATTCCGCATTCGGAAAAGGCAGAGGACAGCCGGCTCAAAGAGGCCAAAGAAGATCCACCCGAGGTGGACGGGTCAAAGGTACTAAGACCGCAGCAGGTGCCTCTTTACCCTCGGCATCTGCATCAGCCCAAGACACCTGTGGGGGGCAGGTTAACTAACCATCTGACGGAATGGCAGGCTATAACGTCAGATGCTTGGGCGTTGGAGACAGTTGCCCAAGGTTACTGCCTACCTTTTCTACACATCCCAGAGTCATCCACCGGGGAACAGCTCCCGAAAAGTTCCAGATCTGCCGCCCCCCCGCACCCACTTACTCATACCAAAGAAGGACGGAGGACTGAGACCCATCCTGGACTTAAGAGAAATGAACAAGTTCCTCAGGAAGGACAAGTTCAAGATGGTAACTCTGATTCTTCAGGCCCTCCAGCTCCAGGACTGGCTGGTATCTCTGGACCTTCAGGGTGCTTATTTCCATGTTCCAATCCATCCCAAGCACAGGAAATACCTGAGGTTCGTAATTGGCAACTCTCATTATCAATCTCGAGTTCTGCCATTTGGGCTGACCTCCGCCCCGAGGGTCTTCACCAAGCTGAAGTCGGTAGTGGCGGCGAGTCTAAGGAGGGAAGGGATCCATGTCTATACCTACCTGGACGATTGGCTGATCAGGGCCGCATCTTCGGAACAGGCCCGGACCCAGCTAGATTATGTCTGCCTCTTCCTTCACAGACTGGGCTTCTCCCTCAATTTAAAGAAGTCACAGATGATACCATCTCGGAGACTCCAGTTCATTGGAGCGGTCCTCGACACTTCCCTGGGGAAAAGCCTCGCCACCAGAGGTGAGGGCTCAGGATATTCTACAGATGGTCACCAAGTTTCAAAATGCCCAACGTCTCCCAGCCTTCGACTTTTTGAGGTTGCTAGGCCTCATGGCATCCTGCATCTTTTGTGCCAGAGGCTCGCCTGAGAATGAGATCTCTTCAGTGGGCACGGAGGTCAGTGGTCACAATTCTCAGGGAGAATGTCAGACCTCCTCTGGATTCCGGACAAGTTAGCCCACAACCTTCAGTGGTGGGCCTATTCAGAGAACATCTTGAAAGGAGAGCTGTTTTGGCAACCATGGCCGGAGATAACAGTAGTCACAGACGCCTTGCTCACAGGGTGGGGAGCCCATGCCAACGACTTGACCATCCAGACTACATATCAACCTATTAGAGCTGAGAGCGATCAGACTAGCGCTGAAAGCTTTCCTACCATCAGTACAGGGAAGAAATGTCCTTATGACGGACAACACGGTGGCCATGCACTACCTCAACAAGAGGAGGCATAGGTTCACTACCACTGTGCAGAGAGCCAATGCAGCTCTGGTTTTGGGCAATTCGGGAAGGAATCTCTCTATCGGCAGTCCATCTAGCCGGAGAGAAGAATTTGACAGCGGACGCTCTGAGCAGCCAGAGCAGTCTCCCACGAATGGGAGCTAGCTCAGGAAGTCCTTCAAGAGATCTTCGCCCTTTGGGGAACCCCTCAGGTGGATCTGTTCGCCACAAGCACCAACAGGAAGTGCGATCGGTTCTGTTCAAGGAAATTTTCCCCGAGAGGAGCTCTGCGAGACGCGTTCGTAGTGGACTTGGAGTTTCCACTCCTCTACGCGTTTCCACCAGTCCCTGTTATTCCTCAAATGATCAGGAGGTTGAGAAGATTCTGGAAAACCATGATCCTAATTGCCCTGGACTGGGCCAGGAGAACGTGGTACCCGGACCTCCTAGATATGTCCATCTGTCCTACAATCCGTCTTCCACTCAAAGAGAATCTTCTCTCGCAGAAGGGATGTCAGGTTCTCCATCCAGACATCAGAACTCTCAACCTTCACGCTTGGCTTCTGAAAGGTTGAGGTACAAAGATTGGGATCTCCCTGATGACGTCATGGAGGTGTTGCTTTCGGCCACAAGACCGGCAACAAAGTCTTTATACCGCTGCTGTTGGAACACGTTTTGCAGCTGGTGTAGGGAAGAGAATATCGACCCTTTTTCATGCGGTACACCAACAGTGCTATCGTTTCTACTCTACTTGGCAAACTCAGGCCTTCAAGTTGGCACTGTAAAAGGCTATCTCGCAGCGCTTTCTATCTTCAAGCGCACTGCGGAGGAACCATTGTATTTCAAAATTCCTCTAGTGGTACAATTTCTCAAGGGTCTGACTAATGTTTACCCTCAAACCATTCCAGGTTCATTATGGGACTTAAATTTAGTCTTAAACTTCTTAATGGGCACTCCATTCGAGCCACTTCACTCTTGCGCATTAAGATTTCTCACACTTAAAACTGTCCTACTTGTAGCACTAACATCGGCTAGGAGGGTGAGTGAGCTACAAGCTCTCTCCTGTAAACCCCCTCATACAATCTTCAACAAGGACAAGGTTGTCCTCCAGGTGAAGCCTAATTTGCTCCCAAAGGTGGTTTCTGAATTATATATTACTGAGAAAATTACCTTGCCTTCATTCTACCCTCCTCCCCATCCGGGGAAAGAGGAGGAAAGGCTACACAGGCTGGACCCTAGGCGAGCGCTCAGCTTTTACATCAGCAGAATGGCTAGAATCAGGCAAGCAGACCAGCTGTTTGTAGGATACTCAGGTCACAAGTTGGGACTACCCATAACAAAATAAACTATCTCCAGGTGGATTATCTTGGCCATCCTGGAATGTTATAGACTAGCAGGGAAAGGGCCACCACAAAATCTCAGGGCTCATTCAACCAGGGGTATCGCAGCTTCTTCGGCTCTCCAGAGAGGGGTACCGGTCCGGGACATATGTGCGGCTGCCACATGGTCATCCGCACATACATTCACAAAATTTTACAACCTGGATTCCTCCACTGCTCAAGAGACCAGATTTGGCAAAGCCGTATTGCACTCGGTCCATCCCTAAAGGGATATAACACTCACTCCCTCCTCCAATTACATACCACTGCTATGGGAGTCTATCAAAGATAAGGAATACGTCGGAGGAAACAATCCCTTCGAAGAACAAGTTACTTTCTTACCTGGTAACGTTCTTTCGACGGGATGTTCCTCCAACGTATTTCTTATCGCTCCTCCCATCCATCCCCGCAGTGATAACTTCCCCTGTAGTTGCAGCTTTCGCTCCTTCAAGGTTACTAACCAATTCAGGCATGTCTTTCTTATACTACAAAACGGAACTGAGCAATGGACGCAGCGCGTGTCTATTTATGGGCATGGTGACGTCTGCGCCGATACGGTGGCCATCGAGGGACATCGACTCGGCGGACGTCGACGCGCAGCGCCCTCTACAGAAAAGATTTCCGCGGCCAGCAAGCTGGAAACGTATATCAAAGATAAGGAATGCGCTGGAGGAACATCCCGTCGAAAGAACGTTACCAGGTAAGAAAGTAACTTGTTCTACTGGTAGTTAAGTCTTGCACAATGTTTTAGAAGTCTTTGTAGAAGGGAAGTATCAATGTAGGGCCACAAGATGATTAGGCTTGTGAGGTAAAGAAGATGTTAGCAACTCTGCAAAAGCAACCAAGTCAAGACTCAACTGAGATCAAGTCAGGCTACACACGAGGTAAGTTCTCTCAGGCTGTACAATACCTTTTGGTTAGAAGAAATGGTTCCAGCTGACTTCTGTTTGTGTGGGTCTGCAGATCCTGTTGTTCCTGTGCCTGTCGTGGGGACAAGTGGGAGGTCTTCTGGGTACTCCTGCAACACAATGGGATGGTCAGTGACAGAAAACGACAAACTTCAATTCAGCGGTACTTTGCGGTTTCAGCTCCTCGCGTCTCGAGCAAATGGCACCAATCAATACGTATTCTCTGATACCACTCTGGACTTTCCTCGCTTCTGGGGTCCCCCACTCTGTTGAGTTGGCTCAGGCTTGGTCAGTCCTGCTTACTAGGTGTCCGGAGTTTCTTCCAGCAGCTCGGTTCCGCCTTAAGTGATGCGCTCCAATCAGGTGTTCCTCTCCCTGGCACTTTGGTTCCTGCCGCAGCAAGGAAGTAGAGCCAGGTCCGAGAGGATGTCCAGACGAGTTCCCTTTGGAGTTGATTGGTCCCACCAACTCAAGGGGAGAAGTCGTCCTTGCTGGGCTTCTCTAGTCAAAATGAATTTGGGGCTTCAGCACATCAGCAGGGCTTCACAGGGCAAACCAACGGTCCAGGAGTTGCAGTAGGCGTCTAAAAGTTCTTTGGATTCCTTCGTCCAGTGGTCGCCTCTGCCTTCCAAGCCAAATTAGCCTTGCCTTTTATGCTGGTTTCTCCCATTAATTCCAGCCTAGCTGTCAGTCCCCCAGCAGGGTGGCTGTCCTTGCCGGAGTGCCAGCCAGCCAATTACCTTTGGGTGCATTCCTGTAACCAAAGGGATTAAGCACAGGGAGTTTCAGGCACCTCCCTCACTTTTCTGCCCCTTCCAGACACTCTGGAGCCAGAGGCGGGTTTCACTGATGAATCCCACCAAAGACAAAATGAACCAAGGGACCACACCTGATTTGGCATGCAGAGTAAATCTCAAGAAGGACCTTTCCAACAAGAAATGTAAAAAAAAAGACGGGCCATTTTGACAAAATGGGCACCCATGGGTGCTTTACCAAGGCTGCAATTGCAGTCCGCGGTCAAAACACTCAATGGTAGTAAAAAGTAAACCACTGCCACCAGCCATTAATTGTAGAAAGGGTAACATAAAAATGTTACATGAGAAACTAGACAAAGGGGATACGAAGTAACCCCTCCAGCACCCTATTGTAAGATGTTGTGTGCTGGGTCTAGAACGTTACAAATGTAAGTAAAGTCAATTTCACTTCACTGCTCTTGGAAACAGTAGTTTGACCAAGAGAAAGTATTTAAACCTTTGGGAAATCTGAAAGCCTTCCCTGTGCCACTGCACTAAAGGTGCTTTGTGACACAATGTAACTAACAAAGAAACCGTGTTCAAATCATATTAAAATACGAGAGTGGGGGGAAAAGGGGTCTCTCTCTCCATGTTAAAAATTTAGTCTTATAATCCAGCAAAGTTGCTGGGGGTCTCTAAGGTAGAGAGGAATTAACACATTTCTGAGAATTCTCCCTAACAGAAGAATACACAGAGCAGGAGGCTTGACGGAAGTTTGCTTAAAATCCCCATTATGACTGCCACGGTCCTGTGTTTAAGGACCATCGGTGCCTTGGAGTTTTGACACGCTTGGTAAGTGGCAGGAGCGAGCATGTACAGTGTTCAGTGAGTGTGAGTACAAACAGTAACAAGTGCTTTTATTTAAAAAAAATGTGCATACCTATAATTACGATTGCAAATCGGCACAAAGACTCCCAAACATGATGCAGCAGTCCTAGGTGCCGATAGGGTTTCCTCAAGAGGAGTCTTGAGGTGGTGGGATGAGTGACTGGCACAGCAGGTATTCCTAAAAAGGGGACCTTCTCCTGATGTGGTGCCGAGAAGCAAAGTCTCACTAGGGTGTGCATTGGAGAAAAGGACCCTACATGCGTTACGGCCCAATCTAACAAACAAAACAAAAAAGAAAATGCATATAGTGACAACGATTTACTTTTGTTTGCCTGAACCATCCACAGGGATTGGGCAACACCATCCAATGATATAAATTTGTGAGGATGGAAACAATGGCAAACAATTAAGGATGAAGAGGATTTCGTTGCACTTCGCGGCCTCATGGAATCGGGAGCGGGGCTCTCAATCCGAGATGATCAACGGCCCTCCATCTCTCCACCCGGACCGGACTTGGTGGTCCAGTGACTGCAACCTACGGACGGGCAAGCCCTTCCGGCAGCCTACTCCGCAGGCCACTTGAGGGCTGGGGAGCCACCCTGGACGATCTCTCGGTCCACGGCACCTGGACTCGACAAGAGCAGGAATACCACATATATTGGCTAGAGCTGAACACCATCTGGCTGGTGCTCGGGGCATTTCTACCACTTCTCGGGGGCAAGTTTGTCCTCATCCAGACGGACAACTCGACCAGCATGTACTACGTCAACAACAAGCAGGGAGGCGCCAGATCCCCTCTTCTGTGCAGACTGGTGATCAGTATATGGGAATGGGCCCTGGAAAACATTTACCTCACGGCAGTCCACCACCTGGGGGAATCCAACCTGGAAGCGGACATGCTCAGCAGGCTGGGAGCGGACAATTACCAGTGGCAGCTGAACAACCTCATTATTCAGGAGATTCTGAGCAGGTGGGGTCACCCCAGGTGAATTTCTTTGCCACCTGGCACAACAAGAAGTGTCCCCAGTTCGCATCCTGGCAAGGTGAGGGCCCCGTCTCTCTGTGCGACGCATTTCACCTCCCGTGGACCGGCATGAAAGCCTACACCTTTCCGCCCACTACCCTGATTCACAGGGTAATTTGCAAAATCAAGGAGTCTCGCTATCTCCTCATCATTCTAATAGCTCCATGGTGGCCAGCCAGTCCATGGTTTTCGGAGCTGCTCAGATTCTCGGAAGTGCCCCCGATTCACCTCCCGACGGGCCCAGCACATCTTCTGCCGCAGCAGGGGGGCAGTCATCCACCCTGCACCAGGTAAACTAGCCCTCACAGCGTGGTACCTGAACAGGTAACGCTCCGGCATCATAGCCTCTCACAGGCCAATCTGGAGATCATACAGGGTGCCAGGAGCAAAGCTACCAGGGCCCAGTACAAAAGCAAATGAACCGGATTCTGCCACTGGGCAAACACCAAGGGAATCAACGCCCCCCTGATGTGCACCCTGGACAACGTGCTCTCCTTTTCGGCACACCTCACACCTCACCCATTCAGGCGTGCAGGTGGACACCTGCCACACATACCTCGAAGCCATTGGGGCTTACAGGAACTCAGAGGAGGGAATTTTCTCCTCCAACCCGATCGTCAAACATCTAACTGGACTCGCAAGGGTCTACCCGCCCGTCAAGAGACCTACACCCGGTGTAGGACCTTAACATTGACTTGGGCGCACAAACCGTTCGAGCCAATGGCGTCCGTGGACATCAGACTGGTCACCATCAAAACTGCTTTACTAGTCGGCCTCACCTCGGCCAGTCCGCAAAATCCAGGCGCTGGGCACCTCAGAACCATATATCACCTTTCACAACGACAAGGTAGTGCAGACACACCTGGCATTTCTTCCCAAGTTTCCGTCTGCCTTCCACTTGAACGAGGAAATAGTCCTTCCTAAGTTTCTTCCCGATCCCAAGGATGAAGCACAGTGCTGCACTGCCTGGATGTCAGGCGTGCCTTAAAATTATACTTGGACAGGACCAAGGGCTTCTGCAAATCGGACGCTCTGTTCACTTTCGGAGGCTCAAGACCAGGTTATCAGGCCTCTAAGGCTTCCATATCCCGCTGGATGGTCTCTGCCATCAAAGAGGCATACGAGGGCCTGTACAAGCTGCTCCTGTCCAACATGCATGCCCACGCAGTCAGGGCCAAGGCAACGGCCATCGCATTCCAAAACCATGTCCCTTGGCAAGTCATAAGCAGGGCGGCCACTTGGGCCGCTCCCTCTGCTTTCTGCAAGCATTACTGTGGATGCCGCCTCTAGATCGGATGCAGCTTTCGGACAGGCGGTTCTCAGGAACCTGTTTGCTTCAGGAGGGTCTCCTCTCCACCCTGGGGCTACAAACAGTTGTAGTCGCCCATACAGTATGGAGGAAAGGGGACGGTATGTAAGAGTAATTATAAGTTACTCACCGTAGTGACTAACATAGTTAGTCCATGGTCCCCTTATCTCCATACGTCCCACCAACCTCTCCCCTACCTCTCATTGGAAGGTACGCCCATACAGTATGGAGGAAAGGCGACTATGGTCTGAGTACGATAGTCACTACGGTGAGTAATTTATAATTTCCTCCACAACTTGAACTGTGAACACTTTTCTTGTTATCAGACTGCCTAAATCCCTCTTTGGAGAGTTACTTTGTTACCTACCAGTTGCTAGCTGTGTTCTGTCAAACCTTTACTTTCCCTTTTTAACTGAATTTTGCAAAATAGATACATATGTGCTTTTACTGACCTTAACTGAATCGCTCTGTGTGCTGGATTTGAAAAGTATATGAAACCATTACTCGCTAGCGTTCTTGTTCCTTTTCCAATCTATTCAATTTTTTATTGAACCTTGGATTTGCTTGTGTGCCTTGTGTATATATAAATATTTTTTCTGATGTTTGTTAATCTGCTTAGAATCACATGCTGTGCATAGGTCCGACATCCAGTGGTCACTGCGGAGTATTGCATTTTGTTTTTCGTAGTCGAAAAGGGGACGTCGACAAGGCGTGTCTGTAACACTATCCCTATAGTGACGTGTGTTGTACCCACAATCCCTCACGCGTCGAGGTCCCTCAGATTGTTTTTTTTCCGCCCAGATACTGGTCGCCTTTACGCAGAGCTCCTCGAGAGACATTGCAGATTTCATCTCCTCGACCTTTGGTCGTTTTCCTATATTAATATAGAACATATCGATCCTCCCCTCGACGCTGTTGTGAAGCTTCTCCGCCGAGCAAGATCTTCGACGGAGGGGACGAGCGGAGGAGATCCTTCGGCGTTGCCGAACACGTGGCCTGGCCTCGCAGGCCAAATACAGTAGGGAGAGTGGGGGTCGTGGGACATCTCTAATTCTTTTCTGAGAATGCCTTTCCTTTTCCCCTTCCTTTCCCTTGGGGTGGTTATCACGTTTTATTGCCTCAGCTATGGAGAGGACACCCTTTAGGTTTTGCCCGCTTTGCAAGGGCAAGTTTACTTGGAAGGACAAGCATTCACGGTGTAACCGCTGCTTGCCCCTCGATCACAAGGAGGAGGGTTGCACGGCTTGTCGGCTTCTTAAGCCGAAGACTCTAAAAGACCGTAGGGTCAAAAGGTGGGCGGCCTACGCTATGTCGAAGGCCGACGCTCCACCCACCGTCGCTACCTCCGACAGTGACGAGGAACGTGATACCACGACCTCCGCTACGGAAGTCGTAAACCCCCCTAGAGAGCGCACACACGCTTCATCGTCTGTCCCCGGCCCCGACGGGCTCGGCTCACGCCCTGCTTATGGGGATGAACACCCCGGCGACACTGACGCACACAAGACCACACATAAGCACACAACCCATAGCTCTTCTTTGCCGAAGGCAAAGAGCATCAGCGCCCAAGGAGACGCAGGTTTCACCGGCGGCCTCCTCGGACCGTTCGGGTTCGAAGCCCCTCTCGCAACCGCAGCCGCGACCAGCGACTGGGCTTTCGGCAAATAAGGGCACCGCCCACAAATCATCGGGCGGAGCGCATCAGCAGAAAGCGCATGCCGCCGTAGAGCGTTCGACACCCATAACGTCGAAACCACAGCTCCCCGCTGACAAACGAGTCGCTGAGAGCTTGGCGAGGATCGTGGTAGCCGACGCCCAAAAGCGTACGCCGAAAGACACGTAGAGTGCTACGCAAAGGTCGAAAGACACACCTGAAGGCTTTTCGGAAGGCGACGGGACACTTTCCTCGACGTTATGGGAGAGGTCGAGCCGTGTTCAGCTACAAGACACCAATTTTCCCCCGCTAGACCGCTCAGGGGTACCCCATGAAACCATGGAAAGGCTCCATCTCTGCATGGAAAGGATGGAGAGGTTTATGAATGCCCAAAACCCTCCCACTCCAAAGAGAATAAGAGAAGGGCCTCAGGAGGACCCCAGGGCCAAAATTCCAAGATTAGTCAATCCCCACCAGGACACAGCCTCAGACTTCCACAGTGTGTATGACCTCACTGGGGAAGAACATTATTTTGAGGAAGAGGATGATTTTATGGACGAGGAAGACGGACGGGACCAGGAGGAAGGTCTGAAGGACAGCCCAGACTCGGTAGGAGAAGGCTTTGGAGAAAATCCAGAAGGACCTTCTCACCCCCTGGCAATCACCATCAATATATTCCGACACTGATGTCCTGAATCTAAATCCTCCTGACATTTCACCGGTTAGAAACACGTCTCCCATTGACGATCAACCCACATTTAATGCCCTGTTGCGCAGAGCAGCAGCACACTTCGAACTAGACACTGGGGAGCTCTCTCCTGAATTAGACTTTGTAGAAAGGGTAATTAAGGAGAAACCCCCGGTCAGACAATTCCCCTCCTCGCTTCGGTGAGGAGAAGAATCATCCCTTTGCTGTCCACACCCGCACTAATCAGAGGGGTCAATCCTAGATTTGAAAAGCTTTTCACTCCTTCACCCTCAGACCCGCTGTACATCAGGGGACATTCCATTCCGGATTCCCTGGTAGTAACCAACACAAGAAAGAGGGCAGGGGTACCACTTTCCACCAGTGAGGCACCACCTGACAAGGAGGGCAAGCGGTTATATGCCCTTGCTAAAAGAATTACATCCTCGGCCGCCTTTTCGGCAAGAATTGCCAACAACAATTCTTTGCTCGCGAGCTATGCGGACGCGCAGTGGGCTAAACTGCGCAAAGACGCCAAAGAAGCGGCGGAACCATTACGTACACGCCTGCTTTCAACTATTGGCGAAGGAACCCAGGTCAACCAGAGTATTGTGAAGAGCTCTCTGGATGCGGCAGAAACTGCGGGACGTTCCCTAGTTCAGGGAATAGTCCTTAAACGACACGTATGGCTGCGCAACTCGGGGTTCAAACCGGAGACACAGGCGTCTTTAATAAATAAACCTGTTGAAGACTCCAACCTCTTCGGGAAGGCGGTGGATGAGGCTCTGGAGATGGCTAAAAAAAGAGTTCGATACAATCAAAACTCTTGACCAAATCTCTAAGCCCGCTACCAGGCGCGGATATGGCAATAAACGCTTTTTTCATGGCCAACGCCAACAACAAAACCAGCAGCAACAGTACCCTGCCACCAACTTCCAGACCAGTAGTGGCCAGTACAGTCAAAGTGGACAGCGTCGGGGCAAAGGAAGAGGGCGAGGGTCCACCCCCAGAGGTTCACAAGCCCCTAACAGCACCAAGTGACGCGAAGATTTGCGTCCCCTCCCATGCAACGCCGGTCGGGGGCCGGATAACATCCTTTCTTCCAGCATGGGAGGGTATAACGTCAGACCGCTGGGTACTTTCCACCGTAGCCCACGGATACTGCATCGAATTCAACAGTTCCCCAACATACAGACCCCCGAGGGGACGACGCATGTCACCGGAACATCTTGCCATCCTTCTACAAGAAGTACAGCAACTGCTGGAAATGGGAGCCATAGAGGTCGTGCCTCTATCTCAGGTAACGGAAGGTATTTATTCAGTGTACTTCCTTGTACCCAAAAAGGATCTAACCATGCACCCTGTATTAGATCTGCGCCCAGCGAACAAGTTTATCAAACTCCAAAAGTTTCGTATGGTGACCCTACAGGAAGTGATCCCACTGCTATCACAGGGAGATTACATGACCACATTGGACATGAAAGATGCATACTTTCATATTTTAATGTTGCCAGCGCACAGAAAGTACCTCCGGTTCATGATAGAGGGCAAACACTACCAGTTCAGAGTGCTACCCTTCGGCATAGCATCAGCACCGAGGGTATTCACGAAGGTACTGGCAGTGGCAGCGGCCCACCTGCGCAGGTTGTCCATCCCAGTTTACCCTTACCTCGACGACTGGCTCATAACCGGGGATTCTTACGAAACATGCTTCTCCAATACCCAAAAGACGGTAGACCTTTTGTTCCAGTTGGGCTTCTCCATCAACGAAAAGAAGTCCAGCCTAGACCCCAGCCAAATCAAACAATTCCTAGGGGCTCTAATTCAAACAAAGGACGGCCTCGTCTTCCCCTCCAAAGAGAGGGTTCAAAACATGTTGTTTCAGATCCCTCAATATGTGTCCGGTCGAGAGGTGACGGTACGCAAAGCAATGCGCTTGCTAGGCATGATGGCGTCGTGTATTTATTTGGTACCTCACGCGCGCCTGCGCATGCGCCCTATGCAAGAGTGGCTCAACAGCCAGTGGTGTCAGGCCAGCGGACTATGGGACGATCTATTAGTGGTCTCGCAGGCCTTAGTTCTCTCGCTACGGTGGTGGACAAAAGAAAACCTAGAGAAAGGGAAACCCTTTGCCACACCCGCGGCGGAAGCCACTCTAACCACAGACGCATCCCTCACGGGATGGGGTCTCACCTATCCCATCAGACTGCTCACGGAGAGTGGACTCTGAGCGTAGCATCCAAACACATCAATCTTCTGGAGCTACTAGCGGTGTTCAAGGCGCTAAAAGCCTTCCAGGAACACCTACAAGGCAAGACAGTGATGGTCCTTACAGACAGCACCACAGCCATGTATTACATCAACAAGCAGGGGGGAACCCACTCTCCAGGCCTGTTGAAACTGGCCCAGAACATATGGAAGTGGGCTCTCAAACAGAATATGTTCCTCCTGTCACAACATGTACCAGGGGAACTCAATCTGCTGGCAGACAAACTCAGCAGAGATTTCCCCCTGCCCGAAGAGTACGAATGGCGACTGCACGAAGACATCGTCTTCGACGTCTTCACGCAATGGGGATTCCCAGAAATAGACCTGTTCGCAACCCTGGAGAACTCACAATGCCAAAGCTACGCCTCCAGGTACCCCCAAAACAAATCCAAGGGGAACGGTCTGCCGATTCGATGGTCAGGGAAATTTGTTTACGCTTTTCCCCCCGACTCCCCTTCTCAACAAGGTGGTACACAAGATGCACCAGGAACAAGTAACCATGATACTGGTGGCCCCAATGTGGGCCCGACAGCCATGGTTCGCTCACTTGATGGAGATATCTCTATCCCCCCCAGTGAAACTCCCCTGCCCGTACAACATGCTGTCACAAGACAGGGGCAGGACGCTGCATCCATGCCCCCAGAACATGAACTTAGCAGCCTGGCTCCTGAGGTCGTAGAATTTGGACACCTACAGCTCCCGCAGAGATGCATGGACATCCTCAGGGAAGCCAGAAAACCTAACACTCGCCACTGCTATTCTAGCAAATGGAAGAGATTTGTCATCTGGTGCAGAGGAAAGAGCATCAACCCAATTGACTGCTCTCCCACACATATTGTTCTATACCTCACCCATTTATTAGATTCAGGTCTAGTGTTCAATTCCATTAAAGTCCACCTAGCGGCACTTTCTGCATACACCACTTCCCAACTCAAAGTGTCGTGGTGGAAGATCCCTGTTATAAAGGCCTTCATGGAGGGAGTAAAAAGAATACACCCCCCGATAGCTGACCCAGCTCCCGGATGGGACCTTAACGTGGTACTTACAAAACTCATGGGATCACCTTTTGAACCCATGCACAAAGCAACTCTTAAAGACCTCACTCTCAAGACTGCTTTCCTAATAGCTATCACCTCCATCAGGAGAGTAAGTGAACTACAGGCTCTTTCTGTTCTAGACCCCTTTGTTACAAGTTCACAAAGATAAAGTGGTTCTACGCACTCACCCAAGGTTTGCTCCAAAATTCATCTCAAAATTCCATGTAAACCAGTCTATAGAACTACCAGCGTTCTTTCAAAATCCTTCCAACTTGGGAGAAAGGACTCTGCACACACTAGATGTGCGCAGAGCGGTCATGTTCTACATGGAAAGAACCAGATCACTGAGGAAGACTAATCAGTTCTTCGTCTCGGTGGCAGCAGGAAGAGAAGGGGATGCAGTTTCAAAGTCCACTATTTCTAGATGGATTGTCCAATGCATCACTCTCTGCTATACTCTTGCTAAGAGAGAACTGCCCTTTAGGCCAAGAGCACATTCTACTCGAGGCACGGGGGCGTCCATAGCATTCATTGCAAATGTTCCCCTTGAGTCCATCTGCAAAGCGGCTACCTGGAGTTCTGTGCACACCTTTACAAAACACTACTGTCTGGATGCACACTCTAGATCTGACTCCCAGGTGGGACAGGCAGTATTAAGACATCTTTTCTCTACTGTTCCTTCTCATAACCCACCGCCAACTCCGGGTACTGCTCGCTAGTCTATGCACAGCATGTGATTCTAAGCAGATTAACAAACATCAGAAGACAATGCATTACTTACCGTAAAAGCATTTCTGATGGTTGTATCTGCTTAGATTCACATGCGCCCACCCTTCCTCCCCGCTCGGATGGAAGGAACATAGACATCTTTCTATATTTCTCTTTTCTGTACTCACTCACGTCTAGAAGGCTCCCTCAGGGCAGAAAAATACAAACAGAGGGACCTCGACGTGTGAGGGATTGTGGGTACAACACATGTCACTATAGGGATAGTGTTACAGACACGCCTTGTCGACGTCCCCTTTTCGACTACGAAAAACAAAATGCAATACTCCGCAGTGACCACTGGATGTCGGACCTATGCACAGCATGTGAATCTAAGCAGATACAAGCATCAGAAATGCTTTTACGGTAAGTAATGTTATGTTATGTTACCTGAATTTGTAGAGCGCACGGTCGCCCAGGGGCATCATGGCGCTGATGAGGAAACTGTCACACAGGAAGAGCAGTAATAGTCGGGGGGCTAGAATAAGGTAGTTTTCAGGGCTTTCCTGAAAGCCAGATGGTTGGAGATAGACTTGAGTGGCAGTGGGAGGGCGTTCCACAGCCTTGCCGCAGCAATGGAAAAGGCTCTGCCGCCGAGTCTTTCCCGATTGTACTTAGGAACCACCAGAAGGTTGGTGTTCAGGGAGCGAAGGTTGCGTTCTGGTATATAACGGACGAATTTAGTTTGGAGAAACTCAGCACCTAGGCCCTGGATTGCCCGGTGGACAATGCATAGTGACTTGAACTTAACTCGCTGGGCCACCGGGAGCCAGTGAAGTTGGCGAAGCACTGGCGAGATGTGAGCTCCATAGGGGGAACCTGTGGCCAGTCTGGCTGCCAGGTTCTGTATGCGCTGGAGACGTTGGAGAAGGCCCATTGGCTGGGCAAGGTATAAGGAGTTGCAATAGTCCAACCGTGAGAGGACTAATGCGGCTACCACAGGAGGACGCATAGCCTCTGGGATCATAGGGAGGACCCTCTTGAGTATCCTGATCTGGTGATGGGCAGATTGGCAGACCGTAGAGACCTGGTTTGACATGGACAAGGAAGTGGAGAGAATAACTCCTAGGTTCTTTACTTTGTCCACTGGACAAGGCAGGGAGCCCAGTGAGGTGGGCCAGAAAGCAGGGGTCCAAAGTGATGGGCGGGGGGGACAACCCACCAACATCACCTCAGTTTTGTCGCCGTTAAGCTTGAGCCAGTTTTGGTCCATCCAAATGCCGACTGATGTCAAACAGTCATGAAGAGAGGCTGAAGCCTTGATATGATCCTGATCCAAACGGATCAGGATTTGAGTGTCATCCGCGTAGGAATAGCAATTAAGTCCATACGAACGGATAAGGCAGACCAGAGCCCATATGTAGATATTGAATAGAATAGGGGAAAGAGAGGATCCCTGGGGAACACCACAGGTGAGGGCACAGGGGACGGAAAGGGGGCATGGCAAGGGTCTGAGTGCGGTCCGCAAGAAAGGAGGTAAACCAAGCCAGAACTGATCCAGAGATCCCGATTTGTGCTAGGCGAGAGAGGAGAATAGGATGGTCCACTGTATCAAATGCGGCCGACAAATCCAGCAGAATCAGAGCTCCAACTCCACCTGCGTCCGCGAGTCTAGACATGTCATCTTGCACTGAGACAAGCACACTCTCCGTTCCCCTACCAGGTCTGAAACCTGCCTGGGCAGGATTAAAGATCTTAGAGGATTCCAGAAAGGAGGAGAGAAGGGGTGTGACCAGAGATTCCAAGAGTTTAGACAAGAACGGGAGCAGGGATATGGGGCGAATGTTTGAGGGGAAAGTAGGATCGAGGGAGGGCTTCTTGAGCAGGGGGATAACCCTAGCCGATTTAAGTTCCGGCGGGACCAGACCAGACTGGCATGAGTTATTTATAGCCATTGTGACATCAGATAGAATGTCTGGAGCAATAGTCTTCATCATGCTGGCCGGAATGGCGTCCTCTGGAGAGGAGGACTTGATTTTAAGAATCGCTGCTAAAACCTCTGCCTCAGTAAATAGAGGGAAGGTAGACCAGCTGGCCGGGGGATCAGTAGAGGTGAGTGGTACAAAGCAAGTAGTGCCGACAGGTTGCATAGCAAGAGATGAGGCGATGTTAGATCGTATCGCAACGATTTTCGTAATAAAAAACGATGCCAAGTCATTGCATAGCTTTTGCGATGGTTTGACCATCGAGGTGAGGGGTTCAGAGGAGGAAAGTGATTGAACAATAGAAAATAGTGTTTTGGGTTTACACAGGGCACTTTCAATTTGTTGGGCGAAAAAAGTGGCTTTAGCCCGCTTAACATTGCATTGTCATTCTCCAGCATGGGGTCTGGCATGGATTCACATGCTCATGAATATTCCCCGTCGTCAGGCTGGGAATCCTCGGTAAAGAAAAAACCAGTATCAGTTTCGTTTCTGATCTGTCTTTCGTAGTAGTAACCAATCACTGATCTCTGCGTCATACTGACCGCAGCCAATGACTGCCCTCTACCTAAGCCCCGCCTCTGGCAGCCATCTTCAGATTTTTACTGCACGTTCAAGTGTTGGGATCCTCGTGCTATTGCTCTCGAGCGTTACTGCTATTTTTTTTCACGTTTTTTTTCTCAAAAACTTCGATTTTTTTGGTCAAAAGAGCCTCAAGCTCCACCGTTCATCCGATCAACGGGGACCCGTGTCGGATTCGTCTACGCCCCTCAAGGGTGAAGATTCCGTCGAGCCACGCTTTTGGAGGACTCCAGAAGTTTCTCAGGCCCATCTCGGACATGGCCCAGGAGAAGGGAAGCTCGACGCCCGGAAAGCTGTTCGGGGTCTGCCCTGGATGCCAGCTTCAAAATGTCTTTAAGGAGGACGAACACTCCTTTTGTCTTTACTGCCTACATGAGGACAAGACGCACGTGGAGAAGGACTGTGCGTTTTGCGGCAATATGTCGGAGCGGACCATGAAGGACTGCCATCAACGTCTTACCAACTGGCCGTCAGGCGAGAAGAAGAAATAATCCGAGCAGTCTTCTAAGACCTTTGAGGACGCCCCGCGACGGGGGTCCAACACAAGGCCAAGCACCGCGAGTCCGCTGGCACCGGGAGCGCCGAACGGTCGGGCTCTACGGGCGCCAGGCAGGGCGCATCCTCCCCGGCACCATCAACCACGAGCCAACGCTCTGGTTCGGGTAAGAGGAAGGCTGAGCACCTGGCGAAGCTCCTGGAGAGGCCCCGGTCGAGCTCGAAGGCCCCATCGGAGGGAGAGCGAGGCAGTGACCCTCCCCCCAAGGAGAAGGCGGTGAACGCACTTAAGGTGGTGAAAGCCTTAATCCATCGAGACAGTCGCGGCGGCCCTGGCTCAGCCTGTGGAAGCTACACCAGTGGTGGCGACCTCGGGGCTCAGTCTACCTGCCACCGCGGAGGGAGTCCTCTTTTATGCCCATCGACAGGACCCCCGTGAAACCTCCGACGGAGAAGAAAAAGGGGGGGGCAGGAGGTCGTTGTGGATTCGGCCTCAACCTCTGAGGAAGAGCTAATCGAAGTCTTAAGCCACGGCGTTGGCGTGGAAGACCAGCCCGTCGGGAGGGACCCCGACATAGGAGACGACGATAACGTCGAGGGTGCCAACGGGGCCCCTGACCGCCCGTCGGACTCCCCTCAACCAGTGCCGCAAGACAACTCGGCGGCCATTTTGTTAGCTATACAGTCCTTATGCTCGGAGATAAGGACGAGACTGCCGTTACCACCAGCGGAGGAACCGCTCCCGACGGGGGACCCGGAGCCAGGCCCTTCTGGGAGCCCTCCCCCTAAGAGAAGGATTCATCCTCCACCTCCTTTTCAGCCATCGTGCCCTGTTCAGCCCTCCTCCCCGTCCACGACTCGTGGGGATGATACGGGGACTGACACGGCCGCGACGGGTACAGACAACAAGGTTTACGACGAGGATCTCCCGTCGTCACCTCCCACCCGGGCTTCCCCGCCTGACGAGATTGGATCGTTTCACTCCATGATCGCCAGGGCATCCAAGCTTTTCCAGCTCTGCCCGGAAGAGAAGGAAGGTTTCCTTTATCAACGGCGCGAGGCCAAGAGGAAGACAGTCGTCTCCGTACCTCTA
This sequence comes from Ambystoma mexicanum, assembly GCF_040938575.1. Taxonomy (NCBI): domain Eukaryota; kingdom Metazoa; phylum Chordata; class Amphibia; order Caudata; family Ambystomatidae; genus Ambystoma; species Ambystoma mexicanum. The sequence goes on from NC_090921.1 coordinate 468,804,827, forward strand.
CTGGATGACATTTGGGATGAGGGCCTCGCCCTCCTCAAGAACCCATCCACGACGCCGGCTAGAAGGGATCGGTACGAGAAGTAGTACCGGGTCCCGGACGCGGCCCCCTTGTGCCTTTGGGCACAGCCGACCCCAGACTCGGTCGTCTCTGCTGTCGTCTCTGCGGCGGCCAGGAAGAAAGCGTCGACCTTCCCGCCGGACGGCGAGGGAAAGAAATTGGATACGATGGGACGCAGGGGTCATCTCGTCTGCAGCGACGACGATTAAGGCGGCCAACGCCTTGGCTATCGTAGCCCGCTACGACAGGGAGTTGTGGTACAAACTGGCCCCCCTGCTGGACTTCCTACCGGTCGGCAAGAGGGCGGATGCCCTAGAGATCTTTCAGGAAGGAGAGGTGGCGTCGGACCACGCTATTACGATTGCGATGGACATCGCGGACACTGGATTTCGCCAGTTGGGCAACGGTTTGTGCCTTAGGCTGCGTGGATGGCTCAAGGCTACTGACTTCCGTCAGGACGTGCAGACCAGAGTCTTGGACATGCCGTTCGACGGAAACAACCTGTTTGGGAAAACCGTGGACGATTCCCTTCAAGCCATCAAGGCAGACATGGAGACGTCCTGGGCTCTTGGGGTTCTCCAGCAACGGCGGCCGCCCTTTCGGAGCGGCGGAGGCAAACAGGGTGCCTCCAAAGGTTCCGGCGGCGGATTTTCCACCTACCGTCAAGCGGCCCGTTCGTCGTCGCAGGAAGCTTACGGGGACGAGGCAAGTCAGGCGGACCCTGCCGTCGTCGCCAAGGAGGTCAAGGCGGCAAAGCCTCGTCGAAGCAGGACTGAACCGGCCGTGGGGTCGGGCCCCCACCGAAGCACCCCGGTGGGAGGCCGGCTGGCGAGCTTCGTCAGCGTGTGGGAGTCCATCTCCACCGACCGTTGGGTGCTGGACGCCCTAGCCCAGGGTCACGCGCTCGAGAGGTGCCCGCGCGTCCCCCCTGTGGCCAGGAAAGAACATCACGTCCCTCAACTTCTCTTGGAGGTAAAGGCGATGCTCAAGAAGGGCGCCATCGAGCTCGTCCCAAAGAGGCTTCGGGGCTCTGCAGTTTACTCAAGATACTTCCTCGTGAAGAAGACGACGGGAGGATGGCGTCCCATCCTGGACCTACGACGACTGAACAAATTCATCAAGGCACAGAAGTTCCGGATGGTCACCCTCAACACGTCCTGGGTCAGCTGGAGGAGGGCGATTTCCTGTCGTTGTTGGATTTGGAGAATTCCTACTTCCATATTCCAATCCTAAAGGGACACCGAAAGTTTCTCAGGTTCGTGGTCCAAGGGCGTCGCTAGCAGTTCAGAGCCCTTCCCTTCGGACTGAGGTCGGCACCCAGGGTGTTCACCAAGTGCCTTGCACCGGTGGCGGCGCAGCTGCGCCGAGAGGGGATCCACGTCTACCCCTACCTGGACGACTGGCTCATCCGAGCGAAGACAAAGGAGCTCGCCGTGGAACACACGGCAAGGACTGTCCAACTTCTCACGGACCTGGGATTCTTCATAAACTACGCCAAGTCACGGTGCCCGCGCAAGACGCACTGTTTCTGGGAGCGAAGCTCGACAGTGTCGCTTCTGGCCTCTCTGTCGGAGGAAAGGACGAGGGCCATTTTGGGCAAGGTGCAGCGGATGCTGGTTGCGGACGCGGCCAGAGTGAGGTCCATCAAGTCCCTCCTCGGAATGATGTCTTCTTTCATTTACCTCATCCCCCTGTGCAGGCTCCGGATGCGCCCGTTGCAGGAGTTCCTGGACGTGCGCTGGATCCAGACGACGGGCAGCTTCGAGGAGAGGATCACTCGACGAGAGTTTCCGACGAGCGATCCGGTGGTGGGGCACCCGCGCGCATCTGACGGCGGGCATGGACTTCCAGACCCCTGGACACCAGGAGACAGTGACCACGGATGCCTCCCTGGAAGGGTGGGGAGCGCACACCGAAAATCTGCACGCGAGAGGCCTTTGGCTCCCGACGGAGAAGTCCCTCCATATCAACTTCCTGGAGCTCCGTGCAGTGTTTTGGGCCCTCAGGTCCTTCCTTCTGTCCCTCAAGGGCAAGGTGGTGAGGATCTTCACCGACAACACCACCACCATGTTCTACATCAGGAAACAGGGCGGAACCAGGTCCCCAGCCCTGTCCAGGGAGGCGCAGGATCTGTGGCATTGGGCCGTCGCCCAAGGGATGTTTCTGGTGCCGTTTCATCTGGCAGGGATAAAATAACACCATCGCCGACTCACTCAGCAGGGAGCTGCGCTCGTGCCACGAGTCGGAACTACGACAGGATCTAGTGGACCGCCTTTTCCGACGGTGGGGCACACCCCAGATCGATCTGTTCGCAACGGCGACGAACTCCAAGTGCCAGAGGTTCGCCAGCAGGTTTCCCCAGCCGAGGTGCATGGGCGATGCTTTCTCGTTCCCCTGGGAGGGCCTGTTTCTATACGCGTTCCCTCCATTGCCATTGCTGATCCGGCTCATCAACCAGCTCAAGAGGTCACGGTGCAGGATGATCCTCGTCGCACCTGCGTGGCCGAGGCAGATATGGTTCCCGGACCTTCTGGACTTGTCAGCGTCCCCGTCAATCAAGCTGCCAGTGGACGCGGATCTTCTCTCCAGGGAAGGAGGCACCATCCTCCATCACAACCCGAAGTCGCTGAACTTGCAGGCCTGGCTCCTGCAGCGTTAGAGTTTGGAGGATACGACATACCGGCCGACTGCAGAGAGGTTCTTGCAAAGGCCAGGGCGTCCTCAACTCTTAAATGCTACGGACACAAATGGAAGAGGTTCTCTGTCTGGTGCCACGCACAGAAGATTAACCCTCTACGGATTACGGCTCCCCAAGTACTGCCGTACCTACTGACTCTGGCCAAAGCTGGACTGGCGCACGCGTCCATCAAGATTCATCTTGCTGCGATCTCCCGATACACCAGAACCACGGGACGGACGTCTTTGTGGTCTCATCGTCTGGTGAAAGAGTTCATGAAGGGACTGTTCAGATCGTTCCCGCCGGTGAAGGCTCCGTCCCCGGCGTGGGAGCTCAACGTGGTGCTGACCAAGCTCATGGGATCTCCGTTCGAGCCTCTGCACTCGGCTCCGTTGAAGTTCTTGTCGTGGAAAACAGCGTTTCTTGTGGCCATCACCTCCGCACGACGGGTGGGAGAGATCCAGGCCCTTTCCTGCAAGCCCCCGTACTTGACTTTTCACGACACGAGGGTAGTGCTCAGGACGCACCCCTCCTTCATGCCCAAGGTGCCGTCGGACTTCCACCTCAACGAACCCTTGGTGTTGCCTGTTTTCTTCCCGTCGCCGCCTGAAAGGACTTTGCACTCGCTGGATGTGGCTAGAGCGCTGAAGTTCTACGTGGACCGCACAAAGTGTTTTCGGAAGACGTCACAACTCTTTGTGAACTTTGGACCTGTCAATCAGGAGAAGGCTCTCTCGAAGGCTTCCATTTCCAGATGGCTTTCCGGCTGTATCATGTACTGTTATCGGTTGGCAAACCGTCCGCTGCCTGGCCGTCCGAGAGCCCATTCCACCAGAGCGATCGCAGCTACCACGGCGTTCCTATCTGGTGTGCCCTTGCTGGACATCTGCAGGGCTGCTACGTGGAGGTCGACGCACACCTTCACAAATTTCTACTGCGTCGATCGGGATTCCAGGGAGGAGTCCAGGGTCGGCCAAGCAGTGCTGCGCAACCTGTTCGCCTAAGGTGAGCCTGGTGAGGTAAGATTTGCATAATGTTGAGTTTGATGTAATGCTTAATGTTGAGCCTTTGCCACCTCCCGTGGTTGTGTATGTGTGTACTGCTATGTATTCTTTATTCATGAGCATGTGAATCCATGCCAGACCCCATGCTGGAGAAGGAACAAGTTACTTACCTTTAACTGTTCTCCAGCATGGGTTTGGCATGGATTCACATGCAAACCCTCCCGCCTACCCCTCTGCGGCTCTTCACTTGGTCATACTGCCACTTCACGTGCTACCAAATCTGAAGATGGCTGCCAGAGGCGGGGCTTAGGTAGAGGGCAGTCATTGGCTGTGGTCAGTATGACGCAGAGATCAGCGATTGGTTACTACTACGAAAGACAGATCAGAAACAAAACTGATACTGGTTTTTTCTTTACCGAGGATTCCCAGCCTGACGGGGAATATTCATGAGCATGTGAATCCATGCCAGACCCATGCTGGAGAACAGTTACAGGTAAGTAACTTGTTCCATATAACTTTTCTTTTAAGTGAGTATGTTTCCTTGGCTCAGTTTGTGTTATCATTGTACTGCTCTACAGCTCACATTCCTCCCTCCTAAAATAAGCTTGGCTGCTCAGCCACTCTACCGACTTGTGTAGTACATGCCTATATTTCGAGTTGGGGGGACCCTTATACCAAGGGGCAAGTCTTATGAAGTATAACCTCAGTTGGACTTTAAAAAAACCTCTCTAGGCTTAAAGTTGCCTGCTCCTACACTTCAAGCCATCTCGCTTGAAGGGAAGCTGTGCTGGAGCTGGTTTTTGTTTCTGGTTTTCGCCACTGTACGATAGCGTGTCAACTGACTCTGGTGAGCTTCGTTGGAACACCCCTTCAATCCTGTGAGGTCTTGAAGGGGTCTGCACCGCAGAAGTCTTAATTTAGCTTTGGTGGGGTCTTCTGGAAGCCGACAAACAGTTTGCTGTGCAACCTCAACTGACAGCACGGAAAGATGATTGCGCCCCCAGTTGATTCCAGAAGGGATAGTGTAGGGATAGCGTAGGGCTAGTGTTACAGGCACGCCCATGTCGACGTCCCCTTACGATTCTTGAAAGACAAAATACAATACTCTGCGGTTACCAGTGGATGTTGGACCATATGCACAGCATGTGAATCTAAGCAGATACAACCATAAGAAATGCTTTTACGGTAAGTAATGCATGTCTAACTTGACATTCACTAAACAATTTATTTAAACAGTCTAATCAATGATTCATCTTCATGTGAGACCAGTAACTTGCTCATATTACTTTACCACCACAATGGTATCAGTTATTAGAAATCTGTAATAAAATAGCAGTATTTCTTTTGTAACTGATTTGTAACTGCCATATTTTAGACATGCGTCTCATGCAGGGTGATGAAATCTGCCTTCGATACAAGGGAGACCTGGCACCTCTGTGGAAAGGCATTGGCCACGTTATCAAAGTTCCTGATAGTATCCTTTATTTATTGTCATTGCTTGATGCTGCAGAAATGTCTACAGATGACTTATTTGGTGTGCCACATATGTACTGTACCATTATTCCTTGCAGCAGACACTGATTATGTAAGGATTATATATTTGAAAAATAATTTGTCATGGTTTTAATATTGTGCAATCCCCTTTTTCATCGTTTTCATTGCTTCAGAGTTTCTGCTATTTGTAGATTCGAGACTTGATGCCAATTTTCTGCATGATTTATATATAAAATATGTAATGGGGTCTGGCGTGGATTCACATGCTCATGAAAATTCCACATTGGCCGGGAATCCTCTGTAAAAAAAAGTTTGTTTGGTTTATTGTAGAAAGAAAGTTTAGAAACTAATCACTGAGCTCTGGGTCATACTGCCCCCAGCCAATGACTGACCTCTCACTAAGCCCCTCCTCTGCCAGCCATCTTCAGATTTTTACAGCACGTTCAAGTCTTGGTCGTCCTCGTGTTTCGCTCTGAGCTTTCTGCATTTTATGCTTTTTTTGATAGGAAAACTTTAGTATTTTTGTTCAATCGAGCCCTTGTGCTCCATCGTTTCTTCTGATTAACAGGGACCCGTTTTTCGGTATCTCATCGCCCCTCAAACGCGGTTTTGTTGAGTCTTTTTTCTTGGAAGTTTCCAGAAGACCTTCGGGCCTACACCGTGCCGGATCTTGTCGGAGGACGACGGAGCTTCCCATTTCAAGCTCTGCACCAGTTGCGGTTTCCGGAATGTTTTCATGGACGACAAACATTCACAGTGACTTTGTGTTCAACCGATGCACAAGGAAGAGGATTGCAAGATATTTCTGGCTATTTGAAGCGCACGATGAAGGATCGCCGTGTCAAACTGGCTGCTTGGCTCAAAGCCAATGCCCTTGCAACGTGTGGTTCACAGGGGGCATGTCTCTTCTGGATCCAGACAGCCAGAGCAGGCTTCTAAGTCCTTTGAGGGAGCTCCATCCGTGGAGGTCCAAGACGATGCCAAGCACCATGAGTCCGGTTCAGCCGGACGCCACGCTAGTGGGTCCCTTGTCGGCCAGGGCATGTTCATCTCCAGTGGCCTTTATCTCCAGCCGTCGCTCGAGCTCGTCGTCGGGAAAGTATTCTACCCCGGGAAAGCTATGGGAGAAACAGAAGGCCAAGCAACAGGATTGCAGACCTGCCTATGAAGGCCCAGGTGATGCAGGCTAAGTCGGCTGCATCTGTTGAGCTGGTGGCAGCTGCCCTTTCGGTCTAGGGTACCCCCACGGCAGCCAGGCTGGCTTTTTCTCCAAGTGTGAGGTTTCGGCCAAACCAGTAGAAAAGACCCCGGAAAAGAGGATGCTGTCTGAGCCTGAAGCTGACCCCTCGTGACCCAAAGAAGAGGGGGTGGGGGGGGGGGGTGTTGAGCGGAAGAACTCCAGGGCACAGATATTTCTTCTTCGGACGTGAAGGACGAGGGTTACGTACACACCATCCCGGAGGATTTTGAAAAAGACTGACAACGGAAACGTCGAGGAGGTATCAGCCGGAGGTGGTGACGATAACTTTGGCGGGGGAGGGAGACCTAGGTGCTGGGCCCAGCGACCCTGCTCCCCAGGCACCTCCCAGAGATATCTCATGATATTCTCTCGGCTCCACATGCTGGTGTTGGAAATTCAGAAGAGGATGCTGATGCCCGCTCCACCGGCGACGACTCGGGGCCCACCGATGCTGCCGAAGAGAAGGCACCCTATGCCTCCACTCCAACTGCTGAAGATACCCCAACCCCAGGGATACAGGAACTGGGACGGACACGGCGACAACAGACACAGATGACGGCGGCCTCTCTCCACCGCCAAGGATTTGTCCCCTGGATGAACTGGGCTCCTTCCACTCAATGATCACCTGCACTTTGGTGCTCTTTTAGCTGGCACCGGAGGAAAAGGAGGGCTTCCTGTATAAACACCGGGAGGCGAAGAGGAAGACAATCTTAGCCGTGCCCCTCCTGGACGACATCTGGGACGATAGGCTGGCACTGCTGAAGAACCTAGCCTCGGCTCCGGCGAAGAGTGACCGGCTTGAAAAGAAATACCGGGTCCCAGAATCAGCACCTAAGTGTTTGCGTTTGCAGCCGTCACCCGACTCTGTGGTCTCGGCTGCTGCGAGGAAGAAGTCGTCCAACCTGTCTTCAGCTTCCGTTCCACCGGACAGCGAGGGCAAGAAGTTGGACGCCGTGGGTAGGAAGTAAATCTACCCAGGTATGACCGGGAGCTTTGCTACAAGATGGCCGCTATCCTGGATATCCTCCCTGAGGACAAGAGGTTCGAGCCGATGGAGATCCTTAAGGAAGGTGACGTGCTTTCGTACCACGCCATCACTGTGGCCCTGGACATTGCGGACACAGGGTTCCGCCAGATGTCCAACATGGTTTGTCTCTGTCGTTGTGGCTGGCTTGAGGTCCTGGACATGCCGTTCAACTCCATCTCTTCGGAAAGGCAGTCTATGAATTTATTCAGGCCATCAAGACCAACACAGACGGCTTGTGCCCTGGCCACGCTGCAACAGCTCTGTCCTTTCCTCAGGAGGGAAGTCAGGCACGTCTTTGAAGAATTTCGGCAGAGCATCATCCTTGCTGCCAACCCTCCCGTTCCACGACCCAGGAAGCCTACAGGGGTCTTTCGAAGACCTTCGGTGGTGGCTGCCGTAGTCCAGGCTCCCAGAGTGGCACTCTGGGCCTAAAGTAGGACTGAATTGGCCAAGAAATCGGGCCCCCACCCCTGCATCTAGGTGGGAGGCCGGTTGGCTAGCTTAATCAGCGTGTGGGAAAACCTCTCCACCAATCGATGGGTGCGCTGGATGTGCTCGCCCACGGACACACTTTAAATTTTCAGCGAGCGTCCCCGAATTCCAGTGCTGGCCCGGTAGGAACAACACATCCCTCATCGGCCATGTTAAAATAAAAAAGGGAGGGGCTATAGGGCTAGTACCGAAGCGACTCCATGGCTTCGGAGTTTACTCAAGATTCTTTCTAGTAAGAAAGAAGACCGGGGGTTGGAGGCTCATTCTCGATCGCCTGAACTACATAAAGTCCCTGGAATTCAGGATGGTCACGCTGCAACACTTGCTCAGCCAGCTGGAGGTGAGAGACTTTGTTGTCATTGATTTTAGAGGAAGCGTACTTCCACTTCACCATTCAAGAAAAACATTTCAATTTTCTATTTATCGTGCAAGGGAAGCACTACCAGTTCAAGGCTCTCCCCTTCGGAATGAAGTCGGCACCCATAGTCTTTACGAAGTGCCTGGCTGTGGTGGAGGTCCATCTGCGACTACAGGGGATTAACGTGTACACATACCTCGACGACTGGCTCATCGGAGCCAGTTCAAGAGACCTTGCCGGCGATCACACGAGAGGACCGTACGACTCCTGACTGATCTGGGGTTCTAGGTGAACTATGCAAAGTCCTGCTTGACTTCATCGTAGGACGTGCTGTTCCTGGGTTCCAGGCTCGACATGGTATCCTGCCTGGCAGCTCCCTCGGCGGACAGGATAGCGGCCATCCTCGGCAAGATGCAACGACTGTTAGCACCGAAGATCGCCACAGTGATGACCATGAAGTTGCTGCTCTGCATGATGTCATGCATCTACCTGATCTGGCTCTGAATGTTGCGGATGCGACCTCCCCAGGAATTCCTGGACACCATTGGATCCAGGTGTCCGGAAGCTTCAAGGATAGGATCGTGCTCGACGAGGAGTTCCGTCGAGCAATAAGGTGGTGGGTGAGTGTGCTCCAATATCTCTGGGGGGGCACAGACTTCCAGAGCCCCCCATATCAGGAGACTGTAACGATGGACTCTTCCCTAGATGGCTGGGTAGCCTACACCGGATGTCTCCACGCCAGAGGCCTATGGCTGCCGGAGAAGACGCTACAAATCGTCCTGGAACTATGGGCAGTGTTTTGGGACCTCGAGTAGTTTCTTCCGTCCCTCAAGGGCAATTTGGTGAGGCACTTCACAGACGATACCACCACGATGGAAGCAGGGGTGCACCAGATCCCCAGCACTCTTCAGAGAGGCGCAGGAAATGTGGCACTGGGCTGTCGCCCAGGGGATGGTTCTCATTACTTTTTTAACCTGCTGGGAGTCAAAAACACGGTCGCCGACTCCCTCAGCAGGGAGCTGCGCTCTGGTCACGAGTGGGAGCTTCGGCAGGATCAAGTGGACAGCCTCTTCCTCAAGTGGAGCAGTCTCCAGATGGATCTGTTTGTGACGGCGATGAACACCAAGTGCCAGAGGTTCGGCAGCAGGCTCCCTCAGCCGGGTAGCGTGGGGGACGCATTCTCCTTCTGTGGGAAGGCCGGTTTCCCTCTGCTACGAGGAGTCAGTCCATTCAAACGGTGCAGGATGATCCTTGTTGCACCGGCATGGCCGAGACAGATCTGGTACCTGGACCTTCTCAGCATGTTAGCGGCACCTCCAGTCAAGCTACCAGTGGTCGCGGATCTGCTAGTCTGGGAAGGAGGTGCAATCCTGCACCACGACACAGGTTTGCTGAACCTGAAAGCCTGGCTCCTGCAGCATTAGAGTTCATAGGTTGCAGACTTGCAGGGAGGTCCTCACCAAGGCGTCATTGACTCTGAAGTGTTACAGACACAAATGGAAGCGTTTCGCAACTTGGTGCCAGTCGCAGAAGATTAACACTCTGAGGGTCACAGCCCCTCAAGTCCTTTTGTACTTGTTGTTGGCTAAGTCGGGGCTGTCTCACTCCAGTGCATCTGGCAGCTATCTCGCACTACACCAGATCTCCGGGCGGTCTTCTCTTAATCGCACCGTCTGGTGAAGGAGTTCATTAAAGGACTGTTCCGATCGTTCCCCCCCAGTGAAGGCGCCTTCCCCGGCGTGGCAACTCAATGTGGTACTGACTAGGCTCATGTGGTGGGGGGGGGGGACTTCGAGCCTATGCATCAAGCTCCGCTCCAGTTCCTTTCTTGGAAGACTGCTTTCCTCGTGGCCATCACTTCTGCCAGGAGAGTGGGCAAGATCCAGGCCCTGACTGTAAGCGGCCCACTTGACTTTCCACAAGACTAGGGTGGTGCTGCGGACGCACCCCTCCTTCATGCCCAAGTTTCCATTGGAATTTCATCTTAACGAACCCTTGGTGTTGCCTATGTTTTTCCGACACCTTTGTCGTCGGCTGAAAGGACTTTGCACTCGCAGGATGTGGCTAGAGCTCTGAAGTTTTGTGGCCTGCACGAAGAGTTTCCGGAAGATTTCTCATCTTTTTGTGAACTTTGGTCCTGTGAACCATGGGAAGGCCTTGTCCAAGGCTTCCATCTCCCGAAGCTCTCCGGCTGTATCACTCATTGTCACCGTTTGGCAAACCGACTGGTGCCTGGCCGTCCGAGAGCCCATTCTACCAGAGTGATCCCTGCTACGACTGTTTTCCTATTTGGTGTGCCCCTGTTTGACATCTGCAGGGCTGCTCCGTGGAGGTCTACGCACACCTTCACGAAATTCTACTGCATCGACAGGGGTTCCAGGGAGTAGTCCAGTCGGCCAAGCAGTGCTACGCAACCTGTTTGCTTGAAGGTGAGTCTGGTGAGGGGGTAAGAGTAATTGCTTCTGTTGGCTCTTGCCACCTCCTGTGGTTGTTTATCACTGTGTTCTTTATTCATGATCATGTGAATACATGCCAGGCCCCGTGCTGGAGAAGGAACAAGTTATTTACCTGTAACTGTTCTCCAGCATGGGTCTGGCATGGATTTACACGCAAACCCTCCCTCTGCAGCTCTTCTTGGTCATACTGCCACTTAACGTGCTACCAAATCTGAAGATGGCTGCCTGAGGAGGGGCTTAGGGAGAGGGTAGTCATTGGCTGGGGGCTGTATGACCTAGAGCTCAGTGATTGGTTTATAGGAGAAAGACAGTTTATAAACGAAAGTGAAAGTTTTTTTCTTTTACCGAGGATTCCCGACCTGACAGGGTATATTCATGAGCATGAGAATCCATGCCAGACCCATACTCTATCAGTTACAGGTAAGTAACTTCCATTTTTTTTATTACTAGAGTCGTAGGACTTATCCAAGGCTTCTACTCCACATAAACATTTGTCATAGCCCAGCCCTTGTTTCACTCAATTGGCTGTGCCTAGTCTGTGGAATACAATGTCTTTGACCTTGTGCACAAGTCCTTTAATATTTAGCCTCCTCTGTTTTAAAGGTTGACGTGATCTCTTCCACATAAACTGTGCTCATTTATGTCTGCTTCTCCAAAGTAAAATACTAATGCGAAAATTAGCAGTAAACTGTTCAATGGTAGCTTAAACATGAAATAGCCTGACACAATGCCATAGGGGAGAAACCTCTGGCTGTCGGGGGGACATGTAAGCCTTGATCTTCTCTAGAAATTGAAGTGTAATGTGTTCATCTGCCTCTCCACGACTAAATCTTTCACAGCTGTTTGAGCTTAATAAATAACCCCTATGACTAAAAGCACACATGGCTAACAGAAATCTTGTCAATACTTTTGCACGAAAGAAGAATCTACAACATACGTGCAATCTGTCCCCTCTTTGGCAAATATTGGGAGGGCCACTAATTACACCTGTAATAAAATATACATATCATGAAGCTAGGTTGAAATTACCCTGGTTCTACAAATCTTGACGTGCAACTGCGAACTGAGATTGGAATATCTAAATTTTGATTTCAGAATGAAATGCAGGCATTTTAAAACTTAATGCAAAAAATGTGATTTTACATTGAATTAAATTTGAACATCAACACCTGAAGTAAATTCATTCTTCGCTTTTAATGCATTTTCTTAACATTCTAATATAGTCACAGAGCCTTCTTTAAAAATGTTCATAAAAGCTATTTAAACCAGCAAGCTGCAGGGTTGGCTGGATCCTATTTGTTTGCAAAATATTATTCTATTTTGCAATCCTTAATTGATTAGCAAGCACATTATTAAGCTATTTTAGTGTTGGCCTAGCTTCGCAAATCAATGGAGCACTTTGCAAGGCATGGGGAGGGTCAGGGGGGGGGTGAAGTACACGTGAGGGAAGCGGCCACAAGGGATCAGTACAAGAGTTGGGGAGGGGGAGAGTGGGCAATTAGGCAGCAAGGGATCTGCAAGCAACCTTGGGAGGAAACCTGATGGAGCAGATAGTCCAGTACCAGGTTAGGTGAGGAAAGGGGTGGTGTGGGTGGGTGTACCTAGGTGTTGTGGAGCCATTCCTTGAAGCGGAGGAAGCAGGCCTTTATAGCTCCCTCCTGAAATATAGAATTAAGTGGTGTCGGTTTTGACGGGATGGGGGTGGATATTCCAGAGTCTGGGGCATAGGGAAGGCTTGCCTTCTGGTTATTTCCTAGCTACTGTGGCAGTTATACTTTACATATCCTGGCTTCTGGTGGATGGTAGACCTATAGAGATTTTTCTCAGTGAAGTAGCTTGGGACTTTAGGGACACAGCCTTACAGGTGATGCAACAGGATTTGAAGGTGATGTTTGCAGCAGGAGTCAGCGCAGTTCAATGAGGGTTGGGATAATGTGGTCGATTTTGCAAGTCCTTTGAGTCTTGCTGCAGTATGTAGGACCCATATCATGATTGCTAGGGTCGTCGGAAGGCTTGGCAGGAGGGCATTCCTAAAACCCATGTGAGATGACCAAGCCGGCCATGTAGGGCACAAAGCATACACTGGACATTTCTCTAGAACAAAGCGGTTATGCATTGACTGGGCAGCCCACCACAAATAACCACGTTGGGGGGGGGGGCGGGGAATAGTTAGCTCTAGTGCCGTCCCTTTCCTCTGTCGCCTTCCCCCTGCTTAGGACCCACCTCCTGCTCCCAGACATCCCTGCATGGCTGTTGGTGACTATGGATCAGTAACCCCTGTCTGTCTCTCTTAAACTAATGGTGTTCTCCCCATGTTGTTGGCTATCTGACTCCCTAGGGAACTTCTAACCCTCCCATTGTTGATTAGTTGCTGGAAAAATAGGGAACCGTGCCTTCGTTCACCCAGCGTCACACTCACTACTTTCACAGCTTCACTCCTGACCCTTTACTATACTTAACCTTTACGCTGTTCTCTCACCGTATCAGTAACTCCAAACTCTCTCTGCCTTCCTACCTCCACCCTTCTATCTCACTTACTTTCTCACTCCTATTCCTATTACCACTTGTAACCGCAACAGTTCTATACCTCACTCCTCCCTCTCTCCTTCTGTTCATTCCGTTCCTTTAATACTAACTTGCATTTTACTTTATACCAATATCTACTCCATCCTCCCACTGTCGTTCTTCCTGCTACTAACACAATTACTTTTTCCCATTCCACTACTACCTCTCTCTACTATTCCACGATAAGGTGTGCTCCATACTACTCTCTCCGTTAGACCTCGGTGATGGGATGACCTGCTCACCCTTTTTACTAGCCCCTGTTCGACCTTAAGGGACCTTAAGGGACTCCCAGGGCTACGGTGCCCTACTCATCCTTCTACTAAATCTCCCACACTACCACAAATGTCCTACGCTGGCTATTCTTACCACCTCTACGCCCAACCACTACTACCTGTCACTACTCTCCCACCACTCCTACTCATCTTTCTCTCACAAGCACTCAACAGACCCCCCTCCTAACCGTAGCCTCTGCACTGAAAAAACACGCTCGCCTTCACTGGTATCTGATGTCCTCCACCTCCTCCTGTGCTCACCCAACTAATCCACACTAGCACTCAAACAGGCATCCAAAATACCCCACCCCCTCCCATGATTGGCCACTCGCCCTGTCCAATCGGTTACCTCGCGCAAGTCACCTTCCCTTCAACCCTCGATCAGACCAATACTCTTGCTTTTCAAACCACCAGTGGACACCAACAAGTCCATACATTTAGCTTAAAAGTGCGAAGGGTCTGTTGAATGTATGTTTTGTGTGTGTGGTTTTTGCATGTGTTCCTCAAAATTTGCACTAGCCAAAGGCAAGTGATAATTGTCTCTTGGAGTGTTAGGAATGGTGTTCTGTGTGCATGTAGATAATTGAGGAGGTGAGTTGGGGTAGAACAGCAGGAAGCTGCCCGGTTTATAGATTTGGAAGGCTCCAGACTTTAAGGCACTTGGGCCAGAATGTTTTCCCAGGGATGCTGCGCTTCAGATCTGAAAGGGAACAAGCAGAGATATTTAACAGCAGCCTTCCATGAATTCACATACAGATTTGAGGACTGCAGTGTCTACCAATAACAATACATTAACTCAGTTGACTAAGCCAGCCCTCCAATTACATCATAGGTGAGCGCACAAAGGTCTTGGTGCCCAGCCTATCATGCTAGCCCTAGCACCCACACAAGATGTATGCTTGGAAGTCTGGATTACATTAAATCGGTCACACACGACAACAGTGTGTGCCTTCAGGGCGAGTCTACATCAGCACCACCAGCATTTTGGCCATGCTGCCGGTCGACGGTAACAAAGGGGTGGCCCAAAACAAAACTGGCATGAGCAGTTCTTAAAGGCATTAGTAGCCCTACGGCTACCATGTATAGTTTCATTGGCTACTAATGTGTTTAAATTGGTTACAACTAATGTGCAACCAAAACTAAATTAAAGCTACCATGAGGCTGCAACGCAATACACTTTAAGGGTGACGGAGTGTCACTGGGGCCAAAATCGAGTGCTTCAAAAGAACTTTTCGCCTGTTAGCCATATTTGCAACCAAGGGTAGCATGCTGAAAACAGATTGCATTAGAAACCTTTTTGGCCACAGAAAAGTTGAAAAACTAGGGAATTCATGGAAAGTTTCGGGCACCCATAAACTTAGTGAGCAAGAGCACCAAAAATTACATTTTGCTTCAGCAAGTGTTGGTAGCCAAATGCCCCTAAATGGTGGCCATTAGACTACCAATGCATTTTAAAATTCTGTTCCCTGGCTATTTGTTTTAGGTCTTCCTGTGTTTTTGGAGCCATTTTATAGCCTGTCCAGACGCGCGTTGTGTGGCTTTCAGTTGTGTATTTAGTATTTTGAGATTTTTATAGCGTTTTTGCCAAAGCGCTGAACAGTCGGGTTACATAATACGGTACATAAGTCGTAAAGGATACAAAAAACGAGCATTGGCGATGTCGACTGTTTGGGCTGTTGTGTAGGGATGAGAAAGGCACTTGACAGGCACAGCCGAGCATGGAGCATTTACTTCACTAATATCCTTCAGTTTTTTCTAGTCCTGACTCAAACACTCAATTGCATTTGTGTTCCTGGACAAATCTCCCTGCCCACACTTGGGTATTTCTATACCTGCCAAAACCAGGGGTGTCTTAGAACACATGCTACTTAAGATAGAAATTAGGCTCTTACTGAAAACTGGACTTTTATAGTTAATTATAATTGTTTTTTAATAACTCATTTAATACCGGGGAAGTTTCTTAGCGCAAGACAGGGATTTGAACCTGTGTTGCTATGCATCGTCTTGCTTCCAAGACAAACGTGTTGCCCTTGAGCTATCCTGGTGGCCTGTGTTGGAAAGCAGGGTAGCACAGTAAGCCTTGCAGATGTGTGATGAGGCAGAGTGTGCAAAGATAAAAGGCGATTCTGTTTCATGCACAGAGGGGGGACTTCTCTCTATTTTATGAAAGTAATGTTTGTTTCTGTTAGGGAGAGTGTTCATTTCAGTGCTAAATTCCTCCCACCTTGAAGACACCCAACTCCTTTTTATTTTTTTTAGTTTGTTTATTTTTTTTTATTTTTACCCTGGAGCGAGTGAGCCTTTTTTCTCACTCTCATGTTTTGACTTGATTTGGATAAAGTATTTTTTGTTTTTGGAGTCCGAGAAACTCCATGTGCATCTTCTTTGTGTATGGTGACACACACCTTTAGTGCAGTGTCACAGAGAAATCCTTTAGATTTCTCATAAGGTTGAAGTACTTTTTCTTGTATGAACTAATTTTCCCAAGAATATTATAGTGAAATTTACTTTACCTTTTCTCTTTGTAGGTCCAGCACACCCATTGTATGTGGAGTGCTGGGGGTTACTTAGTAGCCCCTTTTCCTACCTACTCATGGAAAATAAATGTGTTACCCTCACTACTTTAAATGGCTGGTGGCAGTGGTTTAATTTTCCTACCATTGTGCTTTTCTACTACAGGCTGAATCCGTGGCTGCAATATAGCACCCGAACGGCTCCAGTCTTTTCTTATCATTTTCTCTGAGGTCTTTTTTGGGTTTTACTCTACCTGCCAAACCAGGTTTAAGCGCTTTGTTCGTTTTGCCTTTGGCAGGGTTCAGTACTGACAACCCGCTTCTGGCTCCAGTGTGTCTGGAAGGGCAGAAAGTGAGGGAGGTTCCCGAAACTCCCCTGTTCTGTCTTTAGGAATTCCTCCAGTCCTCATTGGCTGGCTGTCCATTCAGGACAGCCACCCTGCTGTTGGAGTGACAGCTAGGCTGTGCATGAGTGGGAGAAACCTGCTTAAGAGTTGACCACTAGGATGAACAACCCAACGAAGAAAGCATGAATGAAGCTTGTTGCATCCTCCTGGACCTTTGAATTGCCTGGTCAAGCCCTGCTGCTGTGCTGAAACTCCTTTTTCTGATTGACAAGAGAAGCTGCGAAAGGGACGATTTCTTCCCTTGGTTTAGTGGGACCAACCAACCCAGAGACTAACTCCACTGGACCGTCTTCCCCCTACTGGCTGTACTTCTTTGCTGCGCCAGGAACTGAGTGCCAGGAGTCAAGAAATCCGTATTCTAGTGTAACGTCTGCAAGCCGGTCAGACGCTCCAGGAGTCTCCCCAGGACCCTCCAGAAGCAGGACGACTAGAGCTCGAATCACCTCACCAGAGTCTAGGACTCGAGGAGTGAAGGAAACCCAACCGGGGGACAAGATCTGCGGTGGTTCCGTTTACTGGGCGCTGAAAACCTAGCTGCCGCCGACCTACGAATGGCTGCCGCAGACGTACTCCAGACGTCCTTGTCCACATGACTGAGGGCCAGGGGCCCAGGATCTGCATCACTGCAACCAGACAGAAGCCAGCTGGACCGGAGACTTACAGTAGCTACTTTGCTGGACTTGATTTCAGCTCAAACCTTCAAAAGTGTAATGCCTTGTAACCCTACCATGATTTTCCTTGAAACAAACTTACTTTGTGCAAGACTTTATCTTAGAAGTGCCTCAGCTCCATTGACTGTGCTCCAATTGACTCTGGCTGTCCTGTCTCCCTGTAGAGACTTCTAGTCCATTTGACTTTGATAATACTGTCCCTCAGAGGTGATAACTTGGTTTTTAACTATTATTGCTGGGAAATGTTTTTATCTAGACTTCATTGGGAAATGTAAGTGCTCACATGGATAGTCTGAGAACTTGTTTAAACTTTTTCCTTCCCTTAACCTTTCCTTTCTGCAAACCTCAGAATCTATGAAGTGTACTAGTGATATATAAATGCCATTACCGTCCTTGTTGGTGAAGTCACCTAAGGGTGTAGGAAGTGTGTAAGAAGCATCTCTAAAGAGTATCTACTAGCTTTGTGTTGATTGTGGAAAAGTATTTTAAAGTATATTTGATTTTTACACAATTGTCCTTTTTAAAGAATGCTTATTTAACTAGTTTAAAATAATTATAACGACCTTGAGTACAAGTGTAACTTGGCTACTTGTATTTGTGGATTTCATTGCTACAGCTCCCATTTACCCCTCTTGACATAAGCCTGGTTGCTCAGTGACACTACAAGCTCGTGTAGCACAGGCCTATACCAAAAGGTGGGTTACCTAATACCAAGAGGACCAGGGCTGTGTAGTCTCCCACAGGGTTAGTACATCAATTCTTGCCCAACAGTTTCTTGTTCAATAATTAATTGTTGTGATTAACATGTTCTTCACACACTGACTGCCCTCGAAGCCTCTAATGTGAACCGACTGCGAGGCTAACCACACAGTGGGTATGAACAGACCAGACACACAGGTCATGAAAGTCAGACCCTTCTTGTCTGCATGGCTCAGTGTGACATCTCTCTGGGGTAGCTTAGTGGGTCTGACTGCAGTTTCTAGTGAGCGGTTTTCTGGAGCAGCTGCATGATTGATGCCACCCAAGCTGTTAATACAGCATTATTCTGGCACCACTTCCAGACAACTGTGTAAGTACTATACTGTGAGCACACGCAATACATTTTTAATAATTCTGCCCTTGGCACAAAGCAA
This sequence comes from Ambystoma mexicanum, assembly GCF_040938575.1. NCBI lineage: Eukaryota > Metazoa > Chordata > Amphibia > Caudata > Ambystomatidae > Ambystoma > Ambystoma mexicanum. The sequence goes on from NC_090921.1 coordinate 468,823,194, forward strand.
GGAATGACTTAAATAGGGGGGCACTGTGCACACAAAGCTTCGTAATGAGTGTTAGTTCAAATGGGGTATTTCAATTGGGTTGATATAATGTTGTAAACCGATCCTAACCACCACTAGAACTATGTGCTCAGCAATGTACATGGGTGGGGGTGAAGGGGGGGGGTGAATGAAACCTGGACTATGCGTGCAAGAAAAGCAAATTCAAAGCAAGCCATGCACCTTTTTCTTTCCACTCCTCTTCGCTTCCACCCTGAAATCACCAGCCCTACACACACACATACTTCATAAGCTACATTCACTTGAACAGACATGTGTCACCTACACACTAGTATTAACCACATGCACTCTTGGACTGTAATCATTTGCATTTGCACACATTCATATGCATGGATTCACACTAATACCCCTTACAATGCATACAAATGTGTACAAAGTGTTGTACTCGCACCTACTCATTTCCAGCGCTGCCACAACTCTGGATTTTGACGTCGCACACCATACGCTGACCTGGATCTCCACCTCAGCATTTCATTGGCCCATGCTGTTACCACTCGGGGCTAAACATCTCACGGTAGTTGGGAAGAGGCAAAGAATGCAACAGGGACCAGACCTTTGATGCCCCCATGGGCTAACTAATGGGAATGTTTAAGAACTCAGTGTGGATTCCAGTGGGTTATGTTTACAAAATAAAAAAATGTTCTTTAGTCAGGACAGACCCCTGCTGCTTCATTATGCTCTTCCTGGTGACTGCCACGTGACATCACTGAGTCCCTGATTGCAAACATCTGAAAGAATGGTCGAATTCAGGCAATGCTGAGCACAGTTGCAGATCTCACTGCTGTTTTCTTCAGGGGAAGACGAGGGGCGTTGCTGCAGGGGAGGTTTCAAAGACAGCAGACTGCTGCAGCCTCATCCATGTATGCTGTGGGTGTGACGTGAGGAGGGAGCATACAAGCTCCGCAGTCCCACAAGTGACCCTACAGTGCTCACATGTACGTTGTTCCAGAATCCTTCTGGGTTTCTGAAATGAAGTAAGCACGTATGTCAAATGATCTATGCTCCTACAACTCGGCACCAGCCAATTTAACAGATCGCTGTGCAGCAGCATAGGGCGGTTGCTGAGGAATTTTCTAAATAAAACACACATTTGCAAAATTGCTTTCATTCTATGAATAAAGAATGGTATGGGTTCAATCTCAGAACGCATTTTTCTCCGAAGTAGCACAGATCTAATTCTATTGGCAAACTTGTTTCATACAAAATGCAAATTACTTTAGCTATTTGAAACAATGTATAATTTTATTTGGATAATACATGGTATATTTACCATTCAAAGATGTCCGGCTTGTTTCCAGAGCGCTTCTCAGTCATCCAAGATGGCTGGCACTATGGAAGAGCTCACACAAAAAAAGATTTTCGAGATGGGCAGGAATGGGTGGTATTAGCCATGATTACATTGGCTAGGGTCCTGGAATGGGAGGGGGTTGCAACTGTGTATCCCTCCTCAAATCTCTCCACTGGAAAAGTATTACAGACCCTCATTCAAAGCCTGTATTTGAAGCTCTTATGTTAACGACAATAGATTTGGCTTTAATGGTAGTGCTTTCAGCGCCATCTAATAGCCCAAACTGAAATCTGTCAATAGTTAGGAAGAGAGAACGTGTGCTTTCAGCTTAGAGCGAAAGATGTGTAGAGAAGAGGAAGAGTGTATGTCAAGGGGCAAGGAGTTCCACAGTGTCGGGGTCAAGAGAGAACATTAATGTAAATAAGAAGGGCCACAAAGAGGCTTGGGGAAGGTTAGGAGATTGACGAGAGCTGCAAGGTAGGGAGGGGCTAAACCATGATGGCACTTGAAAACAATTGAAAGAAAATGGAAACTAAGGGGGCAATCCAAGGGAAGGATGGAGATGCACATGCAAAATGGGTTGATGGACGAATGTGGTGGTAGATAGAAAAGAAGAATACAAACAGCGCTATAGACGGAGGGGCAGGGAGGGTGGGTGAGATGCTGGGAAGGAAGACCCATGAGAAGAGTCGAACAGTAGTCGAGACTGGAAAAAACAGAAGCGGTTTTGTAGCATGGAAGCATGGAAATTGACAAATACGACCAATGTTATTTAGGTGAAAGCGACCGGTCATGACCTGTTGAGGGTATCTGATATCCCGATCTACATGTTTATCACCACCGGAGTGGTCCCCTGGCGCTTTGGCGGCTCTGAAAAAGGGAAAGGGGGGGGGCAAGTTAGTGGGAATAAGGTGGAATAGTGCGAGAGAGCAGTGATGCGCTGTTGGCAGCCTCAGCCCGGTGGGTCCGTTGGCTGAGCTTGGGGTGTTTTACGGTCGGTAGTCGTGTGCTGTTGTGCGAGTCTTTGTGGTTTGTCTTGTTGCAGTGTAGTGAAGTTTGTGCAGATTGCTGTGCTGTAGGTTTGTGGTGGTTTGGTTAGAGTTTGAGAGGTGTATGCAGAGGGATGAAGTTGTTAGTGGATTGGTTAATTGGCATTGTTATCCTTGCAATTATGTCTAGGTGTGATGCTTGTTATCATACACTATTCCATCCCTTAGTTGAATGCCTGTGACAGTGAAGTTTGACTGGCTTGTCCCGATTGTATAGCAGCCAAACCTGTGAATGATGCATGTATGGTAATTTAGAGGGCTGGATCCCAGTGTGTGTGTAATTTTAATATCGCAACCCATTTCTCAGATCTTAACTGACATCCTGCTGTTCTTGTAGCTGAGGGAAGGTGCTTGTTAAGGAGGCTTCTGCTGCCCTCTTGTGAGGGCTGTGTAAACATCTAACCTAACAGAAAAATGTGCCATCCAAAAGGAAGACACGACTCTCTAATGGCGCCTATATCTTAGCAGTGAGACTATTTGGGTAAAGCGTAATGCTAGAAGTTTCTTTCCAATTTCATCACGACACTGAATTAGAAAAGATATGGTGAATGAATACATACTGTATGCTCAGCATCCGCTATGGAGCCAGATGAAATCATCTAAAAATTGACCTACAACGTCCTGAAGAAATTGAGTTAAACACAGATAATAAATCAATGGGAAAGTATAAAGTACTGAAAAGACTACATATTTATGTCCTGAAGATGGCCATCAATATCAGACCCAACAGCACCGAGAGTGCTCCGTATGAGCTAGAAAGGCCGAAACATATGTCGACTTAATAGGAATCTTGTATTTTTCCTCTCACTTTAACAATTAAACATAGGGTATTTGGTGTGTACAAAATAACCCCCTTTCCCTACATCGACGGGGTAAAACAAAATAGAGTGGTTGTAATATGAAATACATGAAACAATAAACCATCAACCGCTCCTTTAAAACCTATGAGGTATGCATAAATGTTGGTAGGATCAACATAATGGATCCCTCCTCTTGATTATGTGTTTATGTCCACAGTAATATATACTGTTTTTCCCGTTCTTTCTGTTTTTGTCAATCATTTCACCATGAAAGGTCTGGTGTTAGTACACCAGTTAGAGTGTAAGTGAATAGCACAGATTTGGTTTGTATAGGTCTAGGCCTTTATGAGCCTTTTTTATGCTTGGCATAAGATGCCTCAAAATAAAATGAATTGTTTTTTCAATGTATAATGTGTGTGGTATGAGTAATCTTAAAATTTCATGAGATTATCTTGGAGCTAATCCTGTGTTTCTCAGGGACTTAAGGTAGGGGTAGTCGACCTATTATCCTGTGTTTTGCAGTCAAATGCTAGCCTTTCCTATCAAAATGGCTGGTGACAGTGGTTTTACAACGAACTACCATGATTCACAACCGCGAACACCAGTAGCGTTAAATCGCAGGAGCCTTGTTTTTCAAGATGTCGTCTGAGCCCCCTCTGTTTAAACCGATCCCGGTCTTTTTTCGCCGTTTCTTTGTGGAAAGGTCTTTCTCGAGTTTTGCTCTGCGTGCCAAACCAGGTTTGGTCCCTTTGTTCCATCACCTTTGGCGGGCTTCAGGACTGAAGACCGCCTCTGGCACCTGAGTGTCTTGGGTCGGCAGGAAGTGAGGGAGGTGCCCAAAACTCAATGTACTTGGTCTCCTAGGAGACCCAAATGCACTCTGGCGTGATTGGCTGACTGGCAAGGACAGCCACCCTGCTGGGTGAGTGGCAGTTAGGCTGGAATGAATGGGATGAAACTGGATAAAAGTCAAGTCTCTTGACTTGGAAGGCAGTCGACCACTGGCATGAAAGAACCAAAGACGAGCTTGACTAGGACGGCTAATCCAACTCCTGGACTGTTGGTTTGCCCGGTGAAGCCCTGCTCCAGGTCTGAATTGCTAAGTTCATCTCGACAGAGAAGCCCTGCAAGGACGACTTCTCCCTTTTGAGTTGGTGGGACCAATCTACTCGACCTGCAAGCCACCTGGATACCATTCTCGGAGCTGGTTGTATTTTCCTCCGAGTGCTGCAGGAAACCGAATAACCAGGGAGAGGGACACTAGTTTGTGTGCTTTACTACAGCATCCGGAGTTGAAGATTTGCCGAGTACCAGCTTTTCGACCAATCACACTGCAGTGCAGGAGTCCCCAGACGTCCTCCTTCTTGTCTCCAAGACTGAGGCCCAGGAACAGCGATATCTGCAGGAACTGCCAGGAACAGAAGTCTTCAGCTGCATCTTTTTCTTCATTTGAAAGGTACTGTGAAACGAGACTGAGTACTCACATCTGATGGTGAAAGTGCTTGAAACTTTTGCAACTAGCAGGCCTAATCGGCTTGTGACCCAACGTATAATTCTTCTAGTTCAAAACTACTTTTGAGAACCTCTACAGAGACTTTACCCTGTGGGAGCTGGACCGATTCAGGTTCTTTGGCAGACTAGGAGAGGTGGGTAGAAAACTCCTCCCACTTCCTGCCTGCCCAGAAACTCTGGAGCCTAGGCAGGGATACCTACGAGTTCCCGCCAAAGGCAAAATACACTCCTCCCCTCCCAGAATGGTAGAAGGGCTAACAAAGAACTACTCTACTAATGGCAAAAAAAGAAGGGAGGCCCCCAACTTGCTACTACGGTGCCCATATTGTGCACTACAGAGGTTATGGACACAGCCTGCAGTATAAAAATACACAATAGTTGATAGAACACGTCCACTGCCACTAGCCATCACTAGATGATTGTTTGACTAAAAAGTCAGAGGAGGAAGATGGGGATGCTAGGTATCCCTTTGGCACTCCACTGAAGGTGGTTTGTGCCAATCTCTCAGACTGTTTTGGGAGAGATACTATCCTTAAGAACCGTAGTTACTTGAGGACACAGAAAAAGAATCTCAATGAAGGACCTTAAGGGTCCTCAGCAACACTGCCCATAAGGAGCTGTGTACTCCAGTAGTAAAACACAGATGCCTTTTTAAGAGCTATGGTGCAGACAGACTCCATAGTACAGGTAGAATACAAAGTATTGAGTTCCGAAAGACTGAGCCCACACAAATGAATGAGTGGAAAAAGGCTCCACTCATTCAGGATTGAAAGAAAAACGTCCAGAAGTCGAGCAAAAAGTGCTGGGGGGTCTCGCTAGGAGGGGGTGGGGGGGTTGTTGAAGCATAACTGATAAATCTCCCTAACATCCAGCACCCTTGTCTTCACAGCCAGATCGGCCACCAACGTCTGCAGGTTCTTTGTGGCAGTTGTATTCTCCAAGATCTTATTTTCAGCAATATTTACCCTCTGCACCAGTGACCGCTGTTATGTATCAAGGGAATTTCTCTTCTTCCCAAGGGTTCCCCCAAACCCCCTTTGTGAGGCTAGGGAGGTCCAGGTTGCACCAGAATGAAGCTTGTCTCAAGGCTAGCTGAACCCACCAGCCCAAGGGAGGAAGTCGTCCCTTCCATGTCTTCCCAGTCAAAACGCAAATGGTGTCTGCACAGTGGCACAGCTTCACCGGGCCCTTCACGGTCCAGAAGGGTGTTGCTGGCGTCTCTTCACTTTGTTGGATGGTGTCCTCCAGTGGTCGACTCCTCCTCTAGTCCCAAAAACCTGGAGCCTCGGCAGTCGTCTGGGCTGAAGCCTGCCCAAGGCAAAATGCACAAAGGTCGCTACCCTGATTCAAACTGAGTAAAAGCCCAGAAGGCACTAACTGACAAATGGCAAAAGACCAGGGACATTTTGGGAAAATGGTCAGTCACCATGTGTGTACTTCAGCTGAGAAATCAGCCTGCAAATGCATGACACAAAGGTAGTAAAAAAGAAACCACTGCCACCAGCCATTCAAGTTAGTGTAGCAGAATGTTACATGAGATTGGGATAAATGAGTTACTGTGTAACCCCCCCAGCACTCAACATAGGTTGGTGCGTGCTGGACCCACAAAAAAAGCTAAGACAAAAGCGTTCTTACTTTTCTTGTGAACAGTAGTTCACCTATGAAAATCTACGTACGCATTTAGAAAAGCCCAAGGGACTTCTCAGTGGCACTGCACAAAAGGTGCCTTGTGTCAGGATTCTAGGGTATACTGTAGGGTTTGCACATAAGGGCATTCACTTTAAATGGCCTTTTAGGTACCCATCTACATCTACACGTTTTAAACACTTTAGATGGAGGAGGTACAGGTGTGGTGATTTGTAGATAATAGGGTTATGATTTGAAACAAACTTTTCCTTGACGAAGCTTGCAGGAGGCCTTGTTTCCCCAAGGCAAAATGGAGCCTCTATTCAGCAGCAGTGATTGGAGGAGACTGGCAGTGAGGTAGTTTGGAATTCCACTGAGAATTGCTAACTGCCTTTCATTCAAGAGTTCAAGGAAACCAGTCGCAGTTTTACAGTACAGCAGCATTGTAGTAAAAGTTTGAAGAAGTAATTTCAGAAAAGTTAATTAGGGAAGGTGATTCACTCAAACTGAAGCAGCAGAGAAGTCAATCCAGGAAAGCTTGTACAGAAGAATAAATCGAAGTGCTAGTATCCTCTTGCTTAAACTGTAAAGGAAATTATTCCATTGAGCGCAGTTACTTTTATCGTTTACCTCTGTTCAGTGTGTAGTTAAAAGACACGCTTGTATAAAAGTATTTAAACTGTAGTTCGTAAAAGCTCAAAGCCTTTATAGTCCACAGCAGTAGAAGGGCACGGGAGCCGTTGCTGATGTGCGCGCGTGATTCTTGAGTGTATTTCACGTCACTTCATTCGGGGCTTATTAACCTGCTAATGAGGCGCGCAGATCTTGTCCTCGGGTTGCAGTGCTGATCTCATCTGCTAACCTTTTTATTTTAAATTTCGTTTTAACAAATACTAAAGATAGTCTACCGCAGTAGATTCTAATCCTTGCATTTGTACTTAGCGCTGTTCTCCAGCATGGGGTCTGGCATGGATTCACATGCTCATGAATATTCCCCGTCGTCAGGCTGGGAATCCTCGGTAAAGAAAAAACCAGTATCAGTTTCGTTTCTGATCTGTCTTTCGTAGTAATAACCAATCACTGGTCTCTGCGTCATACTGACCACAGCCAATGACTGCCCTCTACCTAAGCACCGCCTCTGGCAGCCATCTTCAGATTTTTACCGCACGTTCATGTGTTGGGATCCTCATGCTATTGCTCTCGAGCGTTAGTGCTATGTTTCGCGCTTTTTTTCACAAAAACTTCGATTCTTCGGTCAAAAGAGCCTCAAGCTCCACCGATCCTACATCCGATCAACGGGGACCCGTGTCGGATTCATCTGTGCCCCCTCAAGGGTGAAGATTTCGTCGAGCTACACTTCGGAGGACTCCAGAAGCTTCTCAGGCCCGGTCTCGGAGATGGCCCAGGAGAAGGGAAGCTCGACGCCCGTAAAGCTGTTCAGGGTCTGCCCTGGATGCCAGCTGCAGAACGTCTTCAAGGAGGACGAACACTCTTTCTGCCTTTACTGCCTTCATGAGGACAAGACGCACGTGGAGAAGGACTGTGCGTTTTGCGGCAACATGTCGGAACGGACCATGAAGGACCGCCATCAACGTCTCGCCAACTGGCTGGAGGGTAAGAGCCCGTCTGGCGAGAAGAAGAAATCCGAGCGGTCTTCTAAGACTTTTGAGGGCGCCCCGGCGACGGGGGCCCAACATAAGGCCAAGCACCGCGAGTCCGCTGGCACCGGGAGCGCCGAACGGTCGGGCTCTACGGGCGCCAGGCAGGGCGCACCCTCCCCGGCACCATCAACCACGAGCCAACGCTCTGGGTCGGGTAAGAGGAAGGCCGAGCACCCGGCGAAGCTCCTGGAGAGGCCCCGGTCGAGCTCTAAGGCAGAGGAGGAGCGTGGCAGTGCCCCCTCCCTCAAGGATAAGGCGGTGAGCGCACCTAAGGTGGTGAAGGCCTTGATCCATCCGACCAAGCCCTCTATCGAAACGGTCGCGGCGGCCCTGGCTCAGCCTGTGGTGGCTACACCAGTGGTGGCGACCTCAGGGCCCAGAATCTCCCTGCCTCCTCGGAGGGAGTCTTCCTTTGTGCCCATCGATAGGACCCCCGTGAAACCCTCCGTGGGGAAGAAGGGGGGGCAGGGCGTCGTCGTAGATTCGGCCTCAACCTCAGAAGAGGAGCTGATCGAGGTCTTAAGCCACGGCCTAGGCGTGGAAGAAGGCCAGCCCGTCGGAATGGACCCCGACGCAGGTGACGACGACGACATCGTCGAGGATACCGACGGGGCCCCTGCTCGCCCGTCGGATTCCCCTCTGCCAGCGCCGCAAGACAACTCGGCGGCCATTTTGTTGGCCATACAGTCCTTATGCTCCGAGATAAGGACGAGGCTACCGTTACCGACGGAGGAACCTCTCACGTCGGGGGATCCAGAACCGGGACCTTCTGGTGTTCCCCCTACCAAGAAAAGAAGGATCCATCCACCACCTCCTTTTCAACCGTCGCGCCCCGTCCAGCCCTCCTCCCCGTCCACCCGAGGGGATGATACGGGGACTGACACGGCAGCGACTGGTACGGACGACGAGGCATACGACGAGGATTTTCCGTCGTCGCCTACCACCAGGGCTTCTCCGCCCGACGAGATCGGATCTTTCCACTCAATGATCTCCAGGGCTTCCGAGCTTTTCCAACTCTGCCCTGAGGAGAAGAAAAAGGAAGGCTTCCTTTACCAGCGGCGCGAGGCCAAGAGGAAGACGGTCCTCGCAGTGCCTCTGTTGGACGACATTTGGGATGAGGGCCTTTCCCTCCTCAAGAACCCTTCCACGACGCCAGCTAGAAGAGACCGGTACGAGAAGAAGTACCGGGTCCCGGATACGGCCCCCCTATGCCTCCGGGCGCAGCCTACCCCGGACTCCGTCGTCTCCGCGGCAGCCAGGAAGAAAGCGGGGGGGGGTGCGGCCTCCACATCGACTTCCCCGCCGGACGGCGAGGGAAAGAAATTGGATGCTATGGGACGTAGAGTCATCTCGTCGGCAGCGACGACGATTAAAGCGGCCAACACCTTGGCTATCGTGGCCCGCTACGACAGGGAGCTCTGGTACAAGATAGCTCCCCTGCTGGATTTTCTGCCGGACGACAAGAGGGCGGAGGCCCTTGAGATCCTGCAGGAAGGTGAGGTGGCTTCGGACCACGCCATCACCGTGGCGACGGACATCGCCGACACTGGGTTCCGCCAGCTGGGCAACGGCGTTTGCCTTCGACGTCGTGGATGGCTCAAAGCTACGGACTTTCGGCAGGACGTCCAGACCAGAGTCCTGGACATGCCCTTCGACGGGAACAACCTGTTTGGGAAGACAGTGGACGATTCCCTTCAGGCCATCAAGGCGGATACTGAGACGGCCCGGGCCCTTGGAGTCCTGCAGCAACGACGGACGCCCTTTCGGAGCGGCGGAGGCAAGGGCGCCTCCAAAGGTTCCGGCGGCGGTTTCGCTTCCTACCGTCAAGCGGCCCGCTCGTCGTCGCAAGAGGCCTACAGAGGACGAGGCAAGTCTAGCGGACCCCGCCGTCGTCGCCAAGGAGGTCAAGGCGGCAAGGCCGCGTCCAAGCAGGATTGAACCGGCCGTGGGGTCGGGCCCCCACCGAAGCACCCCGGTGGGAGGCCGGCTGGCGGGCTTCGTCAGCGTGTGGGAGTCCATCTCCACCGACCGTTGGGTGCTGGACGCCCTGGCCCGGGGCCACGCGCTCGAGTTTCAAAGAAGGTGCCCGCGCGTCCCCCCCGTGGCCAGGAAAGAACTTCACGTCCCTCGTGAAGAAGAAGACGGGAGGATGGCGCCCCATCCTAGACCTGCGACGGCTGAACAAGTTCATCAAGGCGCAGAAGTTCCGGATGGTCACCCTCCAGCACGTCCTGGGTCAACTGGAGGAAGGAGACTTCCTATCGTCGTTGGATTTGGAGGATGCCTACTTCCACATTCCCATCCTAAAGGGGCACCGAAAATTCCTCAGGTTCGTGGTCCAAGGGCGTCATTACCAGTTCAAAGCCCTTCCCTTCGGACTACGGTCGGCACTCAGGGTATTCACCAAGTGCCTCGCACCGGTGGCGGCGCAGCTGCGCCGCGAGGGGATTCACGTCTACCCCTACCTGGACGACTGGCTCATCTGCGCCAAGACGAGGGAGCTCGCCGTGGTCCACACGGCAAGGACCGTCCAACTCCTCACGGACCTGGGATTCTCCGTGAACTACGCCAAATCCCACCTGGTGCCCGCGCAAGTCGCACTGTTTCTGGGAGCGAGGCTCGACACAGTGTCCCTTCTGGCCTCCCCGTCGGAGGAGAGGACCAGGACCATCTTGGGCAAGGTGCAACGGATGTTGGTGGCCGACGCGGCCAAAGTGAGGTCCATCAAGTCCCTCCTCGGGATGATGTCTTCCTGCATCTACCTCATCCCCATGTGCAGGCTCCGGATGCTCCACGACGCCAGCTAGAAGAGACCGGTACGAGAAGAAGTACCGGGTCCCGGATACGGCCCCCCTATGCCTCCGGGCGCAGCCTACCCCGGACTCCGTTGTCTCCGCGGCAGCCAGGAAGAAAGCGGGGGGGGGTGCGGCCTCCACATCGACTTCCCCGCCGGACGGCGAGGGAAAGAAATTGGATGCTATGGGACGTAGAGTCATCTCGTCGGCAGCGACGACGATTAAAGCGGCCAACACCTTGGCTATCGTGGCCCGCTACGACAGGGAGCTCTGGTACAAGATAGCTCCCCTGCTGGATTTTCTGCCGGACGACAAGAGGGCGGAGGCCCTTGAGATCCTGCAGGAAGGTGAGGTGGCTTCGGACCACGCCATCACCGTGGCGACGGACATCGCCGACACTGGGTTCCGCCAGCTGGGCAACGGCGTTTGCCTTCGACGTCGTGGATGGCTCAAAGCTACGGACTTTCGGCAGGACGTCCAGACCAGAGTCCTGGACATGCCCTTCGACGGGAACAACCTGTTTGGGAAGACAGTGGACGATTCCCTTCAGGCCATCAAGGCGGATACTGAGACGGCCCGGGCCCTTGGAGTCCTGCAGCAACGACGGACGCCCTTTCGGAGCGGCGGAGGCAAGGGCGCCTCCAAAGGTTCCGGCGGCGGTTTCGCTTCCTACCGTCAAGCGGCCCGCTCGTCGTCGCAAGAGGCCTACAGAGGACGAGGCAAGTCTAGCGGACCCCGCCGTCGTCGCCAAGGAGGTCAAGGCGGCAAGGCCGCGTCCAAGCAGGATTGAACCGGCCGTGGGGTCGGGCCCCCACCGAAGCACCCCGGTGGGAGGCCGGCTGGCGGGCTTCGTCAGCGTGTGGGAGTCCATCTCCACCGACCGTTGGGTGCTGGACGCCCTGGCCCGGGGCCACGCGCTCGAGTTTCAAAGAAGGTGCCCGCGCGTCCCCCCCGTGGCCAGGAAAGAACTTCACGTCCCTCGTGAAGAAGAAGACGGGAGGATGGCGCCCCATCCTAGACCTGCGACGGCTGAACAAGTTCATCAAGGCGCAGAAGTTCCGGATGGTCACCCTCCAGCACGTCCTGGGTCAACTGGAGGAAGGAGACTTCCTATCGTCGTTGGATTTGGAGGATGCCTACTTCCACATTCCCATCCTAAAGGGGCACCGAAAATTCCTCAGGTTCGTGGTCCAAGGGCGTCATTACCAGTTCAAAGCCCTTCCCTTCGGACTACGGTCGGCACCCAGGGTATTCACCAAGTGCCTCGCACCGGTGGCGGCGCAGCTGCGCCGCGAGGGGATTCACGTCTACCCCTACCTGGACGACTGGCTCATCCGCGCCAAGACGAGGGAGCTCGCCGTGGTCCACACGGCAAGGACCGTCCAACTCCTCACGGACCTGGGATTCTCCGTGAACTACGCCAAATCCCACCTGGTGCCCGCGCAAGTCGCACTGTTTCTGGGAGCGAGGCTCGACACAGTGTCCCTTCTGGCCTCCCCGTCGGAGGAGAGGACCAGGACCATCTTGGGCAAGGTGCAACGGATGTTGGTGGCCGACGCGGCCAAAGTGAGGTCCATCAAGTCCCTCCTCGGGATGATGTCTTCCTGCATCTACCTCATCCCCATGTGCAGGCTCCGGATGCGCCCGTTGCAAGAATTCCTGGATGCGCGCTGGATCCAGACGACGGGCAGCTTCGAGGAAAGGATCAAGCTCGACGAGAGTTTCCGACGAGCGATACGGTGGTGGGGCACCCGCGCGCATCTGACGGCGGGCATGGACTTCCAGACCCCAGCCCACCAGGAGACTGTGGCCACGGATGCCTCCCTGGAAGGGTGGGGAGCGCACACCGAAAATCTGCACGCAAGGGGACTCTGGCTCCCGACGGAGAAGTCCCTGCATATCAACGTCCTGGAGCTCCGTGCAGTGTTTTGGGCCCTCAGGTCCTTCCTTCCGTCCCTCAAGGGCAAGGTGGTGAGGATCTTCACCGACAACACCACCACCATGTTCTACATCAGGAAACAGGGCGGAACCAGGTCCCCAGCGCTGTCCAAGGAGGCGCAGGACCTGTGGCATTGGGCCGTCGCCCAAGAGATCTTTCTGGTGCCGTTTCATCTGGCAGGGATAAAAAACACCATCGCCGACTCACTCAGCAGGGAGCTGCGCTCGTGCCACGAGTGGGAACTACGGCAGGATCTGGTGGATCGCCTCTTCCGACGGTGGGGCACACCCCAGATCGACCTGTTCGCGACGGCGACGAACACCAAGTGCCGGAGGTTCGCCAGCAGGTTTCCCCAGACGAGGAGCATGGGCGATGCCTTCTCATTCCCCTGGGAGGGCCTGTTCCTCTACGCGTTCCCTCCCTTGCCTCTGCTAATCCGGCTCGTCAACCAGCTCAAGAGGTCACGGTGCAGGATGATCCTCGTCGCACCTGCGTGGCCGAGGCAGATATGGTTCCCGGACCTTCTGGACTTGTCAGCGTCCCCGCCGATCAAGCTGCCGGCGGACGCGGATCTACTCTCCAGGGAAGGAGGCGCCATCCTCCACCACGACCCGAAGTCACTGAACTTGCAGGCCTGGCTCCTGCAGCGATAGAGTTTGGAGGATACGACATACCGGCCGATTGCAGAGAGATTCTTGCAAAGGCCAGGGCGTCCTCGACTCTTAAATGCTACGGACACAAATGGAAGAGGTTCTCTGTCTGGTGCCACGCACAGAAGATTAACCCTCTACGGATTACGGCTCCCCAAGTACTGCCTTACCTGCTGACGCTGGCCAAAGCTGGTCTGGCACACGCGTCCATCAAGATTCATCTTGCTGCGATCTCCCGATACACCAGAACCACGGGGCGGACGTCCTTGTGGTCTCATCGTCTGGTGAAAGAGTTCATGAAGGGACTGTTCAGATCGTTCCCGCCGGTGAAGGCTCCGGCCCCGGCGTGGGAGCTCAACGTGGTGCTGACCAAGCTCATGGGACCTCCGTTCGAGCCTCTGCACTCGGCCCCGTTGAAGTTTCTATCGTGGAAAACAGCTTTTCTTGTGGCCATCACCTCCGCACGACGAGTGGGAGAGATCCAGGCCCTTTCCTGCAAGGCCCCGTACTTGACTTTCCACGACGCGAGGGTAGTGCTCAGGACGCACCCCTCCTTCATGCCCAAGGTACCGTCGGACTTCCATCTCAACGAACCCTTGGTGTTACCTGTGTTCTTCCCGTCGCCTTCGTCGCCGGCTGAGAGGACTTTGCACTCGCTGGATGTAGCTAGAGCGCTGAAGTTCTACGTGGACCGCACGAAGGGTTTTCGGAAGACGTCACAACTCTTTGTGAACTTTGGACCTGTCAATCAGGGGAAGGCTCTCTCGAAGGCTTCCATCTCCAGATGGCTCTCCGGCTGTATCATGTGCTGTCACCGGTTGGCAAACCGACCGCTGCCTGGCCGTCCGAGAGCCCATTCCACCAGAGCGATCGCAGCTACCACGGCGTTCCTATCTGGTGTGCCCCTGCTGGACATATGCAGGGCTGCTACGTGGAGGTCGACGCACACCTTCACGAAATTCTACTGCGTCGACCGGGATTCCAGGGAGGAGTCCAGGGTCGGCCAAGCAGTGCTGCGCAACCTGTTCGCCTGAGGTGAGCCTGGTGAGGAGGTAAGATGCTTCATGTTGAGTTGATGTGATGCTTAATGTTGAGCCTTTGCCACCTCCCGTGGTTGTGCATGTGTGTACTGCTATGTATTCTTTATTCATGAGCATGTGAATCCATGCCAGACCCCATGCTGGAGAAGGAACAAGTTACTTACCTGTAACTGTTGTTCTCCAGCATGGGTCTGGCATGGATTCACATGCGAACCCTCCCGCCTACCCCTCTGCGGCTCTTCACTTGGTCATACTGCCACTTCACGTGCTTCCAAATCTGAAGATGGCTGCCAGAGGCGGTGCTTAGGTAGAGGGCAGTCATTGGCTGTGGTCAGTATGACGCAGAGACCAGTGATTGGTTATTACTACGAAAGACAGATCAGAAACGAAACTGATACTGGTTTTTTCTTTACCGAGGATTCCCAGCCTGACGACGGGGAATATTCATGAGCATGTGAATCCATGCCAGACCCATGCTGGAGAACAACAGTTACAGGTAAGTAACTTGTTCCTTACTCTACAAGAAGGCTAAAGGAAAAGACCCAGAACGCGCGCGTACAAGCCGCGCTTGCTGCATATTCCCGTTGAGACTACCTGACAAACTGTAGATTTCGTCTTGCAACGTATGGATTTCATCTGTCAGCAAGTAACGGCGAACAATTTTTCTACTTTGAAACTAGGAAGGTTCCACTCGAAACTAAGCGGCACATCGCAAGAAGACTATCATAGTAAAGAACGAACCGTGCTCAGTAAGGTTCAGTCATAAGCAGGAAATCTGAATTTCAACAACCTCAACAGTTTCGGGGCAACGACATCTGACACAAAACTGACTTAATTGAGTTGGAAGCAGGCAGAAATGATCTCAAACAGTATTACAAAAGACTCTAAGCAATTATCTTGACTGCACAGCTGTGCAAACTTACTGTTCATCAGTAAATGCTCAGATAATTAGCTTTGAACTCTCATGGACTCTAATTGACTGATGGGGGGAAAAACAGGGCTAAGAGCAGAGAGAAGCAGCAAATTAACTTGAGACATCAGCGGCAGCTGTCTAAAGTTTTTTCAAGATTTCTCAGAAAACTCCAGTTCTAAATAAAGGAAAGCCTATCTGCACAGCAAGCATAGGCTGCAGGTATTGGTGTCTAGGAAGGGCAAGAAGATAAGGCAAGAGTGGATTGGGAGACTAGTGAAAAGTAATAGTTTTTACTGTGATTGCTTTGTTGGTCCTCGCAGCACTAACTTTGTGAAGCTAAACAAACCCAAGCATACCCAGTTCAGGAAGGATGCAGGAGCAATGGGTGCAGTGAAGATCTGCGTTTATTTTATCCCAATTCCCCTTTCCTCTTGGGTTTGCCAGCTTGGTAGTTTTATCAGCTAAGACTATTGGGCAGGCAGACTTGGGGGGGGGGGGGGGGGGGATGGGGTAGGGGATGGTGTCTGGCAGGCCAGCATCACTCCTGCAGGAAGTTTCAGACTGGACCTGACACCTTGTGTCACCATGCAAAAAGCAGATCCTTATGCAGTTTACCAAACTCCATTAAACAGTAAAACACAAAATCCTAGCCAGATAAAAACACAAAGTGAGGAAAAGGTCCCACTCGCCCAGGAGTAAAAATGAAATGGCCCAGAGTCCAGCAAGATAGCTGGGGGTCTCTAAGGTTAAAGGGAATTGGCACAGGAATGAAAAATCTCCCTAACAGGCATCCACTTATCGTCCTCGAAATCGTGCCTCAGCGTCTGTTCCAAGCTTCTAGTTCTTACTGCCTCGGAAATCATCCAGCTCTGACACAAACACACGTACATACGTATTCAGGGTCAATGTCCTTGACCCAACCGCACATCTTTACCCAGCACCCCTCCATGTGGATCCAACACTGTCGGCAGCAATTCGGTCCAGCAGCGGTCTGCAGCCACCCTGCAGGTAATACCACGCCACAACATTCCACTCGCACTGGTTCCATCTTGTAATGTTCGTCGGCCCAGACCAAGCACTCACGAGTCCAAGATCACTGTTCTCAGTTCCATCGAGGCCAGATTTCGAAGTCCCACCTCTCCTCGTGTTCCTCTGAACCTTGAGCGTGTTTCAGGACAATCTCACGCTCGAAATAGCCATCGTTATTAGCAGGATGAAGCAGGAGCTCGGGCGACCCACGTCCTCGCCCACTGCTGATGGCCATGCTATGCAGCCCTGTCTTGGCAAACACCAGTGTCATTTCACTACGCTGACTGCAGTAAGCGAACACACGCTCCCTCCGAGTGCCTACAAGCACACTGGAAGGGTCTGGTTATTGCTGCCAGGGTATTTACTCATACATAGAAAGATTGCAAAATGATGACCATTTAAAAATAAGAGTATCCAGTAATCTGGTTGCTAAAAAATTGCAGTTTACAAAAAATCGCGGCAAAAGTGCTCTGGTGTGACCCAGTGTTTCCATTATCCCATACAAGGGGAGCAGGGGTTACAGGGGCCTCTGCTCCCTTTGTGCGGTATAATGGGTCTGGGGTTTGCGGGGGTGTTGCCTGTATCCATTACATGGATTGCAGGGGCCACACCACAGCCTTTTTGACGCGATATTTAGCGCCCATTTTTCCGGCGACTTTATTACATGGAACCGTAATAGGACATTGGAGCCCTTAAGTTAAACATTCTGCATTAGAAAATGACTTGTAACGTGTTATTCATATTTTTATGGTGTATACAGTTTACATCTATAAAAAGAGTGCAGCCATCCCATGACCCTTTGTATTCATTCTATGTCTGGGCTTCCATATAAAGTTTTTTCTTTAAGGAGCTGACAAGGAATCCACATTTGCTAGCTTTTGTTCACATCTTTAGATAATGGGGAGTAAGTAGAGCTGAAGTATACACCATGTATGTTCGCTTGTTGGTGGTTCTCCAACGAAGACGCTAGGTGAGGCAGCTGGCTTCTATATTTCTGTTGGGGTTGATTGCATCTAGTTACAAATTAACTTTGTGTGCTTTGTTCCATGAATGAGGTTGACCTTCTTATTTTGAAAGTAATTTATTTTAAATTTCAGTGTTTAAAATAATTCCATTGTGAAGTGCCTCTAGTAAAATGTCATATTTGCCGTTTTGTCTCCCAAATACACGCTCCTTTTTGGATGCAAAATTATCTGTTCATATCGATGCATATGAGCTGGTCTTGTTCATGTCCCACTGTTTTGGTAACCCAGTGTCTTAATTTCACATTTATTGTACACCTGTATGTATTTGCGAGTCTGATATGACCATGTACTAGGAAATGTCACGTGTAACCCCACAAGATTGGAAGTGCTTTCTCTCTAATCACTATACAATGCTTTTTGCATGCCGCAACTGCTTTATTTTCAGCTGTATATAGGCATGGAATTTTAATTTAGAAACACTGAAGAAAGTATATTTGCTCTTAAATTCAAAGAAGAATGGTGGTACTGGCAACAACAAGCAGTTAAGAACGGACTATAACAATGGCATATTTTATTGCACTGTAGTTTACCATGTCCTGCAGGTTGATTTAACATCTGGGGCATTGAGACGGGCTTCAACAATACTTCGCTTTTGGGTGTTGTCGCTTGTCTGTACTAGCCATGTTATATATTAAGTTGTTTTGTTTTGTTCGCCAATCACTATTTTGAGATACGTAATTGAGGCTTTTAAAAAAATTGGTTCTCTTTAACTGCTGCTTGGATTTTCTTTTGGTCTTCTTGGTGTTAGAGTGTAGCCTCCAGAGATGTGATTGTGTGGTTCCTCAGAAATGCAAATGAGGGAGAGTGAACTGCTTGCTGTTCGTCTTAAACATATTTGTATTACGGAAGCAAAGTTGTGTCCCCATTTTCTTTACTTAAAGATGTTAATAGATTAAAGCATCATTGGTAACTGGAAAGAGTTGGTAATCTTTTTGGTTTTAGCATATATTTCATGCGTTTCCCTGATGCAAGTTTGCTGCTCCATGTTTTTAACCCTTTTACAGCCATATATAAAAATGTAAATCGGGTAAACTGCTTAACAAACCTTAACAGATTATGGTGATGAAATTGCTATCGAGTTAAGGAGTAGTGTTGGTGCACCTGTGGAGGTTACTCATAATTTTCAAGTCGATTTTGTTTGGAAGTCAACTTCATTTGACCGGTAAGTTGAGCTTGTATTAAGAGTTGATGTCTGTGAATTGCTTGTGAAAACAGTCTTATCTACATGTTTAGATATTTACTGTATACTGTGTGGGAAATATATTCTGTATATTCCTGTTGACCAACTATCTCAGTAAAAATGTATGGATAATAGTGCTTATTTGAATACATGCTGTTTAATTTGCAGGAATGCTTTTGCAGTCTGCTACATGCCTCAATCCTTTTGTCCAACTGCCCCTCCATCCAAACGGTCACAAAAAGCTTGTACCGCAGCTTAGTGTGGTAGGGCCCCCTTGTGCACAACCTTTGCACCAACCCTTTCCTGTCTCTATTCTTATCTGCCTATCAGTCAGACCATACAATGGTGGTTTCTGCTTTGTTATGCAGGGCATTAAATCCAGTAAGCAGCGAAATGGCATTTGACCCTCAGTGATTGTCCTTGACCTGGGAACACTTGATATATTCCTGCTAATGCTGAATGTGATTTACCTCGATCATTGAAAACCAATGTAATACCCATGCTTCATCAGCAACCAGTATCAAAACAGCCCAACCTTTGACTTCGTTTCATGGCAAAAGGTGTTCCAACACAACATATATAATTTATGACAAAATTGTTCATCGTCGGCCAGAATATTTAAGCAATATAACCCGAGCAGGGGGTCATTGTCGCTCAGGGAATGCCCTGGGACATGAGCTAGAAGCCTGAGTGAAGGGAGGGCTTTAATGTTAGCCCTGGGCATTACCTGACTGGTAATGCCCCCACCCCCTGCTAGGGTTGTGTTTAGTACCCCGGCATGTTGTACTGGTGTACTAATGATTTTTTTCTTAAGTTGAGAAACGGCGTGTTTGCCGTTTCCAACTTGACAAACTACAAAACAGGATGGCTTCATTGATCGGTGAGAAGGGAATTAAATGTATTCCCTTCTCCCTTTCCTTGGTGGCCATTTATGGGAAGGAGATGCGATCCTCAGCAATCTCATCGCAAGGTAAGTGGGGGAGGGGGTGGGGCAGTTTGTGTGGGTGGAATTTGGCATTGGGTAAGGAGGGGATAAGGGGTGCGGGAGGTGCATTTACCCGATTCCTGGCACAGGAAGGTGGCGGCCTTCAGTTGGAGTGGGGGTGTTGTGTGGTAAAGCCTCCGTTCTGAGCCTCTTGATTGGCTGGGAGGCAGCACCCCTGAATACCCCGCCCGGTACTAAAAAAACATAATTTGTAGAAGTCTGCATGTTTTTTTCATGTCACTTGGCTGCATAACATCAAACACTATTTGCACTAGCTAACACTATAGAGCTGTAAAGTCATTCAAAATTGATCTTGTGTAATGAAACACATTCCATTTATTCAAATAGGTTTTTGAAGGGAATAGTGTTGGGGACAGGTAGTTTAATTTTTGAGTTTTTTTTGGGGGGGGGGAAATGCAGAAAGAAAATGTATTCCTGGACAAAGGTTTTTTCACACTATTCCATTCTGTTTAGATTTATTTCCTTGTGCTGCATCACTCTCCATACCCAGGATTCCTTCACCAGTCTGGAAACTATTTTATTTCAAATGAGTGGTTAGCAAGGCTGGGTTGGTATAAGGCATTGATGCAAGGGATTTTTGCCTCCTTCCCTCCATTTTGCTTATTCATTGTTGCATTTTAACATTTAATTTTGACATTCCCATCTGAGAATTTCTTGCCATTCTACCTGTGATCAGATGATTCCTTTTGAGAATTGAACAGGAATGACTTTTTCAGCTGGTTGCGTTCCACTGTCTGATCACCCCCTTCTTTGGTAGTAATCTTGTACGCAACCAGATATGCGGTCTATAATTTCAAAGGCTCCTTCCCAAGAGGTACAACTGATTTTCCTTAGATTGGATCCTTTGCACGTTACAGATGCACGTAGTCCCCCATTTCATACTCTTGTTTTGAGGCTTTAAGGTTGCAAGTCACCACAAATCGATTGTCTTTCTGTATTTTGAGAGTTTGTATTTTACACTGTTGGGAGGGTGGTTTGCAAAAGTCTACCAACGGTAGGACTTTAGAAGACTCTTGGGGCACAGGGCTCCAACTCTTATACTAGGCCCGAACCACACAAGTATGTTGGCAGCAATGGCTGATCAGCCAGGCTTATCTTCGGAGGGAGAAAGAGCTGTAGGAAGGTACAAAGGCCAAATAAACATTTACACACTAGAATGTATATAAAAATGGTTTATTTTATATATACACCAATGTAAAGGTGATTCTTTAGGAAAGTAAGTACTAGAACACACTAGTAGTTTAGAAAAAACAGTGTAACATTCACAGCAAATACATTACTTTTGTAATACTTGCAGAATGGCAGTAGGCAATTCAAAGGTAAGTAACACTTTTGTAATAGCTTTCAGAAGATCTTTTTCAGGTAAGAATTAATAAAATGAGACCAACATAGCAGGTAAATACTTGCATTAATTTCATATGTCTGAGGCTTTAGTCCATCCCTATCTAGTTATGAGTGTCTGAAGGCCATAGTTGGAGGCCAAAACGAGCTTGATGTACAAGCTGTAGAAAGTCCAGAGCTCCAGAGGAAGTCTTCGGTAGCAAGTAACCAACACTCTTCGTTGGAGGTGGGGGGGGGATCAGGGATTGTTTGGAAGGGGATGGGGGAGTAAAGGATCAGGGACCTCGGGGAAGCCTCTCTGGAGGGGCTCAGGTATTGGACCTGGGTGGACGTGAGTGGGTAAACTCGCAACACAGGAGCAGCAAAGCAACTCCTCTTGGCAATTTCTACCAAGAGACTCACAGTACCTTAAATATGAAGAACAGGATGCAGCATGATGTCTCTGCGATGCAGCAGCAGCCCCATGTCACCAGATTCTTAGTTAGGCAGACAAAAGGGACACAAATAGATTTTGCAGCAGCAGTTGAGTGAAAAAGGCTCCAGGCAATGGATTCTCTGCGGTTCTGTGATTTTGGTGGGCTTTTTAAAGCACCAGCGAAGAGTAGTTACCGCCCGGTTGATGTCTTGCTTTCTCATTCCAGCACTTGGGTGAGGGGACTTCAAGGATTGGAATCTTGTCTCTGGAGGTCCGGAAAGAGTCCACCAAAGTTTCGGGAGGATTCGCTCTTCATAAGGTGATGCACTGCACAAGGGCCACAGGTCCCAGGGTATGGTGGTTTGCAGCCGGTGAAGGTCAGCTCATTGTGCAAAATGCAGGTAGTCTTGAGACTGATTGGTCCCTCCAATCTAAGGGGAGAGTCCTTTTGGATCTCTCCTAATTCTTGGAAGCAGTGGTAGGACAGCAGCGGTTTGTCAGGTATCTCCAGTCGTCTGCAAGTGGCTGCAGGCGTCTCTCCTCTTCCTTGTCGGTTCTTCAATTTTAGTTGTCGGCTTGCCTTCAGCTCCATGTTCCATACCTCTTATACAGGAACCAAGCCAATCGGCAAACATGTATCATTCAAACTGTGTGGTGCCTGTACATTCAGGACACCCACACCTGCTCAGTTGGAACTTGTTCCAAGCAGGCACGACACTGGCACCTGGGTAGGCATTACCACGGAACCCTCCCAAGGACCAATGTCAAAGGCCTCCCTCACCGTGCACGGCAGAAGGAGGAACCTAGAAAGGGCAAGCCATCTTGAATTGGCGAAAAAAGAATACTCTTGTCATTTTGATCATTCTGTGTACTACCGCAGCTTTGGGTACAGCCTGCAAGTAAAAATGACTCAAAAGTAGATAGGATATAACCACTGCCACCAGCCGTTCAGATTAGCTTGCATGTAACCAAAAGGGGATACAGTGTAACCCCTCAGAACTCCCCGTAAATTGGGGTTTGCTGATCTCACAATCTAAAAGATAGGAAGGTTACAAAATATCCTCCTGCACTTAGCAACATGTTCTAACAAAGAAATAGCAAAACATAAAAAAGGAAGTCCAAAGGGCCCCCAGCAAACATTCTCATAAAATGTCATCATGGAAAATCAAATTCGTATCATTCCCTTCCATCAGTCTTTGCCATATTTTTTCTATCATCTGATAGGCATGAGTTCATATTTCGAAGGGATTGTGTCCTCCGACGTATTCCTTATCTTTGATAATTCGTCTCGAGCTTGCTGGCATCGGAAATGTTTTCTCTGTAGAGGGCGCTGGGCGTCGACGTCCGCCGAGTCGATGTCCCTCGACAGCCACCGTATCGGTGCCGACATCACCATGCCCATAAATAGCCACACGCGGCGTCCGTTGCTCAGTTCACTTTTTCCGCGCTTTGTGGGGCCTCGGAATATCGTCGTTCAGTCAGATAAACCTTCTACTTTTCCTCGAATATACCAACTCGTTCTCGATAGCATCTTCATCGGAACTGACAACGCCGCGATCCGGCTTTAAAAAATGTGAGACTGCGGTAAAAAATTTCGATAACGGATCCACACAAGATCTGCTTGTGGTGCTTGGGAGCCGAGCACCATTGTTCGGAGTTTGAGGACTGCATGTCCGTGACGGCGAAAGCCTTGAAGGAGCACAAGGGGAAGCTCGAGAGGTAAGTCAGTCAAAACCTCCTCGAAAGTTTCTTCGGCTGAGTCGAGGCATTCGTTCCCTCGCCGTCAAACATTCCCATTCTAGATCTCAAAGTAGCTCCCACCATTCATCGAGATCAAGACACTCAAAGAAGAGACGTCGAGGATCCCCTTCCTCGTCTTCTGTTTCCCCAGAAAGGGTCTCCTGCCCCACAAAACACAGCTCTCTGGCTGAGTGGGAGGAATTCAGGAAGAAAATGTTAAGCGTCTTCGAGAAAGCGGTCTCGACCCCCTCGAAGACAGCTGAGGGTGATACCCCGGGTGAAAAACCCAAAAAATCGAAACGCTGCGAGTCGCTGCACCCGGCAAAACATTCCACCCGAGAGTGCCACGGGCCATCTGGTAAGAAGGCACCGTCTTCGACGCCATCGTCTAAGATCCCTTCGCATGGATCGGCGCCATCGATGCCGTTGTCGAAGGGTTCTTCGACGCATCGGTCGGTCGACTCGACGCCAATGAAGGAGCAAACCACGGCTACTTCACAGCCTACGGTGATAGCAAGAGCCTCCGGCACGACGCCGAGACCGTCGTCGACATCCACGAGTAGGATCCCGATCCTCTTGAGTTCTTCGAGGCCTCTTCCAGTTTTCTCGGCGCCTTCGAAGCCTGTCATATCGGTGTCGACGACATCAACGTTTTCTCGCCCAATAATGAGTTTGGCTCCTTCTGCCTTAGAAATGGGTTTTACACCATTTCCGAGGTCAGAGTACCCTGGATTATCTTCAATTTATGAAGAAGGGGAGGATTCTGACCAGGAAACCTTTGGGTTGCAGAGGACCACACTACCTGTTTCAGAGGATTTCACCTCTGAGGAAAGAAGGTTGAAAGACCTGCAGGAGTCATTACATGAGGCAAGTGGGCTTGACCCTTCCGCAGAAGTGGAATTTGTTAAGCCAGACCCAGGGGAACATGCTGAACACCCTATAGAACCCTGATGGCAAGGATTATTGAATTTATGGGTTGGTCTGCGCCTTCACCTGTTTTTCAACAGGATGACCTGACAGACCTATTAGACAAAGGTCCACAGGAGGATCCTGTGGTCCCCTTCCATGCAGCCTTACAAAGAAAGATTTCATCTAATTGGGAAACTCCTGAAGTTATCCCCGCAGTCAATAAAAGATTGTCAGCCAAGTATAGGGTAGCTGCGGCTGACCCTGAATACTTATCAAAACACCCGACTCCAGAGAGCCTGGTGGTCCAAGCGGCAACTTCATCAAGCAGCAGGACCGCTTACCCTACTGTCCCACAGGATAGAGATTACAAGAGGTACGATGCTATGGCAAAAAGTATTTTCTGCTTGTAGTATGGCGTTGAAGTCCATCAACGCCACCTGTACGCTCGCCAGGTTCAGTCACACTGGGAGTGTGCTTCATCAGCAGCTGACTGCATACCCTAAGGTGTGGAAAGGGAAGCCTTCCTTAACATTATTAAAGATGGCAAAGATGCCATGTGAGAGTCACTTCAAACGGCATTGATTCCGCTGACAGTATCAGCAGGGCCATGGCGGCAAGTACAACAATCCGCAGGCATGCGTGGTTGCGAAAGTCTGGCTTTGCTCCAGATGTACAGGCCAGACTTTTGAGTATGCCCTTTGACGGCTCTTTATTCGGTGAAAAGGCTGATGACAGTCTGGAAAAGTTGCAGACATCTAAAGCAGCGGCAAAATCATTAGGAGCTGCAATCTGCCAAACTCCTTTTCGCCTCTCAGGAACCTCTGGCAGAGGAAAGTCCTTTCGCTATTATTCCGCATTCGGGAAAGGCAGAGGACAGCCGGCTCAAAGAGGCCAAAGGAGATCCACCCGAGGTGGACGGGTCAAAAGTACTAAAGCCGCAGCAGCAGCAGGTGCCTCTTTACCCTTCGGCATCTGCATCAGCTGCCCCAAACCAGTCTGAGGTCTTTCCACACAAAACACCTGTAGGGGGCAGGTTAACTCACCATCTGACGGAATGGCAGGCTATAACGTCGGATCCTTGGGCATTGGAGACAGTTGCCCAGGGTTACTGCCTACCCTTTCTACACATCCCTCGGAGTCATCCACCAGGGCACAGCTCTCTAAAAGTTCCAGATCCGCTCCTCTTGCAGGAAATTATAGACCTGCTAGAGAAAGATGCCATAGAACCGGTACCTGTAGCGGACAGGAGCAAGGGCTGAGACCCATCCTGGACTTACGAGAATTGAACAAGTTCCTCAGGAAGGACAAGTTCAAGATGGTAGCTCTCTCTCAGATCCTTCAGGCCCTCCAGCTCCAGGACTGGCTGGTATCTCTGGACCTTTAGGATGCTTATTTCCATGTGCCAATCCATCTCAAACACAGGAAATACCTGCGGTTCGCAATTGGCGACTCATTATCAATTTCGAGTTCTGCCATTTGGGCTAACCTCCGCCCCGAGGGTCTTCACCAAGCTAATGTTGGTAGTGGCTGCGAGTCTAAGGAGGGAAGGGATCCACGTCTACCCTTACCTGGACGATTGGCTGATCATGGCTGTATCTTCGGAACAAGCTCAGTCCAGCTAGATTGTCTGCCACCTCCTTCACAAACTGGGCTTCTCCTTCAATTTAAAGAAGTCACAGATGATAACCATCACAGAGACTCCAGTTCATTGGAGCAGCCCTGGACACTTACCTGGGAAAAGCCTCGCCACCAGAGGTGAGGGCTCAAGATATTCTGCAGATGGTCAACAAGTTCCAAAATGCCCAACGTCTCCCAGCCTTCGACTTTTTGAGGTTGCTAGGCCTCATGGCATCCTGCATCTTCCTTGTGCCAGAGGCTCGCCTGAGAATGAGATCTCTTCAGTGGGCGCTGAACTCAGTGGTCGCAATTCTCAGGGAGAACGACAGATCTCCTCCGGATTCCGGACAAGGTAGCCCACGACCTTCAATGGTGGGACTATCCAGAGAACATCTTGAAAGGAGAACTGTTTTGGCAACCATGGCCGGAGATAACAGTAGTCACAGACGCCTCACTCACGGGGTGGGGAGCCCATGCCAGCGACTTGACCATCAGCGGTCGTTGGTCTCCATCGGAGTCCAGAGTACACATCAACCTATTGGAGCTGAGAGCTATCAGACTATCGCTGAAAGCTTTCCTGCCATCAGTACAGGGGAGAAATGTCCTGATAATGACAGACAAGACGGTGGCCATTCACTACCTCAACAAAAGAGGAGGCGTAGGGTCACTGCCACTGTGCAGAGAGGCAATTCAGGAAGGAATCTCCATCGGCAGTCCACCTAGCCGGAGAGAAGAACTTGACAGCGGACGCTCTGAGCAGGCAGAGCAGAGTCTCCCACGAGTGGGAGCTAGCTCAGGAAGTCCTTCAAGAGATCTTCGCCCATTGGGGAACCCCTCAGGTGGATCTGTTCGCCACAAGCACCAACAGGAAGTGCGATCTGTTCTGTTCAAGGGAATTTCCCCCGAGAGGAGCTCTAGGAGACGCGTTCGTAGTGGACTGGGAGTTCCCACTCCTTTATGCGTTTCCACCAGTCCCTGTTATTCCTCAAATGATCAGGAGGTTGAGAAGATTCCGGAAAACCATGATCCTAATTGCCCCGGACTGGGCCAGGAGAACGTGGTACCCGGACCTTCTAGATATGTCCATCTGCCCTCCAATCCGTCTTCCACTCGAAGAGAATCTTCTCTCGCAGAAGGGAGGTCAGGTTCTCCATCCAGACATCAGAACCCTCAATCTTCACGCTTGGCTTCTGAAAGGGTGAGGTACAAGGATTGGGACCTCCCTGATGACGTCATGGAGGTGTTGCTCTCGGCCAGAAGGTCAGCAACAAAGTCTTTATACCGCTGCCGTTGGAATTTTGCAGCTGGTGTAGAGAAGGGAATATCGACCCTTTTTCATGTGGTACACCAACAGTGTTATCGTTTCTACTCTACTTGGCAAACTCAGGCCTTCAAGTTGGCACAGTAAAAGGCTATCTCGCAGCGCTTTCAGTCTTCAAGCGCACTGCGGAGGAAACATTGTATTTCAAACTACCTCTAGTAATTCAATTTCTCAATGGATTAACTAATGTTTATCCTCCAAGACCATTCCAAGTTCCCTTATGGGACTTCAATTTAGTCTTAAACTTCCTAATGGGTACTCCATTTGAACCACTCCACTCTTGTTCGCTGAGATTTCTCACGCTTACAACTGTCCTATTGGTAGCACTAACATCTGCTAGGAGAGTGCGAGCTACAAGCTCTCTTGTAAACCCCCCAACCCCCACCCCATACAATTTTCCATAAGGACAAAGTTGTCCTACAGGTGAAACCTAATTTCCTCCCGAAGGTGGTTTCTGAATTTCATATTACTCAGAAAATGACCTTACCTTCGTTCTACCCTCCTCCCCATCCCGGGAAAGAGGAAGGAAGGCTACATAGGCTGGACCCAAGGCGAGCTCTGAGCTTTTACATCAGCAGACAGGCTAGAATTAGGTAAGCAGACCAACTGTTTGTAGGATACTCTGGTCACAAGTTGGGACTACCCATAACAAAACAGACCATTTCCAGGTGGATTATTTTGGCCATTCTGGATTGTTACAAACTGGCAGGGAAGGAGCCACCCCAAAATCTTAGGGCTCATTCAACCAGGGGTATCTAAGCCTCTTCGGCCCTCCAAAGAGGGGTACCGGTCCGAGAAATATGTGCGGCTGCCACATGGTCATCCGCACATACATTCACAAACTTTTACAACCTGGATTCCTCCACTAGTCAAGAGACCAGATCTGTAAAAGCTGTATTACATGCGGTTCATTCCTAAAGGGGATACATGACATTATTACTCCCACCTCCAATTACATGCCACTGCTATGGGAGTCTATCAAAGATGAGGAATACGTCGGAGACAATCCCTTCGAAGAACAAGTTACTTATTACCCTGTAACGTTCTTTCGGTGGGATGTTCCTCCGACGTATTCCTTATCGCCCCTCCCATCCATCCCCGCAGTAATACTTCCTTTGTGGTTGCAGCTTACGCTCCTTCAAGGTCAATAACCAATTCAGGCATGACTTATCTTATGCTACAAAACGGAACTGAGCAAATGACGCCGCGCATGGCTATTTATGGGCATGGTGACGTCGGCGCCGATACGGTGGCCGTCGAGGGACATCGACTAGGTGGACGTCGACGCGCATGGCCCTATTTAGAGAAAAAATTACCGAGGCCAGCAAGCTGGAGACGAATTATCAAAGATAAGGAGTGTGTTGGAGGAACATCCCATCGAAAGAACGTTACAAGGTAAGTAACTTGTTCATTTTAGGCAATCTTAGGCAATATTTAGCACGCAACTTCCAAAGACTTTCCCAGTAACATATCAAATATTTAGCAGTCTCAATTTGTTCCATGCCACATAGTCTGCATAGCCTTAAACTTTTCTCAAAGCCCATTTTTGCACCTAAATTTCCATAGTTTCACATCTATAAAACTTGAGCATCAGGTACAATCTTACTGGCTGAATTAGGAAAGGCATACTGCTATTTGGGTTTCACAGTTTCCGGGGTCCGATATTCTAAACATGAGCCACTTGTTGATTTTGTGGCCAAAAAAACCATATCCCGTTCCTTGGCACAGCTGTATATCAAACCTTGTAATAGCTTTTTAATCTTTGCTTGCTTAAGAAGTAGCCAACTCTTGGCATTACCCTTAGCCCATTTCACATATACCATGAACAATGCATTCAAAGTTTTAAAGTGCTTATTGCGTTCTTCATTATTAAAAAATGTTTCATCAATTCCATCACAAATTTATTGGTAGTCGGTGTGCTCACCTTCACGTATATAACATTGCAGATTTATACACTCTATCTTTAGCATATCTAAAATCGCATTCCAATAAAATATATTCACAAGATACTACTGTGGGTAATCTAGCTATTTTAAAATTTTCCTTCCAACTTAAATATTTCATTTACAAACCTACTCGCCCATATCTCTGCTCCATAAAGTAGACTAGATGTTATTTTACTGGAATTTAGCAACAGAATTGTGTTCACAGAAAATCCACCTTGTCTGCCAATAAATTGACTAATAGCACCTGCATTTTTTAAACACTGAAGTTTGATTGAGCTCCAGTGCAGTTTCCACGACAGCTTTGGATCGATTATGACTCCCAGGTATCTATAGCATTCAACCTTTTCAATCACCTCTGAGTTCACTATCCATTTAAAATTGTTAGACTGCGATTGTTTCGTGGTGCCTAAAAAGGACATCACTTGTTTTTGCTATATTTAGTACCAGCACGTTCTTTTCAGAGAATTGGGTCAGACAATTTAGCTTGTTCTGTAGCCCTACTGGCATGTAGTCCAACAGAACCAGATCTGCATGTCCTAACCATGGGAGATGTATCTTGCCCATCTTCACTGCATCAACCATGCTCTTATCCATCTCATTCATGCAGTCGGCCAAATACAGATTATATAACGTGGCTGCTAGACTACAGCCTGGTTTCACCCCACCTTCTGTGGGAATTGCCTCTGATAATGGTCCTTCCCCATCCAAACGAACTGACAGAAGTATCTGTATACAACAATTGAATCCTGTGTAGTAAGCCTGGCGGCATCGCCCAAGTCATAAGTTTGCTCCATAGTTTCTCTTACCAGTGTCAAACGCCGCTGAGCAATCAGACACTACATACACTGGTACATTAAGAACTTCCCAGGTATACTACACAGCCGAAACTAGATTTATTATATTATGAGTGGTCTAAGATTTCGCACGAAACCCAGCTTGGTAAATTGATCTTATTCTCCTCTATCCATACATTCAGGTCTTCCAATAAGACTTTCGCAAATATTTTCACTGTAATGTCCGCCGATGCCAACATTCTATAATTTTTACGATCTTTCCATTCACCCTTTTTGTGAATCGGCAAAATGATGCAGTCACACCACGTTTCTGGGATGATCCCTTTTTTTCCCTATTCATACGCATGAGGGCTTTTGCCCATGCTTCAGGTGCCAGGCGTAGCAGAGCATTGCATGTCCCATCGGGGCCAGTGGCCATGGAGGTGTGTAGTTTCTCAATCATGCTTTCTAAGGAGGTCTCGGAAAGGTTTGCTAGGCATTGGGCCTGACAGACCTTCAGTCATTCTTTTACCTGCATCAGATCCCAGGGTGTACTTTACATTTGAGATCCAATCCTTTTCAGCCACACTATTAATCGGTAGGGTTATTTTTTTTACCTCAATTATTGCCTTACATATGCCCTGGTGGTTATTGCTCCTGGCCTGGGCAGCAATATTTAAGCATGTTTTCCTTGCTTTATGTTGTTTGTGTTCGTAGCCACCTCCTATATATTTTTTTTCTAACCATATGATCTGTTTCGTGGCATCATGCCTCTTAGAATTTGCTATTTAATTACTTTCCTAAGTGCACTTTTGGCTTTGTTGATTTCTGCGTCCTAGGAATGGTGCTTGCCGTGAGAAAGATTCCATCTTTCACCATTGCTGCAGTACTTCCGTTTCTGAGCGGAAGCTTCTTTGATCTTATTCACTACTTTTTCATATTTCCCAATGATGTCACTATTGGTAACATCTTGTCTATCAATCGGGGACCCGGACATTTTTAGTTCTTTAACCGCGATAGCATTTACTTTTTCCAATTTAGTGGGATTCCAAATAATCTGATTTGCGGCATTGTTTACCTCCATATTACCGCCCATATGATGTCCGGCCTCCACTTGCGGGTATTTCAGCATCACATATAGTGGTAGATGGTCATTTTCCTCACGGCAGCCTATAGCCATATCAATAAAACTATTGGCCTTTTCATTTACAATGATGTAGTCAATCGTTGTTAAACTACCCCCTCCTACTCGTGTTGCACCACACTTAGCATCACCTTTGGTATAGCCATTTAGCATAGTCAATTGGTGACTCAAAATCAGCTTGCTCCAAGGTTTGCCATATTTGTTAGAGAATCCCTTTTCAATTGATCCAGAGCGCCTCTCCTCGATCTTGTAGTCTGGGAGAACTATCTTCGCATTGAAGTCCCCAGCTATTATAACAGGGACTTCTACATTACATTATTCAAGTATTTTAGCTAGTCTCCCTACATTTACTTTGGTCTGAATCCCGTTAGGGGGGGTTATATATATTTATTAAAGGAGAGTTCCGGGACTTTTTTTTTATTGTCCCTACGGGTCGGCCATGTGTTTGTAAGCATAAATCGGTAGATCGTAGGAAACTTTCCTATGGACCTTACCCGACTTTTCGCCCCTTATCGCACTCGAAATCAGCCTCCATTTTGTGATAATCCTATCATTCCGCCGCATCGACCTGGCTCACCTGCCTTTGCGGCACTAAATCAAATCCCCCGCCCCTGAGCCTGACATCAGCAGACGCGTACTGCCCATTTCAAGCACGTCTCGTGTCAACAATCGCTGCGCCTCAGCTATTGACGTGTTGCCATGGAAATGGCAGGACGCCTCTTTCCCCAATAAGTATAAACAGACCGTTTCACAACATACAGCAGCAGATTTTCGATTCCATTCCTCTCTCTGTGTTACTTTGAGTATTCTGTGACTCGTTTCAGTGCTCTGGTCAGCTACCTTCGCCGCTTGTAGCCCGTGTGAACAGATACCAGTACCACCGCTATAAATTATTTTACTATCTTTACCGCACAATGGCCACAATAATGCCGTATATGTACGAGCCCGAGTACACCGAGGAAGAACTACTGGAAAGGCAAGCACGCGAAAACGATGGGGATTCGGACGGCAGTTGGGAGGACCAGTCAACGGATGAAGAGCCTGGACCATGTCGCATGGACGGCGTCTCCACCTGGTGCACGTGCAATCGGTGCGAGCTAATGCCAACTGAGGAGGAGAACTGCTGCTGCCGTGAAAATTCCGGGTGCTTGGCCTACATTTCGGAAAGCGAGCAAAGTCAGCAGGAAGGCGAGCAAAGTCCGCAATGCATCACCGAGCTGCCAGAGTTCAGGGAAGCCTGCCTCTCACGGACAGTGTTGAGGATGATGATGGTGCTTATGCACGAACTTCGTGGCACTGTTCGTCCGCGTAATCCGAGTAACGAGTAAGTATACTCTGTTTGTGATGTCAGTGATGCCACCACTATTTCATGGTCGTCTCCCACATATAAAATTACATTTACATATCATTGGAACGCATGTAAATTGGTTCCATATAGTGCATTTTCTAGATATAATTTTTTTCTAAGGAAAATGACATGTGTTACCTGAATCGACATTGATAAGAAAGTTTGGTCAGTTTAATACAGTTTGCATCTTTTTTTTTCACAGGTGGTACAGGCTGGTGGCCTATCGTTGCTTCACTTGGTGGCTTCACGGGAGGCTCGGACACCGCGTTCGGAGAGTAATACCTGCCTGTGCGGTACTTGCCATTAGACAACATTTCCCCAGTGACAGTGGACAATACCGCGGATTTTCCCTCGATGTGCTGCAACCTCAACTTTACAATGTGTAATGTTTATTATTTATGTTTAATTAAAATCTAAAATAAAGCCCAACATATATTTTAACAATGGTTGTTTTGATTTTTTAAATGAATCTAGTGTATATTCTCCTGGGAGGGTGAGGTATTTATAAACTCACCCCCCTGCCTTCCATGTAGTAGATCCTGCAGCCATCCTCTTACATTCAGTTAGATGGCCTCTCCTTGGTGAGGCCCTGCGGCAAACGGGTCTTGTCTGCACGACCACCGCCCCGATCCACCCCCCGCCTTATCAAAGGCAGTTCGCACCGGGGTACTTGAGCTGCTGGCAAGTGGAGCTGTCAGGGAGCGATAAAGGCCAAGAGGTGCCAAAGACCATGTACACTTCAAAGTGGTCTATAGAGCATGGGTTTGTTGTTCCCATGTCTACCTCCAGACCCCGTGTCTCCTGCCAAGCATCCCCCTCACGCTGGACGGCCCTCTGCAATCCACATAAGTGTGTCTCCATTCACGAGTCTTCCTGTGTCTTGTCTGCACGACCACCGCCCCGATCCACCCCCCGCCCTATCAAAGGCAGTTCGCACCGGGGTACTTGAGTTGCTGGCAAGTGGAGCTGTCAGGGAGCGATAAAGGCCAAGAGGTGCCAAAGACCATGTACACTTCAAAGTGGTCTATAGAGCATGGGTTTGTTGTTCCCATGTCTACCTCCAGACCCCGTGTCTCCTGCCAAGCATCCCCCTCACGCTGGACGGCCCCCTGCAATCCACATAATGCCACGACATATACACGTCATTCATTCACAAACACACCCCTGGTTCGAATTCTTTATAACCCACCTCATATTTCTAATGAGAACTTCTTTGCGCTTTGCTAGTCAACCCGTGAAGGTGCTGGTTATCTGCTCTTCGTCTCTGTGAACTTCCGTGACCACTTTGAGCAAACTCGTCAGTTTGCAACCTGTGAACTGCTCCCTGTTCTACGACAAGAAACTACTCTGATCCCTGCATCTAACTGTTTGTTCGTCAAGGTAAGTCCATGTACCATAATCATTTTGCGTCCAATTTTTTAATTTATATCTATTTGCTAGTAGTCATCAAATTGCATCCATGTTTTCTTTTCGTTCACGACAGTACATGCAAGGAACTAGTCACATGTTCTGAGTTTAGTCAAATTACTTTTTCTATTTTTTGAAAGTTATTGAAATACTTATCCGCATGTGAATAACGTGTATAGTTCCAAGAACCAAAACGGACCTTGCATTGAACCTTTTATGTGTCATTTACTGTTTTAACACATTGGTATTCATAGAGAATTGTTGATCTTTACTTTTCAGAACTTTCCATAATGCCTGCCTGTTCCATTGGCGGTTGCCCTTCGAAGACCCATAACAAATCTGAAGGTACTATAATGCATGTTTTCCCTAAGACAATAGATCAGATAAGAGAATGGGTCCGATATTGCGGATATCCAGCCTCTGAGCTAGAAAGTAGAGTCCTAGAAGTCTTTGCGGACAAGAGGGGTGATCGATACCGCATCTGCAGCAGGCACTTTAGCCCAGACATGTACTCCACATCATTGCTAATAAAGAAGAAAACACCGCGAGCGAGGCGAAAATTGCTCTCAACCGCTATTCCCACTCTATTCGTCCACATCCCTCCACTGGTGAGTCAAGTTTACGTATTTATCTCTCGGCCTTGCGGTAGTGTGTAGCATTAGCTAACAATAATTTCCCCATTTATGTATCCACTCAATATGAAGGCGGAATATTCTCCATCCGTGTCGTTATTGCAGTCATCAGCCACTTCAAGCGCCTATCGGGTAATCTTACTTAGCTATTCTGACACTGACTTGTTTTAGGCATGTAAATCAATAGTTTTAATCGATCGTGTAATTATTTTACCTAATGGTACACCCTTGTACTCGTCCTCTAGTCTTTGTTTTCAGTTATAATTATTGTTATCCAAAATAATGCAAGTACTGTCTTTCAGGGAGATGCTGAGGAGTCCAACGCATTGACGACAACCGTAGATGTCACTCAGATGCTCGAGGTACGTTTCCGGACAGTTCCATCGATGGAGATCATCAGATCTTGCATTCTTGTAGCGTGATTGTTACACACAATGTTTCTTTCGTTTTTAGCCATTGATATGTCCTTCTGTCGTCGCCCTCCTATTTGTCTTCTTTTTTCAATATTGTGTTCATTACTAATGAAAGTCCTATGTTTCAGGGAGTCGATGGAGCATTAGTCCAAGTAGAAGGGGGAGCATGCAGTTACGGGTCGGCGCAACAGCTTGCAGAAGTGTGCACCGCAGTTACATCGTCCCTTGATGTTCTTATGCATTTCGAGGTATGGATACTGACAGTTCGATCAAGCGAAATCATATGACGTGATTACATCCGCTATACTTCCTTCTTTATTAACGCAAGTACTATGTTTCAGGGAGATGACGGAGCTTCTTCTACAAGAACATCACCCCTAGTAGTTGATGCAGATCTCTGGGTGGTGACACTTCCAACGATCGAGCAAATCGAATCATATTTACATATCCATTATTTATTTTAGACAACTGATCATTTGTGCAGGTCTATTTAGATGAGCCGTTGACGCCTGCTCAAAGTTTATGTTCTTTTTAACAAAATAGAAAAGCATACTAATGCAATTACTGTGTTTCAGGGAGTTGCTGAAGCGTCATCTTCAATAATATCATCAATGGAAGTCTATGCGGAGCCCGAGGTATGGATCTTGACAGTTCAATCTAACTAGATCAACAATGCGTGAACTATTGTCGTTTGAATGTTCTACACAATGCGTTCATTCGTGTTTTGCTATTGAGATGTACGTATGGGTATTGGTCCCCAAGTACATTTTGTGTTTTCAATATTATTATACATACTAATGAAAGTTCTATGTTTCAGCGAGTCGATGGAGCCTCAGTGAGTGATGGATGTGCTTATCATGAAAGTATAGTCGTTGCAGCGCGAGAGGAAGTGGAGACATGCACACACGAGTCGGAGCAACAGCGTCCAGATGTTGAAGTTCGAGGAAAGAAAGTTTCAAAGAAAAGAAAGCAAAAGAAGGTTAGTGTCCTGTTCACTATATTATGTTGTCTTTCACTGTCAATAGTTCAATACTGTAAGTTGTGTTTAAACTGAACATCCCTTTTCTAATCTGTCCTCTAGTTGCGAGTGGGTGTAAGAACTAGATCTACACAGACAGTGAAGCGAACGAGAGATGTTGCTTGTCAAACCTTTTGGCAGGGACTTGAGACTGGAGATGCATCGTGCCAATGGGAAGAATATGAAGTGATTGACAACGGAGCTATACCACCACCAGCCATTGATAGTGAATGTCCTCCTGGTAGTTTGGATGCAGTCGTAGATCAATTCACAGAATCCACACCCGCAAAAAATAAGAGCACGCGAAAGTTGAAGACATTGTTTTTTTCTCCCATCTCCGGACAAGGAACAGATGTTGCAATGGAAGAGAATGAAGTGGACGACAATGAAACACCATCAATATCACTCAGCATAGCGGAAGACGATATCAGAGATTGTACCTTTCATGCGAGTGACATGTCCTCAACGTTACAGGCCGAACCAGCTGGGATGCAGAGTGACAGTATAAGGAAAGAGGCCAAATTCATTGTATTCGATAGCTGTTTGATGGATATTATTATGATGATGAAATGTGGGCATTGGGTTGGTGGGGAAGTATGTGGGGAGCCATTGATTAATGTGACTCGTGCAATTCGAGGCACTAACCTTAAAATACATGCCACCTGTACACAATATCATCCGTTCACATGGTCTGCACAACCCATGCTGGGGCAACTGCCAGCAGGCAATCTACTTTGTGCAGCGGCCGCACTTTTTAGTGGTTCAAGTTTTAAAAAGTTACAGTATTTCTTTCAGTTTGTGGGAATCCATTTCATTGCGAAAAGTCAGTTCTACAAATACCAAACCGATTATCTATTTCCAGCCATCAGCGAAGCTTGGAGAATGGAAAAAATGTCAATGGAAAGTACATTCGCGGGCAAACGCTTCAGGCTAGCCGGTGATGGACAATGCGACAGTCCAGGATTTTCAGCCAAGTACTGCACCTACCACTTTCAGGACATGGAAAGTAAGAAAATTGTGAGTTCGGTGGTCGTGCAGGTGTCACAAAGTACATCCTCAGTGGCCATGGAGAAAGTTGGCTTTGTAGCATCATTGCAAGAACTACAATCGCGGGGAATGGTGATCGACCTGATAGCCACGGACAGACACGTTTCAATTGCCAAGACAATGAGAGAACAGTACAAAAATATAAATCACCAATTTGACGTTTGGCATCTTGCAAAATCAATCAATAAAAAATTGTCGGCTGCAGGAAAAAAAAAAGATATGCAAGGTATTTCACAGTGGTCCAAGTCAATCAGCAACCATC
The DNA here is from genome assembly GCF_040938575.1 of Ambystoma mexicanum. Taxonomy (NCBI): domain Eukaryota; kingdom Metazoa; phylum Chordata; class Amphibia; order Caudata; family Ambystomatidae; genus Ambystoma; species Ambystoma mexicanum. The sequence goes on from NC_090921.1 coordinate 468,860,097, forward strand.
TTTGGTGGAGCTCAAAAACATGTGAAGGGTCGTTGGAAATTCTACTGGAAAAATGGCGGTCAGTAATGTTGCACTGTAGCAACGTACATCGATGGTCGACAAATGAGCATTTCCACAAATGTGAACATGGCCATTTGTCCACAGAGGAGGCACGGAAGAAGAAGTGGTTGATTCCTTCATCACCCACTCACAAGGCCATTGAAAAGATTGTATTTGATAAAACTATAACAAGAGATTTGAGGGGACTCACGGAATTCTGCCACACAGGAGATTTGGAGGTGTTCCACAATATGTGCCTAAAGTACAGGCCCAAAAGATTGCATTTTGGCATGGAAGGCATGATAAATCGGACTCTTCTAGCGGTCTTGGCACATAACCATAATGTTGGCCGTCAACAAAGTAGGACGACCGGAACTTTAGGGACGCTTCGCTACAATAAGGCCTTCACTAAAAGAAGTAAACAATGGGTGATCAAACCAGTGTTTGAGGATATGCAATATGAGTTTATTGAGAGACTTATCGTAGATGTCCTCGATAGGCACATACATGGAGTGGTGAACGAACCTATGCAGGGGACAACTGCATTGCCACCCAACATTGCCTCTGTTCCATGTCCACCTAAAGCAGAGCTCATTGAGAAATACACATCACGGTTTAAATGATTGTAATTCGATTGTCTGTTCTCTCGAGTCTCCTCATGTTGCAGGCCCATTGCAATTAAACCAAACAGTAATATAAATCATTTTTACAAAAATTATAGAATGTTTCCATATTACAAACACATGGCCGACCCATAGGGACAATAAAAAAAAAGGCACGCAGACAAGATGCCCTTACACTAACTGGAGCTAACTAGAAATGTGTGCTCGCTCAAAGTGAAGGTCAGCTGCTTTGATGTTTTGCTCGGGTGGCGGAACGGCCCACGACCCAATATAAGGTTCTATTGTGATTTGACCTTGACAGGCCGGGACCATCCTGAAAGACTAAGAAAAGATAATGAATAAAATTTCAGAAACAAAACGATGAGCCACGTTCATTAGAAGAAGTAACGTCGGCAAAGAAGGAGTGGTGTTTCGGGTCTGCCCTACACAGAGACACAATGGAAAATGCAAATATAATGTAAGTAACTTTTGATGAGTTTATACCGCAATTTCATTACTATACAGTGGCTTTAAAGACGGGTTCAGTTGTACTTGTTCGTTCTATGTGGCATAGTGTTTTCTACCGCGCACTATCTGGAGGAGAAACATCTGCTTTTACTGAAGCACCTCAAAACCTTCCTCTTTGCTTCTGCTTTCTCTCTCCCTATCCACTGCTACAACTGGTCCACTGTCTGCGACCTCGGTCCTGGGCCCTTCCACTCTCCACCTGCACTGCCTCCCTGTCAACCCCTGCACTGGGGGACTGTCTCAGTATCCTACAGCCCCCCCTTCCCAGCACTTGTTCTGCACTTACCTTGCACTTGCCACCAGCTGGCCCTATTTATTTATTATTTTATGCTACTTACCTTGTACTCCACTCCCCCCCCCTCCATGCCTCGCCACGCCTTTAAACACTTGTGTACACCCAGTAGCGCTGTCCTCGCTATGAAATGAATAATTTTAATAAGGATCTGATGGTGAGACTAATTTCATTTTTTATGTTTTTAGGTACATCATTCACTACTGTCTGTGTCACGAGTACCAGACACCGGCGGACGGCTTCTACAGCCGCCAGTTGCTTCTCCGCGTGAACAACGTTACCACCCTGACCATTTTATGGGACGATCGCCAAGTACAAGTATGCCCTTACGCGGTACTAACGGTTAGATGCAACATACCTACCATTGTGGTGGCCTAGTGCCTCGTTGTTGGAACAGCCATGCGATTATCAGTGCGACAGAAGAGCTTATTTTTATCGTAAACCAACACCCTGTGTACTGCACACGAACATCGCTTCCCTCAAGACGAACTAATTTGGATCGAGAGCAAAGAAAAATGCAAATCGCTGAATATTCTCTAAACATTTGATGTCCAATAAACGTACTTTGCCAAATGTACAATCTTGCCGTTTGCTTTTAAACCACGGTTTCACATTCCGAATTGTGGTGCTGTATTGTGAGATGCTCTAAGACCCTGTGTACAGCAAAGGACCATCGCGTTCCTCAATACGAACTTTTTGGAACATGAGCAAATAAAAATGCAAATCGCTGAATATTCTCTAAACATTTGATGTCAAATAAATGTACTTTACCACATTTACAATCTTGCGGTTTGATTTCAAAGTACAGTTTCATATTCCGAATTGTGGTGCGCTGTATTGTGAGCTGATCTGTGTTGATTTCCGGGGTCTGTGTGGAGTCGCGTAGAAGACGCCTGGGCGCGTTTGCCTACGCAGCACAGTCACGTCACGGATAGAGGCGGGGAATATGAATGTTTTGATAAAGTCTGTTTCAGGGGCGGGGGATTTGATTTAGTGCCGCAAAGGCAGGTGAGCCAGGTCGATGCGGCGGAATGATAGGATTATCACAAAATGGAGGCTGATTTCGAGTGCGATAAGGGGCGAAAAGTCGGGTAAGGTCCATAGGAAAGTTTCCTACGATCTACCGATTTATGCTTACAAACACATGGCCGACCCGTAGGGACAATAAAAAAAAAGTCCCGGAACTCTCCTTTAACCATAGACTCTGGAATCGGGGTATGGTTTTTACAGTCACCACTGGCATCTCATTGGACCATCCAGATTTAACACCGGTCCATGGATGTTTAATAGCTGTTAATAGGCCACCTTTAGGGCGTCCTCTTGGTCATTTAGACGCCAAGCTTTGTATACAGAATCATCCATCTATATCACATGATTCATATAACCAGGTCTCCTGCAATGTGACCATGCAAAAACTATCCATGTTTGCTAGCAGCCCCTCTTTTTCATAATGCAGATTACCACGGGTATTCCATGATATCCTCATATTTACATCAGGAACATTGTTCTAGTCTTGGTTTGAATTCTATTGGCAGCCATTGCCAGTGGCCTACCTTCTTAGGTTTGCTGTTTATCTCATCTTGCTCTCCTGTATTGGAGTACGTAGGAGTTTTCATTCTCTTGTTAGCGGCAACTTGTCCCGTCGTCAGTCTTTCGCGACTTCGCTGTGATGGTGGTTCAATTTCTTTTGGCCTTCCGCCAGTACTTACAATTCTTTGATTATCATTCCTATTGATCCCTATTGCTAACCTCTGATTCTTCACCTTTCGCATGGAGGTTTCTGTGCATGTATTTGGTAAAGAGATCATGATGACTTAATATAAACTCAAGAATTGTCATCCATGCACCACACATTAGTGGTCACTAATTTAGGGGTCACTAATTGGTCGACAATCTTTAAATCACTCAATCTCGCCATCCGCAACAGGACCAGATTCTCACATAACTAAACTATCCGTTGTCTATTTAGGACCTTAATTGAATCAGATTTAGTTATCGCTTGAGACTGAAGTGCTCTGACAAAGTTTAGCGAGTCTTTCTTATAGGTGGGCTCATTATCCTCTACTCTGGGGTTTTCTCTAAATCGCACTGCTTTTATATCATGTGTCCCCTGCTTCTCACCGCCGAGGGGCACTCCCGGCTCAGTCAGGGGAACTTGCTCGTATTCATTCACAGAGCTCTCTTTAATAAATAGGGTCTTTATGGCTTTTAACACCTTCGTAATCACTTGGCCTTTGTTTGCCCTTTTCATTCTTCCCCTTTTTCTTAATGGGAATTACCCACTCATCAACTGCTGATTTATGTGGTGGGTCAATTGTCTTTGTCTCCTTTGTCACTTTAGTCGACTTTTTTGGCTGGATTTTAGTTCTCAACTTTTCTACTGGGGTATGATGATATTTTATTTATTGTGTATAGGCGCTATGTTTCAAAGTGCTTCAAGGGAAGGGAGGGAACAAGGGAAAATACAATGACATTCTTACAGGCCATGTACAGTAAGGATGGCAAATTAACTATCGTACTCGGCCTGACGACATTTCAGAGAGTGCAAGAGCTAAGACATAGATAAGGAAGGGAGGGGCAGAGTGGGTAGGAAATGGAAACAGACAGGCGACTAACGTACTAGGCCTGATGACATTTCTGGTAGAGCCGGAGAAAAACAAAAGGTGAGGGAGGGGTGCAGAAAGGGAGGGGAGGAACAAAACAAGCCACTATCATACTAGGCCTGACGACATTTCAGATAGTGCTGGAGTGGCTGGGGTGGGGAGGAAAAAACAGTAATGGGAGGGGGCAGGAAACAGACGAGGTTGCTATCGTATTAGGTCCAGGGACAAATATGGATTGCCGCGGTGTTCCTGAGTAATTAGGATCTTTAATCATGTGGATTGATTTAGATTTTAGTTCCAACCATTGCTTCTATTACTCGCATGGGTATAGAATCTTCTATGTTAGACACAGCTTCATCTCTTATTATACACCCATTTTTACTCTCTCCTCCCTTTATCTCGTTAGGCAATACTCTTTGAAACACTTTTGTTTCCCAGTTTCTTAGTCTTTTTTCCCTTTTCTCTGCTTTTTTCTAGGTCTACATACTTCAGCTTCACTTTCAATGATGTATCCTACTGCCTTATTCTGGGTATTGTCAGTATTAACCGTTGGAGCCTCTGATTCTAGGTCCACGGCATCAGCCACATATTGAGACACTTCAGTATTAGTTCCTGCTTCCCTGTAGATCTTAAGTCCTTTATGCTCTTTTGTAGTAGGACTGAATGAACGTCCAGCTTTCGTTCAGTGGTTTCACATCTGTCCACTACCTCAGTTGGCTCTCGCTCCAATGCATCCCATAGATCTTCATTTTTTAGGGGGGGCAAAGCTCTCATTTTCCAACAACTGTGCACTATTAATTGAGAAATTGCTAATGTTCAATTTTGGATTTAGCAAAGACTCTTGTATATTCTTCACCGTGTTGGACTCATCTGTATAGATTAACCCGGAGACTGGGTCTACTATGACCCTTTCATTAGTTGCGTTATCTATTTTGCGCTGCTGTTCTATGCTGAGGCTATAATCATATACATCCACACCTTCATTATATGTAGTTTCACTTCCTATTTGAGGCTCTGTAGACACTGTCTCATGCCAGTTTAGCGTTTTGCCTTCCTCCTCTGAGTTTGCACCTTTTATTTGTCCTATTACTAATAGCTACTATATGGGGATGGATTGGTCTTTTCCTCCCAAGATGGCAATATCAGTGCACTCATTGTGTGTCTTTAGTACTAGTCATCTTTGACTCATATGCACACTACTCGGGGCAGCAAACAACGTAGTGAGCAGTTTAGCACCGATACAGGGCAATCTTATCGTAAGATCTTCTACAAAATCTGATCTACTTTCCTTTTGTTAGGCTATCTGGCAGTATTGCCTTGCTCGACTTTAGCGCCTCAATTTTGTCAAAAAATGTCATTTTGTCTAACTTAGCCTCTGGTAATGGACCTTGTTTACATATGATCTTGCGTTTACAGGATCTATTGGGTCTCTGCGTTTCCTCAAACATCCTCTTCTCTGCATTGCCTCTACAATTATTTGACCTTAATTCCATAGCCTTTCACACCTTATCACAATCTAGTCGTATAACACGTAAGGGTGAGGCTGCTCACAGTATCATACACCCCAATACCGCTCTAACAGACTATTTCCAGACCATAGCCTGAAATCATGCAACTTTTTGCCTTCCTCCCCTTCGGTGGGGAGATCTCCCTTTTAGGCTGTAAACCGGTCTCAGCGCTCCCCGCTCTGCCCCGCCCACTGCGATCAACAAACAGTACTTTGAGGTGTGCGCGCAGGGTGCACTGGGACCTGGCTAAATGTAGCTTTCCTCACAGGCTATGTGGGCGGGACTACACCCACATGACCGCTCTGCAGGCCAACTATAGAGAAACAAAAGGAGGACTTAAGTTCTCTTACTAAATGGGCACGCTCCACAATCCACCCAAATAAGCCCTCTGATTTCAAATCCACTCAGGTAGAATAGAACTCCTAAAGAGCACGTGTATATTTACGTTTAAAGGGACATCCACCTCCTGGTGTCCCTGTGAAAATGTTCCTCCGGCCGGGATATTCGGTCTGTAGAATCCTGATAATCACAGCGCTGATCACCGGACTGGCAGTGTGACAGCAAACAGTACTTCGAGGTGCGCGCGTATCTTAATATGAAGCAAAAGATGCAGCTGAAGACGTTAGTTCCTGCAGATCTCACTGTCCGTGAGCCTCAGTCATGGGGACAAGAGGGAGGACGTGGGGGGACTCCTGCACTGACAGGATCGTCGGGAAACGCTGACAAAATGGAGTCACTTCAGTTCGAGTAGCTGTAATTCAAGCACACAAACTGGTGTCCTTCCCCCTGGTTAATCCTAACCAGCTCCAAGAATGGTATCCAGGTGGCTTACAAGATGATGGGGTCCCACCAACGAAAGGAAGAAGTTGTCCTTGAAGAGGCTTCTGTCGATCAACTTGGCAATTTGGACCTGCAGCAGGGCTTCACCGGGCAAACCAAAGGTCCAGGAGTTGCAGCAGTTGTCCCCTTCCAGCTAGTCTTCGGTTCTTTCCTTCCAGTGGTCGACTCTTTCCAGTCCAAGAGATTCGCCTTTTAAACAGTTTTCTCCCATTCATTCCAGCCTTGCGGCCACTCACCCAGCAGGGTGGCTGTCCTTGCCGGACGGCCAGCCAATGACGCCAGAGTGCATTTCGGTCTCCTAGGAGACTAAGCACATGTAGTTTTCGGGCACTTCCCTCACTTCCTGCCTACCCCAGACACTGACGCCAGAGGCGGTCTTCAGTCCTGAAGCACGCCAAAGGTATAGAAACAAAGGGACCAAACTTGGTTTGGCGCACAGAGAAACGCTAGAAGCACCTTTCCAAAAAGAAATGGCGAAAAAAGACCGGGACCGGTTTAAACAAAGGGGCTTAAGGCGCCATCTTGAAAAACATGGCTCCTGCGATTTTTAGCTAATGGTGTTTGCGGTTGGGAAAAATCATGGTAGTTCGTTGTAAAACCACTGCCACCAGCCAATTTGATAGGAAAGTTAGCTCCTCCAGCAGTCTATAGGAAGATAGTGTGTGCTGGAACTAGGAATTTAAAAAGACTAGTTAAGTCTATTAAACTTACATTCTCTGGGACACAGTTTATCCTAGAGAAGGTATTTAAACCTTGGGACAGCCTAAAAGGCTTCAGTGTGCCACTGCACTGTGGGTGCTTTGTGACACAAATAAAAAAGATGCCTATGGAGTGGTCTAAAACTCCATAACCAAAGAAAATAAACACAGAAAACAAACAGAATTAAAAAGTTCAAAGTCCCAAAATCCAGCAAAAGAGCTGGGGGTCTAGAGAGGAATTGGCACATTTTGAGAATTCTCCCTAACAGAGCCCAGTCCCAGAGTTGCCTCTCTGGCTTCCCATTTAACCCTACTGTGAAGTCACCGTACGCAGGTTTAGGGAGTATGTTGGTGGCAAATATAATACATTTTTGGCTTTACCAAGGGTCCAAGCCATTTTGCCACATTGGGCTACCAATGTACCATTTGTTAGCCACTTGCGGACTGTTATAATCTTACTCGGAGGTAACAATGCATGGAACATCGACTGTATATGGCATAAGACAAGTTAGAATGGAAGTTAAGGGGGGGCGGATTGAGAAGTTGCAGCGTTTGAGACATGGAGGTGCAGGCAGCTGCTATATTCATACATATTTAAATAAAGCCTCACTGAAACAGTTTACAGTGTTACCGTCTTTATACTGGTGACGATGCGCAGCAGGAGCTTGAGCTGCGACGGCTGTAGTCAGCAGCTCCCGGAGGCAGATAAGTTGAAGCGATGCAGCCTGAACAGCTGTATTGAAAGGCACAGTGAGGCTGACATAGGACACTGTATCACAGGGTTGGACAGGGCAAGAGCTCGCAAAGGGAGGCTTGCGCACCATTGTGCAGCGACGAGGGACCAGCATCCGATTTCGTAGCAGCACGTTTCATGTGTAATATTGGAGTGCTGATGCAAATGTCGTCATGTTGCTGGCCAACTGTTTCTTGATGAAAAGTTGTTGAACAATGTGAATGTAGTTCAGAAACAAACAGTAGATCAGTGGGGCACATTGCTGTGAAACAACTTTATTTTGGGTCTGTTGGTGATCAGAGACACCAAGGGATGTAACTTTCTGGGGCCTGCAATCTTTGTCGACGCCTGTGGAGCCTGTAGTTAAGTGGAGGTATTGGAAGGAAGATTGTCTTAAGTATGTCCTCACATTGTAAGGCCCCAAATTCACTACATAGAGGAAAGAAGCTCTTATCACTGTCTTGGACATGTAGGGCAAGACATTTACAAGTGGTTACCAGAATTCAGGCACCCAAATCTGGGGAACACACTAAGTGCATTTGAAAATGTGATTGCCAAGTTACACAATTGTTTTGAAGTAAAGGTGAATATGATTTTTGACATGTTATCATTTTTCCATATGGGAACAAAAGAAAAGAGAAATCGTACAAAAGTTCATGACCTTGATAATGGGTCTGGTCACAAAATGTTTGTTTGCCCACTGTCAAAACGAGCACCTACACAATCAAATTGTCAAATGTGCTAATGACCAGGTGCGTGAGGAGTTGTGGAAGGCATGTGAACCCTCACTGGGCAGGGCAATCAAGATTACAAAACAGGTGGAACACACAGACTGCTCCATTAAAGAACTGGAAAGTGAATGCATGAGAGAGACTGGGGAGGCCATGCATCTAGAACTATCGGGGAGCACAATTCAAGGAACTTTTTGGGGTAATCCAAGTGAAGAAAACTAGCAAAACAAAGATTGGGGTCAAGGATGACAGACGTTGTTCAGAAAAGATGCGTACTGTCCAGAAACCAATGTGGTAGGAGCGGTGAGAAATTAAGGTCAAAAGATTTTATAGATGTGGGAGTACCTGACATCGAGCCATGGACAGTGAATGCATGGCTGTTTTACATAGAATGTAGATTGTGCCAGGAGAGGGTATTTGGCTCATTGTTCTGGCAGCAGTCAGTGTAATGCTCACCTGGTACCTACAGGGATGTCACTCAGCCTGTTCAGACCTCTTATGACCTCGAACCCTTCCCTGGAGGCTATTCGACTGGCGCCTGGGCCTGAAACACAGGATTGGTAGAGTTTAACTCCCTATTGTCTCTGTGCTTGAACCCCTTGTTCCCTGGGATCCAACCCTTCCCTTTGATCCACAGCTCACCTTGTTTTCTTGGATAGTGTGCTTGCCGTCCTGCTTTCAGCGCAGGGGTGCGTCGATTGATGCAGGCTCGTTGCTGCTTAGTTACTTCAATGGCAAGAGTCCGACAGGTAAGTATAATAAGTCTTTTGAACAGTTATCTAACTTTGTTAGATGATGGCCGGCGTCCGGGGATGGTGGCATGCTGCTGAGATGAGTAGCGCTGAAGGTGAGTGAGAGCGCGATGCGCGGTGCACCCCTTTCGTTTTTGCATTGAAATGAGTTCTTTTTCTGTCTTTTGTGCCGCGCCGTTTTCAGTGTGGATGTTGGTTATGAAGAACAAATGCGGTGGGTAAGCGCGGTATGCAGCGCCTCTAGATGTTTCCACGCTAACCTGGAGTGTCTTTTCCCTCTTGCAGATGTATGAGAATTTCCGGAGACAGAGTTCCCCCCAGAGCGGCTGGGATTCAGGTAAGCGTTTGAAGCTCGTACAGTATTTAAAAATAAGCGAAGATTTGCAGAATGCTTACTAATGCCTTTTTTCTGTTCTTTTCCCTTTTCCTTAGGAAGCGGCGTGCCGGGATGGGAATGACGCCGCCGAAGATGCCTGCATAACAGGAGCAGCGATGAATGATGGGCAGAAGCGCCGCAAGGTAAGGCTGTTCCTAACGGTGTTCTTGTTCTTGCAGGAGCTGAGCGCAGAAGAAAGATGCAGGCCTACTGGAGACCGATCCGAACACGGTAAGTGTCACGCTGCAGGTGCAGAAAACGCATAGCATGTTCCTAAGCCTGGGCGTGGCTTAAATAGTCTCTGGGTATCCTAGGTGTCTCTGGGCTGAACCACACCCCCCAAAAGACTAGACGGCACATGCAGTTCTGGGAACCGAAATATGTGGGGCATCCATCTTGTCCCCATCAATGCACTAAAAGTCCAATTCCCCAATGTTATCCTATGGGAGTGAGTGAGTCTGGTGCCACAAGCGCCAAGTCTGACTCCAAGTGGGTCTTTGGAGGGATGGAGAGGCCCTTGAGGGCCATGTAGGTGATCGTGGCCTGGCTCCAGCCTGACATCTTGTAGAGCTGGGGACATGAGAGGCAGGAATCATGACAGTCAGCATGCAATAATGTTAGGAAAGATTTCTCTTTACTGCACCTTTCCTTCCATTTCTAACGAACCCCAAACTATTTGCTTATTTTTTAATCTGACCTACTGTTGTGCAGTGAAGCCTCCAGCTTTCCAGTGCCCTGGAAAGCAGAAGCTTTCTGTGAGTTACTGGAGGTCTGTGTTTGCTGGCAGGATGTGGGCTTGCACTGTCTGATCCCAATCAACAAACTGGTTTCAGTGTGTCCGAGTGATATGCATGAGTGTTCCCGCTAGTGGTCCGGATTGCCCTGCGTGTGTTAGATTCATCGTTGGCTAGTCGGAGTTTCTGGTCTTACCTGGCTTTTGGAATACGAAAAAGACCCCTGAACCCACTGGAGAGATCCTGAAGGAGCCAAGACTTCTGTCCAGCTGTGAGACCCGTGAGGAGACCTAGTGACCAACTTCAAATGGATTGCGTCCTTCCACGTATTCCTCATCTTTGATATTCGATATCCAGCTTCAGCCGATTCCTAAAATCTTTTCCGCAGAGGGTGCTGTGCGTCGATGGCATTGACTTGATGTCCCTCCAGGGCTTCCGTCTCGGAACCCACACATGTGAGGGATTATGGGTACAGGGGACGTCACGATAGGGACAGTATTACTAGCACGCCCTATTTCGACGCCCATTTTCGAGTTTCGAAAAACATACTCCGCAGCTTTCACTAGATTTCGGCCTATGCATAGCATGTGAATCTAAGCGAATACATGCACCAGAAATAGGATTACCGTGAGTAATGTATTTCTTATAGTCTGTGTAGCGCCCTTTGGCTTCAGTTCTGCTCTTCCGCTAATGCTATCGTGACACGGCAAGGGAGAACAAAAACAATGTTACTAGGCCCAGTGACTTTGAGAATGCACAAGGGAGAGGGAAAGGGGACAAGTGCAAGGATGGAGGGAGAGGTGGAAAGTACTGGACAGAGGAAGAAAAGGTTGTCTGAGTGCAAGGGGGAACGGGACTGTATGGTCAGATACAGACCCTGGTGCAAGGTATTGCCAGGAGGCACTTCATGTGGGTGGCAGGGTGAGCAGGTACCTGGGCCCGGAGGACAGAGGGTAAACCAAGTGCACAGTGCCGAGAGAGCAGATCAGCTGGGAAGAGGAGGGGTGAAGGCAGAAGCAATGAGGAAGGTTTTGAGTTGCTTCCGGAACCAGAGGTGGTTCTCCTCGCTTCAGGGAGGCTATTCCAGAGGGAGGTCCCAGCCGAAGAAAGGTCTGCCCCCGGACATACATTGTGGATCCGTCAAATCTTCGATTCACAATCGCAACACTCCTTGAACTCTGTCTTCGAGGTAGTCTGTGTCGATGAAGACATACTCGCGTATGAAGTAATGAAGTGCGCCGTATTTCTTGAAGCGATGGGGTGGAGCATGAGACATCTGCCTGCTTCATGTGCCAGTCGATGACTGGGAAGGCCCTGAACGAGCGAAAGGGGAAATTTGCCATAGGACGACACCCAAAATCATCTACCCCGTCCAGAAAACCATCGACCGAGTCGAGAGGCAACTCTCCTCGGAGGAAGAAAGTTGAGCTGTTGAGATTGAGTGGCTCTCACTCCTCGTCCAAGTCCAAAAAGAGGTACTGTAGGTCGCCTTCTTTGACTCAGTGGGTGGACACCTCCCCTGAGATGGGATCTTGCCCAACAAAAAAAAAATCTACTGCCGAATCGGAAGCCTTTTAGGGCAGAAAAGCTAAAAATATTATAGCCGAAACCCACAGAGCGATGCTCCTACTGTGCCTTCCAAAGAAGCCGGTAAGGAAAGGGCTCGACCCAACTCCTGTACGCCTTTGAGCACTGGACGAGGCTTCGTACCCTACCATCCCTCGATAGGAACGACAAACGCTTCGGCGGTTGGGCTCACAAGGTATTTTCTGCGGGGGAGTATGGCGTTGAAATCAGCTACCTCCACTTGTGCCTTAGCAAGTTATTCACACACTCTGTGGAACTGTTTCTCTAGCGGCTGAGCATATTCCCAAGGGGGAAGAAAGGGATGGGTTCCTTGCTCTCATACAGGATGGCAAGTATGCCATGTGTGAAACCCTTCAGTCGAGTGTGGACACGGCCGGCAGTGTTAGCCGGTCCATGGCTGCGAGCACCGTTATATGCAGATTTGCGTGGTTGCTGAAGTCTGGTTTTGCCCCAGATGTGCAAACCCGTCTTTTAAACATGCCCTTTGATGGCGCGCATTTGTTTGGCAGCAAGGCTGACGAGAGCCTTGAGAGGTTACAGACCTCAAAAGCTGCGGCAAAATCTTGAAGCGCAGCTGTGCGTCAACCTCTGCCTTTTCGTCCTAAGGGACAGCAGTGGAGGGGAGGTTCTTTTCGTTACTACTCCTTTGGTAGAACGAGGGGAGCCGCCAGTCAAAGGGGTCAGCGAGAAAGTAGCCGTGGTGGTCAGGGAAATAGAGGTGTCAAAGCCGCTCAGGCAGCTGCATCGTTGCCATCAGGCGCTGCCGCTATAAGCAGTCATGAGGTCATGTCCCATGGTTTGCCGGTTGGGGCAGACTGTCACAGCATCTCGAAGAGTGGCAAGCCATTACTTCAGATGCGTGGGTTCTGGAGACTATCGTCCACAGCTATTGTCTTCCCTTCCTAAAGCGGCCTCACGACAATCCACCGGGGAATCTCTTTGAAGCTTCCGGATCCGCTCCGTGTGCAGGAAATATTGACCCTGCTAGAGAAAGGCGCTATCGAACTGGTGCCTGTAGCGGAGAGAGAAACAAGGGATGGTATTCACCCTTTTTTTTTTATTCCAAAGAAAGACTGAGGATTGAGACCCATCCTGGACTTGCTTCGGTTGAACAAACTTCTCAGGAAGGACAAATTCAACATGGTCACACTTTCTCAAGTCCTCCAGGCCCTTCAACTTCAGGATTGGTTGGTGACTCTAGACCTACAGGATGCTTACTTTCATACCAAACACAGAAAGTACCTGAGGTTTGCGGCTAGCGACTCGCACTTTGTTTCGGATTGACCTCCGCCCGAGGGTCTTCCCCAAGCTAATGGTGGTGGTGGCAGCGTATGTCAGGCGAGGGAGGGATCCACGTCTACCCCTACCTGGACGACTGACTGATCCGTGTACGTTCTCCTGAGTGAGCATTGGATCACCTCGGTCTCACCTGCTGCTCCCTCCTCGGGCTGGTCTTCTCCCTCAATTTCAAGAAGTTGCATATGACACCTTCTCAACCGCTCCAGTACATCGGGGCTGTGTTGGACACATCCTTAGAAGTGCTCGCTTCCCAAGGTGAGGGCTCATCACATTGAGCAGATGGTGGACAAGTTTCAACATACCCAGAGTCTCCCGGCTTTCGAATTAAGGTTGCTCGGCCTCATGAGATCCTGCATTTTTCTAGTGGCAGAGGCTCGCTGAGAATGAGATCTCTCAAGTGGGTGCTAAGCACCCAGTGGTCACAATTCTCCGGAAGAATGTCAGATCTCTTACAAATTCCGGACAGAGTAGCACGAGACCTTCAGTGATGGGCCTGTCCGGAGAACATCTTGAAACGAGAACAGTTTTGTCAACCATGGCCGGAGATGACAGTAATCATGGACGCTTCACTCATGGGCTGGGGCGCCCATGCCAACGACTTGACCATCAGCGGTCGTTGGTCTCCATCGGAGTCCAGACTACACATCAACCTATTAGAGTTGCGAGCGATCAGGCACGCACTGAAAGCTTTCCTGCCATCAGTACAGGAAAAGAAAGTCCTGATAATGACGGACAACACAGTGGCCATGCACTTACTCCACAAAAGGGGCGCCGTAGGGTCACTGCCACTGTGCAGAGAGGCAGTTCACCTAGCCGGGAGAAGAACACGACGGCAGACACTTTGAGCAGGCAGAACAGTCTCCCACAAGTGGAACTAGCTCAGGAAGTCCTTCAAGAGATCTTCTCCCTTTGGGGAACCCCTCAGGTGGATTTGTTCGCCACCAGTATCAACCGGAAGTGCGATCAGTATTGCTCAAGGGAATTTCCCCCTGAGAGGAGCTATAGGGTACGCGTTCGTGGTGGACTGGGAGTTTCCACTTCTGTACGCATTTCCTCTAGTCCCTGTCATTTCTCAAGTGAACCGGAGGTTGAGGAGTATCTGGAAACCCATGATCATAATTGCCCCGGATTGGGCCAGGAGAACGTGATACCCGGACCTTCTAGACATGTCAATCTGTCCTCCGATTCGTCTTCCACAAAGAGGATCTTCTCTCGCAAGAGGGAGGTCAGGTTCTCCATCCAGATATCAGGAGACTCAACCTTCACGCTTGGTTTATGAAAGGTTGAGATACAAGGATTGGGACCTACCGGATGACATAATGGAGGTGTTGCTTTCAGCCAGGAGGCCAGCAACTAAATCTTTATACCGCTACTGTTTGAACAGATTTTGCAGCTGGTGTAGAGATGAATTGTCTACTTAGTTTCATGTAGTACATTGATGGTGTTATCTTTCTTACTATATTTGGCAAATTCAGGCCTTCATGTTGGCACAATAAAGGGTTATCTTGCTGCGCTGCCAATCTTTAAGCGCACGGCTCATGAGCCTTCATATTTCAAGTTGCCCATAGTCATTCAATTTCTGAAAGGATTGATTGACTGACTCTTCCCCCAACTCCTTTTCAAGTTCCCCTGTGGGATTTAAACCTAGTCTTAAAATTTCTAATGGGTACTCTATTTGAGCCTCTTTATTCCTGTCCATTGAGGTTTCTCACTCTAAAAACAGTGTTCCTAGTGGCTTTAACTTCTGCTAGAAGAGTGAGCGAATTACAAGATTTATCTTGCAAACCTCCTTGTACAGTTTTTCATAAAGATAAGGTAGTTCAAGTGAAGCCAAATTTCCTCCCAAAGGTGGTTTCAGAATTCCATATCACACGCAACTTCTTTGCCTTCATTTTATCCTCCTCATCAAGGAAACAGGAAGAGAGATTGCACAGGCTGGATCCAAGGCGTGCCTCGAGTTTTTACGTTAACAGACTTGCAAGGATTAGACAAGCAGATCAGTTGTTTGTGGGGTATGCCGGACGTAAAGTAAGTTTACCTATTGCGAAACAAACCATCTCAAGATGGATAATACTATCGTAGAGTTCTATAAATTGGCAGGAAAAGAGCCTCCTCAAGACCTCTGCGCTCATTCAACCAGGGGTTTCGCGGCCTTGTCAGCTCTCCAAAGAGGAGTTCCAATTAAAGACATATGTGCAGCTGCCACATGGTCGTCTGCACATACGTTCACCAAATTCTACAGTTCTGTTCCCCCACTAGACAGACTAAATTTGGGAAAACTGTGTTGCACTCTGTGCAGTTTTAAAAAATAATTTCGTTTTACACCCGCCTCCTATACACATTACTGCTTTGGGAGTCTATCAAAGATAAGAATACGTGGGAGGACACAATCCATTCGAATGACAAGTTACTTAACAACTGTAATGTTCTTTCGAGTGGATGTTCCTCCCACGCATTCCTTATCACCCCTCCCATCCTTCCACGCAGTAAAACTTCCCTTGTAGTTGCACCCTACATTCCTTCAGGGGTATTAACCATCTCATACAAGGCAAACACGGCACCTCAAAACGGAACTGAGCAACGGACGCTGCAAGAGACTATTTATACCCATGGTGACGTCAGCGCCGATAGAGGCCTTCGAGGGATGTCGACACGCAGCGCCCTCTACTGTGGAAAATTGTTTCCGAGGCCAGCAAGCTGGAAGTGGATTTATCAAAGATGAATACGTGGGAGGAACATCCAGTCGAAAGAAAGTTACAGTTGGTAAGTAACTTGTTCTTCTCTTTCGTTCTCTAAGGACACTGCATGTCCAGCGCTCTACTTTCGGCACTCTAGCAGTTTCAAAACTCGCAGGCTTTGCTGTTTGCAGAGTCTCCTCCCCTCTCGGGTGCAGCGCCTGGTGGGAGGTTGACCGTCTTTTTGACAATATTGCATGGTAGTTCTTTCTTGACGCAAGTCGTTTTATAGCATAGTTCTTCGTGGGTCTGATATGCCGAAGTAGGCCATTTCGAGGTGTCCTTTAGGGAGTTCCTCACAGGAACGGGAGTTCTTGTCCCTTTGACTCCCTTGCCTCCTTCTCCCGGTGAGGTCCCACTTGCCTCAACCCCTCGGGGGAGGGTGTTGCAGAGCGGCTGAATTCCCTACCTTCAAAGTGGGGGGCTCCCCATTGGGGAGAAAGGACACATTCTCTCGAGTCGTCGCAGCTTTGTGAGGCCACAATGGCATCCTCCATATTGGTCCTAACTGATTTAGTCCTGTATAGCTCCCTGACAATCCCCCTCACTTCCTGTTTGAGTGGCTTTGGGTGAGTGGCAATCCCAGTGACAGTATGGTTTGTCATCTGACCCCCCAGCCCTTTTTTAATGTTTCATTTTCCTGGCCTGGAGGTCTATCCTCTTATGCAGGGGTGTTTAGGTTCTTCCCTGCCTCTTGTTTCCTTCTGGAATGAGGAAGCAGTTCTGTTGACATGCTGGAGAATTTCAATTCCATTATTGCCAATGTTTGATACTTAACTGGTCATACCAGTGAACGGAGGATAGCACAGGTGCAGCGTGCTGGTCTTGGAAGCAAGACCCCGCAATGCAACAGAGGTTCGAATCCCGGAACCACGGAACCACGCTTAGTAGAAACCAAACTCTGGTACAGTATTAGGTGCGTTATAAAAAAAATAATTAACTACGGCTGTGTATAGTGTTTAATTTTTTGCTTCTGGATGTCAAGTACCCTGAAGTCTTCTACAGTCTACCCACATCTGCCAGGTCGAGCCCTTTACGCCAAAACCGTTTCTGGGCCATTTTACAGCTGCCACACTCTGGTGTTTGTCAGAATAATCTATTTGGCTGTGGTTTGCTACAAAAGTTCCAAAGGTTGCTGACGTCTGTCTCATCTACCTGTCTGATCTTCAGTTTGGGACTTCCGATCGTTATCATTTGTTGTCTCGCTCCTGGCACTGTTTGCTGCTGTCATGGTGTTGATACTGCTGATGGGATTGGTTGCCCACAGGTTCTATATACCTTTCTCACTGTTTGGTGCACTCCCGACTTTTAAGATTGTGGCCCAGGGGAAGTACTTTTGTTTATTGGATTTCTGAGGCCTTCATTGACCAATGGTTCAAGTCCTACAGAACGGTCTACTGCAAACCGCACCAGTGTGAAAGAGCCATCTACTCACCAGGTTGTTTCCTGCTGCTGCAGCACTTTTTTCCAAAATGGATACCTACCTGTGGGGTTACCCGAGCTACTGTAAGGTGTTTCCCTGGTCATTGGTAGAGATTCCTTGGAGGTGAGTCTTGCATTTCACATAAAATAATATTGGACGGGGTTCCTCTTAGTCTGCTGCTGCTTCCTCTTGGGCCTTGGTCCATCTTCAGATTGCAGGCCCATTTTTGTGGGGTCTGTTGTGGCTTTCCCAGTGTGGGCAGTCATAGAATCCACACCTGTGAGGACAGGCTTTGGCACTCTTATGGATAATGTTAGCAATGAACGGATTCTTAGTTTGGGCTCACCTAAAGAGTCGAGGCATATAGCTGGGGAAAAAAAAAATACTAACTTGATACTCTATTACTTAACACTAGATCGCTCATTAAACATGCCACCGAGATGGCCGATTATATTATAGAACATGATATATGTGGAGTAGCTGAAACATGGCTTTGAATGGATTGTCCTCCCACGTATAACTCATCTTTGATTTCTCCAATATACAGCCTTGGCTGCTTCGGTATTTAATTTTGGCAGTGGACCCTGTGCATGGGTGCAATGGACTTGATGTCCCTTGCATGCCTCAGTCTTGAGGATGTCATCGAAAGCATATATAGCACACCCATTGGCTTCAGTTCTGCTTTTCTGAGTAAGCTCATGCTTCGAGAACTACAGCACGCTTCAGAAATGTGTTTGATATCCAAAAATGTCTGTCTTTGACACTGACTACCCTGAAGACCGGGTTTAAAAAGTGTCCAGAGTGCAATGTCAAGATGTCCCTGACGGATCCGTATTGAGTATGCTGGTGGTGTCTCGGTGTGGAACACAAGACCTCAGCCTGTTCAAAGTGTCAATCAATGACTGGAAAAGTTCAGGAGCGTAAGGAGAAATTGGCGGTATGTAGATTCCCCAAGAAATCTCCTGACGAAGCGAGAGGCGACTCTCCTCGCCGAAAGAAGGCAAAAAGGTCCAGGTTAAGGAGCGGCTCTCACCATTCATCGTTGTCGATGTTGAAGAGGCATAATGATTCGCCTACTTTGTCCTTGACCAACTCCTCTCCTAAGAGACTATAGCCTATCCCACTAAGGTCTCCACTCCAGCCGAATGGGAAGCACTCAGGCAAGAAATGCTAGATATTTGAGAGCCACAAACTCTCAAAGCAGGCAGGCCATGTGGCTCCTGAAGCCAATAAGGAAAGGGCTTGAGCCAAATACTACGCTTCCTCGAACCAAATACTGCGCAACCTCAAGCTTGGGACGAAGGTCAGATTCCCATCGAGAGCCATTGAGGCCTCGACACGATGAGAAATCCTGTGCCTCAGTAAAAAGCCTTGGAGTGAAACTTCTTCGAAATAGTTCACGTGAAGCCCAGATTTCTGCCATCTGTAGTGAGGGTTTTGGAAGATTGAAATCCTTGAGGAAAATTCTTCTCCGGTTTCCCTCTGAAAATCACATTACACTGTTGACATCTACTGTAATGGTATCTACTTGGGACAGCCGAAGTACCAGATCCAGTGGC
This sequence comes from Ambystoma mexicanum, assembly GCF_040938575.1. Lineage (NCBI taxonomy): Eukaryota > Metazoa > Chordata > Amphibia > Caudata > Ambystomatidae > Ambystoma > Ambystoma mexicanum. The sequence continues at coordinate 468,879,136 of NC_090921.1, forward strand.
TGCAAGTCCTTCAGAACTCAGCAGCGCGATTAACGCTTAAGGTACCTAGTCTGACTCCTTCTCTTGCTCTTTTATGGTTTGCATTGGCTGCCAGTGGCAGCACGGATCGAGTTTAAGATTCTTTGTATTGTCCTCTGAGCCCTGGACAATGTCGGTCCTCACTCAAAAAGAAACGGGAAAGGTACTATCCAGTAAGAATTCTCCATTCTGAATCTGATGTGCTTCTCAAGATTCCTAAATATCATTGAAAGTGTCTAAGTGGTCGTTCTTTTTCAGTCCTGGCCCGTAGCTTGTAGAATGCTCTTCCCCTCTATCTGAGAGCACTTTTTGAATATTTTCCTTTCAGGAGCACACTGAAAACTCACCTGTTCTAGTCTTTTTCTTTTTTTGTTTAACCTGAGGCAATTGACTGTTTTGGGCTGCTCCCCTCAGCACCTAGATGACATTTGGGCCTTAGTTCGAGCTTTATAAATGTTATAATAATAATTGGAAAGACAGGTCGAGGTCGTCTGCGCCATTGAAGCCTCTGGTGCCACAGATGTTGAAAAAGTCTTCATCGACGACATCGGCTGCACAGGCATCTGGCTTGAAATATACAAAGCCTTAGACTCCTTTACCTGAGATACAGAAAACCTTCACTCCTTTACCAAGAAAGGATTTCTTTAAATCTTGGACCTCTATTTATGAGGACAAGCAGCCATCTGATAATGATGCACCCTTTGGTTTGCAGTATGGCACACCAAAAGTCCCTGGTAGTTTCATAGAGGAATCCAGACTGAAAGACATGCATGAAAATGTGCAGACAGCCAGTGAAGTGGACACTTCATCCAAATTGGAATTTGGAAAGCCTGAGTCGGATGAGCATGCATATGCCTCATTCAGGCAGTTGATGACCAATGTAGTGGAATACCTGAGATGGAGCAGACCTGTCCTCCCTTTCGAACAGGATGACCTTACAGATAACCTGGATAAAGGTCCTCAAACGGATCCTATCTTACCCTTTCACATTGCTCTTCGGTGCTTCCAAATTGACACCCTCTTCTGGAGTCCAGTCCGGCAGTAAATGAGGAACTGACGAGAACATACCGTTCAAATAGTGACTGCAGCTACTTGTCGAAACACCCTAGCCCTGAAAGTCTGGTGGTGCAGGCAGCAACCGCTACCTCGAAACAGGCTGCTTAATCCGACCATCCCACTGGATAGGGATGATAAATGGGTATGCCTGGTCAAGAAAAGTGTTTTCTGCTGGGAGCATGGCTCTTAAATAAGCCAACTCCACATGTGCCTTGGCAAAGTTTACATACTCTATGGGACTGCATTTCTATGGCGGCTGAGCATATTCCCGAAGGGGAGGAAAGAAACTGTTTCTTGGCCATTAAGGATGGCAAGGAAGCCATGTGCGAGTCTCTTCAGTAGGGTTTGGATTCTGCTGACTGGTCAGCGGAGCCATGGCGGCAAGCACCGTAATTCAGATTTGCACCTGACGTGCAGTCTAGACTCTAACATGCCTTTTGACATGTCTCCTCTTTTTGGCAGCAAGGCTGATGAAAGCCTTGAGAAGCTGCAGACCTGGAAGGCGGCAGCCAAGTCTTTGGGTGCTGCTATTGTGCATCCTCAGCCTTTTCATTCCAGTGTAACTATGATGCTGGAAATGCATGGGAGGGACAGGGCCGCTGTATCCTTCTCCTTTGCTGCTTTTTATCATGTATGTTCTGACTTGTTTTCTGCGCAGGAGTTAATGTGGGACTCCTGGCGGTGCGGCTCTTCCTGCATTTGGTTTGGTGAACAGACCCTGGGCATACCCTTATGGCACCCATGGGTGGGAGTACGACCCTGTACTCAGTGTGTTTTTGACACCTGTGTGTGTGTGGCCCACAGAGCAGGGTACGGGCTGGTGGCAGCTCTGGGCTGAATCGACAGGCGCCCTGAATGTCCTCCATTTTGGGATGCCCAGGCACTGTCATTGGTATCTGTGGATTCCTGATGGGAAACGAGATGGCCCCTGTGGGATCTTGCTTTCTATTGCCTGTTACCTTTCCCGAAGTCCTGGGAAGCCCTGACTGTGTCCCTTCCCTCTGAGTGGCTGTTGGGTGGAAGTTCCATATATGGTGTTGCGGGGGGAGTCTAGGCCAGACTGGCTGGAGCCTTCCCAATGACTGTTGTGGGTACACCTGTGGGGTGGGACCTGGGTGAATGGAGTGTGTGACAAATACGCATTCTGTCTGATGGGTGTCTAGTATCGGGTGTTTGACAGACTGAGACAGCTCTGCCCGAAACTGGTATGAATGCAGTGTGTAGTGCTGAATGGCTTGGTATTTGTCTGAATCCTCATTCTGTGTTGTGTGTAGGGATGTGTAGAATGGCCTGAATGCACCTGATTGGCTGGCTGACTGACTGCCTGCATGTCCTTCTGAATGATTGGTTGCCAGAGTGTGACCCGGCAGAGTGAATGGGAGATCAACTAGTATATCTGGGGGCCTCTCGCTGCTAGAAATCGTTCAGAAGCTGAAGTTGAAACTGATGCTTAACTTTCAAGCCCACTGGAAGAACTGCTGCTTCTGTCCATCGCTAATCTGAAATCAGCTGTGCCTTCAAGGAACTGATCCAAGAGAGGACCTGGCTTGGAGACCTCTTCCCGAGCTACGAGGGACCATTGTGCACCAGCTGATCTTTGCCAAAGCTCCCTGGTAGACAGACCTACAAAAGGCTGCGGACCGGAGAAGGGAACCGCTGAGGAGAACAAAGAGAAGCCCCGGACAGCCGTCGCCGACCGGAGCCACAGTGCTCCCTTTGCCTAAGAACATTTGATCCACGGACTCCCTTGCTCATCCTCTTTGACTGCTTTCGTCCTGCCGGAAAAAGTCAAGGTCGTTGACTACCGAGGAGAATCCGCCGGTGGTTTTCACGCCACCCATAGTCATCAAACGACGTCCCATTCACGACGACTCTATGCTCTTGCTGGGCCACAGTTCTTCACTCGCTCTTTGCGGCAGTGAACACTTGTCACCGAGGTGCACAGCACGCCTCTTCACAGGACGTTCACAAACTTTTGTCAACAAGCAACGCGAAGATCGAAGTTGCTCCCTCAACGACAACTGTTCACCTTTTTCTTCATCTCGGAAGTTCGACGACCCGTGGCTCCTGCCTGAAAGGGAGCACACTCGAGGGGCCCGTTGATTACCAGACGAAGAAATCTACAACACCAGATACATTTGGGTTGCAGAACTATAGAAGAAAAGACTTTAATTGACAATATATGGACTGGGCTTGTAGTGCATCTTCATTTACAGGTTGCCCAGGTGGGGCGGATCCTCATACGGAACTGTGCCTAGTGGTAGGGGCTCAGTATTCTGCCAATTGTCTAACCAACTTGTCTTCCCCCTAAATCTATGGTTGATATCGTTTTGCTGTGTTGATTCGTATGCAATTTGAACTGAGTACAGTTGATGCATTTTAATGGAATCTGAGTAATCCTGGTGCCACCTAGAACTGTATAGATTTACCTTTAGTCAGAGCTCAAAGTGTATTATCGTGATTGTGTATATAACCTTGAACCTTATTTATATAAAGACTATGTTTTAACTAATGTAGTGTGTAGACATTCCTTTGTGGTTGCTTGGGAACTACACGATACTTAAGAACCAGCCCACATCACTTCTTGAGAAGCTAGTCCTTGATTGCTCGACCATAGCTACCGTTATGGAATCTTGGCTGGGGGTCCTCTGTGCCTCTCCTCCACCATATAGAGAGTTGGAGTTCAGACCCCCCCTTCCCTCTGTTCCTTCATGGGAACATCTTGGAGGGGTAGATCCTTTTGCTACTACTCAATTGGGAGAGCGAGAGGAATGGATGGTGAATGTGGCTAAAGAAGATTCTCTCGTGGTGGACGAGGGGGGTTGCAAAGCCTGCCCAAGCTGCTGCATATTTACCAACAGCCACATGTTCAGCCGCCTCAAAACCTCTGACACCCCAGAGATGGCAAACTGTCTCTGCATCTGTAAGAATGGCTAGACATTACTTTGGATGCATGGATATTAGAAACCATAGCCCAAGGTTACTGGCTGCCCTTCATTCTGAGAACTCGGAACCATCCATCGGGGCGCCATACTTGGGGTTCCAGATCAGTTGTGCAGGAAATGTTGACCCTGCTAGAGAAAGGTGCTATAGATTCCAGTCTACCCCTACTTGGATGATTGGCTGATCAAGGCATGTTCTGCCAAACAGGTCCTGCATCATCTCAGAGTGACCTGCCACACTCTCCAGACTGCTTCTCCTTCAATTACAAGAAGTCCCACATGACACCAGCTCAAAAACTCCAGTTCATCCGGACTGTACTGAATAGTTCCTTGGGAAAGTGCTTTCCACTGTAATTGAGGGCTGAAGACAATCTGCAGATGGTCTCCAAGTTTCAGAGTGCCCAGCGTCTCCCGGCCTTAGACTTTTTGAGGTTGCTCGACCTCATGGCATCCTGCATTTTTCTGGTGCTAGATCCCTTCAGTGGACTCTCAGGACACAATGGTGAACATGTCAGACCTTCTTCAGGTTACAAGCAGGGTCGCACAGGACCTCCTATGGTGGGCCTGCAAGGACAACACTCTGAAGGGAGAACCTTTTTGGCAACCATGGCTGGAGAGAACAGTAGGGGCAGACGTTTCACACACGGGGTGGGGAGCCCACGCCAACTATATAACAATCAGCAGTTGTTGGTCGCCATCGGAGTCCAAACTACTCATACATTTTTGGGAGCAATCAGACTAGCGCTGAAGGCTTTTCTGCCCTCTGTACTGGGAAGGAATGCCCTGATAACAGTGGCCATGTACTACCTCAACAAGAGAGGAGGTGAAGGGTCACTACCACTGTGCAGAGAGGCAATGCAGCTCTGGTTCTGGGCAATTCAAGAAGGAATCTCTCGATCAGCAGTTCACCTAGCTGGAGAGAAGAACACAGCGGTGGACGCTCTGAGCAGGCAGAGCACTTTCCCACAAGTGGGAACTAGCTCAGGAAGTCCTTCAAGAGATCTTCATCCTTTGGGGAACTCCTCAAGGGGGGATCTGTTCGCGGCCAGTGTCAATGGGGAAATGTGAACTGTACTGTTCTAGGGAATTTACCCCAAGAGGAGCGCTAAAAGGCCAGTTCGTAGTGGACTGGGAGTTTCCACTCCTGCTGGCGTTTCCTCCAGTCCCCTCGATTCCCCATGTGATCAGGAGGTTGAGAGTTTGGGAAATCCATGATCCTAATTGGCCCGTATGGGGCCAGAAGGACGTGCTACCGGACCTTCTGGACATGTCCATCTGCCCTCCAATACGTCTTCTACAAGGAGAGGGTATCGGGTAATATTATCCCTGCCAATAATATCGCCATATATATTGTCGTGCGGTAAGGCCATAGGCGATATTACTAGTGGGGGTAGTAATTTATTGGGACTAGGAGTTACAGGGGTGTCCCCCGCAGGTTCCATGGCTTAATATCCCAGCAGAAATATGGCAATATTTTTGCAGGGATTTCAACACATGGAACCAAGGAGAGGACCTTCTCTTGCTAGAGGGGGGATCTGGTTCTCCATCCAAAGGGCCAGACACTCGGCCTTCACGCATGGTTTCTGAGAGGCTGAGGTACAAAGATTGGGACCTCCTGGATGATGTAATGGAGCTTTGCTTTCGGCCAGAAGACCAGCAACAAAGTTTTTGTAATGCTGTCGTTGGAACAAATTCTACAGCTGGGGCAGGGACAATGTGAATTGTTTGCGAAACACCAGAGGTGTTATCCTTTCTGTTGTACTTGGCCAACTGGGCCTCCATGTTGGGACCATTAAAGGGTATTTGGCAGTGCTTTCCTTCAAGCGCTTATTTGAGGACACTTCATATTTTTAGATATCTTTGGTGATACCATTTCTGAAGGGAATCGCTGTGTTCCCTCCATTTCGCTTTCAGGTTCACGTTTGGGACCTTAATCTGGCAATAAACTCTTGTGTGCACCGTTTGAACCACTCCATTCATGTCCTTTAAGGCTACTAACGTTGAAGATCATCTTGTTGGTAGCACTAACATCAGCCTGTAGAGCAAGTGAGTTGGAGGCTCTATCCTATAAACCACATTTTACAGTCTTTCATCAGGACAAGGTTGTGCTGAGGGTCATGCCTTCATTTCTACTGAAGGTAATTTAAGACTTTCATTTTGGACAAAGAATTGTTATCCACTTTCGACCCTCCACCTCATCCTGGCAATGAGGAGAGGTTGCAAAGGCTCGATCCTCGAAGGGCTCTGAGCTTGGACATTTCAAGTTTGTCAAAATGTGGTCTGGATGACCAACTATTCATAGGTTATACGGGTCATAGACTGGGGCAGGCTAACAAAGCAGAACTTATCCAGATGGATTATTTTAGCTATTTCCGAATGTTACAGGCTAGCAGGCAAGGCTTCTCCAGAAGGTTTGAGAGCCCATTCCACTAGGGGCATGGCTGCTTCTTCTGTTCTGCAAAGGTGTTCCTATTAAAATGATTTGAGAGGCTGCTACTTCCTCTACAATACACACTTTTACTAAGCATTATTGCCTTGATTCTACTTTAAGTCATGATGGAAGCTTTGGAAAAGCTGTCCTCCAGTATGTTCATGGAAACCATTGATGGAAACATTCCTGCACCCTCCACCAAAACAAACACTGCTTTGGGAGTCTATCAAAGATGAGGAATACATGGGAGGACACTATCTATTCAAAGAAAGTTAGTTAACCCTGGTAATGTTCTTTCGACTGGATGTTCCTACCACATATTCCTCATTGCCTTTCCAACCTACTGCTAATTAGAATTTCCCATGTTATTGAAGCTTTTGCTCCTGCAGAGCCTAGTATGGTACAATCAGCGTTGAAACGGGTAGTTCTACTTGAGAATGACATGAAAAAACAGAACTGAAGCCAACAGGCACTGCACGTGCTATATATGCCTTAGATGACATCCTTGAGACAGAGGCCCTTGAGGCACATCGAGTCGACTGCATTTACGCACAGCACCCTCTGCCGAAAATGTTTTACGGAGCTGCTGAAGCTGGATATTGGAGATATCAAAGATGAGGAATACGTGGGAGGAATACCCAGTCGAAAGAACGTTACCAGGGGTAAGTAACTTTTTCTTCTGATGCAGCTGGCCCATTCATGATTCTGGCTACACCTAATAACAATTACCATGCAATATAGGAATAGGCAGTCAAACTGAGGGAGGTGTGGTTTTCATCACAAAGCTAATTTGGATATCTGCGAACCGGATATTACTAGCCCAGAGCGGTGTGATACCCTCCTTATAAAGGTACGAACAGAGGCCACATTAACAGTAAATATGCTAGTATATTGGCCCCGTATAGCAATGACTGATTTTAGAACACAAATGGGTAATTCGATACTTCCATTGATTAAACACTCAAGATTTATGCTGATAAGCTTTAACCTGTGGAAAGCCAATACGAGTAAATCCTTTGGAATCTTAGAGGCCATGTTCCCCCTCCTGCTTTGAAGCACTTCACTTGTGTGTAAGCGCTCTTCAAATAAACGAATACAATTACAAAAGTGATGCACAGGCCATAGAGCTGGAGAACATGTTAACCAGCGTGGGATTCTTCCAATGTATTGAAGAAGCTATCCATTTAAAGGGCAATATATTGGACTGTATTGCGACATATAATATCTCACTACGCAAACCCAGGATTATGCCATGTCCATAGTCCGACTACTTTTATCCACTGCTCTATACTTTGTTCTAACCAAATAAAGCCTTTAGCAGTGTCCAAAATTGGATCACACTGGGAACTATTGGGAGGGTGAAGCCAGAGAATCTTGGTTTGGATTTTACCTTTAATAAATGACCTAGCCAACTTGTACACCTCTGAATTGACTAAATCTTATCAAGAGACAATGAAGGCCATGAATATTTTAGCCACGCTTAAAACTAAATAGGTGGCCCCAAAGAAATGTAATATGGTTCTCTCCTGAAATGAAGATTCTCAGAAAATACAAAAGGAAAGGTTTTTATACATGGAAACACTCGCAATCAGATGCGGATACATTAACACATAGCATGGATGCAAAAGAATGTAAAATGGCAGTGATGCAGGCAAAAAAAGATACCTTTTGAATCAAGAATAGAAAAGGCAAAATACATCTGTTAGGGAGAATTCTCATAAATGTGCTAATTCCCTGTACGTTAGAGCCCTCCAACTCTTTTGCTGAACTTGGGGACTTTAAACTTTTTCATTCTGTTTGTTTTCTGTGTTTTTCTTTTTGGTTATGGAGTTTTAGATAACATCATAGGCATCATCTCTTCATGTGTTTTACATAGCACCTTCATTGTATTGACACAGGGAACTCTTTCTAGGCTGTCCCAAGGTTTAAATACCTTCTCTGGGATGAACTACTGTTTCCAAGAGAATGTCAGGTTAAATTGACTTTACTAGTCTTCTTAAATTCCTAGACCCAGCACACACTATCTTCCTATAGAGTGCTGGAGGGCTTACCTAATATCCCCTTTGTCTAGAAACTCATGTAGCAGTCAAATGCTACCCTTTCCGATCGAAATGGCTGGTGGCACAGTGCGCTTAGTTTCCTAGGAGACCCGAATGCACTCTGGCGTGATTGGCTGGCCGACTGTCCGGCAAGGACAGCCACCCTGCTGGGTGAATGGCAGCTAGGCTGGAATGAATGGGAGAAAACTGTTTAAAAGGCAAGTCTCTCGGACTGAAAGGCAGTCGACCACTGGATCGAAAGAACCGAAGACCAGCTGGAAGAGGACGGCTGCTGTAACGACTGGACCGTTGGTTTGCACGGTGGAGCCCTGCTGCAGGTCCGATCGCCAAGTTCACCTCGACAGAGAAGCCCCTTCAAGGACGACTTCTTCCTTTGAGTTGGTGGGACCAATCAACTCGTAAGCCACCTGGATACCATTCTCGGAGCTGGTTAGGATTAACCAGGGGGAAGGACAGCAGCTTGTGTACTTGAAGGAACAGAAGCCAGAATCAAATAATTGCCAATTAGCCAGCTTTATGACCAGTCCCTGTGCAGTGCATGAGTCCCCCGACGTCTTCCCTCTTGTCCCCACGACTGAGGCTCAGGAACAGCAAGATCTGCAGGAGCTGGCAGGAACAGAAGTCTTCAGCTGCATCTTTTTCTTCAATATAAGGTGCTGTGAAATCCCGACCGAGAGAACTTACCTCTCACTGCGAAAGTGTGTACAACTTTGGCAACTTGCAGGCCTAGTCAGCTTGTGACCCGACATACAAACCTTTCTTCCGTGAACTACTTCTAAGAACCGTGGCAAAGACTTTACCGTTTGAAATACCTGAAAGTTTTTACTTGTACAAGACACTAGTCCATTGACTTTGGCCTATCAATTGCATTGAATTAACTCCTCTGGTGAAATCAAACTATTTGCACTGTTTTAGAGTATCTGTAATATTCGTTTTTTATTAACTTATGACTTTTTGCTCCTACTTGAAGGGCGCTCAACTGCTTAGTATTCAGTATTGTAGTATAACCTTTGTGTGCTATTGGTTGCCTCATTTAGTGAATGTTTTACAAATTGTGTAATAAATTAAGAAGTGGTTTTTACCAAGAAACCTTGAGTCCAAATTTTTGAATACTTGTCATTGTAGACCTCTGTGTAACACAGTTACAAGCTCACACTCCCTCTTGAGATGAGCCTGGCTGCTCGGCTCGCTACTAAAAACTGTGTGGTTTTGTTTACACTTGTAGTCCTAGTTGTGTGTAGTGGTCCCAGAGGGTACTGCATGCAAACTCTGCCGAACAGTCTCCAAGGAGTTATTTACAATCCTTCAGGAATTTGAAAAACCCCTGGGTAACACTCGAATAACATTGTGTAAAAGGTATTTAATGTTTTAAATCAACATTAGAATTTTTCATCTTTTTTTTTCTTTGTTGTAGAATGCAGAGTGCGCTGAAAACCTTTGCAGTGGACGAGACGTCTGTATCTGGCTATATTTACCACAAATTGTTGGGCCATGAGGTAGAGGATGTAATTATTAAATGCCAGTTGCCAAAACGTTTTACAGCACAAGGACTGCCTGACCTCAACCATTCTCAGGTAATTAGTTTAGTTTACATGGATCCTTTGGCATTGTTACCATTCAAATGGTTCATGTTTTCCCCTATTTGTAACTTAGGATTTTGCTTTAATATTTGCACAGTACCTCAACAACATGGGTTGTTGGTTTCCCGCACACCTTATATTATCCTGCTTGCCTGGTACCCCACTTTGATTCTTTCCACTGGGATTTGCTCTACTATGCCCCATTAATGTCATTGTAGTGTGCCCAATTTGTAATGTTGCCTTTTTGGAGTTTTGTTCCCTGGTTTCCCACAATGATTTAGACTCTGGTGTCCATTCCATTTAGTACCTGTTGGAGCAGAATTTCATTTTTGAGGGTTCTGCTGTTCCTTTTAAGTCCACTTAACTTTGTTTTTTTTCTAATGTTTTGGTTTTTAGGCGGTCTGTCCTCTATCATGGGGGCCTCCCTGCTGCTAACATTTTTGTTCATGGTCCTTTGGTAACCCATATGACTCCTATAATTGATGCTCTTTAAGCACCCCATGTTGGCATTTGTTGATTTATCACTGTACATTTATATAACGGTAGGCTGGTGGCTCCTGTAATTTATTTTTTGCCTTCACCAGGGATGCAAGACAATTCACTGCATTAGTAGCCCAGTTGGTAGTCATTGGGTACTAAAATATTTTAACTGCAGATATCTTCGTTTAGTTTTTGGGTTATTCCTTTGTCTTGGGGAAACGAGGCAGACTTAAATGGCCATTGTGCATACATGGACTTGCTTTGAGCCTGGCTTGTGCCCACAATAGTGGTGTGGGTTGGTTTAAACCAGTCTCTGACCTAGACAGGACCATTCACATACCTTGTGGGTGATCTTTGGTATTTGGTCTTTCTTGGGCCCAACAACATTGGCTGGCCACCTTTAACTTTTTGAGTCCCCTGAAATGTTAGCAGCGGTTAACCTCACTTTCACCATCGCCTGGGGAGGTTGCATCAACTTCACTGCAGGCGTGGAGGCCGGGCCCCCTGCCCAACATAGAGAAGGAAGTACAAGACTGTCTGATTCTCCCATAACCATCTAAGGGTACCACTAAAGTCAAAAACAGTGTTTTTTTTTATTAAATTTATTACACCTGTTGAGATGGGTGCCACAAGTGATGGGTTGACTACCACTGAAGTAGTTCTCAGTTGGTTCAGCCAGCACTGTTGGGGAGAATTTTCATTTCTGTGCCAATTGCCTTTAACTTTGGAGACCCCCAGCTCTTTTGCTGGACTCGTTGCTTTTTAATTTTTACTCCTGAGTAAGTGGGACCTTTTTCTCGCTCACTCATGTTTTTTCCTGAATGATTTTCTGCGGTTCCTTATGGAGTCTAGTAAACTCCATATGCACCTGCTTTTGCATTGACACCTTTTGTGGAGTGCCACTGAGAAGTCCCTTGTACTTCTCTTGATGTCTAACTACATTTTCCTGGGTGAACTGTTTCCAAGAAGACCCCTGTCTTACTTATTTTTCCTATTTGACTATCGATCCAGCACACACCACCCTATATAGATTGGTGGGGGGTTACATACTAACTCATTTAACCCATGGCTTCCTCCCTTGGGCTGGTGGGAGCAGCTAGACTTAAGCCCAGCTTCATTTTGGCACAACCCCCGACTTGACGTGACTTTCCAAGGCAGCAGAATCCCCGTGCCTGGCGACCCCTGACCATCAAGTGCATCGTCTTCGGAAGGGCGTATCCGGCCAAAACTTTGTGGGCATCCAGATGACCCTACAGAAGCAGGACATGTTCATCCAGATCCCCCTCACTAAAGTCCAAGACCGAGGGATCAAGTAACATCCAACCTGTTCGTTCTTCTTTGGCGCCAAAACCACAAGGCTGCACAATCGAAGAGAATCCATTGCTGCCGAGTCCCTCTCCTGAGTGCTGCTGCAGGAGCCCGGAAGACGTCCTCCCCTTCGTCACCATGACCAAGGACCAGGAACAAGGTTCTTCTACACTGCATCCAGCTGGAACCAATTCTTCAATGGTCGGGTACTGTGAGGTTTGGGGTAAATGTACCCTTTGCAAATTGTGGTGCTTCCTAGTTTGGTGAGTACTATTTTATACCCTTTTGAGTTGACCTCCACTCACCTGCACTGGCCTCCCAGCTTGTGCTTCTGCAAGGTGGCTCCTCTTGAGCTTCTGTGATTTTTATTTAATTTTAACTGAACTACAGACTATTTTAAAAACATTTTCTGAGAGAGCAATAGAACTTTGAACCAGCCCATTGACTTTGGCTGTCCTGGCTTCCTAAAGGTCCCCTTCTGAACCTATTGGCTTTGGCAGTGCTTGTTCCTTACAGGTTTTAATTGTTGAACACTATTATTGCTGGGATAAAAGACTACCTACATTCCTCTGGGATAATCTAACTGTTTTTCTACTTACAAAGTATGTTCTGATCTGACTAACCTTTCCCTCCTTGAAACTCAATATTGTGATGGTGATCACAAATAAGTGTTATTACGAACCTCCAATGTGCTGGAATATGTATAATAAAAGAAACGTTTACTCACCTACTGTATTGCTCTTGTGAACTGAATACTAACTTTGGGATTAATGTTACTATTGCTGCTTTTTAAATATTGTCTAATTATCCGTGTGTGTGTGTGTGTGTGTGTGTGTGTATGTATATATATATATATATATATATAACAATTTTTCTGATGCTTGTTAATCTGCTTAGAATCACATTATGTGCATATTCTCCAGCATGGGGTCTGGCATGGATTCACATGCTCATGAATATTCCCCGTCGTCAGGCTGGGAATCCTCGGTAAAGAAAAAAACAGTATCAGTTTCGTTTCTGATCTGTTTTTCGTAGTAATAACCAATCACTGGTCTCTGCGTCATACTGACCACAGCCAATGACTGCCCTCTACCTAAGCACCGCCTCTGGCAGCCATCTTCAGATTTTTACCGCACGTTCATGTGTTGGGATCCTCGTGCTATTGCTCTCGAGCGTTAGTGCTATTTTTCGCGCTTTTTTCACAAAAACTTCGATTCTTCGGTCAAAAGAGCCTCAAGCTCCACCGATCCTACATCCGATCAACGGGGACCCGTGTCGGATTCATCTGTGCCCCCTCAAGGGTGAAGATTTCGTCGAGCTACACTTCGGAGGACTCCAGAAGCTTCTCAGGCCCGGTCTCGGAGATGGCCCAGGAGAAGGGAAGCTCGACGCCCGGAAAGCTGTTCAGGGTCTGCCCTGGATGCCAGCTGCAGAACGTCTTCAAGGAGGACGAACACTCTTTCTGCCTTTACTGCCTTCATGAGGACAAGACGCACGTGGAGAAGGACTGTACGTTTTGCGGCAACATGTCGGAACGGAAAGGGCGCCATCGAACTCGTCCCAAAGAGGCTTCGGGGCTCCGGAGTCTACTCGCGATACTTCCTCGTGAAGAAGAAGACGGGAGGATGGCGCCCCATCCTAGACCTGCGACGGCTGAACAAGTTCATCAAGGCGCAGAAGTTCCGGATGGTCGCCCTCCAGCACGTCCTGGGTCAACTGGAGGAAGGAGACTTCCTATCGTCGTTGGATTTGGAGGATGCCTACTTCCACATTCCCATCCTAAAGGGGCACCGAAAATTCCTCAGGTTCGTGGTCCAAGGGCGTCATTACCAGTTCAAAGCCCTTCCCTTCGGACTACGGTCGGCACCCAGGGTATTCACCAAGTGCCTCGCACCGGTGGCGGCGCAGCTGCGCCGCGAGGTGATTCACGTCTACCCCTACCTGGACGACTGGCTCATCCGCGCCAAGACGAGGGAGCTCGCCGTGGTCCACACGGCAAGGACCGTCCAACTCCTCACGGACCTGGGATTCTCCGTGAACTACGCCAAATCCCACCTGGTGCCCGCGCAAGTCGCACTGTTTCTGGGAGCGAGGCTCGACACAGTGTCCCTTCTGGCCTCCCCGTCGGAGGAGAGGACCAGGACCATCTTGGGCAAGGTGCAACGGATGTTGGTGGCCGACGCGGCCAAAGTGAAGTCCCTCCTCGGGATGATGTCTTCCTGCATCTACCTCATCCCCATGTGCAGGCTCCGGATGCGCCCGTTGCAAGAATTCCTGGATGCGCGCTGGATCCAGACGACGGGCAGCTTCGAGGAAAGGATCAAGCTCGACGAGAGTTTCCGACGAGCGATACGGTGGTGGGGCACCCGCGCGCATCTGACGGCGGGCATGGACTTCCAGACCCCAGCCCACCAGGAGACTGTGACCACGGATGCCTCCCTGGAAGGGTGGGGAGCGCACACCGAAAATCTGCACGCAAGGGGACTCTGGCTCCCGACGGAGAAGTCCCTGCATATCAACGTCCTGGAGCTCCGTGCAGATTTTTGGGCCCTCAGGTCCTTCCTTCCGTCCCTCAAGGGCAAGGTGGTGAGGATCTTCACCGACAACACCACCACCATGTTTTACATCAGGAAACAGGGCGGAACCAGGTCCCCAGCGTTGTCCAAGGAGGCGCAGGACCTGTGGCATTGGGCCGTCGCCCAAGGGATTTTTCTGGTGCTGTTTCATCTGGCAGGGATAAAAAACACCATCGCCGACTCACTCAGCAGGGAGCTGCGCTCGTGCCACGAGTGGGAACTACGGCAGGATCTGGTGGATCGCCTCTTCGACGGTGGGGCACACCCCAGATCGACCTGTTCGCGACGGCGACGAACACCAAGTGCCGGAGGTTCGCCAGCAGGTTTCCCCAGACGAGGAGCATGGGCGATGCTTTCTCGTTCCCCTGGGAGGGCCTGTTCCTCTACGCGTTCCCTCCCTTGCCTCTGCTAATCCGGCTCGTCAACCAGCTCAAGAGGTCACGGTGCAGGATGATCCTCGTCGCACCTGCGTGGCCGAGGCAGATATGGTTCCCGGACCTTCTGGACTTGTCAGCGTCCCCGCCGATCAAGCTGCCGGCGGACGCGGATCTACTCTCCAGGGAAGGAGGCGCCATCCTCCACCACGACCCGAAGTCGCTGAACTTGCAGGCCTGGCTCCTGCAGCGCTAGAGTTTGGAGGATACGACATACCGGCCGATTGCAGAGAGGTTCTTGCAAAGGCCAGGGCGTCCTCGACTCTTAAATGCTACGGACACAAATGGAAGAGGTTCTCTGTCTGGTGCCACGCACAGAAGATTAACCCTCTACGGATTACGGCTCCCCAAGTGCTGCCGTACCTGCTGACGCTGGCCAAAGCTGGTCTGGCACACGCGTCCATCAAGATTCATCTTGCTGCGATCTCCCGATACACCAGAACCACGGGGCGGACGTCCTTGTGGTCTCATCGTCTGGTGAAAGAGTTCATGAAGGGACTGTTCAGATCGTTCCCGCCGGTGAAGGCTCCGGCCCCGGCGTGGGAGCTCAACGTGGTGCTGACCAAGCTCATGGGACCTCCGTTCGAGCCTCTGCACTCGGCCCCGTTGAAGTTTCTATCGTCTAAAACAGCTTTTCTTGTGGCCATCACCTCCGCACGACGAGTGGGAGAGATCCAGGCCCTTTCCTGCAAGGCCCCGTACTTGACTTTCCACGACACGAGGGTAGTGCTCAGGACGCACCCCTCCTTCATGCCCAAGGTACCGTCGGACTTCCATCTCAACGAACCCTTGGTGTTACCTGTGTTCTTCCCGTCGCCTTCGTCGCCGGCTGAGAGGACTTTGCACTCGCTGGATGTAGCTAGAGCGCTGAAGTTCTACGTGGACCGCACGAAGGGTTTTCGGAAGACGTCAACTCTTTGTGAACTTTGGACCTGTCAATCAGGGGAAGGCTCTCTCGAAGGCTTCCATCTCCAGATGGCTCTCCGGCTGTATCATGTGCTGTCACCGGTTGGCAAACCGACCGCTGCCTGGCCGTCCGAGAGCCCATTCCACCAGAGCGATCGCAGCTACCACGGCGTTCCTATCTGGTGTGCCCCTGCTGGACATATGCAGGGCTGCTACGTGGAGGTCGACGCACACCTTCACGAAATTCTACTGCGTCGACCGGGATTCCAGGGAGGAGTCCAGGGTCGGCCAAGCAGTGCTGCGCAACCTGTTCGCCTGAGGTGAGCCTGGTGAGGAGGTAAGATGCTTAATGTTGAGTTGATGTGATGCTTAATGTTGAGCCTTTGCCACCTCCCGTGGTTGTGCATGTGTGTACTGCTATGTATTCTTTATTCATGAGCATGTGAATCCATGCCAGACCCCATGCTGGAGAAGGAACAAGTTACTTACCTGTAACTGTTGTTCTCCAGCATGGGTCTGGCATGGATTCACATGCGAACCCTCCCGCCTACCCCTCTGCGGCTCTTCACTTGGTCATACTGCCACTTCACGTGCTTCCAAATCTGAAGATGGCTGCCAGAGGCGGTGCTTAGGTAGAGGGCAGTCATTGGCTGTGGTCAGTATGACGCAGAGACCAGTGATTGGTTATTACTACGAAAGACAGATCAGAAACGAAACTGATACTGGTTTTTTCTTTACCGAGGATTCCCAGCCTGACGACGGGGAATATTCATGAGCATGTGAATCCATGCCAGACCCATGCTGGAGAACAACAGTTACAGGTAAGTAACTTGTTCCTAGTCCGACATCTAGTGGTAATCGGAGTATTGCCTCTTTCTTTCAAAGATCGAAAGCAGACGTCGACATGGGCGTGACTAACACTATCCCTACCGTGACGTGTAGTGTACCCAAAATCCCTCACGTGTTAAGGTCCCTCGGATTCTTTTTTTCCGCCCAACCAGTTGGTTGCCTTATGCAGAGCTCGCAAGAGCTGATTTTGCTCATTTCTTAATTCTTTGTCCCACGAGCAATGGTAGTCTAGTCTTCGCTACTTCTTTTCGATGACTACTTCGTGGACTCCTGCGCCGAAGACATCCACTGCTGTTCGGGTACTGGTGCATTGATCGACATCTGTCGAACGCGTGGCCCGGTCTCTCTGGCTAGGCCCTTACAGTAGGGAGAGTGGGGCCCTGGGTTGATTCTTTTTCGAGAATGCATTTCCTTTTCCCTTCGTTTTCCCTCTTTGGTCTGGCTGCTGTCTACCTCTGCTGTGGAGAGGACACCCTTTATATTTTGGCTGTCGTGTAACGGAAAATTCTCTTGGTAAGACACCTATTGCCGTTGCAATAGTTTACCTCGTGACCATGACGAGTGTTCTTGTAAGTCCTGCAAACTCTTCCATCCCAAGACGTTGGCGGACAAAGCAGTGGGTGGCCTACGGAATGCAGGCCGAAAGTTTTTGCCCCATTGGCGCTGTTGCTTAGGATGATGACTCCAGTGGTAGCCATGGCTCTGACCTGGAAGCCATGCAGAACTTTCTGGTTCCCAGATGGCCGTCACTGTAATGAGGAGTTCACACACCGGCGACAAGGGCACATACGCACCACCTGTGGCAAAACACAACCATTAAGGCCTCCTCGACGGACTGGTCGAAGTGCCAAATGCCAACAGGCTCGCCGAAAACTTTGGTACCTGCCTAACCTCGTGGTCCGGCGCCCTCCCCGGTCTTCTCGACATGCGACTGGGCTTTCCTCTCACAAGCGCGTTCCCATTGAAAAAAGCATACGGCTACCGACACGTCGTCCAAGGGCGCACTCACCTAAGGCTTCGGCGGAGTCAGCAACCACAGCAGCACCTTCAGGTGCGTCTTAACTCTGCATTCAGCCGCCGAAAATATGCGAGAGTCTTGTGACTATTTCGACAGTGGAACAGCCCAGAAGCACCTCACGTAGAGAGGAGTACTCTTGAGGCCCCCAGCCCCTCTCTAGGGCTTTCATTTAAATCTCCCCCTTCTGAACAGCCTCTCCTTCCTCCAGACCCCTCCGATTTGGAGATGTCCCAATTCATAGTCTTCTAAGAGAACTACATTACTCCCAAGAGAAATTGGGAGGACTCCTCCTGCCCCATTCCACCAAAGCTGCAGAAGCTTCCAATTCAGTCGCAAATCCATCAAGTGGAGGTATTTTGAGTATTCAGAACAAGAAACCTATGAGGACAATCATTCATCAGGTCACAACTGACCAGGACCCAGACTGATAACCAGATTAGCCAGCAGATCAGGGGCCTTAGCTCGCACTCACTCATACCACAGACCCAGACATTCTTCACCTCAACAAAGGCAGTCAATAAATGACCAGATGGTATTTAATGCCTTCCTAAAGAGAGCTGCAGGTCACTTTCGAATCACTACACAGGAGGCTGTTCAGTCCTCTACTTCGTTGAGGTCATTCGCAAAGAGTAACCTCCCACTAGTCAAGCTATTCCCCTGTTCAACTCCATAAAGAAACGCCTTGCTCCTTCTTGGTCTCCTTCCCTCACAAGGGCTGACAACCGTCGGGTTGAGAAACTGTTTCGTCCCTCTCCATCTGACCCTATGTATATTCGAGGTCCTGCCACACCGGACTCTCTGGTTGTTACAACCACCAGAAAAAGGGCAGGGGTGCCACTGTCCACGGCGGAGGCTCCCCCGGATAAGGAATGCAAAAAACTCAATGGCCTCGGCAAACTTATTACCACATCTGTGCCTTGAACCCACGCGACACGCCTGCTGGCGTTCGTCTCTGAGGATAGGCAGGTGACCCATAATATTTTAAAGAACACACTAGACGCTGCTGAAACTGCAGGACGCACTCTGGCGCAAGGGACTCTCCTCAAGAGACACACCCGGCTGAAAAATGCATGCTTCAAGCCGGAGACTCAGGCCTTCCTGATAAACCCATAGAGGAGTCAAACTGATTTGGTAAGGCTGTCGTTGACGCCTTGGAGACAGCTAAAAAATACTAGATGCTGAAATCGCTTAACCAGATTACAGCCAAGCCTTTGCAACAGAGGGGGTTCAAACTCTCGTTCCTTTAAAAGTCAATCCTTCTCTCAATCTCCCCCATGAGCAATATGGCACTGGAGGTACCCCATGGTACTCTGGACAAGGTTAATTTGTAAACGGCCAGTATCAGCGAAGAGGGCAGCGCAGAGGCAAGAGTAAAGGTAGAAACTCAAAGAGGCTCACCGGCCTCTACATCAAAGTGACTCGCCAGTTGAGTCCCCTTCCATTCCGCCCCCGTCGGAGATGGTTTTCATTCATGCATGGGAGGGGATCACATCCGACAAGTGGGTGCTCCAGATAGTCACCCACAGTTATTGCATCGAGTTCCGGCCACCTAGATATCACCCACCAAAGAGCAGGCGCTTATCACCAGCACATCTACAAAACCTGCTGGAAGAGGTGCAGATCCTTCTGGAAAAGGACGCAGTAGAAGTCGTCCCCATTCACCAGGTAAACAAGGTTATTTATTCAGTGTACTTCCTTGTACCCAAAAAGGATCTCACCATGCGCCCTGTTAGACCTGCACCCAGTGAACAAATATGTCAAACTGCAAAAAGTTTGACAAGATTGGATGAAGTAATCCCACTGCTGGTGCAGGGGATTACATGTCCACATTGAAATATGAAAGTATTAATTTTTCATATCCAATGTTGGCGCACAGAAAGTACCCAAGGTTCATGATGGAGGACACGCACTATAAGTTCAAGGTTCTTCTCTTCGGCATTGCCTCCGCTCCACTGGCGGTAGTAGCTGCTCACTTGCGCATGCAGTCCATCCCAGTCTACCCTTACCTCGATGACTGGCTAATAACGGGATTCGTACGGAACATGCCTAACAAATACCCAGAAGACGGTAGAACTCTTCAGTCTGGGGTTCTCGATCAATGAGAAAGTCCAGTCTAGACCCCAGTCAAGTCAAACCATTTCTGGGGGCTCGAATTCGGACCAAAGACTACCTCGTCATTTCCTCCAAGAGGGTTCAAAACATGCTGTTCCAGATCCCTCACTAAGGTGACGTACCCAAAGCCATGCGACTGTTGGGGATGATGGCCCCCTGCATCTACCTAGTTCCACACGCAAGTCTGCGCATGCGCCCTATGTAAGAGTGGCGCTCGAGCCAATGGTGTCAGGCCAGCGGCCAATGGGACGATCTAGTGGTTGTCTTGGCAGCCCTCGTTCAATCTCGGTAGTGGTCAAGGGAAAACCCTCCTGCAAGTGAAAATCTTCACCAACCCCGCAGTAGAAGCCTCGCTCACCAGACTCATCTCTGACAGGGTGGGGGGTGGGGGAGAGAGGGCTCACCTCCATTAGATGGCACACAGCATGTGGTCACCAGTGGTAGCATCCAACCACAGTAACTTATTGGAACTGCTAGCAGTGCTCGAGGCCCTGAAGGCATTCCAAAAACACCTCAGGGTGAAGACAGTTGAGCACTCACGGACAGTACTCCAGTTATGTATTACTTAAACAATCAAGGGGACACTCATTCTCCAGGGCTGTCTAAACTGTCACAGAACATATGGAAGTGGGCTCTCAAACACAAGATGTACCTCCTGTCACATGTTCCAGGGGAACCCAACTTCTGTTGGACTTCCAACTACTCGTAGAGTACGAGTGGCGATTGCATAAGGACATTGTTCGCCTCGTCTTCGCAGACTGGGGCTTCCCATAGATGGACTTGTTTGCACCTCTGGAGAACGCACAATCCCCAGATTACGTCTCCAGATACAATCAGAGCTGCTCCAAGGGGAACAGTCGCAGGATAACGTATTCAGGGAAATTTGTCTACGCCCCCCCAATCCCCTGCTCAACAGGATAGTTCACAAGATGCACCAAGAGCCAGTCTGGATGATTCTGGTGGGCTCCATATGGGCCTGCCGACCTTGCCATCTCATGGCAAGGTTAGTCTCCCCTCCCGGATGCTGCCATGCCCTACAACATGCTATTGCAAGACCGGGGGGGGAGGGGGTAAACACTACATCCATGCCCTCAAACTCTCAATTTAGCAGCCTGGCTCCTGAGGTCATTGAGTTCGGGCAACTCCAACTCCATCAAAGATGTATGGACATACTCGGGAAGCACGGAAACCTAACGCCAGACATTGCTACTCCGGCAAATGGAGACGCTTTGTCATCTGGTGTAATGGCAAGAGCATACATCCAATTGAGTGCACACCAATACATATTGTCCTGTACATAACTTACCTGTTCGATTCCTGCCTGGTTTTCAATTCCCAAAAAGTCGACTTAGCTGCGCTTTCAGCATACATCACGTCACAGAAAAGGTTTTGTGGTGGGAAATTCCAGTAATTAAAGCATTTTATTGAGGGGGTAAAACGACTTCATTCCCCAATTTCCAACCCACAACCCAGGTGGGACCTGAACGTTGTACTTGTAAGGCTAATGGGGCCACTCTTTGAAACAATGCACAAGGCTAGCCTTAAAGCACTCACAAGACCTCCTTCTTGGTAGCAATCACATCAATAAGAAGAGTTCATGAACTGCAGACCCTTTAAGCCCAAGACTCATTCGTCACGATTCACAAGGATAAGGTGGTCCTGCGCACTGCGCCTAAGTTGATTTCAAAGTTCCATGTGAACCAATCCACAGAACTACCCACCTTTTTACAGAACCCCGCTAACGTGGCATAAAGAAGTCTCCACTCACTAAATGTGAGGAGAGCGGTGATCTATTATCTGGAAAAGACAAAACCACTAAGACAAAACAAGTTTTTGGTTTCAGTGACAGCTGGTAGCGAAGGGGACCCTGTCTCTCTAAATCAGCTATTTCAAAGTGGATCGTAAACTGCATCACAGGGCTCCACTCTTGCCAAGAGAGATCTGCCCTTCATGCCTAGAGCACACGCTACTAGGGGCACATGTGCTACCCTAGCATTCATTGCAAATGTTCCTCTTGAGTCCATTTGTGTAGCAGCAGCCTGGAGTTCTGTACACACCTTTACACAACACTACTGCCTAGATGCGCACTCTAGTTCTGATTCTCAGGTGGGACAAGCGGTGCTAAGACCTTTTTCCTACTGTTCCTTCTCACATCTCACCACCATTTCTGGGTACTGCTCGCTAGTCTATGCACAGTATGTGATTCTAAGCAGATTAACAAGCATCAGAAGACATGCATTACTCACCGTAATAGCATTTCTGATGTTTGTATCTGCTTAGATTCACATGTGCCAACCTTTTCTCTCCCCTCATGGAGTAGAGGGAACATAGACCTCTTGCACCTTCACTCTTCTGTACTCACGCTGACTATAAGGCTCCCTCACGCCAGAAAAACACAATCTGAGGGACCTCGACACGTGAGGGATTTTGGGTACACTACACGTCAAGTTAGGGATAGGGTTAGTCATGTTCATGTCGACGTCCCCTTTCGATATTCGGAAGAAAGATGCTATACTCAGTGATTACCACTAGATGTCGGAATAGATACAATTATCAAAAATGCTATTACGGTGAGCAATACATGTCATACTATAACTTTTGTGTGTAAGTGTTTACTTGGATACCTGTATTTACTCATTTCATTGTGCAGCTCTACAACTCACATTGCCCCATTTTAAGCTGAGTCTGGCTGTTCACTCTACCAACTTGTGTAGTACAGGCCTATATTGAAAGGTGGGTTACCTAATACCAAGAGAGCTTGTAAAGTCCCACACCAGTTGGATGCTACAAATTCTTACCTAACAATGGCTCGAACGATGGTCTCCCTCTGGGTCCAAAAGCACTCCTAAGAAGCCACACACAAGACACTGTAATAAGACGGGAGGCAATTTATGCTAAAAACCTATTTATTATCTTAATTGAGTGTCCTTCCAGCCAATAGGTTTTTTGTATTAAATCGTATCAATATTTTCATTCTCTTTGGTGAAATTCCCAGCTTGGCTGGCATCTCTACAAGTGATCTACATAGTGGACGATATTAATCTGTAGAGGACAGATCGCTCAGTTATTTATGCGAACTCCAAAATTGTAATATACGACATCCTACGTGAATACAAAAATCCTAGGGCGTTTGGTTTTGATCTCAAGCACACCACTCCGAGAACAAGAATTGGTGCATATTCAATTGGAAGCATCAAGAGTGTGGTTGCCCCTAAAACATCTGAAAGTTCAAAGGTTTGTGAATGAGCAATTGGGGAAGACATTTTGGCACTAAAAAGGAGGCTGCAGGTCTCTGAAGAGAGCAGCGACTGGTGACACGCATCAAGGATAAAGCTTAACCTGCCCCTACTGAATCTACCTGATCCGGCCAGCTCACACTTGTATCATATAATACTTGTGGACATATTCCTTTTTAATCTTTTGCCTACATTGGAGTATGTAAAGTCCCAAGTAATAGTCTCTTTACAAGAAACCTGGCTGAGTTCCCCCCCCTTGATGGCTATGCTGTGCGTTTTCAGGCAGCTAGAAATTGGGTCGGCCTTTTTGCGGCTTATTAACCATCGTAAAATCATGCAACTAAATGGTAGTTATGGAAAGTTTGGACATCTGCTTTGGTATTCTGGCATCAGATGTCAAAACCTTGGGGAAAGACACCCTTCTCTTGTAAATATGTATTGACATATATGGATTTGTGGTGTTTAGGACGCCCTGGACCATATTGTGCTTTGTGTCCATGATTGTTGTAAGGTATATGTGGGTGGTCATATCATTCTAGTTGGAGACTTTAATCCCTACTTGATAAGTCGTCCCTGGGTCAATAGTAATGTATGTGGGGTCCAACGACCCCATAAACACTAAGAGAATGTGGATTGAGGGTTTGGGAGATCTTGGTTTGTCCCCACTGAAAGGCACTGTTATTTGATGATATCCCTACTTGGCCAACCTAGTCACACAATGTCTTGCATTAGACTATAGATTATATTTTTGTGGGAAGACTGTTTGAGAAATGCCTTCTATTGAATATCGTTGTCACAAGCTTTGGTTATCATCCAGTGCTTGAGGCTCAATTTGAAATCTATTTGTGGAATGAAGACAATAGGCAGCATGTTCCTCAATAACTTCCTATCGGCACAGCAGGCAACAGTATATCATGGAATTCTGGCACCGCCTCTTGGGTGAATGATGTGCTGTGAACCACCTGACTTTATCCTCACATGACTGGAAATATAACACCTTCACAGTGGATGTTTTTGAGGGATTCTTGAGTGACTTGCTAGTCTATAATTAAGAAACTGGGTTGGACACTTAAAATTAAGAAACATCTCCACGTTTACAACGTGGAAGCCTGTCGAAAAAGGAAGCCAAGAAGGACTTCCAGACAGATCAGGAACAATCTTGCTCCATCTTCCACGGTCAGGGGGGGCGATGATGGGGAGGTTTCGACGGTCCTACAGTAACTGGCTCCATAACAGTCAAGCTAGGAGTCAGGAGGGCGCTGAATCTATGCTTTCAGCTTTGTGCAATAAAAACGTGCAATTCTTTTGAAGGCTTATTATTGAATCGATATCTCAGCCTATCAAACAGATTAAAGCAGTGTCTGGGAATGATTGAGTGGTTCATTTTCAAACTTTGTACAATCAACCCATGGGAATGTTTTCAGCCACAGTAAGGAGTCTTATGGGAAAGTCATGAGTGGCACAGTAAACTTTAATTGTTAGAAAGTACTTGAAGTAATTAATATTACCTCGTGTGCTCCCTGTCCAAATACGCTTTCAAACTTTGTGTATAAGATTGAACCGGAAGCTTGGACAAACGGCATTGTTTTACCTGTTTGAGAATGTGGTGAGAATCGAATCCTTCCCCGACTCCTTGTCATTGGCGCACATTGAGCCCAAATATAAAAAGGAGCTAGATCTGGCCCTACAAATTATAGCCCATCACCATTTTACACGCAGACAGCAAGGTTTTTGCTACCATCCTAGTAATGTTCCTTGAGCAGTGGGCAAATGAAACTGAAAGGATCGATAAGTGGCAGATTGGGTTTAGGAACCATAGGGGGACATTGTTGAATGGTCTCATGTTGTAGTGCATACAACAGATTGCTATGGGAGGAAAGTATGATTCAGTGTGCATTGCATCCATTGACGTTACGCCTCTCTTTGATGCTGTCGATCACAATATCTTGTGGTCCAAACTAGCATGTGGGGAATTCCACCTGGTCTCTTGGATGATAATCGGTCTATATGCAAACTCGAACATCCAAGTCTGATTGAATAACACTTGTCTACTGTCTTACCAGATACCCACCTTTCGGGGTTGAGGGTCAGGCAGGGTGTGTTTTAGCACTCGCCATCATTTATATATGGCAGACCTAGGCGACAATCTGACCTCCGTTGCCTTTATAACTCCCAAGCTGCATAACATGAGACTGCTTCTTCTGGCCTATGCCGATGACATCTTAATTTTGTATTGCACTACTTTATGACTGCAACCTCTGTTTGATGGTTTCTCTGGCTTTGTGGATAAACATTCCTTGAAGCTCAATCCAGTGAAGATGAATATAATGCAGTGCTCTAAACATAACAAAGGTACCACCTTTCACTGTCGAATTGGCTTGGAGCCTGTGGAGATGGTTAATGGCCTCCTCTATTTGGGCTTCTTGGTTACCTTTAAATCAGGCAAACTTAAGTTACAAAGGTGGCTTAAAAGTCGTGCTTATGCCCTTGCAAACCTACTAAGCAAGATAGATGCACGTTATGGTAAATTCTCATTACTGCCATGTGTACTTTGTTATGAATAGAATATTATCCCAAAGATACTATACGGGATGGATGTGTACAACTTATCCATTCTAGAATATTTGCCTACTCTTGAGGCCCTGATTTGGAGGATGGCCTTGAGCCTCCCGGGCTCTAACTCTTCATGCCATAAGGTTTTGTATCGGCTCACGGAGCACACTGGAAATGCTTTTCCTTTTTATGGAAGATCTTCTGTCCCACCGAAGTTTCTTTCTAGACTTAAAATTGATTCTGTAGGAGAAAGGTTGTGTATTAATAAAGGATTTGTAGGAGCTATGTTGTGACCTGATTAAATCTGGTAGCTCATTGAAATAACTAATTGAAAATCCAATTAAAGCTAAACTGTCCTTATTCAACCATGACTGGATTAAAACTCAGTATGTAAATGTATGCATAATTAAGTCACTTGCATGAGGATCACAAAAAACTGGGACCTTAGCACACTATCGAGCCATCTACCCGGATATGTCTACTCAATGTCTGTTGCTCTGTTTTCAGATTTTGGCCAGATATGGTATGCTGACAGTCGAGCAGGCAATATGTAGATGTTGCGATGAGAATAACCAATGTGAAACTCTTAAACATCTCTTGGTCTCATGCCCTGCGATAAAGGGCTTGAGATGGAACACCTAAAAAAACATTGGGTTGGTTTGCTTTGGGCGAGGAGGAATTGGTCTGGGAATGCTGCCTGGAAGGTCCTACTAAATCAACAGTTGTCACAGTAAATTGCTTTTTAAGACTTTTTTAAAACTTGAAAAGCCAAGTGACAATATATCTAGTTTAGCCATGGTTATGCACTCCTCTTTTTAGTGGCTAAATTCCGTAGGTGTCTACTCCTGACTCATTTTTCAGCAGTGAATGGCTAGAGGCCACCCCTCTTGGCTGATTTACTCTTCTGGTCTTCAATAAGTCGTGACCGTGAGGTACTAGTTTTTAAACTACTAAGACCATAATTGCCAATAGAAGTCGGTTTACAGAAAAGGTCTTGCGCATTTAGCTTTGAAAGTAGAAAGTGCATAGAAACTATGGAATTTAATTTGTGCTCTGTTTCTTTAGGCAAGCGTGGATGATCAAATGTGTTAACTCCTCTAGGGTTGTTTCATGACCTCAACCAAAAGATGGGTTCACATGATATTATATGGCATTTATAACGCGCCTATACACACGTGTTTCAAGGTGCGACGAGGCAAGGGCGGGGAACAAAGGGAGGACGGACAGCGATCCTACTAGGCCAGGTGTCATTCAGATCGCAAGTGCATGGGAAGGGGGTAGGGACAGTGCAGTACATGGGAAGAGATAACAATAGTAACAGCCAACAAGTGGCAAGGGTAAGCGCATAAATCGGGTTTCAAGGGCTGGTAGGAGGACTGTAGGAATACAGACAGTCCCAAGTGCGGAGGTTGCAAGGTGGAGGGTGCAGGTGTGTGACGCATGCAGGGGAGGGACCTGGGCCTGAGATCAGAGGCTGTCCGTGTAGCCAGTGCAGTTCCGGTTAGTCAGGAGGTCAGCAGAGGAGAGGATGAGAAAAGGCAGAAGCAAAGAGAGGTTTTGAGGTGCTTCCAGAACCAGAGATGGTTCTCAAGTTTAAGGGAGGCAGGGTGGCTGTTCCAGAGGGAGGCACCAGCCGAAGAAAGAAATCTACCACCAACTCGTTGCTTGGATATGCGACTGACCCTGGGGGAGTTGGAGGCGGATGAGCGAAGAGCTCGAAGGAAGATATTTAGGAAGAGAGAATTGAAGGTATTGACGCCCCAGAAGGCCTTGTGGACAATGCAGAGGGTTTTGAACTTAATCCTGGCAGCCAGTGCAGAGATTTCAGTCCTGGAGAGATATGATCCCTGGGCTTGTGTAGTCCAGCCTAGAGAGAACCAGGGCGCTGGAGACAGTGAGCTTCTGGGGAATCATGGGCAACATGTGAAATCATCTTCCTGGTGACTTAGACGGAGTTCATTATGTGCTGCACCATTTGAGACCGATTGGGAGAGGCAGATGACTCTTTAAGAAAGTCTTTTTTCAGCTATTAGTGATGGGCAAAAGCTATACTTTGTAAGCTGTTAAGGCCATTGGTACTGATGGGATTTTGTATTGTTTCAGGAATCTAAACGGGTTTCCCAAAGCCTGATGCATTTGCCCACCAGCCTAGAAATGAGCCTTGCCACTAAAGCCTGAGGTGAGTCTCAATCCCAAGTAGTCCATCTCCGTCACCCATGGGATTTGACTACCGTTTGTGTATGCAGCAGGTAGTTTTAGAACTAGTTTGCCCTTCAGATAGGCCGTGATAGCAGACTTATTAGCTTTTTCCTGCAGATCCAATGAGATAATAGAGTATACCTCTCTAGCAACACTTGCAAGGCACATTGTGTATTGGCCGTAAGAACAGGATCATCAATGTAAGTTACGGGCGAAATATATTGCCGCTTTATAGGGGCATCAGTGTGAGCAGTGGGTAGGGCATTGTGAAGGCAATTAATGTACTAGGAAAATAAGAGGAACCAGGACGCAGCCCTGATGAACAAGAGTTCACTGGATAAAACTGCATACATTGTCCATTGCCTCCAGTTTTCTCACATGCGCTGTTATTCGTGTGAATCACTGCCAACACCAGGATCCGTGCTTCTGGACAAATCGTGGACCTGAGCAGCTGCCAAAGTTGAGCTCTGTGGACCTTGACAAAGGCAGTGTTCATGTCCATGGAAGCAAGATGGAGGATGTCCTTTGAATAGAGTGGGTGGGTGTTGGGGAGAATGTTCATTTCTGTGCTAATTCCCTTTAACCTTATAGACCCGAGCTCTTTTGCTGGACTTAAAACATTTTAATTTTAACTCCTGAGTGAGTGGGACCTTTTTCTTACTTGCGTTTTTTTTCCCCTGATTTGGCTTTTGTTGTCACTGTTTTTGGAGTCTTGATAAACTCCCTAGGCAGCTGCTTGTTTAGTGACACACGGCCACTTCAGTGCATTTTCACTGAGATTGTTTAAATAACTTTTCTTGGGTGAACTACAGTTCCCAAGAATAGTAAGATGAAATTTATATTACTTAACTTTTCTCTTTGTAGGTCCAGCACACACAATCTTATGTGGAGTGCTGGGGTTTTTACTTAGTAGCCCCTTATCCTCCTTCATTTAACATTTAGTTTTTTGTTACCCTCACTACTTCAAATGGCTGGTCGCAGTTTAATTTTTACTACCATTGTGCTTTTATACCGCAGGCTGAACCCTCTGCTGCAGCACAGCACCCTTTGGGTGTCCATTTTGTCAATGGCCCTGGTCTTCTTTTTTCGCCATTTTCTGTTTGTGAGGTCGGTCTTGGCTTTTACTCTGTGCTTTTGAGACAGGTTTGAGTCCTTTGTGTGGTCTGCCTTTGGCTGGATGGACAGGATTTGAGGGAGTGCCCCCAAAAACTCCCCTGTCCTTTGTCTGTGTGCCTAAACGAAACCAGTACTGATTGTTGGGTTGCCTGTACTGAAATGACAACAACCCTACTATGTGATTGACAACCTAGGCTCTGCATGAATGGGAAAACATACTTAAAAGGCGAGGGTTTGGAGATTTGTTCTGCATCAGTGCTGTTTGCCAAGCCCTGAAATGGCTAAGTGCTGCTGAATCGGAGAGAGCCCGTAGCTGCTGCAGGAGCCCTCCAGACGTCCTCCCTCTTGCCCCCACGACTGAGGCTCAGGGACAAGGGTCTGCATAGCTGTAGCAAGACTGAATCCAGCTGGACCACTTTTCTTCTAACCAGAGGTACTGTTTGTGCTTGGGGATACTTACATTCTTGCCTTTGGTGCTGTTTCACTTGAGATTTGTACTTGCTTAACTTTGAGTTGATTTCAACTCCCCTTTGCACAGGCCGAGCAGCTTGTGTCTCTTCAGTGAACAATATGACTTTGAGAGAGACTTTATCCAACAAGGGCATCATATCTATAGACTTTGTCCAATTGACTTTGGTTGTAAGGCACTCTTCTAAATGCATTGCCTTTGCTTGTCCCTCCATAGGTTGTAGCTTGTCGACTATTGTTACTGCTAGGAAAGGCTTACCGATTCAGTTGTCCTCTCCTTTTAAGAAACTGTCTAACCTTTCTAATTTCCTTGACCCTTCCTTTCTGCAACCCAGAGTCAACAAAGTATATTGGCATGATCTATAAATGCTAATTCTATATGAAGTCCCTTCAGGCTGTAGGAGAAATGTGTTGAGAAGATCCAATGTATATTCACCAGCTTTATTGATGCTGTGAAGTATTTCCAAAACTTACTTGAAACGTTAAAACTAATTGCCTTTATTAAGAATGCTAATTTAAAACTGGTGCTCAATAAATAAAAATATTTATAACTGAAACTTTCTTGGCTACTTGTATTGACTGATTCAGTTTGTACTGCTCTACAGGTCACATTTACCCCTCTTGATAGGCCTGGCTGCACAGTCGCACTACCAACTTGTGTAGTACAGACCTATACCATAAAGTGGGTTACCTAATACCAAGCACATAAGACTTGTATAGTCTCACACAGTGACTGCACAAATTCTTACCTAACGGTGGTCCACAATGAGATCTAAATTGAGAAGCTGTTCTTGGGTCCTAAAGCCACTACAAACCTGTGTTGGGCGTCACTTAAGACTGCATGAGAGGCCATTGTTCTATTTTCGCCATTGGTGATATCGTGCCCAGAGATCTTAAATTGGGAGTCAAGAAAAGAAATGGGTCTATAGGAGGCTGGGTAATCTTGGGACTTTTTTTAAAATGGAAAAGATCGCTCATTTCCAGGTAGATGGAAAACTAAGTTCCTTGACCATGGCATTAAGAGATGGTGAGTATAGGGGCCCAAATGTCCTTCATTCTTTTGAAAGTCAGCCGGAATGCCATCGGGCCTGGGCAGCAACCTAGTGCTTGTTTTTGAATTGCTACCAGTACCTATTAATAGGTAATGACATTTAACTTGTCTGAGTGTTGGCCGAGGTGTAACCTGGAAGTACAGAAGATCAAAAAGTCTGGAGGATGAGTCACCTGCCCCATTATCTTTGAGGGAGGAAAACATTGGTAACCCACTGCTGATTCTCTAATTGTTTATGTAACAGTAAAACACGCTGATAGTGAGCCATAATTGACTATTGCACAGAACTGTGTGTCCCTTAGGCTTGTGGCCTCGAGATCTAACCATGGTAGGTTGTCTAATTCTTTTTTGTAGAGAAAAGATTCCTGTTTATATAGTAGCAGCAAGAGCAGCCTATAGTTTATTTTAACAGGAATATTTTTCAGTGCGCCAGGTAGCTTGCTTTTTTACAATGTTCATTAAGCCAGACCTTTTTAATGTGGGAAGAGGACTTGCGGGTACAGAAATGAGCATCAGATATGGCTGATATAAGTTGATCATAGTGAGACCATCAGCTCGGACTTAAATTGGTCATCAAGGAATGCATTTAAGAGTTTAGGTTGGATCGGATTTCCGATCGATGCCTCATCAGCCCTTTCCCATTTTAATCTCCTGCGCTGGATGTTCGTTCGCTTTCGTTTCACCCAGCCACTTATTTTTGAGTTGCAGAGGATGGTGGTCGCTAATAAAATTATCCACAAAATAAAATTCCTTTAGTGGTGCCATTTACATCCCAGCATGCATAGTCTGTCAATTGCTTAGGCACCACATGTACTTTTAGAAGTACATTTTCCACAATTATCCGTGCTAACTTTACCATTAATGGACCATAGTTCCAACTCCCACAACCATGAATTAAATCAAAAACCTCTAGAGCAGGAGCATGGATCCATCATAATAGGGTTCTTGAAATCACGGGGATGTGATCCTCCTGGGGATCGAATAGGTCATGGGAGTGCCATTACCAATTTTCAGGTTAAAATTTGCCAGAGCCTTTGTTCAGTTGGGTGGGCAGGAGCCCAGCCTGCAACCTTGATCGACAATAACCACAAGCTATTTGTACCAGTGAAGCAGGCCTGAGTATGCAACCTGTTCAGACACCCGCTCTGACCTGGTGAGAAGTCTAATTTTGCCCCCATATTGCCTCCTCCAACTCATTTGGGCACTCGAAATAGTACCCCTGCTCGAGGAGACACTCGGAATGGCCACCGCGCTATTTGTTTCTAGGTTGCCCAGCAACCACATGTGAAGTAGCTTGCTGCGCATTGGCTGAGCCGCCCTATTTCCTGGGCACACCAACGCCAGAAGGCGTGAGCCGGAACCCCAACCGAAGGCACACTACATAAGGCACAGATCTGTCTGTGCCTGTCCGCGCCGTACCTGGCGTATGGCGCAAAACTCTGCCCACTCATGTTACCTCACTAGTCTCCCTTGCCCCACCCCTCATAAATGCCAGACCACTCAATCACCTCCGTTCCCCTCGCCAAGAACACGTTACCGACGATCATCAAACAATCTTGATCTGCTCCACTGACCTTTTCAACTTGGTAAGCGTGCCACTTCTATTGGACACCAGTGGCTCTGCTTGCTATTTGTCAAAATGTTATTTACGCTCTGCTCAACCTTGTTAGAATCGTAAGCAACTGTGATAATCCGCCACTACCAACCTGGGAATCAAAGCCATAATTGTGTACGCTACCTTTGTGACCATGTTGTCCAATATTGCCTTACTGCACGCCATGCTAATGCTTGTATGCTGTTTTCACTGCTATGTATATCTGCCTTGTGAATCTTCAGACTGCTAGGTTCTCTGTTACTAGTCGCCCCATTGTTTAGCCATTCACGCTAGTCTGGCATTATTCGGTCTGTCTTGCCGATTGTTGTTGCCACACATTCGTGGACCGAATCTACCAAGGTACCATAGCCTGATGTTATGAAAGTGGGTCCTTCTATACTGTAGGCACAAGTCATTTGTCATACAGAGTTCCTGATCGAACAATATTGTACATGTGACCCTGCAGTGAGCCTTAATTGTATTTATCACTTGGGCTTATAACCTTTTGCCTCCAAACCTCTTATGGTCTACGCACCAACTTGTACCAGCTATTGTCTTACCGCTTAGCTCTGGCCTCCTGCTGCCTGTCATCCTTCCTATACTGTCAACCGACAGGCAATGCCCATTGCCCACAAAGCTGTTAGAGCACAAAAAGCAGGTGAATCATTGCATTATGTGCCTCACTTTATAGTTACAACTGCTAGCCTACTCTGTAAGCCCCCCCCATTACCTTACTCGCCAACATGACCCATCCTCAAGTCAGTAATGTAATATTCTCCCCACTTTGCACCAAAGGTGCCTACGTCTATTATGACTCGGGCCTCGCCCGGGTTAACTGCCCAAGGCACTACCCTCTACACTGCCCCACACCATTTTTACCGGAAATTGCATCCTTCACTCTTCAGGAGGTCCTAACCACCAGTGCCACCAACACCTCCATCAGGCTACTTGGTGAATGCATAACCATAGTAGAGCTAGACCCCACCCCTTGCCCCAACCCCTCTAATACCCTCTACCCCCTATCGCTCGCATCCTCACAATCCCTTGCCAAGGCTTGCTACGCCATAAACTAATAAGAGTAAGAACCCAAGCCCACATCCAGCCTTCTACCATGCCAATAGTAAGAGCCAACAGAAGACTTAGACTCTCCTCACGCTCCCACCACTCCACTCTCAGAAATCAAGACAAATCCTCTTCTATCCGGCAGTGTGTTAATAAACAGACACCTAGCTCAACATTAGGCATTCCTAATCCACAATGTCTCCAGCCAAAAGCACAGACTCTCATTAACAAACCACACACATGCCCACCCACTACCACCCCTTTAGAGAATGTGCCTAGCCTCACACATTTGAAAGGCGCCTTACTGAATGTGCGATCCTTAGGCGCACATGCCACTGAAGTACACAACCTCATCCTGGGACACCAATTGGACTTCATAGCACTGACTGAAACGTGACTACATACAACCTCAGGTCCACTATTGACACTGGCTATCCCACCAGAAAACGCATACCAAGAACCGACCGCCAAGATATAGTGAGAGGAGTAGCCATAATCCCCAAAACCTCTTTACAGTTTAGAGTCAGTAGCACTGACGCTATAGAAGGTTACGAGCGTCTCCCCCTCAAATAACCACCGATCTCAAAACTACCACTAATTTCCTACTAGTATATATAGATCTCCTAGTTTTGCCAGTCACCCAGGGATCGCCATTCCACTACACATAACCCCTATGCTTAAACCTAAGACAAAATTTGTCCCATTAGGTGTCATAAACCCTGGATTCAGTGACCCCCTTGACCATAAAGCCACAGCATTACACAATGCCTTGCAAGATATGCAATTTTCCCAAATCGTGAATGCACCTACCCACTCCAAAGGTAGAATCCTTGATTGGATACTAACCATGAACACTCAAGATCCCTCATAGACATCAGTAATATCTTTTGGTCAGACCATTTTCTCATTCGCTTCAATGTAGCAACTAGTAAATCCCTAGAAGTACCCTCAGTACCACTCATCCCAATATTAGCAAGAAACTCTCGCAAAACTACCCAAGATAAATGATCCCCCATCCTCAACAAATTACTAAAGGACCAGTCATCCACCACCATAAACCCAGGCAACTTATCCCGTTTTTATCACTCATGTCTCAAAACAGCCTTTGACGAAGTAGCCCCACTCAAAACTAAACTACCCAAACGTAGTAACTCCTGGTTTAACGACTAACTTCACAGAAATATAACCATGCTATCATAATGCATAAATCCAGCTTCCTTAATTCACAAATCACCAACCCTGCTTCGAATGGCAGAGAGCAATTTGCAACTCTCAGAGTTGAAAACTCCCCCCTGATCTCCTTAATCCAATCACAGCTAGCAAAGCCTGGTGTACCACCTTCCAGAATGCCCTGGCCACCAAAATCAACTCCCTCCAAGAAAAAAAATTGTGCTAAAAAGAAAATGATTGGACAATAGTGTCAACATCATCTCTACTGTACCATTTGCAACCACAACCTTAATATCCCAATTTGGCTTCACTGTCACCCAGGAGCAAGTAGCCAATACGATTAGTGCACTTAAACCTTCATATTGCAAAGGTGATGGCTTTACTGCCAAATTAAAAAGTGCTCCACCACATTAGTCCCCACCATCGCCAAATTTCATTAATGCCTCGTTCAGCCCCAATTCGGTGCCATCAGATATTAAAGAAGCCTGGGTAACGCCACTATTAAAACAACCCTCTCTAGACCCCACCAACTACAGACCCATCACAACAGTTCCTTCTCATTAAAATAGATAAAGTAGCTTACACACAATTAGAGTCCCACCTCGAAAATAACCATCTGTTAGGCGACAGACAATACAGATTTCAGCCGAAACATAGCACTGAGGCAGCCCTTCTCGATTAAAAAAAAAAAAACAGATGGATGCCTGCAGAGACTCAGGTAAACCCTCTATTTTGCTATTACTCGACCTCTCTGCAGCATTTGATCTGGTTGACCATGAAAAATGATGCCTACTCCTATCCAATAACTTTCCACTTTTCACAAAAGGCAACTGCCTGGATCAAATCATTCCAATCAGAACGAACCTCCACGGTAGCTATAGGTGACTAGACAGCTGGCCCTATACATGTCCCTTTAGGCGTGCCTCAAGGATCCTGCCTCTCACCTACATTATACAATGCCTACACTAAGCTTCTCTTTGCAGCATTGGACGCCATGGGTGTAAAAAATACACCAATTTTGCTGTTGATACACACATACTTTTCCCAATCACAGGAAATAAAGATCATGACACCATAATCATGAACTAAATATACTCCCTCTTCCAGAACTGTATGGCAACCAATAGCCTCTGCCTGAATGGTGAAAAGACAGAGGTTCTTATTGTAGGATCACCAGCTCAACTAAAGAATAGCCCCAAGATTACACCTCTATTGACATAGAGGGCACTCCCATCTCCAACCAAGTAAAAACCTTAAGAGTATATCTCTACTCTAGCCTCATTATGAGCAAGCATATCAATAATCACGTCTCCACCACAGCCAAACTTATCGCTCTCAGTAGACCATTCCCCTCTACACAGGATTGCAACACACTCGCCAGAGTTCATCATGTCTAAGCTATTTTATTGTAACATAGTCTTGCTAGGAACCACAAAAAACAAACAAAATTACAATTGCTTTAAAACAAAGCATTGAGAGCAGCACTAGGTATAAACAAGAGACCATCGCTCCTAGCCAAGCAGGAATCCTGCACAAAACTCACTACAACTCATAAATGTATTACACAAAATGCCCCCATCTACCTCAACCAATGCCTCACTCATAAAAAAAATCCTTTCAGACTCCTCGGATCCAACACTAGCACTCGTCTACTTTTCCCACGTATCAAGAATAAGCGACCGGGTGACGCCAACTTTATGGTTGCTGCCCCATATGTCTTTGTGGCTGTGACAAGACATGACAACAGCAGGTGTTGTATCATCTCTGGTGTGTCGTTATTACAGTAACGACAACTGCTGGAGCTTGACAAGCCTCTTATAGCAGGGATCGCCTTTGTCTTCAAGTTCAGGCACACCCTTAAGAACGTGGCGCGCAACTTTGTCTGAAAATGTTATCAGTTTTTTCATTGGTTCATTCACTTTTTGCATATTGGTCGGTAAGTGAGTAGTAAATTTGTTCTTTGACGCTGCTTCCAAAGTTCCGATCCAGTCGCATTCTTTAAATCATTTTTTTGTCATTTCAGGATTTGTCTCGCATTCCTCCTCCGAACTTCCAATAGCTTGAAGTAATGTGTTCCTATTGGCCCATGAAAACAGTATTTTGTTTTTGCCTCCTTCCATTTATTTATGAATGATTTCAAATATTTTTGGCTGTGAACCGGCTTTGTTTTCCTGAATGGCATCGGGCCATTTAGGTCGACCTTACTTTTAAGTGAAACCAGACTTGGCTCCCTTATTATGGAGGCTATTGGTGTAGAAGATGGTAAGTTGAGAACTAGTTTTAGAAAAGTGTTTTCTGGTATATATGTCATAGCTTCTGCACCGTAGGAAATTGCATGAACAACTCTGGCCCTATAAAAGTCTATTGCGGGTTTCGCGGAAAAACACCCACATACTTTATCCATGGTCTTTGTTTGGGCAGCTGTCTCCCACAGGGGCGTCGATCTGAACTGGACAGCTGCGGTCTCCACCAATGTGACGCGTAGTGCCGAGATGACGGACTGGGCTGGCCCACCTAGCTTCGTTTGCTTGGCCCGTAGGAATATTCTTCTGCAAATGGAGAAAGGGAATTAAGCACCCGTGGATTTGAGCGTTAACCCCCCCCCAACTCCCGCTGTTCTCCCCACTGATCACCTTTGGTGTCCCCTCTTAGTCTCACCTGATGGTTTGGAAAGATGAGTTCTCCATCCTGCATTGAGCGCAGGGGCGCGTAGATAACCAGTTGCTTCACTGGCTCGAAGGAATTGGTGAGTTCCAGAACAATATTGACCATGAGATTCCCGGCAAGACGCTGTAAGTATGTAGTTCGTAAGAGTTCAAATGTCTAACTTTCACTCTTGTCCGATTCCTTGCAGGTTGCATCTTGACCCTAGCGAAGAGTTCCTCGTGGCAACCGGTAATCAGGTAAGGATTTGTATTATCCAACACAGTTCGATAAAATGTCAATATGTAACCTGTTGCTTTCTCCCTTATTCAGGTGCTGAGAGAAAGTATGAAGTTTCGGTGAATAATACCTTCGGCGGTAAAATCAGGTACGTCTATTGTGGTGAGGTTGTTTCCCCTTGTTTAGTCCCTTTGTTTCACCTTGCTGTCCTTTTGTTTCCCCTTAGGGGCCGGGGTTCGGCGAGGATGCAGTGGAAGCTGCGCTGACCCGTGAAGAGGAATAGTACCCCCGGTGGTAAAATCAGGTAAGTCTATGGGGGGTGGTAACTAATATTGCCTCTGTGTATTCCCTTGGCTCACCTTGCTGTTCTTGTCTCCCCCTTAGGTGCCGGAGTGCGGCGGGAGCATGCAAAAGGATGCGGTGGAATGTGAAGATGCTGCGAAGGCCGGTGAGTTCAGCGCAGCGCTGCTGCAGGCGAGGCGATGCACATAAAATAACTTTTCTTCCAGCTCGAAGGCGCGATGGATCGGGAATTCAGGTAAGGATCAAAGGTATTGCTCTTGTTCTAACCTTTTCTTCTTCTTTCTCCCTTTTTTCTAGGAGCTCCGGACTCGAGGCGGGCGTGGCAGAAGACTGGATGCAGACTTGCAGGCATGGTGAGCGTTACGCTGCTGGATGCAGAATAACACAAAGCTTGTGCTGCTCTTGGGGCGTGGTTTAAATAGCCTCCAAAGTAGTCCCAGGTAAGATTTCCTCCCCAGCCCCACCCGAGTAAAAAATAGTCCCTAGGTAAAGTAGTCCCTTCCAAGCCTCCTTTGGCTTGGAGCTCTTGCAGCATGGTCTGCATCAGGTAAGTTTTAATCTAGGAGCCTGGCGCCTATGGCGCCAGGACTGACTCTCCATAGGCGCCAGGACTGCACCTAAATAGCCCCTAGCAGGGGTGGTTGGGCTTGCTTAGTATAACTTGATGCCTGCTTCAGGGGTTGCTGGACTTGGTCTGGGTCCCTGGGGGTAGGCATCATGACAGCAGCCAATATTTTTATTTTTGCAAACTGTGTAAACTGCTTTGCTATCTCACGGGGGCTGGAGTTCTTCCCCGATGTTTAGTCTGTTACCTTTTTCCAATCGTTCTCCCGCAATGTGCGAGTTTTTCGTTTTGCTTGGTTGTTTTTTCAAGAACCATTATCTTTGTTTTTTTCGTATTAAGTTACAAGTCCTTTTCCTTCAGGTATGAAGCAAGCCTTTTATCTGGTGTTGGAGTCCTCTGGCGGTCTGGTCCAGTAATATGCCATAGGTGTAGAGGAGGCGGCTGATTTTTCTTGTTGCCTTTTGTTGGCGGAAATGTTGATTTTTCATCTTGGTACTTGAAGCCCCATACAGACGTTACACAGGGCAGCGTCCAAGGGGCATTCCTGTTTGACCCCTCTTGCGGTCATTATTTCTTCGGAGAATTGTCCTGCGCTGCGAAGTCTGACTCTCATTGTTGTCCCGCAGTACAGTTGTTTAATGGGGTCTATGATGGCAGCCAGACATTTCCATTTAGTCTGTTTCGGCCACAATTTCTCCCGATTGACTCGGTCGAACGCTTGGACTAGGTCGACAAAAGCCAGGACACTCTGGGACTACCCTCCAGAATTTTCGCTTTCAAGATGCTTAGCAACATGAAGTTAAATGTTGTTCTGAAGTTCTTTACAAAACCTGTCTGGTAGGGGTCTTGACAGACTGATGTTTTAGCCCAGGTTTGAAAGAGGGATCCAAACAATTTGCCGGTAACATCCAACAGGGCTATCGGGCGATATCGCCTCGGGTCGTCCTTCTGGCCCTTTTTGTAAATTGGAACTACATTGGCCATTTTCCACGAGGCAGGAATCAAATATGTAAGGATAAAGTTATTAGTTAAGCCAGAGATGCAGTACGGCCAGTAATTTGAATTGCTTTTCAAGTCTGAATTTGTTATCCCATCAGACCCCGGGCTCTTAAGGTTTTAAGATTAGTTATTTTTTTTAAATTGCCTCACTGTCATGATCAATCTCCCATGTTTTTGACGTAGTTTTGAGG
Organism: Ambystoma mexicanum; assembly: GCF_040938575.1. Taxonomy (NCBI): domain Eukaryota; kingdom Metazoa; phylum Chordata; class Amphibia; order Caudata; family Ambystomatidae; genus Ambystoma; species Ambystoma mexicanum. The sequence goes on from NC_090921.1 coordinate 468,918,296, forward strand.
GAAAGTGAGCACTTCATGCGGTTTTTAGAAGAGAGCCGTGAAGTAAGACACCCAGGTCTGGTCTCTTTTGTTTTTGCAGGGCTTCCTTGGTGTGTTTTACTTATGCGTTTGCTAACGCCAAAAAATCTGACGTGTTTTTCACAGATTGTTAGAAGCATTGCCTCAGTCTCCTTGGTACAGGGATATCTTATGATTTGAGCCAATTTTTGTAGGCACGGAGTGATTTAGCTAGTTCATTATTTTTCAAGGTAGAAATTGTTTTTGCCTGTCTCATTTGGAGCACTTGTCTCTGCTTGGTCACCAGAAGTTGGTTATTTTTGCGCAAGTTTAGTTTTGAATTCAAATAGCTTTTTTGGGTTGTTTCTGGAAAGGCATCAGTAGGGGCCATAGTCTACCTTTAGCTAGTTTGGGGCAGTAACACAAAGTTTTAGCTACACTGCATTTAGTTATTTGCTTTATAGATTATCTTGTTAACCTTAGTCTGTCATGATTACCAGGTTCCACCAAGCTGTCCATTTGTTATGATTGAAAGTGCTCTTGTAGGCCATACAGCGTCCAGTATCTTATGGTCTTACCAATTTCATGCATTTTTTTTAAACTTATTTTGGTTTAAACAAAAAAAACCTTTACATATATTTTCTTCAGAACAGCAACGATTTCTTCAAGAAAACAAACCATAGGATAACTTATATACAAATACCTAAACTCAGAGAATATATCCAGCAAACTAGTAAGAAAAGCATTTTTTACATTAAAAAAAGCACAACTTAATAAACAAATACCTAAACTCAGGAAATATAAGCAGCAAACAATTAAAAGAAACTTTTCCCATTACATATAGGGTTAAAAACGTGACCGCAATAGTTACTCAATATTAACATGAAGATCGTATATAATCAGTACATCAAAAAGGTAAGAATCAATTAGATTGCATGCATCTGCACAGAAAATACAATAAGAACGTTAGAGGTTTCCCCCATAAAATTAATATGTTCATGATTGTGCTTTTGAATAATGGATCATAGGCTTATATTCATTCTCCAATTCTTTTTGCCTTAGATCTGCACCCAGCCCACATACTTCCGAAAGGAATTTCACTGTGGCTATTTTCAGAGAGATGTCCCATGTAGCATTTCCCACCAAAGTGTATCGAGATTAACACAATCTGGATTGGGAACAAATTTGAAGAAAGCTCTCACTCGTTCGGATTTAATAGTCTCGCATTCCAGCAAAAGATGATTCAAGGTTTGCTTTACGAGGGAGCTTTTACAAAAGCGACAGGGAATATGCTTTCCCTTTTCACCATGTCTAATTTCCATTATCTCACCGGTCAGTAGTACATTGAACCAAAATCTTAAGCGATACGCAGAATATGATCAGGAAACTTACATACATATGATTCTGAGGTTCCCATAAGTTTCCCATAAGTTTCCCATGGTGAACAAGGTGATAGATTTTAGATGCTCTTAAACTTTCCATGGTTTCGATCCAGTCATGGTATTGTAACAGTCGTTTGGTTCTAGTCGGATTTAGGATCGGGGAGTTTTGATTTAGGCCAATTTCCTTTAAGACTTTGAGGCAATCAATTTGTAAAGTTAGAAGCCAACGAGACTCCTAGCATCCCCTTTTTAATTTCACCCCAAACTTGGCATAATAGTTTTTATGGCCAGCCATGATCAAATTTCTGTACAGTACCAATCTTCTCCATTGAGTCATGCATTCCAATGACAGAAGTCCCCGCTCAAATCGCAGCGCATTTTAAGGCACACACTTCGGCAAATAGTAAGTGACCATGCGCCAAATTTTGCTTTCCCACTTCCTCTGAAAAAGAGGAGAATAATGAGGCAGGATATCTAATCCGCAGATAAGTTTTGGCACAACTTTTAATTTATAGAATCTTAAAGGGATCAAGGAGTATTTACAATATTTGTGCTACTTTTTTCATCTGCGATATAAGATTGGGCCACCTGTCTAGAATGCAGTTCCAATAAAGAGATTTTTTTTTTTCTGTCATCAAATACTGGAAAACACAAATGGAGCAATGATCCTGTTCTACAGAGAATGTGTTCATTAAGTACCCATCTAAATGGTGTCCTTTTTATTGTGGTTAGACACATTAAAACTGTTTTTTTTCTTCATTAATTATTAGGCCATTCTTTGTATTTTTCAAAGGACGACAACTTATGCTGTAGGCCTATAGGTGTGCCTTCTATTGAGTCATCCTCATATGCACACCAGTTGGTATTGGTGCCCTCGATTTTGGGAGAGATAGTTGACTTTGAAAATCTTCCATGCATCCAATACATACAAGTTAGAGTGTTGGTGCAAATAAATAGCCTTGACGAAGTCCATTAGCAGTTTTTATTGGGATCGAAAGGTCTCCCTGTAAATTAAGTCGAACCTGGATAAGCGAGCACTTGTGAAGGTGAATAAGCATGGTTAGGATCCCCCACGGTTGAGTATCTTGTTCCACAACATGGCTCGGTCTACTTTGTAAAAAGCGAAGGTAAAGAGGCCATATAAATTGGCAAAGACAAAGCTTTACATGCCTTTTCCAACAAAAGGGTAAATAATAAACCTCCAATTTCAGTATCCATTCCTTTTCGAAAAATAAATTGTTGTCTAGTTAGGATGTGTGAGAACTCGGTCCATTCAACTATGTGTTTAAGTACTAGACCCGCAAATATCTTGAGATTCCGCGTCCATTATGGCTATCGGGCGATAGTTGGCGGCAAGCCGCTTATCCCCTTTCTTGTAGATGGGAACAATGTACGAGATATTCTAAGAAGCAGGCATAGTTTGAGTGACTTTTTTTATATCTGAGAATAAAAAAGAGCCCTTTCGCCCATATCTCCGGATTGACCTTTAATGCCACATTTGCCAGCCCATTTGACCCTGGAGCCCTTGATGAGCTGGAGGATTTTCTGATCAATATCCAAAATACTAAAATTACAATTCCAGGGTTGGATTTTTACTAGAATCAAACTCTCCGGCATTGTAACTCCAGCTTCATATAAGGAAGTAAAATGATCGACCCATGTGTTTGCCAAAATGCAGTATGACTGAGTTGCTATCTGAGTGGATTCCAGATTTATTAAGTACCAAAAATGATATCTGAAATTCTCTGAGCATTCAGCATTGCTTCATTGTTCACTTGAAGCATATTTGCTTTGATTCCTTAACCAATTTCTCATTTTCTGTTTTATTAATGCTTTTTTTTTTTTTGAGTGACCATTCTATAGTGGTGTTCAGGATCTTTCTAATATTTCGGTTGCTCCTATTTTTCCAGGACCTAAGTAGTGGATCGTATACATGGGTTTGAGGGACATGTGAACTAAGCTTACCAGTGTCTTTAATACAGTGTTCGAGCATTGATTTTAAATATTCAGGGAATAATTCAACACAAAACGAGCACTGTCTTTTGTTCCATGGATTAGTATGGCCTTCATGTAAGAAGGTGTCAGTTAACTTATTAACATTACCCTCGTGCCATTTAATTCGAGTACCTCTAGGGCTTACTATTTGATCTTTAACCATTTTCCCCGATTCAGTATGCTTTAAATCCCATATCACTGTTATTTCCAAAAATGTATGGTCCCTAAACTCTGAATCCACTACTTCAAATTTTGCACATGCGTCCAATATTTTCTTAGACATAATTACATGGTCTATACAAGACATTTTTGATCCATTGGTCCATGTGCAGACTTCAGATGAGGAATTAAATAAAAAATTTACACGAGAAAGACCCTAATTTTTAAACGGATTATACCAAATAAGTCCATGAGCAAGTTTTCTTTCCAAACTGCAAGATACTCCATTAATTGTGAGGCCTGTAACTAAAGTTCGAGGCGTGATTGGGTCCAAACCTTTGGTCAAGCCAAGTCCTGGTTTCATTTCTGCGTTGAAATCTCCTGCCACTATAACACGTAAACCCTTATATTTATCATTGCTGTCAGGCAAACATTTATCTGATATACTGAATTTTCCATATCTGCAACTGGATTCCAGTAAATATTGATAATTAGAAAGTAAGAAGGGACATTCTTTCTAACAGTCTCCAACACCACCAACTTGGCTCCTGCTATTATATCTAAGGAATCGAGTATAATGGTGCTTACCGTGTTATTAATTGCGATTAAAAGGCCCCCAGATGGTCTTCTGATGGTAATTCTGGAATTACTTTTTTGCTAGTTGAAATTTGCACTCAAAACCATCTAAATGAATAGGTGAGGTCATCCATGATTCATGGATACATAAGATCTCAAAAGAGCGAAATTTAACAGAGTTCCTTTGAGGCCAGGAAATTAGTGACCTCTGGAGTTCCACGAAAAGATGTTCCATGGTCTGTTTAAAGATGAGGTTAAAGTTTTTGTTGTAATGCCTTTATTTCAGATATGGATTCTCTGAGAGCTAACCATCTCCAGCCATACTCTCCCCGAAACTGAGAAAAAGCATTGTTCTTTTCCTGGTCACATATTTGAGGTTTGGTGTGAATGTCTTCTCCCCTCCATGAGTGCCCTGAACCAGTACCAAAGACTAATATGTCCTACCCCATATGCTGAAATTGTTCAGTTTCTCAGAGTATTGCCTTAAAGATCTTTTTAGCATTTAGAACGATTCTCACATGACCAAGTCTGGTACGGTGGACAAAAACCACCAATTTGAGATCCGCCGACGCGATTAGTCTGTCAGGGATTTTCATTCAACGGGGACAAGGCACAGGCGTGATTGAGAGTGGGGCCCTCCAACATCACTAAGATTGTACAAAAGAATGCTGGGAAGATCTGGGTGAGCAATTTTGCGCCATTCAACATTGCGCAGATTGCGGTCTATTATATGTTTTAGGTAGCATAAGCCCATCTATTGGGTTTTCACCTGCGCAGCCTCCCTTCGTCCTGGGGGATAATACCCCTGATTCAGATTGTGACCTCTTCCTTTATCCGATCAGACAAGGGATCGATATTTGGCAATGTCTTAGTCTCTGTGCCAATTCTATCCCTCTCTCCTTCAGATCTCAGAGGTAAGGATGAAGTGCTTGGAGTGGAATATGTATAGTTCTCGGTATAAATTGGTTTGTGAAGACCTGGCAGCATCTCCAGCATAGTTGCTTTTATCAGATTTGTAAGTGCCTTGGTGTTTTGTTCTTTATCTAGGACCAAGATAATCGATTCTGTCGACGGAACCGACTCTTAAGATTATCACAATTGACGATGGATTCAGGGATGGAAACTAATTTTGGGGAATTACTGCCTTTCTGTTAGTAGGAATAGTCAAGTGAAAGTGTGCAGCTGCTTGCCAACTCCTGCACTGTAATTGAGATGGTTGCAAAGGTGTAACAGAGGTGACCGGGCCTAAAACCAGGTTTGTGGTAGATCCCGTCATAGCTTGCCTTGTGGTGGTCTTTTCAGTGACTTTAACCCTTTAAGTGCCATGGGTATTTCCCCCCAGTGCCAGTGCCTTTTTTGGTGATTTCGGTATGTGGCCATTCAATGCCTTGTAACTTTTTTGTTGCATGAGATATCTCGGCCAAATTTGGCTCCTTTTTTTCCCACATGTAGGCGGCTGAATCCTAGGTTGCTGTAGGGGGGTGAGAGAAAATAACCAAAAAGGGTGAAAATATTGGGTTTTTTCACAAAATGCCAGTAAAATGATGTACAAAGAAGCCTGTGTTTTTTTTTCCTTGTAAGAGCTAGGAACAAATGGTTTGCTGTGCTGAGTTCCCCAATTTCCTGGCTTTCAAGAACCGGTTGAGTGGAAATGAAGAAAAACATATTTTGATGTGGTAATCAACTGTTTTGTGAGAGGTAGTTGATTTTGGCCATTTTTGCCAATTGGACATGCATGGACGGAATGGAAGAAAAGGATAGGAAAGCCAAATGAGAGGACAAAGGCATATATTTCTGAAAAGTAGACAAAATTCCAAGTTTAGGAAGGGATGATTTGCGTAGGTCAGGCAACAACTAGGTAGGGCAAAATGCAATAGATGGGAGGAAAAGCGGGAAAATTACCGAAAAAAAGGTATGTGTTGGACATGGTTGGCTTGGTACGGCAATGGCTTCTATGAATTTTGAGAAAAGCAATGCTCTGCTACATTCCCCCCCCCCCCGACTCTTGCTGTAAGGAAAGCACACATTTTTTGTAGCGTTTTACAAATCAAGCAATACCACAAGCCAAACTCTGAGCCATGGTACCCAGGAGTTTTATGCTCACAGCCTGAACAAACACACTTAGCATGTGTAAATTGGGAAAACCAATGTGGTGAGGAACGGCAAGCATCCATTTTTTTGAAAGCGCGCAGGCAGACCTTTTCAAGGGTAGGTGACTTGTGCAGGTTACAAAAGTGTATGGTGCCTAAAGCAGCGACTAAATGTAGGTCACATTTGGGAAATGAAAAGGGCACCAGCAAATGGGTCAAAACGTTATGAAAACCACACAAACACAACAAATGTTCTACCTTCCTGCGTTCCCACAGGTGTCCCGATGAAAACGGTACCTCACATGTGTGGGTGCACCTACCTGGGCGCCAAGGGGAAAGCCTAAAACACAAGTAACCCCCAGTCTGTTTTCACACCTGAATTTCACACTTTCTCCAGACAAGCGCAACATACAGATATGAGCCCCGGGTGTCCAAGCCACCAAGGAAAACGGGCAACCCATGCATTTCCGAAAAGAGGACACCCATGGGAATCTGCAGAGGTATGATTTGCGCAAATCGGCCCAGAATTTATTACCCAGAAGCCCCGCAAAGTCCGAAATTTGCCGAAAAAACCCCACATTTTTCACTTTGTCGGGGGTTCTGGGTAAAACATTCCGGTCCGGTTCGCGCAAGTTCGACCTCTGTGTATTCCTACTGGTGCCCTCTATTCAGAAATGCATGGGGTTCCCAGTTTTCCTTGGTGGCTTGGACACCCTATTCCCAGATCTGTAGGTTATCTCCCCAAACCCTTTTGTGGTTACCAGTGGGTTAGCCGTTTCCCTTTGCGACTAGAATGGTGAACCCACACGTGTGAGGTACCGTTTTTGTCAGGACACCTGTGGGAACACGGGAAGGTATGACATTTGTTGGCTGCGTGTTTCGGTGATCAGAGTGAAATGTCAGGAATTTGTGTTTTTTCACCCCCAAATTTGGAATTTGACAGAGGTTCTGGGTAGTATATTCTGGGCCGATTTATGCAAGGCAGACCTCTGTGCATTTCCACGGGTGTCCTCTTTGGGAAATGCATTGCTGGCTTCGCCTTGCTGGCTTCGAAACCCTAGGCCCAATCTGTAGGTTGCCCACATGAACAAATTGTGCTGTGGCGAAAGGCTTGGGGTTACCAGCGGGTTACCCGTTTCATTTTGCACCCCCCGGTAGGTGCACCCACACATGTGAGGTACCTTTTTCGACGGGACACCTGTGGGAACGCGAGAAGGTATGGCATCTGTTGTTGGCAACGTGTGTCGGTGAGTGGATACAGGGAAATGTCTCTGAAATTGGCTTGAAATGAAGCCAATTCTCAGACCTTTCGCTCTGGCCACCCACCGCCAACACCACATGGCCTACCTTCCCGTGTCCCGAGGAAAACGGTACCTCACATGTGTGGGTGCACCTACCGGGGCCCAAAAGGAAAAGGGTAACCCACTGGTAACCCCAAGCCTTTCACCACTGCCCATTTTGTTCATGTGGGCAATCTACAGATTTGGGCCTAGGGTGTCGAAGCCAGCAAGGGAAACTGGGAACCACCTTGCATTTCCCAAAAGAGGACACCCGTGGGAATCCACAGTGGTCTGCCTTGTGCGAATTGCCCCAGTTTTTATTAGCCACAATCCCTGACAAAGTGTGATATTTGGTGGACAAAAAGCACAATGTTAACTTTGTCTGCGGTTCTGGGTAATAAATTCTGGGCCGCTTCGTGCAAGTCAGACCCCTGTGCATGGAGCCCCCCCAGGTCACCATCACTAAGGATTACTCTGTGGAAGGCTGGGGAGGCCACTTTGGACAACTAGTGTCCATGGAGTCTGGACCCTGCAGGAGTCTCATATCAACTGGCTGGAGAGATGAGCCATCTTGCTAGCTCTCAAAGCTTTCCTTCCGCTTATTTGGATAAGGTCATCTTCATCCACCAGCATGTACTAGGTCAAAAAACAGGGTGGTACCAGGTCCCCTCCACTGTGCAGCCTAGCAATCAACATGTTGGAATGGGCCCTGGAGAACAAAATCTACCTAACGGCCGTACACCTTCTGGAGTTGTCCAACCTGGAAGCGGTCAGGCTCAGAACGGGAGCAGACAATTACGAGTGGCAATTGAACGATCAAGTGCTGCTGGAGATCTTCAGCAGATGGGGGCATCCTCGGGTTGGTCTCTTTGCCTCCTGCGACAAGTGCCAGCAGTTCACGTCCTGACAGGAGCAGGGCCCCGGCTCCCTGGGGGACGCATTCCAGATACAGGGCAACGGCATGACAGCGTATGCCTTCCCACACCCCTGGTCCACAGGGTGATCTGTAAGACAAAGGAATCGGGTCACCTCAGCATCATTCTGATGACTCCTTGGTGGCCGGCGAGACCGCGGCTCTCGGATCTTCTCAGCCTCTCTGGCAGGCCACCTATTCACCTGCCGATGGGCCCAGCTCATCTTGCGCAGCCGGGGGGGGGGGGGGCGGCAGGGTCATCCACTCTGCACCACAGAAATTTGCCCTTGCAGCGTGGGTCCTGAGCAGGTCGCACTGAAGCACCTAAGCCTATCCCAGGCTAACCTAGACCTCATTTAGGGCGCTAGGAGAAAGGCTACTAGGAGCCAGTTCAAGAGTAAATGGACTAGGTTCTGAAACTGGGCGGACTCAAGTGATCGATCCCCTTGCGTGCACATTGGATGATGTGCTCTCCTTCTCTGCTTTCTCTCTCCGGCGTGCATTTGTAAACATGCTGCACCTATTTGGCAGCCATAGAGGCCTACAGAAATTCGGAGGTCTTCTCCTCTTCCAACCCGGTGGTGAAGTGACATTTTGCGAGCCTCACCAGGCTCTGCCCGCCCATTAAGAAACCACACCCCGTGTGGGGCCTCAATGTAGTGCTGGTCGCCTTGTTGCACAAACCGTTCGAGCCAATGGCTCTGCGGACGACATGCTGGTCACCATTAAAACAGCTCTGTTGGTGGGTCTCGCCCCCTGCTCGCAGAGTCAGCGAGACTTGTGTTTATTTAGATTTATATAGCGCTTTAAGCCAAAGCGCTTTACATGAGGAACAAGCAATTACAACAAGCAATACACAACATTGAATCAAACCAGAAAACAGTACAGAGAACAATTTACATTATTGGTGAGGTTAAATGCATATGGAGGGGGACTTAAGTGAGGGAGGGTTAGAAGGTGAAGGAGGAGGATTCAATGGAGAAAGAGGAAGAAGAAAGAAGCTAGGGGGTGAATGGAAGAGGTAGGATTTTAGAGTGGTACGAAATAAGGAGTAGGTGGTGGTAGAGCGGATTGGAAGGGGAAGGCGGTTCCAATGGAAAGGAGCAAGAAGTTGGAAGGAGCGGAAGCGGGAAGGGGCACAGGGTGGAGATGGAGGAGAAAGAAGGAAGAGATCTGCAGAACTGAGAGAACGAGGAGGGGTATAGAAAGTGAGGAGGGAGGATAGATGGGGAGGGGTAAGACAATAGAGGGCTTTGAAGACTAGACAGAGGAAGTTGCATTTAATCTGGGAGTGAAAAGGGAGCCATCCTAGTGAGTCAAGGGAAGAGGAGATATATACTACTACTATACTACTTTTCACAAGGATAAGGTGGTCCTGAGAATGCACCCAGCGTGCCTACCTAAGGAAGTCTCCGCTTTCCATCTAAACAAGAAGATGGTTTGTGATGGAACACTCAGACTCAGTGTTCTGATTAACCAAGGATAGTCTTTATTGACTAAATAAAGAAAATCAAATGAAAAGAAACTGGAATCAGGTCTCCTTATTTAGTTCAAAAGCAATTCGGAATCGGGCTTCTTCAAGGAATATGGCAATAATCGCGGTCGAGTCCTCATAGGCCCAGCGGAATGGAGCAGCTTCTTCGCTTCTAACTCGATTCTGCAACAGAAAGGTTAAGTGTCAGTCAGTCCTTTCTTTTTGTCGGTTTTATATAGGGGCTTGAGCCTCATTGACCAATCGGGGCCCTTCATCGAGCGTAAGCCATAATGGAACCCGCACTGGTGACTCGGGAAGGAGGCTGTCTTTTTCACCTTCAGGCCACAGAGTTATTGGTAAATTAGGGTCGTTTTTACTGGACCCTTTTTCTTTAATGAGTATTTCTGTTTTAGTCTGTTTTAAGGACCGTTGTACGAGAGGTTGCCCGTAGGGAGTACATACCTTGCCTAGTGTTCCGGTAGCATTACAGTGTCCTTGCCGTTAAAGCGCAAATCTTCTTGGTTTTCATGGTTAGAAATCCATTCTCTGCTCCTGTTGCTGTAATGTTGGTTACAGAAGTAGAGTGTAGCCCTTTTATTTCGGTAGTCTTGTTGCATTCTGATCTAGTGTTACCGCTCCCAATGGATGGCTATGTGACGCTCGTCGGCAACCGATTTGCCGTACTGTGTGGGTCCCTGCCCACCAAGTGGCTTCCGGACCCTCCTCTGCTCCCTCTACCACCCCCTCCGCCTTCCCGAGGTTGTCACATGGTCTTACCTATGTTTTTTGCCAACCTGAAAGACGAGGCTCAGGGTCTTGCACTGTCACAATGTCGGAGGCGCTCTGAAATTCTATCTGGACAGGAACAAGGGCTTCCGCAAGTCACCGGAGGGAGTGGGGGGTGCCAAGGCCCGGTTATCAGGCATCCAAGTCCTCAATAGCAAGGTGGAGGGTTTTGGCCATCAAGGAGGCCTATGAGGGGCAGCACAAACCACTTCCAGCTAACACGCACGCCCACGGTATCAGAGCCAAGGCCACAGACGTAGTCTTTCAGCGGCAAGTACCATGGCAGGTCATCAGCAGGGCGGCCACTTGGACCACCCCTTCAGCTTTCTGTAAGCACTACTGTTTGGACACCGGCTCTAAATCGGACATGGCTTTCGGTCAGGTGGTTCTAAGGAATTTCTTTTCTTACGGAGGTCTCCTCTCCACCCTGGGGCTTCATTCAGTTGTAATTGCCCATGCAGTATGGAGGAAAGGGGACGGGACGTAAGAGTAATAGTTACTCACCGTAGTGACTAACGTACTCTTAGTCCCCTTTCCTCCATACGTCTGACCATCAAACCCCCCCCCACCTAATTATACTGTTGTCATTAGCCAATTTTAAATATTGACGCGTCAATGGGGACTGAGTGGCGCCAGTGGGTGGAGTTGGGAAGCGCATGCTCTCAGGGCTGCGCCCCAGCGTGCACCTAAATTTAAAGGGAAGACGTTTTTTTTCTGGTGAAAAAGGTAGTCTCCCATCCCTAGCGAGGGACGCCCATGCAGTATTAGTATTTGTTTAAAAAAAAAATATATATGGAGACAAGTATGAAGGAAAAGGGACTATGGACTAAGAGTACATTAGTCACTACGGTGAGTAACTATTTATTTATAATTGAATTTTGGTGATGAGGAAAAGTTAACATTCACAGAGTGGTCCAGCGCCACATGGGTGCTCATTTGAGTCTGTTCGGTGTCCAACTGATGCCAAGTCTGAGAAGTATTGAGATCGAAGTGGTCATGCAGCGGGTCAAGCTAAATCCTATGCACCTTCGAAGTTCTTCGATAGTTTAAAGTACATCACACTTGGTCCGAGCCTGGCTGAGGGAGACTAGTCGAGTGAAAGAGGGATCTGAGCCTGACTGAGGGGGATCCTGGGTGAACGTGAGTCACCCGATAAAGAGAATTATCTGAACATACTTTGAAAGGGCTTTGAGCCCGACTGAGGGGAATCCAATGTTGAACTTTCATTTTGGAATTTTTGTTTTGGAAACTGGTCTGAACCTGGCTGAGCGGGATCCAGGGTGAAAACCCAAATTGAATACTGGAAAAGGAAAAGAACGTTTCATTGTTTTTGTGTACTGGACCCTCTGAGTAGACACTTGCAAGAAGTAAATGGACTTTAACGCAGAAGGTCTTGTACTGTAAAAATTGAACTGGATGCTCGTGCTGCATAAGCCAGAGTGTGCGCTTTGCTAGAGTGGAACCGCCTTGTCCCGTACTGAAAACTTGGGGAAGGGAGGCCAATGGTCTGAAGATCTTGACTTATTTGTTGAACACTTCTTTCTTTTACATGAACATAAACCCACATTATTTGTAAATTATTAAGGATTGGCAATAGGTGTTTAGTAAAGGCCCTTTTTATGTTGACCAGACTCCACTAGGACTGCATTATTATTTGATGGTTGTAGCTTGCTACAATCTGTAGAATTTAGGTTTTTTCTCACCCTTGTGTGAAGGTTCAATAAACACTTTTGAACTTTGGTCACTTGTCTGTCTTACTGTTGATACCATGCCTTCCTTACATCAGGCACTCAAATTGTATAAGAGACTCTAATAACGGATGAGTTGTTGGCCAAGTGCCTGTCTGCTGGCCAGCCTTTCTTGAGGTAGTCCTCTTCAGTCTCCCAAGTGTACCATTTGGCATTCTCCAAGGTTTAAACACCAGCAGGAGTCGAGGCTTCTTTGGTTCACTTTACAAAGCACGTAGAGGTGGTAATTGGGTCAAGGGGAGAGGGTGCGGAGGATACTCTCCAAAATCGGGCTTGATTAGCTGCTACCATCTATAGCACCCTTGTTGGTTGAAGGGTCTCGAGCCATTTGTCAGCTTGGCAGTCAATAACATCTGAAAAATGGGTGCTGAGGATTGTGGCATGTGGCCACACATTGTAGTTCATTCAAGGGCCTACCTGGATTCCACCACAGAGGGGAGTATTGCTTGAGGAAAACCAGGTGCAACATTTGGAGGAAGTGCAGTAGATGCTATTGAAAGGTGCCATAGAGTTGATCTTTATGTCCAGTCCCCTTCTGTGGCTGCCAGCAGTGCAGCTAGCAGGAGAGAATTTGACAGCAGGTTAGCCGAGAAGAGATTTAAGGCTACCATGAGTGGGAATTGAATGTAAAGGTGGTAGATTGTTTCTTCGGTGCTGAGAGGTCTTCCGAGCTCATCCATTAACCAATGACTTACTGTTTTGAGGAGTCTGGATCACTTTGGAGGTCCCCTCAACATTTTGGTTTTCCCTTAATTTTTTGGGCATCACTGACCTCTGTCTGGTGGGCAGTGGGGCTCCTCCTTGAAGGTCCCCTGCCATTATGACCGGTTTTACCTTAGGTTTTTTGGTATTTGCCTCTCTGACCCCTCATTTTTGCACGTATTTGCCTCTCGGACTCCTCATTTTTGCGCTATAATGCCCATCACCCTAAGCGGGTTTTAACGAGTAGAGTGGTGGCAGCTATACTTTTTGTCTTGACTTTACCAGGGGTGCACACCATCCTGCTGCACTACACCGTTTTGGTAGCCATTGGAGTACCAATGTTTTCATTTTTTAAATCCTGCACTGGATAATTTTCTGCGTCAATGCTTCCTTTGTTCAGGGTAACTACGCAGTGGCTTTAAGATGGCCTTGTGATGCATGTAAGCTCTTTGTGAGTGCCCATGACAGTCCCCTTATTGGGCCTAACTTGTTCAGGCCAGTTATAGGTCCCGTTCTCCCTCACTTTGTCGGGGTAGCTAAGGCTTAGTGGCAGTCCTACTGACCAACGACAATGGTTCAACTGACCCTTTGCGCCCAGCATGGTTTAGTGATTGGTTGGCTGGGCTTTGGAGTGTCATTATGCTCTTTATCTCCTGCTCCTCTTACTGCTTTGTTTGAGGAACTTAGGTAGCAGGTCTGCTGACGTGCTGAAGGTTTCCTTTGCTGCCTGCCATTTCTGCAATTTTTAAATCTAACACTTTCTGAAATTTACTGAGTGCAGTGGTCTGGGCATATCCTGAGGTTTTGTTTTCCTCTGAAGGTCCAGTGCGGGCCAACTAAAGGCTCCTGCTGTATCCCACATCTGCTCGGTCGATCTTTCCTCGCTGGAATGGGATTCTGCGCTGTGTACTTCCACATCCTGCTGTTTCTTGATAGAATCCTGCTGCTTGACTGTGGGTCACTGCATGTGTCCAAAAGGGTTTTGAGACTCCACCACCCCACCAAATCTTCACATTAAAATGTTAGAGGGTGTCTTGAGCTATTGTCCCTGTCCTTAGATAGTTTTCTGCTGTGCTGTCTTCAAACTCTGTCCACCAAGTTGCCAGGAGCTTTTTTTAATTTTCCTCGCATTTCCCGAGTACCTTGCTGAAATCTGTTGCATGCTTGAAGACCGATGCCATGGCACTTTTCAATTTTTCTGGGTCTTTGCTGGATCAGGGTGCAAGTCCCCAGATACTGTATCCTGTAAACCACAATTAAAAGAGAAGCCCTGTTCTTACCGAGTTGTTTCATGCTGCTTGAGCAGTTTTCATCGAAACTACTGATGTGAATACTTACCCCTGGGTCGGGCTATTATTCATGATGCTAGCCCTCTGGTCCGGGGTTGAGATGATTTGTAGGAGTTGCTATGACATTTTCCATAGACTTCTATTGGGGTTCTCCTGTTCTGCTGCATTTCTATCTGGGGGGTCATGTTAATCTATCTACCTCATACTCTTCTTTGGGGTCTCTTCTGGGTCTCTGGAATTGCATCATCCAAAATGTGCACATCTTGTGTAGAATGGATTAACCTTCACTCAAGTGAATGGCATATAGATTTCCACCTATTATTACCCGTGGAACATTAACCCTACTCTGAAACGCTCCTAAATTGACTGAGGCACTTACCTGCCCCAGACATTTTTGCTGGATCCATGAGGGGTTTTGTGAGCTCTAAACCCAGTTATTGGGAATGGGGCCTGTAATGACATAGGATGCACCCTGGGTACAACTTTATCAAAAACTGTTTGCTAAGTAAGACTCGAAGATTTTGGTAATCTTCCTGAACTTGACTAGCGCAGAGGGTTCCCACTTTTCATGGTCCATGGAAGACTTAATTAGCCATTTGGAAAGCAAAACCCTCTAGGGCTCCAGGGCTTGACTGCCTTGCACTTTTTACTATTAACAATCCAATTCTATGGCCCCATTCTTTTAAGGCCACAGTTGTGTAAACCATTGTTTATCATCCCCCATCTTTAAAAACAAAGGATAGATGCAAATGATAGGTCAAGGGCTATATTGGATGCGATCAGTAAGATTTGTGCCACACTGATACTGAAGATTTGAAAATCTTAGAAAACTAGGGATACTTTCCTGTTTTCAGGTGGGGTTCAGACAGTATTTGGGTACGTCCCTGAAAGTTACTATGTATCACATGTAGGGGGAAGAAAGGGTCAATTGGGTCAGATTTACATCGCATCAATGAGCAGGTTTAATGCATCTGATCAAATTATTCGCAACAAGCTCTGAGGAATATTATTGAAGTGGAATGTCCCTCCCACCATTGTAGGGCTGTTATCACTACTTACACTGGGCTAAGAAAAAGCTGCATCTTTGCTCCAATACTTTTAAATTGTTAACACCTCCTTTAGGGAAGAAGGGTTCCCAAGGACATCAAGACTGTAGAAATTACCCCGATTAAAAAACAAAAAAAAGCCCAACCTGGATCCCAAAGACCCGACCAACCTCACACCCATCACTAACTGCAACGTCATTTTAAAAGTATTGGACAAAGCAGCATACGAGCAATATCAATCTTTCATTGAAGTAGAAAACATCTAACACTGGTTCTAGGCCGAACTACAGCACCGAGACTGCCCTCACAGACCTCCAGTCACATATGCTGCAAATCATCAAGGAAGGCAAAGTGGGCATCTTGATTCTTTTGGATTTGTCCGTAGCATTTGTCCTGGTGGACCATGGTATTCTTAAACACATACTGGGCCACTCGGGTCAATTCTTAGACAAAGCGGTGGACTGGTCCCTCTCATTCCTGTCGGATAGGGAAGCACGATCTCCTAAGTCTCCCATTTGGTGTGGTGTCCCACAGGGGGCAAATCTTTAACCATTACTTTTCAATCTTTGTCAGACCCCTATCCTCGCGCCTGGACCATCTGGGTGTGTTTCAAAAATTACGCTGATGGACACTCAGCTAGTCACTGATATCATAGGAGCGTATGATAAAGATGCCACAATTTTATCCCCGATATACCATCTCGTGGAGGACTGATGCCAATAAATTGGCTATGCATAAATGGCGAAAAAACAGAGCTAATTGTCTTTGCCTCAACAGCCAAACGTGCCAAATTGGACACTAAATGCACCACATTTCTAATGGGTGCAAACTGCATCCTGGTTCTTGATGAGGTGAAGACATTGGGTATCCAATTGGAGGCCTCTCAACTCCGACGCATAAGTTAACCAGTTGACCAAAAGCTGCAAGTATTCCCTCCATCTTCTGAAAAACATCCGTCCATGCATCTCAAAGGATAATGCAACAACCCTCGCACGAGGCACGTTCTGTCCAAATTGGACTACTGCAACTCTGATTGGCGCCTCAAGTAACAATGTGGGGGAAGAGTCAGGTGATACAAAAGAATGCGGTCCGTATTGTTAACAAACTTGCAAAGCGCAAACGCATCACAAGAGGAACCTACACTGGTTATCCGTCCAAGAAAGAATCCATTTCAAAGTAGGATCAATTGTTCACAAATGTGTACATGGAACAACCTCAACCTACCTAAAAACTGTTATACCACAATATCATCCCACCAGAGTATTGCATTCAGCAGAAAAAAAACAGATCAAATTCCCAAGATTCAAGTGTGAAAAATGTCTAAAAATCTTTTACTGCTAAAGCATCCCATGTCTGGAACCTCTACTCTACATGCCCGCTACTCAACAGGGGTTGACAATCTGAAAACCTTGAAGAAAGCTTTGAAAACTTATTTTATTTATTTACTTGATTTAATCAAATTAATGATTTCTACAATAAGAAACAGAAGAATTGGAAGAGAAAGAAAACCAAAACTGAATTTGTTCAAGTACATTAGTTAGAGGACCAAGATTTATTTCAACTGTCTGTGCTGTGGCATTTGTCCAAGTGGTCCTTTCTCCACTCATTCGCCTATCCCACTGTATCTCCACCTCTCTGGTATATGAGGCAGATAAGTGTGGTAGCAAGTACCTTTCTCCGATTTGCTTTGTGCCTGGGCAGTTCAGTCACAAATGACGGATGGTTTCAACCTCATTGTTAAAACAAAATCGGCATTTGTTTGAGTTGCTTTGCCCTCGAACTGCCAAAATCTCGTGCGTTTCCAGTAGATTTAAGCGAGCCCTCATAAAGAGATTTCTGACCGATTTACTGGGGAATTTGCTCAGGTAATTTGGAACAGAGTTTACTTTGCTCAAGTGGGGCGGACGATGGCTGGTTGATTTTGCCTTAGCTGCACCGTCTAAGGTCTTGATCCAGTCTAACTCAGTCATTTTCATTATTTTCTTTGGATTTCGGATTTGCTCTGCCTCAGACGAGTGGATTTCCATCAGCTTTATTTTACACAATGATTCCCAGTGCTCCAGTGCGCTGCAGGATGTACCCAATGTTTCAGTTCGAATTATGTCTAGTAGCGGCGGGAGATCCGAGAGCAAGGTTTTCTTGTAAAACATCATGTTTTTGATTTCGATAGTCACTCCCAACGAAACCAATCCTAGCTCTCTTCTGATAGCATAGATGACGATTTCGGCAAACCGAGAACTGTGCGCCAAAAAGTAGCCTTCCAGTTTGGGCCATAATTGAACAGGTGTGTGCGGGAGCACCTCCACAGCGTAGGTGAGAGGGAACCACCTTTGCACGATAGAATCTTATAATCGGCATCAAAGAGAAGTGGCCAAATTTGTTGTCTAGTGCACGAGCTTGGCCAGCAAGTTTTTTTGCTTTATCCAGAAGAGTAAGTTGCATTTACTAGTCCAAGGTTACTCCCAGATATTTAAAGTGTTGCTCTCTCTCGAGAGCGACCCCTTCTAGCTCAGTTTTTCCTTTGGACGTTTCGATTTTTCCATCACTAGTATTTGTTTTCGACACATTGATTTGAAGATCGTTGGCATGTGTATAGGAGGTCAAATTATCTAGTTGGCGTTGGAGGCCAATCTGAGTCAGGTCCGTTAGGATCATAACGTCTGCATACAGCAGCCGTGTTATTTTCTGCGTGCCCATAGTCGGTGGAAAAGAGCGGATGGATAATTCGGAGTCCTTAAAATCACCAATATAAGCGATAAGAAGGGCCGGGGCTAATGGACAGCCCTGCTTGATGCCTCTTCCCGCCGGAATTTCATCAGAGTAGGCCACTTTGATTTAGTCTCACTCGCAGCTTGGTGTTTTTGTGAAGAGCGCAAATGGGCTGGGCTATGTCCGTGGGGCAGTTCCAGTGTCTGTTTTTCCCAGAGGGTCTTTCTATTGACCTGGTCAAAGGCTTGAGCCAGGTCAATAAAGGCCACAAAAACGCAGGCCCCGCCGTCAATGACTTTACTTTTCAGCGCGCTCAGGTACATGTTAGTCGAGGTTCCATTGTTTTTGGTGACTCCTGTTTGGAACGGGACGGCACATGGGGCATTTTTTGCCCATTGCTGAAAGTGGAGTAGCAGCAGAGCCCCAAAGACCTTGCCAATAGTGTCCAACAATGCTATGGGACGATAGTTCCTTGGCTCCTCTGTACAGCCCTTTTTGAATATCGGGACCACGATGGACGTGGTCCAGGAAGATGGAATTGACCTAGAATCCATGCAGCGTTGGAAAATCGCACTTACCAGCACCGACCATTCTTTCGCGTTTTTTTTTTTTTTTAGATCCAGATTGGTGATTTCATCCAGGCCGGGCGCTCTGGAGGGTTTGAGTCTACGGAGAACCTTCATTGTCTCCTCTTAGTCAATCAGATCAATCCATGGTTCTGACTGGATGTTATCCTCGATAGTAAGGGAGGCCGAAGGTGCCAGAAAGAGATTCTTGAAGTTCGTCCAGACTTCCTCACCAATGTTGTTTAAGGGGACTTCCTCCGAGGGAGAGGCCGTTGATCTAAGAAGTGACCCAAATTCTTGTGGGTAATGGCCACATACCAGCTTCAGCATAGATTCTGCGTCCTGTTGGTATAAATTTAGGCGATGGTGCCTGATCCAGGCCTTGTAAGTTGATTGTGCTATGCGGAAGCTGTCTTGATTTCCAGACGAGGGCTTTTCCCACGCTAGACGCTTCAATCTCCTCAATTCTTTGTGTTTTTTCACCAGTTCTTCGCAGTATACATGGCTGTGAGATCTGATACTGTGTCTAGCCTTATTAGGCGCAGTGAACGGGACTAAAAGTGGTTGATAATCCGGGGGCGGTAGGACGGTCTTGATGCAGCTCTCTTCTCCGCCCTTTTGATAATATTGGGTGATCTTCATCAATGCTTCCACCGATAATTTGAGACGATTTTTCTGGCTGCTGTTTTCTACTTGAGCAGGCATATAGAATTTTCTGGCTGAGCATGAGTTCCACTTCAGGGCCAGTAAGTTGTGGTCGCTGGCCGTGCAATTGACTACTTTGAAGGAGGTAGTAAGTGTTGCCAGATGAGTAGTCACAAATGTGGTCAATGTCGGCACCAGAGCTGCCCTCTCCCAGGTAGAGACTCGATTTCGCCTTTGGAAAAGGTCGCCAGCATTGAGTAGGGCTCTAGAGGTCATCTTCGCGAGCCACTTATTGCCTCGCTCTTCTCTCGGAGAAGAGAGTGACGGACGAGCACTCATGACATCCTGTGGGTGGCATATGGCATTGAGGTCGCCACATATTACCATGTGGGCCGCTGGAAACTCCGCACGGGCGTTGTCGATGGTATGCTCAATTAAAGAAAGAAAGGTGTTGTTGTTTATGGCGAGTGGGTTCCAATAAACGTTGATGATTAACATCCAGGATGTTTGTAGACCTTTTTCTCCAGTTTGCTTGTCCCAGCGAAGCTCAATTGCAAGCAGGTATGTAGAGGATTTCAACGTTTTCTTAAGGTATAACCCACTGCCAGAGCGGATGTCTGAAATGACGCCGGCGAAGGGGCGGCCCAGTGCCCCTTTTTTTGCTGGTGCAAAAACTATTTCATAACCATCCATTGATGGGTTTCTCCATCATCCATGACTCTTGAATACAGACTGTCAAATCGCCCTAGATTAGTGTCACCCTCCTTGGTCAAATGCTGGAAGCCCCTGGTGTTCCAGGACCCCAGCAACAACTCCTCCTTCCTTGCGCTAGGTCTTATGGTGAGGGGAGCAGGAGAGCCACTGACGCGTTGCTATTGCTTCCTGTTACTGGAAAGCGCCCTCGGTAACCAGGACCATAGTTGGGCTAGTGGAGCTTGTTTGATTTGTTGCAATTCAGGTTTCCTTGGTGTTGGCGTTTGGGTTAAAGTTCGTTGGATTTTGACCAATGGGCCTGCCGGAAAACCACCTATTCCTAAAGGATCTTTGTAGGCGCATTCACCAATAGGCAAGCCCTCTATGCAGGATTGGTGAACTTTCGTTGGGCTTAAATTCTGTGCGGTATTCCTCTTAGGGCATGGTGGATGATTGGATCCTATTTCTTTCTGTCCAGTGCCTTGGTTGCTTTGGTCAACATGTTTGGTCTCATTTATTGCCCGGGAGGACGAGTCTTGATGGATCGACTTGCAGGCCTCGCTGGTTTGAGTTTTTTGGGGCCTGGCCACGTCTGGCCGATCTCCTCGGGGGGCTGATAGGTCGTTATCTGCTAATTCAAACAGGTCAAACCCCAATTTCAAAAGGTTTTCAGCAGCCTCAGAGATCCTGCTTTTTACTGAGTTAGAGGTTACGTAGAGGTAGGCAGTCGCAATTTTCCCCTCATGAAAAGGCTCTACCAATGAGATGTCGTCTGTCCCCAGACATCTGAGCGATGGGACGCATTTGAAGAGATTGAGCACGAAGCCCCGATTCAGGACTACATATTTTCTGTTGTCCCAGCTTGAATGTGCGCTCTGATTTGGCGTGGGTGGCTTGATTTTTGGCGGCGGGAGGTTGATTTCTCAGAACAGCAGGCTTTGGGATGCCTCCTCGTGTCAGATGGCCGGTGGGCCCGAGTTGCATGGACCCACCGGTTTTTGGAGGAGTTGCAGACCAGCGGATGAGGGAAGACGCTCCTCCTCCTTTCTGTGTGCTTCACGAGGGTGTCCTCCACCATCCGACTTTCGAGAGCATCCTGAGCGCTCATATGAGGAGCTTCGAGTTTCATCCGGGCCCCAGGTAGGCAACCTGGTTATCTTCTTGCAATGGTTTTCCAAAGTCTGAAAAGGGGCCTCCGCTTCCACGTTTGTGTGCGAGGCACTTTTCTCTTGAGACTCCGGAGATGAGTACACGCTTAGATTTAGTAGTTCCTCATCAACGTCTGATTCTCCCACTTTAGGTTCCGAAGAGCTCCCTCTGCATGCCAAATTGGAGTTCGCGGACTGGACTCTAGTTGGAATAGTGGTGGTAGTTGGAGCTGTGCCTACGCTTGCAGAGTTCGCAATCCAGATCCGACCTCCCTCTTTGGTTGGAAGAACCTCTGCATAGGACTGGGATAGTGTGCTAGCCGAGAGGTCATTTGTTTTCAGGTTGTCAAAAATTGCGAATTCTTTGTTTGAAGGAGCTTTTGACGGACCTTCAGAGTCCAGAACGTCCTCGGAATTGGGAAGAATGAGGATCACCTCATTCCACCTGGCTTTCTCTTATTGCTGACAGACCCTGGCCCCTTTGGCCCAGACATAGGCTTTTCAGTAGGAGCCTTTAGTTTAGTTAACCAAGTCTGAGGGGTCTGTGTGCTTGATTCGACAAATTGTTTGGGTGATAGAGGAGGAAAGAGGTGACGTGGCCTGTGTTCCCTGGCAGTGGTGTCACAAAGGCTCCCCGAGGACGTTCAATTCAATTGTTTAGGGCGTTTATATACCTCTCAAGGGAGATTAGACGGCTATTCATCATAGCTGAGATGGAAGTATGATCTTTAAGTGTCGTTGATCGACTCATACAATTTACAGAATGGTGCCAGAGCTATTGTCACTACTGACATGATTGACATTAAGTCCACCTTTTTCCCCGGCGAGTCTTTGGAAATGTTCCCCGATGACTCACTCAATTGTTGGTTTCTAGGAGGGGTGTATTGAGTCCGCGGACCTTTAATCTGGTCAGGGGGCGAGGCTGTTCGTGAGCCAGTGGTCAAGACAGGTTGGGGAGCGGCGCTTATGTCAAGCGGCAGCATGGCGCTGGTGTCGGTAGCCAGCGAAGCAGGAATGTGTAGAGTACTGGTCAGCAAGCCCACTCGACAGAGAGCCTTCCCTGGCCCTCGGCAGGGGTGGTACCGCTGTGGGGTCGGCGATGCTGTCGAGGACGATGCTGGAGTTTGAGGCTCGCTGTTTCCTGCTTTGTTGAACTGAGGAGCAATATGCTCCGTTGATATGCCATTTCCAGATTCAATGTCAGCGGTCTGCCGTGCAGCATGAAACACAGGAAAGGGGCGAGGCATCTCAGCATCTCGAGATGGTTTAGAAGAAGTAGGGGCGACCGCCGTAGGACCCAGGGGCGGCCCCAGATCGCGCAGAGGGCTGTGCTCCACCTTGAAAATGGGGTGCCGCTGGGAAGGTGAAAAAACGGGGCTTGGTGAGCTGAAATGCCATCCGATTCTGGCATCCGGCGGAATCCAAAGTTTAAGGCCTCCGGCCAGCTCAGACATAAGAGCCCCCTGCACAGGAGGGTACCACCGTAGTTTTTTTTCAGTGGCGCTTTGTCGAGGACTGATTTCAGGATCTCAGCATCCGAAAGCTCCTGAGACACTTGGTTTCCTCTTTAAAAATTTTGCAAAGCAGTTGCAATTAGTCAAGGTTAGTGCAGGCGTTGAGTGTCACCCTTAGAAGGGGATCTGGTTGGGTTGGTAGACGAATTGAGCAATCTGGGACGTGGGCTCAGCTGTGCTTTATTGCCAGATTTTTGTCGTAGGTGAGCGCAGCGCTTCCTGCGCGCCAGTGCCCCCTTTTTTTCTGTTGCTGGTGGTTGACGGAAGCATATTGAGCATTTACAGGGCTTCTATGTGGTAAGTCTGTAGAAGCATTAAGAGAGGGGGAACTCTCTGCAATAGCCCTCTCCTCCTGTGCTTCCAGCTGGATCTCGTCTTCTGGCGGCAGGCACGTGGACGCGCCCGGTAGCACCTGCACCTCTGCCGACGTCGGACAGGGATGATGCAAGATAGAAACCACAGTTTCATTGAAGGACGGCAAGGCGTTAGATGAGGAACTCGCCAACTTCCCTTGCGCTCCCCCAAGCCCATCACCGTCCTGGCTGGTAGATCGGGTTACAGGCAAAAGAAGGTGCGCTGCGCCCCAATGGTTGCGCTTGCAGAAGGCAGTAGCGTCAACGGCATCGGAACCCCAGACCCGCCGCCCACACTCCCCCGACTTTCCAGTCCCGCTCCCTCACCTGGCACGCCGACGTCTCCTCTCTTCCGAGGGGCGCCGTCGGACCTGCCTCGATCGGCGGGGCACTGGGACCGGATGAAGGGGAGGCAGGCGAGCAAGATCTCAGGGCATTGTTCACAGAATCTCGCGTCGAGGAAGACTGACTCGCTATCTTCTAGTTGCATCTCCGGTCGTGTGTTAAAGGACCTTGCCTCCAGGCCTGGGTCGCCGGGCTGTAAAGGTGCAGTTGCCATATGCTTTCTGCTTCCGGAGGCAGCGGCCCTCCGCCTATTGCAGGATGGATTCAGTTAAGAAGCGGAGCACAGGCAAGTAAGGCAGCTTCCCCTATGCATTTAGCTGCCCGCGCTGCCATAGACTGCAGAGATTGCTACTCTGCAGCTACTCCGCGGCCACTCCGCCGTGAGAGGGTTTTTATGAAAGTCCAGCCCTCTGAAGAATAAAGATGGTAGACTTCACAAGTAACAGGAGCAGCGAACAGGCACGTAGAGGGTACTGCAGAGACATAAATTGTCATTGATGAACTATCCTTGCGTATGTGTCTCAGTGCCCCAATGCCTGCGGGCTTTCAGCGCTTTATAAATAAAAGAAGAAAACCTCTTTATATAATATTGAGGAGCTTTGGTCATCTGATAAGTATTATCCATTAAAGCTCGGGTCGACCCCTTTTGCGTTTTTTTATTCAACAAAAATAGTGCTTTATCACGCATGGTCTTCAAATTTTAATGGTGGATATTGTGGCCTATTTGACTACAGTCCAGGTAACTATTTTGAAACGAGTCTTGGGTTTTGCTTTTTCTATACCGAATGTGTTCATTAGACATGAAATGGGCCTAATCTCTTTACAGGCGATGGTGACCGGGAACCAATGACATATCTATGCCAAAATATGTGCCCCTCCTGCTTATTCCTAATGAAAAAATCTGTATGATGCCCTGTTGTCTGGATCGCTTAGTTCATTCACTATCTTTCGCAGGCTTTATTAGAAATAAATCTACTGTTGCAATATATTTACTTGAAGCCCTGCTGTAGAATTTTAATCATTTATATTGGGTTTAACCTGAATCAATTGCCTACTAGAAGTCCACTGGCCCTTGAATGGGTTTAGAAAATCCACAATTTGCAGATTATGCAAGGGGGCAGACTCAGTAGTTACTAAAACATTTAATACATTGCAGGCCGACTGGTAATTTAAAAGAAACTCCAATTTGATGTGAGTGATTCTTTATGGAACTTAATGGAACCTGCTGCT
Organism: Ambystoma mexicanum; assembly: GCF_040938575.1. Classification (NCBI taxonomy): domain Eukaryota; kingdom Metazoa; phylum Chordata; class Amphibia; order Caudata; family Ambystomatidae; genus Ambystoma; species Ambystoma mexicanum. The sequence goes on from NC_090921.1 coordinate 468,942,936, forward strand.
AACTCTATATAAATTTCACGCTTTGTGATATGCTTAGTATTCAGATGTATTGATATTGCACAAACTTCTGCAGCATTGAAGCTTTCATAAATTCACATTCTGTGAATATTCCCTGTTGTTGGGCTGGGATCCCTCTGTAACAAAGAGCAGTTTAAACCTAAACAGAATTTTAGCCACTTTTGTGCTCAAGTATGGTCACCTTTTGGGTCATACTGCCCACGGCCTAATTGGAAATGCTCCCTTAGCTCCACCCCTGGTGGCCATGTTTCTATTTCTTACTGCACGTTCGTGTTGGGAGTCTTGTTACATTAGGCATGTATATTCTTAGGAAATCTTCAGTTTATCCTTAGAGATTAGCAACATCATCTGTGGGAACTGTATCAATCAACAAGGGGCGTTGCCACCTACAGATTTCCATTCTCACAGCATGCCATTTCGTTTTGGGCCTACTACAATGGGTGAAACTAAGATGAAGAGCCTCTACACGGTCTGTGCAGAATGTGGCCTCAAACGTCTTGATGGAGGACCTTCATAATGACTGCCTATACTGCCTTCACCTGCACAATGTTGTCAAGGATTGTAATATCTGTCAACGTTTTTTCTAATAAATCCCTGAGGGATCGTCTTTTCAGCTTGGTCACGTGGCTTGATGACGCCAGAGGGGCCTCTGACACTTTCTCAGTATGGAGCTATGCCTCACTCGGGCAGGCCTACCCAGTGAACCACCTCTGGTAAGAGGTTAAGATTGCACAACGATCCACAAGGAGCAGTAAGAGGCACAAAGACCTTTTGAAAGGCAGGTCAAGGGCACCATCAAAATCTTCTGACCAATCTTCAAGACAGTCCACATGTAAAACCAGCAGATCTTGATAGTCGTCCTCCAAGGACAAAGGTATAGTTACTCAGTCTACGGAACTACTGCCCACAACGTAGACTACGCCCACAGCGCCAAAGCTTCTTATGCCGTTGATGTTCATGAAGACCTAGTTGTTGATGAGTGCAAAGCCATAGTCTGCTGCTGGCAAGACATCCTTGTTGACAACTAAGCAGTCTACGACTGTTTTAACCACAACCGTTGACCTCCATAAAAACTCCTCCGTTGGCGTCTTCGCCTACTATCAAGGCGGTTGAGTCCACAGGTTGCACAACCCTCAGTGCTGGCATCTCTTCCATGCCAGTCTCATCCACTGGCAATAGGTTATCTGCAAAGCTGCAGTTTCCTGCTGTGTGGACTCAATTGGATTCCATAACCCAAGAACAGCTGACGGATCATCTGTCCTCAGATGAGGAAGAAGGGCAGTTTTCACCTTCCAGCCTCCCCTGATATGCCCCCCACCCCCACCAGCGCCCCAAGAGAGGCCAATGCCAAGTAAATGGCCCTTGCCACCTACCAGGGTATCCCCTCCACTGACCCCTAGCTACAGGTATCTCTCGCTGGACTTTCTTAATACATCAACCACTTTGGTGTCCACCATGCAACAAAGGTAGTCTGCATTACCACCCCCCACCACCTCTGCCAGCGCCAGAACCCAGACACCTGCTGCAAGGCCCTAGTGGTTTTCTTGCACCGCCTCGCCCTGTTAAGGAGCACCAACAACTGCTTAGAGCCTCTGTGGTTAACTGATACTAACACCAACCATGACTCAAGACGATCAAACATCCATCCACTCTATCGACACTGATGAGTACGATATCCCGGCAGATGGCGAACCAGAGGAAATCTCCGCCTGTTGAAATCTGGTCTTTCCACACCCTAATGGGCAGAGCGACAATGTTTTGTCTCACCTGAGGAACAAAGAAAAAACATCCTGCACCAACTGAGGGAACATCGAAAGTCTATTGTCTATACCACTTATAGATGATACTTGGGAAGAAGGCTTCATAACCATGACACATCCTTCCACAGCGCCTGCCAAAAAAGACTGGTCCGATGAGAAATACAGGGGACACAATCCACACCTGAATCAGTGGTGTCTGCAGCGGGCCACACATGGTCCTTGTTGGGGAGAATTCTCAGAAATGTGCTAATTCCCATCTACCTTAAAGATACTCAGCACTTTTGCTGGACTTTAGGACTTTTTTAAATTTATTACCTGGAGAGAGTGAGACCTTTTTCTCACTCATGTATTTTAATGTGATTTGGACTGTTTCTTTTGACTTTGGAGTCTGACAAACTCCATAGGTATCATATTTTACATTGTCACACAACACCTTCAGTGCAGTGGCACAGGGAAGTCTTTTAGATTTCCCAAGGGTTTAAATACCTTCTCTTGGATAAACTATTGTTTCCAAGAACAGCAAAGTGAAATTAACTTTACTTACATTTGTAACTTTCTAGACCCAGCACACACTATATAACAATAGGATGCTGGAGTGGTTACTTAGTATCCCCTTTGTCTAGTTTCTCATGTAACATTTTTATGTTACCCATTCTACAATTAATGGCTGGTGGCATTGGTTTCATTTTTACTCCCATTGTGTGTTTTTACTGCGCGCTGCGCTCATGGGTGCCACTTTGTTAAAATGGCCTGGTCATCTTATTTCGCCATTTCTAATTTCTCGTTGGAAAGGTCCTTGAGATTTACTCTGCACGTCTAACCAGATTTGGTCCCTTTGTTCTTTTCGTCTTTGGTGGGATTCACAAGTGAAGCTCGCCTCTGGCTCGAGAGTTTCTGGAAGGGGCAGGAAGTGCGAGAGGTGCCCAAAACCCCCTGTGCTTAATACCCATGGCTACAGGAATGCACCCATAGGTGATTGCCCGACTGGCTGTCCGGCAAGGACAGCCGCCCTGCTGTGACTGAGAGCTAGGCTGGAATGAATGGGAGAAACCTGCATAAAAGGCGAGACTTTTTGGCTTGGAAGGCAGTCGACCACTGTACGAAGGAATCCAAACAAGAACTTAGAAGAGACGCCTGCTGCAACTCCTCGACTGTTGGTTTGCCCGGTGAAGTCCTGCTGCTGTGCTGAAGCTCAGAATTCATTTCGACTAGAGAAGCCCTGCAAGGACGACTTCTCCCCTTGAGTTGGTGGGACCAATGAACTCCAAAGTGAACTCGTTTGGACATCCTCTCGGAGCTGGCTTTACTTCCACTGCTGCTGGAATGGAAGTGCCAGGGAGAGGAACACCAAACAGAGTGCATCCCTTGTAAGTCGGACCCGAGCCTCAGGAAGATCCTCCGTACTCCCTTGAAGCAGGACTGACCAAGCCTGAGCCACTTCAAGTGTGCTGGACCCTAGATGCAAGGAAAGTCTAGAGTGGTATCCGAGATTCCGCAGTGATGCGATTGTGTGCTATAGATGTGAGGCGCTGAAACCGCGAAGTGACGCTGAATTGAAGTTTGACCTTTGCTACCGCCAACCTTCCCATTTGTTTTGCAGGAGGCCCCAGAAGTCCTCCCTCTTGTCGCCACGACTGAGGCACAGGAACAGGATCTGCAAAGCCTCTCAAGAACAGAAGCTAGCTGTAACCATTACTTCTAACCAAAAGTACTGTAAAGTCGAAGTACTTACCTCTTGTGGTGTAGCCTTCCTTGTTCTCAGTTGAGACCTATCTTGGTTAACCTTGCAGAGTTGCTTGCATATTTGCCCCTCACAAGCCTCCCAGCTTGTGTCCCTTCAAGTGATCTTATTTCTGCAAACTTTTCTAAAAACATTGCAAGACTTTTACTTACCTGCAAAGATCTTCAGCTCCCCTAGACTTTGCTCAACTAACATTGGCTGTCCTGGCTCCCTGAGACTCTTCTCACCTCTGACTTCGTGTCTTTACCTTCCCCCAGAAAAGGGTTTATTTACTTTGTATTGGAAGGTTCAAAAAGTACTTACCCGTTTATGATTTATTTGTTAACCTTTGTTTTATTCCCCTATCTTATCTTTGCACCAAACTCAGTATTGCTGTAAATGTACCAGTGATAAATCAATGTCCAGTGTCCTAGCCATTGAAGTCACCCGAGGGTGTAAGAAGTGTCTGTGCCATCCTCAATGGTTATCTGATTTAGAGAAACAATGTGATTTTGTAGTGTATTTTGAAGTGTTACATGTTTTGACCCCTTCTGAAGAAGCCTTATATAACTGACTGCTAAATTAATAATTGTTTAATCAAGACAACTTGAGTGCAATTTTATTTGAATACTTGTCACTGTGAATCTGTGCAACCACCCTACTGCTCACCTTTACCCCTCTTGAGATGAGCCTTGCTGCTCGGCCATACTACCAACCTGTGTAGTACAGACTTATACCAATGGTTGGGTTCCTATTGACAGGAGGTCAAGGTTGCTGTAGTGCACCCAAAGGGTACTGCTCACAATCTTGCCTAACAGTCCTCTAACCTGTCTTTGTCATGCTCCGTCCCTTCAGACAACGAAGGGAAACGCTTAGATGCCTTTGGGATGGTCGTCATCACGGCTACCATCACCACCACCACCACCACCATCATCAATGCGGCAAACTCCATGGCCATAATCGCAAGATATGACTGCGCTTCATTTTGGAACCTCTGCTTAAATTCCTCCCTGAAGACAAACGGGAGGCGCTGACAAACTTCCACGAGGGGGAGGCGACTTCGGACCATGCCATCTTTGTTTCAGTGCACATCGCCGATACTGTATTTCGCCAGCTCGGAAACAGGGCTGCGTTGCAAAGACAAGGCTGCTGAAAGTGACAAACCTCCTTCCAGAGGTGCAATCAAAGATGTGTACATGGCTTTGACGAAGATCTCTTTGGCAAACAGTGAATTAGACCCGGCTGTCTATATAAAATAAAAAAACAGGCACACGTCATGCTCTCTGGGTATGCTATAACCGAAGCACCAGTCCTTTCAGGACAGGAAAATCTTGATTTAGCAGGATGTCACGGGACTACCGTCCCACAGTTATAAGACCCCTTCGTACACATCCACAGACAAGTACAGAGGAACACAATCCTTGATGCTGATGACTCTCCTCGCAATCCAGGGATGGTCCTCACAGCAGCCCTGACCTACCCAGGGCACCTCCCTCCTACTTAGAAAGGATTGCCCTCCCACGTATTCCTTGTCTTTGATATCTCCAGTGTCCAGCTTCAGCAGTTTAGGGGAAATAAAATCTTCGGCAAAGGGATGAAGTCGACTCAATATCCCTCGAAGGCCTCAGTCTCAAGGATGTCATTGAAGGTATATATAGAAAGTGCAGCCCCAGTTGGCTTCAGTTCTGTTTTCTGAGGAAGCTTTGTGAACTACGGCACACTTCATATATTTCTTTGAAATTTGTCAGTGTCTTCGTCAATCCTGAAGACCGGTTTTAAAAATGCCAAGACTGCGATGCAAAAATGTCGCTGACGGATCCAGATCGGGTGTGCTTGTGGTGTGGAGCACAAGACCTCAACCTGTCAGAAGTGTCGGCCGATGACCGGGAAAGCTATGAAAGAGTCTAAAAAGAAATTGGTGGTAGGTAAGACTCACCAAATAATCAAAATCCCCTTAGACTACCCTATCAAAAGCATTCTTCCAACAAACCGGGAGACGACTCACCCCGACGGAAGACTAAAAGGTCCAGGTCACGCAGTGGCACTCACCACTTTGTCGAGGAAATCGAAGGGCATCATAAATCGCCTACTTAGTCTTCCTCGACCGACTCATCTCCAGAGAGGAGTACATCTAGCCCCACTTAGGCCTCTTCTGGCTGAAAGGGAATCATTCAGGCAGGAAATGCCAACATTTTTTGAGAGCCAAAAACCATCAAAGCAAGTAGGCCATGCTCCTACTGCGCCTTCTGAATCCGGCACGGAAAGCGCTTGAACCAAATCCTGCGTGCCCTCTAGCTCGGGACTAAGGCCAGATTCTCACCGAGGTCTTGACGCAATGAAAAGTCATCAAAGAATCCTTCGAGCCATCGAGGTCCGTCACGGACAAAGTCCACGGATAAGTCTAAGTCATTGATGTCATCGACACCCAAGACGTCTTCATCGTATCGACGCAAAAAACAAGTTTAGTGATGACTCCATCGACATCTAGCTCGAAGCCATCAACGCCTTTACCACTAATTCAAAAATCCTTCCCACTATTGCCTTGAAAGGATTTTTTTTAATCACTTGCATCCATTTATGAAGACAATGAGCCTTCAGATGACAATGAACCTCCTTTTGTATTGCAATATGGCACTCCTGATGTCCCTGGTGGCTTCATATCGGAGGAATTTAGGTTGCAGGACCTGCGTGAAAATTTGCAAACAGCCAGTGGGGTGGACACCTCACCAGAGTTGGATTTCAGCAAGCCAGAACCAGATGAGTACGCAGATGTATCTTACAGACAATGACCCGGGACACCGATTTTTATTGGATGGAACAGGGCTGCCTCCCGTACGAACAGGATGACCTCACTGATATCCTGGACAAAGGTCCTCAAAGGATCCAATCCTACCGTGTCATGTCTCTCTACAAAAGAGAGTATGTGTAAACTGGGAAGCACCAGAATCAAGTCAGGCAATCAATACAAATTTGACAAAAAAATATAGGCCGTCAAGGAGTGACCCCCAACTACTTATCTAAACATCCTACCCAGAAAGCCTGGTGGTGAAAGCAGCACTGCTACCTTCAAGCAAGCTGCCTATCCAACCATTCCACCATATCGGGATAAGCGTATAGACGCTTGGTCAAGAAAGCATTTTTCGAGGGGATTGGGTCCTCCGACGTATTCCATATCTGACATGTAATCACCACAGCTGTGCTGCTTCGGAAACTTTTTTTCTGCGTCGATGCGCCGTCGTCGAGGGCCTCCTCCGACGTCATCCGATGTGATAAGTAGGACGCACGACGCCCGTAGCCTCAGTTCCGTTTTTTCCGCGAACGTGTTGCTTCGTGATTCTCGGTTCACGCCTCGACTCTTTGGAGTTCTGTTCTTCTCGGTTCTTCGAACCTGTTCGTTTTGTGCAAATCCTTCATGTGAAGATGTCTTCTACTTCGTCTTCGACCCTGCGTCCGGGTGTCAAGAAGTGCGGGGAGTGTGGGTCCAAGATGTCGGTGACGGACTCGCACGACGCCTGCCTCTGGTGCCTCGGGGAGGCCTACGACACGGATGACTGTACGACTGCCAGTCGCTCACGTCCAAAGCCTTACGCGAACGTAAGAAGTTGTCGGTAGGTCGGGTGTCCCAGCCCAGGAAGTCGAAGTCTGCGGGGCTTTCGACGGATGATTCGAGGGGTGACTCTCCGCGTCATCGTCGGAAGTCTCGTGGGTCTCCTAGGAGTCGGTCTCGCCACTCCTCAGCCTCTTTGAGGCGTTCTCGGAAGCGCCGACACCGGAGGACTCTGCCCGGCACGTCACTTACCCCACCAGCCGTGCGACGCCGGAGGAATGGGCTTCCTTCGGGAAGAAAATGCTGGCGATTCTTGCATCGCAGGGTACTACGCCGTCCGCGCCCCCGAGTGGGGTCGGTCGTGTGAGGTCGAGAGACACCGCTCGCATGAGTGGTCGGCACGAGTCACGGGAGAGGTCCCCATTCGGACAAGGAGACTCGTTCTCGCCGTACCGGTTCCAGGTCCCGGTCCTCGATGCGTTCGAGACCGTGTGCACCTGTGAAGTCTTCGAGGAAGACATCGACGTCTGAGGCGTCGAGGGCGTCGACAGGCTTTCTCGAGGCTCCGGCTTCGAGGAGGTCGTCGAGGCCGTCGACGCTCGGGTCGTCGAGGGACGCGCTCGGGGCATCCGGCCTCGAGGGCTGTGTCGACGCCGCCGATGCTGGAGGTGCTGCGTCTAACGTCGACGCCGATTTCCTCGGCACCGATCCTGGTTCTCTCGACGCCGGCGCCGATTCGCTCGACGCCGATGCCGGTTCTCTCGCCGCCGATGATTCGTTCGACGCCATCGACGCCTTTCGTGTCGGAGGTACTGCCGTTCCATATGGCTTTACAGAGAAGGGTGGCGGCGGCTTGGACTGCTCCTGAGAGTCTCCCGGCGGTGGGCAGATCCTTGTCGCGAAAATACCGTCCAGCCAGTAGCGACCCCTGCTACTTGACCAGGCACCCCACTCCGGAGAGTTTGGTGGTGCAGGCGGCCACGGCCCCGGCAAAGCAGCGTCGTACCCTACCATCCCTCCGGATAGGGACGACAAACGTTTTGATGGCTGGGCGAAGAAAGTGTTTTCTTCTGGTGGTATGGCGCTTCAGGCGGCCAACTCATTTGTGCCTTGTCTCGTTTCACACACGCTCTGTGGAACTGTGTTGCGTTGGCGGCTGAACATATTCCCGAAGGGGACGAACGGGATGGTTTCCTTGCTATGGTCCAGGATGGTAAGGATGCCATGTGTGAATCCGTTCAGTCGGGTTTGGATTTAGCTGAATGCGTCAGTAGGTCCATGGCGGCGAGCACCGTAATACGCAGGTTTGCGTGGTTGCGGAAGTCGGGATTTGCTCCTGATGTGCAGTCCCGGCTCCTCAACATGCCCTTTGACGGTGAACACCTTTTTGGCAGCAAGGCTGACGAGAGCCTTGAGAGGTTGCAGACCTCAAAAGCTGCAGCGAAGTCGTTGGGTGCTGCAGTTCGCCAACCTCCGCCTTTTCGTCCTAGGGGACAGCAGTGGAGGGGTGGTTCCTTTCGCTATTACTCATCCTTCAGTAAAGCGAGAGGAGCTGGCAGTCAAAGAGGCCACCGCAGGGGTACCAGAGGTGGACAGGGTACCCGTTGTGCCAAGGCCGCTCGGGCAGTTGCCTCTTTGCCCTCAGGTAACGCCACAGCCGCTCCCACTCAGTCGTGAGGCCATGTCCCATGGTTCGCCGGTTGGGGGAAGGATGGCGCAGCATCTGGTAGAGTGGCAAGCCATTACTTCAGATGTGTGGGTTCTGGAGTTCATAACCCACGGCTACTGTCTTCCCTTACGGCACAGGCCTCGCGACAATCCACCGGGGACCCTCTCTTTGCAGAGTCCGGATCCGCTCCTTGCGCAGGAAATTCAAGCCCTGCTGGAGAAAGGCGCCATAGAACTGGTGCTTGTAGCGGAGATGAACAAGGGATGGTATTCCCCTTATTTTTTGATTTCGAAGAAAGACGGGGGATTGAGACCCATTATGGACTTGCGCGGTTTGAACAAACTCCTCAGGAAGGACAAGTTCAAGATGGTTACTCTCTCTCAAGTCCTCCAGGCCCTTCAGCTTCAGGACTGGTTGGTGTCACTCGACCTCAAGGATGCTTACTTCCATGTGCCGATCCATCCCAAGCACAAGAAGTACCTGAGGTTCGCGGTTGGCGACTCGCACTTTCAGTTTCGAGTCCTGCCGTTCGGATTGACCTCCGCCCTGAGGGTTTTCACCAAGCTCATGGTGGTGGTGGCAGCGCATCTCAGGCAAGGGGGATTCACGTCTACCCCTACCTGGACGATTGGTTGATCAGGGGGAGCTCTCCCGAGCAAGGCCTGGATCATCTATCCGTCACCTGCCGCTCCCTTCACAGGCTGGGCTTCTCCCTCAATTTAAAGAAGTCCCATTTGACGCCGACACAGCGGCTCCAGTACATCGGAGCAGTGCTCGACACTTCCCTGGGGCAGTGTTTTCCTCCCCAGGTGAGGGCTCTTCACATTCAGCAGATGGTGCACAAGTTTCAGCATGCCTAGACGTTCCCTGCGTTCGAGTTCTTGAGGTTGCTCGGCCTCATGGCATCCTGCATTCTTCTGGTGCCAGAGGCTCGCCTGCGGATGAGATCTTTGCAGTGGGCACTCAAGACGCAATGGTCGCAGTCCTCCGGCAGGATGTCGGACCCGGTTCAGGTGCCGCCCTCGGTCGCCCGGGATCTTCTGTGGTGGGCCGTCGAAGGCAACTTGACGAGGGGGGCTCCATTTTGGCTTCCCTGGCCGGAGGTGACGATCGTGACCGATGCATCCCTCACGGGATGGGGAGCTCATGCCAACGGGCTGACAGTCAGCGGTCGTTGGTCTCCGTCGGAGTCCAGACTCCATATCAATCTTTTGGAGCTGAGGGCCATCAGGCTAGCCCTGAAGGCTTTTCTGCCGACTGTGCGAGGACAGAGTGTCCTGATCCTGACGGACAATACAGTGGCCATGCACTACCTCAACAAAAAAGGGGGGGCAGGGTCACTTCCTCTGTGCAGGGAGGCGATGCAGCTAGAGTGCTGGGCCATCCAGCAGGAAGTTTCGATCTCGGCAGTTCATCTGGCCGGGGACGAGAATGTGACGGCGGACGCTCTGAGCAGGCAGAGCGCAATCTCTCACGAGTGGGAGGTGGCTCAGGAGATTCTCCTGGAGATCTTCGCCCTTTGGGGGACCCCTCAAGTGGATCTCTTTGCCTCCAGTGTCAACCGGAAGTGTGAAAGGTTTTGCTCGCGGGAATTTCCTCCAAAAGGAGCCTTAGGAGACACATTTGTGGTGGAGTGGTCATTCCCGCTGCTGTACGCGTTTCCTCCAGTCCCCGTCATCCCGCAAGTGCTGCGGAGGTTACGGAAGTTTGGTTCCCGGATGATCCCCATTGCCCCGGCGTGGGCTCGGAGGACGTGGTACCCGGACCTTCTCGACTTATCCATCTGCCCTCCACGTCGTCTTCCCTACCGAGACGATCTGCTCTCACGGGAAGGGGGTCTGGTTCTCCATCCAGAGGTCAGATCCCTCAACCTTCACGGTTGGCTTCTGAAAGGTTGAGGTATAAGGATTGGGACCTCCCTGAGGACGTGATGGAGGTGTTGCTTTCGGCCCGAAGGCCAGCAACAAAGTCTCTGTACCGTTGCCGTTGGCGTAAGTTCTGCGACTGGTGCAGAGTTCAGAATGTGGATCCTTTTGCATGTGACATCCCCATGGTTCTGTCCTTTTTACTTTCTTTGGCCCACAGGGGCTTGCAAGTGGGTACCGTTAAAGGTTACCTGGCGGCGCTGTCTGTCTTTAAGCGCTCGTCTGAAGAGTGTTCTTACTTTACAATCCCTTTTGATTTCACAGTTTCTGAAAGGGCTCACTAATGTGTTCCCTCCGTCACCTTTCCTGGTGCCCGGTTGGGATTTAAACCTTGTTCTTAAGTTTCTTATGGGTGCTCCGTTTGAGCATTTACATTCTTGCCCTTTGAGGCTGTTAACTCCGAAAACTGTGTTTTTAGTTGTGGTTACTTCCGCTCGCAGAGTGAGTGAGTTACAGGCACTTTCAGTTAAGCCTCCCTTCACTGTATTTCACAAGGACAGGGTTGTCCTTGGTGTTCGTCCTTCTTTTCTTCCGAAGGTAGTGACGGAATTTCATTTGGCCCAGAAGGTTGTTCTTCCGGCATTCTATCCTCCTCCGCATCCTGGTAAGGAAGAGGAGGGGCTCCATAGGCTTGATCCTAGGAGAGCTTTAAGCTTTTATGTTTCACGCATGTCCCAGATCAGAGTGGACGATCAACTCCTTTATTGGTTACGCTGGAAAGCTTTTGGGGCAAGCTGTGACGAAACAGACTTTGTCTTGCTGGATTATTTTGGCCATCTCGGAGTGTTACCGCTTGGCGGGTAAGGACTCACCGGCTGGCTTGCGGGCCCATTCTACCAGGGGTATGGCTGCGTCTACTGCCCTGCAGAGGGGTGTTCCTATTCCCAACATCTGTGATGCAGCCACCTGGGCTTCAGTACATACATTTGTACGTCACTATTCCCTCGATTCCATCCGAGCACAGGATCTGGCCTTTGGCAAGGCGGTCCTTTGCTCTGCTATTTGATTGGCTATTCTAAATCTTGATTCTAAATTCTTTCTCTCCTCCTTGCTCTGGTACTGCTTTGGGAGTCTGTCATAGATATGGAATACGTCGGAGGACCCAATCCCCTCGAAGAACAAGTTACTTTCTTACCTGGTAACGTTCTTTCGATGGGATGGTCCGACGACGTATTCCATATCGCTCCCGCCCTGCCTTCCCCGCTGCAGAATTTCTTTTGCGATTGCAGCTTACGTTCCGCAAGGCTTTGTGTCTGACTGGCAGTTGACTAGTGTCACACGTTCTGGGGGAAAAAACTACAACTGAGGCTACGGGCGTCGTGCGTCCTACTTATCACATCGGATGACGTCGGACATCGGAGGAGGCCCTCGACAACGGCGCATCAACGTCATCGACGCAGGACGCAGACGCCGAAAAAAGTTTCCGAAGCAGCACAGCTGTGGTGATTACATGTCATAGATATGGAATACGTCGTCGGACCATCCCATCGAAAGAACGTTACCAGGTAAGAAAGTAACTTGTTCTACTGATGGGAGCATGGTTCTCAAATCAGCCAACTCTACATGTGCACTTGCAAAATTCACCTACAACCTAATGGACTCTGCATCCATGACGGCTGAACATATTACCGAGGAGGAAGATGGACAGTTTCTTGGCCATTGTAAAAGTTGGCAAAGAGGCCATGTGTGAGTCTTTACAGCCTGGTTTGGATTCTGTTGAGCAGAGCCATGGTGGCAAGTACTGTGATACGCAAAACCTGCATGTTTAAGGAAGTCTAGACTCCTTAATATGCCTTTTGACAGGTCTCATCTTTTTTTGGCAGCAAGGCTGACGAAAGCCTTGAGAATCTGCAGACTTATTAGGCAGCCTCAGCCCTTCCAGCTCAGTGGACAGTCTTGGAGGGGTAGATCTGTTTGCTACTCCTCAGTTGCAAGAGCAAGAGGAATGGCTGGTCAAAGTGGCCAAAGAAGATTCCCTCATGGTAGTTGAGGGAGAGGTGCAAAGCCCGCCAAAGCAGCAGCCATGCTCCTACTACACATCAATCTTTTGGCGCTGAGAGCAATCAGATTTGGGCTGAAGGCTTTTCTGTCATCTGTACAGGGAAAGAATGTCCTGATCATGACTGACAACACAGAGCCTATGTACTACCTCAACAAGAGAGGTGGCGTAGGGTCACTTCCACTGTGCAGAGCGGCAATGCAGCTCTGGTTCTGGGCAACACAAGAAGGAATCTCCATCGGCAGCTCACTTAGCCGGAGAGGAGTATACGACAGCTGCCGTTCCAAACAGGCAGAGCAGTGTCTCCCACGAGTGGGAACTAGCTCAGGAAGTCCTCCTAGAGATCTTTACCCTTAGAGGAACCCCGCAGGTGGACCTGTTCGCGACCATTGTGAACAGGAAGTGCGAACTGTACTGCTCCAGGGAATGTCATCCAAGAAGAGCTCTTGGAGATGCGTTTGTAGTGGACTGGGAGTTTTCACTACTGTACTTCCAGTCAGGGGTTGAGGAAGTTCGGGAAATCTATGATCCTAATTGCCTTGGATTGGGCCAGGAGGACGTGGTACGTGAGAGGAGACAATCCATTTGAAGAACAAGTTACTTACCGCCTGGTAACTTTCTTTCGATTGGATGGTCCTCCCATTTGTTCCTCATCGCCCCGCCCAGCCTACCGCGCAATAGAATGCCTACGCCCCTTCAGAGTCTAGTATGGTCTAAACCACATTAATGCTGGTAGTTTTACGGTAAGAATGACACTAAACAACAGAACTGAAGTCAACGGGCGCTGCACGTTCTATATATACTTTTGATGATGACATCCTTGAGACGAAGGCCCTCGAGGGACAGAGTCCACCGCATCGACACAGTGCCATCTGCTGGAAGAAAAAAAAAATACAAAGCAGCTGGATATTGGAGATATCAAAGATGAGGAGTACCTGGCAGGAACATCCAGTCGAAAGCACTTTACCAGGGGTAAGTCACTCCTTCTGAAGGAGTGGAGAAACATCACCTATGACCCCGTCCAGCGGGGTCACATGCTGGAATTTGACAACCACTGAACATTGCCTCGCTATGCAAGGCAGAGAAGCTTCATCTGCTGAAGCGGGAGGTACAAGCATTGTTGTCCAAAGGAGCAGTGGGGTAGGTCCCAGTTACGCACAGCAAGTATCGGAAGTCTACTCCAGATGCATCCTGGTAAGGAAAGTCAGGTGGCTGGAGGTGCATTTTAGACCTAAGGGCACTAAAGTTCCTAAAAGCACACACATGATGGTTATGCTGTAGCAGGTCCTTTCTCAACTGCAGCAGGGGAGACTTCCTGGCATCCCTCGCCCTAGAGGACGCATACTGTTACATCCCTGTTCACCACTAACACAACAGCTACCAGCGGTTTGTAGTGGCCGGAGTAAAGTACAGTTAAAAGCTGTTCCTTTCGGCCTACAGTCAGCACCCCAAGTGTTTACCAAATGCCTCTCCAGTGGTGGCACATCTACGCCACACAGGCATTTACGTCTACCCATATCTTGACTGGTTGGTAGGAGCTCCATCGTACGCCATAGCTGCACACAAGTCTTCAACCATCCATTGTTGGCAGTCCCTTGGCTTCTCAATCGACTTCCTGAAGACGTGCCTCGTTCTTGCTCAGCAGGCGTTATACGTGTTTGTTATTTATAATGCGCGCCAGACTCGAGGGTATCAGGGCACAGAAGATACAAGAAGACTTTCAGCTTAGGTTACATATGGCATAAAAATACAAATCTGGTAAATGCAACAATACTATAGAGATAATATACCTCATGAACAGGGTAAAGTAGATACAATGGAATAACATTATAGATACAGGAGCCTAGTTTCATGGCAATTTAAAAGCTATATACATTGTGTGGGAGATGGGAGGTTGGTGCATTAATGGTCGCTGTCTTTGAGCCAGTTAATGAGATTCTGTCTGAAGTTAGTGTTTGGTCCGCTCGCAGCGGGGGTTGCAGTGAGTTCCAAAGCAATGCTGCTTTAACAGGGAAACTGCTACCCCTGATTTTAGTGCACAGAGGCGCAATTGGTATTGACTGTTCTAATGGGTCTGCTTGAAGATTTCCTATGAATTCTCATTTGTAAGTGAGTGTGGCCGCTTTGAGTCGGATTTTATTATGGGTGGATAGCCAATTGTATTGTCTCCTACTCTCTGAAATATGCTCTTTCCTAGCTATGGTTGGGGCAGCTTAAGGGCGTTGTTCTGGAGTGTCTGTATTCTCTTGCAGACGCATTTGTTGGCACCAATTTAGAGGCCATTACAGTAGTCCAATTTGGACAACATTAGGGCTCAGGCCAAAATAATGCAGCTATTAGATAAAAAAAGGTTTGCCAGCTCTAATTAGTTTACAAGTATATGCAGTAGATGAATCTAAGGTCTTTACTTGTTTGGTGAAAGTGAGGGTGGAGTTGAGGTAAAAACCTAGGGTTTTTAAGTCTTTGGCAACTTT
Organism: Ambystoma mexicanum; assembly: GCF_040938575.1. Lineage (NCBI taxonomy): Eukaryota > Metazoa > Chordata > Amphibia > Caudata > Ambystomatidae > Ambystoma > Ambystoma mexicanum. Next base: position 468,958,048 of record NC_090921.1, read on the forward strand.
GATGCGGTTCCCATCTATGATGAAAGAGGCCCAATCTTGTGAGGTGGGAGGTAGTGCCCTGGATGATGTGCTCCGTTTTATCATTCAAACACACCACGAGAGGCCATCCATGCTTGAATGACGCGCTGTCCTGCTCAGCAACTCCATCGGAGGAACGGGTGTCCCTCCTCTGCAAAGTGGACCAACTAGCTACTTCAGCTGCTGTGCCAGTCCGCAGTTACAAGTCCCTATTGGGCATGATGTGCTTGTGCATCCCCCTGTACAACCACTGCATTGTGTGCATGGCCCTCTACAGGAGTTCCTAGACGCTCAGTGGGTATAAGCCTCTGGGTCCTGGGAGAAATGCATCTGTCATTCAAGAACAGTCTAAGCCAGTGGTCCATAAAAGTCCACCTTGTTCAGGTCATCCCCTTCAAGCTGCCCAATCACTGTCGCCATGGGCACCTCAGGAGGGCTTGGGAGCTCACAAATAAGTTCCCAATTAGGGAACTCCCGTCCCCTGCACACTATCAATGGCTAGATAAGCCCAATAGTTTTAGAGTAGTAGGAATAATTCTTTCAGTAAATATCTTTTCTGTAGGTCTGAGGTGCAAAATTCATACATAATGATCAGTCTTTTTTCTTTATCAAATTTTTCTCAAAAGAAGAATTTATTCAAAAACATATATGCCCAACGCGTTTCGAGATCATTCTCTTCATCAGGGGCTGAACGTTCATTCAATTTTCATCAATCTACAAATATTCAAAAAAAGAAAACACATGTATATATCAGTAAATCATCTAGACCCATAATTTTATGCAGATATCCAAATTCAATCACCTTCTGGCTAAATAATGGTCATTTCTGATACAGTCCAAAGAACCTAAAATGTTTTCTCACAATGTGCCATTTTTAACAAAGTACATTTGTACAAAACCTAAATTGTAGGTGCTTTAGTGGTTCATAGACTGTAAGAATTGTCTAGAGGTTTTTGGTGGACCATTCAACAGAATCAATGTTAAGTATATCAAAAGACAGTGTATTTCAAATAAACATAGTCATTTAGGAACTTGGCATACCGTGTGCTGATCAGTGTGCCTTCCTAAGTCGTAAAAAGGGGGAAGAGGGCCGCCTGTTCACCATGTGGTTCAATGAAGGTCTACCACACCTGAGAAAATATAGATACAGAATAGTGTAAAGGAAAGGTTTCTTGCATTTGGATGAACTATCAAAACTAAGAGTAGAAGCATTTACTAGTGTGGGCTGTGCTCCTTCGAATACAAGGTAAGTAGCGGTTTGGACGTGAGAATCAGACCCTTGTTAAGAGGGATTGTCCAGCTAAGAAAAATGCAAAGAACAGAATATAGAATATACTTACAAGCAACTAGATGGCTGCAGATGCAGTAGGGAAGCGTTCGAATGTTGCCGTGTAAGTGATTGAAAAACATGGCTGTTTAAATATGCGTCATATGCGTGACGTCATCATGTTGCTGACGCGTGTGACGTCACAACTGTAAACATGTTGTCGTGCGGCGTATGAATAATAGAGTGTAGAGCCAATGAAATAAGGACTCTAAGTAGCTGGTACCGTATATGTTAGAAAACGATCTCCCTCGTGGAGTGTACGAGTTATACGTTGTGCGCAAAGAAACAAAAAGTGACATCTCTCCCAGGGAATTGGATAATCTGTGTACATCGGATAAACCCGGGTAAGGGCCGGTGGAGGTACGAGATGCCAAAGTGTCAGAGTAGAGAGGATGAGAATCTCAGAAGGTTTTATTTAAAGAAAAGGGGGGGTGGATCTGGCTGATGTTAGACTAAAGGTGCCATGTTTGGAAGTTGAAGAATATCTGTTGGGTACATAAGGTATAAAGCCCATTACAAGTCCTGTCTCCCCATAATGGAGTGCACAATCTAATTGGGGTAAAAAAACATTCCTGGTCTCACGCCACAACGTATACATCTACACCTATATAATACAGGTTGATTCTGACTCAGCTGAAGTCGAAAAAATTATTTTAAAAAAACAAATAACAAATACAATTTTTGAAAGACAATTTCCACAATAACCCAATCAGTTAATAGAACTGTACATTTTTGAACCACATCTATTCATTTTGTCAACAACGTTATTCAGAGGAACGATCCTAAATAGAATTCTTCATTGAGACCATGTGGTTGGACTGCATCTAATTTGTGTATCCACCATAGTTCCCTCTGTGCTAATTTCTTAGCAAAATCTCCACCTCTAGGTAATGAATGTACTGTTTCTAAAACTACCCAGCGTAGTTGGGTGATGTTATGACCGTTCTCACGAAAGTGTCTGAATACTGGAGACTTTTCATTTTTGGTTCTGATGTTGGACTTATGCTCAGTCCAGCGTTCTTTTGCCTTTCTAATGGTTTTTCCGACATATTTTCCACAAGGGCATCTGAGGGCATAAATAATGTTTTTACTGTCGCATGTGGCAAAGTCATGAAATATTTTTCTGCCCATGCTCGGGTGGCGAACGTGATCTCCCTTGATGATGTTAGAACAGTGTTGGCACTGTAAACATGGAAAAGTTCCTGGTTTTTGTTTTGTAATGGTAGTTTGGCTTGAGGTTTTTTCTTTTCTGCTTTGATGAGGCTGTCTCTGAAGTTCATCCCTCTCTTATAGGCCAACATCGGAGGTTCTGGAAAAAGTCTATTTAGATTTGGATCCGATTTTATGAGATCCCAATTTTTTGTGATCTTTTTGATCTGATAACTTTGGCTTGAGAGCTTCATTGTGTGAATAAGTTTAGTTGTGGATTTTTTAGGTTTTTCTTCAAGTAATTGGGCTCTGCTTAGTGATTCTGTCCGGATTACCGCCTTCTCCAAGATTCCATCTGGAAATCCTCTTGTTTTAAACCTGTTCTTCATTTTGTCATATTCACCTTGGAGTTGTGTAGTATCAGATGTAATCCTTTTGAGCCTTAACATTTGGCTAAAGGGGAGGTTTTCCTTCAGATGAGTGGGATGAAAACTTCCAAAGTGAAGTGTACTATTGCAATCCGTGGGTTTCCTGTAGATGCTGGTATTTAAAGTAAGTCCAATTTTTTGGATGTTGATGTCCAGGAAATGTATGTCAGGTTGTCCAATTTCAAGGGTAAAGGTAATTCTTTCATTACAGTTGTTAAGGTAATCTAAGAATTGGTGAAGTTCTTCAATGGTGCCATTCCAAATACCAAAGATGTCATCTATAAATCTTTTCCAAAACATGATTTTTGTCTTCCAGGGTTCTTTATTGAGTACATATTTTTCTTCTAATTGGAACATAAATAGATTTGCGTAAGCTGGGGCTACTGGAGAGCCTATTGATGATCCCGCAATTTGTAAGAAGTATTTGCCATTGTATCGGAAATAGTTATTGAAGAGGATAATGGTAATCAATTCAATAGCAGATACCTTCTGGATCATAGTCTTCCTGTGTTTGAGAAGAAACCATTCTAGGGATTTGATACCTTGTTGGTGTGGTATGTATGAATTTTGCACCTCAGACCTACAGAAAAGATATTTACTGAAACAGTTAAACTATTGGGCTTATCTAGCCATTGATAGTGTGCAGGGGACGGGAGTTCCCTAATTGGGAACTTATTTGTGTCTTAATGTATTGACAACCCATAAGCCAGGGCTGTTTCTCCTATGCACCTTAAATTTGTTTATTACATATCCGAATTGAATGAACTAATATTTTTACCTATTTCTACATATTTGGAGGGCATGGTGTTCAAATCCAATTGGGCTTGGGAGCTCACTCAGGAGACCTTCAGAGGAAGAAAAACGTCTTAATCTCTGGTACTGCGGGCTGTTTTCTGGGCACTCTTCCTTCCTCCTGCGACTCTGCTGAAAGGTACAAATATTCATGTACAACACAACCATGATGATCTACACCGCAAACAAGGAGAAACAAGGTCTCCACACTTGTTAACAGAGACGCAGACCCTCTAGCACTGGGCACTACAACAGCAAATGATTTGGCTTACTTTTCACCTTCCAGGGATGCAAAACACCAAGGCGGACTCTCTGCAGAGAGCTCCGCTCATACCATAAGTGGGAACTGCGGACCGATCTAAATAACCGGGTCTTGCAGTGTTGGGGCACGCCGGAGATGAACCTATTTGCAACCTACAGCAACAAGAGATGCAAGTCCTTCGCCAGCAAGTTTCCCCACCAGAGAGCCTGGGGGACGCCTTCACATTCCCATGGGAGGGTAGTTTCTGTGTACGTTTCCACCCGTCCCTCTGGTGGCACGAGTGATCAGCGTCTTCAGTCTATCAGTGTAATTTAATCTTAGTGGCCCCTGCATGGCCAAGACAGTTTTGGGGACTGGAAGAGCGGGTCAGAGGGGTGGGAGGAGTGGGCACTGCTGCATTACAACCCAGCCTCGCTCAATCTTACGGCCTGGCTCTGGTGTTCCTAGAATTTAGTTCCTTCCCACTTCCTTCCAGACTGTAGAGCGGCCCTAGCTCTTGCCTGCACCTCCTCCACACTAGCCTTCTACAGGAGCAAATGCAGGAGGGTCCATATCTGGTGCATAGCACATATGTTACAACCCCAAACTATCCAGCCATAGCACACATTACCATACTTTGGCACACGCATGTTCAGCGCACTCCTCATCAAAGTGCACTTGGCCGTCATCTCTAGGTACAAATGTGGCCAAGGTGCTCCTTCCCTTTGGCCACAGACTAGTGAAGTGATTCCTAAAAGGCCTATTTGGTTCGTTCCTTCCTGCCTGTCTGGTGACCAGCTGCAGCCTGGGAACTCAACGCAGTCCTGTCCAGTCTCGTGAAACCGCCCTTTGAGCCGATGCACAAAACCTCACAATTATCTTTCTTGGAAAACGGCATATATGGTGGCCGTAACATCTGCCCACCGAGTCTGCTGAATACAAGCTTTTCTCACCAATGCACCCTACGTATTTCACAATTCCAAAGTCGACATGGGCACTAACTCTACATTTGTGCCTAGGTTGCCACCTGCTTTCCACCTCAATGACTCTGTGGTGCTTCCAGTTTTCTTTGGTTCTCCAACCTCTCCAGCTGAGCGTTAATTGCACTCTCTAGACGTCTTGCAAGCTCTTGTATTTTGTCACCCGCACAGTCTTTCCGTCAAACCTAAGCTGACTTTTGATACCTCTGACTCAGGGAAAGCGCTCTCGAAACCTTCCATTTCCAGGTGGATCTCGGCGTGCAACTTTCTGCCACCAACAAGCTGGCAGGGATTGCGCTGGCAGACCCAGAGCACATTCTACCAGAGCAATGGCCTTTACGGCGGTTTTTCTTTCTGGGACCCTCCTGCTAGACATTTGCAGCCCAGCCAGGTGGAAGTTGGTGCACACATTTACCAGATTATACTGTGTCGACAGGGATTCTGTAGCAGTCCAGTGTTGGCCAAGCTGTTCTTGGTAACTTGTTTGCTTGATGTTAGTAGGTCTCCAGCAGTAAATCTATCCTACAAGGGGCTTGCCACCGCCCATTATGGTTATGGGGTACAGCTTTGTAATCTATTCATAGCATGTCAATCTATGAAAGATCCATTGTAGGAGAAGGAATGTCACTTACCTGTAGCTCCTTTTCTCCAGCATTGGTATCTTTCATAAATTTACATGCGACCCTCACGTCTACACCGCTTTGCTCTTCTTGGCGTCTGTCACTCATGTGCGCTATGCCAATATCTAAAGATGGCCATCATGGATGGAGCTAAGGGAGCCTTTCCAATTGGCCGTGGGCAGTATTACTTAACAGTGACTATTATTGAGCTCAAAAATGACTGAAATTCAGTTTTAACTGCTCCCTTACAGAGGATTACTAGCGGGGAATATTCACAGCATGTGAATCTATGAAAGATACCAATGCTGGCAAACAGGAGTTACAGGTAAGTAACTTATTCCTTATTCTTAGATTTTATATTGTAGTTCTGATGATTTGCTGGGGATTTGTTTGTATATTTTCCTTTTGGTTTTATATCCCTCGTCACAATGATTTCCTTGTGGTCTCTGAATCCTGCAACTCCAGGGCCTGTAGTATCTGCAAGTGTTAATCTTGTATTTGTCTTTTCTGAGTAACTTGTTCAAGCACCTCGGGTCCAAGATGGGTCGCAGTCCTCAGTCTTTTTTCAGCAGCAGTAAGTAGTGATAGTACCACTCCTCTGTCCGTCCATTCAATTCGCAGAGAATACCTAAGGTTTGTGATTGGCACTGCCCATTTTTGGTTCCTGCCTTTTGGGTTAACTCCTATCCCACTGGTCTTCAAAGTTCTCTGAAGTGGCAGTCCGTCTGAGAGGGGATTCCTGGCTTTTTTTTAAATTTGTTACTTGGATGATTGGCTAATCGAAGCCTGTTAGCAGGCTAGAAACCAAATCTGCAACACCTATCGTCATTTGGACAAACTGAGCTTGTCATTGAAGTTCAAGTCATTCCAGGTGACACCTTACAAAATGCTCCAGTTCATTGGTGCATTCCTGGACTTCTCGTGGGAAAGGCTTATCCTTCCAAGGACAGTGTTCATCACATTCAGCAGATAGCCATGAAGTTTCAAAGCGCCCACACCCTGCTGACCCTGTACTTTCTGTCGTTCCTGGGTGTTGAGTCAGAATTCTTATTTTGGAATTTCTAGGGCCACCTTTTGGAGCCCCGCCACCTTTTGGAGCCCCGCCACCTTTTGCTTTGTCCCCCCCTGTCTTTTTTTATGTTTTTGTTATCTGATCTTTTTGGAGACCAGAGTGTTTTATGAAATTTCATTGTCAGTGGCTCTTTAATATATGGTACTGGGTTGCCCATAAACTGCCCAGTCCCAGGAGTGCCTGTGAGGCTCCCGGGTTTTGCCCTAGGTGACAATCACTAGAATTTGAGAAGTAGGTTTGCGGCAGCTATACCTTAGTTTTGGCTTCACCATGAGTGCAATTCATTTGACCCCAATGTACCTTTTTAGTAGCCATTGGGGTGCCAATGGGTTTCTTAAATCCTGCTGTCATTTTCTGGTTCAGGGCTTTCCTTTGTCTGGGTAACCACAAGGAAGGCTAAAATGGCCGCCTGTTAACGTGGGCTCTTTATGAGCCCACAATGGCAGCCTCCATATTGGTCCTAACTGTTTAGGCCAGTATAGGATCCTGGACCAGCACTCATTTCCTGTGGAGGGTGGCCAAGGATAAATGGCAGTTCTAGTGATAAACCAGTATGGTTTGTCATCTGGCCACCAGCCCTCGTTTAGTGATCGGCTTGCAGGCCCAGGGCCAGCACCTTTGTGCAAGGGTACCCCTTTCAGGTAAGCAGGACCACCAGAGCAACTCCGAGGCAGGAATCAATAGGGGGGAAGCTGAATGACTGGTTACGATAAACCAGCCCGAAAGCGTGGATTCCACGTGCTACATTATTTCAAGCGTGATAATCATCACAGGAAGCTCTTGCCAGAGCCCCTATCACAATTCCCCGTCCTGTTGAAGGCTGTTGCATTCACAGCTGAAAGGCCGAAACACAGTTGTCGACTTTCTATACTGTACAGTGGCTATTGTGTAAACTGGACATCTAGTTGATGTTTCTAACCTATATCAATATATAATACCCTATGGACATTGTAAGGGTTTGCACTGATTGTATTTTCTGCTTTGTCTGTATGGTAATTGGTACTATTGTATAATCACTTTTTTGTTTGGTGTTTACTCACCTGTGACTATCATTAACCTGTACTTAATTATGCATATGTTTTGTCTTGTCTAACAATTACATTTCTCCAGCATGAGGTCTGGCATGTATTCACATGCTCATGAATATTCCCCGTCGTCGGGCTGGGAATCCTCGGTAAAGAAAAATCAGTATCAGTTTCGTTTCTGATCTGTCTTTCGTAGTAGTAACCAGTCACTGATCTCTGCGTCATACTGACCACAGCCAATGACTGCCATCTCCCTAAGCCCCGCCTCTGGCAGCCATCATCAGATTTTTACCGCACGTTCAAGTGTTGGGATCCTCGTGCTATTGCTCTCGAGCATTAGTGCTTTTTTTGCGCTTTTTCTTAGGAACATTTTCTCTTTTTCGGTCAAAAGAGCCTCAAGCTCCACCGTTTCTTTATCCGATCAACGGGGACCCGTGTCGGATTCTTCTACGCCCCTCAAAGGTGAAGATTTCGTCGAGCCACGCTTTTGGAGGACTCCAGAAGTTTCCCAGGCCCATTTCGATCATGGCCCAGGAGAAGGGAAGCTCGACGCCCGGAAAGCTGTTCAGGGTCTGCCCTGGATGCCAGCTTCAGAATGTCTTTGAGGACGAACACTCCCTTTGCCTCTACTGCCTTCATGAGGACAAGACGCACATGGAGAAGGACTGTGCGTTTTGCGGGAAAATTGTCGGAGCGGACCATGAAGGACCGCCATCTGCGTCTCGCCAACTGGCTGGAAGGGAAGAGACCGTCAGGCGAGAAGAAGTCCAAGCGGTCTTCTAAGACCTTTGAGGGCGCCCCGGCGACGGGGGTCCAACAGAAGGCCAAGCACTGCGAGTCCGCTGGCACCGGGAGCGCCGAACGGTCGGGCTCTACGGGTGCCAGGCAGGGCACATCCTCCCCAGCGCCATCAACCACGAGCCAACGCTCTGGCTCGGGTAAGAGGAAGGCCGAGCACCCGGCGAAGCTCCTGGAGAGACCCTGGTCGAGCTCGAAGGCCCCATCGGAGGGGGAGTGAGGCGGTGACCTTCCCCCCGCCCCCCAAGGAGAAGGCGGTGAGCGCACCTAAGGTGGTGAAAGCCTTGATCCATCCGGCCAAGGCCTCTATCGAGACAGTCGCGGCGGCCCTGGCTCAGCCTGTGGAGGCTACACCAGTGGTGGCGACCTCGGGGCCCAGAGTCTCCCTGCCACCGCGGAGGGAGTCCTCTTTCATGCCCATCGACAGGACCCCCGTGAAACGTCCGACGGGGAAGAAAAAGGGGGGGGCAGGAGGTCGTCGTGGATTCGGCCTCAACCTCTGAGGAGGAGCTGATCGAAGTCTTAAGCCACGGCGTTGGCGTGGAAGACCAGCCCGTCGGGAGGGACCCCGACGTAGGAGACGACGAGAACGTCTAGGGTGCCGACGGGGCTTCTGACCACCCGTCGGACTCCCCTCAACCAGTGCCGCAAGACAACTCAGCGGCCATTTTGTTGGCTATACAGTCCTTCTGCTCGGAGATAAGGACGAGATTGCCGTTAGCACCAACGGAGAACCTCTCCCAACGGGGGACCCGGAGCCAGGCCCTTCTGGGAGCCCTCCGCCTAAGAGAAGGATTCATCCTCCACCCCCTTTTCAACCATCGCGCCCTGCTCAGCCCTCCGCCCCGTCCACGACCCGTGGGGATGATACGGGGACTGACAAGGCCGCGACGGGCACAGACGACGAGGTTTACGACGAGGATCTCCCGTCGTCCCCTCCTCCCCGGGCCTCCCCGCCCGACGAGATTGGGTCGTTTCATGCCATGATCGCCAGGGCATCCGAGCTTTTCCAGCTCTGCCCGGAAGAGAAGAAGGAAGGTTTCCTTTATCAACGGCGCGAGACCAAGAGGAAGACGGTCCTCGCTGTACCTCTACTGGACGATATCTGGGATGAGGCTCTCGCCCTCCTCAAGAACCCATCCACAACGCCTGCGAGAAGGGATCGGTACGAGAAGAAGTACTGGGTCCCGGACGCAGCCCCCTTGTGCCTTCGGGCACAGCCGACCCCGGACTCGGTCGTCTCTGCGGCGGCCAGGAAGAAAGCTGGGGGGGGGCCTTCGGCCTCTACGTGAACCGCCCCGCCGGACGGCGAGGGAAAGATATTGGACACGATGGGACGCAGAGTCATCTCATCGGCAGCGACGACGATTAAGGCTGCCAACGCCTTGGCTATCGTAGCTCGCTACGACAGGGAGTTGTGGTACAAGATCGCCCCCCTGCTGGACTTCTTACCAGACGACAAGAGGGCGGAGGCCCTAGAGATCTTGCAGGAAGTAGAAGTGGCGTCGGACCACGCCATCACGATAGCGACGGACATCGCTGACACTGGATTTCGCCAGTTGGGCAACGGCGTGTGCCTTGGACGGCGTGGATGGCTCAAGGCAACTGACTTCCGCCAGGACGTGCAGACCAGAGTCTTGGACATGCCGTTCGACGGGAGCAACCTGTTTGGGAAAACAGTGGACGATTCCCTACATGCCATCAAGACGGACACGGAGACGGCCGGGGCTCTTGGTGTTCTCCAACAACGACGGCCGCCCTTTCGGAGCAGCGGAGGCAAGCAGGGTGCCTCCAAAGGTTCCGGCGGCGGATTTTCCACCCATCGTCAAGCGGCCCGTTCGTCGTCACAGGAAGCCTACAGGGGACGAGGCAAGTAGTGCGGACCCCGCCGTCGTCGCCAAGGAGGACAAGGCGGCAAAGCCTCATCGAAGCAGGACTGAACCGGCCGTGGGGTCGGGCCCCCACCGAAGCACCCCGGTGGGAGGCCGGCTGGCGAGGTTCGTCAGCGTGTGGGAGTCCATCTCCACCGACCGTTGGGTGCTGGACGCCCTGGCCCAGGGTCATGCGCTCGAGTTTCTAAAGAAGTGCCCGCGCGTCCCCCCCGTGGCCAGGAAGGAACATCACGTCCCTCAACTTCTCTTGGAGGTAAAGGCGATGCTCAAAAGCGCCATCGAGCTCGTCCCAAAGAGGCTTCGGGGCTCTGGAGTTTACTCAAGATACTTCCTCGTGAAGAAGACGGGAGGATGGCGTCCCATCCTGGACCTCCGACGACTGAACAAATTCATCAAGGCACAGAAGTTCCGGGTGGTCACCATCCAGCACGTCTTGGGTCAACTGGAGGAGGGCGATTTCCTGTCATCGTTGGATTTGGAGGATGCCTACTTCCATATCCCCATCCTAAAGGGACACCGACAGTTTCTCAGATTCGTGGTCCAAGGGCATCACTACCAGTTCAGAGCCCTTCCCTTCGGATTGAGGTCAGCACCCAGGGTGTTCACCAAGTGCCTCGCACCGGTGGCGGCGCTGCTGCACCTGGAGGGGATCCACGTCTACCCCTACCTGGACGACTGGCTCATCCGAGCAAAGACAAAGGAGCTCGTCGCGGAGCACACGGCGAGGACCGCCCAACTACTCACGGACCTGGGATTCTCCATAAACGTCGCCAAGTCCCACCTGGTGCCCGCTCAAGACGACTGTTTCTGGGAGCGAAGCTCGACACAGTGGCGCTTCTGGCCTCTCCATCGGAGGAAAGGACGAGGGCCATCCTGGGCAAGGTGCAGCGGATGCTGGTTGCGACGCGGCCAGGGTGAGGTCCAAGTCCCTCCTCGGAATGATGTCTTCTTGCATGTATCTCATCCGCCTGTGCAGGCTTCGGATGCGCCCGTTACAGGAGTTCCTGGACGCTCGCTGGATCCAGACGACGGGCAGCTTCGAGGACAGGATCACACTCGACGAGAGCTTCCGACGAGCGATCCGGTGGTGGGGCACCCGCGCGCATCTGACGGCGGGCATGGACTTCCAGACCCTGGGCTACCAGAAGACAGTGACCACGGATGCCTCCCTGGAAGGGTGGGGAGCGCACACCGAAAATCTGCACGCGAGGGGCCTTTGGCTGCCGATGGAGAAGTCTCTCCATATCAACTTCCTGTAACTCCGTGCAGTGTTTTGGGCCCTCAGGTCCTTTCTTCCGTCCCTCAAGGGCAAGGTGGTGAGGATCTTCACCGACCACACCACCACCATGTTCTACATCAGGAAGCAGGGCGGTACCAGATCCCCAGCCCTGTCCAAGGAGCCGCAGGATCTGTGGCATTGGGCCGTCGCCCAAGGGATGTTTCTGGTGCCGTTTCATTTGGCAGGGGTAAAAAACGCCATCGCCGACTCGCTCAGCAGGGAGCTTCGCTCGTGCCACGAGTGGGAACTACGACAGGATCTAGTGGACCGCCTCTTCCGACGGTGGGGCACACCCCAGATCGATCTGTTTGCGACGGCGACAAACTCCAAGTGCCGGAGGTTCGCCAGCAAGTTTCCCCAGCCGAGGAGCATGGGCAATGCATTCTCGTTCCCCTGGGAGGGCCTGTTTCTGTATGCGTTCCCTCCATTGCCGCTGCTTATCCGGCTCATCAACCAGCTCAAGAGGTCACGGTGCAGGATGATCCTCATCGCACCTGCGTGGCCGAGGCAGATATGGTTCCCGGACCTTCTGGGCTTGTCAGCGTCCCCGTCAATCAAGCTGCCAGTGGACGCGTATCTTCTCTCCAGGGAAGGAGGCGCCATCCTCCATCACGACCCAAAGTCACTGAACTTACAGGCCTGGCTCCTGCAGCGTTAGAGTTTGGCGGTTACGACATACCGGCCGACTGCCGAGAGGTTCTTGCAAAGGCCAGTGCGTCCTCAACTCTTAAATGCTACGGACACAAATGGAAGAGGTTCTCTGTCTGGTGCCACGCACAGAAGATTAACTCTCTACGGATTACGGCTCCTCAAGCACTGCCGTACCTGCTGACGCTGGCCAAGGCTGGCGCACGCTTCCATCAAGATTCATCTTGCTGCGATCTCCCGATACACCAGAACCACGGGACGGACGTCTTTGTGGTCTCATCGTCTGGTGAAAGAATTCATGAAGGGACTGTTCAGATCGTTCCCGCCGGTGAAGGCCCCAGCGTGGGAGCTCAACGTAGTGCTGACCAAGCTCATGGGACCTCCGTTCGAGGCTCTGCACTCAGCTCTGTTGAAGTTCTTGTTGTGGCAAACAGCGTTTCTTGTGGCCATCACCTCTGCACGACGGGTGGGAGAGATCCAGGCCCTTTCCTGCAAGCCCCCGTACTTGACTTTTCACGACACGAAGGTAGTGCTCAGGACGCACCCCTCCTTCATGCCCAAGGTGCCGTCGGACTTCCACCTCAACGAACCCTTGGTGTTGCCTGTTTTCTTCCCGTCGCCTTTGTCGCCGGCTGAAAGGACTTTGCACTCGCTGGATGTGGCTGGAGCGCTGAAGTTCTACGTGGACCACACGAAGAGTTTTCGGAAGACGTCACAACTTTTTGTGAACTTTGGACCTGTCAATCAGGGGAAGGCTCTCTCAGGCTTCCATTTCCAGATGGCTCTCCGGCTGTATCATGTACTGTCATCGGTTGGCAAACCGACCGCTGCCTGGCCGTTCGAGAGCCCATTCCACCAGAGCGATCGCAGCTACCACGGCGTTCCTATCTGGTGTGCCCTTGCTGGACATCTGCAGGGCTGCTACGTGGATGTCGATGCACACCTTCACAAAATTCTACTGCGTCGATCGGGATTCCAGGTAGGAGTCCAGGGTCGGCCAAGCAGTGCTGCGCAACCTGTTCGCCTAATGGTGAGCCTGGTGAGGAGGTAATAATTGCTTAATGTTGAGTTTTGGATGTAATGCTTAATGTTGAGCCTTTGCCACCTCCCGTGGTTGTGCATGTGTGTACTGCTATGTATTCTTTTATTCATGAGCCTGTGAATCCATGCCAGACCCCATGCTGGAGAAGGAACAAGTTACTTACCTGTAACTGTTGTTCTCCAGCATGGGTCTGGCATGGATTCACATGCAAACCCTCCCGCCTACCCCTCTGCGGCTCTTCACTTGGTCATACTGCCACTTCACGTGCTACCAAATCTGAAGATGGCTGCCAGAGGCGGGGCTTAGGGAGATGGCAGTCATTGGCTGTGGTCAGTATGACGCAGAGATCAGTGATTGGTTACTACTGAGAAAGACAGATCAGATCAGAACTGATACTGATACTGATTTTTCTTTACCGAGGATTCCCAGCCTGACGACGGGGAATATTCATGAGCATGTGAATCCATGCCAGACCCATGCTGGAGAACAGTTACAGGTAAGTAACTTGTTCCTTAGGGTCTTTTTGCTTATCCTGGTTCGCCCTGATCATGTGTCCAATACATACACAAGTTCTTTACAACCTGGAGATCTCTGGGAATAGCCAGGTGCCCCATCATTTGCTCACATTCTTGGGTCAGTTATGTTGAATAAGGGAAACAAGTTTCTGGGTAGGTATAAAACCGAATGTGGAAACTTTTTTTTGTTTTTTGTTTTAAAGATCGAGGGGCATCCCAGTTGGGAGTAGGACTGCCGGGTGTTAATTTAAATGAAAGGCTCTGGAGTGGGACTGGATAAATAACTATGAACACATCCACAAGTTAAACATTTAAAATGAATGTAGCAGATTACTTAGAAAATGTCTTACCCTCCCTCGCTATTTGCTAATTCATCCCTCCCCCAGCAAAGAATTATTTTACTGGTATGGTTAGGCAAACTTCCTAGCCTGGCTGTGATGGGTAGTTGGCAGGGCTTCTCTCGTTCTAGCTGTTTGCACCGTCTGTGTAAAAGCAAAGTGTGTATTGAGACAAACAGGGCACATTTTCAACCAGTGTCTGACTCTTGCCCATGTATGAGATGAGTCTTCCCAGATTCGTAGTGAGCAGGAAGCAAATTCGTGAGGACATCTTCTGGGCGCAATGCCTAGAAAACCACATCCTTTAATTGATGCTTGCCTTTTCTAGATTATGTATACATATTAGCAATATGCTAATTCCTTGTAAACATGTTTGTATTGTTTTTAAGAGGTGGGAGATGCATCTGTATCCTAATTGTGTAATAGTATTTTAATTGGAAGTTTCTTTTAATCTTTCAGTTGACTTTTTCTTTTTAATGCATTGATAACGTTTGTCTCGTTAAGACTATGTATAGGTAGCAATTCACAACCGTATATTAGAATCTCTCAAGCTTTGCTTAGAGAGGTGGTTCATATGCTTGCTATTGAATTGTGTAACCGAAACTAACGTCTTAGAAACATTTCTCTTAAAACCTGTGCTGCTTGTATGCACTTGTAGATTCATGATATTAATCAATTGTTTATGTAAGTTTGAACTGTTTTCTATTAAGATGTTATATAGTGTGAAGTTATATTTTAACTAAAGCACACCTAAATAAAATAAATATTGCCTATAGATAGCTGCCACATCCTAGGAATCGGAGGTGTGAGTTAATTAGGGGTGGTGCTATTATATCAAGTCTGGAATTCTGGAAGCTGCGGTTGTCCAGCTAACCAGGCACTTGGACTAGCATGAGTTAAACTGCTCACATTTACATGCCAGTTTTTATTTTCTTGTTAGTTGAGGGGTATGTACTGACAGTACTTTGAAGGTACCCAATATGCTATATCTGTCTCCTTCAGGTAGTTCTTCATACAAGTAGAAAATGTACCAACTTGAAATGTGACTGTTAATTATTTTGGAAGCTGAAATGTAGATTTGGTCCCATTCAGGTTTATGCTGTGAAGACTGTATTACAGCGTCCTCTTAGCCTTATCCAGGGTCCTCCAGGTACTGGAAAAACTGTAACATCTGCTACAATAGTGTACCATTTGGCAAGGCAAGGCAATGGGTAAGACTTAACATATGGCTATCAAATTGTTTAATCAATCTTTAATGTACTTGCAAGATGTATACAAGTATGTTTTATGCATTTAGTTCAGTCCTTGTGACCTGAATACATCCAGAATTCTAATTGTTTGTTGGTTTTGGGTGAATAAGAACACAATAGTAAATGCTTCTGAGCAGCTACAATAACAAAACGTATGAATATTATCTTTCACTTCATATTGGAGCAAAAGTCATGATTAGCTTTTCAATGTAGTTTTCCACCTTGTAAAGATAACCCGGTCAATTTTTATTATGCATGCGCTCGAACACTATGTGCCCTCTGTAAGATAATTATTCCTCTTTTTTCACTTTCGTGAGTCGCCACAACATTTTGATTGGTCTGTATGTGATTCTAACTGTTACTCCAGAGTTTCAGTTATTACTGGACTGTTCGAGCTCAGGAGTCAGCAGGTAAACAGGAATGTTGCTTTATTAAGTCCTGGAAAACTAGTTGCACCCAAGAATAGATGTAAGATACCCATCACCCCATCCTCAGGCATTCAACTCTACCCATATTAACACTCATCAATCTTACATCCAACATTCACTGCGCTGTCATTCATTGGTGGTCACTAACACTGTACACTTGTGCACTGCGGACCAGTAAGGGAGACTGTAACCAGATATAACACACCAAGCACACACCACCTCAAGCCCCCCCTTCCCCGGAAAGGGAGTGAGACCAACAATGAACAGGTACCAGCAGTGCACTCCCTGGAGGGAGTATACAAAACGACACTCACTGGCCATGCCTGGTTTTCCAGCCAGATGACTGGCTCATGCAATATTAGCCACAAGTGCGGCAGGACACCCCAATAGAACCAAGCAAATCCACCGAGTGGCATTGGACTTGGGCCAGTTTCTCTGTCGAGAAAAGAACATTGCCAAAACCAGTTGTCTCAAGATGGTGGAGCTCAGAAGCATATTGTAGTTCTGTTAGGCAATAATTGATGTGTAGTCTCACAGTGTTACAACACTCGTCCTCTTGGTATTAGGTAACCCACCTTTTGGTATAGGCCTGTACTACACAAGTTGGTAGTGTGAGCAGCCAGACTTGCCTCAAGAGGGGTAAAAGTGAGCTGTAGAGCTGTAGCAATGAAATGTGCAAATACAAGTAGCCAAGTAACACTTATAGTCAAGGATTTAGTTAAAATGGTTATTTATCATCAGTTTTTAAATAAGCATTCTTTAAAAAGGGTAATGTATGTAACAATCAAATTTTAAAATACTTTTCTAGAATCAGCATAAGCTTAGTAGATGCTCTTCAGAGATGCTTTTTACACACTTCTACACCCTGAGGTTACTTCATTCACAAGGACAGTAATGGCATTTATACACTGCTAGTACGTTGTGCAGATTCTGGGGTTGCAGAAAGGAAGGAAATGGGTTAAACAAGTTCTCAGGGTATGTGAGTATACTTAAATCGTTCAATGAAGTCTAGAAAAAACCTTTCCCAGCAAGAAGTCTACACAAGTTATCACCTCTGAGGGACAGAAAATATCAGTCAATGGACTAGAAGAGCCTGCAGGGAGCCAGGACAGCCGAAGTCAATTGGAGCACAGTCTATGGAGCTGAGGCACTTCGTAGTTAATAAAAGTCTTTAAGTTAGAGTTTTTGTAGAAAATCACTGTTTGGTCACAAGCTGTTACACTTGTGGAAAGCAGAGCTGAAATCAACTCTGACAAAAGTAGCTACTGCAAGTCTCAGCTGAGAAGGGCAAAGCTAAAGACACTGAGGTAAGTAACCCAAGTCTGAAGACCTCTGGTCTGACGTTTGGAGGTCGGCGGCAGCTACGGGCTCTTTTCGGATAAGCATCAATTTGCGGTTTCATCGCTCCATAAACGGCACCACTGCATATCTTGGATACTGGTTGGGCTTCCTTCACTCCTGAGGGGACACAAGCTCTGGTCGTCCTGTTTCTAGAGTGTCCTTGGGATACTCCTGGAGCGTCTGGCTGGATTGCAGACGTTGCACTCGACTGCAGATTTCTCGACCCCTAGAACTCTACAGACGTTGCACTCGACTGCAGATTTCTCGACCCCTAGAACTCGGTTCCTGCAGCAGCAAACTAGTTCAGCCAGTCTGGAAAGATGGTCAAGTGGAGTTTGTCTCGGGGTTAGTTGTCCCACTACCCCAATGGAAGAAGTTTTCCCTTCCGTACCTTTTCTTGTCTATCAGAAAAAGGAGTTTCAGCACAGCTGCAGGGCTGCACCAGGCAATTCAAAGGTCCATGTGGATGCAGCAAGCTTCGTTCAGTTTCTTCGTCTGGTGTTCTTTGCAGTAGTCTACTCTGCCTCTAGTCCCAAAACTATCGCCTTTTAAGCACGTTTCTCCCATTCATGCACAGCCTAGACTGTCACTCCAACAGCAGGGTGGCTGTCCTGAAAAGCCAGCAAGCCAGGGCTGTTTGCATTCAGGCATTCCTAGAGACAACGGACATGGGAGTTTCGGGAACCTCCCTCACTTCCTGCCCTTCCAAACACACTGGAGCCACAGGCGATTTTCAGGGCTGAAGCCTGCCACAGGCAAAACAAAGGGCTCAAACCTGGTTTGGCGCGCAGAGTAAAACCCAAGAAAGACCTCGCACAGAAAAAGACGAAAAAAGACCAGGGCCATTTTGACAAAATGGTCACCCATGGCTGCTATACTGCAGCTGAGGGCCTGCGGTAGAAAAGCACAATGGTAGGAAAATGTAAACCATTGCCACCAGCCATCTAAAGTAGTGAGGGTAACAGACATTTTTTTTTTACATGAGAATGTGGGATAAGTTGCTACATGGTAACCCCCCCCCCCCCCCCCCCCCCAGCAGGCCTCATAAGATGGTGTGTGCTGGAACTACAAAGTAAAAGGTAAGTAAAGTCAATTTCACTTTACTATTCTTCGAAACAGTAGTTCACTCAAGAAAAGGTATTTAAACCTTGTGAGAAATCTAAAGGATTTCTGTGACACTGCACTGAAGGTGCTGTTACCATAAAAAAAGTAGATGCTTATGGAGTTTGTCAGACACCACAAATAAAATAAACACATAATTCAGATCAGAACACATGAGAAAGTGAGAAAAAAGGGCTCACGCGCTGCAGGGTTAAATATTAAAAAGTCCAGTAAAAGAGCTGGGGGTTTCAAACATCCAGACTTGACATGGTTCCCCACATTTAGTCCTACAATGCCAGGACAGTTTAAGCTTGTAAAACCGAGCCCTAATCTCAAATCACACCCCTGCATAATCTGTTCGTGGTCTGTTAGGAAAGATGTTATTTTTTGCTGCTTTCCTCCCATAGTCGTCCCAGGACAACCTTACTTTTTTGCTTTGTGACTTTTTGGTGGCAAGTAAAGCCTTCTACTTTACTTTGCCTTTTTGGTCATTCTTACATTCTTATGGGGAAACCGATCAGTCCATATGACTGGCTCTCTTTGTGAATTTATTGCACACATCCTGAAGTGAGGTGCGATTAGGATACTTGGTTTCCTTAACATTTTCTATAGTGGCTTTTTGGTTAACTTTACGATGTGCCAAGGATGTGTAGGTGGCAGTAGTTTTTTTTCCTATCATATTTTAGAATTTGTACTCGTGATATATATGGCATTTATAATGCGCCTATACACAAGGGTTTCAAGGCGCGACGAGGCAAGGGAGGGGGAACAGAGGGAAGACTGACAACGATCCTACTGGGCCAGGTGTCATTCAGATCGGGCAAGTGCATGGGAAGGGGAAGGAGGAAAGTGCGGAGGGGGAGGAGGGAGTGGTCAATGCAGTACATTGGATAATAAGATAGATAAGTAAAAGAACGGCCAGCCGGTGGCAAGTGCAAGGGTGAGTGCAGATAACAGGTGTCAAGTGCTGGTATTGGGCCATTAGGGATACAGAAAACAGTCCCCAAGTGCGGGGGTTGCCAGGAAGGCAGTGGAGTAATGTGAATGTGACTGGCGGGGGAGGGGGCCTGGGCCCGAGAGCAGAGAGTGACCAGGTAACCAGTGCAGCTTCTGTATCAGCCATGAAGTCAGCAGGGGAGAAGAGAAAAAGCAGAAGCAAAGAGGTTTTGAGGTGCTTCCGGAACCAGAGATGATTCTCCTCAAGTTTCAGGGTGGCAGGGTTCCAGAGGGAGGCCCTAGCCGAAGAAAGATCTTACCACCAACTTGTTGCTTGGAGAAGCGTCTGACCCGGAGGGAGTTGGAGGCGGTTGAGTGAAGAGCTCGAGGGACGATAATTTAGAAGAAAGTTGAAGGCATTATGGACAATGCAGAGGGTTTTGTACTTAATCCTCACAGCCACTTGGAGTCAATGCAGAGATTTCAGTCATGGAGAGATACGATCCCTGTGCTTGAGGCCAAGGACAAGTCTCACAGTCCTGTTCTGGATGAGTTGCAGAGGGCAGAGAGTAGAAGCACGATGATTTAGAAAGAGGCTGTTGCAATAGTACAGCCTAGTGAGAACCAGAGCGCTGGAGACAGTGAGCTTCTGGGGGAAGGACAGGAAAAAAAAGAATCTCCTGAGGAGGTGCAGCTGGTAGTGAGACTTAGAGATGTGAGGAGAGGAGTGTGAGAGTCGAAGAGGACCTCAAGGTTTTTGGTCTCACAGGTTGGAGCAGGAGGAGGGCCAAGAGAGGCCGGCCAGAGAGTGACCGGAATGGAGGGAGTGGGTGTGCCGATGAGGAGAATCTCGGTCTTACTGGCATTTAGGCAGAGATCATTGGCTGCACACCACTCCTGGATGGCAGACAGATGATAGAGGGAGAAGAGGTGGCTGAGGGTAGCCTGAAAAGGAGCCGAGTGTCATCCGCATAGCACTAGAAGTTGGGGCAGAGCGCGGCAGTGCAGTGGGCAAGAAGTGCCAGGTATTGTTGAACCGCCAGGGAGTGAGGTTAGACCCCTGGGGAACACCATAGGTAGAGATGGAGGAGAGAAAGGACCCAAGTTGAACCTGGGAAGGTCGATCAGAGCGGAAAGAAGTGGCAGGGCCTGACCAGTGAAACCCAGGTTATCATGGAGACGGTTGAGCAGGATGGCATGGTTGACCGTGTCAAAGGCAGAAGAGGGATCAAGTAAGATGAGGACACATGGGGTGTTGGATTCAAGGTTGAAGAGCAGGTCTTCATAGATTTTCAGGAGAGCAGTTTCCGTTCTTCTGGCAGCTCTGAAGCTAGACTGATGATATGGAGACAACCAACAGATTCAGTGTGAAGATTGAGCTGGGAGATGGCCAGCTTTTACAAAAGTTTGCCCACGAAAGGAGTGATGGAGATTGGACGATAGTTAGCCTGGCAAGACTCGTCGGCAGAAGGCTTCTTAAGGAGAGGGTGAACTAGGGAGTGTTTCAGGGGAAAGGGGGAAGACTCCAGTGGGGAAGGAGTGGTTGCAGAAGTCAGCCAGGGCAGGAGCCAGGGAGTCAATGTGGTTTCTTGATGGTTTTGGAGGAACAGGGATGAACCTGTTTTGACGAGACTTTCACAGATCGGACTTGTCTAGAAACCTCTTTTGTGGAAAACGGGAAAGGCAGAGAAGTAGGGTGGGAGAGGAGGTCGGGAGAGGAGGCAGAAGGGCCGGAGGAAGAGCAGGGAGTAGAGGGAGGAAGGGGAGAGAGGGCAGGGTGTCCTGAGTTTTAGAGATGAAATGAGAAGCCATTGCCGTGCAGAGGGCCTTGGAAGGGACAGGAGTGGTAGAGACTGCAGCAGAGACGCGGGCACTTTTGCATTTAACACAAATGGATACAATAGTAGTGTCTAGTACCATATGATGGTAGTGCCACAAGTTTTTTCCCTTGTCCTTTGGCCTTATTGTTCTTTGGTCTTCTTCCTGCTGTCTCGGGTCAGGACATGCCATATATTGATCCCTTACCAAAGCATGCTCCCAGTCAGTCTGGGATAAAAGGAGGGCTCCTGCCACCATTGGACAGATCGTTGGAGCCAGGTCCTCTATGAAGTTCACCCCGAAGACGACCCCTGCAGCTGACCAGCATAGAGTCCAGCCCCCCACCCCAAAAGCACTGTACCTTTTGAAGTTCTGCTCCTATGCCTGATCTCCAGAACAAACGTGTTGGTGCTTTGACCGCAGTCTCAATCCCTGCCCGAGGACCTGAGCCTTCGGTAGTGTCCCTAGACCACCAAGTGGACTGACCAGCTTTCTCCTGTGCTACCTCGCTGCTGCAGTCGCTATTCCGAGTTCAACCTTGAAACTCTGAATAACTTCAACTTGTGTAACAAGATGCCTGCTTATGCATTTTCAGCCTTCTTTCATCAATGGAAGCCTTACTGGGCCTGCTCCTTTGTACGTCCTTTGAAGATCGCCTGTTGCTGTCCGACCGTGGTGACTCCTATTGCAATCCGTCTTCATCTTTGAGGTGTCTTGCATCGCAGAAGTCTTCATCTTGCCCGTGTTTTGTGTGTTTTACTGGAAAAGTGACCTTGGTACCTGCCAACTCTGGGCGGCGTCGAACAAACCAAGCACAGAAGATTGTGTCCCAACGGATTCTGGAACACCGGATGTGATCTCTGGAGGAATCTGAGTCAAGTGGGGTACGTTTACATAACTGTTTCTGCCTCCTCCCCCCGTCTCCATGCATTTCCATAGGTTAGAATTGTGTAAAGTCCATCCCTAAATCACTCTTACTAGACTATGGTCTCATCCAGGATCCCTTCATAGGACTTTCCTAAGGTTGGGGTTTAAGTGTGTTTTTACTTACCTGAACTTAACTCTTAATCATAGCCACTTGCATCGTCAATGACATAGGAAATATACATGCCAAATAAATACTTGGGAACTGGTGACTTTAGGGCACAAACCCAAACCATCTTAGTTTGACTTCCTAAGAATTGGGGAAGCTGTTTTAGGATTATCCTAAAACGTCTTTTCCATTTCTAATGCATCTGAGTACTTGCCTGTGTTGCACTGGTCATTGCATCAAATGATCTTTTCCTCCTAAGGGTGAATGTGCATCTGTTTTGTAGTGCTGTTGTCACAATAGTTTACTAGAGATTTTACTTGCCTACAGTGTATTCTAAAGGCCTAAAAAGCCATACGAGTAGAAGAACTGAATTGTGAAAAAGCACAAGGACGAGGGACGGGGCTTCAGAATTAAGAGAACGAATAGGGGACTAGAAGGAAAATAATAAAGATGGGGAGGATCAAGGCCGTAGACACCTAAAATCAATACAAAGGAAATTAAAGAGTAAACCATTTTCAAACGGGACCCATTGCAAAGAAAGTAAAGCAGAAGTAATAGAAACCCAATGAGCAAGGGGAGAAAGAACCCGAACAGAAGACCGATTGAGCAAAGAGGGGAAAGATGAGAAGCAGAAAGACCAGGAAGAGAACAGTCCAAGCAAGAAAACAGAGAATAAATCAGTTTAGTAGCAGATAAAGTGAGAAACCAAGGAGTTTTTTTTATATCAAGTTGATGGCGCCAGGAGTGAGAAATAAAGGGAAGTATGGGTAGAAAAAGCAAATGAATTAACACCAAGGTTGCGAGTCATCAAAATCCAGCAAAGTTTCGGGGGATCTCTAAGGTAGAGGGAATTGACACATTTCTGAGAATTTTCCCTTACATTGCGGTGCAGAGTTTCTGTAGAAGAGTTTGCGGAAAAATTAGGTTTTAGTATTG
Source organism: Ambystoma mexicanum (assembly GCF_040938575.1). Lineage (NCBI taxonomy): Eukaryota > Metazoa > Chordata > Amphibia > Caudata > Ambystomatidae > Ambystoma > Ambystoma mexicanum. The sequence goes on from NC_090921.1 coordinate 468,981,055, forward strand.
CGTTAGCAGGTTTTTGATTTTTCTTACCTCTTTGTTTTGGTTTCTGTGACCGGCATCTATGACCATCCTGTGTGCTTTGTTGTTGGCATCCTCATCGATAAGTATGTTGCGGTGTGATAATCTTCTCCAGAAGTCTAGCAGTATGTGGACATGTCGACGAGGCGAGTCAGCCACCCCCCCCCCCCCCCCCCCAACGCCCTAGGGTTAGCAATGGTTAAGTTAGGAAAGTTATGGGTCGCTTGGTGGTGTGTGCGCAGGAGAGGTCCAAAGTGTCCTCCTTATGCCCACCAGTTGGGGATGGTTCGGCAATGGATTGTGTCTCTCCCTGGGCTTACTGTTTCTGCCAGAATGTTTGATTCCTACTCGTTCCCTTCTAATTCTAGGGTGAAGAGCCAAGCTTTTTGTTTTCTGAATTCTAGATGATCCCTTGTACTGCGTATGTTTTTTGGTAGAGAATTCCATGTTTTAGGAGCCAGGTGTGAGTGAGAAGCTCCTCCAAATGTTCTTTTACTGTATGGTTTTGGTTCTAGACCAATTTCGTAGCTTGATCTGAGTTTTTGCTGAATGGTAGATGGTTATTTTCTTCTTTAGGAACTCTTCTCCTTGGCCGTGGATTGCTCTGTGCGTTAATCACATTGTTTTGAACCTTATTTGCTGTTTTATTGGTAATGTAGTATTTTCAGTGCTGGGCTAATGGGTTCTCTTCGTGGTAGTTTGAGCAGGAGTCTGGCCGCTGCGTTTTGGATACTCTGAAGTATCTTTAGTAGGAGTTCTGGCATTCCTATGTATAAGCTGTTGGCATAGTCTACTCTGGACAGTAGTGCAATGATGGTGAGCGTTTTGTGGGTGAAGGAGTGCAACGGTAGGATCCTTTTACTGTGTGCAGGAGGATGCATTTCTTGATTATAGCATTTACTTTTGGCTCAAGTGTTAGTTCGTTGTCCATCATGACTCTGAGGTTCTTTACTGCTGTTTATGGTGTCAGTGCTGTTCCTAGTTCTGGTGGCCATGGAATGTAGTGGCTGCTTTTGGATATAACCATTATTGCTGTTTTGCCAGGGATGAGTTTGAGGTTGTTTGTGTTCATCCAGCCATAGAATTCTTGTAGGTTTGTGTTTTCTTTGCATGTTTTGTACTTTGTAGATGGTCTGTGTGTCATCAGCATAGTTGTAGCATGTGAGGTCATGCCTTTTAATGAGCTTGATTATTGGAGAAAGGTAAATATTGAAGAGCAGCGGAGATGGGGAGGATCCTTGTGGTACTCCAGTTTGATTCCTTTGGGGTGGATTTGAAGGCCTTGATCCCCAGAGGAAAGGGGACCATGGACTGAGTACTCTAGTCACTACAGTGAGTAACTTCAATTACTCATCCGTCCCCTTTTTTCATCCTTGTGGGTGATTCCACCGAAAAAGAACATAAGGTAGAGCTGTGACAACCTGCCTACTATCTAGCATGTAGCGTAAAGGTGCTTCAGAACCCCCTGACCAACCTCTGCATCACGTCTGGAGCTGGTGTCCAGTGAGTAGTGCCTACAGAAGGTCAACAGAGTGGCCGAAGTAACCGCCTTGCTGATCACAACCCAGGAAGCAGGGCTCTGAAATGCGACAGCCGTGGCTTTTGCTCTGACCACATGGGCATGAATCCCCTCAAGAACAGGTTTGGCCATGGGCGTGTATTCCTCAGAAATGGCCTGACTCATCCAACTAGGGGCAATGGAAGCCTGAGAGCTGGGGGAGGAGCCCCCAAAAGTCACAAACACTGACTCAGACTTCCTGAAGGGGTTCGTCCCAGAGAGATAAAACTTGAGAACCCTCTTGAGATCCAAGGAATGGAGGGTCCTCTCTGCCTCAGACTCTGGGTTCTGGAAAAACACTGGCAGGCATATCTCTTGATTCAGATCGAACAGAGGGACCACCTTGTGTAAGAAGTTTGGGTGAGTACACAAGATGACCTTGTTCTGAAAAGTGGTGAAGGGCTTGCACGAAGACACCTGCAGCTCACTAACCCTGTGCGCAGATGAGAGCCACCAATAACTTCACCAAACGGATGTCCACAGAGGCCATTGGCTCGAAAGGCTTGCGTTGCTAAGCTACAAGAACCACATTGAGGCCCCAGACTGGATGCAGCCTATGCAGTGGAGGAAAAAGCCTGGACAACTCCTGAAGGTGGGCTTTAACCACAGGGTTGGCTGCCGAAAATGCAGGTGCAGGCTCAAGGGAATTCTTGAAACACCCACTCGCCGCCAAATATATGCGGCAAGTATCCACCTGAACTCAGGCGCGAGCCAAATGTATTTTTGATCTGATTGTGTTTCTGTGATTTTGGAGCCTGACAAACTCCATAGGCACCATCTTTTGTATTGTGACGCACAGCACCTTCAGTGCAGTGTCACAGATAAGTCCTTTGGATTTCTCTTAAGGTTTAAATACCTTTTCTTTGGCGAACTGTTCCCAAGAGTAGTAAAGTGTAATTGACTTTAAAGGGATGGTCTAGTAAAAAGTTTTATTTAAAAAAATAGATAGGCCACATAAAAAAAAATACTAGCATCCTCCGTTTTAAAACTTCCTATGTAAAATTTTGAGCTATTCAAGCTCAAAATTCGAAAAAGCAAGTACAGGGGCGCAGCCATTTTGTGAAATGGAGGCCCTCCTGTGCTGGCTTTTGCGGCACTAATGAAGGAAAAGCCAGCCAGATGTAGTAATTCTTGTAACACCCACTTGCCGCTGGGTGGCTTTCCCTTCATTAGTGCCGGGACTCAGAGGACGCGGACCGGAGACCAGAGCAGGAAAGCTGCAGCTGAATCTCGGTAAGTGCTATTTATTTTTTTTACAAAAAATAAGCACTAGCTGCGGTTTTTTTTCTAAGTTTCCGGACTGGAGGAGCCCGGAAAACTTAGAAATAAAACCGCAGCTTTAAAAACGTTGTATTTATGATTGCGGTCGCTTTTGAAGCGACCGCAAACATAAATACAACGTTATTGTGTTGGAAAACGCTGCGGTTTTTCTTTCCAAGTTTCTCAGGCTCCTGACCGCAGCGTTTTCCAACACAACCGCGTGTGTTTCTGCCTGCTGTGGCTATCACTTTGGGTCTCCGGTGCTCCCCGTGGGGAGCCCGAGAGCCCCAAATGGAAGAGCAGATTCAGGCAGACACAACGCGGTTGTTTTCCGCAATGCCGCGTTGTCTGCCTGAATCTGCTTTACCATTTGGGGCTCTCGGGCTCCCCACGGGGAGCCCGAGAGCCCCAAATGGTAAAGCAGATTCAGGCAGACACAAGACGGTTGTGTTGGAAAACGCTGCGGTTTTTCTTTCCAAGTTTCTCAGGCTCCTCCGAGCCGGAGGAGCCTGAGAAACTTGGAAAGAAAAACCACAGCGTTTTCCAACACAATAATGTTGTATTTATGTTTGCGGTCGCTTCAAAAGCGACAGCAAACGTAAATACGATTTTAAAGCTGCGGTTTTATTTCTAAGTTTTCCGGGCTCCTCCAGCCCGGAAAACCTAGAAAAAAAACCGCAGCTAGTGCTTATTTTTTTGTAAAAAAAATAAATAGCACTTACCGAGATTCAGCTGCAGCTTTCCTGCTCTGGTCTCCGGTCCGCGTCCTCTGAGTCCCGGCACTAATGAAGGGAAAGCCACCCAGCGGCGAGTGGGTGTTACAAGAATTACTACATCTGGCTGGCTTTTCCTTCATTAGTGCCGCAAAAGCCAGCACAGGAGGGCCTCCATTTCACAAAATGGATGCGCCCCTGTGCTTGCTTTTTCGAATTTTGAGCTTGAACAGCGAAAAATTTTACATAGGAAGTTTTAAAACAGAGGATGCTAGTATTTTTTTTTTTATGTGGCCTATCTATTTTTTAAATAACATTTTTTACTAGACCATCCCTTTAATTACCTGTTTCTCCTATGTTGGTCCAGAACACCCCATCTTATGTGGAATTACTGGGTGGTGGGGGGGGGTTACTCAGTAGCCCCTTTTCCTACTTATGTAACATTTTCTAGGTTACCCTACCAACATTTAATAACTGGTGGCAGTTGTTAATTTTCCTACCATTTTGTGTTTGTACCACAGGCTGACTCCTCAGCTGCAGTATTGCACCCATGGGAGCCCATTTTGTCAAAATAGCCCTGGTCTTTTCTCACCATTTCTTGCTTGTGAGGTCTTTCTTGGGTTTGACCCTTTAGTTAATTTTGTCTTTGCCAGGCTTCAGTACTGAAACCCGCCCCTGGCTCCAGTGTGTCTGGCAGGGCAGGAAGCAAGGGAGGTGCCCGAAATTCCCTGTCCCTAGTCTCCTTGGTTACCTGAATGCACCCAGGTCTGATTGGCTGGCTGGCTGTCCTTGCAGGACAGCCACCCTGCTGTGACAGCCAGGCTGTGCATGAATGGGAGAAGCTTGCATAAAAGGCAAGGTCTCTTGAACAGAAGGAGAATCGACCACTGGTGCTACTTCCTTGCTGCTGCTGGAACAGAGTGTCAGGGGTCAGAAATCCCAGAAACGAGTGCATGGTCTTTAAGCAAGACCCAAGCTCCAGGAAGATCCTGAGGATCTTCCCGAAGCAGGAGTTGGGGAGAATTCTCATAAATGTGCTAATTCCCTTCTCCTTAGAGACCCCCAGCAACTTTGCTAGATTATGAGGACTTTATTTTATTACCTGGAAAGAGTGAGCCTTTTTTCCGACCCATGTATTTTGATGTGTGTTTTACTCTTGTTCTTTGATTATTGAGTTTTAAGATCACTCCATAGGCATCTTTTCATCTGTGTTACACAGCACCCTCCGTGCAGTGACACAGGGATGTCTTTTTAGACTTCCCAAAGTTTTAAATATCTTCTCTGGGATAAAGTTTCCCAGAGAATACAAGGTTAAATTGAATCGACTAGTCTTTTTAAATTCCTAGACCAGCACACACTATCTTCCTATAGAGTGCTGGAGGGATTACTTATTTCCCCCATTGTCTAAAAATTCATGTAGCAGTCAAATGCTACCCTTTCCTATCGAAATGGCTGGTGGCAGTGGTTTTACAATGAACTACCTTGATTTTTCCCAACCACGAACACAGGTAGCTAAAATTCTCGGGAGCCGTGTTTTCAAGATGGCGCCTTAAACCCCTTTGTTTAAACAGGTCCCGGTCTTCTATTTTCGCCATTTCGTTTTGGGAATGTCCTTCTAGTGTTTGTCTGTGTGCCAAACTAGGTTTAGTCCCTTTGTTTCTATGCTTTTGGTGGCCATCTGGGGTAGGCAGGAAGTGAGGGAGGTGCCTGAAACTCCGTGTTTAGTCTCCAAAGAGACCCAAATGCACTCTGGCGTGATTGGCTAGCTGTCTGGCAAGGACAGCCACCCTGCTGGGTGAGTGGCAGCTAGGCTGGAATAAAAGGGAGAAAACTGTCTAAAAGGCGAGTCTTTTGGACTGGAAAGCAGAGTCGACCACTGGAATGAAAAACGAAGACTAGCTGGAGGAGGACTGCTGCAACTCCTGTACCGTTAGTTTACCTGGTGAAGCCCTGCTGCAAGTCCGAATTGCCAAGTTAATCTCGACAGAGAAGCCCCTTCAAGGACGACTTCTTCCTTGAGTTGGTGGGACCAATCAACTCATAAGCCACCTAGATACCAGTCTCAGAGTTTTAGGATTAACCAGGGGGAAGGACACCAGCTTGTGTGCATGACGACAGCTACTCGAACCAAAGATCTTCAATTTTTGCCAGCTTGTTTGACCAGTCCCGGTGCAGGAGTCCCCCAAAGTCCCCCCTCTTGTCCCCACGACTGATGCTCAGCAACAGTGAGATCTGCAGGAGCTGACAGGAACCAAGGTCTTCAGCTGCATCTTTTCTTCATATTAAGGTACTGTGCCAACCCTATTGAGAGAACTTACCTCTCGCGGTGAAAGTTTGTGGAACTTTCCCAACTTGCAGGCCTAATCAGCTTGTGACCCAACATATGATTCTTTTTTGTGCAACCCACTGCTGAGAACTTTGGCAAAGGCTTTACTGTTTACTACAAGAACTGCTCTTTCCTATCTAAGACACTAGTCCATTGACTTTGGCCTAGGCCTATTGAACTGAAACGAGTCCTCTAGTGAACTGAAACTATTTGCACTGCCTAAGAAAGTATGTGGTCGATTTTATTAACTTGTGCTTTTTTACTCCCATTCAAAGTAACTGAAATGCCATTTTGCTCCTATTTTAGGGGAGCCTAATTTACTCAAATGTATTGGTTTAGTCTTGAAGTGTATTTGTGTATAGTAAATTGCCTCCTTCTAGTGAATGTTTTCTAAATTACGTGTGTAATAAATTAATGTGTTTTACCAAGAAACCTTGAGTGTAAGTGTCTACTTGAACCACTGTGATTGTAAGACCTCTGTGTAACCTCTTGTACAGCTCACATTCCCTCTTGAGATAAGCCTGGCTGCTTAGCTCGCTACCACAAACTGTAGTACAGACTTATACCAAAAGTTGGTTTTTGCTTACATCTGTAGTCCTAATTGTATGTGGTGGTCCCAGAGGGTACTGCATGCAATTCTGCCTAACAGCAGGACGACCCAAGCCCGAGCCACCTCAACAGAGTGCTGACCGCAGAAGCAAGGGGAGCCCTTCAAGTGTCCAAGAACCGCAGTGGTGCTATTGACTGCTAGTTGAAAACGCGAAGTGCCGCTGATTTGGAAAGGGCCCATAGCCGCCGACTTTCAAACTGCAGTGCAGGAGTCCTCCAGACGTTGTCCTGGTTGTCCCCACGACAGAGGCCCAGGAACCCAGTATCGGCAGGACTGCAATCGGAACAGAAGCCAGCTGGATCCTTTTCCTCCATCCTTAAGGTACTGTCTTGACTAAAGGGGTACTTACCTTTTTGGTTTGTAGCTTGTTTGTTCTCACTGGGGACTTACAGTAGCTGCTTTTCTGCAGAGTTGCTTGCAGCTTTGCACTTCACAAGCCTAACCGCTTGTGGCCCTACAATGAATTTTTTTCTACAAACTCTCTAAACAAGACTTTTGTGCTATCTGAAGAAGTGCATCAGCTCCCTACACGTTGTTCAATTAACTTTGGCTGTCCTGGCTCCCTGCAGACTCTTCTAACAAATTGACTTTGGTTTTAACTGTCCCTCATAGGTGGTGCATAAGTTTAGCTTGTATTGCTGGGAAAGGTCTAACCTATATTTCATTGGGAAGATTGGAAAGTATTCACATCCTTTGAGAACCTGTTAACCTTTTTTCCTTCCCTAACCTTTTCCTTGTCAACAACCTCAGTATTGCATTAAGTGTAAGAGCGTTACATTAATGTCCAGTGTCCTAGCAATTGGAGTCACCTCAGGGTGTAGGAAGTGTGTGTGTGTGTGTGTGACATCCCATAATGGTTTCTACTTACACTTCACAACTCTTCCTCAGATTTGAAGTATTTCGAATGGATTGTGGCCTCCCATGTATTCCTTATCGTTGATAAATCCACTTCCAGGTTTCTGGCCTCGGAAAATAATTTTCACAGTAGAGGGCGCTGTGCGTCGATGTTGTTCGAGTCGGTGTCCCTTGAAGGCCTCTGTATCAGCGCCAATGTCACCATAGGTATAAATAGTCTTGTGCAGCGTCTGTTGCTCAGTTCTGTTTTTCCTGCACTTCGTAAGCCTCAGACGCAATGCTCAGATCGTCTACTCTTCCAAAAAGCTCAGTATCCTACAATCGCATCTTCGTCCAAAGCATAGACGCCACGATCCGGTTTAAAAAAAATGTCGAGATTGTAGTAAAAATGTCACTAACCGATCTTCACAGGATCGGTTTGTGGTGCCTGGGATCAGAGAACCAGTGTTCAGAATGTGAGGACTGCATGTCTATGACGGCGAAAGCCTTGAAGGAGAGCGTAAGGGGATGTTAGAAAGAGGTAAGGCAGTTAAATCTTCTACCTCTTCAAAATGGTCCTCGGCTGAGTCGAGATTTTAGTCTCCTCACCATCGAAAAACATGCCTGATTGAGATCTCGAAGCGGTTCCCAGCACTCTTTGAGATCTCGGCACTCAAAAAAGAGGCGGCGTAGATCTCCCTCCTTTTCATCCTCAAATTCCCTAGAAAGGGTCACCTGCCCCACTAAACACCGCTCAAAAGCTAAGTGTAATTTCGTAAAAATAATGCGCGGGGCCTTCAAGAACGTGGGTTTATCCACCAATTTGGCTCCTTCTCTGGAAATGGGTTTTACCCCTTATCCAAGATCGGATTATTTCAGAGATGTATCCTCTATATATGAGGAAGGGGGAGCACTGTGACAATGAGACCTTTTGGGTTACAAAGAACAGTACCCATTCCAGAGGAACTAATTTCTGAGGAAAATATATTGAAAGATCTACAAGAATCTTTACAAGATGCCAGTGGCATAGATACCTCTCCAGAGGCAGAATTCTCCAGACCAGAACCCGGAAAACATGCAGAAATGCCTTACAGAGCCCTTAGGCTAGAATTATGCAATTTATCGGGTGGACAACACCTGCACCCTCTTTCCAGCAAGATGATCTTACTGACATCTTGGATAAAGGGCCTCAAGAAGACCCTATAGTCCCTTTTCATGCTGCATTGCAGAGAAAAATAGCTGCAAATTGGGAGACACATGAAGTTATCCCTGCAGTAAATAAAACACTCTCTGAAGTATAGAGTGTCCGCCTCAGACCCTGAATATTTAAGTAAGCACCCAACTCCAGAGAGTTTAGTAGTGCAGGCAGCGATGTCGGCAAATAGTACGTCTGCATACCCCACTATACCACAAGACTTAGACTACAAAAGATTTGATGCCATGTCTAAAGTCTTTTCAGCATGCAGTATGGCACTTAAGTCTATTAACGCCACTTGCACGCTAGCTAGATTCAACCACACCCTTTGGGAGTGTGCTTCATCAGCGGCTGACTGTCTCCCAGAAGGGGAGGAACGAGACACATTCTTGAACATCAAGGATGGGAAGGATGCAATGCGGGTCCCTCCAAACAGGTATTGACTCTGCTGACAGCATCAGCAGAGCCATGGCAGCAAGTACCACAATCCACAGATTTGCATGGTTGCGGAAGTCTGGTTTTGCTCCTGATGTGCAAGCCAGGCTTCTGAATATGCCCTTTGACGGCACCTCTCTATTGGGAAAAAAGGCTGACAGCCTGGAGAAATTACAAAACTCAAAGGCGGCAGCTAAATCACTTGGGGCTGCAATCCGTCAAGCTCCGAATCGCCCCACAGGTACGTCCTGGAGGGGGAAGCCTTTCGTTTTTACTCCACATTCGGAATGGGCAGAGGGCAGCCAGCGTAAAGGGGCCAGAGACGATTCACCTGTGGTGGACAGGTCAAAGGTACCAAACCCGCATAAGCAGGTGCTGCTTTACCCTCAACATCTACGTCGGCCGCATTTAAACCCCTCTCGGGTCTCGCCACACAACACCAGTCGGAGGCATGATAACTCAACATCTGACAGAATGGCAGGCTATTGCGTCAGATGCTTGGGCATTGGAAACAGTTGCCAGAGGTTACTGCCTGCCTTTCCTACACACTCCTCAGTCATCCACCAGGGAACAACTCTTGAAGCTTCCAGACCCGCTCCTTATGCAGGAGAGTTCAGACCTGCTAGCGAAATGTGCCATAGAACCGGTAACTGTAGCGGAGAGGAACAAGGGTTGGTATTCCCCCTATTTTCTAATAGCGAAGGAGGACAGAGGATTGAGACCCATCTTGGACTAGCGAGAATTAAACAAATTCCTCAGGAAATACGGGTTCAAGATGGTAACCCTTTCTCAAATCCTTCAGGCTCTCCAGCTTCAGGACTGGTTGGTATCTCTAGACCTTCAGGATGCTTACTTTCATGTGCCAATCCATCACAAGCACAAGGTTTGCCATTGGCAACTCATCAATTTTGAGTTCTGCCATTTGGGCTGACCTCCGCCACAAGGTCTTCACCAAGATAATGGCGGTTGTGGCTGCAAGTCTAAGGAGGGAAGGGATTCATGTCTACCGCTACCTAGACGACTGATCAGAGCATTGTCCCCGGAACAAGCTCAGATCATCTAGATTATGTTTACCACTTCCTCCACAAGCTGGGCTTCGCCCTCAACTTAAAGAAGTAACAGATGATGCCATCACAGAGACTCCAGTTCATTGGAGCAGTCCTGGACACATCCCTGGGAAAAGCCTTGCCACCACAGGTGAGGGCTCAAGATATTCTACAGATGGTCATCAAGTTTCAAAATGCCCACTCTATACCAGCCTTCGACTTTTTGAGGTTGCTTGGCCTCATGGCATCCTACATTTTTCTAGTGCCAGAGGCTCGCCTGAGAATGAGCTCTCCAGTGGGCACTAAGGACTCAGTGGTCACAATACTCAGGAAAGATGTCGGATCTCCTATTAATCCCGGACAGAGTGGCTCGAGACCTTCAGTGGCGGGCCTGCCGGGAGAACATCTTGAAATGAGAACAGTTTTGGCAACCATCGCCGAAGATAACAGTAGTCAGACGCTTCACCCACCGGGTGGGGAGCCCATGCCAACGCATTGACCATCAGCGGTCGTTGGTCTCCATCGGAGTCTATGCTACACATCAACCTATTAGAGCTGAGAGCGATCGGACTAGCCCTGAAGGCTTTCCTACCATGAGTACAGGGAAAGAATGTCCTGGTAATGGACAACACAGTGGCCATGCATTAGCTCAACAAAAGAGACGACGTAGGGTCACTGCGACTGTGCAGAGAGGCGATGCAACTCTGGTTCTGGGCAAATCAAGGAGGCATCTCTCTATCGGCAGTTCACCTAGCCGGAGAGAAGAACTCAACGGCAGACGCTCTGAGCAGGCAGAACAGTCTCCCACGAGTGGGAACTAGCTCAGGAAGCCCTTCAAGAGATCTTCCCCCTTTGGGGAACACCTCAAGTCGATATGTTGGCCACCAGTATCAACCGGTAGTGCGATCAGTATTGCTCAAGGGAATTTCCCCTGAGAGCTCTAGGGGGCGCGTTTGTGGTGGACTTGGAGTTTCCACTTCTGTACGTGTTTCCTCCAGTCCCCGTCATTCCTCAAATGATCAGGAGGTTGAGGAGATTCCGGAAACCCATGATCTTAATGGCCCTGGATTGGGTGAGGAGAACGTGGTACCCGGATCTTCTAGACATGTCTTCTGTCCTCCGATTCATCTTCCGCAAAGGCGGGATCTTCTCTCTCAGAAGGGAGGTCTGGTTCTCCATCCGGATATCAGGACCCTCAACCTTCACGCCTGGTTTCTGAAAGGTTGAGCTATAAGGATTTGGGACCTCCCGGATGACGTAATGGAGGCTTTCAGCCGGAAGGCCAGCAACCAAATCTTTATACCGCTGCCGTTGGAACAAATTTTGCAGCTAGTGTAGAGAAAAGAATATTGAACCCTTTTCATGTAGTACACCAATGGTGTTATATTTTTGTTGCTATATTTGGCAAATTCTGGTCTTCAAGTTGGCACAATCAAGGGTTACCTCACAGCGCTGTCAATCTTCAAGCCTACTGTGGAGGAGCCTTCATACTTCAAATTGCCCATAGTGCTTCAATTTCTGAAAGGGTTAACTGTTTTTCCCCCAACTCCTTTTCAAGTTCCACTGTGGGACCTAAACCTAGTCTTGAAATTTCTAATGGATACTCCATTGGAACCCCTTCATTCCTGTTCATTGAGGTTTCTCACTCTTAAAACAGTGTTTCGAGGGGATTGGGTCCTCCGACGTATTCCATATCTATGACATGTAATCACCACAGCTGTGCTGATTACATGTCATAGATATGGAATACGTCGTCAGACCATTCCATCGAAAGAACGTTACCAGGTAAGAAAGTAACTTGTTCTTCTAGTGGCTTTAACGTCTGCCAGAAGCGTGAGCGAATTACAAGCGCTGTCTTGCAAACCTCCACATACAATCTTTCACAAAGATAAGGTAGTTCTCAAAGTGAAGCTGTATTTTCTCCCAAAGGTAATCTCAGAATTCCACATTACACAAAAATAACCTTACCCTAGTTTTATCTTCCTCCCCATCCAGGGAAGGAGGAAGAGAGATTGCACAGGCTGGATCCAAGGCGTGCCTGGAGTTTTTACATTAGGAGACTTGCAAGGATTAGGGAAGCAGACCAATTGTTTGTGTGGTATGCAGGGCACAAGTTAGGTTTACCTATTACAAAACAGACCATCCCAATATTATTATAGAGTGCTATAGAGTGCTATACATTGGCAGGAAAAGAGCCCCCTCAACACCTCAGGACTCATTCAACCAGGGGTATTGCAGCCTCTTCAGCTCTTCAAAGAGGAGTTCCAATTAAAGACATGTGTGGCTGCCACATGGTCGTCCGCACATACTTTCACTAAATTCTACAGGTTTTTTTTTGGGCTAAACTGTTTTCCAGTTTTTTAAAAAATTGTAGAATATATTCCTTCATTTGATCCTTTCGTTTTTCTCGGTGTGAGTGGCTTTCTTAATTTGTTTTCAGATTGTTTCTTCTCTCACCAAGTTTATATTCTGAAAGAACTGTCCGACCGCGATTACTGTTTTGCTGTCGCCCGACATCAGAATGTTCCACCAGCGATCATCTTCCCTGCACCCTCTGTTTTTGAAGAGGTGTCCCATGTGGGTCATTCTTTTTGAGGACAATTCAGGGCACGACAATAGAAGATTCCGATGTCCTCCCATGTATTCTTTCTTTGAATTTTAAGTCTGCTTGCAGCTTGCGTCAGATTTTTTTTTTGTCATGGGTTCGAGCGTCGTTCGGCGTTGAGTGTTGGTCCTCGATGGCCTCTGTAGCTTCCCTCATTAAATCGACTGGTATATGAAGCACCCAAGCTGACCGTTACCTCAGTTCATTTTTTTCTGCATTGCTGCGTGCTTCTGAGCTACTCGCTCCTGCGAAAATTCGATTAAGTTTGTCTACAAGTGAATATTCTTCAAATAATGTCCTTGAAGACAGGCTTCAAGCGGTGCTTAGACTATGGAGCGAAAATGTCTATCTCAGACCCTCGCCGTGTCGTTCTGTGGTACTTTAGGTCGGGCCGCAAAGTCGACGACTGTGTCCATCCAACAGGAAGGGTAAAACTCGAAAGGAAGGGGAAACTCTATGTAGGTTAGCCCTCTCCAAAATCCCCGACTGTTACCCCATCTAAAAGAAAATAATCTTCTGAATCGAGATGTTTCTCCCATTAGAAAGCTTCCTAAACACTGTAGACGTTTGAGGTCTAGTTCACGACACTCGTCCTCTTCACATAAGTGTAAAAAACGACATCGCAGGTCCTCGTCGTTTACTTCTCCCAAAGGTTTTTCCAAGAAAAAACTAGACTATGGTAGAATTAGAAAACTTCTGTTTGATAATGCTTGAAGTTTTCCAGAGGCACGCTCCTCAGAGTGCCCCTCTGGAGGAGTCTGAGAAAAGAAGCCACCCTTTAGCGTCTATTAAGGCCAGTAGGGCGTCTCGCATGTCTTTCTCGTGCGCCTCAAGGCCCGGGAAGAGAGACGTCTCAACGTCTCTAAAGTGGAGGGAATTGGCACATTTCTGAGAATTCTTCCGAACATCCTCCCACGTATTCCTCATCACCCATCCATCCTCTCTTGCCTGCTTAGAATTGTCTGCCTTACACCTTCCTTTTTCGCAATGTCAAGATTGTCTCCTCCTATGACACAGCATGCAAGTTAAAGGACGGAAAAAACGAAGAACTGAGGTAACTGTCAGCCCACATGCTTTATATACCAGCGTCACAAGGGGTGATACGGAGGCATAGAGTACCAAGACTCGACGACACATGGCCCTATGATAAAATCTTTCCAAAGCAAAGCTGCAAGCAGACTTTAATGTCAAAGATGAGGAATGCATGGGAGGACGTCCAGTCAAAAGAGCGTTACCGCAGGTAAGTAACTTATTTTGTGTTACATTTTGAAAGTATTTTTTTAGTAATTGGGGATAGTATATTTTCTAGGGTTGTGTGTGGACTAATTGTACTGTCTTAACCTACTCTTATCCCCCTCCACTACCTTTAAGCTTGGTCTCTCTAACCATGCTACCTACACAGAGGTTTGGATTTCCTTTCTTGCCGAGTGCTAGCCTTCCCCCTAACTGTTGGTGTTTGTAGCATCCTGAACAGATGGTAGAAAACCTGCCTTAACAGTGGCTCTACACACCCTATTTTCACTCCCCCTTCCACCTCAGCAACCTTATACCCAGTGCCTCTTCGGGCAACTTCTTACACTCGCTCCTCTTATTTTGGAAATGGTTTGGTTTATATTGCTGTAATTTGCTTCAAAGTGATAAATGTAAATATTTATAAGTGTTCATTTGCAATATTCAAGGCCTGTGCTAGTCTGCGCACCAAGTAATATAGCTGTGGATCAGCTGACTGAGAAGATCCATCAGACCGGACTGAAGGTGGTTCGTCTTTGTGCAAAGAGTCGTGAGGCAATAGATTCTCCAGTTTCATTCTTGGCATTGCACAATCAAATTCGAAACATGGATAGGTAAGTGTCCATCTCTAGTAACACGAGTGTTATGGCTTTTGCCATTTGTAGGATTCCACCTGATCAGTTAATGTTACAAGAACACCTAGCTTGTACATCCTAATATCTTCTGCAAAAGAGGTTGTAGTAGTACGTTATATTTTGATATAAAGTTTATTTCAGTGTTGCACTGTAGGCCTTTTCTTCTAGGAGTCTTTTGGTTGGGTTCTTTGTAACAACACTGCTACTTCTACATAACATGACTGTCGCAATAGTACTACCAGCAAATCATTAGGTTGGCCTCTGGGTTAGATTAATTGGTATTGGAAGCACATTATGTACTATTGTGGATTGTTAAATTTGACCCAAAAATATTGTAGAAAGAAATTCTTGAATTTTTATTTTTAGCATGCCTGAGCTTCAGAAATTGCAACAATTAAAAGATGAAACTGGAGAGCTGTCTTCTGCTGATGAAAAACGTTATCGTGCTTTGAAGAGGACAGCAGAACGTGAATTGTTAATGGTAAATCCTTTTTTCTTTCATTTTCAGCTGTGCAGTGTGGTTGTGTTTAACGATGTGTATCTATCCAAGCATTTGAATGACCCTTCAATGTAAAACTCATTGAAAGGACAGTTTCAATACAAACATTTGCAGAGGTGATATTCACTCCGTATAGTGTGTCACTGGATCCCTGCTGATCCTGTAATTACCTAATCCGGATGGTCCTGGGCAAACAAGTGTTCTCTTATGCCTCACTGCCTTGCTTCACCTTAGACAACATCACCGGATTCCTCTGTCTGGACCAACAGCATTCAGAGTAGACACAGCTACAGAATCTTAATATCCAACACAAATGAAAAAAGTGCATGGTATGTGCTCTTACATATTTTAGTTTCAGAAATGCATAGGTCCTCTTATACTCAACGGTGACCTGGGCATTTGTCTGGACAGCCATGCAGAAGGCCATGCTAGGGAGATTTGTACACAACCTTCTAGTGAGCGATGTCCAACCATCTAACCTAATGGCAGAGTAACAAATCCAACCAAAAGTTAAGAGGTAGGTTCTAAGGTAATGGCAGACCAGCCTTTCTTATTTCAGGAGGGAGGAGGTCTGGCAGGTCATTTCAGTTAGTCTACACATTTGATGAAAGAAAATACCCATTAGCATACATTTAAAAAATGTGCTTTATTAAAGTGTCCCACACATTCGCTGGCTAAAATAGGTACTTTTAGGTTCCTAGAGCACATGATTGAAAAAGTGTACTGCAGTTTTTAAGAAAATTTGGAACCCAGACCCAGAAAAAACGTACATTTTGCAGAGTCCCATTAAGGGGAGAGGGGCAGTGGAAGGACTAAAACAGCTCAAGAGGTTATACCCAGCATCCACAAATTTGAATCTTGAGTTTAGCCCTGGACAACGGGTCCAGCTGGTGAATGATCTGCTCCTATATGTGGAGCAGCCCTCTCAGAATTGCTAAAACCCTATAGCAGGTAGGCAACCTCCTGCACTCCTGAAAATCTGACTGACCAAGCTTTCACCTAGTTATTTCACATAGGCAGTGGCTTGCCTAAGGAATACTCCCAAGTCTCACATCAGGAGTCCTGACATATTTTGGTAGCCAGCCAATCAAACAGCCAGACATTCCAGGCATCCCATATACTGTGTATTGGCATTTCACATGACTGTTCCCCCATCTGTGTGAAATTGGGCAGAATTCTGTAGGAGAGTACATTTAGACTCTCGGCACATAACAAATGTTTTCGAAACGTGATTTTCAAAATAGTTTAATGGTTTTGTCAGGAAATGCTAAACATGGGATTGTGATAAAAAATGTAAAAGATTAATGTAATTTGCTCAATACACCAGTTGCCACCATCATGAACTGTTGGGGGGGGGGGGGGGGGGGAGAAATACACTAGCGACACAAATGTTGCCAACTGCCAGCTCTGTATTGACTTGACTAATAGATTTAATACATTTTTTTGATTTTGTGTTCAAATGGAATTTGAGATTATTCCCTGTGGACAGATTGAGAGGCCACCCTAAACTGATGAGCGGGGACTAACACTAATGTCTAGCCAAACACTGTCTGAGAGTGTGGATGAGCAGCATCCACACTCCAGATAGGCTGGTGAAGGGTTCAGTTAACCGCACACAGAGCAGGCTTATTAATACAAGTTAGGCAGAATGTATAAAAAAATTATCAATTAAAAACACAGGTTAGTAATACATTAAAAGATTAACTTCTATTATTTACACATTTCCCTTGGTGTGCTATAAGAGCACCAACACTTGACTTTCAAATGCAGTTAGAGATTGGTTTCAAGATACTGGAAGTGTAGCAAGGCAGGTGAATAAAAGCATAAAACCAGGTAAGCAAACAATACTTTGAGGGGATTGGGTCCTCCGACGTATTCCATATCTTTGACAGTAATCACCACAGCTGTGCTGCTTCTGAAAATGTTCTGTGTCTGCGTCCTATGTCGATGCGCCATCCCAGAGGACCTCCTCCGACAGCCGACGTCACCCGATGTGACCCGATGTGATGAGTAGGACGCACGATGCCCGTAGCCTCAGTTCCGTTTTTTCCGCGAACGTGTTCGCTTCGTGAATCTCGGTACGCCTCGGCTCTTTGGAGTTTCTGTTGTAATCTTCTCCGTTCTTTGAACCTGTTGGGTTTTGTTGAAAAGCCTGTTCGTGACGATGTCTACCTCGTCTTCAAACCCGCGTCCTGTGGCGCCGAGGTCATCGATGGCCTCTCTTGAGGCTCTGCCTCCGAGGGGTCGTCAACCCTGTCGGTGCCTAGGTCGTCGAAGGACACGCTTGGAGCTCTGGCTTCGAGGCCTGTGTCGACGCCGTCGATGATGATGGCGGCGTTGCGGCTGACGTCAAGGCCGATTCACTTGACGCCGATTCGTTCGGCGCCCTCGACGCCTTTCATGGCGGTTGTGTCGGAGGGGCCCCGTGGCACGGGGCAAGCCCCTAGAAAGGCTCTGGCTAAGGTCAGGCATAGCTTTGGTCCCCAGGTGCCTTCCTCTCACCGCCTGGAGTACATTTCAGAGGTTGATGAGGGCTCTGATGAGGGCTTGGTTCCGGATACGGTGTCAGATGAGATTCTCTCAGGCCATAGCCAATTTGAAGACCTGAGGCAGGTACTGCGTGATGCCAGTGGACTGGACACCTCTCCGGAGGTGGAGTTTTGTAGGCCTCAGCCTGGCACTCATGCCGATTGTTCGTACCGGCGCCTTATGTCTCGGGTCACAGAGTACTTGGGATGGTCAGCTCCCCCAGGGGAGTTTGTTCAGGATAATCTTTCGGACATCCTCGATCTTGGTCCCCCCACTGACCCGGTACTGCCGTTTCATATGGCTCTGCAGAGAAGGGTGGCGGCGGCTTGGACTGCTCTGGAGAGTCTCCCGGCAGTGGGCAAGTCTTTGTCGCGAAAATACCGTCCAGCCAGTAGCGACCCCTGCTACTTGTCCAGGCACCCAACTCTGGAGAGTTTGATGGTGCAGGCGGCTACGGCCCCGGCAAAGCAGGCGTCGTATCCTACCATCCCTCTGGGTAGGGACGACAAACATTTTGATGGCTGGGCGAAGAAAGTGTTTTCTTCAGGGCGTATGGCGGTTCAGGCGGCCAACTCCGTATGTGCCCTGTCTCGTTTAACACACACACTGTGGAACTGTGTTGCATTAGCGGCTGAACATATTCCCAAAGGGGACGAACGGGATGGTTTCCTTTCTATGGTCCAGGGTGGCAAGGATGCCGTGTGTGAGGCCGTTCAGTCGGGTTTGGACATGGCAGATTGTGTCAGCTGGTCCATGGCGGCGAGCACCGGAATACGCAGTTTGCGTGGTTGTGGAAGTCGGGGTTTGCTCCCGATGTGCAGTCCCGGCTCAACATGCCCCTTGACGGTGAACATCTTTTTGGCAGCAAGGCTGACAAGAGCCTTGAGAGGTTGCAGACCGCCAAAGCTGCAGCAAAGTCGTTGGGCGCTGCAGTTCGACAACCTCCGCCTTTTCGTCCTAGGGGACAACAATGGAGGGGAGGTTCCTTTCGTTATTACTCATCCTTCAGTAAAGCGAGATGAGCTGTCAGTCAGAGGCCACCGTAGGAGTACCAGAGGTGGAAAACGGGGTACTCGAGGTGCCAAAGCCGCTCGGGCAGTTGCCTCTTTGCCCTCAGGCAACGCCGCAGCCGCTACCACTCAGTCATGAGGCCATGTCCCATGGTTCACCGGTTGGGGGAAGGCTGGCGCAGCATGTTTTAGAGTGGCGTGCCATTACATCAGATGTGTGGGTTCTGGAGATCATAACCCACGGCTGCTGTCTTCCTTTTCGGCAGAGGCCTCGCGACAATCCACCTGGGAACCTCTCTTTGAAGAATCCGCTCCTTGCGCAGGAAATTCAATCCCTGCTGGAGAAAGGCGCCATAGAACTGTTGCCTGTAGCGGAGAGGAACAAGGGATGGTATTCCCTTTATTTTTTGATTTTGAAGAAAGACGGGGGATTGAGACCCATCATGGGCTTGCGCGGTTTGAACAAACTCCTCCGGAAGGACAAGTTCAAGATGGTTACTCTCTCTCAAGTCCTCCAGGCCCTTCAACTTCAGGACGTGATTGGTGTCTCTCGACCTCAAAGATGCTTACTTCCATGTGCCGATCCATCCCAAGCAGTACCTGAGGTTCGCGGTTGACGACTCGCACTTTCAGTTCCTACTGTTCGGATTGACCTCCGCCCCAAGGGTTTTCACCAACTCATGGCGGTGGTGGCAGTGCATCTCAGGAAAGGGGGGATTCACGTCTACCCATAGATGGACGATTGGTTGATCAGGGGGAGCTCTCTCGAGCAAGTCCTGGATCATCTGTCCGTCACCTGCCACTCCCTTCACAAGCTGTCAATTTGAAGAAGTCCCATTTGACGCCAACACAGCGACTCCAGTACATCGGAGCAGTGCTCGACACATCCCTGGGGCTGTGTTTTCCTCCCCAGGTGAAGGCTCTTCACATTCAGCAGATGGTGCACAAGTTTCAACTTGCCCAGACGCTCCCGGCGTTAGTGTTCTTGAGGTTGGTCGGCCTCATGGCATCCTGCATTCTTCTGGTGCCAGAGGCTCGTCTACGGATGAGATCTTTGCAGTGGGCACTCAAGATGCAGTGGTCGCAATCTTCCGGCAGGATGTCGGACCCTGTTTAGGTGCTGCCCTCGGTCGCCCAGGACCTTCTGTGGTGGGCCGTCGAAGGCAATCTGATGAAGGGGGCTCAGTTTTGGCTTTCCTGGCCGGAGGTGACAATCGTATCCCTCATGGGATGGGGAGCTCATGCCAACGAGTTGACAGTCAGCAGTCGTTGGTCTCCGTCGGAGTCCAGACTCCATATCAATCTGTTGGAGCTGAGGGCCGTCGGGCTAGCCCTGAAGGCTTTTCTGCCGGCTGTGCGAGGAAAGAGTGTCCTGATCCTGACGGACAACATTGTGGCCATGCACTACCTCAACAAAAAGGGGGGGCGCAGGGGTCACTTCCTCTGTGCAGGGAGGCAATCAAGCTTGAGTTCTGTGCCATCCAGTAGGAAGTTCCGATCTCTGCTGTTCATCTGGCCGGAGACGACAACGACACGGTGGGCGCTCTGATCAGGCAGAGCACGATCGCTCACGAGTGGGAGCTGGCTCAGGAGATTCTCCTGGAGATGTTCGTCCTTTGGGGGACCCCTGAAGTGGATCTTTTCGCCTCCAGTGTCAACCGGAAGTGCGCATGGTTCTGCTCCTGGGAATTTCCTCCAAAAGGAGCCTTAGGAGACGCGTTTGTGGTGGAGTGGTCATTCCCACTGCTGTACGCGTTTCCTCCAGTCCCCGTCATCCCATAAGTACTGCAGCGGTTACGGAGGTTTGGTTCCCGGATGATCCTCATTGCTCCGGCGTGGGCCCGGACGACGTGGTACCCGGACCTTCTCGACTTGTCCATCTGCCCTCCACGTCGTCTTCCCTACCGAGACGATCTGCTCTCACGGGATGGGGTCAGGTTCTCCATCCAGAGGTCAGATCCCTCAACCTTCACGCTTGGCTTCTGAAAGGTTGAGTTATAAGGATTTGGGACCTCCCTGAAGACGTGTTGGAGGTGTTGCTCTCGGCCAGACGGCCGGCAACAAAGTCTCTGTACCGTTGGCGTAAATTCTGTGACTGGTGCAGAGTTAAGAATGTGGATCCTTTTGAATGTGACATTCCCATGTGTCTTTTTTGCTTTCTTTGGCCCACAGGGGCTTGCAAGTGGGTACCATTAAAGGTTACCTGGCGGCGCTGTCCATATTTAAGCGCTCGCCTGAAGAATGTTCCTATTTTAAGATTCCTTTAATTTCTCAGTTTTTGAAAGGGCTCACTAATGTGTTTTCTCTCAGTCACCTTTTATGGTGCCCGGTTGGGATTTGAACCTTGTTCTTAAGTTTCTTATGGGTGCTCCATTTGAGCCTTTGCATTCTTGGCCTTTGAGACTGTTAACTCTTAAAACTGTGTTTTTGGTTGCGGTTACTTCCGCTCGCAGAGTGAGTGAGTTACAGGTACTTTCAGTTAAGCCACCCTTCACTGTGTTTCATAAGGACAGGGTTGTCCTTCGAGTTCGTTCTTCCGAAGGTGATTTCGGAATTTCATTTGGGCTAGAAAGTTGTTCTTCTGGCATTCTATCCTCCTCCGCATCCTGGTAAGGAAGAGGAGAGGCTCCATAGGCTTGATCCTAGGAGAGCGTTGAGTTTTTATATTTCACGCATGTCCCGGGTCAGAGTGGACGATCAACTCTTCATTTTTTACGCTGGAAAGCATTTGGGACAAGCTGTGACGAAACAGACTTTGTCTCATTGGATTATTTTGGCTATCTCCGAGTGTTACCACTTGGCAGGTAAGGACCCACTGGCTGGCTTGCGGGCCCATTCTACCAGGGGGTATGGCTGCATCTACTGCCCTACAGAGGGGTTTTCCTATTCATAACATCTGTGATGCAGCCACCTGGGCTTCTGTACATACTTTTGTACGTCACTACTCCCTCGATTCCATCCGAGGACAGGATCTGGCCTTTGGCAAGGCAGTCCTTTTATACCGCAATTTGATTGGGCATGCTAAATTTGTGTTCTAAATTCTTTTCCCACCTCCTTGCTTTGGTACTGCTTTGGGAGTCTGTCAAAGATATGGAATACGTCGGAGGACCCAATCCCCTCGAAGAACAAGTTACTCTTACCTGGTAACGTTCTTTCGATGGGATGGTCCGACGACTTATATAGAAGACTGGTGTCACACGTTCTGGGGTAAAAAACTACATCTGAGGCTACGGGCGTCGTGCATCCTACTTATCACATCGGGTGACGTTGGCCGTCGGAGGAGGTCCTCGGGGACAGCATATCGATGTCATCGACGTAGGACGCAGGCGCCGAAAATTTTCCGAAGTAGCACAGCTGTGGTGATTGCTGTCAAAGATGTGGAATACATCATCAGACCATCCCATCGAAAGAACGTTACCAGGTAAGAGTAACTTGTTCATTGAGAATAATGGAGTTAACAAACTCCATACAAACCCTTACAAGAAAGGTGCTATCCTTAAAAAGCCTTTTCAGAACTTGATCAAGTGTTGGCATGAGCCAACATAATTTCTGTAAGCATTCCAAAGGTCAGTAATAAAGCTGGTCCTGAAAGGCCCCTTTTCATGGTGGACCCTCCAGCTTAAAGGGATTGCTTCTTGTTCCATGCGCTGAGGATCTGTGATGTCCCAAGGCTTAACTCAGGACAGTCTGTTGCAGCGAAGGTGGCCGGTGGGGTATCTGACTAACCCGCAGGATGGTTCAGGGTCTGTTCTGAGCTCTTCCAGTGTCTGTATTTTCGAACAGAGGTTTGAGACTGGTTCTTCCCACTGGTCCAGTGGCAAAGCACTGATGAAGGCATTCAGGAGATCTTCATAGAGAAAGGGCTGAACCGGGCAAATGAAAGTGCTGCTGGTGGTCTTCCAAGCACCAATTCTGAGTCTTCAGCTCGGATGCTCTCATTCGTATGGGTCTTGGCTCCAACAATGATTTGGGGTATGGCTGCAGGAGTGCCCCTCTAGGCCACCATTCAAACTTGGCAGGAACTATCTACTCAGGCCTCCGCATCTGCCCAGCCACAGACATACTGTGATATTAATGTGCACTTTGTCCAGACAGCCCCCGCCCCCATACAGAAAGATCAGCACTTTTCCCATTGAAGCTGGAGCTTTCCTGGGTAAAAGGCTTACTGTTGAGATGGATTTCTAGAATCTGGCCTGGTGAACAGATATGAGGAGGCTGCCCTAGTTATAGTGAACAGGGAACTGAGCGTTTAGCCAAAACCCAATCAAGGTGTTGGGGAGAATTCTCAAAAATGTGCTAATTCCCTTCACCGTAGAGACCCCCCAGCAACTTTGCTGGATTTTGAGCACTTGATATTTTTTGCCTGGAAAGACAGCCTTTTTTCACACATGTATTTTGATGTGTTTTTTACTCTAGTGTTCTTTGATTATGGAGTTTTAGACCACTCCATAGGCATAATCTGTTCATGTGTGTCACACAGCACACTCAGTGCAGTGGCACAGCACAGGGAAGCCTTTCAGGCTGTCCCAAGGCTTAAATACCTTCTTACCTTCTCTGGGATAAACTGCAGTTTCCCAGAGAATGTAAAGTGAAATTGACTTTACTAGTCTTTTCAAATTCCTAGACCCAGCACACCCTATCTTACAATAGAGTGCTGGAGGGGGTTACCTAGTATCCCCTGTATCTAGATACTCATGTAGCAGTCATATGCTACCCTTTCCTATCGAAATGGCTGGTGGCAGTGGTTTTACAACTACCATGATTTTTCCCAACCGCGAACACGGGTAGCATTACATCGTCCTTCACTACATCTCAAAGACCTGCTGTTTTGGCCTTTTGCAGTAGGAGAGTGCAGGACATCTCATACTTTCTAACATTTTATAGAATGTCTCTTCACTCCCTTCTTATACACCGCAGAAACCTGGTAAAGGCTCAAAGTCTGCATCGGCGCTGTGTCCGTCAGATACCGACGTCAAAGCTTTGCCTTCGTTACAGCCCTCAGCGCCAAAACCGGCGGCGCACTAGACACTGAAGCGTTCGGCGCCCTCAACACCTACCGTATGAGATCCCTGATACTGTGGATATGCCAAGGAAGGCTACTTCTAAGTCTGTGAGGCCTGTGGTGGACTCCACACCCTCTTCTGTCCTGAGGCAGGGCTTTTACCTCCCTCTGGATATTGGATGAGGAGGCAAGGTCAGACTTTGATATGGACTCTGTTGAGCCTGATGTGGCTCCTGTCTTTTCTGGAGACAGTTAAGTGGAAGAGTTGAGTCAAACTCTTCATGATACCAGTGGTTTGGACACCTTTCCGGAAGTGGAATTTGGCAGGCCTGAGCCTGGGGCTCATGCAGAGTGTTCCTACAAGAGGCTCGTGGCTAGCGTCACAGAGTATCTGGGCTGGTCCAGTCCTCCTGAATCTTTTGTGCAAGATGATCTAACAGACATTTTAGATCCAGGTCAGTCCTCGGACCCGGTGTTACCTTTTCAGCTGACATTCCAGAAAAGGGTGACGGCTGCTTGGGAGTCAAGAAAATCTCTTCCTGCTGTTAACAAATCGTTGACACAGAAGTACCGCCCTTCCGTTAGCGACCCCAGCTACTTATCCACTAACCACACTCCTGAGAGTTTTGTTGGTTCAGGCGGCTATGACCACCTCGAGGCAGGCGGCGTACCCTACCCTACCCTCCCTTCTGATAGGGACGACAAACGCTTCGACGGTTGGGCTTGCAAGGTATTTTCTGCGGGGAATATGGCGTTAAAATCAGCCACCTCCAGTTAGGCCTTAGCAAGATTTACACACACTCTTCAAACTATTTCTCTAGCGTCTGAGCATATTCCCGAGGGGGTAGAAAGGGATGGGTACCTTGCTCTTGTACAAGATGGCATGTGTGAATCCCTTCAGTCAGGTTTGGACACGGCCGACAGTGTTAGCCGGTCCATGGCTGCGAGCACCGTTATACGCAGATTTGCGTGGTTGCGGAAGTCTGGTTTTGCCCTGTATGTACAAGCCCGTCTTTTCAACATGCCCTTTGATGGTGCACATTTGTTTGGCAGCAAGGCTGACTAGAGCCTTGACAGGGTGCAGACCTCCAAAGCTGCGGTGAAATCTTGAAGCGCTGCTATGCGTCAACCTCCGCCTTTTCGTCCTAGGTCACAGCAGTGGAGGGGGAGGTTCTTTTTTCGTTACTACTCCTCCTTTGCAAAATGTTACCTGTGGTGGTCAGGGAAATAGAGGTGCCAAAGCTGCTCAGGCAGCTGCCTCGTTGTCTTCAGACGCTGCCGCAGCTGCTCCAAAACAGTCATGGGGCCATGTCCCATGGTTCGCCGGTTGGGGGATGACTCAGCATCTCGAAGAGTGGCGAGCCATTACTTCGGATGTGTGGGTTCTGGAGACTATCGCCCACGGCTACTGTCTTCCCTTCATAAAGCGGCATCACAACAAACCACCGGGTAATCTCTTTGAAGCTTCTGGATCTGCTCCTTGTGCAGGAAATGTTGACCTTGCTAGAGAAAGGCGCTATAGAACTGGTGCCTGTAGGAACAAGGGATGGTATTACCCTTATTTTTTGATTCCAAAGAAAGAAGGGGGATTGAGACCCATCCTGGACTTAAGTTGGTTGAACGAACTTCTCAGGAAGGACAAGTTCAAGATGGTCACTCTTTCTCGAGTCCTCCAGGCCCTTCAACTTCAGGATTGGTTGGTGTCTCTGGACCTACAGGATGCTTACTTTCTGTGCTTGGGATGAATCCGCACATGAACAAACCTGAGGCTTGTGGCTGGCGACTCACACTATCAGTTTCGGGTCCTGCCCTTCGGATTGACCTCCGCCCGAGGGTCTTTACCAAACTAATGGTGGTAGTGGCAGCATATCACAGGAGGGGAAGGGGATTCACATCTACCTCTTCCTGGACTGGCTGATCTGTGCGCATTCTCCCGAGCATGCATTGGATCACCTCTGTCTCACCTGCCGCTACCGCCACAGGCTGGGCTTCTCCCTCAATTTCAAGAAGTCTCATCTGACACCTCAACAGCTCCAGTACATCGGGGCTGTGTTGGACGTCCTTGGAAGTGCTCGCCTCCCAAGGGGAGAGCTCCTCCCATTGTGCAGATGGTTGACAAGTTTGAACATGCCCAGAGTCTCCTTGCTTTCGAATTCTTAAGGTTGCTCGGCCTCATGGTATCCCCCATTTTTCTGGTGCCAGAGGCCAGGCTGAGGATGAGATCCCTGCAATGGGTCCTCAAGGTGCAGTGATCGCAGTTCTCGGGCAAGATGTCTGATCCCAATCTCGGTCTCCCAGGATCTTCTGTGGTGGGCCAACAAAGGGAACCTAATGAAGGGGGAGCTGTTTTGCCAACCGTGGCCGGAGGTGACTGTAGTGACGGATGCTTCCCTCATCGGATGGGGTGCACATGCTGACCACTTGACCGCCAACGGTTGTTGGTCTCGTCGGAGTCCAAACTCCACATCAATCTGGATATCAGGCTGGCCTTGAAGGCTTTTCTGATGTTTGTCCGGGGGAAGAGTGTCCTGATCATGACTGACCACTCAGTGGCCATGCATTACCTCAACAAAAAATTTGGGGGTTACGGTAGGTGCACTCCCTTTGTGCAGAGAGGCAATGCAGCTCTGTTTCTGGGCCATCCAGTAGGGAATTTCGATCTCTGCAGTTCATCTGGTCGGAGACGAAAATGCGGCAATGGACGCTCTGAGCAGGCAGAGCACAATCTCTCATGAGTGGGAGTTGGCTCAGGAAGTACTTATGGGGATCTTCGCCCTTTGGGGAACCCCACAAGTGGATCTCTTCGCCACCAGTGCCAACCGGAAGTGCAAGAGATTCTGCTCAAAGGAATTTCCTCCAAGAGGAGCCTTAGAAGACTCATTCGTAGTGGATTTGTCATTCCCACTGCTGTACAAGTTTCCTCCAGTCCCAGTCATTCCTCAAGTGTTATGGAGGTTCTGTTCCCACATGATCTTCAAAGCTCCCGATTGGGCCAGGTGAGCGTGGTACCAGGACCTTCTAGAAATGTCCATCTGCCCTCCACGCCACCTTCCCTACCGAGAGGATCTGCTCTCGAGAGACAGGGGAATTGGGGGGGCGGGGGGGTTAGGTTTTCTATCCAGAGGTCAGAACTCTCAACCTTCACGCTTGGTATCTGGAAGGTTGAGATGTAAGGATTGTGACCTCCCGGATGATGTGACGAAGGTTTTGCTTTCGGCGAGGAGGCCAGCAACAAACTCCCTGTAGGGTTGCTGTAAGTTTTGCGACTGGTGCAGAGGACACAATGTTGATCCTTTTCAGTGTTCCATTCCTATGGTTTTGTCTTAGTTTCTTTGGCCCACAGGGGCCTTCAAGTAGCTACCATTAAAGGTTGCCTGGCAGCGCTGTCTATATTTAATCGCTCGTCTGAAGAATGCTCTTACTTAAAAATTCCTTTTGATTGCTTAAAGGACTGACTAATGTGTTCCTGCCATCTCCTTTCCAGGTGCCGGTTTGGGATCTGAATTTGGTTTTGAAATTTCTAATGGGTGCTAGTTTGAACCTTTGCACTCTTGTCCTTTGAGATTGTCCTTCAAGACAGTGTTCTTGGTTGTGGTTACTTGCGATCGCAGAGTGAGTGATTTGCAGGCACTTTCCTCTAAGCCGCCCTTTACTGTGTTCCACAAGGACATGGTTGTACTAAGGGTACGTCCTTCCCTTCTACCTAAGGTAGTATCTGAATTACATTTGAGCCCGAAAGTGGATCGTCCTTCTTTCTATCCTCCTCATCCTGGTAAGTAAGAGGAGCGACTCCATAGGTTGGATCCTAGGAGAGCTCTGAGCTTTTATATTTCTATGTCCAGGGTCAGAGTGGACAATCGACTTTGTGGGACATGCTGGACACCGATTGGGCCAGGCTGTTAACAAACAGACCCTGTCTAGGTGGATTATCCTCACTATTACCAAGTGTTACCGATTGGCGGGTAAGGACCCTCCTGAAGAGTTGCGAGCTCATTCCACTAGGGGCGTGCTTACTTCCACAGCCCTCCAATAGGGAGTTCCTATTGGGAATATTTGATGCAGCCACATGGGCTTCTAGCCACACCTTTGTTAAACATTACTCCCTGGATACGATCCATGGTCAGGATATGGCCTTTGGTAAGGCGGTTCTTTATTCTGCCATCTGGGTACTCTAAATTCTTTTCCTTCCTCCATTTTCTGGTACTGCTTTGGGAGTCTAAAAGATGTGGCATACGTTGGAGGACACAATCCATTCGAAGAACAAATTACCTGGCAACTGGTAACGTTCTTTTGACTGGATGTTCCTCCAACGTATTCCGCATCACCCTCCCAGCCTGCCCCTCTGGAGAATTACCTATGCTATTGCAGCTTACGTTTCCGCAAGGCTATGTGCAGTCAAGCAGGCATTGGATTGGTGCCACACGTTCTGTGGGGAAAACATAAACTGAGGCTACGGGTGGCATGCGTCCTATTTATAACATTCAGTGACGTCGCCCATGAAGGAGGCCTTTGAGGGACATCGACCTGACATCGACGCAGGATGACCTCTCCCGAAAAAGTTGCCGAAGTGCACAGCTGTGAACATTACATGTCAAAAATTTGAAATACGTTGGAGGAACATCCAGTCAGAAGAACGTTACCAGTTGGTAAGTAATTTGTTCTTTGGGACGGCCCACACACAACCTACACCCTCAGGTGACTTTAATAGCTGGGGTGCTGGGGACATTAATATCATACTGTTTGCATTTATAATACTTAGAAGTTGGTAAAAGGAAAAGGTTCTTAGGCCACAAATATTCTTAAGCAGGCAAATACTTTTGGATCCCCTAAAGAGTCATTCAGTAGAATAGGCTAAGCCAAATTCAATGGGCAAATGTCTTATATAGGGTGAGGCACTTCTGGTAGGTAAGTAGAAAAGTCTTTGCACAGTGTTTTTAGTAGTCTTTGAAGAAAGGAAAAATCAAATGTAGGGCCACAAGCTGATTAGACTTGTGAGTACTAGAAGATGCAAGCAACTCTACCGTAAGAGGTAAGTTCTCTCAGACTTTGCAGTACCTTTGTATTGAAGAAAAAGTGCAGCAGTTGACTTCTGTTCCTGTGCACTCTGCAGATCTCACTGTTCCTGAGCCACACTCATGGGGACAAGAGGGAGGACTTCTGGGGACTCCTGCACTGAAATGGGACGGTCACTGATCACAACCAGCACTTCAGTGTTTCAGCTCCTCGCGACTACCGCAAATGGCAACACTGCGGTTCCTGGCTGTTGAGATGGAATTTCCTTGCTTCTGGGGTCCCGCACTCTGTTGGGGCTCAGGATCGGCAAGTCCTGCTTCCTGGCAGTCCATAGTATCTTCCTGGAGCTCTTGGCCAACTTTTCGGTTTCCAGCCGCAACTCTGTGGAATTTCAACCAGCTCAGAGAAGGATGTCCAGGTGGCTTACTTTTGAGTGGATTGGTCCGACCAACTCAAGGGCAGAAGTCGTCCTTGCAGGGGCTTCTCTGTTAATGCGAATTTGGAGTTTCAGTACAGCAGCAGGGCTTCACTGGGCAAACCAACAGTCCATGTGTTGCAGCAGGCGTCCTCTTCAAGTTGTTCTTCGGTTCCTTCGTCCAGTGGTCGACTCTGCCTTCCAAGCCAAACGCCTCTCCTTTTATTCAGTTCTCTCCCATTGGTTTAAGCCTAGCTGTCAGTCACCCAGCAGGCTGGCTGTCCTTGCCGGACAGTCAGCCGGCCAGTCAGCCGGCCAATCACTACAGAGTGCATTTGGGTCTCCTAGAAGACTAAGCAGAGTTTCGGGCACCTCCCTCACTTCCCTCCCACCCCAGACACCCTGGAGCCAGAGGCTGGCTTCACTCGTGAATCCCGCCAAAGGCAAAGCAAACAATGTGACCAAAGCTGGTTTGGCGCGCAGAGTAAATCTCAAGCAGGACCTTTCCACAAAGAAATGGGGAAAAAGACCAGGCCATTCTGACAAAAATGGCACCCTTGGGTGCTTTACTGCAGCTGCGAACGCAGCCTGCGATAAAAGCACACCACAGTAGTAAAAAGTAAACTACTGCCACCAGTCATTCATCGAGGAAAGGGTAACATATAAAATTGTTACATGAGAAACTAGTAAAGGGGATACTATGTAACCCCCTCCAGCACCCTACTGTAAGATGGTGTGTGCTTGGTCTAGAAAGTTACAATGCAAGTAAAGTCAGTTTCACTTTACTGCTTTTGGAAACAGTAGTTTATCCAAGAGAAGGTATTTAAACCTTTGGGGAAATCAGAACGACTTCCTTGTGCCACTGCACTGAAGGTGTAAAAGATGATGCCTCTGGAGCTTGTCAGACTCCATAACCAAAAGAAACAGGGTTCAAATCCCATTTAAAAATACATGAGAGAGTGGTGAAAAAAGGGTCTCCCTCTCTCCAGGTTAAAAATTAAGTCCTAAAATCAGCACATTTCTGAGAATTCTCCCTGACACTAAGTTTTTCAAACATTCACACATCCAGGTAGACCAAGGGGTACCATTTCTTTTTGAGGGTCCTAAACCTCTTAAGGTACTAGGAAGGAGTTTTCCCAATTCTGGCTATCCAAGCCAGCTTCACATTCTCATACTACTGTCTTTCAAGTTCACCCACCTCCCTTACAGCATCAGTTGCAACCTGGTGAGCCTAGACAAAAGCCAAGGAATCAGCTGCGAGACCCTGAATCCCACAATTGTACTCGGGCACCCAACCAATCCAAAATATCAAGTTTCACATCATACATTCTCACTGCTTCTTTAGGCAGGTGAGGCCCCTTGGGACTGGAAGACCTAGAGGACTCTGGCTGTTTCAAGAGACAATTATTGCATTGCAAGAGAATGTTGCATTTCAATTACCTGAGCTTGATGTCTTGATGTGGGCTTCACCTTGAGCTTGTAACCTTTTTGAATTCCAATTCAAGTCTAATTTTCTCAAGAAACCCATATTCTGGACTCGGTGATGGACCTTGTGGGGTCCCAGTGGACATAGTTTGAGGCAGAAGAGCCTGCTGATGCAAAGAGGGGCTCCTATCCTGGGACTCCTCTCCGTCCTCTGACTCTTCTAAGACATTAGTTAGACTCTGAGCTATCATCCCCATTATCAATTTCAACAGTTCCTTGGTTTGTAGGTGTGACAGGCCTACTACCCAAACTTTAGTGATTCAACAATCTTGTAATTGATTCAATTTTCTTTCCTTTAACAGGGAGATTCCTGACTTTACACATTTCTTTCAGTTGATCTACTGTTAAAATCATCAGGGCTTCCTGACAGAATTTATCCATATTTGGCATTTTAAAATTGATGTTCTGATGGAGCTTAGCCTTGTGAAGGTTTGAGTTGAACAAAAGCAAAGCAAATATTAAATGTAACAACTCTACAATAGATCCATGCCGCCTGCTACCAGTGTTAGGCAAGATTGTATGCAGTACCCAGTGGGAGACTGCACCAGCCTTGCGTCTTGGCAATATTTAACCCAACCGTTGGTATAAGCATGCACTACACAAGTTGGTAGTGACTGAGCAGCCAGGCTTATCTCAAGAGGGTTATAATGGAGATTCACATTGAAAAGTATCCAAATAAACACTTACACTCAAGGTTTCTTGATAAAACAATTATTAGTCAGTTGAATAAGCCTTCTTTTGAATGGAGCAAATATATGTACCACAGAAATATACTTCAAAATGCACTGTTTCTTTAAATCAGTATATACCCATTTGTGATGGCACACAGATACTTTCATACACCCTGAGGTGACTTAAATAACTAGGACACTGTGGACATTGATAGATCACTGGCACATTTAGAGCAATACTGAGGTTCATGTCAAAAGGAAAAGACGGGGGAATTAAACAATGGTTAACACATCTTCTGAAGTAGGTAATTTTGAAACCGCCAATGCAAAGTAAATGAACACTTTCCCAGCTACACAAGTTATACAATGTGTGACTTTTGTTGAGTGATAGTTAAAACACAAAGTCAGAGGTTAGAGTTTTTTCAGGAAGCCAGGACAGACAATGTTAATTGAGCAAATGTCTAGGTGAGCTAAAGCACTTCTTGTAGGTAAGTAAAACGTCTTGCACAATGTTTTAGAAGTCTTTGTAAAAAAATAAATCACCGTTGGGCCACAAGCTGGGAGGCTTCTGAGGGGCAAAGCTGCAAGCAACTCTGCAAAAGGCAACCAAGACAAGTCTCAGCTGAGAGCTAGCAAGGCTACACGACAAACCCCTTAGTTTACAGTACCTTGGGTCTGAAGAAATGGGTTCCAACTGGCTTCTGTTCCTGTTGTAGTATTGCAGATCCTGTTGTTCCTGGGCCTTAGTTGTAGGGACAAGAGGGAGGACATCTGGGGACTCCTGCACTTGAAGGTCTGCGGCAGCAATGGCCAAACTTCAGACCAGCAGCAGTTTGCGGTTTCAGCTTCTCGCGAATGGCACCACCGCGTTTCTCAGATACTTTATGGACTCTACTTGCATCTGGGGTCCAGCACTCTGTTGAGGTGGCTCAGGCTTGATCAGTCTTGCTTCATGGGAGTCCGGAGGATCTTCCTGGAGCTCGGGTCCGACTTCAAGACTACACACTCGATTCTGATGTCCCTCTCCCCTGGCAATTGGTTTCTGCAGCAGCAGTGGAAGTACAGCCAGCACCGAGAGGATGTTCAGAGGAGTTGGTCTTGGGGTCAATTGGTCCCACCAACCCAAGGGGATAAGTAGCCCTTCACAGGGCTTCCCTAATCGAGGAGAATTTGGAGCTTCCGCACTGCAGCAGGGCTTCACCGGGCAAACCAACGATCCAAGAGTTGCAGCAAGCGTCTCGTCCAAGAAGTTCTTCGGATTTCTTAGTCCAGTGGTCGACTCTGCCTTCTAAGCAAAAGACCTTGCCTTTTATGCAGGTTTCTCCCATTCATTTGCAGCCTAGCTGTCACTCACACGGCAGGGTGGCTGTCCTACAAGGACAGCCAGCCATTCACCTTTTGGGTGCATTCCTGTAACCAAGGGGATTAAGCAGAGTTTCGGGCACCTCCCTCACTTCCTGCCATGCCAGACCAGCTGAAGCCAGAGGCAGTCTTCACTGGTGAATCCCGCCAAAGACAAAACGAGCGAAGGGACCAAACCTGGTTAGGCGCACAGAGTAAATCTCTAGATGGACCTTTCCAACGAGAAATGGCGAAAAAAGACTGGGGCCATTTTGACAAAATGGACACCCATGTGTGCGTTACTGCAGCTGCAATTGCAGCCCGCAGTAGAAACACACAATGGTAGGAAAAAGTAAACCACTGCCACCAGCCATTAATTGTAGAAAGGGTAACATAAAAATGTTACGTAAAACTAGACAAAGAGGATACTAACCCCTCCAGCACCCTATTGTAGGATAGCGTGTGCTGGGTCTAGAAAAGTTAGATGTGAATAAAGGTAATTTCACTTCACTTCTGTTGGAAACAGTAGTTTATCCAAGAGAAGGTATTTAAACCTTTTGGAAATCTAGTGCACTGAAGGTGCTGTCACAATGTTAAATGATGCCTATAGAGTATGACAGACTCCACAGTTACAAGAAAAAGTGTTCAAATGAAAGAAAAATGCATGAGGTAGTTGTTAAAAGGTCTCGCTCTCTCCAGAATAAACTTTAAAAGTCCTAAAGTCCAGAAAAAGAGCTGGGGGTCTCTAAGGAAGAAGGGAATTGGCACATTTCTGAGAATTCTCCCCAACACTGTCCTAGACTTTGCTGAGCTCCAGGTGAACCTCCAGAGACACAACCCGACAGGTCCAAGTCCCCTCACCAGAGTGCAGGGCTACAGGAACCGAAGAAGATTGACCGGGCGAATCATGTCCTTTGTTGGTGCTGCAGAAACCGCAGAGTGACCAGAGAAGTTGCTGGAATCTGTGCTAGAGGTCCTCCCTCGAGACTGCTCCGGAGAGATCCCGTCCATTGTCCTGCCTTTTGTCACCAGACCAAGGAATCCATAGGTCTGGTCCACTGCTGCCACATCGAGGAGAATCCATCCACAAACATTTCTTCCATAATGAGTACGGTCACAGATCATATAAACACATTTTAGAAAAATACAACTGTGCTTGAAGGAACACAGACCAAAGCATATAACCTAATTTGGAACACTTAACAGTAGTTCTAGGGAAGTCAAAACCAATAGTTACTTTTCGATTACTTTCAGTAATAAACAGTAGTTGACCTTAACAGTTGTACGGTGACGCTCAGCAAGAAATTGCATAAGTCAACTGGGCAATATACTTTTCAGAATAGTGGAACACTTATTCTAGGAACAGTAAAAATCTGTAACTCTGATTCAGGATAAATTATTCTTGGGAGTTGGACCTTGGGGTTTAATATTCATTCTGATGTTTGTTAATCTGCTTAGAATTGCATGCTGCGCATAGTCTGACCTCCAGTGGTCACTGCGGAGTATGGCATTTTGTTTTTCGTAGTCGAAAAGGGGATGTCGACAAGTCGTATCTGTAACACTATCCCTATAGTGACGTGCAGTGTACCCACAATCCCTCATGCGTCAAGGTCCCTCAGATAGTTTTTTCCGCCCAGATATGGGTCGCCTTTACGCGGAGTTCCTCGAGAGACATTGCAAATATTCACTCGACCGTTGGTCTTTATTTAACTTTACCTTACGTTGGGTTCCTCCTTCGACGCCGAACACGTGGCCTGGCCTCACCGGCCTCAAACAGTAGGCAGAGTGGGGTTGTGGGACATTTCTTGCTTCTCTTTAAGAATGCCTTTCGCTTTCCCCACCTTTTCCTTCGGGGTTGTTATCACGTCTGATCGTTTCCTCAGCTATGGAGAGGACATCATTTAGGTTTTGCCCGCGCTGCAAGGGCAAATTCACCTGGAAAGACGAGCACAAATGGTGCAACCGTTGCTTGCCCCTCGACCACAAAGAAGACGGTTGTGCGGCCTGTAAGCTTCTTAAGCCTAAGACTTTAAAGGACTGCAGGGTCAAGAGGTGGGCAGCCTACGCCATGTCTAGGTCAGATTTCTCACCCGCTGCCGACGAAAGTGATAACCCGACCTCCGCTTCGGAGGTTGTACACCCCTCTAGGGAGTGGTCTCGCTCCTCGTCTGTCCCCGACAAGCTCCGCTCACGCCCTGCTTATGGGGATGAACACCCCGGCGACACTGACGCACACAAGCACTCACATAAGCACACGACCCACGGCTCTTCCTCGAAGATGAAGAAAGCATTAGCGCCAACGAGACACCGGTCCTACCGGCAGCCTCCACAGACCATAAGGGTCCTAAGCCCCCCTCGCAACCGCAGACGCGACCAGCGACTGGGCTACCCCCAGATAAGGGCGCTATCACCAAACTGCCAGACGTGCCCCGTCAGGGAGCCACCATCGGCGTAGAGAACGCGACACCTGTAACGTTGACGCAAGAGGAACCCTCAACAGACCATTCGAGAGCCTGGCGCGTATTGTTTCCACTGATAGCCAGAGACGGACAGCGAAAGAGACGCCGAATACCGCTCGCAAGGCCAGGGAAACGCCGAAAGGAAGGCAGGAACGGCCCCCTCCGTCGAAAGGGACTCCTAGCTTACTAGAAGGCTTCTCAGAAGGTGATGGGAAGTTTATCCTCGACGTTATGGGATAGGTCAAAGCGTTTACAGGCTGAAGGCCTTCCCTACCCCCCCACCTCCCCGCACCTCCCCCCACCTCCTGCAGACTGCTCTGGATTACCACAAGGGACCTTAGAGAGACTCCAGCTTTGTATGGACAAAACGGAGAGTTTTATGTGTACTCAATACCTACCCACACCCAAAAGACCAAGAGGGGCCTCGGGGATCCTAGGGCTAAATACCCTAGGCTGTTTAATGCCCCCAGGAGGATGTAGTTATGACCTCACTGAAGAGGACTCCCACTTTCATGAAGATGAGTTCTTAACTAACGAACCAGAACAAAACCTAGACCAGGAAGGTTTCGAGGATAACCCAGACATGGGTCGTGGGGGCTTTGAAGAAGAACCGAAGAAGGTGCTTCACAGTCCTGGCAGTCCCCATCAGCGTCTACAGACCGTGATGTCCTAAACATGATTCCCCCCTTCCTCCCCCAAAGACTCACCAATCAGGAATACGTCAACTATAGATGACCAACCTACCTTAAATGCACTACTACGCAAAGCAGCAGCGCATTTCGAAATAGAGACTGGGGAAATTTCTCCTGACATAGACTTAATGGAAAAGATCATCAAGGGCAAACCCCCTGTCAGTCAAACCATTTCCCTCCTTGTCTCAGTAAAGAGACAAATCATTCCTTCCCTATCTACGCCTGCATTGGTCAGAGGGGTCAACCCAAGGATAGAAAAATGTAGTCCCTGCATCGGACCCGTTATACATCAGGGGCCACTCTGTACCGGACTCCTTAGTAGTAACAAATACAAGAAAGAGGGCAGGGGTCGCACTATCAACCAGCGAGGCACCACCAGATAAAGAAGGTAAAAAGCTGTATGCCCTAGGTAAAAGGGATTACAGCCTCCGCAGCCTTTTCCACCAGGATTGCCAACAACTCCTTACTCGCAAGTTATGCAGATGCCCAATGGAGCAAACTACCCAAAGACATTGAAGAGGTACCTGAACCCCTAGGAACTTGGCTTCTGGCCACAGTTACTGAGGGAACCTTAGTCAACCAGAGCATCATTAAGAATACTCTAGATGCTGCAGAAACGGCTGGCCGTTCCCTAGTCCAAGGAATCCTCCTCAAACGCCATGTCTGGCTACGTAATTCAGGTTTTAAACCCGAAACACAATCTCTCATTAATAAACCAATAGAGGATGCCAACCTCTTTGGGAAGGCGGTGGATGATGCACTAGAGACTGCAAAAAATGATTTTTTTCAACAGCAGCAGCAATACTCTGCAGGCAACTGGTCCTCGAATCAAGGAACCAGTGGACAATACACCCATAGAGGGCATTGTCGTGGCAAGGGAAGAGGTCGGGGTCCCACCCCAAGAGGTTCCCAAGCCACCAACAGCAAATGACCCGAAGATTCGGGTCCCTTCCCATGCATCGCCGGTCTGGGGCCGGTTAACATCCTTTCTTCCATTATGGGAGGGAATAACATCAGACCGCTGGGTACTCTCAACCATAGCCCGCGGCTACTGTATAGAATTCAACTGCTCCCCGACGTACAGACCCCCAAGGGGACGACGCCTGTCACCTGAACACCTAGCCATCCTTCAAGAATTGGACCAGCTACTAGAAAAAGGAGCAATAGAGGTTGTGCCTCTCTCACAGGTAGTGGAAGGTATTTATTCAGTGTACTTCCTTGTACCCAAAGACTACTTAACCATGCGCCCTGTACTAGATCTGCGCCCAGCGAACAAATTTGTAAAACCTCAAACATTTCGTATGGTGACATTACAGGAAGTAATCCCCCCATTATCTCAAGGGGATTACATGACAACACTGGACATGAAAGATGCATACTTTCATATTTTAATGTTGCCAGCGCACAGACAATATCTGAGGTTCATGATAGAGGGCAAACACTACCAGTTCATAGTGCTACCCTTCGGCATAGCGTCAGCGCTGAGAGTATTCACGAAAGTACTGGCAGTGGCAGCGGCCCACCTGCACAGGTTGTCCATCCCAGAATACCCTTACCTCGACGATTGGCTCATAACAGGGGATTCTTACAAGACGTGCTTCTCAAATACCCAAAAGACTGTAGACCTTTTGTTCCAACTGGGCTTCTCCAACGAGAAGTCCAGCCTAAAGCCCAGCCAGATCAAACAATTCCTAGGGGCTCTAATTCGAACAAAGGACGGCCTCGTCTTCCCCTCCAACGAGAGGGTCCAAAATATGCTGTTTCAGATCCTTCAATATGTGGCCGGTCGAGAGGCGACGGTGCACAAAGCAATGCGTTTGCTGAGAATGATGGCGTCATTTATATATTTGGCACCTCACGTGCGACAGCGCCCTATGCAAGAGTGGCTCAACAGCCAGTGGTGTCAGGCCAGCGGACAATGGGACGATCTAGTGGTGGTCTCGCAGGCCTTGGTTCTCTCGCTACGGTGGTGGTCGAAGGAAA
Organism: Ambystoma mexicanum; assembly: GCF_040938575.1. Classification (NCBI taxonomy): domain Eukaryota; kingdom Metazoa; phylum Chordata; class Amphibia; order Caudata; family Ambystomatidae; genus Ambystoma; species Ambystoma mexicanum. Next base: position 469,018,616 of record NC_090921.1, read on the forward strand.
ACCTTGTAATAGGGAAACCATTCGCCACCCCGTAGTGGTTGCCACTCTAACCACAGACGCATCCCTCACAGGATGGGGGGGGATCACCTATCCCATCAGACTGCACACAGAGTTTGGACTCGGAGCGTAGCGTCCAAACACATGAACTTGCTGGAACTGTTAGCGGTCTTCAAAGCACTGAAGGATTTTCAGGCTCACCTGTGAGGGAAAACAGTGATGGTCCTCAGACAGCACCACAGCCATGTACTATCTGAACAAGCAAGGGGGCACTCACTCTCCAGGACTGTCCAAGCTGTCCCAGAACATCTGGAAGTGGGCTCTCGAACACATGTTCCTGTTGTCACAACATGTACCAGGGGAACTCGATCTGCTAGCAGATGAACTCAGCAGAGACTTTCCTCTGCCCGCAGAGTACGAATGGCGGTTACACCAAGACATCGTCTTTGACGTCTTCACACAATGGGGATTACCAGAAATAGATCTGTTCGCAACTCTGGAGAACTCCCAATGCCAAGATTACGCCTCCAGGTACCCCCAGAACCAGTCCATGGGGAACGGTCTATCGATACCATGGTCAGGGAAATTTGTTTACGCTTCCCCCCTGACTCCTCCTCTCAAAAAGATAGTGCACAAGATGCACCAGGAACCAGTCACCATGATACTAGTGGCCCCGGCAACCATGGTTCGCTCACCTGATGGAAATGTCTCTGTCTCCACCGGTGAAACTACCCTGTCCGTACGACATGCTGTCACAGGACAAGGGCAAGACACTACACCCATGCCCACAGACCATGAACTTAGCAGCATGGCTCCTGAGATCATAGAATTTGGTCATTTACAACTCCCGCAGAGATGCATGGACATTCTCAAAGAAGCTAGAAAGCATAACACTCGTCGCTGATATTCTAGCAAGTGGAATAGATTCGTCATATGGTGTCGAAATAAGAGCATCAAACCGGTTGACTGCTCTCCAACACAAATTGTTCTCTACCTGACTCGCCTACTAGACTCAGGATAAGTGTTTAATTCTATTAAGGTTCATTTAGCTGCACCTTCCGCATACACCACTTCTCAACTTTGTCGTGGTGGAAAGTCCCAGTTATTAAAGCCTTCATGGAAGGAGTTAAAAGAATACACCCTCCCATAGCTAACCTAGCTCCTGGATGGGACCTAAATGTGGTATTAACCAAGCTCATGGGCTCTCCCTTTGAACCCATGCACAAAGCAAGACTTAAGGACCTCACCCTTAAAACTGTTTTTCTAATAGCTATCACCTCCATCAGGAGAGTAAGTGAACTACAAGCACTATCTATTCTAGACCCCTTTGTAACAGTTCACAAAGAGAAGGTGGTTCTACGCACACACCCTAGGTTTGCACCTAAATTCATTTCTAAGTTCCATTTGAACCAATCTATAGACCTACCAACGTTCTTTCAAAACCCTTCAATCTCGGGAGAAAAAAGCCTGCATACACTGGATGTGCGCAGGTCTGTTATGTTTTATATGGAAAGAACTAGACCACTGAGAAAAATTAATCGGTTCTTTGTCTCGGTGGCAGCAGGAAGAGAAGTAGATGCAGTTTCAAAATCCACTATATCTAGATGGATCGTACAATGCATCACCCTCTGTTTCTCTCTTGCTAAGAGAGAACTACCCTTCAAGCCAAGAGCACACTACTCGAGGCACTGGGGCTTCCATAGCATTCATTGCAAATGTCCCTCTTGAGTCCATTTGCAAGGCGGCAACTTGGAGTTCTGTACACACCTTTACAAAACACTGTCTAGGTGCCCACTCTAGGTCTGCTTCACAGGTGGGCCAAGCAGTATTAAGACACCTTTTCACTACCGTTCCTTCTTACAACCCACCTCCAGCTCCGGGTACTGCTCGCTAGTCTATGCACAGCATATGATTCTAAGCAGATTAACAAACATCAGAAGACAATACATTACTTACCGTAAAAGCATTTCTGATGGTTGGATCTGCTTAGATTCACATGCGCCCACCCTTCCTTCCCCGCTCGCTCGGATGGAAGGAACATAGACATCCTTTTCTCTCTTTTCTGTATTCTCACGTCTATAAGGCTCCCTCAGGGCAGAAAAAAATACAAACGGAGGGACCTCGACGTGTGAGGGATTGTGAGTACACTGCACGTCACTATAGGGATAGTGTTACAGACACGCCTTGTCGACGTCCCCTTTTCGACTACGAAAAACAAAATGCAATACTCCGCAGTGACCACTGGATGTCGGACCTATGCACAGCATGTGAATCTAAGCAGATACAACCATCAGAAATGTTTTTACGGAAAGTAATGCATTGTCATTACAGTTGGTTTTCAGTTCACAGACTAAGGGAAGCAATAACTTGAACTTATTTTAGGATAACAGTTCTACTCAAGATAAGTAAATCTGTATATGCTTTTGTAAGGAATACCAGCAACCTAAAAGTTAAGTATCACCTAGGCAGACTTATTCTGGACAGGCTAACAGCAAGTCCGGGTGGGTAAGGGAGACCTATTTGGGGACATGCATAAAATTATCCTAACAGGAATAAAAAAGTGAAACCAACAGCATTACTTTTGGGAAGAGGGGAACCCAATTCACAGGTAAGTTGACCCTTTACCTACTGTTTTAATATGGCGAAACAGTTTCTAAGGAAAGTACGACTTTGAGAACACTTATTTAAGAAGGCACTCCGCTTATTCAAAGCAAGTAAATCCTATTTACGCTTTTCAGAATGGCAGAACATTTTTAATAACTAACTATTCTCTCTTGGTTTAAAGTTACCAACTCATTCACAAGTACACTTTTCAACACTAGTTTATTTTTTAAGGCAGACCCCTTAACGTATCCAGCCCTTCCCAATTCTAGTACATGAGTTCTGAGGCAGAAGAGTGACCCTAGCGGTCTAGTAGCCAGTTTTAGGCAGGATGAGATGGGGCTCAGTTGCAGCAAAGTTCAGGGTTCCAGTGGAAGACTGTTCAAGTATTTTACTTTAGAGTTGAGGGTCCAGGGCCTTCAAGGAAGACACCCTACGAGGATTGCAGCAGTGGGCCTTGGTGAACTGAACGAGAGACCTCCAATCACAGAAAACACCCAACAACTACACAGGAATCATAAGGGACATAAGGTAAGTAAATAGCCAAGCCAGCACAGAAGATTATTTTGCAGCAGGATGACTTTGGAATCTGCAGCCAAATATACCCGGTCGTTCGATTCCTTCATTAAGAAGACAGGACATTGGAAGGATGTCTGCAGCAAGGATCACAGGGCAGGCTCTAGGCAAGGTTTTCCTCCTGGTTGGATGCGGCTCTGTAGATTTGGTACCTTTTTCAGAAGTACAGAAGATGACAGAATATCGCTGGTCAGATTCTCGTGATTTGCAATGTCCAGCACTCATGTCTGTGGAGGTACAGCAAGATGCCCACAAAGTTTCAGCGTAATTCGGAAGACCGTGCATAGCGACCCAGCATGCCGTGGGATGGCTCATAATGCAGGTTGTCTTGAGTCTAGTGGGTCTCACCTGGCTCGGGTGATGTTTTCAGAGTCCCCAGGTCGTTTGGAAAGAAGGGTAACAGCAGGCTCCAGTTACAGGAAATCCTTTCAGCCGCAAATTCGTAATCTTCCTCTTTGGTTTTGGTTCCCGTGGTCGACTACCTCTTCAGCTTCCAATATCAGACTTTTATGCAGGAACCCAGCCAATCAAGCAGCCATGCAACATTCAAACTTGGTTTGGGGGCTGTGTTTTCAATACTTTCAGGACAGCCATCCACCCAGTTTGAAGTGGATGCTTAAAGGCTGAACGACAAATGACTGCAGCATTATGGGCTCCTCCCTCGCTTCCTGCCTTCAGAAACTCTGAAGGCTGGGCGGGGTGTCCACAGGATCCTGCCGAAGATAAAAATCGCACACAGGAATTTCCCGCCCTAGATGTCGGGGGAAGAAACAAGTGCTAAAATGACAAAAACAAAGACTGTAGACATTTTGGTGAAATGAGCACCCACCTGTGTCTTTACCCGGGTCTGTGCCAACTGCTTGGTAAGTTCCTTCTTAAACAATAGATCCATGCAGGTATTTTCCCCTTCAGCTTCTGCTGATCCTGCTCCCATTCACTGTGGCGTCCCTCAGGGCTAGTGTGTCCCCTACACTTTATAATGTTTTTGCCAACCCACTTTTTGATGTTCTTGGCTATCTGGGGGTGTCATACACTATGCTGATGACACCCAGATACTCATCCCTATCACGGGTGATTATACAGTGGACACTAAATCCTTGAACAACGTCGAAATGGTCATTCAGGCTTGGATGGCCCAACATGAATTCTGCCTCTCTGATAAGGCGGAACTCCTCATTCTGGGTTCCATTCAATGTCTTAACAAACTTGACCACTCCAAGTCTTTCACCATTGATGGCAACGTGATCCAGGTTTCCAAGGAAACAAACATTAGGCATTTATCTTGAGTCCACACTTTCATTGACCAGACAAACTAATCCTGCCAGGTCAGCTTCGGCCTACAAATGTAAATTGATCACGGCCTGCAGACCATTTCTGTCCACCCCTAACTGCATCGTACTGGCCAGAACACTTATGTCTAAGATGGAGGGCGCTGCAATAGTCTATCTGGGGACTAGCCTGTCCAACATAAAGTTCAAATTACCCTGAAAAACGCTGTTAGAGTGGCATTAAACATTCCAAGAAACCAACAGATCTCCGACCACAGAAGTTATCTTCATTGGTTGCCTGTCGAGCACAGAATCTTTCTGAAAACTCTTGCCCTGACACACAAGTGCCTGGCCAATAAGGCCCCCCCTCCTACCTCTCCTATCGCCTTACACTGCACACCTCCTCACGACCTTTGAGAGCGGCCCAAACCCACAGTATCTCCCTTCCCAGATTCAAATTACAAAAAGCAAGGGGTGTGAGCGTCCCCCGTCCTGGCCACCAAGCTATGGAACGCCCTCCCTAAGGACATCAGACTTGAGCCTTCATTCCACTCTTCGAAGGACAAAACCAAATCATGGCTCTTTGCACAAAACTGATATACTCGCTATGCTACTTCTGATACGGCCTGCGGTCCTGAGCTTTTAGCTTGCGACCTTTGCCTCTCTCGCCTCTTTGTATATATTGCCCTGCACCTTACTTATGTTGCCAGCTGATTTGTACCTTTTGTGTCTGTAACCTGGTAAATTCGTAGCTCTTGAGCTCGAGACCCTACGCCCGCCATGTGTTATTGTACATAGCGCCCTTCTTAATATTTACCGTACTGCTAATAGGTCATATCAATGTGTCTGTAAATTGGTTGAGCCTTGTTCCTTTCGCTACTGTATTTAACTGTAACTGTTATCTACAAGATTAGGCTCCCAGTTGCCCTTGGGCCCGGTGCGCTTTATAAATAAAATACAAATAAGGTGCACCAAATTAATATAAAGCTTCACTGCCACCAGCCATTAGAGGTAGGTTTGTCCTTGTAATATAAATGTTACATTAAAAATGAAAGGGGATTCCAGCGCTCCACATAAGATGGGGGGGGGGGGGGGGGTGGGAGCTGGTTTCACCTAATAAAATGTAGAAGGTTTCCAAATATCATTTCTACCCTTGGGAGCTGTAGTTCTCACAAGGGTAGCCAGAGAAAGTAAAAAGGGGAGCCCCTCGGGCAACCCAGCAACAATAGGCACGTATTGATTGCCGAAAAGTTGTCAGAGGATAACTTTTAAAAGACACTATGGAGAGTCTTAAAAATGACAACTATAAAGAGTGAACGATTCTGTGAGTGTGGAAAAAGGTTCCCACACAGTGGTATAGGGAAAAATAATCCGCCAGTAAGTAAAGCAAAATGTTCTGGGGTTGACGCTGGTCAGGAAGATTTAATTGTTATGAAAATCTTCTCCAACACTAGTATTACACTACCCAACTATGTTCCTTTCTAAGTCATTATCTTATGTGGTTTTGCAGAGTAAATGCATTTCTCTTCAGATTCGCAAGTGCACATAATTACTGATAATACGGTAGGACTGTCAAAACCTGTAACAATGTAACTGCAAGCAACTACACAATAGGCAAGTGGCATTTGAAAAGTATTCTAAAGTATTCTAAATGTTTTGGTTTAATGTAGTGTTTTTTAAAGTAATTCTTGTGTAAATATATATTTTTATTTACATTTATTAAGGAAGTGTTTCTTTGATGTGTATTCCTAACTAGGTTCAAAGTACTTACCTATGCTACTTACCTATGCTACGTCTTACTACCAAGGTTCCATGAGTAGTACAGACTGATACAAAGAGTTGGGGGATCTATAAACCATTGGAATAGTTTTAAGTCCACCTCGCAGTGGTGGACTTTAGGAAAACTCCCCTAACAGTAGTTCAGTCTAAACAAAAGGGGTTGCAATCCTGTCACCTAAGGTGGGCTTTTCCAAGTTGCCGGACAGTAATTTGTGTAATACCCCTAACATTTACCATTGCCCATGCTGCCTAGGGTTTTTGGGAGTTGTAGTCCACAATATGAAGAGCCAAAGGTTGTAGGCCATATTCTGGAAACACTTTCTTGGCTATAGGCGCCATGCAAATGTTGAATAAATACATAGTTGGTTCCTTCTGTACTCTTTTCACATGACTCAACAGCTCCCACTGTGCCAGTTAGCCACCAGTGTGCATACATTGCAGCAATCGCTGTGTATTTCAACTCTAGGGCTACTTCACAAATAAGTTATTGTAGCAGGTTTTTGTAAACTTTTCCTATGTCTTTTGAAGCTGGTATTGGTGTCTATTTTTAGATGACGGTCTAGGCGGATTTGCCATACTGTCAGAATCACACTAATGAAAATCTTCTCTTTTTATAGAATGCAGATGTTATTTGCTGCACATGTGTGGGAGCAGGTGATCCAAGGCTTGCAAAAATGCAGTTTCGTTCAATTTTGATTGATGAAAGTACACAAGCTACTGAGCCTGAATGCATGGTTCCAGTTGTCCTTGGGGCAAAACAAGTAGGTTTCCTTTTCTTCAGCAGTATTTAAAGTCATTTAAAGCCACCTTGAAGCCCAATTTGTTTAAGAAAGAACTTGGTTTTGTGAAATGAAAATGCAATATATGCAATAACTATTTAGTAGGTTGCCTTCATAGGTCTATGGCTACTTCGGCAACGTCACTTGCACAATATAAAAGTTGTTTTACTCATGAATCATAATGTTTGGTATACTTATTGTTGGGTAGAATTTCTATCTTGTGTGTAATTCTCCTCACTTGGTGAGTCCCCAGCAATTTTTACTGGACAATTGATTTTTTCTGACTCTCCATTCTTTTTGCTAGGACTCTGTAACCCTTTATGGTTATCTTTGATGGAGTCTGCTTGCCTCCATCTTTTTGAGCCATCTGTATTTTACTGTTGCTGTACACCTGTGCAGTGTTGCTGGAAGCTCCTTGAGCTTCCCTCTTTGGTTTTCTTAGATTTTCCTGTGCTAACTTAATGTTAGGAGGATAACTTTTATCCTACCTATGCTGTTCCTTTGAGATCAACCCACCTTATGTTGAACACTGAGGGGGATACATGGTATCCTTTTTCTCACTTGTCTTGTAACTTTCTACTTACAGTGGCAAGTCGAAGTGGCTGGTGGCTGGTGGCAGTGGATATTTTCTACCAACTTTTCGTTATTTTTACACACATGCTGCTGTTGCATCTGCAGAAAGGACACATGGGCCACCATTGACTAAAATGGTGCCGTCTTCTTTTTCGCCAACTCAAGATGGCTTGCCCTTTCTTGAGCCTTCTCTGCTAACCTGGGTTGGGGGAAGTCCTGTGCACTCCTTAGTCTTAGATGGGCTTCCGTTGGGAAGCCCGCCCGGTGGCACCAGTGTGTCTGGGAGGACACCAAAACTCCTCTGGTCTTTGTCCTCAGTGTGTCCGCTTGGACCCAGTTCTAACTGGGTGCCTGACTGTCCCCTTTGGACTGCCTCCCCCCAAAGATTGAATTTAGCTTGCATAGTGATTGGCTGGGTTCCTGCATAAAAGGCGAGGGTCTTGATGCTGAAGCCAGAGTTGACAACTGGCAGATCCATTCCGAAGAAGAAAGGACATCTGCAGCTCCCTTCAGCGATCGCTAAGCCAAATGAGTGACTGCTGCTACAGCCCTCTATTCTGTGTGACAGCGAAGCTCCAGATCGGACGACTTCCTCTGTATCGAGACCAGCTACAGTTTGAACCATCCCATGAAGTGCTGCGACCTTCATGGCCTGCAATACCCAAATACTGTGGGACTGCTGCGGTGCATCGTCTCGTCAAGACAAGTTCTAGCTGCAAACCTGTGGGGATCATGTCTGGGCCTTCATAGAGTCCATTCTGATCGTAGAAGTCCCCTCAGAAGCTGTTGGTTAAGATTTTCACATTTGTGATGAATCTTCCTAACCTGTGTCAACCCCAGAAGCTTTTGCTTGAATTTGGGTATTTTCCCTTGTCCCTGGGTGAAGGGTGTTGGGCAAGATTGTATGCAGTAACCCTGTGAGAGACTACACCGGTCTTGTCCTCTTCGTATTAGGTAACCTTCCTATTGGTGTTGGTCTGTACTACCCAAGTTGGTTGAATGACTGAGCAGCCAGACTTAGCTCAAAGGGGGTAAATGTGAGCTGTAGTATTGTAATCCGCACATACAGTATACAAATAAAACACTCGGTTTTCTAGTAAAATAATTATTTAATGGTCATTTTTTTAAAGCATTCTTTAAAAAGGGCAATGTGCACCAATAATACTCTTCATAACACGTTCTCCGAATCAAGATGAGCAAGTAGAAACTAGTTGGAGATGACACACACAACCACCCCCCCCCCCCCCCCCCCCCCAAGAGGTGACTTCAATTACTAGGACAGTATTGGCATTTATATATCACATTTTGCAGGTTGTGGAAAGGAAACTTTATGGGAATGAAAAAGGTTAACAGGTTCTCGGAGCATGTGAGCACTTTTAAATCTCCCAATGAAGTCTAGATAGAATCTTTCCCAGTAATAACCGTTTTGATGCTTGTTAATCTGCTTAGAATCACATGCTGTGCATATGGTCCGACATCCAGTGGTAACCGCAGAGTATTGCATCTTGTCTTTCATGGACCGAAAGGGGACATCGGCATAGGCGTGTCAGTAACACTATCCCTATGGTGATGTGTGTAGTACCCAAAATCCCTCACGCGACGAGGTCCCTCAGATTGTTTTTTTCCGCCCAGATAACTGGTCGCCCTATAGCAGAGCTCTTACTAGAGACATTGTTTATCTTTACCGAATTGTCGGTTTATTCCCCGTTAAGTCACTTCGCCAACAAAAAACTTTGACAAAGACTACGGGGGAATCATCTACAGCTGTGGATTTTGGCGCCTAAGATCCGGCGGACAGATTATCCACGTGGTTGGGCCCTCTGGCCGACCAATACAGTAGGGAGAGTGGGGTCAGGGTGGCCATATTGTTTTAGTATGTCTTTCCTCCTTTCCCCTCTTTTCCCTTTCGGTCTGGTCATCCTTCCCTTTTGCTATGGAAAGGACTCCTTTTAGATTCTGCCCTAAGTCTAGGGTCAGATATCCTTGGAAGGACGAGCACAGGACGTGTAACGCCTGTCTCTCCCTAGAGCACGACGAGAAGCAGTGTGCGGCGTGCAAATCCCTTCGGCCCAGGACCCTTAAGGAACGCCGTGTAAAGTTGTGGGACGCATACGGCATGTCACGTGTGGAGCGCCCCTCCCCCACCGCCACACTAGCCGAAAGTGACGGGGGTACTTCGGATGAACGTCCAACGTGGATGTTATGGACCTTGAGACGGATACTTCTAGATCCGCCAAGCCAGTCCCGATCCTTCCAGGCTCGACTCTGGTCTTGCTACAGGGACCACACCCTACGACAGAGGTGTACAATCGCATTGCACTAAGCGCACAACCCCTATGCCAATTTCGACGGTTTCGTCGAAAAAAGCGAAGGCGCCAATGGGGCCGCCGAAGTCTTCGCCGGTTCCCTCGGATCGCGCTGATCCTCGTCCTTCCCCGCATTTGCATCAGCGCATGGCGACTAGGCAACCAATAAAAGCCAAGGGCGCTAATCCTACACACGTCGAAAGCCGGGAGCCCAACGCTTCGAGTTCCAAGGCCTCAGTAGGCCCAAAAACTACAACTAGGCCTCTACCCGGAAACCCATCCGCTAAACCTCCTGGTGGCACGGATGGTATTTCTGCTGCCGACAAATCATCTGAGCTTTTGTCCCTCGACGATTCGGCGACTATCCAAAGTAGCATTGGAAGGATCGCAGTGGCGGTGGGTCTTATCCCGGTCCCGCCGAAGGTTGAGACAATCTGCGGAAAAGTTTTCGGCGGATTGGAATCCCGATTCCGATGGAATTTACGTAGTCAAGAGACTCTCTCCGACACCCTTAGAGGTTCCTGTCGTGGCCAAAGTCCGGAGAATGTCACTTCTCCTCGCGCCGGCACGTTTAGGTCCTCTAAATGGACTACAGAAAAGTTTGAAGGTTGTATGGATCGGCTAGAGCGGATTATCGCCTCTTCAGATAATCTGCCCCCGACAAAAGCATGGGTAGACCCTAACCCTCAAGTAGATCAGTCTCAGGTTTTCCAACAAGACAACTTGAGCCATATGGATACTTATAGAGATCTATAATGAGGAAGAAGAAGCTTCCCTTCTCAAACTATGAGGAAGATCAACAGGACACAACAGAGAACTGGGAGGAGACCCAGCAGGAAGGTGAAAACCCTTGGACACAAGAAGATCAGGACGCTGATATTTTGTGCCTGGATTCTCCTCCGTCCACCCCGGCTCGCCTGGCCTCCCCTGTGGATGACCATATGGCTTTCAACTACATGTTGAAAAAAGCGGCAGAATTCTTCAAAATTGCCACTCAAGAGGTGGTACCGGAGCAAGATTTCGTGGAGGATATTATCAAAGAAAAACCTCCAGCGAGTCAATCCATCCCCCTCATTCCGTCTCTCCGGAGACGGGTAGGTCCATCTTTGGTTACACCTGCTCAGACACGAGCGGTGAACCAGAGAATCGAAAAATAATTTCGGCCTTCTCCTACCGACCCTCTGTATATCAAAGGGCACGCCATCCCAGACTCACTGGTAGTGACTACCACTCGAAAGAGGGCATGGATACCCCTTGCCACGAGAGAATCAACACCAGCCAAGGATTCTAAAAGGTTGTATGCCTTGGGCAAACGTGCAACATCAGCAGCTGCATACACCATTCGGGTTGCTGCTAATACTACACTATTAGCAAGCTATGCTGATGCCCAATGGCACTTGCTCCAAGAAGGCCTCCAGGAGGTTCCAGAACCAGCCAGAACAAAGCTTCTCGCCATTGTTTCGGAGGGAAAACTGGTTAATCAGAATGTAGTGAAGAACACCCTGGACACTGCAGAAACAGCAGGCAGGTCTCTTGCACAAGGTACTCTTCCAAAAAGACATGCATGGCTGCGGTCATCGGGCTTCAGACCTGAGACTCTGGCCTCTCTCATTAATAAACCCATTGAGGAGACTAACCTCTTCGGGAAAGCAGTGGATGAAGCATTGGAGACGGGCGAGAAGGAGCACAAGACTATAAGGTTTGCACCTGATTACACAAACCCTCCTCCCAGAAGGGGTCAGAAATGCGGCAAAGGTAGAGGCAACGGCCCCAATCCCAGAGCAGCCTCTGGTCAGATATGACCTCCAGGTCCCCTCCCATGTCTCCCCGGTCGGGAGGGGTCGATTAACATCTTTTCTCAAGGCATGGGAGGGGATAACTTCTGGGGGTCTTAAAGACGATCGCCCACGGTTATTGCGTGGAATTCACCCTACCTCCACAGTTCAGACCGCTGCGCTCATGGCGCCTTTCACCGGACCACCTGGAGATCCTGATTCAAGAGGTGGAAGCTCTGCTGGGAAAGGACTCCATAGAAGCCGTCGTACCTATTCTGGTAAACGAGGGCATTTATTCAGTGTACTTCCTTGTACCCAAAAAGGATCTTACCATGCGTCTTGTTCTGGATCTGCACCCAGCAAACAAGTTTATAAAACCCCAGAGGTTTTGCATGGTAACACTGCAGGAGGTGATCCCATTGCTGAAACAGGGTTTTCATGGCAACATTGGATATGAAAGATGCATACTTTCATATTTCAATGTTGCCAGCGCACAGAAAATACCTAAGGTTCATGATTCAGGACAAACACTACCAGTTCAAAGTGCTCCCCTTCGGCATCGCCTCAGCGCCAAGGGTGTTTACCAAAGTCCTGGCAGTGGCAGCAGCATACCTGTGCATACTATCAGTCCCAGTTTACCCTTACCTCGACGACTGGCTCATTACGGGGGACTCGTTCGGCGCTTGTTTTTCGAACACCCAAAAAACAGTAGATCTCCTTCAGCCTGGGTTTTTCAATCAACGAAAAGAAATCCAGCTTAGTCCCCAGCCAAGTAAAACAATTTCTGGGAGCACTGATTCGGACGGAAGACGGCCTTGTCTTCCCCTCCAGCGAGAGGGTTCAGAACATGCTCTCTCAGGTTCCTCAATATGTAGCCAGTCGGGAGGTGACGGTACGCAAAGCCATGCATTTGCTAGGGATGATAGCGTCATGCATATACTTGGTTCCCCACGCGCGGCTGCACATGCGTCCCATGCAAGAGTGGCTCAACAGCCAGTGGTGTCAGGCCAGTGGACAATGGGAAGATCTGTTGTCTCGCCAGCCCTCGTTCTCTCTGCAGTGGTGGTCAAGAGAAAACCTCTTGAAGGGGAAGACCTTCACCACCGCTGCAGTGGAATCCACTCTTACGACAGACTCATCTCTCGCAGGGTGGGGGGGGGGGATTCACCTACTACAGCAGACAGCACACCGAGTGTGGTCCCCTCAGGTGTCGTCCAATCATATAAACTTACTGGAGCTACTAGCTGTGTTCAAAGCATTGAAAGCCTTTCAGGGGCAACTGCAAGGGAAGACAAGACATTGCTGATCCTAACCAACAGCACTACAGCAATGTATTACCTGAACACACAGGGGGCACTCACTCTCCAGGGCTATCCAAGCTGTCCCAGAACATTTGGCTATGGGCTCTCAAACACAAGATGTTTGTTATCCCAACATGTTCCAGGGGAACTCAATCTTCTGGCAGACGTACACAGCTGAGGCTTTTTCCCCTGCCAGAAGAATACGAATGGCGGCTGCACGAAGACATTGTGTCCAACATCTTCGCAAAATGGGGTTTCCCAGAGATCGACCTGTTCGCTACTCAGGAGAACGCCCAATGCCAAGACTACGCCTCCAGGTACCCCCAGAACCGATCCAAGGAGAACAGTCTCTAGATAACTTGGTCAGGGAAATGTGTCTACGCCCTCCCCCCCACCCGACTCCCCTTCTCAACAAGATAGTGCACAAGATGCACCAGGATCCAGTTACCATGATGTCCCTCTCCCCACCAGTCAACTGCCCTGCCCATACAACATGTCTCAGGATAGGGGGAGACCCTCCACCCATGCCCACAAACTCTGAACTTAGCAGCTTGGCTCCTGAGATTATAGAGTTTGGACACCTGCAACTCCCTCAGAGATGCATGGACATACTCTGGGGAAGCGAGAAAGCCTAATGCACATTATTGCTATGCGAGCAAATGGAAACGGTTTGTCATCTGGTGTAATTCCAAGGGCGTCAATCCTATCGATTGCTCACCCTCACACATTGCGTTTTATCTAACCCACCTTTTGGACTCTGGGTTAGTCTTCAATTCCCTAAAGGTTCATTTGGCTGCTCTGTCAGCCTACAACACATCACAGCAAAAAGTATTGTGGTGGAAGATAGTAATTAAAGCCTTTATGGAAGGGGTTAAGAGGATTTATCCTCCCATCTCTCATCCAGCCCCTGGGTGGGATCTGAATGTGGTTTTCACCACGCTCATGGGAGCTCCCTTTGAGCCTATGCATAAAGCAAGTCTGAAAGATCTGACATAACTTCTATCAGAATAGTTAGCGAACTACAGGCTCTTTCTATTTTAGACCCCTTTGTTACAGTCCACAAAGATAAGGTAGTTCTGCGCACACATCCCAGGTTTGCGCCTGAAATTTATCTCAAAGTTCCATGTGAACCAGTCAATCGAGCTACCCACGTTTTTCCAGAAACCTACTAACATGGCCGAAAGAAGCCTTCACACACTAGACTTGAGCAGGGCAGTCATGTTTTACATGGAAAGGACTAAATCACTGAGGAAGACTAAACAATTCTTTGTTTTAGTGGCAGCTGGTAGAGAAGGGGATCCTGTCTCTAAATCAGCAATCTCGAGGTGGATTGTCAAATTCATCACACTTTTACTCTTGCGAAGAGAACTGCCCTTCAAGCGTAGAGCACACTCTACTCAAGGCACTGGGGTATCCATAGCATTCATTGCAAATGTTCCCCTAGAGTCCATTTGCAAAGCGGCAACCTGGAGTTCTGTACTCACCTTTACAAATCACTATTGCCTTGGTCTGATTCTCAGGTGGGACAAGCAGTACTAAGACATCTTTTCTCTACTGTTCCTGCTCACAACCCACCTCCAACTCTGGGTACTGCTCGCTAGTCTATGCACAGCATGAGATTCTAAGCAGATTAACAAGCATCAAAAGACCTGCATTACTCACCGTAATAGCATTTCTGATGATTGTATCTGCTTAGATTCACATGCGCCCTCCTTACCCCCCCCCCACCCCCCCCCCGCTCGGGGTGGAAGGAACATAGACGTCTTACTACTTTCCCTCTTTATGTACTCACTCTCTATAGCCTTAGGCTCCCTCGTGGCAGAAAAAATACAATCGGAGGGACCTCGGCGCGTGAGGGATTTTGGGTACTACACATCGCAATAGGGATAGTGTTACAGACACGCCTATGCCGACGTCCACTTTCGGTCCCCGAAAGACAAGATGCGATACTCTGCGGTTACCACTGGATGTCGGACCATATGCACAGCATGTGAATCTGTTGGGTATTTTGTGTAGATTTGGGGCCTAGCTGTATTTTCTTACCGCCAAAAATAAAAATAATTTAGCAATAATCACTCCTTGCATTCAGATTGGGTTTGGTATTATAGTGGTATTGTGGCTATGCATTATTTCAGTACACAGATATATTTGGTTGGTATACATTTGTTTGTGGTATAGTGATGAGCATCATTTCTTCGTTTTATTTGTGGCCCCAACATACAAAACCCCTTTCTTTTGTCTAGACTGTTATTGTGATCTCTAGAAGCCTCGGGCTTCTACATTATTCAAGAACACCACATTTTCATATGGAGTGCCACTTATGGCTGTTATCACTGATTTATCTACACCAGTGAGCTATGCTTCCATAAAGTATTCACAATAACATGTGGTATAATCACTAATTTACATTAGTGAAACTATTTCCAGAGGCCTCTCTCTCTGCTGACTCATGTACGTCCAGCAGACTATCAGATTGTGGTTCACTCCGAAGTGTGTCACACATACACCGAGTGGAACCACACACACAGCTATTTACTCATAACATAACCTTTTCCACATGGGATGCTTGGCATATATTACCTAATAACCTCCCCTTTTATCATGTGATATGGGCTAGCTGCACCAGAGAAAAACGGAAGCAAATAGAAGCCTTTACAAAGATTGTGATTTACATCAGTTTCATTTCAAAAATCATACATTACCAGTTTTGCAAGGCAGTCTTTTCTAGAATAAACATAAGAGAAACAATTGCAAAATACATGGCATTTCATTAGATTATTTGCAACAATAAAAAGAACAGTGCATCAGTTGACTTGCATTTCTGAATGGCAACATTAGAATGCAGCTATCACTACGCTGCCTGACAGAAATAGATTTTTCATTCACACACCGAACTCTCACTTTGTATAAGATAATTACCAGCAAATTGTAGCTGTTCAGCACGCAAACTCTCTGGGCTGGTCGCTTTCTTCAAATGGCTCAGGGCTTCCTTTTAGAGCACCCGGCGAGGATGCAGTTCCAATCTGCACTCTTTTGTCCTCAAGCTGCTGATAATTGACTGGAATCTCCAGCCTGTGAAGGTCAGCAGTGCACTGGAACAACGCCTCTCAATCAGGCAACCCCACAGCAACTCCCGTCAAGTCCTCACCGAAGCTGTGCAAAATGTCCACTAACCTGCCTTCTCCCCAAGCTGCTTCAAGAGACCTCTGTTACAGCCCCTAACGTGATGCCTGCCCAATAAGAATCCACTATGTCATACCCTCCTTCAAACAATAGCTCACTTTTCAGTAAGAAACTCTATCTACTCATTTCCTGCTTATTCGAGTTTTGTTTCCTGAGCAAGGACCGTGAAAAGCACAGAGAAAGAAAGAAAAATTCTGAATGCCCGTTTAAAATGAGTTTCAGCCTTCCTCATTTTTAACATGGAGAACACATAATATTAAGAAGTTAGAATCATGTTAGTACTGTTAATTATATTAGTTCATTAATCCTCTGTCTCCTGCAACAGAGGCATTTCAGGTGAGAAAAAAAATGGTGTTTTTAAATGTGAAAAAAAAAGTTTTTGACTGAGTAGCCTGTCTTCATTTACATGTCCATATGTTACACTGGCAACACATGGCTTGCTGTACCGCATTATAGCAATGCATTGATCCCATGCAGTGGCGCTGCACTCCAAAAACACGCTATACATTGATCCTTGTGCAGTGGCGCTGCACTCCAAAACACACTAATCCTACAAATCTAAGCGGATACACTCAACAGAAATGCTATTACGGTAAGTAATGCATGTCTTTCAAACAAGTTCCCACCTATGAGGGACAGTGGCCAGAAGAGCCTGCAGGGAGCCAGGACAGCCATAGTCAATTTGAACAAGGTCTGTGGAACTGAGGCACTTTTTAGCACAAACGTCTTGCACAGAGGTAGTTCGTAGAAAATCACAGTGGGGCTATGTCGGGCAAGATTGTATGCAGTACCCCGTGGGAGACTGCACCAGCCTTGTCGTCCTGGCTATAGTTAACCCAACTGTTAGGCAAGATTGTATGCAGTACACTTTGGGTGCCCTAAAACAACCCTGACAACCTGGCTATAGGAACCCAACCTATGGTATACGCTTGTACTACACAGGTTGGTAGCATGTTGAGCAGCCATGCTTATCTCAAGAGAGGTCAATGTGAGCTGTAGGGGAGTTACACAGAGAATCACATTGACACATATTCAAATAAACACTTACACACAAGGTTTCTTGAATAAACAATTATTAATTTATCAGTCCGTTAGAATAAGCCTTCTTCAGAAGGGAGCAATATAAAAGTAACACACAGATACACTCCAAATGTACACACTCTTAGTTTCTAAATCGGTACAGACCCTTTTGGGATGGCCCACAGTCTTAACCTACTCCCTCAGGTGACTTCAATAATTAGGATGCTGGGGACATTAATATCTTACTTTTGCATTTGGAATACTCTTGGAATTTGGTCAAAGGAAAAGGTTATAGAACAAACAAGGGAGCACAAATATTCTTAAGCAGGCAAATACTTTTGGATCCCATAAGCAGAGTCATTCAGTATAACAGGTTAAGCCAAAGTCAACGGGCAAAAGTCTATATGAGCTGAAACACTTCTGGTAGGTAAAAGTCTTTGCACAATGTTTTAGAAGTCTTTGAAGAAAATAATTATTAATGTAGGGCCACAAGCTGTTTAGGCTTGCGAGTAGTAGAAGATGCAAGCAACTCTACAATAAGAGGTAAGTTAGGCGCCAGGGTGCCTTCTGGGTGTTTGTGCGCTCTATAAATGCATCTAACATAAGTTCGCTCAGTCTTTGCAGTACCTTTTTTGAATTGAAGAAAAAGTGCAGCAGATGACTTCTATTCCTGTGCAGCTCTGCAGATCCTACTGTTCCTGGGCCTCAGTCGTGGGAACAAGAGGGAGAACTTCTGGGGACTCCTGCACTACAATGGGGCGGTCACCGCTCGCAACCAGCAATCTTCAAACAAGTGGCACTTCGGTGTTTCAGCTCCTCGCCAATAACTCAAATGGCAATACTGCGGTTTCTGGCTGGCGAGATGGACTTTCCTTGCTTCTGGGGTCCCGCACTCTGGTGAGGGGGCTCATGCTCAGTCAGTCCAGCTTCCTGGGAGTCCGGAGGATCATCCTGGAGCTCTTGGCCAACTTAAAAGCATCGCACACGATCTGGTGTTCCTCTCCCTGGTGTTTCGGTTTCCAGCAGCAACTCTGTGGAAATGCATCCAGCTCCAAGAGAATGTCCAGGTGGCTTACTTTGGAGTTGATTGGTCCCACCGGGCAAACAAACGGTCCAAGAGTTGCAGCAGGCGTCCTCTTCAAGTTCTTCGGTTCCTTTGTCCAGGTGGCGACTCAGCCTTCAAGCCAAAAGCCTCGCCTTTTATTCAGTTCTCTCCCACTCATTACAGTTTAGCTGTCCGTCACCCACCAGGGTTGGGATTGCCGGCCAATCGCTACAGAGTGTATTTGGGTCTCCTCAGAGACTAAGCACAGGGAGTTTCGGGCACCTCCCTTCCTGCCCCCACCAGACACCCTGGAGCCAGAGGCAGGCTTCAATCGTGAATCCCGCCTAGGACAAAGTGCACAAAGGGACCAAACCTGGTTTGATGCGCAGAGTAAATCTCAAGAAGGACCTTTCCACAAAGAAATGGCGAAGAAAGACAACCGGGCCATTTTGACAAAAATGGCACCCTTGGTTGTTTTACTGCAGGTGCAAACTCAGCCTACAGTAAATGCACACCACGATAGTGAAAAGTAAACCACTGCCACCAGTCATTCAGTGAGTAAAGGGTAACATAAAAAGTTACATGAGAGGCTAGACAAAGGGGATACGAAGTAACCCCTCCAGCACGCTATTGTAAGAGTGTGCTCTGGGTCTAGAAAGTTACAAATGGATGTAAAGTCAATTTCACTTTACTGCTCTAGGAAACAGTAGTTTATCCCAGAGAAGAAGGTATTTAAACCTTTGGGAAATCTAGAAGACTTCCCTGTGCCACTGCACTGATGGTGCTGTGTGACACAATGTAAACAATGATGCCTATGGATTTTGTCAGACTCCATAAACAAAAGAAACCGAGTTAAAAATCACATTAAAATACATGAGAGAGTGGAAAAAAGGCTTTCGTTCTCTCCAGGTTAAAACATAGTCCTCAACATCCAGCTATGTTCCTGGGGGTCTCTAGGGTGGAGGGAATTAGCACATTTCTGAGAAGTCTCCCTAACATTAGCTGCTGCTCTTCTAAACTTGCAACCCTTGGTTGGGCTTCCCTGAATTGCGTTGGTGCTATACTAAAATAGTTTCGTAATGTTCTTTATTACCTTGGAAACTGTATTCTACACTTCTTAAAAGTATACTAGCTACTAGATAAAGTATAGTTCTGTATCAATAGGTCACTTACCATGAAATTCATTGAAATACATTATTGAAGTGTAAATGGGTTTTGCATTCCCTAATTTACTTAGTGCATTCTAAAATAGTGTTCATACTTATCGAGTAACTTGAGGCCCCCCCAGAAAGTAGGAATTGTTTTACTAGCTTTGAACAGAGTTTTAAAAAGTAATGTTGCAAGGAGTATACTCCTAACAGGGTTGGTTTACTATGTGATTTCCTAACCAAGTGTCACTGCATGACTGACACCTACACTTGAATTACTGATTGTATTCTAAAAGCATATCGGACCTTGTAGTATTCCCCAAGAATAGTATATTGCTATCCTGAATGTATAACCTTATGTTTGACTAACCTTGACTTGCTGCTTGCTCATCTTAATAAGGTTATATGTTTGTTTTGCATACCATAGGTATTGAGTTGGTTTGTTTGATTGTGTTTATATGATGCTATAGTAATTACAAGAATTTTCTTGGTCTACTTGTATTTAAATACACCCTTTATTTTTACTATACATAGTTTGTTTCTCTTTGGACCATATGCATGCTACAATTTTAGTACTAAGCTACAGCCCAGTCTCCTTCCTAAGATAAGTCTGGCTGCTCTTTTTATGCTACCAAATGTTCTCAGGTGGTACAGCCTTATACTAAGTGGATTGTACAGTTTGGGGAGTTTTCCCAATGTCCTCCGGAAGGTAGGACTTTACAAAAAATCCCAATTGTTTGTAGATCCCCACTTCTTAGTATCCGTCTGTACTACTCATGGAAACTTGCTAGATTGGCAGAGCAGTTAGGCTTATCCTAAGAGAAAGATGTGAGCGGTAGGCAAGTACACAGGACCTAATTAGTAAAGCAATTCAAAGAAACTATGTATAGTAAAATATAATGTATTAGATGTACACAAGAATTGCTTTTAAATACCCAGCACATTGAACCAAAACACTTTAGAAAACTTGAATACTTTTAAAAGGCCACTGCTTAGTTTGTAGTGGTTCACGGTTACAATTGTTACAGCTTTTGACAGTAATGACAGTTCTATCGTATTATCAGTAATAACGCGCACTCACAAAACTTAGAAGAAATACGGTAAGTAAATTTACTTTGCAAACGCACATAAGATGGTGACTTTTATGGAGGAAAATGGTTGGTGTAAAATTGGCAATGCTTAAGGTTCAGTCTTTTAAGGTGCAAAACGCAACCCTAGCTAAAGGCGGTTTGGAGAGGGCTCAGTCTTGACAAGCAGCAGAACAAACTCCTCTGGATATTTTCTAGTCGCAAAGATCAGAGAGGATACAACCAACATTGGATACCCTGCTAAAGGACTCACTAATAGCACACAAGCAGCAGCCTAGGCCTGAGGGGGTTGCCCTGGACACCTCTATGTGCACACCAACGCTCTGGAGCGTCTTTTCAGATTAAGGTAAGCAATACCCTTTTCCCCTCAGTTCCTATGGTTTGAAGAAATCTTTGTGGCCGGATTCTCCTCGATGTGACAGCACTGGACCAGACCCCTGGATTCCTTGGTCTGATGATGAAAGGCAGGGCAATGGACGGGCTCACAGCAGTCTTAGGGGAGTGCCTCTGGCACGGATTTCAGCGATTTCTCTGGCCACCCTGCGGTTTTGGCGCCTTTTCAGCCATTCCAAGAAAGGACCCGCCCGGACATTCTTCCTCCGTTCCTGAAGTCCTGCACTCTGTTGGGACTTGGACAGGCCGGATTGTGTCTGAGGTTCACCTGGAGCTCAGCTAAGACTAGGACGTGACCAAGAACCACGCTAGTAATGGCGAAAAAAAGAAAGGACCACCAATTAGACTCAATAGGACAGTAAAACATAAAGAACTGAGTTCCAAAAGACAGAGCCCATAAGAATGGAGTGGAAAAAAGAAAAAAGATTAAAGAAAAAGTTCCAGCAAAAAAGTGTTGAGGTTCTTACTAGGCGAATGAATGAAGCATACAAATATCATCTCCCATCACTTGTTCCCTGAGACTAAACCGGAGGATCTAATCAACTCCTGGATGAATCTCTTGAGCCAGTCAGTCATACTTTATGGAGAGGCCATCAGCATTCTTAAATTGGGTTCCTGACCTGTCCTCAATAGTGAAGTCAAAGCCGTGTGGGTTTTCTCCTTTCATCTGCATGAACACCCTTAACGGTTGGTGGCCAGTTTGAATCCTGAAAGTAGTTCCATAGAGATATGGCCTGAACTTTTCAGGGCCCATACAATAGAAAAACATTCATGTTAAATTGTGACCTACCTGGTTTTCCTATATTTTAGTTTTCGACGAATAAAGCTGATGCAGTGCTCCCTGCCTTTGCTATCAAATTGACCCAAGACTGCTCCTATCCCTGTGTTGAAAGTATCAGTCTGGACTAAGAAGGCCTGAGTATAATCTGGAGCTCTCAGGACTTGCGCTTTACAGAGAACATATTTCAGCCAGTGGAAGGCTTTTTCAGAGTCCTCATTACACTTGACCTTTTTAGGGTACTTGGGAGAGGATACAGTATTCAGAGGAGAAGCTATGGTCCCACAGTTCTCAATGACTTGTCTGTGGTAACAAATAAGTCCTAAGAAGGCTCTTGAGTTTAAGTAGTTGGACAGGCCTAGTCCTGTACTTTGCTGGGTAAGGACGTAATCTTCGCTTTTCCTACCTCATGACCAAGGCTGACCACTTTGCTCTGACCAACTTGGCATTTACTTGCTTTGATGGTCAGTTTGGCCTGCTGAAGGGCCTGCAACACATGACCCAGGTGAGTTTTAATGTTGTTCCCAGGTAGGGCTGGACACTGCACTATCATCCAAGTATACAATGCAGACGTTCTCTAACCCATTCAGAACATGGTTCACCATCCTCTGGAATGTGGCAGGTGCATTCTTTGAACTAAAGGGCATGACCTTAAATTGGTACAAGCCTTCTCAATGGAGAATGCTGTTTTCTCCTTGGGCATGGTCAGTCATAACGACTTGCCAGGTCAAAAGTACTTAGGAATTTTGCTGAGCCCAGCTTATCTTTTCATCTCTCGCTGGCAAGGGATGGACATCAGTCTTAGGGACTGCATGTAATGCCCTATAGTTAACACAGAATTTAAGTTCCCTAGTTCCTGCCTTTGGCACTAAAACCGCTGGCAAAGTGAGTTAACTAATCTTTGCACTCCTCCTGTCGCTGCTGTCAGATTAATGGAGAGTTTTACTCCTTCTACTGATCCATCTGAAGGGTGTCTCCGTTAATGAGAATTTTCATTTATGTGCGAATACCCTTCAAACTTGGACCCCTAGCACTTTTGCTGGACTTGGAAATAAAGATTTTAACCCTGGGATGAGTGAGACCTTTTTCTCACTCGTGTTTTTACCCGATTTGGATTGTTTACACTGTTTTTGGAGTCTGACAAACTCCATAGGCTTTTTATTTTTTTTTTATGGTGACACACAGCACCTTAGATTTCTCATAAGGTCTAAATGCCTTTTCTTGTGTAAACTACAGTTACCAAGAATAGTTAAGTGAAATTGACTTACCTTTCCTATTTCTAGGTTCAGCACACACCATCTTAAGTGCAGTGCTGGGAGGGGGGGGTTACCTAGTAACCCCTTATCCTGCTTTCCCATGCAATATTGTTGTTATCCTCACTACTTTAAATGGCTGGTTTACTTTTTCCTACCATTGTGCTTTTCTACCGCAGGCTGAACCCTGCAGCACCCATGGATGACCATTATGTCAAAATGGCACCTGCCTTCCCCCCCCCCCCCCCCCCCCCCCCATTTCCTGTTTGTAAGGTCTTTTTGGGGTTTGTGCATTGACCGGTTTGAGCCCTTTCTTTGGCTGGCTTCAGCCCTGAAGCCCGCCTCAGGCTCTGTCTGGTAGGACAGGATCTGAGGGAGGGTTCCGAAACTCCCCTGTCCTTTGTCTCTAGAAATGACTGAATGCAACTAGTCCTGATTGGCTGGCTAGCTGTCCTGTAAGGACAGCCACCCTGCTGTGTGATTGACAGCCTTGGCTGTGCATGAATGGGAGAAACCTGCGTAAAAGGCAAGGGTTTTGGGGGCTACAGGCAGTCGACCAATGGGAGAAACACCCGATGAAGAAACTGTGAACAAAGCTTGCTGCAACCTCCTGGAGCTTTGAATTGCTTGGTGAAGCCCTGCTGCTGTGCTGACTTTTAGGTGTATTCTCATAAATGTGCCAATTCCCTCCGCCTTGGAAACCCCCAGCAACTTTGTTGGATTTTGAGCACTTGACTTTTTAACCTGGGGAGAGAGACCCTTTTTCCCCCACTCATGTATTTGATGTGATTTTGAACTGTTTCATTTGGTTGTGGAGTCTGACAAACTCCATAGGGATCATCTTTTACATTGTCACACAGCACCTTCAGTACAGTGGCACATGGAAGTCTTCCAGATTTCCAAAGGTTTAAATACATTCCCTGGGATAAACTGTTTACCAGAGCAGTAAAGTGAAATTGACTTTACTTACATTTGTAACTTTCTTGACCCAGCGCACACACTATCCTACAATAGGGTGATGGAGGGGTTACCTAGTATCCCCTTTGTCTAGCTTCTCATGTAAAAATGTTATGTTACTCTTTTCTCACTGGCTGGTGGCAGTGGTTTCATTTTAACTACCACGGGCTGCATTCGCAGCTGCAGTAAAGTCAAAATGGCCCGGTCTTCTTTTTCGCCATTTATTTGTAGAAAAGTGGAATGAATGGGAGAGAACTGAATACAAGATGAGGCTTTTGGCTTGGAAGGCAGTCGACCACTGGACGAAGGAACAGAAGACTAACTTGAAGAGGACACCTGCTGCAACTCCTGGACCATTGGTTTGCCCGGTGAAGACCTGCTGTGATGCTCAAACTCCAAATTCGTCTCGACAGAGAAGCCCCTGCAAGAATGACTTCTCCCCTTGAGTTGGTGGCACCAATCAACTCCAAAGTAAGCCACCTGGACATCCTTCTTGGAGCTGGTTGAATTTCCAGAGTTGCTGGAAACCAAAGAGCCAGGGAGAGGAACACCAGATTGTGTGCGTTGCTTTTAAGTTGGCCTAGAGCTCCAGGAAGATCCTCTGGACTCCCAGGAAGCAGGACTGACCGAGCCTGAGCCCCCTCAACAGAGTGCGGGACCCCAGAAGCAAGGAAAGTCCATCTCGACAGCCAGAAACCGCTGTTCCTGTAGTCCCGATGAGCTGAAACACTGAAGTGCCACTTGTTGGAAAGATTGCCGGTTATGAGCGGCGACTGTCCCATTGCAGAGCAGGAGTCCCCAGAAGTCCTCTCTTGTCCACACGACTGAGGCTCGAACAGTGAGATCTGCAGAGCTGCACAGGAATAGAAGTCATCTGCTGCACTTTTTCTTCAATACAAAGGTACTGTAAATTCTGAGAGAACTTCCCTCTCATTGTAGAGTTGCTTGCATTTTCTACTCGCAAGCCTAATCAGCTTGTGGCCCTACATTTGATTCTTCTTTTTTTCAGACTTCTAAAAGATTGTGCAAAGACTTTTCTACTTACCTGCCAGAGGTTCTTCATCCTATATAAGACTTTTGCACATTGACTTTGGCTTAGTCTGTTAGACTGAATGTCTCTGCTTAGGGGATTCAAAAGTATTTGCCTGGTTAAGAATATTTACCAACTTCTAACAGTGTTCAGAATGCAAACAGTAAGATATTAATGTCCCCAGCAGCCTAGCTATTGAAGTCACCTAAGGGTTAAGGTTGTTTTGAGGGGATTGGGTCCTCCGACGTATTCCATATCGGACAGTAATCACCACAGCTGTGCTGCTTAGGAAAATCTTCGGCGTCTGGTCCTGCGTCGATGACTTAGACACGCCGCCCTCGAGGACCTCCGCCGACGTCACTGGATTTTATAAGTAGGACGCCCGTAGCCTCAGTTCAGTTTTTTCCGCGAACGTATTTGCTTCGTGAATCTCGGTACGCTTCGACTCTTTGGAGTTTGTTGTTCCTCTCGGTTCTTCGAATCTGTTTGTGTAGTTATTCTTCGTGAAGATGTCTACCTCGTCTTCCACACCGCCTCCGGGCTTTAAGAAGTGCAGGGACTGTGGCTCCAAGATGTCGGTCACAGACTCGCGCGACGCCTGCCTCTGGTGCCTCGGGGAGGCCCATGACACGGATGACTGTCGACTGCCAGTCGCTCACGTCGAAAGCCTTGCGGGAGTGCAAGAGGTTATCGGTAGGTAAGGTGTCCAAGCCCCGGAAGTCGAGGTCTGCGGGGCATTCGACGGACGACTCGAGGGGTGACTCTTGTCATCGTCAGAAGTCCAGTGGGTCTCGGTCCCGGAGTCGGTCTCGCCGCTCCTCTGCCTCTTCAAGGCACTCCCGGAAGCACCGTCATCGGTCGCCTTCCCCGTCCTCATCCGAGGACTCTGCCCGTCGGCGGGTCGCTTACCCCACCTAGCATGCGACGCCCGGAGGAATGAGCTTCTTTCGGGAAGAAAATGTTGGCGATTGTCGAATCGCAGCGCACTGGTCCGTCCGCGCTTCCGAGTGGGGTCGGTCGTGATCAGCCGAGAGACACCGCTCGCAAGCCTTCGGGCCTCGGGTGATCGTCCCGATTCGCGGGAAAGGTCCCGATCGGACAATGGGAATCGTTCTTGGCATGCCCGATCCAGGTCCCGGTCCTCTACGCGCTTGAGACCGCGTGAACCTGTGAAGTCTTGAAGAAGACATTGATGCCTGTGGCGCCGAGGTCGTCGACGGACTCTCAAGGCTCCGCCTCCGAGGAAGTCTTCAACGCCATCGGTGCCCAGGATGTTGAGGGACACGCTCGGGGCTCCTCCCTCGAGGCCTGTGTCAACGCCGTCGATGCTGTCGGCGCCGCGTCTGTCGTCGACGCCGATTCACTCGACGCCTTTCGGGGCTGTGTCCACGGGGGTTCTCCGTGGCTCGGGGGAACCACCTAGGAAGGCTCTGCCCAAGGTCAAGCATGGCTTTGGTTCCAGTTCTGTGCTTTCTTACCGCCATCTGGAATTCATTTCAGTGGTGGATGAGGGCTCTGATGATGGCATGGTGCCTGACACGGTGCCTAACGAGATTCTCTCGGGCCATAGCCAGTTTGAGGACCTGAGGCAGTCCCTGCATGATGCTAGTGGGCTGGACACACCTCCGGAGGTGGAGTTTTGTAGGCCTGAGACTGGCACTCATGTCGATTCTTCGTACCGGCAACTTATGTCACGGGTCACCGAGTACTTAGGATGGTCTGCTCCCCCAGGGAGTTTGTTCAGGATGACCTTACGGATATCCTCGACATTGGTCTGCCAACTGACCCCATACTGCCATTCCATATGGCTCTACAAAGAAGGGTGGCAGCGGCTTGGACTGCTCCGGAGAGTCTCCCGGCAGTGAGCAAGTCTTTGCTGCGAAAATACCGGCCAGCCAGTTTTGACCCCTGCTACTTGTCCAAGCACCCTACTCCGGAGAGTTTGGTGGTGCAGTCGGCTACGGCCCCGGCAAAGCAGGCGGTGAACCCTACCATCCCTCCTGATAGGGATGACAAGCGTTTTGACGGCTGGGCGAAGAAAGAGTTTTTTTCTGCAGGGGGTATGGCGCTTCAGGCGGCCAACTCCATTTGTGCCTTGTCTCGTTTCACGCACTCTGTGTGGAACTGTTTCCTTGGCAGCTGAACATTATCCCGAAGGGGATGAACGGGATGGTTTCCTTGCCATGGTTCAGAATGGCAAGGATGCTGTGTGAGGCAGTTCAGTGGGGTTTGGACATGGCAGATTGCGTCAGCTGGTCCATGGCGGCGATCACCATGGTACGCAGGTTTGCGTGGTTGCGGAAGTCGGGGTTGCTCCTGATGTGCAGGCCCGGCTCCTCAACATGCCCTTTGACGAGGAACATGTTTTGGCAGCAAGGCTGACAAGAGCCTTGAGAGGTTGCAGACCTCCAAAGCATCAGCAAAGTCGTTGGGCACTGCAGTTCATCAACCTCTGCCTTTTCGTCCTAGGGGACAGCAATGGAGTTAGTTTAGTTTATTCACTTGTATTGCGCACCAGATCCGAGGGTATGAGGGCGCATGAGCAGCAAGGTGATTCAAAGGGGGAGGAGGGGAGGTTGCTTTCGTTATTACTCATCCTTTGGTAAAGCGAGGAGCTGCCAGTCAAAGGGGCCGCCGTAGGAGTGGCAGAGGTGGAAAACAAGGTACTCGAGGTGCCAAGGCCGCTCGGGCTGTTGCCTCTTTGCCCTCCGGCAACGCCGCAGCCGCTTCAGCTCAGTCATGAGGCCATGTCCCATGGTTCGCCAGTTGGAGGAAGGCTGGTGCAGCATCTTGCAGAGTGGCGTGCCATTACTTCAGATGTGTGGGTTCTGGAGATCATAACCCACGGCTACTGTCTTCCTTTCTGGCAGAGGCCTCGAGACAATCCACCGGGGAATCTTTGATGGGTCCGGATCCGCTCCTTGCCCAGGAAATTCCATCCCTTCTGGAGAAAGGCTCCATTGAACTGGTGCCTGTAGCGGAGAGGAACAAGGGATGGTATTCCCCTTATTTTTTGATTTCCAAGAAAGACGGGTGATTGAGACCCATCATGGACTTGCGCGGTTGAACAAACTCCTCAGGAAGGACGAGTTCAAGATGGTTACTCTCTCACAAGTTCTCCAGGCCCTTCAACTTCAGGACTGGTTGGTGTCTCTAGACCTCAAGGACGCTTATTTTCATGTGCCGATCCAGCAAGAAGTACCTGAGGTTCGCGGTTGGCGACCCACACTTTCAGTTTCGGATTGACCTCCGCCCGAGGGTCTTCACCAAGCTCATGGTAGTGGTGGCAGCGCACCTCAGGAAAGGGGGGTTTGACGTCTACCCCTACCTGGAAGATTGGTTGATCAGGGCACGCTCTCCCGAGCAAGTCCTGGATCATCTGTCAGTCACCTGCCACGCCCTCCACAATCTGGGCTTCTCCCTCAACTTAAAGAAGTCCCATTTGACACCAACTCAGAGGCGCCAGTACATCGGAGCAGTGCTCGACATGTCCCTGGGGCAGTGATTTCCTCCTCAGGTGAGGGCTCATCACATTCAGCAGATGGTGCACAAGTTTCAACTTGGCCCAGACTTTCCCAGCGTTGGAGTTCTTGAGACTGCTCGGCCTCATGGCATCTGCATTCTTCTGGTGCCAGAGGCCAGGTTGCGGATGAGATCTTTGCAATGGGCACTCAAGCTCCAGTGGTCTCAGTCCTCCGGCAGGATGTCGGACCCTGTTCAGGTGCTGTCTTCGGTCGCCCAGGACCTTCTGTGGTGGGCCGACGAAGGCAATCTGATGAGGGGGGCTCCATTTTGGCTGCCCTGGCCAGAGGTGACCATCGTGACGGACGCATCCCTCACTTGATGGGGAGCTCATGCCAACGAGTTGAGTCAGCGGTCGTTGGTCTCCGTCAGAGTCCAGACTCCATTTCAATCTGTTGGAGCGGAGGGCCGTCAGGCTAGCCCTGAAGGCTTTTCTGCCAACTGTGCGAGGAAAGAATGTCCTGACCCCGACGAACAACATGGTGGCCATGCACTAGATCAACGAAAAGGGGGAGGGGGTTCAGGGTCACTTCCTCTGTGCAGGAAGGCGATGCAGCTCTGGTTCTGGCCAATCCAGCAGGAAGTTTCGATCTCGGCAGTTCATCTGGCAGGAGACGAAAACAAGACGGACGCTCTGAGCAGGCAGAGGGTGATCTCTCACGAGTGGGAGTTAGCTCAGGAGATTCTCCTGGAGAATTCCCTCGTGGGAATTGCATCCAAACAGAGCCTTAGCAGACGCGTTCGTGGTCGCGTGGTCATTCCCACTGCTGTATGCGTTTAATCCAGTCCCCGTCATCCCGCAAGTGCTGCGGAGGTTACGGCGGTTCGGTTCCCGGATGATCTTCATTGCTCTGGCGTGGGCCCGGAGGACCTGGTACCCGGACCTTCTCGACTTGTCCATCTGCCCTCCACGTCGACTTCCCTACCGAGACAATCCCCTCTCACGGGAGGGGGGTTAGGTTCTGCATCCAGAGGTCAGGTCCCTCCACCTTCACGCTTGGTTTCTGAAAGGTTGAGGTATAAGGATTGGGACCTCCCTGAAGACGTGATGGAGGTGTTGCTTTCGGCCAGAAGGTCCGCAACAAAGTCCATGTACCGTTTCCATTGGAGGAAGTTCTGCGACTGGTGCAGGTTTAAGAATGTGGATCCTTTTGCTTGTGAAATTCCCATGGTTCTGTCTTTTTTGCTTTCTTTGGCCCACAGGGGCCTTCAAGTGGGTACCATTAAAGGTTTCCTGGCGGCGCTGTCCATATTTAAGCGCTAGTCTGAAGAGTGTTCCTATTTTAAAATCCCTTTAATTTCTCAGTTTCTGAAAGGACTCACTAATGTGTTCCCTCCGTCACCTTTCCAGTTGCCCGGTTGGGATTTGAACCTTGTTCTCAAGTTTCTGATGGGTGCTCCGCTTGAGCCTTTGCATTCATGCCCTTTGAGATTGTTGACTCTGAAAACTGTATTTTTAGTTGCGGTCACTTCCGCTCGCAGAGTGAGTGCGTTTCAGGCACTTTCAGTTAAGCCACCCTTCACTGTATTTCATAAGGACAGGGTTGTCCTTAGAGTTCGTCCTTCTTTTCTTCCGAAGGTGGTGTCGGAATTTCCTTTAGGCCAGAAGGTTGTTCCGGCATTTTATCCACCTCCACATCCTGGTAAGGAAGAGGAGAGGCTCCATAGGCTTGATCCTAGGAGAGCGTTAAGCTTTTATGTCACGCATGCCCTAGGTCAGAGTGGACGATCAACTCTTTATTGGTTACGCTGGAAAGCGTTTGGGACAGGCTGTGACGAAACACTGTCTCGCTGGATTATTTTGGCTATCTGAGTGTTACCGCTTGGGTAAGGACCCACCGGTCGGCTTACGGGCCCATTCCATCAGGGGTATGGCTGCCTCTACTGCCCTGCAGAGGGGTGTTCCTATTCGCAACATCTGTGATGCAGCCACCTGGGCTTCGGTACATACTTTTTTACGTCACTATTCCCTCGATTCCATCCGGGGGCAGGATCTGGCCTTTGGCAAGGCGGTCCTTTACTCCGCAATTTGATTGGGCATGCTAAATTGCTGTTTTCGAAATTCTTTTCGCACCTTGTATTGGTACTGCTTTGGGAGCCTGTCATAGATATGGAATACGTCGGAGGACCCAATCCCCTCGAAGAAGTTACTCTTTCCTGGTAACCTTCTTTCGATGGGATGGTCCGGTGACTTATTCCATATCGCTCCCTCCGTTCCCCGCTACAGAATTTCTTATGCGATTGACACACAAAGCCGTGCGGAAACTTAAGCTGCAGACTAGCAGAAGACTGGTGGCACACGTTCTGGGGAAAAAACTGAGGCTTCGGCGTCGTGCGTCCTATATAACATCGGCCGTCGGAGGAGGTCCTTGAGCGCGGTGTCGACGTCATCGACGCAGTACGCAGATGCCGAAGATTTTCCGAAGCAGCACAGCTGTGGTGATTGCTGTCATAGATATGGAATACGTCGTTGGACCATCCCATCGAAAGAAAGTTACCAGGTAAGAGAGTAACTTGTTCTTCTGCGGGCCATCCCAAAAGGGTCTTTACTGATTTAGAAACTAAGAGTGTACAGTATTGAAGTGCATTTGTGTTACTTTTTATACTTCTTCCTTCTGAAGAAGGCTTATTCTAACTGACTGTTAAATAAATTGTTTATTCAAGAAACCTTGTGTGTAAGAGTTTATTTGAATACGTGTCACTGTGAAACTGTTTAACTTCCCTACAGCTCACATTGACCCCTCTTGAGATAAGCCTGGCTGCTCAACACGCTACCAAAACTGTGTAGTACAAGCTTATACCAAAGGTTGGGGTTCCTATACCCGTAGTCAGTTGTGTAGTGCACCCAAAGGGTACTGCATGCAAACTTTGCCTAACGGGGCACAAGACTCATTGTCGCCCTAGATGACTCTTGAAACTAAGCCTTGCTGCTTTGCTGCTTTTCTACCTTACATTGATTGGATTTAGCTAGTGTTCAGTGCCTCCCTGTTCACCATAATTTTCTCATCTAAAGTCCACCGCAAGGGTTGATTTTAGACATTCATCTTAACAGTAGCTTTCAATAAAGTAACTTCAGATTAAGATTATGTGCATAGGCTGCAAGCCCTCTCATGCTAGAGCCTTTTGGGATATTCTGCAGAGACTAGGTTGGCCCCAAGGACCAAAACATGCTCCTTTCTTTCATCATTTGGTTGATGTGTCAAGCGTTCACATCAACCAAAACATTGTTTGGCAGCGTTCTTACAGAGCCCGACCAGCACAGCGAAGAGCACGGATTAATCTGGACGCCAAGAGAACTCCAGTTTTATCTGGACAGGACAAAAACCTTTAGGCAGAGCAATTGCTGATTGATATATATGGCACAACCCTTGTTCTGATCTGAATAAGCAAAGGAGTGCATTGCTCTATGGACTGTATAAAGTTCTGTTTTGAAAAGGCCAATTGGCCATTGCCCTAGAGGTTAACTGTGCACTGAACCAGAGGCAAGGCGGCAACAGTGGCCCGTTAGGGAAAGTTTGTATGCAGTACCCTTTGGGACCACTACAGACAACTAGGAGTACAGATGTAAGGAAAACTAACCTTTGGTATAAGTCTGTACGACAGTTTTGTGGTAGCGTTGCTGAGCAGCCAGGCTTATCTCGAGAGGGAATTTGAGCTGTAAGGTTGTTACACTGAGGTCTATAATTAAAAGTATTCAAATAGACTCTTATACTCAATGTTTCTTGGTAAAACACTTATTTTATTTAACAGTCAGTTATAAAACATTCACTAGAAGGAGGCAATCTATATCACACAAATATACTTCAGTACTTCACAGTATCAGGTTCTGAGGCATTTAAACTACTTCGAAAGCGGAGCATTATGGCACTTAGAGCATTTGAAGTAGGAGCAAAAAGGCGTAAGTTAATAAAACGAATATTACAGTTACTCTTAAACAGTGCAAATAGTTTGAGATCCCTAGAGGCGTTGATTCAATGCAATAGGTTAGGCCAAAGTCAATGGGCTAAAGTCTTGTATAGGATAAAAGGTTCTGGAAGTTAAACGGAAAAGTATTTGCCAAAGTTCTCAGAAGTAGTTTGTAAAAGAAAGATTCATATGTTGGGTCACAAGCTGACTTGGCCTGCAAGTTGCCAAAGTTTCAAACATTTTCACAGTGAAAGATAAGTTTTCTCCGTCTGGTTTTCAAAGTACCTTACAATGAAGAAAAAGATGCAGCTGAAACGTCTGTTCCTGGCAGTACCTGCGGATCTCGCTGTTCCTGAGCCTCAGTCGTGGGGGCAAGAGGGAGGACATCGGGGGACTCCTGCACTGCACGGGGACTGGTCGCAAAAGCTGGCAAAGACAAATGTGTAATTCCGGTAGCTGTCGTCAAGCACACAAACTGGTGTC
This sequence comes from Ambystoma mexicanum, assembly GCF_040938575.1. Lineage (NCBI taxonomy): Eukaryota > Metazoa > Chordata > Amphibia > Caudata > Ambystomatidae > Ambystoma > Ambystoma mexicanum. Next base: position 469,051,377 of record NC_090921.1, read on the forward strand.
CTTCTCCCTGGCTGGTTGGTTTCCTGCAGCACTCTGAGGAAAATACAACCAGCTCCGAGAAGGGTATTCAGGTGGCTTATGAGTTTATTGGTCCCACTAACTCAAAGGGTGAAGTCCTTGAAGGGCTTCTCTGTCGAGATGAACTTGGCGAATCAGACCTGCAGCAGGGCTTCACCGGGCAAACCAACGGTCCAGGAGTTGCAGCAGCCGTCCTCTTCCAGCTCGTCTTCGGTTCTTTCGTTCCAGTGGTCGACTCTGCCTTCCAAGCCAAGAGACTCTGCTTTTATGCAGTTTCCTCCCATTCATTTCAGCCTAGCTGCCATTTACCCATCAGGGTGGCTGTCCTTGCCGGACAGTCAGCCAGCCAATCACACGAGTGCATTTGGGTCTCCTAGGAGACTAAGCACAGGGAGTTTCGGGCACCTCCCACACTTCCTGCCCACCACAGACACTCAGGCGCCAGAGGCAGTCTTCAGTCCTGAAGCCTGCCAAAGGCATAGGAACAAAGGGACCAAACCTGGTTTGGCGCACAGACAAACTCTAGAAGGACCTTTCCACAAAGGGAAAAAAGACTGATACCCGTTTAAACACAGGAGGCTCAGACGCCATCTTGAAAAACATGGCTCCTGTGATGTAACGCTACCGGTGTTCACGGTCGGGAAAAATCATGGTAGTTTGTTGTAAAACCACTGCCACCAGCCATTTTCAGAGGAAAGGGTAGCGTTTGACTGCTACATGAGTTTCTAGACAAGGGACACTAACCCCTCCTGCACTCTATGGTAAGATAGTGTGTGCTGGGTCCAGGAATTTGGAACGACAAGTCAATTTCACTTTACTTTCTCTGGGAAACAGTTTATCCCAGAGAAGGTATTTAAACCTTGGGACAGCCTAAACGGCTGAGGGTGCTGTGTGACACAAATGAAAAGATGATGCCTATGGAGTTGTCTAAAACTCTACAATCAAAGAACATGAGTAAAACGCATCAAAATACATGAGCGAGTGGGGAAAAAAGGCTTGCACTCTCTCCAGGTTAAAAAAAAAAACAGGTCCTCAAAATCCAGCAAAGTGCTGGGGGTCTCTAAGGTGAAGGGAATTAGCACATTTATGAGAATTTTCTGTAACACCTGTTCGTCAGAATACCTCTCTAAGAGATTTGCAATGTGCCACCTGGAAGGGTTACATGCTTTCAGCAAGAACTACTGCTTGGACTAGACCGCTTGCCGTGCTATGTTATTTATAACTTGCTTAATACCAGAGGTTTTTAAGCCCGACCTGGGAATCAAACCTGTTGCTCTGTCTTGCTTTCAAGGCGAGTATGTTGCCCCTGAGCTATCCTCCCAGGATGCACAGGTTGGCCAGGCAGAGCTGAGAAATTGTTCAATTGGTATTTCTCCGCTCCATCCCAGGTTACCTTGTTTGCCTCTGCATTGTGATGAAGTTGTGACCCTTGTTTCATATTGCTTCCTTAACTGCTTAGTATTCTATATCCTAAAGCATATGCATCTATAAGTCACAATATTGTGCCTGTTTACTTACCTAGAAGTGTGGATTCCCAATATTGGAGTCCTTTATAGATTTGCATACGCCTGCCCTGGTTTCTTAAGAGGCTGGAATTCAATGGTTGAGGTAGTGAATGTGTGTGAAGAATCTGAAGGAGAAACTGTAATCTGTAGGGGGGTGCTGTTGAGCAGCCAAGCAAGATGGCTGCCTCGCCAGTGAGCTCCATCCCTGCCCACCAAACAATGCTTTGTATCCGCGCTAATCCTTTCCATCCCCTAAAACTACTGCCACTTTTCTTCTGCTGCTGCTCTCCTCTCCCTGTGGCCGAAGTCTGGGGAGGAATTGGTGCCTGGGCCGGCGGCGGAGTCCGGCCTCCTTGCATTGCCGTTCTTGCCCGGGCGAACGTCGGCCGCCTGGCTGCTGCCGCGCTCTGTCTCTGCGCGCCGTCATCTGCTGACTGCCCGCGGCCCCTCTTCTCTGCCTGTATCTCCTCACCCGCTGGTGCCTGGCGGAGTGGGGCCCTGTAACATCCACCGCCCCGGCGGTGAGCTTGCGTCTCGCCTGCTCGCCGCGACTGCTCCGCCAGCGACCTGAAACTGAGCTTTTCCCATTTCCCTTCCTTCTCTCACCTTGTTTTCTTGTCTTTTCTCTCTAGGCTCTGGGAAGTGGGTGCGGATCCGGATGATCGCTGCTGAAGATGGAGTCGCCCAGGAAAGGTTAGTGAAATGCAGCGCTGCAGCGATCGAAGCGAAATGCTTTTAAAATGATGTCTTCCCTTTCAGGATCGTCGGTGTGATGTCTCCGTGATGCAGCTTTAGCAGGTAAGGTCTTCTTTCTCGCCAATTCTCTCTTCTCTCCCTTTGCAGGCGACCCAGGATGCTGACGGGCGTGGCTGAAGTCCAGATGCAGGAGCCGACACGGTGAGCGTCCAGCTGCGAGGAGCAGAACAACGCAAAGCGTGAGTTCCTGATCGGGCGTGGTCTAAATAGCTTTGGATGAAGTTCCAGGCATGTATCCTTCCACCGATCAGGTATGTATCCTTCCCCGACCGCACCCAGGTGGAAAGTAGTCCCACAGGTAAAGTAGTTCCATTCAGGCCTCAAGAGGGCCTGGATGTAGCAACATGGTCTGCATCAGGTAAGTGCACATTAAAACACTTGAACACATGTCTAGCTTTATGAGCCTGGCGCCTAAGGCGCCAGGACTGTGTCCAAAAGGGCCCCAGCTTGGGCCCGCTGGCACTTCCCTGGGGGGGAATGATGCCTACCTCTGGGGTTGCTGGGTCGGACCTGGCTCCTTGGAGGTAGGCATCATGACAGCATCAGCCTAGACCTCGCCACCCTTCAACATTTGTGTCCTTTCTTCGTAAACTAAGTTTCATATGCCGTTCAAAAGCTTGATGATATAGCATCATAAAATGTATCAACAAGTGTGGGTCGGGCAGCAGCCCCCCCCCCACTGCAGCTGCAATGACTTACAAGGTGAAGTGTTTATGTTCAGGCCCCGGTTGGGCTGTTACCCAAGAGGTGCCGAGTTGGGGATGGCACGTAATGGTTTGTTCCAAGGGTGGGTATCATGGCACTGCTAGTTTTTACCGGGCAGTGAGGGTGGGGAAGTTGGGGAATGTTATTTCTGATGTTTGTTAATCTGCTTAGAATCACATGCTGTGCATAGGTCCGACATCCAGTGGTCACTGCGGAGTATTGCATTTTGTTTTTCATAGCCGGATGGTTGTGTCAGGCTCCAGAGAGAGGCGTTGTGATGCCGCTACAGCGTATTTTGCGATGTTCAGAGGCAGATTCTACAATAGGGATGTCCCATGAGCTATCTGCATGGCTATTAGAATGCTGAAGTGGAATGTTCGTGGGTTGACCAACTTCACAAAGGCACGCAAGATCACAGCATATGCAGAGGCACGGGATCAAGGTACTCCTACTCCAGGAGACACACGCTATGAAACTCTTATCTAACCTTGCACAGACATGGGGCCCTAACAGATACTATACCCAATACTCCACACAAGCCGGGGGGTAGGGGGGTTCTTACACTCATCCATAAGTCAGTGAAATTCGTTCTCCACACATCTCACATTGACACAAAAGGAAGATATGTGATTCTACATTGCACCCTAGCCAACAAAGAATGCTTGCTGCTTAACTCGTACGCGCCCAACACCGACTCCCCGAATGTATGGACGCAATGTCCGCCATCCTCATGAGATATGTTGAAGTCCCCATTATATGGGGGGGGGGGGGGTGTGACATGAATCTTATACTGAATAATGTCCTGGATAGAACGGCCACTACCCGCAGGACCACATCTCGTGCTGCCAAACAACTTAATACACACATGCCCTCCCTGAATCTACATGTGTGGGGAACGCTCCATCCCCAGGAAAGGGACTATACTTTCTATTGCACTGTACACGACAGTTCCTCAAGAATAGATCTGTTCCTCCTGTCTGGTAACCTGGTGGGCAGGGTTTCGGAGGTCAGGATCCTCCCGCGCATTATTTCGGACCACTCCCCCGTGCTGCTGCAGATCCAGCTGGGTAGTACACTTGCAGCTCGACTCGCCTGGCGCTTCAAATCCAACACCCTATCTGACATTGTCTTTAAAGCTGAGATCCTTTCGGACATGAACACATTCTTTGCAAATAACACGTCTGATACACCCGAAGGGACCCGCTGGGAGGCATTTAAAGTAGACATCAGAGGGATGTGTGTCTCGAGCGGCCAGGGTCCTCAAAGCCATAAGGAAGGCGCCTGCCGTTTAAGGCCTCTTAGACGGCTCCGAATCCAGGCTCAAAACCCTGGAACAGGAGTATGTATCGACACCCGCTCCAAAAACCCTTGCAAAGATTAGAGCCGAACTTGAACAATTTGAGTCACACGCGTTAAGTGAGGTGCGATATCATGCCTGTCCTGTGGCCGCCCGAAAGTATGGTGAAGGGGATAGACTGAGTAGAACCCTGGCCAAGTTGGTGCGTGCGGAGGGAGGCAGGACCCGAATTGATAGCATCATTGATGAAAAGGGCCTAAAACATTGGTCTGACCAAACCACCCTGGACACTTTCGGCAGCTTTTATGCCAACCTATACGGGCCCGAGCACACAGCCCACGACCTAGCTGACCTACTGGAATCCATCCCTATGACCTTTATCTCCCAGGACACCAGGGAACAGTTCGATGCCCCGTTCTCCCTGGAGGAAATAGTCCTGGTAATTTCAGATCTACCTAAAAACAAGGCTCCGGGCCCCGATGGGCTCATGAGTTCTACCAGGAGTACGTTGCCATCCTGGCACCCGTACGGCTTGGGGGTCTGGACCTAATCACTCCGATTATACACCCCCCCCCCTCAAGAGAAGTAATAACAGTCCTCCCCAAACCAGGGAAACCCCCAGACGAATGCGGGTATTATAGGCCCCTGTCGCTCATCAACTCAGATATGAAAATCTTTGCCAAGATAATCGCCAATAGTTTCCTCCCGTTTATGCCCCATATGGTCCTTTAATTTCGCAGTTTCTGAAAGGGCTCACTAATGTGTTCCCTCTGTCACCTTTTCTGGTGCCAGGCTGGGATTTGAACCTTGTTCTTAAGTTTCTTATGGGAGCTCCGTTAAAGCCTTTACATTCTTGCCCCTTGAGGCTGTTAACTCTGAAAACTGTGTATTTGGTTGCGGTTACTTCCGCTCGCAGAGTGAGTGAGTTACAGGGACTTTCAGTTAAGCCACCCTTCACTGTTTCACAAGGACAGGGTTGTCCTTAGAGTTCGTCCTTCTTTTCTTCCGAAGGTGGTTTCGGAATTTCATTTGAGCCAGAAGGTTGTTCTTCCGGCGTTCTATCCTCCTCCACATCCTGGTAAGGAAGAGGAGAGGCTCCGTAGGCTTGATCCTCGGAGAGCGTAGAACTTTTATATTTCGCGCATGTCCCGGGTCAGAGTGGACGATCAACTTTTCATTGTTTACGCTGGAAAGCGTTTGGGACAAGCTGTGACGAAACAGACTGTCTCAGATTATTTTAGCTATCTCCGAGTGTTACCGCTTGGCGGGTAAGGACCCTCCGGCTGGCTTGCGGGCCCATTCTACCAGAGGAGTGGCTGCGTCTACTGCCCTGCAGGGGGTTCACTACATACTTTTGTACGTCACTATTCCCTTGATTCCATCAAAGGGCAAGGTTTGGCCTTTGGCAAGGCAGTTCTCTATTCCACAATTTGATTGGGCATGCTAAATTTGTATTCTAAATTCTTTCCCATCTCCTTGCTTGGTACTGCTTTGGGAGTCTGCCATAGATATGGAATACGTCGGAGGACCCAATCCCCTCAAAGAACAAGTTCCTTTCTTACCTGGTAATGTTCTTTCGATGGGATGGTCCGACGACATATTCCATATCGCTCCCTCCCTGCCTTCCCTGCTGCAGAATTTCTTTTGCGATTGCAGCTTGCGTTCCACAAGGCCTTGTGTGTCTGACTGGCAGAAAACTGGTGGCACACGTTCTGGGAAAAAAACTATAACTGAGGCTATGGGCGTCGTGCGTCCTACTTATCACATAATTATCACATCGGGTGCCGTCGGAGGAGGTCCTCGGGGACGGCGCATCGACGTCATCGACGCAGACGCCAAAGATTTTCCGAAGCAGCACCGCTGTGGACATTATCTGTCATAGATCTGGAAACGTCGTCGGACCATCCCATTGAAAGAACGTTACCAGGTAAGAAAGTAACTTGTTCTTCTCCCCCATCCTTTTTGCGCTCGCCATTGAGCCCATGGCCGATTACGTCAGAGACCGACAAAGGCATTCGCCTACGGGACACGCCGGAAATCATCTCACTGTACGCGGATGACGTACTTCTATATGTCAGAAACCCCTCCTCATACCTTGACCTGATCATCCGAGATATAACGAAAATAGGCACCTTTCCTGGCTTCACCATCAACTATTCTAAATCAGAATTTTCCCCCTCACCACAGCAACTCAATAACCGGTGTGTGAATTCCCCCTGCATTGGTCCCCGGGTGGCATTCGGTATCTTGGGAAACGGGTGTCTCTCACCAAAGTTTCCTTGCTGGCGGATAATTACGAGACAACGGCGCAACTTATTGTATCCAAGATGCTTAAATGGCGTAATCTCCCACTGTCCCTTGCGGGCAGTCTCTCCCTAATAAAAATGATCGCGGTCCACAAGCTCCTGTCTTTGCTAATATACCGGTGTGGCCCGAGAGGCAACACTTTAATAGGCTAAATCTAGCGTGTGCCCAGTTTCTCTGGCATTCCGGAGCGGTCCGTAAGAAGTGGTAACATATGACTTTACCCTATGAAAGAGGGGGTTTTACTGCCCCAGATCTAACACTGTACTGGAACACGGCACAGGCCCAACACGCCACCCACTGGTGTTCACACCTGAACCCGCCCCCACACGTTAAATTAGAGAAACTTGCTGGCGAAAGGATCAATATCATGACCTTACTACTACACCGTACATTCCATACTGACGCTCTGTCTGACCCGGTGGCCACTACGATTAGAGCATGTGACAGTATCCTGTATTCTGAACAAGAGCAACGCCCATACTACAAGTGGCCTCCCATTTGGCAGTTCCCTGCACTCTCCCCTACATATGACCTACAGTTCTCGCAACACTGGGAAAGCCTGTGCTACCGAGCCCTGACCGACTTGTACCCTGATGGTACGTTTATCACCCCTCAAACCTGGCGGCCCGGACATTTGGCTCTGTGCTCGAGCTACTACAATATTGCAGGCTGAGAGCGGAGGTACGGGTGATCTGGCCCTCGTTCTCAGATGAACCCCCAGACTCACCTGAGCTCCAATACATAGCGAATTCCTCGGGCAGTAGGGGTATAGTATCCTCCCTATACAAAATGCAGCTGGGTAAACTAGTGGATATATCCTCCAAAACACGTGAAGCATGGACCAGGGAGGTGGAAATGGATATTACTGATGAAATTTTGAACAAAATGTGCGGTCATGCGCACAGTCTCCCTTAATGCCAGATTCCGTTGCATACAATACAAGCTCCTCAACAGGCTCTATTACACACCGCACAGAGTTGCAAAATTCACACATACTCCGACACACACGTGCCCGAAATGCAAGCATGGTGAGGCTGATCAAATACATATGTTTTTGTCCTGTTCTGCGCTGATCGAGGTGACAAAAGCGCTCTGAGATAATTGGGTCCCCATTAGATCTAGACCCACTGGCCTTGCTGTTCGGCGTTCTCCCCCCACCATCACGATGTGGTTGAAAGCCCTCACCTAGGTGCAAACTTAAATTGGGTCCTTGCCCATAACATCTCGCCCTAAAAATGTGTGGTCGGAATTCTGCAGTTATCTGAACAATAGAGATGGAGCCAATTGGAGCTCCACCCCCCATACCCCCACCAGCCCAACTTAACTAGCCATAAAAAAAAGTAAGCAGTGGATCCCTTTTTTATTTTTGGCTTCTACGATGTCCAATCGAAGATGTTTGAAATGGTTATGATGCAATGCCTATTGTACTATCTTATTGATTGATTTTCTCTGCGTAATCTATGCTGTACCTGTCTCAACTTCCTGGCAATAAACAAAAGTTTAAAAAAAAAAAAAAACTAATCTAGAAATTGGGCTGGCAGCACTGGATGTGTTGCCTGTCTGTGCATGCGCTCTTAAAGGAACTGCATCCTCAGGCTTTGTGTTATCAAATGTTACTTTAAATGGGTTTCTGGTGGTTCGTAGTGTTACAACAGTTTTTCTTAAGTTCTACCCAACTTCTTCAAAACCATTCAACTGAGGCAGTACAAGATTCCACTCTTAGTATATTGCTGTACCACCTGAGTTCATGGTAGCGTAGACTGAGCAGCCAGGCTTATCCCAGGAGGGAGAGAGGGCTGTCGAATCGGTACAAAGGAAATTGTAATACAAATGGTCCAAAGAAACACTGAAACACTATGTATGTAAAAATAAATTATTTAAATACAAGTAGGCCGAGATAAATCTAGGGGTAAATGAGTACTCTCGCACATTATATGTATTCACAATCAAAAACACAAAACTATACTTGAAGGTTCACAGACCAAAGCACAAACCTTATTTGTAATGCCTAACAGTAGTTCTAGGGAAGTCAAACCTTTTCATACCCTTTCAATATAAGCCACACCTATTCTTGGGGATTAAAAACCAGTGGTTCCTTTCAAATTACATTCGGTAATTCAAGGGTAGTAGACCCTACCAGTTGTACAGTGACACTCAGTAACAAATCACATAATCAGTCAACTGAACAGTATAGGTGTTGTGAATAGTGGAACACTTATTCTCCAGCATTGGATATTTCATGGATTCACATGCTGTGAATATTTCCCGTCGGGCCGGCTGGCAAACCTCGGTAACATTAACTTAGTGTTTTCCTATGGAAAACTTCGACACTTTAGTGTCCTATCAACGTCCTTCTTGGGTGCTTTAGTCCCCACCAATTGGACCTCTTTTATGAATGGGACTGCCATGCGGCTTCCCTTCAGATTTCAACCGTCTCCAAACTGTTTGGATCACCTCGTGTTTCTTCGTGCTTTTGCACGTGCGTTTGGTATTCGGGGCTACAGACATGCTAGCTCACGAAGTCTCTTTTTCGGCCTTGTTCTACCTGTGGCTTGAAGGTGATGGCCATATGGACTGTCTTTACTGTCTCTACCATCATCACTCGGCGGATACCTGCGAGATATGTCAGAGGTTTTCGCAGATTTTCGTAATCAACGGCTCATATGTTGGCTTAATGAGGGCACATACCCAGCTTTTGAGGTGGGTTCCGTCCGAGGTAACCTGTCTTCGGGTGCAGCCGAGAAGTCGGCAGAACATCGCCGAGCAGGGTCGACTGAACTTCCGGCGAAGAAGCATTGTGCCGCCGTGTCTGCGTCTGATGTGGGGAAAGGCAATAGGTCTTCATCGAGGCCACAGCAGTCGAAGAGTGGTTCTTCGTTGTCCAAGCATGGACGGTCGGACCATTCCAAGGGGTCTACTTTTAGGCCTGAACAGTCGAAGGAATTGGACAAAGGCCTGGCGAAGGCGAAAGGTGTCTTCGTCGGAACACACTCGTTGTCCAGGGACCATCATAGGTCTTCGTCCAGACGGGAGTCCTCGAAGCACCAGTCCGGTTCTTCCAAAAAGGCTGTCTCGCTGGTAAAATCAAGACCAGGGGACGTGGTTCCGATGAGCTCGTCGGCTGTTCCGTCGGCGACGATTGGGTCATCAGCGCCGTCCACGACATTGACGGAAAGTGGCCCGATGCTGTTATCGTCCACGCTGATGGAATCGGAAGGACTTTTGTCATTGGGTGGGACGTGGAACCCCTGCAACCTTCAGTCTATCCTTCCGGAGAACATTTTGCAGCAGGATCCGACTACATTTTCTGTGTCTTCTGAAGTGAAGGAGGAACAGAACAGAACAGGAGCAGGTGGCAAGTGGTTGACCCGTCGACTCTGGGTATAGAGTGCAAGTCCTTCGTCGAATGGAATGGGGGCTGGGCCACCCAACTATCCGCTGGTTAATCCGCAATCTCTGCTGTTGCAGGTGCTGTCGATGCTTCAATCCTTGTTGGGATAGCTAGATGGGAGGTTGCGTCCGCCCCAGAGTCAGGCGGTGCCGGCGATCGAGGTGTTGCTTGGTGAGGCTCCTTGAAAGTCTCCTCCGGCACGGTTGCCATTGCCGGTGGGGTTGGGTCATACGGGGTCTCGTCTGGAAGAAGGCGAGTTATCTGAATCGGAGCCTGTGAGTGTTTCTTCTGTTTAGTCATCGCCGACAAGGGATGACGCTTGGGACACGGACGAGGAGTTGGAGCAGCCTCATAGCCCGGCACAACCCTCGCCTGCGGATAATATTGGGGTGTTCCACGCCATGTCAAAAGCATGTCTGCCATTTGGATTGGCACCTGAAGAGGAACGCAAGGACTGCTTTCTTCAACCATATGGGCAAATGGAGGAAGGCGGTGTGATGCTGGAAATGCATCGGAGGGACAGGGCCTCCGTATCCTTAACTGCTTTTTATCATGTGTTCGTTCGTATTTTCCGGGCAGGAGTTCAGGTGGGACTCCTGGCGGTGCAGCTCTTTTGGTTTGGTGAACAGACCCGTGAGATACCCATGGGTAGGGGTACAACCCTGTGCCCCTAGTGTATGTTTTGGGCACCTGTGTGTGACCCACAGAGCAGGGTACGGGCTGGTGGCAGCTCCGTGCTGAAATGACTGGTGCCCTGAGCGTCCTCCATTTTGGGATGCCCAGGCCCCGTCATCGGAATCGGTAGATTCCTGATGGATACAAAATGCCCCCCATGGCCTCTTGCCTTCATCACCTGTTACCTTGATCTTCCCCAAGTCCCGGGAAACCCTGCCTCTGTCCCTTCCTCCTGACTGGCTGTTGGGTGTAAGTTCCGTATATGGTAGTGTTGGGAAGTGCCGACCAGACTGGCTGGAGCCTTCTCAACGACCGTATGTTGTGGGTTGGACTTGGGTGAATGGAGTATGTGACGAATATGCATTCTATGTTGTGGCTGTCTATTATCTGGTGTTTGACACAATGGTTGAGACAGCCCTGCCCGAAACCGGTATGAATGCAGCTTGGAGTGTTGAATGACTCGGTACTTGTCCCAATACACATAACTTGTTGTGAGTGTCTGGAGAGAAGTGAACGGCCTGAATACCTCGTGTGCCTGATTGGCTGCCTGCCTGAATGCCCGTAGTCGTGACCCAGCGGAATGAATGGGAGATCAACAGTATATCTGGGGACCTCACTGCTAGGAATCGTGTTCGGAAGCTGAAGTCCACTACGACAAGTAACTGGAGCTTAACCTTGAAGCCCTGCAGGACGAGAAGAATTGCTGTTTCTCTCCTTCGCAATCTGAAAGCTGCTGTGCCTCGAACTGATCCAGAGAGGACCTGGTAAGACGCCCTCTTCCCAAGCTACGAGGGACCATCGTGCACAGCCGATCTTTGTCTAAGCTCCCTGGTAGACAGACCTTCGACAGGCTGCGAACCCGATACAGGGATTGCTGCGGTACTCCAAGAAGAAGCACCCGGACTGTTGTCAACCACTGTCCCCGACCGCCGTCGCCGACTGGAGCCGCCGTGCTCCCGTTGCCTAGGAACTTCATTGATCCAAGGACGCTCTCGCCTGCATTGTTGCCGCTGTATCCTGCCGGAGAAGGTCGATGCGCCGAGGAGCATCCACCAGTGGGTTTACCGCCACCCAAAGACCACAGACTCCAACGACTCGACGCCCTTGCTGGGCCACAGTTCTTCAACTCTTTGAGGTCCAGAACTATCGACACCGAAGTGCCCCACACGCCTCTTCCTTGCAGGACGTTTACGCTTCAGTCAACGAGCACCGCTAGGAACAACGCGCCCACCTAACCGTCGTAGCTCGACCTGTTCTCCGTCGGACGTTCGACCCGTGACTCCTGCCTTAAAGGGAGGGCACTCAAGAAGGGTTGTCAATTTCCCTGACGAGGAACGCTACAACGCCAAGGTACTTTGGGGTTGCAGAACTATTGGAAAGTCTAGTGTGAACAATATATGGACTGGGCTTGTATCTTTCTTCTACAGGTTGCCCAGGGTGAGGGTATCTCCACACAACTGTCTCTAGGTAGTAGGGCCACTATTCTGCCAATTGCTCAACCATCTTGCTTTCCTTCCTCTTTCTACTGCTGGTTTCATCTTTATTTTGATCTGTGTGTCATTCTGACCGTATGCGCTTTAATGAGATCTAATAACGTTAGTGGTACCACTTTAGAATAGTACATATTTACCATTGCTGATTTCCGGAGTACAAAATGAGTTATCGTGTATGACTTTGAATATTAATTATATGAAGACTGTTTTAAACGATACAATGCGTGGACATTCCTTCGGGGGTGCTTGGACTACACTGTCCTTAAGAACCAGCTTGCATCACCTCCTGATAAGCTAGGCCTTGATTGCTCGTCCATTGCTACCACAATGGAGAATCTTGGCAGGAGTCTGTCTCTCCTCTACCAAATAGAGAGCAGAAATACAGACCCACTCCTTCGGTCTTTACAGGCGGTAGTCTGTGTCGATACTAGACCAGAGTCTCTGGTGTCGGCGGCTGCCAGCCAGAATGCCAGAAGCCAGCATAAATGTGTTACGCCGCCGGACAATGAGGCTAGTAGACCAGACTCTTTTGGAAAGAAAGTCTTGACGGTCGGAGCAATGCCGATAAAGGCTGCGAATTCCTTTGCAATCATGTCCAGATATGATCGTAAAATGTGGCATTGGTTGGCTCTGCTTCTTGAACATCTGCCGGAGCAGCAACGAAAGGAAGCAATGCTGTTAGTGCGTGAGGGGGAGGAGGCCTCCAACCACAGCATAATTCTTGCTTTGGACCTGGTAGTCCGGTTTTAAACAGATTAACAATTGGGTTGTGCTTCGGTGTCAGGCCTGGTTAAAGTGCACTGACTTTCTGGCAAAGATGCAGTATAGTGTCATTGACGTGCCTTGTGAGGGCGAACACTTATTCGGTGAAAAGATCTATGATGCCCTAAAAGGTATGGAGAAGGATTAAGAAACTGCTAAATCCTTGGGTTCTTTGCAGAGTGGGCACTCTTTTCGCTCTTTTCGGGGAATGCACGGTTTACTTCCACCAGAGACCGTGGTTATGTGCGCTCTGGCTACTCCTGTCAAGGTTATAGGCGGTCTGTCCAGTCACAAAAAGGCCGGGTCTTCCAGGCTCAGCGGAAGAAGGGTTTGCAGTCCTCTGCGTCTAAGGGGAGGCAAGCTAAGCCTCAACAATGACTGCCATTTGGCAATCTGCTGTGGGGCTGGGACGCCATACACTTCGACGAGTGGAGAAAAATAATGTCCGATTGCTGGATACTGGACAGTGTGTCTTGGCCACTCGGAGTTCAGGAGTCCTCTGGTCCCTATTCTGCTGGTGTGTACTGCAGCCGCTTCTTCCAGTCCTGCGGCAGGAGGTGGTTCTCATGCTGGAGAAAGGGGCGATTGAACCAGTTCTGGTGGCCGAGCGGGGTCTGGGGGTTTACTCCTGGTACTTCGTGGTGAAAAAGCCCAACGGCAAGTGGAGGCCTATTCTCTATCTTTGAGCACTGAACAAGACTCTGCAACGCCTGAAGTTCAAGATGCTCACCCGTCAAGATATCATCCGGACGGTGCAGCCGGGCGAGTTCCTCGCATTGTTGGATTTGCAGGAATCCTATTTTCACACCCTATGCGACAGAGGCACTGCAATTGCCTGCGTTTTGTAGTTTGAGAGGATGACTGAGTTGGGTCTTCCTGTTTGGACTGAAGTCGTCCCCCAGGACGTCCATGAAGTGTCTAGCTCCAGTGGAGGCCTTCCTCCGGCGGGAAGGTAATCATGTGTACCCCTACCTGGACGATTGGTTGGTGAGAGGATCGTCGCCGGGAAGGGCACGAGTGTCTCTCGTAGCGACAATGCGGCTCTTGCAACGGCTGGGATTCGCCATCAACTTCGACAAGTCATTCTTGACGCCATCCAGGGAGCTGGTGTTTCTGGGGGGTGCAGTTTCTTAACCAGCAAAATTTGGTGAAGCCTTCTGACGAGCGTGTGCGAAAGTTGAGGGCCAAGGCAAGTGAGTGGAAGGAGGTATGTCACTGTTGGGAGCAATGGCATTGTGTATCCCTCTTCTGCCCAATTGCGGTGTAAGAATTCCTCGCGGACAGATGGTCGCAGAGTCAAGAATTGTGGTCTGACAAATTGGTGGTCAACAAAGGCCGGGAGAACGCCCTTCTGGTGAAGGGAATGCCCATGCTGGTACGGGAGTTCCAGTTTACAATTGTGACACACGCCTCCCAGTTGGGGTTGGAGGCACACCTAGACGGCTTGCAGGTGCAGGGCCTGTGGTCTCGGGTGGAGGCTATATTCCACACCAATGTGCTTCAGTTGAGGGCTATGCACTGAGCCCTAAAGTAGTTTCCTCCACAGGTCGGTGGTGAGGGTGTTGACAGACAATACCACCACAATGATTTATTTGAGAAAACAGGAGGGCACACATTCCTGCGTCCTGTCGAAGGAGGCACAGGACATTTGGCATTGGGCTCTAGCACAATGGATCAGCATTGTCGCTTTTCATCTGCCCGGAGTGCTGAATGTTCAAGCCGACAAGCTCAGCAGGGACTCCATCCAGCTGCACGAGTGGAGGCTGTCAAAGCAACAGGTCTCAAAGATGTTCTGGCGATGGGGGCACCCACTGTTGGTGTTAGGGAGAATTCTCTCTTTAGGCTGAATTTCCTAACCTAGTGAGTCCCCCAGCAGCTTTGCTGGATTTCTGGAGTTTTTTTTTCTCCTGCCAAGAGTGAGACTTTCTCCCACTCTTGGACATGATTTATGGTGTTCCTTTGACTGCTAATGTGTTTTAGGGGCTACGGGTCCTTTACTCCATAGGGTCTCATGTGTTTTTCTTCTGTGTGTGTTACACCGCACCCTCCGTGCAGTAACACAGGGGGAGGGGTGGTCATAGTGACACCCCACCATAGACTCCATACCCTGGGACTGACTACCGTCTCCCAGGGCATGTAAAGTCACCATTGGCTTTACGAGTCCCAAATTATGAACAGAAACCAGTACAAACCATCATATTGTGGACCTACTGGTCGGGGCAATTCGATTGCCCCGGGGTCTGTTAGTCGAGGGGGCACGTCTCCGCCCCCCCCACCCCCGATCGAGTTTTGGCTGGTGGCAGTGGATACTACTTTTTATATTCGATGCGAATATATCCCTATGGGATTTTCCCATTGTTCGAAGCTACCAACTTCAATTATTTAATTCTCATAGCCTCGAATATACCGCCGGTTTATTTATTTAATATTAATTTGCCGGTTGGTATTTTTTGCCAGGATTCGATTCTAAAATGGCGTATGTGTTCTCTTCTGTGACTCCAACCCAAGTCGAGCCCTTTGTTCCACTTTTTGGTGGGCTTCTCCACAGAAGCCTCCAAAAGTGGTGCCATCTGTCTGGGTACCACAGAGGGTGTGGGAGGGGGTTTAGGCACCCTGGACTGAGTTACCTTGGTAACTCAAGTCGCACTCTTGTGTGCTCACCACTTAGCATGTTTGATTGACAGCTAGGCTGAGTGAATGGGGGTGTGCTGCATAAAAGCAGGGCTTTGGGGACTGGAACTTCAGAAGTCGCCACAGGACCTGAGAATCTGACGAGGGAGAAGCTGAGCCGACCTGCCACGACGACCCCACCGGTGGAGCCCTGCGTAACCGACTCACCACTTCCCGACGACAGAAGATCTCCCGGCTGGAGAGGCTTCTTCCCCTGACTGGTGGGCACAACCAGTTTACCTTGTTCTCTTCGCATCCCAGGCCGTCTTGTGGTCAAATTGCCCGTGCCAAGCACCCCGGCAACCGGATAACCACTTACCACTGGACCGCGAATGAAAGGACCGCTCCTTTTACCTGAGAACTCCGCGGCTGGTTTCTTCCCTGGCAGTGCAACGGACACCTGTCTTCCTCCCCGAGATCCTCACTTCCCCCGGACGAAGCACCTTCCTACATCCGCTGCCAGGAACAACTGCCCCCGCTGGAGTATTCTTACCACTTTAAGGTACCGTGTCCGCCAGGCCTCCCTTTCTAAAGATTGCTACAAGGTAACAATACCTTGCAGCAAACCCCCATTCATTCAGCCTAGCTGTCAATCAAACATGCTAAGTGGTGAGCCGGGCGGCTCACCACTTGGGCCAATCACAAGAGTGCGACTTGAGTTGCTGAGGCAACTCAGTCCAGGGTGCCTAACCCCCCTCCCACACCCCCTGTGGTACCCAGACAGAGTGGCACCACTTTTGGAGGCTTCTGTGGAGAAGCCTGCCAAAAAGTGGAACAAAGGGCTTGACTTGGGTTGGAGTCACAGAAGCAAACGCCACTTTGGAACCGAGTTTCGGCAAAAAATACCAACCAGTGATTTTATATTAATTTAATAAACCGGCAGTATGTTCGAGGCTATATTAAAAAGTGGTAGCCTCGAACAATGGGAAAATCCCATAGGAAAATATTTGCGGTCGAATATTAAAGTAGTATCCACTGCCAGCAGCCAAAACTTGATCAGGGGGCACGGAGACGTGCCCCCTCGAACAAACCCGGGGCAATCGAATTTCCCCGACCAGTACGTCCACAATGTGATGGTTTGTGTACATAATTTGGGACTAGTAAAGCCAATGGTGACTTTACATGCCCTGGGAGACAGTAGTCAGTCCCAGGGTATGGAGTCTGTTTGGGGGTCACTATGACACCCCTGGGTTACTTCACTGAGGGTGCTGTGTAACCCACATACCAAAAACACATGAAGCCCTATGGGGAAAAGGACCCCATAGCCCATAAAACACATTCAAAGTCAAAGGAACACCTCAAATCATGTCTAAGAGTGAGAGAAAGAGTCTCACTCTTAGCAGGAGAGAAAAAAATAAACCCCAAAAATCCAGCAAAGCTGCTGGGGGTCTCACAAGGTTTGGGAGATTAGCCCTAACAGAGAATTCTCCTTAACAGTCTTCTTCCATTTCCCCGGAAAGGGTCACCGGCCCCACGAAACAGCTCTCCAGCTAAGTGGGAGGAATTCTGTAAAAAAAATGCTTGGCGTCTTTGAGAAAGCGGCCTCGACCCCCTCGGAGACGGCTAAAGGTGATACCCTGGGTGAAAGACCCGAAAAATTGAAATGCCGCGAGGTGGTGCATCCGGCGAAAGAAACTGCCCGAGACCGTCATGAACCCTCGAGTAAAGGCATTAAGACTGCATCATCGACGCCATCGTCGAAGCTTCCTTCGACTCATAAATCTGCGTCATCGACTCCTTTATCGAAGGGCCCCTGTCGACATACACATGGGTCGAATCGACACCGTCTTCGACACCGCTGGCGACACCGATAAAGGACAGACCTACTGCTGTTTCTACATCTCAGTCAGTAGAACTACTGAGGGCTTCGACCATGACCTCGAGGATGTCGTCGATAATCTCGAAGACTGAGTAGGATTCCGATCCTCTCGTTCTTCGAGGCCTCTTTATACTTTTTCGACGTTTTTTCGGTTTCATTGAAGCCTTTGACTTCAGCTTCGACAACTTCGACGTGTTCTCAACCGGTGACAAGCTTGGCACCTTCTGCTCTAGAAATGGGTTTTAAACCATACCCAAGGTCAGATTATTTCAGAGCTTTGTCCTCTATATGAGGAAGGGGAGGATTCTGACCATGAAAGACCCTTTGGGTACAGAGGAATTTATCTCTGAAGAGAACAGATTGAAGGACCATCATGACTCTTTGCATGAGGCAAGTGTAACGCTCACCTGATTCCCGCAGAGGCGCCGGTCTTGACTGGGTGAATGGCGTATCTTCAAAGGTGATGTGTAACGCACGGTTGGCTCTTTGGGCTGGACCTCTGTGCACTGTATGTCTGACTCGAAGAGTAAGATGTCTGCAGATAGAAAATATGGGATTAATGAACTGGGGTTATTGGGTGCCTCTCTCCTCTTCCCTTTCTCTTCTCCTGTAGAACCCCCAAAGGTTAACGCCCTCACCTTAGGTAAGTGAACGCCGAGCTCTCCATCTGCCTCGGGGCAGGGTGCCGTAACCAGTTTCTTCACTGGATAAGGGTGCAGGCCTCTTGACCTCAGAGGACTGCTGTCCGTCGTTAACTGCACAAACAGTAAGTTCTGGTCACTTCAAATGTCTTAAGTCTTTTGTAATGATATCTCTTGTTTTGCAGGGTTCCAGCGATGGCGGGCTGAAGAGAATTGAGGATCGAACCCGCGTGAGGAATAGAAGCGCCTGGAAGCACGTAAGTAAGCGCTTGTAGCCTGCTTCACGATGCGCACTAACTGTCCCTTTTATCTTGCAGGTACAAGTTCGGAGCTTTAGAGAAGCTGAAGGGTGCTGGAATACCCACTGGATTCGGCGTGGGAAGGAGTAATGGCACGTGAGTAATAAAGTTGCCCAATGTCTTTAAACGCACCTTCTTTTGTCTTTCAGATGCGGGATGCAGCGCTGAAGACCTCGAGCGTGCGAAGAGCTGGTAAGCTTTTGTCTTTCAGATGCCGGAATGCAGTGCGAAGACCTCCGGAGCATGCGAAGAGGAGGTAAGCCTTTGTCTTTCAGATGCCGGAATGCAGCGCGAGGCGTTGGTGACAGCCGATGGACCAGGTAAGAGATGCGCTGCCACTGAAGACCGTAATGCTAACCTGTTCTTTCTTTGTCTTTACAGGTGCTGCTGAAGACTGGATTCCAGGATGGTAAGCCTTTGTGCCCTTAGGCCCAGGATCAGAAGCTGAAGACACGATGAGCGTTCTGCTGCAGAGAATGCAGAATAACGCAAAGCAAGATTCATCCATCGGGTGTGGTTTAAATAGCCTCCTGTAGTGCTTAGGTGTCTCCTTCCACAGCCTCGCCTAGGTAAGAAAAGAGTTCCTGCTTTCCAGAAGAGTTCCAGTGTTCTGAACCTAGGGAGTGGCTCCTGCCCCACCCAACAGGAAAAGTAGTCCCAAACAGAAGAGGATCAGGGGCTCAACTGGCGGGTAAGTAAGCAGCATGGTCTGCTGCAGGTAAGTCCACCCAAGCATTATGAGCCCGGCGCTTCCAGCGCTGGGACTGGGCAACTTTATGAGCCTGGTGCCACTGGCGCCAGGACAGGGTCCAAAAGGTCCCAATTGGGACTGGCTGGCACTCGGAAGCGGAGTTATGGGTCTGCTTCCAAGGGAGTTGGGCAAGTCCTGATCTTTTGGAAGCAGAGATCATGACAGCAAGTGGTTTAGATACTTCTCCAGGAGTTGAATTTGCTAAATCAGACCCAGGGGAACATGCTGAAACCCCTTATAGGGTCTTAATGGCCAGAATAATAGAATTTGTATTTTGTATTTTATTTATTTATAAAGCGCAAAGAACCAGGCCCAGGGGCAACCGGGCGCATACTCCTGAGAACATGTTACAGCAAATAATTACATTACATTTAGTACATTAATTACAAGGAAATTACACACAATATACGGTAATATACAGAAATATACAGAGAGTACCATAGCAGATTGTAATGTAAGTACAGTGAGGTGTATAAGCATGACCTAAACACACGAGTACTAGATAAGGTGAGGGTCTCATAGATCATGGGAGAACAGCCAAGTTTTGGCGTTGTTCTTGAAGGATTGGAACGATGGTTCAGTTCTGATGGGAGTGGGAAGCGTGTTCCAGAGTTTGGAGGCTAGGACAGGGAAGCTCACCCCGCCCGCTTTTTGGAGTTTAAATCTAGGCAACGTGAGGCTGTGAGTTTGGGCTGCTCTAATTGGGCGAGATGATGTGTGTAGTGTGAGACGGGCAGACAGGTAAGGTGGGGCATTGTTGTTAAGACATTTGTGAGTCAAGGCTAGCGTTTTCAGGGCAATTCTTTGTTTTACCGAGAGCCAACTTAAGTCTGATCTGACAGAGGAGATATGGGAACGTCTCGGGATGTTTAAGGCTGCCCTTAAGGCATTATTTTGTACAGTTTGCAGTTTGAGCTTAGACTGGCTGGTCCCTAGGTAAAGAGCATTGCAGTAGTCAATTTTGGCCATGACGAGAGTTCTGGCGAGGGTGATGCAGTTGGTCGAGTTAAGGAAGGGTCTACAAGCGGTGATGAGTTTGCAAGTATAGGCAGATGCTGACCTAACTGCATTTGTTTGTCTGTTAAAAGAAAGCGTGGAGTCAAGATAGACGCCTAGGGTCTTGGTGTCTTTGGAAACCTTAATATCGTTGCCGTCAATGGTGAATGACTTGTAGGTCTGGTCTAATTTGTTAAGCCGATGGTTGGAACCTAGAAGTAGGAGCTCGGTCTTATCAACGTTGAGGCAGAGTTCGTGATGTGCCATCCAAGCCTGAATGACCGAGTAGGCATCATTGAGGGCTTTGGTGTCAGCTGTGTAGTCTCCCGTGATGGGGATTAGTATCTGGGTGTCGTCCGCATAGTTGGTATAGGAGACACCCAGATAGTCAAGCACGTCGAAGAGGGGCTTAGTGAATACGTTATACAGCGTAGGGGATACACATGATCCTTGAGGAACGCCACAGTGAAAGGGGGAGGGTTCAGCTGATGCCGTAGGAGAGAAGACCCTCATAGATCTATTGCTCAGGAATTAGTGGATCCAGGCATTGGCAGAGTCAGAGAAATGGGCTGCGGATTTAAGATGTTGGCATAGTATTTGGTGGTTGACCAAATCAAAAGCCGCAGAAAGATCGAGGAGGAGAAGGGCTAACTTCCCATTGTCCTTTAGTGAATCCATCTGCGTTTTTAAATCAATCAAGGCTGATTCCGTGCCGTGTTTAGGGCGGAATCCTGATTGTCTCAAGCCTAGAAGATTGTTTAGTTCGAGGTAATCCTGATTCTGCAGGTAAGCTGCACGGTCCAAGATCTTAAGCAGGAATGGGACTGTTGTGATTGGTCTGAGGTTAGTTGGGATGTTAGGGTCAAGGGTAGGCTTTTTGAGGAGTGGGATAACCCAGGCATCCTTTAGGTTATCCGGGACAATACCTGTCTTGAAAGAAGCATTTATGAAAGCTGTAATGAAAGGGGCTAATTCATGAGATGCTTCCTTGACAATTGGTGCTGGGCAAGGGTCACCCTGGCAATTGGATGGTTTTAAGTTGTTTATGATTCCCTCTACTTCAACGGTGGTGAGTGGGGAGAAAGAGAAAGGTTTATGAGAAGGATTAACTTGGTAAGTATTGAGTGTGGGTGTGGTCAGTGGTTGGTCCGACTGTAAGGCATTCTGTTTCTCTAATTGTAGATTGGAGGGTGTCAATTTTACCCAGGAGAGCTGACTGAATATTTGTGCACCAAGAGCTACCTTTAGTACAGGAGTCGGGGGTGGGGGGGGTGCTGCAGGTGTCTCAAGTTCCTTGAGAATGTTAAAGAGTTCCTTGGTGTTAGACTGGGCAGACATAATGCGGTTGTTGTAGGAATCTTTTTTTGCCTGAAGTAGAGCTACTTTGTAATTAAGGGTAGCTATCAAGAGACTGTCCTTATGGGCGTCGGAATGGTGACTTCTCCAACGTGACTCTGCCGTCCGTTTCTCTTTGCATAGCACTCTGAGTTGGGGAGTGAACCACGAATTGAGGTGAGCTCGTTGTTTGGGTTTCCTCAGTTTGAGTGGGGCAATAGAGTTGATGGCTGCAAGCACCGACTGGTTGTACATGTCGGCTAAAATGGTAGGGTCTGTACAAGTGTCAGGAGCATTGTTTAGGGTGGGAAGAATGAGTGGGAGTAATTTTACCGAAGTAATGTTATTTTTATTTCTAGCGAGGGTGGCTGGGGCGACCGGGGGCGTAGGTAGTAAGTCTGCTTCAATACTGAAGGTGATGACGTGGTGGTCCGACCAGATGCAGGGGGCGTTGAAAAGTACGCTAATATTGTAATTGGTGTCACTGAGCCAGTCAATGGACCGCCCTTTAATGTGGGTAGGTTCCTCTATGTGGTGTGAAAATCTGATAAGGTATTAGCAAGGTCGAGGGCTGCAGTATCATTAGGGTCTTGGTGTCCTAGGTTGAGGTCGCCAAGAATGATGGTTTGCGAGTTAGATTTTGCATTGTCGAGTGCTAAAGCAGCAATGTCATCCACAAAGGATGTGGGTGGACCAGGGGGTCTGTATATGAGGTGGATGGTGACTGTTTGGTTGGCTGACAGTCCGAGTTTGACAGAGAGTACCTCTGCGGATTCCACCTTAGTGCTTGGGGTGATGGTTCTGAGTCCCAATGAGTTTCTAGAGATAAATGCAATTCCTCCCCCTCTCGAGGTGCGATCACATCTGATGATAGAGTAATCTGTGGGGATGGCTAGAGAGAGTGCAGGGCCAGATGCCGCGTGTAACCAAATCTCAGAAATGGCGATGAGTCAAGTTCCTGAGTCTTGATGAGATCAGCGATGTCCAGAGCATGGGCAGCTAAGGACCTTGCGTTGATCAAGGCAGCTTTGATTAAACCAGCGTTGCTTTTTGACACTGTGTTGGTCTGAGGGTGAGAGGGCATAGGTGAAGTGGGTGTTTGTTGGGGCGGGCTAAGCGTCATTGTTTTCGAATGTAAGTTCGGGTACATAGGGTGACCCTTCATTTTTCAATTCATGGGGTAGTCTACACCTTCACCTTCTTTTCAACAGGATGATCTTACGTACATTTTACTTAAAGGCCCACAGGAAGATCCTGTGGTTCCCTTTCATGCTGCATTGCAGAGAAAAATATCTGTCAACTGGGAAACTCCTGAGGTTATCCAGGCAGTTAACAAAAAACTATCTGGCAAATATAGGGTATCTGCTTCTGACCCTGAATATTTGAGTAAACCTCCAACTCCAGAGAGTTTGGTTGTACAAGCAGCAACTTCATCGACCAGAGATCTGCATACCCTTCTAATCCACAAGACAGGGATGATAAAAGGTTTGACGCTATGTCAAAAAAGGTCTTTTCGGCATGTAGCATGGCGTTTAAATAAGTTAATGCTACTTGCACGCTCGCAAGATTCAGCTGTACACTTTGGGAGAGTGCTTCATCTGCGGCTGTCTGTCTCCCGGAAAGAGAGGAAAGGGAAGCATTTCTGAACATCATTAACGATGGTAAAGACGCAATGTGAGTCCCTTCAAACTGGCATTGATTCTGATGACAGTATCAGCAGGGCCATGGCGGCAAGTACTACAATCCGCAGATTTGCGTGGTTGCAAAAGTCTGGTTTTGCTCCAGATGTACAGGCTAGACTTTGGAATATGCCCTTTGACGGCACTTCTTTGTTTGGTAAGAAGGCGGCTGACAGCCTGGAGAAGTTAGACATCCAAGGCAGCAGTGAAATCTCTTGGAGCTGCAATCCGTCAAACTCTGTATCGCCCCTCAGGAACCTCTTGGAGGAGTAGGTCCTTTCGCTTTCATTCTGCATTCGGAAAAGGCAGAGGACAGCCTTCTCAAAGGGGCCAAAAACAATTCACCCGCGGTGGACTGGTTAAAAGTACAAAAGCCGCAGCAGGTGCCTCCTTGCCCTCGGCATCTGCGTCAGCCGCCTCTAAACCACTCTGAGGTCTCTCCTCACAAGACAACAGTAGGGGGCAGGTTAACTCAACATCTGACGGAATGGCAGGCTATTACGTCAGATGCTTGGGCATTGGAGACAGTTGCCCAAGGTTACTGCCTGTCCTTTCTACGCACCCCTCGGTCATCCACCGGGGAACAGCTCTTTGAAGTTTCCAGATCCGCTCCTTGCGCAGGAGATTCTAGATATACTAGAGAAAAGTGCCATAGAACCGGTACCTGTAGCGTAGAGCAACAAGGGTTGGTATTCCCCCTACTTTCTAGTACCGGAGGACTGAGACCCATCTTGGACTTACGAGAATTGAACAAGTTCCTCAGGAAGGACAAGTTCAAGATGGTAACTCTCTCAGATCCTTCAGGCCCTCCAGGTTCAGGACTGGCTGGTATCTCTAGACCTTCAGGATGCTTATCCATGTGCCAATCCATCTCAAACGCAGGAAATATCTGAGGTTTGCAATTGGCAACTCTCATTATCAATTTCGAGTTCTGCCATTTGGGCTGACCTCCGCCCTGAGGGTCTTCACCAAGCTAATGCCTGTAGTGGCTGCAAGTCTAAGGAGGGAAGGGATCCACGTCTACCCCTGCCTAGCGATTGGTTGATCAGAGCAGTATCTTCGGAACAAGCTCCGATCCAACTAGATTGTCTGCCACTTCCTTCACAAACTGGGCTTCCCCCTCAATTTAAAGAAGTCACAGATGATACCATCACAGACTCCAGTTCATCGGAGCGGTCCTGGACACTTCCCTGGGGAAAGCCTTGCCACCAGAGGTGAGGGCTCAAGATATTCTGCAGATGGGTCACCAAGTTTCAAAATGCCAAACGTCTCCCAGCCTTCGACTTTTTGAGGTTGTTAGGCCTCATGGCATCCTGCATCTTCCTTGTGCCAGAGGCTCGCCTGAGAATGAGATCGCTCCAATGGGCACTAAGAACCCAGTGGTCGCAATTCTCAGGAAGATTGACAGATCTCCTACATGTCCCAGACAAAGTGGCTCGAAACCTTCAGTGGTGGGCCTGTCGGGAGAATATTTTGAAAGAACTGTTTTGGCAACCATGGCCAGAGATAACAGTAGTCGCTGATGATTCACTCACGGGGTGGAAAGCCCATGCCAACGACTTGACCAACAGCGGTCGTTGGTCTCCATCGGAGTCCAGACTACATATCAACCTGTTGGAGCTGAGAGCTATCAGACTAGCGCTGAAGGCTTTTCTGCCATCTGTACAAGGGAAAAATGGCCTAATAACGGACAACACTGTGGCCATGCACTACCTCAACAAAAGAGGAGTCGTAGGATCACTGCCACTGTGCAGAGAGGCGCTGCAGCTCTGGTTTTGGGAAATTCAAGAAGGAATCTCTTTCAGCAGTTCAATTAGCCGGAGAGAAGAACTTGACAGCGGATGCTCTGAGGAGGCAGAGCACAGTCTCCCACGAGTGGGAGATAGCTCAGGAAGTCCTTCAAGAGATCTTCACCCTTTGGAGAACCCCTCATGTGGATCTGTTCTCCACCAGTATCAACAGGAAGTGCGATCAGTTTTGTTCAAGGGACTTTCCCCCGAGAGGAGCTCTAGGGGACGGGTTTGTAGTGGACTGGGAGTTCCCACTTCTGTACGCGTTTCCTCCGCTCCGTCATTCCTCAGATGATCAGGAGGTTGAGAAGATTCCGGAAGACTATGATCCTAATTGCCCTAGACTGGGCCAGGAGAAGGTTGTACCCAGACCTTCTGGACATGTCCATCTGCCCTCCGATTCGTCTTCCGCACAGGGAGGATCTTCTCTCACAGAATGGAGGTCAGGTTCTCCATCCAGACAGCAGAACCCTCAACCTTCACGCTTGGTTTCTAAAAGGTTGAGGTACAAGGATTGGGACCTCCCAGATGACGTCATGGAGGTGTTGCTTTCGGCTAGAAGGCCAGCAACAAAGACTTTATACCGCTGCCGTTGGAAAAAAAGTTTTGCAGCTGTTTTAGAGAAAAGAATATCAAACCCTTTTCTTGCGGTACACCAATGGTGTTATATTTATTTTGCTCTGTTTGGCGAAGTCAGGTCTTCAATTTGGTACGATCAAGGGCTACCTCGCAGCGCTGTCTATCTTCAAGCGCACTGTGGTGGAGCCATCATATTTCAAATGACCCCTAGTAATCCAATTTCTGAAGGGGTTGACTAACGTCTATTCCCCAAAGCTGTTCCAAGTTCCCTTGTGGGACTTAAATCTAGTCTTACATTTCCTGATGGGTACTCGTTTTGAACCTCTCCATTCTTGTTCATTAAGATTTCTCACCCTTAAAACAGTCTTACTAGTGGCTTTGACATCTGCCAGAAGAGTGAGTGAATTACAAGCTCTATCTTGCAAACCTCCTCATACAATTTTTCACAAAGACAAGGTAGTCTCTGAATTCCACATCACTCAGAAGATAACCTTACTGTCATTCTATCCTCCTCCCCATCCAGGGAAAGAGGAAGGGAGGTTACATAGGCTGGATCCAAGGCAAGCCTTGAGCTTTTATATCAGTAGACTCGCCAGGATAAGGCAAGCAGACCAACTGTTTATAGGTTATGCAGGACACAAATTAGAATTGGCAATCACAAAACGGACCATTTCAAGATGGATTATTTTAGCCATTCTAGAATGCTGCAAATCGGCAGGGAAAGGGCCCACTCAACACTTTAGGGCTCATTCAACCAGGGGTATCGCAGCCTCTTCGTCCCTCCAAAGAGGGGTACCGATTCGAGACATTTGTGGCTGCCACATGGTCGCCCGCACATACCTTTACAAAATTCTACAATCTGGATTCCTCCTCTAGCCAGGAGACCAGATTAAGCAAAGCTGTGTTACACTCTGTTCATTCTTAAAGGGAAATATTCCAATTTTACTCCCACCTCCATTTACACACCACTGCTATGGGAGTCTATCAAGATAAGGAATACGTCTGAGGACACAATCCCTTCGAAGAACAAGTTACTCCTTACCTTGTAACGTTCTTTCGATGGAATGTTCCTCCGACGCATTCCTTATTGCCCCTCCCATCCATCCCCTCAGCAAAACTTCCCTTGTAGTTGCATCTTACGCTCCTTCAAGGTCAATAAACAATTCATGCATAGCTACTCTTAAGCTTCAAAATGGAACTGAGCAACGGACGCTGCACAAGTCTATTTATACGCACAATGACGTCGGCGCCGATACAGAGGGTGTCGGGACACCAACTCGAGGGAAGTCGACGCGCAGCGCCCTCTACTGAAAAAAGTTTGAGGCCAGCAAGCTGGAAGTAATCTATCAAGATGAGGAATACATCGGAGGAACATCCCATCGAAAGAACGTTACAAGGTAAGGAGTAACTTGTTCTTTGAACTCATGTCGACTGCTTCACTGAAGATTATCTCATGGAAAGTGGCGTTTCTAGTGGCTATTACCTCGGCCAGGCGGATGTTGGAATTGCAAGCATTGGTCATTGACCCTCCTTACCTGAGGTTTCTGAAGGACAAGGTCTCCTGGCCACTAAACGACACTTTATCCCAAAAGTGCTGACAGCCTTTCATAAACTTGCCTCCATTGCTTTACCCTCGTTTTTGCTAATGCATCTACGCCAGCAGAAAGGGCCCTGCATTCTCTGGACGTTAAGAGGGCCTTAAAGATTTATCTAAATCGCACTCAGGACTTCAGGAAACTGAAGCAACTGTTTGTGGCGTATGTCCCGTCCAACCAGGGGCAGGCCATCTCCAAGCAGGAACTTTCCAGATGGGTTTCCTCTTCAATTTCGTTTTGCCATGCTAAAGCTGGATCATTCTACGAGGTACACTGCCTCCTAGACGGCGCTGTAGTCTGGCATACCGCTGGTGTACATTTGCCAGGCGGCCTCCTGGGCGGTGCTGCGTGCCTTCACCAGGCATTACTGTCTGGGGCAGCAGCATTTGGAAGGTGTGCAGGTGGGTCGAGCGGTCCTCCAACGCCTGTTCCAATAATGTAGGCCCTGCAGCTTCGCCGGTTTGTTTTCTATGTGCTTGTCACTTGCTGGGGTTGTTGTCTCGTGTATATAATTAAGTACTGGTTGTTGGTTTGCCTATCGCACACCGCCATTGATTGGTTGTACTGCTATGTAATCTATTCACAGCATGTGAATCCATGAAAGATCCAATGCTGGAGAAGGGAGTAGTTTGTTACCTGTAACTCCACTTCTCCAGCTTTGGTATCTTTCATGGATTCCTATGCGCCTGCTGGCCAACCCTGGAGGCGAAACCGTTGTGTTTGGGTTCAGCTCTACTTTGGAGATTAAAATCTGAAGGCAAGCTCCGGGGGAGGGGCTATTTATACCACACGTCCTATTGGTGGGGACTAAAGCACCCAAAAAGGACGTTGATAGGACTCTAAAGGGTCCAAGTTTTCCATAGGAAAAAGCTAAGTTAAAGTCACTGAGGTTTCCCAGCCTGACGTGGAAATATTCACAGCATGTGAATCCATGAAAGATACAACGCTGGAGAAATGGAGTGACAGGTAAGAAACTACTCCCTTCTAGGTACAGTAAAAACCTTTAACTACTTTAGTGATAAGTTATGCTAGGTGAGTAAAAACCTATAACTACTTTTGGGATAACACACAGTTATCTCAAGGTAAGTTAAATCGACAAAGTTGTTCAAGGAGCTATCAGCAACTTGGGACAGGTATAAACCTAAGACTCTTTTTGTATCCGTCTAAAACAGCACAGGGAAAGCAAAACCCAGTGTTGCACTTTACTTGTTCTAGGTAGGTAAAACCTAATGCAGACTTATTCTGGACATTCGTAAAGCAAGTCAGGGGAAGCAAGACCCAGTTGAGGAACACACCTACCATTATCCAAACAGGAATAACTAAGTGAAAACAACATCACTTTTGTGAAGAGGCACAACCAAATCACAGGTGAGTAATATACCTTTCTCCAGTATTGGATCCTTCATGGATTCACATGCTTAGAATATTCCCCGTCAGGCTGGGAACCCTCAGTATATTTATAAAGACGTTTTACACAGGAAAAATGTTCAACACTGTCCCATCTATGTCGTTTTTGGCCCGCTTACGCATGACCCAATAGGACGTAGGGTGTAAATAGCTCCGTCCTCGCAGCTTCCCTTCAGATATCAACCGTCTCCAAAGTAGCGGGAGCACCTCATGTTTTTTCTGCTTACAAGTTTGAATTCTACTTTTGAAAGTTTCTAGTTTAAAAATGTCTGGAAAGGCGTTCTGCCCGTGTGCCACATGAGGACTGAAAAAGTCTATGAAGGAGATGGGCACATGGATTACTTGTACTGTCTACATCCGCATCACTCGATGGACAGTTCTGAGATCTGTAAGGGTTTCTCACAGAAAACGCTAAAGGATCGTAATAGGCGTCTGGTGACGTGGCTAAATGAAGGAACCTACCCTTCATCGGAGGTAGGATCTGCGTGCAGTCTAGCATCCAGGCCTAAGTCATCGAAGTCATAATCCCATTGCCGGTTGGTGTCAGCAGAACCTCCGATGAAGAAACCGCGATCTATGGAAAAACGCCCCTCAGAGAAACACCCGGTGAAGGAATCCTTGTCGAAGCATGGGCAGGATCGTCACCAAGGAAAGTCTTCATCTTAGTCAAAAAAAAGGAAAAGATCAGTTGAAGACCTCCTCCTCAGTGGACCATCACAGGTCTTCCTCGAGGAGAGATGCAACGAGGCATGTAACTAGCTCAAAAAGGGCGGGATCGCCTAAAGAAGCTGCGTCCCAGCCTCCACCATTGTCGACAGACTCAGTCATTGACGAGTTCGTTGCAGTCGACGCAGGTAACACCTGCAGTGGCCCTCGCGAATCCGATAGCGACGATAGACGTCTCCACATTGAAATGGTCGACGGTCGACCCTCCAATGGCATGGCAGCCGGAGGTGTACGATGTGATTCTGCTAGAAGTCTTACTACAGCCGGAGGTGGCCTTCCCAATATCATCAATGGGGGAGGATCGAGAACAGATTGTTGGTCCAGCAGATCTAGGATTACAGGTGGTTGGTTCGTCGACTGTTTTGGCGGAGCAAGGTGTACTCGTTTCATCGCCTTTGTCAAATCCTCAATATTATCCTTGCCAGTATTGTTCACGCTACAGTCTCTTCTAAAGCAGTTGAAAACAAAGTTAACCCTCGTGGGTGCACCTTTGGTGATGCCGGTGATACCTACCGACGACAAACTGGGTCCTTCTACGCGGTTGATAGGGAATCCACCCTCCCGTCCAGTTACCGAGGAACTGCCACGCTCATACCCAGAGGAAGGGGAGTTGCAAGATTCAGAGTAGAACCTAGACTCTTTCAGATGTTTCATCAAACCCTTTGAGGGATCCTACATGGGAGTCAGAGGCGGAAATGGAAGCGCCTAGAAGTCCAGCTCAACCTTCGCTGCCAGATGACATCGGCGCCTTTCATGCGATGATGGGCAAAGCCTGTATTGAGTTTGGTCTGGCCCCTGAAGAGGAAAAGAAGGAATGCTTCTTGTTCGACCATATGGGGAAGAGAAGGAAGTCGGTCTTCTCGGTGCCCATTCTGGACTACGTCTGGCAAGAAGGCTTGAGGACCATGCGCCATCCATTTTCAGAACCAGCAATAAAGGGCAGGTTAGAAAAGAAATTCAAGGCTCCAGACTCGACGCCTAAACGCTTGACCGCTCAGACTTCTCCAGAGTCGCTAGTGTCGGCGGCAGCGGCTAGGAAGGCCAGAGCGCAACATTAATGTTCTACCCCTCTGGATAATGAGGCTAGAAGGCAGGATGCGTTTGGTAAGAAGGTTCTATCCGTAGGAGCGACAACGGTTAAGGTGGCTAACTCGCAGCCGATTATGGCAAGGTACGACCGGGAGATGTGGCATCGTTTGGCCCCTATCCTAGAACACCCACCTGATGAGGAGCATAGAAAGTCGGCCATGCTGCCGGTCCATGAAGGGGAAGAGGCATCGAACCACTCGATTAACATCGCCGTGGACTTGGGGGAGTCTGGATTCAAGCAAATGAACAACGGAGTGGTTTTGAGAAGGCAAGCCTGGCTGCAATGTACTAACTTTAGACCGGAGGTCCAGTGTAAGGTCCTCGATATGCCATGTGAGGGTGACCAATTGTTCGGAGAGAAAGTGGACGAGGCCTTGAAAGGTATGAGAGGATACGGACACGGCCAGGTTGTTGGGAGCCCTGCAAAGCGGAAGAGCTTTTGGATCCTTTCGTCCCTTCCACGGAGCATCAGGAAATTCCCGTTTTACAGCATCTAGAGACCGAAACTTCAACAGGCCATCATACTCATCCCAAGGTTATAGGCGTGCGGTCCAGGCTGAAACTACCAGGCTTCGAGGAGAAGGGGATATTCATCAGCAAAAGACAGGTAGTCAAAGTCCCAACAATGACAGGCTTCAGGACGTCCTGGGAGGAAGGGTGTACCGTCATGTCGACGAGTGGGAAAGAACAGACCGCTGGGTATTGGACACGATAAAACTAGGCCACTCTTTGCAGTTCAAAGAAACGCTGTCACAAATTCCACCTGTGTATTCGGCGCAACCCCATCTCCACATATTATAGCAAGAAGTGGGGCTTATGCTGCAAAAAGGGGCTATAGAATTCGTCCCGGTGGCCGAGAGAGGCAGAGGAGGGTACTCTCGGTACTTTGTGGTCAAGAAACCCAACGGCAAGTGGAGACCCATTCTGGACCTGCGGGCTCTCAACAAGACCCTAAAAAAATCTGAAGTTCAAAATGCTTACGCATCAGGAAGTTATCCGATCCGTACAGCCGGGGGATTTTCTGGCGTCGTTAGACCTACAAGACGCACATTTTCACATACCTATGCGTCGACGACACAGAACGTTTCTAAGGTTTGTAGTCGGTCGGAGCCATTACCAGTTCAAAGTATTTCCTTTCGGACTGAAGTCATCTCCCAGGACGTTCACAAAATGTTTGGCTGCGAAGGAAAAGGCACCACGTTTACCCTTACCTGGACGATTGGCTGATAAGGGGCTCATCGCCGAGCATAACCGGCCAGCCTAGAGGCCACCATGCAACTTCTGAAGCTCTTGGGCTTTGCAATCAACTTCAAGAAATCCTCATTAACTCCCTCAAAGAACTTGGTATTTCTGGGCGTGGAATTACAAACGCAGTCAGGTGTCATGATTCCTGCCCCTCTTGTCCCCAGCCCTCCAAGATGTCAGGCTGGAGCCAGGCCACAATCACCTACATGGCCCTCAAGGGCCTCTCCATCCCTCCAAAGACTCACTTGCAGTGAGACTTGGCGCTTGTGGCACCAGACTCACTCCCTCCCATAGGATAACATTGGGATTGGACTTGTAGTGCTTTGATGGGGACAAGATGGATGCCCCCACATTTCGGTTCCAAGAACTGCATGTGCAGTCTAGTCAGCCCAGAGACACTTGGGATACCCAGAGACTATTTAAGCCATGCCCAGGCTGAGAAACATGCTTTGTGTTTTCTGCACCTCCAGCGTGACACTCACCGTGTTGGGATCGGTCTCCAGTAGGCCTGCATCTTTCTTCTGCGCTGAGCTCCTGCAAGAACAAGAACACCGTTAGGAACAGCCTTACCTTGCGGAGCTTCTGCCCATCATTCATCGCTTCTTCTGTTCTGCGGGCATCTTCGGCGGTGTAATTTCCATCCCGGCATGCCGCTTCCAAAGGAACAGAAAAAAGCATTAGTAAGCATTCTACAAATCTTCGCTTAGTTTTAAAGACTGTACAAGCTTCAAACGCTTACCTGAATACCAGCCGCTCTGGGGGAACCCTGTCTCGGGAACGTCTCGTCCATCTGCAAGAGGGAAAAGACACTCCAGGTTAGCGTGGAAACATCTAGAGCTGCCGCATACCGCGCTTACTCACCGCATTTCTTCGTCGTAACCGGCATCCACGCTGAAAACGTTGCGGCACCTAAAAGACACAGAAAAAGAACTCGGTTCAATACAAATACGAAAGGTTTGCATCGCGCTCACTCACCTTCAGCGCTACTCATCTCAGCAGCACGCCGCCATCCCCGGACTCCGGCCCTCATCTAAGGAAGGAAAGGAACGAAGTTGGAGAACTGTTCAAAAGACTCATTATACTTACCTGTCAGACTCTTGCCAGTGAAGGAACTAGGCAGCAGCGAGCCCGTATCAATCAACGCGCCCCTGCGCTGAAAGCAGGACGGAGAGCACACTATCCAAGAAAACGGGGTGAGCTGTGGATCAAAGGGAAGGGTTGGACCCCGGGGAAGAAGGTGTTCAAGCACACAGACAATGGGGAGTTAAACTCTACCAATCCTGTGTTTCAGGCCCAGTCTCCAGTCGAGTAGACTCCAGGGAAGGGTTTGAGGTCGGAAGGTCAGAGTGACGTCCCTGTGGATACCAGGTGAGCGATACATCAGGGCTAGTGAAGCCCTCCTTGGAAAGGGTTCGAAAACTAACACAAAAGGCGGAAGAATGGAAAGTGGGCACCAGGGTGTCAGTCAGAAAATACATGTCACTGCTAGGGCCCTTAGCGTCCTGTATTCCATTGGTGAGAAATTGCTCTCTTCATGAGGCCAGTACAGGAGTTCCTGGCAGACAGATGGTCCCAGAGTCGAGGCTTTCGAGCTTCTGCGAGCACTTCAATGGTGGCAGCTCTCGGACAATCTGACGAGGGGGATGCCCCTGCAGGAACCGGATTTTCAAGCGACGATAGTAATGGATGCATCGCTGAAAGGATGGGGAGCCCATCTGGGGTCCCTGCAAGTTCAAGGTCAATGGTCCCCAGCGGAGTCTACTCTTCACAACAACGTGCTGGAGTTAAGGCCGGTACGCTGGGCTCTGAAGTCCTTTTGCCGCGCATACGAGCGTCAGTTGTTGTGTTGTCCGTTGGTATTCTATGTCCTATCTCAGGAAGCAAGGGGGCACTCGTTCCAGGACGCGCTCGAGCGAAGCTCAGAAAATATGGCGTTGGGCCCTCGAGCAGAATATGAACATATAATGGCTTACCATCTTCCGGGGGTGAAAAATAAACAAGCAAACTCGCTCAACAGGGAAATGAATCAACTGCACGAGTGGGAGCTGGACGATCGACAAATGGCAAAAATCTTCAGAAAATGGGGTCGTCCATCCATGGATCTGTTTGCAACCCGAGAGAACAAGTAATGCACACATTATGCGAGCAGGTGGCCACAACCTGGATCGCTGGGGGAAGCGTTCTCCTTCCCGTGGACGAACAAGTTTTCCTACGTGTTCCCTCCGTTTCCACTCATCTGGCGGACCCTCCAGTGGATTGACAAGTACCCAGGTCGGGTAATTGCAGTGGCTCTGTACTGGGCGAGATAGTCGTGGTTCTCAGACCTGCTCCAACCGTCGATAGCAGAGCCAGTTAATTCCAGGAGATTCCGAACCTTCTATCTCAAGACAAAGGAGCAGTTTGGCATCACGACCCAGACTCGCTCAACCCGATGGCCTGGCTCCTGATTTCTCCGAGTTTGGGGACCTGAATATTCCCTCGGAGTGTCGACGAATCTTACAGGTGGCACAAGCTCCGTCCATGAACACTTCATATTCAGGTAAATGGAAGAGTTTCTGTGTGTGGTGCAGGGATCATCTGGGGGTAGACCCTTTAAACATCGGAGCAGAACAGCTTCTTCCATATTTGCTACACTTGGCGGAGAAGGGATTGGCTTTTTCCTCCATTAAGTTCATTTGGTGACCATCTCGAGATTTACTCGTAAAAGACATTCAACGCCGTTGTTCAGCAATCAGCTGGTGAAACATTTTCTGAAAGGCCTATTTCGGACTTTTCCGCCAGCCAAAAAGTTCCCCCCTAACTGGAGTCTCAATCTAGTACTGTCGGCACTAATGAGGGCTCCGTTCGAACCAATGTCGTCGTTGTTGAAGTTTTTGTTGTGGAAAATGGCCTTTTTAGTAGCCAGTAGATCAGCAAGAAGGCTTTCGGAATTACAGGCATTGGTCATTGATCTCCATTCTTGCGGTTTTTCAAAGACAAAGTAGTATTTGCAACCAATCCTCACTTCATTCCTGAAGTCCCGACGACATCCCACAAACATTCCTCTATTGTTCTACCGACATTCTTTGCAGCAGCCTCTTCTGTGGCAGAAAAAGCCCTTCACACGTTGGATTTAAAAAGAGCTTTGAAGTTCTATCTCAGTCGTACTCAAGAATCAGATTTTAGTCTTTCAAGGCAACTGTTTGTAGCTTATGGACCTTCGTTGAAGGGAAAATAGATTTCTAAGCAAGAACTGAACTACTGGGTGTCGTGGACTATTGCTTTTTGTCACTTTAAAGCAGGAAAGCCTCTGAAAAGACGCCCTAAAGCTCATTCGACAAGATCCACCTCATCATGGGCGGTGTTGTCGTCTGGAATTCCATTGGTGGACATCGGTCAAGCGGCATCCTGGTCGGTGCAGCACACATTTACTCAGCATTATTGCCTAGAGCAACAGCATGCGGCAGATGTGCAGATGGGACGAGCAGTCCTTCGGTACCCGTTTCAGTAAGGTAAGCCCCAAAAAGAGGTGTATGCTCTTATCAATAGACCATGAATTGGGGTTTTTGTATTGCTAACTGCATGTGCGGCTCTGATAATATTGGTTTGCATTGCACGCCTCCAGATTAGGAGTACTGCTATATAATCTATTCTAAGCATGTGAATCCATGAAAGAGCCAATGCTGGAAAAGGGAGTAGTTTCTTACCTGTAACTCCATTTCTCCAGCGTTGGTATCTTTCATGGATTCACATGTGCCCGCCGGCCTCCCCTGAATGCAAACTTTATCTGCCCCTACTACTTTGGGGGTTAAAATCTGAAAGGAGCCGCCGGGCGGGGCTGTTTATACCCTATGTCCTATTGGGTCATGCATAAGCGGCCCAAAAACGACATAGATGAGACACAGAAGCGTCAAATGTTTCCTATGGAAAATGTCTTTATAAATATACCGAGGGTTCCCAGCCTGACTGGGAATATTCTAAACATGTGAATCCATGAAAGATACCAACGCTGGAGAAATGGAGTTTCAGGTAAGAAACTACTCCCTTACCATCTACTTTCTATTAGAATGGCAAAATGGTTTCTAAGGAAAGAAAGATGTTAAACATACTTTTGAGAAAAGTGCATCACACATCCAAGGTAAGAACGTTTTGTAACTGTTAACTCTGACTTGGTTACCAACCGACTCTTTTACAAGTAAATTTTAAACACTTATTTTCTTTTCTAGGCAGAATGTCCAATCCCTTAAGTTTTTCCCTTATTCTTGGAGAATGAGTGCTCAGTGGCAGAAGGGGGTCACTAGAATCTAGTGATCAACGGTGTCAGGAGAGGTTCTTAAGTAGCAAAAGTCAGAGTTCCTCAGGAAGACTGGGCAAACGGGTGAGTATTTTACTTTGCGTTAGAGGAGTGCCCAGGGGCTACACAGAAGACACCCTAGGTGGATTCTAGCGGTGGAATTGGGTGAACTGGACAAGAGGCCTCCCAATCACAGAAAACACCCCACACTTCACAAGAAACTTAAGGTAAGTACATACCCTAGCCAACACAGTACCTCTGCATTGAAGTTTTTGCAGCAGGACTTCAGGATCTGCAGCCAAAAACCGTGTCGGTGGATTCCTTGTCGTGGTGACTGAAAACAAGACCTTGGAAGGGACTTTGCAGCAGGGATCAATGGAGAAGGCTCTAGGCAAAGTTTTCCTCGCAGCTGGATGCGGCTCTGTGGATTTGGCACCTTTTACAGTAGCGCAGAAGACGACAGAATTTCACGGTCGGTTTCTCGTTGTTGCAAAGGTCCAGCACTTTGGTGAGGGGAATTTTCAGACTCGATCTGTATCTCTGGAGATAAACCAGGATGCCCACGAAGTTCCAGCGAGATTCGGATTTCGTAAGACCGTGCACCACACAATGGCTTGAGGTATCAAGGTTTTGGGGTATTGCAGCCCAGCAAGTTCGCAGTAGAGCATGAGATGGCTCAAAATGCAGGTTTTGTGTCTAGTGGGTCTCGCCAGGCTCTAGATCAGGGTTATCGTTTTCAGAGTCCCCAGGTCGATTGGAAGGAAGGGGTACAGCAGGCTCAGGTTACACAGCAGGCTCTCCGGTCGCTGGAAATAGCCTGAGCCGCTTTTCCTCCATCCTCTTCGGTTTTGTTTCCAGTGGTCGACTTGTCTTCAGCTTCCAGGTTCACAGTATGTAACGGGAACTACAGCACAACCTCTGCATTCTCTCAGTGCATTTTACAACAAAGGGCGGTCCGGTTGTCCAATCAGGACAGCCAGCCCCCCACTAAGATGTGTCCCCATTCAGACAAGGAGGAAGACAAAGGGCTGCAGAGTTTTGGACTCCTCTGTCGCTTCCTGCCTTCAGACTGGAGCATGGGTGGGGAGTCAAGGAACTCCTGCCGAAGATAAAAATCGCACAAAGGAATTTCCCAACCTGGATGTCAAGTGGAGGAACAAGAAAGGAAAACACTAAAATGGCGAAAAAAAACTGGGGCCATATTGGTAAAACGAGCACACCAGCCATTTGAAGGTAAGCTTGTCCCTGTAGCAGAATTGTTACAGTATTAGTGTGAAAGGGGTTACATTGTATCTCTCATGCACTCCACATAAGGTGGGGTGTGCTGGTTTCACCGGTTTATAGTGATAATTTCGACAACAAAAATGTCGAAAGTCAAAATTTCGAAAAAGAAAATGTCGACTTTTTTTTCAATGCATTTTTTTTTAAATGGGGGGGTTTCCCCAACCCCCCTTTTTTTAATTTTTCCCTTTTTTTAAACTCCCGAACCCCTAAAATAAATATATAATTAAAAAAAAACGAAAGTCAACATTTGTTTTCGACATTTTTTTTTCGACATTTTTGTCTGTCGACATTTTTTGTCGAAATTATGACTGCCCACCGGTTTCACCAAATAAAATGTAGAAGGGATACCAAGATCCTTTCTACCCTTGGGAACTGTAGTTCTCTCAATGTTAGCCAAAGAAAGTTTAAAAGTGGAGCCCCTAGGGCAACCCAGCAACAGGCACTTATTGCCAAAATGTGGTTAAAGAGAATAACTTTAAAACAACACTATGTAGAGTCTAAGAAATGACACCCATAAAGAGTAAAAGTCTGTGAGGGTGGAAAAAAAATTCCCACTCAAAGGTATAAGGAAAAATATCCCACCAATAAAGCAAAATGTTCTGGGGTTGACACAGATCAGGAAGATTTTTCATTTCTATGAAACTCTTACCTAACACGTAGTCGGACATGTGGAAATATTCAGACGTATGTGCATCAATAAGACACATACGGAGTGTCTACACTTACAGGTAAGTAGCTAAACGTTTTCATAAGTACATATATCATAACTGCTCTCTAAGAAATTGTGTACATAGTATATTTAGTTCTCTGCACAAGGTTGTGTTTTAGAAATATTTGTGACACTGTAGAGAAAGGAAAACTCACATGAAGCCTTGCTGAGGAGCCTGGCAGGTTTGAGCCATGCGAAACTCGTAGTTTGTAATCTACCTACAGTGTAGGAAGTGAATACTTTAGTAGAGCGGGAACGAGAGGGACATGCAGCTTTAAGCTGCTCTAGGATAATGCACCAAAGCATTTATAGTCTGCAAGAGGTAAAGTTAATGGCTTGTATGTTTGTAAACCTAGTTTTGATAACTGTTGATTCATTCCATGGCCTGCATGAATGACTCCTAGAACTGTTAAAGTAAATAAGTGTAGAGGAACATGAAATTGTTTGTTTTCTGGCCTTTGTCATTTCTTAACTTGTTTGAGAAATAAATTCTCTTGCTTCCCACAGCTGATCCTTGTAGGAGATCATTGCCAGCTTGGTCCTGTCGTAATGTGTAAAAAAGCAGCAAAAGCAGGCCTTTCTCAGTCTCTGTTTGAGAGGCTTGTGGTCTTGGGAATTCGTCCTATTCGACTTCAAGTTCAGTATCGTATGCATCCTGCACTTAGTGCGTTTCCATCAAATATTTTCTATGAAGGATCCCTTCAAAATGGAGTCACTGCAGGTATAGTATAATTGCAAACTGCTTTTAGTAGGCAATAAAGGGTAAAACATTTGCAATTAAGCCCTTCTTAATTGTAGATTTTGCAATCTACACTTCTAATATCTGCATTATCATTTACCTGTGAAATTCTACTGAAACAGCATTGAACCACTACATTTTCTTTTTGAGTACCAGTCCATGCCAGTGTTTTACTTATGTGTTTTTTTTTTAAACTTCATGCAAAGCAAATTTATTTCTCAACTTGGTGTTTGTTTGGCATATAGTTACTGCCAAGTTTGTGGTTTGTTGCTCATTAAAAACATTTTTAGAGACCAACACTGACTTTGAATCTTTGGTAGTCCCTTTATGGTAGGCAGCAGATCCAGATTTAAATGTGCATCTGCCTTTCAGTAGCTAAAATCTCACCTATGTCTGCATAGTGCAAAAATTTTCCTTCTGGCACTAGATAATGTATATGGACTACTTGATCCGCTTTTGGGCCTCCATTACAGATTGACATCTGTTCCTTGGCTTTACTGTTGCGTCCTCCAGGACCCCAATCATCTAAGGGCATATATGAGGCTGAGACTTGCTTCACAATTATTCTAGTTTCACCCTGGCATCAGTGAACCAGCTGTCTTTTGACAACATTCATATTCCTTTCTCCAAGTGACTGCCATCAATTGCTAGGACCATTCCTTTTGGGAAACATTTCTTTTTGCAACTCTCCTGACTTTGCTTTGTGATCCCCCACCCCCCGGCTTTCTGTCCTGGAACTGTCTGACTTTTAATGGAAGTAAACATTTGGTTTTTTTGTTTTTTACTTCACTTAAATGCTCAAATTAATTTTGGTGCACTGATGAGCCCCGAAGGTTACCAGTGCAGGAAGTGTTTCTCACTTTTTTATAAATCTTTTTTTTCTCTTTTGTAACACCACTTCACCTCAAGTGGAGTGTTTGTGGGAACATTATCTCCCGCCATCCCCCTTTTCTTTGGGCAACTTTTCATATTCCTTTTCGATGTACCTAGACAACATGCTGATCAGTCAAGAGTGTTGATTATTTTTCCAGTGCGCTTGCGGGCACTACCTTTTTTTTAAAAAAAAAAGTTTTTTATATGCCACACAATTCTGTTTCGACTAGCTAAAGGCTTTTCCATCAGTTTTAAGTCCTGTCCTTTGACCGTCTTGCTTTTTGGTAATTATTCTGTCTTCTCGGGTCAGAATGCCCATATACGGGCATACACATTTGCAGGGTCAAGCCTAGACTCCCAAAGGTTGTGACTCTTCTCAAATTGTTTCCCAAGATCATCACTGCCTGCTGCTCTCCTACATAGAGGGGGCCAGCCTGAAACTTGCTATTTACCGCTTCCGTTTACTGAGGCTGCTGACTACACCACCAAATTTCTTTGCTTCTGCAACTTACTCTGCCGTGTCCTGGAGGCCTCTTGTCGTCTTGGACTTCATTTCACCCAGTCCGGTTCAAGTCACATTCACTGCTTGCTTCTACATGCCACACACACACTCCCCCACTGTATGACTCTTGCATTCACTAACCAATACCTTGCCTTAGCAAACAGTCACCCCAACCGCCTCCTTCCTCCTGTTGGTCTTTTTCCTCCACTGACCTCACTTG
Organism: Ambystoma mexicanum; assembly: GCF_040938575.1. Classification (NCBI taxonomy): domain Eukaryota; kingdom Metazoa; phylum Chordata; class Amphibia; order Caudata; family Ambystomatidae; genus Ambystoma; species Ambystoma mexicanum. The sequence goes on from NC_090921.1 coordinate 469,091,507, forward strand.
AATAACCTTCATCTTCTCCTTAATGTTTCCTGCATAAATCTTCCTCCCTTTTGTTCTGATTGTACTGCAACCTCTAGCCACACCCAGAAAGTGTATGTTCTGGGGAAAAGTATTTAAAATGGAGCTAAGCCCTGTCAACTCTTCTTGTACGCTTCTACTGCAATATTGACCCTGCGATGCTGCAAAGTCAATGTTCTAGTTTATAGTAGGTGTAAGTGCCTGGGCTGACAAAAGCCCAATCCTTTTCATGTGTCTCTGGTGGTCTAGGATCAACTGTTTGTGATATGGGTTCTCGCTGTGATAGTCATTTGGCTCTGGAGAGCTTTTTGATGCTGTGGGCGTGTACAGTGTCATTTCAGCATTGCTCTACTGCGGTCTACGGTACAGCTCTTCTCTGGGGCGATCTGCCTGCTCGGTGAAGCCCCTTGGTGTTGCTGCAGTGTAGGCTGTTGTGGCAAGTTTTCTCTACTGCAGTGTCTTTGTGGCACCTGCCGCGTTAGCTGTTTGTGGTTGGGGTAGTGGTCAACTGGAGGCTGATGTCAGTTTGGTTCTCCTCGTAACGGCTTGTTGGTAACATCTGAAGAATGGGAAATCGACTGCCAAAGATTTTGTAAGGGAGGCGCAGTGTGTGTGAAGGCTCCCTAACATATAGGTTCTAATAGGGTAGAAGGCGTGGCCTCTCCCTGTTGTCACTCCCAACCCCCTCCCTCCACCCCAGATCAGATCTGGCTCTGCATGGCGCTTTGGGGTATATCCTCCCTCTCTTGACCAGGTCAGGAAACGGGCCTGGTCACCAGCCTACCTTAGCATTATTAGAAGGCTGGTACCTAACCTATGCAGTACTTTCCCATTAGGTAAATGGTAATGAATATTAAATTAGTTAAAGATGCATGGATGTGCCTGAAAGGGGCTGGATGAAATGTTGCTAAACCCAGAATCTAAGTGAGATGTACTTTAAAAGCACACTGTAGAAAAAGGTACAATTAAAATTGGGTATCCTCCCAATTCCAACACCCTAGGGGCTACCCAAGAGGGAATGCTAGGCTTTAACTCCACTGATCATAGCCCGGTAAGAAAGGTGCTAGGGATTGGAATTTGCACTGGTGCAGTCCTTATGGGGGAAGAAGGGCACCAAAAATGGTCCCTACTCTCACCACTTATATTTTGCAAGTGACCACGTCCAAGTGTGAGGGGACTAGTAGCGTCAGGGATGGCACTCTATTAAGAGTGGCACAGGACACCCAGAAAGGGTATGGGTGGTTGTGCCAGAATAAAGTGGACAGCTAAGTACACACACAGCAGAAAGGAAAGAGAACGAAGAGTAGGCAAGAGTAGCAAGGAAAAAGGTACAGAATGAATTCCCTCTTGGGGTGTATGCAGATATAGGAAAAGAGTATTCCACGAACCTTAGGAAATACTCTAGCCTTCTGCACAGTTTGCTATAACAGAGGCCCACGCTGTTTGCTCATGGCTTGGGACAGCAGCTATGGGTGTCTGTAATGTAGAAACGAGACAAGGGAAGGGGCAGAGGTTGACTGATGGGAACCAACAGACAAGCTCTATACAAAAGGGTCCACAAACAGTACAAGAGAAGATACTTACAGACAAATCCAGGAAAAGGAGGTTGATAGCAAACTAGCAGAAGGAAATGAAAGGAAAGTCGTTTAACAGGATTGGATAGCAGAGGACAGTAAGGAACAAGGTTGAGAGCTCAGAGGAGCAGGAAAGCAATGAGCAAGCCCACAGGAGCAGGGCTGTAAGGTAGAGAGCCCAGAGGGAAAGGGCTTAGGGCAGCAGAGTAAAGCAAGCTGCATGGCAAGGAACCCAGAAGGGCCGGGCAGCAAGGAGTGAGCCTTGAGGGGCAGGGCCGCTGACCGTAGAAGGTTGCAGAGGACTCTAGAGGGCTGCTAGGCAGAGAACCCAGCGGAAAAAGGTAGGTAGTAGGCAGCGGAGCGTGATAAGCTGCAAAGTAGGAAGCCCAGAGGACAAGGGCTGTAGGCAGCCGGAGTAAGGCAGGCTGCAGAGCAGGGAGCCCAGAGGACAAGGGCTGTAGGCAGCCGGAGTGAGGCAGGCTACAGAGCAGGGAGCCCAGAGGACAAGGGCTGAGGCTGGAAAGCAGCAGAGCGTGATCAGCTGCAATGTAGGGAGCCCGGCAGGGCAAGGGCGGAGGCTGGAAGGCAGCAGAGCGTGATCGGCTGCAAGGCAGGAGCCTGGAAGAGCAGGGCTGAGGCAGGGAGCCCAAAAGGCTAGGGCTGTAGGCAGCAGGGTGTAGCAGGCTGCAAGGCAGGACGCCCAGAGGAGCAGGGCTGAGGCAGGGAGCCCAAAAGGCTAGGGCTGTAGGCAGCAGGGTGTAGCAGGCTGCAAGGCAGGACGCCCAGAGGAGCAGGGCTGAGGCAGGGAGCCCAAAAGGCTAGGGCTGTAGGCAGCAGGGTGTAGCAGACTGCAAGGCAGGAGCCCACCAGGGCACTGGAACAAGGAGCAGGTGAAATCAGGAAACCGCATACAAAGTTTGTAGCTCGAAGCAATAAGGTGCCGGAAGGACTCTCAATGTAAGAGACTGAGCTCTCGCAGGCAGCAGCCTTTATACTGCCCAGCCCAGCACAGAGGCAGGCTAATTGGTTGCACCTGGCTGAGCACACCTGCAGACAATCGGCCACCTCCCTCTGTTCCTGAGCTGGTGGAAGCAGAGCAAATCCCTAGGGCTTCTGGGGATTGTAGTTCTGATGAAGAAAAATAGGAATAGCCAGGAATAGATGGTTATAGCCAAGTGCATTATGGTAAGTGTAGTTTTCTGGGAAAAATAAAAAAGCACCAAAGTCTTGCAAATGGGAAATAAAGTCCAAATAGTGAATAGCGGTTGATCCAAGAGTTTTCTGTAGATAAATGAATAACAATTTGTCCATATTGATCGCCAATGTATGCGCCATGGTGCAGGCATGACTAGTAGTAGTAATAGTAGTAGTAGTAATGGGGGAAGAGAGTAGTAGAGGAAGGAGGAAAGTAGAAGAGCATCAGCGGTTGGGGTGGCGGGGTGTAGAGGAGGCGGTGGGGTGTGGATGGGCGGTGGGAGTTATAGGTGGTTGGTGTTGGAAGACTGTTAGGCAAGATTGTATGCAGTACCCTTTGGGTGCGCTACAACAACCCTGATCTCCTGGCAATAGGAACCCAAACTTTGGTATAAGTCTGTACTAACAGGTTGGTAGCGTGTTGAGCAGCCAGGCTTATCTCAAGAGGGGTCAATGTGAGCTGTAGTGGAGTTACACATGGATTTACAGTTAAAAGTATTCAAATAAACTCTTACACTCAAGGTTTCTTGAATAAACAATTATTAATTTATCTGTCTGTTAGAATAAGCCTTCTTCAGAAGGGAGCAATATAAAAGTAACACACACATACACTTCAATACTTTACACTTCAATACTGTACACTCTTAGTTTCAAAATCAGTAAAGACCCTTTTGGGGTGGCCCACAGACACAACCTAAACCCTCAGGTGACTTCAATAGCTAGGGTACTGCGGACATTAATATCTTACTGTTGGCATTTGGAATACTGTTCTATTTTGGTAAAAGGAAAAGGTTATTAGAACAAGAGACCACTAATATTCTTAAGCAGGCAAATACTTTTGGATCCCGGAAGAAGTCATTCAGTACAATAGACTAAGCCAAAGTCAATGGGCAAAAGTCGTATATAGGATGAAGCACTTCTGGTAGGTAAGTAGAGTCTTTGCACAGAGTTATAGAAATCTTTTGAAGAAAAGAAGAATCAAATGTAGGGCCACATGCTGATTAGACTTGAGTGGTAGAAGATGCAAGCAACTAGACAGTAAGAGGTAAGTTCTGACTTTACAGTACCTTTGTATTGAAGAGAAAGTGTGGCAGATGACTTCTGTTCCTGTGCAGCTCTGCAGATCTCACTGTTCCTGGACCTCAGTCGTGGGGACAAGAGGGAGGACTTCTGGGGACTCCTGCGCTGCAATGGGGACGGTCACCACTTGCAACTTACTCTAACTGACTTAAATTGTTTAATCAAGAAACCTTGTGTGTAAGTTTATTTGAATACTTTTTTTTAAAACTTCTTTTTATTATTCTGCGTGGCAGCAACAAACAAGCGAACAGCATGAGGCGTTACAGCATGAATACCATATAAACATTGTAGGTGCACAGAGGTTATTACACAGAACATCACAATCCGTGGGTACAATCACAGTATGGACTGGGCAACAGAAGCCCGCAACAGGGGGGAGGACCTAAGCCGGTGGGGGGAAGAGGGTGGGGGGGAGGCGTCCGGTGTCGCACTCAGATCGGACATGTAAGAGCGGAACTTGAGCCATACATTTCTAGGTCTGGAGTGGGCAGTTTGTATATGGGACCAGGCTTCCTCAGAGTCCGAGGCCCAAGTGACCGCCCTCAGCCATTGAGCGTGTGTGGGGGGCGAGGGGCGAAGCCAACAGAGCAGGATGGAGCGCACCGCAAGCAGGAGACAAAGGCCGGCTAATTTTTTGGAATCACGGGAAAGACCTGGGAGATCGTGGAAGAGACATACCAACGGAGAAGGAACAATGGGATGGTCGAGAACCGCAGACATTGTCGAGCAAACTGCCTCCCAAAACTGTGAGAGGCGAAGGCAGGACAGAGTCATGTGAATGTAGTCCGCGTTGTCATGATGGCACCTAGGGCAGCTGGAAGGGTGATCCCTGGACATGCGATGTAGCCTGATCGGGGTGTAGTGAAATCTGTGTAGTACTTTGAATTGAATGAGTTTGAAGCGGGAGTTAAAGGATACTCGATGTGTGCGCTCGCACAAATGTGCCCAGCGTTCGTCCGAAATCTCAACACCCAAGTCCGCCCCCCACAACCCCCTCAGTCTAGCGAAATCTGGGATAGATCTGGACTGCAACATCGTGTATAACCTAGAGATTTTACCCCTTGTGGGCCCGGGGGAGGTGAGCTCTTCAATAGCTGGGTCGTCCGGGGGCAACGCAGGGAACATTTGGTAATTGCGTTTGAGGGTCCTGCGGAGGGATGCGTATTGAAGCCATGCGCCCTGGTCACTCCTCAGGGGCAATGGGAGATCGGGCCATTCAACAAATATACCCTGGTCAAACACGTCACGCAGCAGCTCATAGCCTGCGTCCGCCCAGCGGCGCACCGTGCCCGGTGGGACCTGCGGGACCCCCGGGAGGAAGTTCCAGAGGGGGAGGTTGCCGTGAAAGGCGTATGTAGTTTTGACTAGTTTCCACATCTTTGCCAGAGCAAGGGAAGTGCAAGCGACCGGGCTCTGAATCCAATGCCGAGGGGGCGGGGTGTATCACCAAGGAGCGGATATCCCGGTCACAGACCGCAAGCTTCTCAAGTCGAACATGCGGGGGAGGGTCAATTGTATTAAACCAGTGAGATGTGTATTGGATTTGGGATACCAGCCAGTACTTGAGAAAATTAGGGGCACCGAAGCCCCCGTTAGAAATGGGAGTAGATAGGGTGTCAATTTTAAGGCAGACCGCTCCCGAGTGCCAGAGAAAGGAATTCACAGTGCGGGTCAAGTCCTGGAAAAAGCCCTCCCCCGGCCACAAGGGTATGTTAGTGAACCTGTAAAGCAACTGGGGTAACACCACCATCTTCAATAGCCCTATCCTGCCTGCCAGGGAGATCGGGAGCCTGTCCCAGGCCCGGACCTTAGCCGTCAGGTGTGTGAGCTACTTCTGATAGTTTTCCTGGAAGGTCAACGCCTGTTGGCGAGTCACCACTATACCCAAGTAGGTGAATGTAGACTGAGCCCATGTGAAGCCCAAGGTATCAGGAGGGAGGAGAGTGCCTTCTGTGAGTGGGAAGAGAGTGGATTTTGAACAATTCACTTTGAGACCAGAGATTCGACCGAACCAAATGATGTCCTCCAATATTGGGGGTAAGTTGATGGAAGGAGAGCGAACAAACAACAATGCATCATCCGCATATAAGGACACTATGTCCGCCTGGCCCGCAGTGCGGAGTCCTCTGTGAGCGTGAAGTTGGCGGAGCATGTCAGCGAAGGGCTCTATTGCTATAGCGAAGATCAAGGGCGAGAAGGGGCACCCCTGTCTCGTCCCCCTGGCAATCTCAAAGAGAGGGGAGCAGTAGTCGTCAGTGCAAACCCTGGCCACCGGGGAAGAGTAAAGCAATCTGACCCAGGAGAGAAAGGAGGGGCCGCAGCTGTCGAGAACCCGCCCTAGGTACTTGCATGAGACCGAGTCAAACGCCTTTTGCATATCAAGGGTGACAGCTACTGCCTGCGTGTCAGGACTGATTCTGTTAATTATGTTAAATAGGCGCCTCAGGCTCAGGGAGGTGGAGCGACCGGGGATGAAACCCGCCTGATCTGGGTAGATAATAGATGGCAGGAGGGGAGCCAACCGGAGCGCCAGGGCCTTGGCATACACCTTGACGTCACAATTTGAGTGAAAGCGGACAGTATGAACCACATTGCAGGGGGGATTTGCCTGATTTAAGTAGTACTGTGATTGTGGCCTCCCGGAGTGAAGGGGGGAACACGCCGGACTCCACAGACTCCTCCCAGAGAGCTAGCAAGTGAGGAAGCAGCTGTGACTTAAACTGTTTGTAAAATTCGACCGGAATACCGTCCGAACCGGGGGCACGCCCCGAGGATAAGGAGTCAATAGCGTCCAACAGCTCCTCCAGTGTGAGGGGGGAGTCAAGGGAGGCCGCGGCTTCCGGGGACAGGGCTGAGAGAGGGAGGGCACCGAGAAAGGAGTCGATCTCCGCCACCGGCACCTCATCTGAGTTGGAGTATAGAGTTTCGTAAAATGTAAAGAATTCCCTGTTGATGTCTTGCGGGGAGACAGCCATGGAGCCGTCAGGTCTCTCGAGCCCGATTATGTGTGGGGACCCCGTCTCATGACGGATCAGACGTGCTAGAAATCGACCAGGGCGCTCTCCCTCCCCATATCTCCTCGCCATGCCAGGACTATCCAAAAACCTTTGTTTGCGATTGATCCGCGAGGGATCGAAACGTGTCTAATTCCAACCCTATGTCAGCCAGATTGCTCGAGGTGGAGTGAAGTGAGCATGCGGCTTCCAGGGTAGATAGTCTGGATTCACTAGCAGCAAGATCCCTCCGGATTGACTTCAGGACCCCATTCTCTTTGGACAACGCGATCCCTCTGATATAAACCTTAAATGACTCCCATAGAGTGGCTTGGGTCGCTACCGAGCCCGTATTAGTCTCGAAGAACTCCTCAATCGATCGCTCGAGCTCGGAGCAGAACTCCGGGTCCAATAAGGACAGGGGTTTCAGCCTCCAGCTACGTGTCCGGCCAGGATCGGGACCCCAGCCAATGGTTACAGTGACTGGAGAGTGGTCAGACAGGGTTCTAGGGAGGATCATTAGTTGTATAACGCTCTTAACCAGTTCGTTGGAGATCACCCATCTGTCAATGCGGGAATAGGAGTCGTGGACTGAAGGGTAAAAAGAGAACACACGGGAGTCCGGGTAAAAGAATCTCCACGCGTCCACTATGGCGAGGCGGGGCAGAGTTGATAGTGCAGTATAGGCTGCCTTAGAGAGTAGACGGGGCCTGGATCCAGATCTGTCCAGGGCCACGTCGAAAATCGTGTTGAAGTCGCCTCCCCAAAGGATGGGAACAAGGGGGAAGCCTTCAAGAAGGGACGTGACATGTACATAGAAGTCCAGGTCGTCCAGGTTAGGGCCGTAAATGTTCATCAGGACCACCTCCCTGTGTTGAAGCGTAGCATGGAGCAGAACGTATCTGCCTTGAGGGTCTATTTGTGAGGAAATAAGAGAGAACTTGAGACTTTTGTGAATAAGGGTCAGGACCCCCCGGCTTTGGGTGGAGAAATCGGTGAAGTATCTATGGGGGCCCCAGGTTTTGGCAAAACGCATACTGTTCCGCGCGGGCATGGCATGTGTCTCTTGCAGAAACAAAATCTTGGACCCATGACGCTCGGACTGCAGCTGGAGCTGTCTCATTTTTTTGTAATTTCCCAACCCACGTACATTCCAGCTCATGAAGGTCAGGTCACTCTTGGTCACAGATACAGTGGTAATCGAGAGAGAGCGAATGTCAGTACCCAGCGGGTCAATTTCAAAGTCCTGCAGCACCAGGCCCTGAGCACCACCTCACGGCTCGCCTTCGCTGCCAATGCCAACTTTTTAACATCAAAAACCCAAACATGTCCCACCCCCCCTCCCCCCCCAAACAGAGGGATGACAATCCCAACCCCCCTCAACCAAAACCAAACCAAGGGCATCAACGCCTGGGGGCCTGAGGGCCGGACAAGCCGCCGCAGTCCGGGCCGCGGCAGATCTAATAAGATAAGGGGTGCCCACAGTGGACCTTAACAAATGACTTGGACAGGGTTCTGGCACGTGGTGATAAGGCACACATTTGTAAGAATGAACACAAGCATATTCTGAAGTAGAGGATCAGGTAACCCCGATACGGGAAGGTGGCCTCGTCCGGCCCCTCCACGTCGGGACAGAAGGATAACTGCAAAAACGTGAGGAGAGGGGAGGGGTCAACCAGGGAAATGTTCATCGATGAACCTGGAGGCCTCCTCCGGGATCGTGAAAAAAAACACCTGGTTGGCGTGTTCTATGCGGAGTTTAGCAGGGTAGAGCATGGCGTATTTGACTGAGTGGTCCCGCAGCCTGCTCTTCACAGCCTGAAAAGTCTTGCGTTCGCGTTGGACAGCCGTGGAGAAGTCCGGATAAAGATGAATCCTTGCACCATCCAGTAGTAGCTCCCCTTTGAGCCTAGCTGCCCTGAGGAGGGCATCCCGGTCACGGAAATTCAGCACTCGGGCTATGATGGGCCGGGGTGGAGCCCCAGGTCTGGGTTTAGCCGTCAGGGCTCTGTGTGCCCGCTCAATAGCGAAGTGTGGGGAGAGCTTGGGAGAATCCAGGACCGAGACCAATGTGCGCTCAACAAAGTCCTCCATCGGTTCGTGCACTTCGTTCTCGGGAACCCCGATAATGCGGAGGTTGTTACGCCTCGATCGAGATTCCAAGTCTTCGTTCTTCTTCTCTACCTCAAGGACTCGGTTGGAGAGAGCGGTGACCTCGGAGCGCAGGGCTCCCAATGCATCCTCGGCGGACCCGACCCGTGTCTCGACTTCTGACACCCGGCTGTCAGTCCGCTCGATGTGGGCCTTAATGGAAGATATAGTACCGTTCATGTCATCCAGTTTTGAGTGGAGTGCGGTGAAGCCCTCGCGAATGAAGTCCATCATATTTTGGGATTCCGGTACTACATCAGGTGGAGGTGCGGCTGGGGTCTGCTCATTGGTCTCCCCTGACGATCTTGACGCAGCCTTAGCAAACATGTTAATGGAGCTCTGTTTCCTCAACCCTCCCTTGGTCATCCTGGCGATGTTGGAGGTCAAGGAGAAGGGGGGACCCAGGCCCTATACCCCCCGAGGCAGGGCGCAAGGTATGGTACGAAACAAGGGGTGATGCAGGTGAAGCCGTGGCTGTGAGTTCGTGCAGATGTGAAGTTGTGGCCCCCAGCGCAGGCCACAAGGACTCAGCCCAGAGAGGGGCGGGGAGAAGCGTGAGGAGACCACGGGGGGTAGCAGATCCCAGGGCTGGGGGCGATGGCGCCCAGCGAGCAATGTGTGAGCCTGGACCCAGATATGGGCAGCCGAGAGCAATGAATGATGGGGGGGCGCCTCCCGGCACAATGCCCACGTGGTGGATAGGCCGCAGCCTCGTGTACAGTGGTAGAAGACAGGTCAGGCAGCCGGTGGACTGAAGATCCCGGGCGGTGCAGTGACGGCAAGATCACCGGGGCCCCCCCCGAAGGCCACCATGGAAGGAGACACCCTCAGTAGCCAGTGGAGCGGGGGATGAGAGAGATTGCGGGGGGGGGGGTGGACACCAGGACAGATGGAGGCCGGGGGCAGCACCAACCGCCGATGGGCCCAGAGGCCGGGGGTGCCGGCGGACAGTCCTCAACACCGCGTATGGAGGGGGTGAGGCAATGCCGCCGCCCAGGGCAAGTCCGCGGGGGCCTCCCCGACCCACGTACCTGGTGGCCTCAGGGATCCGTTGCGCCGTGTGCGTCTCCCGGCCGCCGAAGTCCCGTTGTCGGCCGGGGGGGGGGGGGGTATCCCCGGCGAAGTCCAGTAGAGCGGGCGTCCCCACAAGTGTGCCACTCGAGCCAGCAGTGCGCGGGCTAAAGACGTGTCTCAGCCGCCCCCAGTTGCGCCACAAGTTAGGGGGGAGGCGGATCGCCACCCGGCAACCTGCACCCGGCCCCAGGCGAGCCTCTCCGCTCCGTTAGAGGACAAGTTTCTGCGCGGGAGCGCTGCAGTCGGGTGGGGGGGATGGTGCGGCGGCGTCCAGGAATCCCGCTCCGGGGATCCGATTTCAGGCGAAATTCGATCCACAGGGTCCTCAGGGTGGCAGCTTCAGAAACGCATAATCCGCGATCGGCTCTCTGGCGTTTAAAGGTGCCGATTTAGGATCTCGAGATCCGCCGGCTCCGGAGCTCGAGACTCAGGCGGCCATCTTGTTCGGCGCTCAACAGCGCCCCCCAGTTTATTTGAATACTTGTCACTGTGAATCTGTGGAACTCCCCTACAGCTCACATTGACCCCTCTTGAGATAAACCTGTGTAACGCTCCCCTGGTATCCACAGGGACGTCACTCAGCCTGTTCTGACCTCTTACGACCTCAAACCCTTCCCTGGAGGCTATTCGACTGGAGACTGGGCCTGAAACACAGGATTGGTAGAGTTTAACTCCCTATTGTCTGTGTGCTTGAACCCCTTCTTCCCCCGGGTCCAACCCTTCCCTTTGATCCACAGCTCACCTTGTGTTCTTGGATAGTGTGCTCTCCGTCCTGCCTTCAGCACAGGGGCGTGTTGATTGAATCAGGCTCGTTGCTGCCTAGTTACTTCACTGGCAAGAGTCCGACAGGTAAGTATAATGAGTCTTTTGAACAGTTCTCTAACTTCGTTCCTTTCCTTCCTTAGATGATGGCCAGGGTCCCGGGATGGCGGTGTGCTGCTGAGATGAGTAGCGCTGAAGGTGAGTGAGAGCGTGTTGCACCCCTTTCGTATTTGCATTGAACAGAGTTCTTTTTCTGTCTTTTAGGTGCCGCGACGTTTTTAGCGTGGATGCCGGTTATGAAGAACAAATGCGGTGAGTAAGCGCGGTATGCCGCGCCTCTAGATGTTCACACGCTAACCTTGAGTCTCTTACCTCTTTCAGATGGACGAGACGTTCCCGAGACAGGGTTCCCCCAGAGCGGCTGGGATTCAGGTAAGCGTTTGAAGCTTGTACAGTATTTAAAAATAAGCCGCAAGGTAAGGCTGTTCCTAACGGTGTTCTTGTTCTTGCAGGAGCTGAGTGCAGAAGAAAGATGCAGGCCTACGGGAGACCGATCAGAACACGGTGAGTGTCACGCTGCAGGTGCAGAAAACGCAAAGCATGTTTCTCAGCTTGGGTCTGGCTTAAATACTCTCTGGGTATCCCCAGGTGCCTCTGGGCTGAACCATACCCAAAAGACTAGACCGCACATGCAGTTCTGGAAACCGAAATATGTGGGGGCATCCATCTTGTCCCCATCAAAGCACTACAAGTCCAATCCTATGGGAGTGAGTGAGTCTGGTGCCACAAGCGCCAAGATTGACTCCAAGTGGGTCTTTGGAGGGATGGAGAGGCCCTTGAGGGCCATGTAGGTGATCGTGGCCTGGCTCCAGCCTGACATCTTGGAGGGCTGGGGACATGAGGGGCAGGAATCATGACAACCTGGCTGCTCAATCACGCTACCAACATGTGTAGTCCAGACTTGTATCAAAGGTTTGGTTCCTATTGCCAGGATGTTAGGTTTGTGGTAGTGCACTCAAGGGTACTGCATACAATCTTGTTTAACAACTTCTTCGGATGCACATAGCCTGTGCCTGAGGTGTTTGGGGTGCTCCCACCAGTGGGATTCCGGGTTGCCCTGTGCAGCGCTCAGTTCCCAGGCATTGATACCAATTGAGTCGTTGGCAAGATGTCTTTTGCCACTCTCCTCCACGTAAAATCAAGGACTTTGTGGGGCCACTACAGGTTACGTCTTTGCGTCCCGCAAAGATAAGTCCTATTTTTCAAGGACCTCATTTGGGCGATTCCTTTCCAGGTACTGCATTGGGTGGGACGGCTCTGTCTGGTCTGCCTAGTGGTCCTGAGGCCATAATGGCACGTACTGATCCTCTGGTCGAGGGTTCTTTGGAAGGTGTTGATCCCTCAAGCACAAGGTCGGTATGAGGTTCCAGACAACCATCTGATACGCACCGGGCTTGATCCAAAGGGACACCAGAAACCTTAGCCTCAGGGTGCCATGTTGGTGGGAAATAGCCCTCCTGTCCTTACCAGAGCAGTCCACATACTCAACCCTAAGATGGCAGAGAGCAAGGGCCACTCCTCAAAATCTAAATTGGCTATCTCTATGTAAATTGTGCCCACTGGGCGGGAAATGCTGGGCACAAGGAACTCTTCAGTTTCTTCCAAGTCTGTCCAGCAATAGGAGGAGGCAACAGGTTGGTACTGGCTTCTGGCCACACTGGTTAATAGGATGCTTGCTCCCCCCCCACTGTGACACACACTTGGATAGCTCCGACCTAGTCTTCCGAGACATCAGCACAAGAGGGTAGGTACTTTGACAAGTTTCAGACTGTTATGACGTCGGGGCAATGGCAGATCATTTCAAAGTGCTAATAAGAGAGCTGGTGCCTCAACCAGCGGCGCCTGCAGCTCCTGCCTTACCAATTACACCGCTGTCTCCCTTGGAGAAACAAGCTTCGGCTCTGCCACATCTAACCCGTCTCCAGCGCCGCCTTAGCCTGCAGCACCGTTTCAACATACTCCACTAGAGGAGACTTCAACCGCAGTTCCCCTGGAGTGAAAACAAAGGACGGGGGCCACTGCACATACAGAAATGATCCCTCTGGACACAGGCTCTGATGCAGAGTAGGATATTCCTTGCTTTGTCAAGGCATTCCATGAGAGGATGGTGTTTGGCAGACTTCCTGGGTTGCACAGTCGGAAGAGCCTCAACCAGAGGCAGGCATACAGTCAGCGATATTGGCCCTCTGTTCCTCCAGTAGATCAGGGATACCACTCTAAAAACATGTTCTCACTGCGGCACTGAAGCTGTGGGACAAGGTTCATTCCCTGCAGTAGATAAATAAAAATCTGGACACCAGACACCAGCTTCTTAAGGCCGAAAAACGGTGCCTAGCCTGGATGTGTTGGCGTCTGTTCACAAAGCCTTCGGGCTCCGATGCCGCAGCTTCGTCCACTGCCATCCTGGGCAAGAAAGACCAGCTTATTGAGGTATATGGGAAAAATATCTATTCTAACGCCTCAGTGTATATAAGACATGCCAATGATGACGCCCTGCTAGCAACTGCAAATCAAAAGCTCTGGCGAGAGTTTGCAGATTTTCCTCCTTAGTTGTCCGTCAATGGGCAACAGTCCTTTAAGTCTGGACTGACTGGGACTAGGAGTAGCTCAGGATTTGCCAGTCCTCCATCCACCACATTGACCCGGGAATCGTGGAATGGCGATGGATGCAGGTATACGAATGGTTGACTGAAGGCTATTGTTGCATCTGAACAGCTGGTTGGCCCTATCACAGAATCCCTAGGTGTGTTCAGTACTCTCCAGGAGTTTCTGCCTCAGTCTTCCCCCTCTTCCCCCGGACAACACCCTGTTTCCCCTCCTTTGATCCAGATGGGTTTGGCTCGCCTATTGCAGATGATCAGCACAACATGCAGACAAAGGAAGCCACCCTGTCTCTGGTCTAGTGTTCTATTTAAAAATATTCTCGATTCCACAAGATCCACCAAGCTGACCTGCAGGAGATTCTGGGTCTATCCTCCATCAACCTCCATCCCTCCAACAAGAGGTTCAAGATGATTACGCCAGTGCATATTCTTGGCTCCTTGCAGAACGAAAATTGGTTTTGTGCGGTGGACCCAAATGGATGCCTACACACTCCAATAGGGCAACCACACCGGAAATTCCTCAGGTTTTCAATTGGTGGGCCCCACTACCAATATTGGGACCTTCCTTTTGGACTCAATGCAGTGCCAAGAGTATTCGCCAGGATGAGCGATGTGGACAGTTTGTTACGGCTCAGGGGGATCCATGTATACCCTTACCCAGACGATTAGCTGGTCCAGGCTTCGTCAAGCCAAGAGGCTTCAGAAGCGATCCACATCCTGCTGAGTACCCTGTTCGATCTAGGGTTTTCAGTGAACATTGGCCAAGTACTCGCTCACCCCAGCCAAGAGGTTCTCATTCCAGGCGATTGTGTGTAAATCGAGGCTGGGCAAGATTTTCCCTTTTTCCCCAGTGCATCTTGGAAATTCACAGGACAGTCATGTGTATTCGTTCCTGGAGTGATCACCGCATTGTGGCGTGCAGTGAAGCGCCTGTAGCTGCACATGAGCACTCATGGTCCCAAGGAAGGGACAAACCATCACAACACGTTTCCAAACAATTCTCAGTGGGTCAGGATCTACAGTGGTGGACAGACCAGAGAAATCTCTTAAGCGTTTTTTTCAGGGAGCCACCGAAAGATGTTACCACAACAGACTCGTCCTTCAGCAGCCACTTTGCAGGTGGAGTGGGTCTCAACCCACGGTTTGTGAGCACGAAAAGACGCAACACCTAAATGCATTTGAACTAAAAGCCATTTTCTATGCGCTGCAGGCATTCCTTTCTAACATCTGCAAGAAGTCTGTCCTTGTACAAACGGACAGCTAGACAGCAAAGTACAATATAAACGAGCAAGGAAGGACCAGTTCTGCAACATTCCAACCATGAGTGGGAGATCAGTCCATTGGCTCTACGCCCCATCATCCAGGAGTGCAGTCTTCCCGAGGCTATCTGTTTGCCACACTCCACAACAAAGTGTCTCCGGTATGACTCCTGGCGCCAAACAGACGAATAGTCTCTGGGAGACTTGCTAAACATCCCCTGGGGAATTCCTCTGCCTTTCCACTAATGGCACTGATTCCCGGGTTATTAGCCAAACTGAAAGTTCAGGGACTGCAAAATCATACCGATGACACCACAGTGGCCCGCACATTTTTGGTACTTGGAACAAGTGGGACTAAACGTAATAGGCTTGTTCCCCTCTGCCACAATGGCATGACCTCTTTGTCTAACGGGGCAATATCCTTCTCACATTGTTGGGAAGATTTATCATTTTATCCTTCATCCCTTCTAGTAAGACCCCCAGCACTTATTGCTAGACTTTTTTCTTTAATTACTAAAAGAGTGGAGCCTTTTTCCACTCATTAAGTCTTATGGGCTCTCTTTTGGAACTCTCTTCTGTGTTTTACCTTTCTATGGTGTCTACTTTCCTCCAGATCTCTTTTAAGGCATCTGAATTTCCTTTTGCAGGACACACAGCTCCTTCTGGGCAATGTTGCTGGGAACTCTTTGAGTTTTCCTTTGAGATTCCTTTCTATATCCCAGAGTAACTACACTTCTTAAGGGTAGAGAGATACTTGGTATCTCTCCTAAAACTTTATATTCTGATAGATTGGCACACACCACCTTGTGTTGAGTGCCAAGGGGATAATTAGTATACCCCTTTTCTCTGCTCCTGTGACTTCTTAGTCATAGACAACCCTCTAGTTATGGCAGGTGGATGTGTTGTACCAACTATTGTGTGTATTTTCCACCACAGGCTATGTCCATAACCCTGCACAAAAGGGTCACCCAAGTACTAACTTGATGGCTCCTTTCTTTTTTCTAGCGTGGTTGTTCTTTGTCAGACCTTCTACCTTCCTGGGAGGGTTAGACCTGTGTGAATGTTTTTCCTTTGTCTGCCAGAGTGTCTAAATTGAACCCGCTCCCTCTGGGTGTCTGGCTGTCCTAATTGCCCCTTTCTGTAAATTGCTGAGAGATATTCCAGAGGAGTGTGTGCTGAAACTGTATGAAAGGTGAGGTTCCTGAGGGGAAAGGCAAATCCACCAGTGGAAATTGAAGTAACCTAATAAGACGACCAGAGACGTCAGCAGACCCTTTGAAACACTGTGAAGCGACCACTGCTTTCCTTACTGTGTTTCCTGTGCCACAGAGGAGCTCCGAAGGGGACGACTCCTTCCCTTTGACTGGTGGGAACAACCTGTCCCAAGACAAACTTCAATCGAAGCCAGCTCACGAGGTGCTGTGCCTCTAGAGCTGCGTAACCACAATGCCAGGCGATCTGGGACCCATTTGAAGTGCATCCCTGTGGAAAGGTTGAATCCATCCTAGTCTTTGCTGAGTTCCAGGTGAACCTCACAAGACACAATCCGACCCATCCAAGTTCCTCACCAGAGATTAGGACTTCAGGAAACGAAGATTGTCTGGGTGAATGGCGTCCTTTGTTGGTGCTGCAGAAAAGGCGCCAAAACCACAGTGACCAGATAAGTTGCTAAAATCCGTGCCAGAGGTCCTCACTCGAGACTGCTGCTGAGAGATCCCATCCATTTTCCTGCCTTTCATCACCAGACCAAGGAATCCAGAGGTCTGGTCCAGCGCTGCCCCATCGGAGAATCCAGCCACAAACATTTCTTCAAACCAAAGGTACTGTGGGGAAAAAGGTATTGCTTACCTTAATCTGAAAAGTAGCTTGACAGCGTTGCAGTCCACTTAGAGGTATTCAGGGAAACCCCCTTTTTTACCTTTGTCCCAAGCTGCTGCTTGTGTCGCTTTAATGAGTCCTTCAACAGGGTCTCCAACATTGGTTGCATCTTTTTGCATCTTGGAAACTAGAAAATATCCACAGCAGTTTTCATTGTTGTGCTGCTTGTCAAGAATTTGAGACCTCTGAACTGCTTTCAGCTAGGGTTGCGGTTTGGACAAAGGTTTTGTTATGGGAAGAAACTGCCTCTAGAACCTTAAGCCTTGCAATTATGAGACTACCCTCTATTTTCCTTCCTAAAAGTCACTATCTTATGTGGGTTTGCAGAGTAAATGTATATACCGTATTTTACAAGTGCGCATTATTACCGATATGATGGAACTGTCATTACTGTCAAAATCTAACATTTGTAACCGCATGGAACTACAAACTAAGCAGTGGCCTTTTAAAAGTATTCTAAAGTGTTCTAAAGTATTTTGGTTCAATGTGCTGAGTATTTAAAAGTAATTCTTGTGTGTATATATAATCTATATTTCACTATACATTTATTAAGTGTTTTAATTGCTTTTCTAACTGGGTTCAGTGTACTTGTCTAACGCTCACATCTTCCTCTTAAGCCTGATTACTCTGCCACTCTACCAAGGTTCCATGAGTAGTACAGACTGATCCGAAGAGTTATATCTACAAACCCTTTATATAGTTTTGTAAAGCTGTAACTTGAACAGGATTTTGCGAAAATTCCCCTTACACCAATGCCCTCAATTGCTCAGCTTAGCAGTCTGGTTCCTGAGGACTTGACCTGCGGTCATTTAGGAATGAAGTCGGAGAACATTATCTTTCAGGTGGCCGGGAAGCAGTCCATGCGATTGCAATACAAAAGTAAATGGATTAGGTTTGGTCATTGGGCCTTGGGAAAAGGAGTTAACCCACTCACCAGCGACTTGGATGATGTGCTATTCTTTGTGTTGCACTTGGCATCTTCAGGTGTCTCCATTGACTCACGTTGCACTTAGTGGCCATTGGCGCTTACCGGAACGTGGGCGAGTCTACCTTCTACACAGCAAATTCAGTTGTATGAAGACCTATGAAGGGCCTTCTTCGGTTACACCCTCCAATTAAAAGGCCCCATTTGTGGGATCTGAATATTGTCTTTGCTCACTGGAAAGCCTTTTGAGTCGTTGCATACCGCTGATATCTAGTTCCTTTCATGGCAGTGGCACTGTTGGTTGCTCTAGCTTCCGCCAGAAGAGTGAGATGCTGACCTTTTCGACTTCGGAACCGTACACGTTTGTCCTCAAAGACAAGGTTGTGCTGCGGAGGCATTTGGCCTTCCTACTGTTACATACGAATGAGTGCAGTCCAACTGGTGTGGGACTACACAGGACTTCTCCTGGTAGTAGGTAAACCACCCTTTAATATAGGCCTGTACTACACAAGTTGGTACTGTGACTGATCAGCCAGGCTTATCTTAAGAGGGGTAATGTGAGTTGTAGAGCTCTGCAATGAAACCAGTAAATGCAAGTCAATAAAAGTATCAATTAAACACTTGCACACTTAGTTATATAACTATTTATTCATATACAACGATATTTAAAGCATTCTTTAAAAAGCTGTAATTAGCTGTAACATTAATTCTCAGTTAGGAAAGGTTAGGGTAAGATCAGAACAGGATGATAAGGATAAGAACAGTTCGATTCTCCCAAAGGTATGCAGGCAGTCTATTATCCCAACATTAAAGTGTTCAACATTCAAACCTGTAAGGGAACAGACACTACCAAAGCCAATAGGTTCAGAAGGAGGCCTTTAGGGAGCCAGGACAGCTAAAGTCAATGGACAAAATCAAAGTTCTGATGCTCTTCTTAGAAAAATGTTCTCAAATAGTCAGCGTTCAAGAGAGAAATCACAGCAACTCAAGTCACCTTTAGAAAGCACAAGCTGTAAGGCCAATGCATGTAAGTTTAGGTCAACTCACTGTAGGGTTAAATTGCACTCCCTAAGATACGAAGCACCCCAAATGGCAAAAGGATAACCTACCCCAAGCCCCACAGTACCTTCAAAATGAAGAAAGTGTTCCAGCTGGTTCGATGCAGTAGACCCTTGGTCGTGGTGAAGAAAGGGAGGACGTCTGGCGGGCTCCTGTAGCCGCACTCGAGGGGGACTCTGCAGCAGTTGATTTCTGGCGATTCAGCAGCTCTTTGTGGTTTTGGCACCTTTTTCTCAGTGCCAACGAAGAACAAAAAGCTCTGATTAGGATTTCTTTGATCACTGGGTCCTGGACTCTGGTGAGGGGAGTCTGGGTGTGGATTCCTTGCTTCTGTAGAGTCCTCTGAATGCCCACGAAGATCTGGCCGTATTCGGACCTCGGAAGATAATACACTCACAAGTGGCCGAGGTACCTCGGATATTGGGATTCTGCAGCCTTGGAAAGTCGCAGCAAGTCAGGAGTTGTGCCAAAATAGTTTGTACTGAGGCTAGTTAATCTTCCCTGTCTTCCCTGTCTATTTGAAAACTGGGTCTGCACAGCTTCACCAGGCACAGTCCATGGGGTGCTGCTGGCATCTTCTGCTTCGGATGTTGTCCTCCAGTGGTCGACTCTGCTTCTGGTCCCAAAAATCTTGCTTTTTATGCAAGTTCCCATTCATTCACAGCCCCAGGCTGTCAATCACATATATTTTTTATTGTCAAAGTATCTTAGTTTCTTACAAACTTAATTTTACATTTGCAGTTCCCAAATCAAACGAGCCAAACATTTCATCATCAGTCCGTGCAAATTGTTATTAATTAATTGATTAACCGAAAACTTACTTAAGCAGAAAACACCCAATTTACCCCTGTGTTGTATGTTGTCAAAATAATCCACTACAGCACAGGTTTGCCTATTGCATCGTCCTGCCAACATGTAGGCCCCACCACATGTCCATATCACCATTTGTCGGGGCAACGTTACCCAAGAAAAACGATCTTGTATTGCATCGTTCCAGATCTCAAGAAGACCTATGTGAGGTTACCAGTCATTTGGTCGAAAAAAATTGGTCGACTGGACAACTGGTCGAATCAATTTGGTCGAAAACCAAATGGTCGAATTTCTTTACCCCTTTTCTTTTTTTTTTTTTTGGGGGGGGGGGGGTTCCCCCCAACCCCCTTTTTTTTCTTTTTTTTTTTTCTACACGAAAACCCACAAAACACATATATAAATTAAAAAAAAAATTCGACCATTTGGTTTTCGACCAAATGACGTTGACCAAATTGCAGTCGACCAGTTTGTAGTCGACCAAATGACTGGACACCCTCTGTAGGATAGTCCTGGAATTGGAGCAAATATCTGGTAGGGCTTTATTGGTGGTCTCGGCTCAATTTTCCTCCACATAGAAGCTGACTTCCATAAGCCGGTAAGATAGCTCAGCGTGTTGAGTGTTCGCTACTGCGATCGATCAGAGCGTGATCTGCAGGTCGCAGGTTCGAATCCCGGCAAGGCCAACTCAGTCTTTCATCCTTCCGAGGTCGATAAATGAGTAATAACTTCGGTTGGGTGATATTGTATGTAAATGTGTTCTCTGAAAAGCGTTTTGGTTTTAAGGCGCTATATAAATAGCACATCATTATCATAATACTGTGGAGTATAGCGACTGCAGCCTAAATTCGTTCCTTATTAAGTTTGCTTGGACTCCCTTTGGCAAGTGCAACACTTTCTGCCAGAATTGGCCTTTGAGTAATTCCCAAAATGATTTCATAATATTAAAGCCAGCCTCACTTCTGAAGGTCATTGTCGCTGACACTTTTTGGGGGTAGAACAAGATAATAGGTTTCATCGTGAAACCTATTAGGCTGCATGTATTTTCATTCATTCCTTGAAGGGCAAGGTTTTTCATCCAGAGTTTTAGGTAATCTGTCCATTGTTACTCACAGATTGATTTATTGAAACAAAGACCTAGATATCTAATGGTGGCTACTCGTTCAAGAGTTTCTCCAGCGACGCACCACTTAAACTCCTGCTCCTTTTTGCCAAAGGTCATGAATTTATATTTGGACACATTTATCTGCAGGTTGTTATATTGAAGGGAGGCCTCTAGGTCACTTAGCCTTTGAAGTCCGATCTGAGTAGGATCCATTTAAAACCAGATCTGCGTAGATGGCCCACACAAGTTGATGCCTGTTTATTGTTGGCGGAAAGTACTTTGTTTTTAAAAAGGTGATGTGTAGATCTGCCATGTAGATTTTAAATTATAGGGCAGCGAGAGGGCAGCCTTGTTTGACTCCCGTCTCTATTTGAATATTCGCTGACAATTCACCTTCCGCATTTAGACACTCTTACAGAAGTATTTGTATGGGGGGCTTTACTTGTTGCAGGTCCTGTGGGCAGTTCCACTTTTCCAATTTACTCCACAACCTTTTGTCTATCTACGTTGTCAAAGGCCTGACGTAAGTCAATGAAGGAAAGATAGTGTCTTGCCGTTTCTCATGGTCTTGAGCTTTAATAGGCTTAATATTGCGTGTTTCAGCTCGACCCCTATGCCTTTTGTAAAGCCTGTCTGCCTGTCATCGATCATACCCACCTCTTCGGTCCAACTCGCCAGATGTTTCTGCAAAAAGTTTGCAAAAACCTTGCTGAGTACGTCCAGCAGGGCAATCGGACGGTAGTAGTTTGTAGCTTGACATTTCCTTTTTTTGAAAATCGGAACGACTACCACCAACTGCCAGGATGGAGGAATAGTCGTCGTGGCACCAATCTGTCTCAAAATTTGCATGGAAGTTGCCCATTGGTCTTCTTTTTTAGGATCAAATTGGTCAGCCCATCGGGTCCTAGTGCACCTGAGTGTTTCAATTTAGATATGGCCTTTTTCTGAAAATGCCTTTCCCTTTCCTCTTTTTTTCTCCCTGGGTCTTCATCACTCTTTCCTCTTCTATGGAAAGGACTTCGTTTAGGTTTTGTCCTTCGTGTAAGGCCATATTTCCTTGGAGGGATGTTGGAGAATTCTCAAAAATGTGCTAATTACATCCACCTTAGAGACCCCCAGAAACTTTGCTGGATTTTGAGGATTTAATTTTTTAACCTTGAGACGCACCCTTTTTCCCACCCTCTTGTGCATTTTAATGTGATTTTATACACTGTTTCTTTTTGGTTATGGAGTCTAACCAACTCCATAGGCATCATCTTTTAAAATTGTGTCACAAAGCACCTAATGTGTCAACTACTGTTTCCCAGAGCAGTAAAGTGACATTGAATTTACTTAGGGTGTGCTGGTCTAGCAAGTACAATGCTATCTTACAATAGAGTGCTGGAGGGGTTACTTAGTATCCCCTGTGTCTAAATGCTCATGTAAAAAAATGTTACCCTTTCCTCAACAGAATGGCTGATGGCAGTGGTTTTGTTCAGAACTACCATTGTTTGCATTTGCCGCAGCTGGAACGCTAACCACGGGAGCCATATTTATCAAAATGGCGTCCAGCCATCTTTGCTAAATTAGTGTCCGGTCTGTTTTTCCACCATGTCTTTGTGGAAAGGTCCTTCTAGAGATTTTCTCTCTGCGCCAAACAAGGTTTGGGCTCTATGTTCGTTTTGCCTTTGGCAGGGTTTCTGAGAGCAACCCGCCTCTGGCTCCAGAGTGTGTGGGGTAGGCAGGAAGTGAGGGAGGTGCCCGAAACTCCCTGTGCTTAGTCTCCTAGGAGACCCAAATGCACTCTGGTGATTGGCTGGCTGACTGTCGGGCAAGGACAGCCACCCTGCTTGATGAGTGACAGCTAGGCGGGAATGAATGGGAGAGAACTGAATAAAAGACAAGTCTTTTGGCTTGCAAGGCAGAGTTGATCACTGGACCAAGGAACCGAAGAAGAGCTTGAAGAGGACGCCTGTTGCAACTCCTGGACCGTTGGCTTGCCAGTGAAGCCCTGCTGCAGTGACTACTTGCTATGTTCGCATTGACCGAGAAGCCCCTGCAAGGACGACTTCTACATTTTGAGTTGGTGGGACCAATCAACTTCAAAGTAGGCCAACTGGACTTGCATCTCAGAGCTGGCCTAAAGCTTTTTGAAGATCCTCCGGACTCCCACGAAGCAGGACTGACCAAGCCTGAGCCCCCTCAGCATAGTGCGGGACCCGAGAAGCAAGGAGAGTCCACCTTGGCAGCCAGGAACCGCGCTTATTGCTATTTGCTGTACCGCAAGGAGCTGAAATGCGAAACAGCCACTGAAAGTAAAGTTTGCTGGTTGCCAGTTTTGACAGTGCCGGTGTCCCCCAAAGTCCTCCCTCTTTTCTCCACGACTGAGGCCCAGGAACAGTGATATCTGCAGAGCTGCACAGGAACAGAGGTCATCAGCTGCATCTTTTCTTCTTTACCAAGGTACTGTAAAACAAGTCTAAGAGAACTTGCCTCTTACCGTGGAAGTGCTTGTAACTTCTGCAACTCGCAAGTTTAATCGCGCCTAGAAACACTCGTGTATAGGCGCGTTAAAAATGCCATATCATAATCAGCTTGTGGCCCTACATTTGATTATTATTTTTACCAAAGACTCCTAAGAACTTGTGCAAAGACTTTTCAGTTTAATTACCTGATGTGCTGCATCCTAAACAAAGACTTTTGCCCATTGACTTTGGCTTAGCCTATTTGAATTGAATGACTCTGCTTAGTACTATCTGAGAGTATTTGCCCTGCTTAAGAATATTTGTAATTTCTTGTGTTCTAATAACCTTTACTTTTTACCAACTTTTAAAGAGTATTCTGAATGCCAACCGTAAGGTAGTAATGCCCCCAGCACCCTAGTTACTGAAGTCACCTGTGGGTGTAGGTTGTGTCTGTGGGCCATCCCAAAAGGGCCTTGTCTGATTCAGAAACTCAGTGTACAGTATTGAAGTATTTGTGTTACTATTCTATTGCTCCCTTCTGAAGAAGACTTTATAACTGATAAATTGTTTATGCAAGAAACCTTGTGTAAGAGTTTTTGAATACCTGTAACTGAATCTTTGTAACTCCACTACAGCTCACGTTTCCCCTCTTGAGATGAGCCTGGCTGTTCAACACGCTACCAAAACTGTGTAGTACAAGCTTATACCAAAGGTTGGGTTGCATATACCTATAGTCATGGTTGTTTGTAGTGTTCCCAGAGGGTACTGCATTCAAACTTTGCTTAACAAAGGATAAACACGTTAAGTTTAATAGGTGTCTGCCCTTGAATCACGACGAGACGGCTTGTGCTGCTTGCAAGCTCCTGCGTTCAAAGACAATAAAGGAGCGTTGTGTTAAATGGTGGCCGGCCTACGGAATGTCCCAGGGAGACTCTAGTTCTCCCACTGCCACAGCAGCAGAGTGTGACGAAGGTTTAACTGATGATCAGGCCTCCGATTCGGAGGTCAGCGAACTCTCAGCGGAGCACCCCTGCTCCACGTCGTCCATCCCTATAATCCGTCCCCGTTAGGCAAGATTCGGGTCGTGTTATGGGAACTGTACACCCCGGCGACAAGGACACACTTTTCACACTAAGGACACAAGCCCCAGGACTACTTCGACAAAACAGTCGAAACGGCCAATTGTGCCAACGGGCACACCGAATATTTCACCCGTGCCCACCGATAGGCATGGTCGACAGCCCTCCCTACAACCACAGGTGCGCCTTGCGACCAGGCATTCTAAATCAAAGGGCGCTACCCCCAATATTCAGAAGACCATCGAGGCACAGCGGAAGGTGGTGTCCACGGGCAAAGGCACCGGTTCCACCGAAAGCAACCGCAGGCCCGAACTAGACACCTTTCTGCCTCTGAAGAGTTTGCCGAAAGCATTGCTAGGATCATTTCGGCGGATAGTCTGAAGCAACGGTCCAGGAATCCGTCGATGCCGAAGGAAAAACCTAGGGATTTGTTGAAATCCAGGGACAAGCCGAGGGACTCATCGGAACCCACGTAGAGGCCGAAGGACAAATCCCTAGGATAGGACGAAGGATTCATCGGAACCCACAGAGAGGACTAAGGACACACATCAACCGTTGGCCTCCTGAAAGAACTTTGTGGAAGGCACTAGAGGGATTTTTTTGGCGTTAAAGGAGAAATCTTAACGTTCTGTGACAGAAGATCCATTACAAGAGCCTTTTCCACCCTAGGCTCACCTGGTTCATCTGCTTGGACCAGGGAGAAGTTTGAGGGATGTATGGATAGGTCAGAGAGGTTTGTACAACTCTGAGATCCACATCCAAGAGGCCTCGGGAGGAGAGTCCCCTCGCACCCCCCCGATGTGGCAAAACCTTATACGCTCTTTGACCCTTCTCAAGAAGAATAATATACTTATGACCTCATTGAGGATGAGGTTCCCGTGGACCAATACAATCGGGATGAATATCCCTTTGACACTGAGGATGTTCATATAGACCTGAGAGGGTTGAGGGGACAACCCTGATGTGGGTGATCCACAGCAGTCGCCTAATCCAGCACCGGAACCTGATGCCTGGTGCGTGGATTCCCCCCGACCGCACCCACTCGACAGGCCTCCCCTATTTACGACTAAATGGCGTTCAGTGCTATATTAAGGAGGGCAGCGGAACATTTCCAGATTGCTACCCATGAAGCTGTACCAGAGGCTGATTTTGTCGAGGACATCTTGAAAGAGAAACCACCGGCCAGCCAAGCTATTTCTCTGTTAAATTCTATCAAACAGCAGTTGGCCCCTTCATTATTGTCACCTGCCTAAACTAGAGCAGTAAATCCTAGAGTAGAAAAATTGTTTCGACCTGACCCCTTTTACATCAGGGGCCATGCTACTCCAGACTCACTGGTGGTAACTACAACCAGGAAAAGAGCGGGGGGTACCCTTATCAACTAGGGAGGCACCCTCTGACGAGGAGTGCAAGAGGTTATACGCTCTAGGGCAAAGGGTCACGGCGGGTGCAGTTTTTTCCACTCACACAGCGAATAACACAACTTTGTTGGCTAGCTATGCCGATGCACAATGGGCCATGTTACAGGAGGGCCTTCAAGAAGTCCCTGAAACACTGCAGGCTTGCCTGCTCTCCACGGTAGCAGAAGGCAGACAGGTTAACCAAAGTATCCTAAAAAATACTTTGGATGCAGCAGAGACAGCCGGCAGGTCCTTGGCTCAGGGTAATCTCTTGAAGAGGCACGCATGGTTACAGAACTCTGGTTTTAAACTAGAGACTCCAGTTTCACTTATAAATAATCCGGTGGAGGACACTTAATTCATTTGGGAAGGCAGTTTACGAAGCGCTCGAAACTCTGAAGAAAGAGCATGACACGCTCAAGACCCTGGATCAAATCACCCAGAGACCTTTCCAAAGAAGGGGGAGCGGGACTAGACGTTCCTTTCGTGGCCAACGTTTCCCTCAAAACCAATACGGCTCAGGAAATAATTGTTCCTCTCCCCAAGGTACCAGCAGTTGCACCACCCCGAATCGCCCAAGAGGAAAGCAACATGGTAAAGGAAGGGGCCAGAATTCTACCCCTCTAAGCTCCACGGCCAAAAATGACCCACTGATCTGGGTCCCCTCCTATGCATCCCCGGTCGGGGGCCGGGTAACATAATTTCTGATGTTTGTCAATCTGCTTAGAATTACATGCTGTGCATAGTCTGACATCCAGTGGTAACCGCAGAGTATTGCAGCTTGTCTTTCGAAAATCGAAAGAGGACGTCGACATGGGCCTGCCTGTAACACTAGCCCTACGTGACGTGTAGTGTACCCAAGATGCCTCACGCGTCGATGTCCCTCAGATTGTTTTTTTCCACCCAGATAATTGGTCGTCCTTACGCAAAGTTCGTAAAGAACATCGCTATTGTCAAACGACCTTTGGTCGAATTATTCTATAAAGATATTTAATATCACCCCTTCAGTCCCTTGTCTCGATGGCTGTTCCAGTTTCCGCCGAAGACCTGCGAGATTCGACGGAAGGTTATCCTGTCGGCTTTGCCGACCACGTGGCCGGGCCTTCCGCCGGCCTATGCAGTAGGGAGAGTGGGGTCGGGTGAACATTTCTCTTCAAACTGAAAATGCCTTTCCCTTTCTTCCCTCTTTCCCAGTTGGTCTTAGTCACTCTGTGTAACCTCAGATATGGAGAGGACTCCATTTAGATTTTGCCCTATTTGTAAGAGCAAATTCCCATGGAAGGAGAAGCGGTGCTTGCCGCTCGATCATGAAGAGTAAGGCTGTGTGGCTTGTAAGCTCCTCCGCCCCAAGACTTTGAAGGAGCTTAGAGTAAAATGGTGGGTGGCCTACGATATGTCAAAGGCCAGGCATTCTCCCACTGCTGCTACAACCGAATGTGACGACGGCAAGAGTGACTATCAGGCCTCCAAACCGGAGGTTGTTGCCCTTTCGACAGAACGCTAGCCTTCCGCATCGTCTGTCCCCGGCCCCGATAAGGACGGTGTAAGCTCTGCTATGGGGAAGTCGCACCCCGGCAACAAAGATAGACACGTGCATGACACTAAGCACATAACCCCTAGCCTTACTTCGACTATGTTGAAAAAGACTTTGGCGCCAACGGGTGCACCGGTTATTCCGGTGATACCCACCGATCAATTAGACTTATCCCCCAGGTACCCTAAGAACTGTTCCAAGGGTAACGGACTCTGGATCATATGGTATGGGAAATTTCTTTAAGCCCCCCACCCCGCTCCTTACTCAACAAGAGTGTGCACAAAATGCACCAGGAACCAGTCACTATGATTTTGGTGGCCCTCATGTGGGCCCACCAACCCTGGTTTGCTCATCTCATGTTGTCTCAGGAAAAAGGGAAGACACTTCACCCATACCTGCAAACATTGAACTTAGCGGCCTGGCTCCTGAGGTCATAGAGTTAGGACACCTGCAACTCACTCAGAGATGCATCAACATACTTAGGGAAGCTAGAAAACCTAACGCCCGATTTTGCTCTTCCAGTAAATGGAAACGCTTCGTTATCGGATGCAATACTAAAGGAGTCAATCCCATTGAATGCTCTCCCACGGACATTGTATTGTATCCGACTCACTCCCTTGACTAAGGGCTGACTTTTATTTCCTTTAAGGTCCACTTAGCTGCTCTCTCAGCCTACACTACGTCTCAACAAAGTGTCATGATGGAAGATACCAGTTATTAAAGCTTTCATGGAAGTGGTCAAGAGGATTCACCCCCCCCCTCCCCCCATTTCTAATCCAGCTCTCGGATGGACCTGAATGTGGTACTAACCAGACTTATGGGGTCTCCAATTGCACTTATGCATAATGCAAGTCTCAAGGATCTTGCCTATAAGACAACCTTCCTAGTGGCTGTCAATTTGATAAGAAGGGTTAGTGAACTACAGACACTTTCAGCTTTAGACCCTTTTGTTACAGTTCAGAGATAAGGTGGTCCTTCGCACTCACCGTTGATTTGCGCCTAAAGTTATCTCCAAGTTCCATGTGAACGAATCAATAGAACTGCCTGCTTTCTTCCAGAACCCTACTAACATGGCCGAAAGAAGCCTACACACATTAGATGTGTGTAGAGCAGTCATGTTTTACCTGGACAGAACTAAGCCACTGAGAAAGACAATCCAGTTTTTCGTTTCGGCAGCTGGTAGAGAAGTGGATCCTGTCTCTAAATCAGCTATCTCAAGGTGGATTGTCAAATGCATAACACTATTACACTCTTGCTAAGAGAGAACTGCCCTTCAAGTCCAGAGCGCATTCTACTCTAGGCACTGGGGCTTCCATAGCATTCATTGCAAATATTCCCCTAGAGTCCATTTGCAAAGCGGCAACCTGGAATTCTGTACACACCTTTACAATACACTATTGCCTAGACACTCATTCTAGGTCTGATGCCCAGGTGGGACAAGCAGTACTAAGACCTATTTTCACTATTGTTCCGTCTCACAACCCACCTCCAACTCCGGGTTCTGCTCGCTATGCTACGCACAGCAGGTGATTCTAAGCGGATTACCAAGCATCAGACGACGCGCATTACTTATCATAAAAGCATTTCTGACGATTGTATCTGCTTAGATTCACATACGCCCACCCTTCCTCCCTGCTCGGATGGAAGGCACATAGACGTCTTACTACTTTCTCTTTTCTGTACTCGCTCACAATAGTCTTGGGCTCTTTCATGGCAGAAAAATACAATCGGAGGGACTTTGACGCGTGAGGGATTTTGGGTATACTACACGTCATGTAGGGATAGTGTTAGTCACGCCCGACTGGACGTCCGCTTTCGACTTTCGAAAGACTAGATGCAATACTCTGCGGTTACCACTGGATGTCGGACTATATACACAGCTTGTGAATCTAAGCAGATACAATCAGAAATGCTTTTACGGTAAGTAAAGCATGTCATAAGCCTTGTGCGGTCTAAGGTAATGCATGTGCAAATTGCGGATTGCAGTTTATCGCAGTGCCCATGCCAGAGGTGGAGAGTTCATTAAATTCCTCCTCCTCATTGACTCACCCCCACAAGGCTAACTATAGAAGAATATCGGAGCAGTAAAATCATGTAGGGTTCTGCACAAGACGACCTGCTTGGATGAATAGGATTACCATAAGCAATAATTGATATGAAATGCTATTTATAACGTGCCTATACACAAGTGTTTCAAGGCGCAACGAGGCAAGGGGAACAGGGAAGATGGGGAAAACGGTCTTACTAGGCCAGGTGACTTTGAGATTGTGCAAGTGCAGGGGAAGGGGAGAAGTGTGGGGGAAAGGATGGGGCAGTGCATAGGATAAACAGTAAAATAAGGCAATAAATAAAAGTGCAGCCAGCCGGTGGCAAGTGCAATGGTAATTGCAGACATCAGGTGTCAATTGCTGGTGGGGGGAGCTGTCCAATTGACCTTCTCAGATCAGATATGTGGGATTTCTTGGGAATATTTGGGCTGCTCTCAGGGCATTGTTTTGTAAGATCTGAATCTTATTAGTGATGTATTTATTGCTCCCTGCATATAAGGCATTGCAGTAGTCTAATTTCGGTAGTATAAGGGCTCTTGCCAGGGTAATACAGTTGTTAGGTGAAAGGAAGGGTTGGCTGCTCTGATAAGCTTACAAGTATAGGCCGTAGTTGAAGCCATGGAGTTGACTTGTTTTTTAAAGGTGAGAGTAGAATCTAAGTAGAATCCAACGGTTCTGGCTTCCTTGGCTACTGTGATATTGTTGTCAATGATGAAATTCGAGTGAAGGTGGCCCAGTTTGTTAAGGTTAGCCGTGGTGCCGACAATAAGGAGTTCCATTTTGTCATCATTCAGGCATAGACCATGAGAGGCCATCCATGCCTGGATGATGAGATACGCTCTGTTCACAAAGGCCAAATCCTTGTTGTAGTCTCCCATGGATTTGTGCATCATCTGCATAGTTTGTGTAGGTGATACCCAGGCCATCTAGATCATCAGAAAAGGGCTTTGTGAAAATATTGTACAGGGTGGGTGAGACACAGGAACCCTGGGGAACACCGCAAGTAATGGGTATTGGGTCGGCAGCTGCTGAGGGTGAGAAGACCCGCATCGTTCTGTTAAGGATTGAATCCATCCTATAGCCTTTTGTGAAAGGTTTGTGATGGAGTCGAGGTGATGGCAGCGGGTCTTGTGGTCGACCAAATTGAACGCCGCTGAGAGGTCAAGTAGCAGTACGAGTGCTGTTTTGCTGTTATCTCTCAGGGTGTCTATTTGTGCTTTAAGGTCGATCAATGCGGTTTTGGTTCTGTGTTGTGGTCTAAAGCCCGATTGGCGTACTCCTATAAGGTGGTTATGTTCCAGGGTATTTGTAGATATGCCACTTTGTCTAGAATTTTCAACAGGAACCAAACTGTAGTAATGGGGTGATAGTAGGTATGGCGTATCAAGTGTTTGTTTTAGAAGTGGGAGGACCCACGACTGTTTCAAGTTGTCGGGGATAATGCCAGTGGAGAAGGAAGCATTTATGAGCTGGGTAATGAACGGGGAAAGGTCTCGTGCCGCATCTTTTATGATTTGTGCTGGACAGGGGTCTCCATGGCAATTGGACGGTTTAAGAGTTAAGATAACTTTTTACACTTCTAAAGTGGATACTTGAAATTTAAGCGGGGTGTAGAGGGCATAGGATAGGATGGGAGGAAGGTGAGGGGGTTGGGATCGCAGTAGTGGTGATCGTGTTAGGATTTGAGGCCAGGAGGAGAGTCTTTTTTTGTTGTTAATTTTCACCTGGAAGGTTATCTTGTTGGCTAGGGCGCTCTGAATGCTTGTGCACCAGTTTTTGTCTTTAAGGCAGTCGTTGGGGGCTAGAATAGGTGTTTCTATTTCTTTCAGAATGGTAAACAGTTCTTTGGTATTGGAGTTGGCTTGGGAGATGCGAAGGTTGTAGAAAGTTACAAATGTAAGTAACGCCAATTTCACTTTACTGCTCTTGGAAACAGTAGTTTATCCAAGAGAAGGTATTTAAACCTTTGGAAAAATCTCTGGAAGACTTCCCTGTGCCACTGCACTGAAGGTGCTGGGTGACCAATGCAAAAGATGCCTATGGAGTTTGTCAGACTCCACAACCAAAAGAAACAGAGTTCAAAATCAAATTAAAATACATGAGTGGGGAAAAAGGGCCTCGCTCTCTCCAGGTAAAAAAATCAAGTCCTCAAAATCCAGCAAAGTTGCTGGGGGGTCTCAAAGGAATTGGCACATTTCTGAGAATTCTCCCTAACAGATTCATCCATGTAAAGTTGGGAGGCTACTCTAGTCTTTAAATTCACAGGAAGTGGTCCAATGTGGAGAAACAACATTGCATAAACTATCTGGAGTTGCCTGCCATTGCTTGAGCTCTTGAAGCCTTCCAACCCATGATACAGGAGGTAGTAGTCCTGATCTGAGCAGTGTATTACATCAACAAGCAGGGAGGGAAAGTCTCCGGCACTATGCAAGCTAGCAGTACAGACCTGGAACTGGTATGTGACATGGGGCATTTTCCTCAGAGCAGTTCACCTACCAGGGAAGGACAACTCGGAGGCAGATAGACTGAGCAGGCTGGCAACTACTTCTTACAAATGGGAACTCTCCCCCAATGCAGCACTGAATAGGATATTCCTTTATTGGGATCTTCCGTAAGTCAACCTATTTGTCACACAGGAGAACACCAAATGTCCCCTCTTTACTTCCTGGTCAGGCCAGGGCAGGACATCCTTTTTGTGTGCATTTAAAATTCCATGGAACCATCTCTGGGGATATTACTTCCCTCCAAATCCCCCCTCATTCAAAGGCTTGTTCGCAAGATCAGGAATTCAGAGAATTGCAGGATTTTTCTGATAGCTCTTCATTGGCCATGAAGTGTGTGGTTCTCTGATCTGCTCCATCTGTCAGTTGTCATCATTCAGTTACAGACTGGGCTTCTTCACCTATTAACACAGCAGAAGTGTTTGGTGATCTATCCGGCTCTGGACAAGTAAGCCCTCTCGGTTTGGTTCCTGAAGAACTAACATTGGGACATCTTGGTCTATCACGGCAAAATGTACCACCATTTCAAAAGGCTTGTAAAGGCAAACCTTTCATGGTCTCTGCATGATGTACTATCCATTTCAGCTTAGCATGCTTTTACAGGAGTGTAGCGAATAGATGCCGTACTTACCTAGCAGCTATCAGAGCCTATCGAAACACGGACACATTAGTTATCCTCTGATAATCCAGTGGTCAAGAAACATCTTCAAGGTTTAGCAAGGATCTACCCTCTCCTAACCAAACCACATCCAGTGTGGAACCTTAATGTGGTTCTAGCGTCTCTGGCGCACAAGCCTTTCGAGCCAGTGTCATCCAATATTACATCAATCACTTGCAAAACAGCCCTTCTAGTTGCGGTAACATCAGATCTAATAGTTGGTGAAATCAAATCCCTCTCGGCCAATGAACCATACACCGTATTCCACAGGGACAGGGTGGTTCCCAGAACACACCCAGCATTTCTTCCTAAGGTGGTCTCTTTATTCCATCCTAAATAGGAAATTGTGCGCCCCACATTCTTTCCAGATCCCACATCAGAGGCAGATGAGGTTCTATAATAGATGTTCATAGGACACTAAAGATTTACTTACAGAACCAAAGAGATTAGGAAATCAGACGCTCTGTCACCTTCGAATGCTCCCCTCCTGGTTCTCAGGCATCCATAGCCTCCATAGCTAGGTAGATCGTAACATATTTTAGAACAAGCCCCCTCCCGGTATCCATGGCCACGCGTTACGTACTAAAGACACTGCATTGGCATACCAGAGGCAAGTGCCTTGGGATGTAATCCGCAAAGCGGCATCCTGGTCGTCTCCATCTGCCTTCTGTAAAAACTGCCTAGATACCCGTGCCAAGTGAGATGCAGCATTTGGTCAGGTGGTGCTGAAAAATCTGTTTGCTAACAACTCCTAATAACATTAGTTTCAGCCCCTCCTAGCTCAAATGGTGCGTTGCAAATGCCCATGCAGTATGGAGGAAAGCGCACGTAGGAGTAATACAAAGTTACTCACAATAGTGATTGAAGTACTCCTAGTCCCCTTCCCCATATAGCCCACTCTCCATCCCCCTATTAAAAAGTTGCCAATATGCACTGCGTAATGTTCCATTCTACAAAAGGGACGGAGGTGAGGTGCCGGTGGGTTGGGTCGGCTGGGCGTTGTCACGCCCAAGGCCTGCCTCCTTAAATTTAAAGGGGAGAAGTGCTTTTTTGCAATGCAAAATGGTTTTGGTACTGTCTCTGTACAGGGACACCCATGCAGTATGGAGGAAAGGGGACTAGGAGTACACAGTCACTACTGTGAGCAATGTTTATTTATGCTTCAGGGAATTTTCCCAGAGATGAGAACTGAGGGAGATGATTGTGATGTTATAGAACTTTCATACTGCTATATATGTTCCAACTATTCCCATCGTAACTCATGTCATCAGGTGGTTGAGAAGGTTTGCAACAAGTATGATCCTGATGGCTCTTGACTAGGCTAGGAGAACGAGGTACCCAGAATTGCTGGTCTTGACGATGCTACCATGACTCCTCCCAAAGAGGGTGGACCTACTCTTGCAAGAGGGTGGTCTAGTCCTCCATCCGAATGTCCCTCTCAATCTCCACACCTGGCTACTGAGAGGGTGAGGTGTAGGGGCTGGAATATCCCTGAAGATGGCATGGAGATGTTACTTTCGGCCAGAAGGCCATCAGCAAAGGTTTTCTTCTGCTGCCGCTGGAAGAAATGTTGCTGCTGCAGGGCCAAGAATTTGAATCCTTTTCCATGCAATATCACTTCAGTATTTTGATTTCGAGGGGATTGGGTCATCAGACGTTGTTAGGCAGAAACCTGTGCAGTTCCCTTAGGGACCACTGCAAAAAGCTTAAGACCACAGGAGTAAGCGGTAAACCCAATTGGTAGCAGTCTGCACCACCCAGATTTACCTGCTAGCTGTGGCTGAGCAGTTAGACCTCTCTCAAGAAGAGTTAGGCAGTATATAGAGTATACACAATAGGGCTAAAAATACAGTAGAACAAGCGAACACTGACCAGAGCTTTGGTATAAAAGTTTCTGATGTTTGTTAATCTGCTTAGAATCACATGCTGTGCATAGGTCCGACATCCAGTGGTCACTGCGGAGTATTGCATTTTGTTTTTCGTAGTCGAAAAGGGGACGTCGACAAGGCGTGTCTGTAACACTATCCCTATAGTGACGTGCGTTGTACCCATAATCCCTCACGTGTCGAGGTCCCTCAGATTGTTTTTTTCCGCCCAGCTTCTGGTCGTCTTACGTGGAGCTCCTAGAGAGACATTGCAAATACTTACTATCGGACCTCGGTCCTTATACTTATTATATT
The DNA here is from genome assembly GCF_040938575.1 of Ambystoma mexicanum. Classification (NCBI taxonomy): domain Eukaryota; kingdom Metazoa; phylum Chordata; class Amphibia; order Caudata; family Ambystomatidae; genus Ambystoma; species Ambystoma mexicanum. The sequence goes on from NC_090921.1 coordinate 469,125,893, forward strand.
GTTAAAGATCCCTCCCCTCGACGTTGGCTGTGAAGCTGTTTCTCCACCGAGCAAGCAAGTTTTCGACGGAGGGGAAGAGACGGAGGAGATCCTTCGGCGCTGCGGAACACGTGGCCTGGCCTCGCCGGCCAACATACAGTAGGGAGAGTGGGGGTTCGAACTTTTATCTTCTCTTTGAGAATGTCTTTCTTTCTCCCCTATCTTTCCCTTAGGGTAGTTATCACCAGTTATTATTGCCTCAGCTATGGAGAGGACACCTTTTAAGTTTTGCCCACGCTGTAGGGGCAAATACACTTGGAAGGACAAACACAAGCTCTGTAATCGTTGCTTGCCCCTCGATCATAAGGAGGACAGCTGTGTGGCCTGTAAGCTCTTGAAACCACGAACTCTTAAAGAACGCAAAGTTAAGAGGTGGGCGGACTACGCTATGTCGAAGTCAGTTTCCTCACCCGCCGCCGCTGTTACAGAAAGTGACGAGGAGGGTGATAACTTGACGTCCGTTACGGAAGTCATTAACCCCCAGAAGGAGCGCTTGCGCTCCTCGACGTCCGTCCCCGGCCCCGACGGGCTCGGCTCACGCCCTGCTCATGGGGATGAACACCCCGGCGACAGGGACGCACACAGACCCCATAGGCCTAAGCACACAACCCACGGCTCTTCTTCGTCGAAGACAAAGGATCCATCAGCGCCGAAGGGGACGCAGGGCATTCCGGCGTCTACCTCAGACTGTAAGGGTCTCAAGCCCCACCCGCAAACGCAGTCGCGACCAGCGATTGGGCTTTCATCAAACACGGGCGCTACCCCAAAATCATCCGACGTAACGCTCCATAGAGCGGCCGTCGAGGAACAACGCGTAACGCAGGCAATGTCGACACCAGAGTCCTCTACTGACAAACTTGTTGTCGAGAGCCTGGCGAGAATTGTTTCCGAAGACGCACGTAAGCGGACGACGAAACAAACGTCGAATACCGCACAAAAAGCTATAGAAACGCCGACAAAGCATAAGAGTAGCCAGGAACTGCCCCTTTCATCTAAGGGCACCTCGGAACTACCGCAGGGCTTTTCAGATGGCGATGGAAACCTTTCTTCGACGTGGTGGGAGCGTTCTAAGCGTTTTGAAGGTGAAAACACTGATTTCCCCCTCTAGACTATTCAGGGGTCCCCCATGAGTCCCTTGAAAGACTCCATTCTTGTATGGAGAAAATGGAAAGGTTTTTGGGAAACCATAACCCACCCACACCCAAAAGACTAGGAGAATGGCCCCAGGATGACCCTAGGGTCAAAATTCCTAGGCTGTTTCCCCCTTCTACAGACGTATATGACCTCACTGAAGAGGAGCAATACCTCCAGGAAGATGAGGAGGGTTTGGGTGGAGAGGAAGAACATGAGGAAGAGGGGTTTGAATATACTTACACTAGTGCAGGAGCTTTCGAAGAAGATACAGCTACCTCGCAGCCTTGGCAATCCCCATCAGTGCACTCAGACCCTGATGTATTTCACCCTGCTCCTCCCAAGGATTCACCTATTGGAAACACCTGTCCCATAGATGACCAAACTTCACTTGATGCACTATTGCGCAAGGCAGCAGCGCATTTTGAAATGGACACAGGGGAGACTCTTCCTGACACAGACTTTGTAGAGAAAGTTATTAAAGAAAAAGCCCCTGTTAGTCAGTCTATTCCGCTCCTGGCTTCTATAAAGAGAAGAATAACTCCTTCCCTTTCCAATCCTGCCTTAGTCAGAGGGGTCAACCCTCGGATAGAAAAGCTCTGCAGCCCTTCGCCCTCTGACCCGTTGTACATCAGAAGCCATTCTATTCCGGACTCCCTCGTAGTTACTAATACAAGGAAAAGAGCAGGGGTACCACTATCTACTAGTGAGGCACCACCTGACAAAGAGGGCAAAAAGCTCTACGCACTTGGGAAGGGAATCACGACGTCTGCTGCCTTTTCAACTAGGATTGCAAATAACAATTCCCTACTAGCTAGCTACGCAGATGCACAGTGGAGCAAGCTGCGCAGCGAAGCAGAGGACGCACCAGAACCCCTGCGTTCACGCCTGTTAGCTACAATCTTAGAGGGAACTCTTGTAAACCAGGGCATCGTAAAGAACTCCTTGGATGCCGCAGAGACGGCTGGCCGTTCCCTGGTTCAGGGAACACTTCTCGAACGCTATGTCTGGCTGCGCAATTCGGGATTTAAGCCGGAAACCCAGGCTTCCCTGATAAATAAGCCCATAGAAGAAACACATCTGTTTGGGAAAGCAGTTGATGAGGCCCTAGAACATGCGAAGAAAGAGTTTGATACCATCAAAACTCTTGACCAAATTTCTAGGCCCCCTAACAGACGCGGCTATGGCAATAGACGCTCCTTTCGTGGCCAACGCCAGCAGCAAAACCAACAGCAATTTTACTCTACTACCAACTGGCCCTCTAACCAGGGTAACACCCAGTTCAGTCAAAGAGGCCAACGCCGTGGCAGGGGAAGAGGTCGCAGCTCCAGCCCCAAAGGTTCCACGCCCAATACCAACAAATAGACCCGAAGATTCGGGTCCCCTCCCATGCATCACCGGTCGGGGGCCGGCTAACATCGTTCCTTTCAGCATGGGAGGGAATATCGTCAGACCGCTGGGTATTATCCACCATAGCCCACGGATACTGCATCGAATTCAACGGTTCCCCGAAGTACAGACCCCCACGGAACCGACGCATGACACCGGAACACCTCACCATTCTTCTACAAGAAGTAGAAGAGCTACTGAAAAAAGAAGCTATAGAGGCTGTCCCCCTATCTCAGGTAACAGAAGGTATTTATTCAGTGTACTTCCTTGTACCCAAAAAGGACTTAACCATGCGCCCTGTATTAGATCTGCGCCCAGCGAACAAGTTTGTCAAACCCCAAAAGTTTCGTATGGTGACCTTGCAGGAAGAAATCCCACTGTTATCACAGGGGGATTACATGACAACACTGGAAATGAAAGATGCATACTTTCATATTTTAATGTTGCCAGCGCACAGAAAATACCTCAGGTTCAAGATAGAGAACAAACACTACAAGTTCAGAGTACTACCCTTCGGGATAGCATCTGCACCAAGGGTATTCACGAAAGTAGTGGCAGCGGCCCACCTGCGCAGGTTATCCATCCCGGTATACCCTTACCTCGACGACTGGCTCATAACAGGGGATTCTTACGAAACATGCTTCTCCAATACCCAAAAGACTGTAGACCTTTTGTTCCAACTGGGCTTCTCCATCAACGAAAAGAAGTCCAGCTTAGACCCCAGCCAAATCAAACAATTCCTAGGGGCTCTAATTCGAACAAAGGACTGCCTCGTCTTCCCCTCCAACGAGAGGGTCCAAAACATGCTGTTTCAGACCCCCCATTATGTGGCAGGTCGAGCGGTGACGGTACGAAAAGCAATGCGCTTGCTAGGAATGATGGCGTCATGGATTTACTCACGCGTGCCTGCGCATGCGCCCAATGCAAGAGTGGCTCAACAGCCAGTGGTGTCAGGCCAGCGGACAATGGGACGATCTAGTGGTGGTCTCGCAGGCCTTGGTTCTCTCGCTACGGTGGTGGACAAAAGAAAACCTGTTATTGGGGAAAACATTTGCCACACCCGCAGTGGAAGCCACTCTAACCACAAATGCATCCCTTACAGGATGGGGGTCTCGCCTATCCCATCACACTGCTCACGGAGCGTGGACTCCGAGCTTAGCATCCAAGCATATAAACCTGCTGGAACTACTAGCGGTGTTCAAAGCACTGAAAGCCTTTCAGTAACACCTACAAGGAAAGACAGTGATGGTCCTCACAGACAGCACCACAGCCATGTACTACCTCAACAAGCAAGGGGGCACTCGCTCTCCAGGACTGTCCGTGCTGTCCCAGAACATCTGGAAGTGGGCTCTCACACATGTTCCTACTATCACAACATGTACCAGGGGAACTCAATCTGCTAGCAGACGAACTCAGCAGAGACTTCCCCCTGCCCGTAGAGTACGAATGGCAGTTACAAGAAGACATCGTCTTCGACGTCTTCGCACAGTGGGGTTTCCCAGAAATAGACCTGTTCGCAACTCTGGAAAACTCTCAATGCCAAGATTACGCCTCCAGGTACCCCCAGAACCAGTCCAAGGGGAATGGTATATCGATTCCATGGTCGAGGAAATTTGTTTACGCTTTTGCCCCGACTCCCCTTCTCAACAAGATAGTGCACAAGATGCACCAGGAACAAGTGACCATGATACTGGTGGCCCCTATGTGGGCCCGACAGCCATGGTTCGCGCACTTGTTGGAGATGTCTCTATCTCCTCCAGTGAAACTGCCCTGCCTGTACAACATGCTGTCACAATACAGGGGCAGGACACTGCACCCATGCCCTCAGACCATGAACTTAGCAGCCTGGCTCCTGAGGTCATAGAATTTGGACATTTACAACTTCCACAGAGGTGCATGGACAGCCTCAGAGAGGCCAGAAAGCCTAACACTCGTCACTGCTATTCTAGCAAATGGAAAAGATTTGTCATCTGGTGTAGAGGGAAGAGTATCAACCCCGTTGACTGCTCTCCCACACAAATTATTCTGTACCTGACCCATTTACTGGACTCGGGTCTAGTATTCAATTCTATTAAAGTACACCTGGCAGCGCTTTCTGCTTACACCACTTCACAACTCAAAGTATCGTGGTGGAAGATCCCAGTAATCAAGCCTTCATGGAAGGGGTAAAGAGAATACACCCTCCAATAGCAAACCCAGCTCCCGGCTGGGATCTAAATGTGGTACTCACCAGGCTCATGGGGTCACCCTTTGAACCCATGCACAAGGCAACTCTTAAAGATCTCACTCTTAAGACTGCTTTCCTAATAGCTATTACCTCCATTAGGAGAGTAAGTGAACTACAGGCCCTTTCGGTTTTAGACCCCTTTGTAACAGTTCACAAGGATAAAGTGGTTCTACGCACACACCCAAAGTTCGCACCGAAATTCATCTCCAAATTCCCTGTCAACCAGTCTATAGAACTACCAACGTTCTTTCAAAATCCTTCAAATCTAGGAGAAAAAAGCCTGTATACACTTGATGTGCGCAGAGCTGTCATGTTTTACATGGAAAGAACTAGCCCACTGAGAAAGACTAATCAGTTCTTTGTCTCGGTGGCAGCAGGAAGAGAAGGAGATGCAGTTTCAAAATCCACTATATCTAGATGGATTGTACAATGAATCACTCTGTTACATTCTTGCTAAGAGAGAACTACCCTTCAAGCCAAGAGCACACTCTACTCGAGGCACTGGGGCATCCATAGCATTCATTGCAAATGTTCCCCTTGAGTCCATCTGCAAAGCGGCAACCTGGAGTTCTGTACACACCTTTACAAAACACTACTGTCTAGATGCCCACTCTAGATCTGATTCCCAGGTGGGACAAGCAGTATTAAGACATCTTTTCTCTACTGTTCCTTCTCACAACCCAACTCCGGGTACTGCTCGCTAGTCTATGCACAGCATGTGATTCTAAGCAGATTAACAAACATCAGAAGATAATGCATTACTTACCGTAAAAGCATTTCTGATGGTTGTATCTGCTTAGATTCACATGTGCCCACCCTTCCTCCCCGCTCGGATGGAAGGAACATAGACATCCTTTTCTATATCTCTTTTCTGTACTCACTCACGTCTAGAAGGCTCCCTCAGGGCAGAAAAATACAAACAGAGGGACCTCGACGAGTGAGGGATTATGGGTACAACGCACGTCACTATAGGGATAGTGTTAGACACGCCTTGTCGACGTCCTTTTTTCCACTACGAAAAACAAAATGCAATACTCCGCAGTGACCACTGGATGTCGGACCTATGCACAGCATGTGAATCTAAGCAGATACAACCATCAGAAATGCTTTTACGGTAAGTAATGCATTGTCATATACTTTATTTAAAAACACACTTATGAAAATACACTGGCACTAATATATCAAGCGAGTTCAAACACAGTCACTATAAGTATATACACCTCCCTAGTTAATTATTCGACAAGTCTAGGTTAAGACACCACTTATTTAGCAAAACAGAGGTGAGAGCGTAACCGTAGATGGCACTCCAATAATTTGTTTAAAAAGGGAGAGAAAAGGCAGAGTAGGAAAATAACACAGTACCAACACTTTTAAGAAACCACAGCAAGTCAAGAAAGGCAGGGTCTACTGTAGAGCAAAAAGTTCATAGCCAGCCCCGCTCTTGGAGAGAGCAAGGCGAAATGTGCCCAAGATCAGTGGAAATGCACTCAGTCTTTGCAGAAAAGTCAAAAGAGGTTGGATCAGTTCAGAAAGGCAGTTAGCAGGTCTGAGGTCAACCCAGTTAGAAAGCCAAGGATTTACGGGACACCTTGGACAATCTGTTGCAAGGGAGACCAAGCGGGACACAGTACCTGAGCGGTGGCAGTTGTTCCTGGCAGCGGGTGCAACTCGTGGCTTCAACCAGAGGAAAAGAGATAGTCTCGACGAGGAAGAAAGCTGGAGGTCCTTGCACTGCCAGAGAAGAAACCAGCCGCAGAGTTTCCCGATTAAAAGGTACAACCCTTTTATTCGCGGTAGTGGTGAAGCGTGGCTATCTGGCCGCCGGGGTGCTTGGCACGGGCGATTCGCCCACGAGACGGTCCAGGAAGGTGAAAAAGGCGAACTGGTTGGTCCACCAGCTCAAAGGGAAGAAGACTCCTGGAAGATCATCTCCTCTGTCGTCGGGAAGTGGTGAGTTCCGTACAGCAGGGCTCCACTGGTGGTGGTGTTGCAGATGGCTCCGCTTCTCCCCTCTTCGGATTCTTTAGGTTCTGTGGCGACTTCTGAAGTTCCAGTCCCCAAAGCCCTGCTTTTATGCAAGAAAACCCCCATTCAACAGCCTAGCTGTCACTCAAACATGCTAAGTGGTGAGCCGGGCGGCTCACCGCTGGGCCAATCCTACTAGAGTGCGACTTGAGTTGACAAGGCAACTCAGTCCAGGGTGCCTAATCCCCCTCCCACACATCCTGTTGACCCCAGACAGAGTGGCACCATTTGGAGGGCTTCTGTGGAGAAGCCCGCCAAAAAGTGCAACAACGGGCTCAACTTGGGTTAGAGTTTCAGAGGCGAACACAAATGCCATTTTAAAACCGAGTCCTGGCAAAAAGACCCAACCGGGGAATAAATATTAAATAACCCGGCGGTATCCTTAACATTGCACCAAAAAGTGGTGTGTTTAAAATCAATGGGAAAATCCCATAGGAAATATTCCGGTGGAATCCACTGCCACCAGACAGAAACTCGACAAGGGGGGGGGACTGGACAGTGCCCCCTTGGAAAACAGACCCAGGGGCAATCGAATTACCCCTACCAGTACTTCCACAATATGATGGTTTGTACTGGTTCTGTTCACAATTTGAGACTAGTAAAGCCAATGGTGACTTTACAAGCCCTGGGAGACAGTAGTCAGTCCCAGGGTATGGAGTCTGTTTGGGGGCCACTATGACACCCCCTGTGTTACTGCATTGAGGGTGCTGTGTAACACACATACAAAAAACACATGGTGCCCTATGGAGTAAAGGACCCCATAGCCCATAAAACACATTACATAGGCAAAGGACATTCTCAAATCATGCCTAAGAGTGGGAGAAAGAGTCTCACTCTCAGCAGGAGAGAACAAAAAATAAACCCCAAAAATCCAGCAAAGCTGCTGGGGGACTCGCTAGGTTTGGGAAATTAGCCTTAACAGAGAATTCTCCCTAACAGACATATTCCATATCTATGACAGGAATGACCACAGCTGTGCTGCTTTGGAAAGTCTTTGTGTGTCCTGCGTCGATGACGTTGGTACGCCGTCGTCGAGGACCTCCTCCAACAGCCGACGTTCTAAGTAGGACGCACGACGCCCGTAGCCTCGGTTCTGTTTTTTCCTTGATCGTGTTTGCTTCCGAGATCTCAGTGCGCCTAGACTCTTTGGAGTTTCTGTTCTTTCGGTTCTTCGAACCTGTTCGTTGTGAAGTTTATCGGGATGTCTTCCTCTTCTTCCACCCTGCATCTGGGCTTCAAGAAGTGTGGGGGCTGCGGGTCCAAGAGGTCTGTGACGGACTTGCACGACTCCTGCCTCTGGTGCCTCGGGGAAGCCCACGACACGGATGATTGTGTTGACTGCCAGTCACTTACGTCAAAGGCCTTGCGGGAGCATAAGAAGAAGCTGTCGGTCGGTAAGATGTCTAAGCCCCGGAAGTCAAGGTCCACTGGGCTTTCGACTGACTATTCGAGGGGCGACTCTCCACATCGTTGTCGTAGGTCTCAGGGGTCTCGGTCCCGGAGTGGGTCTCGCCACTCCTGACCCTTTTGGGGCACTCCCGGAAGCGCCGTCATCGGTCGCCTTCCCCGTCCGAGTACTCCGCCCGTCGGCAGGTTGCTTATCCCACCAATCATGCAATGCCGGAAGAATGGGCTTCCTTCGGTAAGAAAATGTTGGCGATTCTTGAATCGCCAATTTGAATGCAATTTTTTTCAGATTCTCTTGGCTGGTTCCTAGGTAGAGGGCGCTCAGTCGATTTTGGCCATGAGGGTTCTGGCCAGTGTGCGTTTGAAGTGGTCAGGAATGGCCTGCAGGCTGCATGAGTTTGCAGGTGTATGCTGAAGCAGATCTGACTGCATTTGTTTGCCGGGATAGGGATAAGGTGGCGTCAAGGTAGACGCCTAAGGTTTTGGTGTCTTTCGAATCTTGGATAGTGTTGCCATCGATGATAAACGATTGGTAAGACGGCTCAAGTTTACTGAGGCGTTGAGTAGTACCCACGGTGAGGAGTTCAGTCTTGTCATCGTTGAGGCATAACTGGTGTTGTGCCATCCAAGCTTGGATAACCAGGTAGACGTCATTCAGGGCCTTGGTGTCAGCCAAGTAGTCTCCAGTGATGGGAATGAGTATCTGGGTGTCGTCAGCGTAATTCGTATGAGACACCCAGATAGTCAAGTACATGAAAGAGCGGTTTTGTAAAAACATAGTGTTGGCGACACGCAACAGCCCTGGGGGACGTCCGCAGTGAATAGGGGGGGGGGATCTGCGGCAGCAGATTGAGAGAAGACCTGCATAGATCTATTACTCAAGAATGATTTGATCCAGGCTGTAGCTGACGGAGCGAAATGGGCGGCAGAGTGAAGATGCTTGCATAAGATTTGGTGATGACCAAATCGAATGCTGCAGAGAGGTCGAGTAGAAGTAACAGGGCCAGTTTGCTGTTGTCCTTTAGAACTTCAATTTGAGTGTTTAAGTCTAGTAGATCTGTCTGTTCCGTGTCTGGGGCGGAAGCCAGATTGTCTAAGACCTAGGAGGTTATTTGCTTCCAAGTACTCTTGGATTTGCAGGTATGCTGCGCGGTGTAGGATTTTTAACAGAGACGGTACAGTAGTAATAGGACAGTAGTTGGTGGGTATGCTAGGGTCAAGGGAGGGTTTTTTGAGCAGGGGGATCACCCATGCGTCCTTGAGGTTGTCGGGGACAGTTCCTGTTTTAAAGGAAGCATTGATGAAGGATGTGGTAAATGGGGCCAAATCGTGGGCCGATTCCTTAATGATTGGGGCGGGGCAAAGATCACCCTGGCAGTTGGACGGTTTGATCCTCAGGATAATGTTCTCCACCTCCGCATTGGTGAGTGGTGAGAAGGCAAACCGTTTGAGATTGGGCAAGTCAGGGGAGAGGGCCCCAGTTGCTGGGGTAGGAGGGCGATTGTCCAGTTTCAAGCGGTCTTGTTTAGCTATGATTTTAGATTGAAGCGTGGTGATTTTATTCAGTAACGCTGCCTGAAGGTTAGCGCACCATTTGCTGTCTTTAATGCAAGTTTCGGGGGTGGGAGGGTAATGGGTGTTTCAAGCTCTTTTAGGATCTTAGAGTTCCTTAGAATTGGAGTCAGCTTGCAGGATGCAATTATTGAGGGACTCTTTTTTTCGCCTCTATAATGGCTGCTCTGTAGGTGAGCGAATCCAAGAAGAAGCCATCTTTGTGCACGTCAGAAGGGTGACTTTTCCAGCGATTTTCTGCACAGCGTTTAGTTTTGCGGAGTACTCAACTGTGGTGTGAACCAAGAGTTAAGGTGTGCCTGTGGTTTGGCCTTCCTCAGTTTGATGGGGGCAATAGAATCTATAGATGTGAGCATACTGCAGTAATAGATGTCAGCTAGAGTGGTGGGGTCATTGCAGGAGTCAGTGGCCTCTTTAAGCGAAGGGAGTAGCAGAGGGAGAAGTTTCTCCTTGGTTATGTCCTTTTTGTTTCTGGTCGAGAGAGCAGGCGCTATCAGGGTCAGGATACGGGGGGGAAGCTTCAATATTGAAGGTGATGATGTGGTTGTCTGACCATAGGCAGAGGGGGGTATTGGCCAGGACATTGATGATGCAGTTAGAGCTGGCTAGCCAGTCAAGGGTCCTGCCTTTCGAATGCGTGGGCTCTTGGATGTGCAAGGTGAAGTCAGAGTTAGAAAGGGCGTTTTCCAAGTCTAATGCAATAAGATCGTTGGGGTCGCCAAGTCCTAGGTTGAGGTCACCAAGGATGATAATTTGTGAGTTTGTTTTTGCATTGACAAGGAGGAGGGTGCGAGGCCTGGGGGCCTGTAGATGTTGGCTGTTTGATTCGGTGTTAGTGCCAGTTTAACTGATGGTTCAGCGGACTCGAGTTTAGTATTGATTGATTGATGCTCTTAAATCCAGGGTGGTTTTGTGGATGGCTAGGCCACCACCTCTGGTTTGGGAGGCAGAGGTGCGGTCACATTTCATAATGCCGAAGCCAGGTGGTAGAGCAAGGGATAAGGAAGGGCCGGATGCGGCATGAAGCCAAGTTTCAGCTATGGCAATGAAATCGAGATCAGAACATGTTATCAGGTCTGCTATATCTAGAGCGTGCGCTGGGACGGATCTGGCGTTGATGAGGGCGCCCTTGATAATTGACAATTTCACCTCTGTGGACAGGAGTTTGCTATTGGTGGGTGCAGTGGGTGAGCACGGTGGTGTGTAGTGTTTTCTTGGGGAGATTACTGCGAGTGGGGCGTATGCAGAATCTGGTGCCTAATCTTTTGTCTCTAAGAGATGAGGAACACGGTTGATTCGGAGTGGGTTTACTTGCGAAGTGTTCCAGCCAGAGGGCTGGGTCGTTGAAGTATGGGTTAGTGTTCGTGTCAGGGTGCTGGGGGCCTAAGGTGGGTGTCCTAGGGTCCATTGTGGGGGTCGCCATGCGCAGGGTCGGGCGGACAAGGCTTGGGATGGATAAGGTGAGTGATGGCTCAGGGTGTGACGGCTGTGTCGGACGTATGTGAAGCTGGGTGATGATTGCTGCTTCTAAGGGCAGGAGGTGATGCAGTATAAGGAGCGCCCTAAAGAGCATGGTGGATGTGCACCTGGTAAGGCGATGGCGCGTAGATGCGTTGCAGTAATAGGCAATTCTGATGCTTGTTAATCTGCTTAGATTCACATGCTGTGCATATGGTCCGACATCCAGTGGTAACCATGGAGTATTGCATCTTGTCTTTCGGGGACCGAAAGGGGACGTCGGCATAGGCGTGTCTGAAACACTATCCCTATCGTGAAGTGTGTAGTACCCAAAATCTCTCACGCCCCGAGGTCCCTCAGATTGTTTTTTTCCGCCCAGATAACTGGTCGCCCTATAGCAGAGCTCTTCATGAGACATTGTTTATCTTACCGAATTGTCGGTTTAATCCCCATTAAGTCACTTCGCCCATCAAGAACATCTTCGACAAAGACAACGGGGGAATCGTCTATGGCTGTGGGTTCCGGCGCCTCAGAACCGGCGTTCGGACTTCCACGTGTTCGGGCCTTCTGGCCAGCCTATACAGTAGGGAAAGTGGGCTCTGGGTTTGCCATACTGCTATGTCTCCTCTTTTCCACTGCTTTCCTTTTTGGTCTGGTCACCCTTCCTTCTGCTATGGAAAGGACTCCATTTAGATTCTGCCTTGTGTGTAGGGTCAGTTATCCGTGGAAAGACTAGCACACGTCGTGTAACGCTTGTCTCCCCCTAGAGCACGACGAAAAGTGGTGTTCGGCGTGTAAACTCCTTAAAACTAAAACCCTTAAGGAGCGCCAGTTGAAGCGGTGGGCCGCGTACGGAATGTCACGCGTGGAGCCTCCCTCCCCTGCCGCGACACCAGCCGAAAGTGACGGGGGTACATCGGATGACCAAACGTCCAACGCTGGCGTTATGGACCTTGAGGCGGTCTATTCTAGAGCCACCACGCCCGTCCCCAACCCTTCCAGGCTCGACTCTGGTCTTGTTACATGGACCACACCCGGTGACAGGGGCGTACAATCGCACCACACAAAGCCACAACCCAAACGCCCTCCTCGACGACTTCGTCGAAGAAGACGAAAGCGCCATCGGATCGGTCTGATCCAAAGCCTTCCCCGCATCCGCAGCAGCGCATGACGACTGGGCATAACAAACATAACAAGGGCGCTACCCCCCAAACTACACACGCCGAAGTTTCTGAACAAGAAACTTCGACGGGTTCCTAGGTTTCCAAGACCTGTACAGGCCCGAAAACTACGAGTAGACCTCTACCTGAGAAGCCATCCACTGGCCCTCCTGGAGCCGCGGAAGACATTTTCACTGCCGCCACATCGGAGGTGTTGTTTCCCAAAGATTTGGTGACTATCCGTAGGAGCATCAATAGGATTGCTATGGAGGTGGGCCTAGCACCGGTTCCGCCCACAGTTATGGGCCAATCCGCCAAAAAGTTTTCCACGGATTTGGAAGACGATCCCGGAGACTCTTACGAAGAAAGCCAGGTACCCCTCTCAAGCACCCTGAGGAGATCCTCCACGCCTTAGCGCGGAGAACATGGTTCCTACTCAGCTAGGTCCATTTGGGTCATCCAAGTGGACCACGGAGCAATTCGAGGGGTGTATGGATCGGCTGGAGCAGTTTTTCAGGGCTTCTGATCAACCTCAGCCGGAAAAAAAGCTCGGGTAGACCCTAACCCTCAAACACAAGATGCCCAACACCTAGATGTCCAACACCAAGTTGACTATCAAGAAGATGTCCAGATGGACACGTATAGACACATCTATACAGAAGAGGCTTCTTTTCTGGACAACTATGGGGAAGATCAAGGGGCAACAGACAACTGGGAGGACACCCAGCAGGACGATCACAATTCTGATGTCGTTTGCCACAACTCTCCCCCATCCACCCCTATTCGACAAGCTTCCCCGGTGGATGATCAAATGGCTTTCAACATGTTGAAAAAAGCAGCGGAATTCTTTAAAATTGCCACGCTTGAAGCCTTGCCCGAACGAGATTTCACGGAGGACATTATAAATGAAAAGCATCCGGCAAGCCAGTCTATCCCTCTCTTGAGCTCTGTAAAGCGACGGCTGGCCCCTTCCTTAATCACACCCGCTCAGACTAGGGCTGTGAACCCAAGGGTCGAAAAACTTTTCCGGCCCTCCCCAACCGACTCGCTTTATATCAAAGGACACGCAATCCCAGACTCGCTGGCGGTGACCAACACTCGCAAGAGAGCAGGGGGTTCCCCTTGCCACGCGAGAGTCACCCCGGACAAGGGGTCCAAAAGGTTGTATGCCTTAAGCAAACGGGTTACGTCGGCGGCGGCCTATACCGTCCGGATTGCCAATAACACGACGTTACTAGCAAGCTACGTCGACGCCCAATGGAACCTACTCCAGGAAGGCCTTCAGGAGGTTCCGGAACCAACCAGAGACGAGCTTCTCGCCATTGTCTCGGAGGGAAAACTTGCCAATCAGAATGTTGTAAAGAATACCCTGGACACCGCAGAGACAGCAGGCAGGTCTCTCGCACAGGGTACTCTCCTAAAGAGGCACGCGTGGCTGTGCACGTCGGGCTTCAGTTCTGAGACCCAGGCATCCATTATCAACAAACCCATCGAAGAGGCCAACCTCTTTGGGAAGGCGGTAGACGATGCGTTGGAGACAGCCAAGAAGGAGCACAAGACTATTAAGTCACCACCAAATTTCCCCAAAACCCTCTTCAGAGGGGCAGTAATTCTCAGCGGTCCTTTCGAGGACAAGCCCGGGTGCTCAAAACAATTTTGGCACGGGCAACTTCAACTCAACCTGCTGCAAGCCCCACTTACTACCCCCAGAGGGGGTCAGAAGCGCGGAAAGAATAGAGGCAGAGGCTCCAATTCCAGAGGAGCGTCCGCTTCGGGTCATAAATGACCACCAAGTCCAGGTCCCCTCCCATGTCTCCCCGGTCGGGGGGCGATTTAACATCTTTCCTCAAGGCATGGGAGGGGATAACTTCAGACCAGTGGGTCTTAAAGACGGTCGCCCACGGTTACTGCGTGGAATTCAACCGACCCCCACAGTTCAGACCACCGAAACATCGACGCCTTTCACCGGAACATCTGCAGATCACATGCACCCTCCCTGCCTCCCCGCTCGGGGTGGAAGGAACATAGACTTACTACTTTTTCTCTTCATGTACTCTCACTATAGCCTTGGGCTCCCTCATGGCAGAAAAAATACAATCTGAGGGACCTCGGCGCGTGCAGTTCGACAACCTCCGCCTTTTCGTCCTAGGGGACAGCAATGGAGGGGAGGTTCCTTTCGTTATTGCTCATCTTAGAGGAGCTGCTAGTCAAAGGGGCCACCATAGGAGTTCCAGAGGTGGAAAACAAGGTACTCGAGGTGCCAAGGCCGCTCGGGCTGTTGCCTCTTTGCCCTCAGGCAACGCCGCAGCCGCTTCAGTTTAGTCATGAGGCCATGTCCCATGGTTCACCAGTTCGGGGAAAGCTGGTGCAGCATCTTGTAGAATTGCGTGCCATTACTTCAGATGTGTGGGTTCTTTAGATCATAGCCCACGGTTACTGTCTTCCCTTTCGGCAGAGGCCTCAAGACAATCCACCAGGTAATCTCTTAGCAGAGTCCAGATCTGCTCCTTGTGCGGGAAATTCCAGCTCTACTGGAGAAAGGCTCGCCATAGAACTAGTGCCTGTAGCGGAGAGTTGGTATTCCCCTTATTTTTTGATTTCAAAGAAAGACTGGGGATTGAGACCCATCATGGACGCGGTTTGAACAAACTCCTCAGGAAGGACAAGTTCAAGATGGTTATGCTTTCTCAAGTCCTCCAGGCCCTTCAACTTCAGGACTGGTTGGTCTTTCTCGACCTCCAGGACGCTTATTTTCATGTGCCGATACATCCAAAGCACAAGAAGTACCTGAGGTTCACGGTTGGCGACTCGCACTTTCAGTTTCGGGTCCTGCCGTTCGGATTGACCTCCGCCCCGAGGGTCTTCACCAAGCTCATGGTAGTGGTGGCAGCGCATCTCAGGAAAGGGGGAATTCACGTCTACCCCAACCTGGACGATTGGTTGATCAGGGCGCGCTCTCCCGAGTAAGTCCTGGATCATCTGTCCGTCACCTGCCACTCCCTCCACAAGCTGGGCTTCTCCCTCAACTTAAAGAAGTCCCGTTTGACGCCAACTCAGACGCTCAGTACATCGGAGCAGTGCTCGACACGTCCCTCGGGCAGTGTTTTCCTCCCCAGGTGAGGGCTCATCACATTCAGCAGATGGGGCAAAAGTTGCAACATGCCCAGAGTGTCCCTGCGTTCGAGTTCTTGAGATTGCTCGGCCTCATGGCATCTGCATTCTTCTGGTGCCAGAGGCCAGGTTGCGGGTGAGATCTTTGCAATGGGCACTCAAGCTCCAGTGGTCTCAGGCCTCCGGCAGGATGTCGCACCCCGTTCAGGTGCTGCACTCGGTCGCCTAGGACCTTCTGTGGTGGGCCGTCGAAAGCAATCTGATGAAGGGGGCTCAGTTTTGGCTGCCCTGGCCGGAGGGGACTATCGTGACGGACGCGTCCCTCACGGGATGGGGAGCTCATGTCAATGAACTGACAGTCAGCGGTCGTTGGTCTCCGTCAGAGAGAATGTCCTGATTCTGACGGACAACACAGTGGCCATGCACTACCTCAACAAAAAGGGGGGGGGCAGGGTCACTTCCTCTGTGCAGGGAGGCGATGCAGCTCTGGTTCTTGGCAATCCAGCAGGAAATTTCGATCTCGGCAGTTCATCTGGCCGGAGACAAAAACGAAACAGCGGATGCTCTGAGCAGGCAGAGCGCGATCTCTCACGAGTAGGAGTTGGCTCAGGAGATTCCCCTGGAGATCTTCGCCCTTTGGGGGACCCCTCAAGTGGATCTCTTCGCCTCCAGTGTCAAACGGAAGTGCGAGAGGTTCTGCTCGCAGGAATTTCCTCCAAGAGGAGCCTTAGGAGACGCGTTCGTAGTGGAGTGGTCATTCCCACTGCTGTACGAGTTTCCTCCAGTCCCTGTCATCCCGCAAGTGCTGCGGAGGTTACGGAGGTTCGGTTTCCTGGATGATCCTCATTGGTACGGCATGGGTCAGGAGGACGTGGTACCCGGACCTTCTCGACTTGTCCATCTGCCCTCCACGTCGTCTTCCCTACTGAGACGATCTGCTCTCACAGGAGGGGGGAGGGATCAGGTTCTCCATCCAGAGGTCAGATCCCTCAACTTTCACACTTGGCTTCTGAAAGGTTGAGGTATAAGGATTGGGACCTCCCTGAAGACGTGATGGAGGTGTTGCTTTCGGCCTGACGGCCGGCGACAAAGTCACTGTACCATTGCCATTGGAGAAAGTTCTGCGACTGGTGCAGGGTTAAGAATGTGGATCCTTTTTCATGTGACATTCCTGTGGTTCTGTCTTTTTTGCTTTCTTTAGCCCACAGGGGCTTACAAGTGGGTACCGTTAAAGGTTACCTGGCGGCACTGTCCATATTTAAGCGCTCGTCTGAGTGTTATGATTTTAAAATTGCTTTAATTTCTCAGTTTCTAAAAAGGCTCACTAATGTGTTCCCTCCGTCACCTTTCCAGGTGCCCGGTTGGGATTTGAACCTTGTTCTCATGTTTCTAATGGGTGTTCCTTTTGAGCCTTTACATTCTTGCCCTTTGAGACTCTTAAAACTGTATTTTAAGTTGCGGTCACTTCTGCTCGCAGAGTGAGTGAGTTACAGGCACTTTCAGTAAAGCCACCCTTCACTGTTTCATAAGGACAGGGTTGTCCTTAGAGTTCGTCCTTCCTTTCTTCCGAAGGTGGTGTCGGAATTTCATTTAGGCCAGAAGGTTATTCTTCCAGCATTTTATCCTCCTCCGCATCCTGGTAAGGACGAGGAGAGGCTCTTTAGGTTAGGTTCACGCAGGTCACGGGTCAGAGTGGACGATCAGCTCTTTATTGGTTACGCTGGAAGGCGTTTGGGACAAGCTCTTACTATGCAGACTTTGTCTCGATGGATTATCTTGCCATTTTCTGAATGTTACTGCTTGGCGGGTGACGACCCTCCGGTAGGCTTGCAGGCCCATTCTTCCAGGGGTATGGCTGCCTCTACTGCCCTATAGAGGGGTGTTCCTATTTGTAACTTCTGTGATGCTGCAACCTGGGCTTCGGTCCATACTTTTGTACGTCACTACTCCCTTGATTCTATCCGTGGGCAGTATCTAGCCTTTGGCAAGGCAGTCCTTTACTCTGCAATTTGATTGGGCATTCTCATTTCTAAATTCTTTTCCCACCTTCTTGTGTTGGTATTGCTTTGGGAGTCTGTCATAGACATGGAATACGTCGGAGGACCCAATCCCCTCGAAGAAGTTACTCTCTTACCTGGTAACGTTCTTTCGATGGGATGGTCCGACGACGTATTCCATACCGCTCCCTCCCTTCCCCGCTACAGAATTTCTTATGCGATTGCAGCTTACGTTTCCGCAAGGCTTCTGTGGTCAGACTGGCAGAAGATTGGTGACACACATCCTGGGGAAAAAACACAACTGAGGCTACGGGCGTCGTGCGTCCTACTTATAACGTCTGGAGATCTCGGCCGTCAGAGGAGGTCCTCAAGGACGGCGTATCGACGTCATCGACGCAGGTCGCAGGCGGCGAAAGATTTTCCGAAGCAGCACAGCCGTGGTGATTACTGTCGTAGATATGGAAAACGTCGTCTGACCATCCCATCGAAAGAACGTTACCAGGTAAGAGCAAAGGTAGAGGCAGAGGTCCCAATCCCAGAGGAGCCTCAGCATCTGGTCAGAAATGACCACCAAGTCCATTTCCCCCTCCCATGTCTCTCCAGTCAGGGGGCGATTAACATCTTTCCTCAAGGCATGGGAGGGGATAACTTCCGACCAGTGGGTCTTAAAGACGGTCGCCCACCGTTATTGCGTGGAATTCGCCGGACCTCCACAGTTCAGACTGCCGCGCTCACGGCACCTTTCACCGGACCATCTGAATATCCTGATTCAAGAGGTTGAAGCACTGCTGGGAAAGGAGCCATGGAAGCCGTCCCCATTCTTCAGGTAAACAAGGGTATTTATTCAGTGTACTTCCTTGTACCCAAAAAGGATCTCACCATGCGTCCTGTTCTGGATCTGCGCCCAGCGAACAAGTTTATAAAACGCCTGAAGTTTCGCATGGTAACACTGCAGGAGGTGATCCCTTTGCTGAATGTTGCCAGCGCACAGAAAATACCTAAGGTTCATGATTCTGGACAAACACTACCAGTTCAAAGTACTCCCCTTCGGCATTGCCTCAGCGCCAAGGGTGTTTACCAAAGTCATGGCAGTGGCAGCAGCACACCTGCGCAGACTATCGGGGGACTCTTTAGCTTTTTTCGAAACACCCAAAAAACAGTAGATCTCCTCTGCAGCCTGGGTTTTTCAATCAACGAAAAGAAATCCAGTTTAGTCCCCAGCCAAGTGAAACAATTTCTGGGAGTGCTAATTCGGATGGAAGACGGCCTTGTCTTACCCTCCAGCGAGAGGGTTCAGAACATGCTCTCTCAGGTTCCTCAATATGTAGCCACTCGGGAGGTGACGGTATGCAAAGCCATGCGTTTGCTATGGATGATGGCGTCATGCATCTACTTGGTTCCCCACGCGCGGCTTCGCATGCGTCCCATGCAAGAGTGGCTCAACAGCCAGTGGTGTCAGGCCAGCGGACAATGGCAAGATCCGTTAGTTGTTGTCTCGCCAGCCCTCGTTTATCTCTCTGCAGTGGTGGTCACAAGAAAACCTCTTGAAGGGGAAGACCTTCAACACCCCTGCAGTGGAAGCCACTCTTACAACACTCATCTCTCACGGGGTGGGGGGCTCACCTGCTACACCTGACAGCACACGGGTTGTGGTCCCCTCAGCATCCAATCATATAAACTTACTGGAGCTACTAGCGGTGTTCAAAGAATTGAAAGCCTTTCAGGGGCAACTGCAAGGGAAGACAGTGCTGATCCTAACGGACAGCACTACAGCAATGTATTACCTGAACAAACAGGGTGGGGAACACTCACTCTCCAGGGCTACCCAAGCTGTCCCATAACATTTTGGATATGGGTTCTCAAACTCAAGATGTTTTTGTTGTCCCAACATGTTCCAGGGGAACTCAATCTTCTGGCAGACTGACTCACCAGAACCGATCCAAGGGGAAAGCACTCTGGATAACCTGGTCGTGTAAATTTGTCTATGCTTCACCCCCCGACTCCCCTTCTCAACAAGATAGTGAACAAGATGCACCAGGAACCAGTTACCATGATACTGGTGGCCCCGCCAACCCTGGTTCGCTCACTTGATGGAGATGTCCTTCTCCCCACCAGTCAAACTGCCCTGCCTGTACAACATGTTGTCTCAGGACAGGGGTGAGACCCTCCACCCATGCCCACAAACTCCGAACTTAGAGGCCTGGCTCCTGAGGACATAGAGTTTGGACACCTGCAACTCCCTCAGAGACATACTCAGGGATGCGAGAAAGCCTAATGCACGTTATTGCTATGCCAGCAAATGGAAACGGTTTGTCATCTGGTGCAATTCCAAGGGCGTCAATCCCATCGATTGCTCACCCTCACACATTGTGTTGTATCTAACCCACCTGTTGGACTCTGGGTTAGTCTTCAATTCCCTAAAGGTTCATCTGGCTGCGCTGTCAGCCTACACCACATCACAGCAAAACGTATTGTGGTGGAAAATACCAGTAATTAAAGCCTTTATGGAAGGGGTTAAGAGGATTTATCCTCCCATCTCTCATCCAGCCCCTGGGTGGGATCTGAATGTGGTTTTGACCAGGCTCATGGGAGCGCTCTTTGAGCCTATGCATAAAGCAAGTCTGAAAGATCTGACTTACAAGACAGCCTTCCTAGTGGCTATCACTTCTATCAGAAGATTTGGCGAACTACAGGCTTTCTGTTTTAGACCCCTTTGTTACAGTCCACAAAGATAAGATAGTTCTGCGCACACATCCCAGGTTTGCGCCGAAGTTTATTTCAATGTTCCATGTGAACCAGTTAATTGAACTACCCACGTTCTTCCAGAAACCTACTAACATGGTCGAAAGAAGCCTTCACACACTAGCGTTTTCATGGAAAGAACTAAACCACTGAGGAAAACTAAACAATTCTTTGTTTCTGTGGCAGCTGGTAGAGAAGGGGATCCTGTCTCTAAATCGGCAATCTCAAGGTGGATTGTCAAATGCATCACACTATATTGCACTCTTGCAAAGAGAGAACTGCCATTCAAGCCTAGCGCACACTACTCGAGGCACTGGGGCATTCATAGCAAATGTTCCCCTAGAGTCCATTTGCAAAGCGGCAAACTGGAGTTCTGTACACACTTTTCCAAAACACTATTGCCTAGACACCCATTCTACATCTGATTCTCAGGTGGGACAAGCAGTATTAAGACATCTTTTCTCTAGTGTTCCTTCTCACAACCCACCTCCAACTCCGGGTACTGCTCGCTAGTCTATGCACAGCTTGTGATTCTAAGCAGATTAACAAGCATCAGAAGACATGCATTACTTACCGTAATAGCATTGCTGATGATTGTATCCGCTTAGATTCACATGCGCCCTCCCTACCTCCCTGCTCGGGGTGGAAGGAACATAGACGTCTTACTACTTTCTCTCTTTATGTACTCACTCACTATAGCCTTGGGCTCCCTCATGGCAGAAAAAATACAATCGGAGGGACCTCGGCGCGTGAGGGATATTGGGTACTACACACGTCACAATATGGATAGTGTTACAGACACACCTATGCCGATATCCCCTTTCGGTCCCCGAAAGACAAGATGCAATACTCCGCGGTTACCACTGGATGTCGGGCCATATGCACAGCATGTGAATTTAAGCAGATAGTCATCAGAAATGCTATTACGGTAAGTAATGCATGTCTTCTGTTACACTTAGCCCATCAAAGGCTACATGTGGCTACAGTGATGGGGGTATCTAGCTGCACTTTCTATCTTTAAGCACACACTGAATGAAGCTCTTCACCATACCCTTGGTGCATCAATTCTTAAGGGCTAGTAAACGACCCCCTTGCCCCTCACCACCGAACTCCCTACTTGGTGACGGAATTGTACTTCAATTTGTTCTTCACGTTCTTAATGGATGCACTCTTGATCTGTCAGCTCGGTGCCTGAAAAGCAGCATTCTTTGTTGCAATCCCTTCTGCATAGTGTGAGCCAGCTTTGGCACTTTCATGCAAGCCACCCTTTACTATCTTCTCTTAATACAAAGTGGCACTAAGATTGCGTCCGTCAATTCTTCCTCCCTAAATTGGTGCTGATTTACCAGCTTTTTATTCTCTACCCTAATCCATCAGAGTAAGAGGAGAGGCTGCATTGATTGCACCCTAAAAGGGATTGAAGTTTCAATGGTGTAAGAACAAGCTATTTCCGGGCAGAGACTGTGGGCTATATGGGCCAGAAACTGGTAAAATCAGTGATTTAAACAAAGTTTGTAGAGCTGGATAGTCCTAGCTGTCTGAGAATGCTACAAAATGGAAGGCAAGTCCGTTCCAGAGGGATTGATGGCTCACTCCTACCAGAGGAGCAGTAGCTTCATTAGCACTCCAGAGTAGTCCCAACTCTGGACATATGTCGGGCAGCTACTTGGCCGTTCCTGCACACATTTACCAAACATTGCTTGGACACATCACGCTAGGATGCTGTTTTGGCAGAGAAGTCTTACAAAAGGTTTTAAGAATTGCAATGGCATAACCCTGCCATACCTAATACGCTCATGGCCTATTGTCATAAGTCTCCTCATTCTCAGATGAAGTGTAGTGAAGACCCATAGGCCAACTTTCCAACTCGATCCCCTTTGTGAAACTTATGAAAACACCTTCTCAAGTTCTACTTATAATCCAGGCCTGGCCTGCCCTTAAACGATTAATTTTGTTAACCCAGGTTTATCGTATATATTGTCATGAATGGACTTTCTTTCCCATAATTACGAAAACACTGGGATGTGAAAGAGGAACCAAGCATTGCAGAGTGAAGGAGGCCACAAGCCCAAGGAGCGCTCTAGTGGTTAGACATACACACCCAAGACTGGGAAATTTAAAGAGCAGAAGCAGAAAGTCGATGTGTGCTGCTGGCGCAAGAGAACTGCGCATCTCAGTGCAGATCGAGAGATTGAAAGGGTAGGGCTGGTGTGATGGAGCCGTCCGTCTCGAAAGCCAAGAAGAAAGAAGCTGCCACGCAAAGAGGACATGCGCAGGAATGCCAAGAGCAGGTGTTAGAAAGCTTCAAACTCACTGGAGCCTAGAACAAAGCAGATGGCCCAGTGGAAGCCGTGAGAGATGGGGAAAGCTGAGAGGAAGCGAGAAGCAAAGAACCAGAAGACTGTCACCAGCTGGCCCCAGGAGAAACCAAGTACACCAACAAGAACCAGTGAGTCCACCCAGAGACAACGGGAACACCAGGGCACATCAGCCACACTGGTGTAAGTAATTGTAAATGACGAAGCCAAGAGAGAGAGCAAGAGAGCTAATTTTCAAAAAGGGAAATGACTTGCGAGTGAAAACCTTACAAGTTTGTGAATTGTATGCAGTGCAAGTACATGGGAAACCCGGACTGAATATTATATCAAGCAGATAATTTATCAAATATAACTAGCCACCAGTATACCCACAAACTACCACCCTATAACAGTGCCCTTCCTCCTTAAAATACTCGACTGCGCAGCCTATTTGCAAATTCAAAATCATCTTGAAACTCTCAACCCCCTAGGCCTCTGCCAATCAGGCTTCCGACCGGCACACGCACCAAGACAGCCCTACTTGACATCAAAATACAAATGGATGAGATAAGACAATGGCAACTAGCACTCCTGCTCGACCTCTCGGCTGCCTTCGATTTAGTAAACCACAATATCTTGTGCAACCACCTTGCCTCAGCAGGCCAATTCTCTACTAACGCCATTTACTGGATACAGTACTTCCTCTCTAACAGAACTATGAGAGGCTTCTCAACAGCAGCAGCGCTGCCAGCCCCTATCACCTGTGGCGTACTGCAGGGATGCTGCGTATCACCGACCCTATACAATATTTTTTCAAACCCCTTATTCGACTTTCTTGACGACCTTGGGTGTCACCTACACAAAATTTGCGAATGACACCCAAATACTCATACCTATAACAGGTACTCGTGACCAAGACACCAAATCTCTAAACAGAATTTACCAAACGATCCACGCATGGATGTCCCAACACGGCCTCTGCCTCAACAATGAAATGACCAAACTACTCATCATAGGATCTCAACACCAACTAAACAAACTAGACGACTCCTTTAACTCTTTCACAATTGACGGCATCTCCATCAAAGTCTCCAAGGAAGTAAAAACTTTGGGCGTTTGCCTCGACTCTGCCCTCTCTAAATTGACAAGTCAACGACACAGCCTCGGTGGCAGCTTGCATATCTAAACTTATCAATGCCTCCAGACCCTTATTGTCATACAACTGCATCACGCTAGCCAGAGCACTCATTTTATCCAGATTAGACTACTGCAATGCCTTTTATTTAGGCACCAACAAACGCAACCTAAAAAAACTGCATGTGATCCAAAACAATGCCCTAAGAGCAGCACTCAATATCCCCAAAAATGCCAATATTTCAGCAGAGATGCAAACGCCACTGGCTGCCTGTCCATGATCGAATTGTCTTCAAAACCCTCTCATTGACACACACATGCATCTCACAGTCCGCTCCTAAATACTTATCCAAAAAATGTTCACAGCACAAATCCAACAGACCTGCCCGCACGGCCTGCACAAACCTTCTTACCATTCCAAAATACAAACTTCAGAAAGCAGGGGGCAACAGCTTCCCAGTGGTAGCCGCTAAATATTGGACTGCACTACCACCAGCACTTGGAACTAAATCCTCTTTCTGGGCCTTCCGCAAAAGTCTGAAAACATGTCTCTTCACTAGAGTAATCTCGCCCACTCCAAGGCTCACGCACCAGTGACCCGTCCATGCTTGCACCTGATTGACCCGCTTGGCCTACCTACATAGATAGTACCCATACTTCACACTTGCATGGTAACTTCCTATGGAAGATGCCTCAATTATCAGGGATATGTCAAATTAACGTGACTACAATGTTTGGATAAGTGTTGTACCATCAATTATAAGTTACATTGTCTTGTGTTGACCACCAATGTACCTCTTTTGTAAGACCTAATGCTTTGTGATTTGCACTAAGGTATGTAATTGTTAGGCAGAAACCTGTGCAGTTCCCTTAGGGACCACTGCAAAAGGCTTAAGACTACAGGTGTTGGCAGTAAACCCAATTGGTAGGAGTCTGTACCACCCAGATTTACCTGGTGGCTGAGCAGCCAGACTTCTCTCAAGAAGAGTTAGACAGTATATAGAGTATACAAGATAGGTACCAAAATATAGTAGCACAAGCAAACACTGACCAGAGCTTTGGTATCAAGTATAGAATTATTTATTTCAACACACACTTAGAAATACTCTAGCACTATTATAAGTAAGTTCAAAAACACAATCACCATTATCATATGTACAACCCTTATTCCTTATTAGCCCAGTCTTATTTAATACCACTTATTTCCTGACAGATGTGAGCGCTTAAGTAAAGATGGCACTCCAATAAGTTTAAGAAAAAGGGAGGTAAAAGGCAGAAATTAGGAACAGCTTCAGAAGTACTTAGGAAGACAGGAAAGTCGGTCTACTTGTGAGCAAAAAGTTCAGAGGCCAGGCTCCCTCTTGGAGAGAGTAGAACACCACTGTGCCCAAGGTCACAAAGTTTGAGGCTTGGAGAGTCTTGCCGAGAGTTCAGAAAGGAATCAGTTCAGTTTAGAAAAGTTCAGTTAGCCAGCCTAGGGCCAACCCAAGTGGTAAATTGAGGCTTTAAGAGTCACCCCACACAGACCGTTGCGAGGGAGGCCAGGCGGACACAGTACCTTTTAAAGTGGAGGGGATCCTCCAGCGGGGACAGTTCTTCATGGCAGCGGGTGCAAGTCAGGGCGTCGTCCAGAGGAAGAGATGGTCTCGACGTGGAGGAAGGCTGAAGGTCGCTGCACTGCCAGGGAAGAAACCAGCCGCGGAGTTCTCCGTTTAAAAGGTACTACCCTTTTATTCGTGGAGAAAACGTGGTATCCTGGTTGCCGATGTGCTTGGCACAGGCAAGGCGGCCACGAGATGATCTGGGAAGGCGAAAAGGCGGACAAACTGGTTATCCCCACCAGTCAACGGAAGAAGACTCTTCGGATTGAAGATCTCCTCTGTCGTCGGAAAAAGTGGCGAGACTGTTCAGCTGGGCTCCACTGGTGGTGTCGTCGTTGCAGGTCAGCTCACCTTCTCCCTCTTTGGATTCTTTGGTCCTGTGGCGACGTCGGAAGTTCCAGTCCCCAACGCCCTGCTTTTATGCAGAAAACCCCCATTCATCAGTCCTAGCTGTCACTCAAACATGCTAAGTGGTGAGCCGGGCGGCTCACCACTGGGCCATTCACACCAGAGTGCGACTTGAGTTGCCAAGGCAACTCAGTCCAGGGTGCCTAAACCCCATCCCACACCCCCTGTGGTACCCAGACAGTGTGGCACCACT
Organism: Ambystoma mexicanum; assembly: GCF_040938575.1. Lineage (NCBI taxonomy): Eukaryota > Metazoa > Chordata > Amphibia > Caudata > Ambystomatidae > Ambystoma > Ambystoma mexicanum. The sequence goes on from NC_090921.1 coordinate 469,151,784, forward strand.
TTTGGAGGCTTCTGTGGAGAAGCCCGCCACAAAGTGGAACAAAGGGCTCGACTTGGGTTGGAGTCACAGAAGCGAACACAAACGCCATTTTGGAACAGAGTTTCGGCAAAAAATACCAACCAGTGAATTTATATTATTTTAATAAACCGGCAGAATGTTCGAAGCTATATTAAAAAGTGGTAGCCTCGAACAATGGGAAAATCCCATAGGAATATATTCGCGGTCGAATATAAAAAGTAGTATCCACTGCCACCAGCCAAAACTCGGTCAGGGGGGACTGGACAGTGCCCCCTCTAATAGACCCCGGGGTAATCAAATTGCCCCAACCAGTACGTCCACAATATGATGGTTTGTGCTGGTTCTGTTCACAATTTAAGACTAGTAAAGCCAATGGTGACTTTACATGCCCTGGGAGACGGTCAGTCCCAGGGTATGGAGTCTATTTTTGGGGGTCGCTATGACACCCCTGGGTTACTGCACGGAGGGTGCTGTGCAACCCACATACCAAAAACACATGAAGCCCTATGGGGTAAAGGACCCCATAGCCCATAAAACACATACAAAGTCAAAGGAACACCTCAAATCATGTCTAAGAGTGGGGGAAAGAGTCTCACTCTTAGCAGGAGAAAAAAATAAACCCCAAAAATCCAGCAAAGCTGCTGGGGGACTCACTAGGTTTGGGAAATTAGCCTTAACAGAGAATTCCCCCTAACAGTAATGTTCACAAGAAATGTAGCGCCCAGATGCCACAGGGCTCGGTGTGCTATATAAATAACAAAATTAATTATTACAGGTTTCAAGTCTGGGAGAGGACAGATACCCTTTATGAACAGGAGCCCTGGCAGGAGAGTATACCAGGCAGTTACAAGAAAAGTACAAAAGTAAGGAGGTCCTGAGCAGACATATCAGGACTAGGAAAAGGTTTGTGTTAACCAGGGAAGGAGGAGCCACAACCCTGGCAGGAGAATATACCAGGTATACTGAAAGAGGTAAAAATGGAAAACCAGAGTTTTGTATCGTGTTGCTGGTCAAGAAAGGCACAAGGAACTGATGCTTGTCAAAATATCAGAAAGCAAACGAGATATCCAGGGTAAGGGAGCCACCCTCTGGAGAAAGGATCTTTATCCTTGAACGTTTGTGTTGAAGTTCATCTTTTTTTTAACACTGTTCTAAAACCACCCAAAGCCAAAGATTTTACAATCTTCCCCTTAGATTTTAGTTTATAGTGTGAGGGTCAGAATAGAACTTTGGACACAGGACAGTTTTGTTTTGGCCTTTCTGACACAGACCGATCCTTAGTTTTTGGTTTAGGTAGGGAAACTCCTCTTAGGGTAGGGTCATAGAGGCATTTTTCCAACCCCTGTCATTTTCAATAAAGGTCTTTAACCAAAACAATGCTTAACTTATTTCCAAATTTCTAAAATGAGGAGTCTGTGGGAGGACCCAATCCATTAGAAGATCAATTTACTAGCCTCCGGGAATTTTCTTTCTGATGGATGTTCCTCGCACAGATGCCTCCTCATTCTCCCCATCAGTAAGAGCTCCTTAGTCGCTGATCTCTCTCATTCCCTTCCTGGCAGTTTTAAGTAAAATAATAAATCCTTAGAGAATGATGCAAAAATTCTCCAATGCAAAATTAGAAATGGGTCACGTTGCTGGCTGCTTACGCAGGCATCTACTCTGGCCTCAACCCTTAAGACTGAAGTATTCTGCTACTAGTGGAATATGCCTAAAATGTGGAATCTGTGGGAGGAACATTGATAATTTCTGAGGCTTGTGGATCTGCTTAGAATCCCATGCTTTGCATAGGCTGACACCTTGTGTAAGTTGCAGAGTATTGCACATGACATGTTTTCAGGTTTGTAAAGGGACGTCGACAGGGCGTGACTGTAATACTATCCCTAGTGTGATGTACCCTGTACACCCATAATCCCTCGCGTGTCAAAGTGCCTCAGATTTTTTTGCAGCCATCGTGGCTAGTTGTATGTTTAGAGTCTGTAGCAGAAAGCTACTTTTGGAGTTAATTGCATCCAAACGTGTTTTGTTGGTTACAGATCGATGCACTTAGACAGCTGATCTCCGGAACATCTCGACGCCCGATTCCGAACACCCAAACAGACATAGTTTCAAACGATGTGCTTCGGCCTACATGTACCTTCAGCCTAACCTGTCGAGAGAGCGGAGGGGTGGTGCCGATTCTTTAGGAAAATGCCTGCCCCGTCCATCCCCTGCCCTTACTTGCCTCTATGTCCACCTTCCAGTATGGAACGTACTCCATTTAAGTTTTGCCCCAAGTGCAATAGAACATTTATGTGGAAAGACGTGCACAGGGTGTCTAACCACTGCCGTCAACGTGATCACTTGGAGTCCTGCTGCACATCATGCAAACTCTTTAGGCCCTAAACCCCTAAAGAGCACTCGACTAAGCAATGGATGACACATGCCATGATGGCGGAGTTGGAGACCACTGCAGGTATCTTCGAATCGTATCTTGAAGACTGAGGCAGCCCAGACTTGGACCACCCTGCTTGCCAGCTACAGCAGCATCCAGTGGGATAACATCGTAAAACATCTGTAGTCTGTTCCAGAACCTGTTCGCTCGCACCTTCTCAAGGTGGCCACCGAGGGTAAACCAGTGTACCACCACAACAACATGAAAAACGTTTTAAATTCTGTGTACACCGCAGGGAGAGTCATTGCGCAGGAAACCCTCCTAAAAAGACAATCTTGGCTTAGTCACTCTGGCTTCAAGCCAAAACACTGGCATCCCTTAACATGCCCATCAAGGAAGGTAGACTCTTTGGCAAAGCAGTTGATGACCAGCTGGAAACTGCAAAAAAGAGCATGAGACCATCAAAACTCTTGGTCAAATATCTAATAAACCATTAATACAGAAGGGGGTATTTAACACACGCCGGAACTTCGGCCACAGGGATTCAGCAGACCAATCCGGCGCAAGCACTTCTAGTGCTTCCTTCTACAGCCCCCAGGGTCAATCGTCCTACCAATGCCAGCACTGTGGGTTTCGCTGTGGGAAAGGATGAGGCAGAGCTGCGGCCTCTAGGAGGCACAGCAACACCTGCCTCCAAATATAAAAATAAATAAATCCACGTTTCCTCCCAAGCATCCCTGGTCGGGGGTTGCATAAGACTCTTTGCCCAGCATTGGGAGGGAATAACGGCAGAACACTGGGTACTTGAAAATGGCCAAAGGATACTCGGAGTTCCTAGAAACACATCGCCACCATCCACCTCAAATAGGAAGAATGTCCTCCGAACACCTCCATCCTGCAGGAGATTATCAAAACTCTACTCCAAAAGGGAGCAATCGCACTGATGCCATTCCTGGAACAATATCAAGGTATTTATTCAATGTACTTCCTTGTTTCAAAGAAAGATGTAACAATGCGCACTGTGCTGGGTCTGCCTTGCTAACACGTATGTCAAACCCCAAAAGTTCAGGATGACATTGCAGGAAGTCCTACCACTTCTAAAACTAGGGGATTACATGGCAACATTGGACATGAAAGATGCATACTTTCATATTTCAATGTTGCCAGTGCACAAAAATGCCTCATCGAAAGTGCTACCATTCGGCATTGCATCAGCACTCAGGGTATTCACAAAGGTCCTAGCAGTGGGAAACGCCCGCTTGTGAAGGCAGTCCATTTCAGTGTACCCTTACATAGATGACTGGCTAATTACTTGCGACTCTCCCCAGAACTGTCTTCAAAACACACAACAGACCATCAATCTGCTGTTCCAATTGGGCTTACCCATAAGCAAAAAGTAGTCCAGTCTAGTGCCCAGTCAAGTAAAGCAGTTTCTAGGGGCACTAATCAAAACAGATGGTCTAGTCTTCGCATCAGAAGAGAGGGCCCGAAACATGTTTGAAACCCCTCCAGTATGTAGCCGATCATCAGGTGATGGTACGAAAGGCAATGCGCCTGTTTGGAATGTCTTCCTGCATCTACCTGGTGCCTCACGCCAAACTGTGCATCCATCCAATGCAAGAGTGGTTAGCAAAACAATGGTCCCAGGCAAGCGGGATGTGTGATGATCTAGTGGTGGTTTCGCAACCTCTGGTTCAATCGCTACAGTGGTGGAGCAGAAACAATCTAAGGGCAATCCCTTTCCACACACCAGCGATCGAGGCCACTCTCGCAACAGGCGCGTTACTGACATGTTTGGGTGCTCACTTCCTTCACAACACTGCTCACTGCCTGTGGACAAAGGTGCTAACTAGAAAGCAAATCAATCTTCTGGATCTACTAACAGCCCTCAAAGCACTTCAAGCCTTCTAGATTCAGCTAGCCCGCAAAACAGTCCTAGTCCTTACAGACCATACCACAGCCATGTTTTATATAAACAAACTGGGGCGAACACTCTCCGGGGCTGTCGAAACGAAACTTTTGGCTGTGGGCACTACATCACATGTTTCTAGTGGCACATGTTCCAGGGGAACTAGATTCCTTGGCAGATGTGCTAAGCAGGAGTACAATACTACCCTCGGAGCACGACCGGCAACTAAACACAGACCTGCTAGACGATGTCTTCTCAAGCTGGAGGTTCCCAGAAATAGACCTCTTCGCAACCCTGGAAAACACAATGCCAAGATTACGTGTCCAGGCTTCCCCAGAAAGGTTCCAAAGGGAATGCATGTCTAACAAATTGGTCAGGGAGATGTGCGTACGCTTCCACCCCCCCCCCTCCATGTCCCCGCAGAGCACCACCCTGCATCTCTTCAACAAAATTGTCAACAAGCTGCACTGGGAACAAGTAACGCTGATACTAATGGCTCCCTTGTGGGTATGGCAGACCTGGTTCTCCCACCTTCAAATGATGTCCCTGTGTCCTCCCATGAAACTACCATGTCCGGACAACTGGTTAACTCTGGATCACAGAACAACACTTCACCCATACCCTCAGAAGCAGAACTTGGCAGCTTGGCTCCTGAGGTCATAGAAATTTCAAGAAACATGCAACCCTAACACAAGCCACTGCTATTTTAACATATTGAAAGGTTTTGTTATGGTGCTGGACACAGTCTCCTAATCCAGTAGACTGTTCACCGTCCAATATAGTCAACTACCTACTATACCTACTTGACTCTGCTTACACCACGTCTCAAAGTATCATTTTGTGGTGCAAGTTTTCTGTAGTTAAAGCTTTCATAGAGGGTATCAAACTGTACCCCCAATTTCTAATCCTACTCTCGGCTGGAACCTCAATATTGTACTCGCAAGGTTCATCGGCGGCCCCTTCGAGCCAATTCACAAAGCCACCCTTAAAAATCTTACATTCAAAACGTTCTTCCTTATGGCCGTTGCCTGAATCAGAAGGGTAAGTGAACTAGAAGCTCTCAGTACAAGACCTTTTTGTAGCTACACACCCATCAACGTTTCTCACTTAAGTTTATGTCAAAATTCCATGTAAATCAAACAATATAACTACCTGCGTTTTTCCAAAACCCTACAAACACAGCAGAAAAAAGCCTTCATTCAATAGATGTACACAGAGTGGTCATGGTCTACCTTCAAAAGACAAAACCTAGCAGAAAAACGTGTTTTCGTGTATGTAGATGCTGGAAGAGGAAGGGACTCTATAAAGCAGCTGTTTCTAAATGGATTGCCAACTGCATCCAACTTTGTTGTTCTCTTGCTATGAGAACATTGCCATTTAAGCCTAGAGCACACTCAACTCTAGGCGCAACTCTAGCCTTTATAGCAAATGTAAACCTAGATGCCATTTGCAAGGCTGCCACAAAGTTCAGTACACACCTTCACCCAACATTACTGCCAGGACACACGTTCTAGGGCTGATGCACAGGTGGGACAAGCCGTGCTGGAACATCTCTTTGCAGCGCCTCCTTCTAACAAACCACCACCTTCTACAAGTGTTGCTCGCTAATCTATGCAAGCATGAGTTTCTAAGCAGATCCCCAAGACTCAAAGGATACATTACTCACTGTAATAGTATTTCTGATGCATGTATTTGCTTAGCTTCACGTGCACCTGCCCTTCCTTCCCCATTGAAGTAGAAGGGGCTTGGGAAAGAAGGATAGATCTTCCACACCTCATGGTCTCGATCTACACTCCGTACTTAAACTTTTACTCCCTCTCGTCAGAAACAAATAATCTGACGGACCTCGATGCCTGAGGGATCATGGGTACAGGGTATGTCATACTAGGGATAGTACTTCAAAATACTTAATGTGCACTACTCCACAACTTCCACTAGATGTCAGCCTATGCAAAGCATGTGAATCTAAGCAGATACAAGCATCAGAAATAAAATTATGGTGAGTAATGTATTCCATATATTTGCTCCTTATAGTCTACTTTATTATTTATTATAAATATCAGTTATGAGTACATTTTCTAATCACATGAAGTCAACTGAAATACACGTTTTGATGCAGTTAGCTGTTTATGTAAACATGTTCTACCCATTGCTATATTCAAAGATGTATTTGTTTTCCTTGTTGCCACTCAGGTGGTCAGCGTGAAAATAACATGTTAAGTTACTGATGTAAGGCAGCCTCGGTACGCTTTGCAGGTCAAACACGTAAGGTTTATTCTTAGTTACATTAAGATCTTACAATAGAGGACAACACTGGGTCCCATCACCTAGGTAGGCCCAGCTCCAACCGGCATAGGCTGGAACTTTCTCACACACTCACAGTACAAAATCCTACAGCAAGACTCCATCATTCACATCTCATGCATTCACAGATAAGCACTTTACAACATATCTCCCTCTTACTTCAGACACACATATAAACAAATCTACTTCACAACACATCTCCTTTTCTCACGAAAACGCAACACACATTCACACACTAACTTGCACCTTTTAAAGATGGTATGCTACTCTAAAACAATCATGGTAGACCCCACTGCCAACTTAGAAACTCTGATGGCTCAGGCGCGGCGCAACCATCATCCAATGGAGGCGTGACCTCTCACTTCACCTCTGTGTAAATCACTATCCCTCCTAGGATACATGGCGGTAGGCACTACCTCCCCATGACAACTTTCAGAGAAACCTCCCTCTGCTAATAAATGGTCCTTGGCGCGACCTAACCATTACCAGCTTGTAGAGGCGTGACCTCTTACTAAATATATTGGGCACCTTACTACTCCCACATATGAGTGCGGGCGTGACTTCACCCCCTTAACCACTGCTGAGGCATGACCTTGTATAACATCTTCTTTGGGCATGACCCTTACTTCACATCCCTATTTTAATCTGGCACCCAGATTGTCAATGTGGGAGGCACGACCTCAACTTAAACATTTAAGGGTTCACGACTCTTGCACATTTGCTGACATAATCACTCTGACCACTGTCATCCTTGGTACATTTCAGATCACTTAGCGCTATACTTCCATCCTTACCAAAAATTATCTACACTTTCAAATTATTACAAATTGGTTTGCTTTTGCTAGTACCAAACAAAATTATGCATGGTGAAAAGTCATGTTGTAGTGCTAAAGGTCTTTGTTGTATTGCACAACAGAAACCCTGCAATGCCTCAAAAAGAATTACCTCTAGCCCACGTATACTGGCTCAAACATCTTGCCGTACCAGGCATACATCACGCACATGCAATTGTCTAGCAAGACAATAACTCATTTCTATAAAGTCCATAAATGTCCATTAGTAATCTACAGATACCTGCAAAGCCTCAAATACATAATTTCTCACTCTCACACACACTCTTCCATTTCGCCACTCCTGGCATACTTCATGCCCTTCACTTAAACACACAACACAATACTTGTATTTCTAAAAAGTCCATAAAAGTCCTTGCCTGCAAATCCTTAAAGTTATATCCTCTATTTCAGCATATGTTAATCATCAGTTCAGCCAACTACTTCAACATGCTGCTCTAGCACACTTACCTTACATGCATGACAATTCTAACTAGAACAGTGACCTCTCATGAACCATGTCATAGATTGTAAAAATGAATTTTTAAACAAAAGGATACTGCAGATGTAATATCACCCGATAACTTCATTTTCTTCTTCAGAATTACGCTTCTTTAATGTGCACAGCACTTCACTGCTTTATATCGCCTCTCACAAAAAAAAATTGCTTCTGTGACCAAACAATTTCTCTATGCTCCTGATGCTGTCCTGCTAGCGCCTTGTGGCTGCCATACAACTCCCAGCATACCCTGAAACGCTGCTTTGGGATCTCTTAGCTAGGTGCAACTCCATTAAGTGCACCGGCTGGTATGTGCCTTTTTGTATTCCTATATTCACCATACCAAGGAACTGCCCAAGAACACAACGCCCAGTGCCATTACGGGAGCATATGTGCTGCGTTATCTTTACTCTTCACTGCTGCACGGCAATTATACTTGCGTATGCAGCTCTTTGGGCCCTTTTTAACCCTTGAATCAGCGCTGGGACTATCTTTTCTTCCAGCTTAAACACTTGCTGCATCCACCCTTGCACTGGGATTTACTCCCCTTCATATTCACTATTGCTCTTTAGAGCCTGCACTGGGGAAACCTCTTTGTTCAGCAACCCATCTGTGTGAAAAGACTTGGGGTTACCCGTGTTTTCGGCTTCTCCTTTTGCGCCCGTGTAGGAGCACCCACACATGTGAGGTACCGTTGTCGTCGGGACACCTTTGCCAACTCAGGACGCTAGGCCATGTCTTTTTCATGTGTTTCTTTGGGTGAGCCGCGTGAAATGTGCAAAAATTGTTTTTATTCCTGCCCAAATTTGGACTTTGCCGGGGGTTCTGGGTAATAAATTCTGGGCCAATTATGCAAGTCGGCCATCTGTGGATTCCCACGGGTGTCCTCTCTTCAGAAATGCATGGGGTCCCCAGTTTTCCTTGGTGGCTTGGACACCCTAGGCCCATATCTGTATGGAATTTTCCCCTACCTAGTTGTTGCCTGCCCTGTGCAAATCACCCCTACCTTTCACAAAACATCAACATAATTCTTTTCCGTTTCCACTCAACCTGTTCTTGAAAGCCAGGAAATTGGGGAATTCAGCACAGCAAACCATTTGTTTTTAGCTTTTACAAGGAAAAAACCACAGGCTTCTTTGTACATCATTTCATTGGCATTTTTTGAAAAAAAAAACATTTTCACACTTTTTGGTTATTTTCTCTCACCACCCCTACAGCAATCGAGGATTCCTGGGTGGCGTTACGACCGCCTACATGTGGGTGAAAAAAGGGGCCAAATTTGGCAGAGATCTCATGTAACAAAAAAAGTTACAAGGCATTGAATGGCGACATAACAATCACCAAAAAAGGCCTTGGCACTGGGGGGGCGATGGGGGACCCATGGCAGTTAAAGGGTTGATAGGTTATGACTGAGAAATGACCTTAACAGTAGACCACAAAGCCTCTGGCAGCTATCACTCAGTCGACTAGTCTGCAGGTCCACAAACAGTCCCTGCTCTACTCTGGTCCCAGAGGGGGACAAAGTGCCACTCTGCACTCTCAAGCCCCATCTTACAATAGATATAGCCAGACTATCTAATGTGCCTCCCAAAGACATTTTAGGAAGTATGTTTGTTTTTTCAACCTTTCTCTCCATAGGTTTCTATGGGAAACACTTTCTTTTTGCTTATTATTAACCCTGTCTTGACTGGTAAATCCTTGTTTTACTTCCCTTTCCTGTTTTGCTTATTCTTATGGGAAACTGGCTAGTGCCTAAGACTCTCAGTATGGAGAGACTGTTTCTTTATGAATGCTTCTATTGTTACAATTGCACACATCACCTTACAGTGTAATGCAGCTGGGATACTTTTTGTCTATCTTTTTATATAATGGCTTTTTGGTTACTTTTACAATGTGCCTAAGAACCCCCCTCCCCCTCTTGGTGGCAGTTGTGATATTTTAACTGTTATTTTACTTGTGTACTTTTGTATTTACCACAAATGCCTACTAAAGGTGTCTAGCATCCTAATATGGCTGTGCCAGCAACGACGTGCTTTGCTTGTTAGTTGGCCATATTGTGTATTGGCCTTCTTCCTCCCATTTCAGGTCAGGAAATGCCTTATTTGGAAATCCCTTTCCCAGGGAAAGTGTGGCATTTGCGTGCTTAGGTGTAATGTGTGTTCTGACAGTATGTAAGACCCAGAACTCGGTGATTGGTTGTTAGGAGAAAGACCGTTCAGAAATGAAACTGATTTTTTTCTTTACCAAGGATTCCCAGCCTTTGGTTTTAAGAGCGTAATAATAAAACAATTATAATAATAATGTACTTGTGGCACAAGCTGAAGAGCTGCATAGGTTCTCGGCTCTGGTCAGAACTGCGAAAGCTGCAAATAGAGCCCTGGGAAGAGCTGGTCAGTCCAATGGAAACTTCAGAAGCACGGATCTTCGGGCACGGGGCAAGACTAGTTGTTCCCACCGTTCCAGTGGCCAAAGTACCAACAAAGGTCATAGCAGGGCTTTACCAGGACAACACTGGACAGTGTATACTGGACAGCTGCAGGGGTTTTCTTCGGGCTGCTCTTTAATAGAAGTCTTCGTTCCAACGATGATCTGCCGGACAGTTGCAGGAGTCTTCCTTTTTGCCAGGATTCAGGCTGAAAGCAAACCCACCAATGGCAAGGATCTGCACCATTCAAACAGTAGCTGTTTAATTGTGGACTGCCCCTGGTCACCACATCTGCCCAGCAACTGAAATGTGGATAGGAGATAGATGGTCATAGCCCCTTACTCTGGCGCGTGAAAAGACATGCATTACCTACCGTAATAGCATTTCGGATGCTTGTTAATCTGCTTAGTCACATGCGGTGCATATGGTCCGACATCCAGTGGGAACCGCAGAGTATTTACTGCATCTTGTCTTTCGGGGACCGAAAGGGGATGTCGGCATAGGCGTGTCTGTAACACTATCGTGACGTGTAGTGTACCCAAAATCCCTCACGCGCCGAGGTCCCTCAGATTTTTTTTTTCCACCCAGATAACTGGCCGCCCTATAACAGAGCTCTTACATACTTGTCGGTTATTCCCCCCCCTTAGGTCATTTTGACGGCAAGAACAACTTCGACGAAGACTGTGGTGGACTTGTCTACGGCGGTGGAATTTGGCGTCTGAGATCCGGCGGCTGAAGCATCCATGTGGCCGGGCCTTCTGGCCAGCCTTTACAGTAGGGCGAGTGGGGCTGGGATGGCCATATTTCCGTTAGGTCTTTCCTCTTTCCCCCTCTAGGTCAGGACATCTTTCCCTTTTGCTATGGTATTTCCTAAGTGTAGGGTCAGATACCTGTGAAAGGACAAACACAGGATGTGCAACTCCCGTCTCCCCTTAGATCACGACGAGAAGCGGTATGCGGCTTGTAAACTCCTTTGTCCTAAGACCCTTAAGGAGCGCCGTGTAAATCGGTGGGCCGCGTACGGTATGTTGCGTGCCGAACCCTCTTCCCCAACGCCACACCTGCCGAAAGTAACGGGGGCACCTCCGATGACCAAACATCTGTTGCAGATGTGATAGACCTCGAGGCGGACACTGCTAGGTCTGCCACGCCCATACCAGACCCTTCAAGGCCTGACTCTGGTCTCGCTTCAGGGACAACACCTGGTGACTGGGGCGTTCAAAGACATTACAATAAACACACAACCCCTCCACCCATTTCGATGGGTACGTAGAATAAGGTGAAAGCACCAGAAGGGCTATCACATTGCAGCGGATTCCTCGGATTGTTCAAATCCAAAGCCTTCCCCGCATCCGCAGCAGCGTTTGACTGGGCATCCCAAAACAAACAAGGGTGCTACCCCTAAATCAAGTTTACACGTCGAAGCGCAGAATTTCGACGCCCGGTAGGCCCAATAACTACGACTAGGCCTCAAGGTGAAAAACCTACCGCTAGGCCCTCTAACGCCGCAGTAGGCGGTAAACCACTCTCACGCCAAGTCGGTGGAAAACAAACACAGTATCGCTAGAATTACTTCGGCGGTTGGGCTTATACGTATTCCGTCGAAAAACATGGGGCAGGCCACAGACAAATCTATAGATACGCCATGGTGCCCCGATTCTCGCAATAACTAGGACGACAGTCGAGAGCCTCTTTCCAACACCCTGAGTGACACATTTCGGAGTCAAGGGGCGGAAGATGTTTTTCCACCCGAAGGCCCTTCTAGTTCCTCTAAGTGGACAAGGGAGAAATTTGAAGGGTGCATGGGTCGTCTTGAGAAAATGATTTACTTTTCTGAACATCCTTCCCCCGAAAAGATCTTGAGAGTCTAATCTTAAATCTGCTTCTCAGTTAGAGGATCAGCCCTCCGTCCCCGTCCATCATGAAGACCTCATTCAAATGGATACTTATCAGGACATTTACAGTGAAGATGAGGAACCTTCCTTCCTGCAGGGCTACAATGAGGACCTGGCGGAAGCCACAGACAATTGGGAAGAAACACACCTAGTAGGGATGGACCTGTGGACGCTCCCCCAACAATATCAGGACACAGATGTTCTGTGCCTGTATTCTCCTCCGTCCACTCCGGCTCGCCAGGCCTCACCTGTCGACGACCAAATGGCCTTCAATGCCATGTTAAGGAAGGCACCAGATCACTTTCAAATCACTACGCAAGAGGCGGTGCCTGAGCAGGACTTTGTAGATATTCTTAAGGAGAAACCCCCCTCTAGCCAGTCCATTCCTCTACTTAATTCTATTAAGAGGATTTTGGCCCCCTCCCTGGTGTCACCATCTCAAACACGGGCAGTGAACCCAAGAGTAGAAAAGTTTTTTCAGCCAGCTCCTTCGGACCCTCAATACATTAAAGGGCACGCCATCCCCGATTCCCTGGTAGTGACTACCACCCGGAAACGGGCAGGAGTGGCCCTTGCTACGGGGGAGGCGCCTGCAAATGGAGAATCCAAGAGGTTATATGCCTTAGGTAAGTGGGTTACCTCGGCTGCCGCATATAACACGCGCATATGAATAACACTAAGCTGCTGGCGAGTTATGCTGACACTCAATGGAACCTAGTACAGGAAGGTCTCCAGGAGGTCCCAGAGCCCATCAGGTCCAAGCTTCTCAATATAGGGTTTAAGCCTGAGACACAGACCTCTCATCAATAAACCCATTGAAGAAACTAACCTTTCTCCAGCATGGGGTCTGGCAGGGATTCACCTGCTCATGAATATTCCCTGTCGTCAGGCTGGGAATCATCGGTACTGAAAAAATCAGTATCAGTTTCGTTTCTGATGTCTTGAATAAACCAACCCAGTTGATTGCACTCTTTCCACTATTGTTACATACATGCTCCACCTGCTGGATGCGGGACTGGTTTTTAACTCACTGAAGGTACACCTGGCAGCTCTGTCAGCATACACCACTTCCCATAACAAGGTGTCGTGGTGGAAAGTACCAGTAGTTAAAGCCTTCATGGAAGGAGTAAAGAGACTTCACCCTCCTATTTCAAACCCACCACCAGGATGGGACCTTAACGTGGTGTTATCTAAGCTCATGCGCCCCCCATTCGAGCCCATGCACAAGAGCAGTCTCAAACACCTGACTTAGAAAATGGCCTTCTTAGTAGCAATTACATCTATAAGAAGAGTCAGTGAAATTCAGGCTGCTACAGATGCATCCTAGGGAGAAGCATCATGGTGCCTGAGATTTTTGGGCAGAAGTCCCATGCTTCGAATGGATTGTGTCCTCCAACAGAACCCACATCTGTGACATGTAATGTCAACAGGTGCGCTGCTTCAGAATTTATTTCGGCAGAGGGCATCCTGTCGATGCCCCTCCAAAGCCTCTGTCGAGGGTGACCTCATCAGATGTTATAAGTAGCACGCATGGCGTCCATAGCCTCAGTTCAATTTTTTCCGCAAATGTGTTTGCTTCAAGAACTCGGCGCACCTCTTGTTATCTACTTCGATAATTTCTTCTACCCCGCCGACCGGCTTTAAACTGCTGGGACTGTAAATCCAGAATGTCCGATAAGGATGACTGCTCGAAGTGCCAGTCGTTTATTGCCAAGACCGTGCAGGAACATAAGAGGAAATTTCAAGTAGGTCAGGTATCCAAACCCTGTTAATCCAAAGAGACTACTGGTCTTTCCACTGACTTGAGGGGTGACTCTCCCCATCAGAGGGAGTCCAGGGGATCTCAGTCCCGGAGTGGTTCCTGCCACTCGTCTTCGAGGCACTCCTGGAAGCGGCGTCACCATTTTCCGTCCTTGTCGGATGTTGGCTCTGTGAGGAAAGTTGCTTGTCCCACTAAATCCTCTACTCCGGAGGAATGGGAGGCATTCAGGGGGAAAATGCTGGAGATTTTTCAATCTCGGGGCACTGTTCCCTCCACGCCTACAGTTGAAGCCAGCAGGTAACAGTCTTGGTTCGACTTTCACGCGGGCCTGGACAGTCGCTGCGATAAACATCGGGAACCGTCGAGGTCCTGTTCGGACAAGGCTCAGGTAGATCACCAGAGACATGCCAGATCCAGGTTGGGGTCTTCATCCCCAATTAAACCATCAAAGTCTGGGAAGGAGTCGAGGACACTGTTGGCGCCGTGTCCATAGAGTATGGCTGATGGCAGGCCCTCTGAGCCTTCAGCTCCCTTGTCGATGCCGAAGCCGTCAGCGCCCTCAACGCAATATGGCCGGAATTTGCAGTTGGGGGGCCCCCTGTAGCTGTGGATCCTCAGAGAAAGGCTCTCTAAGACTGAGGCATGTTATGGACTCCAGGTCTCCTCTTGTACCAAGGAAGGACTTCTTTCATTCTCTACAGGACATCTATGAGGATGAGGAGAGGTCTGATGTGGAGTTGGGGTCTTTTCACCTGAAGCTCCTGTCATGGTCTTTTCTGAGGACAGTCAGTTGGAGGATCTGTCGGTCTTTACATGATGCCAGTGGTCTTGACACATCTCCTGAGATGGAGTTTGGGAGGCCAGAGCCTGGGGCTCATGCTGAATTCTCTTATAGGAGGTTGATGTTGAGAGTTGAGTACCTAGGTGGTCCGCCCCTCAAGTTGCATTCGATCAGGATGACCGGACTGTCATTTTAGATTAGGTTTCCGTCCACTGACCCAGTGTTGCCTTTTCACATGGCGTTACAGAAGATGGTGGCTATTTGTGAGACCCCGGAGACTCTTCCGGCGATCCAAGTCGTTGACAAAGAAATACCACCCATCCAGTAGCGAACCCGGCTACCTATCCGCTCACCTCACCCCTGAGTTTTGTGGTTCAGGCGGCCACAACCATCTTGAGGCGGGCAGTGTACCCTACCATCCCTCCTGATAGGGACGACAAGCGCTTCGATGGATGGGCACGCAAGGGATTTTCGGCTGGGAATATGGCACTGAAATCTGCCAACTCCACATGTGCCTTGGCAAAATTTTTCACACACTCTGTGGAGTTGTCTCCGGTGGCTGAGCATATTCCCGAAGGGGATGAAAGGGATGGGTTTCTTGCTACTGTCCAGGATGGCAAAGATGCCATGTGTGAATCTCTTCAGTCTGGGTTGGACACGGCTGATGGTGATAGCCGGTCCATGGCTACGAGCACCGTGATACGCAGAATTATGTGGTTGCAGAAGTCTGGTTTCGAGGGGATTGGGTCCTCCGACGTATTCCATATCTATGACATGTAATCACCACAGCTGTGCTGCTTCGGAAACTTTTTTCGGCGTCTGCGTCCTGTGTCGATGACGTTGATGCGCCGTCGTCGAGGGCCTCCTCCGACGTCATCCGATGTGATAAGTAGGACGCACGACGCCCGTAGCCTCAGTTCTCCAGCATGGGGTCTGGCATGGATTCACATGCTCATGAATATTCCCCGTCGTCAGGCTGGGAATCCTCGGTAAAGAAAAAACCAGTATCAGTTTCGTTTCTGATCTGTCTTTCGTAGTAATAACCAATCACTGGTCTCTGCGTCATACTGACCACAGCCAATGACTGCCCTCTACCTAAGCACCGCCTCTGGCAGCCATCTTCAGATTTTTACTGCACGTTCATGTGTTGGGATCCTCGTGCTATTGCTCTCTAACGTTAGTGCTATTTTTTCACGTTTTTTCTCAAAAAGTTTGTTTTTTCGGTCAAAAGAGCCTCAAGCTCCACCGACTCTCCATCCGATCAACGGGGACCCGTTTCGGATTCGTCTGCGCCCCTCAAGGGTGAAGATTTCGTCGAGCTACGCTTTTGGAGGACTCCAGAAGTTTCTCAGGCCCGGCCATGGCCCAGGAGAAGGGATGCTCGACGCCCGGAAAGCTGTTCAGGGTCTGCCCTGGATGCCAGCTGCAGAACGTCTTCAAGGAGGACGAACACTCTTTTTGTCTTTACTGCCTACATGAGGACAAGACGCACGTGGAGAAGAACTGTGCGTTTTGCGGCAACATGTCTGAGCGGACCATGAAGGACCGCCATCAACGTCTCGCCAACTGGCTAGAAGGGAAGAGCCCGTCCGGCGAGAAGAAGAGGAAGAAATCCGAGCGGTCTTCTAAGACCTTTGAGGACGCCCCGGCGACGGGGGTCCAACATAAGGCCAAGCACCGCGAGTCCGCTGGCACCGGGAGCGCCGAACGGGCGGGCTCTACGGGCGCCAGGCAGGGCGCACCCTCCCCAGCACCATCAACCACGAGCCAACGCTCTGGGTCGGGTAAGAGGAAGGCTGAGCACCCGGCGAAGCTCCTGGAGAGGCCCCGGTCGAGCTCGAAGGCGGAGGGGGAGCGAGGCAGTGTCCCCCCTCAAGGATAAGGCGGTGAGCGCACCTAAGGTGGTGAAGGCCTTAATCCATCCGGCCAAGCCCTCTATCGAAACTGTCGCGGCGGCCCTGGCTCAGCCTGTGGAGGCTACACCAGTGGTGGCGACCTCGGGGCTCAGAGTCTCCCTGCCACCTCGGAGGGAGTCCTCTTTTGTGCCCATCGATAGGACCCCCGTGAAATCCCCCGTGGGGAAGAAAAAGGGGGGGCAGGGCGTCGTCGTAGATTCGGCCTCAACCTCGGAGGAGGAGCTAGTCGAGGTCTTAAGCCACGGCCTCGGCGTGGAAAAAGACCGGCCCGTCGGGATGGATCCCGACGCAGGTGACGACGACATCGTCGAGGGTACCGACGGGGCCCCTGATCGCCCGTCGGATTCCCCTCTGCCAGCGCCGCGAGACAACTCGGCGGCCATTTTGTTGGCTATACAGTCCTTATGCTCTGAGATAAGGACGAGACTACCGTTGCCGACGGAACCTCTCCCGTCGGGGGACCCAGAACCGGGACCTTCTGGTGTTCCCCCTACCAAGAAAAGAAGGATCCACCCTCCACCTCCTTTTCAGCCGTCGCGCCCCTTCCAGCCCTCCTCCCCGTCCACCCGAGGGGATGATACGGGGACTGACACGGCAGCGACGGGTACGGACGACGAGGTATACGACGAGGATGTACCGTCGTCGCCTCCCACCAGGGCTTCTCCGCCCGACGAGATTGGATCGTTACACTCAATGATCGCCAGGGCATCCGAGCTTTTCCAACTCTGCCCTGAGGAGAAGAAGGAAGGTTTCCTTTATCAGCGGCACGAGGCCAAGAGGAAGACGGTCCTCGCGGTGCCTCTATTGGACGACATTTGGGATGAGGGCCTCACCCTCCTCAAGAACCCGTCCACGACGCCAGCTAGAAGAGACCGGTACGAGAAAATGTACCGGGTCCCGGACACGGCCCCCCTGTGCCTCCGGGCGCAGCCTACCCCGGACTCCGTCGTCTCCGCGGCGGCCAGGAAAAAAGCGGGGGGGGTGCGGCCTCCATCAACTTCCCCACCGGACGGCGAGAGAAAGAAATTGGACGCTATGGTACAAACTGGCTCCCCTGCTGGACTTCTTGCCGGATGACAAGAGGGCAGAGGCCCTGGAGATCCTGCAGGAAGGTGAGGTGGCTTCGGACCACGCCATTACAGTTGCGACGGACATCGCCGACACTGGGTTCCGCCAGTTGGGCAACGGCGTTTGCCTTGGACGGCGTGGATGGCTCAAGGCTACGGACTTCCGTCAAGCCGTTCAGACCAGAGTCCTGGACATGCCCTTCGATGGGAACAACCTGTTTGGGAAAACGGTGGACGATTCCCTTCAGGCCATTAAAGCGGACACCGAGACGGCCCGGGCCCTTGGAGTTCTGCAACAACGACGGACGCCCTTTCGGAGCAGCGGAGGCAAGGGCGCCCCCAAAGGTTCCGGCGGCGGTTTCTCCTCCTACCGTCAAGCGGCCCGCTCGTCATCTCAGGAGGCCTACAGAGGACGAGGCAAGCCTGGCGGACCCCGCCGTCGTCGCCAAGGGCAAGGCGCTAAAGCCTCGTCGAAGCAGGATTGAACCGGCCGGGGGGTCGGGCCCCCACCGAAGCACCCCGGTGGGAGGCCGGCTGGCGAGCTTCGTCAGCGTGTGGGAGTCCATCTCCACCGACCGTTGGGTGCTGGACGCCTTGGCCCGGGGCCACGCGCTCGAGTTTCAAAGAAAGTGTCCACGCGTCCCCCCCGTGGCCAGGAAAGAACTTCACGTCCCTCAACTTCTCCGGGAGGTGAAGGCGATGCTCGAGAAGGGCGCCATCGAACTCGTCCCAAAGAGGCTTCGGGGCTCCAGAGTCTACTCGAGATACTTCCTCGTGAAGAAGAAGACGGGGGGATGGCGCCCCATCCTGGACCTGCGACGTCTGAACAAGTTCATCAAGGCGCAAAAGTTCCAGATGGTCACCCTCCAGCACGTCCTGGGTCAGCTGGAGGAAGGAGACTTCCTGTCGTCGTTGGATTTGGAGGATGCCTACTTCCATATTCCCATCTTGAAGGGGCACCGAAAATTCCTCAGGTTTGTGGTCCAAGGGCGGCATTACCAGTTCAAAGCCCTCCCCTTCGGTCTACGGTCGGCACCCAGGGTGTTCACCAAGTGCCTCGCACCGGTGGCGGCTCAGCTGCGCCGCGAAGGGATCCACGTCTACCCCTACCTGGACGACTGGCTCATCCGAGCCAAGACAAGGGAGCTCGCCGTGGTCCACACGGCAAGGACCGTCCAACTTCTCACGGACCTGGGATTCTCCGTGAACTACGCCAAATCCCACCTGGTACCCGCGCAAGACACTCTGTTTCTGGGAGCGAGGCTCAACACAGTGTCCCTTCGGGCCTCCCCGTCGGAGGAGAGGACCAGGACCATCCTGGGCAAGGTGCAGCGGATGTTGGTGGCCGACGCGGCCAAGGTGAGGTCCATCAAGTCCCTCCTCGGAATGATGTCTTCCTGCATCTACCTCATTCCCATGTGCAGGCTCCGGATGCGCCCGTTGCAGGAGTTCCTGGACGCGCGCTGGATCCAAACGACGGGCAACTTCGAGGAAAGGATCACACTCGACGAAAGTTTCCGACGAGCGATCCGGTGGTGGGGCACCCGCGCGCATCTGACGGCGGGCATGGACTTCCAGACCCCAGCCCACCAGGAGACAGTGACCACGGATGCCTCCCTGGAAGGGTGGGGAGCGCACACCGAAAATCTGCACGCAAGGGGCCTTTGGCTCCCGACGGAGAAATCCTTACATATCAACGTCCTGGAGCTCCGTGCAGTGTTTTGGGCCCTCAGGTCCTTCCTTCCGTCCCTCAAGGGCAAGGTGGTGAGGATCTTCACCGACAACACCACCACCATGTTTTACATCAGAAAACAGGGCGGAACCAGGTCCCCAGCACTGTCCAAGGAGGCGCAGGACCTGTGGCATTGGGCAGTCGCCCAGGGGATGTTTCTGGTGCCGTTTCATCTGGCAGGGATAAAAAACACCATCGCCGACTCACTCAGCAGGGAGCTGCGCTCGTGCCACGAGTGGGAACTACGGCAGGATCTAGTGGATCGCCTCTTCCGCCGGTGGGGCACACCCCAGATCGACCTGTTCGCGACGGCGACGAACTCCAAGTGCCGGAGGTTTGCCAGCAGGTTTCCCCAGGCGAGGAGCATGGGCGATGCTTTCTCGTTCCCCTGGGAGGGCCTGTTCCTCTACGCGTTCCCTCCTTTGCCACTGCTAATCCGGCTCGTCAACCAGCTCAAGAGGTCACGGTGCAGGATGATCCTCGTCGCACCTGCGTGGCCGAGGCAGTTATGGTTCCCGGACCTTCTGGACTTGTCAGCGTCCCCGCCAATCAAGCTGCCGGTGGACGCGGATCTGCTCTCCAGGGAAGGAGGCGCCATCCTCCACCACGACCCGAAATCGCTGAACTTGCAGGCCTGGCTCCTGCAGCGCTAGAGTTTGGAGGATACGACATACCGTCCGACTGCAGAGAGGTTCTTGCAAAGGCCAGGGCGTCCTCGACTCTTAAATGCTACGGTCACAAATGGAAGAGGTTCTCTGTCTGGTGCCACGCACAGAAGATTAACCCTCTACGGATTACGGCTCCTCAAGTTCTGCCGTACCTGCTGACGCTGGCCAAAGCTGGACTGGCACACGCGTCCATCAAGATTCATCTTGCTGCGATCTCCCGATACACCAGAACCACGGACGGACGTCCTTGTGGTCTCATCGTCTGGTGAAAGAGTTCATGAAGGGACTGTTCAGATCGTTCCCGCCGGTGAAGGCTCCGGCCCCGGCGTGGGAGCTCAACGTGGTGCTGACCAAGCTCATGGGACCTCCGTTCGAGCCTCTGCACTCGGCCCCGTTGAAATTTCTGTCGTGGAAAACAGCGTTTCTTGTGGCCATCACCTCCGCACGACGGGTGGGAGAGATCCAGGCCCTTTCCTGCAAGGCCCCGTACTTGACTTTTCACGACACGAGGGTAGTGCTCAGGACGCACCCCTCCTTCATGCCCAAGGTACCGTCGGACTTCCATCTCAACGAACCCTTGGTGTTGCCTCTGTTCTTCCCGTCGCCTTCATCGCCGGCTGAGAGGACTTTGCACTCGCTGGATGTGGCTAGAGCGCTGAAGTTCTACGTGGACCGCACGAAGTGTTTTCGGAAGACGTCACAACTCTTTGTGAACTTTGGACCTGTCAATCAGGGGAAGGCTCTCTCGAAGGCTTCCATTTCCAGATGGCTCTCCGGCTGTATCATGTACTGTCATCGGTTGGCAAACTGACCGCTGCCCGGCCGTCCGAGAGCCCATTCCACCAGAGCGATCGCAGCTGCCACGGCGTTCCTTTCTGGTGTGCCCCTGCTGGACATATGCAGGGCTGCTACGTGGAGGTCGACGCACACCTTCACGAAGTTCTACTGCGTCGATCGGGATTCCAGGGAGGAGTCCAGGGTCGGCCAAGCAGTGCTGCGCAACCTGTTCGCCTGAGGTGAGCCTGGTGAGGTGGTAAAATGCTTAATGTTGAGTTTGATGCAATGCTTAATGTTGAGCCTTTGCCACCTCCCAAGGTTGTGCATGTGTGTACTGCTATGTATTCTTTATTCATGAGCATGTGAATCCATGCCAGACCCCATGCTGGAGAAGGAACAAGTTACTTACCTGTAACTGTTGTTCTCCAGCATGGGTCTGGCATGGATTCACATGCGAACCCTCCCGCCTACCCCTCTGCGGCTCTTCACTTGGTCGTACTGCCACTTCACGTGCTTCCAAATCTGAAGATGGCTGCCAGAGGCGGTGCTTAGGTAGAGGGCAGTCATTGGCTGTGGTCAGTATGACGCAAAGACCAGTGATTGGTTATTACTACGAAAGACAGATCAGAAACGAAACTGATACTGGTTTTTTCTTTACCGAGGATTCCCAGCCTGACGACGGGGAATATTCATGAGCATGTGAACCCATGCTGGAGAACAACAGTTACAGGTAAGTAACTTGTTCCTTCCGTTTTTTCCGCGAACGTGTTGCTTCGTGATTCTCGGTTCACGCCTCGACTCTTTGGAGTTCTGTTCTTCTCGGTTCTTCGAACCTGTTCGTTTTGTGCAAATCCTTCGTGTGAAGATGTCTTCTACTTCGTCTTCGACCCCGCGTCCGGGTTTCAATAAGTGCGGGGAGTGTGGGTCCAAGATGTCGGTGACGGACTCGCACGACGCCTGCCTCTGGTGCCTCGGGGAGGCCCACGACACGGATGACTATCGACTGCCAGTCGCTCACGTCCAAAGCCTTACGCGAACGTAAGAAGAAGTTGTCGGTAGGTCGGGTGTCCAAGCCCAGGAAGTTGAAGTCTGCGGGGCTTTCGACGGATGATTCGAGGGGTGACTCTCCGCGTCGTCGGAAGTCTCGTGGGTCTCCTTCTAGGAGTCGGTCTCGCCACTCCTCAGCCTCTTCGAGGCGTTCTCGGAAGCGCCGACACCGGTCGTCTTCCAGGTCCTCCTCGGAGGGCTCTGCCCGGCACGTCGCTTACCCCACCAGCCGTGCGACGCCGGAGGAATGGGCTTCCTTCGGGAAGAAAATGCTGGCGATTCTTCAGTCGCAGGGTACTACGCCGTCCACGCCCCCGAGTGGGGTCGGTGGTGTGAGGTCGAGAGACACCGCTCGCATGAGTGGTCGGCACGAGTCACGGGGAGAGGTCCCGTTCGGACAAGGAGACTCGTTCTCGCCGTACCCGCTCCAGGTCCCGGTCCTCGACGCGTTCGAGACCGTGTGCACCTGTGAAGTCTTCGAGGAAGACATCGGCGTCGACAGGCTTTCTCGAGGCTCCGGCTTCGAGGACGTCGTCGAGGCCGTCGACGCTCGGGTCGTTGAGGGACGCGCTCGGGGCTCCGGCCTCGAGGGCTGTGTCGACGCCGCCGATGCTGGAGGCGCTGCGTCTGACGTCGATTTCCTCGCCGCCGATCCTCTCGGCGCCGATGCCGATTCTCTCGACGCCGGTGCCGATTCGCTCAACGCCATCGACGCCTTTCGTGTCGGAGGTACCCCGTGGCACCGGAGAACCCCCTAGGAAGGCTCTGGTTTAAGAGCAAGCACTCTCGGGTGCCTTCTTTTCGCCACCTGGACTATATTTCAGAGGCGGATGAGGATTCTGATGGCCTGGTTCCTAGTCGGGTTCCAGATGAAATTGTCTCGGGCCATAGTCAGTTTGACGAATTGAGACAGTCACTGCATGATGCCAGTGGACTGGACACCTCTCCGGAGGTGGAGTTTTGTAGGCCTGAGCCTGGCTCTCATGCCGATTCCTCGTACCGGCGCTTTATGGCTAGGGTTTCTGAGTACTTGGGATGGTCTGCTCCCCCAGGGGAGTTTGTGCAGGATGATCTGACGGACATCCTTGATGTTGGTCCCCCAACTGACCCGGTACTGCCGTTCCATATGGCTTTACAGAGAAGGGTGGCGGCGGCTTGGACTGCTCCTGAGAGTCTCCCGGCGGTGGGCAGATCCTTGTCGCGAAAATACCGTCCAGCCAGTAGCGACCCCTGCTACTTGACCAGGCACCCCACTCCGGAGAGTTTGGTGGTGCAGGCGGCCACAGCCCCGGCAAAGCAGGCGTCGTACCCTACCATCCCTCCTGATAGGGACGACAAACGGTTTGATGGCTGGGCGAAGAAAGTGTTTTCTTCTGGTGGTATGGCGCTTCAGGCGGCGAACTCCATTTGTGCCTTGTCTCGTTTCACACACACTCTGTGGAACTGTGTTGCGTTGGCGGCTGTACATATTCCCGAAGGGGACGAACGGGATGGTTTCCTTGCTATGGTCCAGGATGGTAAGGATGCCATGTGTGAATCCATTCAGTCGGGTTTGGATTTAGCTGAATGCGTCAGTAGGTCCATGGCGGCGAGCACCGTGATACGCAGGTTTGCGTGGTTGCGGAAGTCGGGGTTTGCTCCTGATGTGCAGTCCCGGCTCCTCAACATGCCATTTGACAGTGAACACCTTTTTGGCAGCAAGGCTGACGAGAGCCTTGAGAGGTTGCAGACCTCAAAAGCTGCAGCGAAGTCGTTGGGCGCTGCAGTTCGCCAACCTCCGCCTTTTCGTCCTAGGGGACAGCAGTGGAGGGGTGGTTCCTTTCGCTATTTCTCATCCTTCAGTAAAGCGAGAGGAGCTGGCAGTCAAAGAGGCCACCGCAGGGGTACCAGAGGTGGACGACAGGGTACCCGTGGTGCCAAGGCCGCTCGGGCAGTTGCCTCTTTGCCCTCAGGTAACGCCGCAGCCGCTCCCACTCGGTCGTGAGGCCATGTCCCATGGTTCGCCGGTTGGGGGAAGGCTGGCGCAGCATCTTGTAGAGTGGCAAGCCATTACTTCAGATGTGTGGGTTCTGGAGATCATAACCCACGGCTACTGTCTTCCCTTTTGGCACAGGCCTCGTGACAATCCACCGGGGAACCTCTCTTTGCAGAGTCCGGATCCGCTCCTTGCGCAGGAAATTCAAGCCCTGCTGGAGAAAGGCACCATAGAACTGGTGCCTGTAGCGGAGAGGAACAAGGGATGGTATTCCCCTTATTTTTTGATTTCGAAGAAAGACGGGGGATTGAGACCCATTATGGACTTGCGCGGTTTGAACAAACTCCTCAGGAAGGACAAGTTCAAGATGGTTACTCTCTCTCAAGTCCTCCAGGCTCTTCAGCTTCAGGACTGGTTGGTGTCACTCGACCTCAAGGATGCTTACTTCCATGTGCCGATCCATCCCAAGCACAAGAAGTACCTGAGGTTCGCGGTTGGCGACTCGCACTTTCAGTTTCGGGTCCTGCCGTTCGGAATGACCTCCGCCCCGAGGGTTTTCACCAAGCTCATGGTGGTGGTGGCAGCGCATCTCAGGCAAGGGGGGATTCACGTCTACCCCTACCTGGACGATTGGTTGATCAGGGGGAGCTCTCCCGAGCAAGTCCTGGATCATCTGTCCGTCACCTGCCGCTCCCTTCACAGGCTGGGCTTCTCCCTCAATTTAAAGAAGTCCCATTTGACGCCAACACAGCGGCTCCAGTACATTGGAGTAGTGCTCGACACTTCCCTGGGGCAGTGTTTTCCTCCCCAGGTAAGGGCTCTTCACATTCAGCAGATGGTGCACAAGTTTCAGCATGCCCAGACGCTCCCTGCGTTCGAGTTCTTGAGGTTGCTCGGCCTCATGGCATCCTGCATTCTTCTGGTGCCAGAGGCTCGCCTTTGCAGTGGGCACTCAAGACGCAATGGTCGCAGTCCTCCGGCAGGATGTCGGACCCGGCTCAGGTGCCGCCCTCGGTCGCCCGGGATCTTCTGTGGTGGGCCGTCGAAGGCAACTTGATGAGGGGGGCTCCATTTTGGCTTCCCTGGCCGGAGGTGACGATCGTGACGGATGCATCCCTCACGGGATGGGGAGCTCATGCCAACGGGCTGACAGTCAGCGGTCGTTGGTCTCCATCGGAGTCCAGACTCCATATCAATGTTTTGGAGCTGAGGGCCATCAGGCTAGCCCTGAAGGCTTTTCTGCCGACTGTGCGAGGACAGAGTGTCCTGATCCTGACGGACAATACAGTGGCCATGCACTACCTCAAAAAGAAAAGGGGGGGGCAGGGTCACTTCCTCTGTGCAGGGAGGCGATGCAGCTCGAGTTCTGGGCCATCCAGCAGGAAGTTTCGATCTCGGCAGTTCATCTGGCCGAGGACGAGAACGTGACAGCGGACGCTCTGAGCAGGCAGAGCGCAATCTCTCACGAGTGGGAGGTGGCTCAGGAGATTCTCCTGGAGATCTTCGCCCTTTGGGGGACCCCTCAAGTGGATCTCTTCGCCTCCAGTGTCAACCGGAAGTGCTAAAGGTTTTTCTCGCGGGAATTTCCTCCAAAAGGAGCCTTAGGAGACGCGTTCGTGGTGGAGTGGTCATTCCCGCTGCTGTACGCGTTTCCTCCAGTCCCCGTCATCCCGCAAGTGCTGCGGAGGTTACGGAAGTTTGGTTCCCAGATGATCCTCATTGCCCCGGCGTGGGCTCGGAGGACGTGGTACCCGGACCTTCTCGACTTATCCATCTGCCCTCCACGTGGTCTTCCCTACCGAGACGATCTGCTCTCACGGGAAGGGGGTCTGGTTCTCCATCCAGAGGTCAGATCCCTCAACCTTCACGCTTGGCTTCTTGAAAGGTTGAGGTATAAGGATTGGGACCTCCCTGAGGACGTGATGGAGGTGTTGCTTTCGGCCCGAAGGCCAGCAACAAAGTCTCTGTACCGTTGGCGTAAGTTCTGCGACTGGTGCAGAGTTCAGAATGTGGATCCTTTTGCATGTGACAGCCCCATGGTTCTGTCCTTTTTACTTTCTTTGGCCCACAGGGGCTTGCAAGTGGGTACCGTTAAAGGTTTCTGGTGGCGCTGTCCATCTTTAAGCGCTCGTCTGAAGAGTGTTCTTACTTTAAAATCCCTTTGATTTCACAGTTTATGAAAGGGCTCACTAATGTGTTCCCTCCGTCACCTTTCCTGGTGCCCGGTTGGGATTTAAACCTTGTTCTTAAGTTTCTTATGGGTGCTCCGTTTGAGCCTTTACATTCTTGCCCTTTGAGGCTGATAACTCTGAAAACTGTGTTTTTAGTTGCGGTTACTTCCGCTCGCAGAGTGAGTGAGTTACAGGCACTTTCAGTTAAGCCTCCCTTCACTGTATTTCACAAGGACAGGGTTGTCCTTAGAGTTCGTCCTTCTTTTCTTCCGAAGGTAGTGACGGAATTTCATTTGGCCCAGAAGGTTGTTCTTCCGGCATTCTATCCTCCTCCGCATCCTGGTAAGGAAGAGGAGAGGCTCCATAGGCTTGATCCTAGGAGAGCTTTAAGCTTTTATGTTTCACGCGTGTCCCGGGTCAGAGTGGACGATCAACTCTTTATTGGTTACGCTGGAAAGCGTTTGGGGCAAGCCGTGACGAAACAGACTTTGTCTCGCTGGATTATTTTGGCCATCTCGGAGTGTTACCGCTTGGCGGGTAAGGACCCACCGGCTGGCTTGCGGGCCCATTCTACCAGGGGTATGGCTGCGTCTACTGCCCTGCAGAGGGGTGTTCCTATTAGCAACATCTGTGATGCAGCCACCTAGGCTTCAGTACATACATTTGTACGTCACTATTCCCTCGATTCCATCCGAGCACAGGATCTGGCCTTTGGCAAGGCGGTCCTTTGCTCTGCTATTTGATTGTCTATTCTAAATCTTGATTCTAAATTCTTTCCCTCCTCCTTGCTCTGGTACTGCTTTGGGAGTCTGTCATAGATATGGAATACTTCGGAGGACCCAATCCCCTCGAAGAACAAGTTACTTTCTTACCTGGTAACGTTCTTTCGATGGGATGGTCCGACGACGTATTCCATATCGCTCCCGCCCTGCCATCCCCGCTGCAGAATTTCTTTTGCGATTGCAGCTTACGTTCCGCAAGGCTTTGTGTCTGACTGGCAGTTGACTAGTGTCTCACGTTCTGGGGGAAAAAACTACAACTGAGGCTACGGGCGTCGTGCGTCCTACTTATCACATCGGATGACGTCGGACGAGGCCCTCGACGACGGCGCATCGACGCAGGACGCAGACGCCGAAAAAAGTTTCCGAAGCAGCACAGCTGTGGTGATTACATGTCATAGATATGGAATACGTCGTCGGACCATCCCATCGAAAGAACGTTACCAGGTAAGAAAGTAACTTGTTCTTTGCTCTGGATGTGCAGGCCCGTCTTCTGAACATGCCCTTTGATGGCTCTCATTTGTATGGCAGCATGGCTGACGAGAGCCTGGAGAGGTTGTAGACCTCCAAAGCTGCTGCTAAATCTTTGGACGCAGCTGTGCGTCAATCTCCTCCTTTTCGTCCTAGGGGACAGCAGTGGAGGTGGGGTTCCTTTCGTTACTACTCTTTTGGTATAGCGAGGGGAGCGGCCAGTCAAAGGGGCCACCGTAAAATTCCTCTGGGTGGACGGGGAAAAGGTGCCAAAGCCGCTCAGGCAGCGGCTTCTTTGCCTTCACGCGCTGCCGCTCCAAAACAACTGAGGCCAGCCAGGTCCCATTGTTCGCCGATTGGGGGCAACTGTCTCATCTCGAAGACTGGCGAGTCATTACTTCAGATGCGTGGGTTCTGGATACAATAGTCCATGGCTACTGCCTATCCCTTCCTAAGCCGGCCTCACGACAATCCACCAGAGAGACTCTTTGAAGATTCCGGATCTGATCCAGGAGATCTTGACCCTGCTGGAGAAACGCACTATAGAACTAGTGGTCACTCTTTCTCAGGTCCATCAGGTCCTTCGACTTAAGGATTGGTTGGTGTCTCTGGACCTACAGGATGCTTATTTTCATGTGCCGATCCATCCAAGGCACAGAAAATACCTGAGGTTTGCGGCTGGCAACTCACACTTTCAGTTTTGGGTCCTGCCATTCGGATTGACCTCCGCCCGAGGGTCTTCACCAAGCTCATGGTGGTGGTGGCAGCATATATCTCAGGAGAGGGAGGGTTTCATGTCTCCCCCTACCTGGACGACTGGCTGATCCGAGCACGTTCTCCCGTACAAGCCTTGGATCATCTCCGCCTCACCTGCCGCGCCCTTCAGAGGCTGGGCTTCTCCCTCATCTTCAAGAAGTCGTATTTGACACCTTCCCAACAGCTCCAGTACATTGGAGCTGTGTTGGACACGTCCTTGGGGAAGTGTTCGCCACCCAAGGTGAGGGCTCATCACATATGGTCGACAAATTTCAACATGCCCAGAGTCTTCCGGCTTTCTAATTCTTAAGGTTGCTCGGCCTCATGGCATCCTGCATTTTTCTGGTGCCAGAGGCTAGACTGAGGATGAGATCTCTTCAATCGGCTCTCAAGATGCAGTGGTCTCAATTCTCAGGCAAAATGGCATCAGGCTAGCCCTGAAGGCTTTTCTGCCGTCTGTGCGAGGGAAGAGTGTCCTGATCATGATGGACAACAGTGGCCATGCACTACCTTAACAAAAAGGGAGGGTAGGGTCACTCCCGCTGTGCAGAGGCGATGCAGCTCTGGTTCTGGGCAATACAGCAAGGAATCTCACTCTCGGCAGTTCATGTAGCCGGAGAGGAGAATGCAGTGGCAGATGCTCTGAGCAGGCAGAGTGTGGTCTCCCACGAGTGGGAGTTAGCTCAGGAAGTCCTTGGGACCCCTCAAGGGGATCTGTTCGCGACCGGTGCCAACCGAAAGTGCAAGAGATTTTGCTCAAGGGAATTTCCTCCGAGAGGAGCTTTAGGGGACGCGTTTGTTGTGGATTGGTCATTCCCACTTCTGTACGAGTTTCCTCCGATCCCAGTCATTCCTCACGTTCTAAGGAGGTTGCGGAGGTTCAGGTCCCACATGATACTAATTGCTCCGGATTGGGCCAGGAGAGCTTGGTACCCGGACCTTGTAGAAATTTCAATCTGTCATCCATGCCGTCTTCCCCGCAGAGATGATCTTCTCTTGCGAGAGGGGTGTCTGGTTCTCCATCCAGAGGTCAAGACTCTCAACCTTCACGCTTGGTTTCTAGAAGGTTGAAATATAAGGAATGGAACCTTCCAGATGATGTGATGAGTTGCTTTCGGCCAGACGTCTGAAAACCAAATCCCTGTACTGTTGTTGTAAGTTTTCCGACTGGTGCAGAGGACACAATGCCGATCCTTTTCAGTGTTCCATTCCGATGGTCCTTTCATTCTTGCTCTCTTTGGCCCACAAGGGACTTCAAGTGGGTACCATTAAATGTTTACTGGCAGCGCTCTCTATATCCAAGCGATCCTCTAAAGAATGTTCTTATTTTAAGATTCCTGTCATTTCCCAGTTTCTAAAAGGGCTCACAAATGTGTCAGAGTGGCGACCAGCTTTTTGTGGGGTACACTTGACACCATTTGGGCCAGGCTGTTAACGGAACTTGTCCAGGTGGATTATCCTCACCATTACTTAATTTTACAGATTGGTTGACAAGGACCCTCCTGAGGGTTTGAGCTCACTACACCAGGGGCGTGGCTACATCCACAGCCCTGCAACGGGGAGTTTCTATTAAGAACATTTGTGATGCTGCAACGTGGTCTTCCATCCACACCTGTATTGTGTCAAGCATTACTCACGGGATCAGATATGGCCTTTGGTAAAGCAGTGCGTTATTCTGCCATCTGATTGGGTAGAACTAAATTCGTCTCCCTCCTATCAATTATACTGCTTTGGGAGTCTGTCAAAGATGTGGAATACGTTGGAGGAACATCCAGTCAAAAGAACGTTACCAGTTGGTAATTAACTTGATCTCTGGGATTGGACTACAAAAGTTAAGGAATATCACTTGTGACTTGGTTCCATCTTTACTGCATCATTTTACTGAACTCCTGGCTGTTTTAAGTCATAGAATACATTTTAAGAACCTATGGTGAATTTATACGTTCATGGAGTATCGTGCAATAGTATCACCTGCTTAACATTTTAGTGTGTAGAAGGCCTAGGATAAATGTATTGTTATACATTCCTGTCTAAATTGAATTGTGTGCTTCACTATTTGGACTCATTACGGTACCATGATCTCACTCTCTTGAGAATAGCCTTGGCTGCTCTTCACGATTACCTTGAATGGGGGTTTGGCTGACCTCTCAGGTTCCTGTTCTCTATAACTAGGGTGGCCTCCTAAAATCGGTCCACTAGGCCGGATTCTTGAAATCCATCTTAACCAAGATCATCCACACTGTATTATTAAACACAGAAAAAGCAGTTTAAGTCAATGAAGCAAGATCGATTGTAAGCAGGAAAGTGAGAAAACTGTCCATTGACTAATCCTATGCATTGCCTTATAATTCTAAAGGTCCTGTAGCTCAAGCAGGTCTTCTCTACATGTATAAGTAGTCCGAGTGCTGCAGAATCAGTTTGTGGTCACACCTGTGTCAGGGGCAGATGAGAACAAGCAATTGGCAAAGCCAACAGTTGCAGAATAAAACACGTACATTTTAAGTAGAACATTTTCAGGGGTACTTCTCTCCATTCCCACCATACTAGGGGTTACCCTGAAGAAAAATCCTGGCCAGAATTCGAGTAGTTCCCCCGTTAGGGGTTGCCAATCATCTACAGGCCCACACCTGCCAGGAGCTTCGCAGTCCAAACAACTGCAGGAAAGCGAAGACAACAACCCACTGGCTCAAGTGAGGGAGACCTTGTGATGGCATCTACTGGTAGATGGAAAGCAGGGATTTGCCTTCTAGCACTTGGCAACACTTCTTAAAGTAACACCATCCTGGCATCATTCCGTGGCCTCTTCAGTTTCTGTTCATTAGTTCCAATTTTTGGTCTGCTTAGTGGCACCAGATCCATCCTGATATGCAGGAACCTGTACTGGGTGGGGCCACTAAGCACCTATCAGAGGACCTCCATCCCTGAGAGGCTGTTCAATCACGTATAACTCTGGTACAGTCATGTTTGTGTATGTGCATGGAGTGGCGAGTGGGGGGAAAATCTCCCTCCCTCGTATACTTCTTCTAGGGGCATCATCCTGGAACAGGTGGCAGTCCATGTCTCCCATACTATCCCCATCCTTTTCCCATTCACAGTACCATCTGAATTGTTAAATGTTGTATATTCCATTTGACTGTTACTCATTGCATATTTGGCCCAATCTGCGGGCTAGCTGTGCTACTTGAAAATGTTTTTACATTTTAATGTTGGTAAAAGGCTTTTACAAAATCAAACACTCAGCATTTTACCTTTTTTACTTTCTTTATAGCTTGTGATTTTTATCCCCATGGACTCATAATATAAACGTTAGAATGGAGGATTATTTCAGAGCCTTGTGCTACAAAGCACCAGAATGTCCAAGCTCATGTATAGTTCATCCTGTGGCAAGATGGCAGATGTCCAGCTCTTCTTTATATTTTGTGTAAGAAGCATATCAACCTTGTAAACTTTTCCCAACTTTGTCCTTTTTAGCTGACCGTGTGAAGAAAGGGTTCGATTTTCAGTGGCCACAGCCAGACAAACCCATGTTTTTCTACGTGACTCAGGGACAAGAAGAAATTGCAAGTTCCGGCACGTCTTACCTAAACAGGTATATTTCATAAGTAGCAAGGTTTCTGTGTGAGTGTTTAATGTTATATTACTTGAATGTATTGTTGCAGAAGGTCACATTTTCATTGGAATTGACACTTGAATTCTTATTCTCCATAGGTAGATCCCCAGCGCTGGGTCTTTTATAGACTCTTACTTTACCCCCTCTTCATAACTTTTAAAGATTCATATTTCAACAATGGTGGAAAAAAGCTTTTTCGTATGTAGGCCATTATAACTTTATACGGTATGTTTTTGAGAATTCTCAAAAATGTGCTAATTCCCTCTACCTTAGAGACCCCCAGCAACTTTGCTGGATTTTGAGGACTTAATATTTTTAACCTAGAGTGTGACCCTTTTTCCCACGCTCTCGTGTTTTTGTGTAACTTTTACCTCTGTGCTTGTTTTGGTTATGGAGTCTAACTCCATAGGCAGCATCTTTTACAATGGTGTCACACAGCACCTTCAGTCTTTTAGATTTCCCAAGGGTTAAATACCTTCTCTGGGATAAACTATTGTTCCCCAGAACAGTAGAGGGAAATTGACTCTACTTGGCCCTTTAAATTTCTAGACCCAGCACAACCTATCTTCCTATAGAGTGCTGGAGTGGGTTACCTTGTATCCCGTGTCTAGATACTCAGGTAACGGTCAAATGTTACCCTTTCCTCTCAGAATGACTGGTGGCAGGGGTTTTACAACAAACTACTATGATTTACCCTGACCGCCAACTGTTCGCAGCTCCGGTAACGTTAAATCGCGGGAGCCATGTTTTTGAAGATGGCGCTCAACCTCGTTGCTAAAATGGTTCCCGGTCTTCTTTTTTCACCATGTCTTTGTGGAAAGGTAATTCTCGGGTTCCCCTGCGCGCAAAACCAGGTTTGGTCTTTGTTCATTCGCCTATGGCAGGCTTCAGGAGTGAAGACCGCCTCTGGCTCCAGAGTGTCTGGGGTAGGGTGGAAATGAGGGAGGTGCCCGGCACTCCCTGTGCTTAGTCTCCTAGGAGACCCAAATGCACTCTGTGACGATTGGCTGGCTGACTGTCCGGCAAGGACAGCCACCCTGCTGGGTGAGTGGCAGGTAGGCTGGAATGAATTTGAGAGAACTGAATAAAAGGGGAGTCTCTTGACTTGGAAGGCAGAGTCGACAACTGGACGAAGGAACCGAACAAGAGCTTGAAGAGGGCGGCTGCTGCAACTCCTGAACTGTTGGTTTGCCCGGTGAAGCCATGCTGCAGGTCCGAATCACCAAGTTCATCTCGACAGAGAAGCCTTGCAAGTACAACATCTCCCTTTGAGTTGGTAGGACCAATCGACTCCCAGGTACGCCACCTGTACACCCATCTCAGAGCTGATTGAATTTCCTCAGAGTTGCTGCAGGAAACCCATAGAGCCAGGGAGAGGGACACCAGAGTGTGTGTTTTGCTTGTAAACTGGCCTAAAGCTTTTGGAAGATTTTTTTTATTTTTTTTATTTATTTATTTTATTATCCTCCGGTCTCCCACGAAGCAGGACTGACCAAGCCTGACCCCACTCAGTTGAGTGCGCGACCTCCGATATGAGGAAAGTCCACCTTGACAGCCAGGAACCGCGCTTATTGCGATTTGCTGTGCCGTAAGGAGCTAAAACGCGAAACGGCCACTGACAGTAAAGTTTTCTGGTTGCCAGCTTTGACAGTGCCAATACAGTGCAGGAGTCCCCTGACATCCTCACTCTTGTCCCCACGACTGAGGCCCAGGAACAGTGAAATCTGCAGAGCTGTACAGGAACAGAAGTCTTCAGCTGCATCTTTTTCCTCCTTACTAAGGTACTTTAAAACTAGCCTAAGAGAACATACCTCTTGCTGTGGAAGTGCTTGTAACTTCTGCAACTCACAAGTCTAATCCGCTTGTAGCCCTACATTTGGTTCTTCTTTTTCTCAGACTCCTAGGAACTTGTGCAGAGACTTTTCCATTTGCTTACCTAAAGTGCTGCAACATATACAAAGACTTTAGCCTATTGATGTTGGCTTAGCCTATTGAATTGAATGACTCTTCTAGTACTATCTGAAAGTATTTGCCCTGCTTGTGAATATTTGTAAATGCTTGTGTTCTAATAACCTTTGCCTTTTACTTACTTTTTAACGAGTGTTCTGAATGCCAACAGTACGAAAATAATGTCCCCAGCACCCTGGTTACTGAAGTCCCCTGTGGGTGTAGGTTATGTCTGTGGGACATCCAAAAAGGGTCTTGTCTGATTCAGAAACTCAGTGTACAGTA
This sequence comes from Ambystoma mexicanum, assembly GCF_040938575.1. Lineage (NCBI taxonomy): Eukaryota > Metazoa > Chordata > Amphibia > Caudata > Ambystomatidae > Ambystoma > Ambystoma mexicanum. The sequence goes on from NC_090921.1 coordinate 469,185,782, forward strand.
TTGAAGTATATTTGTTACTTTTCTATTGCTCCCTTCTGAAGAAGGCTTTATAACTGACTGATAAATAATTTGTTTATGCAAGAAACCTTGAGTGTAAGAGTTTATTTGAATACTGATAACTGTGAATCTTTGTAACTCCACTACAGCTCACATTTCCCCTCTTGAGATAAGCCTGGCTGCTAAACATGCTACCAAACTGTGCAGTACAAGCTTATACCAAAGGTTGGGTTGCCTATACCTGTAGTCATAGGCATTTGGAGTTGTGGTGGAACAACCTAGAGGCAAGTGGTGCATACAGAAACTACAGTTGGTTTTTCTTAATGGATCCTATTGTGAAAAGTCTCCTCTAGAGTCCGATTAAGTTCTTTGCACAGTCGCATAAACCTTCTAACTAAGGCCACATTTGAGATCATATTGGTCACTGGAAAACTGTTAATGAGGGCTTCAATATCTGCTTAGTTATTGTGATGCTGGCTTTCTCTGCAACTGCCCCTTGAACCCTTTTCCATATTAAGGTAGTGCTATGCACCCACCAAACGCTTCTTTCAAAAGTAGTGCCTCCTTTACACCCAACACCCAGATGAGGACCCCTTCAAGTGGGCTTATAGGTGATCGTTATGAAATACAATTCCTTGTCAATTAAGCCTTTCTCTTTAAATCTAACATTAACACTTTACTTGCACTTCGTACTGAGAAGACACGTGATCCACACCCATACGTACTGCTGTGCTTTTGTTAGGTGTGCATTTGTGTTCTCTTTATTTGCAAAGTTGATGCCTACTATTTCCAGTTATTGTGGCCAGTCCCAGTGGTCATTTAACCACCATAGTGGGTCTGTGGGGCACTGACCATGGTCACATGCCCCAGACCCTACTCTTCCGTCCAAGGAAATCACTGGGGCTGGCCAGAGACGAGTCCCAGTGGTCCCGTAAAGGGTCAATGCATCCAGTGTCAGCGAATGAATTTATGGAGTCGAGTAAATGTATGTGCCAAATATGCTTGAGCGACTGGATGTAGCAAGGGGGCTCGAATCAAACTGGGTGGGGCGGGTTTTTAGGGGGCGGGTCCACTTCAAGCACCTCAATCTCCTCCCTACCTCACTGCACCCACCTATAATCTATTTTAAATTGTTTAAAATGGTTTTTAAACCAGGCCAACGCCCTTCCGAATTTACCCACTATCGTGTGGCCGAGACTGGAAGCGATGTTTTGGAGAGGGACACTGGGTCTCCCTAATTCCACCTCGGTGACCGTCATAAGGAAGGAACTCAGCCTGCTATCACTCGGAGGGGGGGTGGAGGGGGGGGGAACAGTGAAATCTAGCATGCTCATGCTTTATCGCAAATCCAGAATTTCGTCTGATCCATCAATTTACATTCTAATCAAGAAAGAATGTGAAAACGGCCAAAGCAACATGCTAAACCGCTGGACAAAAACAAACCAGGCTCTGTTGGCTACTACAGAGTGTGATGAAGAGACACTCTTCAGAAACCCCACAAAAATTTTAAAAAAACTGAAAGAAATCGACTGGATCCAAACCAGCGAGGCAGCTCTAAAGAATAAACTGACACAGCACCTCCCGCCGAACATCAGACGATTCAACAATTTACAACCGTACATCAAAAAGTTCCCTTCTAGACATGCTTGCGATTTAATAATGAGAGCGCGACTAAATCTCCTGTTAACCAACGAAATCTTAGCAATCAGAGGGCTTTCTCCATCGAACGAGTGCCGATTCTGCAAAACACCGGGAGTAACAGAGTCGATTAGGCATTTGCTCTTAGTATGTCCCCACACAGCCAGGATCCGACGTTTGTTGGTCCAGATTGATGGCCGGAGATAGACCTTCGTGGCAGCTGGCCACCTATAAAATGTTGGTCTATGTAAACACTGAACTTCTCAGTCGACCGTCCTCAGGTTGATTGGTCCGCCCAATGACCTTCGATGAGTTCCGGCCTCAATACTTCTCCCGATCTTATCATCACTGACGATTCTACTTGCTACTGTAGCTTCTTACTGAAAACGAAATGTTTTCTTTTCTTCTTTTGTAAAAATCTTATTGATTAAAACAATTAAAAAAAAATGGTTTATTTTACAGCACTTTCTATGAAAAATGTGGTAAAGACCTATGCAGTTTGTAATCTGTTTTGTATAGTAGCGCGTAGAAAAAACAAGACGCAAGTCACCAATAGTGCACATGATCATTTTCCAAAGAATATTCATGATGCCTTTGTCCATGAAATATGCAGCATATAAACCATCTTTATACATCCCCATTCAACGTAAAACTCATATTTGCTTTACCCTTTATGCCAAGTAACAAATGCCATGCCCTAGTAGGAAAGTAAATGCACACTGACACCACCAACATAGCCACAACACTTATGTTTGCTTTACCTTTGATGCCAAGTGATCGGAAAGATTTCTCTTTTGGCAACTTTGCCTCCATATTCTGTGGACACCCAAACCTTTTGGTTTGAAACCCGTCCTGACTGTTTATAGGGAAGTGAAGCCTTCAGCGTCACTCCTGTTGCCTTTAGCTCATTTTGTTATGTTATGTTGTTTTATACTGTGCACCGCTACCGCCCAAGGGCAGTCTCCAGGCTCCCACGTGACTTGCAAGAGAGAAGGGCTGGGTGTGTTAGTGGGGATAGGATGATAGGGTAGGTTCAGAACCAGGGGAACTGGTGTCTGTGAGCGTTGTTTTGCATGCAGTTGTTGGTTCGGGAGGCCCTGTGTGTTGTAACCGTATGGGTAGATGTCAGTGTCTCGTGTGATGTTAGGGAGGATTGTGGTTGTGTGCACTGGTTAGTTGCATACATAAGGGTTCCAGAGTCATGAATGGCTGTTTGTGTATGAACTATCTGTTGTGTATAATTGTGTAGTGGATGTATTTATGGACTATGTGCTGGGGAGATACCCTCTAGGATTGCTTCCAGAATCTCAGAGATGGTAGGGTGCAAACATTAGATGATTCTCATTGTTTTGTAGTGTGGCTAGTCAAGTGTAGTGGCGTTTGTTTTTTTGGAGGAGCAGGAAGGGGGAAAGGGGTTAGTAAGTCGGTCCGTTGGGTGAATCCTCTGGTGAGTCTTTGATTGCCACTTAGTGGTATCTACCATTGTTCTTGGTTGTTGTCCGTCACCCCATCTCAACCTCCTCTCTAGGTCAGAGGGCTGACTTCCCTGCAGGTTATGGTGGCAGATGGTCATACCTAGTGTGTTTCCGGTTACTTGTTCAGGTTAGTCGGGACCGTTGGGTGTGGACCTGATGTCCGGTTGTAGCCGAAAGGGTGTGCCGCAGGAGTTATAAATGTAGAGGGGGAGGTGCTCGGCCAGTCGGCCCTAGCTGTGGGTGGGCAGGTTAGGGTGGTCCTAGCAGGTTGGTGTGATATTTGGGTTGTTATGGTTTACTTGTATGAGTTTCCTTGGTGCATAATTGTTCTCTGTAAATCTGTTGGTTGGGCGACCTTCTCGTCATTGATCATAGTTTTTGGTCCTGGTTGGAGGGGGGAGGCAGGTTGGTGCTGCGTTCTGGTCCTCTAAGATATTGCTGCTGTTGTGTCTGTGTCCCTTAGTATTTATTTTTGGTCTGCAAAATTATTGCTGCAGATGTCCCTTGCGGTTGTCGTCTGTTGAATAACCAGGCTTTGAGTCGTTTCCTGAAGGGTGGTGTGATCTTTTGTAATTCTAATTTCTTTGGGCATGGTTTTGCAGAGGTTGGGAATTAGATGTGGGAACACGCTGTTCCTCTGAATGACCTTTTTTCGTATTTTGTCTATTTGTTGGACGTCACTTGATCTTAAGTCCTTTCTTGGTTGGTAGCGGCTGATCTTGGCTTGGAGGAATTCAGGTCCTTATCTGTGTAAGGCTTTGTGGGCAATCCAGAGTGCTTTGAATTTGATGCATTTTTTATTGGTAACTAGTGTAGGATTTTCAGCGCTGGAGTAATGTGGTATCTTCGGTTTCATCTTAGTAGAATTCTGGCTGTAGTGTTTTGCACCCTTTGGAATTTCTTGGTTGTCGGTGAAGTTGCGTGCCCCTCAAGGGTGGTTGTTCGTCAAAGTTTCTGGAAGGTAGTCTTAGGCCTTCCTCACTCCCTCTGACCATGATGGAGGAAAGGACCCTATTCAGGCTAAGGAATGTCTTTGTGGAGGACAAACATCAAAAATGTCTGTACTGCCTGCACCCGGACCACAACGAGGATGGGTGCAAGATATGCCTGAGCTTCTCGAAGAAAACTAAGAGACAGGTATGGCAGGCTGGCAGCATGGCTCAAGTCGACCAAGGCCCCTGGCCTGTGCTCCAAGCATGGTCATCCCTCACCCAGGACCGGTCGGCCCGAGGAGCGGTCTACCGGGAGTAGGCTGAAGTCCTTTGAAGATGCCCCATCCGTGGGGGGTAAGGGGCGGAGGAAAGAGGTCCAAGATGAGAATAAGCATCAATACTGTTCGCATAAGATTATTCATAAACGGTGCATAAACATAACATTACAAAATGTAAACAATTTCTAATACTTCTAAGTGACTGCTTTAAATACAGAAGCACATGTGATAAATGTCTTAGAATTCCTAGGAAAATTTGTTACCTATTTTTCTCTTTGATACTACGCTAGTCCATTTTTTCAAGATTCATTATGTAATTCCTAATGGATGATCTTCTTGTGTTGTGAATCTTGTATTCACGACCCGTCTCGGGCTTATCACGCCCTTCTTCAGATTCACAACAAGATCATCCGTTAAAAATTACTTAATCTTGAAAGAATGGACTAGTGTAGTATCAAAGAGAAAAATAGGAAACACATTTTCCTAAGACTAAGGTTTGGTTCTTTTGTTCCAGTGGTAGACTCTGCCTTCCAAGCCAAGAGACTCTTCTTTTATCCAGTTTCCTCCCATTAATTCCAGCCTAGCTTCCACTCACCCAGCAGGGTGGCTGTCCTTGCTGGACAGTCAGCCAGCCAATCACGCCAGAGTGCATTTGGGTCTCCTAGAAGACTAGGCACAGGGAGTTTCGGGCACCTCCGTCACTTCCTGCCCACCCCAGACACTCGGGTGCTAGAGGCAGTCTTCAGTCCGGAAGCCCGCCAAAGGTGAATGAACAAAGGAACCAAACCTGGTCTAGCTTGCAGAGCAAAACTCTAGAAGGACCTTTCCGCAAAAACGACAAAAAAAGACCGGGACCTGTTTTTACAGAGGGGACTCAGACGCCTTCTTGAAAAACATGGCTCCTGCGATTTAACGCTACCGGTATTCGTGGTCGGGAAAATCATGGTAGTTCATTGTAAAACCACTGCCACCAGCCATTTCGAGAGTAAAGGGTAGCATTTGACTGCTACATAGTATCTAGACACGGGATACTAAGGAACACCTCCAGCACTCAATTGTAAGATAGGGTGTGCTGGGTATAGGCATTTAAGAAGACTAGTAAAGTCAATTTCACTTTACTTACTCTGGGAAACAGTAGTTTATCCCAGGGAAGATATGTAAACTTTGGGAAAGCCTGAAAAAGTTTCCATGTGCCACTGCACTGAGGGTGCTGTGTGACACACATGGAAAGACTATGGAGTTGTCTGAAACTCCATATCCAATGAAAATACAGACCGAAAACAAACAGAATTAAAAGTTCCAAAGTTTAGCAAAAGAGCTGGAGGGCACTAAGGTGGGGGAGGAATTGGTACATTTATGAGAATTCTCCCTAACACCTCCCTAGCTAATTTCTTCGATGACCTCCCTGAGGTATTGCAAAACCTTCAGGCTGCCCCACACAGCGGACCAGTAACTACTACAGCAGTTACCCAGCCTGCCACCAAAAGAGCCCACACAGACCTCACACAAGTTTCCACCTCGCAGCAGGATTTAGGGCAGCATGCTTATTGTTACACCAGGCAAGACTCCCAGGACCCTGGAACTTGCACACGCCCAGGCGACCAAGGGGACATGGGTGATGTTGATCAGTTTTATGACCACGACAAGGATGTCTACGTCATCCAGCCGCGAGATCACTCAGACCCACCGGTGGCGGGCTCACCAGTGGATAACCAAATACTCCTAAAAAAGCAGAGCATTTAAAAATCAATACACATTGACACACAAGTGGATATGGACTTCATTTAGGACATACTAGGGGATAAGTCAGCTACCCAATTTATCCCCTACTTCAAAAAGTAAATAGCCGCATCCAACCCTCTCTGATTACACCTAATTTAACATGGGCAGTCAACCCGCGCATTGAGAAAGTATTCCGGCCTGCGCTGTCAGACCCCCTTTACATCAGCAGACAGTTAAACCCTGACTCCTTGGTGGTTGCAACTACTAGAAAGGGAGCAGGAAGACCTCTGGCCTCTTCCAATCGAGACATGTTAGGGACAACCTGCCATTGGGTTAATTCTTGCATCTAAAAAGAAACCGCACTCATACACAATACTTCGAGAGAAGCAGACAACTTGAGTAAACGTCTACATGCGCGCGAGGCTACCCTGAAAAGCTTATATACCTCGCAAGGAAACGTGCTTATAATCACAGACAAGCCCTACTTGAATATAAAACTCATTCCAGGAACAGCAACAAATTGGTTTTCGTAAATACCTTCAGTCACATATCCAACCCAATCAAAAAAATGATGCTTAAAAAACTGGAATATCCTAGAACAAGGCAGCAAACCACTTGACAAACCGATCGTCGCATTCATGCGAAGCTGTAACTTGAAAAAGCAAATCACACGAAATGACGGGAGCTTGAGACCAACGAAAGAGAGCACCCTCTCCGAAAAAATTGGGTTTTCCTAAGCTCACGGGTCATTTTCCTTGTGGACAGTGTTTTTGTTGTAATTCGACGTCTAAAATGACTGAACTTAATTTAGGACTTAATACCATGTGGCTACAATCCAATTGTAACTCAAGCATGGTTGTTTACGGCATTTGGTGTCCGTGTGACCTTTTGTACATTAGTAAAAACGAACTTAAGGTCGAAATACATGTCGACGAACATAAGAGCTGCATCCGCAATCGGACACAGAATGCCCCCTAGATAGATCATTGGGTGGAGTATGTACATAAAGTAGAGGACCTATGATGGAGTGTCATTTGGAAAGTAAATCCATCTGGTGACAACAATAGAGACAAGACTGAACTTTTGAAGAAGGAACAGCGGCTTATATTTTTAGCCAAAAGCTCTGTTAATGGGTTTAATGACAAATTGGACTGGACGATTTCAAATCCTTTTGGGAGATGGATGTCTGCTTCAGATAGCCTAAAACAGCGGACCAGCTCTGACGACCACACAAGATAGGTTGATATAGAACTTAACTAGCCCTCCTTCCCTTTTGCCTTTTATAGATCAAAGGCCAACATCCGAATACACTCTTTGCTATAGCCCCTCATGAAACACAGGCTTTACACGTGTGGGTAACAGCCCAGTGGTTTGCGAGCTTACAAGCTAGGGAGACACGGAGTATAATCCGTTTTCTCCTCTCGTTTACCACAGATCAGAGACCGACTCTGAAGGCACTATGCACTGTTAATCCATATGCAATGGGAGGTTAACTGTTGGGTATACCAGCCCAGTGTGTGCATTGTCGCCACAGGTTTGCTTAAACACAAGCATAGTCGAAGTGAAGAGCTTCCACTTCATTTATATATATACACACGTAGAGTTGAAGTGATGAGTTTTCAGTTTACTCACTGTTTTCTTTTTCTTTTTTGCAATCATAGCCACTAGTTCGGTCATGTTTTGAGAATTTCTTTGGCACTAGTAAGCCAAGCAGCTTAAAAATACTACCGTGACCATCCGACAAAGCTTTTTTGTTACTAGCCTGTCGAGCTGGACAGCCGTTTGCTTTCCTCTACGGTGTAACATTAAGTGCAGTAATAACTGCAAACTGCAACTACAGCGAGCCTTGGCAGTGTAGAGCCTGACGAATGGTCGATAGACTTTGGTTGTCTTTCAATCATTCGTCATGTGACGGGGTTGGCCTTTTATTGCCATGGAGATCGAGCGCAGGCCTCCCCCTGCCAAGTAGACACTGGGAGTCTTATTGGCGTGTGCAAGCAGTCGAGCCGCACGAACGGTCAAGACGTGTGAGAGAAAGCCGTTCGTCGTTTGCTTACCGTTGGTCCGGTAGGCAGTTAGTGTCCTAGTTCCCTTTTAGAATCCATGGCTGAACGTATGTTTAACGCTGCATACGAGTTATGAAATGCGCCTTTGTAAGAAATGGATGTCGGTTAGGGACGTTCCCACGCAGCAGTACAAATCTACTTTAACTTGGCCCTCCCATGTCTTGCTTCACAGGTGCCGGAACTTACATGGCCACAGTCAAAGCATTAGCTGCATGACCAACAGGACAAGAGTGAACATACAGACTTGATACTCTGTACCTCGTCTCCTCATCGCTAGATGTTGACCCGATTTATACCTGCATTAAAAGGTACAAAACCTCTGCAGGTCACAACCTTGCTTCACAAACCTTGTTCTGTTTCGAATTGATGGGACTAATCGCCATTTCTGTTTACTTAGGACTGTATGATGTCTACCGTTTTGAAGCCGTGGTTTCACAGGACCAAGAGTGGTCCTCTTGCTAGGCCATAAAGACCGCATATGGAAACTAAGGCACAATAACCATATACTATGACGCGTCAGACGCGAGGTTCGTTTTCCAAACAAGTCTGGTTTTATTCAAAGTTTCTCAGTCGGCTGACTGGGTCACGACGCTTCACGACGTGTGTTCCCAAACACCGTGAGATGCGAGAGAGAGAGCGAACGGCGCTCAAGCAGCCATATATGTACATTAACGGTATCTTTTTGTCACAGGCAATTCGACCTGCCCTCCTATGTCATGCAGGCTAGGGTTCGGTGATTGACAATTATGACACGTTATGACAAGTCTTCATTCAGTCTAAACTGTTATTCTAGCAAAGGCAGCAGAGACAGCTTTCTGTTATGAGGAACATGGACTTCTGGCTCGGTAAGGATATCTTGTTCTGAGCAGAGAAACATTCTATACTAAGTTATCTGTGTGCTATGGGTCAGATAGTTCTGAAGCAGAGAATACCCTTCTCCGCGAAGGAGCACCGCTAGGAGAATATAATTCATGTTTAATTGCCTTTTACAACAGTGCTTGCAAGACAAACCGGCACCTGGACTGACTGATGATGCAGCTTCTGCTCGACTTCAAGGACTTAGTGAGAGAGGAAAACAATGTATTTCTGCACAGTTTGACATTCCTGTCTGTTAGCATTTCAGAGTTCAAGCCGTGGCCTCGCACTGTGTGCGATTCTAAAGCATAAAATGTTTGCAAAGCATTTAACAGAGAAAGCAAAAAAGCAAATTGATGCCCTTTGGTTATACTGACTTCTTGGCTTGCGATGTCTGGAACATGCCATTTGCCACTGGCCAACATACTATACGTATCATTCGACTATGGGATTACTTTTATGGTCTACCAAACCCTCCTTTTGGCCTGAAGCCAATGGCATCATCCATACATTGCGTCTTCATCGGACCACATGTCCAATTCCAAACTACTCATATCGCTATAGTCATCAGAAATATTAATTGCCATAAATTCTTTAATTATTTCGGTTTTGTGTTGTGTACCATCACTTAACTTGTGAGGAGGAGTTTTCGTACTGATTGCATGTGCACACTCATTTATTATTTAGGAGCAGAGGACTGGCAGACATTTTTGTATGCAACAGCAGAATGACAGTTCCAAATATCATAACCAAGATTGCAATTAGTTTCCATCCCCATGATCGTAGCAGTTCCCAAAACCATGAACTTATATTCAGATTCCAACCACCTGTGGGGATGTGAATTTCGGAGCTTAGAACATGTAATTTTTTAATTGCTTCAAATATCGTAGGGGAGGAATCACCTACAAATACACAGCACGCTGATCCCACCAATTTGCATACTCCCCCGCGATCAGCCAAAATAATATCAAGCACCATTCTATTTTGCAGTGCAACTAGTCTAATTGCTTTTTGTTCCAATGTCATAGAGTATATCAGTGGTTCCATTTGTTTTTTTCTAATACCCTGGACAGTTTTCTTATATTCCTTGAATTTACTGCTTGTCCCCAAAATGGTATAAATGATGTTGCTATATCCCCAGCAATCTGTCTAGCAGTATCATCTCGTTGTGGCCGATATTTAGATATACTCCTACGTCCCGTCCCCTTTCCTCCATACAGAGCACTTTGTAAAAAGCATCCCAAAATTTTGCAAACATTTTTAGTCCTTCCTCTTTCTACGCCGGGCCCGGCACGCGGCCGTAACCCCTGCAATCTCGGCTCCGCCCTACGCATCGCCCATCCGTCCTTTTCTCAGCTCATTCGCGGAAGGTCTTCTTCCCTTTTTTCCTCCTCTCTGGCTCTCGCTAGCGATCGTGTACTAGTCTATATTGTTCAAACTAGACTTTCCAGATTGTTCATCGTGTCACCGACGCTCCGCGACGGCGGATCCCCATCCTCTTGGTCTTGAGTGTTTGGGTCTGGACCACCGTTGGGACTCCTGTTTTTACTGCGATTCCCTTTCGGTCAGGGGACTTCAACGTCGGTTGGAGTGCTGGGAGGAGGTGTTTCAACGTCGTACTCCTTTGCATTTTCAAGCTTTTATCGACGAAAAGAAGAAACGCCTGGCAAGTTCTTTACTTTTCACAGCACCCCGGCCTGGAGATACCTTTCTGGGCTCTTCCCGAGCCGGGAGGAGCGTTAGCCGCTCTGTCATCGGGGATTGTCCCGAGGTGCCTTCTGGGCCTAATAATTGTACCAGAGTTTTCTCCGAGGGTCTCCGTAAGGGGCCTGTGGATACAGGAGTACGCTCCGAGGCCCCTCCTGTGGGGGCTGCTTGTAGACCCAGTTCTACTGAATCGTGGGGTACCGGAACTCGCTCTGAGGCCTCTTTATCGGCATCCCTCAAAAGTACCGGGGTGCGCCCCGAGGCCTTGGTTGGGCTTTGTGTTACCGAACGGATGTTTGAGGCCCGCGCTAGTAAGGCTGTTACCGGACCTGGGTCCGAGGTCCCTCGTACAGAGGCTAAAGTAACCAATGTTTCTGAGAGGCCTGGCAAGTCCTTATTGGTGAAAGTTGTTTCTCACCGTTCCCGCTCTTGTGGCGACACCAGAACTGTTGAGGGGCAAGGAGTGAAAGTTCTTCCTTTACCGGCAGTGCCGAGGTCCTTCCTGGGAAAGCTAGTTTGGCTATTGGTATGCTGCAGAAACATTCCAGGCCTCATAGTACCGGCTCAGCTGAGGTTCCTTGTGTAAAGGCTAAAATTAAGACCCCTGATCCATGGACGGGGACCCCTGCCTCACTTCCTCATGTGCCACAGTTTCCCTCAGGTGATGGCAAAATGGCGGCCGTTCCTGCCACGACCACAGCAGCCATTTTGGGCGCTTCCCCTACAACTACGGCATCGGCCTCAGGTGTAGGACTTGGTTCTGTGGGTGAACATAAAATTCCTTGTGCCCATCCGTTTCGCCCAGTTTATGACAAACGCTCGGATGCCCCTTCCGCACAATGTTTCGTTGCCTGTGGGGTTGGCACCTTTTTATTTTTGTGGACACTTCAGGCGATGGGCCTGTGTGGCAACCCTCCCCTTTGCATCCCTGCAATTATCCTCCTCATGAGAGGCCTCCTCCGGTAGCTCCAAAACCATCTCCGGAGGATGCCTTTTTCGGCAAATTTCAGACGCTCATGCGTACCGACCCCATGAGGGAGTATTTCAAGGATATTTTTAGGGACATATGCCCACCTGCGCCTCCGGCTCCACCCGCTCCTCCGGTGGCTCCGCCGGTGCCGCCCTTGCCTACAGTACCTCCCCCGACCCTTCCGCCATTGCCTCCATTGTCCACTGTGGACAAGGCAGTGCCTGTCATGGTTCAACAGGATCCTGACCTGTTGGATGAGGCGCAGGGTGATCAGGACAACGAGGACCAGCCCTGCTCTATTGAGCTTTTCATTTCATGACCGGGTACTGGACATGCTGTGCTTTTTGGATGTTCTGGTGCATGAGGCACCCACTCCGCAGGAGGATGCGCTTTCGGGGGCGTTCACCCTGTCTACTTTGGAGCGTACCGGCCTGTTCTTGCAGAAGGATGTTTTGGCCGAGGTCTGTAGGGTCTGGGAAAAGCCAACTCTGGACTTTTCGTCAATAAGAAAATTGATGCGCGATACAGGCTGCATTCTTCGGAAGAGGTGGCCCTGTCATCTTGTCCGCCCCTCCTCCTCCACAGTGGTGGCTGCGGCCACTTTACAGTCCAGGCCTGCAGCATCTTCTTCTACGACGGCTACTCAGGTTCTGGGGAAGGAGGACAAGCTCCTCAACTCCCTTAGGAGGAAGATTTTCGCTAACTCGGCCTTGCAGCTCCGGCAGGCCAATGCAGAACTGGTGTTAGCAGGGGCATCAATGAGGATGTGGAAAGGTCTGTCGGAATTCGAGGAGTTCATTCCTGTCGAGAAGCTGGAAGATTTTAAGGCGGGATTGTCCGATGCCAGGGTCTTGGCCCAGGATCTGCTGGAGGCCACGGCTCATCACGTCGACACTTCGGCTCGGGGCCTTATGCTGGGAGTTGATACCTCCCGACAGGCGTGGTTGTATGCCACCAAATTCTCAAAGGAGGTGCAGGACAAGGAGTTGGACCTTCCGTTTGACGGTAAGGAGCTTTTCCATTCTACAATGGATGTGGAGCTGACCAAAACGAAGGACAGCACCAGACAGCTAAGTCCTTTTCCGTCCTGGTTAAAACTCCTTTCAGAACCCAGAGACCGTTGTCGCAAAGCCGGCCCTCTTCTCGTTTTAGAGGCTTCTAGAAAGGAAATCTCGCAGAGTGGATACGCCTTTGGGTAATTGGCGGAAGCAGCAACAGACTCGGTTTTTCTCCCGCTCCTCATCCTCCTCCTCAGGTTCAGGTGGTCACGCCACTGAAAAGCCTGCAAAATGAGGGTTCTCTGCGCTCGCACGAGACCCCGGTGGGAGGACGCATTGTGTCTCATTGGGAGGCGTGGCAGACCATCACCAAGGACAGGTGGGTCTTGTCCGTCGCTCGGGCGGGCTTCCGCTTACCCTTACCCCTACCACACAACCCTCCTTTCCAGCAGTCGGGGTCGTCCTCCCTAAAAGCTGAGGTTCAGAAACTTCTGGATCTCAGAGCTGTGGAGCCCGTTCCCGTTGGGGAGCAAGGGGAGGGCTTCTACTCACGGCTATTTATGGTGCCCAAACCAACCAGGCTGGCCTGAGGATCATCCTAGACCTAGACCTTTTCCCAGTTCAATCTTTTCCTACCACAAGAGAAATTCAAGATGATTGCGCCCGGCCAGATACGGTCCTCCTTGCAGACGGGCGATTGGCTCAGCGTGGTGGACCTTCAGGATGCGTACATGCATATTTTGATTTGGAATCCACACAGGAGATATCTCTGCTCCTCTGTGGGAGAGGAGCACTTTTTTAAAGTTTTGAGTGCTTCCTTTTGGCCTCAGCTCAGCGCCGCGTGTCTTCACGAAGATGTCGGTGGTAGCGGCCTATCTTCGTCTGCTGGTTATCCATGTGTATCTGTATTTGGACGACTGGCTTTTACGCAGCCCGTGCCCTTTGAAAGCCGCCTGCAATCAGTCTCTCCTCCAGCTCCTGTTCCACCTTGGGCTGTCAGTGAACTGGAGGAAATCTTCCATGACGGTCTTTCAGGACTTGATTTTCCTGGGTTTTTGCTGGAACACGATCGGCTGCAGAATGTACTTGACAGGGGACAGAATGGCAGATCTGTTGGCCACGTGTCATATGTTTGCACAGTCGGAGAGCAAGGCGGCCTGGTGGTTCCAGAGGCTTCTGGGCCTCATGGCCTCGTGTGTTTTGGCTCTTCCTCTTGCCCGTCTCAAAATGAGGCAGACTCGGATGGCTCTTCGGAGTTCTTAGCTTCAGGCTGTAGATCCGGACTCCAAGTTGAGAACGATTCCGGCTTTCATGAGAGCAGACCTGGACTGGTGGTCGTCTCTCAGCAACCTGTCGGTAGGGGCAGGGTTTCAGGACCCCGCCCTGATGGTAATGGTCACAACGGACTTCTCCCTTCTTGGGTGGGGTGCGACATTGGATCTTCTTCAGGTCTCGGATCTTTGGTCGCCTCAGGACAAGCTCCTCCACATAAATCATCTGGAGCTTCTGGCGATCTTCCTAGCGCTCAAGGCGTTCAGACCGTTCATTGCAAACACAGTGGCCCGTATCCGCACGGACAATGTGGTGTCGATGTATTACATCAACAAGCAAGGGTGCACCGAGCCCCCCCTCCCCCCCTCTTGGACCTGTCCATCCAGATTTGGGAGTGGGCGGTTTGTCATGGTGTCTGGCTACTTGCAGTACACATCCCGGGCCAGCTGAATGTCACGGCAGATGCCCTCAGTCGGTGGCCGGTGGTCAGCTACGAGTAGGAGCTGAAGGCAGAGGTCCTCTCATGGATTTTCCTGCGCTGGGGCACACCGGAAGTGGACCTCTTCGCTACAATGGCAAACAAGAAGCTTCCTCTGTATGCCTCCAGAAACTGGCTGGGAGCCTCCTCTCTGGGGGATGCTCTTGAGATTCCATGGCACAACATGAGGGCTTATGCCTTCCCGTGTCTGCCTCTAGTTCATCGGACGATTTGCAAATCGAAGAACTCGGTGAACTGTTCTCTTCTGCTCATAGCCCCGTGGTGGCCGGCCAGGCTTTGGTTCTCAGAACTTAACACCTGTGGGTGTATCCGCCGATCGGGGGTCATCGGTAACCTTATCTTCTTCACCAGGGGGAACAGCAGCTGTGGCACCCCTCCCCACAAATGCTCAGCTTGGGGGCATGGTGCCCGAGTTCAAGTCTTTAGAACATCTTAGCCTGTCTGCGGATAACATGCATATTATTCAGGCAGCCAGAAAACCTTCGACTATGTCCCAGTACAGAAGCAAATGGCTCAGGTTCTGTCATTGGTGTTTAAACAAGCAGCTGGACCCAAGGGGGGCTACAATTGACACGGTACTGTCCTTTGTATCCCACTTAGCAGAGTCGGGTGTTCACGTTCTGTCATGTAGAACTTATCTTTCGACGGTTTCCGCTTACCTATCTACGGACCAATGCTCTTACTCTGTCTAACCCAGTGGTTAAGAGGCATTTTTCACGCTTGACGCGCCTTTATCTTCCAATTCGTAGTCTGCACACGGCGTGGGATCTAAATGTGGTCCTGACGGCGTTGTGCCATAAACCTTTCGAACCAATGTCCACGGTGGACCTCAAGCACCTGTCGTGGAAGGTGTCCTTTTTGGTTGCCATTACTTCAGCAAGGCGCGTGAGTGAGCTCCAGGCTTTGTCGGTGGAGCATCCCTTCTTGGCCTTTCACAAGGATAAAGTGGTCCTGCCGGTCTTTTTTCTGAACCCCGCCTCAGAGGCAGAAAGGGTTCTGCATTGCCTGGATGTTATAAGGGCAGAACATCCGAGTCTAGGAGCTCTTCTCAACTGTTGGTGACCTTTGGTAATCCACAAGGTAAGCAGGCCTCTGAGGCGACTATCTCCCGATGGATCGCTGCCTGCATTACGGAGTCTTACACCGTCCAAGGGCTGAAGTCTCCTAAAGGTATTCATGCACACCTGGTGCGGGGCAAGACAGCCGCGGTTGCCTTTCAGCAATATGTACCCTGGGAGACCATCGCAAAGGTGGCTACATTGGCCTCCCCTTCTGCTTTTTGTAAGCATTATTGTCTAGACATGAGATCAAGAGCTGATGCTCAGTTTGGTCAGGCTGTGCTGAAGAACCTTTTTCAGTAAGGTTTTTTTTTTTCCATCCACCCATAGTTCCTGTAAGGAGTGCTTGGGAATCTCCCATAAGTATGGAGGAAAGGGGACGGCACGTAGGAGTATAACCAGGTTACTCACCGTAGTGACCACCTTACTCCTAGTCCATAGTCGCCTTTCCTCCATACGCCCGCCCGCCGTCCCCTCTAATAAGGTTCCTCTGTTTTTGCTAAAAGGTCTCTGACCTGGCGATAGAAAAGAGCTGATGGGCGATGCGAGGGGCGGAGCCGAGATGGGCGGGGTTACGGCCACGTGCCGGGCCCCGCGTAGAAAGAGCGGAAGGACTAAAAATGTGTGCAAAATTTTGAGATGCTTTTTACAAAGTGCTCCGGTCCTGTCCCAAAGGACGGAGGAATGTCCCAAAAGTATGGAGGAAAGGGGACTATGGACTAGGAGTAAGGAGGTCACTATGGTGAATAACCTGGTTATTTTGCTATTTCAGAAGTTTTGGAAAGAAATACATTGGGTAAAAGTATCTCAAAATAACAGGTCCCTTCCCACGTTCTAGGGAACAATGGATAGGCCCGATCTCCACATATCAAATAAAACAGAACCTCCTATATATAGTGGTTTATCTTGTTCAAGCACAGCAGTATTCATACATCTAGTAAAAGTTCCCACTGGGTGGGAACCCTTTTTCCGTAAGCAAAACGGGACAGAATGTGGACTATGATTAATAGTATATGAGGGAGGCACAGCATCTTTGTTTCCTACTGAAGGCATTTTAAAAGTGATTAGGGACTGGTAAGGCCTAGAGAGTATCTATTGGACTTGCTGTTACCGGTTTTACTTTTCTTTTGCTTGTAAATATGGAACAACCCAACGGTTCTAATACCAATCTTTCAAAATCATTTATATTCGTTCCATCAAATTGTCCAGTGACATTATTCCATTTTCCGAAAAATAGTGCTCTTAATGATGCATAACAGGCGGTATTAAGCGGTAAAGGATGTACATACCAACCCATTCCTCTTTCTCCATGCTGGGGTAAATGGGAACAAACCCAACAATTGGACCTATTCAAGATAGCATGGGTTATATTCATAATCAGCAGTAATGCAAAGTACCGGGCTGCTCATTGTAGGAGCATTGGTAGCAGACAAGAGAGAGTTTAAGGGATGCAAAGTTTCCAGATACCAAAATATTGGGATCAGTGTAATTAAAATGCAAAGCATTATCATAATCAAAAGCATATTATTCTTTCTAAACCAAATCTTTCGTGGAGTAGGCTTAATGTCAATTTTTACATCAACAGCATTGGTGCAGGCAGGAGCGAATATAGGCATAGTCTAAAATGTTTATTTCAGCAAATGTTTTTCAGTGTTCGTTGGAAAAGTTCTCTACGGCAACACACTTTAGCAACAAAAGTTCAGGCCAATCCAGGTTAGCCTGCTTACAGATAACAGCAAGCTGATGTTGACTTTCACAGAGCTCCAAAAGGCAGGAGCAAGTAGCAATTTTATAGTGTCGGTATCATGTTGCCCACGCTCTTCTGTGCCAGGTTGCAAATGACCTTCACTTTCAATGGTAGCACCGGAAAACTGCGTGTCGGAGCTCTCAACTGATACAGCTCATACGCTCCTTTTCCCTAGGCCTCCGTTCCCAGCTCATCCGTGAGACAAAGGCGAAACAAATGCTGATCACTTCTGGTTTTGTGAACTTAGATTGTACCTTACAGTTCCAGGTACAGCATGATCGATGAACAATGCACTCTCATCTCCGGATGCAGGATCAGTGCCAATTCGTGATACAATAAGTGATGATGAGCAATGTTGAGGCAACTTCGGCCTTTCGATTTTAGTGGCAGTCTCCCCAGGCCCTTTCTCGGGCTTAGGAAGCACTTCTGACAGGGATTCAGCGATGATGTCTTTGTGATCATGTGCTGCTGTCTTGCCTTCGACGTCTGGATCATCAATCTTTCTCATGTGGCAAAGGAAACGGAACTCTTTTCGTGTGTGTTGTGTGGATGCAGTGCTTCCGTCCACTCACTCGGACTGCAGTCTGTGTGGCCAGCAGCACCTGGAAAGGTCCCATCCAGCACGGTGCAAGTGAAGACTTTCTTTCAAAAACTTTCACCAGGGTCCAGTCACAAGGCTGCAGACAATGTCCTGGGCCTGTATATCTTAAAGGAAGAGCCTCCTGCACCTGCTGATGAATCAAACGCAAGTTTTGAGTCAACAGTTGGCAGTAAACAATAAGCAATGGATACTCCATGTCCCTCAAACGTTTTGGTCGTGGCACATGCAAGACATTGGCTGGTCTCCCCATAACAATTTCATAAGGAGAGAGACCAGACCTTGCCTGTACAGCCGTTCACATGCATAATAAAGCTAGTTGTAATGCAGCGGGCCATTTCAAATGGCTCCCTGTGCAAATTTTACTCAGCTTGTTTTTCAAGATACCGTTTTGCCGTTCTACCAAACCGGCACTCATCGGGTGTCTGGCCGAATGGAATCGCTTATCAATTTGGAGACCTGCGCAAATTTGCAATATCACGGCCGCAATAAAATGCGGGCCATATCTGACCATATGACACGGGGTATTCCGAATCGGGGGAAATACTTCTAGCATGGATTTAGCTGTTGACATAGCTGTACAATCTTTCAGGGGATATGCCTCTACCCATTTGCTGAATGCATAGACTACTACAAGGACATACTTCGTTTCGGCACCTCCATTTCTATGAAATCAAAATGGATGACTGCAAATGGCATAGACGGTGGGCCAAAACTTCCTACTGGTGTCGCTGTTCCCTTCCCAATGTTATGTCGTAAACAAGTCATGCAATTCTGAACCAATCTTTCAGCAGTTTATCTGATGTGCGAATTCTGCCATACAGAATCCAGGTGCTGAATCATTTTTATAGCACATGTGTAGGACTGTGAGCCATAGTGACCATTGCCATTACATAGGCATTTGGCAACATCCATCGGTTGTTTTTTTTTGTCCACCCAACAACCCTCAATCTAATTCTGCTGGACCCTCAGACCATTTTTTTTATTTCATCTAGAGTAGCTTCTGCTTCAATTGTTTCAATTCCATTTTCGATCATGCAGGGCACTCCTATGTTTCGACATATATTTTTGTGTGCAAATCAGTGGCAGATTGTTTCGCAATTTTGTCTGCAAATGCGTTTCCCTTTCCTACATTACATGTTACTTTTTTATGTGCTTCACATTTCATTCTTGTTAATCGCTTAGGAAGCGCAAGTGCTGACAACAGTCTCATTATCAAAGTGCCATGTTGGATTTTGGTTCCATGTGATGTCAGGAAACCCCTTTCAGCCCATAATCGACAAATTGTGTACCACCCCAAAGGCATACTGACTGTCGGTATATATTTTTACATTGAGGTTTGCAGAAATTTCACATGCTTTTGTTAACACTATTATTTCCGCAGCTTGTGCTGAGTTATATGGGATTCGCTTGCTCTCTAATAGTTTTCAGTGTCGTGATGGCATAAGCAGCAGTTGATGTGCCATCTGGTAATTTACAACAAGAACCGTCACAAAACAGTTCTCCATCTGTTTCTTTCTGTGGAGTGTCCGTAAGATCAATTCTTCTTTTTGCCTCTTGTTCAGTAACCATTAAGCAATCATGTGAAAATTGGTTTTCACTGCCTTTTTCACTGGGAGGAGGCATTAACTAGGCCGGTTTTAAAGCGCAACATCTCTTAATTTGAATATGCGGTGCAAACATGACAATTTCATACCTTGTTAATCTGGCTGATGTGAAATGTTGCGTCTGCGTTCTATTTAACAGAACGTCCACTGAATGAGGTATCATTACGGTTAAAGCATGACCTAAAACCATTCCCTCAGTTTGTTTTTGTGACGCAGCGGCTGCAGCAACAGCTCGCAAGCAACGTAGCAAAGCACATGCAACAGGATCTAACGTGGAAGAGAAGTAGCCGTGTGGTCTATTTCTCCCCCCGTGTTCCTGAGTCAAAACAGCCAAAGCACATCCATTGTTTTCCTGCACAAATAACTTAAAACTCTTGTTGTAATTTGGCATGCCCAAAACTGGAGTTGAACATAATGCAGCTTTGAGCAGATCAAATGCTTCTTGACGTTCCATATTCCATGGCAAAAGTAAAGTAACATCCTTCTTTGTCAATGCCCCTATTGGTTTCCCAATCAAAGTTAACAATCCACTTCCTAAAATATGAAGCCATGCCAATTAAAGCCCTCACTTCTTTTTGCGTGTTTGGAATAGGCTTCTGATGCTTGTTAATCTGCTTGGAATCGCATGCTGTGCATGTGGTCCGACATCCAGTGGTAACCGCAGAGTATTGCATCTCATCTTTCGGGGACCGAAAAGGGACGTCGGCATTGGCGTGTCTGTAACACTATCCCTATCGTGATGTGTAGTGTACCCAAAATCCCTCATGCGCTGAGGTCCCTCAGATTGTTTTTTTCCGCCCAGATTACTGGTCGCCCTATAGCAAAGCTCTTACTAGAGACATTGTTTATCTTTACCGAATTGTTGGTTATTCTCCGTTAAGTCACTTCGGTCACAAGAACATCTTCGACGAAGACTACGGGGGATTCGTCTACGGCTATGGATTTCGGTGCCACAATCCGGTGGCCAGATTTTCCACGTGGTCGGGCCCTCTGGCCGACCTATACAGTAGGGAGAGTGGGGTCGGGGTGGCCATATTGTCATGTCTTTCCTCCTTTCCCTTTTGGTCTGGACAGCCTCCCCTTTAGCTATGGAAAGGACGAACACAGGACGTGTAACGCCTGTCTCCCCATAGAGCACGACGAGAAGCGGTGTGCGGCCTGCAAACTCCTTTGGCCTAAGAACCTTAAGGAGCGACGTGTAAATCGGTGGGCCGCGTATGTTATGTCACGGGTGTAACCCCCTTGCCCCACTGCCACACGCGCTGAGAGTGACGGGGGTACTTCGGATGACCAAACATCCATTGCAGAGGTTATATACCTTGAGGTGGACACTTCTTGGTCCGCCATGCCCGTCCCCGACCCTTTAAGGCCTGACTGGTCTCGCTACAGGGACAACACCAGGCGACAGAGGCGTACAAGCGCATCACACTAAGAAAACAACCCCTACACCATTTTCGAGGTCTTCCTCCAAAAAGGTGAAAGCGCCAACAGGGCTGCCGAAAACTTCGCCACTTTCCTCGGTTCGTTCAGATCCAAAGCCTTCCCCGCATCCACAGCAGCGTCTTGCGATTGGGCAATCAAAATCAAGTAAGGGCGCTACTCCAAAAACTGCCCACGGCGAAGCGCGGAAATCCGACACTTCGGCGGTCCCAAAGGCCGCGGTAGGCCTGAAAACTACAGCTAGGCCACTACCCGGAAAACCAACCGCTAGGCCCTCTAGTGCCGCGGAAGGTAGTACACCTACCGATAAACCATCAGAGCCACTGTCTCACACTGATTCGGCGACTATCGAAAGCAGCATCGAAAGAATTGCGGCGGCGGTGGGTCTTACCCTGTTCCGCCTAAAGTTACGGGACAAGCCGCGGAAAAAGTTTCAGATGCGGATTGGGATCCTGATTCTTACGATGCTTACAAAGATGGTCGAGAGCCTCTTTCTGACACCCTAAGAGACTCTTTTCGACGCCTTAGAGCAGAAAACGCCGTTCTTCCACCCGTAAACCTGCTTGGGTCCACTAAATAGACTACAGAGAAGTTCGAAGGGTGTATGGATCGGCTGTAGAAGATTATCAGTTTTTCTGATCATCCTCTCCCCGAAAAGGGCTTGGGTAGACCATAACCTCCAAATTCAAGATCCGTTTCCTGCCTTTCAGCAGGAAGACGTTGTTCACATGGACACACATAGGGACATTTATAATGAAGAAGAGGAAGCTTAATTTCTACAAAGTTATGAGGAAGAACAGGGTACTACGGACAACTGGGAAGAAACCCAGCAGGAAGGTCAGGACCCATGGACACAGCAAGATCATGACACTGATGTTTTGTGCCTGGATTCTCCTTCGTCCACCCCGGCTCGCCAGGCCTCTCCTGTAGATGACCAAATGGCATTCAACTCCATGTTGAAAAAAGCAGCTGAATACTTTAAAATTGCCACTCAAGAGGCTGTGTCTGAGCAGGATTTTGTAGAGGATATCCATAGGGAGAAACCTCCATCTAGCCAGGCCATCCCCCTCCTTAATTCTATTAAGAGAAGGGTGGCCCCCTCATTGGTATCACCAGCTCAAACTCAGGCAGTGAACCCAAGAGTCAAAAAATTATTTTGCCCTTCCCCTTCCGACCCTCTATACATTAGAGGGCACGTCGTCCAAGATTCATTGGTAGTGACTGGCACTCGGAAAAGTCCAGGGGTACCCCTTGCCTCCGGGAATCACTGCCGGACAAGGAATCCAAGCGACTCTATGCCCTTTGCAAACATGTCACGTCAGCGGCCGCATACATTATGCAGATTGATAATAATACAACGCTATTGGCAAGCTATGCTGACGCCCAATGGAACTTGCTCCAGGAAGGCCTCCAAGAGGTTCCTGAACCCGCCAAATCAAAGCTTCTCTCAATTGTAATAGAGGGAAGACAAGTTAACCAGCATGTGATCAAAAAATCCCTGGACACTATGGAAACTGCAGGCAGGTTTCTGGCCTGAGGGACCCTGCTGAAAAGACACGCTTGGCTGCGTACCTCAGGTTGTAAACCGGAAACTGAAGCCTCCCTCATCAATAAGCCCATTGAGGAATCTAACCTCTTCGGGAAAGCGGTGGATGAGGCTTTGGAAACAGCCAAGAAGGAGCATGAGACTCTGAAGTTTCTGCAACAGATCACACAGAAACCTTTCACACATAGGGGTAATTACTCTCGGCGGTCCTTTCGAGGGCAAGTCCGTGCTGGTCAAAACCACTATGGCACAGGGAACTTCAACATAGGACAGACTTCTGGAAGCCCCGCATATTACCCCTCAAGGGGTCAGAAACACGGCAGAGGTAGAGGCCCCCATCCCAGAGGAGCCACAGCCTCTGGTCAGAAATGACCACCAAATCCAGGTCCCCTCCCATGTTACCCCAATTGGGGGGTGATTAACATCTTTCCTCATGGCATGGGAGGGGATAACTTCAGACCAGTGGGTCATAAAGACTGTTGCCCACGGTTACTGCGTGGAATTCGCCTGACCTCCACAATTCAGACCGCCGTGCTCACTGCGCCTTTCATCGGACCATCTGGAGATCCTGAATCAAGAGGTGCAAGCACTGCTGGGAAAGGACGCCATAGAAGCCGTCCCTATTCTTCAGGTAAACTAGGGTATTTATTCAGTGTACTTCCTTGTACCCAAAAAGAATCTCACCATGCACCCTGTTCTAGACCTGCGCCCAGCGAACAAGTTAATAAAATCCCAGAAGTTTTGCATGGTAACACTGCAAGAGGTGATCCCATTGCTGAAACAAGGGGACTACTTGGCAACATTGGACATGAAAGATGCATATTTTCATAATTCAATGCTGCCAGCGCACAGGAAAAATCTAAGGTTCATGGTCCAGGACAGGTATTACCAATTCAAGGTACTCCCCTTCGGCATCACCTCGGCGCCAAGAGTGTTTACCAAAGTCCTGGCAGTGGCGGCAGCACACCTGCGCAGACTATCAGTCCTAGTTTACCCTTACCTCGATGACTGACTGGCTCATCACGGGGGACTCTTTCGATGCATGTTTTTCGAACACCCAAAAAACAGTAGATCTCCTTCAGTCTGGGCTTCTCAATCAATGAAAATAAATCCAGTTTAGTCCACAGTCAAATAAAACAATTTCTGGGAGCTCTAATTCGGACGAAGGACGGTCTCGTCTTCCCCACCAAGAGGGTTCAGAACATGCTTTTTCAGATCCCTCAATATGTAGCCAGTCAGGAGGTGACTGTGCGCAAGGCCATGCACTTGCTAGGAATGATGGCGTTGTGCATATACTTGGTTTCCCACGCGCGGCTGCGCATGAGTCCCATGCAAGAGTGGCTCAACAGCCAGTGGTGTCAGGCCAGCGGACATTGGGAAGATCTAGTAGTTGTCTCGCCAGCCCTCGTTCTCTCTCTGTAGTGGTGGTGAAGTGAAAATCTCTTGAAGGGGATGACCTTCATCACCCCTGCAGTGGAAGCAACTCTCCCGACAGACGCATCTCTCACGGGGTGGGGGGCTCACCTGCTTCAGCAGACAGCGCACAGTTTGGTCTCCTCAAGTAGCGTCCAACCATATAAACCTACTGGAGCTATTTGCGGTGTTCAAGTCTTTGAAAGCCTTTCGGGTGCAACTGCAAGGGAGGACAGTGCTGATTCTAACGGACAGCACTACAGCTATGTATTACCTGAACCAACAGGGGGGCACTCACTCTCCAGGGTTATCCAAGCTGTCCCAAAACATTTGGATATGGGCTTTCAAACACAAGATGTTTTTGTTGTCCCAACATGTTCCAGGGGAACTCGATCTTCTGGCAGATGTGCTCAGCAGAGATTTTACTCTGCCCGAAGAATACGAATGGCGTCTGCACGAAGACATTGTGTCCAACGTCTTCGCATGAATGGGGCTTCCCAGAGATCGACCTGTTCGCAACTCAAGAGAATGCCCAATGCCAAGACTATGCCTTCAGCTACCCCAAGAACCGCTCAAAGGGGAACGGTCTCTGGATAACATGGTCAGGGAAATGCATCTACACTCCCCCCCCCCCCCCCCCCCCAATACACTGCCACCAATGCCCCACCCCCCCCCGACTCCCCTTCTCAACAAGATAGTGCACAAGATGCACCAGGAACCAGTTCCCATGATACTGGTGGACTCATGTGGGCCCGCCAACCGTGGTTCGCTCATCTGATGGAAAAGTCCCTTTCCCCACCAGTACAACTACCCTGCCCATACAACATGTTGTCTCAGGACAAGGGGCCTCGAGGGCAGGGGGGTCGGGAGGGGAGACCCTACACCCATGCCCCCAACTCTGAACTTAGCAGCCTGGCTCCTGAGGTCATAGTTTGGACAGCTACAGTTCCCTCAGAGGTGCATTGTCATACTCTGGGAAGCTAGAAAACCTAACACACGTTATTGCTATGCCAGCAAATGGAAACATTTTGTCATCTGGTGTAATGCCAAGGGCGTCAATCCCATAGATTGCTCACCCACACACATTGTGCTGTACCTTACCCATCTGTTAGCCACTGGGTTGGTCTTCAATTCCCTAAAGCTTCATCTAGCTGCTCTCTCAGCCTACACTACATCACAACAAAAGGTGTCGTGGTGGAAGATACCTGTGTTTAAGGCCTTTACCAGAGGATGTTTCTAGTCTTGTCTCATCTGGCATGAGTGAAGAACACCATCGCCGACTCACTCAGCAGGGAGCTGCACTCCTGCCACGAGTGGGAGCTTCGGCATGACGAAGTGGATCTTCTGTTCCGACAATGGGGCAATCCCCACGTTGATTTATATGCGACGGCCACCAGTGTCGGGGTTCGACAGCTGGTTTCCCCACCCAGGGAGCATGGGCGCATTCTCGTTCCCCTGGGACGGCCTGTTCCTTTATGCATTTCCTCTGTTGCCGTTGCTTCTGTGACTAATCGACTCAGACGGTCCCGGTGCAGAATGATCCTCATCGCACCGGCGTGCCCGAGACCGATATAGTACCCAGACCTTCTGGACTTGTCGGCGTCTCCTCCAGTCAAGCTTCTGGTGGCTGCAGATCTTCTCGCCAGGGAAGGAGGCGTGATCCTGCACCACGATCCAGGGTGGCTGGACTTGCAGGCCTGGCTCCTGCAGCGCTAGAGTTTGGAGTATACAATATCCCGGTGGACTGCAAGGAGGTGCTGGCCAAGGCCAGGGCTTTGTCTACACTGAAATGCTACAGACCTAAGTGGAAGAGGTGCGCCGTCTGGTGCTGTGCATAGATCGATCCTCTACGCATAACGGCTCCGCAAGTGCTGCCGTAATTGCTGTCGCTGGCCAAAGCAGGACTGGCGCATGCTTCCATCAAGGTTCATCTGGCGGCTATCTCCTGCTACACCAGGACTCTGGGGCGGTCGTTGTTGTGGTCACCACCTGGTCCAGGAGTTCATCAAAGGACTTTTCCGTTCGTTCCCGCCGGTGAAGGCTCTGGCGTGGGAGCTTAATGTGGTGCAGACTATGCTCATGGGTCCACCGCTCGGCTCTCTTATACACCACCTTAATTAGCATTGCACAAGACGAGGGTGGTGCTACGGACGCACCCCTCCTTCATGCCCAAGGTGGTGTCGGACTTTCATCTAAAAAAGCCCTTGGTGTTACCCGTGTTCCACGACAGTGTTGCCGAATGCATAGGCTCGAACGGTGGACCCATGAGCATAGTCCGCACCACATTAAGCTCCCACGCCACGGCCAGAGCCTTCACCGGCGGGAACGAATGGAAATGTCCTTTGATGAACATTCACAGACTGCAAATCACACAAAACAATGCCCTCAGAGCCGCCATGAGCATCCCTAGAAGAGACCATATATTCCACGCCAGACGTGAAGCCCGGTGGCTCCAGGTCAAAGATCGTATTACTCTGAAAATCCTCACCATCACTCACAGGTGCATCAACAAAACAGCTCCAGCATACCTATCTGAAGCAATATCAAGGACCACATCCACTCGCCCCACCAGAGCTCAGTACACCAACCAGCTACACATATCACGCATAAAGAGAGCCACAACGGGAGGTCTAGGCTTCTCCTATAAAGCACCGAAACTCTGGAACTCACTCCCTGCCACCCTTGGAGCTGAAACTTCCATCTGTCTTCCGCAACAACCTCAAGGCCACTCTCCTCAACTAGCAAGTGGAGGACTGCCTCCTCCACTTCTGCCATGTATATTGTAATATAACACACATGTAATATACCTATATTGTTACCTGTATATGTACTGCTAATGACCATGTAACTATATTGCAACCTGTATATATATTGCTAATGACCATGTAACTAAGTAACTATGCATTGTACTGTAACAAGTGCCACTATGTCCTTGGGCTGTTGTGCACTATATAAATACGAATAAAACAAACGCCTTCGTCGCCGTGTGAGAGGACTTTGCACTCGCTGGATGTGGCTAGAGCGCTGAAGTTCTACGTGGACCGCACAAAGTTTTCGGAAGTCGTCAACTGTTTGTGAACTTTGGCCCTGTGAACCAAGGGAAGGCCCTTTCCAAGGCTTCCATTTCCAGGTGGCTCTCCGGCTGCTTCACCCATTGTCACCGGTTGGCAAACAGACTGTTGCCTAGCCGTCCGAGAGCCCATTCGACCAGAGCGATCGCTGCAACTACAGCGTTCTCGTCTGCCCCTGCTGATCTGCAGGGCTGCTACATGGAGGTCGACGCGCACCTTCACGAGATTCTACTGCGTCGACTGGGATTCCAGGCAGGAGTCCAGAGTCGGCCGAGCGGTGCGGCGCAATCTGTTTGCTTGAAGGTGAGCCTGGTGTGGAGGTAAGATATGCTGTTGAGCCTTGCCACCTCCCGTGTGTACTGCTATGTATTCTTTATTCATGAGCATGTGAATCTATTCCAGACCCCATACTGGAGAAGGAACAAGTTACTTACCTGGAACTATTGTTCTCCAGCATGGGTCTGGCATGGATGCACATGCAAACCCTCCCGACTTCCCCTCTCAGGCTCTTCTCTTGGTCCTACTGCCACTTTACGTAATACCAAATCTGACGATGGTTGCCAGAGGAGGGGCTAAGGTAGAGGGCAGTCATTGGCTGGGGGCAGTATGACCCAGATATTGATTGGTTGGTAGGAGAAAGACAGTTCAGAAGTGAAACTGATTTTGTCTTTACCCAGGATTCCCAGCCTGACGGGGAATATTCATGAGCATGTGAATCCATGCCAAACCCATGCTGGAGAACAGTTACAGGGAAGTAACTTGTTCCTTTTTTAATATTGTGCTACTTTGTGTAATTAATAGATTTTGTATATTGAAATCATTTGTATCTGTCCAACCTCATTACCAAGGTCTATTTTTTGAATATTATTATATTATTTACCTGGATGACTTTTCGAGATTACATGTACCCTTATAACTTATACGTGAGCATGCAGTCCTGCATCGCCACATAATCCAACCGAGTGAAATCCATCTTGATGGAAACCACCTCATTTCGCAGAAAACTGCTGCGTCAGTACACGACCTGAAGTCCTTTTGGGGAATGGTGTATTCCTGCATTCCCCTGATAAAGCACTGCAGGCTTCAGATGAGGCCTCTTCAAGAATCTCTCAATGCCCGCATAATACAAATCTCTAGAGATAGGGAGGGCAAGATTTGTCTTGCACAGCACTTACACAGCGCAAGTGACAGTCACAACAGACCAGTACTTAGAAGGCTGGGGACTAGGGGCCTCTGGTCACAGGAGGAGAAGAAGCTAAACCTCAACATCCTGGAATTGCAAGCCGTGTTGTGTACGCTAAAGTATTTTCCTCTACAGCTTCAGGGTCTGGTAGTTTGGGTGTTCAAACACGACCACCATGTTTTACTTCCACAAACAAAGCGGCATCCTTTCACCCATTCTGTCTTCAGAAACCCATTCCCTGTGGAAATGGGACCTAGCCCACAAGATTTTCCTTGTCCTGTCTATCTGTGAGGCATTCACCATATGTTGGCATATTCCCTCAGCAGGCACCAGTGATCCTGCGAAGTGCACTGCATCTTCTATCTGTGGGGAGTAATAGTGTATTTGCCAGCAGATACCCTCACGCGAGATGCATATGGGGGGTGTCTGCGTTCACTTTCCTGTGGGATGGCAAGTTTCTTTACAAGCTCTCCCCAACCCTCTTTCGCCCTTGCCTCCTCTCATCCCGCAATTCCTCAAGGTTTTCAGACAACGCCATTGCAGTCGGGTCATGATGCCCCCGACCTGGCTGAGACCATTCTGGTTCTCTGAAACCCTCAGTTCCCATCGGCACCTCCAGTCAAGTCCCTGCCACTCGTCAACAGTCTGTCCAGAGACAACAGAGCAGTGCTCGCCATGACCTGGCCTCACTCAATCTGATGGCCTGGATCCTGCATTACTAGAATTTTTACTCATTCCTATGCCTCCTGACCATCGGAATATTCTCGCAAAGGACTGAGCATTCTCCAGTTTCCTGTTAAAGTAAATGGAAATGCTTCAAGGTTTGGTGTGCTGCCCAGGATATTGACCGCTTCTGCTTGCAAGCACAGGATGTCTTCCTTATCTATTATTGTCTAAGTCGATTGGCGCATTCCTCAATCAAGATACATTTTGGAGCCTTATCAAGGTTCATCTTTGCCATGGTAGGCTTTCGCTATGATCTCGGACTCATTAAAGAGTTCCTCCAGGGGCTGTCACGTTCCTTCCCTCCAGTTTGAGCCCTGGCTCATTCCTGTGAGTTGAATGTGATCCTCTCCAAGCGTATTGATCCTTCCTTTGAGCACCTACACAAGTCCAGTTTAGGATTTGTGTTCCAGAAGTCTGCCTTTGTGGTTGCCATCACCTCTATGAAATGCACACTTTTTCATGCAAACCTACCTACCTAGTATTAAGTCGAAGGTGGTTCTTTGCACAAATCCTACTTTCATGCCCAAGCTTCAGTCTCTGTTGCATCTTAAAAGAACCTGTGGTTTTACCGGTTGGCTTTGGTTCCTCTTCTACTACTGCTGAATGCTCCTTGCATTCCGTGGATCTTGTGCAAGCTCTAGGTTGTAGGCACCAAACAGTTCTGAAAATCTTCTCATCTATTTGTGTCATTTGGTCCTTCGGTCATGGGCAAGGGTCTTTCTAAATCCTTTGTTTCCTGATGACTGTCCACATGTATCTGGTACTGTAAGCTCGCCAACAGGCCCCTTACCGGCAGGCCTAGAGGTCACTGTGAGGGCTATTGCTGTTACTACAGTGTTTCACTCCAGTGTTCCCCTGGTGGATATCTGCAGCGCTGCCACTTTGAGATTGATGCATACCTTTACAAGGTTCTGCTATGTCGACAGGGATTCCACAGGAATCCAGGGTCTGCCCCATTGTGTGGTTTTCTCCAGCTGAGCCTTACTTGCGCCCTTATGGTTTCTCTGAAGTACTGTTTTGTAATCTATTCAAACAGCATGTTTCTTCAATTCAACTGCCACCTTCAGGTGATGCTTACTAGTTTATGCGAAGCTTGTGATTTAAAGCAGATCCACTAGGCTCAGTGGATCTGCATTCCAGTAATTGTCCAAACATTGCTTTCCAGTAATTGTTTTTCTGTGTCGTGTATCTGCTTAGATTCGCATGCACACCCACCCATCCTCTCCGCTACAGGAGGTCAGATTACCACAAAGAGCAAAAATAAAACCTATTTATTGAAATCTATCCTTCTAAACTTCATAACGGGTTTGTTAAAGAAGGAATTAGATTTTTTTTTCTCTTATTTTTAGTTGACTCATTTTTAAGGCTTTAAATGATCCATGAATACTCAAGTGAAAAATGTCTTTTAAACCAACTTGATTGTTGGCAGCATTACGACTATTTCAAACGTATTCAGGGTGATGTGGTTGAAGCATTTTTTAACGCAAACTGTGATGAAACTTGTAGTCAGCCACAACTAAAATTGAACTCCGATACATCCTTAGAATGGCCTGTGGCTGTTCCAACTAAATTTGGGAATGCATTGGATCAGGATTTGTCTCTCAATCTGGCTTGCCCGCAGTTATCCGATAACTTGCCCCCTGATGTTAAATTTTCTTGTATGTAACACGAAAACTCTCCAATGTTCTCTTTTCTGAAACATGAAAATCTACCAACCCTGCACGTTTCTTTAATTCCTCTATTCCAGCAACTTCTGGAACCGCTGGGACATGGAAATTCTATTAAAACTTAGATGCCCCGAGCAGCACAATTTAAAGAAGAAAAAGTCCACATACATTCATGATTCTCCTCAAGACCAACATGTAATCTTAAGTCAGGAAAGTATAGGGAACATTATAAAGTCTCAATGCCCGGGCAATCGTAGGTGGCCGATATTAAAAGCATGCTTTGTAACTGCTAACTCTAGAAATCCACGACTTCATTTTAGAATCTAAACTTGATCAATTGGCTATTACAGAAACATGCCTTAAAGATTTCCCTTCAATCATGGTCTCTCACAACGGGTTACTATATAAATACCTCTAATACCCTAGTTGGTAGGGGTGGCAGGTTAGCTCTCATTCACAAAGACACCCTAACTATTAAATCATCCCTTTGTCCCAAGATTCTGATATGACTTAAATAGCCAAATGTGTACTAGGCCTATGCTAGTTTATATTCTGCTTCCATAGCACCTTGGGCAAGGGGCAAAATTGGTTAGATGGTAAATAAAATGAACAATCGGTAAGCCGGCTACAACAGAAAGAAGGCAGAATAAAGAATACCGAAAATGAGTTGATTGTCCAATAGAGCAAGAGATGTAAATCAAGCAACCTAATGAACAATTGTAAGTCAAAAAGCAGGCCACCCATTAATAACACCATTAAAGGGGGTAGCCAGTCTAAAATATTCTCACGTGGTAAATGACCAACATGTCCTAAAGACACCAGTCACAAACCGAGGAAACTGCTCCAAAATGATATGGCTCAGAAGGTAAAATAAGTAATGAACCTCAAGTTCAGACTCATCGAGCAGCCATGAATGCCCT
Organism: Ambystoma mexicanum; assembly: GCF_040938575.1. Classification (NCBI taxonomy): domain Eukaryota; kingdom Metazoa; phylum Chordata; class Amphibia; order Caudata; family Ambystomatidae; genus Ambystoma; species Ambystoma mexicanum. The sequence goes on from NC_090921.1 coordinate 469,217,167, forward strand.
GGGCATGATGGTCACTCCATAAATGGTTCCTGATGAAAAGAGCCAAGTCTGTTAACACTGACAGATTGCACATCTGCTTATATAGTAATTTTATATTGTAAGGGCAATCTCCTTATATAGGAACTCCATACATTTTTAATTCACAAAGTATTCTTTATTCTCCAGCATTGGATCTTTCATGGATTCACATGCTTAGAATATTCCCCGTCGTCAGGCTGGGAATCCCCGGTACATTATATAGACCCTTTCCCGTAGGAAAGCTTTTTCGACGCTTATGCGTCCTATCCACCTCGTTTTGCATCATGCGTGCCCACGCCGTCGGGGCGTCATGACACAAATACAGGCCCCGCCCCCGCGCTCCCTCAGATTTCAACCGTCTTTCAAAGTAGTGGGATCCTCGTGTTTTACTATTAGTGAAAACTAGGTTGTTTTTGTCTGTTTCGCTTCGGCGAAGTTCAAATTCTAGGAGAATTATGTCTGGAAAAGCGTTATTTCGCCCGTGTGCAACCTGTGGCCTCAAAAAGGTTTATGAAGGAGATGGCCACATGGACTGTATCTACTGTCTCCACCCACACCACTCGGCGGATACATGTGAAATTTGTCAGGGTTTCTCCCAAAAAACCCTTAAGGACCGAAAAAGAAGGCTGGTCGACTGGCTTAATGACGGAGCAGGGGCCTACCCGGCTTCGGAAGTTGGCTCCACGGCCTCCAGGAGTAGGTCGGAACCTCCATCGAAGAAGGTACGGCCAGCTGAAATGCGCTCTGAGGACAAGCATAAGAGGAAACAGGATGGATCTTCCTCATCACATAAAAAGTCCTCCTCCTCCTCATCATCTAAGACGGAGAGGCTAGCGCTGTCAAAATCCTCCTCAGGGGACCGTCCCAGGTCTTCCATGAGTCGGGAAGCCTCAGCCGGGAAGTCGGCATCCAAATCGACGACGAAGTCTAAGGGCTCGACGACGACGACGACTTGCTCGTCGACCTCGGTGTCATTGACGATGCCTATTACCGTCCAAGCAGCAGCGGTGGGGATTCCCCCGTCGACGGAGACTCAGTCCATGGCTTGGCTGCCCGAGGTTTATGACCCGATCCCCCCGGAAGTCTTACTGCAGCCAGACACGGCCGGCTCGGCGGAAGGAGAAGGTGATCTGGTTCTGCAGCCAGCGGATTTAGGCTTACGGCCTTCCACGTCAACGGCGACGAGCGCGAATGGGGGTATGATACCGATATCGTCCACGTTATTGACCCCCCAGACGGTTTTGTCTCTGGATGTGCTTAATACTCTTCAGAAGCTCCTGCAGCGGCTGGATACGCAGTTCCCTCAGCCCGGGACTTCATCGTCACTTTTGTCTGTACCTTCCGTCGACGAGCAAACTGGTACGGCTCGATCGACGACAAAACACCCGTCGGCTCCCCAGGCAGTGAAAGATCGTCCTCGAGCACAGGAGGAGGGTGAGTTGTCGGAGTCCGATTCTGTACTGGGGGACTCAGGGTCAGACATCTCCATGTCACCTTCGAGGGACCCAACATGGAATTCGGATGTAGAGTTAGAGTCTACGAGGAGCCAGTCACAGCCATCTCCCCCGGATGATGTGGGAGCCTTCCATGCAATGATGGGGAAAGCTTGTTCTGAATTCGGCTTGATTCCGGAGGAGCAGAAGAAAGACTGTTTCCTTTTTGACCATATGGGCCAAAGGAGAAAATCAGTATTTGCCATCCCAATCCTGGACCACGTGTGGCAAGAAGGTCTCAAGACGATGCGACATCCGTTCTCGGAGCCAGCCATAAAGGGTCGGATCGAGAAAAAGTTTAAAGCTCCGGAGTCCACTCCAAAATGTCTAACATCGCAGCCTCTGTCTGACTCGGTGGTGTCGGCGGCAGCGGCTAGGAAGGCCAGGGTCCAGCAAAAATGTTCAACGCCACCTGAAAGCGAAGCTAGGAGACAGGACGCCTTTGGAAAGAAGGTGCTCTCGGTCGGAGCGACGACAGTAAGAGCAGCCAATTCCTTAGCGATCGTGTCACGATATGATAGGGAAATGTGGCACAAACTAGCCCCTATCCTAGAACACCTGCCAGACGAACACCGGAAAGCAGCTATGTTACTGGTGCGGGACGGCGAAGAGGCCTCGAACCACGCTATCAATATCGCAGTTGACCTAGCAGAATCTGGGTTCAAACAAATCAACCATGGAGTAGTGCTTCGTCGGCAAGCGTGGCTCAAATGTACTACTTTCCGTCCTGAAGTACAGTACAAAGTCCTTGACATGCCATGCGAAGGGGAACACCTGTTTGGCGAAAAGGTTGATGAAGCGCTGAAAGGGATGAAAGAAGACACGGACACTGCTAGGTCCCTCGGCGCCCTTCAAACGGGTAGAAATTTTCGTTCTTTTCGCCCCTTCAGGGGTGCTTCTGGAAACTCCCGCTTTGGAGCTTCGAGGGACCGTGGTTTCAACAGGCCCTCTTACTCTTCACAAGGGTTCAGACGAGCGTCCCAGTCGGCACGTAGAAGCAGGGATTATCAAGCCTCCAGACGGCGAGGCTCAGGTCCGTCGTCGACGAAGTCCAAGCAAACCAGCAACCAATGACGGCCTTCGGAACGTCCTGGGGGGTCGAGTCTCTCATCACTTCGACCGATGGAAATGCATCACCACAGATCGATGGGTCCTAGACACGATTCGCATGGGTCATGCGCTGCAATTCAAAGACAAGCCTCCGCGTCTTCCTCCTTTATTCTCGACACAGCCCCACCTCCGAATCCTACGACAAGAGGCGGCGCTTATGTTGCAAAAAGGGGCGGTAGAGAGAGTTCCTGTAGCACAGGAAGGACAAGGAGTTTATTCCAGGTTCTTTGTTGTAAAAAAGCCAAACGGCAAATGGAGGCCCATTCTCGACCTGAGGGTACTCAACAAGTGGCTAAAGAGCCTAAAATTCAAAATGCTAAAGCTCCAAGAGGTTATCAGGTCGGTGCAACCCATGGATTATCTATCATCACTAGACCTTCAAGATGCTTATTTTCACATTCCAATACGCCCACGACACAGGAGATATTTAAGATTCGTCGTCGGGAGAAAGCATTTTCAGTTCAAGGTCCTCCCGTTCGGGCTCAAGTCCTCCCCCAGGACGTTCACCAAGTGCTTGGCCCCTATAGCGGCCCATTTGAGGAAGGACGGTCATCATGTCTATCCATATCTAGACGACTGGCTGGTCAGAGGTTCATCCAAGGAACTAACACGAGACAGTCTACGAGCCACAATGTCCCTCTTACAGGAACTGGGCTTCGCAATAAACTTCAACAAGTCCTCCGTAGAGCCTTCGAGGACCTTGGTCTTCCTAGGAGCGGAGTTTCATACACACACAAGCCTAGTGAGACCATCCAGCGAAAGAATTCAAAAACTTCAAAACAAGGCGTCGGAATGGAGAGGCGGTACCAAGGTCTCGGTGCGAAAGTACATGTCCCTTCTAGGGACCATGTCGTCCTGCATTCCGCTAATAAACAACTGTCGCCTGTTTATGAGACCTTGCCAGGAATTTCTAGCGGACCGTTGGGCGCAGAGCCGAGGTCGCTGGTCCGACAAACTGGTCGTCGACGAACAACTAGTTCAAGCACTCGGCTGGTGGAGAGTGTCTACTCATCTAACGAAAGGGATGCCTCTACTGGAACCAGAGTTCCAAAAGACGGTGGTGACGGATGCATCGCTGAGCGGATGGGGAGCTCATCTGGATATGTTACAGGTACAAGGCCAGTGGTCCTTGCAGGAGTCCTCCCTGCATATCAACCTGCTAGAACTGAGAGCAGTGCGATGGGCTCTAAAATCTTTTCTTCCACAACTAAGGGACTCGGTGGTGCGTGTCATGACGGACAACACCACTACGATGTTCTACTTGAGAAAACAAGGAGGGACACGTTCCAGGTCCCTATCGACGGAGGCACAGAAAATCTGGCATTGGGCCCTACAACACAACATACAAATCTTAGCGTTCCACCTACCAGGCGTGAGAAACGTGGAAGCCGATGCCCTCAGCAGAGAAATGAACGAAGTTCACGAGTGGGTACTGAACGACCAACAACTACAACAAATATTCAAGAAATGGGGACATCCGTCCATAGACCTGTTTGCAACGAAGAACAACAAAAAATGCCATCAGTACGCCAGCAGATGGCCTCAGAAGGGCTCTCTGGGGGATGCGTTCTCCTTCCCATGGACGAACAAATTCATGTACGCATTCCCTCCATTTCCCCTGGTCCGGAGGACATTGCAATGGATCCTCAGGTACCCATGTCGTGTAATTCTGGTGGCCCCATACTGGGCCAGACAGGTGTGGTTTTCAGACCTGCTACACTTAGAGGCTGCGGAACCGATGAGATTCAAGAAGACCCCCGACCTTCTGTCTCGACAGGACGGTGTTGTTTGGCATCACGACCCGGACAGCCTCCAGTTGACGGCCTGGCTCCTGACTTCGCCGAATTTGGTCGGCTAACGATTCCAGAGGACTGTCGGCGTATCCTACAAGCGGCAAGAGCACCTTCCACAAACGCCTCATACGCGTACAAATGGAAAAAATTTCTGTCAATGGTGTGAGGATCAACCAGGCTTGGCCCCGCAATCGATTAAGCCAGAACAGCTCCTTCCATACTTGCTGCTCTTAGCCCAAAAGGGCCTGTCGGTATCTTCAATAAAAGTACACCTAGCAGCCATTTCCAGGTTTACTCGTCGACGGCACTCGGCACCTTTGTTCAGCGACCGCCTGATTAAGCATTTTCTTAAAGGCCTCTTTCGGATTTTCCCTCCAGAGAAGAAATTTCCACCGGAGTGGAGCCTCAATCTGGTCTTAACATCTCTTATGAAGCCTCCTTTTGAGCCAATGTCATCATCGTCTCTAAAGTTTCTGTCGTGGAAATTGGCCTTCCTGGTGGCCATCACTTCAGCACGACGCATTTCAGAAGTTCAGGCTCTAATGGTAGACCCACCATACTTACGATTTTTCAAGAACAAGGTAGTCCTAGCCACTAACCCGCAGTTTATACCAAAAGCTCCGTCGTTGTTCCATAAACACTCCTCTATTGTGTTGCCTACGTTTTTTCCGGAGCCATGCTCGGGAGCGGAGCGCATGCTACACACATTGGATGTAAAAAGGGCTCTTAAGTTTTATCTCCATCGTACGCAACCGTTCAGAGAAACGAGACAGCTGTTCGTGGCCTATGGTTTGGGTGCTAAAGGAAAAGCCATTTCGAAGCAAGGACTATCAAGATGGGTGTCATCTACCATTTCGTACTGCCATTCTAGGGCAGGGAAGCCTCTTCTACGACGGCCAAGAGCTCACTCAACTAGAGCAGCGGCATCGTCGACGGCACTGTGGGCCGGAGTCCCTCTGGGGGACATTTGCATGGCGGCTACCTGGGCGGCTACACACACCTTTACCCGCCATTACTGCCTGTCGCAGCAACATGCCGAAGATACCCGGATGGGACAGGCGGTGCTTCGACACCTATTCCAGTAAGGTAAGCCCCGGCTGAGGGGTTGCATCCTATGGAATTTATGACTGTATGTGGTTCGTTTTCCTGTGTTAACGATTACTGATGTATACATGATCATAGGGAACAGGCCTTGCGAACAAAGTATATGGGTTTGCATGCACGCCTCCTCTTTGGGGGTGGTACTGCTGTGTAATCTATTCTAAGCATGTGAATCCATGAAAGATCCAATGCTGGAGAAGGGAATAGTTTCTTACCTGTAACTCCATTTCTCCAGCATTGGTATCTTTCATGGATTCACATGCGCCCTCCTGCCTCCCCTGAACATGCAAACCGGTTCCCCCACTACTTTGGGGGCCGAAATCTGAGGGAGCGCGGGGGCGGGGCCTGTATTTGTGTCATGACGCCCCGACGGCGTGGGCACGCATGATGCAAAACGAGGTGGATAGGACGCATAAGCGTCGAAAAAGCTTTCCTACGGGAAAGGGTCTATATAATGTACCGGGGATTCCCAGCCTGACGACGGGGAATATTCTAAGCATGTGAATCCATGAAAGATACCAATGCTGGAGAAATGGAGTTACAGGTAAGAAACTATTCCCTTTTATATCATACAAAACTTATTTTTTATATGAAGACAGTGTATACAAACATACTTCCATTCATTAAAAAGTACATAAATTGAATCTCTAATAGCACTTAGATTTAAAATCGAACACATTTTATAACCAACAACCCATACTGTATCACCTACAACCCGCAAATTTCATTCACATTCATAATCACTCCTACTGTGCAAAATGAGCAAAGTATACAATTTATAAGAAAAACAGTTAATAGGAAACAAAGGGTCTTGCAATTCCACACTAAAGTGCAAATTGCTAATTGCACGTTAATGCAACCAATCATTACATTATAGGCACATATCAATAACACAATTTTGAAATGAAAATATTTCCCTCACAGTTGTATCTGCAGCAACTCTTGTGGTCCAATGGAATTTTCAACAAAGTAGTGTTGACTGGAGTTTCGGCTGGAGTCCTGGTTATTTCTGGGTCCAAGCTATCTTCAGGACAAACCCATTTGGGGTTGCATTGGTGTGTGTTTCCAATTATCGGCTTAAAGATCTTGAAGCTATAGTTCCCAAGAACAGGGACAGGAGCAGAATGCTCATTATTCAGCCCAATGTGTGTCTGGCATCTAAGATTTGCTGCACTCGGTAGTTAGATTCTTGATAGTACCTCCTAGATGGTTATGGCTTGCCTGGTGGTTGTGGTGTCATTCCCACGCCAACTGCTGCCACAGTGTCGCTAGGTCTCGTGATCTCCTGCGACCATATCACCCCGCCAAGGCCATCTCAATAGTTGTCGCACATGGTTTCGCCGCTTCCCCGGAACGCAGCTGATTGCTGTGTGAGATATGGGGATTTCGCCACACCTAGTAGTGGAAGTGGCATCACATGACCCCCTGAGGACCTCAGAGGAAGTGATGTATTATGACCCTGCCCCCAAGTGACATCCCAGGCAGTGATGGCAAACGACCTTCAGATTTTGTGGATGCACCTAGCACTCCTGTTTAAAGGTGCTCTCCTTTCAGCCAGATATAAGAACTGAGGCACGATTTGTCCACGATTACACATTTGGGGAATGTATTTTTCCACATTCAACGGGGTCTATATGTAAAACACACATAATGCAGTATTTCTAACAGGGTAACCAAAATCTGTTACGCAGGCTACAGCTAGTGTATGAAACATCTATAGATCCATGGACACAGAAGTACATGTTATCTGTGGCGTAGCTGTGTCAAACAAGCCAAAAAAGCACTGTCCTTGGGAGGCGTGCACTGCTGTTTAACCAGGATAAAAATGCTGCACGAGCAAGGCCTGAAAATTAAATCATTGACCAGGATTTGGTATCAACAAAATTCCATGGTTATAAATGTGTTTGATTCAGCTACCACTACGATAGAAGAAACCTATTAGACTGGTATTCGTACACCGATGGGAGTGCACCTGATGTTGCTGGAGTATAATACCTGGGGAAAGTTTCTATCAATATTCCCAAAGACCCCTCCACACCCCCCACCCCTAGTTTTTATTATCGAAGTGTTATACTGGGTGCAAAAGGACTTTAAAAAAAACACCATTTTATGTAATCTCATTGCTGCATTCATAAATTCGTAGCACCACAGTTATTTAAAATTGAAAACGCCCACAAGTTGCTTCTCACTCGGGGACTCACTGGCAGACTACAAGGCGCCCAGTTCCCACTAACCATTTGTCAGACCCAGTGGTGCTCAATGGCATAGCGCAAAATGTGGCAGGTCTACTGCGAGCCATGCTGTAGGGCCCCCCCCCCACCACCCCCATGCTCCTTCAAGCACAGGGCACTCCACACCATGGCACTGCAGGGACATGCACTACTGCAAGTGAAAGAAGTAAATATGTTTCTGATGTTTGTTAATCTGCTTAGAATCACATGCTGTGCATAGGTCCAACATCCAGTGGTCACTGGGGAGTATTGCATTGTTTTTCATAGTCGAAAAGGGGACGTCGACAAGGCGTGTCTGTAACACTATCCCTATAGTGATGTGCGGTGTACCCACAATCCCTCAAGCGTCGAGGTCCCTCATAGTTTTTTTCCGCCCAGCTTTTGGTCGCCTTTACACGGAGCTCCTCGAGAGACATTGCAAAACTTATTTCCTGGACCTTGGTCCTCACTTATCACATTAAAACATAGATCCCTCCCCTCGACGTAGCTGTGAAGCTGTTTCTCTGCCGAACAAGATCTTTGACGGAGGAGACGAGACAGAGGAGATCCTTTGGCGCTGCCGAACACGTGGCCTGGCCTTGCCGGCCAACATACAGTAGGGATAGTGGGGGTGGAACTATCTTGTTTCTCTTCGAGAATGCCTTTCCCTTCCCTTTCCCTCGGGGTTGTCATCACCACAAATTATTGCCTCAGCTATGGAGAGGACACCCTTTAGGTTTTGCCCGCGCTGCAAGGGCAAGTACACCTGGAAGGACAAGCATAAACGCTGTAATCGTTGCTTGCCCCTCGATCATAAAGAAGACGGCTGCGCGGCTTGTCAGCTTTTAAAACCCCAAACTCTAAAAGAACGTAGTCAAGAGGTGGGCGGCCTACGCCATGTCGAAGTCAGATTCCTCACCCGCCGCCGCCGTCGAAAGTGACGAGGAAGGTGATGACACGACCTCTGTTGCGGAAGTCTTAAACCTCTCGAGGGAGCGCTCACGCTCCTCGACGTCCGTCCCCGGCCCCAACGGGCTCGGCTCACGCCCTGCTTATGGGGATGAACACCCCGGCGACAAGGACGCACAAAAGACTCACTCCCATAAGCACACAACCCACGGCCTTCTTTGTCAAAGGCGAAGAATCCATCAGCGCTGAAGGAGACGCAGGGCACCCCGGTGTCTACCTCAGACCGTAAGGGTCTAAAGGCCCACTCGCAAACGCAGCCGCGACCAGCGACTGGGCTTTCCACAGATAAAGGCGCTACCCCAAAACCATCCGACGTAAAACTCCATGTAAGAGCGCCCGTCGCAGTACAACACGCACCGCCCGTAACGTCGAGACCAGAAACCTCCACAGACAATTTACTTGTCGAGAGCCTAGCGAGGATTGTTTCCGCCGATACCCATAAGCGGACGACGAAAGACACGTCGAATACCGCGCAAAGGGCTAAAGACACGCCGAAAAAGCCTGAGGAGCCAGGAATTACCCCCTTCATCTAGAGGGACTCCTAGCCTACCGGAAGGCTTTTCAGAAGGCGACGGAAACCTTTCTTCGACGTTGAACAGGTCAAAGCGTTTCCAGGCAGAAAACACTGCCCCCCCTAGACTACTCAGGGGTACCCCATGAGACTCTTGAGACTCCATTTCTGCATGGAGAAGATGGAAAGTTTTATGGAAACCCAAAACCCACCAACACCCAAAAGACCAAGAGAAGGACCCCAGGGTCAAATTTCCTAGGCTGTTTAATCCTTCGCATGACGAATTAAATGTGTATGACCTCACTGAAGAGGAACAACATTTTCAGGAAGAGGATGAGTTTTTGGGTGTAGAGGAAGAACGAGACCTAGAGGAGGAGGGGTTTCAAGAAGATCCAGATCCAGATACAGGTGCAAGGGGCTTCGGAGAAGAACTAGAGGTAGTTACCTCACACCCCTGGCAGTCCCCATCAACGTACTGTGACCCTGATGCCATAACCCTATCTCCTCCCAAAGACTCGCCTATAAGGAACACATCTCCTATAGATGACCAGCCTACGTTTAATGCACTGTTGCGCAAAGCAGCAGCGCATTTCGAATTAGCCACAGGGGAGACCTCTCCGGACATTGACTTTGTGGAAAAAGTAATTAAGGAGAAGCCCCCTGTCAGCCAAACAATTCCACTCCTTGCCTCAGTGAAAAGAAGAATCCTCCCTTCTCTATCCACTCCTGCGTTGGTCAGAGGGGTCAACCCTCGAATAGAAAAACACTTCAGCCCATCTCCTTCTCACCCTTTATACGTCACGGGCCACTCAGTACCAGACTCCCTTGTTGTAACAAATACAAGGAAGAGGGCAGGGGTGCCACTGCCCACCAGTGAGGCACCTCCAGACAAGGAGGGGAAAAAGCTGTATGCCCTGGGGAAAAGAATCACAGCTTCCGCCGCTTTCTCAGCAAGGATCGCTAATAACTCTTTACTAGCAAGCTACGCAGACGCACAGTGGAGCAAGCTACGTAGCGACGCTGAAGAGGCACCAGAACCCCTGCGTACACGCCTTCTGGCCACAATCACGGAAGGGACACTAGTGAACCAAAGCATTGTTAAAAACACTTTAGGATTCCAAGATGGCCGCCGAGGCAGGGAGACGCAGCCGAGTCTCGCTCCTGCCGGGCCGCACAGAAGCACCTCACTTAGCACCGATCCGAGGATAAAAAGCACCCCCAGCTGCGGCTGACCACCCCCCCGGGATACACCAAGGAGGCAGGGGTGAGAATCGCCGCAGGGGAGACCGCGAATAGAGGCTGCACCACATCGAGGAGCCACCCCTCCCCCACCGAGCATGCAGCGTGCCCTGAGCGTATAGCGAGAGGGAGAGGCCGGGACAGGGACCTGTCTGCGGACTGCGGGCGGAATACCCAAGCACGACACTCACCCGCCGGGAAGGGGATCCTGCGGTAAAGAAAAGAAACCCGCCCGAAGCGAAGGAACCGCGGGCGAACTGGGCCTGGCCCGCCCCTCCCCCCTCCTGGCAAGCGCACTCTGTGCCGGAGAAGTACCAACGACAGGAGTGGAGGATCAGGAGGCCATACCCCGACTACGCAGCACCTAGGGCCCCGGAGCCGCGGAACAAAACACGCGTAGCGACGAACCGGGTAACACAACAGGAGAGGGGGCCCCACCCGCACAGAGGCACCCTCACAAGGCCAGATACTCGGCGGTTAGGGGGCATATCCCCATATACCTCAGCCGTTGGCTGATCGACAGGGAAGCCACAGGCATAGGGTCAAGGACTCTTCCCATAGCCCCCAAGACAGCGGTGGGGGCGACGTGGCAGGCAGTACCCGGACGCTAACGAAGAAGGCAATTTACCCGGGCACACTTTCAACCGAGCACACCCCGCCACATCAGGAAGACAACGCAGGAGCACCCAAGGCACAATCAAGCTGCCTAGGAGCAAATAATCCCAGCGAGCACCTCACATAGCAAGGGCAATGTCCAAAGGGGAAAGTGGGTGCGACGCAACTAAACCAGCAGTCAGCTAAACAAGACCCCAGCATAATCCAAATGTGGGCGTCAGATACCCCCATAGCCACCAGAGGAAGACCGCAGGAAGACCCACCGGTGGACTACATCCCCCCCAACGCAAGTAGCCAACCCCCATCAAGGGACGATATGCACGCCTGGTTCGTAGAGCTGCAAGACAAACTCATGTCGACGGTTCAAGACCAGTTTGCCACGATGAGAGCCGACATGAAACAGGCGGTTCAAGACCTAAGACAAGATGTAGCCAACTGGAAGAAAGGACGGACACGTTAGAGAAAATTGTGCAAAACGTTGATGAAGAATCACAGCAAATTAGCGAAGCCCAAGAACACCTTGTGCGAATTACCCACAACTTAGAAATCCAATGCGAGGACCTAGAAAACAGATCACGCAGGTCGAACATCCCTATAAAAAACATGCCGGAGTCCGTCCTGGACAAAGATCTTAAGAATGCGGTACAGGAAGTGTTCACGGACTTAATCGAAGCACAAGAAGCGGACAACATAGGCATCGACAGGATACACAGAGTAGGCCCGAAAAGAACGGGCGCCCCTGGGGAAAGACCTAGAGACGTACTGGTAGCTCTCACATCGTACCCGCAGAAGGAACTTATACTGAGGAGAGCGAGGCAGGTAGACCACATTAGGATGAATGGGGCAGACATACAGCTTTACCAAGACCTGGCATCGGTGACGCTACTAAAAAGAAGGGAAATGGCACCACTAATAAAAGAGCTGATCGCAAAAGAAATAAGGTACAAATGGACATTCCCTTTTGGCCTGCTATTCGAGTGGGAAAGGAAACGAAGGAGTGTGACATCTTGGGAAGAAGGGCTCCACATCATGGACCTACGTACAGAGGAGGGAAGTGATAGGAGCATCAAAGCTAAAAGGGAACTGCAAATGAGGCCGAGAGGTTGGGAGGTGGTTCGGCAAAAAAGGAAACCAAGTGGGAGGGGGAAACCCAAACCGGCAACAGCGGAAGAGAAGAACACCCATACAGGACGATGACAGGGGACTTCCCCAGACTTCGGAACTGGTAGTGGCACTCTACAAAGGAGCTCGGAACATGTAACTCCCAGCGGCCCGACTGGGGATCAGGTACGAACACGCAGAAGGTCTGAGGAATATGCAGGGTTTAGGACTCCCCGCAAAAGTTAACCCGAGTCCATAGAGGGCAGGGAGCGATAGGCGCAACGCCCTAGCATCCTTAGGTACCCGGCCCCTCCGCAGGATCAAAGTTGGTTGTTTATTATGGGGGGGGGGAGTTGGGAAGTTGGGGGGGGGGGGGGAAGGGGCCTACTCCGGAAGACAACCGTGATCACAACACTCGGGCTCACATGATACCTGATCATGGTCAACTGCAATGGGGAAAATCAGAATATTATCGTTAAACGTTAGGGGCCTGAACTCCCCTGTGAAGAGGAAGAAAATAGAGAATTTGCTTAAGAGGGAGAAAACAGACATATTACTCCTCCAGGAAACACATATAAGAGCACAAGACAGAGGGAAGGTCTCACTCAGAGGGTACAATGTACTGGCACAATCGAACGCCACTGAAAAGAGAGCGGGGGTTCTAATTGCCATGCGGGGGGGGGGGGGGAGAGGGACGCAACACTAATAGATAAGCAGACAGACAGGGAGGGGAGGTTGGTGCTCGCCAATATACGGCTAGAGGGCCTTAAGCTCACCCTGGCATCGATATACGCACCAAACACGGGCCAAGACGGATTCTTGCGAGATGCGATGGGAAAATTGGAGGGGTTTGCGAAAGGAGAGATCATACTGAGGGGCGACCTCAACATGGCATGGCAGCCACAATTAGATAGAAGCTCAGGGGGACCACTAAACCAAGGGGCCCAATCCAGACATTTCAAACAAAAAATGGATCAAATGGCGTTGTGTGACGCTTGGAGGGAACTGAAGGGTCAAAACAAAGGCTACACATATTATTCACATGTCCATAATACGATGTCCCGAATAGACTACATCTGGGTGTCGGTGGGAATGTTGGGCAAGGTGCAGGAGATGGAACTAGGCCCTATTGCAATCTCGGACCAATTCCCACTCTGGCAGGATGTACAGACCGCAGAGAAGGGGGGGGGCTTTGGCGTTGGAGACTCCCACAGGATCTCCTATTGGACCCGGTGACTAGAGAGGCAATTAGAGGCAAGATTGCAGAATACTTCGAGCAAAATGACACAGGGGAGGTCCCATTGAGTATGGTGTGGGAGGCGTTCAAAGCAGTTACCCGGGGACACATGATAGCTCTGAAAGCCACCAAGGACAAGCAAAGGTACGGATGCAAAAGAGAACTACAAAATAAACTCACTGATATACGAGAGGAACTACTAATACACCCTACCAAAAGCCTTAAGAAAGCACTGAGACACACAAGGGCAACTGGAAATGCTCCGCAATAAAAAGGCAGAGACATCCCTCCTCTACCTTAAGCAGAGATACTTTATCAAAGCAAACAAGGCAGATAAACTCCTAGCGAGACTACTCTCCGCAAAACATAAATAATTAACAATACTAAACATTAAAGACGCACAAGGCGAACCCCGAACACGCACTAAGGACATAGGGGAGGTATTCAAGACATTCTACCAAAAACTATACATGACCGAGCGCCCAGACGAGGGCAACCAAAACAAATTCCTGCAGTCCCTCCCCATTCCTAAGATTACGGAAGAACAGAAAAAAGCTTTGGAAACTCAAATCACGGAAGATGAGGTGAAGAAAGCAATAGCAGGACTCAAGCATAACAAGGCACCAGGCCCAGACTGCTTCACAGCCCCCTTCTATAAAAAATATGCAGATCTCCTCGCCCCATTCCTAACAAAACTACTAAACACCTTCAAAGAAAGCGGAAATGTAACCCCATCCATGAATGAGGCTAAGGTCCTGGTGTTCCAGAAACCAGATAAAGATCCATCCCTCCCGGGTTCTTACTGCCCAATAGCACTGATTAATCTAGACTCCAAAATTTACACAAAGATCCTAGCAGCCAGGCTCTCACCGCTTCTACCCTCCCTAATAAACCCAGACCAATCAGGCTTTATCCCAGGTAGGCAAACTCACGACAACATAAAAAGATTGACACACTTAATAGAAAAATAGGCATTACACACAAGCCAGCCATACTACTCTCACTAGACGCCGAAAAAGCTTTTGACAGGGTGGAATGGTCCATGCTCTTCAAAACGCTAGAGCATATGGGGGTTGGAGAACAATACATAAAAATGGTCAAAGCCAACTATAACTCCCCATCAATAAGGATAGCGGTCAATGGAGAAATCTCAGACAGGGTGGAGATTACCAGGGGGACAAAACAAGGATGCCCATCATCTCCCCTCCTATATGCGATATTCCTAGAACCAATACCAATACTAATCAAGATTAGGGAAACCACCCAAATAAAGGGGATAGAGATGGCAGGCAGACAGCATAAGGTAATAGCGTATGCAGACGACATGCTACTAGCTTTGGAGGATCCTGAGAAGTCTTTACCACACACATTACAGGAATTGGAGACGTTTAGGGAGATATCTGGCCTAAAAATCAATAGGAGCAAATCCGAAATACTACTATTGGCAGGGGACAAAGAGGCACAGGGAAGTGTGGCGGGCGCATTAGGCCTAAAGCATGCAACAGATGGAATCAGATACCTGGGCATTACACTTACACATAGGGTGGACTTACTGTACAAAGGCAATTACCCCTCTCTACTGGCCAGAGTGAAAGGATATGGAGCGATGGTGCCCGCTAAGAATCTCATGGTGGGGTAGAATCCAGTCGGTGAAAATGAATATTCTACCTAAGCTACTGTACCACTTCCACGCCCTCCCGGTAATAATTCCAAACTCATTCTTCAAAGCACTGTCAAAGACAATTTCATCATATGTCTGGAATAAGAAGCCCCCAAGAGTCGCAAGATCGATCCTCACGACACATGTGAAAGAGGGAGAAATGTCACTACCACACTTCAGGAAATACTACCAAGCAGCGCAACTGTGGATCCTGAAGGAATGGCTGGGGGGATGACCAACAATCGATCTGGGTAACTCAAGATAGGGCAGTCGCCAGAACCCTGTTGGAAAATATTCTCTGGAAACTAAAACAACATAGACATACGAACCTCTGAATTAGTGAAATCATGAAACCTACACTGAGCGCATGGGATGAACAGGCACGGAAGGGCTCCATGACTACTGTGACAGCTCCATTCACGCCCATATGTAGGAATCCACAATTCCCACCAGGACAAGAACCTGGGGCCTATGAGAAATGGGAAAAGGCAGGCGGTAGGGAAATGGGAGAAATGTTCCTCGACAAAGAAGTACGATCCTTTGCAGACTGAAAAGATGTGGAACTTGACAAAGGCGGATAGCTACAAATACGACCAACTCAAACACTGGCTGGCAACTCCGGAGATTACCCAGGCGGCCCCAATGGAGTTAACCCCTTTCGAAAAATACATCATATCCAACTCAGGAACTAAGAAACTAATCTCCACATTATATTACTTCATCAATGCCCAGGACGAAGAAATAAAATTGACTTATATGAAAAGATGGGAAAGAACACTAGGGGAAGAAATCCCAATTCAACAGTGGCAGAAGCTGTGGACAGGCATTCCCAAACTAACACGAGCGGTGCAGACCAGGGAAATGTAGACAAAAATAGTCACGCAATGGCATTACACTCCGGAGAGGCTTAACACTATGTACCCGGGAACGTCCGACCGCTGTTGGAGAGGCTGCCCAGAAGCTGGCACGTGGAGGCATATCTGGTGGGACTGTCAAGGGGTCAAAGGATTCTGGTCGGAATTGATCACAGAAATGGGAAAAATATTCCCAGAGGCGGATCAACTGGGGGAGAAAGTGTGGCTATGCGGCCTGACAGGGCATCAGTCCAAGAAATACAGTAAGGCACAATGGAGAAGCTTCATGACCCTGCTCATAGCGGCCTGGGCCACCATTGCACAAAACTGGAAAAAAAAGATCCACCACTAATAAACACCTTTTTGCAAAAGGTCTGGTCGCAAATGACAATGGAAAAGATCACACTCCACCTGCAGGGCTTGAATGGATCCTTCGTGAAGGAGTGGGGGATGTGGGGGGAGGCAGTTCTGGAGTACCTTCAGTCGGACTATATGGCACAATGGTGCCCGCACAACATCAGAATCACGGACATATTTACCTCATAGACAATCCTGAGAAAAGTTGGAGCATGGTACAAGCCTTCCGGATGGGAGGGGTGGGAGAGGGAGAGGGGGGGGATCCAAGGGGATGTTACTTTGTTATATTGTTTTTTTTTTTTGCTACACTGTAAAACAATAAAAATGTTTTTAATAAAAAAAAAACACTTTAGATGCTGCAGAGACTGCTGGGCGTTCCCTAGTCCAAGGGATACTCCTCAAACGCCATGTCTGGCTGCGCAATTCGGGGTTTAAACCTGAAACTCAGGCTTCCCTGATCAACAAACCTATAGAGGATACCAATCTCTTTGGTAAGGCAGTTGATGAGGCTCTAGAAAATGTTAAGAGTTTGACACAATCAAGACCCTGGAACAGATTTCTAGGCCACCTAACAGACGCGACTATGGCAATAAGTGCCTTTTTCGTGGCCAACGCCAGCAGCAGAATCAACAACAATAATACTCGGCCAACAACTGGTCCTCTAACCAGGGTAATAGTGGCCAGTACAATCAGAGAGGCCAACGCCGTGGCAAGGGGAGAGGTCGGGCCTCTACCGCTAGAGGCTCCCAGGCCAATAACAGCAAATGACCCTAAGATTCGGGTCCCCTCCCATGCATCGCCGGTTGGGGGCCGGTTAACATCGTTTCTTCCAGCATGGGAGGGAATAACATCAGACCATTGGGTACTATCAACCATAGCCCGCGGCTACTGTGTAGATTTCAACAGTTCCCCAACGTACAGACCCCCACGGGGACGACGCATGACACCAGAACACCTCGCCATCCTTCTACAGGAAGTGGAACAGCTACTGGAAAAAGGAGCTATAGAGGTCGTGCCTCTATCTCAGGTAACGGAAGGTATTTATTCAGTGTACTTCCTTGTACCCAAAAAGGACCTAACCATGCGCCCTGTATTAGATATGCGCCCAGCGAACAAATTTGTCAAGCCCCAAAAGTTTCGCATAGTAACCTTACAGGAAGTAATCACCTTGCTATCACAAGGGGATTACATGACAACACTAGACATGAAAGATGCATACTTTCATATTTTAATGTTGCCGGCACACACAAAATACCTCAGGTTCATGATAGAGGACAAACACTACCAGTTCAGAGTGCTACCCTTCGGCATAGCATCAGCACCAAGGGTATTCACGAAAGTACTGGCAGTGGCAGCGGCCCATCTGCGCAGGTTGTCCATCCCAGTATACCCTTACCTCGACGATTGGCTCATAACGGGGGATTCTTACGAAACATGCTTCTCCAATACCCAAAAGACTGTAGACCTTTTGTTCCAACTGGGCTTCTCCATCAACGAGAAGAAGTCCAGCTTAGACCCCAGCCAGATCAAAAAATTCCTAGGGGCTCTAATTCGAACAAAGGACGGCCTCGTCTTCCCCTCCAACGAGAGGGTCCAAAACATGCTGTTTCAGATCCCCCCAATATGTGGCAGGTCGAGAGGTGACGGTACGCAAAGCAATGCGATTGCTAGGAATGATGGCGTCATGTATGTATCTGGTACCTCACGCGCGCCTGCGCATGCGCCCAATGCAAGAGTGGCTCAACAACCAGTGGTGTCAGGCCAGCGTCAATGGGATGATCTAGTGGTGGTCTTGCAGGCCTTGGTTCTCTCGCTACGGTGGTGGACAAAGGAAAACCTGCTAATAGGGAAACCTTTTGCCACACCCGCAGTGGAAGCCACTCTAACCACAGACTCGTCCCTCACAGGATGGGGGGGGGGGGCTCACCTATCCCGTCAGACTGCTCACAGAGTGTGGACTCAGAGCGTAGCATCCAAGCACATACATCTATTGGAGTTACTGGCGGTGTTCAAGGCACTGAAAGCCTTCCAGGAACACCTACAAGGAAAGACGGTGATGGTCCTCACGGACAGCACCACAACCATGTACTACCTCAACAGGCAAGGGGGAACCCACTCTCCTGGACTGTCCAAGCTGTCCCAGAACATCTGGAAGTGGGCTTTCAGACACATGTTCCTACTATCACATGTACCAGGGGAACTCAATCTGCTAGACGAACTCAGCAGAGATTTCCCCCTGCCCGCAGAGTACGAATGGCGGTTACACGAAGACATAGTCTTCAACGTCTTCACACAGTGGGGTTTCCCAGAAATAGACCTGTTTGCAACTCTGGAGAACTCACAATACCAAAATTACGCCTCCAGGTACCCTCAGAACCAGTCCAAGGGGAACGGTCTATCGATTCCATGGTCAGGGAAATTTGCTTACGCTTTTCCCCCTGACTCCCCTTCCCAACAAGATTGTGCACAAGATGCACCGGGAACAAGCCACCATGATACTAGTGGCCCCTATGTGGGCCCGGCAACCATGGTTCGCGCATCTGATGGAGATGTCTGTCTCCACCGGTCAAACTACCATGCCCGTACAACATGCTGTCACAGGACAAGGGCAGGACACTGCATCCATGCCCTCAAACCTTGAACTTAGCAGCCTGGCTCCTGAGATCATAGACATTTACAACTTCCACAAAGGTGCATGGACATCCTCAGGGAAGCTAGAAAACCTAACACTCGTCACTGTTATTCTAGCAAGTGGAAGAGATTTGTCATCTGGTGTAGAGGAAGAAGCATCAACCCCGTTGACTGCTCTCCCACACAAATTGTTCTGTACCTGACCCATTTGCTGGACTCGGGTCTAGTATTCAATTCTATTAAAGTCCACCTAGCGGCACTTTCTGCATACACCACTTCCCAACTTAAAGTTTCATGGTGAAAAGTCCCAGTTATCAAAGCCTTCATGGAAGGGGTAAAAAGGATACACCCTCCAATAGCAAACCCAGCTCCTGGCTGGGACCTAAATGTGGTACTCACCAGGCTCATGGGGTCACCCTTTCAACCCATGCACAAGGCAACTCTTAAAGACCTCACTCTTAAGACTGCTTTTGTAATAGCTATCACCTCCATTAGGAGAGTAAGTGAACTACAGGCTTTCTGTTCTAGACCCCTTTGTAACGGTTCACAGAGATAAGGTGGTTCTACGCACACACCCAAGGTTTGCACCGAAATTCATCTCGAAATTCCATGTCAACCAGTCAATAGAACTGCCAACGTTCTTTCAAAATCCCTCAAATCTAGGAGAAAAGAGCCTGCATACACTTGATGTGCGCAGAGCTGTCATGTTTTATATGGAAAGAACTAGACCACTGAGAGAGAGACTCATCAGTTCTTTGTCTCGGTGGCAGCAGGAAGAGAAGGAGATGCAGTATCAAAGGCCACTATATCTAGATGGATTGTTCAATGCATCACTCTGTTATACTCTTGCTAAGAGAGAACTACCCTTCAAGCCAAGAGCACACTCTACTAGTGGCACTGGGGCATCCATAGCTTTCATTGCAAATGTTCCCCTTGAGTCCATCTGCAAAGCGGCAACCTGGAGTTCTGTACACACCTTTACAAAACATTACTGTCTAGATGCCCACTCTAGAGCTGATTCCCAGGTGGGACAGTATAGGCACAGCATGTGATTCTAAGCAGATTAACAAAAATCAGAAGACAATGCATTACTTATCGTAAAAGCATGTCTGACGGTTGTATCTTCTTAGATTCACATGCGCCCACCCTTTCTCCCCGCTCGGATGGAAGGAACAGAGACATCCTTTTTATATCTCTCTTCTGTACTCACGTCTAGAAGGCTCCCTCAGGGCCGAAAAAATAGAGGGACCTCGACGCGTGAGGGATTGTGGGTACACCGCACGTCACTACAGGGATAGTGTTAAAGACACCCCTTGTCGACGTCCCCTTTTCGACTACGAAAAACAAAATGCAATACTCCGCAGTGACCACTGGATGTCGGACCTATGCACAGAATGTGAATCTAAGCAGATACAACCATCAGATGCTTTTACGGTAAGTAATGCATTGTCTTTTCAATCGAAGCTTCAGTCTTTAACATAACCTAGAGAGAAGGGGGCAGTGCCTGGTCCACAAACTTTGGTGCTTTTTTGGAAAGTGTAAATATTTGCCGCAAGTATGTGATTGCGACTGAGCATAGCGAGGGAGCCTGAACAAATGAAAATGTGTTTGAGGGGCGGGAAGGGATGCCCGGGGGATGATTCTTCCTCCCCAGAGTGAATGTTTTGAATAATGGGTTAAAATTGTGCATTACAAAGCACACTTTCTGGGAACAATAGGGTAAAAGGCCAACAATCTATTTTGTAGGGTGTAACGTAAATCATACAAAATTTACAATAGATGCCAGTCACCAAAAGTGCATAGGGCATTCCCCACTGCATTATCATGCCGGTCCCTGCAATATATGCCAGTATAAAAAACCTGTCTATGCTGGATTTGCCCATTCAATAGTATCATTACTGGCACTTGGCACAAAACTGGCTCTGCCAATATATACCAGTACTCCTATGTAAAAACATACACTCGTTGGTTTGGCCATTAAGTCACATGTCACAATCAGAAAACCTGTCCATACTGGTTCTAATGTAAGCCAGTCTAGTCCCATAAGAACACTTGTCTCTTGATTCATCATAGATGCTCAGTTAATAACTAGTCATGCTACAGTGAAGAATATACAGGCCGCTAGGCCAAAACATCAGCGTAGCGATGTAACCCTACTTATGCCTGCTTATTTTTTTTTTAAGATGCCAAGTAATGTTATGCCACAGTAGGCAATGGTTAGACTGACTGCACTAAAATGCCAGTCTAGCCAGGGAATGGCACAAATGAAAATGCATTTGGCCAAAAATACCAGCAAAACATTGTCAATAAAGGATGTGGCGAAAATGCTTCAGTGATCCCCAGTCTCCCAAAGCCTTACACACATATACCCCCTTTCGCCCACCGGTCACTCACCCATACATTTCCTCTCGCACTCGCTCACACTGGATTCAATACACAGGTACACACCAAACCCCACCCAGAACATTCAAAACCACTACCACATGTATGCTCATTCACCCACACCTTATCTTAGGTGCACTCATTGCAGTCTCTACACAGGCACACACCCACCCAGAACATTCAAAAATCACTTCATTCACCCACCAGTTACTCGCACCTTCTCCAGCATGGGGTCTGGCATGAATCCACATGCTCATGAATATTCCCTGCCAGCCTGGGAATCCTCTGTAAAGAAATGTTTGTTTCATTTCTGAACTGTCTTTCTCCTAACAACTAACCACTGAGCTCTGGGTCATACTGCCCCTAGCCAATGACTGCGCTCTTCCTAAGCCCCTCCTCTGGCAGCCATCTTCAGATTTTTACCGCACGTTCAAGTGTTGGGAGTCCTTGTGTTTTGCTCTTCAAGCTTTCTGCGTTTTTATTGCGTTTTTTGCTAGGAAAACTGTGTTTGGTTCAATTAAGCCTGTGTGCTCCTTCGCTTATCCCTCTGATTAACTGGGACCCGTTTTACTGCCTCTTTAATCTCCCCTCAAGGGCAGAAATCTTTGTGTTCTTCTTGAAAGCTTCCAGAAGTCTTCAGGCCTACACCGCGCCGGATCATGTCGTAGGAGAAGGCTGGAGCTTCCCTCTTCAAGCTGTACACCAGCTACGGTTTGTGGAATGTTTTTTCTGATGCCAAGCATTCCCAGTCCTGTATTGTCTACACCCAGCGCATTAAGAAGATGGGGAGATCTGCTGGGGCTTCACCAAGCGCAGGATGAAGGATCGGCATGTCCGGTTGGCAGTGTGGCTCAAGACCAGGGCCTCTACCCCGGGTGGTTCACAGGGACATGCCTCTTCTGGATCCAGCCAACCTGAGTGGGCTTCCAAGTCCTTTGAGGGCGCTCCATCCGTGGGGGCCCAACACAAGGCCGAGCACTGCGTGTCTGCTTCTGTTGGGATAGTCGCTTCAGCGGCTACCGCGACGGTCAGGACGCGTTCATTATCTCCGTCGGCCTCTATCTCCAGCCACCGCTCCAGCTCTTCATCCAAGAGGAAGTCAGCTACCCCAGGAAGCTTCGGGAGACACCAGAGAAGGCCAAGCAGGGCAAGGTGTCAGAGCGGCCCGTGAAGGCCAAGCGGGACAAGATGGCCGACCTGCCTGTAAATTCCCAGGTGATCCAGACCAAATCCTCCTTGATCAAGATTGTGGTGGCCTCCCTTTCGAAAGCAAAAGGGGCTGACCCCGTCCAGGGTCCCCTGGCAGCAGCCAGAGTGTCTATCCCGCTAGGCGAGAGTCTTCATTCAAGCCGATAGAAAATCCTCTGTAGAAGAGGATACCAGAGATTAGCCCGGGACCGACCCCTCAGGACCCGAAGAGGGTCAGGGGGGGCGCGAAGAACTCCAGGGCCTGGACATTTCTTCGTCCGACTAGGAGATACTTTCCATCCACAGTGGTGACGATGGGAACGTCTGAGATGCCCGGCAGCGACGACATAGGCGCTGGGCCCAGAAACCCTGTCCCCCAGGTGCCACATAGACTTATCGCAGGATATCCTCTCGACACTCAACACGCTGGTGTCTGAAATTCAGAGGAGGTTGCCAAGAGCTCCACCAGCGGTGACACTGGGGCAGCCACCGGCGAAGAGGTGGAGACGCCCTACACCCCCATTCCAACCGTCGCTGCCTTTCCCCCACCCACCCCCTCCTCCTCCTCTAGGGGGACCAGGAGAGACACAGCAACGACTGATATGGATGTTGACCCAGGACTGGGAGATCCTGCATCACTGGCGCAGAGAGCTTCTCCACCAGATGAAGTGAGATCCATTCATTCCATGATTACCCGGGCATCTAGCTGTTTCAGCTCACCTCGGGGGAGGAGGGCTTCCTGTACCAATGCTGGGAGGCAAAGAGGAAGACTGCCTTGTTGGTACCACTCCTGGACGACGTCTGGGATCGGGTGCTGGCGCTGCTGAATAACCCTGCCTCAGGCCCAGCGAAGAGCCCCAGCGAAAAGCCCCAGTTTGAGAAAAAGTACCGGGTGCTGTAGTCTGCGCTCAAGTGTGTGTGGTCTCAACCGTCGCCGAACTCTGTGGTCTTGGCGGCCGCCAGGAAGAAGTCATCGGGTTCGTAGTCTTCATCTGTAGCCCTGTGAACGAGGGGAAGAAATTGGATTCCACGGGTAGAAAGGTAATCTACTCGGCGGCTTGGATGGTAAAATCGGGCAGCGCCTTGGCGATTGTGGCCATATACTACCGGGAGCTTTAGTACAAGGTGGCTCTGCTCCTGGATTTCCTCCCCGATAACTGGTCTGGGAGAACCTCCAGGAAGGCGAGGTGGCGTCGGACAACACCATCACACTGGTCTTGGACATTACGGACACAGGTTTCTGCCAGATGGGCAACATGATTTGCCTTTGCGGCTGGCTCAAGGCCACCAACTTCAGGCAGGTGGGCCAGACAAGGGTCCTGGACATGGCATTCGACAGAGACAACCTGTTCGGGAAGGCTGTCGATTAATCCCTCTAGGCCATCAAGGCTGACACGGAGAAGGCCTGTGCCTTGGGCACTCTGCAGCAACACCGGCAGTCCTTCCGTTCCTCAGGAGGGAAGTATAGCAGGTCTTTGAAGGGTTTCGGCGGGGGCACATCCTCTTAGCGTCAACCCTCCCATTCCTCGACCCAGGAAGCCAACAGGGGTCGCTCCATGGCCTTCGAATGTGACCGATGTTGTCGAGGCTACCAGGGCAGCGTGTCTACCACCAAACAGGACTGAACCAGCCAAGATGTCGGGCTCCCACTCCTGCACCCCAGTGCGAGGCCGGCTGGCGAACTTTGTCAGTGTGTGGGAGACCATCTCCACCCTTCTGGACGCTCATGCCCATGAGCACACTTTAGAGTTTTAAATGAAGTGTCTGTGAATTCCACCAGTGGCTCGATGGGAATAACCCATACCTCGGCTGCTGCTGGAAGTTTGGGCCATGTAAAAAAAAAGGGGCGGGAGAGGGGTGATAGAGCTGGTTCCAAAGCGACTCTGGGGCTCCAGAGTTTACTCAAGGTACTTTCTTGTAAGAAGGAAGACTGGGCCTGGAGGCCCATCCTCGGCCTACAACGGCTCAACAAGTACATAAAGTCCCAGAAGTTCAGGATGGTCGCACTGCAGCATGTGCTCTGCTAGCTGTAGGAGGGGGAACTTACTGTTGTCGTTGGATCTAGAGGATGCGTATTTCCACATTGCCATACACAAAGGACACCACAAGTTTCTGTGCTTCGACGTTCAAGGGAAGCATTACCAGTTCAAGGCTCTTCCCTTCGGACTGAAGTTGGCACCAAGAGTCTTCACCAAGTGCCTGGCTCCGGTGGCATCCCATCTACGACTGCAAGGGATCCACATGTACCCTTACCTAAATGACTGGCTCATCCGGGCCAGGTCAAAGGACATCGCCGTTGACCACACAGCGAAGATCGTCCGACTGCTAACGGAACTGGGGTTCTCAGTGAATTGTGCAAAGTCCTGCTTGACTCTATTGCAGGACGTGCTGTTCCTGGGATCCAGGCTCGACCCAGTGTCCTGCCTGGCGTCAGTCGGAGGCGAGGATATCTGCCATTTTGGGAAAAGTGCAACGCCCGTTAGGACTGAGGGTCGCCACGGTGAGGACCATCAAGTCGCTACTCTGCATGTCATGCATATACCTGATACGGCTCTGCAGGTTGTAGATGCACGCTCTACAGGAATTCCTTGACGCCTGTTGAGTCCCGGTGTCCGGAGGCATCCAGGACAGGATAGGAGAAGATGCTACACCAACGTTCTGGAACTACGAGGGGGTATTTTGGGCCGCCCTCAAGTCGTTTCTGCTGTCCCTGCAAAGTGGTGAGGCTCTTCACGGACAATACAACCATGATGTTTACATCTGGAAACGGGGGCACTAGATCACCAGTGCTCTCCAAAGAGGCGCAGGGCTAGTGGCACTGGGCCGTCGCCCAGGGCATGTTCCTAATTCTGTTTCACCTGGCGGGAGTAAAGAACACTAACGCTGACTCTTTCAGCAGGGTACTGTGCTCTTGCCACGAATAGGAGCTTGGCAGGATCAAGTGGACAACAATTTCCTCAAATGTGGCAGTCCCCAGATCGATCTGTTTGCGACAGCGACGAACACAGACTACCGGAGGTTCGCCAGCAGATTTCCCCCAGCCGTTTCTTTATGGGTTTCCTCCGTTGCCGTTCCTTCGAGTCATCAGTCAACTCACAGTACCGGTGCAGAATGATCGTCGCACCAGCGTGGCCGAGGCAGATCTGGTACCCAGACCTCAGCATGTTGACGTCCCCTCCAAACTGCCAGTGGTCGTGGATCTTCTCGCCAGGGAAGGAGGCACAATTCTGCACTACAACCAGGGATCTCTGATCCTGAAGGCCTGGCTCCTGCAGCAGAGTTTGGTGGCTATGATCTTTTAGCGAACTGCATACTCGCCAAGGCCAGGGCGTTGTCTACTTTGAAGTGCTACGTACACAAATGGAAGCGCTTTGCGACTTGGTACCTGTCGCAGAAGATCAACCCTCATGGCCCCTGAAGTACTTCCGTATTTACTGTCATTGGCTAAATCGGGACTGGCTCATGCCTCCAAGGTACATCTGGTGGCTATATCCCGCTACACCAGATCTCCGGGCGGTCTTCACTGTGGTCGCACCGTCTAGTTAAGGAGTTCATCAAGGGACTGTTCCGCTTGTTCCCGCCGGTGAGGGCTCCGGCATGGGAACTCAATATGGTGCTGCCTGGGCTCATGGGGGGGGGGGGCATTTGAACCTATGCATTCAGCCCGCTCAAGTTTGTCGTGGAAGACCGCGTTCCCCGTGGCCATCACCTTGGCAAGACGAGTAGGTGAGATCCAGGCCCTGTCATGCAAGCGGCCTTACTTGACTTTCCACGAGGCGAGGGTGGTACTGCGGACGCACCCCTCCCTCATGCCAAGGTTCCATTGGAATTTCATCTCAACGAGCCCTTGGTCTTACCTGTGTTTTTTTATGACGCCTTCATCGCTGACTAAAAGGACTTTGCACTCGCTGGATGTGACTAGATCGCTGAAGTTGTATGTGGTCCGCACAAAGAGTTAGAAAACTTCTCAGCTTTTTGTGAACTTTGGTCCTGTGAACCATCGGAAGGCCCTGTCTAAGGCTTCCATTTCCAGGTGGATCGCTGGCTGTATCACTCACCTTCACCGGTTGGCAAACCGACCGCTGCCTGGCCGTCAGAGTCCATTTTACCAGAGCTATTGCTGCTACGCCGTTCCTGTCTGGTGTGCCCCTGCTGGACATTTGCAGGGCTGCTAGGTGGAGATCTACGCACAACGTGTGCCGTTGTGTGATCCTGGGCAAATTACTACCTGCCAAAATTAGGAGTTCCAAAAAGAAAAGCGTTTTTACTTCAGTGTCTGCTATTCAAGTACAGCCCGATCATGGTTTTAATGGTCTATACTAGTGTTGCTCTTTATAAAATGATTATAGTGACCATTTATAGATCGCTTAACAATTTGTCTCTTGGCAACCTTATTGTAGCTTCTTGCAATGTGAGATCTCATGAGGCTCTGTAGTATTTTCTGTGATGCCACCTGATGGATTTCTTGAATCGCATAGAACTTGGGAGCGCCAAATAATGGAATTCTAGAGTAACACCCAGGGTGGTCACTCAAAATATTTAAGGGGAATGTACTTGCCCGTTTTTCGAGCCCCACTTTTGCCATAGGGATTATATCGGTGCAAAGTACACTTCCTTACCGGTCTGTGAAGGGTAGAGTTATATCCAAAGATGTACTATCCACCCCGACCCCAGGTACCCCCTAGTTTGGTGGAATTCAGTGTGTACGACTAAAATGATTTCCCTCCTAAATCCAAAGGTGCATTTAAAAAGCTTTCTTCCAACCTGCTGGTGTTTTCCAAACCGTGCACATAGAAACCTTTGAGACTTCCAACACTCCTTTCACAAACTTTTCTGATACTTCGACTCTGGGGCATTATGCCTATTTAACTAATGGGTAATGGCTGCTGAAGTTATAAAACAGTATGTGGTATGTTTTAATGCTTTGTTTTCACTTTACCTGATACAGTTTCATTACTTTACTTGATTTAACTGCTTTTACTGCGTTTTAGTGTAAAATGTACGTCATTTCACTTTGAGATTACTGACTGTGTACATGGCTATATTGGTGTGTTGTGAGATATATGCTTTGCTTTAGTTTGACCTGCTTAGTGTTTCAGGGCCTATTCAATAAGTATAGGTTTGTACTTCTGTCTTTATACTAATATTTGACAGGTTCTGTGTGGTTAACTACTAGCACACCGCAGCTCCTGAAGCCTGCCTTATTGCTCAGCTCGCATTGCCTAGATTCAGTTTGACTAGATTAAGTATATATATATATATAATTATAAATACTGTGTTCACCGACTAAGTTGGCATCTTAGACCCTCCCTCATGGCTTGTTCTTAAAATCCATGTTAACAGATTGATTTTGTAAATAACTTGATTCTATGGCTGCACTTGTTCCCACCCCTGTGTTGTGCTAAGGGTGCTCGCAGGACAGGTCCAAAAAGTAGAAAAGCAATTCACAGAACTCCAAAAAGGAGTGCACCATTTTCAGGAAATAACACAAAATGTATTCACACATTGTGGCCGGGAAGGTTAACTGAGCATAGCCAACTTCACACGTCCACCGGGGGCTGAAGAGTTTATAGCCACAAACAAAAAATGTGCAAATGTAACACAAATATCCTAACCATATAATTAGCTGGTCGTCGCCAATCCCCAAAACAACACTACAAAAAAATACGGCAGTTAGCTTTTTGTCACAGAAAAGAACACCACGCACCCAACATGATCCCACCCCCCTCGGTCAGCAAAAAATGCACAATTCCCAAAACAGGAAATAGTTTGATAAAAGGGCTTGATTATAATTGGACCATGCTACCTCTGACAACTCGGGCTGCAACGTTCTACCAAGATTTTGCCATGTTGGTTTGTGGCTCATTGGTCAATCTCCCATTCCCACTGTCTGCACCTGCTCATTATGTAGCTCCTCATCTCCATACATGTTGCCAATCCTGATACACAATCTTCTAGCAACTTCTTTGCAATTAATGGCCTTCTAGAGAAGACCTGACCGGTCCACTGCTGGGCACCGCTCCTGGACCATAATTTCTGCTAATTTCTCCATATTATTCAGCCAATTTCACCTTGTGGCTGCCCGATAACTGCTCCCACCCCTCACATTAGCTTTCACAAAATGATAAGTGTTCCCTATCTGATTAGCCAGCAAGCTACTGTATGTGTCTGTCCCTTGAGAAACACTTGCCTTGCAATAATAAGTTGGCAGCTATATTATACCCTTCCGCACCTGCACTTGTAGGGCAGGATGACATTCAACCAAGTACTCCCAGCTAACAATTCTAGCCTATTACACTAGAATGGCAGCTTTGCCCCTCTGGCTGAGGCCTACTCAAAAATGCCAAACCTCTTGTTCATTATAACCAATATCCCTGCAAGCACAATGCAGTGCTATGTGTTACATAATATGTACTACCCGATGAACTATATGCGTTTTTGTGGTGAGTGTGTAACTGTACGTGATAAGCACCTTCTAACCACCTGTCATGTAAACAAAAAATGTAGTGTCAAGAGCTTGATTGTGTGCTGTGTTCTACGCAATGTGCCCTGTGTTTTCTGTAAAATGTGATACATGCATGAATGCGGTGCCATGCACATGTATTTTCTACAATTGTGTCGTGCAGGCAAGGTGTAGTAAGCATGGTGCCTTGCAGTGTGATGCGTGCTGTTCGCAGACGTGAGGTAATGTGCTACATGAAAAATATGCTGCTTCCTCTGAGATGCTGTGCATGCAAGGAATACAATGTTGTGCCGCAATGCTGGCAAAAAGCAAAGCTATAATGCTGCAATTGCCTGTTATGTAGAAACAAAATATACTACTGTGTGCCATAATGTGCTACTTTTTAGCTACTGACCTAAAATGATCAGCACTGCTACTGTCCTCGTGGCACGTGGTCATTACATCACTGCTGGGGTCCTGGTGCCCTGCTAGATCTTTCTCAGATGATACTTGCACTCACTCTATGGGCGGTACACCAGCATCTGAACACCTGTAGTCATGGTGAGGACAAACCATGACAGTTCAGTGACATTTAACTGAACAATTGAGACAGGGGTTTCTGCTGTCTCAAGTTGTGTGCCTTTGGTACAACTATATACACTCAGATGGAATTCTTAACTTTAGCTTGTGTCGCATCTAGATATAAATGTGAATGTTAGCATGTGCCAAACTTGGATGAAACTGTGATTGATGGTAAGTGCAACACTTGATTGAATTCGTGATCACTAGCCTGCCTCACATCTAGACAGAATATTGAAAATTAGCAACGATGGAATAGTGAATGATCGCAAACATCAGACATAGACATAACTGCAAGGACAGCAATGCCAACTAACCAATCCACTAACAATTTCAT
This sequence comes from Ambystoma mexicanum, assembly GCF_040938575.1. NCBI lineage: Eukaryota > Metazoa > Chordata > Amphibia > Caudata > Ambystomatidae > Ambystoma > Ambystoma mexicanum. The sequence goes on from NC_090921.1 coordinate 469,246,994, forward strand.
CACTCTGCATACATTTCTCAAACTCTAACCAAACACAACCACAAGCTTAAAACGCAGCAATCCGCACTACCTTTACTGCAACAAAACAAACCCCTAGACTTGCACAACAGCACACGACGACTACCGACCGTAAATCACCCCAACCCCAGCGCCCACCGGGCTGAGGCTGCCATCAGCACATCACTGCTCTCTTGCACTTTTCCAGCATATTCCTACTAACTCACCCCCCTCCCTCTTTCAGAGCCGCCAGAGCGCCATGGGACCACTCCGGTGGCGATCATGCGCGGTACAAATATCCTTTAACATTAACAAGGCTTAGCAGCCCGACTGTTGCAACTATTTGTAGCATACCATTAAAGTGTGAGTTACGAAGTTTGTTCCTGTTTGCATGTGTAATATTGATTGTGGCAGTCTCTGGACAGGTCCTATTTCAGATTGTTGCACTGTTGAACCTTTTCACATTGTACCTTTTTAGTAGGGAACTACTGTAGCAGTGATGTGGCTACTGATTTTGTTTCACTTGCATGGTTTTAGATACCTAGGAATGTTTGTTATCCTAAGCTGAGGGGTTTCATGAACAAATGTTTTGATTGCTGTTAGACAACTGAGGCTTGAACGTTTGGGCCAGACGACCTGTAAACTGTGATGGGCATGATGGCACTACTGAGTTTTTGTATGTTTTTAACAAATACTCTGTATTGGCAATGCAGTGTTCTGTACTCTAGTCCAACTATTGCAGTAGTTTGTGTTGAATAACTGAGCATAAACTATTTTTGAATGACAGGAGGTTTTGGTAGTATTTGTCCTGCCTGCTATTTTAGATCTTTCGCAGGCTGTGAAATGTGCCTCTCCCGGCTGAGTCTTGAAGGTGCTATGTGTTTTTGGGGGAGGAGGGGTGAAATTTGTCCTATAGATTGTTGGGTAACATGTTGGTAGACATTCATAGTTTGTTGCGCACATTTCCAAGAACATTCAGGATTGTTTCACTGAGGTTGGCATTGTAAGAATGGCTTGTTTGTTCGTTGTGGAGATGCATGCCCCATTGCATGCATTGGTAGATGAAATACATTCCAACCAAAGGTTCACTTATATTAAGATAAGGGAAGCACTGTTGCAGTTAGGATCCGAATGAATGTTGTTTCCCTTGGTGTTTCATTCTGATTGGTCGATGCTATTCAGGGCTATTCAATACCTGAACACAGATAACACCTAAGTTTACAGGGTCGGCTGGGGATGTCTGAAATGTCGTCATGGATAATGAGTAGCCAAAACCAGCTTCTATAAATGCCTGTAACAAGTGCCACAATGTCCTCGGACTGTTGTGCGCTATATAAATACAAATAAAAACTTGTTAAAATACATAGTTGTAGGCCTCCAGGGGGCGCACTCATGGAAGTAGCCTGAGCGTTTCACTCACGGTGCGGTGGGCGAAAAGTGGCTTGAGCCCCCACCTGAGACCAACCCAGGCACATGCTTGCCCACCCTCATCCGCTAAGTGAAGGGCACCACCGCTCCAAACTTCAAGCAAATTGGTGCAGTGGGCTCCGATTCGTCGAGGTGAGGCAGGATCGGGAAAGTGAAAGTACCACACCCACTCCCCCACCCCCGTTGCCCCCGGCACAGAGCTCTGTCGAAGAATAGCTGGAGAGCCGGTGTTCCCACGCCCAGGGGTGCCCTGGACCAGGGGACATGCGAGAGAGGAGGTGGGCCTAGACGGCAGAAGGCTACCATGGTGTCCTCCCCCCGCACCCCCACTGCTCTGGAAAAGGCTTTCAAATAGAGGTGAGAGCGCCCAGGGACACTGAGGTAGGGCCGGGGACCCTCCTGGAGCGGACCTATGTTGGTTGGAGGTGAGAGGAGGAGGCAATACTTAGACTGCGTGGGCTGTGGTGAGGTGCATGCCCCCCCCCCCACACCCAGGAACAGGGATGGAAAAGGAACAGGCCCCCCAATCTGAGTTTGGCCTGATGAGGGAGTGATCTCTTCTGGGGGACCCCAGACGGAGAGCAAACGGAAAAATCTGCCATAAGTGGGCTGCCAGTGTACAGGAGAGGAGCGCTGAGGTGTGGGCCCCCATGCTAGGTCCAGGGGCGTGTTCCTGCCTTGGGAGGTGACCTACCCAAAGGAGGCCCTGAGGCTGGTGGTGAAGGACTCAGAGCTGCGGGACCTCTTTCCCTCCAGGGAGGGGGGCCCCCACAGGGACTGGGGGGTGTCCTTCGGACTGTAATGGAGTGGGGCCTCAAGTCCAGTGTCGAGGGGTGGAGAAGCACTGGGGGCAGATCCTGAGGGAGCAAACGATCTGTCCTCTGGCACAACAATAAAGAAAGCAAAGAAAAAGAGGTGCAGAACAGTATGACGGTCACATCATGGGGTGAGAACGTGGGTGAACATTTTAACTACGTGGGTCATCGGAGTGTGGGGCTGCCAACTTCAGGTGAGGTGTGAGGCCCCTGTGGCCGTACAGGGGCATGTGCCTGCCTCGCCACAAGGGTTTCCTTGGGGTCAGGCTGTCTACCAGCAAGGAGTGTCATCAGTTGAGGTGCAGTCACTTGGATACTGGTGCTCTGTCCCTCACATAGGGTCTGGAAGTCGAGGCTGGGACACTTCGCATACCCACGGAACCTGGGAGGTGTTACTCCCCCTACAACCATGACAGAGGGAGGAGAGCACCCTGTGTCATGAAGAGGGACATTGCCACGTAGATGGAGATCAGAGGGATGCGGACTGACATTGGGGGAAAGGTCGACAAAATCAATGTGCGAATCAACAAGATGGATAAGAGGTTGCAGGTGGTGGAAAACCAGTCCTCCCTGGAATCCCACATAAACATGACGTTGGCGGAGCTGGAAAGAGAAGGGGAGGTCACCCTAAAGATGAACGATTTTGAGAATCGGGAAAGGAGGAATAACCAGTTTCTTTGGGTTGCCAGAGAAATAAGAGCAGACGGAGGGACTTGCAGAGGGTCGACCATGTAGCGGCAAATGTCTTTTTCGGAGAAGACACCATCGATAAGAGAAATATTGACAGGGTGGGGGAGGGAGCAGCAGGTGCCTGAGGTCTGTCTTCGCTTGCCTTCATAACTACCGAGGCAAGCAGTGCATTTTGGACAAGGCGAGGAGGGCTGACACGGTTTTACTGGGCAGCGCCAGGATTGGGATCTTTCAGGACCTCTGCGCTCACACTTGCAAAAAGACGCCAGTGCATGTCCTTCACGAAGTGGCTCAATGAAAAGGTAGTGCGGTATAGATGGGGGCTTCCCTTCCTCTGTCTCTTTTCAGGTCGACGGATACGATTACAAACTTGTTACGGAAGAGGACATCCACAGGGTCAGTGGAGAACTGATGGGGAAAGTGGAACGTAATGGAAGGAGGTTCGAGGGGCCCTGAAGGACAGACTGTGGTGGATAAAAGGGTCTCACAGGGGAATGGTTCCGGGCTCGAGGAACTTTAGGAAGCTGAACACTCTGCTGGGAGGGGCTAACGGGACCCAATGGGCTCCTATGTTGTGTGCTAGGCGCACACATTTCGTTTTTTTTATGGGGGCAGGTGCAATTGTTCAAGGACGATCGCTCAGAACGGACATAGGGTTGTTGAAGGGGTCCTGGGGGGGCTTTATCGGGGTGATGCAAGGACGTAATATTTGGGGGGGGACTTGAGGACTGTATGGAGATGCAAATAGGTGGGGGAGCTCTGGATAGGAGGAGAGTTTGAGTGGCGCGACTGCCCGGGTCCTCTCGGTGGTCCGGTGCCCATCCAGTGATGGTAACTAGAGTCGACTGGTGGCCGAACGGGGAGAGTGAGGGACGGTGGGGGGGAGGGGGTTTAAACCCGGGGAACACAGGCGTCGTGGAGGCAGTGGTCTGTCCCAAGTGGTGAGATTTAAACTAAGAGAATGGTGGACTTGAACATGGGCAACAGTGCTGATCGCCTGCGCATTTGCACACTTAATGTGAAGGGATTAAACTCCCCAACGATCGGTCGAAAAACGTCCTGCAAACTGAGGCGTGCGGTGCACCTCGACAACGAGGGTTCGTTGACGCAAAGAGTTTAATGAAGAACTTTGGCCCAGCAAGGGTGTCTAGTTGTCGGGCGTCTGTGGTCTTCGGTGGCGGGGAACCCTCCAGCGGATTCTCCTCAGTCGTCGGTGGCCTTGACTTTCTCCGGCAGGACGAAAGCGGTCGACGAGGATGAGCAAGGGAGTCTTTGTTTCAATGTTCCTAGGCAAAGGAGCACTGCAGCTCCGGGCGGAGGCGGTCGTCGACGATGATGGACTTCAATGTCCGGGCGCTTCTTAGTGATTTTGTGACAGTCCCTGTCTCCGGTCAGCAGCCTTTCGAGGGTCTGACGTCCAGGGAGCTTGGCAAAGATCAGGTGGTGCACCATGGTCCCTCGTAGCTCGGCAAGAGGTCTCCTAGCCAGGTCCTCTCTTGGATCAGTTCTCCAGCATGGGGTCTTGCATGGATTCACATGCTCATGAATATTCCCTTTGTCAGGCTGGGAATCCTCGGTAAAGAAAAATCAGTATCAGTTTCGTTTCTGATCTGTCTTTCGTAGTAGTAACCAATCACTGATCTCTGCGTCATACTGACCACAGCCAATGACTGCCCTCTACCTAAGCCCCGCCTCTGGCAGCCATCTTCAGATTTTTACCGCACGTTCAAGTGTTGGGATCCTCGTGCTATTGCTCTCGAGCGTTAGTGCTTTTTTTCACATTTTTTCTCAAAAAACTTCTCTTTATTTCGGTCAAAAGAGCCTCAAGCTCCACCGTTTCTTCATCCGATCAACCGGGACCCGTGTCGGATTCGTCTACGCCCCTCAAGGGTGAAGATTTCGTCGAGCCACGCTTTTGGAGGACTCCAGAAGTTTCTCAGGCCCATCTCGGACATGGCCCAGGAGAAGGGAAGCTCGACGCCCGGAAAGCTGTTCAGGGTCTTGCCTGGATGCCAGCTTCAGAATGTCTTTAAGGAGGACGAACACTCCCTTTGTCTTTACTGCCTACATAAGGACAAGACGCACGTGGAGAAGGACTGTGCGTTTTGTGGCAATATGTCGGCGCAGACCATGAAGGACCGCCATCAACGTCTCGCCAACTGGCTGGAAGGGAAGAGCACGTCAGGTGAGAAGAAGTCCGAGCGGTCTTCTAAGACCTTTGAGGGCGCCCCGGCGACGGGGGTCCAACAGAAGGCCAAGCACCGCGAGTCCGCTGGCACCGGGAGCGCCGAACGGTCGGGCTCTACGGGCGCCAGGCAGGGCGCATCCTCCCCGGCGCCATCAACCACGAGCCAACGCTCTGGCTCGGGTAAGAGGAAGGCCGAGCACCCGGCGAAGCTCCTGGAGAGACCCCAGTCGAGCTCGAAGGCCCCATCGGAGGGGGAGCAAGGCAGTGACCCTCCCCCAAGGAGAAGGCGGTGAGCGCACCTAAGGTGGTGAAAGCCTTAATCCATCCGGCCAAGGCCTCTATCGACAGTTGCGGCGGCCCTGGCTCAGCCTGTGGAGGCTACACCAGTGGTGGTGACCTCGGGGCTCAGTCTCCCTGCCATCGCGGAGGGAGTCCTCTTTTATGCCCATCGACAGGACCCCCGTGAAACCTCCGGCGGAGAAGAAAAAGGGGGGGGCAGGAGGCTGTCGTGGATTCGGCCTCAACCTCTGAGGAAGAGCTGATCGAAGTCTTAAGCCACGGTGGTGGCGTGGAAGAAGACCAGCCCGTCGGGAGGGACCCCGCCGTAGGAGACGACGATAACGTCGAGGGTGCCGACGGGGCTCCTGACCGCCCGTCGGAATCCCCTCAACCAGTGCCGCAAGACAACTCGGCGGCCATTTTGTTGGCTACACAGTCCTTATGCTCGGAGATAAGGACGAGACTGCCGTTGCCACCAGCGGAGGAACCGCTCCCGAAGGGGGACCGGGAGCCAGGCCCTTATGGGAGCCCTCCCCCTAAGAGAAGAAGGATTCATCCTCCACCTCCTTTTCAGCCATCGCGCCCTGTTCAGCCCTCCTCCCCGTCTACGACACGTGGGGATGATACAGGGACTGACACGGCCGCGACGGGTACAGACGACAAGGTTTACGACGAGGATCTGCCGTCGTCACCTCCCACACGGGCTTCTCCGCCCGACGAGATTGGATCGTTTCACTCCATGATCGCCAGGGCATCCGAGCTTTTCCAGCTCTGCCCGGAAGAGAAGGAAGGTTTCCTTTTATCAACGGCGCGAGGCCAAGAGGAAGACGGTCCTCTCTGTACCTCTACTGGACGATATTTGGGATGAGGGCCTCGCCCTCCTCAAGAACCCATCCACGACGCCGGCTAGCAGGGATCGGTACGAGACGAAGTACCGGGTCCCGGACGCGGCCCCCTTGTGCCTTCGGGCACAGCCGACCCCGGACTTGGTTGTCTCCGCGGCAGCCAGGAAGAAAGCAGGGGGGGGGGGGTGCGGCCTTACATCGACCTCCCCACCAGATGGCGAGGGAAAGAAATTAGATACGATGGGACGCAGAGTCATCTCGTCTGCAGCGACGACGATTAAGGCGGCCAACGCCTTGGCTATCGTAGTACGCTACAACAGGGAGTTGTGGTACAAACTAGCCCCCCTGCTGGACTTCCTACCGGACGACAAGAGGGCGGAAGCCCTAGAGATCTTGCAGGAAGGAGAGGTGGCGTCGGACCACGCCATTACGATTGCGACGGACATCGCTGACACTGGATTTCGCCAGTTGGGCAACGGCGTGTGCCTTAGGCGGCGTGGATGGCTCAAGGCTACTGACTTCCGTCAGGACGTGCAGACCAGAGTCTTGGACATGCCGTTCGACGGAAACAACCTGTTTGGGAAAACAGTGGACGATTCCCTTCAAGCCATCAAGGCGGACACAGACGGCCTGGGCTCTTGGGGTTCTCCAGCAACGGCGGCCGCCCTTTCGGAGCGGCGGAGGCAAACAGGGTGCCTCCAAAGGTTCCAGCGGCGGATTTTCCACCTACCGTCAAGCGGCCCGTTCGTCGTCACAGGAAGCTTACAGGGGACGAGGCAAGTCAGGCGGACTTCGCCATCGTCGCCAAGGAGGACAAGGTGGCAAAGCCTCGTCTAAACAGGACTGAACCGGCCGTGGGGTCGAGCCCCCACAGAAGCACCCCGGTGGGAGGCCGGCTGGCGAGCTTCGTCAGCGTGTGGGAGTCCATTTCCACCGACGGTTGGGTGCTGGACGCCCTAGCTCAGGGTCACGCGCTCGAGTTTCTAAAGAGGTGCCCGCGCGTCCCCCCTGTGGCGAGGAAAACATCACATCCCTCAACTTCTCTTGGAGGTAAAGGCGATGCTCAAGAACGGCGCCATCCAGCTCGTCCCAAAGAGGCTTCGGGGCTCCGTCCCATCCTGGACCTATGACGACTGAACAAATTCATCAAGGCACAGAAGTTCCGGATGGTCACCCTCCAACACGTCCTGGGTCAGCTGGAGGAGGGCGATTTCCTGTCGTTGGATTTGGAGGATGCCTACTTCCATATTCCCATCTTAAAGGGACACCGAAAGTTTCTCAGGTTCGTGGTCCAAGGGCGTCACTACCAGTTCAGAGCCCTTCCCTTCGGATTGAGGTCGGCACCCAGTGTGTTCAAGTTCCTCGCACCGGTGGCGGCGCAGCTGCGCCGAGAGGGGATCCACGTCTACCCCTACCTGGATGACTGGCTCATCCGAGCGAAGACGAAGGAGCTCGCCGTGGAGCACACGGCAAGGACCGTCCAACTACTCACGGACCTGGGATTCTCCATAAACTACGCCAAGTCCCACCTGGTGCCCGCGCAAGACGCACTGTTTCTGGGAGCGAAGCTCGACGGTGTCGCTTCTAGCCTCTCCGTCGGAGGAAAGGACGAGGGCCATCTTGGGCAAGGTGCAGCGGATGCTGGTTGCAGACGCGGCCAGAGTGTGAGGTCCATCAAGTCCCTCCTCGGAATGATGTCTTCTTGCATTTACCTCATCCGCCTGTGCAGGCTCCGGATGCGCCCGTTGCAGGAGTTCCTGGACGCGTGCTGGATCCAGACGACGGGCAGCTTCGAGGAGAGGATCACACTCGACGAGAGTTTCCGACGAGCGATCCGGTGGTGGGGCACCCGCGCGCATCTGACGGCGGCCATGGACTTCCAGACCCCCGGCCACCAGAAGACAGTGACCACGGATGCCTCCCTGGAAGGGTGGGGAGCGCACACCGAAAATCTGCACACGAGAGGCCTTTGGCTTCCGACGGAGAAGTACCTCCATATCAACGTCCTGGAGCTCCGTGCAGTGTTTTGGGCCCTCAGGTCCTTTCTTCCGTCCCTCAAGGGCAAGGTGGTGAGGATCTTCACCGACAACACCACCACCATGTTCTACATCAGGAAACAGGGCGGAACCAGGTCCCCAGCCCTGTCCAAGGAGGCGCAGGATCTGTGGCATTGGGCCGTCGCCCAAGGGATGTTTCTGGTGCCGTTTCATCTTTCAGGGATAAAAAACACCATCGCCGACTCGCTCATCAGAGAGCTACGCTCGTGCCACGAGTGGGAACTACGACAGGATCTAGTGGACCGCCTTTTCCGACAGTGGGGCACACCCCAGATCGATCTGTTCGCGACGGCGACAAACTCCAAGTGCCGGAGGTTCGCCAGCAGGTTTCCCCAGCTGAGGAGCATGGGCGATGCTTTCTGGTTCCCCTGGGAGGGCCTGTTTCTATACGCGTTCCCTCCATTGCCATTGCTGATCCGGCTCATCAACCAGCTCAAGAGGTCACGGTGCAGGATGATCCTCATCGCACCAGCGTGGCCGAGGCAGATATGGTTCCCGGACCTTCTGGACTTGTCAGCGTCCCCATCAATCAAGCTGCCAGTGGACGCGGATCTTCTCTCCAGGGAAGGAGGCGCCATCCTCCATCACGACCCGAAGTCGCTGAGCTTGCAGGCCTGGCTCCTGCAGCGTTAGAGTTTGGAGGATATGACATACCGGCCGACTGCAGAGAGGTTCTTGCAAAGGCCAGGGCGTCCTCAACTCTTAAATGCTACGGTCACAAATGGAAGAGGTTCTCTGTCTGGTGCCACGCACAGAAGATTAACCCTCTACGGATTACGGCTCCCCAAGTTCTGCCGTACCTGCTGACGCTGGCCAAAGCTGGACTGGCACACGCGTCCATCAAGATTCATCTTGCTGCGATCTCCCGATACACCAGAACCACGGGCGGACGTCTTTGTGGTTTCATCGTCTGGTGAAAGAGTTCATGAAGGGACTGTTCAGATCGGTGAAGGCTCCGGCCCCGGCGTGGGAGCTCAACGTGGTGCTGACCAAGCTAATGGGACCTCCGTTCGAGCCTCTGCACTCGGCTCCGTTGAAGTTCTTGTCGTGGAAAACAGCCCTGTACTTGACCTTTCACGACACGAGGGTAGTGCTCAGGACGCACCCCTCCTTCATGCCCAAGGTGCCGTCGGACTTCCACCTCAACGAACCCTTGGTGTTGCCTGTTTTCTTCCCGTCGCCTTCGTCGCCGGCTGAAAGGACTTTGCACTCGCTGGATGTGGCTAGAGCGCTTAAGTTCTACGTGGACCGCACAAAGTGTTTTCGGAAGACGTCACAACTCTTTGTGAACTTTGGACCTGTCAATCAGGGGAAGGCTCTCGAAGGCTTCCATTTCCAGATGGCTCTCCAGCTGTATCATGTACTGTCATCGGTTGGCAAACCGACCGCTGCCTGGCCGTCCGAGAGCCCATTCCACCAGAGCGATCGCAGCTACCACGGCGTTCCTATCTGGTGTGCCCTTGCTGGACATCTGCAGGGCTGCTACGTGGAGGTCGACGCACACCTTCACGAAGTTCTACTGCGTCGATCGGGATTCCAGGGAGGAGTCCAGGGTCGGCCAAGCAGTGCTGCGCAACCTGTTCGCCTAAGGTGAGCCTGGTGAGGAGGTAAGAATTGCTTAATGTTGAGTTTGATGTAATGCTTAATGTTGAGCCTTTGCCACCTCCCGTGGTTGTGCATGTGTGTACTGCTATGTATTCTTTATTCATGAGCATGTGAATCCATGCCAGACCCCATACTGGAGAAGGAACAAGTTACTTACCTGTAACTGTTGTTCCCCAGCATGGGTCTGGCATGGATTCACATGCAAACCCTCCCGCCTTCCCCTCTGCGGCTCTTCACTTGGTCATACTGCCACTTCACGTGCTACCAAATCTGAAGATGGCTGCCAGAGGCGGGGCTTAGGTAGAGGGCAGTCATTGGCTGTGGTCAGTATGACGCAGAGATCAGTGATTGGTTACTACTACGACAGACAGATCAGAAACGAAATTCCGAGCCTGACGACGGGGAATATTCATGAGCATGTGAATCCATGCCAGACCCATGCTGGAGAACAACAGTTACAGGTAAGTAACTTGTCCCTTCCTTGATGACACAGCAGCTTTCAGATTAGCGAAGGATAGCAGCAGCAGTTACTCTTCCAGTGGGCTTCAAAGTTCAGCATCAGTTTCAGCTTCCGAACGGCATCAGTTTCGATGTTTGTTTCTACTTCAGCTTCTGAATGATTTCTAGCCATGAGAGGCCCCAGATATACTGTTTATCTCCCATTCACTCTGCTGAGTCAAACTCGGGCAACTAATCATTCAGAAGGGCAGTCAGGCAGCCAATCAGACTCAGTGCATTCAGGCCGTTCTTCTCCATCGAGACACTCAAAACACAGGATGTGGATTCGGACAAGTATTGCGCCATTCAACACTCCACACTGCATTCATAGCAGTTTTGGGCAGGGCTATCTCAGTCATTGTGTCAACCACCAGATACTATAAACGCACACAACACGGAATGCACATTTGTCACACACTCCGTTCACCCAGGTCCCACCCCACAACAGTCATTGGGAAGGCTCCAGCCAGTCAGACCTGGACTGCCCCCCCACCCCCATAACACCATATATGGAACGTTGACCCAACAGCCCGTCAGGAGGGAGGGACAGAGTCCGGGCTTCCCGGGACTTTGGGAAAAGTAAGGTAACATGAGATAGAAAACAAGAGGCCACAGGGGGGGCCATCTTGTTTCCTGTCAGCAATCCACTGTTTCCAATGACGGGGCCTGGGCATCCCAAAATGGAGGATACGCAGGGCACCTGTCAATTCAGCATGGAGCTGCCACCAGCCCATACACTGCTCTGTGGGCCACACACAGATGCCCATGAACATACACTAGGAGTACAGGATTGTACTCCCACCCATTGGTGCCATAGGGGTATCCCAAGGGTCTGTTCACCAAACCAAAAAGAGGAAGAGCCGCACCGCCAGGAGTCCCACATGAACTCCTGCGCGGAAAACAAGACAGAACATACATGATAAAGCAATAAAGGACAAGGATACGGAGGCTCTGTCCCTCTGATGCATTTCCAGCATCACAAGCATCCAGGGGCGCACTGGCAATGTCATCAAGGGGAGTGGTGGAGAAATGTGTGGACCTCTATGAAGGGCTATATTGGGACGAGACCAGTTCGGAAGGGGTGGAACCATATTTGGCAGGTGTGCATTTGCCAATGCTGTCTCCTGAGGAGGCTTCGGAGATTGACTCCCCCGTTACTGTAGAGGAGGTAGCGAGGGCGATCCGTAGGATACACCTGGGCAAGGCACCAGTGGAGGATGGGTATATAGCCAGGTTTTATAGGACGACGTTTGCGGGGGTGCTGGTTAATTATTTAACCACATCTTGAAAACGGGGAGGGCTCCGAAGATGTTTGCACAGGCTCTTATCTCGGTGATACATAAGGAGGGGAGGGACCCTAGGGCTTGTGGTTTTATTTTGCCCAATTTCGCTCCTTAATGTTGATGCAAAGATATTTACCCAGGTTCTGGCTTCACAATTGGATTACACATATGCCGAAGTTGGTACGTCCTGACCCGGTGGGCTTCAGAAGGGGAAGATGAGGGACAGTGTGCAAAACCCTGCACCCGATTACGGAAGCATGTAGTAACGCGGAGCATCCCACCCTGTTGTCTGTTGGAGCAGAAAAGGCAATCAACAGTGGATTGGAACTTTTTTTAAAGGCGACCTTGGTTACATTTGGGAGTTATGGCTCTGTACAGGGACCCGAAAGTTTGGGTGGCAGCTAATGGGGAGTTCTCAAGGTGGTTTGACCTGGAGCGGGGAACGAGACAGGCGTGCCCTCTCTCCCAATTGCTTTTAGCTCACTCTATGGAACCTCTGGCCCAGAAACTACCGGATGATCCCCGGGTAGAGGGTATCCTGGAGGGGGGCTGAATATGAACTGGGTTTATATGCTGACGGAATTCTGCTTCACCTCAGGAACCCGGGATCCTCTGTCCCCGCTGTGGTAGAGCTAGTGGAGGAATATGGTGGGATCTCAGGATTTCGGATTAACATGGGGAAGTCCATTCTGTTTCCCCTGGGGGTGTTGGGACCGGAGGACAAATGTCGGCTGGAGGGTTTGGGGATGAGGGTGGAGGTAGACCGGTTGCGTTATCTGGGCATTAACCTTATGGGGGAAATAGATGGTCTGTATGAGGCAAACTCTCCCCTGTGCCCCCTCCACCCCCCCGCTTGGTGACAGAGGATTTTGAAAAATGGGACAGTGACTATCTCCTGGATAGGGAGGCAGAATAACATAAAGATGAACTTTCTCCCATGGGTTTTATACTTATTTCAGATGCTCCCAGTTCATATCCCTCGACCACGTTTCGGGAGATTAAGTCCTGCATCCTGTGATTCTTATGCATGGTAAGAAGGCGAGGGTGGCTTACAATGTCTTGGTCCTCCCTAAGGGAAAAGGAGGGGTGGGTTTCCTGGATATTTATCTATATTATAAAGCTACGCAACTAGAGTCCTGATCCAACACTTGCAGGAACAAAGGGAGTATCAATGGGTGGTGCTGGAGAGCCAAAATCTCAGGCTGGCGACCGTGAGGGAGTGGATCTGGGCCCCTAGGGACGATATCCCAAGGAGGATTACGGAACACCCTATTCTGGGGCTGGGGGGGGGGGGGTTGTGGTTACAAGCTGGCCCTCTTCCCCCAAGCCACTTGTGGGCTCCGGGGGTGAGGAAGCGGGTTCTGAACCTTGACCGGTTTCAGGAGTTGTTTGAGGCTGGCCTTACAAGGGTAGACCAATTATGGAGAGGGGGTAAATTTCATCTCGCGTGTAAACCTGGAAAAGAAGTTGAGAATAGGGCAATTGTCGGTTTTCTCTTATCTGCAGTTGAAAGGCGTACTTGCAGCCGATGTGTGAACGGACAGCGGGAGTGGACTCTCCTTGAAAAGGTTCTCGACTCAAGTAGGAAGATGAGGTTGATCTCATCCCTATATGGGGCGCAGCTAGAGGTAGGGAAGGGATGTACAGAGAGGCTGGGACTTAGGTGGGAACGAGATTTCGCAGTGGAAGCAGAGGACAAGTTGTTGCAGAAGATGTGTGAAGGGGCCCACAGAACTTCAGTAGCCTGACAGTACAAACTGCATAGGGTTAAGCTTCTCCATAGATGGCAGTACGACCCGGTGCTTCTTTCCAAGATCTTTCAGGGGTCCTCCCCCCACTATGTTGGCACGAATGCTGGGAACATGCTGATTTTTGGCACACGTCGTGGGGGTGTGCTAAGGTCTAGGTGTGGTGGGATGAGGTCTCTGGATGGATCAAGGAGGTTCCTAGAATGAAGACTCTTGTTTGTGTTTGGAATAGAAGGCAGCGAAGGAGAATATCGAGGTTTACCGCATCTGCCACACTCCTTGCTGTTAGTGGGAAGGGCCTCCCTGGCGAGCCACTGGAAGAGATCATCTCTACCGAGCAGGAGGAATGGACGAATGTGGGCAAGAACATATGTGATGGAGAGGATCGCGGTGGTCATTCACGGGCCAAGTGCATGCTTTCAGGGTGGAATGGGGTGAGTTTTGAACACAGTAAAGTCCCACAGAGGCGTAAGAGTGGACTGGGGGACAATTATGGGGAGGGGTGAGGGTGAGGTGCTTGGGGGGGTGGGGAGGGTAACCCCTTTGGTTTGTGGTGGGTCACGATGGTCAGCTGATTAGGACTTTTGAGAGGTATTCAGCTGGTAATTAACAGGACAGATACCACAGGATTTAGTTTGTTCTCCCCAGGTCGGGGGTGGTGTGCATATATGTGGGGGGTTGAGGAGATGTTGGGGGATTTAAGAAGTGAAAAGGGGGGCGGCCACTTATTTGTTTACAACCGTTTTGTTTGTCAAAGTAAGAATATGGCCGGAATGTGATTTACAATGTTATAAAATGTTAATAAAATAGTTTAAAATACCAAAGAATTTTCAAATGATGTGTATTACCACTACAAACGTTTTCAGAATTTGATCTTGATAAGTCTGATCCCAAGAGAGTTACTTTAGGGCATTACTGTAGTAGATGTGTTCAAGAGATCCCTTTTTTAAATCTTCCCCCCCACGATTCCTCGTATCCCAAGCACTACTGCTGGACTTTTAGGGTGTTTTTCTTTTACTGACTTAGGAGGTGAGCGAGCTTTCCCAATTGTATTCATTGCTGCATTCATCTTTGTACTCTTAGGTCCTATCTCCTTTCCTCCATACTGCATGGGCATCCCTTCCTAGCAACGGGAAACTGAATCTTTCACCAGAAAAAAACCTTCTTCCCCTTTTAAATTTAGAGGCGTGCAAGGGTGTGGCCCTGGGAGCATACGCTGCCCTGACTCGGCCCTCTAGCGCCACACCCCTGACCCCTTTTCCGCCTCGACAGGAACGTGCCGAATTCACCAGCGCTCCTGGGTTTGCCTTTGGCCATGTAATTCCACGCTCAGATACTACTTCTCTTCTGTATTTTTTGTCTTTTCATCATTCAGGTAACTCGGTCCTCAGGCGTCCAGCTCCGCCCCGGCGCATCTCAACTTCTACAGGGTTCAGCAGATGTCCATCCTGCGACAAGCTCTTTCCGAATTCAGATCCCCACGCCCTCTGCCTACGCTGCCTTGGCCCAGACCACGGCTGGCAAGTTTGTACCGCGTGCAACGCGCTCTCCTCAAGGTCTCTAAAGAACAGACTAGACAGGTGGAGGGAGCTTTTACAGAGATCGACTCCAGAGGACCTGAAGGACTTCGCCAATCATCCATCCAGGCCCAAGTTAGGGCTGCTGTTTTCTAGTGCACCCCGCAAGGGTGACTCCTTTCCAAGAACTTGCCCGCACGGAAGGGACCGCTCAGGTTCTCATACCAGTACGAGTACCAAGGCTTGTTCAGCTAACAGCCGACAGGCCAAGGGGTCAGTAGATCCTCCCTGTGACCATGCTGAGGGACCGAAAGGCTCTTCTACCGAGTCTTTACCCGAGGGCCCACGCCCTAGTACCAGAAACATGTCCGAGGGGGGCGCATATACACAGCTCTACCGACGGGTCCGCCGAGGGCAAAACGCCTACCAGGTCTCGGCCTGAGGAGCAGGGTAGGCCTCATGATCACACAAGTCCTGGACAAGGCTGGGCCAGTGAGCCAAGCAACACGACGCAGGCATGTTGAAGACAGCTCAGCAAGATGACCGATGTGCCAGACATTACGGAAACCCGCCTGATACCGCACCGAGGAAGAGAGCAGGTGGAGGAACGGGTGTCAAGTTGGGACTGGTGTCAACCAGGTATGTGGCTTACAGCCTATCCTTCATTTGAACAGGGTAGGTTTCTGCTGCGTCTGTATGAGCAGGGCACGCAACTGTTCCAGCAGCCGCCCGCTACCCCGTCAATTTCACCTCCCACCCCTCCGTCCTGTGAGGACAGGGTCTTTGAAAGGTTCCTCGAGCTCATGAAGTCTCCTCTGATGGGGGGGGCCCTTCTTCAGGGATTTGCTCCCTCCAATGACTCCTGTGCCACAGGCCCCAGTACCAGCGCTGCAGGCCCCTGTGCCGCCGCTACTACCCGCTCCATCCCACAACCGATAGTTCAGGAGGTTCTGTACCAACCTCCGCTGCATCCTCCGGCCCCAGTTTCCACACCTCGGCCTTAGTCTCCCAGCACTCTTCCTCCGGTGCCGGACCAACCGGACCCCCAGATGGACACAGATGAGTAGGAGGACCCCGACAAATCGTCAGCCAAGGCCTTCCACAAACGTCTTGCAGGGCTGGCAGAGTACCTGGGCCTTCCTCAACACGAGGTGGAGCAACCAGAGGAGGGGGGTCCTCGCTGAAGTCCTCACCTTATGTCTCGCAGCTAGAACAGGCATCCCGATGCAGAAGGACGTGGTCGTCTTGGCCAAAAAGGGCTGGCTCAAGCCCCACTCGGTCCAGTCAGTCAAATGATGCCTGGACGCCAAGTACAGGCAGTTGGAGGAGGATACTCTGTTGCTATCGGCCCATCCTCAGCCGCACTTCTCAGGGATTGCTGCGCCACCATTGTACTCCAAGCCTCCTTCGTCCTCTACCTCCTCGTCTGTGGCACTGCTAGGCAAGGAGAAGATGTTGGAGGCGTACGCGAAGTTGTATTCCAAAGCGTCTCTACGTCTTCGTCAGTCCAATGCGGATGCCATGCTGGCAGCTGCTAACCAGAGGCTTTGGCGGGAAATTGCAGATTTCCTCCCAGAAATTCTGGCGCAGAGCCAATCACGATTCAAGGTGGGACTGGCAGAGGCCAAACTGGTGGCACGGATATCATGGAGTCCACCGTGCCCCACATTGACACCTCTCATGTCCGTGGCAATGTAGATGGCCCGGCCAGAACGGCCCTGGCTCTGTGCTACTAACTTCAACCCGGATGTCCAGGAACACATCTTAGACCTGCCGTTCGAGGGGAGGGGGTGACCTCTTTCACTCAACCACGGACGAGGAGCTTGATAAAAAGAAAAACTGCTCACAAACGGCGAAGTCTTTATCCATCCTGACAAAGACCACGCCCAAAACGTACACCCAGTCACAGCAGCGCTCGGACAAAGGGCGTACATATGGAGGGTTCCGCGGCTTCCAAGAGCAGAGGTCCAGGCAGCCGGACCGTTTGCCGAGTCAAGATTGGCGCAAGCATTAAAAGGGGGTCGGGGGGAGAGTAAGGGCTTTTTCCAGTCCCCCTCCTCCGCAACAGCCTCAGAGGGAAAGAAGGAATGACGCGCCCCTCCGGATCCACGTGTCTCCAGTGGGGGGGGGGGGGTTGCTCTCCATGCAAACTTTTCGTGCCAGAATTTCGCGTACCCCTGGATCCTCTCCGTAGTATCCACGGTGTACCGTCTACCCATCCCAGCCTCTCCTCCCCCACAGATTGGGATAGCAACTCTTATGGCGGAGAACCAGTCGCTCGTCGAGAGCCAGGCAGTGGAGGAAGTGCCAGCCTCTCAGCGAGGATTGGGCTTTTACTCCAGGATTTTCTCCATTTCGAAAAAGAACCAGGCGAGCCCGAGAGCTGGACCTTTCCACCCTCAACCTCTCCTTACCTCTACAAAAATTCAAGATGGTTACGCCAGCTTTAATAGCGGAGACATTGTGCAAGGGAGACTGTACGTGCTTCCCTGGATCTGAAGGACGCGTACTTACACGTCCCGATCTTGCAACCGAATCGTTCTTTTCTACGATTCAGGATCATGGGCTGCCATTTCCAATACAAGGTGCTTCCCTTCGGCCTCAACTCGGCGCCCAGGCTCTTTACCAGGCTGATGGATACAGTGGCAGCCCTCCTCAGGGCCACCACATCTACCCATACCTTGACGACTGGCTCATCAGGGCTACGTCTCCGGAAGCGGTGCACCACACTTCCCATGCTCTCAGGAACACACTGCACGATCTGGGCTTTTCGTTCAATCTCAAGAAGTCACAGCAGCAGCCTACGCAGAGGCTGACCACCTTGCGGCTCATCTGGGACACATGCTCAGTTTTTACTTCGGAGGACAAGATCACGGCCATCAAGAAGGCCGCAGCTCACTTTCTCAGCAGAGAGGTGAGATGGGCCTGGTGGTACCAACACCTACTGAGTCTCATGGCAGCGGTCCTATCCAAGCGGAGATGATCAATGTTCCTCCTATTCACCAGGACTTCACATGGTGGTCCAGAGACTGCAACTTGTGTACGCGCAAGCCTTTCCGGCAAACTACCCCCACAGGTCACCATCACTACGGACTCCTCTCTCGAGGAATGGGGGGAGGGGCACCACTGCATACTCCGCACCTTCACCCAGCAGGAGTACCACATCAATTGGCTGGAACTAAAGGCCATCTGGCGCTCAGAGCCTTCCTACCATTTATCGAGGGCAAGGTCATCCTCCTTCAGACAACTCGACCAGCATGTTCTGTCAACAAGCTGGGATGTACCTGATCCCCTCCACTGTGCAGACTGGCAGTCAGCATGTGGGAATGGACCCTGGAGAACATCTACCTCACGGCCGTACACCTTCCGGGTGAATTCAACCTGGAGGCGGAAGGTTCAGCAGACTGGGAGAGCACAATTACGAGTGGCAACTGAACAACCTCGTACTGCAGGAGATCTTCACCAGATGGGGACACCCCCAGGTTGATCTCCCTGCCTCCTGGGACAATAGAAAGTGCCAACAGTTCGCCTCCTAGCAGGGACAGGGCCCCGGCTCCCTGGGCGATGCATTTCAGATTCAATGGACTGGCATGACCACATACGCCTTCCCTCCCACGCTGCTGATACACAGGGTGATATGCAAGATCAAGGAGTCTCACCACCTCAGCGTCATAGTTCCATGGTGGCCTGCCAGGCCATGGTTCTCTGAGCTGCTCACCATCTCGGAGAGACCTCCTAGTCGCCTTCCGATGGGCCCAGCACATCTTCTGGCGCATCAGGGGGCAGGGTCATCCACCCCATGCCACAGAAACTGGCCCTGACAGCGTGGTTCCTGAGCAGCTCACGCTAGGGCACCTCGGCTCGGCCCGTCCCAGGCTAATCGGGAGATCACACAGGGCGCTAGGAGCAAGTCTTCCAGGGCCCAGTATAAGAGCAAGTGGACCAGGTTCTGCCACTGGGTAGACTTTTACGAATATCAAACCCCCTTGCATGTTCATTGGACGATGTGCTCTCCTTTCATGCACACCTCGCCCACTCGAGAGTGCAGGTAGATACTTGCTGCACTTATTTGGCTGCCATTGTGGCCTACAGAAACTCGGAGGAAGAGGTGTTCTCTTCAAACCAGATTGTCAAGAAGCATTTT
Source organism: Ambystoma mexicanum (assembly GCF_040938575.1). Taxonomy (NCBI): domain Eukaryota; kingdom Metazoa; phylum Chordata; class Amphibia; order Caudata; family Ambystomatidae; genus Ambystoma; species Ambystoma mexicanum. The sequence continues at coordinate 469,266,088 of NC_090921.1, forward strand.
GACGGGACTCGCCAGCGTCCACCCGCCCATCAAGCGGCCACACCATGTGTGGGACCTCAACATAGTTGGGTGCCATGGTGCACATACATTTCAAGCCATTGGCGTCCGCGACTTCAGGCTGGTCACCATCAAGACGGCCTTGCTAGTCTGCCTCACCTCGGCTCGCAGGATCAGCGAAATCCAGGCGCTGGTTGCCTCTGAGCCACATTCTACGTTTCACAAGGATAAAGTAGTCCTGCGGACACACCCGTCATTTATACCTAAGGTGCCTTCTGCATTCCATCTGAAAGAAGAGATGGTGCTGCCTATGTTTTTTGCTGAGCCTACAGAGTTCTGCACTGCCTCGATGTCGGGCGTGCTCTGAAATTCTACTTGGACAGGACCAAGGGCTTCCGCAAGTCGGATACCCGTTTTGTCACCTTCGGCGGATCAAGACCAGGGTATCGGCACTCCATAGCCTGCTGGATGGTCTCGGCCATCGAAGAAGCTTACGAGGGACAGAATAGGCCACTCCCGGCGAACATGCATGTCAATGCGGTCAGAGCCAAGGCAACGGCCATCGCATTCCAGCGACATGTCCCCTGGCAAGTCCTAAGCAGGGCAGCCACATGGGCCACCTCTTCGGCTTTCTGCAAGCACTACTGTTTGGACGGCGGCTCTAGATCAGACACGGCTATCGGACAGGGGGTTCTTAGAAACCGCTTTGCTTAATGAGGGTCTCCTCTCCACCCTGGGGCTACATTCAGTTGTAAAAGCACATGAAGAATGGAGGAAAGGTGATGGGATGTAAGAGTAATTATAAGTTACTCACTGTAGTGACTAACCTACTCTTAGTCCCCTTTCCTCATACGTCCCACCATCCTCCCCCCACCACCTAATAAAACTGTTGTCATTAGGCAATGTTAATCTATTGTCGACGCGTTTATGGGGACTGAGGTGTGGCGCCGGAGAGCGGAAGGGGAAGAAGGATTTTTCTGGTGAAAAGGGTTCCGTTTCCTGTCCCTACGAAGGGACGCCCACGCAGTATGGAGGAAAGGGGACTAAGAGTACGTTAGTCACTACGGTGAGTAACTCATAATTACTCTTAAGTAACATTTTTTCTACTTTCCCACAAATCCTCTTAACAGGCTGTTGGAAGCAGATTTGATTTGTACCTTTTTGTGTTCTGCCTTTTAGGCATAATGCATTTAGGAGTACTGTATACTCAAAACGCCCCCTCAGTGTTTCAAGTCCTGTTAAAGATGGCCTTATCTTTATTGGCTGTCCTTCTTCCTTTCCTTCTTGGAAAGGTTAGAAGTGGGATGGGAGAACATCTATTCTTTTCATGCAGCCGACTGGATTACTTGCAGCAAGCCTGCAAAGGGTCTCCTGTGAGAGCTGGCAGAAAGTGGCTACCTGCCCCATGCACATTCTTCCAGCAACATGGTGACATGGCTGTTGCTGAGCAGATTTTGGAAGGCTGGCAGTCAACTATTGGACAGCCACTTCCAAGTTTGAATATTTTGCATGCTCCATTATTAGATGGCTAGGGCAACCCCCAGTCTGAAATCTGGATATAAGGAGAATTGGACACAGAAACTAGTTTGACAACTGGAGCCTGAAGATACAAATATGACTTGGGGATGCTGGAGGACTGCTGCTGGAATCCGTATTGGCTCAGCCAACTGCCCCACATTGCAAACGTAGACCACCTAATTACAAGCAAGACCATTTCAAGGACATTGCTGCCTTTGACTGTGGGGCCCAACCAGTCCTGCTTGAGAATCGTCGCCTTTCCTAGGTCGTTAGAGCGTGCTTCTCTGTATTTCCACTGACATCTGGATCCAGCACGTCCTCACTATTAGGACTTCATCTGACCTACCGGATGCAATTCTCTGTGGGCATCCTCCGGGCTCTGCTGCGATGCTGGAAACCTACAATGCTGACCTTCACCAGAAGTAGTGCCTGAAGTCCAATCGCCAAGCTAAGGAGGGGTCTCTTGTTCCTTCCTAGCTTCAATGCATGACCTGCATCTGTGAAGTTCTCTGCTTTGCTGTGGAATCGAACCAGGGTATGCCCCACCTCATCCGCCTGATGTCTCCAGGGGAACCGTAACATGGCTTGTAGCGATAGCCCTTCTGTTGGTGGCCATCCATGACTATCTACGAAAACAGTGAGACAAGTCTTAACCAGCAAGTTACTATTACCTGGGAGTTGTACCTTTCTGGAGATTGAGGCCCGAGATGCATTAAATCTCTTGACCTGCCCCATCCAGTTAGGTGTGGGTCGGGCACAACGTCTTGCTTACCTTAACTCTATTCAGTACTGGCACGGGGCAGTAATTCTGGGTGTCATCCTCTTTGTTGACCATAATTGTGGTAGCTGCTTCCCAAAACTCTGCAACTCTACTTAAGTAACCTTTCTACCTACTACTTTGGCTCTAAATGTACTTCTTCGTGGCCTCTTCTAGTGCAACTCACCTTGGCTCCATCAGAAATGTGTGGGACTCGTGCAGGCTATGAGACTCAATAGATAGGTATTGGACTTCTGAAGATTAGTTTATTGGCGTTCTAAGATGTCCTGTAAACTTTTCCTACTTTAGTATTTTACAATAAATATGCTTTACTTGTTCTTTTATCTAAAGTGGAGAGCAACCCATAGTGGGTTACCTAACAAGTTATTTGTATTGGTGTATAGCTATGTTTGCCTGCCTATGATTACTTGGTGTGCTGATATTATAATAGATTACTAAACTGGATTATTTTTGTATTTACCTCTCTGACATTTTACTTTTTTTTTTTTTGTGAAATGTTTGCTGTACTACACAACAGTTCCCCTTTCCTCCATCGTGTGGCCTGATTGCTCCACCTAGCTACCTTAGATTGGTTAAGTCTAACTAGTTGAGACCACCTTGTTGCCAGAGTTTGGGTTTTCCATGTTCTACCCCATTAGAGACTTTGAAAAATTGTAAATAGATGTATAACCAGTATTTTATTCATTTTTTTGTGTATGGTTTGTCCAGAAAAACCTTTACAATTATTTAATAACATCTTCACATTTACCTTCAATATTTCATATCAAATCACGTCAGAAGACCATCATTATAAAACAATCAAATTAAGACTCCTTTTAGAACAAGTATTACATTTCTTATTCAACTCATTTCAACTGATAATTGCAAGTGCAAAATGCACAGACCTTGTATAATTGCTCTTCTATAAAATGTGCTTAATACCAGAGATTGGTTTCGAAGCACGGGATTAGGATTCGAACCTGTGTTGCGCTGCTTTGTCTTGCTTCCCAGACAAACTCATTGCCCCTGAGCTGTCCCTCCTCCCCTATTGTGCTGCCTGCTGGGGTGTGGCAGGATGGGCTATTGTAGGCAGGTTGGATTGTTTTCAGCCGCTATCTTTGCACTGTACAATTGAAATGTTCATACTGGCTTTTTTCAAGAGATTGACAATTACTAGGAAATTGTCGAAGTATGTGCATCTGGCACTGTTACTAGCAAAGCACAGTCTGGAATGCTATGATTTTTCTATCACTAATGCAGTGGAACTGTAATTCACTATAATTAAACCACTGTATAATTCATGCTCAAGCCTAATGATGTGCACATTCTAATATGTACCATTTCCTTTAGGACCGAGGCTGCAAATGTTGAGAAGATTACTACAAAGCTTCTTAAAGCAGGTGCCAAACCAGATCAAATTGGCATCATCACACCTTATGAAGGACAGCGGTCTTACCTGGTGCAGTACATGCAGTTTAGTGGTTCCCTGCATACAAAACTCTACCAGGTACAGTGTCAAAATGTACGATTCCTAAAGTATATTTTAAACAATTTTTCAACATCTTTCTATAAAGGTAAAATGGTGTTATGAAATTCAAAATGTCCTCTACCAGCCAATCATAAAGGTGTCAAGTAAGATATTGTCATGGTGTGCATGTGCTAAGAGTTACAAGCAGAACGTCGTATTGGCTCGTGTGGCAGACCTCCAGACATGGAATAAATGCAACCCTATAGGGGAAAAAAGCACTAACACCTTTTGCAAGGAAAATAAGGTGTTTTTACTTGGCATTCACACCTTACTGCCACGGAGCGCCTGGATCAGTTCAAAGCAAACGGCACATTATAAGGCACAACAGCATCATATATGACTAAAACAATATAGTGTCATTTCTTTATTGATGGGACCCTAGTGTACATCGTCGACCCCTTATAGACCATTCAATGATTGGCTGGCATTTGCGTATGTCGATCTTATTCCACATGGACCGTGGCAGTAATAAGTTCACACCCATGTAACTCAATTGGTACATTAGATACATAGACCTTTTCACATTTCAACCTCGTGACATGCACCTGGTAATTTATACATGAGCGCTGTGGATACTCTCGAGGTCAAGATAGCCCTCAGAAATGTGAGAAGCTAAGCTCGATCCCAGATGCTCTGGCGCCCCCGTCATGCCTTCCCATCATTGGCCGAAATTGGCACCGCACAGTAAATACAGGACATGGTATTTTGATTCCCCCCTTGGCATCTGCCCCCTCACTGGGGTTGCATGGTGCAGGCACACAAATCAATCATCAGTTGATGGATTTAGGGCTCTGGATGGGGGTGGGTGGGGATTTGGGTTCTCTAAATCTGGAATCAATGTTTTGGCAGCTCCAGACCTCTTCCCTGCTTCTCGTGAGATCGTACTTTGAGGTCGGACACACCCCTACCTGAGCTCCACTGCTCTCATTCCTTTCGGCCGACAAGGTCCTGCAGTGTGACGAATGGACAGTTGTATCTTTTGAGCATAATCTTCTTTCCCACTGCCTGAACAGGGATCAAAATGTGCGCTGTAGCTAAAAACCTTTGACCATCTTCTGATGGTGCTGGCTCCTTCCCATGTTGGGCCTAACTCGCCAAAATGGTGGCGGTACAGCATACCTCCCACTGAGGGTAGACCTATATTGGACCTCTATATCTATTATGAGATCCCTTGCATACACCTCCCCCCGATACCTTATGTGATCCATTTCAGCTATCTTTACCGCATAGCTCTGTCAGAACCGCTTGGTTGGGAGAAGGAGTTGGACCTGCATCCCAACATTCTCTGCCTTTAGTTAATCCTACATTTACTAACTATTATTCTCTGTGCCTACCAAAAAAGTTCCTTCCTTTTGGTACCCAAACTCTACAGACATCTTGCAACCTCCCCCCCCCCCCCCCCCCCCCCAACCTGGCCGTATTGTTCTGGAGTACGTCATGTAAATAAAACCCCCATCCCTCCATAAGTCTACCCAGTGTTCGGTATAATTTTCGGGATCTGGTGGAGGTGTTACAGCCCGGGGGGGGGGGGGGGGGGGAGAAATATCTATGGCTCTCCATCCTCACAAACCTGCACTTTGTGGGATCCTCTGTTTGTACTTGCCCATCTTTTGTACCAAGAGGTGCGCGATTTACCCGAACCGTAGCCATTATCATTGCGCTCTTTGGCAGAGTCCTTGCACAGCACCAAACTGATCATCTGGCAGGTGCAGAACATCACCAACAGAAGTACTGCGATGGGAAACAATATTTTTACCAGCGTTCCTATCCATGATGGAGCCCATGAGACCAGGTTGTCGAACCACTCTGCCTCAATAATGCCTTCTCTGCATATTTGTCTTTGACTTGTCCAGGGCCCCTATGATGCTTTTTAAGGACCCATTTTCTGCATCATGTGGGGGTACGTATGTGCGACATGATGACCCTATCATCTTGCATATCCCTCCCTCCATGGCTGTCAAGAGATCTAAGATGTATCTATTCGAAGGGATTGGTTCCTCTGACGTATTCCACATCTATGACGGGTAATCACCACAGCTGTGCTGCTTCGGAAAATTGTCTCCGTCTATACGCTGTCCTCGAGGGCCTCCGTCAAGCCGACGTCACCGGATGTTATAAGTAGGATGCATGACGCCCGTAGCCTCGGTTCCGTTTGTTCCGCGAACGTGCTCTCTTTGGAGATCTCGGCGCACCTCGGTTCCTCTGAGTTATTCTATCGGTTCTTTGAACTTGTTTGTTTGTGAAGATATCATGTCTTTGTCTTCTACCCCGCGGCCGGGATTCAAGAAGTGGACCACGCCACGGATGACTGTGACGATTGCCAGTCGTTAACATCGAACGGCTTGCGGGAGCGGAAGAAGCAGCTTTCTGCATTGCTCCGGCATGGGCCCGGAGAACGTGGTACCCGGACCTTCTCGACATGTCCATCTGCCCTCCACGCCGTCTACCCTATCGAGACAATCCCCTCTCACGAGAGGGGGTTGGGGGGGGTCAATCCCCTCTCACGAGAGGGGGTGGGGGGGGTTTCTGGTTCTCCATCCAGAGGTCAAGTCCCTCAACCTTCATGCTTGGCTTCTGAAAGGTTGAAGTATAAGGATTGGGACCTCCCTGAAGACGTGCTGGAGGTGTTTCTTTCGGCCAGAAGGCCTGCAAGAAAGTCCCTGTACCATTGAAGAAAGTTCTGCGACTGGTGCAGGGTCAAGAATGTGGATCCTTTATGTGCCATTCCTGTGGTTCTGTCTTTTTTGCTTTCGTTAGCCCACAAGGGCCTGAAAGTGGGTACCATTAAAGGGTACCTGGCGGCGCTGTCCATATTTAAACGCTCGTCTGAGGAGTGTTCTTATTTTAAGATTCCTTTAATTTCGCAGTTTCTGAAAGGGCTCACTAATGTGTTCCCACCGTCACTTTTCCAGGTGCCCGGTTGGGATTTGAACCTGGTTCTAAAATTCCTAATGGGTGCTCCATTTGAGCCTTTACATTCTTGTCCTTTGAGACTGTCGACCCTTAAAACTGTATTTTTACTTGCGGTTACTTCCGCTCACAGAGTGAGTTGCAGGCACTATCTGCTAAGCCACCCTTCAGTGTTTCATAAGGACAGGGTTGTCCTTGGGGTTCGTCCTTCTTTTCTTCCGAAAGTTGTCGGAATTTCATTTAAGCCAGAAGGTCATTCATCCGGCATTCTATCCTCCGCATCCTGGTAAGGAAGAGGAGAGGTTCCATAGGTTGGATTCTAAGAGCTTTAAGTTTCTACATCTCAGGCATGTCCCAGGTCAGAGTAGACAATCAACTCTTTGTAGGATACGCTGGAAGGTGTTTGGGACAAGCTGTTATTAAGCAGACTTTGTCTAGATGGATTATCTTGACAATTTCTGAATGTTACCGCTTGGCGGGTAAGGACCCTTTGGTAGGTTTACGGGCCCATTCTACGAGGTGTGGCTGCCTATACTGCTCTGCAGAGGGGTGTTCCCATTCGTAACATGTGTGAAGCAGCCACATGGGCCTCTGTCCATACTTTTGTAAAACACTACTCCCTGGATTCTATCCATGGGCAGGACTTGGCCTTTGGCAAGGCGGTCCTCTATTCTGCAATTTAATTGGGCATTCTAAAATTCTAAATTCTTTCCCTCCTCCATACATTGATACTGCTTTGGGAGTCTGTCATAGATGTGGAATTCGTCGGAGGAACCAATCCCTTCGAAGAACAAGTTACTTTCTTACCTTGTAACGTTCTTTGGATGGAATGTTCCGACGACGTATTCCACATCATTCCCTCCCAGCCTGCTGCTTTTTCCAGCTGAGGGAGTGCTCCAGGGCTGACTGAACTGTCAAAGGGAAACACTGTTTCCCTTACAGTTTTGTTCAGTGCCCCAGCCGCACATGCTCACTGAGCCATGCAAGGCTGGGACGTTTTGCTTCACTAGCATTGCATAGCTCATTGGAAATGCTGGCTGGGGCACTGCATGTCCTTATGTGCGAGGGGGAGCTCCTGCGCCTCCTCGCACATACGGACAGAGCTTCCTGGAGCGAGGGGGGTTTCCGCACCCACGTGCAGGCCCCTGCAGAAGATACGTTTACGTTAATGTCTTTATCTAAATGTGTATGGATGCGTGTATGCTTGTTTTATGAATGAAGGTATGCTAATGGATGCTCGTGAGAATGATGGTGTTTATTGTGTGTGTGTGTTTGTTTTGGCCCGTTGAGCTGCATTTGGCAAGTGGTGGTTAGAGGGGGCAAGGTGGGTTGTACAAAAAAGGCATTTTAAAAATTCCTAAATGCCTTTTGTTTCAAAATCTTCCTACCCACCTGCCAAAATTAGCGCTCTCCTTCTGAGGCGCTGTGGAGCCCAGGGAACAGGGATGGGCTTTTTTTCTTACTTGATTTCTATTAGAGGTCTAATCAAAAATACCATGCTTTCCCCCTTGGCACCCCAATGCCTTGCATACACACATAATCATGTTGATTGTGTTAGGCCCAGTGGGGGACAGGCATGGTTGTCATGCCTGCCCCCTGTTCCCCCAGCACCAATTGCCAACTGTTTGGCTATTTACCCATTTCTTTTTTTAAAGTATGCTCTACAATGTAACATTATAACCCATTATTTAAAAAAAAGAATGGATTGATTCAGGCTCCCTCACTGCGCTTGGTCGCTTAGGCTTTTTTGGTGGAAATAGTTATGCCCCTCCATTTCTAAAATTCACCAGCTGCCACTGACCCTCGGACTGTGTTGGGAACGGGATGGGTGGAGCCCAGAGACTATGGTGGGAGCAGGATGGGCGTCAACCATGCGATAGTGGTGGGAGCAGTCTGGGGAAAGCCCATGGTGTGTGATGGGGCGGGGAGAGCCCAGGGACTGGGTAGAAGTGGGATGAGGGAGCCCAGCGACTGTGATGGCAGCAGTTGGGGGAGCCCAGGGACTATACTGGGAGTAGGGTGTGGTGACAGCACGCAATAGTGGTGACAGCCCGGGAGAATAGCTCAGCGGCAACGTGCTTGTCTTGGAATGTAGACGACACGAAGCAACACAGGTTTGATGCCCGGGTCCGCGCTTAGAAACCTCTGGGTATTAAGCACATTATAAATAACCTATCATATAATATTATACATACTGTCCATTTGGAATTTTTGGGGTGTCCTGAGCTGCCCAAATTTTTCTCAATGGGGGGCCCGTCCAAAAAAGTTTGAAGACCACTGCCTTAGGCAATCTTAAATATTGTTGACTCGTCAATGGGGGACTGAGGTGTGGCCCCAAGGGTGTGGGGGGCATAGTCAGGGGAGCACATGCTCCCTGGGCCGCACCCCTGCGTGCCTCTAAATTTAAAGGGTGTTTTTTTTTGTGAAAAGGGCTCCATCTCCCCTCCCTATCGAGGGACGCCCATGCAGTATGGAGGAAAGGGGACTATGGATTAAGAGTACGTTGATCACTACGGTGAGTAACTATGAATTGCTTCAGCTTTGTTGTAGAACCTATATTTGTCAGGAACAAGTCGCTTAGAAGAATCATTGAACAGGTAGTTGCTGGAATCGCCTCCTTTGTCATCTGAGTGAGCGCTTCCTTCTTGTAGTTTGCGGGGCCTGTGCTGTGGGTGGTCCAAGTTGTATTGGGCTCGCTTTTGGCGTTCTGAAGAGATGTTCTTCTGGAACCACAAGGATTGTAGAATGGCGAGCGAACATATGTCCTTGAATGATGGTGGGAGTTGCAGAAACGTTTGCTGACTGGTCACCCAGTACGTGTCCATAAGTGCTGCAGTGTCCTTCATGAGTTCTGGAATGTACAGAGTCTTGTTACACTTTGCATTGCTCCCCACAGGAACAGTTACTTTTCCTTTGAGAAACACCTGGTATTCTTCCTGTTTTTGCACCATCGCCAGGCTCTTGTGCTTCAATCTGTTAGTTTGGAGACATGTGCCACCCAGACATCTCGACATTTGTTGTTAACTTCCCAAATTACTTCTTCGCCAAACCCAACCAAGCCCCCTGCTGTGCAGCCAACTGCTGCCGTCTCCCATCGGTTGGATACAGGCAATGTAGCATTCATCCTTATGAGCGAACGCGGCATACACTGAGGGCCTGCACATTTTGCAAAATCTTTATCCATCAGCACCAATCGTACTCCATGCTCCTGGAACATAATTTGCACTCGGCATAGTGCTACATGGCCTAAACACGGAGCGTCTAACAAGCTATCTTGCAGTACTAGCATCTTGGGGAGGCATGTGGGTTTAAGGAGCAGACATGGCTTCCATTTGTTTTCTCTTTCTTCACCAAGCTCATGTCATTGTACCACATTACGTTCTGGATGATAAACCTTCTCCATTGTATCCAGAGCAAGACCTTTGTATGCATCAGTTTTTTAGTACTTTTAGTCTGTGCACGTTCCTATTTCTGATCATTGATAAGGGTGTTGTGGGCAATACATAATCATTCACATTTCTAGTTGGTCCTTAATTAAGTTCAACACCGTCTATACACCTATTTTGAATGGATTGTGTCCTTCAATGTATTCCTCATCTCTAGATAGATATCCTTCCAGCTTCAGCTGCTTGGGAGTTTGTCTTTCTGGCACAGGGAGCTGTGCGTCGATGCAGTCGACTCAATGTCCCTCAAGGGCTTCCATCCGTGGGGAGTCATCGTCTGTGTATATATAGCACTCGCAGCGCCCGCTGGAGTCAGTTATGTTTGTGTAACTGGAAGCCCCAGTTTGTCCAGTGTACCCGATGAAAAGCTGGTCATGCTTTCATATTTTCGGCTTCTGTGAGAATAAAAAAAAAAGCTCCAAGCCCTTCTGTGCCTAAATCCCCCTCCACCCCTCCCAAGTACCCCAGACAGAGTGGCACCACTTTGGAGGGCTTCTGTGGAGAAGCCCGCCAAAAAGTGGAACAAAGGGCTCGACTTGGGTTGGAGTCACAGAAAAGAACACAAACGCCATTTTAGAACCGAGTTTTGGCAAAAAATACCAACCAGGGAATTAATAAATAAACCGGCGGTATGTTCGAGGCTATCGTAATTAAATAAAGATAGTAGCCTCGAACAATGGGAAAATCCCATAGAGAAATATTCGCGGTTGAATATAAAAAGTAGTATCCACTGCCACCAGCCAAAACTCGATCAGGGGGGACGGAGACGTGCCCCTTCGACTAACAGACCCCGGGGCAATCAAATTGCCCCAGCCAGTACGGCCACAATCTGATGGTTTGTACTGGTTCTGTTCAGTTTTAAGACTAGTAAAGTCAATGGTGAATTTACAGACCCTGGGAGACAGTAGTCAGTCCCAGGGTATGGAGTCTATACTGGGGAGTCACTATGACACCCCTGTGTTACTGCACTGAGGGTGCTGTGTAACACACATCACAAAAACGCATGAAGCCCTATGGAGTAAAAGACCCCATAGCCCATTAAACACATCTAGAGTCAAAGAAACACACTCAAATCATGTCCAAGAGTGTGGGTAAAAGAGTCTCACTCTTGGCAGGAGAAAAAAATAAACCCCCAAAATCCAGCAAAGCTGCTGGGGGACTCACTAGGTTAGGAAATTCAGCCTAAACAGAGAATTCTCCCTAACAACGGTTGTGCTGCTTTGTCATTTTTTTTGGCAGAGGGCGTCCTCATGTCGTTGGCGTTGGGTTGATGTTGCTCGGAGGCCTCTGTCGAGGGTGACGTCATTGGATGTTATAAGTAGCATGCATGGCGCCCGTAGCCTCAGTTCTGTTATTTCCGCAAACGTGTTTGCTTCGAGAACTCTGCAAGCCTTGTGTCTTCCACTTCGTATTGTACGATTGTCTTCTTCCACCCCGACAACCCCGCGGTCTGGCTTCAAGAAGTGTCGGGACTGCGGGTCCAAGATATCTATCATGGACCCGTACCGCATCTGCTTGTGGTGCATGAGCGAGGACCACGCCACAGACAACTGCTCGTAGTGCCAGTCATTGACTGCCAAGGCCTTACGGAGCGTGAGGAGAAATTAAAGGTAGGCTGCGTTTCCAAACCCCCGTAAATCTAAATCGTCCGATAGGTCGACCGATGAGTCGAGAGAATCTCCTTGTCGGAAGACGTTCAGAAGATCTAGGTCCTGGAGTGGTTCGCGCCTCTCGTCCTCTTTGTCGAGGCGGTCCCGGAAGTGGCCTCAACTTTCGCCTTCCTTGTCGGATGACAGATACCCGAAAGATGTCATGCCCCACTAAATCCTCTACCCCCGAGGAATGGGAGGCTTTTCGGAAGCACATGTTGCAGATTTTTCTGTCTCTCGGCACAGTTCCGTCCGCTCCTTCGGTTGAAGCCGGCATGGAACGGTCTTGGTCCAATGCACGTGCGCCCTCGCCGCCATAAACATCGGGAGCCTTCGAGGTCCCATTCAGACAAGGCTTCAGGGGATCGCCAGAGATGTTCCAGGTCGCGGTTTTCGGCTCCCACGAAACCGTCGAAGCCTGAGAAGCTGTTGAAGAAGGTGTCGATGCCATCGGCGCAATGTCCGTCGAGCGAGTCCGTCGGGTGTTTACCCTGGGGTCAGACCTTCGAAACCTTTCAAATATTCAGCACTTTTTCCGACGCCGTCAGAACCGCCAATGCCTACTGGGCAGGAGTTGCTGTCATGAGCCCCTGTGGCTCTGAAACCTGCAAGAAAGGCTCCTGCTAAATCTGTGAAGCCTATTCCTGATGAGAGGTGCACTCCTCTCCCTAGGAAGGAATTTTTCCAGTCTCTCCAAAACATTTATGAGGAAGATGTTGATGAGGAGAGTTTTGATGGGGCACTTTGTTCCTTTTGGTTTGCCTTATGGGACGCCTAATGCTCCGGAATGTCTCATTGACTAGGACAGTTGGATTGAGCATCTGTCAGTCCTTACATGATGCCAGTGGCCTTGACACATATCCTGAGATGGAATTTGGGAAACCCGAGCATGCTGATTCCTCCTGTAGGAGACTAATGTTGAGAGTTGCTGAGTACCTGGTTTGGTCCAGGCCTCTGGGTGAGTATGATCAGGATGACCTTACGGACATCTTGGATCAGGGTCCGTCCACTGATCCGGAGTTGCAATTTGATGTGGCTTTACAAAAAAGGGTGTCTGCTACTTGGACTTTCCCAGAGTCTATTCCGGCAGTTACCAAGTCTTTGTCAAGGAAATACCGCCCATCCAGTAGCGGCCCCGGCTACCTGTCCACTCGCCACACACCCGAGAGTTTGGTGGTTCAGGCGGCTACGGCATCCTCGAAGCAGGCAGCATACCCTACCATCCCTCTGGATCGGGACGATAAACGCATGGACGGATGGACGCATGGACGGATGGATGGATGGACGGATGGATGGATGGATGGGCAAGGTATTTGCTGCTGGGAGTGTGGCCCTGAAATCGGCCAACTCCACCTGTGCCTCGGCAACATTTTCACACACTCTGTGGAATTGTTTCCTTTGCGGCTGAGCATATTCATAAAGGGGAGGAAAGGGATGGCTTTCTAGATATTGTGAAAGATGCCAAGGATGCCTTGTGTGAATCCCTTCAATCTGGGTTGGACACTGCAGATTGTGTCGCAAGGTCCATGGCTACGCGTACAGTCATGCGCAAATTTGCGTGGTTGCTGAAGTCCGGTTTTGCACCCGATGTGCAGGTCTGTCTTCTCAACATGCCCTTTGACGGGTTGTATCTTTTTGGCAGCAAGGCCGATGAGAGCCTTGAAAAGTTGCAGACCTCCAAGGCGGCCGTCAAATCTTTGGGCGTGGCTGTTGAACAACCTCTGCCTTTTCTTCCTAGGGGACAACAATGGAGGGGGTGGTTCCTTTCGCTATTAATTTGGAAAGGCGAAGGGGATGCCCAGTCAAAGGGGCCTCCATAGAGGCACTCGTGGTGGACAAAGTAGGGGTGCCAACGCAGCTCAGGCAGCTGCCTCTTTGCCTTTCGTCACTGCTGCTTCTAAACAGCTCTGAAGCCATGACTCATGGTTCTCCGATGGGGGGCAGGCTGTCGCGTCATCTCGAAGAATGGCTAGCCATTACTTCAGATGCGTGGGATCTGGATACGATCGCCCACGGTTACTGCCTATCATGGTCATGAAGTCAGGGGCACAGGCATACAGAGGAGACCTGGGTGGACACTGTCCTGGTGCCTTTGGCACCGGGCTCATGAACAAAAGTAAACATCCATTTAACACCAAAAAGCTTTTATCATGGACATAGCACTTCAGATGCATTAACCTTCAACATTCCATCCATGAAGCAGGATGCATTAACCTTTAACATTCCATCCATTAAGCAGCCCCAAGTGTATTCTTCAAACGTACTCGCTCTCTAGGAGTGGCAGGGAGGGGCTGGTAAGCCGGCCTTAATGGGCGTGCTCACGATCTAATCTATATAAGCTGCCCTGATCCTCAAGACAGAAGCTTCGCGTTATTCTGCACTTGCAAGCAGCGTAACGCTCAGTCGCCTGAGGTCAGACTTACCTTTGAAGATCCTGCTTCCTGGACATCCTGCTTCCTGCCAGCATACTTATCAACTGGGGAAGCTGTTCTTACCTGTACATCTCTTCGGCGAACAAATATTCATCTTTACACTTTCCGGAACGCCGAAATCTTCATCTTGGCACCGCAGCACAACACGCTCCATCGTCGACAGCAGCGCCTGCAAGGAAAAACAGAAGACCAGGTTAGACATCAAAAAAACGGTCAGTTTAAGCTTGTCCTTTTCCTTAAACCATCACTTACCTTCTGTCGAACATTGCGGTAGCATCCATCTTCTATCTGGCCACGTCTCGCCTCACAGCTGCATTGAGGCCGCATTTCCATCTAAGAGAAGAATACAGAAGACATTGCGGGCATAAATAGGAGCAACATATAAAGACATTAAACAGAACGAACAGCATCACAAGAGCTCAATAAAGACTTAGCAATCATAAGGAGAAGCATAGTCGCAGCTAGACTGGACTAATCCTCATCGGGGATCAGTGAAGGAACTAGATCCCATTCACTGCGCCCCTGCCAGAAGTAGCAGGACGGAGAGCTTATCTTCCATAATTCACAGGTGAGTTTTATGGGCCGGCGTATGCGCACAGAAACTGTACTTTGGGGTGAAGGGTTCAAGAGGTACAACAATCACAGATTGGCGCACTCACACACTTATCTCCATGCAGGAGCAGTATCACCACGTACCACTGCTCACAGCTTTTCTACTGAGGGAGAGGTTGAAGGGAGTGATTCAAGTTCAGGGAGTGCTGCAACCGTTCCCCTCAACGCCTCCGCAGAGACCAGGTGAGCGTAACACTGCCTTAATTTTCTCTAATGGCCTCACGACAATCCACTGGGGAAACACTCTTTGAAGGTTCTGGATCCGCTCCTGTTGCAGGTGATATTCGCCCTGCTGGAGGAAGGCGCTATAGAACCGGTGCATTTTGCGGAGTGGAACAAGGGTTGGTATTCCCCTTATTTTTTGATACCCAAGAAGGACGGGGGACTGAGACCCATCTTGGACTTACGATCGCCCACGGTTACTGCCTGTCATGGTCATGAAGTCAGGGGCACAGGCATGCAGAGGAGACCTGGGTGGACACTGTCCTGGTGCCTTTGGCACCGGGCTCATGAACAAAAGTAAACGTCCATTTAACACCAAAAAGCTTTTATTATGGACATAGCACTTCAGATGCATTAACCTTCAACATTCCATCCATTAAGCAGCCCCAAGTGTATTCTTCAGACGTACTCACTCTCTAGGAGTGGCAGGGTGTGACCAGGTGAGCGTAACACTGCCCTAATTTTCTCCAATGGCCTCACAACAATCCACCGGGGAAACACTCTTTGAAGGTTCTGGATCCGCTCCTGTTGCAGGTGATATTCGCCCTGCTGGAGGAAGGCGCTATAGAACCGGTGCATTTTGCGGAGTGGAACAAGGGTTGGTATTCCCCTTATTTTTTGATACCCAAGAAGGACGGAAGACTGAGACCCATCTTGGACTTACACAATGCTTGAACAAGTGCCTCACAAAGGACAAATTCAAGATGGTCCCTTTCTCTGATCCTTCAGGCCCTCCAACTTCAAGATTGGTTGGTGTCATTGGACCTGAAGGATGCTTATTTTCATGTGCCGATCCATCTCAAGCACAGGAAATACCTCAGGTTCGCAGTTGGCGGATCCCACTACCAGTTTCGGGTCCTGCCTTTCTTGCTCACGTCCACCCGAGGGTCTTCACCAAACTCATGTTGGCGGTGTCAGCACACCTCAGGAGAGGGGGGGCGTCACGTTTACCCCAACCTGGACAATTGGTTGATAAGGGCGCGTTCTCCCAAACAAGCCTTTGATCATCTCAGCGTCACCTGCCACTCCCTTCACAAGCTGGGCTTCTCCCTTCAAGAAGTCTCATTTGACAAATTACCAACGGCTCCAGTACATGGCGGCAGTTTTGGACACTTGGGCTCATCACATTCTTCAGATGGTCACAAAATTTCTACAAGCCCAGCGTCTGCCAGCTTTCGAATTCTTAAGGTTGCTTGTCCTGATGGCATCCTGCATTTTTCTGGTGCCAGAGGCCCGCTTGAGAATGAAATCCCTTCAGTGGGCTCTACGGACTCGGTGGTCCCTGTTCTCAAGCAAGATGTCGGATCTCGTTCATGTTACATTCTCCATATCGCAGGACATTCTGTGGTGGGCCGACGAGAGTAATCTAATGAAAGGGAGCCTTCTTGGCAGTCATGGTGGTGACAGACGCTTCCCAGACAGGGTGGGGATCTCATGCCGACAATCTATCAATCAGCGGTCATTTATCTCCATCGGAGTCCAGACTTCATATCCATCTTTTGGAGCTGAAAGCCATCAGGCTAGCACTGAAGTCTTTCCTGCTGTCTGTACGGAGGAAGAATGTCCTGATGACGACGGACAACACGGTGCATATGCATTAACTCAACAAGAGAGGGGGTTTAGGGTCACTACCTCTGTGTAGGGAGGCAATGCAGCTCTGGTTCTGGGCAATGAGCGAGGGTATGTCCCTTTCGGCGATTCATCTAGCCGGCAGGGAGAACATAACAGCGGACGCTCTGAGCAGGCAGAGCGTGATCTCTCGCGGGTGGGGGTTGGCTCAGGAAGTCCTTAAAGAGATCTTCGCCATTTGGGGAACCCCTCAGGTGGACCTGTTTGTGACCGATGCAAACCGGAAGTGCGAAAGCTACTGTTCAAGGGAATTTGCTCCGAGAGCAGCTCTAGGAGATGCATTTGTCACGGACTGGCTCTTCCCGCCTCTGTACGCCTTTCCTCTGATCCCACAAGTCATCATGATGTTGCGTCAGTTCGGGACCCGCATGATCCTCATTCCTCCGGATTGGGCCAGGAGAGCATGGTTCCAAGACATTCTAGACCTGTCCATCTGTCCTCCAATATGTCTTCCTGGGACCTTAATTTGGTTCTAAATTTTCTAGTGGGTGCTCCGTTTGAGCCCTTGCACTCTTGCCCTTTTAGGTTGTTGACCCTTAAAACTGTTTTCTTAGGTGCAGTTACATCTGCTAGAAGAGTGAACGAGTTGCAGGCACTTCCTTCTAAGCCGCCCTTTACTTCCACAAGGACAGGGTTGTACTGAGGGCACGTCCATCCTTTCTCCCTAAAGTTGTGTCAGAATTTCATCTGAGTCAGAAGGTGGTACTTGTCGCTTTATACCCTCTACCTCATCCTAGTAAGGAAGAGGAACGGCTTCATAGGTTGGATCCTAGAAGAGCCTTGAGCTTTTATATATCCAGAATGTCAAAGATCAGAGTGGACGACCAGCTCTTTGTGGGGTATACTGGACACCGTTTAGGACAGGCTGTTTCGAAGAAGACCTTGTCTAGATGGATTATACTCACTAATTCAGAATGCTACTGGTTGGCTGGTAAGGACCCTCCTGCGGGTTTGCGGGCTCATTCCACCATGGGCATTGCTACTTCGACAGATCTCGAGAGGGGGGTGCCGGTGAAGAATATCTGTGACGCTGCAATGTGGTCTTCTATACACACGGTTGTCAAGCATTGCTCCCTGTTTACTTACCATGCTCATGTTGCCTTTAGTAAGGCAGTGCTTTATTCTGCCATTTAATTGGGTATGTCTATATAATTTTTACTGCTTTGGGAGTCTGTCATAGATGAGGAATACAAAAACGTATTCTTCATCGCCCTCCCATCCTACCCCTTGCAAGAATTTCCCATGCCATTACAGCGAACGTCACGCAAGGCTAAATGCAGTCAGTACTATGTTCTGGGCATGTGTACCACATGTGAGGGGGGGGGAGACATGAACTGAGGCTACAGGCGCCGTGCGTGCTACTTATAACATCCAATGTCCCCCTCGACTGAGGCCTCCGAGGGACATCAACCCGAAGCAAGGGCGCCTTCTGCCGAAAAAAAATTCCAAAGCAGCACAGCTGTGACATTACATGTCATAGATGAGGAATACATTGGAGGAACGTCCAGTCGAAGAGAATGTTGCCAGTTTGGTAAGTAACTTGTTCTTCTCTAAACCAATCAGTCCTTTCCCTAAGCACCCCCTCTGGCAGCCATCTTCAGATTTTTAAAGCACGCTTCAGTGTTGGGAGTCCTTGAGTTTGCTCAGCTAGTTACTTTTATTTTTGTGTTTTTTGCAAAAAGTTTCTATTTTTGCTTCCATAAGAGCCTGTGTGCTCTTCTCTCTGTCTACCGACAGCGGGGATCTGTTTTCTTTGAAGTTCAGCACCCCTCAAGGGCGAAGTTCGTTGATGTTTCCAGAAGGCCATCGGGCCTGCTTTCGCGCCCCGCGATCATGACGGAGGAGAAGGAAGGACGGTCCCTCTTCCAAGTCCTGCACCATGCGCAGGCTTTGAAACGCGTTTGTGGAGGACAAGCACCTGCAATGCCTTAACTGCCTCCATCCGGACCACAAGGAAGGAGATTGTGAGATATGCAGCGGCTTCTCCAAGAAGACGACAAAAGACAGGCACAGTAGACTGGTGGCGTGGCTGAACACCAAGGTGTCTGCCCCATGCTCTGAGCTTGGGCATGCCTCATCCAAGGTCGGTCGGTCCAAAGAGCGGTTTTCTAAGTCCTGTGAGGGCACCTCATTCGTGGGGGCCTAAGTTAAGGCCAAGTACAGCAAGTCTGGGTCCACCGGTGTCGCCGCGGAAGCCATTTTGCAGCAGACAGGGTGCGATCGACATCCCCTTGTTCCTCAATTGTGAGCCGGCAATCAAGCTCCTCCTTGGATAGAAAATTGTCCAACCCAGGTAAACTGTGCGAGACGCCGTGGATGGAGAAGGCTGAGCTGCCCAAGAATGCCCCGGCGGCACAGGATAAGTTTTCATTGACGATACTGCTAGTGTTGGCTGCTCTTTCTAAAGCTAAATGGGCTGACCCTGAGAAGGTAGCCCCCCCCACAGTGCTGAAGGGATCCCTCCCTCTGAGGTGCAAGGCCGCTGTAGTGACTTTGACCAGGTCTGCTGGCATGCCGGAGAAGGGGACACGGTCTCAAAACCCGGTTCCAGCCCCTCTGGGTGGAAAGGGCAGGTGCAATGAGGCTCCCGGATCAGGCCTAGGCCCAAACCATGGAAATTTCGTCCTCCGACTACGAGGACCTGGAGTCCCTACACACGGTCCACAAGGACTTGGATGAGGACGACGGTGGTGCAGGGCCTTGTGTTCCGATCACGCCAGTTCTGCCGAAATGCATCTCTGGACATCCTATCAACCCTCCACACCTTGGTGTAGGGGTTCTCCCGGACAAGAGCATGGAGGCGATCGCCCTCTTCCAGGAGGTAGAGGTAGCATCGCGTCACGCCATCACAATGGAGCTGGTTGTTGCAGACACAGTTCTGGCAGATGGGGACCGGTATCTGCCTTTGTCGCCAAGGCTGGATGAAGGCCACAAATGTCCGCCAGGAGGTCCAAACAAAAGTACTGGACATGCCTTTCGACGGAGACAACCTTTTTAGGGAAGGTAGTCGACGAGTCCCTAGAAGCCATTGAGGCGGATACGGAGACGGCCTGTTCCCTGGGCACCCTCCAGTAGCACCGCTCTTCTTTTCGCTCATCCAGAGGAAAGTCGGGCAGGTCTTCGAAAGGTTTCTCTTCCACGTATCGTCAGCCTTCCAGATCCACGACCCAGGAAGCTGACAGAGCCCGTTTCCAGGCCTATGCTGGTGGAGAACAGCGGCGACGTCTCGGGCAGGCCGCTGGCGCCAAAGGAATCCTGGACCAACCAAGACATCTGGCCACCACCCGTGCACTTCGGTGAGAGGACGGCTGACTAGCTTCGTCAGTGAGTGTGAAAAGATAAACACCACCAGATGGGTGCTGGATGCTCTCGCCCAAGGACATACCCTGGAGTTTCAGCGCAGTTGTCTGCGGGTCCCTCCGGTGGCCCGTCAGGAGCAGCACATCCTTCAGTAGAGCTGGTTCCCCAGTGACTCTGGGGCTCTAGAGTCTCTTCCAGATATTTCTTGGTGAGAAAGAAGGCAGGCGGGGTGGGATGGGGGGAGGGAGGACTTCTGGAGGCCCATTCTAGACCTGCAACGTCTGAACAAGTACCTCGAGTTTCACAAACTCGGGATGGTCCTGTCGCAGCATGTGCTCGGCCAACTGGAAAGGGGGATTTTCTTGACGTTACTGGACCTGGAGGATGCTTACTTCCACGTCCCCATTCACAGGAAACACCGGAAGTTTCTATGTTTCATAGTGCAGACAGCACCACCAGTTCAAAGCCCTACCCTTCGGCATGAAGTCGGCCCCCAGAGTGTTCACTAAGTGCCTGGCACTGGTGGTGGCACCATTTGCATCTACGGGGATTCACGCGTACCTGTACCTCGATGGCTCATCCATGCCCACTCGCGAGCGTTGTTCAGACACATGGATGCGGGCTATCAAGCTGCTGACGGATCTGGGATTGTCCATCAATTATCCAAAGTCCTGCTTGACACCATTGCAGACCGCGATGTTCCTGGGTGGTAGCGCCCTTTCAGGGGAAGGTGCAGCAGCTGTTAATGAAGACGGCCACGGTGCGGACCATGAAGTTGTTGCTTGGCATGATGTCCTGCATCTACCTCTTCCGTCATTGTAGATTACAGATGCAAACTCTTCAGGGCGCTTGCTGGGTTCAAGTGTCCAGAAGCTTCACGGACAACATCACTCTAGACAACGAGTTCTGTTGGGCGATACGGTGGTGGGGCATCTGCTCCAACATCGCCGGGGCACAGGTTTCAGAACCCTCATTTCCAGGAAACTGTCGCCACAGACGCTTCCCTGAAAGTCTTGGGAGCCCACACCACATGTCTACACGCCAGAGGCCTGTGGCTGCTGGAGGAGAAGGGTCTCCATATCAAAATCCTGGAGCTACGGACAGTGTTCTGTGCCCTCAAGTCATTCCTTCTGTCTCTGAAGAGCAAGGTGGTGAGGATCTTCACAGACAACACCACCACGATCTTCTACATCTGTAAAAAAGGGAGCACTCTATCTCTGGTGCTCTCCAGGGAAACGCAGGGCTTATGGCACTGGGCCATCGGACAAGAAATGTTACTCGTCCCACCTCACCTAGCGCGAGTCAAGTGCACCATTGCGGATTCTCTCAGTAGGGAATTGTGCCCCTGCCACAATTGGGAACTTCGGCAGGACCAGGTGGGCTCTTCGCCAATGGGCAGGCCCCAGATCGATCAGTTTGTGACCATGGTGAACTCCAAATGCCAGATGTTTGCCAGCAGATTCCACCAACTGAGGAGCCTGGGGCGGAGGGGCGCGTTCTGCTTACCAAGGGAAGGGATGTTTCTGTACGGGTTTCCTCTGTTGCCTCTCCTGCTACGAGTCATCAATCCACTCGGTGTCACTGCAGCATGATACTCATTGCCCCGGCGTGGCCAAGGCAGATTTGGTATATGGTCCTTTTCAGCCTACCAGCGTTGACTCTGATCAAGCTGCCAGTGGTCACGGATCTTCTTGCCAGAGAAGGAGGCGCAGTCCTGCACCCCGACCCAGGATCTCTCAACTGGGGGGCTTGGCTCCTGAAGCCTTAGAGTTTGGAGAATGAGTTGCCTGCGGACTGCAGGGAGGTCCTCGCCAAAGCATTGTCGACCTTGATGTGCTACGGTCACAAGTGGAAGCGTTTCACTACGTGGTGCTGGTCGCAGAAGATTACCCCTTTTGAGGGTCAAGGCCCTGAAGATTCTTCCAAATTTGCTATTGTTGGCAAAGTCCGGACAGGCGCACGCCTTGAGCAAGGTACATCTGGCGTCTATCTCCAGCTACACCAGGTCTCCAGGAAGGTCTTCA
The DNA here is from genome assembly GCF_040938575.1 of Ambystoma mexicanum. Taxonomy (NCBI): domain Eukaryota; kingdom Metazoa; phylum Chordata; class Amphibia; order Caudata; family Ambystomatidae; genus Ambystoma; species Ambystoma mexicanum. The sequence goes on from NC_090921.1 coordinate 469,288,109, forward strand.
CTTTGGTCTCATCGACTTGTCAAGGAATTCCTCAAAGGACATTTTTGTTTTTTTACCCCGCCGGTGAAGGCTCCAGCCCCGGCGTGGGAACTCAACATGGTACTGATGACTCATGGGGCACCCTTCGAGCCTATGCATCAGGCCCCTCAAGTTACTCTTGTGGAAAACTGCTTTCCTGCTCTCCATAACCTCCGCCAGGAGGGTGAGTGAGGTACAAGCCCTATCCTGCAACAAGCCGTACCTGACTTTCCACAAATCGAGGGTGGTGCTGCAGATGCGCCCCTCTTTCATGCAGAAGGTTCTGTTCCACCTCAACTGACCTTTGCCTGTTTTTTCCCAAAAACCTTCTTCACAAGTTAAGGGCCTTGCTTTCGCTGGACATTGCTAGTGCCCTGAAGTTCTACGTGGCACGCACAAAGAGTTTTAGAAAGACTTCACAGCTGTTTGTGAACTTTGGTCCTGTAAACCATGGGAAGGCCCTGTTCAAGGCTTCCATTTCAAGGTGGATCTCCGGCTGCATCATCCACTGTCATCGGTTGGCAAACCGACCGCTGCCCGGCCCTCCAAGAGCCCATTCCACCAGAGCGATCGCTGCGACGACGGCGTTCCTGTCTTTTGTGCCCCTGCTGGACATTTGCAGGGCTGCTACGTGGAGCTCTACGCACACCTTCATGAGATACTACTGGATCGACGGGGATTCCAGTATAAAGTTAACGGACCACTCCATGCCGGTGAGAGTGTACAAACCGCTTTTAATTTTCTAGTTACAGCCGCCCCACCCTTTTCAAGAGGGCAAACCATTTCAGTTAAATTTTTAAAGCTAACATTTTTCGTCACTGCCATTCGATTCTCATTCCATACTGGGCTGCTACTACTGCCTGAACTCAAGGTAACTATGTACAAACCCTCACCAACTATATACATACAGAAATGCCACAAGTGTTATGGATGGAAGTCCAAATTGATAACATACCTAACACCAGGCTCATCCATACGCTCTACGAACCTGGGTTCTCCATCAACCTCAAGTCGCAGCTCCAGCCCAAACAGTTCTTGACCTTCTTGGGGTCTCATCTGGGATACAATGGTGGAAATGCAGCATGGTAGGGACTTCTGCATGGTGTTACCAGCATTTGCTAGGGATCCTGGCTGATTCCCTCCTGGCAGTACCTCATACCAGACTCAAAATGAGGAGGCTGCAGCTACATTTCTTAGCCTCATGGAGCCAGGAAGCGGGGTCCCAAGCAGCATTAGTCGCCATACCAGCGCATCGTCACCAGGACCTACTATGGTGGAGGACAGACACCAAGCTCATGGCTGGCAAACCATTCAGGCAGCCCGGGCTGACATTCACCATTACAACAGACTCCTCCCTTGGGGATGGGGAGCCATGCTGACCAACCACAATGTGCATGGCATATGATCGAGAGAGGACCAAGACAAACGCATCAATTGGCTCGAAAGGATGGTGTAAAAGGGTTAATAACAAGAAACTGAGCCAAGAGGAGCTGTCCTGCAATACCAGGCATCACGACAGTGATAGGGTGATGGGGTGAAAGGTTGAGATCAGGGCGGTGGCACTAGGGTGTTGGACAGCTCATACAGCGAGTTGAAAGTGTGTAAATCAGCTGTGAAGGTGCTTTATTCTAATAATGGATCATCTGTAATCGAAGAGATCGGCTACGAGTGGGCGTATTGAAGAGGAAAGATGTTAGGCAGAATCCTGTGCAGTTCCCTTGGGGAACACTGCAAAAAGATTACGACTACAGGAGCATCAGTAAACCCACTTGGTAGCAGTCTGCACCACCCAGATTTACCTGGTAGCTGTGGCTGAGCAGTCAGACTTCTCTCAAGAAGAGTAGGGCAGTATGCAGAGTATACACTAAGGCCAAAACACAGTAGAGCAAACAAACACTGACCAGAGCTTTGTATAAAAAGTATATAGTTATTTATTTAAAACACACTTTAGGTAATACACTAGCACTCAATGAAAAGTAATCAAAAACAGTCAGGTAAGTATACACACCTCCCTTGTTAACTATCAGACAAGTCAGGGTTAAAGCACAACTATTTGTTAAGACAGAAGTGAGCGCTTAACCTAGATGGCCCTCCAATAGTTTAGGTGAAAAAGGGAGAGAAAAGGCAGAGCATAAAATAAAACAGTTCCCAACACTTGAGTTCAGAGCAAGGGGAGAAAGGCAGGTTATACTGTAGAGCCAAAGTTCATAGGCCAGACCCACTTTAAATGGAGCAAAGAGAAATGTGCTCAGCATCACACGGTTTAAAGTGCACTGAAGTCTTTGCAGAGTGCTCAAAAGAGGTTGGGGTGATTCAAAAGATATAGTTGGAGGTCTGGAGCCAACCCAGTATAGAAGCCAAGTATTTAAGGGTCGCCTTTAGCAATCTGTAGAAAGGGAGGCCAGGCAGGACACAGTACCTTGAAGAGAAAGGGAGCTCCAACGGGGGCAGTTGTTCCTGGCAGTGGTTGCAGTTTGTTGTTCCGACCAGGGGAAGAGAGGATCTCGGCCAGGAGGAAACCTGGAGTCGTTGCACTGCACAGGGATGAAACCAGCCGCGGAGTTCCCAATTAAAAGGTGCAGTCCTTTTATTTGTGTCCAAAAAGTGGTGAGCTTGGCTATCCGGCCGCCGGGGTGCTTGGCACGGGCGATTCGACCAAGGGCTGTCTTTGGAAGGCGAAAAAGGGTGAACTGGTTGATCCCGCCAGCTCAGAGGAAGAAGACTCGTCCAGCAGAAGATCTTCTCTTGTCGGGAAAGTGGTGAGGTAGCTGCAGCAGGGCTTCACCGGTTTTGTCGTCATTGCAGATGGCTCAGCTTCGTCCCTCTTCGGATTCTTAGGTCCTGTGGCGACTTCTGAAGTTCCAGTCCCAAAGGCCCTGCTTTTATGCAGAAACACCCCCCATTCATCAGCCTAGCTGTCAATCACACATGCTAAGTGGTGAGCCGGGCGGCTCACCACTGGGCCAATCAGAGTAGAGTGCGACTTGGGTTGCTAAGGCAACGCAATCCAGGGTGCCAATTCCCCCCCTCCACCCTTCCTGTGGAACCCAGACTGTGGCACCACTTGGAGGGCTTATGTGGAGAAGCCCGCCAAAATAGTGGAACAAAGGGCTCGACCTTTGTCAGAGTTACAGAGACGGACACAAACGCCATTTTAGAATCGAGTTCTGGCAAAAAGACCCAACCGGTGATTTAATATTAAATAAACCGGCGGTATCTTTAACATTGCACCAAAAAGTGGTGTGTTTAAAATGAATGGAAAATCCCATAGAGAATATTCCGGTGGAATATTTTGTGTGGTAACCACTGCCACCAGCCAGAAACTCGATGAGGCGGGACGGGACAGTGCCCCCTCGAAAACAGACCCAGGGGCAATCGAATTACCCCTTACCAGTACTTCCACAACATGATGGTTTGTACTGGTTCTGCTCACAATTTTGGACTAGTAAAGCCAATGGTGACTTTACATGCCCTGGGAGACAGTAGTCAGTCCCAGGGTATGGAGTCTGTTTGGGGGTCACTGCGACACCCCTGTGGTAATGCACTGAGGGTGTTGTGTACCACACATACAGAAAAACAGATACCCTATGGAGTAAAAAGAAATCCCATAAGCACTTAACAAGTCAAAGGCCTACCTCAAATCATGCCTAAGAGTGGGAGTAAGAGTCTCACTCTTAGCAGGAGAAAAAAACAAACCCCAAAAATCCAGCAAAGCTGCTGGGGGACTCACTAGGTTTGGGAAATTAGCCTTATAAGAGAATTCTCCCTAACACAAGACGTCTACGGGTGAAACCCTATTAGTCAGAAGTTGAAATAAATGTTTAATCAGCCACGTTTGGCTGCCCAGTTCGTTTGAGCCAGAAGCCTGTTGCACTATGAGCGTGTTAGTTTTGTGTCTGAAGCGGAGACAGCCGACAGCTGCATATGAGGAAAAGAAACGGACACACGAGGCAGGTTTTGTTTGTTTCCTAGTCCCGATCTGTGAATACGCTAAAGGGCGGTGACGGAGAGAGGAACAACTGAAGGGGGAGGGAGGGGGGGGGGGGGGACTGGCCTGCCGTTTTTTCACGCAGGCCATGCCTCTTATCAGCTGAAGCAGAGTGAGTCATTTATTGGAGGACACGCGTGAGCAGCTGTTAACGAAAGAATCCTCTCTCGCGACCGCGGCCAGAGAGCCTGAAGGGAGAAATCTGGTCCTTGTCAGGCTAGAGAGCTTGAGAAGAGGTGGGATAGTAATTCAAGGCCCTGGGAAAACTTGTTCGGCAATACAGTGGACGAGTCGCTGCAGGCCATCAAGGCAGACTCCGAGACGGCCCGTGCCTTGGGCACACTCCAGCAACAACGGCCGTCCTTTCGGTCCTCCGGAGGCAAGTCACAGGGTGCCTCCAAAGGATTCGGTGGCGGCTCTTCTTCGTACCGTCAAGCGTCCCGTTCTTCGTTCCAGGAGGCCTACAGAGGCTGCAGCAAGGCCGGAGGAAATCGTAGTCGCCAAGGGGCCCAAGGTAGTACAGCCTTGGCGAAGCAGGACTGAAATGGCCGGGACGTCGGGCCCCCACACGAGCACCCCGGTGGGAGGCTGGCTGCCAAACTTCGTCGGCGCATGAAGTCCATCTCCACCGACCGTTGGTGCTGGATGCCCTGGCCCACGGACACACGCTGGAGTTCCAAAGGATGTCCTCATTTTCCATCTGTGACCAGGAAACAAAGAACCATCTGCATCTATGTCCAAGTCCAGGGGGAAGCAACAACAAGGGAGCCAACACACACCCCAAGGGAAGCCAGACCTAAATCTCCCGCAACTCTGGGGTGCCGACCATACAACACGGGGGACGGGAGGAGAACCAAGAGGAACACGCAGCCAATACGGATATGGAAAAGTCAAACACAGAGATGGTGACAAAAGAGGATATGAGTGCATGGTTCAGGGAACTGCAAGCACAATTCATGACCACTGTGCAAACCCAATTTGAGACAATGAAGGGTGAAATGAAGGCTGCAATACAAGAACTAAGGACAGAAGTAACAAATCTAGGCGAGCATACAGATACCCTGGAAAGAGTGGTCCAAAACTTAGAAGTGCAACAACACGCAGAAGCCCAGGAACGCTTAATGTCCGACACACAATCTCGAAGTACAGAGTGAAGATTTTGAAAATAGTTCAAGCAGGTCAAACATAAGGATTAAAAATATGGTGGTAACGATCGAAGAAAGACTTAAGACGCAGTCCAGCAAGTGTTCAAGGACATTTTAGACGGAAAAGATGATGTGGCAATAGACGAGGTACATAGAGTAGGCCCAAAGAAAACGGGAGAAACGGGCGCGAGACCTCGTGACGTCCTGGTAGCGCTCGCATCATACCCCCAAAAAGAACAAATCCTGCGACGAGCAAGAACAATGGAACATATCTGCATGAATGGAAAGGACATCTAGCTATATCAGGACTTAGCGCAATCAACGCTATTGAAACAAAGAGACATGGGCCCTGTAGTGCGAGAGCTAACAGCGAAACAAATTGGGTACAAATGGACATTCCCATTTGGACTACTATTTGTATGGGACGGAAAGCAACGCAGGATAACATGTGAAGGAATGCAAATAGGAATTCAGGACCAGGAGAGAGGCCACCATGACGGAGAAAGGGGAAGATTGATCTCAAGAACATTGACATGGGGATGGATGACGAATGACAGAAGAACGAAGTGAACACAGACAAAGAAATAGGAGCACGGCAGAGAGCGGAAGGCTCCCAGCAGAGGACCATACTCCAGAGCAGATCCTCCATCCAGATCTTGTACGACCAAGAGAAGAGCAAGCAATCTACACAAACCAGGTGCGGGGAGAGGAGGGGGCATCCTGGGAGCAAAATGGAATCAACAAGGGTTTTAGGACACCCAACGAGTTATCCCTGAGGTGATCGAGGGCATGGCGCAGAAGGCTCATAGGAACCTTTATAACAGGGATCTTCCACCACAACACTTTGAGTTGGGAAGTGGTGTATGCAGAAAGTGCCGCTAGGTGGACTTTAATGGAATTGAACACTAGAGCTGAATCCAATTAATGGGTCAGGTATAGAATAATATGTGTGGGAGAGCAGTCAACTGGGTTGATGCTCTTTCCTCTGCACCAAATGACAAATCTCTTCAATTTGCTAGAATAGCAGTGGCGAGTGTTAGGTTTTCTGGCTTCCCTGAGGATGTCCATGCATCTCTGAGGGAGCTGCAGATGTCCAAATTCTATGATCTCAGGAGCCAGGCTGCTAAGTTCATGTTCTGGGGGAATGGATGCAGAGTCCTGCCCCTGTCTTGTGACAGCATGTTGTACGGGCAGGGGAGTTTCACTGGGGGAGATAGACATCTCCATCAAGTGAGCGAACCATGGCTGTCGGGCCCACATTGGGGCCACCAGTATCATGGTTACTTGTTCCTGGTGCATCTTGTGCACTACCTTGTTGAGAAGGGGAGTCGGGGGGGGGGGGGGTTAGCGTAAACCAATCTCCCTGACCATTGAATCGACAGACCGTTCCCCTCGGATTGGTTCTGGGGGTACCTGGAGGCGTAACTTTGGCATTGTGAGTTCTCCAGGGTTGCGAACAGGTCTATTTCTGGGAACCCCCATTGCGTGAAGACGTCGAAGACGATGTCTTCGTGCAGTCGCCATTCGTACTCTTCGGGCAGGGGGAAATCTCTGCTGAGTTTGTCTGCCAGCAGATTGAGTTCCCCTGGTACATGTTGTGACAGAAGGAACATATTCTGTTTGAGGCCCACTTCCATATGTTTTGGGCCAGTTTGGACAGTCCTGGAGAGTGGGTTCCCCCCTGCTTGTTGATGTAATACATGGCTGTGGTGCTATCTGTAAGGACCATCACTGTCCTGCCTTGTAGGTGTTCCTTGAAGGCTTTTAGCGCCTTGAACACCGCTAGTAGCTCCAGAAGATTGATGTTTGGATGCTACGTTCGGAGTCCACTCTCCGTGAGCAGTTTGATGGGATAGGTGAGCCCCCCATCCTGTGAGGGATGCGTCTGTGGTTAGAGTGGCTTCCGCCGCGGGTGTGGCAAAGGGTTTCCCTTTCTCTAGGTTTTCTTTTGTCCACCACCGTAGCGAGAGAACTAAGGCCTGCGAGACCACCACTAGGTCGTCCCATAGTCCGCTGGCCTGACACCACTGGCTGTTGAGCCACTCCTGCATTGGGCGCATGTGCAGGCGCGCGTGAGGTACCAAATAAATACACGACGCCATCATGCCTAGCAAGCGCATTGCTTGGCATACCGTCACCTCTCGACCGGTCACATATTGAGGGATCTGAAACAACATGTTTTGGACCCTCTCTTTGGAGGCGAAGACGAGGCCGTCCTTTGTTTGAATTAGAGCCCCTAGGAATTGTTTGATTTGGCTGGGGTCTAGGCTGGACTTCTTTTCGTTGATGGAGAAGTCCAACTGGAACAAAAGGTCTACAGTCTTTTGGGTATTGGAGAAGCATGTTTCGTAAGAATCCCCTGTTATGAGCCAGTCGTCGAGGTAAGGGTAAACTGGGATGGACAACCTGCGCAGGTGGGCCGCTGCCACTACCTTCGTGAATACCCTCGGTGCTGATGCTATGCCGAAGGGTAGCACTCTGAACTGGTAGTGTTTGCCCTCTATCATGAACCGGAGATATTTTCTGTGCGCTGGCAACATTAAAATATGAAAGTATGCATCTTTCATGTCCAATGTTGTCATGTAATCTCCCTGTGATAGCAGTGGGATCACTTCCTGTAGGGACACCATACGAAACTTTTGGGGTTTGATGAACTTGTTCGCTGGGCGCAGATCTAATACAGGGCGCATGGTTAGATCCTTTTTGGGTACAAGGAAGTACACTGAATAAATACCTTCCGTTACCTGAGATAGAGGCACGACCTCTATGGCTCCTTTTTCCAGCAGTAGTTGTACTTCTTGTAGAAGGATGGCAAGATGTTCCGGTGACATGCGTCGTCCCCTCGGGGGTTTGTATGTTGGGGAACTGTTGAATTCGATGCAGTATCCGTGGGCTACGGTGGAAAGTACCCAGCGGTCTGACGTTATACCCTCCCATGCTGGAAGAAAGGATGTTATCCGGCCCCCGACCGGTGTTGCATGGGAGGGGACGCGAATCTTCGCGTCACTTGGTGATGTTAGGGGCTTGGGAACCTCTGGGGGTGGACCCTCGCCCTCTTCCTTTGCCCCGGCGCTGTCCTCTTTGGCTGTACTGGCCACTATTGGTCTGGAAATTGGTGGCAGGTTACTGTTACTGCTGGTTTTGTTGTTGGCGTTGGCCACGAAAAAAGTGTTTGTTGACATAGCCGCGCCTGGTAGAGGGCTTAGAGATTTGGTCAAGAGTTTTGATAGTATCGAACTCTTTTTTTTTAGCCATCTCCAGAGCCTCATCCACCGCTTTCCCGAAGAGGTTTGAGTCTTCAACAGGTTTATTTATTAAAGACGCATGTGTCTCCGGTTTGAACCCTGAGTTGCGCAGCCATACGTGTCGTTTTAGGACTATTCCCTGAACTAGGGAACGTCCCGCAGTTTCTGCCGCATCCAGAGAGCTCTTTACAATACTCTGGTTGACCTGGGTTCCTTCGCCAATAGTTGAAAGCAGGCGTGTACGTAATGGTTCCGGTGCTGCTTCGGCGTCTTTGCGCAGTTTGGCCCACTGCGCGTCCGCATAGCTAGCGAGCAAAGAATTGTTGTTGGCAATTCTTGCCGAAAAGGCGGCCGAGGATGTAACTCTTTTTGCAAGGGCATTTAACCGCTTGCCCTCCTTGTCAGGTGGTGCCTCACTGGTGGAAAGTGGTACCCCTGCCCTCTTTCTTGTGTTGGTTACTACCAGGGAATCCGGAATGGAATGTCCCCTGATGTACAGCGGGTCTGAGGGTGAAGGAGTGAAAAGTTTTTCAATTCTAGGATTGACCCCTCTGATTAGTGCCGGTGTGGACAGCGAAGGGATGATTCTTCTCTTCACCGAAGCGAGGAGGGGAATTGTCTGACTGACCGGGGGTTTCTCCTTAATTACCCTTTCTACAAAGTCTAATTCAGGGGAGAGCTCCCCAGTGTCCAGTTCGAAGTGTGCTGCTGCTCTGCGCAACAGGGCATTAAATGTGGGTTGATCGTCAATGGGAGACGTGTTTCTAACAGGTGAATTGTCAGGAGGATTTAGTTTCAGGACATCAGTGTCGGAATATATTGATGGGGATTGCCAGGGGTGAGAAGGTCCTTCTTCTGGATTTTCTCCGAAGCCTTCTCCTACCAAGTCTGGGCTGTCTTCCAGACCTTCCTCCTGGTTCCGTCCCTCTTCCTCGTCCATAAAATCATCCTCTTCCTCAAAATAATTTTCTTCCCCAGTGAGGTCATACACACTATGGAAGTCTGAGGCTGTGTCCTGTAGGGGATTGACTAATCTTGGAATTTTGGCCCTGGGGTCCTCCTGAGGCCCTTCTCTTATTGTCTTTGGAGTGGGAGGGTTTTGGGCATTCATAAACCTCTCCATTCTTTCCATGCAGAGATGGAGACTTTCCATGGTTTCATGGGGTACCCCTGAGCGGTCTAGCGGGGGAAAATTGGTGTCTTGTAGCTGAAACCGGCTCGACCTCTCCCACAACGTCGAGGAAAGTGTCCCGTCGCCCTCCGAAAAGCCTTCAGGTGTGCTGGGAATTCCTTCGACTGAAGGAGATCGTCCCTGTGTTTTCGGCGTGTCTTTCGACCTTTGCGTAGCGCTCGAAGAGTCTTTCCGCGTACGCTTGTGGGCGTCGGCTACCACGATCCTCGCCAAGCTTTCAGCGACTCGTTTGTCAGCGGAGAGCTGTGGTTTCGACGTTATGGGTGTCGAACGCTCTATGGCGGCATGCGCTTTCTGCTGATGCGCTCCGGCCGATGATTTGGGGGCGGCACCCTTATTTGCCGAAAGCCCAGTCGCTGGTCGCGGCTGCGGTTGCGAGAGGGGCTTCGAACCCGAACGGTCCGAGGAGGCCGCCGGTGAAACCTGCGTCTCCTTGGGCGCTGATGCTCCCTTTGCCTTCGGCAAAGAAGAGCCATGGGTTGTGTGCGTCAATGTCGCCGGGGTGTTCATCCCCATAAGCAGGGCGTGAGCCGAGCCCGTCGGGGCCGGGGACAGACGACGAAGCGCGTGTGCGCTCTGTAGGGGGGTTTTCGACTTCCGTAGCGGAGGTCGTGGTATCACGTTCCTCGTCACTGTCGGAGGTAGCGACGGTGGGTGGTGCGTCGGCCTTCGACATAGCGTAGGCCGCCCACCTCCTACGGTCTTTTAGAGTCTTCGGCTTAAGAAGCCGACAAGCCGTGCAACCTTCCTCCTTGTGATCGAGGGGCAAGCAGCGGTTACACCGTGAATGCTTGTCCTTCCAAGTAAACTTGCCCTTGCAAAGCGGGCAAAACCTAAAGGGTGTCCTCTCCATAGCTGAGGCAATAAAACGTGATAACCACCCCAGGGGAAAAGGAAAGGCATTCTCAGAAAAGAACTAGAGATGTCCCACGACCCCCACTCTCCCTACTGTATTTGGCCTGCGAGGCCAGGCCACGTGTTCGGCAACGCCGAAGGATCTCCTCCGCTCGTCCCCTCCGTCGAAGATCTTGCTCGGCGGAGACAGCTTCACAACAGCGTCGAGGGGGGGGGAATCGATATGTTCTATATTAATATAGGAAAACGACCAAAGGTTGAGGAGATGAAATCTGCAATGTCTCTCGAGGAGCTCCGCGTAAAGGCGACCAGTAGCTGGGCGGAAAAAAACAATCTTAGGGACCTCGACACGTGAGGGATTGTGGGTACAACACACGTCACTATAGGGATAGTGTTACAGACACGCCTTGTCGACGTCCCCTTTTCGACTATGAAAAACAAAATGCAATACTCCGCAGTGACCACTGGATGTCGGACCTATGCACAGCATGTGAAGCTAAGCAGATACAACCATCAGAAATGCTTTTACGGTAAGTAATGCATTGTCATACAAGCCAACGCCCAATAAAAGAGAGCAGGGGTACAGATTGCCTTCAGTAACACAGCGAATGCGCAGATAATGCGGACAAAAATAGACAAACAGGGCAGATGTGTCCTAGTGAATGCGAAAGTAGAGGGCCACTCCATCACGATAGCAGCACTTTATGCCCCAAATACAGGACAAGGGGGGTTTCTTAAGGAAACGTTAGTTAAACTGGAGCAGTTTGCAGTAGGAGAGATAATATTGGGAGGGGATGTGAACATAGCTTGGGACCCAAACTTGATGGATCAGCCCCACGGCAACAGGGGCAGGAAACTTCTTCCAAAACTCTGCGACAGAAAAGGAATAACTTAGCATTTGAGGACATCTGGAGACATTTGTATCCCACTCAAAAAGGATGCACATACTTCTCTAACGTCCAGGATAGATTATCTGTGGGTCTCGACCGGTCTACAGGGCAGGATAAAACAAGCGGAGACGGGCTCTATCACGTTATCAGACCATGCCCCCTTGTGGGCAGACCTAACACCAGCCCAAAACCGCTCGGGACTATGGAGGTGGAAACTCCCAGAGGAAATAATCAGAGACCCAGTACTAGGGAACACACTCAAACACATGCTAGAATACCTCTCACATAATACACTCACAGAAATATCTAAAGAAACCCAATGGGAAACATTTAAGGCAGTAACTAGGGGCCACATGATTGCATTAAAGGCACAAAGGGATAAACGGAATCGCAAATGGGAAGAGGAACTAGAATCAAACATAAACGCAATTCACACAGAAATTACCCAGAAACCAACAATTAAACTGCAGAGGGCCCTGAGACACCTCGAAGGACAGCTGGAATCCCTCCGCACCAGAAGGGCGGAGAGAGAACTATTCTATATGAAACACTGGTACTACATTCAGGCAAACAAAGCAGACAAACTCCACCAAGTGGCGGAGGTTCGCAGCAAGGTTTCCCCAGCAGGGGAGCATTGGGCGATGCATTCACCTTCCCCTGGGCGGCCTGTTCCTGTATGCATTCCTGCCGTTGCTTCTGCGACTCATCAATGAACTCGGACGGTCCCGGTGCAGGATGATCCTTGTTGCACCAGTGTGGCCGAGGCAGATATGTTTCCCGGAGCTTCTGGACTTGTCAGCGTCCCCCCCCGTCAAACTGCCGACGGACGCAGATCTTCTCGCCAGGGAAGGAGGCGCCATCCTACATAATGACCTGGGATCGCTGAACTTGCAGGCCTGGCTCCTGCAGCACTAGAGCTTGGATGCTACAATATCCCGGCGGACTGCAAGGAGGTGCTTGCAAAGGCCAGGGCGTCCTCGACTCTTAAGTGCTATGGACATAAGTGGAAGAGGTTCTCTGTCTGGTGCCGTGCACAGATCAACCCTTTACGGATTACGGTCCATCAAGTGCTCCCGTACTTGCTGTCTGGCCAAGGCGAGACTGGCACATGCCTCCTTAAAGATCCACCTGGCGGCTAGCTCCCACTACACCAGAACTCTGGGGCGGTCGTCGTTGTGGTCTCGCCTGGTGAAGGAGTTCATGAAAGGACTGTTCGGCTCGTTCCCGCCAGTGAAGGCCCCGGCGTGGGAGCTCAACGTGGTGCTGAGCAGGCTCATGGGTCCTCCATTCGAGCCCTTACACTCGGCACCGCTGAAGTTCCTATTGAGGAAGACAGCGTTTCTTCCATCACCTACACACGACGAGTGGGAGAGATCCAGGCCCTCTCCTGTAAACCTCCATACCTGACATTCCACAAGACGAGGGTAGTGCTGAGGACGCACCCTCCTTCATGCCCAAGGTGCCGTCAGACTTCTATCTCAACGAGCGCTGTTACCGGTTTTCTTCCCGTCGCCTTCGTTGCCGGCTGAGAGGACTTTGCACTCGCTGGATGTGGCTAGAGCGCTGAAGTTCTAAGTGGACCGCAAGAAAGACATCACAGCTGTTTGTGAACTTTGGATTTATGAAAGGGAAGGCCCTCTCGAAGGCTTCCATTTCCAGATGGCTCTGTGGCTGCATCATCCATTGTCACCGGTTTGCAAACTGACCGTTGCCTGGCCGTCCGAGAGTCCATTCAACCAGAGCGATCGCTGCGCCCACAGGGTTCCTGTCTGGTGTGCCCCTGCTGGACAAATGCAGGGCTTCTACGTGGAGGTCGACGCACACCTTAATGAGATTGTACTGTGTTGACCGGGATTCCAGGGAGGAGTCCAGAGTCGGCCAGGCAGTGCTGCACAACCTGTTCGCTTAAAGGTGAGCCTGGTGAGGAGGTAAGAAATGCTTAATGTTGAGCCTTGCCACCTCCGGTGGTTGTGCATGTGTGTACTCCTATGTATTCTTGTATTCATGAGCATGTGAATCCATGCCAGATCCCATGCTGGAGAAGGAACAAGTTACTTACCTGTAACTGTTATTCTCCAGCATGGGTCTGGCATAGCTTCACATGCGAACCCTCCCTCCAACCCCTCTGCGGCTTTTCTCTTGGTCCTACTGCCACTTTACGTGCTACCAAATCTGAAGATGGCTACCACAGGAGGGGCTTAGGTAGAGGGCAGTCATTGGCTGGTGGTAGTATGACCCAGAGACCAGTGATTGGTTATTAGTAGAAAGACAGACCAGAAACAAAACTGATACTGATTTTTCTTTACCGAGGATTCCCAGTCTGACGGGGAATGTTCATGAGCATGTGAATCCCTTATACCTGATGCCACACAGCACCACCTGCTGTCAAAAACGTTCTAAGGTCTGCGACAGCAGAAAGATATCTAAGGTGAGGAATCTGTGGAAGGAACTGACATAAGAAATAACATTCTCCAGCATGTGGTCTGGCATGGATTCACATGCTCATGAATATTCCCCGTCGTCAGGCTGGGAATCCTCGGTAAAGAAAAACCAGTATCAGTTTCGTTTCTGATCTGTCTTTCGTAGTAGTAACCAATCACTGATCTCTGCGTCATACTGACCACAGCCAATGACTGCCATCTCCCTAAGCCCCGCCTCTGGCAGCCATCTTCAGATTTTTACCGCACGTTCAAGTGTTGGGATCCTCGTGCTATTGCTCTCGAGCTTTAGTGCTTTTTTTGCGCTTTTTTCATAGGAAAATGTTCTGTTTTTCGGTCAAAAGAGCCTCAAGCTCCACCGTTTCTTTATCCGATCAACGGGGACCCGTGTCGGATTCTTCTACGCCCCTCAAGGGTGAAGATTTCGTCGAGCCACGCTTTTGGAGGACTCCAGAAGTTTCTCAGGCCCATCTCGGACATGGCCCAGGAGAAGGGAAGCTCGACGCCCTGAAAGCTGTTCAGGGTCTGCCCTGGATGCCAGCTTCAAAATGTCTTTAAGGAGGATGAACACTCCCTTTGCCTCTACTGCCTGCATGAGGACAAGACGCACGTGTAGAAGGACTGTGCGTTTTGCGGCAATATGTCGGAGCGGACCATGAAGGACTGCCATCTGCGTCTCGCCAACTGGCTGGAATGGAAGAGCCCGTCAGGTGAGAAAAAGAAGTCCAAGCGGTCTTCTAAGACCTTTGAGGGCGCCCCGGCGACGGGCGCCCAACAGAAGGCCAAGCACCGCGAGTCCGCTGGCACCGGGAGCGCCGAACGGTCGGGCTCTACAGGTGCCAGGCAGGGCGCATCCTCCCCGGCGCCATCAACCATGAGCCAACGCTCTGGCTCGGGTAAGAGGAAGGCCGAGCACCCGGCAAAGCTCCTGGAGAGACCCCGGTCGAGCTGAAGGCCCCATCGGAGGGGGAGCGAGGCGGTGACCCTCCTCCCCCCCCAAGGAGAAGGCGGGGAGCGCTCCTAAGGTGGTGAAAGCCTTGATCCACCCGGCCAAGGCCTCTATCGAGACAGTCGGGGCGCCCCTGGCTCAGCCTGTGGAGGCTACACAAGTGGTGGCGACCTCGGAGCCCAGAGTCTCCCTGCCACCGCGGAGGGGGTCCTCTTTCATGCCCATCGACAGGACCCCCGTGAAACCCCCGATGGAGAAGAAAAAGGGGGGGGCAGGAGGTCGTCATGGATTCAGCCTCAACCTCTGAAGAGGAGCTGATCGAAGTCTTGAGCCACAGCGTTGGCGTGGAAGAAGACCAGCCCGTCGGGAGGGACCCTGACGTCGGAGACGACAACGTCAAGGGTGCCGACGGGGCTCCTGACCGCCGGTCGGAATCCCCTCAACCAGTGCCGCAAGTCAGCTCGGCGGCCATTTTGTTGGCTATACAGTCCTTATGCTCGGAGATAAGGACGAGGTTGCTGTTACCACCAACGGAGGAACCGCTCCCGATGGGGGAGCCTGAGCCAGGCCCTTCTGGGAGCCCTCCTCCTAAGAGAAGAAGGATTCATCCTCCAGCTCCTTTTCTCAACCATCGTGCCCTGCTCAGCCCCCCTCCCTGTCCACGACCCGTGGGGATGATACGGGGACGGACACGACGGGTACAGACGACGAGGTTTACGAGTATCTCCCATCGTCACCTCCTCCCCGACGAGATTGGATCGTTTCATGCCATGATCGCCAGGGCATCCAAGCTTTTCCAGCTCTGCCCGGAAGAGAAGAAGGAAGGTTTCCTTTATCAACGGCGCGAGACCAAGAGGAAGACGGTCCTCGCTGTACCTCTACTGGACGATATCTAGGATGAGGGTCTCGCCCTCCTCAAGAACCCATCCACAACGCCTGCGAGAAGGGATCGGTAAGAGAAGAAGTAACGGGTCCCGGACGCGGCCCCCTTGTGCCTTCGGGCACAGCCGACCCCGGACTCGGTCGTCTCTGCGGCGGCCAGGAAGAAAGCAGGGGGGGGGCCTCGGCCTCTATGTCAACCTCCCCGCCGGACGGCGAGGGAAAGAGATTGGACACAATGGGACGCAGAGTCATCTCATCGGCAGCGACGACGATTAAGGCTGCCAACGCCTTGGCTATCGTAGCCCGCTACGACAGGGAGTTGTGGTACAAAATCGCCCCCCTGCTGGACTTCTTACCAGACGACAAGAGGGCGGAGGCCCTAGAGATCTTGCAGGAAGGAGCAGTGGCGTCGGACCACGCCATTACGATAGCGACGGACATCGCCGACAATGGATTTCGCCAGTTGGGCAACGGCGTGTGCCTTAGACGGCGTGGATGGCTAAAGGCAACGGACTTTTGGCAGGACGTGCAGACCAGAGTCTTGGACATGCCGTTCGACAGGAGCAACCTGTTTGGGAAAACAGTGGACGATTCCCTACAAACCATCAAGACGGACACGGAGACGGCCCGGGCTCCTGGTGTTCTCCAGCAACGACGGGCGCCCTTTCGGAGCGGCGGAGGCAAGCAGGGTGCCTCCAAAGGTTCCGGGGGCGGATTTTCCACCTATCGTCAAGCGGCCCGTTCGTCGTCACAGGAAGCCTACAGGGGACGAGGCAAGTTGGGCGGACCCCGCCGTCCTCGCCAGGGAGGACAAGGCGGCAAAGCCTCGTCGAAGCAGGACTGAACCGGCTGTGGGGTCGGGCCCCCACCGAAGCACCCCGGTTGGAGGCCGGCTGGCGAGCTTCGTCAGCGCGTGGGAGTCCATCTCCACCGACCGTTGGGTGCTGGACGCCCTGGTCCAGGGTCACGCGCTCGAGTTTCTAAAGAAGTGCCCGCGCGTCCCCCCCCCCCCCGTGGCCAGGAAGGAACATCACATCCCTCAACTTCTCTTGGAGGTAAAGGTGATGCTCAAGAAAGGCGCCATCGAGCTCGTCCCAAAGAGGCTTTGGGGCTCCGGAGTTTATTCAAGATACTTCCTCGTGAAGACGAAGATGGGAGGATGGCGTCCCATCCTGGACCTAAGACTGAACAAATTCATCAAGGCACAGAAATTCTGGATGGTCACCCTCCAGCACGTCCTGGGTCAGCTGGAGGAGGGCGATTTCCTGTCGTCGTTGGATTTGGAGGATGCTTACTTCCATATCCCCATCCTAAAGGGACACCCAAAGTTTCTCAGATTCGTGGTCCAAGGGCGTCACTACCAGTTCAGAGCCCTTCCCTTCGGATTGAGGTCGGCACCCAGTGTGTTCAACAAGTGCCTCGCACCTGTGGCGGCGCGGCTGCGCATGGAGGGGATCCACATCTACCCCTACCTGGACTGGCTCATCCGAGTAAAGACAAGGGAACTCGCCGCGGAGCACACGGCGAGGACCGTCCAACTACTCGCGGACCTGGGATTCTCCATAAACTACGCCAAGTCCCACCTGGTGCCCGCGCAAGACGCGCTGTTTCTGGGAGCGAAACTCGACACAGTGGCGCTTCTGGCCTCTCCGTCGGAGGAAAGGACGAGGGCCATCTTGGGCAAGGTGCAGCGGATGCTGGCTGCGGACGCGGCCAGGGTGAGGTCCATCAAATCCCTTCTCGGAATGATGTCTTCTTGCATTTATCTCATCCGCCTGTGCAGGCTTCGGATGCGCCCGTTACAGGAGTTCTTGGACGCGCGCTGGATTGAGACGACGGGCAGCTTCGAGGACAGGATCACACTCAACGAGAGCTTCCGACGAGCGATCCGATGGTGGGGCACCCGCGCGCATCTGACGGCGGGCATGGACTTCCAGACCCCGGGCCAGCAGAAGACAGTGACCACGGATGCCTCCCTGGAAGGGTGGGGAGCGCACACCGAAAATCTGCACGCGAGAGGCCTTTGGCCCCCAACGGAGAAGTCCCTCCATATCAGCTCCGGGCAGTGTTTTGGGCCCTCAGGTCCTTTCTTCCATCCCTCAAGGGCAAGGTGGTGAGGATCTTCACCGACACCACCACCACCATGTTCTACATCAGGAAGCAGGGCGGTACCAGAACCCCAGCCCTGTCCAAGGAGGTGCAGGATCTGTGGCATTGGGCCGTCGCCCAAGGGATGTTTCTGGTGCCGTTTCATCTGGCAGGAATAAAAAACACCATCGCTGACTCGCTCAGCAGAGAGCTTCGCTCGTGCCACGAGTGGGAGCTATGACAGGATCTAGTGGACCGCCTCTTCCGACGGTGGGGCACTCCCCAGATCGATCTGTTCGCGACGGTGACGAACTCCAAGTGCCGGAGGTTCGCCAGCAGGTTTCCCCAGCCGAGGAGCATGGGCGATGCTTTGCTTTCTGGTTCCCCTGGGAGGGCCTGTTTCTTTACCCGTTCCCTCCATTGCCGTTGCTGATCCGGCTCATCAACCAGCTCAAGAGGTCACGGTGCAGGATGATCCTCGTCGCACCTGCGTGGCCGAGGCAGATATGGTTCCCGGACCTTCTGGACTTGTCAGCATCACCGTCAATTAAGCTGCCAGTGGACGCGGATCTTCTCTCCAGGGAAGGAGGCGCCATCCTCCATGACCTGAAGTCGCTGAACTTGCAGGCCTGGCTACTGCAGCGTTAGTTTGCAGGCTACGACATACCGGCCGACTGCAGAGAGGTTCTTGCAAAGCCAGGCGTCCTCAACTCTTAAATGCTACGGACACAAATGGAAGAGGTTCTCTGTCTGGTACCATGCACATAAGATTAACCCTCTACGGATTACGGCTCCTCAAGTACTGCCGTACTTACTGACGCTGTCCAAGGCTGGACTGGCGCACGCTTCCATCAAGATTCATCTTGCTGCGATCTCCCGATACACCAGAACCACGGGACGGACGTCTTTTTGGTCTCATCGTCTGGTGAAAGAATTCATGAAGGGACCTTTCAGATCGTTCCCTCCGGTGAAGGCCCGGCCCCGGCGTGGGAGCTCAACGTGGTGCTGACCAAGCTCATGGGACCTCCGTTCGAGCCTCTGCACTCAGCTCCGTTGAAGTTCCTGTCGTGGAAAACAGTGTTTCTTGTGGCCATCACCTCCGCACGACGAGTGGGAGAGATCCAGGCCCTTTCCTGCAAGCCCCCGTACTTGAATTTTCACAACAGGAGGGTAGTGCTCAGGACGCACCCCTCCTTCATGCCCAAGGTGCCGTCGGACTTCCACCTCAACGAACCCTTGGTGTTGCCTGTTTTCTTCCTGTCGCCTTCGTCGCCGGCTGAAAGGACTTTGCACTCGCTGGATGTGGCTAGAGCGCTGAAGTTCTACGTGGACCGCACGAAGAGTTTTCGGAAGACGTCATAACTTTTTGTGAACTTTGGACCTGTCAATCAGGGGAAGGCTCTCTCAAAGGCTTCCATTTCCAGATGGCTCTCCGGCTGTATCATGTACTGTCATCGGTTGGCAAACTGACCGCTGCCCGGCCGTCCGAGAGACCATTCCACCAGAGCGATCGCAGCTACCACAGCGTTCCTATCTGGTGTGCCCCTGCTGGACATCTGCAGGGCTGCTACGTGGAGGTCGACGCACACCTTCACGAAATTCTACTGCGTCGACCGGGATTCCAGGGAGGAGTCCAGGGTCGGCCAAGCAGTGCTGCGCAACCTTTTCGCCTAAGGTGAGCCTGGTGAGAAGGTAAGAGATGCTTAATGTTGAGTTGTTGTATTGCTTAATGTTGAGCCTGTTGCCACCTCCCGTGGTTGTGCATGTGTGTACTGCTATGTATTCTTTTATTCATGAGCATGTGAATCCATGCCAGACCCCATGCTGGAGAAGGAACAAGTTACTTACCTGTAACTGTTGTTCTCCAGCATGGGTCTGGCATGGATTCACACGCGAACCCTCCCGCCTTCCCCTATGCGGCTCTTCACTTGGTCATACTGCCACTTCACGTGCTACCAAATCTGAAGATGGCTGCCAGAGGCGGGGCTTAGGAAGATGGCAGTCATTGGCTGTGGTCAGTATGACGCAGAGATCAGTGATTGGTTACTACTACGAAAGACAGATCAGAAACGAAACTGATACTGATTTTTTTTCTTTACCGAGGATTCCCAGCCTGACGACGGGGAATATTCATGAGCATGTGAATCCATGCCAGACCCATGCTGGAGAACAACAGTTACAGGTAAGTAACTTGTTCCTTAGCACTGGTGTAAGTTATTTGTTGGTCTCTTCCAAGATCAAGTATAATCATGACTGGAGGGCATTTGTTTGTGTTAAGTGTTGAGATCCCTGTCTAACGGCACAAGAGTCAATTTAAGGAAGATAAACACGTAGCGCAAAACTGCAAAGTAAATGATCTTTTGTGACATGGAGGGGATTTTTATGCTAAATTAAGACATTTGTCAGTTTTATTAGGCGATAATGCCATTCTTTTCATGGTGTATTGTCTGATGTTAAGCCGGAATTGTTATTTTTTGGGATTCTGGGGCCACTTTTTAGGACCCCCTAAACATTTTGCTTTTCCCCCCTGGTCTTTTTTAGTTTATTATCTTGTACATGGCCAGAGGGACTTCCTGAAGTCCCCCTGCCTTTATTTCCCTTTATACCTTATTTAAGGTATATGGTATTGGGTTGCCCCTAAGGTGCCCAGTCCCAGGGAAGGCCACGTCACCGGCCCCCCACCCCACCTCTTCCCTAGAATGATTTTCACTGTAATATGTGGTTAGGGGGCGGTAGGCTGGTGGCGACACTGCTTTAATTTTGTCTGCAGCAATGGTGCAAACCATTTTACCACATTGGTAGCCCAATGCCCCTTTTTTTGTAGCCATTGGGGTACCATTGTTTTTTAAATAATTTTGTTTTAATCATGCTCCTAGCCATTTTACTTTCCTGGCTTTCCTTGATCTAAGTGACAATGAGATGGCCTGAAAATTGCTATTTTGACGATGTGGGCTCTTTGTGTGCCCAACATGGCTGCCTCAGTACTGGTCCTAACTGGTTTAGGCTAGTAGAGGTCCCTGGACTAGCCCCCTCACTTCTTGCAGGAGTGGCTTTAGTGAGTGGCAGTCACAGTAACCACCCACTATGGTTGACCACTGAGGCCTCTGTCCCAGCCTATTTTTGTGATTTGCTTGCTGGTTTAGGGCCAAGCCCCTGCCGCATCTGTCTTGCTGCTTTGTCTCTGCAACTTGAAGGTGGCAGGTCGTCCAACCTTCTGAAGGAGTTTTCCCGCAGCCCTCACTTGGCAATACTTGCTAAGTGCAGTGGCTGGCCCTTATTCCGGTTTGAATTTTTTGCTGTCAGAAGTCCATTCTGGATTGCTTGGAAGCCTCCAGGTGACTCCCCACATTTTCTGGGTTGAGCCCTTTGCTTTGGGCCAGTCTCTGGGCTGTGTTACTGCTGCTTGCCACGAGGATCTTCTCCTTGGCTGTGGGGTGCTGTGGATGTCCACCCTGCTACTGGGACCCTCATGGTTGGCTTTCATGTTCCCCTAGGAGACTGTCGCCATATCTTTCACTCCTGGCTTGAAGTTAGAGACCCTCAGAGGAACTGCTTTCGTTTCTGCATTGCTGTGGCTTTCGTTGGCTGATAGTTGAAGTCTTAGAGCAGCGAATCCTACAAACCGCACCTGTGAGGAAGAGTAGTCTACTTGCTGGGTTGTTTCAGGTCCCTGGTGTCCTTTCTGCCAAAACAGCTGTTGAGTACTTAACTTGGGGTTATAGGAGGGGTGATTATTCCTGATATTGCAACACCCCCCTCTTCCGAGTGGTCCCCTGGTCCGTGCTAGTGATTCCCTGGGAGGCAAGCCCTAACAACGATTCCCCATAGACTTGCATTGGGGGAGGTGTCGACTTGCATTGGGGCAGGTGTCGACTTGCATTGGGGGGGCGGGTCCTGTTCTGCAACTTTTTCATCTGGGGTCCCCATTCTGACCTTTGTAACACTTCCTTGGGCGTCTCCAGTGGCTGTACCCGAGGCTGATGGCTGCAGCATCTGCACTTGTGATGTAGAAATGTGCTTACCTTTTTCAGTGTGGATGAGCCTTTAACTTTTACCATTATTTCATGTGGAACTTTGAACCTTACTGGAACTCTCCTTAAAGTGACGCTGTGGTACTTGCCTGTCCCTGGATATTTTTACTGGATCCCCTAGGGATTCATTGTGCTTTGGACTAAGCCTCACAATTTCAATACTTCTGATTTACTATCCATGTTCATCTAAAGTCATCCCTTGCAGTCTTGTACTGGTAAATGTACCTGAAACACTAACTGTAACGTGTAACATTGTGTATATTTTTCCAAGAAATTTAGCAGTGAGGGGTTTCCGAACGTAAATTGCTTTTCCGTCCTCTTGGACCTTTAAGTATTGTCCTGGGCACCTTGGTTTTAATACTGTAACGAGGACCTAGGAGGTTAAATATTTTGTTTTGGGCATTGGAATTGTGAATCTGTTTTGCCTTGGGATTAAATTGTTTTCCCTTTTTGTTCCCACACCCTGCTATCTTTGCCTTTATAAAGCGTGCAAACAGCCCAGAGGCATGTGTTGGCCACCAGGCCTATGGCCTTTCACATCTATTAGGGGTTGGATGTTTCTTTAATACACTTCACTTAGTTGTACAGGTTACTGGGTGCTTACTGTTAAGGAGATGTATCATTATTGTGCGTCATCCCATTTCCTATTGAGACCCCCAGCACTTTTTCCTGGACTTCTGGAACTTTTTCTTTTAATCCTGAATGAGTGGAGCATTCTTATGGGCTCTGTCTTTTGGAACTCTACCTGTACAATGGAGTCTGTCTGCTCCATAGCTCTTAAAGGCATCTGTATTTTACTACTGCAGCACACAGCACATTATGGGCAGTGTTGCTGGGGACCCCGAGGGTCCTCCTTTAAGATTATTTTCCAATATCCTTAAGTAAACAGTTCTTAAGGATATGATATGGCATTTATAACGCGCCTATACACAAGTGTTTCTAGGCGCGGAGGCAAGGGAGGGGAACAGAGGAAGGACGGACAAGGATCCTACTAGGCCAGGTGTCAGATCGCGCAAGTGAGTGGGAAGGGACATTGCTGTACATAGGAAGATAACAAGTAACTGCCAGCAAGTGGCAAGTGCAGACATCAGATGTCAAGGGTTGGAATGGGGACTGTAGGGATACAGACCAGTCCTAAGTGCGGGGGTGCCCGGTGGGCAGTGTTAGTGTGCGACGCTGGCAGGGGGAAGGACCTGGCTCAGAGGGTGTCCAGGTAGCCAATGCAGTTCAGGTTACAGCCAGGAGCTGGTCAGAGGAGAGGAGAAAAAGCAGAAGCAAAGAGAAAGGTTTTGAGGTGTTTCCAGAACCGGAGATGGTTCTCCTCGTTTGGGGGAGGCAGGGAGGCTGTTCCAGAGGGAGGCACCAGCCGGAGAAAGATCTTCCACTAACTCATTGCTTAGAGAACCGACTGACCCTGGGGGAGTTGGAGGCGGATGAGCGAAGAGCTCGAGAGGGAAGATATTTAGGAAGAGAGAGTTGAAGGTATTGAGGCCCCAGGCCCCAGAAGGCCTTGTGAGCGATGCAGAGGGTTTTGAACTTAATCCTTGCATCCACTGGGAGCCAGTGCAGAGATTTCAGTCCTAGAGAGATACGATCCCTGGGCTTGAGGCCAAGGAAAAGTCTTGCAGTCCTGTTCTGGATAAGTTGCAGAGGGTGGAGAGTAGAAGCAGGCAGATTTAGAGGCTGTTGCAATAGTCCAACCTAGAGAGGACCAGAGCTCTGGAGACGCTGAGCTTCTGGGGGAAGGTGAGGAAAGGAAGAATACCTCTGAGGAGGTGCAGCTGGTAGTGTGACTTCTTAGAGACGTCCGAGATGTGAGGAGAGTGTGGAATCGAAGATGCCCCAAGGTTTTTAGCCTTGCAGGTGGGAGCCGGAAGAGGGCCAAGAGAGGCCGGCCAGAGAGTTACAGGAAAGGAGGGAGCGGGTATGCCTATGTGGAGAATCTGTCTTACTGCCATTAAGGCAGAGGTCATTGGCGGCACACCACTCCTGGATAGCAGACAGTCGGAGATGAGAGAGCTGACTTAGTATCTCTCCCAAAACTATATAGTCTGAGATTGACACACACCACTTTCAGTAGAGTGACAAATGGATACTTGGTATCCCCCTTGTCTCTGCTTCTGTGACTTTTTAGTCACATAGACAATCACTTAGTTATGGCTGGTGGCAGTGGACGTGTTCTACCAACTATTGTGTATTTTGTATACTGCAGGCTATGTCCATAGCCCCGGTAGTGCACAATTGGCACCCAATTACCAACTTGGTGCCTCCCTACTTTGGCCACCATTACTAGCATAGTTGTTTTGTTAACCCTTCTACCATTCTGGGAGCGGGAGGTCTGTGTGTTTTGCTTTTGGCGGGAGCCAGTAGGTATCCCCACCTAGGCTCCAGAGTGTCTGGGCAGGCAGGAATTGGTGGAGGAGTCTTCCAGTCCTTTGTCTGCCAGTGTGCCTGAATAGGACCAGCTCCCACAGGGGGTCTGGCTATCCAGATTGGTCAGCCAAATGCCCATTTCTGTAAAATGCTGAGATTGCAGAGGAGTTTGTGCTGGAACTGTATAAAAGGTGAGGCTTCTGGAGTGTAAAGCAAGTTAGACTGCTGGGAAAAGAAGTAACGGAAGAAGACAACCAGAGACACCTGCAGACCCTTAGCAAGACCATGAAGTGACCACTGCTGTCCTGACCCCGTTGTCTATGCCACAGAGGAGCTCCGAAGATGACTCCTTACCTTTCTGGCTGGTGGGAACAACCAGTCCCAAAACAAACTTTGAAACAAGCCATCTCCCCTGGTCCTAGGAGCTTCCAGAGCTGTGGAACCCCAGTACTAGGAGTCCTGCTGTCCATTGCAAGTGCATCGTTGTTGAGACAAGATTGTGGGCAGTAGCGTTTGGGAGACTACACCATCCTTGTCCTCCTGGCAATAGGTGACCCAACCTTTGGTACAAGTCTGTACTACACATGTCGATAGTGTAGCCGGGCTTGTCCCAAGAGGGGTCCATGTGAGCTTTAAGGTTGTAACGGTTTCACAAGGACACTTATTCAAATAAACACTTAGACTCAAGGTTTCTTGTTAAAACAATGATTCTTTTATCACAGTCAGTTATACAAGCCGCCTTCAGAAGGGAGCAAAACATGTAATACTTAAAATATACTTCAAACACACTCTGTTTCTCTAAATCAGATGATACCCATTGGGGATGGCACACAGACGCTTACTACAACCTCAGGTGACTTAAATATCTAGGACACTGTGGACATTGATTTATCACTGTTACCTTTTAAGAGCAATACTGAGTTTGGTGCAAAGGTTAAGATATGGGAATAAAACAAAGGTTAACAATTCATAAACTGGTAAGCACTTTTTAACCCTCCAACGCAAAGTAAATTAATCATTTACTGGCGGAAAGGCAAAAGCACAAAGTCAGAGGTAAGAAGAGTCTCTCAGGGTGCAAGGACAGCCAATGTTAGTTAAGCAAAGTTTAGGGAAGCTGAAGATCTTCTTGCAGGCAAGTATAAGTCTTGCACTATATTTTTAGAAACGTTTGTAGAAATAAGATTCACTTGCAGGGCCACAAGCTGGGAGGCTTGTGAGGGGCAAAGCTACAAGCAACTCTGCAATGGCAACCAGAACCAATCTCAACTGAGAAACGGTTAAGGCTACACAACGACGAGGTAAATTCTCTTAACTTGACGGTACCTTTTGAATAGAAGAAACAGTTCCAGCTGGCTTCTGTTCCTGTATAGCTTTGCAGATCCTTTTGTTCCTGGGCCTCAGTCGTGGGGACAAGGGGGAGGACGTCTGGGGACCCCTGCACTACAATTTTAAGGTCGTTGGGAGCAATGGGCAAACTTCGATTCAGCGACACTTCGCGGTTTCATCTCCTCGCGTCTATAGCAAATAGCACCACTGCGGTCTCTCGGATACCACTCTGGACTTTCCTTGCATTTGGGGTCCAGCACTATTTTGAGGTTGCTCAGGCTTGGTCAGTTCTGCTTTAAGGGAGTCCGTAGGATCTTCCTGGAGCTTGGGTCCGACTTAAATGACGAACTTGGTCTGGTGTTCCTCTCCCTGGCACTTCGGTTCCTGCAGCAGCAATGGAAGTACAGCCAGCTCAGAGAGGATGTCCAGACAAATTCACTTTGTGGTTGATTGGTCCCACCAACCCAAGGGGAGAAGTCGTCCTTGAAGGGCTTCTCTCGTCGTGCCAAATTCGGAGCTGCAGCACTGCAGCAGTGCTTCACTGGGCAAACCAACGGTCTGGGAGTTGCAGCAGGCGTCTCTTCCAAGTTTTTCAGATTCCTTTGTTCGCTCTGTCTTCCAAACAAAAAGCCTCGCCTTTTATGCAGGTTTCTCCCAGTCACTCGCGACGTAGCTTTCACTCACACAGCAGGGTGGCTGTCCTAGGACAGCCAGCCGGCCAATCATCTTTGGACGCATTCCTGTAACCAAGGGGATTAAGTACAGGGAGTTTCGGGAACCTCCGTCACATCCTGCCCCTGCCAGACACGCTGGAGCCACAGGCGGGCTTCACCAGTGAATTCTGCCAAAGACAAAACTAACAAAGGGACCAAACCTGGTTTGGTGCGCTGAGTAAATCTCAAGAAGGACCTTTCCAACAAGAAATGGTGAAAAGGGACTGGGGACATTGTGACAAAATGGGCACACATGGGTGCTTCATTGCAGCTGCAATTTCAGCCCGCTGTAAAAACACACAATGCTAGGAAAAAGTAAATCACTGCCACCCGCCATTAATTGTAGAAAGGGTAACAAAAATGTTACATGATAAACTAGACAAAGGGGATACAGAGTAACCCCTCCAGCACCCTATTGTAAGATAGTGTGTGCTGGGTCTAGAAAGTTACAAAATGTAAGTAAAGTCAATTTCACCTCACTGCTCTTGGAAACAGTAGTTTATCTAAGAGAAGGTATTTAAACCGTATGGGAAATCTAAGACTTCCCTGTGCCACTGCACTGAAGGTGCTGTTACAATGTAAAGATGAAAGATGATGCCTATGGAGTTTGTCAGACTCCAAAGTCAAAGGAAACACAGAAAACACATATAAAGTACAAAGTCCCAAAGTTCAGCAAAAGAGCCAGGGATCTCGGGTGGGAGGAATTTAGCACTAAACTGAAAATTCTCCCCAACAGTCGTGGAAAGGTCAAAACCGTCCAAATCTGTGCTGAGCTTGTGAGAACACTCCAGAGATCCTATCCAACTCGCCCAGACCCTCTCACCAGATATGGGCATGCAAGAAGCAAAGATTGACGGGACGATCCTTGTCCTTTTTTGGTGCTGCTGAAAAGGCACCAAAACCGCAGAGGTGAACCAAGAAGCTGCTGAAATTCGTACTGCAGGTTCTCCCTCAAGACTGCTGCTGAAAGACACTAAAGACATGGTCCATTATCCTGACTTTCGTCACCGGACCAAGGAATCCGGAGGTTGGGTCCAGAGCTGCCACATCGCAGAGGAGCCAACACAAACACTTTCTTCAAACTCCAGGTACTGAGGGGAAATGCTTACCTGATTCCAAGAAGTCACCCCAGAGCGTTCGAGTGCACATTGAGGTGTCCAGGGCAACCCTCTCTTAACTCTGACCCAAGCTGCTGCTTGCGTCCCCTTCTCGAGTCAGTTTTTCGGTCTCCTTTGTTAGTTGCTAACTTGCTGCTTCAATAACTTTAGACACTGGAAGAAATCCGCAGGAA
The DNA here is from genome assembly GCF_040938575.1 of Ambystoma mexicanum. Lineage (NCBI taxonomy): Eukaryota > Metazoa > Chordata > Amphibia > Caudata > Ambystomatidae > Ambystoma > Ambystoma mexicanum. The sequence continues at coordinate 469,315,533 of NC_090921.1, forward strand.
CTCTTCATAATTCGCTGTTTGTCAAGACTTCAAGCCATCTTCGAACTGCCTTTTTCTAGGGTTGTGTTTTTGGACTTAAGAATCGCCAGGTGAAGAAGCCGTCTCCAGAACCTTGAATTCATCTCATGTTGCACTAACCACTTATTTTCCACCCATTAAGTGACTACTATATGTGTTTGCAGAGCAAATGCATTACCGTATAACCTTTTGAAAAACGCACAAGTGCGCAATTACTGATAATACCACTACCTTGTCTTTTCCCTTTCTAAGATTGGTACATTTGTAACTGCGAATAAACACAAAAGTGAAAGTGCCATTTGAAGTGTATTATCTAGTATTCCTCAGTGTTCTGCCGTTACCGTATGAAGTCTTGAAAGTGATTCTGGTGTAAATATATATCTTTTATATAAATGTGCAAGTGCTTCTTTGCTGTGCCTGTCTAAATAAGGTTCAGAATACTTACCTACAGCTCACATCTTCCTCTTAAAATGAGCCTGACTGCTCTGCCACACTACCAAGGTCCTAAGCTAGCGCAAGCTGCTACTAAGAGTTGGGGGATCTACAAACCAGTGGGATAGCTTACTAAAGTCTTACTGTCAGTAGGACTTTAGGAAAACTCCCCTAACACTTCCTTGTTGAGTTATATATTATTTATTCATGTGTAAAGCACCCATACCCCGAGGCACCAGGGCACTATTGCAAAACCAGATGCATGATATTTAAGCTTCCCCTGGCAGTGTGAAAATGCCAGGAACATTCAGAGCCGGAAAAAACAAAGTACAGGTGGGCAAGTAGCAGTAGGTCACTTTTTATTCATCGTGAGAGAAGGCGTCCTTTAAGCAAATGGCTAGGTCGTCAGTGCCTTACGGAAGGCCCAGTTGGAGTGTTCAGCTCTCAGATTGAGGATAGCGTTCCATTGCTTAGCTGCTACGGATGTGAAGCTCACGCCACCTCCTCGCTCTTCTGACTTTTGGTAGGATGAGTCGATGGGCATATCGAGATATGACCGGTCGGTGGGCTTGGTTCTTTCAATTTTCTTGGACAAGTATTGCGGGGCAGTGTTACTCAAGCATTTATGGGTAATGGATAACGTTTTGAAGATAATCCTTTCATGGATAGGTAGCCAGTTGGCCTTTTTTTCTGGCGGCTGAGATATGGTCTCTTGGGGATATTTAGTGCAGCTTGGAGGGCATTGTTTTGAATTATCTGTAGTTTGTTCTATTTGGATGTCCCGTTAAAGACGACATTACAATAATCCGATTTAGCCCAGGTGGTGGCTCTGGCAATAGTAAGGCAGCTCTCTGGAGTCAGGAATCGTCTTGCTATGTTGATGAGTTTGGCAGTGTAAGCTGCCGATTAGGCCACAGCGCTCACTTGCTTGGTGAGGAGAGACGGAAGAGTCTGGATAAACACCCAGTGTTTTTACGGCGGTGGAGACTGGGATCTGGAATCCGTCCATTATGGAGGTGTATTGGGTAATGGGTTTCTGCAGCATGGAGGCCTACCAGCAGGAGCTTGGTTTGGTCATTGTTAAGACACACATAGTTTGTGGCCATCCAGGTTTGGATAGTGGAGTACATTTTGTTGTTGTTGGAGCCTTCTTCGTAGGAGCCAGACAGGGGAAGGAGTATTTGGGTGTCATCGGCATGATTGGTATAAGAGATGCTGATGTTGTCCAAAATGTCACATGGGGATTTAGTGAATATGTTGTAGAGTGAAGGGGAGATGCAGGATCCTTGGGGACGCTGCCGGGATGGATATTGGAGGAGTGCTTGCTGTGTCTGAGCTCTCATAAATCTCCCTACTAAGGAGGCTATCCAGGCGGTCATTCGTCCGAGAAGTTAGCCGAGGCGGTTAAATGGTGGCATATGGTTTTGTGGACCACTAAGTCGAAGGCAGCCAAAAGGTCTAATAGGAGTAGGATGGCTGGTGGGTCCACATCTCTGGGCGGGTCAAGTTGGATTTATATATCTAATAGTGCCGATTCGGTGCCGTGACCAGGTCGGAAGCCAAATTGACACATCCCTAGGCTGTGGCTAGATTCCAAGTATAATTGGATCTGGTTGTAAGCTGCTCTATCCAGGATCTTTAGAAGGAAGGGCACTGTGGTGATGGGGCGGTAGTTCAGTGCTGCAGGTTTGAGCGAATTCTTTTTAAAAGTGGGCGGTCCCACCATTCCTTGAGGCTAGCTTGGACTGTGTTGGATGAGGAGACGTTAATGAATTTAGTGAAAAAATGGACCAGGGCTTCGGAGCAATCTTTGATGGGTGCTGGGCAGATGTCTCTTTACAATTGGATGGTTTAAGGTTTTTGAGGATGATGGCCGTTTGGGTCTGAGAATTCTCTGAAGTGGGCGGCAGGTGCAAGGTGTAATCTGGAGGAAGATGGCGGGTTAGTGTGGGTGGCTTTTGCAAGTTTGTTCTCTCTTGTTTTGTAAGAGCCATATTTTATCCCTCATGGCCCTCTGGATATCCATGCACCATGTTTTGTCTTTGGTAATGGTGCTAGGGGCTGTGACGGGCGTCTAGAGTTATCTAAGGATTTTGAACAATTCCTGTGAATTGGAGTTGGCTTTCTCAATTCTAGAGTTGTATATGTCGACTTTATCTGTGGTGATGGCTCGTTTATATTCATTAGCAATTTTATTAAGGCTGTTTTGGGGAGGGCTGTGGGGTCTTTTATCCAAATGGCTTTTGACTGTCTTTTCTTAGACCGCAGGGCTTGGAGGTCTGTGGCGAACCAAGGGTTCAGGTGGCGTGTTGGTTTGACATTTCTTAGGAGGAGGGGAAGGGCCACCATGTTAACTGTTTTTGTTAGAGTATTTGCATATAGGTCTGCTAGGGCGTTGGGGGTCGATTCCGGCTAGGGATTCTATGCTGGGGGAGAGAAGGAAGGGGAGATGGAATCTTTGGTGATTTTCCGGGAGCTTTTGACTAAGGTAGGTGGCATTGTGGGAGGGGGTGTAGGGGGTTGTTTCTGGGGGGGGAATGAGAAGCTGACTATGTGATGGTCCAACCAGGGGCAGGGTGTGGTAGAGGTGTTTGTGATCTGGCTTTTCAGGACAGCTATCCAGTCAAGGGTTCTGCCTTTATTGTGGGTGGGGGAGGGGAGACAGTGCTGGAAGCCCATGTCAGAGAGGGCATTTGCTCTGGCCAAGGCTGCCGTATCTGGTTGGTCATGAAGGCCTAGATTGACATCACCTAGAAGAATGATTCTTGAGGAAGGCTCGATGTTTTCACCTATGGCATGGACAAGGTCTTTCTTGAAGGTGGCAATGGGTCCTTGCTGACGGTAGAGGATATGTAGGGTTATGGAGTCGTTGGAGGGCAGTTTCCGATTTAATAGATGGGTGTTCGCAGTGACCTTCTGAGAAACCGTAGGGTCCGATTTGTAAGGCTTCTCTGTAGAGAAGAGACCACCTCCACCTTGGTGTCCAATCTGCCACATCTATGGATGGTGTAACCCTCAGGAAGGGCTATATAGTATCCTAGCTTTAGGAAAGATTTCCCTTTTAGTAACGTTCCCTCCATATTCTATGGACCCCCAAACTTTTTGCTTTTGAACCGGTCATTACCTTTTACAGGGCAGTGAAGCCTTCAGCTTCACTCCCCTGGCCTTTTTCTCATTTTGTTATTGGAAAACTGATCAGTCCTTCAGACTATCAGTACTGCAAAACGGTTTCTCTTTTGTGTTTTTGGTAACTTTTTAACAGTGCACACAGCATCTTGCAGTGGAGATACTTTTGTATCACCTAGTCTTTTTTCATTACTTTTTTATATGTGCCTAAACAGAACCTGGTGTAACCAATTACCTTTTTCCCATGTTTTCATAATTTTTAGTGCGCACATTCGCGTTTACTGCGTCTGGCTACTAAATGTGTCTAGCGCCCTAAAATTCCCTAGAATATGACCAAAGAAAAAAGATTTTCCCTTGTTCTTTGGGCATATTATTGTTTGGCCTTTTCTGGCCAGGAAATCCCATTTAAGGTCATGCACATGCCCGGTAAAGTTGCTGCTTTCTCGGGCAAGTGCTTCCTGTTGTGTGTGCTTGGCCTAGGAAGGTGTAGGACTGTCTGGGTCCCACTCCACATCCTTGGTGCCAGATAGTCTGAGGAAGGGACAAGTGTGAATCCCACAGTAGTCCCCGATTGGACCACTGCTGGTTGTTAGAATGGTGCAGACCCTTACCATTGATGGGCTTAGACTTGCTTCTACCCAGGATTTCCGATAAGACTCCTGCAGCCGTTTCTTCACATCTTTGGAGCCCTGTGTAGACTAGTAGCCGACAGGTCTGTGGGTTGACTCCTGGAGAATCCCAGCATCGTTTCCTATGATTGGCATGGGGAAGCCCTGCGGCACTACCTGATCTGCAAAGGTCCTGAGCGGTGCTTCAACCCTTGAACTGTTGGGACCAATCGATCTTAGTTTATTCCCGAGGATCCAGCCATCCCGAGCTGTTTGTGTCCCTGGATCACCCGGTGGACCAACCAGCTCTTCACTGGGCTACCCCGGTAGAATCATCAGAGTTCCGCATTCGCCGCTGGAACTCCAGTGGTTGCTAGCTTGTAACATAAGTGGCCTTCCTGCCGAATTTCAGCATCCCAGCTTCAAGGGATCCTGCTCTGCTAGGTGGTCTTCAACCACGACTGGAAAGACGGCTGTTAACCATGTGTGGTAGCTGTTGCTGGAACTCTTCCCCCCCCCCCCCCCCGCCCCCCATCTGGTGAAGTGTCCTTAAGAGGTCTGCATCAGGGTTACCTGTGTTTCTTCTGTGCAAAGAGTTGCACTCTGCTCCTGGAACCAACTCTAAGGTTGCTTGCTCCTGGGCACCTCACTAGCATCAACGGTAGGAAAAGCTGCGTCCTCCACCTCTCCTTCAAGGTGCCTAGTCATCTGGGAAAATTGGAGACCGAGGGGTAGGTAATTACAACGCATTCACTGCCCCCTGTTCTCCTTAGAATAAAAATTGATTATTACATGGAATTATTCGTAATTCCATGGAATTATGAGGGAGACGGCCTCAACCATTAGTGCAGTGAGGGTCCACACCTGTCAAGGCAGAAAAGACGGATGGGAGAGGCACCTGAAGGCGTAGTCAGCGGAGCGCATGCTCCCGGGACCACGCCTCCGGGCCTTTAAATTTAGAGGGGAAATGCTTTTTTAAGTGAAAAATGTTTGTTCCTTGCGAGGGACGCCCCATGAAGTATGGAGGAAAGGAGACATCACATATCTGTAGCCTTGTTGAAATATCTTCGGGAACATTTCACCACAATGAGAACTCTTCCCACACCAGTTCGCTCTCCTAAGAAGCTTTGTGACTTGGGCACGGTTAGGGAGAATTCTCAGAAATGTGCTAATTCATCTCTACCTTGGAGACCCCCTCCCCACCTCCAGCCCCCAGCACTTTTGCTGGAATCTAAGACTTTTTAATTTTTAACCTGGAGAGAGTGAGACCTTTTCCCCCACTCATGTATTTTTCTGTGATTTGGACTCTTTCCTTTGGTTGTGGAGTCTGACAAACTCCATAGGCATTATCCTTTTACATTGTCGCACAGCACCTTCAGTACAGTGACACAGGGAAGTCTTTCAGATTTCTCAAAGGTTTAAATGCCTTCTCTTGATAAACTACTGTTTCCAAGAGCAGGAAAGTGAAATTGACTTTGCTTACAATTGTAACTTTCTAGACCCCGAACACACTAATCTTACAGTAGGGTGCTGGAGGGGTTACTTGGTATCCCCATTGTCTAGTTTCTCATGAAACATTTGTATGTTACCCGTTCTACAATTCATGGTTGGTGGCAGTGGTTTACTTTTTACTACCATTGTGTGTTTTTACCGCGGGCTCCAATTGCATCCTTGGTGAAGCAACCATGGGTGCCCATTTTATCAAAATGGCCCGGTCTTCTTTTTTCACCATTTCTTGCTGGAAAGGTCCTTCTTGAGATTTACTCCCCGCGCCAAATCAGGGTTGGTCCCTTTGTTCACTTTGTCTTTGGCGGGATTGCGTTACCGCTAAGCTGGAATGAATCGGAGAAACTTGCATAAAAGGCGAGACTTTTTGGCTTGGAAGGCGGAGTAGACCACTGGATGAAGGAATCCATAGAGGAACTTGGAAGAGACACCTGCTGCAACTCCTGGGCTGTTGGTTTGCCCGGTGAAGCCCTGCTGCTGTGCTGAAACTCCTAATTCGTTTCGATTAGAAGCCCTGCAAGGACGACTTCTCCCCTTGAGTTGGTGGGATCAATCAACCCCAAAGTGATTTCGTCGGGACATCCTCTTGTAACTGGCTGTACTTCCTTGCTGCTGCAGGAACTAAAGTGCCAGGGAGAGGAACACCAGATTGGAGTGCATCACTTTTTAGACAGACCCGAGCTTCTGTAAGATCCCCTGGACACCCAGTAAGCAGGACTTCAGCTACCTCTACAGTGCTGGACCCCAGATGCGAGGAAAGTCCAGAGTGGTAGCCGTGAGACCTCAGTAGTGCTATTTGCTGAGAGTCGAGGAGCTGAAACCGCAGAGTGCCACTGAATAGAAGTTGGTCCTTTTCTGTTGCCGACCGCCCCTATGTGTTGCAGGAGTCCCCAGACGTCCTCACTTTGCCCCCACAACTGTGGCACATGAACAGGATTTGCAGTGCCACACAGGAACAGAGGCCAGCTGGAACCATCTTTTAACCAAAGGTACTGTACAGTCTAAGAGAACTTACCTCTTGTCTGGTAACTTCACTTGTTCTCTGTTCAGACTTGTCTAGGTTGCTTTTGTAGAGTTGCTCACAGCTTCTTTACCTCCCAAGACTAATCCGCTTGTGGCCCTACTTTGATTCTCCTTTTCTACAAGACTTCTACAACATTCTGCAAGACTTTTATTCACCTAAAAGAAGTGCTTCAGCTCACCTATACTTTTGCCCAATTGACATTGGGTGGCCTGGCTCCCTGAATGACATCTTCCCTCTTTTTGTGTGCTTTGCCTTCCCTCCAGGAAATGGTTAACTTGCTTTACATTGAGGGTTTCGAAAAGTACCTACCTACTGTAGAAGAATTGTGTGATCTCTTGTTTTATTCTCAACTATTTTCGAATGGATTGTCCTCCCACGTATTCCTCATCTTATGATAATTTGTTATCTCCAGCTTCGCTGCTTCGGAAAAAAAAATTCTCGGCAGAGGGTCCTTCGAGGGAATAGAAAAATCCTTCGAGGTTGTCGACGGGAACTTCGAAGACTTCGATACAGGTGATGAAGACGCTCTCGGCTTCTATGCTGAAGCAGTCGATGCCGATGTCGTCGAAGCCTTCGATGACTTGAGCTTTTTATGAGGCACCGGAGATGTGCTCGAGAGTCTTCGATTCACGAGGAGCCTTCTTGGCATCGACTCGAGTATCTTCGATACTACTGGCTTTTACCAAGGTAGTTCTCGACTTCTCTTTGTCGTCCAATGGAACGACATTAGAGGAATGGCTCTTCCGAGGTTCTTTCGAGGGGGTCGGGCCGCATTCTCGAAAACCTCCATCTTTTTACGGAATTCCTCCCATTTTCTGGGGGAATCCGATTTTGCCGGACATCGAATTTCTTCGGTCGACTCAGATGACGATGAGGGAGATCTATATCTCCTCTTCAGTTTTTTTGACGAGGAAGAAGAGTGTCTCGATCTACTCCTAGATCGAGATCTCTTGGAGTGTCTGTCGATCCGATTCTTTGGAATCGGTCGCTTTATGCTTTTTGGACACAGCCTTCTTAGAGGCTTCCCTCCCCACCGACAGTTTACCTCTCCTCTCACGAAGGGCCTTCTCGGTCATGGACTGACGGGAACCACAGTCGTCGGTTCAGTGACTACAACCGAGACACCAGAGACAAACTCGGTGAGGATCAGTGATCGACATTTTCGATCCACAATCGATACACTTCTTGAACCCAGTCTTGGGTGTCGAAGGAGTTGAAGATGACATTTTCACGAAGAAAATCTCGGAGCGCCGTTCACGATAGCAAAGCGATCGGAAAAACGGAACTGGAGCAACGGGCGCGGCTCGAGCTACTTATACCATCAGTGACGTCGACACGGTACGGAGACCGTCGAGGGACAATTGACGCCACGACCTCGAGCACAGCGACCTCTGCTGAGAAAAATGTTTTGCGAAGCTGGAGATAACGAATTATCATAAGATGAGGAATACGTGGGAGGAACATCCAGTCGAAAGAAAGTTACAGTTGGTAAGTAACTTGTTCTTCTTTTAGATACTCCTAAGTATCTAAATGCAACAGTGATACATTAATGTCCAGTTTCCTAGCTATTTAAGTCACATGAGGGTGTAGGAAGTGTCTGTGTGCCATCCCATATGGATATTTGCTGATTTAGAGAAATTAAGTGTGTATTTTGCAGTGTATTTGTGTTGGTTATATTGCCCATGCTGACAAAGGCTTATTCAAACTGACTGTTAAATTAATTGTTTAATCAAGAAACCTTGAGTGTAATTGTTTATTTGGATCATTGTCACAGTGAATCTGTAACTCCCCATATGGGACACATTGACCCTTCTTGAGATAAGTCTGACTGTTCAGCCACACTAACAACCCATGTAATTCAGACTTCTACCAAAGGTTGAGTCCTATTGCCAGGAGGACAAGGTTGTTGTAGTGCACCCAGAGGGTACTGCTCCAAATCCTGCCTAACGGGCATAATGCCCTCTACATAATAAGTCGGGGCATAACTCGTGAATTGGTTTCATACTACTGCATCACCACTTAACTTCTTTTTGTTGTCCAAGTTATCGTATGCGTTCCTAATAACCTAAAGGTGACTCATTGTATTTTTGTTAATATTGTGGGATATTACTACCTGCTTATTGCATTTTCTAGTGTGTGTTTTGGGACTAAAATAGAGTATTTTTGTACCTGCATGTCTGAATTGATTTGTGTGCTTCACTATGTGGACTCATTGTAGACCCTTAATCCCACTTATTCTCTCCTGAGAATAATCTTGACCACTCTCCACGCTTCCCTGGATTGGGTTTGGCTAACCTCTGGGTTTACCTGTTCACTATAACTCAGATGGCCAGCTAAAATCTCTTGACCAGGCCAGATTCTAGAATTCCATCTTAACACCTGGCTCTCTGCACAGGACCCACGTATAGACATTCGGGTTGGTGGGCCTTGTATAGGCATTACTGCTTTTATACACATACTTGGAATATTTTTAATACTGTGTATTCATGTTTAAAGTACTTAATTGAACTGATAATGTTGTGTGTGACTTTATTAAAATCATTCTTTTTCCGTATATTATTGTAGTGTATTTTCTGGATTTGTGTGGACTAATTGTAACTCTCTGACCTACTTACCCCTACCTGAGAGTTGAGCCTTGTCGCACTGCCTACCCGCTTAAGAGGCTTGGCTTCCTTTTTTTTTTTTTTTTTTTTTTTTTTTTTATTTTGGTTGGTAAAATGAACCTTTCAAAACAATTGTTTTTACATAAATAGATAATTAAAACAGAAGTATAAAATAAGATTTTCATAGTACAATTCACATCACATTAAAAGAAACACCATTATAATTTTGGAAAGGGAAACATAAGTGCAAACCATCAAATTAGTAGATCAAAAATAATACCAGATAAGGAAAGAAAGAGAAGAAAAAAATCATTCAACAGAATACTTAACTAACTCATATAGTTCGTAAAACCACACACAAATTAAGAATAAAACTTGTGCAAGTATAGGCATCTAATAGCGAAGAATGAGAAGCACTATGCAAAACTAATTAGTCAAACTGTGCAGTACTGCAGTTAAGAATTGCATGGTGGCTATTAGCAAAATTTTGTGTGTGGCAAATAATTCAAACCATAATTCATCAACAGAGAACGGGTTATATAGTTTGATGGAGTTAGCTTATGGAGGATAGTTTCCCTTTGCTTCTCCAGAGCAACACACACAATCAGTATGTGTTTTAGTGTCTCTTCCATTCCACTAAGTTTGCAAAATCGACAATGTGATACATCGGCTTTGATTAAGCCTCTTCTTAGTAAGATTTGATTCGTTGGCCATAAATTCGTACGGAATCTTAAGATTTGGTTTCTTAATGTGACTAACGGACACTTCAATATGTAGTCAGCTGCAAGCCGAAATGTTTTTGTGGCCAAAGGATGCTCTGTCAAAATCTTTTAATGCTAAACATTTCTGTTGGGTCAGGTGCCAATCAAGTTGATGCAATTTGAGCTTAGCTCTAGTTGGATTGTTAAGCAGAAGATCCAGAGAAATGTTTGCTTCAGTCAAATCGGGGAAAACAATAGTTCCCCAGTTTGTCGGAAATGGATGTTGAGAGTGTAATAGTCTGCCAATATTATCAGCAAATTATTAGCAGCCAAGCCCAAAAGATATTTTCGAAAAAGACAGCATCTCTTCCAGGATGCTTGCATGTGGATTGATAGGGTGCCTAACTCAAATTGCAGGAGAGCATTTGGTGTTGAATTGAGAAGATTGAGTATTTTTTTCCAGAATTGGGCTTCAATTCTATTCCAATACCCTTGCATTTTTTGGAGCCAAGTATCAACCCGTATAATTGTCTTCCCTTTGTTGTCAGGGGTGTTTTCCTCCCCCTACGGTTAGTTGTAGCATCTTCAGCAGAGGGTGGTATAAAAAATGCCTTAACATCTGATAATGTGCAACTGTCCAAAGGTAAGGGCCTGATATGAGGTGCCCATTACCAGGGCCGGCAGGACCGTTACCAGGTTAGTACAGCACACAGAGAAGGGCATTATCGCCATTGGCACCTGTTGCATCTGTAATGGAAATGTTGTGCTGGTTGAGGGCAGGGCTCCAAGTGGATGGTGCAAGTTGTGAATTTCAAGAGGTGGCCCATCAGCCAGGAAGATGTGGCAGAGGCTTATAGGCTGCGGAAACAGTGGCAGGAGGCTGAAAGCCAAAGCAGTAGTACTGCAAAGTAGACTTGAGGAAATGCAGAGGTGAGCCACGCTATGGCCAACAGTATGCTCCCAAAGGGGACAGGGAGCCCGGTAAAGCCCACATTAAATTGCTTGCACTGGTTTTGAGCTGTGCTAATGTATAAGATTTCCTCTGAAGATTTATTAATTTGAAATGCCTATGTGCCAGGATGAGACGTCAAAATATTTTTTTAAGCTTGCGCTGTTCAGTAGCGAAATATATAACTGGAGTTTGTATCCTCTATGCGAAGGTCCACACATTCATTTTTCTGCTCCACAGGTATCTTGGTTCAGTAATGTTCGCAACTGTGCAGTTTCATGGTTCAACTGCCGGGCACATAATTTTTATCTGATTGTAACTGGTACTGATGTACAAAATCTCATACGTTCTCAGGTATTGCAGCAAGGTTATGTCAAATATGAACTGCCATTATTTCTGAATGTTTTTCTACATTCAGTCATAGCCGGTGTGCTTATGAAGCTTTGTTTAATTTAACTGCCAAAGCATGGCACTCTATGGAAATTAAATTCCATTTAGAGCCTCTTAAGAACACAGGTATTTATGTTGAGAGATAACAAATCATTGGTTTTCATTATTAGATTTGCAAACTTGTGAACTTTGATAACATGGGTTTGTTTTGTTCTTCTAGGAAGTGGAAATTGCAAGTGTGGATGCTTTTCAAGGGCGGGAGAAGGACTTCATCATTCTTTCCTGTGTAAGAGCAAATGAGCATCAAGGAATTGGATTTTTAAACGATCCCAGACGTCTCAATGTAGCTCTCACCAGAGCAAGGTATGTTTTTCAGACTTTTGAATATTAATTAACACAGTCTTTCTTTGTAGTATTTTCTCTCTCATCTTTGAGCGTCAGGTTGTTTGTTAGGGAGCCTTCAGAACGGTAACTGGGACTAAATCAGCAACAGATATGAATTTTACTGAGGTGCCGGAGTGAAATCTGGTAGGCAACTAGCAGTAAGCTAATTGTCAGTCATTAGGATCCCAAGGTGAAATTCACCCCATTTTTGGTAATTAGCCATTAATAGTTGTATAAGTATGCCCCTTATTTCTCCTTATTGCCTTTTTATACCCTCTATGCCAGGGGTGCACAACTGATTTTGACAGAGGGCCGAAAGTACCTTACATGATGGCTATAGTGGGCCAAAAAGTAAATGTGGGTAGGGCGGTGGGGCGTGGTGTGGCAGGAGGCTTTTTCGACCCCCTATTTTTATTAAACACTATGCCCCATAGCCCCCACCCCTCAAGCAAACACTATGCCCCATGGCTCCCACCCCTCATGCAAACACTATGCCCCATGGCCCCCACCCCTCATGCAAACACTATGCCCCAAGACACCCACCCCTCATGCAAACACTATGCCCCATGGCCCCCACCCCTCATGCAAACACTATGCCCCAAGACACCCACCCCTCAAGCAAACACTATGCCCCATGGCTCCCACCCCTCATGCAAACACTATGCCCCATGGCCCCCACCCCTCATGCAAACACTATGCCCCAAGACACCCACCCCTCAAGCAAACACTATGCACCCATACAGACCCGAACCCACACCCCCCAACTCAGCACACAAACCCACAAGCATACACCATGCACCCATACAAACTCGAGCCCCCCCAACTCAGCACACAAACTCGCAAGCATGCACGCATACAGACTCGGACCCCCCACATCTCAACACACACTGAATGTGCACACAAAAACAACAAAAATTCAGGCAGACCCGACCTCACCCTCCCAACCCCCCACCCTCCCAGCATCTCAACATACACTGCACTTGCCCACAAACACATCCAGGCAGACCCGACACACACCCCACACCCGCATCTCAACATGCACTTTCACACAACAACAAACATTCAGGCAGACCCGACACACACCCCCCGTCCGCATCTCAACACACACTGCACTTGCACACAAACACATTCAGGCAGACCCGACACACACCCCCTCTCCGCATCTCAACATACACTGCACTTGCACACAAACACATTCAGGCAGACCCGACACACACCCCCTCTCCGCATCTCAACATACACTGAACTTGCACACAAACACATTCAGGCAGACCCGACACACACCCCACACCCGCATCTCAACATACACTGCACTTGCACACAAACACATTCAAGCAGACCCGACACACACCCCACCCCCGCATCTCAACATACACTGCAGACATACAAATACAAACACACCCATACACACACACCCCCACCTCCGCATCTCAACATACATACAAATACAAAAAACACAGGACGGAGCCGAAACACACACAAACATACAGCCCCCCCCACCATGTACTTACCCAGACGTCCTGGAACGCTGGCGAGGCTTCTGGCACTGCCCAAATCATTTTGGGTTGGGTGTACCTCTACATCTGTGCACCCCGGTGCACAGATGTAGAAGTATACCCAACCCAAAACGATTTTTAGAAATGGAGGGACAGATGCAAAGCAAGAGCCTCTTGCTTTGCATCCGTCCCTCCATTTTTAAACATCTTTTTTTCTCCGGCTTTTACCCGGGCCGCCAGAGAGAGACAGTATGGATGGAACAAAGGGCCATCCATACTGCCCCTCTTCTGTGCGGCCCGTGGGGGGGTGGGGATTGCTCAGCCCAGACTTCATTCGCCAGGGGCGGGGGGGGGGAGAGGAGGGCCCCGCACCGCCCCCTACTCTGCACCCCTGCCAGGGCAGATTAGGTCACTGAGCCCCAGCTTCCCTGGCAGCATACACACACACACACACTGCGTGACTCACGGCCCGGCAAGGAAAACAAAGACTTTCTTAATGGATGGCGACCTTTGCTGCTTGCGGGCCGCCTTCCATTAGGAAAGTCTTCAACCCTGCCGGGCCGCATCCAGCAGCATCACGGGCCGCACTTGGCCCGCGGGCCGTATGTTGTACACCCATGCTCTATGCTGTCCCCATATTACTGTATTGAAGTGGCAGTAAGAGAGAGGGATGAGGGAAGCCTACATAAAACGCTAGGCTAATCCCATCAGCCAACCCCCAACCTCACCCCCACCAGCAGTTAGGGAGATTTATCCGTTTTCTGCTTTATCCCCTCTCATAGTGAGACACCCAGCACTTTTTGCTGGACTTCTGGACCTTTTTCATCTCCTGAATGAGGAGAGCAGTTCCCCCCTCATTCATTCTTACATGCTCTAACTATGGGAACTCTGTTCTTTGTATTAACTATTTTCATGGAGTCGTGCTTTCCTCCACATCTTAAAGGCATTTGTGTTACACTTTTGCTGCACACAGCACCCTCAATCTAGTGTTGCTTGGGACCCTTTGGGTTCTCCTTTTTAATATTATTTCATTTTCCGTAAGAACTACTGTTCTTATAGAAAGAGGGGTACTTTATATCCTTCCTAAAAACTTTAATTTATGAGAGATTAGCACACCCCACCCTATGTGAAGTTCTAAGTTTATACCTAGTATCCCCTTTCGCTCTGCTCCTGTTCCTTTTTGTCACATAGACAACTCTATAGTTAAGGCTGGTGGCAGTGGACATGTTCTACCAACTTTTGTGCAATTTTCTACTGCATGCCCCATCCCCAGCCACGGTTGTGCACAAAAGGGTCAGCTATGTTCGAACATGGCGGCTTCTTTCATAATTTCTAGTATGGTTGTCCATTGTTAGCCCTTCTACCATTCTGGGAGCGATAGGTCTGAATGTGTTTTGCCTTTGATGGAAACCCTTTGTGAACCCGCCTAGGCTCCAGTATGTCTGTGCGGACAGGAAGCATGGGAGGAGCCCGAATCTCCCCTGTCGTTTGTCTGCTGATGTGCCTGAATGGAACCAGTTCCCACTGGGGCCTGGATGTCCTGAATGGACAGCCACCTGCCACTTTCTGTAAACTGCAGGGAGAGTTTGTAGAGGAGTGAAAGGGAAATCTGAATAAAAGGTGAGGTTCATGAGGCAGAAGGCAAGTCGACCCCTAGAACAGAAGATCCGAACCCCTGCAGACCGTTCCAGTAACAGTGAAGCGACCACTGCTGTCCTGACCCGGTTTTCTTATCAACAGAATAGCTCCGAAGAGGGAGACTCCTTCCCTTTGGCTGGTGGGACCAACCAGCCCTGAGACACATTGAGCCATCTTCTGAGTTACTGTGACCTTCCAGGGCTGCAAACCGCGTGTTAGGCAAGATTGTATGCATTACTCTGTTGGAGACTGCACCAGCCTGTCCTCTTAGCAATAGATAACCCAACCTTTTGGTAGAAGCATGTACTACACAAGTTGGTAGAGTGACTGAGCAGCCAGGCTTATCTCCAAAGGGGTCAATGTGAGCTGTACGGTAGCAACATAGTTTCACAGTGACAAGTAACAAAAAAACACTTATACTCGAGCTTTCTAGATTAAACAATATTTAATAATTATGAGTCAGTTTGAAAAGCCTTCTTTAGAAGGGAGCCAATATATAACACTTAAATATACTTCCAAAATACACTCTCAATTTCAATAAAATTGTAGATACCCATTTGGGATGGCACCTAGACACTTCCTACACTCTGAGGTGACTTAAATAAATGGAACACTGTGGACATTGATATTGCACTGGTACATTTAGGGCAACACTGAGTTTGGTGTCAAAGGGAAAAGGTTAAGGGAGAAAACAATGGTTGTTAAACTTCATTGGACTGAGATATGGAAATTGTCATTCAATTTCTATTGCCGCCAATGTTGCCCAAACCTGTATTTTCATCGAGCCTTTCTTACCCCACTCCGTATTGCCAAAGCTGTAGGTAATGTACCTAATAATTGTTGGTCTTGTGCTGACCCTAATGCAAACTATTCATTTAATTTTCAAATGTAAACCTGCATGCTTTCTAGCCTTTGATTTGGTCTCAATTACAATCTTTCACATATCAGAACCCCTAACACTTGCTAATCTAATGATTGGATCTATTGTTAATCCAGATGTGTTGCATTGATTCCCCTTCTTTGTTTAATTTAAGTATTGCATTCAGAATATTTCTCATAATTGGAAAAATACAACTAACCTATCGTATATCTGGTAGAATTCAATTTGCTCTATACATCTGATAGAAAAATGCTACGCCTCTTTTAATGTTTTACAGAAGTTCATCACCTTCATTCTCATGACTAAAAGTTATCTTATTTGTTGTTTATCATTACCCCTTAGCTTTCCTCTTGTCTCCCGTCTTGTCCTTGTGTCTTTGTCCTCCACTGTTTTCCTCCCACTCATTATACACATTTTTTCAAAAGATATTTGGATCCTGACTTCAATAACATATGATCTTAATCACTTGATTAGGTTTGTTATAGTCTTCAAACTATTGTTAATCAATTGTTAAACCACTGTATGTATATCATCTTGTGTTATTTCAAACTAATAAAAATGATTAAACATAAAAAAGGTAAGCACTTATAAACCCCCCAATGCAATGTAGATGAACCCTTTCCCAGCTACTCAAGTAATGAATGTGTGACTTTTTGGAAGAATAGATCAAAACACAAATTCAGAGGTTGGAGTCTTCAGGGCGCCAGGACAGCCATTGTCAGTTGGGCAAAGTCTAGGGGAGCTGGAGTTCTTTTTGAAGGTCAGTAAAAAGTCTTGCACAATGTTAGAGTTTTTATTGGAAAAAGAAATCATTGTTGGGCCACCAGCTGGGAGGCTTGTGATGGGCAAAGCTGCAAGCAACTCTGCAAAAGGTAACAAAGACAAGTCTCAACTGAGAGCTAGCAATGCTATACAACAAGAGGTAAGTACCCCTTAGTGAACAGTACCTTAGGTCTGAATAAATTGGTTCAAGCTGGCTTCAGTTCCTGTTGTAGTCTGGCAGATCCTGTTGTTACTGGGCCTCAGTCGTGGAGACAAGAGGCAGGACGTCTGGGGACTGCTGCACTACGATTCGAAGGTCGGCGGCAGCAACGGGCACACTTCATATCAGCAGCACTTCGCGGTTTCAGGTTCTCGCGAATAGCACCACCGCAGTTACCTTGTGGTGTTACTTTGCTTCTGGTGTCCAGCAGCACTTTGTTGATGTGGCTCAGGCTTGGTTAGTCCTGCTTCGAGGGAGTCCGGAGAATCTTCCTGGAGCTCGGGTCCGACTTAAAAACGATGCACTTTATTCTGGTGTTCCTCTCCCTGACACTCAGTTTCTGCATCAGCAATGGAAGTACAGCCAGCTTCGAGAGGATTTTCAGATGAGTTAGTCTTGGGGTTGATTGGTCCCACCAACCCAAGGGGAGAAGTCTTCCTTTGCAGGGCTCCACTAGTCGATGCAAATTCGGAGCTTCAGCACTGCAGCAGGGCTTCACTGGGCAAACCAACGGTCCAGGAGTTGCAGCAAGCGTCTTTCAAGTTGTTCTTTGGATTCCTTCTTCCAGTGGTCCACTCTACCTTCTGTCTAAAAGATCTTGCCTTTCATGCAGGTTTCTCCCATTCACTCGTAGCCTAGCTGTCATTCATACAGTAGGGTGGCTGTCCTACAAGGACAGCCAGCCAATCACTTTTGGGTGGATTCCTGTAACTAAGGAGACTAAGCACAGGGAGTTTTGGGAACCTCCCTCGCTTCCTGCCCTGCAAGACACGCTGCAGCCAGAGGCAGGCTTCAGCAGTGAACCCCGCCAAATACCAAACGAAGAAAAGAGACCAAACCTGGTTTGGCGCGCAGAGTAAATCTCAAGAAGGACCTTTCCAACAAGAAATGGCGAAGACCGGGCCATTTTGACCAAATGGGCACCCATGAGTGTTTTGCTGCAATTGCAGCCTGTGGTAAAAACACAAACCAGTAGGGAAAAATAAACCACTGCCACCAGCCATTAATTGTAAAAGGGGTAACATCAAAATGTTACATGAGAAAGTAGACAAAGGGGATACTAAGTAACCCCTCTAGCACTCCATGCAAGATAGTGTGTGCTGGGTCTACAAAAGGTAAGTACAGTCAATTTCACTTTACTGCTCTTGGAAACCGTAGTTGAACCAAGAGAAGATATTTAAACCTTTGGGAAATCTGAAAGACTTCCCTGTGCCACTGCACTGAAGGTGATGTGTCACAATGTAAAATTATGATGCCTATGGAATTTCAGACTCAAATCAACAAAGTGTTCAGATCAAAGAAAAATAAATGTGGTAGTGGGCAAAAAGGTCTTGCTCTCTCCAGGATAGAAATGAAGTCCTGAAGTCCAGCAAAAGGTAGAATGGAATTGGTACATTTCTGAGAATTCTCCCCAACACTGCGAGTAACAGGGGACCCCCAACCAATTCGCAGTACAACTTCTTTGCATGAAAGAATCCTCCCAGAATTTTGGTGAGCTCCAGTTGGACCATCAGTGGCATGATCCCACTCATGCAAGTCCCCTTACCAGAATACAGGACTGCAGAATCCAGGCAGATTGACCGGGCGGTAACCGTTCACTGTTGGAGCTGATAAAAGGGTGCCACGACTGCAGATTGACTTGGGAGACTGAAGAAGTCCTTGCTGATGGTTCTTTTTCGGGACTGCTGCTGACACATCCCATTCAAAGTCCTTCCTTTCGTCACCAGACTGAGGAATCAGGAGATCAGTTGCAGCTGCACAGGAAAGAATCCTGCTGCATTTTCTTTATCCACCCTAAGGTACTGTGAGACTCCAGGTTGAACGTACCTCAAGCCGAATAGTCGTTCCAGTGTGACTGAAGTGTGAGAACAGGTGTTTGGGTGTCCACCCATACCGCTTGCCCGAGCTGAACAGCTTTTGGCCTTTTATGGGATTTTTTGCAGAGTCCTTATTAATTTTTATCTTAGTAAGGCATTTTATTAGAGTAAATAGAACTTTGCCTTTTCTGCTGCTGCATAAGACATGTGCTCCCATCCTACGCTGACTTTGAACTCTTGAATAGTTGAGGATTGGACTACTAACGCATTAGAAGCCTTGAAACATGTTGCTGAGAAGTAGATCACTGCTGCTAGTACTAAATAACTCTGTTTTTCCTACATACATTGAGTGACTTTGTAAATGAATGAAACTGTCATTTCACTGTAACAAATGCGGGTGTGCACCACTGTTAAACGGTGGAACTGTCATTTTCTGTAACAATTGTGAGCGACTACTACTGAAGCAAGTATTTTTGATATTTGTCTACTGGTTAGTCTAAAATAGTATTTACCTACCTTGCCTTGTTTATATAAAATAAATTTATTTCTGATGTTTGTTAATCTGTTTAGAATCACATGCTGTGCATATGGTCGGTCATCCAGTGGTAACCGTGGAGTATTGCATCGTCTTTTGAGAATCGAAAGGGGACGTCGACCTGGGCGTGCCTGTAAGACTATCCCTACGTGATGTGTAGTGTACCCAAGATCCCTCACGCGTGGAGGTCCCTCAGATTGTTTTTCCCACCCAGCATACTGGTCGCCTTATAATGAGCTTGTCAAACATTGCTTATTGTCCCCTCGACCCTTGGTCGAATAATTATATAAAATAATTCAGATCACCCTATCTGTCCCTTAGTTCGACGACTGTTCCAGATCTCCACCGAAGACCTCCAGAACTTCGGACGGTGATCCTGTCGGCGGTGCCGACCACGTGGCCGTGCCTTCTGCCGGCCTACACAGTAGGGAGAGTGGAGTTGGGGTGGACATTTCAATACTATCTGAGAATTCCTTTCCCTTTTGGTCTTTGTCACTCTACCTATCCTCAGCTATGGAGAGGACTCCATTTAGGTTTTGCCTTATTTGCAAGAGCAAATTTCCTTGGAAAGATGAGCACAGACGGTGCAACCGGTGCTTGCCCCTCGATCACCAAGAGGAAGCATGCGCAGCTTGTAAGCTCCTCCGTCCTAAGACATTAAAGGAGCTTAAAGTCAAACGGGGGGCGGCCTACGGTATGTTGAATGCTGAGTTTTCTGCCGCAGCCACCGAATGTGACGACGACGAGAGTGACAATCAGACCTCCAAACCAGAGGTTTTTGACCTTTCGACGGAACTCTTGCGTTCCGCATCATCTGTCCCCGGCCCTGCTAGGCACGGCTTTGGCACTGCTATGGGGAAGTCACACCCCGGCGACAAAGATGAACATGTGCACAGCACTAAACACACAACCCCAAGTCAATCTTCGGCCAAGTAGAAGAAGACTTCAGCGCCAACAGGTACACTGGTAGCTCTGGCGGCACCCACCGAGTGTCAGGGTCGGCAGCCCTCACCACAGGCGCAGATGCGCCTAGTGACCGGGCCATCAAAGACCAAGGGCGCTACCCCTAATATACCAGGTTCCGTCGAGAAGCATCACAAGAAGGCGTCCGGCGACTATAGGTTTCTGGTTCTGTCGAGGACATGGCCCCGCTCCGCCGAATGAGACTGTATCGCAATCGCAGGCTGAAGCTACGCGACTCCCGTCTGCGGAGGACGTCTCCGAAAGCTTAGCAAGGATTTTTTCTGCTGATTCTCAGAAACGGCAGTCCAGGGATGCTCCGAGGCCTACAGAGAAGGCCAAGGATCGGCTGAGGTCCAAGGATGGCCTACGGGGAGTACCAGAACCCACCCATAAGCCGAAAGAGAGGCACAGGGACGTCACACCTCTGTCAGTCCCTTAGGAGGAGTTCTCTGAGGGCGAAGGACTATCTCCGCTGAGACAAAAATCTCGACGTTGTTCGATGGATGAGCGTGTTCAGGACCCTTTTCTACCTCTAGACCATTCTAGGTCTTCGGGTTTGGACTAGAGAAAAATTTGAAAACTGCATGGAAAGGCTGGACAGGTGTGTTTCCCGTTCAGAACAACCCACACCAAGGAGGCCACGGGATGAGAGCCCTGTGGAACCCAAAGCAAAATTCTCCAAGACTTTTTGACCCTGCTTTGGAAGAGGATATATATAACTAAGACCTAACTGAAGAGGATGTTCCTGCAGACACTTAGGATGAGGAATTCGTCAACCCTGAGGACATGCATGATCACATAGAGGGCTGAGAGGAGACCATCAACCATGGCAGTCTCCAGATCCACAAGATCCTGATGCCCTGTCTCTGGATTCTCCCCATTCCACCACTACTAGACAACAACCATTTCCAGTGGATGATCAACTGACGTTCAACGTAATGTTGGGTAAAGCAGCTGAACTCTTTAAAATTGCAACAGATGAAGCTTTCCCTGAATCTTACTTCGTGGAGGACATCCTCAAGTAGAAGCCACCGGCCAGCCATGCTATTCCTCTTCTCAATTCAATTAAGAAACGTCTGGCTCCCTCCTTATCAACACCGCTCTCACAAGTGGTGTTAAGCCAAGAATCGAGAAACATTAGTCCTCCCTCGGATCCTCTGCAGATCAGAGGTCACTCCACCCCAGATTCTCTGGTGGGGACTACCACAAGAAAGAGGGCAGGGGTCCCTTTGTCAACTGGCGAGGCACTCCCCCACCGCCCCTTCCCCCCGCTAATGAAGGTAAACAACTCTACGCCCTTGGGGAACTGGTCACGGTCGCAGCAGCGTTTTCGACATGTATTGCCAACATCACAAACTTGTTGGCCAGCTACGCCGATGCACAGTGGGCCTTACTACAGGAAGGCATACAGGAGGTTCCCAAACCTCTACGTACTCCCCTCACCACCCTCACTGAGGGCAGACAGGTGAACCAGAGCATACTTAAGAACACTCTGAATTCTGCCGCAACGGCTGGTCGATTCCTGGCTCAGGTCACACTCCTGAAAAGACATGCGAGGCTACGGAGCTCTGGATTCAAGCCAGAGACGCAAGCGTCACTTATAAACAAACCCGTGGAAGAATCCAACCGGTTTGGGAAGGCGATCGATGAGGCCTTCGAGACCGAAAAATAAAGAATGACACCCTTAAAACACCGGACCAAATTACACAGACCCTCTACAAGACGAAGATCTGGGTCCAAACGGCTTTTTCGTGGCCAACGCTTTCCTCAACAATACACCTCGGGGAAACAATTGGAACTCTCCACAGGGAGACAGCAGATACACCACCCCGTATCCCCAAGGGGGTCAACGTCTTGGGAAAGGAAGGGGCCGGAACTCTACCACTAGAGGCTCCCCGGCCTCAGGTTCAAAAAGATCCGAAGATTCGGGTCCACTCCCATGCCTCCCCGGTCGGGGTCCTACTAACATCGTTCCTTCAGGCATGGGAAGGGTCAACTACAGACCAGTGGGTGCTAAAGACTGTGGCCCACGGGTACTGTATACAGTTCAACCGGTCCCCAACATTCAGACCTCCACGAGCAAGACGACTGACAACAGACCATCTTCACATACTTCTTCAGGAAGTCGAGATACTACAAGAGAAAGGAGCCATAGAAATCGTACCTCTGTCACAGGTAAAAGGTGTTTATTCAGTGTACTTCCTTGTACCCAAAAAGGATCTAATCATGCGCCCTGTTTTAGATATGCGCCCAGCGAACAAGTTTGTAAAGCCACAAAAGTTCCACATGGTCACTCTGCAGGAAGTAATTCCACTGCTTTTGCCGGCGGATTACATGGCACACTGGACATGAAAGATGCATACTTTCATATTTCAATGTTGCCAGCGCACAGAAAATACCTCAGATTTATGATACAAGACAAGCATTATCAATTCAAAGTACTACCCTTCAGCATAGCATCTGCACCAAGGGTATTTACAAAGGTACTAGCGGTGGCAGCAGCACATCTGTGCAGGCAATCTATCCTGGTCTATCCTTCCGCCGACGACTGGCTTATAACCGGGGACTCTTATGAAACATGTCTGTCAAATACCCAAAAGACGATAAATCTTTTATTTAGTCTGGGATTTTCCATCAAAGAGAACAAATCCTGCCTAGAACCCAGTCAAGTCAAACAGTTCCTAGTGGCTTTAATTCGAACAAAGGACGGCCTCGTCTTCCCCTCCGAGAGCGTTCAAAACATGTTTCAGTTTCAAATCCCTCAGTATGTAGCCAGTCGGGAGGTGACGGTACGCAAATCTGTGACTGCTAGGAATGGTGGCGTCATGTATCAACTTGATTCCTCAAGCCCTTTCTTCCCAATGAAAGAGTGGCTCAACAGCTAGTGGTGTCAGGACAGTTGGACGATCTAGTGGTTGTCTTGCCAGCCCTCGTTCTCTCGCTGCAGGTGTGGTCGACGGACAACCTCTTGAAGGGGAAATCCTTCACCACCCCCGCAGTGGAAGCCACTCTTAACTACACACGCGACTCTTACAAGGTGAGGAGCTCACCTGCTTCAACAGACAGCGCAGAGAGTTTGGTCGTCAGACATATCATCCAACCACATAAACCTGTTGGAACTGTTGGCAGTGTTCAAAGCACTAAAAGCTTTTCGGACACAACTGCAGGGGAAGACGATCCTGATACTCGGACAGCACCACGGCCATATACTATCTGAACAAACAAGACGGCACTCACTCTCCAGGGCTGTCCAAACTGTCCCAGAACATTTGGAAGTGGGCTCTCAAACGCAGCATGTTCCTGCTATCACAACATGTTCCAGGCGAACGCAATCTTCTGGCAGACGTACTTGGCAGAGACTTCCCGCTGCCCATGGAGTACGAATGGCGATTACACAGAGACATTGTCTCCAACCTTTTCGCAGAATGGGGCTTCCCAGAGATCGATTTGTTCGCAACTCCGGAGAACGCTCAATGCCAAGATTACGCCTCTAGGTACCCCCAGAACCGTTCCAAGGGGAACGGACTCTGGATAACATGGTCAGTTCACAAGATGCACCAGGAACCAGTCACGATGATACTGGTGGCCCCCATGTTGGCCCGCCAACCCTGGTTCGCTCATCTGATGGAGATGTCCCTATCTCCTCCAGTCAAACTGCCTTGCCCGTACAACATGTCGCAAGACAGAGGGGAGATGCTTCACCCATGCCCGCAGACATTGAACTTGATGGCCTGGCTCCTGAGGTCATGGTGTTTGAGCACCTGCAACTCCCTCAGATTATGGACATTCTCAGGGATGCAAGAAAAACAAACACTAGGTATTGCCATTCCAGCAAATGGAAACGGTTTGTCATATGGTCCAACTCAAAGAGCATTAACTGCTCTCCCACACACATTTTGCACCAAACTCATTTGCTTGACTCAGGCCTGGTCTTTAACTCCATAAAGGTGCACTTAGCTGCGCTTTTAGCCTACACTACATCACTACAGAAAATATCATGGTGGAAGATACCAGTTATTAAAGCCTTCATGGAGGGAATGAAGAGAATTCACCCTCCCATTTCTTACCCGGCTCCCGGATGGGATCTAAACGTGGTGTTGACTAGGCTTATGGGGGCTCCTTTCGAGCCCATGCAGAAAGCAAGTCTTGAAGACCTCACCTATAAGACTTCTTTTTTTTAATAGCCATTAGCTCCATTAGGAGAGTAAGTGAACTACAAGCGCTGTCAGTCCTAGATCCCTTTGTAACAGTTCACAAGGATAAGGTGGTTCTGCGCACTCAACCTAGGTTTGCGCCTGAATTCATTTCCAAGTATCATGTGAACCAGTCCATAGAACTACCAACCTTCTTTCAAATTCCTTCAAGCATGGGAGAAACCTGCACAAACTGGATGTACGCAGAGCTGACATGTTCTACATGGAAAGAACTCGACCACTAAGAAAGACTAATCAGTTTTTCATTTCAGTGGTGGCAGGAAGAGGAGACAGTCTCCAAATTCACTATCTCTGTAGATGGATTGTCAAATGCATCACACTCTGCTACAGTCTTGCTAAGAGAGAACTGCCCTTCAAGCCTAGAGCTCATTCTACTCGAGGCACTGGGGCGTCCATAGCATTCATTGCAAACGTTCCCCTTGAGTCCATTTGCAAAGCGGCAACCTGGAGTTCTTTACACACCTTTACAAAACACTATTGCCTAGACACTCATTCTAGGTCTGATTCTCAGGTGGGACAGGCAGTACTAAGACATCTTTTCACTACTGTTCCTTTTCAAAACCCACCTCCTAGTCCAGGTACTGCTCGCTAGTCTATGCACAGCATGTGATTCTAAGCAGATTAACAAACATCAGAAGATATGCATTACTTACCGTAAAAGCATTTCTGATGGTTTCATCTGCTTAGATTCACATGCGCCCACCCTTTCTCCCCGCTCGGGTGGAAGGAACATAGACGTCTTACTACTGTTTCTCTTTTCTGTACTCAGGATAGTCATAAGGCTCCCTCTCAGCAGAGAACATACAATCTGAGGGACCTCCACACGTTGGGGATCTTGGGTACACTACATGTCATGTAGGGAAAGTGTTACAGGCACGCCCATGTTGACGTTCCATTTCGATTCTTGAAAGACCAGATGCAATACTTCGCGGTTACCACTGGACGTCGGACCATATGCACAGCATGTGAATCTAAGCAGATACGACCATCAGAAATGCTTTTACGGTAAGTAATGCATATCATTTTATTATAACTTCCAGTGTGTAAGAGTTTCTAAGAACTAATGTATTGACTGGTTCATTGTACTTAATTACAGCTCACATCCTCCTCATAAAATATGCCTGGCTTCTCTGCCATTCTAGAACAGGTAAAGGAACACTGTGCAAACCTGTGTGTTGTGTTCTAGAAATGTTTATATGAAGTGGTACGATGTTTTGGGTACGAGCTCTAGAAAATTTTAGGTGCGGGGGAGATGGTCAGAACCTTGGAAATAATATAGCAAACAAATATGTTCCCTAATGGGGAACTCCAATCCCCTGCACACTGTCAAATATCTGAATAAATCAGATCAATAATTTGTGTGGTATATGCAATGCAAGGTCATTCACCTTTTGAACAAGTTGGCTACCATTGCATTATGCCACTTTTTTAGTGAGAATTTATCAATTTCAAGTAACAACTAGACATATAGTTGATGAACAAATTCCATTAAACAATTTTCTTATTATCACAAGAAGTAGAAATGTGTTATATTGTTGGCCCAACACATTTCGAGTTATTACTCTTCATCAGGGGCACAATCATTTGTTCTAGAAAAATAAAACAGATAACCTGATTAAGGAACATATGGCAATATTTCATCAATATATACATGTAACTGTTTTCATCAATATATACAGAATAAAATCATTTCAGTTTGTTCAAAATCATATCTTGTTATTAAATACTATTCATGTCTGAAGGAAAAGTTACAATCATACCAAAAGTTGATTAATCTGAAATTGATTATCACTGTGTTATGTCATGTATTGGCAGATTTAGTCTATATAACTCCTGGATAACTTCTTATAATATAGAAGTATTTAGTAGGCAAGTTGGTTTTATGGATCATAAGATGCTCACATTGATATATTATTTACGCAAAAGAAAAGTAGGTGGAGTAATTGAAGATGCCTAAGGTGCTGCCAAGATTCAATGAAGATCATAGGAATAAGAAAACTGTGCTAACCTTGTGATAGCTTTTATGCAGTAGAAGCTTGTGGTGATAAGAGGTTGTAGGATAACCATCCTATTTTTATGCAGAGAATTTGCTTTACAACATGGTCACTTTCTATATATATATATTTCTCATGCTTGTTAATCTGCTTAGAATCACATGCTGTGCATATGGTCCGACATCCAGTGGTAACCACGGAGTATTGCATCTGGTATTTCGGGGACCGAAAGGGGACGTCGGCATAGGCGTGTCTGTAACACTATCGCGACATGTGTAGTACCCAAAATCCCTCAAGCGCCGAGGTCCCTCAGATTGTTTTTTTCCGCCCAGATAACTGGTCGCCCTATAGCAGAGCTCTTACTAGAGACATTGTTTATCTTACCGAATTGTCGGTTTATTCCCTGTTAAGTCATTTCACCAATAACTACAACAAAGACTGCGGGGGAATAGTCTACAGCTGTGGATTTTGCCACCTAAGATCCGGCGGCCGGATTGTCCACGTGGTCGGGCCCTCTGGCCGACCTATACAGTTGGGAGAGTGGGGTCCGGGTGGCCACATTGTTTTAGTATGTCTTTACTCCTTTCCCCTCCTTTCCCTTTTGGTATGGAAAGGATTCCCTTTAGATTCTGCCCTAAGTGTAGGGTCAGATATCCTTGGAAGGACGAGCACAGGACGTTTAACTCCTGTCTCCCCCTAGAGCACGTCGAGAAGTGGTGTGCGGCGTGCAAACTCCTTTGGCCCAAGACCCTTAAGGAGTGCCGTGTAAAGCGGTGGGCCGCGTACGGCATGTCACGCGTGGAGCACACCCTCCCCCACACCAGCCAAAAGTGACGGGGGTACTTCGGATGACCAAACGTCCAACGCGGATGTTATAGACCTTGAGGCAGACACTTCTAGGTCCGCCACACCCATCCCCGACCCTTCCAGGCTTGACTCTGGTCTTGCTACAGGGACCACACCCGGCGACAGGGGCGTACAATCGCACCACAACACTAAGCACACAACCCCTACGCCAATTTACGTCGAAAAAGGTGAAAGCGCTAACGGGGCCGCCAATTCTTCGCTGGTTCCCGCGGATCACTCTGATCCAAGACCTTCCCCGCATTCGCAGCAGCGCATGACTGGGCAAACTAAGAAGACTAAGGGCGCTACTCCTAATTTTACACGCGTCGAAAGTCAGGAGCCCAACGTTTCGACGAGTCCCAAGGCCTCTATAGGCCCAAAAGATACGACTAGGCCTCTACCCGGAAACCCGTCCGCTAAACCTCCTGGTGGCACGGACGGTCTTTCTTTGTCTCTCGACGTTTCGGTGACTATTCAAAGTAGCATCGGAAGGATCGTGGTGGCGGTGGGTCTTATCCCGGCCCCGCCAAAGATTATGGGTCAATCTGTGGAAAAGTTTTCGGCGGATTATGTTCCCGATTCCGATGGGACTTATGTAGATAGTCGAGACTCTCTCCGACACCCTTAGAGGTTCCCGTCGTCGCCAAAGGGCGGAGAATGTCGCTTCTCCTCCAACCCATTCGGGTCCTCTAAATGGACTACAGGAAAGTTCGAGGGTTGTATGGATCAGCTGTAGCGGATTATCGCCTCTTCAGATCATCCGCCCCCGAAAAGAGCACGGGTAGACCCTAACCTTCAAGTTCAGGTAGACCAGTCTCAGGTTTCCCAAAAAGACATGACCCATATGGATACATAGAGAAATCTATAATGAGGAAGAGGAAGCGTCCTTTCTCAAACTATGAGGAGGACCAACAGGAGACGACAGACAACTGGGAGGAGACCCAGCAGGAAGATGAAAATCCTTGGACATAAGATCAGGACGCTGATATTGTAATCCTGGACTCTCCTCCCTCCACCCCGACTCGCCAGGCCTCCCCAGTGGATCACCAAATGGCTTTCAACTCCATGTTGAAAAAAGCAGCAGAATTCTTCAAGATTGCCACCCAAGAGGCGGTACCGGAGCAGGATTTCGTGGAGGATATTATCAAAGAAAAACCACCAGCAAGTCAATCCATCCCCCTCCCTAACTCTGTTCGGAGACGGGTAGCCCCATCTTTGGTTACACCTGCTCAGAGGGCAGGGGTACCCCTTGCCACGGGTGAATCACCACCGGACAAGGAGTCTAAAAGGTTGTATGCCCTGGGCAAACGTGTCACATCAGCTGCATACACTATTCGGGTTGCTAATAATACTAGGCTATTAGCAAGCTATGCTGATGCCCAATGGAACTTACTCCAAGAAGGCCTACAGGACGTTCCTGAGCCCGCCAGAACAAAGCTTCTCACCATTGTTTCGAAGGGAAAACTGGTTAACCAGAATGTGGTGAAGAACACCCTGGACACTGCAGAAACAGCAGTGTCCTGATGCCTGCCCCCGGAAGACCAGACCAGGCCCAGCAGCCCCGGAAGCAGGCATCATGCCACTTGGATCATGCCCAAAAGCCCCAGTTAGGGGCTGTTTGGGTACAGTCCTGGCACCTGTGGCATCAGGCTCATAAAGATAGTCAGTCCTGGCGCCATGGGCGCCAGGCTTTTTATTGATAACTTACCTGAAGCAGACCATGCTGCATGAAGACTCAAGCCAAATGAGGCTTAGGAGGGACTATTTTGTTACTTGGGTGGGGCTGTGGAAGAATACTTACCTGGATCTTCTTCCAAGGCTATTTAAACCACTCCCGGACAGCCACACGTGCTTCGCGTTATTCTGCTTACTGCAGCGTAACGCTCACCATGTTTTCAGCAGCTCCAGTCTTCAGCCACGCCCGCTTCAGTCCTGGGACTCCTGAAACAAGAAGACAAAAAGGATAAAGGTTAGAACAGGAGTTTTAACTTAAATCCTTACCTGAATCCTGATCCATTTCGCCAAGGAACTGAAAGACAGAAGCTTTGCTTCGCATTTCTACGGCGCCGCGCTGAACTCACCTGCTTGGCGGTACTTCAGCATTCCATCACGCTCTCCATCTCGCGGCCGCCCTCCGACACCTAAGGAGACAAAGACAGCAAGGTGAGCAAGGGAACTCTCTAAGGGCATACAAGCTACCCCCAAGGACTTACCTGATTTACCACGGGAGGTACTCGCCACATTTCGGGTCGGCGCAGTCAACTCTGCTTCATCGCCGTACCCCGGCCCCTAAAGGAAAAAACACAATAGACTTACCTGAATCTTACCGAGTGCCATTTGGAAATCTTCGAGTGGATTAATCGGCAACCTGCAAGGAATCGGACCGAGTGAAGAGCAGACATTGAACTCTTATGAACAATTGGACTTTAGAGTCAATACTGGAACTCAACAATTCCTCTACGCCAGTGAAGTAACTGGTCATCAACGCGCCCCTGCGGTCGACCCAGGATGGAGAGCTCATCCTTCCAAACAATCAGGTGAGACTAAGGAGGGGACATCAAGAGTGATCAGTGGGAAGACAACGGGAGTGGGGAAGGTGGGTTGTCACTCAATTCCACGGATGGTTAATTCCGCTTCTCCTTTGCAGAAGAATATTCTTGCGAGCCAGACAAACTAGGCTGAGCGGGCCAGTCCAGTCAGTCATCTCGGCGCTACACGTTACGCTGGTGGAAATAACAGCGGCCCAGTTCCGGTCGACGCCCCCGTGGGAACCAGGTGAGCGTAACAGCAGGCAGGTCTCTTGCACAAGGTACTGTTCTGAAAAGACACGCATGGCTGCGTACATCGGGCTTCAGACCTGAGACTCGGGCCTCCCTCCATTTATAAACCTATTGAGGAGACTAACCTCTTCGGGAAAGCAGTGGATGAAGCGTTGAAGACGGCCAAGAAGGAGCACAAGACTATTAGCTCTTTGCACCAGATTACACAAAAACCCTCCTCCCAGAGGGGTAGTAATTATCGGCGGTGCTTTCGAGGACAAGCCAGTGCCGGTCAGAACAACTACGGCACGGGTAACCTAAACAAGAATCAAGCATCCGGAAGCCCTACTTACTACCCCCCAAGGGGTCAGGAACGCGGCAAGGGTAGGGGCAGAGGCCCCAATCCCAGGGGAGCCACAGTCTCTGGTCAGAAATGACCACCAAGTCCAGGTCCCCTCCCATGTCGCCCCAGTCGGGGGTGATTAAAATCTTTCCTCAAGGCA
Source organism: Ambystoma mexicanum (assembly GCF_040938575.1). Taxonomy (NCBI): domain Eukaryota; kingdom Metazoa; phylum Chordata; class Amphibia; order Caudata; family Ambystomatidae; genus Ambystoma; species Ambystoma mexicanum. The sequence goes on from NC_090921.1 coordinate 469,345,901, forward strand.
TGGGAGGGGATAACTTCCGACCAGTGGGTCTTAAAGACCGTTGCCCACGGTTATTGCATGGAATTCGCCCGACCTTCACAGTTCAGACCGCAGCGCGCACGGCTCCTTTCTCCGGATCATCTGGAGATCCTGAGGTGGAAGCTCTTCTGGGAAAGGACTCCATAGAAGCCGTCCCGATTCTTCAGGTAAACGAGGAAATCTATTCAGTGTACTTCCTTGTACCCAAAAAGGATCTCACCATGCGTCCTGTTCTAGACCTGCGCCCAGCGAACAAGTTCATAAAGCCCCAGAGGTTTTGCATGGTAACACTACAGGAGGTGATCCCATTGCTGAAACAGGGGGACTTCATGGCAACATTGGATATGAAAGATGCATACTTTCATATTTCAATGTTGCCAGCACACAGAAAATACCTAAAGTTCATGGTTCAGGACAAACGCTACCAGTTCAAAGTACTCCCTTTCGGCATAGCCTCAGCACCAAGGGAGTTTACCAAAGTCCTGGCAGTGGCAGCAGCACACCTGCGCAGACTATCAGTCCCAGTTTACCCTTACCTCGACGACTGGCTCATTACGGGGGACTCGTTCGACGCTTGTTTTTTGAACACCCAAAAAACAGTAGATCTCCTCTTCAGCCTGGGTTTTTTAATCAATGAAAAGAAATCCAGCTTAGTCCCCAGCCAAGTAAAACAATTTTTGGGAGTGCTAATTCGGACGGAAGACGGCCTTGTCTTCCCCTCCAGCGAGAGGGTTCAGAACATGCTCTCAGATTCCTCAATATGTAGCCAGTCGGGAGGTGATGGTACGCAAAGCAATGCGTTTGCTAGGGATGATGGCGTCACGTCACGATAGGGATAGTGTTACAGACACGCCTATGCCGACGTCCCCTTTCGGTCCCCGAAAGACGAGAAGCAATACTCTGCGGTTACCACTGGATGTCGGACTATATGCACAGCATGTGAATCTAAGCAGATACAATCATCAGAAATGCTTTTACGATAAGTAATGCATGTCATATTTCTGAGGCTTGTGGAATCTGCTTAGATCACATGCTGTGCATAGACCAACATCTAGTGGAAGCTGCAGGTATTAGTTGTTTTCGAAACTCGAAAAGGAACGTCGACAGGGCGTGCCAGTAATACTATCCCTAGTGTGACGTCCACTGTACCCATGATCCCTCACGCATCGAGGTCCCTCAGATTGTTCTTTTCCGCCATAACAGATAGATGCGTATAGCGGAGTTCCTTTCGGCGATAAACCATTGACTTTATATAATTACGGTAGTTTTTCTTTCTATTCTTAGACTGCCGTAACACCACACAGAGGAAAGAAAAAGAAAACTGCCCGTCGGAGACCATCGCAAGGGACCGTACAGCCTTGGAAGACCACCCCGGGCCTCGGGCCAGACAGTAGGGAGAGGGGCATTTTTAAGAGGCCATTTTAGAATGCATATTCTCCCCTTCCTACACTTTGTTCACCCTGCTGCTATTTCCATAACCCATAATTATGGAAAATACACCATTTGACTTCATGGCAAATTTCTTTGAAAAAAAAAAAATCCAGGTTACCTTCAAAGTTTCCAATCCACTCCTCCCACCTAAGCCCCTACCAGCTCTCAAGCCTCTGCCTCCCTACCCCTGCTAAAAGGTCTCGCTCTGATATCCCAGTACAAAGCAGGGTTATAGATCTGTATGACCCTGAGATGGATCGAGAAGAACAGGAAGATATTTCATTTGTGGAAACATCTGACCCTATTGGAGAGCATACAGATGAAATTTATTATGGGGATGAGGACCCAGACACAGACCAGGAGGCGTACATGTGCTCCTTAGATTCTCCTATAAATCAAGACCCTCTGGTGGTAGATTTCCCCTGTTGACCATCCTCCCCTCCTCAATGAAGTCTAAGCTAAAGCGGCGGAACACTTCTGTATTGACACACAGGAAGACAGACTTCGCTGAACTACTATTGGGGGACAAGAAAGCAACAGGGATAAACTGTTCAGGCCTGCACCTTCAGACCCCTTATACATAAGAGGCCAATTAAAACCAGACTCAAAAGAGCTGGCATGCCCCTGGCTTCCTCCGAGGCACCACCGGATAAGGAAAGCAAGAAGATATATGCAATGGGTAGAAAGGTCGCATCTTCAGCAGCCTACCAGACGAGAATAACAAACACTACCCTTTTGGCAAGTTGTAACTGCCATAAGTGGGAGGCGGTTTCTGCGCTACTTAAGTCCACCCCGGAGCCACTTAAATCTCAACTGGCGGCAGACGGAAGGACCGTGTCTACTTGTCTCTTCAAGTCGAATTTCGATGCAACTGATAATGCTGGGAGGGTCATTGCAGAGGGGACTATTATAAAAAGACATGCATGGCTAATCCAGTCAGGCTTTAGGCCAGAAACTCAGGCCACTCTGATTAATATGCCAGTGGAACCTAATGTGCCCTTCGGCAAGGCCGTGGAAGATGCACTCAAGACAGCAAAGGATGAGTATGACACTCTAAAATCTTTAGGTCAGCTCACAAACAAACCTACTGGTCAAAGGGGTAACAGTAAATGTTGCCGTTTTCGAAGCCAAAATTCAGAGGATCCGGCTACAGTCGGGGCCAAGGTTCCTATGGCAACAATCGAGGAAAAGCCTTCCAGGGCGATCCACAAGGACAACGTAGAGGTCGTGGTAATCGGAGCAGAGGCCCAGCTCGAGGTGGCACCCCACTTCAGAGCAAGTGACATTCCGCTCCAGGTACCCTCCCATGCATCACCAGTAAGAGGATGCATTTCCAAATTCACCCACGCATGGGGGGTATCGCCTCAGACAGATGAGTGCTGTCCACGGTAGCAGGGGGCTACTGTATAGAACTACTCCAATGTCCTCACGACCACCCCCCACGACAGAAGGTCCACTTGGAGGGAAATCAGCAGATCCTTCTGGAAGAAATAACAGCGCTTCTATTAAAGGACACCATAGAAGTGGTCCCAATCAACCAGGTAAACGGGGGTTTTTATTCAACTTAATTTTCTTGTGCCAAAAAAAGATCGAACAATGCGCCCTGTATTAGATTTGCACCCTGCAAACAAATGTCAAGCCACAAAAGATCTGCGTGACTGTTACAAGAGGTAATCCCCCTACTAAAAAAGGGGATTACATGGCAACACTGGATATGAAAGCGGCCTATTTTTTATATTCCAATGTTCCCAGGGCACAGAAGATTCTTGCGTTTCAAGATAGCGAACAATCACTTCCAATTCAATGTACTGCCCTTTGGAATATCCTCGGCTCCAAGGGTATTCACAAAGGTACTGGCGGTAGTGGCAGCGCACCTTCGCAGGAAAGCAATCCCAGTGTACCCTTACCTGGACGACTGGCTCATAATAGGGGAATCGCCTCCGATTTGCAGACAAAACATCCAAACGACAATCGACCGCCTCTTCCAAGTGGGCTTCTCAATCAACGAGAAAAAATCAAGACTAGTGCCAAGCATTTCCAAACAGTTCCCAGGAGCTATCCTAAACACAGAGGAAGGATTGGTCTTTCCCGCAGAGGAAGAGTAAAAAAATGTGTTACTGCAATATACCACATCAGGCCGGCTGCCAGATAAGCGTACAAAGCAATGCGTTTAATTGGCATAATGGCATCTTGCATATACCTGGATCCTCACGCGCGTCTGCGCATGCATCCCATACAGGGTTGGTTGGTGAAACAATGGTCTCGGGCAAGAGGTCAGTGGGACGAACTAGTGGTCGTTTTGCCAACACAGGTACAAAATCTTCGCTGGGGGACGAGAGAAAACCTGACTAAGGGGAAACCCTTCTACGACCCACAGATACAAGCAGTGGTCACAACGGATGCCTCACTGGCAGGGTGGGGAGCTCACTACCTTCACCACACAACCCAGGGTCTGTGGTCTCACTGCAGCTCAGAACCACATCAATGTGCTGGAACTTCTGACAGTATTGAAAGCCCTTCAGGCGTTCGAACCCCATTTAACAAACCTGTCTGCAGATCCTGACGGACAGCGACGTTTTATATCAACAAACAGGGGGCGGGGGTCCCGAAATCTATCCAGAATTGCACAGAAAATCTGGAAATGGGCACTCAGACGGAAAATGTTCCTGTCATCACATGTTCCAGGTGAACACAACGTTCTAGCAGACTCATTGAGCAGAGATCCCCTACCAGAGGAACACAAATTGAATCTACACGAAGTCGTCGTAGAACACCCTTTTTCTCAATGGGGTTTCCCAACTATAGACTTATTCGCCACAAGCGGAAATTGTCAATGCCCATACTTCGCGTCCAGGTTGCCCCAGCCTGGCTCCAAGGGGGAACGCCCAATGGATGAACTGTTCTTGGAAGTTTGCTTACGCTCCCCTCCCCGCCCCCCAGACCCACCAACTCTTCTCATGGTGAACAAGTTACATAAGCAACCAATGACACTGATCCTTGTTGATCCTATGTGGGCAAGATAACCGTGGTATCCACATCTGCGCAGACTGGCGATGTGCGATCCATCAAACGCCCATGCCAGTAAAACATACTCACACAGCACGGACTAACAGTGCACCCACTGCCACACTCAATGAACTTGGCAGCATGGCTCCTGAAGTCAGAGATTGGACCTCTCAATCTACCACAGAGATGTATGGATATCTTGAAGGAATCAAACCGAGCACTAGGCACTGTTACTATGATAAATTGAAACGATTCGTAATTTGGCACCAGAATAAGCAAATCAACCCCATTGATGATACTCCTAACATTCTAACCTATATGCTCCACTTACTAGTTGCAGGGTTAGTTTTTAACTCCCTAAAAGTATACCTGGCGGCTTCGTCAGCCTACACCACGTCCCATAACAAGGTCTCATGGTGTAAGGTACCAGTCAGCAAAGCATTTATGGAAGGGGTAAAGAGACTCCACCCTCCAATCTCTAACCATGTTCGGATCTTAATGTGGTACTCACTTAGCTCATGGGACCCCCTTTTGAGCCTATGCACAAGTCTAGTCTCAAACACCTGACTTATAAAACTGCCTTCTTAGTAGCCATCACTTCCATAAGAAGGGTCAATGACATCCAAGCTCTGTCAGTGCAGGATCCTTTCTTTACTATACATAAGGCCAAACTGGTTTTACGCACTCACCCTAGGTTCTCACCTAAATTAATCTCCAAATTCCATGTAAACCAGTCTATTGAGCTTCCGGCTTCCTTCCAGGAACCCAAATGCTCTGCTGAGGTAAAACTCCACACACTAGATGTGAGGAGAGCGGTCCTCTACTACGTAGACAACACCAGACCGCTAAGAAAAACAGACCAACTGTTTGTCTCCATTGCGCCAGGCAGAGAAGGAGACTGCATCTCTAAAAATGCCATCTCTAGGTGGATAGTCAGATGTATCCAACTGTGCTATTCACTATCTAATAAAACACTGCCTTTTACGCCAAGGGCCCACTCCACAAGAGGTACTGGAGCCACTCTGGCTTTCATTGCAAATGTTCCCTTAGACAGCATTTGCAAAGCAGCTACATGGAGCTCTATACATACTTTCACTCAGCACTACTGCATTGACACTCCTTCCAAGACAGATACACAAGTGGGACAAGCGGTTGTAAGACATTTATTCGCTCATGAACCGTCTCACATCCCACCGCCTTCTTCCACTGCTCGCTAATCTATGCACATCATGTGATCTAAGCAGATTCCACAAGCCTCAGAAGGGATACATTACTCACCGTATATCCCATATATACACATGGCCTGCGGTAGCGGCCATGTAGTTATGTTTAAGTTGCTAAACCCATAGGAAGAGCACTTTTTGTCCGGCTTATAACTTCGCTCCCCCTGGACGAATCCTCACCAAACTCTGCAAAAAAAGTATGTATTTTTGCAAAGTTTGGTCGGGGTGGCGGGCAAAGTTATAGGGGGAGTCCCAAAATGTCTGTTACTCATTGACATAATGGGAAAAACTTTGCTCACGCCTACAGCCTAAACCGCTGGACGGGTGTTCACCAAATTGGCAGCGGGAGCGGTGGCTTGGTCCCGAAAGCGTGCTTTTGTTAATTTGGTGTAAATCCGTCCAGTAGTGTGTTATTTTTTTTTGTTTTTTTTTAAACGACCAAAACGTAAGGCAAAAAATTGTGATATCTGTCCGTTCCGCAGACTCTTCCATGTTCGGTCCTCGGACTGGCCTCTGATAGGCCCTGAAAAATGTTCTAACTTTTGTGTGGTCCGCAGACATCAGGACGTGGCCGCTGATTGGGTGGTGAGAAAATGTGAAATGTGTCGGTTTCTGCGAAACGCCCGCCATGTTGGATTCACATACTCTTTTGGGGTCGGCAGACATTGCGACGAAAACATTAAAAAAAGCAACTTTGCACTTGTCAAACTCAACAATCTCTGGGGAGGGTGGGGATGGGATGGAATATGGCGATAAACCAAAAAACAATGTTTCACCCCCGACAGTCCGCGAACACTCCAGATGTCCTGCGGCAGTCCTGTGGTGTCCGCGGGAACTTCAGATGTCTATTTCTGCATTACAGGGTTGGGGAAAAGCATTTTTTGGATGGCTCTTAACTTTAGCGCCACGCAATGAAACTGCATTTCATTTTGCAATTCTAGTCTAGACCTAATCCTGAATGGTTTTGCAAAGTCTTGTGGGATTCTGTCAAGAGGGGGCAAAATTAGAGCGGGTGTCCCAAAATATTGTAAAGGCATATAAATGTGGTGTCATTTGACGAATCTGCACAACATTTGGCAAAACTATTTTGTATCTAAATGGTTTTCTGAAGTTTGGTGGGATTTTCTCAAGAGGGGGCGAAATTAGAGGGGGGTCTCAACATTTTCAGATGGCTTATAACTTTGCTATTTGACGAATGTGGACAAAAGTTGTGAGCGATTATAGACCCAACCTTCAATGTTTTTGTAAAGACGGAATGGATTTTGGCAAGTGGGGGCTAAATTATGACTATTGTATGTACATACATTTTGGCACTTTTGAAAAAATAAACCATGGCTGGATTTCGAGCAAACTCATGAGGAGCATTGGCAAGGACATTAAAGCATGGTTTTTCAAATGTTCCCATGTTTTATTTTTTGACAAGTGTCATAATGTAGGTACAAAAAATAGTCATATACCTTTGGTGCCTGTGGTTGTGGGCAGTAGCCAGATTGTCTGGGTCATGGATAAAGGGCATGATGCGGACAATCTTGTCTGCTGGCCATGACCACGAGGGACGTAAAATGGTGTTAAAGTATCCACCTGGGACCGGCTGTGTGGTGAAGTTATTTGAAAGTAGGATAGGTTTGAAAAGGAAAAAAATGTGCTTGTGGTAATATGGTCATAAGGTTCTGCATGCTGCCATGGAAAGGGAAGAGGGGCTCTGTACGGAGGCCTCCTTTGCTTTCCATGGTGGCCCTCTTGGAAAAGGATTGTCCTTCCTTCCTACTGTAGGAAGAGAAATCTATTTTTTAGCCCCCCGGCTTCCCACTTTGGGACCCAGGGTTGCAAATGGCCTTTATCCCTCATTGCAGGGGCTGCAATGGAAGATAATGGTCCGGAGTCCTCGTTATTTATTTATAACACGCTAAAGCCCGCAGACATCAGGGTGCACACAGACTCACTTTGCTTGGGACGATAACTTGGGCTGCCCGGGCTGTTGGCCCCTGTTTCGGACGAAAAAAATTTTAAAGTGGCCATGTCCGCCTGGGATCGGCTATGTGGTAAAATTATTCGAAAGTAGGATATGTTTGAAAAACCAAATGTGCTTGTGGTAATGTGGTCATAGGGTTTTGTAGGCTGCCATAGAATGGGAAGAGGGGCTATGTACGGAGCACCGCCTTCTATTTCCATGGAGGAAATCTTGGAAAAGGATTTTCCTTCCTACACTGAGGAAGTAAAATTCTTCCTTCCTACAGCGGGATGCCGCAGGCGTCCCGCTTTAGGAAGACATTTCGAAGGGATTGTGTCCTCCGTGTTCCTTATCTTTGATGGATCTCCCAGCTTGCTAGCCTCGGAACATTTTTTCAGTAGAGGGCGCTGCGCGTCGACGTCCCTCGAGCCGATGTCCTTCGACAGCCTCCATATCGGCGCCGACGTCATCACGCGTATAAATAGACTCGCGCAGCATTTGTTGCTCAGTACAATTTTTTCGCGCTTCGTGGGGCCTCGGAATATCGTTGCTCAGTTCTTCAGTCAAATATACCTCCTTATTCCTCGTGAATACCGACTCGTACTCGATGGCTTACTCGCCCGAACCGACGACTCCACTGTCCGCCTCAAAAAATGTCGAGACTGTGGAAAGAAAATGTCGTTGACGAATCCTCACAGGATCTGTTTGTGGTGCCTGGGAATCATGCACCATTGTTCGGAGTGCGAGGACTGCATGTCCATGACGGCAAAAGCATTGAAGGAGGGTAAGGGGAAGCTCGAGAGAGGTAAGGCAGTTAAAACTTCTTCGAAAGTTTCCTCGGCGGAGTCGGGGACATTCGTCTCCATGCCATCACAAAAGACATTCTCGTTCTAGGTCTCGAAGCAGTTCCCATTACTCTTCGAGATCTAAGCATTCAAAAAAAGACGTCGAAGATCCCCTTCCTCGCCTTCCATTTCCCCAAAAAGGGTCTCCTGCCCCACAATAGCTCTCAGGCTGAGTGGAAGGAATTCAGGAAAAAGATGCTGAGCGTCTACAAGAAAGCAGCCTCGACCCCCTAGAAGACTGCTGAGGGTGATACCCTGGGTGAAAGACCCGAAAAATCAAAACGCCGCGAGTCGCAGCACCCGGCGAAAGAAGCCACTCGCGAGCGTCACAAACCCTTGAGTAAAGGCAAAGTCGCGTCGTCGAAGATCCCTTCGCATAGATCGGAGTCTTCGACGCCGAGAAAGGACAAACCCACGGCCTCCTCGCATCCAGTGGCCATACCCAGAGCCTCGATCACGAGAATGTCGTCGACAACCTCGAGTAGAATCCCGATACTCTTGAGTTCGAGGCCTCTACCACCTTTCTCAACGCCTTTTTCAATGGCTTCGAAGCCTATAACGTCTGTGTCGACGACGTCTACGTTTTCTCAGCCAATCATGATGAATTTGGCCCCTTCTGCTCTGGAAATGGGATTTATACCATTTTCAAGACCTTATCACTCCAGAGACTTATCTATTTATGAAGAAGGGGAAGATTCGGATTAGGAAAGACCTTTTGAGTTGCAGGGATCTGCAACTCCTGTACCAGAGGAATTTCCCTCTGAGGAATGTAGGTTGAAAGACCTCCAAGAATCCTGACAGGAAGCAAGTGGGTTGGACACTTCCCCAGAAGTGGAATTTGCCAGACCAGACCCAGGGGAACATGCTGAAACCCCTTATAGAACGTTGATGGCAAGGATAATAGAGTTTATGGGGTGGTCCACACCCTCACCTGCTTTTCAGCAAGACGACCTCACCGTCAAAGGTCCACAGGAGGATCCTGTGGTACCATTTCATGCGGCATTACAAAGGAGAATATTGGCAAACTGGGAAACACCTGAGGTAATCCCAGCGGTTAACAAAAAATTATCAGCTAAATATAGGGTGTCTTCTGCTGACCCTGAATATTTATCCAAACACCCAACTCCGAAGAGTCTGGTTGTTCAGGCAGCTGCTTCATCAGGTAGTAAATCGGCTTTGCCAACTGTTTCACAGGAAAAGGATGATAAGAGATATGACTTTATGGCCAAAAAAGTATTTTCTGCATGTAGCATGGTGTTGAAATCCATCAGTGCTACTTGTACGCTCGCAAAGTTCAGCCACACACTTTGGGAGTGTGCTTCATCAGCGGCTGACTGCCTCCCCTGGAGGGAGAAGAAAGGGAAGCGTTCCTAAACATCAAGGATGGTAAAGACGCAATATGCGAATCCCTTCAAACTGGCAACATGGTGGCAAGTACAACAATCCAGAGATTTGCTTTGTTGCGAAAGTCTGGTTTTGCTCCAGATGTGCAAAGCAGACTTTTGAATATGCCCTTTGACGGCTGCTCTTTGTTTGGTAAGAAGGTGATTGACAGTTTAGAAAAACTACAAACATCAAAGGCAGCAGCAAAATCCCTGGGAGCTGCAATCCGTCAGACACTGTATCGCCCCTTGGGAACCTCTTGGAGAGGTAAGTCCTTTCGCTTCTATTCCGCATTCGGAAGAGGCAGAGGACAGCCGGTTCAAAGGGGTCAGAAAAAATTCACCCGAGGTGGACGGGATAAAAATACAAAAGCCAAGCCGCAGCAGCAGCAGGTGCCTCTTTACCCTCGGCGTCTGCATCAGCCGCCACCAAACCGCTCTGAGGACACTCCCCACAAGACACCAGTAGGAGGCAGGTTAACTCAACATCTGATGGAATGGCAGGCTATTACGTCAGATGCTTGGGCATTGAAGACAGTTGCCCAAGGTTACTGCCTGCCTTTTCTACGCATCCCTCAGGGTCATCCACCGGGGAACAGCTCTCTGAAAGTTCCAGATCCACTCCTCTTGCAGGAAATTGTAGACCTGGTAGAGAAAGGTGCCATGGTACCGGTACCGGTACCTGTAGCGGAGAGGAACAAGCGCTGGTACTCCCCCCTACTTTCTCATACCGAAGAAAGACGGAGGACTGAGACCTATCTTTCACTTACGAGAATTGAACAAGTTCCTCAGGGAAGGACAAGTTCAAGATGGTAAGTCCCTCTCAGATCCTTCATGCCCTCCAGCTCCAGGACTGGCTGGTATCTCTGGACCTCCAGGATGCTTATTTCCATGTGCCAATCCATCTCAAACACGGGAAATACCTGAGGTTCGCAATTGGCGGCTCTCATCAATTTCGAGTTCTGCCATTTGGGCTGACCTCCGCCACAAGGGTCTTCAACAATCTAATGTCGGTATTGGCTGCAAGCCTAAGGAGGGAAGGGATTCACGTCTACCCCTACCTGGACGATTGGCTGATCAGAGCTGTATCTCCGGAAGAAGCTCAGATTCATCTAGATTATGTCTGCCACTTCCTTCACAAACTGGGCTTCTCAATTTAAAGAAGTCGCAGATGATACCATCACAGAGACTCCAGTTCATTGGAGTGGTCCTGGACACTTCCCTGGGAAAAGCCTTGCAACCAGAGGTGAGAGCTGAAGATATTCTGCAGATGGTCACCAAGTTTCAAAATGCCCAAAGTCTCCCAGCCTTCGACTTTTTGGGGTTGCTAGGCCTCATGCATCTTGCTTGTGCCAGAGGCTCGCCTGAGAATGAGATCTCTTCAGTGGGCACTGAACTCAGTGGTCACAATTCTCAGGGAGAATGACAGACCTCCTTCAGGTTCCGGACAAGGTGGCTCGAGACCTCCAGTGGTGGGCCTGCCAGAAAAACATCTTGAAGGGAGAACTGTTTTGGCAACCATGGCCGTAGATAACAGTAGTCACAGATGCCTCACTCACGGGGTGGCGAGCCCATACCAACGACCTGACCATCAGCGGTCGTTGGTCTCCATCGGAGTCCAGACTACATATCAACCTGTTAGAGCTGAGAGCAATCAGACTAGCGCTGAAAGCTTTTCTGCCATCTGTACAGGGGAAAAATGTCCTGATAATGACGGATAACACAGTGGCCATGCACTACCTCAACAAAAGAGGAGGCGTAGGATCACTGCCACTGTGCAGAGAGGCAATGCAGCTCTGGGTTTGGGCAATTCAAGAAGGAATCTCAGTTCACCTAGCCGGAGAGAAGAACTTGACGGCGGATGCTCTGAGCAGGCAGGGCAGTCTCCCATGAGTGGTAACTAGCTCAGGAAGTCCTTCAGGAGATCTTCGCCCTTTGGGGTACCCCTCAAGTGGATCTGTTCGCCACCAGTACCAACAGGAAGTGCGATCGGTTTTGTTAAAGTGAATTTCCCCCGAGAGGAGCTCTAGGGGACGCGTTCGTAGTGGACTGGGAGTTTCCACTCCTGTACGCGTTTCCACCAGTCCTTGTCATTCCTCAAATGATCAGGAGGTTGAGAAGATTTCGGAGGACCATGATCCTAATTGCTCCAGGAGAACGTGGTACCCGGACCTTCTGGACAGGTCCATCTGCCCTCCAATTCGTCTTCCACTCTAGGAGAATCTTCTCTCACAGAAGGGAGGTTGGATTCTCCATCCAGACATCAGAACCCTCAACCTTCACGCCTGGCTTCTGAAAGGTTGAGATACAAGGATTGGGACCTGTTAGGCAGAAAACTGTGCAGTTCCCTTGGGGACCACTGCAAAAGATTTAAGACTACAGGTTTTTGGCAGTAAACCCACTTGGTAGCAGTCTGTACCACACAGATTCACTTGGTAGCTGTGGCTGAGCAGTCAGACTTCCCTCAAGAAGAGTTAGGCAGTATGTAGAGTATATACAATAGGTACAGATACAGTAGCACAAGCAAACACTGACCAGAGCTTTGGTGTAAAAGTATATAATTATTTATTTAAAGACCCTTTTAGATTACACTAGCACAAAAGAGGTAAGTAAATTCAGCACAGTCACTATTATATATACACAACCCTAATCACTTATTAGACAAGTCTTAGTGAAAAACACCACTTATTTTCAGACAGAGGTGAGCGCTTAACATAAGATGGCACTCTAATAAGTTATAAAAAAATGGAGGGAAAAAGGCAGAGTTATGGAAGCACACAAGTTTAAATACTTTTAAAAGAACCACAGTAAGGCAGGATATGCAGAGTTCTACTGGAGAGCAAGGCAGTCAATTGCAAGGTCCAGCTCTTGGAGAGAGCAAGCAGAACGGATCCAGGTTCACACAGTGGGGTTATGCCCAAAGAGTCTTGTAGATAGTTCGCACAAAAAGGATGAAATTAAAGTCAGGAAAAGTTAGCTAGGTTGTCCCAGGCCAGCCCAGGTTAGAAAGTCGAGGCTTTACTGTCACCCCGAATGATCTGTCGCATGGGAAGCCAGGCGGGATACAGTACCTTAAGTGTGAAGGAAGCTCCAGCGGGGGCAGTTGTTCCTGGCAGCGGGTGCAAGTCGGTGTTTCGTCCAGAGGAAGAGGAGGTCTCGCTGTGGAGGATAGAAGGTTGTTGCACTGCCAGGGAAGAAACCAGCCATGGAGTTCTTTCGGTTAAAAGGTACTACCGTTCTCTTTGCGGTAGTGGTAAGCCGCGGTATTCCGGTTGACGGGGTGCTTGGCACAGGCAAGGCAGCCACGAGATGCCCCAGGAAGGTGAAAAGAAGGCAAAACTGGTTATCCCCACCAGTCAAAGGAAGAAGACTCTCCAGACTGGAGATCTCCTGTCGTCGGGAAAAGAGGTGAGACGGTTCAGCAGGGCTCCACCGGTGGTGTCGTCGTTGCAGGTCGGCTCAGCTTCTCCCTCCTCGGATTCTTAGGTCCTGTGGTGACTTCTGAAGTTCCAGTCCCCAAAGCCCTGCTTTTATGCAGCAAACCCCCATTCATTCAGCCTAGCTGTCAATCAAACATGCTAAGTGGTGAGCTGGCCGGCTCACCACTTGGGCCAATCACGCAAGAGTGTGACTTGAGTTTCCAAGGCAACTCAGTCCAGGGTGCCTAAACCCCCTCCCACACCCCCTGTGGTACCCAGACAGAGTGGCACCACTTTTTGGCGGGCTTCTCCATAGAAGCCTCCAAAAGTGGAACAAAGGGCTCGACTTGGGTTTGAGTCACAGAAGAGAACAAACGCCATTTTAGAATCGAGTTCTGGCAAAAAATACCAACCGGTGAATTGATATTAAATAAATAAACCGGCGGTATGTTCGAGGCTATAAGAATTAAATAAAGTTGGTAGCCTCGAACAATGGGAAAATCCCATAGAGATATATTCGCAGTCAAATATAAGTAGTATCCACTGCCACCAGCCAAAACTCGGATCAGGGGGGACGGAGACGTGCCCCCTCGACTAACAGACCCCGGGGCAATCGAATTGCCCCGACCAGTACGTCCACAATATGGTTTGTACTGGTTTCTGTTCATAATTTGGGACTAGTAATGCCAATGGTGACTTTACATGCCCTGGGAGACAGTAGTCAGTCCCAGGGTATGGAGTCTATGTTGGGGGGCTCGCTACGACACCCCTGGGTTACGGCACGGAGGGTGCTGTGTAACCCACATCAAAAACACATGAGACCCTATGGAGTAAAAGACCCCATAGCCCAGAAAAACACATGGAAAGATAAAGGAGCATCTCAAATCATGTCTAAGAGTTGGGAGTAAGAGAGAGTCTCACTCTTAGCAGGAGAAACAAATAAACCCATCAGAGCTGCTGGGGGACTCACTAGGTTTGGGAAATGAGCCTTTTTACAGAGAATTCTCCCTAACAGGACCTCCCTGATGAAGTCATGGAGGTGTTGCTTTCGGCCAGAAGGCCAGCAACAAAGTCTTTACACCGCTGCCTTTGGAACAAATTTTGCAGCTGGTGTAGAGAAGAGAATATCAACCCCTTTTCATGTGATACACCAACGGTGTTATCCTTTCTACTTGGCAAATTCAGGCTTTCAAGTTGGCACTATCAAGGGCTATCTCGCAGCGCTATCGATCTTCAAGCGCACTGCAGAGGAGCCATCGTATTTCAAATTACCCTTAGTAATACAATTTCTAAAGGGATTAACTAATGTCTACCCTCCAAGACCGGTCCAGGTTCCTTTATGGGACTTAAATTTAGTCTTAAATTTCCTGATGGGTACTCCTTTCGAACCACTCCACTCTTGTCCGCTAAGATTTCTCACCATTAACTGTCTTATTAGTGGCTTTAACATCTGCTAGAAGGGTGAGCAAATTACAAGCTCTACCTTGTAAACCCCCTCATACAATTTTTCATAAAGACAAAGTTGTCCTACAGGTGAAGATTAATTTCCTCCCAAAGGTGGTTTCTGAATTCCACATCACTCAGAAAATTACCTTACCTTCCTTCTATCCGCCTCGCCCTTCCTGGGAAAGAGGAAGTAAGGCTACATAGGCTGGACCGAAGGCGGGCTTTAAGCTTTTACATCCGCAGACTTGCTAGGATTAGGCAAGCAGACCAACTGTTTGTGGGTTACTCAGGACACAAATTGGGACTACCGATAACAAAACAAACCATTTCCAGATGGATTATTTTGGCCATTCTGGAATGTTACAAACTAGCAGGGAAAGGGCCTCCTCAAAATCTTAGGGCTCATTCAACCAGGGGTATCGCAGCCTCCTCAGCCCTCCAAAGAGGGGGTTCCGGTTCAAGACATATGTGCGGCTGCCACATGGTCGTCCGCACATACCTTCAAAAGAGTTTACAACCTGGATTCCTCCTCTAGTCAAGAGACCAGATTTGGCATAGCCGTATTACATTCGGTCCATCCCTATAGGGATACATGACATTCTTACTCCCACCACCAATTACATGCCACTGCTATGGGAGTCTATCAAAGATAAGGAATACGTTGGAGGACACACTCCCTTCGAAGAACAAGTTACTACTTACCTTGTAACGTTCTTTCGATGGGATGTTCCTCCGACGTATTCCTTATCGCCCCTCCCATCCATCCCCGGAGTAATACTTCCCTTGTTGTTGCAGCTTATGCTCCTTCAAGGTCAATAACCAATTCATGTAAAACAACTGTTAACGTCAAAACGGAACTGAGCAACGGACACTGCACAAGCTGGGAGATGATCTATCAAAGATAAGGAATACGTCGGAGGAACATCCCATCGAAACAACGTTACCAGTTAAGAAGTAACTTGTTCTTTTTAGCACCCCGAGTTCCCGCTTTGTGCATTTCACTTTGGTATCTTAAGCCTTTTGTACACTCCCAACAGTAACAGTGGTAAAGAACTGCCACACCCGTGATTCTCTCTGGGTGCTAGAGGTAGGCACGTCCTCTACCTTATCTTCTTGGTCCTCTTGATTGTCTTTGGAAGTACTGCGTTTTTTGTTGTGTAGGTCCTCCAGCTGGTGGTGGTGGCTCTTGGGGAGGAGGGATGGATATCTGATACCATTTGTAAGAGAAATTGCAGTTTTAATAATATTCTTCCAAGTATGTGCTTTGCACTAAATTGTTAATGTATAATGAGTAAGTATAGTTGTAGGAGCTGTGCAAGGGTACGTTTTGAGCTTCAAAGTTCCTAGATCAGTCGGAAAATGCAGTTCCAAACAGTCTTCCAAGCATGGGCCCGATTCCGAAGTGCGGTCGCCTTCACAGACAGGTCATGCTGCTTGGGGTAAGTATATTATTAGTAAGTTGTAGGAAAATAGCATGCACTAATAACCTATGAAATTCAATGAAAAGACTTTGTTAAAGGGATGTTATGGTTACAAGTAAAACCGAAAAACCTCAGACATTCGCGAGTTATGGTAAGCTAAGCAACCATAACTCGCGCCACCACGGTGCACTGCCAAGACTAAAACCCAGGACATCAAAGATGACATCACAAATGTCATTACATAGATGGGCCACTTGTTTTTGTTCACCGACATATCTAGGCCAGGTGGTTTTGTAGCTAGACGTTTACCTTGTCATATGTTAAAGTACGGTCCATATGGTTTAGTCTCAGCTGATGGTGCACATAGATGGGGAAATAAGCAAGCCTCCAACACACATTTAATTTGTGTACATGAAGATAAAATTAATGTTAACATTTTATGATGATGCTGTTTATTTCTTCCTTATTTTAGTTTCCCTGTATATTCCTCTGATTTGTATGCATTGTGGTTCTTCATATGTATAGTTTGTACTAGCAAAAGTGTAGTAAGTCTTTTGTACTAGCAAAAGTGTAGTAAGTCTTGAATTGTTAGCTAGTTATTACATGTCTAACATTACTCAAAACTCGCATAAGGTAGCATTCATTATTGTACTTTCCAAAATGACACAATTATAAATATTGTACTTCTATGATGCATGCTGCAGCCATTGGCTATGTTTATATATGATTAGGTTCCTCTATTAACAACACTCAAATACAATGTTTAGATGAGTACATTCTTTAATACATTAAGTAGTTCGCGATAGGTCTCCCGATCACCCCTGACATCTTGTTACCAACATTATAAACACAACCCCTTGTAGGGACTTCATCAAAATTAGTTTCACATGTGATGTCGTCAGTGATGTCATCAATGACATTTGTGGTGTCTTCATCTTTGATGTCCTGGGTGATAGTCTTAGCAGCGCACTGTGGTGGCGCGAGTTATGGTTGCTTAGCTTGTGAATTTCTGTGGTTTTTCGATTTTAATTGTAACCATAACGTCCCTTTAACAACGTTTTTCATTGAATTTCCTAGGTTTTTATTGGAGCAACTTAACAATAACGTCCCTTTAACAAAGTTGTTTCACTGAATATATATTTTTCCATAATTAGTATAATGGCAGTGTCTTGGTAAGAAGGTAGGCATAAGGTAATGTGACTTACCGATTGCCAATTGTTGCAGTAAATATTGCAAGTCCCAACATGGTATATGTTGTGGATCAATGCCCACTCTGAATAAGTCTTCTAGAAATTACATTTAAGTCTAGAAATCCGTCCAGTATCTGAGAAAACAAGGCGAGCTTTTTGTAAGGGAAAGAAAGGAAGTCCTGCCCTGCAACTTACTTGAAATATTAGCAAATCCGGACGACTGCAAGGGACCTCCCTGTGGCGAATGCACCCAGGAGCAACTGCTGCCTAATCTGGTTGGGGTCCTCTGTTTATATACGATCTACATGATGACGTCACTCCGCGCATGCGTGAGTGACATGTATTTTCTAATTCAAAGTAAAGAACTTATTTAAATTCAGGTATGCACACCATTTTATATCATAGTCTCTAGAATAGTGTCCCAGGTCAAAAAAGTTGTTGCAAAAGGTAATAATGTTACGTCATAAAGCGCATGCGTCAATTTGGATCAATACGAAAAAGTTGTATGTAGTACTGACCGTAGACCATGTACAATGGTGCCAGTCCTGTGATGTGTCCTAATAAGATGGTGCATCAGTGGTACAGGGTGTCATGAACAATTTATCTCGTTTTTCTTTTTTGATAAAGAAATGTCATCTGGCGCATGTGCCGAATAAATGAATAACTAAGTAATCCACAACGACCTACGAAGAGGAACTGTACATTCTAAAAAAGGGAGATGTTGATGGTCTTTGGTATGAAAGCACTACTTAGCCTGTGTCATGTCGTAATTATGCTATTATCTATATTGAGTGGATAATCTTGCGTATCGTCATAAGGCAAGTGAAGGAATTATTCGTAGTTTCCAGTGAAGAATTTGCTCATTCTCAAATGTGAGCTACATTAGAAAAGAATGTAGAAATGTACCTCGGGACCGGCAGTAGTGTTTCTTTTTTTTGTAAGCGGTGGCATGCCCATAGGTATAAAGTTTAATGCCCCATAATGTAAGTAGCATAGTACAATTATTTCTCATTCATAGAATCTATTTTGTCAGTCAGAACTGTCCCTCGAAGGGGATCACAATCTACTATTTAGGTATATATTTCACTTTTTGCTGTGTTATAATATGCAGGCTAGTACTTTGGTAAGTTGGTAATAACTTCACTTATCCCCGTATTGATTGTACAGTACTTTTAAAGTACACTGTGCGCACTATAAAAACAATCTGTAAAACGGATTAACAGATTCAACAACAAAATTAGGTAATGTCTTGTATGAGACAAGACATCCAGGTGTGATGCTAATAAGATCATATTTAGTCGTAAATCACTGATCCACAGGGATTCACATTCTATTATTAAATGTGATTGTCCAAGGGAGGACAGTACCCCAAAGTTAATGTGCAGTTGATGATCGGGTCTAGTTGCGCCAAATATTTCATGACTGTTAAGCAAAGCTTGTATGCAGTACCCTCTTGGAACACTACAAACAACTCTGACTACAGGTATAGGAAACCCAACCTTTGGTATATGCTTGTAATACACAGTTTTGGTAGTGTGTTGAGCAGCCAGGCGTATCCCAAGAGGGGAAATGTGAGCTGTAGTGGAGTAACACAATGATTGTTACAGCTATTAAAAAAAACGTACTCGGTTTCTTTCATAAACAATTATTCATTTATCAGTCAGTTATAAAGCCTTCTTCAGAAGGGAGTAATAGAATAGTAACACACAAATATACTTCAATACTGTACACTTTGAGTATTCTGAATCGGAAGAGACCCTTTTGGGATGGCCCACAGACACAACCTTCACACACAGGTAACAAGGGTTATTAGAAGACAAGAGACGACAAATATTCTTAAGCAGTGCAGAAACTGAGAGTTCACTAGAAGAGTCATTCAATAGGCTAAGCCAAAGTCGATGGGCCAAAGTCTTGAATAGGATAAAGTACTTCTGGTAAGCCAATGGAAAAGTCTTTGCACAAGTTCTTAGGAGTCTTTGGTGAAAAGAACAATCAAATGTAGGGCCACAAGCTGATTAGACTTGTGGAAATTACAAGCACTTCTACAATAAGAGGTAAGCTCTTAGACTTGTATTACAGTACTTTGGTAAAGAAGAAAAGATGATCTGATGACTTCTGTTCCTCTGCAGCTCTGCAGATCTCACTGTTCTTGGGCCTCAGTCGTGGTGATAAGAGGGAGGACGACGGGGGACTCCTGCAATGCACTGGGACTGCCAAAATCTGCAATTGGCAAACTTCACTTTCAGTGGCTGTTTCGTGTTTCAGCTACTGCAAATGGCAACAACGCAGTTCCTGGCTGTCAAGGTGGACTGTCTTTGCTTCTGAGGTCCCACACTCTGCTGAGGGGGGGGGGGCTCAGGCTTGGTCAGTCCTGCTTCGTGGGAGTCTGGAGGATCTTCCAAAAGCTTTAGGCAAGCTTAAAAGTAACGCACACAATCTGGTTTCCCTCTCCCTGGCTATACGGTTTCCTGCAGCAACTCTGAGGAAATTCAACCAGCTCTGAGATGGGAGTCCAGGTGGCTTACTTTGGAGTTGATTGGTCCCCCCAACTCAAAGGGAAAAGTCATCTTTGCAGGGGCTTTGCTGTCGATGCGAGCTAGGCGTTTCGGCACTGCAGCAGGGCTTCATCGGGTGTCATGATGCCTACCCCCGGACATCCGGACCAGGCCCATCAGTCCCGGGATCAGGCATCCAGATGCTTAGAAAAAGCCCAGCAGACCCGGCTAGGGGCTATCTGGGTACAGTCCTGGCGCCGTAGGCACCAGGCTCATAGAAGGGGTCAGTGCTGGCGCCATAGGCGCCAGGCTCATATGCTTACACTTACCTCATGCAGACCATGCTGCTAAGAATCCAAGCCAACGTGAAGCCTGAAGAGAACTACTTTACTTCAGGGACGATTTTCTTACTCAGGTGTGGTCTTGGGGGAGCTTCTTACCTGGGACTACTTTGAAGGCTATTTAAACCACGCCCGAAGAGCAGCACACGCTTTGTGGTGTTCTGCATCCAGCAGCGTAACGCTCACCGTGCCTGCAAGTCCGCATCCAGCCTTCTGCCACACCTGCCTCGTGTCTGGAGCTCCTAGAAAAAAGGGGAAGGAGGAAAGATTAGAACAAGAACATTACTTCTATTCCTCACCTGATTCCGGATCCATTGCGCCTTCAAACAAGGAAAGACGTTAATTCGGTGCGCGTCGCATCGCCTGCTGTAGCGCCGCGCTATTCTCACCAGCCTTCACAGCACCTCCACAATCCGCCGCAGTCTCCATCACATCTTTGCCGAACTCCGGCACCTAAGGGGGTCAAAAGAACAGCAAGGTGAGCCGAGGGAATAAACAAAGGCAATCTCTGTTACCACCATAGATTTACCTGATTTTACCGCCGGAGGCATTGTTCATCAAGACGTCATATTTTCTCATGCCGCACCTGTAAAAGGAGGGAAAGCAACAGATTAAACACAGGTATCATTTACTGGACAGTGTTGGGTAATACAGACTCTTACCTGAACGCTACCAGCTGCCACGAGGCAATCTTCTCTTGGGTCAAGCTGCAAGATAAAAGAAATCGGACAAGAGTGAATATCGGACATTTTGAACTCTTACGAACTATATACTTACGGTTCCTCGCCAGGGACCTCAGAGTCAATATTGGTCTGGAACTCTCCCAACTCCTTCGGACCAATGAAGTAACTGGTTATATACGCGCCCCTGCATTCCACGCAGGATGGAGAGCTCATCTTTTATAAACATAAGGTGAGACTATGAAAGGAGATATCGGAGGTGATTAGTGGGAAGAACAGTGGGGTGTTATCACTCAAATCCATGGGTGGCTAATTCCCTTTATCCACTTTCAGGAAAATACTTCTACGGATCAAGCAGACGAAATGAGGCAGGCCAGTCCAATCTGTCATCTCTGCACTACGCGTCATGTTGGTGGAGACCGCAGCTGTGCAGTTCCGATCAACGCCCCTGTGGGAGCCAGGTGAGCGTAACAGCGGGCAAACCGACAGTCCAGAGGTTGCAGCAGGCGTCCTCTTCAAGCTCTTCTTCGGTTCCTTCGTCCAGCGGTCGCTCTGCCTTCCAAGCCAAAAGGCTTTCCTTTTATTCAGTTCTCTCCCATTCATTCCAGCCTAGCTGTCTGTCATGATCTCTGCCGCCAAAAGGTCAGGGTTTTCCCAACTCCCTTGGAAGCAGATCCATAACCCAGGTTCCGAGTGCCAACCAGTCCCAATTGGGACCTTTTGGACCCAGTCCTGGCGCCAGTGGCACCAGGTTCATAAATATGCCCCGTCCCAGCGCTGGAAGCGCCGGGCTCATAATGCTTGGGTGGACTTACCTGCAGCAGACCATGCTGCTTACTTGCCTGCCAGTTGAGCCTCTGATCCTCTTCTGTTTGGAACTACTTTTCCTGTTGGGTGGGGCTGGAGCCACTCCCTAGATTCAGAACACTGGAACTCTTCTGGAAGGCAGGAACTCTTTTTTTACTAGGAACTCTTTTCTTACTTAGGCGTGGCTGTGGAAGGAGACACCTAAGCACTACAGGAGGCTATTTAAACCACACCCGGTGGATGAATCTTGCTTTGCGTTATTCTGCACCCTCTGCAGCAGAACGCTCATCGTGTCTTCTGCATCCGGTCCTGGGCCTAAGGAAAAAGGCTTACCATCCTGAATCCAGTCTTCAGCAACACCTATAAAGACAAGAAAGAACAGGTTAGCATTCCGGCATCTGAAAGGCAAAGGCTTACCAACTCTTCGTGCGCTCCGGAGGTCTTCACACTGCATTCCGGCATCTGAAAGACAAAAGCTTACCAACTCTTCGCACGCTCCGGAGGCCGTCGGCGCTGCATCTCGCATCTGAAAGACAAAACAAGGTGCGTTTAAAGACATTGGGGAACTTTAATACTCACGTGCCATTACTCCTTTCCACATCTAACCCAGTGGGTATCCCGGCACCCTGCAGCCGCTCCGAACTTGTACCTGCAAAATAAAAAGACAGTTAGAGCGCTTCGTGAAGCTGGCAACAAGCGCTTACTTACGTGCTTCCAGGCGCTTCTATTCATCACACGGGCTCCATCTTCAACTCACTTCAGCCCGTCATCCGCCATCGCCGGAACCCTGCAAAACAAGAGACGACATTATTAAAGACTTTAAAGACATTTGAGTTACTCGAAACTTACCGTTCGTGCAGTAAACGACGGACAGCAGTCCTCTGAAGTCAAGCGGCCTGCGCTACCTATCCAGTGAAGAAACTGGTTACAGCACCCTGCCCCGAGGCAGATGGAGAGCTCGGCATTCACTTACCTAAGGTGAGAGCGTTAACCTGTGGGGGTCTACAGGAGAGGAGAAGAGGAAAGAGATAGGGACACCCCAATAATCCCAGTTCATTAACCCCGTATTTTCTATCTGCAGACATCTTACTCTGCACGTCAGGCATACAGGGCAAAGAGGTCCAGCCCAAAGAGCCAACCGGGTGCTGCACATCACCTTTGAAGATACGGTAGTCGCCCAGTCAAGACCGGCGCCTCTGCGAGAATCAGGTGAGCGTTACACTGTCACTCACCCAGCAGAGTTGCTGTCCTTGCCGGTCAGTCACGCAGCCAATCACCACAGAGAAACTCTGGAGCCAGAGGCAGGTTTCACTCCTGAAGCTGCTAGGCCCTGAAGACCCTCGCGTATGGAAACAAGGCAAATCGCCACACACCAAGTGATACGACAGACACAAGGATTGATTTCCAAGTACTAGGGTTTATTGCAAAGCAAATATTCTCAGTCGGGCAACTGGGTTTAACATCTCGCAATGTGTCACCCAGACCACGCGAGGCGCAAGAGAGCATTCTACAACAGTATCATATATATATATATATATATATATATATATATATATATATATATATATATATATATATACCCCCATAATGTGTCTTCTTGAGATAGAGGTCAGCAAAGCGTCTAGACCAGTTCTCATTAGCCCGAATTGCTAAACATGTGGAAAGATTATTGTGACTCTGCACAGTGCTCCAAAGACTTTAGAGCAGGCATCAATTGTTTGTACCATATGCGCCCTGCTTGTTCGCACGGGGTGATCAACATAGGTCATTCACTTTTTCAAAGATAGCCCGCGATGATGCTGTTTCAGCTGGGCAAAGTTGGGGCACCTTTTAGCCCTTTCTCCTTCGTGGTTATCTTTTTCAGACACTTTTTCAACTTTAGGCTTTATTTGTGGCAGAGAACTGGCGATTTGTATTTTTCAAGTCAAGGGCAGCTGTTTCTTTCTTATCGTCTGGATCAGGCAGCTCTTTCAATGGAAATGCAATTCTTTTTGTATGGTTGGCATGAATCCATGCCTTACAACCATCCACTCGGACTGCAGTATGCGTTGCCAGGAGAATCTGGTACGGGAGGGCCCATCCACCAAAGTGCAAGCGAAGATTTTCTCTCAAAGTTCTTAACCAGAATCCACTCTCCTGGCTGCAGACAATGCCCTGGGCCTGCGTATCTGACAGGAAGAGCCTCCTGCACCTGCTGATGAATCAAACGTAGTTTCTGAGTTAACACGTTACAATAAGTGCAGAGCAAAGGGTTTAGGCTGCGGGGCGCACCAAACATTTGCAGGTCTCCCATCACTATTTCGTATGGGGAGAGTCCAGTCCTTGCCTGCACAGACGTGCACATGCACAACAAAGCTAAGGGCAGCGCACCCGGCCTCCTTAATTGACTTCCTGAACAGATTTTGCTAATCTTATTCAAGATTCCGTTTTGGCGCTCAACAAGACCAGCACTCATCGGGTGTCTGGCCGATTGGAATAGTTTATCAATCTGGAGCCCTGCACAAATCTGTAATATCGCAGCGGCAACAAAATGCAGGCCGTTGTCTGACCATATGACCCGTGGCAGGCCGAATCTAGCGAAGTACTCTTTCAGCATCACTTTTGCTGTGCTCATTGGGGTGCAGTCCTTAAGCGTTTATGCTTCCACCCATTTACTGAATGCCATCTATGAAATCAAAATGGATGACTTCAAAGGGCATAGAGGGGGGGGCCAAAACTGCCTACTGGAGTAGTTCCTTTTCCAATGTTATGTTGCAAACAAGTCATGCAATTCTGGACTTGTCTTTCAGCAGTTTTTCTAATGTGTGGATTCTGCCATACTGTAACCAAATGCTGAATCATTTTTTTAGCACATGTGTGTGGGACTTTGGACATGACCATTTCGGTTACATACGAGTTGGGCAGCATCCACTTTCTACTTTGTCTACCCAGCAACCCTCTACGTCTAATTCTGCTGAGACCACACTTTTATTTCATCTGCAATTGCTTCTGCTTGCATCTCCGACTGTGGCAATCCCATTTTCTATCATGCAGGGCACTTCTTCTGACTTTTCAATAAACATTTTCGTGTGTAGATCAATGGCAGTTTGTTTCTCAATTTTGTCTGCAAATGCGTTTCCTTTTCCAACGTTACATGTTGTTTTTTTATGCGCTTTGCATTTCATTATTGCTAATCGTTTAGGATGCGCCAGTGCAGACAACAATCGTGCTATCAAAGGGCCATGTTGAATCTTAGTCCCATGTGATGTTAGAAAACCCCTCAGCCCAGAGTCGACCAGTTGTGTACCACCCCAAATGCGTACTGTCAGTATATATGTTTACATTCAAATTTTCAGAAATTTCACATGCTCTTGTCAATGCTATTATCTCTGCAGTCTGTACTGAATTATATGGGATCCTTCTGCTCTCAATACTCTTTAGTGTCGTGGTGGCATATGCAGCAGTTGATGTGCCATCGGGCAATTTAAAACAGGAAACGTCACAAAACAGTTCTCCGTCTGGTTTTTTCTGTGGGGTGTCTATTGGGTCAATTCTTTTCGTTTCTTGTTCAGTAACCATTATACAATCATGGGGTGGTGGTTCCTTCTCACCCGTTCTTTCTTTGGGAGGGGGCATTAACTCTGCAGGATTCAAAGCGCATCATCTCAGAATTTGAATATGCGGTGCAAACAGGACAATTTCATATCTCGTCAGTCTAGCTGATGTAAGATGTTGCGTCTGCGTTCTATTTAAAGAACGTCTACTGTGTGAGGAACCATCAAAGTTAAGGTGTGACCCAAAACCATTCCCTCGGTTTGTTTCACTGATGCGACAGCCGCAGCAACAGCTCGCAAACAGCGCAGCAAAACACATGCAACAGGATCCAGCGCGGAAGAAAAATAACAGCATGGTCCATTTCTTCCTCCGTGTTCCTGAGTCAAAACCGCCAACGCACAGCCATTATTTTCATGCACGAATAACTTAAAATCCTTTTCATAGTTTGGTGTGCCCAAAACTGGAGCTGAGCACAATGCAACTTTGAGCAGATCAAATGCATTCCGACATTCCACGCTCCATGGCAAAGGTAAAGCCACATCCTTCTTTGTCAATGCCACCATAGGTTTTACAATCATAGCAAAGTTAGCAATCCACTGCCTGCAATATGAAGCCATGCCTATTGTGTCTTTGGAATAGTCCTACCAGAGATGCTTTCTATTCTTTCTGGTTTCAGTCTCCTTCCCTCTTTCGAACGTAGGTAGCCCAAATAGGCCACCTCCTTTCGACAATACTTGAATTTTTTTAATGATGCTTTATGTCCACGTGCTGCCAAATGTGTCAACAATTTAACAGTGCTCTCCTTGCAAATGTCTTCTGTGTCAGCAGCAATCAATGGGTCATCAATGTACTGCAATAGTACACAACCCGTTGGTAGCTTTAGCATATCTAGTTCTTTCAGTGCTTTGCTATAAATACTCGGGCTCTCAGTGTAACCTTGTGGAATTCGTGTGAATGCGAAAGAACATCCTCCTAATATGAAAGCAAATAAATATCTGCTATCTGGATGTATTGGAATGCTAAAATATGCGTTCTTTAGATCTATAACACTAAAATATGTTGCGGAAGCTGGAATCATGGTTAAAATGGTAGTGATATCTGGGACCAATGGAAATTGGGGATCAACTACTTTATTCAATCCGTGCAAATAAATTATAAAAAGATGTTATTTCATTTCCTCCTTTTTTATAAACTGGGGAATTGGACTATTGCAAGTACTACCAGTAATCTCTAATATCACGTTCCATTTAATCAAATCGGAGAAAATGCATTTCAATGCTTTTTCACCTTCCACCGAAAATTTATACTGTGGAATACGTGGCAATGTAACTCCCTATTTCAAAACAATTTTCACCGGCACTATTTTCAAACAACAAACATCGTTGTCATTCATTGCCCATATACAAGTTGGTACGTTTTCTTAATTCAGTTTGTAATGGTTTAGACAAAAATTGTGACTTTTTTTGTGGTGATATTGTCAAGTACACCATCAGGAGAACAATGAATAACCGCACTTAATTTGTTCAACAAATTTAAACTCAATAAATTCTCGCCGCAATTTAGTGTCGCAAGGAATAGGCAAGACTCAGTGAATGGACCTAATGTTATAGGTACCGACTGTGACACTGGGCTAATTACTGGTGTACCTACGAACCCTACTGAAACGTTATTTTGCCCTGACGGTGGTATCTCTGGAACCAAGTGATGGTCTATTGAGCACTTCTGCACACCTGTGTCCACTAGAAAAGTGTGCTCTATTCCCAACTTTCATCTCTACGTAGGGCCCTTTCTGATCAACAGGAATAGATGCTGGTTCCAACCCCTGTCTTGGGCTGTCCTAGTTGAACAATACATCATCCGATGTAAAGTGGGACATAATAGTATGAATTGGACTATCAAAAACATTTCCTTCTCCTGCACTATTCTGCTGATGTTGGTTTTGGTTCTGATTCGGGTTATTTCCTTGATTATTCAGATTTTGTTGCATTCTATTGTTTCTATTTTGTTTGTGTTCCCGAGCGACCTCTATTCTGCCTTCTCGGGGCATTTCCATTCCTATTCTGCAAATGTGGGCACTGTGCTCGCCAATGACCACCTTCCTTACAATATGCGCATTGATTCAGTCCAATTGGACCTCGTGCATGTTGGAAAAATTCCCTGTCATTTGTGCATTCCCTCTGCCCCTATTATTCACTACCTGTTGCATTAATACTCTTGTTTTTAGATTCACTCTATCCCTCACCTCTTTCTCTGTATTTACTCTATTCTCATAGTATTGTGCCATGTGTAATACTTCACTCTGTGATTTTGCTTGCCACGCACTTTCAGACGTCATTATTAAATTTTGAATTTCGGTAGCAACTCTCACATATTTGTCAACAAATAGTCTCTTCCCGGGTTCAGTGCTTAAATCTTGGCCACTAAAATCTGCAAATACTTCTTCAAATCTATTGAAATAGTCAGTAGCCAATTCATCTTTGCCTTGCACGCATGCCATTAATTTGTCCAAGGTAATTCTCCTTTCAGGTACCAAAATCTTTAAATTCTGTTCTATTCGCGCTGGTAATGCTAACAGAGCTGGAAATGGCTTCTCGACAGCTTTTCTGTCCATATCATCTTTTATCAAATGTTCCCAGGTATCACCCAAAGTATCAGTGTCATCTACATTCCTAATTTGCTTCCATATATCTACTGGGAGAATCACAGGAAATAGATCAATATCACTCATTGTAAAAATGGACAATTTCAAATAGGACTCAATCTCTTTATAAAATCCTGCCGAATTCCTTCTCAAATCGGGGATTGTTTTATATTATTTACCTCTTGTCTAGAAAAAGGGACATGCACGTATTGTGCTGTATAATGGGCTTCTATTAGGTTCAGTGGATTTCTATCAGCGGCAGGAATTTCTACTTTTGGCACAAAGGTGGGAGGGACTTCTCTCATGGGACATATCGAACTGGGCGTTTCCTCATTGGTTCTCTTATTAAGCACTATAGCTAAATCGAGGGAGAGGACAGTCTTTCCACTTTCAGGTGAAAATGCTCTTTTGTATAATGTCATTAAATCGGGGAGGGGCAACAATACTACTTTTCATAACATTCATCTTGTAAATACTCAACCATCACCTGCAATGCCTTTCTCTGCATCTCTACCGTATACTGATAAAACATATCATGCATCTCCATTGGAGAAATGTTAGCATCCATAATCCACCTAAGCGCCTCTCGTGTACATATTTTCATCTCCTCACTAACCGGTTTTGATGGCGGAAAAAAATTGCTGCTTCACATATGGTACCACCTGTTTTCCCTCTTTTCACCTCTGCATGCAATTCATCAAGTTCATTTTTAAACTCAAAATAGCCTGTCTACGTGCTCTTTTATCTCTGCCGTACTTTTCCCCTCATACGCGAAAAAGCATTTAGATCCCGCAACTTCTGCGGTGCTAACATACCAATCAATGCCTTCCATCTATCTATAAGATACTCCCCCATGCATTCTAACAATACCTGTTTTTCACTGAGCTTCTTATAGTCCTACATTGCACTCTGCGTGGATCCCTCTTCATTGCCTTCAATGTACGTTTCTGCCCATTCTTTAAGTTCTTCTCTCCCTGCTCTCCCTGCTAACCGTACTACGTGTTACTCTGGTTCTTCCTCTCTGTGCAAGGCCCGCCTCTGTAGAGCTGTCTTCTCCAACAGCTGCTAATTCATGCTCTGTCGGCGGTGGGGGAAATGGTATCACGTGCGCAGGGGGAGATGGTGCATTTGGAACAGGAATGGGGGTGGCAACTGAGATGGAGCAATGGGTACTGGTGCAATTGTGTCAATATTACTTTGAGGGAGTTCTTGTCTCTTTTCATTCAAAATCTTATGTATTAGATCATCTGATGCATGTAACTCTTGTTGTGGATATATCTTTTGTATGCCTAATTGGATACTCATATCCCCTCTTCTGATATCCTCAGTCCATTTGAGCTCTTCTAGTTCTAGTGCTTTATCTGTTTGATTTGTGCCTTCGTGCATGTTTCTCCCTACTTTTTAAACGGAGGTTAGCTTCTTTCCTCCAGTCTCTTATGACGTCAAATGTCACGGGGCGTGCTTTCTTGCGCAGCAATACTAATTCTAAGTGCTCTATTCTTTCGGCCACTGCAAATCTACTACATGTCTGGTCTGCCTATGCCAAATTTCATTAAACATTATTGCTCCTATTCCATATTTCACATGCATCTCAAACACTGGCGACCCTATGGGTGACGCATCCTGGGCATTTTCCAAAGATTGTCTACCGCAGTGGAAAAATCCCACTAGACAGGAAGACAATTTCCTAGGCGCATTGTTCTTATTCGTACCTTACCCTGGGCGTTTGATCTTGCAAGAGCAACACTTAACCAATATCAGGGCTGTTAGGAATCGGGGCACGACTCACCTGATCAATCAGTTTGTCTCTAAAGACGCAATTCGTCAGTATACAGACGCAACCAAGAATCATCGTGACTACCTATCTGGATCAATCTGCCTCGTTTCGAGACCCTCGCCTCAATGCTCTCTGGCCGCTGCTCGTCGATCAAGGACCGGTTATGTACAGATCTGCAAAGGAGTCCTCACTTTCACAGGGGCGCTCCAAACACCTTTCGATCCCGGTTCGACAGCCTCGTCCTCGATTTGTTTTCGTCTTCAAATTCAACGTACACGATGTAGCAAATGGGGGGAGGGTCCCTATTCAGGCAGCATTTTTTGCTAGGCCCTGAAGAAGCAAATCACTATACACCAAGTGATACGGCGGACACAAGGATCGATTTCCAAGTACTAGGGTTTATTGCAAAGCAAATATTCTCAGTCGGCCAACTGGGTCTGTCTCGCAACCTGTGTCTCACCCAGACCTCGTGAGACGCAAGAGAGCATTCTACAACAGTATCATATATATAAAAAGACAATCGTACAATCTTTGTGACACATCAAAACTGCCCATAATGTATCTTCTTGAGCTAGGGTTCGGTAATTGACAATTATGACAAATATGAAGAACACTTGGCACTTGTTCCACGAGGATAATGTGTTCGTAGGAGAGACACATTCCAAAGTATGTTATCTACTGGTTTCTATTTGTGAACTAGGGGTCAGCCTGATCTAAGAGCCCCGAAGGGGGGCAGCTAGGAAAGTATAATTCATGCTTTAACAGCCTGTTTCTACAGTTTCAGCGAGACCGGCCGGCCCCTGGCCGTTGATTAAATGCGTCTGCTCGCCTTCAAGAACTTGTGAGGAAGGAAAACAATGAATTTCTGTACTGCTTGGCATTTCTGTCTGGGCCGGTCTCTCAACATGTAACCTGTGGCCTTGCTCTGTGCATGAGTTTTATGAAATAAAATGTTTTTTTTTTTGCAAAG